>NC_088379.1:171452500-173952500 GCF_037993035.2 Macaca fascicularis
TGAAGGTTAACAAAATATACGTGATGTTTTAACAGAATTTCCATCCCTTTTTTTTTCAACAAAACACCTTGGTATTCAATGATAATTAAATTCTTCAAAATTATTATTAAATGTAAAAGGCAAATTACAAATAATGAAAAAATAAAAATACAAATCAAAGTTACTTAAGTTAAACTGAATTTAAACACTGAAAATGTTGCAAAACAGTATATATCTTTATAAAAATGAATGCTATATTTAACTTCAATTTTGTTGCCAAAATAAATAACTGATGTAGCACTTCACTAATATTTCATCTAAAATTATAAATTTAAGAATGCTATGAAATTTTAATACTGTAAAGTGCTCTTCAGCTCTCTTTGCCATCATGTGAATGCAGCGTTAATTCACGAGTACTTTAGTTCCACACAATGGAATGTGAAAAGAAACAAGAAAATAGACTGTCAGCACTGCTAGGAAAGAAGAATTCTTTACGTAAGAATTGATTAAGTTCTTGCTATCTGAGAAGAAGAATTTGACAGTTAATAAATGTGTCTTTTTACTTACCTACCAGCTCCCACTGATCAAATCTTCGCTATAAACCTATGTCTAATTCTGACATTGGCAGTGGGAAAATCTATAAACCCTCACAGCATTCAGACATAGTCACCTTGTGTTTCAAGCATATGGGGAACGAATTGTGGAGTTTTCCTGGGCCACTAATGACAGTGGTGAGGATGATTACTTGAGGTTATGGGCTGCGCCGTACCAGTGCAAATCTCTATCTTGAGTGCTACTTCTGAGCCTGCACATTCTTTATTAAATTTATTTTGCTTGCATTTGTAATATTCAGAGTGTCTGTTTCACAGTACCAAGGATCATAAAGTCTTCATATGTCGTACATTTTCCCTCTCCATAGAAACATCCTGCATTGTAAATGCCTACATATGTGTCAGAGCTCATTCAAATATTAATTTCCCAGAAAGCTTTTCTCAAGCCCTGGACTAGGTCAGTGTGTTCAGTGTACCAGTCAGTATATTTTAAACTGCCTGCTATAATAAGAACAGTCCGATATCTCAATGGCTTTACACAAAGAAAATACATTTGTCACTCACCCAAACTGTGATGCAAGATAGACATCCTTCATCCACCTTGAACTAACCTCATCTGGAATGCATGGTTCCATGGCTACTGCAGAGGAGGAAGGGAGAGATGAAAGTGACATGCTGATGATTGTTTGTTCTAACCCAGAATTGACTCTGTCATTTACCTTTAATCCATTGGTCGAAACTAGCACCATTCCTAACTCTTAAGGTATGATGCAGTATGCAAAAACACTCATAGATAACCACTAAGAAATAATTCAGGTAATCTTTCTGTTTACCAAGTATCCTTTTGTTTTGTTCTTTCCATCACAACAATTCCTGACTTCTCTGAGAATCCACACAAAGTCCCCTCTTGTTAACGTATCCATGTAAACATCTAAGATTGGTAAATGATGCAGTACCCTCTTCATCACCTGTGGAATTTTCTTTCTTCAGTCAAAAGGGATACATAAATGCAAATTACTTCCACCTTCACACACCACATGCTTAAAATAAAGTGGTGAAATATGAACTGGAAAACTGCAATAATCACTTTATTAAGAAAGAGAAAAGATGAGAAGACATAACGATCACTGGTCCTTAGCAATTCTAAAGTCCCATTGGTCAGGCATTAGTAAAGCCTGCTATCTTTAGGGTGTAGAGGAATTCTTGAAGGAGAATTTGAATCCTTTCTCCAGAGAAGCCCCTTTGTCTTTATCTACTTTTTTTGTGTGTATGAAGAGGGTTTGAAAGACTATATCCTTGAGTGCTGTTCGGCTTTCATAGCCTTTTCCTTGTGAAAAGTATAAATGTCTAAACAATGTTTTAAGGCTGATAAAGTTAAAAATTTTGTAAAATACGTATTTGTGATTTCTTTGGCAACTGAATTATTCAAGACGATTGTAAGCTTTTGTCCACGGTTTCCAGTCACTTCCGTCTCCCATTAAATGCAGTCAAGTTCCTTTCTGGTGACAGGCTTAAGTGTGATTCCTTTGCTTCCTTGCCCCATGCGCATCTGTATTACTCTAATGCTGGCTTCCTTGAAGCCATTAGCTTTGCTTGGGGAAGGTCAACCACTTCATCAACCTTTCCTCTGAGTCACTTGATCCAACTGAGAGTTTGGTATCTACCACACCTTAAATCTCATTTTTCTTTGAATGCAATTGAGTCATTTGTATTGACCATTTTTAATTTTTCTGTTAACCTTTGCATCTAACATTTTAAAAAATCAAAACCACAACAAAACACAATTTTAATTTCTTCTTGAATTATCTTCTTTCTTGTAATCACATACCAAACATAGACAAGGGGTGTTAAATTTCATTACTAATCTTATATTTTTCAAGTTGTTCCTCATATCAACTTTCATACATATTTTGGCTGATAATTTTCTTAAAGTGTTTGCTGTTTCATTTTCTATCCTCCAACTTCAGCTTTTTTTTTTTTTTTTTTTTTTTTTTAACTATTTACTGCCCCTAAAACTCTGCCATACATTTGAATTTCTTAAAGCAGCAACCCATTTCAAGGTAGCAAAATTTCTACCTTAGTAAGGCTAGGCAAAGTCCAGTTTGATTTGCATGGTCATTTTCTGTCATGTATCTGTGCCATCTGAAACATACAGCCTCCAAGGTCACTATGGTAGAGACACATAAAGCAGACAAACCATCTCAACTCCTAAGAGACACATATTGTTATCTGCATACTATTCGTTGACTGAACTCATTGCATGGCTCCAAAATGTTTGTAATGGGTACTGGGAAATGTAAAGGAGCTTACTGGATACCAGTGCACATCAACTGTCTATGCCAATGTCTATCTTAAGATTTCAAAGCCTGGTATTATTTTGGTAGGATTTGCTTTTATTTTTATTAACTCAGATCTGACCTCATAATTAGCATCCCTCCCCCTATTCTCCAGACTTCCAACAAATCATATCCAGAAGCCAGATGTCAATTTCCTGCTCCATCCAAAAATACAGTCCTGAAGCCAAGCTCACAAAACAAACAAGCAAACAAACTCACCTAGAGAGAGCAAGCTCCCAAATAGCCTTCTTTACCTGTGAGTTCAGGGGTGGGGTGGGGGCAGACGTAGATCCAAAATGCTTTCTTAATATATGTTTTCTTTGCCTTTTTCTCAATTTGGGGAATATTTTAATCTGTTTGTATAAATATTGGACACACATACATTCACATATATAAATTATCATAAATACACAGATTTTTAATTTTCTGCTTTTTTTTGTGCCTTACTTCTCTTTTCTCTTTATTCTTCACCTCCATACACAATAGTTTCAAACTGTTACCATAACCACAAACCCATATGAAAACCCTATATATTTTTATCAATTCTCCTATAACTATACAGATACATATTTGTATATATGCATGCATTAAACACATATAAAAGGTTATTTTGGCAATTATTTTAGAGACTTATATGTATCTTACTACTTCATATATATGTGTGTGTATATATATATAATTTTTTTGAGATAGAATCTTGCTCTATTGCCCAGGCTGGAGTGCAATGGCACAATCTTGGCTCACGACAACCTCTGCCTCCTGGGTTCAAGCAATTCTCCTGCCTCAGCCTCCTGAGTAGCTGGGATTATAGGTGCCCATGACCATGCCTGGCAAATTTTGTATTTTTAGTAGAGACGTGGTTTCACCATGTTGGCCAGGCTGGTCTCGAACCTCTGACCTCAGGTGATCCACCTGCCTTGGCCTCCCAAAGTGCTGGGATTACAGGCCTGAGTCACTGCACCCAGCCATTGTTTTACAGAATTATGTAACATATGTATCTTTAGATTTTTAGTATATATAGTTTATATACATATATGTATATAAATGAATATGTATGTATATATTCATATATTCATATATATTATACATATACAGGATTTTATAAATAAAACTTTGAGAAGTGCTGTACTAGCATATTATTTTTATTGATTGCATGGTGTTCTTGGTGTGGATTTGACTTCATTTATTTAAGCATTTCTCATTTGCACATTTCCTTGGTTTTCTAGTCTTTGCCACTATAAGAATTTCTGCAATAAGTATGTTTTTGTGTCCATTATGCTTTTATTTCTGTGAGAAAAATTCCCAGGAGTAAGACTGTGAAGTCAAAATGCATATGTATTTTTAATTTTAATAGATATTACTACATTGCTTTCTAAATAGGCTGTGACAATACATGCATCCACCAATGATTTGTGAGATTATTCTTTTTCTCATATCCAGCACAGTAGAGCTAGATTTAATTACAGTGTCATTAGAGAAGATGCTGATCTAGTAGGACAAATGTATCTCATGGTTTTTGGTTTTCATGTTTTTTACACTAATTTCCAGCCAGATTTAATGAATTAAAAAGAAAACAAAAATATTGTGCCCTTCTAAAATTGTATAACTTCTATAATAATTTGGGAGAAATAAATACTGTTTTTCAAATTTATGAAATATTTTCATTCCAAGTATGTGGCATACTTTTCCATTGTTGAGATTGTCTTTGTCTTCTGATACGATTTTATTGCGTTATTTATGTAGATCCTGTACCTTTCTGGTGGGCATTGTTTCTTGGCGTTTTATTGTTATTGCATCTGTTGTGGAACAAATTTATTCCCAATTCAACTTCTGGCATATCTTGCTATCCCAGAGATAAACTATTGATTTGATTATTTATAGCTTTTGTCAACTTTCAGTTTAGCAAAGCACTATCAGAAAATACTATTGGATAAACAGAATTACTGAATTGAAAAATATATATCTTTGGTTGATTCTTTTTTTTTTCTGAGATGAGGTCTTGAAATGTTGCCTGGACTAGAGTGCAGTGGCACGATCTTGGCTCACTGCAGCCTCTGCCTCCTGGGCTCAAGGATCCTCCCACCTCAGCCTCCGGAGTAACTGGGACTACAGGCATGTGCCACCATACCCAGCTAATCTTTGTATTTTTTGTAAGGACGAGGTTTCACCACGTTGTCCATGCTGATCTCGAACTCCTGAACTAAAGCGATCCTCGGGCTTCTGCCTCCCAAAGTGCTGGGATTACAAGTGTGAACCACTCCTCCCTGCTGGATGTTGGTTGATACTTATCAGCACCTCAAAAAGGGAAAGAAGAGAAGAATGAAGTTTTAGAGCCTGGATTGAATAACTGAATTTAAGACAAGCCTTGCAAAATTCGGAACTACTTGAGATTGGGCAGTGTGTATGACACAATAACTGTAGACTCATGGGCATGGTGAGATGACGTCTTCCACCAAAATGAGGTCAACAGGCTTCTAGACTTGGTAATTCAGACGTTTTGTGTTTTTGTTAATTCACATGGTATTTTCAGAGCATAAATATTTCATAGAACCGCAGTCTAATCTATCTTTTATTTCCCTCAGTCTTAATAATACAGTCACAAAAAAATATTCAGGTAATTGTCTTTTTTTTTTTTTTTTTTTTTTTTTTTTTTTTTTTTTTTTCACCACTGGGGGAAAACTACATTGGTTAAAGTTCTCAGTTCTCAGACCTTTCCCTCTTTAGTCACTGGTCTGCCCACCATGGAGATTACATCACAGTCTGTTAACATACGCCATTTAAATCTTCACTGTTTTTCTGCTGTATCGTGGATATACGAAAAGGCTCTGCTGGTAGTCTTTCCAACGTTTATCGGTACCAGATTTTTTTTGTTCTTTTTATTTGAAGGTCATTTGTTGGATCACTTGATAGAACAATGTCTATGCAGCAATCTTCCACACTGTGGAGATGACACGTTCAGACACTATAGCACAAAATAACTAAGAGAAGGATGTAATTCACGGTTTGTAGTCATGTTTTAAACAAAAGATAATAGTACAGAAACTCTATTCCTGTGCGTGTTGGGCCACAAAGACAAACTCCAAGGAATGGTTACTGAGTGTTGTTATTGTTAAGACAGATACCTCCATATCAAGGCATGATTTAATAGTTTTTTTCATATATATTTCTGACCATCGGATCCAGTAGTTTATGGTCATCTAAAGGGTCATTTGGTGCTTGAGTCCAATAATGGAGTTTATTACATGGAACTAGTGTCAGAAGAAATTAGCTGCCATCCAAATGAATGGAACTATAAACACAGTAATTATATAGGAAGTTCATTTTAATCTAAAGACAGGTATTGAATACACAAAAAGGGGTGACCAAAGGGTCCAAAAACAAAATTAAGAATAAAATATATATGGATACCATAAATAAGAGGTTAAGGAATCTGTTAATAATCTAGGCAATGAATATATGAAGAAGAAAGAATATAACTATGAGAGAACAAATGTAAGCAGATTAAAACATGGCAAGCTGTGCCTTTAATCCTTTGGAGTTTGTTTTCTGGATCATGTGTAGAAACTGTCTCCGTACTTATCATCTTGATCAACGTTCTTGATAAAAGGTTATATCCTCTCAAAAATTGACTAGAAGCTTCTAAAGGGCCTTGGCCTAAGGTTTTAAGCTAACATAGATTTTCATGATTTGAAGATGGCTTAGATCTCTTCAATTGTGAGATAGAAAGCTAAGTCTCAAAGTTGTAGAGTTTTATTGTTGCTGTAGCTGTTGACAACTTCTAGTAATCATTTTCCTTGAGGCTCAACTACACATGTTCTTTGATGTCTCACCCAGAAGATTAAATTTCCTGTACCAGAATCAGAATTATAAGCGTGAAATCACTTTTTGAGATGCAGCACAAAATTTTTGTATAATGATGTGTTTAATTATACTCCAGGGGTAAATAATGCTGTATAAAATGAGAGTACTGAAAATCTTCAGGGTTTCTTGGCTAATATCTTAAATTATGTTATGATTATCCCTGACTAACAAGGAAATTAGAACATAGTAATTTAGGAATATATCTTTTGGTAGGAAGTTTCTTTAAACAATCTTTGACTATAAAAACAAATATGTCCTTAAGAAGTACACAGTTATTTAAATATATTGGTATTTGTAATTTATACATAATTATGACAATTGAAATTTATTTTTTTGATCAGGATTTTTAGCCTAAATTTAATCAACTAAAGAGCTTTAGTAGGAGTATTGGGTTAATTAAAATTTAAATAATGCCAGAGAATCCTAATTATTTCTATAAACTTCATTTTATATGGAGAAAGAGCAAAACTTTATGTTACCTGGTGATTGTTCCAAGAAACCCCTCTCTGCACAAGTTAAAGTTTATAAGGTTTTTCATAGTTTAGTTTGCTTTGAAATTTATAATCTGAATTGGGGAAAGACAAAAAAATACTGAGAGGGGTCATAAGAAGAGACAAATAGTAAGAAAATAATGGTATATAAATAAAGAAGTGGTTATAAAAATACTTTGAAAATACACAGCAATACATATCACTGAATATTAAGAACTTAATTCTTTATCAAAAATAAGGACATTTTGTCAAAATGATTCAGGATTATTTCAAAATTTTCAATTAATTAGGTAAATATTTTGATAATGCAAATTATATCTAGATACAGAAAAATATTGTCACTTTACAGAAAGAGAACACTAATTCTAATTTTGTTTTTATATATCTCCCATACAACAGTGGTTGGTAAATTATTCATAAGTCTTCTTCTTCATGAATAAAACCCTTAATATTGACACTTAGCAAACTTAAACAAAACACACATTTTTTTTCTAAATTCACAATTCATAGACATCATCAAATCAGAGCTACAAGCTTACCTTTCAGATCTTTTACATTTTTAGTGCGGTCTCAAATTTGTCTTCTATTTCATTTTAAAATTCTTTATAAATGTTTAAAATTAATTAATGTTAGTGGACACATGAATAAAAAATAAACATTTTAATTTTAGCATCGAATTATGCAAATGATAACATTAAGTCTAGATTGTCGTTCTGGAATTGTTTAACATATGTATTATTATGTAAAATAAAACTTTATGCATGTAAAAATTCCCTTAAGAAAAACTTTGTTTGTTATCTCTGATTTGTATTTTATTTCTCATATCATTTAAAATAATTATCTACCTGGGAATATTTGCTAGAATTTTGTTTGTATACAGGATAAAACTAAAGACAGAAACAAAGAGCTATCTATTTTACTATCTTTTTCTCCACAGAATATGTTTTATATAACTGACACATTTTCAGGTGATTACATGTGTATATACATGAACACTCTGTTCATGGAGTTATTTTTCTATACAAAATTTAAAATGCTAATTTAAACTTTGTTCAGTTAATAATACATCTTTATTTTTAATATAGAAATTTTACAGATTTCTAAAAACTATTTATTTAAATTTAATTACGTGTCCAGGGTCTTTACATTGATCAAAATCTTAAAATTGTAATTTAAGCCAAGAAAACATTTTTTAATGATTTGCAGGATTCTGAGATGTCATAATAATAAACCCTTTGAACCATGTATATCATTTAAAAGAGATAACATATTAAACTATAATTTCATTAAACACAACTTTATATTTTAAGATTTAAGGCCGGGCGCGGTGGCTCAAGCCTGTAATCCCAGCACTTTGGGAGGCCAAGACGGGCGGATCACGAGGTCAGGTTCGAGACCATCCTGGCTAACACAGTGAAACCCCGTCTCTACTAAAAAATACAAAAAACTAGCCGGGCGAGGTGGCGGGCGCCTGTAGTCCCGGCTACTCGGGAGGCTGAGGCAGGAGAATGGCGTAAAAACCCGGGAGGCAGAGCTTGCTGTGAGCTGAGATCCGGCCACTGCACTCCAGTCTGGGCGACACAGCGAGACTCCGTCTCAAAAAAAAAAAAAAAAAAAAAAAAAAAAAAAAAAAAAAAAAAAAAAAAAAAAGATTTAAGCAATTTCTGGAAATAATTTACCATAGAATTATGGGCCCATAGAAATATGCTAGAGATGTAAACAGTATGAATTATGAGAATTAAGTGCAGGTCTTCTGCCAAGTATAATGTATCCTAACATCTTTTTCCCCTCTGTTATAAATCAAAGACAAGATAGTTATTTTTAATACAAAAACTAATTTGTTCAATAAAATTTCCACATATTATGAATATAATGTAAACTCTTTTGAATATAAATCTCATTTGCCCATCTAAAATAATACTTGCAAAGCTCTAAGAGTATGACTTTTCTTCTTGTAAAAGTACAAAGACTTTTACT
The DNA here is from genome assembly GCF_037993035.2 of Macaca fascicularis. Lineage (NCBI taxonomy): Eukaryota > Metazoa > Chordata > Mammalia > Primates > Cercopithecidae > Macaca > Macaca fascicularis. The sequence continues at coordinate 171,461,696 of NC_088379.1, forward strand.
CAAACTCAGTTGTTTCATTACCATACAAAGTAATAAAAATATTTATTATTTTTATATATTTTGCGTATTATTGAAAATGTACTTAATTGATTCCTTCTAAAGTATAAACAAAAACTGCAGAACAATATTTTATGGTCAATAAATAGCAAAAATTTCCTATTACTATATGATTAAAAATATTAATCTACTAAGTATGAAACCAATGAGCAGAGTTGTTCTTTTATATTGATCTAAGTGGACTATCTTCTAGAACTGAAGAATGATTTTACTAAGGTGCCTCTTCCTTTCGTTTACTGATGAATGTCTCAATTGGACTTTTGTTACTCATTTTCTGTCTAAATACTCTTTAAAATGTTAATAAGAAAACGGAAAAAATGCTTTAATTTTTAATAAAACGGAAAAAATGCTTTAAATTTTACGTTTAAAATTCTAATTATAGAAATTTTACAAGTAATATTCTAATTACAGAAAGTTTTACAAGTAAAATTACATGTTGATAACTTTATTTTTTCCTCTTTCTTTCTCTTTCTCTCTCTCTCTCTCTCTCTCTCTCTCTCTCTTTCTTTCCTTCTCTTTAGTATACTTTGCTTAATACTGGGAAAACTTGAATATTTATAGCTCCAGGGAAGAAGCCAGTGGATGGTGGAAAATAAATTTTAAAAGGTAAGTGAGACAAATAACAATTAGACAAGATCCTTACAGTAGTAAGATGGCATCAGAACAAGGCAGACTCTAAACTGAAAAGAAAATGGAAAGAAAATATTGGAAGTTATGCAGTTTTATTGAGATTGAGAAGTTATATAGAAACATTGAACTTGAAACAAAAAGACTTAAGACCTAGTGTTACTTGGTTCTGCCATATGCATAAATTGTGATAAAATTGTAGTCTTGAGATACCTGATGAAAAAATGCTAAGGAATCAGAAGGAATGCGTTATGAATCAGAGTAAATAATGTATGAGTCAGTTAGAGATTAAAAATTGTTAAATGCTCGAGAGGACTCTAAGATAGTTCACGAGTATTGTGATCCAAGTCCTAATCCCTGCAACTTGTGACTGTTACCTCCCATGGCAAAGTGGCTTTACAAATGTGATTAAATTAAACCAATATGACCTTGAGATGGAAAGATGATCTTGGATTATCCTGATGGTTATACTGAAATCTCCTGGGTTCTGAAAAGCAGAAAACTCTTTCCCAGGTAGAGTTACCAGGAAATGTAAATGTGGAAGAATGGTCAGAGAGACCAACACTGCTGACTTCGAAGGCTAAAGATGCTATAAACAAAAAATGTGGCAACCTTTAAAAAGTGGGAAAGGCAAGGAAATGTATCTCTTCAGAAAGTCTCCAGAAAGGAACACACCTTGCTGACACCTTGATTTTTGCCCGGTGAGAACTTGGACTTCAACCCTATAGAACTTAAGATGATAAATTTGTGTTGTTTAAGTCACTAAGTTTGTGGTAATTTGTTGCAACCACAATAGAAAACTTGTATAAGCATGAGTTGTCTATCCTTTTTCCTCTTTCTCAAAAAATTTCAAGATCCTGAAATAAAAGCATAAAAAAATCAAAGATTTTCTCAGTGATAAGGCTATACAAGCTAAGTACAGCAGAAAGAAAAAGGCTAATGCTGTAGCTGATAGTGTAAAACTGTGTATATCATGCATGTCTGTTACATCTATATTTCCATGAAAGTTGTTCAAGTGCTGTGGATACTTATTCTTGTACCACACTTAGGATGAATTATTAAACAGAAAATACTTAGAAGACTAGATAATTTACCTTTTTGTATTGATCACAAATTAAAATTGTAATTTTGTTTCTCTTTATTTACATAATGTTTTAGAATCAGTTCAAAATTAGTGTTAAATTTCTTCTCTTGAGCATATTGTTCTACATGAATATAACCTTCAGGAGCCAGCCGCATATTTGCAGTTGTATAGAAGCCAATCGCATTGTTTGCAGCTTTTCCTTCTGCCTGTGATAGTGGAAGACCTCGAAGTTTGGATACCTCTTAGGTCCCGAACTGCCATGACTCCCTCATACTGTGAGCACATGACTGGGGGAAATTGTACACATCCTACAGTTGGGTTGTGAGAGGAAGTTCAAGAGTATTCCATGGTATCAACAGAAAAGGAAGCCCCGGTTTCCCATTTTTGGTAGTTTTTTCATGAAAATGTATAACCTGAATACAGAAATATCATAAATGTGTATACGTAGCTCACAGATTTTTCACAAAAATGCTTGCATAATCGGCACACAAATAAATGCATCCTGACCAGAGGCAACTTTGTAGCCCTTGCCAGTTATGTACTGACCCCTACTTCTGCCTCCAAAGATAGACACTATCTGTCTTCTACCACCATAGAAGAGTTTTGCCTGCTTTTGAAAATTTTATGTGTATATGTATGGTGTACATACACACACACACACACACACACATATCCATACACACACATAACCATACTGAACTACTTTCAATAACCTAGCCTGTGGCAGTTGCATGGTTGCTAATGAAATTTGCTTTAGTGTTCCTTGGGACTTAATCTTATGAGCTCTTGAGGGGAGAAAAAAATCTCAGGTAATTTTTTAATCAATAGGTTCAAAAATATAATCCCCATAGATTGTAAAGAGTTGTTATATCACTATGCTCCCTTAAGAAAAACAAAACAATGTAAAACAAAAATTCAAACAGGAGATAACTACATAAATAGTTTGTTTTTGTTTTCTCTTACACTCTTAAACATTTTTTAAATAAATAATGAAAACAAACTCTATAATAATGAATTTTAATGAATTTGCTAATCATATTTTTCTTTTAATGCATTAGGCCATCTTTGCTTTCTCTCGGTGACAAATAAACTGTATTTAAATTTCCAAGTGCTTGTATGTAGCAGGTAAATTACATATGATAATTGATATCTCTGGAACAGAAAAATAAACAAAAATGATCTTTGCCTCTCTAATTGTGAAAGTAGCCATAACCTGTTTCTGATCTTTTGAACTAATTGGTCTTGGTGCTTTCATTAATTAATTCTACAAAAAATTTAATCTTCCTGTAGTGCTCAAAAGAGTGATGCTTGTTTCTGAGAATTCTATTAAGTAGCTGACAAAGGATATCTCAACAAAAACCAATATTTTCCAAATTTAAAATCCAAATATTATAGTGAAGAATATATTGTCAGTGTATATTTCTTAAGTAAAAGATACAATTAAAAATATACACGTAGGTCAAAAAGTAGGAAAACACATAGAAAATGGTATATCTTAAAATGCTGATTTTTACTAAGCAGTGTTTTAAAGAAATTATTATAAATATGCAGCCTCTCCCAGACAAGAATGTCATAGCTTCTCTCTCCTCAAATTTCCAACCACTTCTCCCATCTCCTTACTCTCAGATACGGACTTTGACTCTTAATTCTTTGAGAAAATAGTAGACATAAGAAGAGAACTTCCATAAAGTTCCTCAACTTCTTCCAATCTACCTTTGTCTGATCCAGTATACTCCCTTTACCTCTTATTACTGTGAGAAAAGCCCAGTGTCTCAATTTGTGCCCCAGCCCCCTTCCCCTTTTATCACAGGAGCACATGCTTTAGCAAATCTCTCCTCTCCTTTCTGCATCATGTGTTCCCCATCTAGGATATCTTCACATTGTTAAATGACAATCCATTTGTCATCTCTCAGTCTCAGTACTTTATGTATCAGCAGCAGCTGCCAACATAGATCACTTCCTCTGTCTTAAAATTTATGGGATTCTTTCTCTTGGCTTTCAGATACTATCCTCTTATTGTTCTCCACCTTGCCCATTTATTTCTCTATCACACTGTCTTTTGTCATTTTCTCCTCTTCTTCTGACTGCCTAAAATTGCAGTTTCCTAGGCCTCCTTGACCCTATTTTTCTATGTAATTGTACTCACTCCCTTAGTGGTTTCATTTAGTCTCATGACTTTACCAAATATGTCTGATAACCACTAAGTTTTTTTTTTTTGTAGCCTAGATTTTCCTCCTCAAATCCAGACTTACATATCCAAAGCTCTACTTGACATCACCTTTTGTATGTCTAATAGAAATCTCAAAATTTACTTGCCATGAACTGAACTGTACATCTTCCATCACACACCTGCTCAATTTTTCATTATTTTTCTTCTATCTACTTTATAATGGCAATTTCAACCCCTTAGTGACTTAGACCAAAGGCTGGAGAGTTAACCTTGATGAGCCATACATGGAAATAATTTACTTGCCAGTCTAGTATCTGATAAAAGATGTGTTTCCAAAATACATATAGACTCTTAAAATTCAACAATAAGAAAATAAACAGTTTTAAAAGGCAAATGATCTGAATGGAAACGTCACAAAGGAGATATAAAGATGGAAAATAAACATATAAAAGATGTCCAACATTATCAGTTATTAGAGAAATGCAAATTAAAGTCAAAATGAGATCCTAGTCCTAGGTATTTATCCCAATAAATTGAAAACTTATGTTAACATAAAATATGAAATATAAATGTATATACAAAATATGGAAAATATGAATGTATATATGTGTGTGTATATACATATGTGTGTATATATATATTTCAGTTTTAGGAAAAATTTGGCAAAATTTGGAAAGGACCAAGGTGTTTTTCGACAGATAAATATAAACAAACTGGCATATCCATACAACAACATACTATCTGTAATAAAAAGGAAGAGGCTTTTATTCAGGTAACAATATGGTACTTGGATGGTAAGCATTTCTCAAAACCCACAAACTATGTACCATAAAATGTACTGCATGAAAATTGGGAATTCCCATAATGGAGTGCAGAATATAAAAGAGGAATTTAGCTGCATTACAAATGTATGATATAATATCATGGAAGGGAGTAGGGGAAAAGTTAGCTGACCTAAGTAATTTTGGAAAGCAATGTTTTCAGTGGTTCCTATAAGCAAAAGACAAAAAGAAATGTCAGTACACACTTATCTATTTGGTAAATTTTTCACAAAGATACAGGATAACACTTTTGATACTACTTTATTTATATGTTGGAGTAGTAAAAATAAGTAAATCAATTGTCAGAGAAAAGTTACAAATAAGCAATAGAGGAAAGCTAGAATGGAACCTGTACTGTTGGATTTGAATCAGATAAATGAGTATGAATTCATATAACTATAAAAACATATATATATATATAGCTATTTTATATATATATATAAAATATATATATATAGAGAGAGAGAGAGAGCTATGTAAACAGGCCAGACAACTATAAGCTATTTAAAGGAAAGTAACTTAGCTCTGTGTGATTAAAAAGTGGTTAAAGACTAACATGATATATACTCAGATTTATATTTCTACTTTAAGTTAATTGCAAGTATTTAAGCTTTGAGAGAAAAAAGTTTAAATTCTCCACCAATGGGCTAGGACTGGAAAGCAGATATTTTTACTATTCTTAATGAATGATGTGTTAATGCTAAACAATGACATAAAATTGTTAGGTATTTTACTCAGTGTCATTTCATTATTGTGTTGTTTTTTTCCTGTAAATTTAAAAGAGTTATCTTTAATGCTAATTTTTGTAACATTTAAGCCATATATAATAATGATATAAAAATTTACTCTCTTGGAGTATCTAAGTAAAATCTGTTCAACCATTTCTGTAATGAGAATGAGTCCTGAAGAGTATTACTTTACATCATCATAGATAATTGCAAGTCTATTTTAACAGCTTGCTAAATAAGATCAATTAAATTGACTGCCATCTTCAAATAAAGGAAAATTGACTTAGTTACTATAAATAAAATATGACTAATTTGAAAATCTTCTTTTTTTTTTTTTTTTGTTTTGTTTTGTTTTTTTTTTTGAGACGGAGTCTAGCTCTGTTGCCCAGGCTGGAGTGCAGTGGCGCGATCTCGGCTCACTGCAAGCTCCGCCTCCTGGGTTTATGCCATTCTCCTGCCTCAGCCTCCTGAGTAGCTGGGACTACAGGCGCCCGCCACCGCGCCCGGCTAATTTTTTGTATTTTTAGTAGAGACGGGGTTTCACCATGGTCTCGATCTCCTGACCTTGTGATCCGCCCGCCTCGGCCTCCCAAAGTGCTGGGATTACAGGAGTGAGCCACCGCGCCCGGCCTTGAAAATCTTCTTACAAATAAAGTGAAGGTTTCTTATGCAGAATTACATATTAATAATATACAATTTCCATGTTTTACTATGTCAACTAATTCAGTTTTCTGTATCTTATTACATAAAATACTTAGAAAATCTACCCTCTCACTGAAAATTTAGGTATCACTGAAATCCTGTGAATAAGTTTGTACTCTTTCTATAGAGTTGACTATTTTTCCTATAATACTATGGAGAGATGTTGCAAAATGAACAAATTTACCTGATTTAGAAGAACTAATTCTTTATCAAGATTTTATTACATATTTTTTTTTGTATCAAAAGAGAGCACCTTGGGCCAGGCACTTACTGTGGTGTACACTTGTAGGACTAATTACTCAGAGGGATGAGGCAGGATGATTGCTTGAGCCCAGAAGTTTAAGCCTGCAGTGCACGATGACCTCGCCTATGAATAGCCACTGCACTCCAGCCTGGACAACAGACTCCATTTCAAAAAAGAGCACTTTCATAAGCGGTTTTCTGAAATTCTTCATTTTCAGACAAAGTGAATGTTTCAAAGTCAGAAAAAAACTATGCATTCTCTGCTTTGAAAGGCACTCACCAGATTGGCTTTATCATGACTCAATTATTCCACCTGGACACCATGGACCCTCCCCATGGACTCATGGGTGTCCCCAAACTTGGTGCAGAAGGGGCTGAAGGACCCCGGTCTAGCTTTGCTTCCATTTGTTAGTGCCCATGACCTACAAGATGGCTAAAAATTTGGAGAAATACATGTTTTATATGGGACACTGATATATTGATGGAATGACTCTCTTATAGTTTATTATTTTTTGAGGAACTCACTTTCTTTACACATAGTAACACAAAGTTTCTTTATAAATTCCACTGATCTGCAACATAGGCATGTAAATTAAATAAAAAGTAACCAGCCCATAGATTTTAGTGTTGAAAATGTGAAGAAACCTTATGCTGCCTGGGAAAAGTAAGAACCTAACACCTAACCTTTATTTTCTGGTAAATCCAGTATAAATTTCAATATAATCTTTTGTACTTTTTAGATATCATTCAAGTCACAAGTTCATAATGTCATAATGTTTTCTTCCTTTCTCTCTTTTAGCTTTTTTTTTTTTTTTTTTTTTTTTTTTTTGAGATGGAGTCTTGTTCTGTCGCCCAGGTTGCAGTGCAATGGCGCAATCTCAGCTCACTGCAACCTCTGCTTTCCGGGTTCAAGTGATTCTCCTGCCTCAGCCTCCTGAGTAGCTGGGATTACAGGTTCCTGCCATCACACCCAGATATTTTTTGTATTTTTAGCAGAGACGGGGTTTCACCATGTTGGCCAGGCTGGCCTCAAACTCCTGACCTCAAGTGATCCTCCTGCCTCAGCCTCCCAAAGTGCTGGGATTACAGGTGTGAGCCACCATGCCTGGCCAATTTTTTATTCTTAATTAAAACTAATTTATATTCCATGTCTGACTATATTGGGCAGATATGGATAAACAATAATTAGTAATGGCAAAAGCAGAATCATTTTTTTCTTAACTTTAATGAGAATATTATATGTATTGTCATTAATAATATATTTAATTTGACATAGAAGTACATTCATATGTATTAAAATGTCTTCTATTATTTTTACTTCATTAGGAAAGAATTTTGTTAAATTTTGGGGGGAACTCATTTAATCTTTTAAGAATATAACACTCCAAATTTTATTATTTAAAAGTACCATGCAGTTTATTTATTGTTATATAGTTATATTTCAATTAAATTTAGAGTACTTCTTGCTATTTTTTTTTAATTTTGAGGGGTTTTTTTTACTTACCAGTGGTGGAATATTGATTTTAATACCATTGTAATATTCTGTGTTACCAAAAGCTTTATGGAAATATTCACTGGAAACTTCTCACTATCCAAAAGATTTAAAGTAACTAGAAATTTTAATAAAAATTGGATACTATTTTCAGAGATAATGTGCAAATCCTACACTCGTTACTATTATAAATCTTGTGCCAAAACACCAGATTTGTAGAGATCTCATAGATAGCTTTTAAGTTTTATAATGTGCACATAGAGATAGGTGGATAAATGTTCTTTTAGTCTCTATGGAAGCAAAGGCATATTAGATCATTTTACTGCCATTAACATTTCGGAACATGCTAATTTTATGTTAGATAACTGGCTAGCAGATGGATAGAAGAAAGACAAAACTTCCAAATTGCATATAAATATGGTTGTAAAATGAATTAGGATAGAATAAAATACCAGAGATGAGTAATGAAGACCCACCCAAAGGATAAATCAATATATGTACCTTACAATATTCCTTTGTTTATTTTTTATATCCAAAAAGTATTCCCATCATTCGTTATTTCTGAGCCAAAAAGTCAACTAATTTTAAAGAGTATCTTACTATAGCATAGAAAGCATGTTGCAGTACAACCACAGATAAATAGCTTCCCCGTTAAAGTCCTGTGATTAAAATCCAACAGAATTCTCTTGAACTTTTGCCTTCACATCAAGCAGAGCTTTTACATTTATTTTTCATTTACCCAAACTTCTGGATCACAATATGATAATCTAAAAAATTAAAGTGGTGACACTATAAGATGACAAAATAGGAGTTCTTTTGTTTTATTCCTCTCCACAAAAATTCAACTAGTAGCTATCCACAGACAAGAATACCACTGTGAATATACCAGAACTTGGAAGTGAAGCTAAGATAGCCTCTTGGACCACAAAACCCAGAAAAGTCTTGATCAAATGGTAAGAGGAATGGCTCTCTTTGACTGTGTCACTACTTCTCCACGACAGCATAGCACCACGCAGACAGAATTTCCCAACACTTTGAGTGTTTATAGTGGGAAAAGTGGGTTGGAAGTGAACATTCAGCTTCTGGGATCCATCACAGGAGGCTCACACTTGATTCATTTCACAGGAAACCTTGGTTATATCGACAAACTAAACCATCTGGGGTCAGTTAGAAACCAAGAACAGGGATGGGGCCTACAGCAACAAGCATGTAGATCTTGGTGGTTGCTCTGCATTTTAGCCAATGAAGAAAACTACCTACCAGCAGTTTTCCGCGTTACATAACAGAAAACATGGTCAGTGGATCTTCCAGGCTTAAATCTCTGGATGGCTTCCCAATGCAGCCCAGGAGCCCTCATTGAGTGTTCCCCAGGTTAATTTTAGCCAGCCACTGTGCCAACCATTAAAGCCAAAAGGCTTCAGCCAGGGTGGTGCCAGCTGCAACAGTCCTGGACTTAGTGTGCCCTCTAGTGCTACCACAGCTGCAGTGGTCATGGGTTTAGGGACTACAACCTGCTCAGAATTTTTGGACACGTTTACAGTTGAGGACATTCTCCGTCAAAGCCAGACTGCAAAATCTTCAATAAATACATAATCCGTAAATGAATAGACATTGATGCATGACCAAAGGGACCAAGAACCAGGGAAATATTATATCACCAAACAGACATAATAAGCTGCCAGTGACTGACCCAAAAGTAAAAGGGATGAATTAACTGCATTCCAAAGAAATTAAAATAGCTCTTTAAAGAAAACTCAGCAAACAAATAAAATATAGAGTAATACATCAGAAATTTAGAGAAATTTAATAGAGAGATTGAAATAATAATAAGAAAACAAGTGGAAATTCTGACTCAGAAAATACAATGAGCAAAATGAAAAATAACATAGCATCAACAGCAGACAGAAAGAATCTGTGACTTCAAGACAGGTTATTTGAAAATATATTGCTAGAGGAGAAAGGAGAAAAAATAATGAAAAGTAATGAAGAAAACTTACTGGACGTATGGAACACCATTACAAAGGCAAATGTTTGAGTTATTGGTGATGAGAGAGTAAAGAAAGACAAAATGGGTAGTGTATTTAAAGAAATAATGGCAAAAAAACAAAACAAAACAAAACAAAACAAAACCCTTTCCAACCCTGTAGAAGGATATAAATATCCAAGAACAGGAAGGTCAAGAGTCTCTACTCAGATTCAATTCAATTAAGACTACCCCATGACATAACGTAGTCAAACTTTGGAAATTAAAGACAAAGAAAGCATTCTGACAGCAGCAAGAGAAAGAAACAAATAACATGTAAGGGAGTTCCAATACATTTAACAGCAAATTTCTCAGCAGAAATCTTACAGGTCAGGAGACAGTAGGATGATATATTCAAGGTGCTGAATGAAAAAAAAAAAGAAACAAAACTGTCAATTAAGAAAATAGCACCCAGAAAAGCTCCCTTCAGAAACGAAGAAGAGATAAGACTTTCTCAGATAAATCAAAGCTGAGGGAGTTCATTACCTCAAGACCTACCTTACAAGAAATGCTAAAGAGAGTTCTTCAAGCTAAAACAAACAAAAAATGTTAATGGGTAACACAAAAACATTAGAAGTACAAAATCCGCTGGGAAAAGTAAGTGCACAGAATCAGAAACCTTTAATTCTCTGTTGGTGGTATATGAATTGTTTATATCTTTAGTATAAGGATTAAAAGAAAAAATATTAAAAGCAATAATAACTACAATAATTTAAAGGAATATGCAATGTGAGGCAGTGTAAATTGTGACAACAAAAATTCAAAATGGAGGAAAGCAAGTAAAGTGTAGAGGGTTTTATTTGCAATCAATATTAAGTTGTTATTAGCTTATATAGTTATACAGTTAAAACTATATAATGTTTTCTCTAAGCCTCAAGGTAACTGCAAAGCAAAATCTTACACACCCAAAATAAAAACAAGAAATCAAAACATACTGCTGAAGAAAAATTACTTAAGCAAAAAAAAAGAAAGAGGCAAGGAAAGTATCTGCAAAACTAGAGAACAAATAACAAAATGGCAGTCATAAATTTTTACCTATCAATAATTACTTTAAGTGTAAATTGATTAAATTTGCTTAATAAAAGGCATAGTATGGTGCAATGGATTAAAAAAAAAAAAAAAAAGCCTACTTCACCTTCAAGGAAACACAGAATGAAATGATGGGACAGAAAAAGATATCCCATGAAACTGGAAATTTAAAAAGAGCAGAATAGCTATATTTAGATAAAATAAACTATAAATTTAAAACTGTAAAAAGAAGACAAATGAGGTATCATATAATGATAAAGAAAGGGTCAGTTTAGCAAGGGAATATCACAACTATAAACAAAAATGCACCCAATATTAGATCACCTAAATATATAAAGCAAACGTTAATAGATCTGAAGGTGAAATTAGACTACAATACAATAATAGTATCAGATTTTTAACCCCACTTCCAGCAATCGACAGACTATCTATAGAGATAGCCAACAAGGAAACATGGGATTTAAACTACACTAGAAATCAAATGGAACTAACAGACATATATAGACTATTTCTACCCACTAATTGCAGAATACACATTCTTCTCACCTGCAAACAACATTCTCCAGGACAGAAGATAAATTAGTCAACAAAAAAGTCTTTGCAAATTCAAATGAGTAGTAATTGTGTCAAGTATCTTTTCTGACAATTGTTTGTCTTTAATTGTCTTAGGCCATGTAAGACACGCCTGCTTCCCCTTTGCCTTCTGCCATGATTGTAAGTTTCCTGAGGCCTCTCCAGAAGCAAAAGCTAATATGCTTCCTGTACAGCCTGGGGAACTATGAACTAATTAAGCCTCTTTTCTTTACAAATTACTCAGTCTCAGATATTTTTTAATGGCCATGTGAGAATGGCCCACAGGAGACATTACAACTGACATCATAGATATACAAAAGACCAGAAGACACAGTTAAAACAATTATATGCCAACAAATTTAGTTACCTAGAAAAAAATAGATGAATATGTCTGAACATATACAACTTCTCAAGATTAAATTGTAAAGAAAATTTGTACAAAACAATAATGAATAAGAAGATTGAATTAGTAATAAATGTTTTCCATCAAACAAAATTCTCAGGACCTGAAGATTTCACAATTGAATTCTAGAAAACCTTTAAAGAAAAACCAATTCTTCTCAAACTCTTGAAAAAAAATTGAAAAGGAAAGGACACTTCCTAATTTATTTCACAATTCCAGCATTACCTTGATAACAAAATCAGACAACATCACAATAAAAACAAAAACAAAAATACAGGTCAATATCTCCAATCCACATAGATGCAAAATTCTTAGCAAAATACTATTAAACTGGATTTAATAGACCTTTGAAAAAATCATCCACCATAATTAAGTAAGGCTCATCCTAGATATGCCAGGATGGCTCAACATGCATAAATCAATAAATATATACATCACACTAACAGAATATAGGGAAAAACAATTTCAATAGATGAATATTAGACAAAATTCAATATTTCTTCATCATAAAAAACTCTCAACAAATTAGATATAAAAGGAATTTATGTCAACACGACAAAGGCCTAACGTTAAATTGAATGAGGAAAAGTTGAAAAATTTTCCTCTAAGAACTGAAACAAAACAAGGATGGCCACTCCCACCACTTCTCTTCCACATGGTGCCAGAAGTTCTTGCCTGAGAAATTAGGTGAGAAAAAAAAAAAAAAAAAATCCAAATTGGGAAAGAAAAAGTTAAATTGTTCTCAGTTGTAGATTATATGATCTTTTATATAAAAAACTCTAAAGACTCTATGAAAAAAACTGTTAGGACTTATAAACAAATTTTGTAAAGTTGAAAGATAAAGTCAGCATACAAAAATCAGTGGCACTTCTATACAGTAACAGCGAACCATCTAAAAAAGAAAACAAGAAAACAATGTCAATTATAACAGCTACAAAAAGTATTTAGGAATAAATTTAACCAAGAGATGAAATATCTCTATATTGAAAATTATGAAACACTGATGGTAGATATAGAAGAAGACATGAATAAATTGAAAGATATGCCATGTTTATGTGTTAGAAGTATTAATATTATTAAAACATTCATACTATCCAAAGTTATCTATAGATTCAATGTAATCATCATCAAAATATCAATGACATTCTTTACAGAAATTTTAAACATCTTAAAATATCCATGAAATAGCAAACAACTTAGCAAACAACTTCCAATTACCAAAGCAATCTTGAGCAAAAAGGAAAAAGCTAGAGACATAACACTATCTAACTGTAAAACATAGTACAATCAACCTAAATGTCCCTCAATGGGTGAGTGAATAAAAAATTTAGTAAATATACACAATGGGATATCATTTAGCAATAGAAAAGTGAATCCTGACATTTTCAACAAAATGGATAAACCTGGAAGAAATTAGATTAAGCAAAATAAGCCAGGCACAGAAATACAAAAGCCACGTGATTTCACTCATATGTGTGTTTTTCAAAAGACCACCAGGATGGCTCAGTAATAGAAAAGAGAATCTTATTGACAGTATTGGTTTCTGAGCTAGGAAGAAAATATCCCCAGCATTAAGAAAGGTGCTCTCTCCTTGAAGAGGGGAAGGACAGGTTAGGTTTTACACCCCACAAAGTTGGTATCATGCAATAAGGTCATACATAATCATCAAGATGGAGGGGGAAAGCTATACATATTTTTGAGGGGAGTCAAGCACATGCGCAGTGGGTAAACATATGTAACATACATTCCATGTTCACTTTGGTGTGGGATTTTAGGATTAAAATGAGGTAGAATCTGGCACTTTAGGTCAAAAAGTGAACTATGGAACTTGAAGATAATTTGTGTGCAGGCTCTGTAAGTTGGTTGAAACTGTCTTGAATTCTGCAGTAGCTTATCAGAAGAGAATGTTTGTAAGGACGTTTCTCTATCCAACCAGAGTTGTAGTGATCTGGGTTGTAAATCAGAGTTTTGATAATTTGCTTGATAGTTCCTATTACTAGAACTTATACCCATATTTAGACATTTTCCATGCCAGCTGGGCTCTGAACCCTCCACCCATAGTAACTTGGTTTTCCTAAGCTTAGAGTTTATCTTAGTTGATAAAGTCACATCTATATTGGTATTTCCAATAACAGGTAGAATGTTAAAAAGTTGATCTCATATAATTTGGGAGTAGAATGATGGTTACCAGAGGCTGCAGTGGTTAGAGAGTGAGGGGAGCATTGGGGAGTTGCTGGTCAAAGGCTACATTATTATGGTAGTAAAGGAGAAATAAACTCAAGAGATTTATTGTATGGCATGGCTGACTATAAATAATGACAATATATTGTATTTTTGAGAAATGCTGAAATGAGATTTTGAGTGTTCTTACCATAAAAATTTATGTGAGATAAGTCATTGTTAATTAGCTAGATTTAACAATTCCAGAAAGTATATACATATTTCAAAACATTATGTTGTACATAAGAAATACATATAATGATATAGTTTCGATATTTATCACTGCCTGAATATCATGTTGAAATATAATTACCAATGCCGGAAGTGGGTCTTAGTTGGAGATGTTTGGATCATGGGGGTAAACAGATCCCTCATGATTTGGTGCCATCGTCTTTGCAATAGTGAGAAAGTTCTTGTGCGATCCAGTCATTTACAAGTATATACTTCTCAGCTGCACAAACTTTCTCTCTCTTGCTCTTGCTCTGGCCATGTGATGTGCCTGCTCCTGCTTCACCTTCTGCCATGAGTGAAATCTTCCTGCAGTCTCACCAGAAGCAAATGCCAGTGCTATGTTTCCTGTACAGCCTGAAGAAATGTGAGCCAATTAAACCTCTTTACTTATAAATTACCCATATTCAGGTAGTTATTTATAGCAATGCAAGAATGGACTAACACAGAAAATTGGTACTAAGGAGTGGGGAGTTGTTGTAAAGATACCTGAAAATGTGGAAGCGGCTTTGAATCTGGGTAATGACAGGGTTTGGAAGAGTTTGGAGGGCTCAGAAGAAGACAGGTAGATGAGGGAAAGTAAGAAACTTCTTTTTTTTTGAGACAGAGTTTTGCTTTTGTTGCCCAGGCTAGAGTGCAGTGTCATGATATCAGCTCACTGCAACCTCCGCCTCCTGGGTTCAAGTGGTTTTTCTGTGTCAGCCTCCAGAGTAGCTGGGACTACAATCACACACCACCACCACCGCTAATTGTTTTCTTTTTCTGTATTTTTAGTAGAGAGGGAGTTTCACCATGTTGGCCAGACTGGTCTTGAACTGTTGACCTCAGGTGATCTGCCCGTGTCAGCTTCCCAAAGTGCTGGGATTATGGGGGTGAGCCACTATGACTGGCCACAACTTCTTAAAGACCAGTTAAATTGTTGTGATGAAAATGCTGATAGTAACATTAACAGCAAATTCAGGCTGACAAGGTCTCAAATGGAAATCAGAAAGTTATTGGGAACTGGAGCAAAGGTCATGAGTGTTATGCCTTAGCAAAAGATTTGACTGCATTGTGTTCATACTCTAAAGATCTGTGGAAGTTAATTTGAGAATGATGACCTAAAGTATCTGGTGGAAGAAGTATCTTAAGAGGAAAGTTTTCAAGAAATGGTGTGGCTGCTTCTAACAACCTATTCTTAGGTGCCAGAGAAAATAAATGACTTATAGTTGAAACATATTTTAAAGGAAAGCAGAGCATAAAAGATTGGAAGATTTGCAGTCCTGGCCCTGTGACAGAGAAAGAAAAAGCTTTTTTGGAAGAGAAATTCAAGCAGGCTGTGGAACAATCACTTGCTGGAAATATTTGCATAACTAAAAGGGAGCCAAGTGCTAATATCCAAGACAATGGGGAAAAAGGCCTTGAGGGCATTTCAGAGACCTTCCTAGCAGCCCCTACCATAACAGGTACAGAGGCCTAAAAGGGAAGAATGATTTAATGGGTCAGACTCAGGGCCCCACTGCCCTGCACAGCCTCAGGACACTGCTTCCCACATCTTGGCTGCTCCAGCTCTACCTGTGGCTTAAAGGGGCCCAGATACAACTCAGGCTGCCACTTTGGAGAATGCAAACTATAAGCCTGGTGGCTTCCACATAGCATTCAGTCTGCAGGTGTATAGAGTGCAAGAGTCATGGATTCTTGGCAGCCTCCGCCTAGATTTCAGAGAACGTAAGGAAAAGCCTGGATATCCAGGCAGAAGCCTTCTTCAGTGGTGAAGCCCTCACGGAAGCCCTACTAGCCTTCACAGAAGCCCTTCTATTGTGGAGGGGAGATATAGCATTGGAGACCCAACAGAGAGTTCCCACTGGGTCACTGCCTAGTGGAGCTGTGGCAAGGGTCCCACCATCCTCCAGATTTGAGAATGGTAGAACCACCAGCAGCTTGCACCCTGCACCTGGAAAAGCAACAGGTCAAATCGAGCCTATGAGAACAGCCCTAGGAGCTGGAACCTGCAAAGTTGCAAAGGTGGAGCTGTCCAAGGCATTAGAAGCCCACCCCTTCCACCAATGTGCCCTGGAGGTGGGCCATGAAGTAAAAGGGATTATTTTGGAGATCTAAGATTTAATGACTGCCTTGCTGTGTTCTGAACTTGCCCTTTCATTTGGCTGATTTCTTTTGGAATGGGAATGATTACACAATGCCTATACTTCCATTGTACCTTGGGAGTAAACAATGGTTTTTTGTTGTTGTTGTTTGTTTTTGTTTTCTAATTTTATAGGTTCATAAGTAGAAGGGATTTGCCTTCTTTCAGATTAGACTTTGGACTAATAACTAGTTAATGCTGGAATGAGTTAAGTCTTTGGGGGAATGTTGGGAAGGCATGATTATATTATGCAATGTAAGAAGGACATGTGATTTGGGAGAGGCCAGGGAAAGAATAATATAGCTTGGATTTTTGCCCCTGCTGAAATCTCATGTTGAACTATAATTCTGAAGGCCAGAGATGGGGCCTGGTGGGAAGCGTTTGGATCACAAGAGCAGATTCCTCATGGCTTGGTGCTATCTTGTGATAGTGAGTGTGTTCTCATGAGATATGGTCATTTAAAAGTGTGTGGTATCTCCTCCCTGTGGTATTTCTATCTTGTTCCCGCTCTGGCCATGAGCTGTGACTACTCCCCTTTGCTCTGACCATGAGGAAAACCTTCCTGAGACCTCCCTAGAAGTAAATGTCAGTGTTATGCTTCCTGTACAGCCTGTAGAAGCATGAGCCAATTAAATTCTCTTCTTATAAATTATCCAGGCTAAGGTATTTCTTGACTGGAATGCAGGAAAGGCCTAATACATATAATTTAAAATTAATAAATTTGAAAAATAAAGATTGTGCATTTTTTTCAACTTGACCATTTCAGAGTAAGATAGAATGCAAAATTTAAATATTCAAGGATAAACAGCAGCATAGTGGTGAATAGGTGTTATGAGATTTGCTCTTTGCTTTATTCATTAATTTAGAAAACAGATATTTTAAATTTGTTAGGAATTTTACATTTTTCAATTATTCTAAAAGGGCAAAAGTCAATTGGCTTTGGGAAGCAGAGATCTCCTATGTGAGATTAAGTGTCATATGTAAATGTGCCTTTTAGTTATACACATATAAAATAACTGCCTACTCATTTTTCTAGGATGTTATCTAAATTCACTGCTTCAGATGGCATTATTGAGTATTCTATTTAGGAGTAAATGCTGGAGCTTTGTTAGTGTAATATAAATTGAACTTAGGCTTTGCAGTTTATATTGTCTTTAGTGGAAAGCTGCTCTTCTATATCAGTGAATTAATTATTGTTTGGCAGGGAAGTTGGGGCTTCTGGGTTACACACCATTGTCTACCAAGCACTTTGCTTGGCCAGAACTCCCAAGAGGCTTTCAGGAGGATCATCCATGTCAATATCCTTCTCAGCACTATGGAGAAAGATTGAAAAGGAACTATGGCTTATTTTGGCACCATGCAACCAGACTAATGTGTTAATATATACCTGATATTTTATTTTAGATTCATTAGCAAGAGTTAATGTCATTTGTTGTCTGTGTTTTTTATTTTATTTAATTTTATTTATTTCTCTGTTAAAGAAAAGCAGAGCTGGATAATGGCTTGAGTGGTAAAGCAGATCTTAATCAAGAACTCTTGCAATAGAGGACAAGAGACTCCAGTATAAACCAAACTCAATTTGAAATACAACAATAAAAGTGTGTGTTCATAGCCAAGGAATAGTTTGCATTGTGGGTGGAGCTCAGTGAATGAAAATTTACTAAGAACAAAATTCAGGGATAAAGGGAGATTCTGGTTAAGTTGACCTAACAGGATTCTTGCTGAAGGCAGACCAGGGTGAACAGACATCATCTGCAGGATGGTAGAAGGGGATACAAGTTTGAAACCAGCCTGACTAACATGATGAAACCCAGTCTCTACTAAAAATACAAAATTAGTTTGGCATGGCGGCACACTCCTGTAATCCCAGCTACTTGGGAGGCCAAGGAAAGAGAATTGCTTGAACCTGGAAGGCAGACGCTGCAGTGAGCCTAGATCATGCCGTTGCACTGCAGCCTGGGCAATAAGAATGAAACTTCATCTCAGAAAAAAAAAAAAAAAAAAATTATCAGATGAGGATGATCAGACATCAAGGAGGGGTTTGTTCTAAATGAACTTAGCAGAATTTTTGCCAAAACTGGTAATGCAACTTGACAGGAACAGAACAGGCACTGAAGATCTATGCCTAGAGGTCTTAAAGGAGCCTGACTAGAGCTTGGCCAAAGAGAAAATATTTGTGTTACCCTTCATGGCCATAAATCAGACTAGAACCCTACACATGAATACTTTAATCTCCCCATGAAAAATTATAAAATAATGCCCTGAGAAACCTCTTTCTCCGGCCAAATACTTCCCTACCTCTGGTGCATAAAAACCATCATGACAGTTTGACTTCTGTAAAAGCACCCCCACTCGTTCCAGGAGTCCGCCCAGCCATGGAAAATTCTCCATTCAAGCAATGAAAAGCACTTTTTCTTTTGAAAGACTCCCTTGCGCCCCATCAGGGACTATCAAATGTGCCTGAAGATGGATTAGACATCTCCCACTTCCCAAAGTCCCACCTTAATTGAACACCTGCCAATCAGACACTCTTTCAGTGTTGCCTCTTGACTCTATAAAGTGAACTCTTCTTTGTCATACCTCTTAACTCCTACTGAAACAAAGGTAATGCTACTTATAATAGCCAAAATCTATACAAAATCACAACAATACTATTTATAATAGCCAAAATCCAGAACAACCACATGCCTATCAACTAGAGAATGGATAAATAATAAAAAAACAAAAATCAGAATTAATGCAAAGAACAAATGCTTAAATAAAATAAAATGCATAATATGGAACATTATGAAGCATGAGAGTGTGGGGGTATTATGGCTGGATCTCACAAATATAATGCTGAGAAAAGCCAAACACAAAACAATGCATATTGTATGATTTCATTTACATTAAATTCACACACAAGATTATCTATTCTAGTATATTTAAAGTCAGGATTGTAGTTACCTAACTGAGGAATACAGAGAGACTGTCAGCCAGGGGTAAGTTTCTGGTTATATGTTTCTTGGTCTGGGTGCTAGAGGGACAGTGTTCATTTTATGAAAACTCAATGAGATAGAAATGGACTATTTATGCATATTTCTGTTTATATGCACATATTAAAATTCTAAAAAGAAATTTTAAAATGTTATCTTCTTTTATTGCCATAGGCTAGAGTTTTATATACCTCCTGAGACATAATGTGAAATAAAATAATTTAGGAAATATTTAAGCAACACTAGTTTTCTCTTCTCACAGTAAAAGTAACTTAGATTTATGAAAAAAACATTATCAATGTTAATGCCTAAACGTAGTAATGGCTAAGAGAAGAGTATTTTTAAAACATTCTCATCTTAGTTCACTATTTACACCCTACTGTACAAGTATCAATAACTTTAAGAATGAATCAGGTAAAAATAGAAGTTTTTTTCACTCTAGTAACATTTTAAAATACACATTTTTTTCCTCTAGGCATGCTCACAATAATATTCTTCAATTTCTATGCTGAAAAAAAGCACCATATTAAAATTTCAGGGTGGTTCAAGATCCTGAGACAAAATCGATTACATAAACAAAATTCAATAAACAAGAAACTCACAGTTCTTATCAGTAGACTGGTGTTTTACAGGTCTATATCACTTCAGAATGGTATTGTTCATAAGACCTTGCTAAGGGATAGGTTTGAATTGTATTCCTACGTGGCCCTGAACATCTCATCTCCAAGACAACCAGTCAGTAATGTACACTTTGTCTACCATCGAGTTGATAACATCTTGCCTACATAGTTAGCTTTTCAAGGTTCCCTGAATTATGTGTACAGATTTACACTTAGCTTTTACTTACTATATACAGTTTTTGCATAAGGATAAAGTCAAATCTAACTCTAAATATAACTATACTTTAAAGCCTTAAAAGTTATGAAATTGCCATTGAAAAAGTCCAGGTCAACTATATATAGAGAATATAATAAGCAAAAATGATCAGTAAGTCAAGTCAAAATCTAATGTTGAAACTGACCCAATAGTCCAATAGACAGGTTTTTTGTATAAATATATAAATTGACCCTTCTGGTCTTAAAAGTTGAAACTAATATTTGTTTTTTTCTGAGTTTCTTCCTCAGGAAAGGATGCTCAGCCTCTCAGAAAGCATGAAAGAACTGAAACTTCCTAGATCCTCTCATCCAGACAATGAGATATCAGGTTGCTCATTCATCATGACTGCTTCCTTACCTCTACTGAGTTTCTGTCTTCCCACACATGCTTACATCTCTTCACTGCTATATAAACCCCTACTTTTAGTCAGTCTGGGAGATGGACTTGAGACTGGTCAATTGAGCTTTTTCTTTTGGAATGTCAGTGTTTCATAGTGCTACTTTCATGCTCCATTATGAATTAGAACAGCTGAGTTTACTGTCACAACTATTTAATATTTTGAAGAGCAAGGGCAATTTTCTAGACCTCAGCATTGTTGGCAAATATTGTTAGTGGCAGGAGGCAGACAAATCCCAGACAGAAAGGGGTGGGTCCTCAGTGAAACCCCAGCTTCAAACCAGGACAGTTTAAAGTGTGAAAGCCTAGCTCCAAGTCTTGGATAAATCCACGGACTGAATTGAGATCCTCTCTTACCATTTCATGCACTTTCCTCTGATTGATTCCTATCCCTCACCTATTTTACATATACCTACACTTCCCTAATTGGTTTTTTGCACTGTCATGCCCACTTCTGAGTGGTGCCTTTTTTAAGCCTTTTTTGTGTGTTTACAAACCAATCAGCATGCACTCCCCCATTCTGAGCTCATAAAAGTCCCGGACTCAGCCACACTTTGAGTCTTTTGATTTTTGAATTGGGGAAAATAGTTGCCTTTGGATTGGGGTCCACCAACTTCAAGTCCCCTCTTTACTGAAAGAAGTTCTATTGCTTAATAAAACTCTTCTCCATCCTTTTTACCCTTCCTTTGTCAGTGTGACCTTATTCTTCTTGCATGTGAGACAAGAACTCGGGACCTGTTGAATGTCGATATGAAAAAGGCTGTAACACTCTAGCCATCCACCCCTCTACTGATGCCAGGCAGCCACCCCACACAACAGGAAGCAGCAGTGGGACTGGACCAGCCCTGGAGCCATGGGCTAGAGCAGGGCAGCAGAACTGAACAAGTTGTAGCATGGAGAGGCTGAAGCATGCATGGCCCAGCCACAGGCTGAGTGTGGATCCTGCAGCGAGCAGAGATTTAGGCTGAGGTGCAAGCTAAGTGCAGCCTGAATGACCAAGTGGGTGGGGTGTCTCTTGTGGAGAGACCAGAGCTAAGCGAGGCCCAGGCAGGAGCGTTGCCAGCTGCAGAGGTCTCTAGCTGACAAAGCAGCATGAAAAAGTTTCTGTGTCAATACGTTGACAGTGGAATATTATTTGATTATATTAAAATCTGGGGACTCAAGAAGACACAAAACCTGTGCGTAAAACTGCCTGAAAAACTGCTCTAAAAGCCATCCATGGATCTCAAAAACTATATGAACATCTGGAAAACTAAACATAAACACTTAGAAAGCTTCATAATTTTAAGGCAAGAGTTAAGAATGTCCTTCAGACTTAAAAAGAAAGGTTTATCATTATAGTAAGACTAAATGAATTGAAAATAACAGTCATCAGGAGACCATGGGCCTCAAGTGAGGAAACATCCCTCAGATCTGGTTCCCAAATAGAAGTAGATATTGAATCGGTGTTTTTATTATAATCAAAGGAGACAGACAATAGCCAAATGTAGATGAGCTTCTTAAGCTCAAGGACAATATTGATTTAACTGGGAAGCCTAAAGAAGGGTTTTGAGGAGAAACTTGGAACTTCTGGAATCTAACATTCTCCTTTCCAGTCTTTCGTTCACAGAGCACACTTCTGCTTCCAGAAATTAGGCACACAGGAAGGCAGATACAGAGAAAGAGCAAAAATCCATGAGTAGAAACTGCTGTGGGAACTAGTACTAGGGTGGGAAAACCTAAACTGTAAGTAATGAATTCTAGAGACTCAGTGTGGACAAGTTTGAGAGCTGGTAAATCCAGGGATCGTAGAGAAAACTACACACCTTTGTGAATTTTACCTTCTAGAGTCCTACAAATTCTCACAGTGAAGATAGGAGAAAAAACAATTCTTTCTTCCAGGAAAGGGAGGAGTAAAGTAGACACATTGAAATATACCCAAAACATTCTGTTTTTAACAATACCTTCCCTCATGAGAAACCACTCACCATAGAGTAAACTGAGTTATGCCAGGGCCTACCTGACCTAGAGTAAGAAAAATACTCAATTCTACCCTATTCTAGCCTTCCACATCGGGGACGAGAAATATCCAACTACAGCTACCTCTAGCCATCTGTCCTTCCTGAAAGCAATGGGTAAACTGACAAGGACTTGTGAAGGTCATAGTCTAGGTATGTTTGTTCATTAAAAATCTAAGAACAATAGAATGCAAAGAAGGCATTCTGTAGTCTCCTGATTAGTTCTTTGACTTTTAGTTCTTCTCTATTTCCCCAACTCATTACCTCCACATCCCTAAATGCCTATTTACCACAGCTTCTATTACTGAATATATCATGCCTCTTTTCAACTAAGATTATAAATCACATTAAAAAGAAGAAAAAAAAAAAAAAAGCAAATAAAACACAGTTTTTAGACAGACCAAGCATAAGAACCAGATCAGATATGGTTAGGATTTTGAAATTAGCAGGCTTGGAATTAAAACAAAAACAATGATTAACATGCCAAGGCATATCAAAGTTTATCCATTAATATCCATTCGATAAAATAGACAACATACATGAACAGATGAGTAATATAGGCGGAGATGAAAATTCTAAGGAAGAATTGAATTAAATACTAAAAGCAAAAACACTAACATAAATGAAGAATACCTTTGGTGGACCCATTAGTAGACTGGGCATGACTGAGGAAAGAATCAATTAAATTAAGGGCATGTCAAAGGAAACTCCCAAAACTAAAAAGCAGAGAAAAAAAGCCTAAAGAACAAGAAGAAAAAAATAAAGAAATCTGATTATCTAAATATTGTGGGACACATAAAAAAGTATAACGTACGTAACAGTAATAACAGAGAGAGAAGAGAGAAAAGAACAGAATAAATGTTTGAAGAACTAATGACTGATAATTTTTCCCAAATTAATGTCCGAGACCAAACTACAAATCTAAGAAGCCCAGAAAATATCAAGTAGGATAAATACCAAAAAAATCTACATTTCTATCATAGTCATGTTCACTTGCATAGCATCTCATTCTGTATCATATTCACTGCAGAAGATTTTGAAAGAAGGCAGAGGAAAAATGTACATTATCTAATGAGGAGCAAGAATAAGAATTACATTCATCTTCAAAAACAATGCAATCAAGAGAATGGAGAAAATGTTTATAGCGTCAACAGAAATAACATAGAATACTGTAACTAGCAAAATTACCCCTGGGAAATTAAAAAAGTCTTTCTCTGATAGGCAAATATTAAGGAACTTTGTTACCAGTGGATCTGTCTTACAAGAACTTTTACAAAAATTAATGGAGAAAAAAATGATAAAGATGATAAATTTGTATATTTTTAAAAACTACAGAAAAAATAAAAGAAAGTAAAATAAAATCTTTTATTTTTCTGATACCCAAATGATCTAATATATAACAGTTTTTTCAAAATATAGCACAAGGTATTGCATGATTATAGTATAAGGATAATTGAAATACATGGCAGCAATGATAAAAATAACAAGAAGCAAGAATTAGGATCACTGAAGGAGTAAAGTGTTATTTGAAAATGGACTTGGATTAGTTTTAAATGCATATTACAAACTCTAGGGCAACCGGTAAAGAAGGGAAAATATATATAATTGATATACTAAGAATAGAGAAAATAGAACCATAAGAAATGCTCAAATGAAAACAAATACAACTGAAAAACAGTGAAGGACAAAAGATAGAAACACAAAATAAGGGCAAAGGCTAGAAAACGAAACAACTATGATAGAGAGTACTGCAATTATATCAATATTCACTATTAACATAAATAGACTAAATACACCAATTGAAAGATAGATTGCCAGAGTGGATCCAAAAAGGAAAGACCCAACTATATGTCATTTATAAGAAATGCACTCTAATTATGAAGACAGACCTCTTGATCAGCCCGCCTCGGCCTCCCAAAGTGCTGGGATTACAGACGTGAGCCACCGCGCCCGGCCATTCCTTGGGAAAATTGAATGGAGAGCACTGCTATCCTGGCTTTGTCATGCAATAAAGTCACAAACATTCATCCCCAGCAATTTCCATGTAAATATAGATCTGATCAATACACAGACTAAGAACAAGCCACCATCCAAGAAATGCTTTGTTAGCTTTTTGTTTTATTTTTCATGGTGTCAATAACAGAAGAGTCGCCTGGATCCTGTCTCAGGCATTATTCAGATAATTAGTTCTCTCCAATAGACAAACATATCCGTTCTGAAATAGTGTTTGCAAACCACTGCTAAAAAATAAAACTAACCAGCAAAAATTGACAGTTACAGCCCAGAAGACTTAGAGGGTTTCAGTGGCTTTGCCATTCCTTCTTAAATATTTAAAATGCTGTTTTGATAATAAATTCTTCAAATCAAAGTGAGCCGTTGAGTTTGCACTTCGTTTTATCTGGAGTCTTGCATTATTAAAAACATGTACTCTTGATGAGGAGCGGGTAAGGCTGGAATATGAAGGACTTTGCTAGTTTTGTGATATGATCATTTTAATACACTGAATATCCAGTTCAGCTCCAGGACCTCACAGTATGAAATAACTGTTATATTCTGTATAAAACTTAGTCTAAAAAAGGAAAAAAAAATTGCTAAATGATTAGATGTCTATAAATGCATGAAAGATAAAAGAAAACTGCAATTAGCTATGGTAACACAGTTAAGAAATAATGTTTCTCTGTCAATTACTATTATCTAGAGCTCCATCAGAGCTGGGAAAATATATTTTCTTTCTAGATTTATCTGAATTCAACTGGCTTATTTGAAGTTATATTAGGTCTGATAAGAAAGGTAGCCTGAAACACTAAAAAGTTCATTATCAATAGTTTATTAAATGATCAAGAGTTTGTGCTTTGTATTGAATGATTTATTGCTGCATAAAAATATGTGGGTATTGATAGTAATTTTCTAGATAAAACATGTGTAACCAGGATTCTGGATGTTATTACTACTAGCTAATTCAGAGACCTGATACTCATAGCAAAAGAATAAAATTAAACTTGAGTTATATGAAATTGTGAAGCTCCGTGTGAACAAAGGAACAGACTTCTCTGTTACTTGTTTTTCTAGGGATAGAGCCTTATCTGACTTAGATATCTAACATCTGAATATTCTTTTATGCAATCACAAACAATGGAAGATCTGCTTCTTTTCATTTATATCCTCAATTTATTAAAATTATCTAATATTCGCTGGATGTATCATTTAATGGTCAACACTCTGGACTATAAAATTATCTAATCTAGAAAAATAATAATTTAAAATATTAGCATGCCTGGATTTGGTCATCATTTTTTAAATTAAAAATCCCATGGCAACTGACTAATTTGCCTTTATCAATGGCTGTGCAAAATGTTTTAATATATTCTTATGTGTCCTGTCATAGATTGCAGTAATAAACAATTGTCAAAGCAAAACAAATATTAGTTGATATCTATATGTGTATCTAACTATCCCTATCTATGTAAATCCTATTTAAATGACATTTTAAAGTGCATCAAATATTCTCTCTGGGCATGAACACTGCTGAAGCAAGCTAATTCTAAGCTTATCATCATTATAATGCCATTAAACATTTAGTGTTCTCTCACTGAGATTGGCAAAATAACTCAGCAATTTCTTCATCAGAATCTCTTCTGCTCCTTTATTCATAATTTCACTTTTACTATCTTTCAGTTTTATCTAAAACAAATATTTTGCTAGAAATTCTCATTTGGTGAGAATCAAGAACCTTACAAAACATCCTGCTATTTTCTGCCCCTCTGTTAATTTTTAAGACTGAAAGATACAGGAGACAGAAAAGCAAGTGAAGATCCCTGACTTGTGCTCTATCAGCAGGAAGAATTGGATTAATTAAAATGGGAAGAAATGATCTTTACTTGATTTAACGAATATGCAAGTTGTCAACCTCCTGCCAAAACATCAGCATTAATTCTTATGGAAGTTACAGAAAACCTAGACTTTACAAAAAATAAAGACTTCAGTCATTACTTAAAATCTTGTATACACCCTGAAGTCTTACTTAATATTTTTGAGAGAAAATTTGTAATGCTATTTTCCAAAAGAGGATCGACAGATGACCATAATATAAACCTAAGACATTATTAATTTATTTTAAATAATTATAAACAATTATTTGTTTCCCTTTAATAATCTCTTAAAATATCTGAAATTCAAAAGCTCTGTGGAGGAAATTTTAAAAATAATGTATCGTTAATGCCCTTGAATATCTTACGCAAAGCTGACAGATATCACTTCTCAAAATAGAGAGATGTAGGTATAGTTATATGTAGCTATATAAAGACATATAACAATAATTCCATGATAATATAAAAGCAGTTGCATTATACGATAATAAACACTAATGATATAAAGTATTAATAAAGTAAAACAGAGACAGAATTTAATGAGAATCAATTCTTGACTTAGATCCTTGAAATCCAAACTGATAGGAATTATTTTTTAAAGTATCATGAAAAAATTCAAATTTTAACAAATGTGAAACTAGAAACAAGAAGATACCACCATAGGCAAATTCTACTGAATATGTACACTTTAGCACTATAAACAGTGATTTAAAGACTTAACTCCTTTTGTCTTTTTAATTCTTAATGCACTAGGGCAAGAGTCACCAAATATAGGCCTTCAAACTTTTCACCTAGTTTTGTATATAAAGATATATTGATACACAGCCATATTCATTGATTTGAGTATTGTCTACGGTTGATTTTTCCTTAAAACTGAGGAGTAGCTGCAACAGAGCTGGTAGTTCACAAGCTTAAAATATTTACTATCTGGCCTTAAAATCTTTTGCCTACTTCTGCCCTATACAGTTACCACCTCCTTGACTTGGAAGAATCAAAGCATTACTGGGGATTGTGTGAGTGAGTGAGTGTGTGTGTGTGTGTGTGTGTAATAGTAAAAGAAAGAGACATGGAGAGAGAAAGGAAAGAAGTAGAGACTTCATCTATTAGAAGTATATTTTTATATTAATGAGGGGCCTTTTGATGTGAAAATTCATGTATTTGGAAGAATAGCAACAGTAGTTTAAATTATGAGAAAAAAATTATAAAGACTAGGAGCAGTGGGTCTTCCAATTTTCCTGAAAGGGAAATCTTAATAGGATTTAAAAAAAAAATACTCGATTTGCTGTCATATAAAACGTCAATTCTTTCAATACATATTATGATTTTCATTTTAGATGCAAAGTCTGTATCAGGAACTTGATGGTGTAAAGAATAAATGAAAGAGGCAGAGCATTCTGGGAAAATGGCAGAGTGAGAAGTACCAGTTATCTGTACCCACACCTGGATCAAAATTGCAGTGGTGGAATCTGTCTAAGGTAACTAAACTCATGTGTACATAATGGTGTTTCAGTCAATGACAGACTGCATATATGGCAGTGGTACCATAAGGTTATAATATTGTGTTTTCACTGCATCTTTTCTTCATTTAAATATGTTTAGATGCAAAAATACTTGCCATTGTGCTACAACTACCTCCGGTATTCAGTAAAGTAACATGCTGTAGAGGTTTGTACCTTAGTAGCAATGGTTATACCATATAGCTTAGATGTATAGTAGACTATACGATTTAGCTTTGTGTAAGTACACTCCATGATGTTCTTACAATGACAAAATTGCCTAAGAATGCATTTCCTAAAATGTATCTGCTTTGTTAAGTGATATGTGACCATATTTGGAACCGTAGAGACTATCAAAGGCTTGTGATTTCCAGGGGAAGGCTTGGATGGTAAATTGTAGTAATTTTCAGTCAATTTCAGCTCTTAACACAATAACTATGGTTCCCCATCCTTCAGTACCATGGCAGGCAGCACGTTCTTGGAGCAGCTTGCACTCAACTTGCACAAGCAGGGTGGGCAAAAGCAATTCTGCCTGCCCTACCAATCTTGGGATTTGTGCTCTGATTGCTGACTGCTGTTTCTAATGATAGAGGTACAGATTAAGAAATGAGTGGCCATTGTTGTTGCACCTCCATCCATTATTCCAAGCCTCCTCATTCTAGCATAAGTCCCTTCTAGGTGAATTAGATGACTGGCGCTCTCTTTTCCCATCTTCATTTTTCTCTTTATACTTAGAGAAGAATGAAAATAAAAACACAGCATACTAAAACTTAAGGGTGCAGAGAAAGCAATACTAAAAGGGAATTTATAGCTATAAGCACATTAAAAAATAAGAAATATTTCAAATCAACAATCTGGCTTTACAACTTAAGGACCTATGAAAAGAAGAACAAACTGAAACCAAAGCTGACAGAAGCAAAGAAGTAATTTAAAAAAGAGCAGAGATAAATGAAATAGATACTGGAAAAAAAAATAAAAAGAAAAATCAATGAAATAAAAAGTTATTTATTTAAAACAAACAAACAAAAAAATAAACCTTTAGCTAGATGGACTAAAAAAAAAGAGAAAATTCAAATTACTAAACTCAGAAAGGAAAGTAGGGGCATTACTCCCAATTCTACAGACATTAAAAGGGTTATAAGACAGTACTATGAAAAACTGCATATCAACTGATTGGATACTCTAGATTTATATGGAAAAATTCCTAGAAACACAAACACTATAAAGACTAAATCACAAATAAATAGAAAATCAGAATAAAACTATTAATATTAAATAAAAGCCATAGACCTACAACTAGTAAACTAGATTAAATCAGTAAATAAAAATTCCCTGACAAATAAAGGCCATGTCCCTGGTGGCTTCTCTGGTGAATTCTACCAAACATTTAAAGAACTAATGCTAATATTTCTCTAACTTTTCCAAAAAATTGAAAAAGATGGAATACTTCCTAACTCCTTCTAGGAGGCTACTCATTAACTGGATATTAAAGCCAGACAAAGACACTACAAGGAAAGAAAACTGCAGGCCAATATTCATTATGAATATTGATACAAAAATCCTCAGCCCAGGGCAGTGGCTCAAGCCTGTAATCCCAGCACTTTGGGAGGCGAAGACGGGTGGATCACGAGGTCAGGAGATCCAGACCATCCTGGCTAACACCATGAAACCCCATCTGTACTAAAAAATACAAAAAACTAGCTGGGCGAGGTAGCAGGCACCTGTAGTCACAGCTACTTGGGAGGCTGAAGCAGGAGAATGGCGTAAAAACCTGGGAGGCGGAGCTTGCAGTGAGCTGAGATCCAGCCACCACATTCCAGCCTGGGCGACAGAGCGAGACTCAGTCTCAAAAAAAAAAAAAAAAAAAAAAAAAAAAACCTCAACAAAATACTAGCAAACTGAATTCAACAGAATATTAAAGTGATTATACACTATGAGCAAGTGAGATTTACTCTGTAATGTAAGGGTAATCCAATATTTAAAAAAAAATCAATGTAATATACTATATTAATATACTGAAGGATGGTGATCTCAATTGATGTAGAAAATACATATGACACCAAAAAAGAGCCTGCATTGCCAAGACAATCTTAAGTCAAAAGAACAAAGCTAGAGGCATCACACTACCTGACTCCAAACTATACTACAAGGCTACAGTAACCAAAACAGCATGGTACTGGTACCAAAACAGAGATATAGACCAATGGAACAGAACAGAGTCCTCAGAAATAATACCACACATCTACAGCCATCTGATCTTTTACAAACCTGAGAAAAACAAGAAATGGGGAAAGGATTCCCTATTTAATAAGTGGTGCTGGGAAAATTGGCTAGCCATAAGTAGAAAGCTGAAACTGGATCCTTTCCTTACTCCTTATATGAAAATTAATTCAAGATGGATTAGAGACTTAAATGTTAGATTTAATACCATAAAAACCCTAGAAGAAAACCTAGGTAATACCATTCAGGACATAGGCATGGGCAAGGACTTCATGTCTAAAACACAAAAAGCAAGAGCAACAAAAGCCAAAATTGACAAATGGGATCTCATTAAACTAAAGAGCTTCTGCACAGCAAAAGAAACTACCATCAGAGTGAACAGGCAACCTACAGAATGGGAGGAAATTTTTGCAATCTACTCATCTGACAAAGGGCTAATATCCAGAACCTACAAAGACCTCAAACAAATTTACAAGAAAAAAACAAACAACCCCATCAAAAAGTGGGCAAAGGATATGAACAGACACTTCTCAAAAGAAGACATGCATACAGTCAACAGACACATGAAAAAATGCTTGTCATCACTGGTCATCAGAGAAATGCAAATCAAAACCACAATGAGATACCATCTCACACCAGTTAGAATGGCAATCTTTAAAAAGTCAGGAAACAACAGGTGCTGGAGAGGATGTGGAGAAATAGGAACACTTTTACACTGTTGGTGGGATTGTAAACTAGTTCAACCATTATGGAAAACAGTATGGCGATTCCTCAAGGATCTAGAACTAGAAGTACCATATGACCCAGCCATCCCATTACTGGGTATATACCCAAAGGATTATAAATCATGCTGCTATAAAGACACATGCACATGTATGTTTATTGCGGCACTACTCACAATAGCAAAGACTTGGAATCAACCCAAATGTCCACCGTGACAGACTGGATTAAGAAAATGTGGCACATATACACCATGGAATACTATGCAGCCATAAAAAAGGACGAATTTGTGTCTTTTGTAGGAACATGGATGCAGCTGGAAACCATCATTCTCAGCAAACTATTGCAAGAACAGAAAACCAAACACCACATGTTCTCACTCATAGTTGGGAACTGGGCAATGAGATCACTTGGACTTGGGAAGGGGAACATCACACACCAGGGTCTATTATGGGGAGGGGGGAGGGGGGAGGGGGGAGGGATTGCACTGGAAGTTATACCTGATTTAAAGGACGAGTTGATGGGTGCTGATGAGTTGATGGGTGCAGCATGCCAACATGGCACAAGTATACAAATGTAAGAAACCTGCACATTGTGCACATGTACCCTAGAACTTAAAGTATAATAATAAAAAAAAAAAAAGAAAAGGCATATGACAAAATTCATGACCTTTTTTTTTTTTTTTTTTTTTTTTTTATAACAGCAAAGGAGTTTTTTAGTGGTAAAAGCACTTAATAAACTAGAAATAGCAAAAATTTCTCCAACATAAAAGGGCCAGATAAAAGCAGCAGCAACAACAACAACAACAAAAACACCCACAGTGAACATCACACTCAGTGGTTACAGACTAAAAACTTATTCTCTAGCCTCAGGAACAAGAAAAGGATGCCGACTTTCTCTACTTCTATTCAACATAATACTGGAAGTTCTAGCCAGAGCAATTAGTCAAGGAAAAAAAAAGGTGGGGGGCATCTGAATTGGAAATGAATCAATAACTGCCATGTGAAATAGCAAATTTAGACCCTTACCTAATATCATACACAAAAATTAGTTTACAATGTATCAAAGACCTATTATAAGCCTGAAACTAAAAACTCTTAGAAGAAAACATAGGGCAAATAGTTTGACATTGGATTGGACAATAATTTCAGAATATAATACCAAAGGCACAGGTGACAAAAAAAGAGCTAGACAAACAGAACTTCGTTAACATTTTAAATTTTGTGCATCAAAAGACACTATCCACAGAGTAAAAAGGCAATGCACAAATTGGGAGAAAATATTTCAAAATTATATAAATCTAGGAGATTAATATCCAGAATACATAAAGAACTCCTAACTGAACAACAAACCCAAGCCAATTCAATAATGAGAAATGGATGTGAGCAGCCGTTTCTCTAAAGAAGATACACAAATGAGTACAAATGGCCAATAAACACACTAAAAGATGTTCAACATTAGTAAAATGCAAAGCAAAACTACATTGAGGTATCACCTCACACACATAGGATAGATACTATCAAAAACATAAAATAACAAGTGTTGGTGAGGATATGGAGTAATTGTAACCTTTGCACATTGTTGGTAGAAATGAAACATGATACAGCCACTGTAGAAAGAGTATGGTGGTTACTCAAAAAATTAAAAATAAAATTATCCTATGGTCCAATAATTCTACTTCTGGATATATGCCCCAAAGGATTGAAACCAGCATCCCAATGATATATTTTTACCCTCATATCAATAGCAGCATGATTTACAATAATTAAAACATGGAAGCAGCTCAAATGTTAATCACTGAATAAATAAGAAAATGTGATAGATACATACAATGGAAAATTAATCAGTGTTAATGAGAAGGAAATTCTAACATACACTACAACATGGAAGACACTTGAGAGCATTATGCTAAGTGAAATAAGCCAGGCACACACACGCATACACAAAAATGAATACTGTTTTCTTCCACTTCTATAAGGTATGTACAGTATTCAAAATCATAGAGACAGAAAGTAGAATGGTAGATTCCAAGAGTTGGGAGGAGGGGCAAATGAGGAGTTATTGTTTAATGAATATAGACTTTTAATTTTACAAGATGAAGATATCTGGAGATAGATGGTAGTAATGGCTGCTCCTTATAAATATATTTATTATCACTGAGCTATATAATTAAAAAGGTTAAGATAGTACAATTTATGTTATATGTATTAAACCACAATATTGAAAATGGTGGAAAAATGAAAGAACATCGCTTTCCTCGAAGCATGTGCAGTAATGGGGCTGAGGGGGATACAAGGTAAATGTACCTTTACTCTTGAATAACTTGTGCTCAGCATGTACATCTACACGTCATCTGACACCCTGGCCATTCAGTAACTAGACTATATATCCTGTGTAACAGTAACTATATATCCTGTATAATAATGTTGTCCTTACTCCTTTCTTAACTAATCATTACCCTAGTCATATTCTAGAATCCTTCATTGCCAGAAAATCCACCACTTCCAAAATCTTAATCTCCAATATCACAGCCTAACCTACACTTTTCATTTTTCTATTTATTTCCTCTACATTATCATTCTGGCCGTTTTTAATCCTATCAGATTTCCAATCCTTCTATTGTATTGCTTGACTGCATGTCCTCATGTCCTGTATTTCCTCGTTTCTCCAAGAATGATTTCCAGGACCCATGACTATCTGATCAAATTAGTAATGCATGTTACAAAGCCTTAGGCAAACAAAACATTTTTATCAGGCACAATATTCTAACGGCTTGGAAGATATCTCCCAGGAGCTGACCAAGGCCTATTCTGAAGTCAAGGCTTCATTTGTAATGCGCAGGGTTTGAGCAACACTAACCTGCGAGTTATTTCCCTCCTGCACATGTTTTTATGGAAAACTGCTCAAAAATTATCTATCCTTTATGTACAATTCTTTTTACTAGTATTCCAATGTGATTTAGAGTAGTAGAGAATGTTCAAAAGTTAAAACAAATAATAAAACCTTTTATTACATGGAGCAGCATAAGATATGCACATGGCAGTATGCAAAACTCAGATTGAATTAGTGTAGTAATAGGAAACAAATAAAATTTGAAGCTAAGAGGTAAAACTGAGCAATCATTTAACCTCAAATCAAGTTTGATATGCCCTCTTCAATTTCTAAATATAGAGATGAGGGAAAATCAGGGTTTTTTTTAAACAAAAAAACACCAAAACTAAAACTGAAAACATTGCCGAGAGGACCTGCGTCCATGTGGTATTCATGTTTGTCCGTGGGCTCTGATTCGCTTGAGACAGTCTAAGTCTACAGTTGTTTTTTACCCACAATTATTAATATTGTCCCTTTTCACTCTGGTTTAGTTGATAAATTATATGGCCATTGGAAGCTGCAATATTTGTGGAGAAATCAGTTCCTGTGAGGCAGAGAAAGTGCTTCATGAGAAACAGGAGATTGGATCCAGGCTCACTTCTTAACCTTAAGCACTCAGGGAGGACTTTCCCCGTTGTGAAAGAAGTCTGGAAAAAAAGTTGAAGTTGTTGTTGACAGTTTCTTAAGGTATAGCTTACAGCAAAAAATGATTTAGACGGGTGAAAAAATGCATATAGAATCTAGGGAGGGAGCAGAAACAAAACAAACTGTCTAATGAGATCATACGCAGCTCTGAGATATTCCCCAACCGATTCATGTCGGAATGTGGGAAGAAAGGCAAGGGCAGCCAACATCAAAACCACAAAATTTCAAAAAGTGAAAATGAATCTTTTTCTGCAAAATGAGATTGTAAATCAAAATTTCATAATAAATGGAGCAAAATAATAAAAGAAATCTAATGTTAAGATGTATAAAACTATGACAAACGAAAACTCATTATAAACTGTTAAGATCGAATCACCACTCTGTGGCCTACAGCATGTAGTTAGTGCCACATGATGTTCCTAGAGAGTCATCAGCAACATAAAGCAGTAAACCCATGGTTAAATGGATCTGGAAAATTATATTAAATGGATTTTCAACACCGTCCTTTTACTTTCCACTTTATAATAGCCTAATATTTATGGTGTATTTCATAATAAAAATAGATTTATGTATTATATGGCATGAAACACATTGCCCCAGCAGTTTTTAGCTTAAAACAACAAATATTTATTATGATAGAGTGCTAGGAATCAAGGCATAGCATGGTTTTATGGCTCCGAGTCATGGCTGCTGTCTAGCTGTTGATGGACAGACACATATATTTGGTTTTGTGCTTTTATGTTAATCCATAGGTTCTTATGTTGTCTGAGAATCTGAGCTGATACCAAGACTGACAAATTATAATTTTTGCCAGCAATTGTTTGAAAAATTTAATCTTTCATTTAAATTACATTATTTTTTTTACCCCCAAACTTCATTAAATACCACGGAATACCATACAATTTTTATTCGGAGATACTTCTGAGATTTTTTTTCTTATACATTCATACCTATAATAAAGTTTAATTTTTTGGCAAAGTAAAAGTTTATCAACAATACCTAATAATAACATAAAACAATTATAACAATATACTGTATATGATCTCACGGACAGAAGATTTGTTATTATTGTAGATCTGAAAATAAAATTCCTTTGATTTACATTGGCAAAGGGATGATTCATGTCCTAGGTGGTATGGTGCAGTGCAGTGCAAGCGTTCATCTCACTACTCAGAATGGCATACAATGTAAAACTTATCAATTCTTTATGTCTGAGATTTCCACTTAATATTTTCATACTGTGGTTTACTATGGGTAAATAAAGCTGTAGAAAGTGAAATGGCAGGTAAGTGGGGGGACTACAGTTCATTCTGGAGCATAATTATTATAGGTGCTTTAAGTTCAATACTGTGTTAATCTGTTTTGCATTGCTATAAAGGAATGCCTGAGGCTGAGTAATATATGAAGAAAACAAATGTATTTAGCTCATGTTTCTGCAGGTTATACAAGCATGGCACTGGCTTCTTCTTCTGGTGGGGCCTCAGGAAGCTTTTCCTCAAGTCAGAAGGCCAAGAGGGAGGAGGTATGTTACATGGCAAGAGAGGGAGTGGGAGTAGAGATGTCTCAGACTCTTCAACGACCAGAGCTTCTGTGTTTTCATTACTGAGGAGGGCACCAAGCATTCATGGGGGATCCTCTCCCATGACCAAAACACCTCCCCTCAGACCCCGTCGCCAACACTGGGGATCACATTTCAGTATAAGATTTGGGGGGGATAAATATCCAAACTATCTCAAGCATCATCGTCAGTAACGGTCAGTTTCGATTGATCGACATTTCAAAAATGTAAACGTGTATCATTTACTTTTTCCTGTTTCTTTTTATGTCTAAATTTGCATTCTATTCTGCACATTATACATGATGTGCTATCGTAGAGGATTTTGATCCTGTTATGTTCCTCTGAAGAAATTTTGTTTGTTGTTTTATTTGGTGCCAATCTTTTGTTTGTTTGTTTGTTTGTTTTAGCAGACAGTTAACTTGGGTTATTTCAAACTCCAAAGTATTTTTTTCTGTGATGTGAATGTCAGATGAAATCTCCATCCAATGTTATTGGTCCTATATGAGATACCTTGGCCAAATCCTAAATGTTTTCCAAAAGTTGATTTTTAAAATCATTATTTTACAGGTCATAGCTGTTATCTGAGGGAGTTTGTCCCATAAGAACAAATATGTCATTGCAAGAAATAATGTAACTTAAAAAAATTGGATCCTTGGTATACTTTACTTTCAAATAGTTTTGGAAGTAGTACAGATAAATAATAGCAATAATTGCTTATTTTCTTGACATATCATTTTGTAATATTGTGTAAAACTTTAAAATTAATCATTTATTAGAATTTAAGCTCCATGAATGATAATACTGTTGTCAGTACTCTATTTCCAGTGCTTGGAATACGAAATAAATGTGCTTTTGAATGAATAAGTGATTTAATAAACTCCTATTTTTTGTGGTTTTGTATTTGATCTATAATCTACAAAGCGTTGAAAATGTGAGTTTATATTTGGCTAATAGATATCAATTTTAATATTTTAGGACTTTTATTATAAATCTAAATATGATACTGTCTGTTTTAGAAAATGATAATCAGTAATAACTAGAAGTTACCCATTATTATATAATTTTCAGTTTATTTTTATAAGTATTCCTATTTAATTATTTTCTTTCATGTTAAGATTTTAAACTTTTTAATCTCAATTATCTAGTAGTTGGGATCAATGTCACTCTACACTATTGTATGTCTGAAGGAAATATGGAAAAATTAACATGGTAACATTGCTGATTGTCTCAGAATATTGGGAAAAAAATATAAATGCCAAAACATTGCGGATTTTAGGGGCATCCACCTTTCCTTCACATATGATAAAACAAAGTTCCTTGGAGATTTGACCTCTCATTAATATACAGCTACGTAGCTTGCACAAGATATACTATCAAAATAAGCGAGCTTCAACTACATTTGTAGAAAACACTTTATTTAGAAAGACATTTTATGTAAAAAAAATTTTTTAATGACCATAACAGAATCATGGAATATAATTTATTTATTATATAGAGAGACTAAAATTCAACATCTGAGGGTATTTTTATTCATATGGTGTGAAACTCTAAGACTAATATTGTGTTAAGCTTATTAAGTTGAAATCTTGGTTTTAAGAAAGAGAAAGAAACTAGAGCACAAATAAAGATTTTGCATTGCTGGAATTTGAGCTCTATCTTTAATCCACTGGAAAGTGTGTTTTTTGTAACTCCCTGAAACTGCCTTGAGAAAAAGAAAATTGTCAGTAGCCAGGACTCACAGTTTTTTTCAATGATAACATCACTTCATCCAGATGATCAAAAAATATAAAAAGATAAATAATGAATGACAAGAGTAAAACAAATGTTTAATGGAGTAATTAAGTATTTTTAAATAGTCTCTCATATGTTTGTTCCTACAGTACTTTTCTGTCACTGCTTCTTGATCTTAAATAATTATGAAGACATTTATTTAAGTGGTAGGCAGAATAATGAGAATAATGTGCCTCCAGTGAGGTCCACAGTCGAATCCCTCGAACCTATGAATATTTTACCGTGTATGCCAAGGGGAATTAATGTTGCAGATATAACTAAGATTACTAATATGGTTAAGAAAGCATGATTATCCTAAATTATGCACATGGACCTAATGTTATGACAGAGATCCTTAAGAGGGAGGGGAGGGAAGGTTTATATAATGTGAGAAAGAAAGGCTCACCATTACATTATCTGAAGCTGGCAGAAGGGGGTCATGAGGAAGTGAATGTGGTTAGTGTCAAGAAATAGTAAAGAGCCAGGAAACAAATTATCTTCAGAGCCTCCAGAAAGGAAATGTAATATTGCATTTCCACTTATCAAAAACAGTCCTGAAAATGACCTGATACATTTTATGTGATCTACAATGTAGTAGAAACATCTGCATATTACATAATACGTGGGTAGCTAAACACAAAGCCTTCAATATATCACTGAATAAAAGCCATACAGTGAAAGGGGAATTTTAGGTTCAGACCAGTGGGAAAGCATTGGGAGAATAATCAATGATTTTTCTCACACCCTCTGTCTCCCAATAGAAAATTACTACTCATTCTTCAAGTTTTACTATTAAAAATATATTTATAGTTGTCTTTTTTGGTACCCTAAAAATTGCAAAGTATTGATACTACCCTGTTGGCTTTATTGTAAGTAATTCAGATCTTTTGTGTAATCTAAGAAAGTATCAATTTTGATTTAAGGAATAAGTAAACATTATAACTAGATTGTGTCCTCCTTGTGGATAAAGTTGCTAATGAGCTGTTTACTCTGGAAACATCCTTGATATGCTTTGCTAAATCTTACAGCACTTTCATCTTCGAAATGTACTATTTTCTACCCCTTTTTAGGCTAAATTGCATGGATTAATGCCAAGTGAAATCACTGAACTTTACATTAAAATGTTTTGAAGTATTACATTTCCTTTCATATTTATTTATCATTTAAAAGCGTGAAGAATATTCTCACTTAACTATTATCCCAGTGGGAAAAAGTGCTTCCAAGAAACCAGTGTGCCACCAAACATAATAAAATCAAGAGAATTACTTTAAAGGCATAAACTTTAAAAAATACTTGTAAAATGCATTAACAAACATGTTATTCGATATCTGAAAAAGCATTTCATCTTTAAACAGCATATTTGTAAGATATTATTACAAACAAATTCTATATTATAAGACTGCATGTATTTGTGCAATACAAGCCAGTGGTCTCAGCCATATATAGAAGAACATGCATTATTTGCATTAGCCAATCTCTGAAACAACCCTTATCCACAATAAGTGCAAGTGACTATCCTTGAGCTCACAGTACATTATCTTATTTACTGCAGGTTTATAAATATGTTGATAGAGGTTAGATTACATCTTTCTTTTTTATGTCTTTTTGTCAAATCTTGACTATTCTTAGCCTTTTACATTTTCATATAAGTTTTGAAAGTTGATGCTACTTTCAAAAATATTTGGGATTTTAATTGAGATTGCAGTGAATCTAAGATCCCTACTAGGTTTGTCTTATTTGTTTTGAGTTGTTATTTTCAGAGTCTTCTGATCGTTACTTTTTATATATTTGGCGCAGAGTATTAGTTGCAACTAGCAGGAGGAATAGATTAGAATGCATGTATTCCATCTTGTCTGGATCCAGAGGTACTCTTAGTTAATATTTTAAAATATCGCTATGGAAAAAGTCTTCCACAGAAAGACATAGCGTATGCATGAATAACTAGTCATGTAACTTCATTACATTTCATTTAAAGGAATGAATTAAAATTCATTTCTTTAAAAATATATGGCAAAGTTTACATAAGCAAATGAAAGAATAAATGATAAAGTAGAATCATTTAACTAACATATTTAGCAAACAATAACAATCTCTAATATGCAAGGGAACTTTTAAATCAATCAATCAATCAATATAAACATGATTTGAAAATAGAACAAACTTTATTTATAAAAATAGATAAGATTAATAATATTACCAAAATATAAGTCATACTCAAAGCAAAATAAAGCATTAATGAGACACAATTTGTCACTTATAAGATTGGCTGATAATGAAATATTTTATAACATTCAGTACTAGAAAATAAGTTGGGAAATGATTACATTCATAGAGTATTAGTAAATTTAAAAAACTATTGAGGACATTTACAGTGGGCAATTTGAACTATTTTGAATTTTAGGTATTTTTTAAGCCAGTGATTCTGCCTATAGGAATTTATCTTACAGATATTTACATACATGTGGAAATGAAATGGATAATGTGGTGCACAGTAGCATTATTTGTAATAAAACACAGCTAATAATATTCACATCCATAAATAAACAAATATTTTGTTATTTATGACATATCTCCTCTTTATAGAAAATCTGTGAAGGTAGAAAAAGTATTCTGTCATGTTTACAACTATATTTGCAGTGCTGAGCATAAAGTAGTATATACTTATTGAATAAATGAAGAAGCAACTGATAAGGAAGGTACAAACCATCATATAACCATAAAAAAATCATGCAATCATTTAAAAAAAGGTAGATATAAGTCCACAAGATAATATAGCATAAAATTTTCAAGCTGAAGAAGAAAATTATATATCCCATTCTAAATCAGAAAACATATTGACAAACATGAAGGTATTTATATATCATAAGATGTTGTATATTAATACGACCAAATTTTTGATAATGAATACCCCTAAAGATGGTTGAGGTGGTATTAGGAGGTTTTCTCTTTACCGTGTATTTTTATGTAGTTTGAAGATTGTACATTCAGTATTATTAACATTAGTTGTAATAATGAATCTTTGAGTGATTCGAGCTAAATTCTTTCTGCTATGCCCATCACTTTGCATAGACAACCTAAAGAGTGATTCTTGTTTGCCACCATATACATAGATACAATCAAATCTCAGGCTGGGGGTGGTAGCTCATGCCTATAATCGCAGTACTTTGGGAGGCAAAGATGGGTGGATTGCTTGAGCTCGGGAGTTAGAAACCAGCCTGGGCAACATGGTGAAACACTGTCTCTACAAAAACTACAAATTTATCAGGGTGTGCTGGCATGTCCCTATAGTCCCAGCTTCTCAGGAGGCTGAGGTACAAGGATTGCTTGAGCCTAGGAGGTCAGTGCTGCAGTGAGCCATGATCCCTCCACCGCACTCCAGCCTGGGTGGCACAATGAGATCCTGTCTCAAAAAAAAAATAAAAATAAATAAAAATAAAAAATAAATAAATAAAAAAGAAAGGAACAAAGAGAAGAAAATCTCTCACCTTTATGTTTTCTGGACTGTTACAATCTTATTTTTAAAAGAGTCAATCACTTCTACCAGAATGTTTTAAAAGCAGAGTTCCATCATCCCTAAGGAGAAGCAGTTTCAGAATAAATATATCTATTAGTCTACATAAAATGACTCTAGAAATATATTTCTCCTTATTTTATATTGTTAGTTCACAATAAGCCAAACAAATTAAATGAAATCATTTTAAAACTGTGGCAACATCAAGGAAAGTTAAATAAATCGGTTGGTATTACATGAAAACATAAAATAAGCCTTTTTAAATTTCCAACTCCAGGGCTCCAGAGTGTATCTTTCAGTTGCCCTGACTGAGGATATATCGAGTACGCAATTGAACACACTGAGATTGAATGCACAATTGCTCTCTTATTATGCAGTAATAGCTACATCAAAACCAGCAGGATGTTATATCACATCACCAAGTGGAGGAGAAACCCAGCCAGGTATTCAAGTACAATAAAAAAGAAAGGATTTGTTGCCACAGCAAGGTTTGATTCCTAAAAGTAATGACTTACAAACTGAGCTGCCTATA
This sequence comes from Macaca fascicularis, assembly GCF_037993035.2. Lineage (NCBI taxonomy): Eukaryota > Metazoa > Chordata > Mammalia > Primates > Cercopithecidae > Macaca > Macaca fascicularis. The sequence continues at coordinate 171,503,651 of NC_088379.1, forward strand.
ATGTCTCATCTACTTATTTTTAAGAATAAAAATCTATAATGTCAACATGTCCCAATTAACAACAAAGAAAAGAGATGAGTTAAAACTTGCTTAGAAAGAACATGTGACTTTTAAAATAAAATGATGACCTTTAGAATGCATGAATATAAAGCTATAAAGTGATTAATATAATCACTAGAAAATTCTCATGCTAATTATCTTTACGTCTTTTTATTAATAAGAAGCAAAGAAGTGTCATCAGGATATGTAGGACATTTTTGTTTCATTTTAAAAGCTCTTTTATCTCAAATTAAGCTCTACTGTAACTAGAATAGTGGTAATACCCACAGTGAACATTGATTTCAACATAAATTGTGTAACGCAATGCCTATCATGATCAATAAATACCTGTTAAATGAGCGAAAGTATTACATATGTATTAAGCTGTGTTTTTCATTGTTGAATACAAGTTAAAGATCTTTTTTCTACTGTTCTAAAGCCTCTCTTAAATGAAGAAAGTACATTCTAATGGCTGCTGTGGTTTGCCTCCCAGATTTGCCTAAGCACTTACACTCCAGCTGCTAGAAATGCAGGGTGCTAAGAGCTCACAACTGAGTCCCACCTTGAAATCACCAGTGATTGAAAGACATTGCCTGGCCCCAAATTAGATAACTTCTCAGAGGCTGCCTGCGTCCAATACTTGTCACTGTGGATGTCCAAAACCCAACTCCCTTGGCTTAGTTTAAAACAACTGAGAAGAGACATTCCAGCTCCTGAGGCCTCAGTTTGTAACACATCACAGGTCAGCTTCTTCTCCTTCCATCATCCCCTCGCACGTGTTCTTTTCAAAAGCACACACAAATTAAAATCCTGCACACACATTTTACACCCAGAGCTTATTTTCTGCAGAATCTAAACTCAAAGAGTTGGTCAAAGGTGGTCTGAGGAAGCATACTGTAAATGAGATTTGGCGGTGGACAACCGTCCCGCCTGCAAACACGGAGCAATCGTCACCCTCGCTCCACTCTCAGTGGAGTATGATAATATCTGGCATGTGGTAGAAGCACAGATGTTAAATCTGTAGAAACGTTGAACTGGAAGAAAACACTGGCTGAACAAATGCCCTAGCAGATATAACTCAGGCATATGGAAGGTGTTGAGAAAGTCGTAATTATAAGGACAATGGAATCAGATAGGGTGTTGAGGAGTGCGACTGACGCCCTAGAGAAAAACCCCGAAGGTCTCCTTGGCAACATATAAAAAGAAACGAATTTACTGCAGCTGCAGAGAAAAAAAAATCTGAAGATCCACTTTATATAGGAAGAGAAAATCACAACCTGGTGATTTTTTTTTCCAAGGTTAAGGCCCTGATGAAAAGGGGTAGGACCTGGAATTTTCTGATGGACACATGAGAGTTAATGCACTGATAATCTCAAAAGCCTAGATACCCTGAAATTCTTGAGTTTGAAGAAGTGGTCCTTTCCTCTCTGTTGAAAGCTAGCAAGGATTCTGCCTTGGAAGGTAACTCATGGCCACTGCCTCCGGGATTCATTCTACTTCTTCTGAGTGCCAGAGCAATGACTAGTTTTAACTCATAACAGAGCCGTGCTGGGACTGCTCAGAAAGGAAAGGGCCTATACCCCATAGTAACTCCAGTATCTAGTCAACATGTACTACAGAGCATAAGCTGAGAGAAGATGTGAAGGACTGGATCCTGAAATTCCTCAGTTCAAGTTGGGAGACATAAAACTGCATAAGGGAGAGTTCGTCTCTTTAGGAGCTATAGATATAGAAACTAATCGTAAGAGCATACTCCCATAAAGATGCAAATAAGCTGCATTTAGAGGCTTAGAATGTACCCTGAAAGCTGGTGCAAAAAAGATTCTAGGATGGCTCTTGGAAGATAACAGAGGGCCATGGCCGACACTAAGTGAAGTAAAAATTCCAGAACTGCCATAGTGAAAAGGACCAACGGGTTTATAATAGTGGGCATGTAAAAGCAGATATACTATGGCATATATATATAGATATAGCGATATATCTATATATCTATCTCAGGCGTATGGAACGTGTTGGGAAAGTTATAATTATAAGAACAATGGAATAAGATAGGGTGTTGAAGAGTGCAATTGATGCCCTGGAGAAAAATAAAACAGTGAAGATCTCCTTGGCAATATATATACATTAAGCTGTGTTTTTCATGTTGAATACAAGTTAAAGATCTTTTTTCTGTTGTTCTAAAGCCCCTCTTAAATGAAGAAAGTACATTGTAATGGCTGCTGTGGTATATGTATGTGTGTGTATATATATGTGTGTGTGTGTGTTTGTGTATATATATATAGAGAGAGAGTTTCTAGTGAAAGATTAGATATACTCAGTATACAGTACACATGTATAATATACATTTCTATGTGGTGGCTGTCTTCATGGTCAGATTTGGTTGCATTTGTATCTACGCCACCTAACAGCAATAGAGATAATAGAATCCCAAGTAGAAGTATCACATAAACTTCTTAATTAAAAGTGGGTAGAATTAAATAAATGAGGATTAAGTTTGCAATGGCAACTAGAGGGCTAGACCACAGAGAACTATGAAGATATTTAACAGAGAGGATGGCCTTGTTGGCAGTAAGGTAAATACGCATTGAGCAAGAGTACTGATCTATCTGGACAATGAAAATGAAAGCAAGAAGAATGATCAGGAGGCTAAAGAAGTTTCAAAATTATTGCCTAGTTCCCAGATCTTAGCTACTTCTCAGACCTAGAACCCAATGACTGAAGGCAAAGCAGGCCCCTAGGAGGAAGGAGACTGCAACACCATGACAAATTTGTTCAGCAATGATTCCTCCAGTCTTTCTTGAAGAATCCAACAGTCATTTCTGAATATTAGCACAATGAGAATAGGGTGACATTCAGGCACTGTGAGAACTTCTGGAAACAGCCATGAATTGACACTGATTTCCAGAGATCTAGTGTATCATTATGGCCTCTATGCTAGGGAAGTACAAAAGAGACACAAGGAATAGGCAGAATTCTAGGCCCAGGTCCAGGCTGCAGTGGGTCTGCTGGGTGTACCAACATTCCATGGACCTTTCTCTAGTCACCTACTGTGTAATTGCAATGGGCATATACCATATATTGGACATTGGTTCCTTGGCTTGTAGGGGGATTAGCTTATCAGTGAAAAAGAGTAAGTAGGAGCTTTTGAAACTCCACACAATCAACCAAGAAAGCAAACCAAAATACTACCATATCTAAGTGGGAATGGTAGAGAACGGCACCACTCTTAAATACCTGAACAACATAAGTGTTATCTCCATAATATTCCCATTTATTTTAGTAACATGGTTTTCCAAAAGTGCAACAGATACTGGAGGATGAAAGTGAATTAGAGCAAATTCAAGGAAGCTTAAGCTTCATTTTCAGCTGCTGTACCAGATATGTTGTCCTATCTGGAGATGATTGTTATGGCCTCGGGTACATGGTATGTGATCTTTGGTTTTGCCAGTGTATTCTATTCACCCGGAAACATAAATCTCCTGATAGTACTCCAGTGCTTGAGGAGACCAATCACTTATTGGTGACCAGTTCATTCTATGGAATAGCAACTCACTTAGATAAGAACAGACACATATTCTGGATATAAATTTGCCTTTCTTTCCTGCCTGTAGGGCCTCAACTGCAACCTCTAGCTGAGAGTTGACAGAGTTGTTTTCTACTGATACAAGTCACACACTGCATTGTGTCAAAACAAAGCCTCCACTTTATAGCAAGTCTGCTGAGGAAGTGGGCAATTGACCATGCGATCTTCTGGTCCTATAGCATAACACGCTATTCAGACACCGCCAGCCAGATAGAGCAACAGAACAGCCTGTTGAAGTCCCCGCTAGAACAAAAATTCGGATGCAGAGATTTGTGAAAATGGGTTGACATTCTCTAGGCTACAGTGTACATTGTAAATCAGAAGTTAGCAAACTTTGGCCCACATGCCAAATCCAGCTTTGCACTCTGTTTTTGTAAGTAAGATGTTGTTGGAACATTGACATACTCATGCCTTTACATACTTCCTTCAGCTGCTTTGCCACAGTAGAGACGAGTGGCTATGGCAGAGGCCATATGTACAAAAAAACCTAAAAATATTATCTACTACTTTAAGAAGAACCAAACTCCTTGCTGCTCCCTGCTATAAATCATGAATCTTTATACGGTGAAATCTCCAACTGATAGAATACGAGTCTGAGAACTAAGGTGTGGAAGTAGATATGGTCCTCCTTACCTTCAGTGTAGGAAGAATTCTAAAATTTGCCTCACCATTGTATAATAGTTTCTCCTCGTGTGTGGGCAGAATCTGTAAGTATAAAAATATAGTCATTGGCATGATTAGGTTACGGTATATGGACCAGCTGACTTTAAGAAAGCGAGATTTACCTTGGTGAGTCTGCTCTAACCAGGTGAGCTCTTAAATGCAATGATGCTCTTCCTGAAGAAGAAACTCAATATGAGGGAGATTCCACAGTCCAGAAATTCTCTGCTTCTGTCTTTGCAAAGCAGCAAGAAACCTGAGTAGTCTCTAGGAGTAGAGAGTGACACAGAGCTGAAAGCCAGTAAGGAAAAGAGGATTTCAGCACTTTCATCACAATTCTGCAAATAACTTGAATAAACTCAAAAGAGAATCCTGAGCCTCAAACAAGAGAGAAGCTCCGGATGACACCTTGATTTCAACTGTTTGAGATCTGAGCAGAGATGGCCTACAGCAACTAGGAGATAATAAATGGGGGTTATTTTAAGCTGCTAAATTTGTGATAATTTTTATGTAGCAATAGAAACTCATACACAACCACTGTTGGTGCTTCATTTCCCTTTTAACCTGATATCTGAGTGTTTAGGGTAGACTTCTTCAACTGTGGGAAGCAGCAAGATTTCCACAAAAGTTTAAGCTGTAGATGCCAGGAAATTGACATGAAAGGAGTCACCATTGATAATTTTCCATGAGAAAAAGGACTCTTACTTTACCATAAGCATTGGGAAGAACATACTGGGTTTCAAGTACAGTTGGGTATCTCTGGTACTCCTTTGCCCAATCTTGTTGGCAAATGGGCTGGTATAGGAGCTATGACTTGGTAAGTATAGAGAGGCCAAAGATGTAGACCCTTAAGATCCAGAATTTCTAACCAAGGTTGAAGGAGGTATAGAGTAGATACTGCAGCTACAGGGACTATAGTTTATCTTACTAACCAACCATTTTTTTTTTTAAAGAGACAGAGTCCTTACTCTGTCGCCCAGGGTGGAGCACAGTGGCAAGTGGCATGATCATAGCTCACTGAAGCCTCAAATTCCTGGGCTCAAATGATCCTCCTTCCTCAGTCTCCTGAATAGACAAGACTACAGACACACATCATCTTGCCTGGCTAATTTTTTAGTAGAGATGAGTTCTTGCTATGTTGCCCAGACTGGTCTCCAACTCCTGGGTTCAAGCGATCCTCCCACCTTAGCCTCCCAAAGTGCTGCATTTATAGACATGAACAACCACACTCAGGCTCTTTTTCAGTCTTCTTCAGGAAATGAAAACAGATTCCAGAAATTCTTTCAAGGTAGGATAAAATTATTATACTAAAATAGATCTGAGTAGCACAAGTGATGAATTGCAGTAGATGTCATAGTGTGCCACACAGATACCATGTTTTGAACTGAGGCACTTGCTTCTTGGAGTGTTGGCTTCAGACATTTTACACATGAACCTTTCCCTTGGGATAGCCTGCATCCTACAACTGGTGAATGCAGAGGTCCAAATTCCTGTTCCTCTGGCCCTAGTTGGGGATAACACTTAAGAGCTATAGCAGCTCCAGAGCTCTTCAGAGGATCAGCTAAGGCTTCTGCTGTGACTGCAGCTGAGTCCCACATCTACTTATGCCAAGCTTGTTCCAATCACTCCCTCACAGGTATTGTTCCCAAGGGAACTACCCAATAAATTTTTGACATGACACACAAATCTCCATGCAGAGGCTGGGGAGCTCACTATAAGACACATATTATCTGAAGATATTTTCTGCAGATACCCAGTCATTAGCATGCGTTTGTCTCTTAAAAACCTTGTCTCAAGAAGATGCACAAACAGAGCTTAGAAACTGAAGGGAAACATTTGCAAGTTTGAATCACTGAGGCCCATGAAAAAAATATTGCTAGCTGTTTCTGATTTCTCACATTGGAGAAAGAAAACAGAGATATGCAATACACTATGGTCTGAATGTGTCCCTGGAATTCATGTGTTAGAAACTGAATCTCCAATGCAACACTGCTGGAGGTGAGGCCTAGGGGGAGGTGTATAATGCCATTAGAGAAGGGTCTGTGAGTGTTAGCTCTCTTGAGCTCTTGCTCTTCTGTCTTCTGCCGTGTGAAGAAGGCCTTCACCAGATGCTGGTAACTTGATCTTGGACTTCCCGGCCTCCAAAACGATGCGTAGATACATTTATGTTCCTTTTAAATTATCCATTCTCAGGTGTTCTGTTACAGTAGAATAACTGTCCTAAGGCAGAGTAGGACAAGAATGTAAATGCAATACTTAGAATGGTAAACAAAGGATGTCAAGTTAAATAAAAGCAACAGCAGAATGAATAGACCAGAATGTGAAGTGTTTTTTCTTTAAGGTTGTCTTGATAGAGGTGACAAAAAAGAAATCAGAGCATTTTTTAGAATAAAGATGACCAAAGTAATTAGGTAATATGTGTATTTGTTTCAGCACAAATAAGTGATATATACAAGAACGATTTTTGAAGTATACCAAATACTAGTACCCATAGCTAGCTGTATCAAATTCTATGAATTTGCCTTGATTGCTTCAATTTTTTTTTAAGTAATAGACTTTAATTTTTAGAGGAGTTTTAGGATTACAGGAAAATTGAACAGAAGTAGAGTTTCCATGTACCCTCTGAACCCCAAATAGTTTATTTTAGCAACATCTTTCATTAGTGTGGTACATTTGTTACAACTGATAAACCAATATTAATATACGATAATTAAGTCCATAGTTTACATCAGGATTCACTCTTTGTGATAGGCAGTTCTGTGCATTTTGACGAATGTAAAAACGTCATAAATCCATCATTACAGCATCAAACAGAATAGTTTCACTGCCCTAAAAATCCCCTTGCTCCACCTATTCCATCTTCCTTTTCTTCTGCTGAATCCCTAGTAATGACTAATCATTTTATCCTCTCCATACTTTTACCTTTTCCAGAATGTTATTGTTTGATATATATGTAGTAGAACTTCTTCTGCTACTACACACACTCACAACACAATACTTCTGACAACAGATGTGTGGGGAGTTTTCCCCACATACCAGGTAACTCTCCAGCAGCCATCAGCTCAGTGTCCTATAAGTTAACTGAATTCTGATACTACTTACCTGGAGATACTGTCAAATCTTACAGGCTGAGGACTCAGTCTTATAAGACTGCCTCCCATTTCATTTTTCAGTTGTAAGTAGTAGGCTGTTAGCTATACTTTTGACCCGCTGGCTATAAATCAGGGTTCCCACGACCTCCTCCTAGGGTTCCATTAATTTGCTAGAGAGGCTCACAGAACTCAGCGAAGCACTTCTCTTAGTTTACAGGTTTGTTACTAAAGAATGTAATTAAGAATACAGATGAAGAGCCAGAGGGAGAGATACATAGGACAAGGTCTGGAAGGGCTCTGCGTGCAGGAGCTTCTGTCCTTTGTGGAGCTGGAGTGCGCCACTCTCCTGACAGGTAGGTGCATTCACCAAACAGGAAGCTCCTCAAATTCTCTAGTTCGGGGATTTTTGTGGAAGCGTTATCAGTAGATGTGACTAATTATTCACTGTATTTCTAGTCCCCTCTCCCCTCTCTAGAGAATTGGGTTTCCAAGGCTGAAAGCTTCAAGATTCTACTCATGGCTTGATTTTTCTGGTGACCAGCCCCTATCCAGGAACCCACCAAGAGTAGCCTCATTAGAAGAGAAGGTGCTCCTATCACTCAGGAAATTACAAAGGTCTTACTTAGGAGCTCTGTCTCAGGAACTAGGAAAGTAACCTAATACTGGGGAACAAAATATTCTTCTAGCATTCCTATTGCTCAGGAGATTACAGAGATTTTAGTAGTTCTGTGCCAGGAACCAGGGGCAGAGACAAATATATTAATATATATATTCCTTATATTTCATAGTCATAATACTTATATTTCACAGTATTTGGGATCATACAGTATGGAATTTTTTCAGAATGACTGACTACTTAGCAATATTCACTTAAGATTCCTCCATATCTTTTCATAACTTGATAGGTCATTTTTTCTATTTTATGTGTCACCCTGTTTATTCAATATTGAAGAACATCTAGATTGCTTCCAATTTTGATAATTATGAATAAAGTTGCTGTAAACATTCATGCAGAAGTTTTTTTTTCTTTGTGGACATAAGTTTTCAACTAATTCGCATAAATACTAAAGGGCATGATTGCTGGATTGTATGGTACGATTATGTTTAGCTGTGTAAGCACTGCCAGATTACCTTCCAGATTGGCTGTACAATTTTGCATTCTCACAAGCAATAAATGAAAGTTTCTGTTGCTCTACATCCTCTTCAACATTTGATGGGATCTGTTTTGAGTTTTACCAGTTCTACTGCCATGAAGTAGTACTCACTTAATATTCAATTCCCTAATTATATATGATGTTGAGCATCTTTTCATAAGCTTAATTATGTGTATATCTTCTTTTGTGAAGTGTCTATTCATACCTTTGGCCCATTTTTAATTGGGTTGCTTGTTTTCCTATTGCTAAATTTTAAGAGTTCTTTGTATATTTTTGATACATGACGTTTGCCAGATATGTGTTTTGCAAATATTTTTTCCTATTTTTTGTCCTTCTTTTCATTTTCTTAACAGTGTCTTTCACATGGAAGTTTTTAATTTAAATGAAGCCCCCGTTTTCTGAGAGTTTTATCATGAATGTGTGTTGAATTTGATATAATGTGTTTTCTGCATCTATTAATATAATGCAATTTCCTTTATTTAGATTTTTGATGTTATGGATTACCTTAGTTGATTTTCAACTGTTGAGTGAGTCTTGCATAGTTGTAATAAATCCAACTTCATTTTGGTGCGTATTTTTTTAGACACTGCTGGATTTGATGTGCTAATATTCTGCTGAGGATCTTTGCGCTTATGTTCATGAGAGAGATTGTTATGTAGCTTTCCTTTCTTGTAATATTTTTATCTGCTTTTGGTATTAGCGTAACAAAGGACTCATAAAATTAGTTAGAAAGTATTACCACAACTTCTATTGTCTGGAAGAAAATGTAGGTCCTTGGTATAATGTCTTTTAAAAAAATTTGGGGCCGGGTACAGTGGCTCACGCCTGTAATCCCAGCACTTTGGGAGGCCGAGACGGGCGGATCACGAGGTCGGGAGATCGAGACCATCCTGGCTAACACGGTGAAACCCCGTCTCTACTAAAAACACAAAAATTAGCCTGGTGTGGTGGCGGGCGCCTGTAGTCCCAGCTACTCAAGGAGAATGGCATGAACCCGGGAGGCGGAGCTTGCAGTGAGCCAAGATCCAAGATCGCGCCACTGCACTCTAGCCTGGGCGACAGAGCAAGACTCCATCTCAGAAATAAATAAATAAATAAATAAATAAATAAATAAATAAATAAATAAAATACAATTGGTTAAATTTACTGGAACCGCAGTCAGCAATCTTTTTGGCTCCAGAAATCAGTTTTGCGGAAAACAATTTTTCCAAAGATGGGGCGGGAGAGAGGATGGTTTCAGGATGAAACTGTTCTGCCTCAGAACATCAAGCATTAGAGTCTCATAAGAAGCATGCAACCTAGATCCCTTGCATGTGCAGTTCACAGTAGAGTTCATAATCCTGTGAGAATCTAATGCTGCTGCTGCTCTGACAGGAGGCAGAACTCAGGTAGTAATGCTTGCTTGCTTGCCAGTCACCTGCTGTGTGACTTGCTTCCTAATAGGCCAGGGACCAGTACTGGTCCATGGCCTGGGGGCTGAGGACCCCTGCACTAGAGAAGACATATTGAAAAATTATTAATTATTGACTCAATTTCTTAAATATAGAGTTCTGTTTCTCCTCGTGTGGTATGGAAGATTGTGTCTGTCAAGGAATTGATCCATTTTTTCTAGGTTGTCAAATTTATGAGCATAGAGTTTTACATAATATTCTTTACTATCCTTTTAATTTTCATGGGATTAGTAGTGATGCCTCTCTTTAATTTCAAAATTAGTAATATGTTTCTTTTCTTTTTCCTTACTTAGCTGGGCTAGTCCATTATCAATTTTATATATAAAAAATCAGGGTCTGATTTTGATTTTTTCTGTTGATTTTCCGTTTTTAATTTTTTAAATTTATGATTGAATTTTACGTTTTTTTTTCTAGTTTCCTAAAGAAGTTTAGATTAATACTTTCAGATTTTTCTTCTTTCCTAATATATGTATCACTTCTGTAAATTTTTCTCTAAACATTGCTTTTACTGCTTTCCATACATTTTTATATTATATATTTTTCTTTCAAACATTTTTAATTTATTTTGAGACTTCTTTGATCCATGTGTTATTTAGAAGTGTGCTGTTAAATCTCAAGTATTTTTTGAATTTTCCAGCTATCTTTTAGTTACTGATTTTTAATTCAATTATTTGATTGTCTGAGGACATACTTTATACAGATTTCTATTCTTGTAAATTTGTTAAGTTTTCTTATTCATGGTCCAGAAAGTGGTCTGTCTTGGTGGATGTTCCATGTGAGCTTTAGAAGAATGTGTGTTCTGCCATTGTTGGATAACATGTTCCATAAATGAAAGTTGGACCCAGTGGATAGAAGATGCTCTTCTGTTCAACTATGACCTTAATGATTTTCTGTCAATTACTGATTAAGAGGGGTTGAAATCTCTAACAATTAATTATTCATTTCTCCCTAAAGTTCTTGTACATTTTGCCTCATGTGTTTTGATGCTACATGGTTAGCTTAATACACCTTAAGAATTGTTCTTACTTCTTGGAGTATTCACGCCTTTATCATCACGTAATGGTCCCCTTTATCCGTGATACATTTTGTCACTCTGAAGTGCACTTCATCTGAAATTAATATAGTTACTGTAGTTTTCTTTCGATTCGTGTTAGGTTGGTGTGTCTTTTTCCATCCCTTTACTTTTAATCTGTCCATGTCTTTATATTTAAGCTGATTTTCTTGTAGATAATATATAGTTAGTCCTTTTTTTTTTTCTGTTCTGACAATCTCTGTGTATTTGTGTACTAAAATCACTAACATTTCAATAAATAGTTAATATAATTGGATTACTATCTACCATATTTATTGCTATTTTCTACTTATTGCTCTGATTCTTTGTTTTTATTTTTGTTTTCCATGTATTCTGTTTCTTCTAATTTAAATTAAGCATTTTGTATGATTCCAATTTTTCTCCTCTCTAAATATATCAGTTATAATCATTATTTTGCATTTTAATGGTCGCTGTAATCTTTGCAATATTCATTTCTGACTAATTGAAGTCTGCTTTCAAATAACACTATACTACATCATAGATACTGCAAATACCTTATATGAGAGTGCTCCTAATACTTTCTTCCTGTTCCTTAACATATCTGTCATTCATTACACTTATCTGTCAGTTTTAATCACTGAATACATTGTTGATATCATTATTTTGAAGACATTGGTATCAATTAGATCAATTTTAATTTTTAAAAATGCCATTTATTTTGCCATCAAGTATTTCATTTTGCCATACTTTTCCTTTTTTTATGTAGGTTTGAGTTTCTGAGCTATATCACTTTCCCTCTCTCTGAAGTACTACTTTTGATAATTCTTGAAAGGCAGGTCTATTGGCAATACATTTTTGTTTGCCTGAGAAAGTTTTTATTTCTCCTTCACTTTTGAAGGAAAATTCCAATGGGTTCAGCATTCTAGGTTAGTATTTTATTTTTCTTTCAACACTTTCAATATTTCACACTACTTTCTTCTTGCTTGCATGTTTTCTAAACAGAATTTTCATTTAATTCTTACTATTGTTCCTCTATAAGTAGAGTTATCTGCCCTTGCCCATAACCCTCGCCTCAACTGCTTTTAATATTTTTCTTTCGTTTTGATTTTCTGCAGTTTGATACAATGTGCCTAGGTGTAGACTTTCTGGCATTTGTCCTGCTTTGTGTTTTCCGAGATTCTTGGATCTGTGGTTTGGTGTCTGTCATTAATTTTGAAAATTTTTCAGCCATTATTACTTCAAATATATATTTTGCTCCTTTTTATTTTATGCTTCTAGTATTTCCATTCATTAAACATATAATATACCTTTTGCAATTGTTCTATAGTTTTTGAATATTTTGTTTGATTTTTTTCTTTTTTTTTTTTCCTTTTCAGTTTAGGAAGATTCATTTTCAAGCATGTGAATTATTTCCTTGTCCATATCTAATCTACTGATAAGCATATAATACATTCTGCATTTGTGTTACAGTTGTTTTTTGTTTGACTCAACAATGTCCTCATAACATTTTCTTCAAATGCTCATCTCTCAGCTGACATGTGATCTTGCATGTTGTGCACCTTATACATTAGAGCTCTTGACATATTAATTAGAATTATTTTAAAGTCCTAGTCTGATAATTCCAAAACTCCAGCCATATCAGTGTCTGTGTTTACTTTTTATCTCGAGACTGCATTTTTTGTCTTGCCGCATGCCTTTTAATTTTTTTCTCATTTTGTGACTGGGGAGCATGACAAGAAACTGCAATAAATAGGCCTTAATGTGAGGTTTTATGTTTACTAGTCAGAAGTGTCTACTCTTTATAGTAGCTGTGTGTGTAAAAGGTTATCATGTCCTCTATTGTCCTTCTTTTTGTTTTCCTTGATGTCTTTGAGTCTCTTTAGAGACTCATTTGAAATAGGACCTGAGTCTTGACTTTCTTTCCATTATAATCCCTTATACAGGAGCATGAGTTATGTGGTATAAAATGTGAGTTAAGAGAAGCAGTCTACAGTCCTGTAATTCAATTTCAGTCTTTCTGGGAGACTGTGCACCAGATATGTGAGCTTCACAAGCGCTTCTGAGGTGTTTTTGTCTTTGTTTTTTTAATCCCTAGAGATGCTAGTGGGTGTTTGATTTGGGTTTCCACCTTCTCCCAGTTAGGTTCTGGAAAACCCATGTTGCGTAGGCTCTGGTAAAATAGTTTTATTTGAAGACAGGCTTCTATTAAGGAGAAGAGAATGTTCCGGACTTATTTTGAAATTCCAGCTACTGGAAGCTTGAGGGGACTTTTCACCGACCTTGACAGGAGAAACTGGTGGGACTCCTGGAGGTAAAAATCATGACATTTTGAGTCCCCCCCAGACCGGGCCCCTCAATTTTTAACTGTCAGCTCATGCACACCAAGAGTCCAGCAATTCCTACATTGCAGTTCGAGTGTTCCTTCCAGCACTGGATCCAGTGGCAAGTTTCTGCTGCTGGGTTTTGGTCTCAATTTAGTTGTGATTTTTCGCTGTTTACCTGTCTCTACAATTTTTTATGGCAGCAGTGTGCTCGTGACCTCAGTTTTCTGATAGATCTAAACAGAGTTGTTGATTTTCAGTTTGCTCAGCCTTTTTTGTTTTTTTACTGTTGTAAAGGCAGAAATGATGGCTTCTCAGCTCTTTATATGTCATATAAGACTCCAGAGTTCTCCAGATTTCTTTTAAAAAAAAGTCTATTACGAATGATTTCATTCCAGCTCTAGCCTTAGGTATCGCCTTAGTTCTGGCTGATATAAAAAATTACCATAACCTCGGAAATTTAAGCGACATGAATTAATTTCTTACAGTTCTGGAGGCTGAAAGTCTGAGATCAAGTTTCCAAGCATCATCAGGAAATAGTGGGGGCCCTTTTCTAAGTTGCAGCCTGCTACCTTCTTGTGTCTTTGGTGGCAGAGAGTGAGAATGCTCTCTGGTGTCCCTTTTATGACAGCACTATTCCCATTCAATAGGGCTTCACCCTCATGATCTGGGAGACTGTACCCAAATCTAATTACCTTCCCAAGACTCTTCCTCTAATATCACCTCAGGGACTAGGATTTCAACATATACATTTTGAGAGGACACAACATTCAGTCAAATACTTTCTGCCCCTGACCTTTCAAAATTCATGTCCTTCTCACATGCAAAATATATTCATTCCATTCCAACAGTTCTAAAAGTTTTAACTCATTCCAGCATCAACCCTAAAGTCTAAAGTCCAAATCTTACCTAAACATCATCTAAATCAATGGTGATTTAATAAATGGGTGAGACTCAAGGTATAATTTATCCTGAGGCAAAATTTTTCTCCAAAAGAGTGACATGCTTCCAAAATACAGTGTTGGCATAAGCATCGATAACCATCCTTACTCCAAAAGGCAGAATAGGGAACAATGAAAGGGTAAGAGGTTCTAAGTAAGTACTAACCCAAGCAAGGCAAACTCCGTGAGATCTTAAAGTTTGAGAATAATCTGCTTTGGCTCCATACCCTGCCTGCCAGCCCCACTGGAATGGCAGTTCCACCTTCAGATAAACTCGGGCAGAGGTCCTGCCTTCCGGAGCTACTGAGGTGGCAACGTCACTCCCACAGTTCAGTTGGGCACTGCCCATGCTATCTCTTTCCGTAGTGACTTCACCCATGCCACAGCTCTTTGGGGTGGCCCCACCCATGCCATGATTCTCTGTCAGGGAAAAGGTAGCACCCCCAGGGCTCTTCTGGATATCATTCTTGTCCTTTGAAGTCCAGGTGGAGGTGTCCTGCTCCCTATGACTATGCATTTGGGGCCGTCTTCCCTTGTTTTTTCAATGATAACATGTGTTTGCAGCTGAACATGTTCTATGGTCTGGTCCTGGGGTCTAAGAAGTCTGACAGTCTTCCTCCATTTTGTCCTGTTTTCTCTATTTTCTTTAGTTCCTGCTGTCAATGCTTCTGCTGTTGTAATCCAATCTCTATTCCTGGCTTTCGCTGAGATGGTTGACCAAGTCTGTGGTTCACACTGGTAGTGTTCTCTTCTGAACACTGTTTCTCAATTTTTGTAATATGTACAGGCAAAGAATTATTTAAGTCTTCAAGTTCTGGTTCCTTTTTTGATGATCAATAACATCTTCAATTCATCTTTCTTTTTTTTACATTTTATGATAAGCCATCAGGAGAAATCAAGCCACTCCTTTAACACATTGCTTAGAAGTGTCCTTGGCTAAATATACAATTTCATCACTCACAAGTTTACCTTCCACAAAACACTAGCACATAAACATGATTCAGCCGTGTTCTTTGCCAGTTTATGGCATGGATAGTCTTTCCTCCAGTTTCCAATAACGTGTTCTACATTTTCATCTGATACATCATCAGAGTGGTCTATACCATTCTTATTTCGACCTATATTCTCTTCATGATTACTCAGGTATGCCCTGAGAAGACAGAGGCATTATCTGTAGCTCTCCTCTTTTCTTTCCGAGTTCTCAACAGAATTGTGTTTAAAATTCATTTATGACAATCTAGGCTTTTCCTAGCATGCACTTCCAAACTCATTCAGTTTTTACCCCTTACCCAATTCTAAAGTTATTTCTAAGTTTTTAGGTATTTGTCACAGTAGCATCCCCACTTTTAGGTACCAATTTCTGTGTTAGTGAGTTCAAATTGTTATGACAAAGTACCATAGACTATGGAACTAAACATTAGCCATTTATTTCTCATAGTTCTGGAGGCTAAAAGTCTGAGATCAGGGTGCCAGGATGATTTGGTTCTGGTTAGAACCCTCTTCTGAGTTTCAGACAGTCTTTTCCTATATCCTGACATGAGATAACAAGGATGAGAAAACCCTCCAGTTTTTTTTGTTGTTGTTGTTGTTTTTGTTTTTTTTTTAAATAAGGGCACTACTCTCATTCATGAGGGCTCCACCCAGTTTCCTTCAGTTTCTTAATCACCTCCTAAAGCCATCACATTGGGATTTAAGATTTTGATATATAAATTTAGGGGAACACAAACATGCAGTCCATTTCAAGTGTTTACCATACAAGAGGAGTAATATTATCTCTCTATATATATGTATGTACCCATAAAAAATATATATAGTAACATTTTTGCACATTTTAAAATCTTATGTAAGCAATTATATTGTGCGTAATTGACTTGTTTCATTTTACATTATATTTTATAGATTTGCTGATATTAATATATGTGGCTCTAATTTTCATTGTGTTGTTTTTTTTTTTTCCCAAGAATTAGGAGAAGTCTGAGATTTTATAATATTTGCTAGCTTGCAAGTCAGCCTGCTACAGTTTTATAGTTATTGAAGACATAACACTCTTGGGTCAGAGACAAAGGATATTAATTTTCTGAACAGTAGGAGA
Organism: Macaca fascicularis; assembly: GCF_037993035.2. Lineage (NCBI taxonomy): Eukaryota > Metazoa > Chordata > Mammalia > Primates > Cercopithecidae > Macaca > Macaca fascicularis. The sequence goes on from NC_088379.1 coordinate 171,520,017, forward strand.
GGTCAGAGTATCTAATACATTTTCTTTTGCCTGAAGCCCCAATACTCATGGGAAAATTCAAAGAGGTCCAGGTGACTCCCGGGCATGCAGAGAATTGTGTTATAGGAGAGAAACACTGAACTATAGGGAACCTAAGTGCTTTCAAATGGACAGTAATCATGCAAAACATTTTTCTATCTTCTAAGACTGTTCACTGCACAAAAATCCTTGAAAAAATAATACGAATCAGTGGCAGTCAGTGTCTTTTCTCAGAAACATGAAGAAATATGAGAAAACCGTAGAGAATTATCTGTTTATGGCTATTGGTTGCATGAAAAAATCTGATTCATTAAAGCTGTTGCTAATTTTATGAACAATTTATTACTTATTTTTATGTAGAATGCTGCAGTAAACAGACTTGTGCAAAAGTTGAACATATATGTGTATATATATGAAATATAAATCTTACATACTAATGTAGGGAATATAATATAACATATACAAGACAATATATATTTTATAATATATATAAGATACATTTCATATATAATATATATAAATCTTGAGCATACATGTATGTTCAAGAGAAGTATGTGTATGTGTGTACATATACATATATATATATATATAATCCAAATGAGTCTGCCTTTTTAATATGATCTTGGGTGTTCTATTTGGTTTTTGTTGCTATTGTACTGTTTTATTCTGTTTTTCTTTTTATATATTGAATTTATATTCATCACCTTGTTGATGTCTTATATAATATCTATTTTTGTCAATAGATATTTTCAATTATTATCACAACCCCTTAAGCCCTAGGAGTCACTCAGCAGATATTGTACCTAACAGTAATCATGAAAACTGCCTTATAAGGAAAGAATTTTATTGTCAAATAAGATAAGAACAGGTTATATTATTTACTTTATAAAGTTTACAATGCACATAAGTATATAAAGCTTTAAGAAATTTTGATAAAAAGCATGGTGTAATTTTATTTTCTATTGTTTTTCTTTTATTTTCTATTGTTCCTCAATTTTTATTTTTTATTGTTCTTTGCTTGAAATCTTTTCTCTAAAACAACTACATCTTCCTGTGTAACTAATCTTTACGCTGTATATTTTGGAAAACAGCTCATTAAATAATTTCATCTTGAGATTTTTGTGATTAAAGTCCATCTTTGGGGTGTGCGTGTGTGTGTGTGTGTGTACATATAGCTACACATATATATATATGTATGTTACATGCACACACCATACATACACACACACTCATACACATTGGTGATACATTACCTTCAGAGAAAAGTTACACTTTTAAAGGCTTTCATTTTAGCTTCAATAGGAAAGAAAGGCTAAATCCTTTTACTAAGTAGCCATTTATAAAACGTTCGTTTCAATCAAGGAGAATGAAAAGAAATAGAGCAAAGCCTTATAACAAGAAAGCACTCATTTCCTTTACCTCAGATTCCCAAACACATTGGCAAAGATGAAAACAACTTTCCTGCTGATGCTATTATCTATGATAGCCAGTCCTTTCCTCCTTACAATGAGGGCCTGGAAGAACAATCCGTTCCACGGGCGGCAGAGGCAATACCAAATGGGCAGGTGAAGAATTTCAGCATACGAACAATAAAAAGTATAGATGGCTGGACAATCACCAACAACAAAAGAGCCAAAAAACTCAAATTTCATCGCTTGTGTTTGTTCCAACTTCGCCAGTTCTTTCTCTATTTTCTTAGAGTTCCTATAGAGATGAGGAATTCACACAAAATGATCCTTTTCTAAGCTACACAGAAACAAAACAGATTTGAAAACAAAGAAACAAAAAGAAGAAAGAATGTAATTTAAGCTTGTGATGATAGGAAGTCAAACAAAGTTTCTTTTCTTTTGCTTGTATGATTACTTGGAATGACAGTAATTTTGTTAAATATACTTTTCTTCCAATAGGTCTTAGGAAATGGCCTTGTACTTAATGTTCTATTCTAAGGTTTGAATGATGAAATGTTGTAAAAAAAAAAAAAAAATCTGGGGGGTGCTATTTTATTTTGCAAGTGCTATTTTATAGAAAACACACCGTTTTTATATTTTTTAAATAAGTAATCTTTTAAATTATAAAAGTCATATAAATTTGAAAGAAATTTATAACTTACTGCAAGGTACACAGAAATCTTTAAGATTTCCTCTGATTGTACCACCCAGAGTAAAGGACTCTACTAATATCTGTAGAGTGTGTGTGTGTGTGTGTGTGTGTATAGATACATAACTCTATAGTATTCTAATATATGAAATTTCTACTTAGAGGCATTCATATTGCCACAATTTTATTAAAGCTATTTTTATTGAGGTAAAATATATTTATATTATTTACCATCTTTTTCATTTTTAAGTGTACATTTCAGCAACAACAAATACATTTATGTATTTTTTCCTTCATCCTCCTCCTTTTCTGGCCTCTGGTAAAAGACTATTGAAAATTATGCTGCAAGTATAAGTTTAAATATAAATAAAAATAGTATACACTCATTACTTCCTCCTGAAACATACCAGCAACTGGAATTGTTTAGATATACAGATGTAAGTAAACTTATGACATATGATATGGCAAAAAAAAAATTGGAAGACATAATTTTTCAATTTATTTTATGTTGAAGTGAAGAAAATAATAGGTGGAATTATAAAGCATAATAAATAAAGATGTCTTGGATACTGAGAAAGAGTCAAACTAGTATCACTTTAACTTTTTCATGTACTTTTATTTATTAATTGGAAGAAACAATTTTAAGTTATGTTCTCTAATGGGGGATCTTACTATGACCTTCATAAATTATAAGAAAGAGAAACAAGAACATGCGTAATGAAAAGATCATTGCTTTTATTTCTACTTAACATAAAAGGAGGTAAGGAACACATTTTCATATTGCCTAGTTTAAAGGCTTTAATCTAAACTTCAAAATGAACATTTGAATAACCTAGAATGCTCATATAATTGATTTATCTTCTTCATCTTTTTGCTGGGTATTCATTACTTTAAATGCATTCTTACAGTTATATAGGAATCCTAGTTCTGCTTCTGAAGCTTAAATACTCGACCTTTTGGACACCACTAGTGGTCCTTCCAGTTATATCCTAAGCAATTTACCTCTTGCTCCAAGCATGCCCTGCAAAAGTCTAAATTTTATACACCAGGGGATGAATCACAGACAGAATGCATCCCAGTGTGAAAGCACATCTTCCATAGAAGTAAAGCTGTTACTAGTATGTCTGTATAGTTTACAAACTGCAGTGAAAAATGCCCACGATTTCATCAGACAGACCCGGCTTTGAGCGTTGTCACTATCTTTCATCATTATCCTGTTATCTTTGACCCACTAATTATCACCAGCGAGTTTTAATTTCTGCATCTAAAGAAATGGAGATAATTTGCCCTTGAAGGCATGTATATGTAATGTGCCTAACATGAGTCATGGCTCACTGAATATTGATTCCCTAAAATTGTCTTACTTATGATTTACTTAATTTTATTCTTTTTTAAAAATTTATTATTATTATTATACTTTAAGTTCTAGGGTACGTGTGCATAATGTGCAGGTTTGTTACATATGTATACTTGTGCCATGTTGCTGTGCTGCACCCATCAACTCGTCAGCACCCATCAACTCGTCATTTACATCAGGTATAACTCCCAATGCAATCCCTTCCCCCTCCCCCCTCCCCATGATAGGCCCCGGTGTGTCATGTTCCCCTTCCCGAGTCCAAGTGATCTCAACCTATGAGTGAGAACATGCGGTGTTTGGTTTTCTGTTCTTGTGATAGTTTGCTAAGAATGATGGTTTCCAGCTGCATCCATGTCCTTACAAAGGACACAAACTCATCCTTTTTTATGGCTGCATAGTATTCCATGGTGTATATGTGCCACATTTTCTTAATCCAGTCTGTCACTGATGGACATTTGGGTTGATTCCAAGTCTTTGCTATTGTGAATAGTGCCGCAATAAACATATGTGTGCATGTGTCTTTATAGCAGCATGATTTATAATCCTTTGGGTATATACCCAGTAATGGGATGGCTGGGTCATATGGTACATCTAGTTCTAGATCCCTGAGGAATCGCCATACTGTTTTCCATAATGGTTGAACTAGTTTACAATCCCACCAACAGTGTAAAAGTGTTCCTATTTCTCCACATCCTCTCCATTAAAACATTCTTGTGAGATAGTTCCTACTATCATTAAAATTTTGTTGTGTAGCCAATCAAGAAATCAATTAATATGAATTAAAAAATGGAGAAGCCATGATACAAGGTCTGGTGGTCCATTCAGATGTGAGATTGAACCTAAGAAACTGGAAATTATCATCCCTAACAGACTGTAAATATTATAAACCCTGCCCATGTATAATAATATGAAACAAATATAAAATAAAACAATATTATATATAATATATATATTTATATAAAAATAATATAAAACAAAACAATAATAGCAAAACAAAACAGAAAAACCAGAAGATAAAGGGAAGAGATGTGGGACAATAGGTGATCATTCTAATTACCATATGTCTTATAGCAAAATGAATTAATTCAGATTGTCAAATTTGAGGCATAGAAATTTAAAAAGTTTGCCAATCTCAAAAAAAAATGTATTGTGCAGATGAGTAAATTGAGGCTCAGAAGTAAAATGACTTACCCAAAGAATCAAAACTCTTAGATTGAAAGCCACACCTAAAACTTAGCTATATAACCTCAGGTGGTATATTTTTTTACTATAGACTATTGCAAAAAATGCCATTGGAAAGCATAATTCATTTTTGCAATTGTGATAAATTGATGAATATTATGTCAAATTATTATGTTGAGGACATGCTGGGAGTGAAGTTTCCCCATGGTTAATCACAGATGCTGTCGTGCCAGGCTGCAGGCCTAAAACATGAAGAGTCTCCTGGAGCAGAGGTTTTTACAAAAACCACCACGTAGAACTACTTTAAATGATTACATTTTTTCCTTTGCTGCTGTCCCATTTTCCAATTAGTTTCGCTGGATGTGTGCCCCTTTCCCCTCTAGACCAATCAGTCCCTGGCCACTGGGCAAGGAATAGATAACATGAGAAGCGAATTCTTTTTTTTTTTTTTTTTTTTTTTTTTTTGAGACGGAGTCTCGCTCTGTAGCCCAGGCTGGAGTGCAGTGGCCGGATCTCAGCTCACTGCAAGCTCCGCCTCCCGGGTTTACTCCATTCTCCTGCCTCAGCCTCCCAAGTAGCTGGGACTACAGGCGCCCGCCACCTCGCCTGGCTAGTTTTTTATGTATTTTTATTAGAGACGGGGTTTCACCGTCTGGATCTCCTGACCTTGTGATCCGCCCGTCTCGGCCTCCCAAAGTGCTGGGATTACAGGCTTGAGCCACCGCGCCCGGCCGAGAAGCGAATTCTATTTTAGCTAACAAATCCTTATTTCCAAGTCCTTACTCTCAATTAGTTTTGAATTTGTGGGATTGGGTAAATATAAGCTTGACAAATGTTCATGAATAACAATAAATCAGTGTTGCATTTAACTGGTGATAAATCTGAATTTTTAAATGACCAGATGGTTAAAGAGGAACATGAAGTTAGTACGGAAGTTTCAGTTGGCACGAGGTATTGGTAACATGCTCAATATAAAGCCAAACAAGGGTCACATTTAAATAAGTCTAATACTTTTATTTTTTTTTTCAACTAAGCTATAGAACTGAAGGAAAAAGTTCATAGATATTTAAGATTGAGTACAAAGCCACTCAGGTGAGAGATTATCAAATTGAGAGATGTCTGCTCAAAAGTAGGTACCTACTAAAATAATTCCTGGGGTTATCACTGTGGAAAATGACAAAGTGATTATCTTTTAAAAGTCAACTATTTTAGAGAAGCATTTTCCATTACTACTGTGGAGGGATTGAGTTTAACCTTGTGGAAAAACAGTAAGTGCAGGGTCAGAAAATGTCTACAATTTGGGGAATGACATAAACTGTGTCAATGTGTTCAATTTTGGAACAGACATCTCATCTAAAATTTCTGAGACTGGATTTTTTTGCCATTTGAAAATGGAAATTACATATACGGCTTCATATATGGATTAGTATGTATGAGTTTTAGACCCCACTAGTATATACAAGTCATCGATCCTAACATATTTTCATTGCTTCTCACATATGGATTATTATTTATGAGTTTTACACCCCGCTAGTATATACAAGTCATCGATCCTAACATATTTTCATTGCTTCCTTATTGTCTCACTCCTCTCTATAAATAGCTGAAATTCTAAAACCTCACTTTTGCCTTAGGTTCCCTGTCAAATACATGGATGCTGGACAAATCTTCATTTGAAACGTAATCTCATCTCCTCCTAGCCTATAACTACACCTGTGCATTCAAATATGATAGGAGAACAATACACAGCCATCATCTTAGTCCATTTGTTTTGCTCTAAAGGAATACCTGAAGCTCGGCAAGTTATAAAGAAAATAGGTTTATTTGGCTCATGATTCTGCAGGCTGTACAGGAAGCATGACACCAACATCTTCTGGTGATGGCATTAGGAAGCTTTCATTCACAGCGGAAGGTGAAAGGGAGCAGGCATCACATGGCGATGGAGGAAAGAAGATAGACGAAGAGGTTCCAGGCTCTTTTCAACAACCTGTTCTCACCGTAACTAAGTGTAAGAACTCAATCACTCCAGTAGGAATGGCAGAGAGCCATTCAGGAGATATCCACCCCATGATTCAAAAACCTCCCACCAGGTCCCAACTTCAGCACTTGGGATCAAAGTTCACATGAAATTTAGTGCGGCCGAAGAAACCATATCTGAGCCACAGCAGGCATGCTGACTATCATGCTTTAAATGTAGGACATCTAACTTCAAATTGGCCATTATTGCTTTCCTGTAATTTTAGTACAAGCCTCTATGTAGTTCACTCACTCTCCTCCTCTCATGGATGATGATTTTACATGTTCCTCTTCTCAAAACCCTAAGATTTACAGTCCTATCTTCACTCTTAGGAGATAACCTGAAATCCAGTTGACTCATAAAATACAATAGAAGAGATTCCCACACCTTCCACCATTGCATCCACACTTCTACGAGCACCTGTGCCCACATGACCTGCCTCCAATTCCATTGCTATCTACTAAAACTTCGCATCCTTTTCTACCATTGTCCTTTTTCTCCTCCCTTTCCTAAAATAGTTGTTATTACTCACTGATTCCAGTTACTTCCTCCCCCTAAATTTACTCTTGAACCTTTTCCTGGATATTGCTGCTGAATTGGCTCTTGCAAAATCACCGATAATTTTCACATTGGTAAATGAAATGATTCATTCTCAAATTACTCGAACCTTTATTGACATTCTTATATTTGACTATTTCTTCCTTCTTAAACTATTTTTCTCACACTGATTCCAAGAAATTTATTCTCTTTATTGCTCCTGTTACACTACCCTTCATTCTCAGCTCTTTTTGCTTGTTCTTTTTCTTCCTAAATGCACTAGCATGGATATGTCCCAAGGCTCAGTTCTCAGATCTCTATATTTCTCTACCCAATTTCCCTTCTGTAGTAATCCACTCTTACCCAAAGCTTTTTTTTTTTTTCCATGTATGTCAAATCTTTTTTTTCAATTTAACTTAATTTGATTTTAAGTTCTGTATTACATGTGCAGGACGTGCAGGTATGTTACATAGGTAAACATGTGCCATGCTGGTTTGCTGCACCTATCAACCCATCACCTAAGTATTAAGTCCCACATGCATTAGCTGTTTGTCTTGAAGCCTTCCCTCCCCCTCTCCTCTGACAGGTTCCAGTGTGTTGTTCCCCTCCCTGAGTCCATGTGTTCTCATTGTTCAGCTCCTATTTAGAAGTGAGAACATGCGGTATTTGATTTTCTGTTCCTGTGTTAGTTTGCTGAGGATAATGGATTCCAGCTCCATTCATGTCCCTGCAAAGGACATGACCTCATTCTTTTTAAAGGCTGTATAGTATTTCATGGTGTATACGTACCACATTTTCTTTATCCACTGTATCATTGGTGGGCATTTGGGTTGATTCCATGGCTTGGCTATTGTGAATAGTGCTGAAATGGACATACACATGCATGTATCTTTATAATAGACTGATTTATATTCCTTTGGGTATATACCCAGTAATGGAATTGCTAAGTCAAATGGTAGTTCTGGTTCTAGGTCTTTGAGGAATTGTCACACTGTCTTCCACAATGGTTGAACTAATTTACATTCCCACCGACAGTGTCAAGGTGTTCTTATTTCTCCACAGCCTCACCAGCATCTGTTGGTTCTTGACTTTTTAATACTCGCCATTCTGACTGGTGTGAGATGGCATCTGATTGTGGTTTTGATTTGCATTTCTATAAAGATCAGTAATGCTGAGCTTTTTTGCATATGTTCATTGGCTGCATAAATGTCTTCTCTTGAGAAGTGTCTGTTCATGTCCTTTGCCCACTTTCTAAAGTTTGTGTGTGTGTGTGTGTGTGTGTGTGTGTAGGTGTAAATTTAAGTTCCTTGTAGATTCTGGATATTAGACCTTTGTCAGGTAGATACATTGCAGAAAATTTCCCCCATTCTGTAGGCTGTGTGTTCACTCTGATGATAGTTTCTTGTGCTGTGCAGAAGTTCTTTAGTTTAATTAGATATACCATTTGCCAACTTTTGCTTCTGTTGCAATTGCTTTAGACGTTTTGTCATGAAATATTTGCCCATGCCTATGCCCTGAATGAGATTGCCTAGATTTTCTTCAAGGGTTTTTAGAGTTTTGGGTTTTACATTCAACTCTTTAATCCATGTTGAGTTAATTTTTGTATAAGGTGTAAGGAAGGGGTCTAGTTTTAATTTTCTGCGTGTGGCTAGCCATACGCAGCATGGCCATTTCCACGACATTGATTCTTTCTATGGGCATAGAATGTTTTTCCATTTGTTTGTGCCCTCTCTGATTTCCTTGAGCAGTGGTTTGTAATTCTCCTTGAAGAGGTTCTTCACTTCTGTTGCTAACTGTATTCCTAGGTTCCTAGGTATTTTATTATCTTTGTGGCAATTGTGAATAGAAGCTCATTCATGATTTGACTCTCTGCTTGTCTATTGTTGGTGTATAGGAATGCTTGTGATTTTTGCATGTTGACTTTGTATCCCGAGACTGCTGAAGTTGCTTATCAGCTTAAGAAGCTTTTGGACTGAGACAATGAGGTTTTCTAGATATATGATAATGTCATCTGTAAACAAAGAGAATTTGGCTTCCTTTCTTTCTATTTGAATACCTTTATTTCTTTCTCTTGCCAATTACCCTGACTAGAACTTCCAATATTATGTTGAATAAGAGTGATGAGAGGGGGCATCCTTGTTTTGTGCCAGATTTCAGGGGGATGCTTCTTGCTTTTGCTTATTCAGTTTGATATTTGATGTGGGTTTGTCGTAAATGGCTCTTATTATTTTGATTTATGTTCTGTCAATATCTAGTTTATTGATAGTTTTTAACATGAAAGGATGTTTAATTTTATTGAGGGCCTTTTCTATGTCTATTGAGATAATTGTGGTTTTTGTCTTTAGTTTGGTTTGTGTGATGAATTACATATATTTAGTTGCATATATTGAACCAGTCTTGCATCCCAGGGATGAAGATGACTTTATTGTGGTGCATAAGCTTTTTGATGTGCTGCTGGATTTGGTCTGTCAGTATTTTATTGAGGATTTTTGCACTGATTTCCACCATGGATATTGGCCTAAAGTTTTCTTTTTGTTGTTGTTGTTGTATCTTTGTGAGGTTTTGGTATCAGGATGATGCTGGCCTCATAAAGTGAGTTAGGGAGAAGTCCCTCCTTTTCATTTGTTTGGAATAGTTTCAGAAGAAATGGTACCAGCTCCTTTTTGTAACTTTCATAGAATTCAGCTAGCAGACTGTCTGGTCCTGGACTTTATTTATTTATTTATTTATTTATTTATTTATTTTTGGTTGGTAGTGTATTTACTGCCTCAATTTCAGAACTTGTTACTGGTTTATTCAGGGATTCAGCTTTTTTTCTGGTTCAACTGTAGAAGGCTGTATGTGTCCAAGAATTTATTCATTTCTTCTACATTTTCTGGTTTATTTGCATAGAGGTTTTTATAGTATTTTCTGAGGGTTGTTTGTATTTCTGTGCCTACCCAAAGCTTTAAATGCTACTTATATGTTCATGGTTGCCAAATTATACTTCTAACCTAATCAGCTCCACAGAACTCCAGACAAACATGTATGTCCATGGTTTTAAAATATCAACTTCCATCTGTATTTGATCTCTCAAACTTGAAGCATTCAGAAATAAATTCCTTATCTTTCTCTCAAGACATACCTCCTGCAGTCTTCCCTATTGCAGTTCATGGCCAAATCCAATCTTCAAGTTGATCTGACTCACCAAGACTCACTCTTGATTAATCTCTTTCTTTCATGCCCCATAACAAATCCAGGAGTCAATTCTTTTAAAATATATCACAGCCGGGTGCAGTGGCTCACGTCTGTAATCCTACTTTGACAGGCCGAGGTAGGCAAATCATTAAGTCAGGAGTTCGAGAGCAGTCTGGCTAATGTGGTGAAACCCCATGTCTACTAAAAATACAAAAATTAGCTGGGCATGGTGGCACGTGCCTGTAATCCCAGCTACTCAGGAGCTGAGGCAGAAGAATCACTTGAGCCCGGGAGGAAGAGGTTGCAGTGAGCCGAGGTCATACCACCGCACTCCAGCCTGGGTGACAAAGAGGGACTCCGTCTCAAAAATAAATAGATAAATAGACAAATAAGTAAATAAAACATGTCACTAGCTCCACCTACACTGCTTTTATTCACGTCATCACCCTTTTTCTTTTATATATCACATAAAATTCTAACTCATTTGGACTAGTTAACAACTCAAGTTCCCCCAGTGGTTTCCCACTCAGACCTAAGGAAAGACAGATCTCTTATGGTGGATTGACATGATTTGGCACTACACAAGTCTCTCTATGACGTATTCTACACTGTATCCAGGTTTAATCTCACCTCAGGTTCTTTGAACTTGCATTGCCCATTGCCTAGATGCTGTTCACCTAGAGATCGGGACTTCCTCTTTTCCATCAAGACCTTGATTATAAATTGCTCTCTATGGAGGTCTTTTATGATCACAATGCTTAAAATTGCAACCATTTTCACACTCCTCATCTCCCTCCCTTTAATGTTTAAAACATTAAAACTAATTTTTTTGTTTTCCTCATTATACTTATCATTATATGACATAAAAATATATTTTTTGTATTCTGCAGTATTGATTTTATTTGTATTGACAGTACTTCCTGTTATTATAATGTAAGCAGACATTGCATCAATGCAGATTTATTTTTCTGTTTGATTCATTAACACTGTCATCAGTGTCTAGAATGAGACTTGACACATAATGCTCAAAATCATTCTTAAAATAATGATAATATACAAAAAAGCACTTTGGAAATTATAAAGTTTCATTAAAATGTTGACATTATTATAACATCAATTAATTTAGTCAGATATTCTTCCTTTTAAATTTGATACCTGGTCTTATAAATATCCATAATTATCATTAAATTTATTTCCTATGTTTCAGGCACTGAGCTAAAAATGACATTAAAACTCTAACTCAGGTGACAGTGAGAACAAGGTCACATAGTGAAAAACACATGAAGAAATACAATGTTAATGGTTCATTTATGTATTAAAAATCATTTAAAAAATAATAATGATATACCTGCGGAAGTTAAACATATAAACTAATTTTAGCTAAGGTGAATGCCATCTTTAATTATAGTGGTTTTCACATAGGGCAATTTTTAATATTTTTGACTTACAGCTTACATGCAACAATTCTCAGTAATTATATATAATAACAGAGCATTTGCTTATATTTAAATGGCAAGACAATTAAAAAGTTATTACTCCTCAGTGTTTCAATACTAGCACAATCTCAATAATATGATTCCATCTGTCATTATTAAAAATTCTAGTCAGAGTCATAGCATTTAATTTATAATCTAATTTTATAAAAATAGTTGACTTTTTATTTCTTAAATATGTGAGAGAAGGTTAGTGAAGTTATCTTATGTTGAGAACAACCTAATCTAGAGATACCATGCATTTCGAATATAAATAGATAAGAGATAATATCTCCAAAAATGTTTTGTAAATTTATACACTGTATATCAATTTACAGTGCTATAGTAAATAAAGTTTTGTTTAATAAAATCAGTTCAAATTTTTATGTTTCATTCCAACTAAGGTAAGATGGAGGTAAGAATTATTTTAATGGGAAAAACCCTTTTGGAGAAATTCTATTTAAAAAGAGGAAATAAATTTACATGTCATGAAAATGAGTAACTTTTTTTTTCTGTTGCAATATGCCTTTTATAAAGTTTCCTCCTTTTCTGGAAAAAAAAATATGTCTATTGCTCAATTCAAAATATTTGACTACATACCCCTGTTAAGACCAATATAAGGTCACTAATCATTTAAAACATAATGTAATAGTTTTTGTTTGTTTGTTTGTTTGTTTGCTTGTTGAGACAGGGTATTTCGCTGTCACCCAGGCTGCCCAGGAGTGCAGTAGTATGACCATAACTCACTGCAGCCTTGACCTCCCAGGCTCAAATGAACCTTCTGCCTCAGCTTTCCAAGTAGCTAGGGCTACAGGTGCATGCCACCACACCTAGGTATACATTAATTTTTTTTTTTTTTTTTTTGTAGAGACAGTGTATCATTATGTTGCCCAGGCTGATTTCCATCTCCTGGACTCAAGCAATTCTCCCTCCTCAGCCTCCCAAAGTGCTGGGATTACAGACATGAGTCACCATGTCTGGCCTAACATTTTTATCAATTATATTTCAGTACAGATATTTAGCGGGGTCTGTGCTAAGAAAGACCATACACTTAGGGTGTAATGCTTTTCGGTTTCTGTCTTGACATTTTAAATAATTTTATCTTGAAATAACAACTTGTCAAATTTTGCCTTTCTGTCATGACCATCATAAGGGGGAACTTGTCAATTTGTGAAAGAAGCTCACATTACTTAGAGTGATTTACTGTTGAGTCATTGATTTACAGCTCTCCCTCGCTTCAGCTTGGTCTCAAAATGTTTGCCACTATCCGCAACAGTTTACTTTTCAATAATCATGACCACCCCATGGTCACCTGTTTCATTTGCCATTTGTGTTTCTATGACAGGGAGTCTATGCCAAAGTCTCAACTCCTCCTAGAACTATTTCCTGTATAAATCACACTGTGACCCGAAGTCTCACTCTTTCCTTACTAAACGGCAAACTTACTCTGATTTATAATATCGATGTCTATTATGGGGCAATTTTCTTATGTCAAAATCAATGAATGGATGTATTTAAGAGAAATCCTAAAAATACTAGGAATGAAAACAATAAACATTTAATAGTTAACATGTGGACAGCATGCTAACGTCTGAAAACAAAATTCGAACTCTATGAGAGTCCCCTTCAGAGACTCTCTCTCTTTTTAAATCCTATTCAACTCACATCTCTCTCTCTCGTACTCACTTTATCTGAGCAACCCATTAATTTTTTTTTCTATTCCTTCTGTTCCTTTACCTGACCTTCCAAATGTCACCCTTTCTTTAGGATTTTCAAAGGAAAATAATAATCACCTTTTAAAATTTCTAGACCAGAAGCAGACCTAGAGGAGGTGAATTAAAGCCATGGTCTAGAACAAAAGTATCTCCATAATCGAATATTTTTCTAATCTTTGGAGATATGGGCTGAAATTTGTTACAGAATTAATAATTATGTTAGATACTAATTGTGCTGGCCTAAAGGTCTACATCAATTAGTCCCATTAACTGTTGCTCTATTTTTTAAGCATTTTAAAAACAAAATTTTTAAGCATTTAAGAATTTAAGAAATGCTTAAATTTTTAAGCATTTAAGAAATGCTTAAAAATAAGTTAAGATTAAAATTTAAATAATCCATTTGTATTAAATTTTAAAATAATTCCCTTTACAAGCTAATAAAAATAAAATACACCACGTAAAGCAATTTGAGAACATTTTAAGATTAGACTAGACAAAAGCTCAAAGTTGTAAACTAAAACTAGATGCCAGAAAGCTTTCAAACATTAAAAGTTTCAGTATTACAGGGTAGGACCCAGCAACTGGAGTAAAAATGTTATTTCTTCTTTCTTCGTAAACCTGAATTAGGGGTTTTAAAAAATAAAATAAAATCCTTGAATTTCCAGTGTGTGGATGGACATTTTCAGAAATCTAGAAAGTAAACAAATTGATAATTGGCAAAACTTTTGGCTCTTTAAACAAAATAACTCTTCACTCCAGGGGAAAAAAAAAAAAAAAGATTATCTGTGTGAAATGGGAACTGTGACATACGGAAACTAGTACATACCATGAACAAAAGTCCATTAAAGAAACCAGTTTTCCATGATGGCTAAGAAACACAAAGAGAACTGTCCAAAATCTGTCCAATGATATTGCTTCTAGGGAAGCATAAGCACCCAAAAATTCCATGACCTTTATCTAAATTTCCAAGGAGAATTTGTTGATAACTATGTAAGGACAATACCCGTTCTTGTTGCTATGTGTGCCACTATAATCAACCATTCATCCCAGCTCTATATATCAGATCCCTTAGAGTAAAATACAGACCTGAAAAGCTAGAGGACACATTGACTGGTAGCGAGTGAAAGAAAAAGAAGTTTTGACTAAAGAAAAAAAATCACTGTTGTCAGATTATGAAAGAAGATAATAAAAGATATACTTGTAATCTAGTAGATTATAGATAGCGAGAGGAAAAATGCACTTCATTTCATTCATTTACTTCATTTACTTCAATTTGCTAGAGCCATTTAAGTATTGAGTATTTTTCACCATCCTATGTCCTTTCCAAAGTTCCAAATTCTGATATTTTGGCTTCATTATAAGAATACGCACTTATTTGTCGTAACACATTACTACAAATATAATAGGTAATATCTCATTTCATAAAAAATATGCTTCAATCCCAAGTCATGATTAGATCAAAATGGATCTAGGCATCATTATACCTATAGTATTCATGACTTGATTAATTACCAGAAAATTAGCTATAGTCCCAGAATCCTAAGGACAAAACACTACAA
Organism: Macaca fascicularis; assembly: GCF_037993035.2. Lineage (NCBI taxonomy): Eukaryota > Metazoa > Chordata > Mammalia > Primates > Cercopithecidae > Macaca > Macaca fascicularis. The sequence goes on from NC_088379.1 coordinate 171,535,148, forward strand.
CACTACAGGTCTGGACAGATTAATTAAAGTAGAGCATATAAAAATTCAGATTATCAAAAATCTGTTGAGCAAACATGAAGAGATTAGAGCATCTACAAGAAGTGTTATCTCAAAAACTTGATACACGTCAAAAACCCATCCAAACTAAATGCTTGAGGGGATGGATACCCCATTTTACATGATGTGATTACTATGCATTGCATGCCTATATGAAAACATCTCATATGTTCAATAAATATATACAAATACTATGTGCCCACAAAAATTAAAATAAAAAATAGAAAATAAAGTCAAATAAAAACCCATCTCTCATTTCGTCTATCTAACCTGCATTTTTGTACTAATTAGCCAAACTCTTTTCATCTTCCCTCCCTGCTACTCCATAAATATGTGTAATTATTATGCATCAATAAAAGTGACCCAATCTCCCAAAAAAAGAAACTAACTTTGATCCAGTAGCCAAGGTTTAACTTGCTTGCCTCCAAAAAATTCAGGCTGTAATTAAATTAATTAAAGCATCTTTAGATTTTGTAACAGGATCACTTGTAAACCTGAGGTTACTATAATTAGCAAAATTTTATGTTCCTAAAAAAACACTCAATATATTTCTACTAACTAACAAATGATTGATTACTGTGACTTTCTCTTTCTCATCTTACTATCTCCTGATGTAGCATTTCTAATACACCAAATCTGTAATACTAGTGATGGAAAATTACACAGTTGTATATCTGTAATTAAGGAATTGTCCATGCTCCCAACAGATTTTTGTACATCCCAAAATCCAAATGTGACTTAATGTTTTTGAATAGGTGGCTTTTATATTAAATATGTAAAGGAAAATATGAGGATTCATTAAAATATATAGTATAATCATTCCTGTAGAATCCACTTCCTTACCAGAAGTTCAATTGACAGAACTGTTACATTTTCTAGGGCACATCAAATTACCTAAATACAATAGATCTATATATTAGTGGTAGGTATAATTTTGGGATAATTCACTTATCTGAAATTATATAGAAACAAAAATATTTCATCAGACTCCTCAGGTACCATTTAAAAATTAAAAAAAAAAAAAAACAAGAATTACTTGATACCTTGATTCTTCCATAAAAAATTGTCATAAAGGTAGATTCTCATGGTAAATAACATATTATAGGATCTAGTGTCTTATACTGTGAAGAGTGTAGACATACTGTAGACTTACTATATTAACATATATACATACTTTAGGAAATCCTTTAGCAGGTTTTTATCTTTGGCTGTTCCAAATAAAGTACCTATAAAAGACTTTCTTACACATCAAAAACAAGTAGCAAATCTACAGAGATTTATAGACACACAAAATCTAGACTGATAAACTTGGGAAAAAAATGCCATGGAGGAATGATAGAGTTGTGAGAACTCAACATAGAAGGACATCACCTGGTAAAACCAGAATGACCACTTACAGCATCAGATAAAACCCCAGACTGTGTTTGGGTAAAATTTGTCTACACAGCAGCCTCTAGGGAAAAATTAGTGTGGAAATGATGCCAACAGGGTAGTGTAGATCATCATGTAGTTTGTCAGCAATAGAAATCACCTGAGGGGTATGTGTACACATATACATGTGTATACAAATGCAACTTTTCTCACTTGAGAAGTATGTGCAATTATATATATATATATACACACAAATATATATATATATATACACATATATATATGGATAAAAAGAGAGAAAGAGAGAGAGAGAGGGAGGAAGGAAGTGAGACACTTATGAGCAGTAGAAGATAATTTAGATGGCCTAAAAAGAGTGAGATTTTTAAAATCAGTAGAGCCTAGAGGTGCCAGGTCTGTCCTGCAGACCCTGGCTGAGCGACAGATGAAAGGAGTACTCAGACACAGGTATGCCGCGTAAGAGCAGCCAGAGGACTGCTGGGCACTTAATAGATGGAGACTGAGCAGTCTCGAACAACCGGAGCTGCTTGCTTTTATTCAGTATGGATATAATGCCGAAATCCTGGAGTCAACACAATCAAACAACATGATTGTTCCTCCATTCAGGGAGCAGCCTTGGGTGTGGATGATCAAAAGTCAGTTTCCAGACAACATAAGTTAGCAAGCCTATTTAAGATAAATTCCCCTACACTCTCTTGTACCCATTCCTTGCCCTCTGCCTCAGGGTAAGAGAAGAGCTGCCTTCAGTTTATTATCCCCAAAAGCTGTGCAGAGCCTTCTGACCTTTCAGAATGCCTGCTCATTTTCCTGTAGTTTCTCCCACCACCCTGACTGATCTCCTCCATGGAGGTCTAGGAAAGAGATGTCTGGATAGATCTATAGAACTGGATGCATAATGGGAAGCTCTTTATATTTGGAAAATTGTTAATGCCCATCAGCAACTATCCATTATAGAAGAGCACTAAACAACCAGGTGGATAGGATGACTTGGCCAATAGGTATCAGTTTCTATCCTCACACTCCACAGTATTAATACAATAGACTCATGAATGGAATAGCTGTGTGGCAGAGATGGAGGCTATCCATGGGGCCAACACCTTGGATTTCTCTCACAAATTCTAATCTAGTCACTGCCTCTGCTGAATTTTGATCTGTCATGAGAAGATACTGAGGTTGAATCTCCGATACAGTACCATGTCTCAAAGAAATAAATAAGCTTTCTGATGGCAACTGAATGAAATGGAATATTTTCCAGCCAAGCAATAGCAATGATTATTCTGATCAGGACTGTTATTTACTTTGTATATAAATATGCATATCTAACCTGCAATGCCTCAGCCAACATCACTATTCAAGGGCTCACAGAGTATGTGCTACTGACATGGGAGCCCACATAACGTCATAGCAATGATTTGTTGGTGACAACAAAACTATAGGATTGAATGGTTCTATTACAATATGACCCACCCAGAAATGACTGACTTAATAGAGCAGTAGAAAAGATTCTTGAAAACGTAGCAGAGAAACCAGCTTAGAGACGATACCTCAGAGAATAAGGTGCCACCCTTCAGGATAGGTAATATACCTTAAACAAATTGCTATTATATCTTTATTTGCCCTCCATTGACAGACTACATGAGTCTGGGAAACAAGGGGTAGAAATAAAAGTGACCTTCACTTTTAAAAACCCATTGAGGGTATTTGTATTTATCCCACAGCTTCTTAAACTCTATATAACTAGATGGCCTGGTTTCCAGAGAAGAGGCAAATGTATCAAGGGATATGGTCAGAATCTCAACAATTTTATATCAGGAATCTGATCTCTTCATTCCAGTAGGCCAGCAGTCTCAAAAATGAGTTACAATACTAGCAGGAGTAATTGAAGCTGAATATCCTAAGACTGTAGGACTACTCCTTCTTAATAGGGTCAGGAAGGAATATTTGGTATTCATATAATCTGCTGAACATCTTTTGCTATTCTTATGTACAGTGTTAAATGGAAATACTCAAGTATAGCAGCCATAGCCAGATAAAAGCAGAAAAAACAGGCTCAGATCTCTCAATGATGTGGGTCTGAGTCACCCCACCAGGGAAGCCACTTCAACAGTGGAAGGGCTACCCAAGGGTGAGAGGAAAATAAAATAAGTGGTAAAAGAGGGATGTGATGAATATATCCTACGGTTTTAGGATTAGCGATAACATTTGGGGCTATAGTTTATTCCACTAAAGCAACTTCTTCCAAAATGAAATTCTGACTAACTGGACTCTTGTATAGATGTTTCCCTAATGTAGTAAATGTAATGTGAGTGCAAGGAATAGACTGATGTAGATGATGTTGATATTCTTTCCAGTTCTTATTTTCCAGTTAGCATGCCCATTCCTTAGTGGTTGCAAGTGTCGTGGCTAATGGTTTACGCCTATGACCTTCTTGAAAGGAATTCCTTGGCTGATGGGGATTAACAGCACCAGGAAGACCTGGGAGGTTACACCTTTCACCAGAAGAGTAGCCACTGTCTGACTAACAAAGGGATACAAAACTCAAAGCCCTCAATGAAATAGGGGCCAAGTCTCTGTTGTAATATAGGCTTTAGAATACAATCTCTATGCTTTGAATAAGGCCAATACTAGAACTGAGGCCACATTCTTGCTTAGCTTCTTGACTTCCTCCTCTTACTTTGTTCACTCCCTTAACAGAATTTTTCCCCTGAATAGTACTTCTCCAATAAATCATGTTCCCTTGAAACCCAGTATCAGTCTTTGCCTCTGGAGCACCCAATGTAAAACAGTGATAATCTGGATATAAATGCTTATATCGTGCCTCTATTTTACTATGTGACTGAGTCAAAGGAAAATAAAAGTTGATAGCAAATAAACCTGACTTTGCCTGAATTAAGCTATTTTATGGCCTAAGGTTAATTCACAAGGGTTATATGAAGATTTTCTTTACTGTCTGCAGATGATCAATTGCAGGTAATGATGGTTAATGTCTAGAAGATAGCTTTGAGTAATAAGAATTTATAATACTGTCAAAAACTTAAAAGAGTATATGCAAACTAAGCAGCAATGAGGACAGATGAATAAGTAAGTTCCAGATAATATTTCTTAAAACTAAAACTATGACTTAGTAGGTGATTTTTTTTTTTTCAGGTTTGTGGAAGCAAATGGCCTTCTCATGTATTTTTGAACTGTCATGTGGTTGATTTTTTGACCTGAAATAACTTGAGGCAGAAATCATTTATGGTTGATCCTTGTGGTATTGAGATTTTAATATTTTCATATTTCTCTAAGTTCTTTCTCTGAAAGGATGAGCCTAAGATATACCATTTAACAAAAGTAGACTCAAATTGAGAATGTGAAACACCAACAGGGATTTCAGTCAGTTGTCTTGTTCTGCACTTTTAGAGCTATTAGAATGGTTGTCAGTGTGACAAACCTTGGCTTTCTGCTTCACTTGTTTGTGTGAAGCTGTACTGGTGTGTAACTGAAAGTTGAAGTTGGAGGATATCTATTAATTTCCTAAATAAATATTGTAGGTATGAACTTACCATTCTTTGAAGCATGTTTCAAACTATATGGTTCTTTCAATTCTACAGAATCACTAATTGTCTCTGTGGGAGATTTTAAAACAGCACTGGCAAAAGATGTGTGAAATAGACTCAAATATTAATTAAGCAGTGTGTAAACTTTTTAAGGCTAAGGCCCAGCACACTAACCCAAGTTATTATGGAAATAAATTATCCAATCAAATAAAATTGCATATAAAAATTCAAACATATATTTCACATGAAAAGGTTTTAATATCATTAGTGTATTAATTGAAAGAAAATATAATAGCTCAGTTAGTCTACTTATGCACATTTTGAAATAAAACTTTAATTAATGTAATTATTACTCCTCTACCCAGGATATGGCTCTTTATTTTACCAAAATTTTTCCAATTTCTATGCTCATATTTATATGTATATCTCAGATATTATTGCTGCAATCATATTTCTTCATTCTGTAATGTATTAGTCACTTATACTGTCATTCATTAACTCAACAAATATATATTGAAGAATATTGAATATTTAATATGGTCAGGTACAGTTCAACAGTCTGTAAATACATTGTAGAATGCTACAGATAGAAATCTCTATCCTTGTGGGATTTTATTGACCGAAAAGAGTCAATAAAAAGGATTAAATAGTAGAAATAGCAATCTTGTTTAAGGGCTCATGAGAAAACTAGAGCAAGGAAGGCCAAAGGTGATGTCATGATAAGGGAAGAAATGCCATTTTAAATATTGTAGACAGACAGCCAACTTTTGGGTTGATATTTGAATGAAGACCTAAAAAGATGAGAGGGTGAGCTATTCATTTGAAACATTTATTTTATTTTATTTTATTTTATTTTATCTTATTTTATTTTATTTTAAGAGAGGGTCTTGCTATGTCACCCAGGCTGGAGTTCAATGATACAATCATTACTCACTGCAGCCTCAACCTCAACCTCCCAGACTCAAGTGAGCTTCCTGCCTCAGCATCCCAAGTAGCTAGGACTACAGACGTGAGCTACCATGCTTGGCTAATTTTTGTAGTTTTTGTAGAGACCGGGTTTCATCATGTTGCCCGGGCTGATCTCAAGGTCTTGGACTTAAGTGATCTGCCTGCCTTAGCCTCCTAAAGTGCTAGGATTAGAGGCATGAGCCACCACCCCCAGCCAATGTTGGCTTTCAATAAGTTAACTAGACAATTATTGCATGACTTCAAGGAAAAAAACACATTTATTTAGCTAGGATTAACCAGATCACTTTAGCTGCTAAATTGAAGATAAATGAAAAAGGATAATAGTAGAAGTTAGGGAGAATAGATATGGAGCCCTTCCAGTCATCTACAATACATGGAATGATAGATTAGAGAAGAGTAGTAGCAGTGGGGGTTGAAAAAATAAATTGGATTCTGGACAGATTTTGACGATAAAACACACAGAATATGGCAAGAAAGAGAGCAGATCAGAAGAACATTCCGTATTTCGGTCTGAGCTACAGGTTGAATGTTGTTGTCATTTAATGAGTTTGAAAAACTGTAAGAGTAACAGGGTTGGCAATTAAATATCAGAAGCTCATTTTAGGAAATGTTAGGTTTTAGAAGTAGTAGTTTTAAACAATTCTAGTTAGTCAGCTCATGCAAAGGTACCAAGTGGGCAGTTGATATTCTGTCCTGATATTCAGGGGAGAAGAGTTGCCTAGTGGTATATATTTGGTGGCCTTGAGCGCATAGATTACACTTAGTATCTTGAGGCTGGATGAAATAACCAACGGGGAGAGTATAGTGAGGGAAAATAGATGAGATTCAAGAACTGAGCTGTGGGGAACTACAATATTTAGACAATACAGTGAAAGATCTGGCAAGTAAGACTGCTAAAGCAGCAACAGCAATAAAAAAGAAACCTGAGAATATTTTGTCAGAAACTAAGTGAATAAATAGTTTGAAAAAGGAGAGAGATCATTGTGTCTACCACCTACCATTCCACCACGAACAACAGTAGATGTCCTCTAAATACCTAATTTTAATATAGAAACTTTATCTTTCAGTTCTACGTAATTTCTAAGTCTCTTTTTTTCTTTGACTCATGAGTTATTTAGAAGCATGTTTGTCAGTTTCCAAATATACATGATTTTAAAAATTATTTTTATCTTAATTGTCTAATAATAAAAAACATAGCCTATATTCAGGGCTGACGTTCAGCCAGTATCACATGACAGGATGTATAGTCATCCCTCAGCATCTGAGGAATTGGTTCAGGACCCCCTCAGATACCGAAATCCATGGATGCTCAAATCCCTCATATAATGGCACCATATTTGCATATAACTTACACACATCCTCCCATATACTTTAAATCATCTCTAGATTATTTATATCTAATACAATGTAAATGATTTGAAAGTAATTGTTATACTATGTATTGTAATTTTTTTTTTTTTTTTTTTTTTTTTTTTTTTTGAGACGGAGTCTGTCTGTCGCCCAGGCTGGAGTGCAGTGGCCGGATCTCAGCTCACTGCAAGCTCCGCCTCCCGGGTTCACGCCATTCTCCTGCCTCAGCCTCCCGAGCAGCTGGGACTACAGGCGCCCGCCACCTCGCCCGGCTAGTTTTTTTGTATTTTTTAGTAGAGACGGAGTTTCACCGCGTTAGCCAGGATGTAATTGTTTTTTAAAATATTTTCTGTCGGCCGGGTGCAGTGGCTCAAGCCTGTAATCCCGGCACTTTGGGAGGCCGAGACGGGTGGATCACGAGGTCAGGAGATCCAGACCATCCTGGTTAACACGGTGAAACCCCCATCTCTACTAAAAAAAAAAAAAAAAAAAAAAAAAAAAAAAAAAAAAAAAAAAAAAACTAGCCAGGCGAGGTGGTAGGCGCCCGTAGTCCCAGCTACTCGGGAGGCTGAGGCAGGAGAATGGCGTAAACTGGGGAGGCAGAGCCTGCAGTGAGCTGAGATCCGGCCACTGCACTCCAGCCTGGGCGACAGAGCCAGACTCCGTCTCGAAAAAAAAGAAAAAAAAAAAAATTCTGTCTATGGTTGGTTAAATTTGTGGTGGGAAAGTCACAATTATGGAAAAGCTGACTGTATTACTTTATGATTGTTAATCAAGTATTCATCTAACTTGCCAGGCATCTTTTTCAATTTATCAGTCCCATGGTGTAACAGTTGATAAATATTTTGAATATTACTTCTATCTGTATGAAACTGTTCTTTGAACTTTGTTGGGATTTTCTTAGTGGTCTAGTGCATGATTAATTTTTGTAAATGTTCTAGATTTCCTTGAGAAGAACATGTACTTTCTAATAAGCTCCACTGATATTTTATATGTTCATTAGATTAAGCATGTTTATTATGTCCAAATATTCTATAACCATTGATTTTTGTCTCTTTTTAAAATTATTATATATTTATTTGTTTTGGGGATATAGACAGGGTCTCATCATATGGAAAGAGTTATGGTAAAACATCCTACTATTATCAGTTGCTCTCTCTAGTTTTATTAATTTTTATTCCATGTACTATCAGAAATTCATGTGTCTTAAATTGTTAAATCTTTTGTCTCACTAATGCTTTTAAAATTAGTTAGTGGTATTCTCTATATCTAATAATGATGCATTTTTTCTTATAGTCTACTTTTTGTTTTGTATTTACAGAGATACACCCACTTGATTGCTTGTGCCAATAAATACCTTATATAATCATGCAAAAATTCCCTCCGGAAAAAGAAAATGTTAGCCTAGTTTCCGAAATTATTTAGGCAAAAACAATGTTAACCAAAGATAAGACAAAATTGAATATAAATGAAAACAATCAAAAAGGAAAGTCAGTGAAAACTAACTTAAAGTGACTCTTGAGATTGAAATTAGGGGAACATCACACACGGGGCCTATTATGGGGAGGGGGGAGCGGGGAGGGATGGCATTGGGAGTTATACCTGATGTAAATGACGAGTTCATGGGTGCTGACGAGTTGATGGGTGCAGTACACCAACATGGCACAAGTATACATATGTAACAAACCTGCACATTGTGCACATGTACCCTAGAACTTAAAGTATAATAAAAAAGAAAAAAAAAAGAGTATAAAAAAAAGAAATTAGTATACTGACTATTGTTAAAATACACCTCAGGAGACAAACACAATGAACTCTCTGGCTAAAAACAGACATAGTAAAACTACAAAACAGAACCAAATGGTCATGGCAGAGTGAGAGGCTGGTCACATATCCCTGGGCTCACAAATAAAATACATGTCACTACCTGTCACAAGGTTTTTATTCCTATAATTAAGCAGAACCAATTTCTCAAAAACATGTCAAAACAGCTATGGCTGAAAGATTCCCCAGCTGACCTCAGACAGAACACTTGGTGGTGACGGACTGACCACCTGGAACCTGCTAATTAAAAAACGTGTAGCTTCCCGCTTCGAGACTACCCAATGCAGGCTTTTCTCCTTACCCTTCTGATACTTTCTCCCGCTTTGCAGTCCTGCCACAACTCTCAAAAGACTAAGGATGAGCCTTACAAACGTTCTTTCCTGATAAACTGCTACAAACCTCCAGCCAGTTTCCTCTGGCTTATAGAGGATATGCAAAAACCTCCTTTGTGCCCAGTAGTTCACCATATGACATGTTGAGCCAAAATCTCTCTAATTTTAATATTGAAATCCCACCGCAAAGTGAAGGGAGAATGTAAGCTACACATGTTTAGCGGTTACACAAGTGCTTAACTTCCTCAAAAATATACATAATTTTTCACAAACTCCTCCACAAATCTCCTGTTTGTGTTTTTTGTTGTTGTTGTTAACACTGTAAAGTAAATATGCTTTAAAAGTTCAGGAAAATGACCATTAAAAATGAATAATTTTGGCTAAGAACTGGAAACTGTAGAAAGGAAATGACACTTTTTTTTTTTTTTTTTTTTTTTTTTAGAACTGAATTGAAACTCTGGCCAAAAAAAAAAAAAAAAAAAAAATTAACCAAAATTAAGAACTCAGTGAATGATGTTTTAAGATGCATTGTAACCTCCAAATATTGAAGTTTTATTCCTCAGTATTCAGAATGAGATATTAAATGAAAATAGTATCATTTCAAAGGCATTCAAGTTAAAATGTGCTCATTAAAATGGGCCCTGATACATGTTAATGGATTCCTTAAAAAAGAAAGATTTGGACACAAAGACAACCATACATGGAAAACAATGTAAAGCACAGTGAGAAGACAGTCATCTATAAGCCAAGAAATACCTGAGGCTACCTGTTTGTCTAAATACCCAGTTTGTGGCATGACAGTCCCAGAAAAATAATACAACGTTTGTATTTGGTTGGTGCACCAACCTTATATAACTGTGTATTACACAAAACTGAAGAGATAATTACCAACACAGGAGAGAACTCACAGTAATCCATCTGGAATAAAGGAGAGAGGTTCAAAACAATAAAACAAGAGAAGATAAAAGATATAGAGAACATAGTGAGAAGTACTAAAAATAATGTTCAATTATAGCCCTACTAGCAAAAAATATAGAAAATAGGGGAAGTAATATTTGAAGAAATAATGACTAAGCTTTTCAAAAACCAATGAAGGCCAGTAATCCAAAAATTCAAGATGTTTAATGAAACACAAGCAAGATGAATGAAAGTAAAGCTTTAAAAAACTGTAGTAAGACAGCAAAACCCCTAAATCAAAAAATAAAAATAAAAGAATAAAAACCATATCTGTAACAACAAAATAATTTAAAATCTCATAAAAATATTTCTCAATATGTTTTGTAAGAGCCAAGCACATGTAATAAGAAAGGTATTCAATGTCTTAACTGAATGTATCTACTGTCTTAAAAATCAACACTTTCTCCAGAATCTTTACAAAACAATAGTAAATAAAAATCATGTTCTAAAAAAGAAAAACAGGAAATTATGAAGATATCCTTAACTAGAGAATGAGATTCTCAGAAGCATTGTTGGAGATGCATAAAGGAATAAAAATATAAAACTATTAGATATTGGTGATACATGTAAATAGGTGTTTGAATAAATTTAGTCAACAGAATCTATATAATCTGTCTTTCTATATATACATATATGTAATCAGAAAACATAAGAAAAATAGCATGTAAGTCATGAAGTTAAAGTATTCTAATTTATTTGCTTTCTTCTTTTCCAAAAGGAGTATAAAATTCCTATTATCATGATACCTTTATTAGTAGAGAATAAAACTTGTAAGGGTAGCGTAAGACACGTGTGTGTGTGTGTGTGTGTATATACACACACATATATATAAAATATGTATTAGAATTCATATATATTATATTATTGATATATACATTAGTATATATTCAATATAAGAATACATACTTAAAATGTTACAAGAATTTATATTAACCACATATTAAAATATTAAAGGTGAATAGCTATCAAAATACAACAAGTAAAGAGAAAATTTAAAAATACCTTGCTAAAGTGAAGAAGAGTAATATATGAGAAGGGAAAACAGATATAGAACTGAACAGCTGAACCAAACAGAAAGACTACAGTAAGATGGTAAATTCAAATATAAGTATGTCATTAAATACATTACATGAAAAGGGAATAAGTACATTAAATGTAAATAGAATAAACACAAATTAAAGAACAACAATTACTGCTCATTGTAAAACAATCAGTTTGTTGATAACAAACATTATAACACATATATGCATAAATATATAGAAAACATAGTGAGAAATACTAAAAAAGTTCAATTATAGTCCTACTAAGTAAGAGAAAATACATGGAATATGCAGAAATAATATTTGAGGAAATAATGACTTTCCATTTCTTTTAAAATGAACCAATAAAAAGATATACAATAAAAATTATCAAATAATGATAGTAATGTTGTTAATGTCAGGCAAATTAGATGTTGAGACAAAAAAGCATTCATAGGAAAAATTAATGATTTCCTAATAAAATGTTCAATTAACTAATAATACGAAATAATTATATATATATTTATTTATTTTTATTTTTATTTATTTTTATTTTTTGAGACAGAGTCTTGCTCTGTCACCCAGGCTGCAGTACAGTGGTACGATCTTGGCTCACTGCAACCTCCACCTCCTGGGTTCAAACTAAGAATTGTTATTCATACGCACGCAATTCCATGGTCTCAAAGAGTTAAGACAAAAGTTGTAAAATTGAAAGATGAAATCAGTCTAAATCATATTGCAGATTTTAACATAAATCTCTCAGTAACGAATGAAACAATCAAATAAAACTTCAATAAGAATACAAATGTTATAAAAATTAATAAAGCTCACCTAAGGGTCTCCTAACTATGACACTACACCCAAGACTTTCAAATAATGTATTATTTTCAAGAACACATAGATAATTTACAAATATTGGCCACATATTTGGTTATAAATACAGTAACAATACGTCCAGTTTGCCTGAGATACTTTTGGTTCTTTCCTGTTGTTTCAACATTAATTATTATTTCCCCCTTTCACCCTTTAAAGTGTGCTTGTTTGGATATAATTTATATGGGTACTTTAGTCAAAAAAACAAGTATCAACAAATTTTGAAGAGTTGAAATCCTATAAGGTAAGATTGCTGACCCCACTGCAAATAAGCTAAAAATCAATACAATTTTATAAAAAGAAATGCCCATAAATTTAGAAATTATAATATAGATGTTAAACTAACCCATTGATGAAATAATGAACCATAATACAAATTGAAAAGTATTTTTTTTTTTTTTTCAGACGGAGTCTCGCTCTGTCGCCCGGGCTGGAGTGCAGTGGCCAGATCTCAGCTCACTGCAAGCTCCGCCTCCCGGGTTTACACCATTCTCCTGCTTCAGCCTCCCGAGTAGCTGGGACTACAGGCGCCCACCACCTCGCCCGGCTAGTTTTTTGTATTTTTTTAGTAGAGACGGGGTTTCACCGGGTTAGCCAGGATGGTCTCGATCTCCTGACCTCGTGATCCGCCCGTCTCGGCCTCCCAAAGTGCTGGGATTACAGGCTTGAGCCACCGCGCCCGGCCCAATTGAAAAGTATTTTAAAAATAAGGATAATGAAAAGATATATCAGTTCTTTCTTTGTGCAATTAAATCTATTCTTAGAGAAAAATTAAGGTAGTAAATGTATAATGAAAAGAAAACAAAGCCTTAAAATTGGTAAGCTAAACATATGTGAATTTTATAAAGATGTATCTAGGTAAACTCAAAGAGAGTAGGAGAGAGGAACAAATGGAAATAGAGCATACATTCATAAAAGAGAAACAGGTATAAAATAGAGTGGATAAAATAAACCAAACTGAGCATACACTTCATGACTGTAAACTACTCAATGGTTTATAGTTTGTATAGGGCTGAAATAATATATCCTGGCAAATTTGGCCCAGATTTATCCCTTCAGTTTCAACTCTTAACACATTCCACCTCACAAAAGTCAACCAGACTGAGCTTTCAATTTCCCCATACACTCTCGTATCTCAGACCCCTTCTTAATACTACTTCCTCTGTTTGGGATAACTTCCCACTTCTAAGTAATTCTTCTGTTGAATAATTCCTACTTGTCCTCTGGAGTAAGTTGAGAGCCCACCATCTCCAAGAAGCTTTCTATAATTCATGAGCTTGAAAGAGGCATCTCTCCCATATATCTGCACAACATCATGAACTTTACAATAATGATAATAACACTGTATGGTAGTTTCCTGTGCACTTCTATGTGTCTTCCACCAAACTATTTATTCCAAAAAAAAGTAGAAAGTATGTCTATGTTGAGCAAATGAATAAAAGAATAAAGCTATAAGAGCTACATAAAATAGACAATGCAAGTACAGAAAAAAGGTGTAGAGATTAAAGTGGTTCAAGGAATTCTATACATGGTGACATTAAGTGGAAAGGATTAGAAAATACCCACCAAATTATACTATTTGAATGCTATTGTTAGTTATATTGACTGCTGAGTTTCAGGAAGTTAAATGTGAATAATAAAGTTCACTAAGAAGTGAAGGAGAAATATCAATTATATACTTATTTTTTTGAGAAATTTTGATGAGAAGCAGAAAGTGACTGGATATTAGTGGATAAAATAGTGAGCAAATACATCTAAGCATGACTATTAGTATTTCCGTAAAAGAGACTGGGTATAAACCTTTTTATGTTTAAACCAGAAAAATAAATTTGAGCTATTCATACACGAATGTTTTATTGATAAAAGAGAGAATGGAGATTATCATTGCACTGATTTTCAAATTGAGTTGTCCAGATTCACTGTAGTTCCTAAAAGTTTATGGAGAGAGAAGATTTAGGTATAAATTAAACCCTAAAACTGACTCCTGGTTCTTTTACTAGCACAAACCTGAAAAAATACAGTTTTATCTGTCTTTTTTGTCTATAGTTTCACCACATATAGATAAAGACAAGAATGTTCACATTAAAGAACATAACTTCTGCTGTTATAAAACATTCAGAGATGTGATAAAATGAACACCAAATTCTCCAGATCAGTATAACAAATACATATTCTAGTTACTTCAAGTAGTATATTCAGCTAAACTGAGGAACAAAAGTCTTTTGGATCATAAATGTTCACCCCAAACTCTCTGTATTATTGTTAACCACATGAAAAATGAAATATAACTAAAACAATGAGATTGTTATATTTCAACCTGTTAAACATTTTAGGAGTCAAATAACACACATGTGTGATGATACATCTCAATATATTAAAAACAAAAATATTTCAAAATTAAATGTATTAAAGATCTTTCCTTCTTAATATTTAGAGAAGTTTATCATCAGTTTCATGTTATATGGCATTCTATGGTACTTTTGTATCTGAAATAATTTAAAGAATTTCTTATTTTTTGACATCATAATTGTGTTTTTACACTTGTACAAGTTACTTACCATACTTCTCATAGAAATGTAGAGTCTCTATGTCTTCTTCTTCAATATTGAAATACCTTTGTTATTGTCTGTGTGGAAAGATTAAGATGGAAATGACGCTGAGTGATTATCAAGGCTACATTGAGGAAGGTAATATAATTTCCACGTGGTTTCCTCTCTCTCTCCCTCTCTGTCTTTCCCTCTGTAAGAGTCAGGCACCTAGGAAGCTACCTTGCTGGAGATATCACAGAAAGAGGCCACACACAGATAAAGGGGTTGACTGAGGAAACTCAGCTATTCCATTCCTCAACTCTTTGAGACACTGAACCTGAGGTGCCAGACATATGAGCAAACATAAAGATGATTCCAGCCCTAGTCTGTATCTGAAAGTCATGAAGTGAGATACTGAGTAAGAAATGCCTAATGATTTGAATTTCTTTGATTGCTATTGCTATCTAACTCTTCCCACACTGTTTTTGAAACACACACACACAGTTTATGCATTTTGAAATATTTATGGGAAATGTGGTCAAAAATTTACACACATATTTCTCTTCCCATTAACTTTATGGAAGGGAAAGTCAAAAGTGAAAAACATTGTAAAAATATAAATTAACACATGAGTTAAGACTAGGTAGGACTTAAGATTAGATTGAGATAAAGATCGAATTATTTCAAAATAGATTAACTGCCAAATTCCCAGGCTCATGTGATTTGAAGAGAGGTTATATCTTGAAAATCATCCTTATAAAATGCATTGAAACAGACCTCGCTTGCCCTTCAATATGTGTGTTTTCTTTTTTAAAATGATAATTTTTAGAAAAGAATTTGTTCTTACGAAGCCATTACTGTTGTATTTACACTCTACCTTTGTCAAAGGTTGACCATTACTGCAGAAATGTCCAATTCCGTACACAGTCACAGTGGAAGCCTGAGGGAAAAGTGTAGTCCTGGTTTACTAGACACTTAGAGAATATTGGTTTTATTGTTATAGAACATTGAAGAGACATGGAGGACACTAAAACTTTTATACATCCTTACCAGGAGGGTGCTTTTGTAAGCAGGACTCAGAAACCATAAAGAACAAAACCAACAAAAATGAAGGCAGAACAGATTACCTAAAGTTAAATTTAAATCTTCAAAAATAGATCATAAATATATTCAAAATAAAAATTAAAAAACGGAGAAAACATTTACCACGTGGGGGCGGGGGGGGGGGGGGAAACAAGAGCTAATATCCCTAAAGTCCAAAGAGCTCCTATAAAATAAAATTTTAAAGATATTCAACTCAACTGATAAATGCATATGAAAATTACAGGATTATTATCTTTCAGAATGATCAACAAAATGTAAAAACACTAATGATATTTCATTTTACTGATTAGAAGATATTTTTAAAAGATTGAGAGGTTTAGTGCTGGGAAAGACAATTGTATTCTTGGTAAGAATTTAACTTGTTATAATCATTTTAGAGAACAATTTGAAAATAGTTATTAAAGTTTAAATAAGACAAATATGCAAACATATGCAAGCAAGCATGCAATAAAGCATAATTTGGAGTAGAAAAATATTGGAAAACAATATTTCAAAATTGGGAAATGGTTGATTATTATATGAAACATGTGCTTCACACAAAAGATACTACAAGGGCAAGCTTCCAACAATCAACACTGTCTTCAACAGTATTAGTTGAGCTAAGAGAAAAGAGAAAAAGGAGGTATTATAATTAGAATTTGGCATATGTCTCTCTTTAGATCCTTAATTAAACTCCATAAGGTTGGTGCAATTATTACCAGTTAGGAGCATAATTTTCAATACATAAATTAACAGGCAATGTCATATATCTAGTATGTAAGAAAAGTAGATTTAAAATCAGAAAATCTGACAACTTAGTGGATGATTAGTATATGAGTACTATTAGGAGAAAATTATGAAGTAACTTTTGCCAAGTTGGGTGGTAGGAAAAAGTGTGTGTGGATGTTTGACTATATGATTTGTGGTAGGGATAAGTGGAAGTCAGTATTTTAAATAGAGAGAGAGTGTGTATGCTTCATAAATGGTTAGAACATGGGTGATGCTTTTTACTTAAAAGTAGTTTCAGGGTTAATAGAACAACATAAAAATGTTTTAAAATTTTGTCACATCACTTGTTTTCAGAATGATTCTATTTGGTGTCTCTGTGTTTTTTAGGATTATGGAACCAGAAAGAATAGCACATTGTGAGTCTGATAATATGTTTAATATGAACTTAGATATGATAACATAATGCAGACATTTTCCATACATATTTTAAGATTTCTAAAAGTTAACATTAAAATATCTTGAATTATTAGTGTAATTCTCAGTCTAAAAACATTTTTGGCATTTAGATTTATCATACTGACCAAAAATATCACCATTTATGTACAACATCAGTTTTATATCAATGACTACAATATAAAGTCTACATAATGTTTAGTTTTGTATAAAAAATGAAATAATATTACTATTACATGGTTTTAATTGATTTTATTCTGCTTACAATCTATTCTAAAATGAAATAAGATACTTCTCAAAAGCCTCTGTGATATATATATTCAATGTCTAGCATGGCGATGGTTTGAAACTTGGGTTTTGTTTTCTAAACATTAAATTTGATCTACATTTTCACAGAGGATAAGCTGTATCAATTAGTGATTATACTCTAGTGTAAGATGGAATTTGCTAAAGTTAGAAGAAGGTTGAGAGATGGTGACATCTCAAAGAATTCAGAGTATTATACATATTAAGAGACAAGTAACAAATATTATAAAAGGTTTGGAAAATAGACCCTAATGTAAAAAGTTCAATGACATTAAGCCTAGTAAAAGAAAATAAAAATTTATAAATATAGAAAAATATTTTTTAAAAACTGTTCAAGCATTTGAGAAAAAAATTTACTCTCTGAAGCTGAATTAATAAATAATAGGATTACTAAGCATTTTTTTCTGGGATGGCTTACATGTGACTAGGACTATGCTAACTGTCATAAAATTCTCACATGGTTCATGGAAAGAAAACTTAAAGCTTATTAAATATATTCCACCTACATTGTAAGTGAAGATATGCCAAATCAGGTTACTTTCCATGATCATACATTAAATTATGGTAACAAAAGTAGAGCCCAGTTCTCTTGGATCTCAGTTTTGTCCTACTGCATATGCTATGATTTACTTTGTGTTTCTTCCTACTTCAGATTAAGTGCCATTTTTTACTAAAAGTGATGAAAAAGCACCTACACTCAATTCAAGTGAATACAAAAATATCTGAACAGAAAAATCAAGAACTGAGGCTGATGGAAATGGTGCATGGTAGTGTTATCAGATCCTAAAGGTATTTAGGATTTAGCATTTGGCTTTCAGCAAGTTAAAAAATATTTTAGCTGTATCTTTATGAAAAAATAGAAAGATGAATTGAAAAATGCTCAGACACAGATAATATGCCTCTCATATTATCTAACAGAGTACAAAAGCTTAGTGACAAGATCCATTCTGTTCTCCTATAAAAATTACTGGCTTTGGCCAGAATAATAGAAGATACTTGACACTAGTGTCTTAATGCTAAATTGAAAGAACTACCCAGTTGTTTTAATTTTGTGATAATGAACTCTAAAGAATGTCTTCTTCCTCTAGTACACATATGGTAGATTGTATCTCAGAATGCTTTTCTGTCTAAATATGCAGAATAAATACTAAATAATGTCACTATTATTATGCAAAAGCAGCATGATGTGAAGATTGAGGTACATGAAATACAGCAACATGGTACTTAGAAAAGCTTTTACTGAGCCAACTTTCATTCCCACAAAATGAAAACAAAATCAATTCTGCTTAAGATAACATAAGTGAGGCTATAATTGAGGCAATCTTTACAATACAGCTTGTGTAGTGACGAGAGGAAATGCAAGCCATTTTTATTTTGTTGGAAAATGGCTCAAAGGCAAAGAGATTCTAGCCCTTGGAGACTCGCAATAACCTATAATGAGGGCAACAGCCATCATACAAGAAATATAACAGATGGCAGCATGGTTGCCTCACTCAGACACAGGTTACAAAACAGATGAATATAGGATTTTAATAGTTAGAATATATGAAGGAGATGGCTCTTAGACCAGGCAGTAAAACTAAAAGACATATAGCACCAACAATATCAAAACTATTATAAATATTTTTCAATATATATTACTCTACATGTGATTTGAGTTTCTTATCAATTTGATCCAAAACCATCACTAGAGTTTAAAGTCTTTGAAGAAAGAAAACACATTTTGACCAATGTTATAAAAATAAAAGTTACATAGTGTGTATTCAAAATATATAAATATAAATATATAAATATATTTGAAATGAATTAAAATGTAGCAGAAAATATCAGATAGAAATAAATTTCCCATTGTATCAAACTGCAAAAAAGCTTAGAAAGACCTATATCTATAACTGACCAAAAAATGTAAAACAGGATGAAAATAAAAACATCTCTTTAGTTTCATTGTTAAGTAAATGCAGCCGCTAAGACATGGAGTGAGGGAAGAAAGCAAGATCCAAGAAATGACAGAAACTCATTTATGTGAGATTCACATTAACTGTCACTTTTCCGCTGGGGCATTTCCCATTACCTGTCTGAGGCCATTGAAGTTTAGCTGAAATTGTGGTCCAGAGTTGTTGGCAGTCTTGCTGGCATGGAAGGCAAAAATTAAAATGTATAAGTACTAAGAAGACAGAACTTGGACAAAATGCTTGACTAACTGGATTACTGGAGGAGTGAACTGGACATTCTGCCCAGGTTTGTCCTCAATGTTATTTGGTGAATCTTGAGATGCTCGGGTCAAAAAGGGAAGAAGCTTAGTAGAAACCTGCTGTTAAAAGGTTAAACAAAACACTTCACTTTACAATTAAAACCAGAGAAAGAAAAAAACCTTAAACTACTTGCAAACTAGAATAAACCCTCTGAAAATTAAGCTTCAGATCACCTTCATTACTCTTTTAATAAGTTAATCTGTCTTCCAGAGAAATTAAATTTTCTCTGGAAGAAGGAAATACGATCTTCAGATCCTGAAAGTTTTCACACACAATGTATAACATTCAACCAGAAATTACCATGCATAAAATAATAGCACTGTTTTGGTTATCAACTATTACATAGCAGGTAATCTAAACATTTGGTGGCTTTTCCATCTAAAACAACAACAATTTTTTTTTTTTTTTTTTTTAATCCAGAATGTTTCTGTGCATCAGCAACTGGGGTAGGGATTGGCCGGGCTTTTCTGGCAAAGGCCTTTTACATAGTTGTGGTCAGACTGTTGAGGAAGCCTCTAGTGTGGGCTGCAGCAGCTGGGGAATAGCTGAGTATCTCCCTCTCCACGTAAACTCAGAGAAGAACTTGGCCTAGAGTGGCACAAGAGAGGGGCTTAGGATGCAAAATTTAAGAAGGCATTCCCGCTGAGGGTCATGAAAGTGCAGGTGTGGCACTTCCAAGGCCCTGAGAGAGAGTGTACGGTATAAAACTCAAAAGCACATTCCTTTTTTTTTTCTTTATATAAAAAGCCTTCACTTGCAAGACTTTAACAGTGAATATTTTCTTAATTGTTTGTATTTTGCTCTAGGCATCACTTTTGCCTCTTGTCCCGTGTCCAAACTCTGACTTAGAGCTCACAATGTATTATAGTTCTATGTGACTTAATTTGGCATTCTTGGGAGTATGGTGGTCTTAGGATACATGACATAATCTATGGTGATCAAAGGCTTCAAGATAAGTTATTATTCTGAGGAATCCAGGTGGAAACTCTATCGCCATTTCTAACATAGGTTCGACTTCTATATAGTGTCATTTCCACTGTATTTTATTGAATATAAGTGAGTCACTAAGGTGTGATAGTTCCAATGGGAGATATATCACCACTTGATGAGAATAGTATCAAAAAATCTGGAGATTGTCTTAAAATATACTGTCTGGATCATTAACAAAATCCATACTAAAAATGAAACAGACCTAAAAGTAGTCCAGAGTTTAAAATAATTAGACATAAACTTTGGAAGGATTAAAATAATTATTTTTAAGGAAGTCAATAAAAAGACGGAGAATTTCACTAGTAAATTGTAATCTACAAAGAAAATCAAGAATCAAGAACAGAAAATGCAGTAACTCAAACTAAGAACTCATTTTTGTGTTTAACTGCAGATCATTAACATTGGAATAGAAGATTATTGATCGAAACTGAGAGAGAGAAAAAAGTACTTGGAATAAGAAATAAAATAAACATAAGAGACAGTGCCAATAGATGTGAAATCCATGTAATTAGAATAACAGAAGGAAAGGAGAAAGGAAATGGGTCAGAAGCAATATTTAAGAGCTACTGACTAAAAATTTTTTAAAACCTATGAAAGACATCAAACCTGAGATCCAAAATTATCAATGAGCTCAAAGGAAGACATACATCAAGAAAACCTCACCAATAAGTATTCTGTTAAATTGCTGAAAAAGAAAGATAAAAAGAAAAATCTGTAAAGCAATTGAAGGAAAAATGTCATGTCACCTTTAGGGTAGCAACAATAGGACTGACAAATGACTTCCTATCAATAATTATGGGCATCAGAAGACAACAATTTGACATTATCAAAACACTAGATGAAATTAGATTTTTATACTCAGCAGAAATAATCTTTCCTTATAAATATAAATAACATTTCCTTACCCTGGTGTAACGTGTCTACCAAAAACCTGCAGTTAACCTCATAACTAACAGTGAAATATTGAAAGTTCTTGTTCTATATTGAAAAATCAGTCAGACAATCTACTTTCACTATTTCTATTACACGTATACTAGAGTGCCTAACCTGGACAATAGACATTTGTTTATATGTATATTTGTGTGTGTGTGTGTGTGTTTGTAAATATGTAAAACATGTAAGTTCATGTGTATGTGTGTCTACACAGTACTACATACAATTTGAATATGGCAACATTGTTTAAATAGAAAGTAATACATATTGTATAAATTAATATTATTATTAAGTAAATTAACCAAATCTGTTGGATTTAGTGTCAATATAAAACTCAAATCTGTATATAATCGCAACAAAAAATAGCACATTTAATATATACACAATCTAAGAAAAAGTTTAGCAAACATTCCACTCAATATGTCAATTTTTGGGGGAGCGTGGGGACAGAGTCTCTCTCTGTTGCCTTGGCTGGAGTACCATGGTGCAATCATGGCTCACTGCAGCCTTGACCTCCAGGGTTCAAGCAATCTTCCTGCCTTAGCCTCCTGAGTAGCTGGTACTAAAGGCATGCACCACCATGCTCAGCTAATTTTTGTATTTTTTGTAGAGACAGGGACTTGCTATGTTGCCCAGGCTGATGTCAAACTCCTGGGCTTAAGCAATTCTCCAGCCTCGGCCTCTCAAAATGGTGGGATAACAGATGTGAATCGCAGTGTGTGGTCAAAATATGTCAAAATATTAAAATTATTTTAAAAATTAAAGACGGCTTTAATGATTATAAAATTAGCCATTTATGATTGTTAGGCTTAACATATTGAAAGTTTAATTTTTCCCAAAGTATAGTTTCAAGAAAATTGCACAAAAAAGAAATCCTGCATGTTTTTGGTGGCTATTTACAAGTTGATCTAAAATATACATGGAAATTCAAAGCGTTCAGAACATCCAGCACAGTCTTCAAGAAGTAGAACACCATGAAGGATTTACCATTTTAGATAACATAACTTACTACAAAGCTATAGTAATTTAAACTATATAGTAATATTTCAATAATAGATAGATGAATGAAATATAAATGAGTCTCAGAACAAATATTTATGTATTTTTTCACCTGCTTAACAACAAAGAATATTGTGGTAAGAGTAATTACAAGATTATTATATTGATACATGGTGCTGAGTGAACTGATACCCATATGCAGACAATAACCTTGCCTTTAATCTGTTATATAATATCAATTTCAAATAGATTTTAAATGTAAATGTAAATGTCCAAGCCACAGTGTTTCTAATATATTGCACTGAAGAATATCCTCCTGATCTTAGGATTTGTACAAATTTCCTAATTATAATTCAAAGAGCAGTAACCACAAGAGGTTGATAAATTAGATTTAACAAGAAAAGGCATAGCATTACTTTGGATGACTATTCACCAATAAAAATAAGTGAACTACTGATCAAATAGTAATAAGGAGATGAAGCTGAAACCCATTCAACTGAGAGACAGACTTCACGCACAAAAGAATACACACAGTATGATTCCATATGAAACTCTAAAAACGACGAAGCAATCTTTAGTGACAAAAAGCAGTCCAGTTGTTTTTCAAGGTCAGACATGTGTACAGTTGTCTGGGAAGTGCTGTAAAGAAAGTTGAGGTTAATATAAATATTATGTGTATTATTTTTTCTAGTGGTTACACAAGTATATGAATTTTTCAGATCTCATCAAAATATATGCTTAATGCAGTGCATTTTGTTAAATGTAAAGTATATCTCAGTAAAGCTGATTTTTAAATGTATGTAAATATATATATCTAAATTATATATATGTATAAATATATAAAGAATTAAGTAAAATAATTTTTGAAAATAAGGCTTAAATGGTAATGCTTCAATTTCAGCTTATTTAAAATCTTTCTGCTTTGCTACAAAGGCAGTCTACTTAATACACTATTAGTTTGTATCTTTTAATCCCCAGTTGTTCTAAATGCAAAAAAAAAAAAAAAAAAAAAAAAGGAAGAAAAGGAATAAGACTAAGATTTCTATCAGTTTAAGCCAATAATGGCAAAATATCAACTGAGAGAAAACAATGCAGTTGTAATAAATATACTGCAGATAAAAACCTGAAGGGAAGGAATGATGTGTAGTGCAGATAGCAGCCATCTGGATTGTTTGTTTTTTGAGCCTTTCAACAACAAAGAAATGCTCATTTCCCAAAGAGACCTACAAATCAAGATGGATTGACAGCTTTCTTTTTTAAAGTGGCAAATGTTCAAAGGCGCTCCTGTGAGGGCACAGTAAACAAGCAACATCATCAGACCATGATTCGATTTAACTTGGTGCTGCTATGCAGAAAAAAGTGAGCAAATCCACATAATTCCAACTCGCTTATTGAAATATTTTTAGCAGGACCCCTTCTTCTATCAAACAATTTGGTATTAACTCACACAATGGTATCTGGCTAGTGTCAACCAACAGTAAGAAAATTTAGGCCGGGCGCGGTGGCTCAAGCCTGTAATCCCAGCACTTTGGGAGGCCGAGATGGGCGGATCACGAGGTCGGGAGATCGAGATCATCCTGGCTAATATGGTGAAACCCCGTCTCTACTGAAAAATACAAAAAACTAGCCGGGCGAGGTGGTGGGCGCCTGTAGTCCCAGCTACTCGGGAGGCTGAGGCAGGAGAATGGCGTGAACCCGGGAGGCGGAGCGGAGCTTGCAGTGAGCTGAGATCCGGCCACTGCACTCCAGCCTGGGCGACAAAGTGAGACTCCGTCTCAAAAAAAAAAAAAAAAAAGAAAATTTCAATAAAATATTATTCTCCCGAATATCAAACGCCTATTCCAAATAATACTTAATGCCAAATATTTTCTTAATATTGGATTTTGTTTCAAATCTTTCAGATTAAATTCTTGCCTTCATTTGACATAAGAGATACAGCTTGTTTTCTGTAACCAAACCCCAATTGATAAAGTAGATGAGAAGTCCACAGTGTGCATACTAAGATACCTTTTTGAATTTTGCAGTGTGTGTATCATGTATGAAATGTATGTGAAGTCTCGGGGGAATGAAAGAGAATTCTAGGCAGGTAAAGCAATAAGAATGGCCACAATTTGAAGCAAAAGTGTATTGGGGAAGGTTTTCTGTCTTGTATCATCTATTCTCTTACTTTATTCAAGTCAACAATGCCATTGCAAGACTGAAAAGGGGAGATATTGATGTATATTAAAATAGAGAGTTTTGATTCACTCTTTGATATAGTTTGAACATATGTCCCCATCAAATCTCTTCTCGAATTATAATCCCCAGTGTTGGGAGTGGGGCCTTGTAGGAGATGTTTGGCTAATGGGGTCAGATCCTCTGTGGCCTGATGCTGTCCTCACAATAGTGAGTGAGTTCTCAACAGATCTGGTTGTTCGTTACACCTCTCTACTCACTGTCTCTCTCCTGCTTCCATTCTCCCATGCGAGACACCTGTTCCCCCTTCATCTTTCACCATAATTATTAGCTCTCTGAGGCCTCCCAAAAACAGATGCCAGCATTCTGCTTCCTGTACAGGCTACAGAACCGTGAGTCAAAACGTCTTTTCTTATATATTACCCAGTCTCAGGTATTTCTTTATAACAATGCAAGAACAGCCTCATGCATCCAGAGAAATAAAAAATGTGTCTCATTCAGTTAATGGAATTTAAAGGAAACAGAGATCCTCTGTTGAGTAGAGGACGTACCATTTCTGATCTTTCCTTGTCAACCCAAAAGACTTCTACGTCTACTACAGCTCTAATAATACATTAGGAATAAGAATAATAAGCATTCTCTGGGAAATCTTCCTGCAGAGGATCAGCCTTAAATCATTTTTCTCCCAGTCTACCCCGATGCAAAATCATAGCTTCTAAACATCATGCAACAGTCTTCAAGGACTGTGAGGCTAGTCACTGACATTTTTACTGAAGACAAGTTGAAGATGAGTGGACATGACAAAAAAAAGTCTTCGAAAGAATGGCCCAGAGAATCACATTATCCAATCCGGTATGTGCAAAAAGGCTATATCTGCAGCTGAACTGTGAGCTCAAGAGAAAGCTGACCAGAGCCTACAGTGCTGCTTCCACACCTCTTCCTCTGCCTGAAGAAAGTATATCAGTCCTGGAGAGTGGAACAGACACTGACTTGACTTGCTCACACTTATTACAGAATTTGTTGATGACAGTTATTTCCATTGGCAGCAATTGTGTAACCACATTCTTTTTGAGCCTGACACTTACAAAATTTGAGAGCCCTTTGAGGAAATAATATTTATAATATATATTAGATACAATGGCCTCTTGGAGGTAAAGCCAAAGCTCAAACTACCTTACCATCTCAATAAATCTATTTCTGAGAACCAGGTCCTGGATTCTGTAACTATGTGGAATTTTCAGGTTTGGCTGCATCAGGAACAGAACAGCAAATTAGAAAACACTGAAATGGGTCCCTGTCACCCCACAGGCATGTCCAGTACAAGATGGCAAGTCAGTGTTATAATAGATTCGTGATGAATGCCATTGCCTGAAGGAGACACTTCAAGGAATTCAAGGCAGCCTGGCAGTTTTCCCGGAAGGTTTTAGGACATAAACTACAACACACATCTTTACTATCTCACATTGTATGCTTCATATATGCCCTTTCTGATAGCAAGAGTTTTCCATGAAAAGTATTCATTCCATATGACTATATCCACTAAGACCACCCCAGTGAACACTGACAAGTCATCCAGGCACCAAAACACTCTTCTATTCCCGTGCTCCTCTGGCAGTTGAGTGCATGCATCCGCACCTTCACTAAAGAGTAAACAGCTAGCAGAATGTCCATATGGCAAGAAATATTGATCCAGAAATTCGATATGGCATTGCAAAGGTAAAGGAAATAGATGTGGTCCTATTCAGTTTGCCCTTTTTAACCAGTCTGGAGTTAAACATGTGCCCCTGCTGGCATCAACTTGACGCTGAGAACAGAAGCAAATGGCCCAGCAGCTCCCACTCTAGACCTGCTGGAGTAGCATTATTGATAAAAAGTAATGCAAATGGAATAGTATCAGTAGGTGTTTATGTCCTACATTTTCAATTGCCTTCTAGAGTGGTACAGATGTTCAACTCCAGGCATGGGTTTCGAGCTACAGGAGTTTTTAGCACTAGGACTAGAAAGGTACTGATACAACCTCTTATAGGATCCAGGTCCAGGATATAGTAACAATATGACATCACAGAACCTGCCAGCTCTGTGTTTATAGTTCAAGGGAGCCACTAGTCCTGCATCTGAAATCATCAGAAGATCTGGGCTCGAGCATTCCAGTTGCAGTTGCATTATATTGGAAACGACTCTCAGGGTTTGCTGCATGAGACTTCATGGTTGTGAAAGGACAAACCTCTCCCCTAGGGCAATCAGGGAGTGAACTCCAAGCTTTATGTTTGGTTACTACTGATTGCTTTAACCACTCTGCTGTAGTTGATTTATGGGGGCATTTCATTGGGTGACCAATCTGCAAGGAATCAAATTTGGATGTGTTATCACTTACCTTTCACACTCACAGCTGGTGTGGCAACATCACACATTCTTCAAGTAATGTAAATTGATTTTTAAAGTCAGGATCTTTTCCTAGTATCATAGTACAGTGACAATTTTGATTATATATTAAAATATTATATATCATACCTAAATATAAAATAAAGTTGAATCGATTTTATGTAATAAGTTTAATTTTTATATTTGGTAGGCACTAAAATTAATGCTGCAAAGTCTTATATACAAAATATATTTAACAGCAGATTACATTTTTCTCTCATCCAAAGAAGAAGAAAATCATGGCACTAACAATAGGAAGTGATATCAGCTGAGTCTGGGCTTCCAGGATCTGAGGACAGCAGTCGTGTATGAGGAGTAGAAGATACAGACTCTGATTTCCAGGGGAGGGAATTGAGGAAGCAATAAGAAATCTGAAATTTGAAGTCAGTGGGCACATAGAGAGGCTAAGCCCTAAGTGAAGTGAAGTGTTTGCAATAAGCAACAGCCAATAGGCAAAACAATAAAACGGAGTTTGCCAAATTAAATCTAGAATGAGTGCCAGAGCTTAGAAGGGGTGCCGGTCTTTTATGAGATGTCTGTAGAAGAACCTGTAGGCTGAGAAAGAGCCATAAAGAGCATCCCTAGCTTAGAATGGAATCATCTAAGGCAGTGATTTTAACCTATTGCAATCACCGATCCCTTCAGTAATCCAAAGAAAACTATGAGCCATTCTCAACCTGTTCCACACTGAAAATGCACATAGACTTCAACAATGAGTTATTGTAAAATTAATTATTGCCTTTCCTTTTTGCTTCACTCCATTTATCAGAAAAGAAACAGCATGAACGAGATTGTAAATATTTTTTCTCACTTGAGGGAATTTTGTTTTGTTTTTTTGAGCTCAGGGTTTCCAACCATTCCAGTCTTTAAAGTGGAATGGAGTTAAGTTGTCTCAGAAGAGGAGAAGAGGGAAGATTCTGTACTTTGAATTAAGAGATGACTCTGACAAACACATGGAAAGGGTTAGGGTTTCAGAGACTCAGAATACAGTTGATTATTTTCCCAGTACCGATGAATAAGACTTGAGATGTCAGGTCTACTGATGAGGGCAGCTGCAGGTATACTTGGCACCAGAAATCAAAGAAGCTTATTGACAGTAAGTGATTCTAAAATATGGTGTAAAGGAGGAGCTGTCCACATAGTCTTGGAAATTAGTATTTCATCAGTGACCATAAGAAAACTGATCAGAGGTCTTTAACAATTTTTCATACATTCCATCATGTGCAAGTTTTGCACAATAAGAAAGGAGAAGGGGTTATAATGGATATGGGGGATTGAGGTGCAGCAAAAATCCCAACTTTCTTTGAATATTTGTTCATTCCTGTACCACATACTGGAAAGGCTAAACATTAACATTGTCTTGACCTCAGTGATTTCAGAATGTGGTTCAGATTCGTACTAAATCAGACGCATTGTAAGATGAGGAGAAACTGAGGAAGAAGTAGTACTCCCAGAGCTTCTGTTACTTGTCACATAAGCCTACTCTTACAGACATTTACTCATTCAACTACTGTGTTAGCAGATACTTATTGCAATGCATCTACTTTTCTGATGTGTAAGATAATGGTTTTGTGGCTTGACGTAGTGAGAAGCTTCCTGAATGTGAAGGATTCCTGATGAGCAACAGGGTATGGCTCTAAAGCCATGGAGCAGCAGTTTCTCAATTTGAAGACAGTAACTACTTTGATAGACCACCCAGGGAATCAAATTAAAAATTTCTCCCAGCGTCTATATCTGTAACCCTATCAGTCATTCCAGAAACATCAATATCTTGGAACAAATCCCTTTCTAAGGATTCTATTTTCTGCAGTGTAACTGGAACCACTGTGACGAACAATCACCAGATGACTGAAATTAGATGGTTCATCAACTGGGCTGTTAGGACTAAATCCATATTTGTGGATTTTTTTTAAATTGTGTCATGTCTTGAAACCAAGTGTAGTGTACTAGTAGTTCATGTTCATCATGTAATTGTCCAACAAAACTTTACACACTATGTCAAAAAATTTACAGAGTTCTATCAAGTTTTGTCCAAGGAATCACATGCCAAAAGGAGGAATCCAGTGCAAGAAAGCATGAAGAAAACAGTATAAGAAGTTTTATGTTAGATGTTGTCCATGGATAGCTATCGTAGGGAAGAGTTCATACACAAACACATGATAAAACAAACAAAAGCTTAACCAAATATGAGAAAGATAAACTTTTTTTCTTGCAGTCACAGCCTCAGAGGAGAAGGTAAGAACACATTTGGATGAGTGGGCATATGTATCTAGATATTAGAGCTGAAAAATTAAAAATAAATAAACCCACTTAAACCGAACAGCTTAGTTTTCTGATTTGATGTGGAAGTTTGCCTCTCTCCAATTTTAGACTTAATGCAGTTACTTGAGAGACTTCTCAGCTCTACAGCCACAATTCACCAGAGTGTCCCAGCTGTCACAAATCTTGACTAAAAATAATGTGTAAGAATGTAAGGAAGTATGGTCAAAGGAAAGGAAAGAAGTAAGAAGAAAAAGAAAATCATACTTCTCTGATTCCTTATGCTGGAATATGTAGTAGCCTGTTATTTTTCAGGTAATTTCCTGAATCTTAAAAAATAAGAAAATTAAAAAGTAAGAAAACAAATAAACAAATGAAAACCTAGTATCAGAAAGGGAAAAGTCAAGGATTGAGAGAAAAAGAGAACGGAGAAGTGTAATAGTGTTTTCTTCAATCCCAGGGATCTTGAACATTCGTAGAATATTGCTCAAGATTTGCATTTATTGCCCACTTTTGACTTGATTCAGAAGTATTGTCTAATCCACTATCTCATTCCTTTTCTCCCAACAATATTTGGGAAAAGTCTCATTTATCAAAATGCTTTTCAGTCTTGTCCATAGCTCTTTAAACACAATCCCATAAGGCCTTAGCCCAAGAAAGCCTAAACCAAAATGCGTCGCTCTTTGAACCTTTCCCAGAGATCTCAGCCCATCCTCCCACCACCTTTTACCTAGTGCCCAGCTGATCGTGCATTTGCAAAACTTGGGTTTCTCTGGACTTAGCTTCAAATACTTCAAACACTGAGTCCTGACCTCAGTTCTACCCTCGACTCTCTGGTCTCTGCAAACTTTTGTGTTTCAGCTGTTTGAACCTTGGGTTGCTCTTCTAGATTTACGCTGTCTGACTCATGAGGGCTTTTTAAAATGATCCATAGACATAGAAATCTCCTTGGTTCTTTAATTCCAGATACCTTTGTTGGAGTGTTAAAATAGTTATGTCTTTTATGTACATAGTCTTCAAACAAATCAATGTGTTTCTATTTTATATACCTCAAAGACGTAATAGTTTGAAAAGCATAGGTCACTGATGGGTTGGCATATTTTTTCATTTTTTACAAAACACGGTGGTGACTTTCAATGTCAATTTTCCTTATATCTCATGGCAAATTTACCATCTTCTTTGGTAGCAAGATATAAACATATGAACATAACAGAAGGTCAATGGCCAGCATAGGACTTGGAAGAAGGATCACTCACTTTGGAAGCTTATAAAATAATGTCAATAAGAAATATAGCACCATTATTTTAAATTAAATTTGCACTGTTTTTCAAAGTTATTGCCCTCAAAACTGTAGTCTTGTTTGCTTTGTATTGCTCTAGACTGAATGATCATATTCTTATACAAATGACAGAAATACTTTTAAAAAATTTAACCGCACTTAAATGTTTTCATGGTGATATAAATCTCACATACCTCCATGTTTTAGTTCCATTCAATAAAGTTGTAATAACCCAAAATTTACATAGGCATATTTTATTATTTACCTCTCTTTGGGATCCTGGAAAAACACATTCCTTTTCAGAATAAAAATTCATTCTTCATTTTTGCAAGAATATTAGTTATTATTTGCAAAATTAAAATATCCATAAAAGTAAGCATCCTGAACTTTAACGTCTGATTTGTTCCATTTGTGTTCAGGATGTCTTGGTAGAAACAAGATGCCATTTCAAACTAGATCCTCCTAATTGTGCTAAATTCATTATTTTATGAATGAAAAACCACATTAAAAAATTCTTGAAAGAATTATCGACCCAAATAGCCTATAAACTGCTCAAAAGAAAATATTTTTTCTTACAACATAGTTTTCTTTATTCTCCCTGAAAAAGCCTGTTAACTGATCTTTTCTCTTTTCTTTCAAATATTCATCTGACATATAATGTTTATTATTATCAACAAAAACCGTTATTAAGTTTTGAGATATTATCCCAAGGTAATGAACTATAGCTTTCCTCATTTTCTTAAAACTAGTGACATAATACAGTGGGAATTTAATGGGTTTGGAATTTGGCAGACCGGCAAATGTGAATTTAATCCTATTTCACTATGCATTCTGTATCTAGAAAGATAACTGTAGTAACCTGTTTCCTCATCTGTAAAATGTTCACAATAATAACCAATAAGTAGATTGTGATGGGGGTAAAATAAGGCAGCATAGGAGAAAGCAACCAACAATTTTTGCTCATAGTAGATGTGCAATGATTCGTAATTTATATTCTTTTCATTAGTCATGCATTTTGTATACTTGTCTTTTCCCTCAACAATGTTATCTCTCTCAATCTCTCTGTATCTTTCTGTTTCTGTCCCTCTCCCTTGTCCCTCACTGTAGAATCCTCTCCTACCCACAGACACAAGTACACACACACACAGCATCAAAAATGAAAAACTTTTAAAGATACAGAAGGCATACACAATCATGTTAATGGACTTAGTCCAATTCAATTCTCTCATTTCAGTATCCATATAAATGCATGTACAGATAGCTAGACAAATTTACTTGATTGTGAACGACATGAGATCAGAAGCGTAATGCTTGTAATTTAATCCAGTCACGCTACTGTCTGACCAAAATTATACTGAACTTTTTCCAAGAGACACACAGCTTTAAACCAGCCATCATTTTGCTTGAAAAAGCTGCCTGTGCTACCCTATGTGTCTGTGTGGTTGCAATCATACAGAGACGTTATCCATTTATATAATTGAGGATACAAATGGATAGAAATTTGCTTAAAATATGAATTCATTTATAGTTAGCATAACACACACACACACACATACACACACGGTTTCTTTTTTTCTTTTCTTTTCTTTTTTTTTTTGAGACTGAGTCACCCGCTGTCACCCAACCTGGAGTGCCGTGGCCTGATCTCGGCTCACTGCAAGCGCCATTCTCCTGCCTCAGCCTCCCCAGTAGCTGGGATTACAGGCGCCTACATCCACGCCCGGCTAATTTTTTTGTATTTTTAGTAGAGACGAGGTTTCACCGTGTTAGCCAGGATGGTCTCGGTCTCCTGACCTCGTGATCCACCCACCTCGGCCTCCCAAAGTGCTGGGATTACAGCAGGCGATATGTAATCCCAAATACATATCGTCCTCCCAAAGTGGACGATATGTCCTCCCAAAGTGCTGGGATTACTGGGATATGAGCCACCGCGCCCGGCCACACGTTTTCTTTATCAACCTTAAAAAACCCTCATTGTGTCACTTCAAGGTTGCCCAGACGGAAGCAGATCTCTCTCTTCTCTCTTAATGAATGCCAAATCATTCATTTATCATTTAGGTTCCTCCCTATCAGCCTTGAAGAATAACATATATAAATCTAAAGTGAAGAAAAAAAATTAAATAAGTGATAATAAAAACTATGGCTAATTTCATGCTTCATATATTTAAATAAAAATGGTATGCCTTATGCATAAACAACAACTCCTTGGAAGCAGGCAGTTGATTCAGCAGGTAATAGTCCATTTCAATAAGAATGTTATTTTCTCTGGGGATTTGTATGACTCTGTGACTCTGTGAGATGCTGGTAGCCATGATTGACGTACTACAAATTATGTGGAATTGGGCAAGTGCCATCATACAAAATAACCCACAGTTTCAAGTGCTGAATATAAGTCATTCGAGCAGTATCTATCTTAAAAATGTTGACTCTATCTATAACATACATTTTGGGGTATCATGTTTATGGGGATCGGGGTCATATACTGAGGAATAATATTGGGAGAACAAAAACTCACTGGTGGTCTCTTTCTCTAACTAGCCACATCATTTAGCAGTAAGTTTTTGTTCTCCCAATATTATTCCTCAGTATATGACCCCGATCCCCATAAACATGTTCCGGAGTACTGTACTTGTGCATATTTGAAGTTCAAATTTCAGGTCACTTTCACAATCACTAAGGAGGGCAGAGTACTCTTAGCCAAAAGTCTGCCCTAGTTGAAGTATTGAATTAAAACTGAAGTTTCTGAGTAGAGTTAGCTACAGTATTAAGTCATAGCTACCTGATCCAGTTGGAAACTAAGAGTATAGAAGTGGGATAGGATATATTCTTAGGTCAGTATTGATGTTAAGCATTGAACACCAGCATTGGCAGAGGTTCTGATACTTGTAATTATTTTTCTGCATAGAATATTCACCTAAATGGATTGAAAATTATTTTCAACAAAACCTCATAAGTATTTTTTTTCTATATATTCAAATTGTCCTTCCTACATCCTCAGGAATACTTGAACTAGTTGCTGCTGGAACTGTTATTTTTTCTCCTTTCATCAGTGACAAACAGCCTTAGTACCAAATGATAGGCCTCACACTTTTCTTTCTCTTTCTTTTTGTTTCTCAGGTATAAGGCAAGAAGGACAAGCACTAATTCTGCCTTTGTTCTAGTTCTTTCATAATTGTGCTTTTGATAAACCTTATCTGCTGCATAAAAAGATATAAGGGAAACTTGATTAGTACACTTAAATTCTATGCTTATGTGGAGATCTTGATACAGACATCTAATGCACTGTTCTCTCTGTAATCTATTCATCTCTGGCCTTAAATAAAAGTCTCTCAGCCTAATAAATCTGTCTACGGTCTATCCAACATTGTCGAGATTAATGCCGAGACTATCAATTGACATGTCAAAGCACCTCTTCCTTTGAGGATTACACCATGATTTGCTTGAATCTCATCAAAGTCATACTACATATTATATTTTATAAAACGTATATAGATGCTCAAATAAGTCCTCAAATGTATATTCATTATATTCTTTCCAGATTGAATTTTCGTTTGAATGAAAAAGAACTTTCATCAAATAAAATACCAAATATATTTATTTTATAAATAGTGAGCTTAACTACATTTTGCCATCAATTATTTTGCCATCAATAGTTGCAATCTTTTCTCTATAATATTTTCATAATTTTTTTAAAATGATGGAATGCATTTCTTTTTTCTTGTTATTTTGGTGGATCTTAATTCTAATCCATCTATTACAATATTCCTGCTTTTGCTTTTTATTAGACCACTCTATAGCACTAGAAAAATACATATTATTATACATAATATTGTATTATTATGAATAAATGTTTCAATTTGATATCTTTTTTTAGCTTGCACCCCCTACTTATAATCTACTCCTTGAATTTATTTCTTAAATACAACTAAAGGGTATCAATTTATCACCATGTTTAAGTAAGGACAATCCTTTATTGGTTTTCCCACATGTACTCAACAGTTTTCCAATCCATTCTCCAAGCTACAATGATGATAGTCTCTTTAAAAAGGTAAATGTTCTATTGTGAGAATCCCTTACCCTTAAGACATTTACTATCTTTCCACTGCTAATAAGTTAAATACACATATCTTTAGTGTAGTGTACAAAGTGCATTCTCTCTATTTATATGTGTAAATATAGATGTATATATACACACATATTTATATTTTTCCATAAGGCCATGTACACTTCTAGAATCTAGAGTTTACAAGGACATGAGAGTGAGTTCTACTTACCTTTCCAGCCCTAAATTGCACTATTGTCTCTTTCATGCTCTACAGACTACTTCAGTCATTCCACATGCTGGTTTTTCACCTGTGCTTCACTTGTCTTTTAAATCTCAGACAAAATGCCTCTTAGGAAAGATATTTTCTAGACTCTAGAGTGGAATCACTTTCTCAGACTTTAAATCTTTACAACATTTTTATCTCTCTTTTGTAAGTCTTATCTCATTTTATAGTTATTCCTTATATAAGGAATCATCTGCTTAATATCTATTTGAGCCACAAGACCCTCAGCTCTGTGAATGCAAAGATAAAACTGATTTTGGTCACCTTTATATTTCCATTATTTAGAGAGGTACTTGGCCCTTGGTAAGTACTCAATAAATATTTTGAAAAATATTTATTATGAATGAAAAGGGAAAAAAAATTGGAAAGAAACAAATTTCAAAATAGTGAAATTAGCATGTGAAGAAACAGATGTGGATGGGGACACTGACGCCAGCACCCACGTCTGGTGGTTTGGTGATTACCTGTACATAAACACCAGCTGGTAGCTCATGATCTGTGCAATCAAATCAGAATACTTCAGGTTTATCCCAAAGTTGAAAGCCATTATGGACATAGCAGTCTGCAGGAAATCATGAAAATATGTGAAGATTCAGTTAGATCTTGGATACTTTGATTATTCTTATAGCACTATATGCAACATCCTATCCTTAATAACCAGCTTTTCCCTCCTCTACATTAATGAACATATGCCTTCCCAAAGATAAGTTCCTCCTGACAAGTCTAGCCTACTGTTTGTTAATATTCAAAAGCAGTCCTTCTTGCTGTGTCTGTATAGTTTGCGAATTGTCCTAACTTCTGTCTTAAGACAACACAAAGAAATTAACTAACTTGCTTAGTCTACAGAGTGCTTGGTGGAAATACCTCATGAGATGACTTTCATTAATTTGTCATTTTTCACTGCAAAACAGGTGAAAAGCCCTAAGAATCAACAGTATCTTTGTCTAGAAGCCATTAAGGAATTAAGAATTAATTTCTCTTGTGGATGTTAAAGACATTCACTTATCCTTTGAACAAGAATAATCTGTTTTAAAATGCATTACAAATGTAGTGATGGTGTTGATCCCAAAATTCCTAAAACTTTCATTACTACGGCAAGTGTATATTTAGTTTGAAGGAAATAAGTCTCATATAGGCAGTTTCTCATTATTTTATTTTAGAAAGCTAAGTCTGAAATGACTTTCATGCTGGCAATGGTAATATTGGTATTCTTGATTATATGTTTATATTTTTATCAGACACTTATAATATTATAAGCCTATAATATATATAAGCCTATTCTGTAGTTGACTAGATGATTTTAGATTTCATATCAAGGCATTTAGAGAAATATTCCTAAATGGAAACAGATCAGCCTTAAACTTGGTACCAAATTGTCAGCTAATGGACTGCATATGTCACTTTTGGCATTCTGCCATTTATATGGTTGAAAACTGACTAAAATAATCTAACTGGAATTATTTTCAGTGAAAGCTGGGACATGGAGGCAGTCCTTAGAATTTACATAAAGCCTAAACATCATATGCATACGGACTTGTTTAAACAAACTGCCCAAATCCAGAGCTTTACTTGGCAGTTTAATACTTCAGCAAACGTTTACTGAGGGTCCAGCTTGTGCTACCCAATATGCTAGTCAATGGGAATATAAAATTGGAAAAGACACGTTTTGGCTGTCCAAGCCCTTACTGTCTTGTGGAGAAGGCAGAGAAATAAACATATCCTATCGAACAGCATGGTAACTTACATGATATGGGTAAGCTAGGAGTGCCCTGGAAGACAGGAAAAGCCTTCACTCCACTCTAGACTTGAGCTGAATCAGGAAGCATGAAGGAGTACAAAGTAGCAACTGAAAAGTGGAAGGAGAGGAGTGCATTTCGAAAGTGGGAAAGAGTTTCAGCATGAAGATAGGAAGTTAATAGGTTGAGAATATCTTAATGCTCCAGAAGAGAGATGTCACCAGATGTGAGGATGAAGAGTTTTTCAAGGACGGTTCATGATCTCTTCTAAGCCAACCCTCAGCTTGTCACTGTGGACACACCTCAGTCTTCAACCCCAAGAGACAGGTCTTTCTAGCAGAGTCATTTTCTTCTTGAGCCTGATTCCTGATTTGCTAATTTGCTGTACTCTGAGTTCCCTTTGAAAAATGCACAAAGATTATTTTAGTCATTCGGTTCCCAAGAACCACAATCTATCCATTTCTATTTATATCCATGCTTTTTAATCCAATAAAAGTATGGTAAAAGGGAGTAAAGAAAAGGCTGAAAATCAGTCTTGTGTTACTCTACTGAATTTGGGCAGTTTATCCTTAAATTACTAAAACTCACTGAACTTGTTTCATTTTCAAGTATTTTCAAGTCATTCTTAGCATTTGTACAAAGTAGTACTCAGTAAAATTGATGTTTTCACTATGGCACATTGGTAATATGATTTACAATCAACTCTCAAAGGGAAAAAAACAAAAATAAGCCTTGATTTGTAATGTTTTCCATAATGATGGCATAATATTCTAACTATGACCAACTAAACTCTGACATCTATATTGATATCACTGAGTTCAAAGTTGATAACAGATTTGGTGAATTAAAGAAAAAAAGAATTTGCAAATCATTTTGAATTAATGAATACATTCACAGGCTTACTAAGAAAAAAATAAACTAGTAAACAAATTAAAAATGTAATTTGATTTTTCTTCTGCTAAAAATTTCAAGCACCACATAAATTGTTAGAAGACACATTACCATTTTGCAATTTAAAAAAGGTGTAAATCTTAGGAAACAAGCAAAACTTGATGATCTATGACCATGCAGATATAGGTATCAATATACTTCTTGTTGTCATCCTAATAACCATCGAAACTTCAATTCATTTATTATGTTTATACATCAATTTTCTTAATACAAAACTGGAAAATATTATCCAACATTCAGATATTATGGAATATTCAGAAATCTTTAAATATGGAGCACTCTAGAATCATTAAAGAGAATTGGAGTTCTGGCCACCTTTATATGAATAATATTATTAAACATTAGCATGTTAACTATGATTTATCTGCTATCCAAAATATGGAGCTTAACTTTTTACAAACTTTGTTTATTGTGATATTTCATTGATACTTGAAGTCCATTTGTTTTCTCTTGTCAGATAACGATTTCACCAATAAAACATGCCAATTGTTATACATGCTTTTTAATTCACAAATAAAATAATTATAATGAATTATAAACTAAAAATGTTTTGTTAATATTACATAATATGTTGAAAGGCTAATCTATGGCATAGAGGAAATAGTTTACAATTTTAGAAGAGTTTACAATTTTAGGAGGAGGATCTAAATATACAATAATAACAACAAAGACTTTGATCAATAACATTTCTAAACAGCCAGTTTTGCCCAATGCAAATAGGATGTAACCCATACATGTATTTTAAATATTTTAGTAGCCAATTTTTTTAAAGTTAAAAAAGAGTGGGGGAAGTTAATTTTCATAATATGTTATATAATAAAGCATACCCCAAATATTATCATTTTAACATATAATTAATGTAAACATTTAAAAATATTTAATTGTTTCCTACTCAAAATTTAAAGCCTGATGGGTATTTTACTCTTACAGTATATCCCGATTTGATGCAAATTTGTCTTAAAAAGTAATCTTTATTTAGATTTCCTGACATTTACAGATGAAAAGTAAGACTCAAGTACCCATGCTTTTGCAACCATACTTAAAACTTTTCCCATAATAAGTTCAAACACATTTTTTTTTATTATTTGCATATACACTAACAAACCTGGTTCATATTTTTTAGGAAACTTGATTTGTCTTTGAAGTTGTCTTATATTTAAAAATTCCAATAATTCTGGATCTTTGATCTAATAGAGCTG
Source organism: Macaca fascicularis (assembly GCF_037993035.2). Taxonomy (NCBI): domain Eukaryota; kingdom Metazoa; phylum Chordata; class Mammalia; order Primates; family Cercopithecidae; genus Macaca; species Macaca fascicularis. Next base: position 171,574,078 of record NC_088379.1, read on the forward strand.
GAGCACTGTGCACATAAGTGAAAAATTTTTTTCTGGTTAAAGCTATTCTTTAACATATATAAAAGATTGAAAATATCTTTGCAAGGATATTAATTATTTAGTCTGCAAAATAACAACATTTCTTTGTATATTTAGAAGCCCTTTCAGACAAAGCATACCAGTATGTTAACTAGATGGTCTCTCGTATGACACATCTAAGGTTAACTATTTTCGAGTTTTCAGAATTTGAATCCATTAAACTTTGATATTATTAGAATGGTTTTATATTCTATGGAAAATTATTTGATGGCTTCATTGAAGATGCTTCAGTTTCGTAAAATATCTTTTTTAGTTTTTTCATCATAATTTTCTCAAAAAAATTATAACTAAAATAATTTTTTTCTTTTACCATATCTTCACCTAAAAATGTGGTGGATTTTTGTGCAAGAACTCTGCCACATTTTAACTGGCCAAAATTATAGGCTGATGACCTACAGTTTTAAATCATCAGTATTTTTTGTTGCTCACTTTATTGTGATTTTAGACAACTAGTTTGTTAATAGTTTTTGAAGGTTGGGAGAAAATTCTTCATCAAATTTTTATCTATCTGCCAAAAATGTCTTTTAATATTTTCCCCTTTGTCAAATTTAGCCTATTTGTTTCACACAACACACAACTTTTCTATTTTTGCTCTACTGTACCAGGTTATAATTATCTTTAATCCTGAAATGGGCAAAGTGCTCTTTCTCTCTCTCAACTGTTCTGGTAACAGTTCTAGCTTTTGCATCTTCATTTGATCTTTGCCTCAGAATCACTCATATGTTTAAAATAAAATAGTTTCCTGCACCACTTAATTATCAAGCTGAATCTATGTGTTTCCATAAGTGTAGTACTAGAAATGATATATGTCCTAAACATGCTACAATGCACCAAAATGTCTTATGCAATGCAAGTTTAAAATGACATACAGTCCAGGAAAACAACAAAACTATGTTTAACAGAAGAATTTTTTTTTTACAATATACTAGTCATGGTTTCAGGAGAGACAAGATCAATAGGAGATATATCTAGATATAGATATAGATATATAGATATAGATATAGATATATAATGTATATAGAGGGTGTATATATCCTATATATAGTAGCTATATCTATAGCTCCTAAGTATAGTAGCTATATATATTTCATATATATAGGAGCTATATATTTGTAATATATAATATACATGAGAGGAGATTTATTAGGGAGATTATCTCATGCATTTATAGAGGCTTGGAAGTCACATGACAGTCTACAAGCTGGTAGTTGGCTCAGTTCAAGTCCAAAGAAGCAGGGAAGCCGATGTAACTGTCTCAGTCTGAGGCCAAAGACCTGGCAATCCAGGGGCCTGCTGTTGTGTGTCCTGAAATGCATAGGCTGAGGAGTTTAAGCAAAGAGATCAACACATTCACCTTTGCGTTTTTCACCTGTTTCTTTTTTTCTCTGCAGATCACCAGCAAATTGGATGGAACCTGTACACCTTTAGGATGTATCTTCCCAACCTAGCCCTCTCAGACTCACTTGCTCATCCCCTCTGCAAAGACTCTCACAAAGACACACCCAAAAATAGTGCTTTCTCAGTTTTCCAGGTATTCCTTAATTCAGACAAGTTAACACATAAAATTAATAATCACACACTGCCTTCGTATTAAAACTTAATCAAAATATAAAAATTTAGTTGTTCCTCAGATGTACCAGTCTCCTTTGAAGTCCTCAACAGCAACATTGGCTAGCGATGACTGTATCAGACTGTACAGATCTTAGGACAAATTACCCTATAAGACTGCACAGATTTTAGAACAAACCACAAAATAGACACAGTAACAAGGTATTCTAAGTTTATAAAATTTTAAGCCAAGAATTTTCTTGGGTTGTTTGAACACTATTTCACTTAAGGCACGTTAAAAACAATAGAGTTTGCAATGTATGTGCCCTAGAGTCAAAGACAGACATCCTCCTCCAATGGGACAAGGATGATCACAGTCTTTTTGCTAAAAGTATTAAAAGAATAATCATTCTAAAGAGTGTGACAGTCAAATATGGGCAGTGTCCTTTTCAAGTACCTCCTATGGCACTTCTAACTTAGATCTACAAATATTTTCCAGGATTTATAATAAAATGATCCATTAAAATCAATACAGCACTGATTAAAATATCCTTTTTATCATTTCAATGAGGTACATACATATCTATACATATGTCCCTTTTTAGGATGTCTAAATACTCAATAATTACTATACAGTTTTAGTTTTTATATTTTTATTTATTTTTTAAAACATTTTGTTGACAAGTTCTCACTTGAAGTAATAGCAAGTAACTTCAAATAAGTATTTCATAATTTAGGTCTTGCATATCCTGTCAAATATGCCTGGGAGAAATGGTGCCCTATTAATTCAGAGCTTTACACACTTATAACAATAACCTTCCACTTACTAACTCTTAAGTATTATGTGTATTTGCTTCAGTCATAGTCATAACACTTTCCAAAATAGAAAAGAGGAGCTATGGCTTCCTTAAAAGATAAAGAAATAAAGGGCAAATGGTGAGACCAGTGTGTGAATGGATGTTTTTATTTCTATTTTAGTGCTTAATCTCTGCACGACTTTGTCCTTTGGGGAAAACAGCCACTGTGACTGCACACGATGTAACCTAGATCATAAAACTTTGCAGAAAGAATCCCCACCTTTTACCCTTCATGCCTTTATAAATCCTTCAACCCATGTTATTATAGTAAATATTTTTTAAAAATTCTAATATGTCACTGACTTGCAACTACTCTTTCCAAGTGACCTAAGGCTGTTCTGCCAATGCAGTTTACTGTGCCATAAGTCGTATCATCACAATTTTACTCACATCAGATCCCAATGGGACCAAAAACTGCAAGAAGATTGTCAAACATTTCAATTTGTCATTCTGTCACCTAGATCCCTTTTCCCTCGGGCCCCAAATAGCTGTGTGCAACGGGATCTCAAAGAAGATAAAGTGGTAAACAGGAATCTTGATACACATCAAAACACTCTGCCACACGTAACAAAATGTTATTACCCTGAAGCAGACAAACTTATTAAAAGAGAAATATGTAATACCAAAGAGTGAAAAATAGCCTTTTGTGTTATGACAATATCTCTTATCTGGAAATACCCTAAGGTGCTTTTGCAAGATGCGCTATTTGAATTACTTTGCTATATTAAAATACAGGGACATATTGATTAATTTCTCAGTAGCAGAAGAATATATTTTTTTTAGAACGTGTAAATTTTTTTTAAAAAATTCTTGTCCTTTAAGGTCTTCTCACCTTTTCTGTCAAGCTTCATATCTTGTCTTCCCATTCCTCCTGTATAATTGCTTCCTCCTGAAATGACTGCTTGTATGAAGTTTATGTGAGTTATTGATCACATATTGCTATCAATGTACGATCTGTTTTAAGATCTTTTTTTAATGAAGAGCAGAAACAATCTCATGTCTCATAATGGATGGATTATTTTAAAGACATAGAAAGCGATGTAGGAGACAGGTATGTTGCTTGAAGGAGTGAAGAAGCCATGGTCGAGATGGAGCTCATGCAAGCAAGAGGTGGAGGAAAGACGCGTGAAGGGACCTACGCAGCAAGTTTGCAAGTGTCCCGCAACAGACATGAATCGCCCATTTCCACCCAGCCGTTATCAGTCACTCCAGCAAATATATATTTGTCGCTACCCTTCATTGAGTTTGTCTCCTGGTAAATTTGATTACCATCACCACCTCACATTATCTGCTTCAACTGTAGTTGAAAATTTCTTACCACTTTTGAAATTCTTAAGAAAGAAGATATGCATGCCCCAGTTCATCTTTTTTTAAACACAAGGCCACCTTTTAAAATCTTGTTTATGTCTTTAGTTTCACTGTCCTCACCATCTGCATCTATTCTCCACATACCAATAGAATGCAACTCCTATATCACAAATTTGGTCTCATAACTTTCTAATGAAAAATGTTCAATGCTTTCCTCAGTGCATTTGTGATAAATGCACTGGATGTGGCACATTAGTGCGCGGTGATGTGGTCTGATTACTACTCCAGCCCCATGCTAACCACTCATGCCTCACATCTTACTCATCAGTTCCATGTTCTACTTCATAGTCTCTGCTTTCCCTTGATTCTGGGCCTTTATGCCCGCTGCTTCTTCTAACTAAAATGCCTGACCTGCTCTTTGTACCTGAATAAGTCGTACTAACTCTTGAATGTTCTTTCGATGATTTTCTTCATTGTGGTGATCATATTCTACATTAAATGCTCATTACACTAGCCCATTTTTTCTCCTAGCACTGCCCAATGCACTCCTTGAGTGCAGGATTTCTATCCATCTACAACAATGCCTACCATGTGCTTGGTAAATGAGAGACACGAATAAGTGATTGTTGAAGAAATGAAAACAAATGCATGTGCTTAAATCTGTCTACCTAGTCTCTATTAAATCTAAACAAACTAGTTGCAGGGAATCAAAATGCTGATTTATCGTGTAAGTGAAAAATTATTGAAGTTTTATCTGCATCCCAGAGTTGCTAGAAGAGCTGATTTAAATTTCTACAACAAATCTTTATTCTCATTTCTTCTTTCAACATTTATTTCCTTCCTTTAATGCTTGATGCATTGTACTATTTGCTATTTAAAAAAAAAAGAGTTGAAAATTGCAGTTTCTTTCTTCAGACTTCGAAGGCCAGTGGAGAGACATAATGAAAAACAACAATAAAGCTATCAATTACAATGCTGAAATAGATAATGCATCAGTCATGGCAGTTTAGTTCATGCTGTAGCAACAAAGCACCGAAAAAATCTCAGTGGCTTCTGTGCTACCTATTACAGGTCAGTTATTATCCTGGTCTGTATCATCTTCACTCGGATACATAAAGTGATGGAACAGCCACTATTTGTATTGTCCTCCATCTCATAGTATAGGAAAAGGATCACGGAGTATTATGCTTATTCTGACTCTATAAGTTCTCGCCAAGTCTGCATTCATGTAATTAGGCAAAGCAAGTCACAATTTCAATTTAGTCAAGCAGGCTGGGCCTGTATCCTCCTCCCACAAGGATAAGCATCCCAAGGAGAAGCATCGAACATGGGTGAACTGAATCCTGTCTTGACTTGTACTGAGTCTTGAAAAATGAGTTGGAGTTATATAGAGGGAGAAGAAAGAGCGCTATTCCTAACAAAATGCCAGGACACAAAGGCAAATGACAGCAGGACATACTATTCTGGCTAACCAAAGTATGCAACGTAGGGACACACACATGTCTGCGTAGATTGGAGGGGCCATGCTAAGGGTTTGGAAGTGACTGAAAATCATTAAATAATCCAAGCTGAGAGAGTAAACCGGTGCACATTTTAGTAAAAATAGCTGCAGTCATTTGAAGAAGATGTTAATGGAAGTTGGAGTTAGGATAATCTGGAAAAAAAATAGTGATCTGTTAGAAGACAATTACAGCAATCGTGGTAAAAAAAAAAAAGTGAACAGAAGAGAGGAAGGCAACAAGAAAGGTCCTATTTTCTTAAGCTGCTTCAATTTTATTCGGTACCTTATGAGTAGGTTCAACTAATTTACCTTCAATATAATGGCAAGTTTCCTATTTCAGAACATAGAGGAAGTTATTCAGTTGAGACAAACTAAAACTTTGGAAAAAAGGTCGTTGTAACTTTTGTTTTTATAGCAAATTACTCTTGTTGACATTTATGTCATACATGATCATTCTTAATTGTCCTACAAAATCATTGTATCATTTTAATCTATAATGAAACGTGAGAGACTGTAGTCTTGAAAAATAATGAGGAGAGAGATGGCCAAAGTTATCTTAATATTCTTTTCCCTAGATCTTGGATAGTAAGGTTACAGAAATAACATCTCCATTCGTATGTTTAAGAGTTTTATCTAAAACAAAAAAGAGAAGTTACTCTAGGAAACTCTTACAAAACTTTACTGACACCTAATCACAAAGAGTTTGGAATTGTTTTAAGGGTTGCCATTTCTATTCTCAATGTTGTTTTGGTATTCTAGGTTTCACACCTTTAGCATATCTAGGTGCTTTGATTTTTCAAAGGAAATTTAAAAATTAGAGTGCTATTCACAGCTTCTGGGGATAACAGTTAAGAGAGTTTTAAGTACATAAATAGTTACTTTAATTGCTATATTTTAATCCAGAATCCAGAAATCTTGAATGTGGCCAATGTATTAGATGTCTTTGTAAATTTTGGTAAATTAAGTAATGATATATGATAAGTTTTCTCTTCCAACCCTATAAACTAAAAACTGCTCATGCAAACTCTCTTTTAAGATGTTTTCTATATCCTCACATATATTAGTGTGCTTTATAAAATCTCTGAATAAATTAGCATCAGGGACCAGTGTCATAAAATAAACTCTTTTGGAAGGAATAATATCATCATCTATTCAACAAGATGTGCCATTTTAGTTGGTTTGAAAATATTTGATAAATATTCATATAGCATAGCTGATATAATTAAATGAAAATAGGGAAGTAAAAACATATTATTTTTTGTTATGTTATTAAAGCAAGTATTTGAAATATACTTTCGATTTTTAAAATATTCTGGTTAGCCTGCTCCTTGCAAAAAGCTAAGAGTAGCTTGGTTTATCTAATAGAGCTTATTACCAAAGTGTAAAGATAGGGAGAGTAGTATCAAAGGAACAAGTGAACCTGAGGGTCAAAGGAAGCAGAAAGACAAATAAAGTCAATCAGAACAAGAGTCTGATTGAGGCATGGAACTAGGAGGAATTATGAGTCAGCATGGTGAAAAATCAAGAGGCAGAGGGGCAGTCATGAGAAATCGCGGGGGGAAAACTTATCTTCCATGCAACGAACTATCTTTTATGTGGTGAAAAATTGACACTTTAAAAGTGAAAAGGAAATATGGTTTTTAAAAAATCACCTCCTGTTCCTCTGTAGAAGCACTCAAGAAAAAATTGTTTCATTTACACAATAACTATTGAAAGACCTAGCAAACTATAGTAAAGTGGAAAATCTAGAATTCCTCATATTCAGTTCCCCAACCAATCCAAGATTATAAAATTAGAGACACTGCAGTACATTTCAAAAACTTTATATAAAGTTTAGAATCTATTGGAGTACAAAATAGCATAAAAATAAAAGAAAACTCATTTAAAATTTCACCACTAAAAATGCACATGTAATTGTTCAATATGGTAAGTGAAATATAGTGATTCTCTCTTACAGATATAAGTATATATGTAATACATATGTATATCCATATATAAACATACTATTTTATTTATGATAAACATTCTTATGTATTTATGTGTGCATATATGTGTGTATATATAATTGTGTAACTATGTATATTAGTCCATTTTTGTATCACTATAAAGAAATACCTGAGACTACATAAGGTGTAAGGAAGTGGTCCAGTTTCAATTTTCTGCATATGGCTAGCCAATTTTCCAAGCACCATTGATTAACTAGGAAATTCTTTCCCCATTGCTTGTTTTTGTAAGGTTTGTCGAAGATCAGATGGTTGTAGATGTATGGTCTTATTTCTGAGGTCTATATTCTGTTCCATTGGTCTATGTATCTGTTTTAGTACCAGTACCATGCTGTTTTAGTTTCTGTAGCCTTGTAATATAGTTTGAAGTTGGGTAGCATGATGCCTCCAACTTTGTTCTTTTTGCTTAGGTTTGTCTTGGCTATATGGGCTCTGTTTTGGTTCCATATGGGTTTTAAGGTATTTTTTTTTCTGATTTGGTGAAGAATATCAATTCTTTGATGGGAATAGCATCAAATCTATAAATTACTTTGGCAGTATGGGCATTTTCACTATATTGATTCCTCCTATCCACAAGCATAGGATGTTTTTCCATTTGTTTGTGTCCTCTCTGATTTCCTTGAGCAATGGTTTGTAGTTCTTGAAGAGGTCTTTCACATCCCTTGTTAGCGGTATTGCTAGGTATTTTATTCTCTTTGCAGCAATTGTGAATGGAAGTTAATTCATGATTTGGCTCTCTGCTTGTCTATTGTTTTATAGGAATGCCAAAACCAACACAAGTTGTGTTAAAGACTTAAATGTCTCAGGAGGCTGAGGCAGGAGAATTGCTTGAACCCAGGAGGCAGTGGTTTCAGTGAGCTGAGATCGTGTCACTGCACTCCAGCCTGGGTGACAGAGCAAGACTCTGCCAAAAAAAAAAAAAAAAAAAAAAAAAAAGAAGACTTAAATGTAAAACGCCAAACTATGAAAACCCCTAGAAGAAAATCTAAGCAATACTCTTCAGGACACAGGCATGGGAAATGAATTCATGACAAAAACATCAAAAGCAATTGTAACAAAAGCAAAAATTGACAACTGAGACCTAATTAACTAAAGAACTTCTGCACAGCAAAAGAAACTATCATCAGAGTGAACAGATAACCTATGGAATGGGAGGAAATTTTTGCAGTCGATCTATGTGACAAAGGTCTAATATCCAGAATCTACAAATAACTTAAACAAATTTACGAGAAAAAACAAACAACCTTACCAAAAATTGGGCAAAGGACATAAAAAGACACTTCTTAAAAGAAGACATTTATGCAGCCAACAAACTTATGAGAAAAAGCTTAACATAATTGAGCATTAGAGAAATGAAAATCAAAACCATAGTGAGATACCATCTCACACCAGTCAGAAGGGTGATTATTAAAAAGCCAAGAAACAATAGATGGTAGTGAGGCTGTGGAGAAATAGGAATGCTTTTACACTGTTGGTGGGAATGTAAGTGAGTTCAACCATTGTGGAAGACAGTGTGACAATTCCTCAAAGACCTAGAACCAGACATACCATTTGACCCAGCAATCTCATTACTGGGCATATACTCAAAGAAATATAAATTATTCTATTATAAAGACATATGCACACATGTGCTCATTGAAGCACTACTCACAATAGCAAAGACATGGAATTAATCCAAATGCCCATCTATGATAGACTGGATAAAGAAAATGTGGTAAATATACACCATGAAATACTATGCAGTCATAAAAAGGAACAAGATTATGTTCCTTGCAGGGACATGGATGAAGCTGGCAGCCATTATCCTCAGCAAACTAACACAGGAACAGAAAACCAAACATTGCATGTTCCCATTTATAAGTGGGAACTGAATGATGAGAACACATGGACACAGGGAGGGGAACAACACACACTGGGGCATGTTGGGGAGGGGGGGTGGAGAGAGGGAGCACATCAGCATAAATAGCTAATGCATGTGGAGCTTAATACCTAGGTGATGGATTGATAGGTGCAGTAAACCACCATGGCAACGTTTAACTATGTAACAAGCCTGCACATCCTGCACATGTATCCTGGAACTTAAAACAAAATAAAACTATATATATATACACACACACGTATATATTATATATAATATACATATATTATATATAATATATATTTTATATATATAAAATATATATATATAAAACTGAGGAGACTGGGCAATTTATAAGAAAGAAAGTTTAATTGGCTTACAGTTCTGCAGGCCATACAGGAAGCTTAGTGGCTTCTGCTTTTCTAGAGGTCTCAGGAAACTTACAATAATGGTGGAAGGCAAAGGGGGAGCAGGCACATCACATGGCAAAAGCAGGAGCAAGAGAGGGGTGGGAGGTGCCCCACACTTTTACATGACTAGATCTCACATGAATGCACTCATTATCATGAGGACAGCACCAGCACCAAGGGGATGGTGCTAAGTTCTTCATGAGAAATCCGACCCCATGATCCAAACACTTCCCACCAGGTCCCACCTTAAACATTGGGGATTACATTTGAACATGAGATTTGGGCAGGGACACACATCCAAACTAAATCAAAATGTATGTGTATCTATTTCAATATATCTTGTTTTATATGTGAAAAATTATACAACGTCTATACATAGAAAATTTATATGTATTCTTTTTATGTGTATATATAAATTGTTTAAAAATCTATATGAATATTAAATGGTCTTTATATGTGTAAAAATAGTACTGTTTATATATACAGATATATATTCATTTTATTTACTATACTGTGAACAATTATACATGTCATCAAGTATTTTCCTCAAGTCTCCAGTTTATGGACTGCATGATATTCCTTCTTTTGTTTTTGTTTGTTTGATGTGCACCAACACTGATTTACCATTTTGCTGGCATTAAGACATTCAGCTTGTTTTTGATTATCTGTATTACAAATAGCACAACGTTGCTCATATTGTAGATAAATTCTTCACAAACATTTACATGATTTTATTGATATGTATTTAAGACTTTAGATGAAGTTTTCCATATTATCCTCAATTTTTTATCCCATCTTTACAGTATAGGAACATTACTATACCTGAGTCTATTGTTTTTTTATTTTTTAATTTAATTTAATTTTATTATTTTTTTTTAATTTATTTGTTATTATTATACTTTAAGTTGTAGGGTACATGTGCATAACTTGCAGGTTTGTTACATATGTATACTTGTGCCATGTTGCTGTGCTGCACCCATCAACTCGTCATTTACATCAGGTATAACTCCCAATGCAATCCCTCCCCCCTCCCCCCTCCCCATGATAGGCCCCGGTGTGTGATGTTCCCCTTCCTGAGTCCGAGTGATCTCATTGTTCAGTTCCCACCTATGAGTGAGAACATGCGGTGTTTGGTTTTCTGTTCTTGTGATAGTTTGCTAAGAATGATGGATTCCAGCTGCATCCAAGTCCCTACAAAGGACTCAAACTCATCCTTTTTGATGGCTGCATAGTATTCCATGGTGTATATGTGCCACATTTTCTTAATCCAATCTGTCACTGATGGACATTTGGGTTGATTCCAAGTCTTTGCTATTGTGAATAGTGCTGCAATAAACATACATGTGCATGTGTCTTTATAGCGGCATAATTTATAATCCTTTGGGTATATACCCAGTAATGGGATGGCTGGGTCATATGGTACATCCAGTTCTAGATCCTTGAGGAATCGCCATACTGTTTTCCATAATGGTTGAACTAGTTTACAATCCCACCAACAGTGTAAAAGTGTTCCTATTTCTCCACATCCTCTCCAGCACCTGTTGTTTCCTGACTTTTTAATGATTGCCATTCTAACTGGTGTGAGATGGTATCTCATTGTGGTTTTGATTTGCATTTCTCTGATGGCCAGTGATGATGAGCATTTTTTCATGTGTCTGTTGGCTGTATGAATGTCTTCTTTTGAGAAATGTCTGTTCATATCCTTTGCCCACTTTTCGATGGGGTTGTTTGTTTTTTTCTTGTAAATTTGTTTGAGTTCTTTGTAGGTTCTGGATATTAGCCCTTTGTCAGATGAGTAGATTGCAAAAATTTTCTCCCATTCTGTAGGTTGCCTGTTCACTCTGATGGTAGTGTCTTTTGCTGTGCAGAAGCTCTTTAGTTTCATGAGATCCCATTTGTCAATTTTGGCTTTTGCTGCCATTGCTTTTGGTGTTTTAGACATGAAGTCTTTGCCCATGCCTATGTCCTGAATGGTACTACCTAGGTTTTCCTCTAGGATTTTTGTGGTACTAGGTCTAACATTTAAGTCTCTAATCCATCTTGAATTAATTTTCGTATAAGGAGTAAGGAAAGGATCCACTTTCAGCTTTCTACTTATGGCTAGCCAATTTTCCCAGCACCATTTATTAAACAGGGAATCCTTTCCCATTTCTTGTTTCTCTCAGGTTTGTCAAAGATCAAATGGCTGTAGATGTGTGGTATTATTTCTGAGGACTCTGTTCTGTTCCATTGGTCTATATCTCTGTTTTGGTACCAGTACCATGCTGTTTTGGTTACTGTAGCCTTGTAGTATAGTTTGAAGTCAGGTAGCGTGATGCCTCCAGCTTTGTTCTTTTGACTTAGGATTGTCTTGGAGATGCGGGCTCTTTTTTGGTTCCATATGAACTCTAAAGCAGTTTTTTCCAATTCTGTGAAGAAACTCATTGGTAGCTTGATGGGGATGGCATTGAATCTATAAATTACCTTGGGCAGTATGGCCATTTTCACGATATTGATTCTTCCTATCCATGAGCATGGTATGTTCTTCCATTTGTTTGTGTCCTCTTTGATTTCACTGAGCAGTGGTTTGTAGTTCTCCTTGAAGAGGTCCTTTACATCCCTTGTAAGTTGGATTCCTAGGTATTTGATTCTCTTTGAAGCAATTGTGAATGGAAGTTCATTCCTGATTTGGCTCTCTGTTTGTCTGTTACTGGTGTATACGAATGCTTGTGATTTTTGCACATTAATTTTGTATCCTGAGACTTTGCTGAAGTTGCTTATCAGCTTAAGGAAATTTTGGGCTGAGACAATGGGGTTTTCTAAATATACAATCATGTCATCTGCAAACAGGGACAATTTGACTTCTTCTTTTCCTAACTGAATACCCTTGATTTCTTTCTCTTGCCTGATTGCCCTAGCCAGAACTTCCAACACTATGTTGAATAGGAGTGGTGAGAGAGGGCATCCCTGTCTTGTGCGAGTTTTCAAAGGGAATTTTTCCAGTTTTTGCCCATTCAGTATGATATTGGCTGTGGGTTTGTCATAAATAGCTCTTATTATTTTGAGGTACGTTCCATCAATACCAAATTTATTTAGCGTTTTTAGCATGAAGGGCTGTTGAATTTTGTCAAAAGCCTTTTCTGCATCAATTGAGATAATCATGTGGTTCTTGTCTTTGGTTCTGTTTATATGCTGGATTATGTTTATTGATTTGTGAATGTTGAACCAGCCTTGCATCCCAGGGATGAAGCCCACTTGATCATGGTGGATAAGCTTTTTGATGTGTTGCTGAATCTGGTTTGCCAGTATTTTATTGAGGATTTTTGCATTGATGTTCATCAGGGATATTGGTCTAAAATTCTCTTTTTTTGTTGTGTCTCTGCCAGGCTTTGGTATCAGGATGATGTTGGCCTCATAAAATGAGTTAGGGAGGATTCCCTCTTTTTCTATTGATTGGAATAGTTTCAGAAGGAATGGTACCAACTCCTCCTTGTACCTCTGGTAGAATTCAGCTGTGAATCCATCTGGTCCTGGACTTTTTTTGGTTGGTAGGCTATTAATTATTGCCTCAATTTCAGAGTCTGCTATTGGTCTATTCAGGGATTCAACTTCTTCCTGGTTTAGTCTTGGAAGAGTGTAAGTGTCCAGGAAATTATCCATTTCTTCTAGATTTTCCAGTTTATTTGCGTAGAGGTGTTTATAGTATTCTCTGATGGTAGTTTGTATTTCTGTGGGGTCGGTGGTGATATCCCCTTTATCATTTTTTATTGCGTCGATTTGATTCTTCTCTCTTTTCTTCTTTATTAGTCTGGCTAGTCGTCTGTCAATTTTGTTGATCTTTTCAAAAAACCAACTCCTGGATTCATTGATTTTTTGGAGGGTTTTTTGTGTCTCTATCTCCTTCAGTTCTGCTCTGATCTTAGTTATTTCTTGCCTTCTGCTAGCTTTCGAATGTGTTTGCTCTTGCTTCTCTAGTTCTTTTAATTGCGATGTTAGAGTGTCAATTTTAGATCTTTCCTGCTTTCTCTTGTGGGCATTTAGTGCTATAAATTTCCCTCTACACACTGCTTTAAATGTGTCCCAGAGATTCTGGTATGTTGTATCTTTGTTCTCATTGGTTTCAAAGAACATCTTTATTTCTGCCTTCATTTCGTTATGTACCCAGTAGTCATTCAGGAGCAGGTTGTTCAGTTTCCATGTAGTTGAGCGGTTTGGATTGAGTTTCTTAGTCCTGAGTTCTAGTTTGATTGCACTGTGGTCTGAGAGACAGTTTGTTATAATTTCTGTTCTTGTACATTTGCTGACGAGTGCTTTACTTCCAATTACGTGGTCAATTTTGGAGTAAGTATGATGTGGTGCTGAGAAGAATGTATATTCTGTTGATTTGGGGTGGAGAGTTCTATAGATGTCTATTAGGTCTGCTTGCTGCAGAGATGAGTTCAATTCCTGGATATCCTTGTTAACTTTCTGTCTCGTTGATCTGTCTAATGTTGACAGTGGAGTGTTGAAGTCTCCCATTATTATTGTATGGGAGTCTAAGTCTCTTTGTAAGTCTCTAAGGACTTGCTTGATGAATCTGGGTGCTCCTGTATTGGGTGCATATATATTTAGGATAGTTAGCTCTTCCTGTTGAATTGATCCCTTTACCATTATGTAATGGCCTTCTTTGTCTCTTTTGATCTTTGAGGGTTTAAAGTCTGTTTTATCAGAGACTAGTATTGCAACCCCTACTTTTTTTTGTTCTCCATTTGCTTGGTAAATCTTCCTCCATCCCTTTATTTTGAGCCTATGTATGTCTCTGCATGTGAGATGGGTCTCCTGAATACAGCAGACTGATGGGTCTTGACTCTTTATCCAGTTTGCCAGTCTGTGTCTTTTAATTGGAGCATTTAGTCCATTTACATTTAAGGTTAATATTGTTATGTGTGAACTTGATCCTGCCATTATGATATTAACTGGTTATTTTGCTCGTTAGTTGATGCAGTTTCTTCCTAGCCTCAATGGTCTTTACATTTTGGCATGTTTTTGCAATGGCTGGTACCGGTTGTTCCTTTCTATGTTTAGTGCTTCCTTCAGGGTCTCTTGTAAGGCAGGCCTAGTGGTGACAAAATCTCTAAGCATTTGCTTATCTGTAAAGGATTTTATTTCTCCTTCACTTATGAAACTTAGTTTGGCTGGATATGAAATTCTGGGTTTAAAATTCTTTTCTTTAAGAATGTTGAATATTGGCCCCCACTCTCTTCTGGCTTGTAGAGTTTCTGCTGAGAGATCTGCTGTTAGTCTGATGGGCTTCCCTTTGTGGGTAACCCGACCTTTCTCTCTGGCTGCCCTTAAGATTTTTTCCTTCATTTCAACTTTGGTGAATCTGGCAATTATGTGTCTTGGAGTTGCTCTTCTCGAGGAGTATCTTTGTGGCGTTCTCTGTATTTCCTGGATTTGAATGTTGGCCTGCCCTACTAGGTTGGGGAAGTTCTCCTGGATGATATCCTGAAGAGTGTTTTCCAACTTGGTTCCATTTTCCCCCTCACTTTCAGGCACCCCAATGAGACGTAGATTTGGTCTTTTTACATAATCCCATACTTCTTGCAGGCTTTGTTCATTTCTTTTTCTTCTTTTTTCTTTTGGTTTCTCTTCTCGCTTCATTTCATTCATTTGATCCTCAATCGCTGATACTCTTTCTTCCAGTTGATCGAGTCGGTTACTGAAGCTTGTGCATTTGTCACGTATTTCTCGTGTCATGGTTTTCATCTCTTTCATTTCGTTTAGGACCTTCTCTGCATTAATTACTCTAGCCATCAATTCTTCCACTTTTTTTTCAAGATTTTTAGTTTCTTTGCGCTGGGTACGTAATTCCTCCTTTAGCTCTGAGAAATTTGATGGACTGAAGCCTTCTTCTCTCATCTCATCAAAGTCATTCTCTGTCCAGCTTTGATCCGTTGCTGGCGATGAGCTGCACTCCTTTGCCGGGGGAGATGCGCTCTTATTTTTTGAATTTCCAGCTTTTCTGCCCTGCTTTTTCCCCATCTTTGTGGTTTTATCTGCCTCTGGTCTTTGATGATGGTGATGTACTGATGGGGTTTTGGTGCAGGTGTCCTTCCTGTTTGATAGTTTTCCTTTTAACAGTCAGGACCCTCAGCTGTAGGTCTGTTGGAGATTGCTTGAGGTCCACTCCAGTCCCTGTTTGCCTGGGTATCAGCAGCAGAGGCTGCAGAAGATAGAATATTTCTGAACAGCGAGTGTACCTGTCTGATTCTTGCTTTGGAAGCTTCCTCTCAGGGGTGTACTCCTCCCTGTGAGGTGTGGGGTGTCAGACTGCCCCTAGTGGGGGATGTCTCCCAGTTAGGCTACTCAGGGGTCAGGGACCCACTTGAGCAGGGAGTCTGTCCCTTCTCAGATCTCAACCTCCGTGTTGGGAGATCCACTGCTCTCTTCAAAGCTGTCAGACAGAGTAGTTTGCGTCTGCAGAGGTGTCTGCTGCGTTTGTTTAGTTTATTGTGCCCTGTCCCCAGAGGTGGAGTCTACAGAGACAGGCAGGTTTCCTTGAGCTGCTGTGAGCTCCACCCAGTTCGAGCTTCCCAGCAGCTTTGTTTACCTACTTAAGCCTCAGCAATGGCGGGCGCCCCTCCCCCAGCCTCGCTGCTGCCTTGCCGGTAGATCACAGACTGCTGCGCTAGCAATGAGGGAGGCTCCGTGGGTGTGGGACCCTCCCGGCCAGGTGTGGGATATGATCTCCTGGTGTGCCTGTTTTTTAAAGCGCTGTATTGGGGTGGGAGTTACCCGATTTTCCAGGTGTTGTGTGTCTCAGTTCCCCTGGCTAGGAAAAGGGATTCCCTTCCCCCTTGCGCTTCCCAGGTGAGGCAATGCCTCGCCCTGCTTCAGCTCTTGCTGGTCGGGCTGCAGCAGCTGACCAGCACCGACTGTCCGGCACTCCCCAGTGAGATGAACCCAGTACCTCAGTTGAAAATGCAGAAATCACCGGTCTTCTGTGTCGCTCGCGCTGGGAGTTGGAGACTGGAGCTGCTCCTGTTCGGCCATCTTCTCTTCCTCGTCTATTGTTATCAGAGGGGTGTGTATGTGTATTTTGTCTTAGAAATGTAGTCATTAAAATATATTATTTATGTCATCAAGGGATTGTTGTTAATAGAATATTAACCCTCTGTGTATGTCATTGCTACAACTCTTTGTCAAATATGTTGAGTTTAAAAAAGGTTTACAGTATTTTGTTTCATATAAAACTAAAACAGTTATATTATTTTAATATTTTAATATAATGATATCTACCTATCTTTCTTTTAGAGTCTCTGATTTTGGAAATATTAGAAGGTCTTATTCTATGCAGAGGTCCTATAAGTAGTCACTTATATTTTTCCTTTAGAACTTTTATGGGTTCATTTTAAAAGTTAATCATTTATTAATTTTTATATTTAATAATCAAACTTTTATTAATTTATTTTTTGTACATGTGACTTAAGGTGTGAATTATATATTTTTTCCAGGAGACTTACTAATTATGCTACTTGACTTATGAATTATTGCTGTACTAATTTTCCATATCATATATGTGTATGATATGTAAATAGATACTGTAGATATAGATATATCTCTCTATACAGGCTCTTGCACTCTGACAGGCTGGAGTGCAGTGGTGCAATCATAGCTCACTGCAACTTCAAAATCTCAAAATCTTGTGCTTAATCAATCCTCCTCCCTCAGCCTACCAAAGTGCTGGGATTACATGTGTAAGCCACTGTGCCTAACAAATACATTTTATTTTTTTTTTATGTCTTTTGGATCTTTTTAAAAATTTTGTATTGAAAGGATTACAGTATTTTCATCAGAGTAGCTTTATGGGAACATTTAATGTAAAATAGAACATGTCCAGATATTTACTATTTTCTAAACTAACATTGGTTATACTCATCACTCCCAAGACGTTTACTTGGAAGTGATAGGAACTTATCTTTCATTCACTTATATTAAAGAAATTAAGTTTTGATAATTTATTTAAATTATTAATAGAGCTTAAAAAGGTTGTAATAGAACCTTTATTTTCTTGGTTATCTGAAATACGAATTAAAAGATGGCCCACTGTGAGTGAGCTGGAAATGCCTAATTGCCCTTGGTTTAAAGTAGAGGAGGGGATCCAAAGGCTTAGGGAAATCGGGAGGTTGGAGTGGATTAGTCACTTTAGACCTACTCATCCCAGCTGGGAGAGTCCAGAAGATATACCCTTGACCAATACTTTGTGAAACAGATTTGTGAGGGCAGCACCTGCATCCTTGAAGAGTTATGTAATTGCTCTTCTCTCATATAACAGACACTTCTTTTCACTCGACTGCAAAATGTAAATGCAATGGGATCCCTAGGTGGCAGAGGCCAAGTGACGGCACTCAACCATCAAAGTAAGGTGGGTGTAGCTACCCTAATGAACAGCAGAGGCAAAGTGGCAATCAGAATAGTGTGACTCATGTAGAACCCTGGCACTGGCTAATGAATCACAGAATTCCCAGAAGTGAAGATGTTAGGAAGCCTACTGCATTCTAACTTAATTTATATAAGCAGAAAGCTTCCAGGTCAAGTGGACAAAAGACTAATTTAAATTATAAAAACATAATCGTCAGGCATGGTGGCTCATGCCTGTAGTCCCAGCACTTTTGGAGGTCAAGGCCGCCGGATCACCTGAGGTCAGGAGTTAGAGACCAGCCTGCCCAACATGGTGAAATCCCATCTCTACTACAAATACAAAAAATTAGCCAGGCGTGGTGGTGGGCACCTGTAATCCCAGCTACTCGAGAGACTGAGACAGGAGAATAGCTTGAACCTGGGAGGCAGGAGATTGCGGTGAGCTGAGATTGCACCACTGCACTCCAGCCTGGGCGACGAGTGCCAGTTTCAAAAAACAAACAAAAAACAAAACAAAACAAAAGAAACAACAACAACAACAACAAAACAAACAGAGAATCAGAACCCCTCAATCCATTTTCAGATTTGAACCAGTTTACAGACACAGAACCCTTTGAATGAAGAGGAGACCAGCTCCCCTTGAGGAAGGCCCCACTATACTACCGACAATATATGCTGTTAATCTTTCTCCTATCTTTTCCCAAGGAGACCTCCAGCCTTTTACCAGGGTAACTGTGCATTGAGGAAAGGAAAATAATCAGACATTTTGAGGACTCTTTAATAAACTTGCCTCTATCTGTACATCTATCCTATTAGTTCTGTCCCTCTGGAGAACCCTAATACAACATTCTTTCCATGCCTAATTTTGTGAGAGTTTTAATCATGAGTGGTGTTGAATTTTGTCAAATGTTTTTTCTGCACCTTTTGGGACCATCGTATGGTTTTTTCTTCTTCTTCTTTCTTCTAATATGGTGAAGCATACATACTGATTTGCATGTGTTGAATCAACCTTGCATTCCTGTGATATATCCCACAACATCATGATGATTAATCCTTTTAATATACTGTTGAATACAGTTTGCTAGTATTACATTGGTATTTGCATCTATATTCATCAGTGATATTGGTCAGTAGTTTTCTTACAGTGTTGTTGTCTGATTTTGGTGTCAAGGTGATACTGGCCTCGTAAGTTTGGAAATATTCCCACTTCTTCAATTTTTGAAGGAGTTTGAGAAGGATTGGTATTAGTTCTTTTATAAGTTTTTTGTAGAATTCATCTGTGAAACCTTAAGCTTTTCTTTGATGTAAGATTTTAAATTACTAATTCAACTTGCTTACTCATTATTGGTCTGTTCAGATTTCCAAGTTATTCTTTGTTCACTCTAGGTAAATTATATGTTTTTAGACATTTATCTATTTCTTTTAAGTTGCCCATTTTTTTCCATAGTGTCTGCCATAATCATTTGGTTTTTTTGTGTGTTATCAGTTGTAACATCTCATGTTTCATATTTTATTTTATTTGAATTTTTTTTCTCTTTTTCTTAGTCTCACTAAGGGTTTGTCAATTGTTCTTAGCTTTTCGGAAAAACAATTCTAACTTCTGTTTATCTTTTCTGTTGTTTTTCTAGTCTTTATTTCTGCTATTTCTGCTCCTTTATTTGTTATTTCCATCCTTCTACTAATTTTGGGCTCATTTTAAAAGTTTCTTGAGGTATATTCTAAAGTTGTCTAGTTATTTGAGGTTGTTCTTTTTTGATGTATTTATTGCAATGAACTATCCGCTTAGAACTGTTTTTGATGAATTCTATAGTTTTGGCTGTTTGTATTTTCATTTTCATTTGTCTTAAGACATTTTCTCCTTTAATTTCTTCTTTGACCAATAGTTGTTCAATATCAAGCATATTGCTCAATTTTTACTTATTTGTTAATTTCCCATAATTTGCTTACTTATTAGTTTCTAGTTTCATATAGTCTTAGAAAATATACTTGAAAGATATGGTTTCAGTCTTCTTAAAATTGTTAAGACTTGTTTTGTGGTCTAAATATTCTTGAGAATGTTTTACATGTACTTGAGGAAAATGTTTATATGTACTCGAGGAAAATATGTTTTCTGTTGTTAGTACAATGTTTGGCATGTCTGTGCAGATCCATTTGATCTAACGTGTGTTTGAAGTTCAATATTTCCTTATTGGTTTTCTGTCTGGATGACCTGTTCTATGTTGAAAGTGAGGTTTGAAATCCTCAATTATAATTGTGTTCCAGTCAGTCTATGTTTACTTTTAGATCTTTTAATGCTTGCTTTATATACTTATAAATATATAAAGATGCTCTGATGTTGTGTGTGTGTGTATACATATATAGTATACACTTACATATATATATTTACAATTATGTCCTCTTGATGGATTGACTTCTTTATCACCATATAATGACCTTTATTTTGTCTCTTTTGCCCTAAAATTTATTTTGTTTGAAATAATCATAGCTACACTTGCTCTCTTTTTGTATCCATTTGCATAAAATATATTTTCCCAACCCTTCACTTTCAGTCTATCACTATCCTCTAAGGTTAAGTGAGTCTTCTGTAGGCAGAATATACCTGGGTCTGTGTGTGTTTGTGTCACGGGAGTCTGTGTGAAGAGACCACCAACAGGCTTTGTGTGAGCAACAAGACTATTTATTTCACTTGGGTGCAAGTGGGCTGAGTCTGAAAAGAGTCAGCAAAGGGAGATAGAGGTGGGGCAGTTTTATAGGATTTGGGTAGGTGGTGGAGAACTACAGTTAAGGGTGGTTATCTCTTGCAGGCAGGGGTGGGTATCACAAGGTGCAGGGTGGGGAGATCATGAGACTCATTGTCCGAGGGGGAAATGTCACAGGGTGACTGATTAGCTAGGGTGGGGCAGAAACAAATTACAATAGTGGAATGTCATCTTTTGTGGTTCTTCAGTCACTCCAGGCCATCTGGATGTATATGTGCAGGTCACAGGGGTTATGATGGCTTAACTTGGGCTCAGAGGCCTGACATTCCTGTCTTCTTATATTAATAAGAAAAACAAAACAAAGTAGTGAAGTGTTGGAGCATTGAAAATTTTGGTGGCTACTATGGAGAGATAATGGGCGATGTTTCTCAGGACTGCTTTGAGTGGGATTAGGGGTGGTGTGAGGAACCTAAAGTGGGAGAGATTAAACTGAAGAAAGATTTTGTGGTAAGGGGTAACATTGTGGAGTTGTTAGAAGGAGCAGTTTTGCCTGACAAAGGTCTCTTCTTCTTCTGTTACTCCTACATCTGTGTGTGTGCCTATTAATTGGACAGGCATATGTACACCAGTTTTCCTTACTCCCCAAAATCTGTTTGCAAATAGGACCAAACAGCTTCCTGTTCCCCTCATGACACCAACACTTCATCACTATTTTGTTTTATTTTTTGTATTAATATAAGATCACAGGAATAGGCCTCAACTTACTCACTGCTGAAAAAGTAGGACTCTGTATATTTTTAAATGAAGAGTGTTGTTTTTACCTAAATCAGTCTGGCCTGGTATATGACAACATAAAAAGCTCAAAGATAGAGCCCAAAATCTCACCAACCAGGCAAATAATTATGCTAAACCTCCCTGGGCACTTTTTAATTGGATGTCCTGGCTCCTCCCCATTCTTAATCCTCTAATACTTGCTTTACTCCTTCTCTTATTTGGACCTTGTGTCTTCCGTTTAGTTTTTCAATTCATACAAAACCACATCCAGGCCATCACCAATCATTCCATATGACAAATACTCCTTCTAACAGCCCCACAATGTTACCCCTTACCACAAAATCTTTCTTCAGTTTAATCTCTCCCACTCTAGGTTCCCCACGCCACCCCTAATCCCACTTGAAGCAGTTCTGAGAAGCATCGCCCATTATCTCTCCATAACACCCCCCAAAATTTTTGATGCCCCAACACTTCATCACTATTTTGTTTTGTTTTTCTTATTAATATAAGAAGTCAGGAATGTCAGGCCTCTGAGCCCAAGCTGAGCCATCATAACCCCTGTGACCTGCACATATACATCCAGATGGCCTGGAGCAACTGACGAACCACAAAAGATGACATTCCACCATTGTGATTTGTTCCTGCCCCAACCTAACTAATCAATCGACCTTGTGGCATTCCCCACTTGGAAAATGAGTCTCATGATCTCCCCACCCTGCCCCTTGTGACCCCTGCCCCTGCCCACAAGAAGTAACCTCCTTTAACTGTACTTTTCCACTACCTACCCAAATCCTATAAAACTGTCCCACCCCATCTCCCTTCACTGACTCCTTTTTCAGACTCAGTCTGCCTGCACCCAGGTGATTAAAAAGCTTTGTTGCTCACACAAAGCCTGTTTGGTGGTCTCTTCATATGGATGTGCATGACAGTTTGTATGAGTTTGCATATATATCCATTTTGGCCACTCTATGTTTTTTGACAGAATAATTTATTACATTTACATTTAAAGTAATTACTGATAGGTAAGGAACTTACTGGTACATTTTTAATTGTTTTCTGATAGTTTTATAAACTTTTTGTTCCTTTCCTCCTCTCTTGTTTTCTTTCTTCGTGATTTGATGACTCCTAGCAGTATGCTTTAAATATTTTCTTTTTATCTTTTGTGTATCTATTGTAGGTTTTCATTTATTGGTTGCCCTAAGACTTGCATAAAATATTTTATATTACAGTAGACTATTTTAAGTTGATAAGTTAATTTTAATTGCATATATAAACTGCATGCTTGTACTCTTTCTCCTCCCACATTTTATGGTTTTGATGTCACATTTTACATCTTTTTGTAATTTGCACCTCATAACAAGTTATTGTAGCTTTAATTGCTTTTAATAGTTTTTCCTTTAACTCTTATTCTAGAAATATAATTGATTTACCTACTTCCTTTATGGTATTAGAGTGCTTTGGATTTGACAATGTACTTACTTTACCAGTGAGTCTTATACTTTTATATGTTTTCATGTTACAGCTAATGTCCTCTTCCTTCAACCTGAAGAGTAACCTTTAGCATTTTGTGTAGGGCTGGCCTAGTGGTGATAAACTGTCTCAGCCTTTGTTTGTCTAAGAAAGTCTTTAATACCTATTTATTTTTGAAGGACAAGAATTCTTGGTATGATATTTTTGATTGGCACTTTTTTTTTTTTTTTTAATTTCAGGATGTTGAATTTACTATTCTATTACCTTTTGGCCTTCAAGGTTTCTGCTGAAAAATTCTTTGATAGTCTTATGGACATTCCCTTATATGTAATAATTCATTTTCTCCTTGCTGCTTTCAACTTAGTCTAATTTTTAGTACTTTGATTATAATATCTCTTTTTGTGGATCTTTCTGGTGCATCCATATGTGGAGGAAGTCAGGAGCTTCCTATTTCTACCAGGTTGCTGATGTCACTCTCGGCAAGCACTATCTGATATTTTCTTAAGATTAAATTGCCGTCATGAAGTTTTGCAAGAAGGTCACAGAAATGATATTGTACCTTTTTTATTGTAGTGCATATCAGGAGACATAGATTGTAGATATGTCTTATTTTTAAGAGTATTAGCCATGACTTCATTGTTAACATGGTGTCTGCTCTGTTTATCCAATATAAAGTTAATTTTTTTCTATGCAATTAAAATAAGTACCTTGTGAGAGATATTCTGTGTACATATCCTTTGCTTTTGCTCACTTAAAAACTGTATCCTGAAAATTACTTCACTTAACTTCAAAGAAGTCTTCTTCATTTGTTTTTTCAAACCCTCAATGTACTTCATTACATGGATATGCTGTAGGTTAATTCCACCACTCTCTGAACCGCCTTTTTGACTCTTGCCTTTATGGATTCAAACTGGCTTTGAATTGTCTACCCTGATTTAAAGTCTATAAAAAGAAACACATTCTATTATTGGGCTGTGAAAAAACATGCACTTTAACACATTGCTGGTGGGACTGCAAAGTGGTACAACCTTTTGGCAGTAAATTTTGAAATCCTAACAAATACCTACACATTTACTTACTGTTTAACCAACAATCCCACTTCTAAGAATCTTCCCTGAAAATACCATTTAAAAATCCAAAAGTACATATGCACACATTATTTGTAATTGCAAAATGTTGGAAACAATATAATAAATGTTCATACATAGGTGATTGAAAATATATAAAAGTATAAGACTCACTGGTAAAGTGTTTTTAATAGTCTTTCCTTTAACTCTTGTTCTAGAAATCTTTTAGAAATAAATTCTTACACAGCTCTCTATTAAAGTATTTCTAGAACTCAGCAACTAGCAGACTTGACTTTTCCTAATTGGTTCAATTGCCAGCTTCTCTTCCCCATCTCAAGCTCTAGCTTACTGTCATCCTACCTTGCATTATGGTGTCCCTTTAGCATTATGAGCTGTTTGCTTTCTGCCTAATAATTTCATTTCTTTTTTTTTTTTTTTTTTTTTTTTTTTTTTTTTTTTTTTTTTGAGACGGAGTCTCACTCTGTAGCCCAGGCTGGAGTGCAGTGGCCGGATCTCAGCTCACTGCAAGCTCCGCCTCCCGGGTTCACGCCATTCTCCGGCCTCAGCCTCCCAGGTAGCTGGGACTACAGGCGCCCGCCACCTCGCCCGGCTAGTTTTTTTTTTTTGTATTTCTTAGTAGAGACGGGGTTTCACCGTGTTAGCCAGGATGGTCTCGATCTCCTGACCTCGTGATCCGCCCGTCTCGGCCTCCCAAAGTGCTGGGATTACAGGCTTGAGCCACCGCGCCCGGCCATAATTTCATTTCTTAACACGTGTTCAGCATCAGCTATATCTAGCGGTGGTGTTTATTGCTGTGATTTAAAAGAGTAAGCCATTCTCATGTCTATGAAATTGGTATGCAAATGATAGCTACATTCCAGCATTCCATGAGAGTGGGGTGAGTTCCATGAGAAAGGGGTGAAAGGTGTTATAGCTCACTGTGAAAACACAGAGAAGGAGCAGAATACCTGTCTAAAAAGGGGTAGTAGTTTATGGGAAAGGCTTCATGGCTAACATGAGACTTGAGTGGAGGTTTAATTTTCTATTTGCTTGAAAATTTTCTCCTTTGTTGCCATATCTAGGGCTTCCAATTTTTTGTAAAATAAAAATAGATTAAATATTTTGGTTCATAAATTTGCCAAATGCTTTTCTCTATGAAATTATATATCAAGATCACTTTTGCTTTGTAGTTAAGTATATTGAGCACTTCAGTTAAGCACTTGCTTTTATGAAATTGTTATTATTATTATTTTTAGGAATAGAGTTTTACTCTTTATCAGGCTGGAATGCAGTGGCATGACCATAGCTCACTGCAGCCTCCAAATCCTGAGTTCAAGCAATCTTCCCACCACAGCCTCCGAAGTAGTTAGGACTATAGGTACATGACATCATGCCCAGCTAATTAAAAAGAAAAGAAAAATTTTTTTGTAGAAACAAGGTTTCACTACGTTGTCCAAGTTGTGTTTTTAAAAAACAATTAAAGAAGTCAGATAATTCACATTATTATACTAGAACTATTGTTACGTAGGCTTGGTAGATTATTTACTAATAGTTTTACTATTCGTATTACTATTACTATTGGTAGTTATAGGTATTTATATAAGAATGTAAAATAATCAGCCAGGCACGGTGGTTCACGCCTGTAATCCCAGGACTTTGGGAGGCCAAGGCAGGTGGATCACGAGGTCAGGAGATCGAGACCATCCTGGCTAACACGGTGAAATGCCCTCTGTACTAAAAAGTAAAAAAAAAAAATATTAGTCAGACATGGTGGTGGGCACCTATAGTACCAGCTACTCGGGAAGCTGAGGCAGGAGAATGGCGTAAACCCAGGACGCGGAGCTCACAGTGAGCCGAGATCACGCCGCTGCACTCCAGCCTGGGAGACAGAGCGAGATTCCATCTCAAAATAAATAAATACATAGAAAGAATATAAAATAATCACTCAGTATTTTACTTTAGTACCCAATCATTTATTTCCTCATGAATTTTATGAAGGAGTTATCTTAGAACTCAATTATATTACAGCGTATGCTTTTGAGATTAAGCAGGTGGTAATGCTTGGACTGCACGCTCAGTCTGTCAAAAAGAAACTTCCTCCTACAATGAGAAATTAATGTGCTTGTAAGGCAACAGCAATTTGTTTATGGCCTTTTCATGCAAGGAAGACATCATTACAGGCTCCATCAATACCAGCACAACTTTGATAGAACCTTCAGCATAATTAGTTTTCAACATATTGAAATTGATGAATAACTTTCTAAGTGTCATTATATTCTATATATGTGCTCATTACATGTGCTTTGGAAGGAAGAATAAAAACTTCAAAATGTTTCAAAGTAAGTTCTCTGATTATATGAAAATAAATGTTTGGGTATTTTCTTTATCTTTATTGTGCACAGGTGTAGGAAACTGTGTGTCTGTGCGTGTGTGTATGTGTGCAATGGCACACATGTGCTTTGGAAACTGACTCATAATTTCTAACACTTTGCAAGAAGAGAGAAGTAGAAAAGAGAGGTAACAACCTTCAGCCATTTCTGAGATAGCTAGAACTTGAAGGAAAATAATGAATCATCATGTTTAACAGAAGTTTGAGGGAGTATGGCATAGCATAATCAATTATTTTGCAGCCAGTTATAAATATCCATGTGGAAATATTAACAACATATACTACCATTAAGCAAGATGCTATTTAGTCATTCTTTTTGTTTTTTGATGAAAAGAAACACAAACGAATTGTTGGAGTGATAGAAAGTTTTAAATCAAGGCCTCACCTGGTCAGCAAATCTGATAACTGTTCACTAGCCAACATGCTGCTATAGGGAACTGATAAGATAAAGGAGGAGATCAATTAAAAATAAGTTTTCACAACTTTGTTTGAATTGCATATGTCAAGTGTCATATAATTACTATCAGGATAAAACTGTGTGCTTGACATGAAACATGCTTAAGAAAGACAATTTTCTTCTTCCGTTAGATGGTGGCTAGGGCAATACTTTTGACTAAAAGTGTAAGAGGAAAAAAGGAAGGCCTATGAACATAGTTCTTTAATCAAACAACTTTGACGTTATTTAATTTGGTAGCCATTGAACACTGCAAAGCTGCTTCTGCTAAGTCTGGAGAGTACGACTTTTTGGACTCAGGCCACAATTATACTAGCCATTTGTTGCTCACCTCTGGCTCTAGGGACTCAGCTATTTTCTTTTTCTCTTAAAGGGATATCACTATTCATAGAATTCCTTGCAATCTCTTTCCCCATGAAGACCTTCTGGCTAATAGCCTGTATTTTTCACAAAGAGTTCCATTTATAATGGCCATTTGCTAGGATATATATGCTATTGGGGTATAAAAATTACAAAGGTCATGAAAATCCAATAGAACTTGCCTAGATTAATTATATGTATTAATATTACCCTCTGCTCATTTGGGCACTGACAAGTGTTAAATTGACTGATGTGTTTTCTCTTCTTTCATATGTCATTTTTATTTTCAGAAGTCAGTATTGGAGACACAAAAGATTGCGTGGAGCATTACACATCCAGGTGTAGCCGCATCCATAATAATGCATGCATGAGCAATGCCCTAGGAATGCCCTTTGAAAATGATTAATACAGATGCTATATTTTTAACTAGATACTACAGAAAGAGCATGCAATATCTATTACATAAATTTAATTTTCATTTTGGGCTTTATTATTTGTCATTCTTTTCCTTGAGCATGAAGGATTAAAATAGACTGTGATATTTATAAATGTTTAACAGATCTTCCTTATAGCATGCCCTAGACCATGTTTTAACTGAACAGCTCTTTGAATGGAGCCCCATCAAAGTCCAGGGCTAAAATTAATCTGCCTGAGGTACTACATGAACAGAGTGTGGTTCTTTTGGCGAGGTTTGACAATGTCTTTCCTGGCATTAAAGAGGCTCGGGTTGTAGCCACCCTGGGAAGAATACAACTGAGCTGCTATATCAACTGTGCTTTCACCTTGCAAGATTCTGGACCAGATTCTGGCACAACTGTTCCTATAATCACACCAGAGGATATGTTATTATTATCCAGCTAAAACGAGTCATAAAGTCACTTCCTGTTAGAGATCATTATAAAGACAACTAGAAACTATGGCGATAGTTTGGTATACACTGAGCATTCTTCAAAGGTATTTGTCAAAGTTTTCTGTATACCCTATGGTTTGCAGTTATCTTTCTTTTTAAAAAAAAAAAAAATTTATTTTAAGTTTCTGGATACATGTGCAGGATGTGCAAGTTTGCTATGCAGGGAAATGTGTGCCATGGTGGTTTGCTGCACCTACCAACCCATCACCTAGGTATGAAGCCCCACATGCATTAGTTATTTATCCTGATGCTCTCCCTCTCACTGCCCTTCCCTGACAGGCCACAGTGTGTGTTGTTCGTCTCTCTGTGTCTATATGTTCTCACTGTTCGGCTCTCACTTAAAAGTGAGAACATGTGATGTTTGATTTTTTTGTTCCTGTGTTTGTTTGCTGAGGATAATGACTTAGTACTTTAACCTTGTCCCTAAAAAGGACATGCTTTCATTCCTTTTTATGGCTGCATGGTATTCCATGGTGTATATTTACCACATTTTCTTTATCTAGTCTATCACTGATGGGTGTTTTGATTGATTCCATATCTTTATTATTGGGAATAGTGCTGCAATGAACATATGTATGCATATGTCTTTATAATAGAATAATTTATATTTCTTTGGGTATATGCTCAGTAATAGTATTGCTGGGTCAAATGGTATGTCTGGTTCTAGGTCTTTGAGGAATTGCCACCCTGTCTTCCACAATGGTTGAACTAACTTACATTCCCACCAATAGTGTAAAAGTTTTCCTATTTCTCTGCAACCTCACCAGCATCTGTTGCTTTTTAACTTCTTAATAATCATCATTCTGACTGGCATGAGATGGAATCTCATTGAGGTCTTGATTTGCAATTCCCTAGTGATCAGTGATGTTGAACTTTTTTCATGTTTATTGACCCAGAATTTCCTTAAGTTGATAAACAACTTCAGCAAAGTTTTAGGATACAAAATCAATGTGCAGAAATCAAAAGCATTCCTATACACCAACAATAGACAAACAGAGAGCCAAATCATGAAGGAACTCCTATTCACAATTGCAACAAAGAGAATAAAGTACCTATAAATACAGCCAAAAAGGGAAATGAAGTTCTCCTTGAAGAGAACTACAAATCGCTGCTCAAAGAAATCAGAGAGGACACAAACAAATGAAAAAACATTCCATGCTCATAGATGGGAAGAATCGATATTGTGAAAATGCCGTACCACCCAAAGTAATTTATAGATTCAATGCTATTGCCACTAAACTACCATTGACATTCTTTACAGAATTAGAAAAACTACTTTACAATTCACATGGAACCAAAAAAAAGCCCATATAGCCACAACAATCCTAAGCAAAAAGAATAAAGCTGGAGGCATCATGCTACCTGACTGCAAACTATACTGCAATTTTCCTAAAAAAAAAATAAATAAAAATAAAATGGGATTAGGCCTGACACGGTGGTTCATGCCTGTAATCTCAGCGCTTTGGGAGGCCAAGGCGGGCAGATCATGAGGTCAAGAGATAGAGACCATCCTGATAAACATGGTGTAACCCTGTCTCTACTAAAAATACAAAAATTAGCTGGGCCTGGTGATGTGTGCCTGTAATCCCAGCTACTCGGGAGGTAGAGGCAGGAGAATCGATTGAACCTGGGGAGGTGGAGGTTGCAGTGAGCCGAGATTGAGCCACTGCACTCCAGCCTGGCGACAGAGTGAGACTCGGTCTCCAAAAAGAAAAAAAAAGTGTGTGTGGGGGGGCGGAGGATGAAAACACAAGTAAGAGTTTGTCACTAGTGAAAAAAGGAAGAGATAGGTTTTGTAAAGCTATGTTGAAATTGGATGCTGGGTGAATGGCTAGGTTTCCTTACTAGCCAATTGTCTTAGTCAGTTTGTGCTGCTATAAAGGAATACCTGAGGGTGGGTAATTTATAAAGGAAAGAGGTTTGTCTGGCTCATGTTCTATAGGCTATACAAGAAGCATGGTGCCAGCATCTCCTGGTCAGAAAGTCAGATTGCTTCTACTCACGGTGGAGGGAGAAGGAAAGAGGTATGGGCAGAAATCACATGGCAAGGAAGAAACAAGAGAGAAGGAAGGAGGTGCTGGATTTTTTTCAAAAACCACTTCTTGTCACTCCTGCAAGAATCTCACCAAGTCATTGATGAGGGATCCACCCCCATGACCCAAACACCCCCAAGCATCCCCTACCACCAACACTGGAGACCAAATTTCAACATGAGACTTGGCAGAACCAAGCAGACCATATTTAAAGCATAGCACCAAGAGAGCAGTTTATTCTCATCTGCTTGGAGTAGGAGTGATTCAAGTTAAAAATGCATTTGTGGCACTGGAACACTTTAAGTGTATTAAATGTCAAGTGTATGTGATAATTAATGTAAAATATAATATAACGTAACTTACTTATAGTTATTGACTTCTGTTTCTCCTCACTCTAAACTGTCAGCATGCAGTTTTATTTCAAATAATAATCCTTCTAGGTATGCCCAATAAAAAATAATAGCCAGATGACTCACACGGAAACAAAAATTTATTCAAATTATCTCAAATTTTAGAAACTAAACTAAGATTGACATAGTTACGCATTGCTCTTATAATTATGAGGTTGACACCAAATACACATTAGTCAATCAAATAAAGAGCCTCAATAGTCTGAGATTCACATGACCAACTGAACCAACCTTGTACAAAATCATTCATTTTTTTTCTTCTGCCAAATATAACATATACACAATCTATTTTGCTATCATTTAATTGTATAAGAAGAAAGTTTTTATAAAATAGTTTTTAAATTAGAAGAATTCTTTTTTAAAAACATTATGTTTTTTCTTTTAAATCTAGTAAGTTCTAAATTACACTTTGATGCAACCTCTGGTAAGCTCTAAAACAAACTTATAGTCTCTATTTGTTGTTTTCATTTTCACTCTGGTACTTCTACATCTTACCCCCATGGGGCAAAAAAGAACATTGAAATTTAGCACTATTTAACATATCAATTAAAAAGACACATTAAAAATTAGAATTATGGCCAGGTGCGGTGGCTCACACTTGTAATCCCAGCACTTTGGGAGCTGAGGCAGGCAGATCTCTTGAGGTTAGGAGTTCAAGACCAGTCTGACCAACATGGTGAAACCCCGTCTCTACTAAACATACAAAAAATTAACTGGGAGTGGTGACAGATGCCTGTAATCCCAGCTACTGGGGAGGTTGAGGCAGAAGAGTCACTTGAAATCGGGAGGTGGAGCCTACAGTGAGCCAAGATGGCACCACTGCACTCCAGCCTGGGCAACAAGAGTGAAACTCCGTCTCAAAAAAAAAAACAAACAAACAAACAAAAAAGAATTACGGTGAAATTACATTAAGAATTTTCTATTAATAACCATTCTTTTGGATAAGACATTGTGGATAATCAATGTTTTGAAAATGTTAGCCCTTAATTAGGAATTGCATTTTAAGAGAGAACATTTATGAGAGCTCAAGAACAAGTTGATATTGGACTGCATTGAGCTGATGTTTCTTAAGTTTGGGCTTTAGTTTCTACGTTGATATCCCTGGTGACCTTTAGAGATCACCTTATTTCTCTGGACTAACTGTTTCCTAACACAGAAAACAGGAATAACAATTTCTATATTCTCATCTTAAAAATATAATGGATCTAAAATAGTGGCTGGTTTATTGATTTTATTTTTCTTCATTTCCCTCTTCTTAATAATAACTATTATTCAGTGCTGACTATGTGGCTAGCCATTGTTTTAAGTGTTTTCATAAGTATTAAAGTTTGTAATCCTCTGCCACATGTGCTAGGGTGAGAATTAATCTCATACCTATTTCACTGATGAGAAAACTAAGCCATGGAGATGTCAAGTAACTTCCCTAAAGTCACGCAGTCCATGAGTGCCAGAGCCAGGATTCAGACCTGGTAGACTATACTGTCCATGGCTTTTACCACTACACTTACTGTCTTTTTATTATTATTATTATTATTGTAGCTAAATTTTTTGAGCTAGGTATTTTACTAGAATGTCCACTGAAGCATTATTATAGCCTTATGGATTAAATCCTAACACTACTATTACTTTACACATGAAAAAAAACAGTTACAGCAAAGTTCATTATTTGCCCAACATCACAAAGCAGCATCAGATTGAGCTCAGAGATGTGACTCCAGGAATTGCATTTCCTGGACTGCTACACAAATATATTTCATTAAACAACAGAATTAACTTGTTTATGTTCTGCTTCCCTTTGCAAGGATTTGAGATGGCTTCAAAACATGTTGCATGTTGTTTAGGAAGAAGGCATTAGTTTTGGATAGTTGTTGCAAATGTAACTGTGGAAGTCGCATGACATGGTTCAATAACCAGTGGAACTGAGAGACACGGGTAAAGATACAGTAGTGTCACTGTTCCATCCCAACTGCCTGTAAACTGACGGCTGTGACACTTGCCTTGTCAAGAGTCATACATGTGACTTCAACTCACATTCAGTTGGCCAGAACTAGTTGCATGACCTCAATTTGACTGTGAAGAAAAAAGGAAGGTATAACGTGTTTAGAAAGGAGAGAGGAACCAGGAATGATGAGTATTAGTGATTTCTAGGATACTTCATCTCTATTATAAGAAAAAATAATACCCATCTCCTAGTTGATTGCTTGAATTTAATGTATATGACAGTTAATGTATGGTACATATAGTAAGTTGACATCAACTCTAGTTCATGTTTCTCTTGAAATATATCTATTCAAAAATGAATAATTACTTAGGGAAGCCAACTAGTTAAGATACTTGGGTTTGAAGTTTATTTTTTCATTTCTTCATATGACTTTTACTATGCCTCATAAGCTTCTATAAGTAACAAAAATAATTACATTTATTTGGTATTTACTATGTTCCAGACACCATGTGTTAACTCATTTCATCGTCACACCGACTCTATGATGTGAGCACAATTTATTATGTCTATTTAGTATATGAGAGTACTATCAACTGGATCATTTGTTTGAATTACTGTGAATAAAGCTGTAAAAAGAGAAGATAATTCTACAGCACATCTTGAAAACTTCAGTAATACTGTTGTTGTCAACCTATTTTAAAGATCTGAAAAAAAAAAATCAGCGTTTAGTGAACATTTACTACAGGATAAACACAGTGCTCCTGCTTTAACTTTGTGTTGCATATAACCTTCACATAAATTGGGGCCAGGATAAATACATTAAGCTACATTTGACAGATAAGAAAGATAAGGCATGTAGACTTCAAACCTAGAAATATGTGTATTTGTATATTTAAGGATGAATGGGATGGTTGATGATTAAAATATATTAAAAATGTATTCCCCAAGGATGTCTTTGAAAGAGTTGAATATGGATGTGATGGGGTTTATTGGTTGTTGCAATTTAAAAAACATCTTTCCACCTACAATGGTTTGCTTTGCCATTTTAAATCAAGTTGGACCATATATTCATTTATCTTAATTTTACTTGCTGAGCTTTTAACTGAGACATAGAAATTAGGTAAAGATATTAAGTAGAATAATGACAACAGATATGCATATACAATTGAGGAAAGAAAATAATTACTATTCAAAAAGACTATTCTGATTTGTCTTGTCCCAGGAGGGATGACATATATATTGTATACAGCAAAAGCTTAAGATGTTCTTTTTGAAGTGTTCATTGACTTAATCATTAATAAAAGTTTCATGAAGCTAAGTTATAATTCATGAAATACTTTTAAAACACAGAATTAAACAGTTGATATTATTTTCTATAAAAACGTGTACTAGAAAGAGTGAAAATGTTGCCTTTCATTATATTAACCTTCATATCAGCTATTAGGTTTAAAATAATGTCAAATAGAATAAGCTACAAGGAGCTCATATCATCATTTATTTATATCTTCATACCATTTTAAATGTTCTAGATTTTTAAATTTTCTTACTTCATCTGAGCAATGTATGATATGGTCTAGTACTTTTTATTCATCATGAACAAAATATAAGAGAAATAAATGTGAATCAATGTACTGAGTATTTTAAATTCAAAGAAAACACTGGGCTAATCTGTGTGCACACATGTGTTTGTGTGTGCATATGTGCACACTTGTGTCTGGCAGAACAAGCACATTGCTTATAATGGCTGTATTCAGTGTGGCTCATTCTCCAATTTCCCCCCAAGTTATTAGAAATCTCTAAAAGTAGACTGTGTATGGAGGCCTTAATAATCTATTGCATACAGCTAACAACGACACTTCATTAATTTTATATAAAACAATTCATCAAAATGTTTGTTACAAAATGTGTATTTATTCCTGCAATTCTGTAAATATGCTCTAAATAAACTATCACTAGCCTATAAGGATCAATGCTTATGAGTTATTTTTCACATAATCAGTTTCATGTAAAATAAAAATACTGTAAAAATGTATACACAGAATAAAGTACTCTTAGCAGCTGTTTTATTAGTTAGAACATTTTTGCTAATGATTTTGATATTTTGGTTCGATGGATGTTTTCTATTAAATGATTGGCAGAAATACAGAGTTTGAATTAAGTCACATATCATTTTGATCAATATTAAAATGTTTCATGTTTATTTTAAACTTAGCATTTTTCCCTCAATAGTATTAGGCAGAATTACCATCCCCGATAGGCACAACAATAAAGCATCATTAATTTCCATATTAGATTTTGGCATAAAAGGAACACTTGCTATTTTATTTATATGTTTCTTCTACTCATTTCCTCTATGTTTCAGTTTTCAATTTGCTGTGATTCCGAATGTCTTGTAATTTTTGAGTCGCATGTGTGCTTTCTAAATAACACAGATGAGAAAGATAAGACACTATTATAGACTGTATTGTATGACTTTATACCTATGAATCAGATTTCAATTTAAGAAAGAACAAACTGTTGAGATACTTGGATTCTTTTTAATTAAAATGTTAAGATTTGGGGTTTCTATCAAAGACTCTCGTTGGGGGGTTCAAAATACCTTGTTTCTTATTCAAATTAAATCTAGTAAATATCTTTCTTTGGTTTATTCCAATGGAGATTATAGCCATATTGTATTATGGGCCAGGAATAAATGTATTGCCTGTCTTTACACTTCATAGTTAGTTTGTTCATTAATCAATATCTAGTGTGTAGAATACTGTCTGATTTACAGCAGCTGTCCAATATTTATATTTTGGGGGGATAAATGTATAGGTATAATTGTATTGTATCAAAATATTTAAAATGAATTAAATGATGATGAAAAGACCTAATATACATTACAAATAGAATTTTTATACACGCATAAATATATATTGTATACAAATAATTTACATAAAGTTTTATAGTGTAATTTTTTTTAATTTTCTATTTGCTGTTGATTTAATGGCTTTCTTGGGAGTCTAAGAGACACTTCTTTAGAAAAACAGCCTAACTTCAACATTACTATATTTGTTATGTTACATTCATTTGCTAAACCTCTGTATATAATTTGTTTTTGTCTCTTCCCAATCAGTTACATTTATATACATTTGTTAAATAGACAAGGCTATCTGACCACTCTTCAAAATGCTGTTGCTATAGAAATTTAGCCAAATATGTTAAGTATGACACTATAAAAGTGGGTTTTAAAATACAGCCTTGACAAAGATATGATCCATTTTACAATATTACTACAAATGAAACAAAACAAACCACCACCAACAAAAAAACATTTTTAACATACATTGAAAAATAATATTCAAGATTCCAAGGGCTCTAATTTTGAAATTCTAAAATTTCAGGAAACTCCCCTAGCTAGTTTGTGATGCATTCATTTTAAAAATCAAAGACTAGATTAAGAAACCTTCATGCTACTATGTGTATTCCGGAAAAACCATTGAGGAACAGTTCAATTTGGTTGTAAGATTCTTTATTTTGTAAACTATACATAAACAGTAAAAAAGAAAATGCATTATACTTTAAATATTACATAAAGTCAACATTAAAGTTTGTATTGAGTGTGTATAAATTAAATTGAAATAATTCATCAATTTTGCTTTCAATGAATTGTATACTGGGAAACCAGTTTACCCACTGTTGAAATTAAAGATACCAATATGTAACATTCAACAGGATTTTCCATTTTTATTATGGGCACAAAACCATTGGTCTGATATAGTTAAAAGTGATGGTGTGCCAAAATGTCTACACAATTAATTAACATGCTAACTTAAACACAGCGGTTAAAGTAATTTTTGCTACAGTTAAATCTTAAATGCTACTCTACACAATAATCATAAACAAGTCCACATGGCAATTATGTAACAATAGAAAAAAAGGAAGAAACATATCCCGTTTTCTTCATTCCAGCAGCAGTACCTTTACTGTTATTAATCTGTTAATTAGGTGTGCTTATATATTGCGTAATATACTATATTGGTATGCATGCTAAAATCTTTCTATTTCTATTTTTGCAAGGCACCATACAATACGTTCTCTAGGTTTCGGCACTACTAACAAAAATAACATAATTCGAAGATTAAATGTAAATTTTTATCTAAAATGGGAAATAAAACGAAAATTAAGAATTTAAAATTTGACCTTGGGGCAAATGACAAACTTTGTAAAAATACGGTTTAAGTCAATCTTTCCCTTTGTCTTCCTAATTTAAATTCTGAAACCTAAGTTGCTGGTCAGAAAGATAAAGAAATCTAGAAAGGCAAATAAATCATGTTATTAAAGAATATTTTAAAAAATCTGCATGAGACTGCCATCCAAATTAAAATACACATTGGAAAGAACAACTAAATTTTTAACTTTCAGAATCCATGGTTTTCCATACTTGCCATTTTGTAAAATGTACTATGAGATCCAGAATAATTTCATAGTTAAAAACACCACTATTAATGTAAACACAACGGAGGACTCTACAATTGTCACTTCACTTTTCTTGCCATATGGTATCTCTCTGTTATCCTGACTCATCTAGGTCTAGCAAGATGCTACTTTGGAAATGCAATTAAAGCATGCATATTTTTCTTAAATCTTCAGGACCCAGGTCATTAATAATTTATTCATTTTAAATTTCACTTAGAATTATCTTTCAAAAAATTAACATGTACGATCCCAAGCACTGGCTGTCATTTTGCTTATGGAAGATTTACGAAGTTTGTTCTCATGAAAAATTTATTATAGTAGCACTTCAAAACTTTATTTTCTCTGACTAGACTGCATATGTATTTTCTTGTTGTGTAAGGAATATAAAAACTCAAAGCAAATCATTCTTATTTAAACACAAAGTTCTATAACTTTAGCTGCAATTTTTCAAATAATTATACAAAATATATGTGAGGTTTAGAATCATTTTGTTATTGGGGAAGAAGATAATTTTAAATAGGCTATCATTTTTGTAAATATTAGAAATGTAGAATTTATTGATTTCAACTGACATCAATCAAATGTATCCATCATGATCATCACCACCATCATCATCA
This sequence comes from Macaca fascicularis, assembly GCF_037993035.2. NCBI lineage: Eukaryota > Metazoa > Chordata > Mammalia > Primates > Cercopithecidae > Macaca > Macaca fascicularis. The sequence continues at coordinate 171,611,606 of NC_088379.1, forward strand.
TCCCCTTCATCTTCATCATCATCTTCAATTTCATCTTCATCATTCATAATATCGTCTTCATCATCCTCATCATCAGTCCATTCATGGAAATCTCCACTAGCAAAATCTCCAGAGATCTCAAAATCTATAGCTTGAAAAAAGTGAACATAAACATTACCTTTATTTGACTGAATAGTGTTAATTACTGAAAGACAAAATCCTTACAAAAATTAAGAATATTTTTTAAAAAGTAATTGCTTTTCTCTTTTATTTATCAAAGATAAGGAAAGATCCATTTTCTGGAAAATTATCACATGTTAAAATCTATCATTTGTTAAAATGTATGTGCTAAAAGCAGAATCATTATCGAGGTGTGTTATGCAAGATTGATCTCAGCCCAGTTTTTATAGAAGTTCATGTCAGACTGTGCATTTTAATTTAAAATTTCTTCTGCAAGTGTGACAGAAAAAGTGCCCCATCAAATATGTCCATTTCCTAATCTCCAGAACCTATAAATATGTTACCTTACATGAAAGAGTGACTTTGCAAATACGGCTAAGTAAAGGAATTTGAATTGGAGAGATTATCCTGAATTATCCAGGTGTATCCAAATTGTCACTTAGGTTCTTAAAATAAGAAAATGTTTTCCAGATAGAGTGGGAAGGAGCTAGGACTACAGAGGAATGATCAGAGACACCATGTTGTCAGCTTAAGATTAGAGGAAAGAATCCATGAACCAACGGATGCAAGCTGCCTCTAAGAGGTGAAAAGGGCAAGGAAATAGATTTTCCCCTAAGGCCTCCATAGAGGAGCACCCTCCTGCTGACATCTTGATGTTGAGCTTAGTGAGACCTGTGTTGAACTTCTGAGGTACGGAACTGTAGGATTAACGTTTGTTGTTTTAAGCCACTAAGTGGGAATTTGTTACTACAGCAACAGAAAACTAATATTTTACAAAATATTTTAAAAATAACTATTAATATTTATGGAGGCAATAATGCACATACATATTAGCATTCACCACGTATTGACTTTTCAACTCCTCCAGTGCTCGTGTGGATTTATTTTCTACTCTTTCTAATATTTTATTCTTATAATTCTTTTGTATCTAATTATAACAAATCCAATTGATGTACTTCAAGGTTTATAAATTTGTTGATCTCACGAGACAACACACTAAAATTCCCATCTTAACTGAAGAAAATATTGTTTCATTCTCCAACTTCATCTGCTGTATTAGTTATACAATGTTAAGAAAACTCAGATGTCCACGTTCCAAAAACAATGTTCTTGTTCACTTAAGGAACTCATCTCCATATAACTTTTACTTACAACATAAAAAACTTATGTATCCATCATTGTTATCAATGACAACTGAAGTAATTTATAATGCAACTACTTTACAGTACATATTACAAAGATGTGTTCCCTCTATGTAAAATTTATGTAAGATAGCTACTGAATCCTCTTTCTTCCTACTTAAATCTAATTGCATTGGCCAGGTCAGCAAACAAAACTAAGCTATTAAAAATGTTATGAACAAATGGATTCAGAGCAGGAATTTAAAGATTAAATGAGACTACTTTTATTGTTTATCTTTTTTCTTAACAGTCTTAGTTTATTAGTCTAAAATTTGCTTGAAGAATACATCTAAATATTTTCTAAAATGCAAGACTAAAAAGTACTTTATTTTCATTTTTGATCATTTATATTAATTGAAACACAATGAATTAATTCCTAGTGCATGTGTGTGTGTGTGTGTGTGGGTGTACAATGAAGTGGCTTTTGTCATGAAAACTGTCTATAATACAAACAAAATTGACACTTGCATTCTAGAAAAATGTTTTATGAAGTACAAATGGTACTACAATGGAAATTTTAAAATGCATGTATGTTATGTTCAACTAATTGTTACATTCTATTTTAAATATATACAAAGGCCGGGCGCAGTGGCTCAAGCCTGTAATCCCAGCACTTTGGGAGGCCGAGATGGGAGGTTCACGAGGTCAGGAGACTGAGACCATCCTGGCTAACATGGTGAAACTCCATCTCTACTAAAAAATACAAAAAAAAATAGCTGGGCGTGGTGGCGGGCACCTGTAGTCCCAGCTACTCGGGAGGCTGAAGCAGGAGAATGGCCTAAACCTGGGAGGCGGAGCTTACAGTGAGCTGAGATCTGGCCACTGCACTCCAGCCTGGGCAGCAGAGGGAGACTCTGTCTCAAAAAAAATAAATAAATAAAAATAAATAAATAAATACACAAAAAATGCATGTTCCTAAAAAAGAATTTGAATATTAACTAACTATAATTCCCTTTAAACAATCAAATTACATTTTCCTCACTCAAGCACAAGGAAACATGCTCATATAGCTGTAATTTATGAACTTTTACTTTAAAAAGGTTTGTATTTCTTTGGCTGGTGAACCCACATATTCCCTAAGTCACCATCTCCAGAGGTATACAGACAAAAGGGTGTCATCTGAAGACATGATAAATAGAGTTTATTGACTTGCAGTAGGATGAATGAAAAAGGTCTGCTTCAGCTGAGAGGAAAAGAAGTACCTCAACCACTTTCTGAATTTGAAGTAGGAAAGGAACCCAGCTTTTAATTAATCTCTCTAGAAAATCTAAATTATGCAATGACCACTTATTATCTATCCAAGTTTTTAACATGCTAGGAGTAAGTTTTTTTGTCAGTTCCTCCACCCTATATATTCTATAGTCTTTGCATAGAGTAAGTACTGATTAAATGCTTGAACAAATGAATGAGGCTCTAAAGCACTTAATTCTGTGCTTGGGAAATTATGAAATAAGTAACCCTTCTCCTTACCACAATCTGCAACACCATTTATTCTGGATCCCATGACTTCATTTCCGTATCTGTCAACACACCAGCACTGTCCAACACTGCCGTGGCATTGTGTTGGCTTGTAGTAACCATCTTCATCACACAGGGGGATATACTGTCCTGTTGAAACAAGCCACAGGCATACAAACACACACATGTAGTTTATGAATAAGCTGTGATCCTTTTTGATAGGCACCAAATTATGCATTAATGAATTAAAGACATACACATATGGAGTGTCCACTGTATTCCAGGATAGATACCAGTGATGCCTTAGACGAAATCAAGGAAGTCTTTTCTGTCATGGAGCTGGCCATTGCCACAGTGAACTGCTTATAGTTCAAGGATTCATGTCCTTTGTTAAGCAAATTACTATTTCATTAGTTCTCACTGTGCAAAGGGTAGTGTTTCAGAGGCACAATACAGAATTAACATCTGATTAGTGCCATGTTTATATTAAATCACCCAGACCACTTAGCATGGCAGAAGACCTGTCACCATCTGCCTCCATCACTGGAAACTTTCTACTTTCATTTCCCCAAATGTTCATTCTTATATTCCAAGCTCTTTCCAAATCAAACTCTCTGTTTTTCCCAAATTCAATGCTGTTTTGTCTCTTTACACATTGTTTATGTCAACTAGAATCTCTCTTCTCTCTTCCATTTTAAGATGTGACTTAAATGTGACCCACAATCTAAAGTCTTCTTTTCAAGTGATTCCTGATTACTTCTTCCGTTCTCTGTGTATGTGTGTGTGTGTGTGTGTGTGTGTGTGTGTGTTGACTGTCCCTGCGTACTTTCACCACTATATTGTGATATCATCTATAGTTAGAAATATTTAGGTTCTCTTCATTTTCATTGTTGTATGAACAACATCTCAAACCCATGGTCTAGAGGGAACACAGTCTATTGGGAATAGTAGAACAGATAGACAAATTTATTTATTTCTTTATTGAGACAGAGTCTTGCTCCATTGCCCAGGCTGGAGCACAGTGGCACGATCTTGGCTCACTGCAACCTCTGCCTCCCAGGTTCAAGTGATTCTCCTACTTCAGACTCCTGAGTGGCTGAGATTACAGGCTTGCACCACCACACCGGGCTAATTTTTGTGTTTTTAAATAGAGATGGGGTTTCGCCATGTTGTCAAGACTGACCTCAAACTCCTGACTTCAAGTAATCCTTCCACCTCAACCTCCCAAAATACTGGGATTACAGGCATGAGCCATTGTTTCCGACCAGAGACTGATTTTTATATCTATAAAATCTAACATACTCCATGGCACAATGCTCATGATAAATGCTTAATTAGTAATTTAAAAGTGAAATCATGTTCTTTATAAGTACTCCAAACAATTTAAGTTCTAGGAGATAATAATATTTTATTTTATTTTCTAACTATTTTTTCTTCTGTGACCAGAAGCATGATAGTTATTGGTGAATTAAAATAAATAAATAAATAAATAAATAAGTGGATAAAAGACAAAATTTACTTAGTCTTGTAACCATATGGCATCAAAATTTCACTATCTCAAAAAGTTTGAAAATTGTTATATGCAAATTATTAACAGTTAACAAAACTATATTTATTCAAATAGCTGAACTGCTAATCTTTCAATGAGATATACAAAATATCATTAACTACAGAACACTTTCTATGGATTCAAGGCCAGAAAAAAAATAAGGAAAAAAATTCAATGTTGTTACATCTACAGCTTTTACAACTACCATGATTTGACATACTTGACACATACATGTTATGATGTATAGTTAATGTGACCATAGTTGATACTTTATGCCAGTAAAGTTGGTTGATGTCTGCAGTTTTAGCATAATTCTTAAGAGTACTCTCTTTTCCTTTCAAAGACTGAATCTCTAAATCAGGACATGTGGCACCATACTCGTATATAACAAGTGATCAATTTCAGACGCATATAATACCCCACCCAAATTAGAAGAAATGCTTAAAGCCTTTAGTGTTCTCTATAAAAATTTTCATTTATATTATGAAAAAATAATGAAGGTAACTCTTCCCAAATGGGCACAAAGTATTTTTTTTATACCTTCAAATAATAAAAACCTGTATTCTAACAGATTTTTGTTACTAATAGACCTTAAGTAGAAAATACTTTTCAGTTTAATTTCAATGGCTTACTTTATAGTACACGGCTAAACTTTGGTTTGCCAAGACAAACCTATATAAGAACGTATTGTTATTATTATTATTTTTTTGAGATGGAATCTTGCTCTGTTACCCAGGCTGGAGTACAGTGGCACCATCTTGGCTCACTGCAACATCTTACTCCCTGGTTCAAGCGATTCTCCTGCTTCAGACTCCAGAGTAGCTGTGATTACAGGCACACACCACCATGCCAGGCTAATTTTTGTATTTTCAGTAGAGGTGCGGTTTTGCCATATTGGCCAGGGTGGTCTCAAACTCCTGAACTCAGGTGATGTGCCTACCCTGGCCTCCCAAAGTGTTGGGATTACAGGCGTGAGCCACTGTGCCCAGCCAGAATGCATTGTTTTCATTTGTGAGCTATGATATCTCCTGCATCTTGTAACAGGGTTAAAAGAAACATGACACATTGTAGCATTTATCATTAGTAATTTTCACACCTAAAAATGTTTTATTACAAAACACTAATTTTTTAATTCTGTACAATGGCCACTGAAACAAGGATTTGCAAGTAATGTGAAAAATCCTGTTATTTAAACATAATATATTGTAATTACAAAGATGGTAAGTCAAAATATAAAACAGATTAATCAGATCCAGAGACATTAGAGTTATGTGCCACTGAATACACAAGTATGTTAATATATGTGAAAATAAATATTGCATATGTGGTGTCACACTTTGGATTCCAAAATAGAAAAAGAAGAACAGTGGCAAAACTGGTGATATCCAAATAAATTCTGAAGCTTACTTAATAGGACTCTAGCAATGCTAATTTCTTAGATTTTTACAAATATTCCATCATTATTTGGCACATGCAAGACGCTATATTTAGAGGAAGCTGGGTGAAGAATGTTTGGAAGCTATGTACCTTTGTCACCATTTTTATAAATTTAAGACTATTCCAAAAATAGTTTATTTAAAAATTGTATGGTTATATGAATAAACCACTCATATGTAATAGTTTAATAATCCGTTTATATCCAAAAATTTAAATATTTCAAAGCTTTGAATAAAATCTGAAATATCTATCTATCTACTTATACATTTATTTATTAAAAGTAGGGTAGTAAAAAATACTAATGAAAAATACTAACAAGTCTGTTCAAATTTTCCTGAGGTACTCAGAGCACCTTTTCACCCAATTTATAAAACTACTTGCTTTAAATAGCACACATACATATATATATATTTGCCATCAATTCTTAAATCTTAACCATAGAATTAGAACTGAATTTTCTGCTGATGTTTTAACTTTAGCATTGCTTAAATCTCTCTTTTTACTTAATAACTTTCAAAATGAACATTATATTAGGGTAATAAAACAGACATAATATCTTTCAATAGGTAAGGTAATAAAAGTAAGTTTAATGGCTTTCAAAAAGTTCATAAATTTTGTTGCTGAAATTTAGTGCAGTCTATCTTTGTTGGATTAATATTGATTTTATGTTGCTGTTTCCCTGGGGTTATTTATGTAAGCAATAAAGCCTTCAGAAAAATGATCTATTACTCACCTAGGAGCTTCTTTACCCCTTGCCGCTTCTGAATATTGCTGAGCTCCGTCTGGCAAGGTGGGTCTGCAATGACATTAAAAATGTTACTTAGAGGATTGTAGTTAAACAAAGAAAGTGTAATTTCTATGTTATCAAACTTCACTTGGTCTTTGCGTGCCTTCAGAAGACACGTATTACATATTAATTGGTTTACTTATGAAGATACATTCATATAGATACATACATGTGTCTGTCTATCATCTATCTATCAATCATCTATCTATCTATCTATCTATCTATCTATCTATCTATCTATCTAATATCTATCTATATATAGAGAGAGAGCACTCATGCTACTTTCCTAATTGTCAATATATCTATCACCTTGGTTTTCCTCAGAATGCCTGGATCAGATTTTTTAAAAGTATAAGAGATACTTATATGATGAAAAATACTTCTTATTTGCTTTTAAAAGGTCAATCAAGTCAGAAATGTGAATTCAACTAATTGACTGCTACTGAAGCAATTAACTGATTATGTTTTCCCCTCATTTAAAAGTTTCTATGATATAGACAAATAACTTTGTGTTACAAAAGTAACATATGAAAAAGTTAATGCTTCTTTCCAGCTTTGTTAAAGATCTTATTATAAATTTTAATATTGTATAATGTTAAGAGATATTGATCTTTTTAGTTTCATCCATATATGCAATTTAGGAACAGGATGTAATATAAAATTATTTCTGATAAGCCATCATTTAAAAATAAGCTGAAAACATTTAAACCAATTTGGAAATAATCTTTGCCTATTTTCAAACTTAACCACTTGAAGGAGGACATTTGTAGAGAAATGTAAAATTCTAAATAGTCACAATATAGTTTGTCTTATATTGTTACTCTTATATTTACTATTGGCCCTTCATATCTGTGAGTTCTGCACTTATAGATTCATCCAACCGCTAATCGAAAATTTTCAAAAAATAAAAAAAACAGAGATGATTTAAAGCATATAAGAGGACGTGTGTAGGTTATATGTCAATACTTTGCCATTTTATAGAAGGGATTTGAGTGACTTGATTTTAGTGTTCACAAATTGTCCTGTCATCGATACCCCTTGGATATCAAGAAATAACTGCATATAATTATATACATACATAATATGTAAAATATATAGTCTTATCTGAAAGCAGTTTAATGTATTTTGTATTCATAGTCTAAACACTTGCTGTTAATGCTTGCTATATAAAAGTGGCATTATAAAATAGTAAAACTGCAAAATAATATACTGTATCTTATTGTCCTGTGGTATAACTTTTTAGTAAAAAGGTAAAGTATAATTAATTTAAATGATTTTAAAAGTATATAATACATTGAATTCAAAATATTCAGTTATTACATTTTATGTAAAAAAGTGGAATAAAGAATGAGATAGGTGCTTAATATATATTTTGTAGTTTAATATGTGAATTTAATCTTGCAAAATCTAAAAAAAAATTCATCTTACAGAATCTAAAATGGAAAGAAAGAGAATCATTCCAAGATGGCCAAATAGGAACAGCTCCAGTCTATAGCTGCCAGCGTGAGCGACGCAGAAGGCAGGTGATTTCTGCATTTCCAACTGAGGTACGGCATTCATCTCATTGGGACTGGTCAGAAAGTGGATGCTGCCCACAGAGTATGAGCCAAAGCAGAGCAGGGCATCACCTCACCAGGGAAGCACAAGGATTCAGAGAATTCCCTTTCCTAGACAAGGGAAGTCATGACAGACAGTACCTGGAATATTGGGACACTCCCACCCTGATAATGTGCTTTTCCAATGGTCTTAGCAAATGGCACACCAGGAGATTATATCCTGCACCTGGTTTGGCGGGTCCCATGCTGAAGGAGCCTTGCTCACTGCTAGCACAGCAGTCCGAGATTGAACTGTGAGGCAGCAGAGAGGCTTGGGGAGGGGTGTCCACCATTGCTGAGGCTTGACTAGGTAAACAAAGCGGCCAGGAAGCTTGAACTGGGTGGAGCCAACTGCAACTCAACAAGGCCTGCCTGCCTCTGTAGATTCCATCTCTGGGGGTGGGGCATAGCTGAACAAAACATAGCAGAAACTTCTGCAGACTTAAACGTCCCTTTCTGATAGCTTTGAAGAGAGCAGTGGTTCTCCCAGCATGGAGTTTGAGATCTGAAAACAAAGAGACTGCCTCCTCAAGTGGGTCCCTGACCCCCGAGTAGTCTAACTGGGAGACACCTCCCAGTAGGGGCTGACTGACACCTCATACAGCCAGGTGCCCCTCTGAGATGAAGCTTCCATAGGAAGGATCAGGCAGCAACGTTTGCTGTTCTGCAGTCTCCACTGATGATACCCAGGCAAACAGGGTCTGGGGTGAACCTCCAGCAAACACCAGCAGACCTGTAGCTGAGGGTCCTGGCTGTTAGAAGGAAAACCAACAAACAGAAAAGAATAGCAGTAACATCAACAAAAAGGACATTCACACAAAACCCCGATGTGTAGGTCACCATCATGAAAGAACAAAGACAGATAAAACCACAAAGATGGGGAGAAACCAGAGCAGAAAGTCTGAAAATTCTAAAAACCAGAGTACCTCTTCTACTCCAAAGGATCTCTCTGAGTTCACCAGCAACAGAACAAAGCTGGATGGAGAATGACTTTGATGAGTTGACAGAAGTAGGCTTCTGAAGATCGGTAATAACAAATTCCTCTGAGCTAAAGGAGAATGTTTGAACCCACCGCAAGGAAGCTAAAAAAATTGAGAAAAGATTGGACGAATGGCTTACTAGAATAAAGAGTGTAGAGGAAACCTTAAATGACCTGATGGAGCTGAAAACCATGGCACAAGAACTACACGACGCATGCACAAGGTTTAGTAGCCGATTCGATCAAGTGGAAGAAAGGGTATCAGTGATTAAAGATCAAATAAATGAAATGAAGTGAGAAGAGAAGTTTAGAGAAAAAGAGTAAAAAGAAATGAACAAAGCCTCCAAGATATATGGGACTATGTGAAAAGATCAAATCTACGTTTGATTGGTGTACTGAAAGTGATGGGGAGAATGGAACCAAGTTGGAAAACACTCTTCAGGATGTTATCCAGGAGAACTTCCCCAATCTAGCAAGATAGGCCAACATTCAAATTCAGGAAATACAGAGAATGCCACAAAGATACTCCTCAAGAAGAGCAACCCCAAGACACATAATTGTCAGATTTGCCAAGGATAAAATAAAGGAAAACATGTTAAGGGCAGCCAGAGAGAAGGTCAGGTTACCCACAAAGAGAAGCCCATCAGACTAACAGCAGATCTCTTGGCAGAAACTCTACAAGCCAGAAGAGAGTGGGGGCCAATATTCACCATTCTTAAAGAAAAGAATTTTCAAACCAGAATTTCATTTCCAGCCAAACTAAGCTTCATAACTGAAGGAGAAATAAAAGCCTTTACAGAGAAGCAAATGCTGAGAGATTTTGTCACCACCAGGCCTGACTTACAAGAGTTCCTTAAGGAAGCCCTAAACATGGAAAGGAAAAACCAGTACCAGCCACTGCAAAAACATGCCAAATTTTAAAGACCATCAATGCTAGGAAGAAACTGCACCAACTATGGGCAAAATAACCAGCTAACATAATGAAAGTTTCAAATTCACACATAACAATATTAACCTTAAATATAAATGGGCTAAATGGTCCAATTAAAAGACACAGACTGGCAAATTGGATAAACAGTAAAGACCCATCAGTGTGCTGTATTCAGGAGACCCATCTCTTGTGCAGAGACACATATAGGCTCAAAATAAAGGGATGAAGGAAGACCTACTAAGCAAATGGAAAACAAAGCAAAACAAAACAAAAAAGCAGGGGTTGCAATCCTAGTCTCTGATAAAACAGACTTTAAACCAACAAAGATCAAAAGAGACAAAGAAGGCCATCACATAATGGTAAAAGGGATCAATTCAACGAGAAGAGCTAACTATCCTAAGTATATATGCACCCAATACAGGAGCACCCAGATTCATAAAGCAAGTCTTAGAGACCTACAAAGAGACTTAGACTCGCATACAATAATAATGGGAGACTTTAACACATCACTGTCAACAATAGACACATCAATGACACAGAAACTTAACAAGGATATCCAGGACTTGAACTCAGCTCTTCACCAAGTGGACCTAATAGACATCTACAGAACTCTCCACCCCAAATCAACAGAATACACATTCTCCTCAGCACCACATCACACTTATTCTGAAATTGACCACATATTTGGAAGTAAAGCACTCCTCAGCGAATGTAAAAGAACAGAGATTATAACAAAATGTCTCTCAGACCACAGTGCAATCAAATTAGAACTCAGGATTAAGAAACTAACTCAAAACTGCACAACTACATGGAAACTGAACAACCTGCTCCTGAATGACTAGTGGGTACATAACGAAATGAAGGCAGAAATAAAGATGTTCTTTGAAACCAATGAGAACAAAGACACAACGTACCAGAATCTCTGGAAGACATTTAAAGCAGTGTGTAGAGGGAAATTTATAGCACTAAATGCCCACAAGAGAAAGCAGGAAAGATCTAAAATTGACACCCCAACATCACAATTAAAAGAACTAGAGAAGCAAGAGCAAACACATTCAAAAGCTAACAGAAGGCAAGAAATAACTAAGATCAGAGCAGAACTGAAGGAGATAGAGACACAAAAAAATCCTTTAAAAAATCAGTGAATCCAGGAGCTGGCTTTTTGAAAAGATCAACAAAATAGACTGCTAGCAAGACTAATAAAGAAGAAAAGATAGAAGAATCAAATAGAAGCAATAAAAAAGGATAAAGGGGATATCACCACCAATTCCACAGAAATACAAACTACCATCAGAGAATACTATAAACACCTCTACGCAAATAAAATAGAAAATCTAGGATGGGCACGGTGGCTTACGGCTGTAATCCCAGCACTTTGGGAGGCCAAGGCAGGTGGATCTCGAGGTCAGGAGATCGAGACCATCCTGACTAACACGATAAAACCCAGTCTCTACTAAAAATGGAAAAAATTGGTCCGGCACAGTGGTGGGCGACTGTAGTCCCAGCTAGTCTGGAGGCTGAAGCAGAAGATTGGCATGAACCCGGGAGGTGGAGCTTGCAGTGAGCCGAGATTGCGTCACTGCACTCCAGACTGGGCGACAGAGCAAGACTTCATCTCAAAAAAAAAAAAAAAGAAAAAAGAAAAAAGAAAATCTAGAAGAAATGGATAAATTCCCAGACACATACACCCTCCCAAGACTAAATCAGGAAGAAGTTGAATCCCTGAATAGACCAATAACAGGCTCAGAAATTGAGGCAATAATTAATAGCCTAACAACCAAAAAAAAGTATAGGACCAGATGGATTCACAGCCAAATTCTACCAGAGGAACAAAGAGGAGCTGGTACCATTCCTTCTAAAACTATTCCAATCAATAGAAAAAGACGGAATCCTCCCTAATTCATTTTTTCAGGCCAGCATCATCCTGACACCAAAGCCTGGCAGAGACACAACAAAAAAAGAGAATTTTAGACCAATATACCTGATGAACATTGATGCAAAAATCCTCAATAAAACACTGGCAAACTGAATCCAGCAGCATATCAAAAAGCTTATCCACCAAGATCAAGTCGGTTTCATCCCTGGGATGCAAGGCTGGTTCAACATATGCAAATCAATAAATGTAATCCATCACATAAACAGAACCAAAGACAAAAAAAAACCACATGATTATCTCAATAGATGCAGAAAAGGCCTTTGACAAAATTCAACAGCCCTTCATGTTAAAAACTCTCAATAAACTAGCTATTGATGGGACAAATCTCAAAATAATAAGAGCTATTTATGACAAACCCACAGCCAATATCATACTGAATGGGCAAAAACTGGAAGCATTCCCTTTGAAAACTGGCATAAGATAAGGATGCCCTCTCTCACCACTCCTATTCAACATAATATTGGAAGTTCTGGCCAGGGCAATCAGGCAGGAGGAAGAAATAAAGGGTATTCAGTTAGGAAAAGAGGAAGTCGAATTATCTCTGTTTGCAGATGACATGATTGTATTTTTAGAAAACCCAATCATCTCAGCCCAAAATCCCCTTAAGCTGATAAGCAACTTCAGCAAAGTCTCAGGATACAAAATCAATGTGGAAAAACCACAGGCATTCTTATACACCAATAACAGACAAACAAAGAGTCAAATCATGAGTGAACTCCCACTCACAATTGTTGCAAAGAGAATAAAATACCTAGGAATCCAACTTACAAGGGATGTGAAGGACCTCTTCAAGGAGCACTACAAACCATTGCTCAATGAAATAAAAGAGGACACAAACAAATGGAAGAACATTCCACGCTCATGGATAGGAAGAATCAATATTGTGAAAATGGCCATACTGCCCAAGGTAATTTATAGATTCAATGTCATTCCCATCAAGCTACCAATGACTTTCTTCACAGAATTGGAACAATACTACTTTAAAACTCATATGAAACCAAAAAAGAGCCCACATTGCCAAGGCAATCCTAAGCCAACAGAACAAAGCTGGAGGCATCACGCTACCTGAATTCAAACTATTCTACAAGACTACAGTAACCAAAACAGCATGGTAATGGTATCAAAACAGAGATACAGACCAATGGAACAGAACAGAGCCCTCAGAAATAATACCACACATATACAACCATCTGATCTTTGACAAACCTGAAAAAAAACAAGAAATAGGGAAAGGATTCCCTATTTAATAACTGGTGCTGGTAAAACTGGCTAGCCATATGTAGAAAGCTGAAACTGGATCCCTTTCTTACACCTTATACAAAAATTAATTCAAGATGGATTAAATACTTAAAACCATAAAAACCCTAGAAGAAAACCTAGGCAATACCAGTCAGGACATATGCATGGGCAAGGACTTCATGACTAAAACACCAAAAGCAATGGCAACAAAAGCCAGAATTGACAAATGGGATCTAATTAAACTACAGAGCTTCTTCACAGCAAAAGAAACTACCATCAGAGTGAACAGGCAACCTACAGAATGGGAGAACATTTTTACAATCTACCCATCTGACAAAGGGCTAACATCCAAATCCACAAAGAACTTAAAGAAATTTACAAGAAAAAATCAAACAACCCCATCAAAAAGTGGGTGAAGGATATGAACAGATACTTCTCCAAAGAAGACATTTATGCAGCCAACAGACAAATGAAAAAATGCTCATCATCACTCCCCATCAGAGAAATGCAAATCAAAACCACAATGAGATACCATCTCACACCAGTTAGAATAGTGATCATTAAAAGATCAGGAAACAAGTGCTGGAGATGATGTGGAGAAATAGGAACACTTTTACATTCTTGGTGGGACTGTAAACTAGTTCAACCATTGTGGAAGACAGTGTGGCAATTCCTCAAGGATCTAGAACTAGAAATACCATTTGACCCAGCCATCCCATTACTGGGGATATACACAAAGGATTATAAATCATGCTGCTATAAAGATACATGCACACGTATGTTTATTGCAGCACTATTCACAATAGTCAAGGCTTTTTGAAAAAATCACCATATAAATTAATAGTTACTTTTTAATAAAATTACTTATTGAACTAAAAGAATACATAAAAACGAAGTTGTATCATATCACTAGCACGCCTTCTCAGTTACCCTGAGAACTTTTGTAACTTCTTGCAATTAAAGTAATGAAATGTTGGCTAAGAGTTTACCCAAACCATTCTAAGTGTTAGAGAAGTTGTATAAGCTCTTTTACTAGCTTAGGTACCATTTATTAAACTATTTCTGCTACACACTAAATGAATCAGAGTGTAAATCTTCTTATGGCTATACAAAACACTTTCGGAGAATGGTGCTCTTTAAATGAAACATAATAAAGTAAAACTTTGCTATGGGTACCTTTAATCAATCCTACAAATATTGCTACAAACCCCAAGAATATTCTCAGATAAAAGTATTTTTCTGTTTCTGTAGACGAAGCATTCAGCGTTATTCAGAATATTTTAAATGTTTGTGTATAGACACCAAAAATATGCTATCATAACACCAAAAAATAAAAATAAAAAACTAAAATAACATTTGTCATCATAAGAAAATAGTACATGACTACATGTATTTTTCTGGCAGTTTAGCTGGATTTACTACTTTTTATTATTTAAATTATTTAAATGCACACTTATCATTAATACTAGGATGTAGGCTTTTAAGAGTATTTAACTTGAAAGCACATATGTAATATAGCCAACAATGTGTGTTTGTGTGTGTAATACATATTTTAATACAGTAAATGTATTTTTTAAACTTTTTTTTAGAGTGGTTCATAAACAGTTAAGTTACTGTACTCAACTAAAGCTTCTGTTGACTTACCACTAATCAATTTATGCATATTCATTTCACCCCTAATTACTGAACTATTACTAAATATGGAAAAGTAATTGAGATAATAAAATACCCCATATAATGTGCTGGTTTTCCATATCGAAGACTAAGAATCATTGATATAGTAAAGTATCTTGTTCTGTCTCTTAGGTGTCAAGAATTTAAAAAAGCATTGACAAGGCAGGATTTACCACATTAATTCCCAGGGTATTTTCCTAAATTAACATCAACATTACACTTACCATTGTTTCTTTAGTTTCTCAAAACTTTATAATAATGTGAGTTTCTTGTTTTTTCCCCTATACATATTTAATATAAACTATCAATTGATTCCGTAAGCGTGATTCCAATTTTACATTATGTTTACATTTCCTAATATACAAAGATGCAGAAAGAATTGGTATCATTCTAACTTTTCACTTGCCTGACCTCCTGCTTAGTATTAAGAGATGCTTTTTCTGCTAGTGAATTTTATAAAAGCTAAGCTATTTTGAAAAGTTTGAAAGACTAAATCATTTTAAAATCACAGGAGTAAAAATAACTTTATTGTGAATGCTCTGGTTCACTCAACTCATTTAATACGATCACAAAATAGAACATTAAAACTCCACAGTATAGTGATAAAAAACTCATTATTTTACATTGTGGGCAAAGCAGATAGCAAATTAATTTTAATGATTACTTTTAATATCTATGTTCTTATATCTCTATGTGCTTCTTGGTGGCTCATAATGGAAACTATAATGCAGTGCATTAATATAAAATATTAATTACTATTTTTCATCTTATTTAGCATGTGTTACATCTCTGGCAGAGTTGTTTGCTCAACAAGCTGCTTATTTGCTCTTTTATTAAACACTTGAATTACAAAAACGTATATAAAATGAATGAGCATAGTGTACTTTTTTATTATCATAAAAAATAAGTAAAATTTGACATGCAGGTCAACTATTTGCATCTGTAGGGGTCTCATCTTTTACCTTGCTGTCTCTGGAAGCAGTAGCACCATTCATTGTTAGATATTAAACTGTCCTTGTATGTGTCACAAGAATTGAAGAATGCCTTGGTACACTGTTCATTCTTATCAAGGTAAATGCTTCTGAGCTCTGACTGGTCCAATAGAAGGTCATAGTTTGTATCAAGTCTGTTAAACATCCAGCCAAGTGAGTCCTTGCAAATTGGCAAGATACTGGTATCAAATCCTAAAAGCAAAGGGAGAAAATGATTAGTTAAATATGAAAGACACCATTAGCAGAAAGCAAAATAAGTCAACATAGCAGGTAGCTAGTGTAGGATATCTAATGAATAGTCAGAGAAGTAGAGCATTAAATTCATCATGAGGAATTTGTTTCAAATTAAAGTGGATATAGTAGTTTCTACATTTCAGGATAGTTGTGAGAATTAATTAACCAGAAAGCATCTTGTACTAATTAGTCATTCATTCAATGGCAGTTACCATTATAATTATATATTATTTATATTACTTTACTGATCAAATGTCTTTAAATAAACAGTATATCATGATAAACATCTCATTAGATATATGTAAATAGTATTTTTAAATATCCTATAAACAAAAAATATATATATTTACTCACAGAACTGAAAATCATATCTTAAAAGCATACTTTACACAAAATAAGTAATAACTTTAATAATGCCCTATATGTTGGTCACTGTGCTATTTCACATAAACCTGTTGACCAGAGAAAGAATAGTCATCACGTAATTTACACAGCTACTTGGTCTCCTGCTTCCCTCAAGGAAATTTTCCAAATGCAAATGTGTTGTTATGGGAGGCCAGATGGTGCACTGGATAGAGCAGGTATAGAGAGATGATGGAACTGGGTTTGTATTCAAGCTACACACTATTCCACATGGGTAACCCCTGGTAAGCTGCAGACCTCACTAACCTCAGTGTCCTAAATAGCATCAGATGCAACGCCAGTGTTTTGAACTATTTTAAAAATTTGCTTTTAACAATTCTTATTTTTAGGGATTCAGTGAGCTCTAATTTGTATGTTGCTCATCTAGTTGTTTAATTTTCTCTTTCCTACTCATTACAAGTGAAAGTAAATGAATAACTCAGTTACTTGCATGGAAGAGAGGATGTAATGGAGACATGGGGACTTATGAAAAGAGTATCAAAAGATGTAATCTTCAACAACAGTGTTTGAAGAGTAGTTTAAAGATTCATGAGTGCAATTCTCTCAGATTTTGTAGCTAATTTTATGTTCTAGTAATACAAAATCTATTTTGATAGTTTTTTTCTTGTTAAACTTTGAGTTATAAAAATGATAGAAATAAAAATATAAATACTTAGGATTAAAAATTAAATTGGAGATTTGGGGGCTTGAAAAATGTACAATTTCACAAACTTTTGGGAATTTATTTTATTATTTTTCAGAAGATGTTTAATGCTATCTGTGAATCACCATATTAGAAAATGGGAATACGTAGGTGAAAGAGGTATTTCTGGCATTTTCATAAAAGTTTAGAGAAAGAATTGCAGTGTTTATTTTTTTGTGTGTGTTGTTTAAATTCTCTTTGTAAAATTGTTTATAGAATCAAAACAGAGTTATCCTACTCAAACAAAGACTAAATATTAATTCCTTATTTCCTATTTACTGTGTAAGCATTTACCTTGGTTCTGGAAATGTAAGGTTAAAAATGTAGATTATGTCCCTATTATCTTGAAGCAAATTTTTAAAACAGCATATTTTGAGATATTGGTTTAAACTACTCTTATTACCAGAAGTTGCCAAATGCTCAAGGATTACATGAATAAAGCAAACTTGGTGTGAGATTTCTAGTGTGCCCTTGATCCAAAGTATACAAGGGTCTGCATAGAGAAATGGCCGTCTCATTCCAAAATGAGTATCTGTTATCTATCTTATGGCTGGCAGGAAAAGAGCACTGGGGAAAGAGAGTTGGGTACAGCCAAACACATGAAAGACAAAAACTTCTCTGGGATTCAACCAATTCTGAAAGGCCAGACTCAGTTTGGAGGGTGCAGAAGTAGATGAGATATGTGTTACAGGGTTTTGTAGGTTGAAGGAACTGCCCAGAGAAACTGAGCAGAATAGCATGAGCTAGGGATTTGCCAATTAGGGTTTTCTGTCTGGAGACTATATGCAACATTCTAACTAGAATGTCTAGAAATGAAACATGCAATAAATGAAACAAAACCCATGCTGGATGGTATTGAAAGCACATTGGACACTGCAGAAAAAAAAAAAATCCTTGAAACTGAAGACATGTGAAAGACATTATCCAAAATAAAGCACATAGGAGAAAGAATATGAAAAAGAAAAACCAACCATGAGCCTTATTGAACTGTGGGACTATGTCACTTGCCTTAACATATAAGATATTGGGGTCCCAGAAGAATACTCAAAGTGTGGGGGTTCAGAAAATTATATGAAGAAATAATGACTTACAACTTTTTGCATTTGAAAACTATTACAAATGCACAGATACACAAAGTACGATTAACATCAAGCAGCAGAAAGAAAGAAAACGAAACTAAAGCACACCATAAACAAACTGGTGAAAGCCAGCATCAAAAAGAAAAACAAAAACTTTACAAGTAGCCAGAACAAATACCGAAACAGGAGAAATTTTATACAGAGAAACAAAGATGAGAATGGCAGCAAGCTTCTCTTCAGAGGCTATGAAGCCCAGAAGACAATGGAATATTTCGAAAGTGCTTAAACAAAGAAAAAAGCTATACCTGGCAAAATCATCTTTCAAAAATTAAGCTAAAAGAAAGATCTTCTAAACACAATGTAAAGCTGAAAGATTTCAAGGGTTGTTAAAATAATTTCTTGACAGATAATGTAATAATACCACATGGAAATTTGGATCTACATCTAGAAATGAAGAGGGCAAGAAATGCTACATATATAGGTAAACAGAAAACTTTTTTCACTTCATTTTAATCACTTTGAAAGCTAATGAGTTGTTTAGAGCAAAAACTATAACAAAGTACTGTGGAGTGTACAATGTATGTAGAATTAAAATGAATGAAACTAATAGCACGAAATGTGTGTGTGCTGGGGTAGGGAGGGAAGTGAATTCTGGTAAATTTCTTACAGCATATGTGAAGTGCTACAATAGTATTTGAAGGTACATTGTGATAAGTTAATGATGTACATTGTAAACCCTAGGGCAAAAACCTAAAAGTAAAATATAGTTAATTAACTATGTTAGTGTGTTATTGTTGCTGTAATAGATGACCATGAAATTTAATACCTTAACATTAATTCATTATTTCACAATTCTGTAAGCTAAACGTCCAACAGAGATCTCAAAACGCTAAAATCAAGGTATCTGCAGTTCCTTTTTTGGGGCCGTGGCAAAGAATGTTTCTTTGTTCAGTGGGTTATTGGTAAGATTTAGTTCTTTGAAGTTAGAGTATTGGGGCCCCTATTTCCTTGATGGCTACCACTGGAGGACAATTTCCACCTAGCCACCATCCATATTTCTAGGCATGTGGTCTCTCTCCTCATCTTCAAAGCCATTTCTTCCACTTCCTTTTCCATCTCATTTCTTTTTTAATACAGGTGGGAAAAGATGTCCACTTTTAAGAATGTATATGATTAGATAAGCCCTATCTGGATAATCCAGGATAATCTCCTTATTTAAAAGTCAGGTGATTCATAACTTTAATTCCATCTGCAATCTTAGTTCCATTTGCCATGTAATATAACAGGTCCAGAGATTAGAATATGAACATCTTTGAGAAGTAATTTTTTGCCTCCCATCTAAACCAATTGTGGAGCTGAAATGTGAATCATGAAAAGATATAAAACTGATAGGTCTAATTGAAAATAAGGCAAGATGAGAGAAAAAGGAAAAGAAAATAACAGCAAGAAAATAAAATAATAACAAGATGAAAGTTCTAAACACAACTGTATTGACAATCATTAAATTAATATGGTCTAACCCTTACATAAAAAGGTAGAGACTGTCAGACCAGACAAAAATATCAAACTCAATGCTATACTGCCTCTAAGAGACCCATTTTAGATATAAAAATACAGACTGGTTGAGAGTAAAATAATGGAATATTTAATCACAAAGGCTGGAATGACTATGTTTACATAAGACAAATTAGACACCAGAAAATGAACTAAAAGTCTAATTTTCATTGTGGTGACAAGAATGAGATTTTAGGTTAGAACTTCAGTTTCCTTTTTATGTCTATTGATTTTGTTTATAAATATTTATCATATAATACAATGTATACAATGCTATATATAATATATTATACATAGTGACTGTATGGTAGATTATATAAATATAATATTATATATTTGTATTGTATCATATAGTGATGAAATGATAGCACTAGTCAAGAGCTCTCAAAGTCACCAAAGAGTAGCTATTGTCTAAAAAGTTCAGAATAAGAAAATTTTTCCCAAAATTTGTTTCATTTTATATTTGTAGCATCAAAAGAATCATATTTGAAAGGTATACATATAATTTACAATACTGCAATCATTTAATAGCTAACATTCTTCTTAGCATTTATTGCTTCATCATCCTGATGACTCTTGTAACACAATTTTATTTATTGAGATATTCAAACTATAACAAAAATATAAGCTTGCTCTATCTTTGAATTTCAAGGTAAATAGATTATTTTGAAGAATCCCCACATTATCTAGATGTGTACATTAAGGCCTAGGTATATTAATAACAAACAAAGCAAGGTAGTGGCAGAACACAGCCCAATGACCTAAATCTAAGTTAGGTAGACATCCTCCACCAAACCATTATTATTACATTTCATCAAATTGACTTTTTACCAAGCATGCAGACTTACATGACTTTCACTTATTTTTAATATAAAAGATAAACTCTGAGTTCTAATATGTCATGTCATTAAATATCTGTGTATATCATATGTTTAGAAATATTCTTTTATATTGATATGTGAATTGTGGAATAAGCTTTCCTCAAATAGAGTGAAAAAAATTATTGTAAGTTTAAATATACTTTCATTTCACACTATATTGACAAAAACAATACTTAACAATGTATTTAAACTGTCAAGGATGTATACATGGTACATCATAAAATTATTTATATTAGCTGTTTTAAATTCTTTATCCCATAACCACTGTTATTTCTGGTAATATTTTCAGGACTTATATTTCACCTAAATACAGATCATATTTTTATAGTTCTTAGCATGCTTGGTAAAATTGCAATGAAGAATATTCAGTCAAAATTGCCTCAAAATAAATTCCATAAAACTAAAGATTTTGAAGAAAATCATGCAAAATCAGTATATTTATGGATTATTATAAATAATCTCATTTTATTTTATAGTCAGTCTTTAAACTACCATGAAGATAATGTTATATGAGGAAAGTTAAACATAAACAGTAATAATTTATTATTGATCTTTACTTTTTTCACTTAAGATTTTAGAACTAGTGAACCAAATACTACAAATAATACAGTAGAATGTCAAATGAACAAAAAGTACATAAGATATATGTTTAAAGTATGCAATGCTATCTGCTGTATTTCCAAAAATGCCATATTCCATGTGGAATATGGAATGAAATTCTGTATGGAATATGGAATGAAATTCTGTATGGTATATCAATGAAAACTTTACTTTCCCTAAAAGACTCTGTGTCCAATTTCCAGGAACATACAATTCACATAATTATAATAATGGTGAAGAAATTACATATGAAATATTATCTAATAGCCATCTAATACAATCAAATCTACTATTCTATCAAATTAGAAGAAAGGAAAAAACTAGTGGAAAATTTAAATTTATACAATGAAATATGATATTATTGGGAAATTGATACAACAGAATATTCACAAGCAGTTTTTAGGAGTCTGAATATTACTTAAAATGAACTTTTAAATAATTTAGAAACAACATACTGTAGAGCTGTGCAAAAATTACTTTTAGAGTGAATTCAGATTGCTACATATGATTCTAACTGCACTCATGTTGAGGTTTCTTTCTTGTTTGTTTGTTTGTTTGCTTTTGAGACAGGGTTTTGCTCTGTCACCCAGGCTGGGATGTAGTGGTGTAATCATGGCTCATTGCAGCCTCAACCTCCTGGGCTCAAGTGGTCTTCCTACCTCAGCTTCCCAAGGATAAAACTATAGGCACATGCCACCACGCCTGGCTAATTTTTTATTTTTTATTTTTTGTGTTTTGTAGAGATAGTCTCACTGTGTTGCCCATGCTGGTCTCGAACTCCTGGCCTCAAGCAATTTGCCTGCCTTGTCCTGCCAAAGTTCTGGGACTACAGTCATGAGCCACCATGCCTAGCTTCATCTTAAGGTTTCTGCCATCCCTTGACTTCATTAAAGTTACTTCTCAAATTATTGTTTCTATAAGGATCTCCTCTATTCATTAAGATTATTTTCACAAACTTTTGGAATAATTTTTCTAAATGGAGGTAACCAGCTCTCAAATCTTATAAGAAATATCATACCAGAAAATAAAAGAAAATCTTTTTAAGCAAAACCTTTGTAAGTTATCTGTGTTGCAAAAGTCAAGTAATTATGATAAAGATGTTCAATATTTAAGCTAAAATTTTAATTTTGTTATGAGACTCCAAAAAAGGTGTGAAAAAACTGATACTTTATTTTGCAGTGTAATAAAAGTAACTTTTTTTTTTTTTTAACTTAGATGTTGTTTGGCAATCAATACCAGGATTCTAGAGTTTAAAGCTAGATCACATTGTGTTGAAAAATTTATACCAGGGATTGTATAAGAAGATAATACTTAATTTTTAAGACATTTTACAACATTCTATTCTCGTATGTATTCACTTTTTCAGTCTTCTTCCTATATTCTTTTACTTCTTAGTTCTTAAATATTGCCATTCTCAGTGTTCATTTCTCAGCTGATTTTTTTTTAGTCTACATCAACTCTTTACGGGTGCTGATTCAATTACACTGTTTCAGCTAACATTCCAATAGCTCACAATCTTTATCTCTAATCCACCTGCCTCATTTGAGCTTCACATTACATGTATATAACCACAGGCACACACACACATTTTATATTAACTAGTATATTGATCACACAATGCACATATATGCATATATTGAACAAATAAGGCTTACAGGATATAATCTAAAACCACCCTTTTTTTTCCCTCTTATACTCTGTAAATATGTGTTTATTGGTAAAGGTTTTCTCCTATCTCTGGAAGAAAACTCAGGAGGTCCCACAATTTGTTCATCTCAGCTTTCAGTAACAAAAAGTTGTATCGTCCTTGTAAGGTACAAATGTAAGATAATTGGCATTGCAAAATGTCTAATGTTATATAATAATCACGATTCCAAATGTGATTCTTCCTTTCTGTAGCTGGATATTTTGCTGGTGCAAAGTCAGGTAAGGAGAAGATGATGTTTCCTTAATCCTTCTCTGCTTTTACTTCTAACTCTCCTCCTCCATCTTTTTTATGACCACCTCCAGTTTTTATGTGGATGAATGAAAGATACATAAGAGTGGACAGGGAGTTTCTTACCAAATTGATAACTGTCTTAGGAACACTGTGTGCTGTATGGGCCTATCAGGTTTTAAAGGCTTCATCTGTTTTTATACTCCTAGATCCCTTTTTTGGTCTTCCAGGGGTCTGAAGAGTAAACATACAAGCATATGTCTTGTCAAATGTGAATTTTTTCTCCAGCTACCGCCTCTTTGTCCCTGGGTATCTATGATCCATGTTTCCACTGCAGTTTACTCTGTGTTCCCAAGAGTCGTCTTGGGTAGAATGTACATTTGTTCTCACCCGTGGCATTCAAGTCTGGTCCACAGTAAATATTACTGTATTTCTTCCCCAGACCGTTAATTTCAAAGCAGCAGCAACTTTGCTTTGACACGAAATACGTAAGCAGATCATGCCTACCTCTGACTTTTAGATTTTTCTGGTGAAATTCAGGCCACAGTCTGCTTGTCTGGGAACACATATAAAGCTCTCTGAGTGGTTCTGTTGAAATATCTGTTGAAAATTTCTTTTGAAATTTGAAGTTATAATCACCCTCATCCGTCCTTATAGGAATGGTGGAATCATAGCATAGCTCTTTCCAAAGAAACCCTCTTCATAAATTCTGTTGCCACCTTTGCTGTCTTTACTCTTTTAGATTTTCCTTTTGGATATGTTAATAGTTTTAAGTGCGACTTGCTTACATTTGCAAATACCTTCACATCATAGCAGTAACTAGACTACTGTGTGGCTGAATAACGAAGAGTCAGGAATCTTGGGAGGAACATCTAGAATTCTTCCTACCACAATGTCTCTAAATTTGAGCAGAAATACAAAGAAAGTGAGATTATGACTAATGCGGGGGAATGAGGGAAGGGCATTCCAGGTAGAAGGAAGGGGAAGAGTAACGGATCTATGGTCAGAGCATGATTAATGTCGCTGCAGGAAAAAAATGAACCAGCGTGACTGGAGTAGAATGGATGAGGAGAAGGTGGCAGGTGATGGGGTCAGAGCATGAGTGGTCTGCTCACTCACATAGGTCACAGTAAAGATGCAATTTTTACCTAGAGATCATCCATCTTCCTCTCTGCTTCTTTTTCTCAAGGATGGCTTCAGGTGATTGACCTGATCCACTGATATAATGGACTCGACATTTACTGAGTTGAGAAAGACAGCAGAAGAGTGAGTTTGTGTGGGGTATCTGGCTTTGGGTATGTTAAGTCTGAAATGCCTGTTGAACTTTCAAGAGACGATTGGAACACAAAGTTAAATGTAAGATTCTGGGAATCAAAGCTACAAGTATAAATTTGAAGATCATCTGTATATAGCTGATTTTCTAAATGGGATACTGAACAACATCTTAAAGGTAATGATTACAGCTAGAAGAAAAAGTATGAAGTCTTTGGGACTACAAACATTTAGATATCAAACAGGTGAGAAGAAATCAGGAAGGCAGACTCAGAGGGTGACCCATGAAGTGAAAAAGGTCTGTTTATTCACTGTTGGAATCCTGAATGGCCCGGGCAATGCTTGGCAAATAGTACAAATTTAAAAATATTTTGTAAAACTGATTAAATGAATTAAGTGCGAAGTATATGCCAAACACTGTAAAGGGTGGAGCACATGCATGAAGAATACAATATGGAACAGATATAAATATGCACTCAAACAACAACAACAAACCCAAAGTGACAAGTGGTAGAGCAGGTACTTTAAGAACAGAGAAAAAAGAAAATAGTGCAGAGTGTCAGGAATGCTCAATAAAGGATGAAACACATGAGGTGAAATTTGAAAATCTAAAAGGAGTTAAACCAGTAATAGTACTTTGTGATGGAGAGAAGTTTGACATAGGGACAGAAGGAGAGGAGGAAGGAGATAAAAAACATTTTCTGGGCTGGGCGAGGTGGCTCATGCCTGTAATCCCAGCACTTTGGGAGGCCAAGGAGGGCGGATCATGAGGTCAAGAGATTGAGACCATCCTGGCCAACATGGTGAAACCCCCTCTCTACTAAAAATACAGAAATTAGCTGGGTGTGGTGGTGCCTGCCTGTAATCCCAGCTACTGGGGAGGCAGAGGCAGGAGAATCGCTTGAACCAGGGAAGTGGAGGTTGCAGTCAGCTGAGATTGTGCCACTGCACTCCAGCCTAGTGACAGAGTGAGATTCCATCTCAAAACAAACAAACAAATAAACAACAACAAAAAAAACATTTTCTGCTGGGATTCAAAGGACATTTTCAAAATTATTTTAAAATATGGATTGGAAGCAAATATTCCATTAACTCATCATCTTCTTAGATAACATTGACAACTTTGGATGCTAAAAACTAAGTGAGATTACAGGTAGTGAATGCAACCCAAACAGTACAAATTTATCATTATTAGCTGGCAGCTACAGCTTAAGAAAGGGATCTAGGAAGGAAAATACTTAACAACACTCACTCAAGGACTAATCTAAGGAAAAAAACCAATATCCTACATGTTATCATGAAAATAATGTTAGAAAGAGAAGAGATAACTCTTTAATTGTAAGAAGAAAGTAATATAACCACCTAAAAATCTGCTGCTACATGCAGATGTCATGACTTATGGAATACATTAACATAAGAAAATTCACTTAAAGGCATAGAAAATTATCAAGGAAATAAAAAATAAGTAAATAATTGTATTAAAAGTAATGATTTAAAATAATTCCTTTCGGCAGAAATACAAAGACTGAGGGACTTTGAGAAAACATTTTCAACTATGGAAAATATGAATATTACAAACATGTTTGTAATTATTAAATGTCAGAATTCTAAAACTCAGAAACATTTTGTAAATTTTGAATAGTTAACACACAGACCAATAATAAATGCAAGCAAACAAAACACAGAAATAATTAAATGAACAAAAATCTTTCTCTAGAGAGTTGATTGAGGTTTTTAATATAATTCATTTAATAGTTTTATATGCATATATTGATCTATCTCAATCTAAGTTATTTTTTATTTATATGGAAAGAACGAAAACATTGAGAAACAGTATAATACAAGCAAAATAATTGTTATTAATATTTTATAAACATTCCCAAGCTAGGTAAAATGCAATAGGAAAACATTCTCTGTGCAAGCATGTATATGTGCCAGCATGTACATGTATACCAGAGGCAGTTATTGCAACCTAGCTGAGTCACATACTTGATACTGGCTATTACTTAGATTCTGAGAGATTGACTGGGAGATTACATAATTAGTGAAAATATAGGTTTCAAGCCCACTGTGGTGGCTCAAGCCATTAATCCCAGCACTTTGTGAGGCAAGGTGGGAGGATCACCCCATGTCTTTATAAAGAATAAGAAATTAAGCCAGTTGTGGTAGTATGCACCTACAGTCACAGCTACTACTAAGAAGGTTGAGGCAGGAAAATCACTTGAGCCCAGGAGTTTGGAGCTGCAGTGAGCTATGATTGCACCACTGCACTCTAGCCTAGGTCACAAAGTGAGGCCTTATCTCAAAAAAAGTATATAAATACATAAAAGTTACGTTTCTTAGACCCAAAAAACCCGGGGTTAAATCCTAGCTCTACCATTTACTGTGTGACTTTGGGTTTTCCCTCTCAACCATTTCAACTATAAAGTGAAGTAAATAATAACTACTTTGCAGAATTGTAAGGATTACATGAAATAAGGCAAATACTTATGTTTAATTGCTGAATCCTATGGTATCGGTACTATTAAAAGATTACAAATTCCAGGTCCAGACCACAGTGTGCTTATTAATATTGAAAATGCTTTTGCTTGTCTTGCCTTCTCATCCTCCCACACTCACCAATCTTTGTAATCCCTTGGAAAGCACCAGAGCCCCCATAAGACATGTCATCTTTTGTAAGAATTGTCAAGCAATGTCTCTTCTCTTCAAAAATATTTCAAAAAATTCTGAAAAGCAGAAGCTATCAAATATATTTACAATAAAAAATTCAACATTTCCTGATTATTTATGTTATCGTAGTAAATGAGGTTATTTACTTCTAGAATGTAGATACATAAAGAGTAGAGTTCTCAATCTTATGAACTAGCAGGCCTATATTATCAATTTTACTTGCTTAGTCCTCAAGTAAATCAATAGCATAGCTGAGATGAACATAAATCAGAGTAAAATCATTCAAATGAAAGCAAAATCTGGGTAAATGTGCATTTCAAAACCTATTCTGAATTACTGAATTGTCCTCACTCACGAAAGTTCAATATTTTTAAAGTACTGTAATACCGTCAGATTTGGTGAGGGGAAGGGGTCAACAGCAAGTAATGCAAAGAAAAGCACCA
This sequence comes from Macaca fascicularis, assembly GCF_037993035.2. Classification (NCBI taxonomy): domain Eukaryota; kingdom Metazoa; phylum Chordata; class Mammalia; order Primates; family Cercopithecidae; genus Macaca; species Macaca fascicularis. Next base: position 171,639,297 of record NC_088379.1, read on the forward strand.
TTCTGGTCCACACAAGATTCAATACACACTACTAGGCCTTGGTTATTCAAGGACAAGTAAGACAAAATTCCTCTCTTCAAACTGTCATTTAAAAAATTATTTTAGATTCCACTTTCAGTAATTGTTGAATATGGTCTTATAGAATGAACACAGATGCAGATAAATAATTAAATTCCAGACTTTTTTTTTTCTCTCTAAAGCAAGAATGGTATGAAGAGTTAATAGAGTAGGCAGATTCTTGTTGTAGTCTGCATGTTGAGGAAGGAAGTTATGTGTAGTGAATTTCCAGTTTTTGCTGTTTTTTTAACTTGGGGGTAGGCAGAGCTTTCATGGTGCAAGGTAGCAATAACACTGGAAAAAACAAACAAACAAACAAACAAAAACAACGCAGACTTTTCAGCCTGGAGAATCAGAAAGTTGTGTATAGCCGCTGAGGAAAGAGGATGAAATCCAAGAAGAAAATGGGATAAATTATCACCAAATACCACCTACCCAAAACTCGGATGATCTATCAGCCACATATGTATTCCACAGGCTTCAATCACCTCTGCTAAACACTAGAACACTGAATGGAGATTGAAGCTGGCACCCAAGAAAGTGAGTTTCCATTTTGAGACCAGCCAAGTTAATCATCTGTTAAATCAATTGAGCAACACTCTCTGGGGAAAATAATGCAACGCAGCATCACACAACTCCATATTCATAAGGTCCAGAACACCATCCTGAATTTTGAGACATGTTAAAAACAGAAATATGGAACTCATTCTCAAAAAAAGTAAAAATAATCAGTTAAGAATAAATTTGAGATGATCCAGTTGTTGGGATTAGCAGATATTATTTTAAAGCAACTAACACTGTTACATTCAATAAGGTAAAAGAAAACATGCTCATAATAATTGCAACAATAGAAACTAAAAGTAGAGAAATAGAAATTATAAGAATGAACCTAATAGGAATGTAAGAATGACAGTAACAAAAAAAACAAACAAAAAACAAACAAAAAATAAAACCTTGTAAATTAAACTAAATTGACAAAGGAAAAGGTAAGTAAACATGAATAGAGATCAATCAAAATTATCTAATTTGAAAGAAAAAGATTGAGGGAAAAAAACTAAATAGAACCTCAGGGAACTGTTAGGTAATATCAAGTGCTATTATGACATAGACAATTGAAGTTCCAGAAGAAAGAAGAAAGATAATCATGTAAGAAAATATTTGAAGAAATAATGGCAGAAAATTTGCTTAAATGCTTACATTTACAAAATAAAGATATGCAGAATTTTTCAAGCAGAATGACACAAAGGTCATTCCTAATCATAGTCAAACTTTCGAGAGCTAAAGATTAAGGCCAATTTTGAAAGCAGTAGGAAGAATATGCCACATAGAGGTAAACAATAATTCAATTTGTCTGGCACCTCGTCAGAAATTTTAGAGACCAAAAATGAGTTGAATAACATCATTAAGTCAAGAAAAAAAATAATTGAAAACTTTCAACCCGATAATCTCCATTCATGAAAATACCATTTAGGATTAAAGGCAAGGACTCACTGGTTTCACCTAGAATGTGAGAAGTTGAAAAGAGTATTGCTCACAAATAAACAATAAGAAAAGTCTGAGTAATTAGCAAAACTACAATTTTCTTGAATCCATAAGTGAGTTTATGTCCCAGAGCAATGAAGTAACCCAGAATCTAAAAAGAGACATGTGCCTCCAAGAAAGGATGGAATGCGAACACTGGCTTACTTGAGACAGATACCAAATGCCATGTAAGCTAATAAGAAGAATTCTATTTATATTTTCAGTGAATTGCTAAAGGCTGAGTGTAGGCTAACATGACAGTAAATAACCTCTGGAAACCACAAAAAGAGGAGGAATTCATAAACATTGACAGAATGACTCCAGGATCTCAGTGTGTGCTCTCAAAGAAGACTTAGGGCAAGATAAGAGACCCAAGAAACTACCTGAGAAGCAGAAGCTGCTGTGGGAAAGGTATGAACTCCCATCTGCATCCATCTTCCCTACGTACCTTATGGAAGAAAACCTTAAATTCCTGGGGGTGAGCCCAATATCCTGTCACTCTCTAGATATAGGTGAGGATCCCTTGCATCAAAGGGAAAGAGTTAAAAACCAAGCTGTACCTGGGAAAGGATCAGGAGAATATCCTGAGTACAGACCATCAAAGAACCTCTTCCACTAGGGCGGCAATAGGATTTCTGAGAAAGTCCCACTTTTGAGATTCAGACATGCATTATCTTCCTAAAGCTGTAGCTTAACAGAAATATGAAGGATGTTCCCACTACCAGGGTATCAAATGTTGCTTAAGAAGTGCCAACCTTCTATCAGTGGTGGAGGGGTACAATCAAGAAGGGGGACCTTCTCTGAGGCTCAGCTGCAAAGGAAAAATCAGTAAGAAACAAGTGGAGAAAAACGCTGTGGCAAGCCAGTCTCATGCTAAGCACAAGGCAATGCTATAGTTACTTGAAGCCTGGGATATGCTGAGGATAACAAGAATAAAATCAAAGCCAAAACTTAGTTTAATTATCAGAATAGATTGGCTCAACTGCTGTATAAAAGCCATGCAAAAGAGGAGGCATCACGATTTCTAGGCACAAATGTTATTTACATCCATCCCTACTGCTCTACACAATATATCCAGTTTTAACCAAAAAGATAGAGACATGTATTAAAGGAAGAAGAAAATAAACCAACAATAAACACTGCCAAGAGACACAGCATTTGATAGAACCAGATTAGAAATAACAGATGTACACATAATCAGAGAAATGATTTAAAATTACAATGATTAATAGGTTAAAGGCTGTAGTATAAATGGTGAACACTTGCATTAAAACTACAGATGGAAACTATAGGAGAAAAACAAATAGAATTGTTTGGGAGAAATGCAGAGGAAGATAAGGAGAAAGAGAAGAAAAGGAAACAGAGGAGGAGGAGGAAGACAGGAGGAGACAAAGGAGGAAGAAGAAGAAGGTGAAAAGGCATAGGAGGACAACAGAACATAATAGAGCTGTGGTTGTTATCAAACAATCTAAGAGAGAAGTAATTAAAATATCAGAAGAAGAAAGAGAGAAAAATGGGGTTGAAGAATATTTCAATGATTAATTTAGAATTCTCCAAAATTGATGAAACACATCAAACCACAGAGATAAGAATCTTAGAGAACACCAAACAGAATAAACACCAACCAACCAAATAAACAGACATACAAACAAAAATTAGGTGCACCATATTCAAACTGTTTAAAGGGTGATGAGGAGAAGCATCTCTAGAATAGATACATATTTCACTAGAGTAGTAAAGAAAATGGTGGATTTGTCAGCTGAAACCCACAAGCCAGAAACAGTGGCGTGACAGGGGTAACGTGCTGAAACAAAACAAAACAAAACAAAACACAAAGCTCTCAACCCAGTATACTTTACCCAGTGAAACTATATTTTAAAAAAAGAAAGATGAATATATTTTTTAAGTTTTATGGATATATAATATCTTTACACATTTATGGGTATATGTGATATTTGGATACAAATATACAATGAATAATGACCAAATCAGGGTAACTGGAGTATCCACCATCTCAAAGATTTATCACTTCTTTGTTTTGGGAGCATTCCAAGTCCTCTTCTCTAGTTATTTTGAAACATACAATAAATTACAGTTTACTATAGTTCCTCCACTGTGCTATCAAACGAGATCTTATTACTTTTTATTTGTGTTTTTGCATGCATTAACCAACATACATCACAAAATAAGGAGTTCAATAAGAAGAGACAGTAACCCTAAATGTATAATGTATCTTAAAAGAGTCTTCAGAATACCTGAGAAAAAATCTAATAGAACTGAACACAGAAACAGACATTTATATCTGAAAATGTCAACGCTGTTCTAAAAGTATTCACTAAAGTAAATAGATAGAAAAACAGTAAGGGTATAGATCTGAAAATCATTGTCAACAAACTTGGCATAATTTATATTGGCAGAATAGTCCAACAAATAATAACAGGATACATGCTCCTTTTAGGTGCAGATGGAACATATGCTGGGCCATAAAATAGACCTCAACGAATTTAAAGAACTAAAATCATTCAAAGTCTGATACCAAAACTAACCAGAATTACAGTAGAAATCAATAACATAAAGAAATATGAAAAAAAGTAGCATTTAAAAAGAAAATGCAATGTAAGAATAAACAAAAATTAACTGCAAAGATATTATTTTTAATTCAATAAGGGTACATAATTTATTGCCAGAATCCTAGCTCACATTAATAAATTGTAAATAGGTTTAAAGATTTAAGTGCAAAAAAAATACATTAGGAGAATATACACATCAGTATTTTTGTAAGAAAGACTTTCTTAAAGAACATGAACTAAGAGATATTCTAAAGTCAAAACAGAAAAGATGTAGTGAGAAAATATTTGCAACACAATGAAGTGTTAAAAGGTTAAAATAAAGTTATAATAAGCGAGCTGGCACATACTGTGTATAGTATGATCTTCTATTTGTTTTAAATAGGTCTGTTTATGTAAATAAATATCTTTGTACGAAAATGAAGTACATTTGGTGGGGCATGGTGGCTCCCTTCTGTAATCCCAGAACTTTGAGAGGCTGATGTGAGTGCATCACTTGAGGTCAGGACTTCAAGACCAGACTGGCCAACATGGCAAAACCCTGTCTCTACTAAAAACACAAAATTTAGCCAGGCATGGTGATGCATGCCTGTAATCCCAGCTACTCGGGAGGCTGAGGCAGGAGAATAGCTTGAACCTAGGAGATGGTGGTTGCAGTGAGCTGAGATCATGCCACAGCATTTCAGCATCGGCAACAGAACGAGACTCTGTCTCAAAAAAAAAAAAAAAGCAGCATTGGAAAATCATATAAATCAGGCTGCTAACAGTTTCTACCTCATGAAAAAGGCAATGAATGGAGTTGGTGAAAAGATACTCTCTTAATTATATCTCCATATGTTATTTTTTAAAATAAGCATGCATTACTTATGCAATCAAAATGCAAAATATAAAAATAAATAAAATGGAAAATATACAATGTTATATGGACTCTTCCTTGCTGTGATATGTTGAAAATCAGTTAACATTCATTAATGTCTCAAAGGAATCATCATAAAATTAATGGCTTTTTTATTGGCTAGCATATGGTTCAAGGACTGCAGTGGTATATAGAGTCATTTGTTTTCACATTAAACAACCCAAAATAATTTTTTAAAATTATTTTACTTGTTTTTATGTATACTTTTTCTGTTGGTTTTAACTATCACTTCTTGATGCTTTCAAGACACCTATTTTGCAAACATTCAAGAATTTATGTATTACTCAACTGGCATTGGAGTAAAGTTTAACAGGAATAATGTTTATAATTGACTATAATTGACTAAATATATGTGGTAACATAAAATTGTGTGTTTTATTTTATTTTTCTGTAGATGTCTTTTCTTAACCTCTTCATTGTCTTTTTTTGTGAAGGGTGTTGTTTCATTTTGAATAGGTTCTGATAGTTCAGATGACTGGTGAAAATTGCTTGAACAGTCTACATGGCTTTATTTTGAAATTAAATATTTACATTATTGAAAACAGAATGTAATAAAGTTGACAACATTTCATTCATCCAGTGAGAAATGTTAAAAAATAGCCAATGCTGATAGCAATTGCCATTGTTTGGAATAATACAGTTCCTTAAAGGATGACCAAAAGTTTGGTTCCTAGTAGATCCAATGCAGTAATTTCGCAGGACACGATAATGTAACAAAATAATTTCACTGCAGTACATCAATCACTTAGTACTTTTATTTTATAGCAATACTTTTAAGCTGCATGGGATTACATTAATTTAGCTATATATGAAATACATAATTTCAGCAAAATTAAAATGTACAAATCTTAACATAATACCTTAGTAATACTTAAGTATATAATTAAATTTTATCATAGGGAGTTAGAATCTACAGAATAAAAGAGAAGAAAGTGCCAGATGTCTCAATAATTAGAACCAAAATAAGCAATGATCTGGATCTCTCATTTTATTACTTGAAATAAGAAAATTTATCTAATTTTCTCAAATATTTTGTTTTCAAAAGATGAAGTCTCCTGCTATACCTAGAAGACTCCTAATTGCATTAAAATGTGGCATTTAAACCATTTGATTCCAAATTCAATCTTTCTCTTAATGTGAAGACATCATGACATAAAGTGAGCAATATCTGGGTAAGAAATTAGAATGTATGCATTTACCTTGGAGGTTTAAATAATTCTATCATTTTCTCTGACTGAGGAGAACATTTGGCATGTAGGAAAGCAGAAATAAGACATTATCTTAATCTGAGTCAGACTCTGCTAATCTGGGGATTTTTCATATGATGCTAATGTCCCGATGTTCTCCAAATTGTTAAAGGGGAAATTAGTACAATGTCACTTTCACGAACTATATATTCTCGATTGCAGCCATATTTTTAAAAGCCTGGGTATAGTATTTCTGCTATGCAATTTTTGGAGATTTAAATAATAAAACAAAATCGAGGTATATTGATAATAATGGGCACAACATATTCTTATTTGATAAAGCATCACCAAGCATTTTCATGCTAATAATAATAGGATGAGAGGCTAAATAGCTCCATTTCCTTCAACTTGTTACCGTAAAACACATTTTAAGACTTTTACCATCTTAGTTACTTTTCTGTGATCATTTCTTTGTTTTTCAGTGATAGCTCTAAAACAAATCCAAACAAAATATATTCAAGAAGCCTGAGTTTATAAAATAAAAATTAGGTGTCCATTGTCAAAAAATAGTGACAAACTGTATAAACTTCATTTTTTTAAAGCTATGACATTTTTGACCATTTTATCAACTCAAATCATTTAGCTATGAAATATTTACACTGTCCAAGATTCAAGTAAAATACAATTCTTGAGTAATGACTGTGGAATTCTGTATGCAAATGCTGTAATACAATTTGGTTGATTAAAATCTCAGGTTACTATCATAATGGGTTTAAGAGTTAAGTACAATTACTAAAATAGCTACTAAAAAAAACTACATTTCATTATACTTTAAATATTAACTAATGCAAAATATATAGCATTGTTGATTTGATGGTATGTGAGGCTAGAACATCACCCTTTCTTTATAAAACTAAATTCCACTTTCAAGGTTCATTGACTTTTTTGAAAAAGCAAAATATCTTTCCATTTAAATGTCATTAAGCTTTTACCCTTTTAATCCAATTCTGCTATCATCAGAATCTTGCCCTTTTGGAACCTATGTTATGTACCAAGTATAAGCAAGCAGCTACGGGCTAATTTATCACTCTTCTGAAGTCAGGGCATTGTCTAGGTAACAATTTGTGATTAGACTTCTTAGTTTATTCATTAAACAAATTGTTATTGAATCCCTACCATATGCCAAGGCCTTTTATAGTGCCTGCAGGTTCTACAGTGGAAAACTATTGACCTTAGAGTGCTTATATTTTATTTGGAAGAGATAAAAAATAAACTAGTAAACATTTGTATATCAGGTAGCAATATTTGCTAGAAAGAATAATAAAGCAGTGTAAAGAGGAAGTGAATGCTCTGTGGTGCCGTTGCTATTTTAGATGGGGTGGAAGGGAAGGCACCTAGTGAGGAATGTTTGGACAACAAGCTGGATGAAGAGAGGGAGCGAGCCATACAGCTACCTGGGGGAAGAGTGTTCTAGGATAAGTAAAAGGCAAATATGAAGGATGTGCCTTTACTATGAGGAATTATACTAATCAAACATTCTACAATACTTTCTGGAAGTCACAGAGAAGTCAGTAGGCAATGATTAGTCCTAAGAGTAATCTGTACTCACAGTTTTTAGCAATCTGGCTTATGATTAGGAAAAAAATGAAGTTAGAGAGCATGCTACCCATTCTGCACTCAGCCTACCATTAGCTAGATCATTAGCTACCATGCAGTTAGGATATAAATACTAAGAATGAGATTATTATCCTGGATCATGAGATTAGGATAAACGAGAAAAAAAGCATGGCTTAATTTGTATCCTTACCCGTTATAACACAACTGGGAAATTAAACACAAATAAAAGGTATGTGTTACTCAGTGAAAGAAAATAGGTTAAAGTCTAAAGACTAACTTAAATATAACAAGTAGTCGATTCTTAGATGACTTATATCAGGTTGACCTCTAAAAGCTATTGTTTTGTAGTTCCAAAATTGGTAATTTCATGAGGTTCAACTTAATATTTGCATTCATTCTCAACAATGTTTGGCAAAGCATTGGCCCTTGTTTTGGCCACTATTTCCAGCCAACTTTTCTGGATTGTACCTATGGCCTTTATTGCTCTATATTTGGGGTTGGAAAAGATCACATATCTAAGACTTTGTGGTGAAACAGAGTGCTGAATTTTTCAGATTATTTAAGGAGGTAAAAGTATCGACAAAGCAGACACATGCTAGCATCCTTTCTGCTCTTTTCTCCTGTGTGCCAAGAAGCTCAGCATCAGCTGAGATGCACCTCTTGAAGTCATTCATTAACTTTCCAACTGTATATTAGTCTCTGAAGTTAGACCAAACAGATGTAAATATTAAGAATTACTTTTTTAGGAAACTATATATTCTATTCACACATATTCTAATATTATAGAAAACAAGCTCCGTGGTATTTCTAGAGAGTAAAAAGTGACCATTTTAATGAACATTACATTAATAATTTAAATGTAATTGGAGATACAGATTCATCAAAAGGCAAAGATCTATCTCAAAGGTAATATTCTACACATTAAACAAAATATATTAGCATTTAAGCATTCTTCTTTGCACAACCAGAAAAAGGTGTGATTTGGCCCTCTCTTGCATGTTTGCCCCTAATATCACTATTCTGACACTAAATACAAACAAGAACAAAATACTTTGTAAGTAATCACTAATAAAAATAGAGATGGCTATTAGGAGAAACAGGTGATTGGGTTATTTTTTTTAATTTTAATTACTATTCAAGAATATATAGTTCTCTTTGCTGGGCATCAATAATAACTAATTTTAAAATTAAGTAAATAATAAAATAAACAACTTTTAATAAAAAACACAAACAAGCATTTTTATACATTATTATGCAGGCCCATTGTCATGTTTTCTATATTAAAATGGAATGGTTAGGCATAGGATTACTAAGAATAACTCTCATGTTTTAAAAATTCAATTCACATAATTTTAAAAAGACTGGTAAAAATGACTGGTTTAATGTTATTTAATAAAATGTAGCTATGATTCTAGTGTTATCAGCATTAAATATAACACAGCTTACATTTTTATTCCATTTGGATATATTTTTCCTAAACTTATATAGGTATACTGATGCAATTAGTTAGCATTACATCTACTAAGTGTTTGAGATTATAAAAAACATAAATTTGGCCAGGAGCTGTGGCTCACACCTGTAATCCCAGCACTTTGGGAGGCTGAGGTGGGCGGATCACCTGAGGTCAGGAGTTTGAGACCAGTCTGGCCAACATGGTGAAACCCCATCTCTACTAAAAATACAAAAATTAGCTGGTGTGGTGGAACACACCTGTAATCCCAGCTACTTGGGAAGCTGAGGCAGGATAATTGCTTGAATCCAGGAGGTGGAGGTTGCAGTGAGCTGAGATGGCACCACTGCAGTTCAGCCTAGACAACAGAGTGAGACTCCATCTCAAAAAAACGAAAGAAAAAGAAACCATGAATTTGTTTTTAACCAAATTAAATCACGTAAATGACAAGCTTTATTTCAACAGTAATTGTGTTTTTTAATAAAGCCAACTTAAAAAAGTCTCCAAGAATTTTTGATAGTTTAAAATGTTATATGTATATTAGATTAAATTAGTTAATAGGTATTCCTTAATCAACATCTAATCTAATATCTAGATCATTTTTAAAAAGATAAAACACAAAAGCATGCTTTGTAATTTATATACTTTTAACTCTTATTTTTGTTTAGAGAAGCTGTATGTACTTGGTTCTGTTAATAAATATGTCATTCTTGCCACATTAAAATGATATTCTACAAAGAAGTGTATGGATATTAAACAAGTATAAAATTTATATTCATAATGTCTGCTTATTTACTACAAAATGCTGACAAACCTTACAATTATCCACCTCATAATTACAGCTATAAAGTGAAAATTTAATTAAAAATTATAAATGATTTTCTTAGGAAAAATCATGACATAAGGCAACTTTGTCAACAAGATACACAAGACATTATTTTTTAAAAAATATAGTGCTATCTTAATAGAAAATGACTAATCTTCCTAAAAATGTGAAAAATGTGTAAACAAATGAATAAAATGTAAAAAGTGTAAAAGATTCATGAAAAGCATTATTTTTTCATGGTCAATGTTGGCTAATTTTTAAAGTTTCTTATAATATTTTTAATAATAGAATCAAATTTTATTTTGATGCAAAACTAAAATTTGATTTTTGTCTCTTTATTAAAATGACAAAATGTTATTGGATTTGTTGTTTGCTATAAATAAGAGATTGTAAAATATATTTTTATTTGGCTTCACTATAAAATGCCTGAAGACAAATATTCTATACCTTATCAGAATATTTTTCTCTGCCTTATATTGACTTAACCACATTCTTAATTATTAAAAATACAAAAAGTAGCCAGGTGTGGTGGCTCACACCTGTAATCCCAGAACTTTGGGAGGCTGAGGCAGGCGGATCACCTGAGGTCAGGAGTTCAAAACCAGCCCAACCAACATGGAGAAACCTTGTCTCTACTAAAAATACAAAATTACCCGGGCGTGGTGACACATGCCTGTGATCCCAGCTACTCAGGAGGCTAAGGCAGGAGAATCACCTGAACACTGGAGGTGGAGGTTGCAATGAACCGAGATCACTCCATTGCAATCTAGCCTGGGCAACAAAAGCAAAACTCCATCTCAAAACAAACAAACAAACAAAAAAACTAAAACACCCCAAGTTTGCTCACTGTTATATTAAAAGATCAAAACCAAACTATGGGTTTTCACAAGAGAGACACTTAAATGAATATAATAAAGAAAAGTTGATTGAAATTTTTAGCAAAGATATTAAACAAATGTGATAAAATGGAATGTAGGGGTGATAACATTAATATCAGATAAGTTGAAAACTGCTTTTTAGTCTCCCCCCATTTTTTAATGTTCAAATTCACTGCTAATAAAGAATATACAAATTTAATTAACAATGAAAAACAATAGCATATTTATCAGAATGGAAAAGTTAAAATGAATGGCAATTTTTTTTGCTATTAGGCATGAAGGCAAAAGTTAACTCTCATGTCTTGCTGGTAAAAATGCAAAATGCCCTAGGCTTTTTACAAAGCAGTCTGGCAATATCTATTATCTTATGTAATTTAAAATACATGCACATTTTGACTCATTGCTTCCACTGCTTGTGATCTTTCTCACAGAAATAAAAGCATACAAATTGACTACAGTAATAACTGCCATGATGAAAACAATGAATATTATCAATAATCATTCCTAGGGCACCAATTGAGTGACTCAACTATGGTATGGGTACACAATGTAGTATATTGATTGCTTCTTTGCTTCATTCATTCATTAACTCCTTTCAGTTTTATTTAGTGAATACTATATGTCAAACTCTATCCTAGGTTCTGGAAATACAGTGGTGAATAAAGACCTCTTACTGCTTTGAGTTTAAGTAGTCTGGTTGGGGGGGAGAGAGAGAGAGAGAGAGAGAGAATTAAATAAACACTAGATTATCACTATATTAGAACTGATAAATGCTCAGAAGGGAAAATAAAAATAGAAAGGAGATGGGAGTCTGATATTGGAGGATTGATTCACAAATTAAATAAGATAGAGCCAAAGAAGGATTCACCCAGAGGGTGCACAGATCTGAAGAGCTGAGGGAGCCAGCCATTTCTTGTCTATGGATTTGTCGTATCTATTCTAATGAAAAACTTCCCTTTGGAAATTTTTTTCTAGCTGGCCTCTGACTCCTTCAAGCAGTATACATAATCATTTGGCCCACTTTTTCCTGTCCTGTCCAAAGATATTCAACTCTAAAGAAGTTTCTTATAATTAATCTACTACCTTTAGAGAGTCTCATGGAATTTATTGACAGAAAAAGCTAGAAAGGAAAATATCTGTGAATGTGTACAATTACCCAGGCACCTTGCTGAGTGTTGCAAATGTTCTCCATTATCTATCTCCATATCTGGAAGGACACATCAGTCTGAACTCAAGCTTAGCTTAAAGGAGAAATTTTAGAGAAAGCAATAAAAATGTTCAACTATGAATATTGGGAGTGGATATGAATTTTAAAAACAGTTGTGAACATGAATCTTTAAAAAATCAATATGTAAGGGTATGGAAGAAACCTTCTCCCCACTCCAGTAGGGAGGCAATAAATACAGAGGCAAATATACGGAATCATTATTTCTATTGGGCAAGTTCAAGCTAAAAGGCATCAAAATATTTACATTTGCCAAAAAATTAACCAATAAATCCAGAGATAAGTCTGAGGAACTCTACTGCAGGAAATGAAAAATACTACAATTTTTTCGTGAAATTCATAAAAGGAAATATATGGATAGTCAGCATACATTCACAGACAATTACTAATCTAAAAGTAATGGCTTAATTGCACTTCTGCATTAAATTATTTCACTATGTAAATTAGATTCATAACTACAATTTGTTGAAATTGTAGAAAACTCCTTAATGTGAAAAAAAACAAAGCATTTTAGGAATCTAAAGAGGATTGTGTTATCTTACTACATCATTTTGTTAGAAACTGCACTTTGAGGGTAGCAGGTGAGAATGGATGGGTCACATCACGACAGGTGATGAATGTCACACATCTGGCTCTTCTTTGCCAGCCAAGAGATATGGCTTGTAATTGCTACTCCTCCCCCTTTTCTTGTGTTTTGGAGCACATGCTTCAATCTTTGAAAGATTCAGCCCATGTTTCCATATCCTTTTATATGTATTAAATAATAAACAAATTTTTATACATATGAAAATAATATAAAATGAAAAGTTTATAAAATTATTCATAACAAATACCCTATTTCAATTTGTATTTCTTATTTCCAAGGAATTAAAAAAAAAACTTTTAGAGAATTATACTGATAATTAAAAAAACTTGTAAGAGGCATATGCTCTTTAATTCCTTCTGCATTTTACTTATTTAATTTGCAGATATCCTCTCTTGTCTACTGATCCATTTCACACTGGCTCAAAATAGAGACACCAGCAAAGCAATCTCGGAAAGGCTACCATATGGGGGAGTTCCGCTGTATTCTTTTAAAATCTAAGCGCTCCAAATTTTTTACCTTTATTTTCTGTGTTGTTCTATTCTTTACCACCTTAATAAAACACTGAAGAATATTCTCATTCTTTCTGCTCTACTGAAAGCTAAACACCCTCTGAGGAGACATTCCCTTTTCCTCCAATCAGAGTTGTCCCAAATGCCTTATTTCCCTGCAAAATAATACAGGTGTGCTTGGAAGTAATCATGTTCTGATTTTTATTCAGTATATATGCAGTGAATAAATACTGAAATATGTGTTTTGTTCTACGTGGTTCATTGGAAATAAAACTTCATATCAGATACAGTAGCAATTATCAACTTGAGAAATCTTACTGCTTCTCTCAGTCCTCAGCAATGTTTTTGTCTTCTTGTTTTGACTTCCACTTTCGTGAAGGGCCTTGAACCAGTCCCGCAATCTGTTTGCCACTTCCCTGAACTCCAGGTCACTGCATGCTAAAAACAGAGAAACAACACAAGTCTTGAATAATATCTTAGTATAACGTTAGTGCTTTTTCTCTCATTATTCCCATAAATTGAAAGGTAATGACGACTAAAAGAAAAAGGTGTGACTCTGTTTCAGCTTTTTCAAAGTTAAATACATGCTTTAAAATAAGATGTAATATGACAAAAACATTTTATTCAATAAAGAAGTATTATTAGTGGAATTCTATTTGCATTCTTCATTAGAATATGACACTTGGAGGATTTGTATTGATAACACCACAAAAGTTGAGCCATAATATTTATGTCATAAATACTTTTTTATGCTGGGGTGATAGGTTATCAGAGAAAATACAGGGTTGAAAATCCAAAATGATTATTATACATTTATTGTTGGCCATACCTATTGTAAGATGTCACAATTTATAATTCTTTATTCATATACTCAGTATATGTAGGAATGCACTATTATAAATATATACTGTTCCTATTTGATTTAATGCTATATATTTGTTAATCACAGAAAAGAAACAGCTATATAACTTGTGATTAGGAAAAAACTATAAAATATTTAAGAAAGTACTATAATGTTTCTATTGTAAAAAGACTGTACTGGAAAACTTTGCCATTTGGAACTAAAATAACTTCCTCTTTATTTTTTAAAGATACCATTGTTAGCAGAATATGCTATGTGTGTGTGACTAGCATTAAAATATAATATTCAAATTTAGTAATTTACTGCAAAAATATTTTGAAAATATATTTTAAAAGCCACCAATTTACATTGCTTAGAGGACATTGTTATTGCAGACCAATCCTCTGTGCATGCTGTAAATGTGCAATTTCCTCAACTAACAAGTAATTCATGCTAATACTCATTTGTCCATTTGGTTAAAACACTATGCAATTATGGTATGTTTTATTACATTTAATATATACCATATGCATTATATGTATCATAAATAACATAATGTAATGTAATTGGATGTAATACCATCCCAGACCATTTCCTAGTTCTCAAGTAGAGGTATCCAATCTTTTGGCTTCCCTGGGCCACATTGGAAGAATTGTCTTAGGCAACAAATAAAATACACTAACAATAATGATAGCTGCTGAGCTAAAAAAAAAAAAAAAAAAAAAAAAAAAAAATTGCAAAAACATCTCATAATGTTTTACGAAAGTTTACAAATCTGTGTTGGGTCGCCTTCAAAGCTGTCCTGGGCCACATGTGGCCTGTGGGCCATGAGTTGGACACACTTGCTCTAAAGGAAATCAGCTCCTAAATTAAAAGGAATCTCCCAGTACCTGGTATGGTGGGATGACCAAATTAGCCAATCATTGTGACATTTTAGAACACTGGAGACAAAATGATGATCTTATAAACTTCCATGGGGGAGGGCAACTAAAATTGTTACATACAAAGAATAAGGAATCAGAAATGTCTTCCAATATTTAAATAACATTGAAAGGCAGCATAGCAACATAAAAATTATTTCATATTTCTAAGAGAAATCAGGTGGGAAAGTAAGGTAAAGTAATTTTTACATAAACAGGGTCTGCAAAACTAAAAATCCACATAATCTTTGCCCAAGATGCTACTACAATATGTGATACACCAGAGAGAAAATCAGCAAGAGGATGTCTGAGTCACAGGAACTAATGGAAGAGAGGAGTGAAGGACATTCTAGGAAGCTGGCGAAGGGTAATTACAGAGTGTGTACTGTGTGCCCAGTGCAGAGCAAGATGGCAGTAAGATTGAGATTTCTAGGCCAGGGACAGAGCAATGTACAGAATTCATTACTATCCTTTCATCCAGGGAAAAGAATAAGTTACAGTGAAAATCAAAGAAAAAAATCACTTTTACTGATAAGGTCCACCACGGCTGAGGCTGAGGTGATGAGGCAAAAAAATAGCATACTCTTGATATGAATGCTTACACTCTAGCCTGGAGTCTCTGTTTAAGCCATCTTGACATGGGTCTTCCGCTCCCCTTAAAGGGATAGGCACAAGAAAACAAAATCCTACTTGAAAAAGAGGAATTCTACGTATTCATACATACCTGTGTAAATATCACATATTTCTAGAAGGATGTATATAAAGACATGACTCCCAAGGGAACTGGATTAATGGAAGAAAGTGGTGTGAGAGAATTTTATTTTTACCATTCATCTCTTTCTCTTTTTGAATTATGTACTATATAGCTGTATTAATATTCAAAAGTCAACAAAATTTTAAAATTAAAAAAAATTACAAATGCATCTAACCCTTGACCCAGTAATTCTTTTTCTCCCTTTCCTTTCCCTTCCCTTTCCTTCCCCTCTCCTCCCCTCCCCTCCCCTCCCTTCCCTTCCCTTCCCTTCCCTTCCCTTCCCTTCCCTTCCCTTCCCTTCCCTTCCCTTCCCTTCCCTTCCCTTCCCCTTCCCTTCCCCTTCCCTTCCCCTTCCCTTCCCCTTCCCTTCCCCTTCCCTTCCTTTCCCTTCCTTTCCTTTTTTTTGACAGAGTTTCGCTCTTGTCACCCAGGCTGGGATGCAGTAGTACAATTTTGGTTCACTGCAACCTCCGCCTTTCAGGTTCAAGCTACTCTCCTGCCTCAGTCTCCCGAGTAACTAGAATTACAAGCCCCCGCCACCATGCCCAGCTAATTTTTGTATTTTTAGTAGAGACGGGGTTTCGCCATGTTGGCCAGGCTTGTCTCGAACTCCTGACCTCAGGTGATTCACCTGCCTCGGCCTCCCAAAGTGCTAGGATTACAGCCGTGAGTCACCGTGCCCAGCCCCTATTTCTTAAAAATGTATCATACAGGTATACTACATGTATACAAACACAGTCATTTAAATTGTGTTATGTGGTGTATTCAACACTTTTTTAATAGCAAGTTTGTTAACAGCATAACACTCCATCATGTACACTATGGAGGTGAGATCTGAGAGAAAACAATGAACATTTATTGATCATATTCATCAACTCAAACATTGGGGTATCCGCTTCTTTTATAACACCATCAGCTAGTGAATTCATGTTACCTTGTCCAAATCATAGGTATTTGGTAGCACATCTGGTACTCCTAATTTAAAACAATTTCTATTATTTCAAATTAACATCTTTTCCTATCAAAAAACAGTATACCAGTAATATATCTACACAAGAATACTGTATAGTCACATTCCAAATTCTTAGTATTTATTCTTCAGAAAGGTTCATATATAATGAGAATTGTTGGAGAGATTTCAGGAACATTTCAGTAACTTCCATAAGCCCAGGACATCTTAGTTTTGAGTATTATTAAAAATAATACTTTATATATAAAACTTTTGAAAACTTATTAAATAATTTTTCAATTTAATTTTAATTTGCCAACAATTAACTGATTTACTTTAAAATTGGCAATAATTTATCTGAAACCATTGGCCCAAACGGGGATTCTTGCCAAATTAGAAAGTTTAAACCATACACTTCCTGAAATTAATTAAATTTGATAAATACAAAATTTAAAAATTAACAAAGTTGATATATTTTATAACTATTAAATGAAGTATTTATTAATAGTTATTATTTTCATGTTATAGTTGAGAATCAATAAATATTTTTTTCAGGTCTCTAACTTTTACATAAGTTCTTACATTTTAATAGGCACAAAACTCTCTGCCGATTACAAAAATCGCTTAAAATGTCCCCTCAGTCCCTCAAATTGTATTAACTGAATGTTTATGTTCCCCCAGATTCATATGTTAACACCTAATCCAGTGTTACGGTATTAGAAGGCAGGGACTCTGGGAGGTGATTAGGCCATGAGGGCAAAGGCTTCATGATTGGGATTACTGCTCTTTTAAAATGGAATCCAGTCAGATCCCTCTCCCCTTCCACCATGTCAGAACATAGCGAGAGGAAGGCCATCTATGAACCGGGACCCGGGCTTTGGTCAGACACTGAATTTGCTGGTGCTGCTCTGATCTTGCATTTCCAGTCTCCAGAGTTGTGAGAAATAAATATCTGTTGTTTATAAGCCAGTGGCATTCTGTTATTCTTAGTAGCCTAAATTGAGTAAGACACACTATAACATACTTAAATGTAGTTATCAAGAACATGAATTTATTAAAGAATGAATATACTCATATCTGGCAATATGAGTTGTTAATTGTTTATGATTATGTTATACAACAAGGAAGATCAGATGTAAATACAGAGGTCCAAGCAGAGGGGATGCTCTGGGAAGTTTCAAATCAGAGGCAGAGTCCACATTTTATTGTGCATTATCTGTCAGAAAATTTTGTAAGTTTTGTTCCAATACTATATTTAACAAGCTGTCTCCTATCTCTACTAGGCTTGATTCATAAAGTTTTTTAAAGCACTCCTAAGGTCACCATTCATTTTTGCTTAATGTTAGAAAATAATACTTTATGTCACAGATGATGAAATGAAGTAGTATAGGCATTTGTTATTTAAAGAAATTTAGTAAATTTAGTTCACAAAATCAGGCATAATTTATTATTTTTTCCCTTATGAAATCTGGTAAAGAGATTTTTCTAAGTCTGATCTATGAGGTGAAGAAACGAAACACATCATTCCTTACTCTTCATCAATAAAAACTATTTGCTACCACCACCTTCCAACAATGTAATGTTTAGGAATTTTGACGGTCTGCCTGATGGGATTGGTTTGTATGTGAGTGTAGTACAGTTAAAATCTGGCAGAATACAACTACTCTAAAAGCAAAAAAGGCTTAGGTTGGTTCCAAAGTGATTAGTTTCTTTCAAGATACGTCCATTACAAAAAGAAAAGTCCAAAGAACATGTCTCTCAGTGTCATCTCCAATCCTCCTATTACATAGGGCCACGATGTCCTAGAGACATGAAAATGACAATATAGGCCGGGCGCGGTGGCTCAAGCCTGTAATCCCAGCACTTTGGGAGGCCGAGATGGGCGGATCACGAGGTCAGGAGATCGAGACCATCCTGGCTAACACAATGAAACCCCGTCTCTACTAAAAATACAAAAAAATTAGCCGGGCGAGGTGGCAGGCGCCTGTAGTCCCAGCTACTCGGGAGGCTGAGGCAGGAGAATGGTGTGAACCCGGGAGGCGGAGCTTGCAGTGAGCCGAGATAGCGCCACTGCACTCCAGCCCGGGCGACAGAGCGAGACTCCGTCTCAAAAAAAAAAAAAAAAAAAAGAAAATGACAATATAAGACAAAATGCTCTGATGGCACAATGTTTATTTCACATTGAAGAGGAGTAAGGATGGAGGATTTTTTTTTTTTTTTTTTTTTGAGACGGAGTCTCGCTCTGTCGCCCAGGCTGGAGTGCAGTGGCACCATCTCGGCTCACCTCTAGCTCCGCCTCCCGGGTTCACACCATTCTCCTGCCTCAGCCTCCCAAGTAGCTGGGACTATAGGTGCCTGCCACCACGCCCGGCTAATATTTTGTATTTTTATAGAGATGGGGTTTCACCGTGTTAGCCAAGATGGTCTCGATCTCCTGACTTCGTGTTCCGCCCACCTCGGCCTCCCAAAGTGCTGGGATTACAGGTGTGGGCCACTGCTCCTGGTCTAAGGAGGATTACTTGTTGGGCTCTACTCTTAATTATTCAAGTACAGATAATCATATATTCTTGAATTAGCTCTATTTTTATACTTCACTGTGACAGAAGGCAATAAATATTTATAAACAATTAATATATAGTCTATTAATTAATAAGTATAATATAATATCAATATAATATATTAAATATTATTAATTTAATATAATAAATTAATATTTATAATTTAAGTGGCACAGATTTCCACCTTTATTTCTAAGTGGTGCTTTTTTAAAACAAATCTTTGTTATTTGCTTTATTTGATCTTTTTTATTGAATACATGTTCAGATAAACCTGGCTACAAATATGTAAATAAGAAGAAGAAATTACATAATCTTGAATAACTCTTTTGGCTTTTTATATATTTTTGGTGACTTTTAGATTATGATAGCCTTCCAAGAGTCTCTATTTCCTTTTCCTAGGCTCGAATCTTCCATAATCATGGTTTCTTTCTTTCATTTGAAAGGTCATTTATGAATCATCTAGTTGTTAGAAATTTTAAACTCTACATTACATGAGTAATGGAAACATTTTACCATTTTTTATAACAGTATTAAAAACTTACTTTTTTCTGACTACACAGTAAGAGATGCCAATTTTGTAAATGTAGATTATAATGTATATTAACAATAATAAAAATAAACCAGTATATTTAACACTATAATCAATAAGTAGTTACTATAAAATATTTATTGTGTATATCTGCTATGCATATTTTGCATAGCTTGAATAATGTTAGATAAACAATATTTACTCTTACTCCTTTTCATTGTTTTAAAATGATAATTTTTAGGTTGTTAAAATATCTGAAAACAAAATACAGTCACATGCTGTACAATATCATATACAATGTTGCTCCCACAAGATTACAATGGAGCTGAAACATTCCTATTTTCTAATATTGTCATACTATAACACATCACTCATGTTTGTAGTGATGTTGCTGTAAACTAATCTACTGTGCTGCAGTGGTAAGAAAATCCGATACATATAATTATGTACAGTATATAATACCTGATCATTATAATAAACAACTATGCTAGTGATTTATGTATTTATTATACTCTACTTTTTATCAGCACTTTAAAGTGTAATCCTACTTACTAAGCAAAAAGTTTCCATTAAGACAGTATGCTGTGTGAAGCCCACAGAAGCCTCACACATCTCATGTTTACTGCATCCCTTGACTGTGTAACCTCAGTGGATTTATTCTCTTGTTTTGTTCATCATGGTCCCTAACAATACAAAAGCCACTGCTAATGCTGCCCATAAGAGGCCCCTTAGAGTGACTGTCATGGAGACTAAATGAAAAGTGATTAAGAACTATGAAGGTGGAAAACCAGTGGTGGTTATTGCTCTTCAGGCAGGCATATTCCATTCCACCATAGCTATGATCAACAACAAGAACAAAGTGACAGAATCTGTTAGAGAATCTGCTTCTTGGAGGCAACAAGACTAACAAAAATTCAAGAATGGCCTATATCGGATATGGAGAAGCTGCTGATGAACTGGATTAAAGAGCAGACACAGAAACATATCCCTCTTGGCACCATGATAATTATAACCAAAGCAAAATCTGTTTGCAATATTGTAAGAAAAGACAGTATCCAACTACAATGTGAAATTTACTGTTAACTCTGGGTGGTTTAAACAATTCATGAATAGTTATTCATTATATAATGTAAAAGTGAGTGGTGAGTATGCAAGTGCTGATGTGACAGCAGCTGAGGAATTTTTGGAACTTCCAAAAATCAGATTGTATGATTCTACAATAAGATAAGCTGGTTGTGCAGAAAAAATACTTGCGAGAGCAAATCTTCAATATGGATGAAAACTCCCTATTCTGGGAACAAATGCCTGAAAGAACTTTCATCCCTACGAACACCAACTTAATGCCAAGATTTTTTAAGGACGGGATAAGAGTCTTATTTGGTGGCAATGTTACAGGCTACAAATTGAAACCCTTTGTGATCTGGCACAGTGAGAATGCCAGGACTTTCAAGCTTATTATCAATAAACACACACTCCCTGTGTACTACAGGAGCAATAGTTTGTGGATGACCCAGCTCCTCTTCCAAGATGCCCGTCAGAATTGCTACATGAGCAAAATGGGGAAGTACTGTTTGAAGAATAGCATGCCTGTCAAGATTCGGCTTATTGTTGATAATGCTCCTGTACAGTCTCCTTTTATTGGTGACCTTCATGTCAATATCAAAGTGAGGTTTTTTTTCTTCCTAACATCACCTTTTTCATCCAGCCAATTGATCAAGGAGTAACGGCAGCTTTGAAGCCCGACTACCTGAGGACATTTGCCCAGGCTATTGCTACAACTGAGGAAGACATTCGGAAGACATTGATGCTACTCTGGAAGGATTATGCCATCTGTGACTCTACCCTGGACCTTGCTTGGGCATAGGGTGATGTTGCCAAGGAGTGTATAAATGGCATCAGGAAGAAGATACTTAAAAGGTTCATCCATGATTTTAAATAATTTTCCAAGAATAGAAGGTTGCAAAAACCAACAAGCCTGTAGTTGAGACGGCAAACAACTTTAATCTGCGTGTAGATGAGGATGACATTCAGGAATTCCTAGAAGTCATTCCTGAGAAATTGACTAATGGGGACTTGTTGGAACTGAAGCAGAAACACAGAGGTAAAGAGGCAAAATAAAAGCGAACTGAGAAGAAAAAGAAGAGGAACCCCTTGACAAGAAAGTTCACAGTGAAAGATTTAGCAGAAGGCTTTGCAGACCTCAACAGGTTCCTTAAAAAGTATGAAAACAGCCGGGCGCGGTGGCTCACGCCTATAGTCCCAGCACTTTGGGAGGCCGAGGCAGGCGGATCACGAGGTCAGGAGATTGAGACCATCCTGGCTAACACGGTGAAACCCTGTCTCTACTAAAAATACAAAAAAATTAGCTGGGCGTGGTGACGGGTGCCTGTAGTCCCAGCTACTCAGGAGGCTGAGGCAGGAGAAAGGCGTGAACCCAGGAACCCGGGAGGCGGAGCTTGCAGTGAGCCGAGATCGCGCCACCGCACTCCAGCCTGGGCGACAGAGCGAGATTCCATCTCAAAAAAAAAAAAAAAAAAAAAAAAAAAGGTATTAAAACATGGACCTCAACATTGAAAGGTCCTTATTAATAAAGAGGAATATTCATGGTGCATCATCTGCTTACAAGCAAATCTATGATGAAAGAAAAGAAAAGAAATAAACCAAGCAAACCACTATAGACATATTTCTGAAAAGAGTGACACCTCCTCAAGAAAAGCCTCGGTCAGGTCCTTCAGGAGGTATTCCAGAAGAATACCAGAAGGTATTTCAGAAGAAGGCATTGTTATCATACGAGATGACAGCTCTATACCTGTCAATGCCCAGGAAGACCTTCTAGTGGGACAAGATGTGGAGGTGAAAGGCAGTGATATTGATGATCCTGACCCTACGTAGGCCTAGGCCAATGTGTGCGTTTGTGTCTTAGGTTTATCAAAAAAAATGTTTTAAAAGTAAAAAACAAAAAATAGAAAAATATTTATAGTACAAGGATGTAACGAAAGTGAAATTTGTTTACTGTGTACAATGTGTTGTGTGTTAAAGGAAATATACGGTATCAAAAAGTTAAAACAAGTAAAATTGTATAAAGTAAAATGGTTACAGTAGCCAAGGTTAATTTTGATGAGTGAAAGAAAATATTTTTAAATATTTACTATAACCCAAATGTGCAGTGTCTCTAAAGTCTACAGTAGTGACTTAGGCCTTCACATTCACCACTACTCACTCAATGACACCCAGCGCAACTTCCCATCATACATGCTTCATTCATGGTAAATGTCCTATATACATGTATCATTTTTAATCTTTTATACCATATTTTGACTGTACTTTTTCTATGTTTAGATATGTTTAGCTTTACAAACACTTACCATTGTGTTACAATTGCCTACAGTATTTAATACATTGCCGTGATGTACAGATTTGTAGCCTGGGAGCAACAGGCTATACCATGTAACCTAGGTTTTTAGGAAGTTACATAATGTAGATTGGTTTAACTATGCTCTATGATGTTCCCACAATAACAAATGATAAAATATATTATTGATCATATTCATCAACTCAAACATTGGGGTATTAGCTTCTTTTCTAACACTATCAGCTAGTGAATTCATGTTACCTTGTCCAAATCACAGGTATTTGGTAGCACATCTGGTACTCCTCATTCAAAACAATTTCTATTATTTTAAATTAACATCTTTCCCTACCAAAAAAGGGGAATATATTCCTGTCATCAAACAACACATGACTGTATCTGATAGATACAAAAATTCCATTATATGAATATATCATAACGTGTTACAAATTTCCACAATAAATATTGTGTCAAGAATATAGTTCCTCATTTATGAGCTTATTAAAAAGATCTAGGATTAACTTTTATTCAACAAATTATTACTGTATCTTATTACTGTGTTTTCTTTGAAAAACCTTAAAAATTCAGTTACTGGATCAAATAATATAAATATTTAAAGGCTCTCAGTACATATAGTCAACTTGTTTCTGTAATATACAAACTTTAAATTCCAGAAAATATTTCAAATATATTTAAAATGTGCATTGTTTTATTTATAATTTATTTTTTTATAACTGAATTGTTGAGAAATGAAGTAGTATAGGTATGAAGCAATTGAAACAACTCAATGAAGGTTAGAAAAAGTTCTCCAGTATAAAGCAGCATAAATGGTAGGAATTACATATTAATCTAGGACAATCTCACTAAAAATAAATGTAGAATGTGTGGTCCACAGAATAGCAGACACTGAACAATGAAAGCAAGCCAGAAACAGAGAGATTCCTGAAATCCCCCCAGGAATATGTTCATGAAGCTTTAAAGTAAATGTCAGTTTCTACATTCTGTTCAATTGTGAGATATGTTTTCAACACAGAGCCAAGTCAGAAAGTTTTTCCCAAAGCAAAATTAAAAAATATATTAATCACTGCCTTGAGGTAGACAATACATGTACAAAACACCAAGAACACATAAATTAGAGAAAAAATAAATTAGAGAATATGCAAACATTTTCTGGCTAATAAGTAAATGATGCTGAACATTTGCAGGTATATTTGAGTTTTTGTCTGTAAAAATCAATGAATTAAGATTTTGTGAGAAAATAAACAAGCAGAGGCTCAAGACATTAGGAAAAGATTGAAGGGACAATAATAGGTATGAATGAAGGGAAAAGGACCAGCATGTCTTTGGCCTGATGAACAGCAATTCTTTTGATCAGCTGTAATAACAGCCGTTTTGGCTGAGTGGCTTATAAACAGAAACATATTTCTCCCAGTTCAGATGCTGTGCCAAGGTGCTGGCAGATTTAGCAGGTTCAGTGTCTGGTGAGGGCCCCCTTCCTAGATGGCATTTTTTTATTGTTATGTTTTCACATGGCAGAAGTGCTAACAAGCTCCCTTGGGCCTCCTTTATAAGGGCACTAATCAAATTCACATGGGCTCAGCCTTTATGACATAATCACCTCCCACAGGTCCCACCTCCTGGTACCATTGGCTTGGGGATTAGGATTTGAATGCAAGAATTTGAAGGGGACACAAATGTTCAGCCCTAGCGCTATTCTAGAAGCTTATCCTGGTAAATGAAGAGGAACTGAAAATCCAAAGCAGGATATATGTGTAAAAAAATATGTCCACACATATGTGTGTGTGTGTGTATACAACTTACAACTAATTGCCTGATTTTAGAGTAAATTGCACATAAGCCTCATTCCAGGGCAGATTTGAGCAATGCTAAATGTTCTTTCTTAAAAAACTCAGTTTAAAAATTCCTGCAGGAATTGTCATAGAGGGACAGATCTGGAGTAGAGTCCGCAGTAGTGGTGTTTCTGTTGCACAAAAGTGTAAAATCAGATAACTTGGTCTCCAATTGCTCTCTGACAAAGCACACACACATGAGCACACATGCACATATATCTTCAAAATTATTCCTTACCAAGGATTATTTCAGTCTGAGTGTGCTCTGTATTAAAGCCACACTAAAATTTTTAAGTGATAAATTCTGAAAGTAAAACCATGGGTCTTCAGCATTGTTATAAATCATGCAGTTTTATTAAAACATGAGGTATAATTTCTGTAGCCAGTAAAGAATATTGATGTTCACAAGTGTTTCTGAAACTTTGATTCATAAATAATTTGCCTTTTGAAGACCAGCCTAAGGATGGAGTTGTTCTGTTCTGAAGGCATTTTGTTCAGACATTAGAGAGTACAAGTTGAATAGATGAGTCTCCAAGCAGGCATTTTGGCAGTAGTAATACATGATTCATTATGTTCTGACAGCCAGTGGCATTTGAGGTTATAAAAAGGTCTCTCAAAAAGCAGGAGTAACTAGGGACAAGACCAAGTGAAAAAGTGGCATTCCAGGCAAACGTCTTAAAGATGACAAACTTTGTTGGGATATGTAATGTCCTGCAAAACATAGATAAATCAATGTATGTCCCGAGGATAGCGATAGAATGAATATTAGCTTGTGCCAATATACTTTTTAATCTAAAACATTTGAATCAATCTATTTGAGGCTTCAAATATCTGCTGATATTTTCTGCTAGTAGAACATGACCCTAAAACTTAAATTTATCTATGACATTTAATAATGCAACCAAAAGGCTATTAAAATTCTATGCCTAGAGTTATCACTAATTTGTATTTCTGGAAAGAGCAGTGAGATGTACTTATCTAATTCATCTGAACATATAAAGGATTGTTCTTCTTATTTTGTTAAATGTAATTTAACTGTATTGTTCATCAGAGGAACAAGCTTTCTCCAACTTTAATAGCTACCCTATATTCTCAAAGAAACCACAGAAACATGCAGTAATAAATAAAACTGAAAGAAAGAGGGGTTCACTAGCAGCTTCTATGGGATGATGGGGGTTCGAAGATTTTTTTTATTGGCAAAGGGGTGAATGCAGCATTGCACTGTGACCTTTCTCTTGGTTTGGCCCAATTCATGCTTAGGAGTAGTAGTAAGGTTTCTTAGTAAGTATAAGTTTTGTAAGAAGTAGGAATTCTGGGGCTGCCATAACAACGTACCACAGGTTGGGTAAAAGATAAATAACAGAAATGTATCTTCTTACAGTTTGGGAGGGTGGAGTCCAAGATCAAGGTGTCAGCAGGTTTTCTTTGTCCTGTGGTGTCTATTTGGCTTGCAGAAGACAATCTTCCCCTCTTTGCAGGTCATGAGTCAGATAGGATTAGGGCCCACCCATGTGACCTCAGATTACCCATTTACCTCCTAAAGGGCCTATCACCAAATGCAGCCAAATTCTGAGGTAGAAGAGGTTAGGGATTCAACATATGACACAATTCAGGCCATAACAGTAGATAAGCCCTGAGCTGGAGGCACATTATCACAATGTCACAGGATGTGACTGTTACCATCTAAAACTTGCATTGTGAACATTAAGAAGCTCTTTTTCTCAAATATATGTTTTTAGATGTATTTTAAATCTTCATATACATTTAGAAATCTTTGTGTTGCTTGTGGAATCTTAAATATTACATGTCTTAAATATGACAATTATCTCTCATACTCGCATACTGAATAAAGTGATGGGAAAACCAAATGTACTTGTCTCCTTTGTCTCCAAGCGTAACTGATGATGCTATGTCTAGAAATAATGCATTTGTCTCTAGCCATCCTGAGAAAAATACACTGATTAGGCAGCCAGTTCTAGTACAGCATGTCCCAAGACATCCTCAAGAATTACTATTCTGTGGAGTATTGTGTTGTTTCATGAGGAAATGTTCCAAAGTCAAGTAAGTTTAAAAAATGCCAGAGCTGAAAATGTGTTAAACTAACTTATTTGGGCCTAATTTATTTAGATATTTAAGATGCTTTCAAACAATATGCATCTCCAAGATTGATGTAATATCTAGTATCATCAAAACTTCATTTTTTAAATTACAACAGAACAATATTTTCTTCTGGGCAATAATATTCTATGGATATGTGTGTGTGTAACATATGCCCTTTTTTTTCAAATGATACTTCACAAAAGGGAAATTGAACTACACCTATTATATATTTTTCATGAATACCTAATTTTCACAATAGAAGTACACTGATAATAAATAGATCTCTAAAATTAATGGATGGATGGATGGATGAATAAAACAATGGAAAATACAATGTTACTCTTTTTAAAAGAAACATTCCTCAAGATTCTTCTTTTGTAGGTCTGGCAAATTTTAAATATCCAGAAAATATGTTTTATAATACATATAAAACAAACATTGCATTCTAGTAGGTTTTCTTTCCTACTTGATGGTAATTTAATGGTCACATATATCTACAATGGGTAAAAATAATAGTCTGATATGATTTCATAGATGAGGTAAAGTCATACAGATCCATTCAGATTATTATTTTATCTGATAGACTGGCAGATTAATCTTTAATGGCAAAAGACAGACAGTAGAGGTTGCAGAAGGTTAGACGGTAATCAAAAAATGAATATTTAATCAGATGAATTCCATTCAGGAACTGCCAAGAACTGCTTTTACTCCTGCATAATATTGATAAAAGGCATGCCTACTATTATAATCAATTCTAGTGGCCATTAAGAAAATTACTGTGGGGTAAAAAATGAAGTCGTAAGCTCAAAGGTTGGTACACTTGGCAATCATCTGACATAATAAAAACTGACTGGCTTTGCAAGAACAAAATATGTAAGTCTGAAACAAGTAGACACATTTTCCAGTTCATAAAGTACCATAAGTACATGTTTCAGAAAATTGTTTACAATAAATATTATTTAAATAGTTTAGCCAGTTTTCTTCCACATAGTAAAAGGTCTAATCTGAAATTGCATTCAAGTGTAGTTGCTGTTTGTGGGAAAGCACAACAAGATGTTAATGAGTTTATACTTCATACGCTGGATTCAAAGGTAATTAAGAGTTGTAGGAAAGTAATGTCATTTAAAAGCAATGTTGAAAAAAATGCTTAAATTATGTGATATTGTTAAAACAAGATTTTTCTTAATTGCCACCTCATTGCTATTTAAATTTCATGTATATAAACAATATACAAACATTTAGATGTATGTCACTTTTTAATTTGAATCTGCAAATTAGGAAAGGTTCTTTATTAGTGTCTCAAATACTTCACATGGCTCAAGTCTTTGGCAAGACCTCAATAATAAATTATGCAAGCTTTTTGATTGCAATAAATACATAATGCTACATTTTTTATATATTCTATTTTACAATTTACCATAAGTGAGTAATTTTGTTTAAACAAGGTCATCTCCCTGGAGATTGTTTCTTTCTTTCTCAGGCAATTAACCTATAATTGATACTTCTATTTTGCATGTTAATGAACTAAGTTACACAATGGCATTTAAAAAGGCTATTTTCATGACTTCTCATGAAAATATTATTTTTTATAAAATGAAATATATTTTTAAGAAATCTTAAACAGTATTGGTCCTATGTATATATTAAATATGTGAATGTATTATGTAAAGTAGGTAACAATATTTTAGTAAAATTTGGAAAAATACAATTGCTTGTTTGGATTATTAGTGTTTCACACTATTAATACATTTGTCTTAAAGTATGCACCCCTATAAGTAAGGTTCAGATACTTAAAACACTAACTCAAGGAAGTTCTAATAGTATAGTAGTTCCTCAACTTTATTCATGTGGGATGTATTCAAAGACCCTCAGTAGATACTTGAAACCTTGGATAGTACTAAAGCCTATATATACTGTGTTTTTGTATACATACATACATGTAATCAACTTTAATTTACAAATTAGGCACAGTAAAAAGTTAACAATAATATTAAAATAAAATTATATACTTTAATAAGAACTGTTTGAATTTGATCTTTATCTCTCAAAATATTTTATCGTATTATAACTGTACTCATCTATTTTAGGACTGTAACTGAAACTGCAGAAAGTGAAACTGCAGATAAGGGGGGGAATACTTTATAGTTATATCAGATAAAGGATAAATGAGAATTTAGCTAAGCATTGTAGCTAAGACCAAGAATATATACTTTATTGTTGAGTTTTGCAAGTAATAAGCAATCTGTAGTGAGGTGATGCAGCTGGCTTGGAGAATAGTAACTGGACATAAAATGTTCAAAGAGTTGTATGGCTAGTTGTGGGACTGAGTGACTATGCATAAAGCCTTAAAAAAAAAAAAAAAAAAAAAACACAACCAGGGTCAGTGGATTCTCGAGGTATGATGGATCATGTTGTCTCGTCTTCATCACTTAAGGAGTTTCTTACATGTTTAAGTGCAGAGTGACTGATTAGCAAAGTCAGGCCTGGAGCACTGAGAGCTTCACCATGCTGTTGCTAGGCATGTTGTGTTGTTGTCTGCCCTGTGTTCTTTAATAAAGCAAAGTAAATGTATATTAGTTAAAACCTGACCTGTCTCATTATTTTCTTCATCAGTGTGAACTCAAGACCACTGCTGCCAGTTGAGCAGAGTGAGTGAGGTACTCAAGAATACTTTTTTGATTAAACTCGTTTCCGTCAGTTGCTTTTCCCAATGCTAAAGTTTGAATAGGACACATACTATAAAAAAGAAATCAAAATTTAATGATCATCTGGTTCAACTCTTCTATTTATCACGTAAGAGGAAAAAATTCTTACTATTTGTATTCCTTCCTAGATTATATATACTTTCCAATTCTTGATCTCAGATGGCATTTGAGTTATATAATATTTTCTCTGCTCCTAAATTTTCTTTCCGTAGAAGTTCACAGTTTTCTTGAGATTTTTCTTCTCTATAAGAATACAGAAGCATGTTTCGATAGCATGTCAATGACATAATAACTACTTGTAGTTCGGGACCATTTTATCTTGCTATGTTCTCTATTATAAAGCCGCAAAACTGAAAATCACATTTCCAGAATCCCTGCAGCGTATTTCCAGAGCAGATTTTACCTTAACAGGGACTCAAGCTATTTGAAACACAGAAAAAGGGCAGTCATAGTATTTTTATTCCTCTAGTAGGAGCAAGTAGACCAATGAGCATTGTTAGATGTGAAATTTTGCAGCTGCCCCTTTTTTGTTTGTTTGTTTGTTTGTTTGTTTTCTCATTTTTTCAAAAAAGTTACTGACCTCTAGTTGATTTTGTAGCTGATTTTGGTATTTACCATCTCTCTCCCTGCTGTGGACTGAATTATTTCTCTCCCAAACTCAAACATTTAAGTCCTAACTGCCAGTGTGACTGCATCTGCAAATAGGGTCTCTGGGAGGTAATTAAAGTTAAATGAGGACAAATAGGTGGGGCCCTAATATGATAGGACTGTGGGTTCATACAAAGAAGAAATTATCTCTCTCTCTCTCTCTGCCATGTGAGGGCACAGCAAGAAGGCTGCCATCTGCAAACCAAGAAAGGAGCCCTCACCCGGACTCCCCCATGCTGAGTGGCACTCTGATCTCAGACTTCAGCCTCTAGAATAGTGAGAAAAGACACTTCTGTCGTTTGTCATCCAGTCTATGGTATTTTACTATGGCAGCCTGAGCTAACTAATGCACTTCCTGAAAGCTAGTAAAAATCTGATTCCACTATCTGTCACCCTTGACTTTTGTTTCTCCAACATTTTCAGTGTTATGACAACATATAATATTACCTTGAAACACCTAGAGTGATTCCTGCATTTCTAAGTCTTGTCTATAAAGTCGTCATCTACAAACAGAGGCAAAATTGGATAGGTTCTCATGGACTAGGAATATTTCTGTTTTACGATGTGGAAACCTCATTATTTCTCAAATGAAGTCACTTTGCTCCCACTTCAAATCAGAATCAGTACTGCAGAAGACTGATTTCAATGATCTTTTAAACAAATATCTTTTACTAGGAAACAGATATAAATTTGCTTCTTACACATCTTTGGAGAATAAAAACCAGAGTTACAAGAAAACATGATAATTAAAGTACAGTTAGATCAAATATTACATGGTTTGCAGATTCTGTCATACTTCTTTCATTAATAATGAACTTAAACAGTAAAAAATAAATAAGCAGATATTAGAAGACTAATGTGCTCAAAATGTTATTTATCCCATCCTCCTGCTTGCCTTCCATCCTTCATTCCTTCCTAGTTTCCTTCCTTTTTTTGATTCCCCTACTATTCTTATAAAGTGGCAGTGTGGACAGTTGGTCAGGAAATTCAAAAATCTCTTGTTAAACAGATTATATATTGTAGGGTCACTTCCATTTATGGCTTAAGCGATACTATTCCAAATAATATCCCTTTTCAATTCTTGTTCCAAATCTTTAGGCCATTCTCCTCTGTTCAATGATTAACATCATCCTATGACTAATGAATAAATGAAGATAATTTTAAATATTAACAAACAATTCTGATACATATTTATGTTCATTCCATGAACTCTGACCCCAAATGAAGAGATGTTGCAATAGAATAATACTTTGAGTCAGAGAGTCAATGTTCAAATTCTGGGTTTGATTTAGACAAATTATTCTTTCAGGTTTTGTTTTTGCTTCATCAATATGATAAAGCTAATGACATTTACTTTGCTATGTTGATATAATAATCAACTGATAGAATGTGAGATAAAGAGATAAGCAGCCCCTGATAGCTGGAGATGACTGGGTGCCAATTGTGAAGCTTTGGTGTTCCTAAGTTGTTCTGGCCTCCCAACTAAGCCATGGTGCTTCTCAGAACATCAGCATCAGACAAGGCCACTCCGTGACCATGATGGATCAAGACAAAAATTAAGTTTACTCTGTAATCATGTATGAGCACAGACAAAAACAAAAATTTCTTCATACCATGAAATTAATCAAATATATCTCTCCAATACCTTTCCTGACTAATACTAATAACAATCACAAATTTATCAATTATAGTTTTAGGTCTACTTCATTCCTACCCGCTTCTCCATAAAAATTATTAAGCAACCCAAACATCCAATTATCTTCTCTTCTGCCAATATCCAATCCAGAGTCAAGCCCCACTTTGTTGAACCCTTCCCCAAATCATTATCACAAATCCAAATGTGTCTTGTCCTTTATTGCAGTAAGCCAATCAACATTCCTTTGTTCAACACCATGTGTGTCCCTGATAGTCTTCAACTAGAGGGAACTGACATGTGCATAAAGCAAATAAAGCATAATAACATATAACTAACATTAGTTTTATTTAATTTCCCTCCACATACCAAACTCAGTTAGATAAAATGTTGAATGCAAGATATTACAAAGTGTGTCCTTGTACTCATTGTTAAAAACAATATTTTCAATATCTCATTAATAGAAATATTTGCTATATATGTTTGTATAGATATTTATTTTCAGATTAAGGAATTTCCATTTTTTAAGTACTAATTCCTTGAGCTTTTTGCCATCAATGGGTATTGAAATTTATTAAATAATTTCAAGTATGTGATTCACAATGCATTTTTTTCATTGTTATAAACAAAACTGATTTTTTAATGTTAAAACTTTCTTCAAATCCTGGAATTCATCCGACTTTGTTGTGATATATACTTTCTTAAAAAATATATTCCTAGATTGTTATTTTTTATTATTAGTTTAGGGTTTTTATAACTATGGTTATGGATGAGAAGGACCTATTAATTTCTTTTATATTTTGTTACCAAATAACATTGAGCATATAAAATAAACTGGAGTGTGCCACTTCATCTTCTATCATTTATGTGTAAATAAAACTAGCATTTTAAAAAAAATCTGGGCCTAAGTTTTTATTTGTAGAAAGCTGTAAATTTATAACTTTACTTCTACAAATAGGATTGAATAATTTAAATTTTACATTTCTTGTTTGTCAATTTAAGTAAGACTTTTTTTCAGTATTTATCTAGTTCAACTTCATATTCAAATGTATTGACCAAAAGTTTTAAATTTTATTGTATTTTTATTTCTGATGACTTTATTGTGTTATCCCCTTCTCTATAAATGATATTATTCATTTGTGCATTTTTTCTATTTCATATTCTCATTATGAATTGTTTTACATTATCAATCATTTTACCTAACTTTTGTCTTTTGCAGTCCTCTGAATTGTATTTTTATTTGACATTTTTATTCATTTGTCCTCTTGTCTTTATTATTTTCTTTCTTTTTGGGTTTAATGTTATTTTCTTTTAACTTCCTAAGATAGATTACTTGCTCACTGATATTCTGCTTTTCTTTTATTTTACATCTAAAGTTTGCGGGCCAAAGATTTCTTTCTAAGCACTGTCTTAGCTCTATCCCATAAATTATGATACCTAGTATTTTTATTATCCTATAGTTTCATGTTTTTTCACTCCATTGTGATTTCTTCTTTGACCTGTACATTATTTGGTAGTATATTCCTTAATGTGTAATGATGTGGGAGATTTTAGTATCATCTTTGATATTGATTTCTAGTTTAATTGCACCATGATTAGAGACTTATGGAATGATTCACATATGAGAGTGGCAAAGTTACTTATATAGAATGCTCCTCAGAGATCAGTTAAGATAAGAGATTGGTGATTGCTAAATTTAGTAATATGGAATGTAATGCTAACGTTGAAACAGCCATCCCAGGAAAATAATGGAAGAGAACTGCTATTATTTGCAACACGGTACACTTATTCATAGTGATAAAATTACCTCATTTAATTTTCAAAGCTATACTTTATTACATCTCAATCAAATTTTACTTTTCAAATATACCAGTTCTCAATAATCTTTTAGTAATTTTTTTTTCCTACCTGGAAAGAGTATTTTAGGAAAATGTTTTCATTTTATTATTTAGATTGAGACTGCCTAGATTGGATAATAAGGATGTTTAATTCTTAATTTTTTCAAATTGTCTAAAGATAGTAAGTGATAGTCAACTCTCAAAATTAAAGATCTGTGTTTTGCTCATTTTGTTGCATATTTTAACAAATATTTAATTGGAACATTAAAGAATATAGAAATGTTCATTTCAAATACTGGTTAGTGCTTCCAATCAGTATTTTCCTGTATTAATCATTATTCTACGCAATATCTTTGATTTAACACATTCATTGATAATTTAACTCCTATTCTTAATAAGTTTAGGGTCTCACCCAAATCACAGTAATGCACAAAATTAATCAAGTATTTATTCCATAATGATGATTTTCTATGACCCAATATATGAGATTACCATTTAATATTTGACTCACTTTCAACTAGGTCTTCAATATTCTAATAAATGCTGTTTAATTTAAATTTAAACTCTAATCGGGCTTATGCGAAAAGTAAAGTTAACATAAGAATTAAAGTTAACATAGAGTAAGATAACACAGGCAAAGTCAACACAAAGTAATTGTTCATTCATATAAGAATAAAGTGGTACATGTGATTCCCCTTAAGGGAAGTAGGCAGATGATAGAGATTTCACTTAAGATAAATTGTCATACTCAAGATAACAAATTCGTCATAAACATTTCACTCTAAATGTAGAAAGAGATTCCAACTGAATGATATTGGACAACTTTTTAGAAATAGTGCTTCTATTTCCATTGTATTTCTATTTGTATTAGTTCAACTAAAATATTTAAAATATGTCAACAATATGATATTGGAATGAACTTTTCTATTTTGGGATATACTTCCATCGGATCATAATTCTTCACTGGGACGAATTAAATTTATTATTTACAAATCTTAAAGGTTATATATTTTCAAAGTTCACACATACACACATATACTCACACACATATACATACAGAGTAACAATACATTATGATTTCTTTCAAGTTCATTGGTCACATGCTATCATCAAAGGTATTATGGGTTTTGGGGGGTTGGTGGGAGTTTACTCTAAAACCAATAAATATTTGCACTTTTATTTCCTCTCTCTTTAATGTAGCATAATGAATTTTCTATTCCAATGATTCCATTTCATTGCATAATTAACATAAATACTATAGTTATCGTATCAGGGAAACACAGCTGCTTATTCTTACTGCTTCAGACTAATGTTCCATACACACATTCTGTCCATGATTAATGTAACATAAACCTTAAAATGATTTAAATTAAAACATATTTTCATAACGTAATTCTGATCTGATTGTCTCTCCACAACTGGGAAGACCACTAATGGCCTGTAGGACAAAGGCTAAATAACTGTACAATCGAATAAGCAATAAATATCCAGGGAAGGTTTAGAAAGTGTTTGCAGCATATTCTCACATAACATATCATAGTCACAGCCTGAGATTCAAACCTGAAGATAGAAATGAAAACTCAAGGATTAGGCAGGCTCTGAGGAATGTAACTGAAGTAACATCAATGCATCACTTACTTCAAATTGAAGAACAGCAACTCTAAAATTATTACATCGCAACTAGAAGTTTATTATCAAATATTTATTCATTCAAATAATAATTCATTTCAGTGAGGAATTATTATCACAAAAAGAAATATCCAAAAATATAATTGGGAAAAAGTAGAGGAATAGATACAACTATATATTTTTATAATATAATATATGCTTCATATACAATATAATATTGTAAAATATAATTATATATCAATTAAATTTGAGGGAAAGGAGAAAATATATGTATTTGAAATTGCATATAGAGGAGTCTTCAGTAAGTTTATGGAAATAGCATATTATGAAAAACACTGCATAGATTTCAAAATTCTTTTGTACTAAAATAAATTCATATTCTCAGAGAGAGTATTTAAAAAAGTGAAATATAAAATACAAATAAATAAACTGATACTACTTGTTATAACATTTCTGAATAGACTCTAATCTGAGGCACTAAGGAGGATAAGGTATTGGTTTTCAAAGAGTCCCTATCAGAGTAACGTGAATTCTGCTAAAACTGAAGTGCAAATAAACATCAAATTGATGGTAAAACTTGGGTAAAAGAACAGTGAAATTACTGATGCCTTACAAAAAGTTTACAGGAACAATGTCCCCCACCCTAAACCCAACAATTTACACATTGATAACCTTCCGTTTTAGCAGAAAAGAACCCTGAAAATCTTCACTAGTGAGTCCTTCTTCACTATGAAAATGTTCCTACTCATTCTTCTTATCAAACAACGGCAATTTTGTGAGAGTTTTAGTGAGAAATCGTTAGGCATCCATCTTAGAGTCGAATATGGCTCCTTCTGACTTTTTTGTTTTCTAATCTTAAAAAATCCTTAAAGGGTTCTTCACGGTTAATGTTAGGTGTCAATTGGATTGGACTGAAGGATGCCTAGATGGCTGATAGGCAAAGTGTTGTTTTTAGGTGTGTCTGTGAGGGTATTGCCAGAGGAGTTTGACATTTGAATCAGTAGACTGGGAGAGGAAGAGCCTCATTAGGTGGGTGGGAATCATCCAATAGGCTGCCAGCTTTGCTAGAACAAAGCAGGTGCAAAAAGGTGGGATAAGCTGGCTTGCTGAGTCTTCTGGCTCTCAGTTTTCTCCCTTGCTGGATGTTTCCTTCTGTTCCTCCAGCCCTTGGACATCAGACTCAAGGTTTTTTGACCTTTGGACTCTTGGACTTACATCAGTGGTTTGTTAGGAGCTCTCACATCTTTGGCCACAGACTGAAGGCTGCACTGTTGGCTTCCCTGCTCCTGAGGATTTGGGTGGACTGAGCCACTACTGGCTTCTTTCTTCTCCAGCTTGTAGATGGCCTATGCTGGGATTTCGCCTTGCGATTGTGTGAGCCAATTCTCCCCCGTAAACTCCCTTTCATATATATGTATATCCTATTAGTTCTGTCCCTCTAGAGAACCCTGACTAATACAGCACCCACTTTTCTCTAGTTAAAAATGTAAAAAGACTCCATGGTAAATTCCCAGAGCCCCCTCAGTTATTTAGGGATGGACTCAATGATGGCTGATATCATTGCTATAAATGTGTTTTGAACTTGATGGAGCTTATGTTGAAAAACAAAATCCATATTTTTTACATTTCTTCTTTTGATTCCATTTTTCCATGAACTTTTTGAAGTTTCCTTGTGTATGTATATTCATTTCTTAAAATGACTGTTAGAATGAGTATGGAAGGGCTTAATTTTAAAACTTCATGATAATTTTTTTTCTTTTTCAAGACTAAGATCTAATTGATGTACGGAGAAACCCTTTCTGTATTTGGGAATTTTCCCCACATTGTCAGACTGACGATAGTGGGCCCATCAACTAATTAGTTAAGGAAAAAAAAAAAAAAAAGACTTAGGACCACAAAACTGTATAATTACAAAAAGTGAATAAAAATTATAATGGTATTAAATGTAGCTTAAATACTGACCATACTGACATTATTAGTAATGGAAAGCTATATATTTATTTGATGTGATTATAAAATTGTGAATAAATCATGTCTTTCATAAAACACCTACATACATTGAATATGATCTGTTAAAAAGGTGTGCATATTTTTAGGATTTAACACATGTAGGGCAAGCAAGGTGGCTCACACCTATAATCCCAGAACTTCAGGAGGCGAAGGTGGGAAGATCACTTGAGGCCAGGAGTGGGAAACATAGCGAGACTCTACTTCTATCCAAAATAACAAAAATTATCTGGGCGTGGTGGTGGGCACCTATAAGCCCAGCAACCTGGGAGCCTGAGGCAGATTACTTGAGCCCAGTAATTCCGGGTTACATGAGCTATGATGGTGCCACTGCACTCCAGCCTGGGCTACAGAGCAAGACCTTATCTCTTAAATAATAAATAAATAAATAACAAAAAAGTGTTACCTCTACTAATAGACTTTTAGCATAATTAACCCATTAATCAATCCTAAGAAGCATTATCACTGTTTTAAAGATGAGGAAACTGAGGCTTAGACTATGTGCATAGTTAACTCAAATCTATACAGCTAGCTAAATTGCATAACAATGCAACAAATCCTGTTATTAAAGACTTTGCAACTCACATTGTTCTTACTATTATGCTATTGCATTCTTACAATTACAGAGGTTAAAAAGCTAACAACATAATCTGGTAGGGACTGTTTAATAATTCCTCTATTAAGATAAAGTAATTATCTAGAAAATGAATTTAAATAATTTCTGCTTTAATTGCAGTTCATTTTGTGCTTTTCTGTCTTCTTTGGAAATGAAAGTAATTCATTTCAAATTCATTTAATGTTATTTTTATATAAAGAGTCCCTGTCTTGCTAAAAATTAAGTTACCCTTCAAATTTTTTTAGCTTTAAGAATGAATAGGCTTTGTTCGTAGATTCTATTTCAACTGCGTATATTTACGTAATTTTTAGTATGTGCTGTCCTTCTAGGCTGTCTCAAACTTCTTTATATATCCTAGGTAATTGGTGCTAAATACTGCATTATTCATTCTGCTAATTCATGCCAAAATGATTCTTATGTATGTGTACATTTTGGTCCTGAGGATTTTTAATTAATTTCATTGCCGTCAAGTAGCATTTTTATAAAGCATTTTGTGTGTTTCGTAAGAATGCAATTTTCCAGTCTGCCAAATATGTTTTGTTTTGTTTTGTTTTTTTCCCTTCAAGGACAAGCTTCCTCTGGAGCCACATAATATCACTGTGCTGATTGGAAAGGATATTGTATACAAGTCAAGCACTTTGTGTTAAGATGAATGCATAACTAATTTTAAACCACATAAATTCTATGCAGTCTGACAAAATATTGAGAAGGCACATAATCTTTATTCTCTTCCAGAGCCCAAAGCTAGAGAAACCACAGAAGTAAGAAATAAATAAAGATAAAAACATTAAGGGAAACACTATTAAAAATCTTCTAGAAGATAGAAGGCCTCTTTGGTATGGTGTTAAGCAGAAAAACTTAGCCTAGAGGTCGAGGGTCCATGCAGTGGGAGGGGTTTGATGCCCTTTTATCTTAACTTTGCACTGGGCGTGCCATTTTATTATTCTTTCCACTTTGTGGTAGAAGAATAGTGTCAAGAACATGATGAGTCTGAATGTTTACCCTACTTACCCAGTAGCCTGACATAGTTTTATGAATATTGGCAGAAGACCCAGACTCTGGGCAAGAAACCAAGGTCAGTTTATTACCCATAGCGATAGGAGCAGTCAGAGGATAATCATTTTCTTGCTATTTCCCGAAGGTCTGATGCACAGGGCAATGTGGTAAGGGCCAGATGACACAACAAAGACAGGTGATATCTGCCTGTAGAGTGTGTTTCACTACAGGAAAGGAAACTTGAGCTTAGGAAACCTGTATCTTTTGTAATAGGCTGTTGACAAACCTTCCCTTTTCACTAGGTGAGAAACATTACCTCTTATTTTCCAGGACATAAGCAAACCTGCCTTTTAGTCTCAAGGGAGACACTTTCATCTTCTTCTAAGGCTGTTCACCATGTAGACATCCTTGAAAAGGCATTCCAGAATGAGGGCAGACAGTGCCTTTGCTCATAATATGGGCATAAATGTGAAGGACCCATAGAGTGTTGCATCCCAACTGATAGTAGCAGAAGTTCAGGGTCACAGAGTTATATCAAGTAAAGCAAGAATCAAAATGGGGTGAAAAGTAGATTTTGTTTCATACAAACACAATATCCACTGCTGAGAGTCCCCTGGTCAACATTTCCTCATCCTGAGTCTGGAGACATTAAATCAAGAGAAAGAGGAGCTCTAAGAAAGAATCCAATTTAAGGCATGTAAAAAGAAAAACAGGCAATTAAAATCTAAAGAAAACCAAGGTAACAACATTTATATCAAATAAAAGAGAACATAAGAAGAAAAATAGCTTCAAGGGCAGAGAGAGATATAATACAGATTTCAGGAGGAAGAGTGGATTAAGAAACTGTGACAGTAATTGACAGATACACACATAGCTATACAGCCCTAAAACACAAAATAAGGGCATTTAGTTAATGCATGTAATGTGTCTGGTCTTGTTCTCAACTCTTTAAAATTACCATTTTTTAAATAATATCAGTAACCATAGACTTAGGTTACTATTATAATGTTCATTTTTTAAAATTAAAAAAGATACAAAGAGTTAAATAATATGTCCAAGATGATGCAAGTATCACTTTTGTCAGATAACTGTTTTGAAAATAAAAGAAGCTAGTGCTCTCATAGATGAGTGAAAATAGGTCATATTTATCTTTCTGTTCCTGATCTATGTCACTTAACATAATATTCCCCAGGCTCATTACTGTTGCTGTGAATGACAGGATTTTATCCTTTTTTTTGTGGCTGAATGGTATTCCATTGTGTGTGGTGTGTGTGTGTGGTGTGTGTGTGTATTATTATGTGCCAACTAAAAATAAAAGAGGATCCTTTTAAATATCTCAGTATAGTGCCTGTAATTATAAAGGTGTTCAATAAATGTTAGCTTTTATTATGTGATTCAAAACTCTTGTTTAGTATAGTACACCAATACCTTAACTAGCATTATAGTAAAAACATTTTGATGAGTATTATGCAGTAATCTTTTAAAAATAAGCAGTTTCAATTTTTCTTACCTTGGCATGATTAAGTTTAACTTACTTTTGATTTATGGAATTTTATATGGATCATAAATTACTAGCTATACTTGCTTTCTATACAATATAAACTTAAAACATCATATCTACTAAGTTTCTCTTTTTCTCTCTTGTTACAATTAAAATAGGCACATACTTCGCTTATCACAACTAATGCTAAAAGCTGTTGTTGAAAATTGCACCTAAGACTTGTAGTTCTTTTAAAACTTCTTCTGTTAAAGTATAACTTATATCCATACTAAACTTGATTTTAAAACATTCCAGCTTAGTTTAAGTCTTATTGCAACTACAGATAAGACTCTTAAAATGCTTTTCAATCAACAGGACTTAAAACAGAACCTTGCGAATTTTCTATTTTTATAACTGAAAGAGACTAATAAATGAAGCTTTAATAGGAACACGAGATACCTTTAAAAGTCTCTAGACTTTTTAATAATTTGAGACATAAAAGTCTATTCCCACACATTGTATACTGGTGAAATTACCACTGATTTTTAGCATATCATATAAGTACTCTCCTGGTAATATTTGGACAAACAA
Source organism: Macaca fascicularis (assembly GCF_037993035.2). Classification (NCBI taxonomy): domain Eukaryota; kingdom Metazoa; phylum Chordata; class Mammalia; order Primates; family Cercopithecidae; genus Macaca; species Macaca fascicularis. The sequence goes on from NC_088379.1 coordinate 171,680,629, forward strand.
TAAAGCAAATTCAAATCCTTGCTTATCCTTGTCATTATTTTTAAATTGCACATATTAAGGAAACAAGATCACATGATTATCTCAATAGATGCAGAAAAATCATGCAACATATCGAATACCCATTCATTCATTCTCAAGAAAAATGCTCAAAAACTAGGAATAAGAGGGAGCTTCCTCAATCTGACAAAGGGCACCTACAAAAAAATTACCTACAACTAACATCATAATTGAAGATGTAAGACTAAATGCTTTCCCTCTAACATAAAGAACGATGCAAGATATCTGTTTTTACTACTCACACTCAATATAGTGACGAGGCTTTGAGTCAGAGAAAGGAGGCAAGGGAAATAAAAAGGTATCAGAATTTAAAAAGGAGAAAGTAAAACAGTCTTCATTTACAGACAATATGATCTGTATAGAAAGTCCTAAGGAATACACATAAACATGCACACAATTAATAGAACTAATAAAGGAGTTCAGTAAGGTCACAGGATACAGAATCAATATACACAAATATAATTATATACTCCTAACAATGAACAATCAAAAAAGGTAATCAAGAACACAATTCTGTTCACAAAAGTATCAAAATGAATGCAATAAGAATAAATTTAACAGGTACACACTAAAACTACACAAGTTGCTGCAAGAAATTAAAGATTAAAGAAATTGAGAGATACCCACATTCATGAATTAGAAGATTCTTTTTTTTTTTTGAGACAAGGTCTTACTGTGTCACTCAGGCTGAAGTGGCAGCCTTGAACTCCTGGGTTCAAGCAATCCTCCTGCAACAGCCTTCCAAGTAGGTGGGACTACCAGCATGCACCACCATGCTCAGCTTAATATTTATCATTTTTCATAGAGACAGAGTCTGGCTATATTGCCTAGGGTATTCTTGAACTCCTGGCCTCAAGTGACCTTCCTGCCTCACCCTCTCCAAATACTGAGATTACAGGCATTAGCCACTGTGCCCAGCCTGGACAATGAATTTTTAAGATGGTGATTCTCTTCAAATTCATGTACAGATGGAAAGCAATGCCTATCAAATTCTCAGGAGAGTCTTTTTCAGAAACAAGCAAATTGACTCTAATTAAAACAGTGAACAGCATAGTGACTACAGTTAATAATGATATATATTTTGACAGTTATTTATAAAAACACACTTTATATATTCTCACCACAAAAAAGTGATGACACAATGGATATGTTAATATGTTTGATTTAGTCATTCCATATACATATATCAAAACACTGTACTTCATAAATAGATAAAACTATTATTCATCAACTAAAAATAAAGTTAAAATAAACAAAACAATGTAGTACTGGTATAGTACAACAGTAGAGGTTTATACAGATACACATTTAGATTAATGGAAGAAAATTGAGAGTCTAGATATAAATCCTTACATTTAGGGTCATATAAATTTAAAATTTATGGTCAATTGATTTTTTTTACAAACATGCCAACTCTCACACTAAACATTAACTTGAAGTGAATGCATCCCCAGCTTTAAGAGTTAAAACCTAGCACTTTGGGAGGTGAAGGTGAGTGAATCACTTGAGCCCAAGAATTTAAGACTAGCCTGGGCAACATGGCAAAACCCCATCTTTACAAAAATGTAAAAATTAGCCGGATGTGTTGGTGTGTACCTGTGGTTCCAGGTACTTGGGAGGCTGAGATGGGAGGATCGCTGCAGCCTGCAAGGTGGAGGCTGCAAGGAGTGGAGATCATGCCACTGTACTCCAGTATGAGTGACAGAGTGAGATCCATCTCAAAAATTTGTTTAAAATAATTAAGACTATAAAGTGCTTCAGAAAAAAAAGAAGTAAATCATTGTGACCTTTGGTTAGATGATGACATCTTTGCTACAAAACCAAAAACACTAATAATAAATGAAATAATTGACATACCTCATAAAAACTAAAAATGTCTGCACATCAAAGACATTATCAAGAATGTGAAAAGATAGGTCACAGTTTGAAAGACAAAATGTTTTCAAATGATATATCTGATACTGAACTGCCAGAAAACACAAAGAAATATTATAATTCAATGAGACCTAAAATAATCCAGTTAAAATAGAAAAATCAAATTAAAAATATAAAACATATGAATGAATATTTTATTAAATAAGAAATGCAAATTTCTGACAAGCACATGAAAAGATGCTCAACATAATTAGTCACTAGGGAAACGCAAATAAGAAATAAAATGAAATACCACTTCACAGCTACAATTTGTTATGGAGTATAATAAGTGTTGTCACAACTGGAACTCTCATACGCTGCTGGTGAAAATGTAAAATGGTGAAGACATTTTGAAAAACAGTTTGGTAGTTCCTTAAAAATTTAACTGTAAACTTGCTGTATGACTCAGCAATTCCACTGTTAGAGAGATGAAAACATACGGGAACACAAGGACTTGCATGGAAACGTTCATAGCAGTATTATTGACAACAACCAAAAAGTGGAACCTATTCAATTTTCATTTCCTGGTAAACGGATAAACAAAATGTAGTATATCCATGAAAGGAAATACTATGCAGCAATAAAAAGGAACAAAGTACTGAAACCTGTTACCATACAGATGAACCTCAAAACAAGTGACACCAAGAAGAATCCAGACACCAGAGATCAGAAAGGAAAATTTATAGAGACAGAAAGTAGATTACTGGTTGCCAGGAGATGGAGATGGGAATTAACAATGTCGACAAATGAGCATGAGGTTTCTTTGGGGATAATGTAAATGTTCTAAAATTAGATGGTGGTGAAGTTTCCACACATTTGTAAATTTACTAGAATTAACTGTATATGTGAAATGAGTGAACTTTATGGTATGTCAATTATCTAAACATAACTGTTAAAATTGCAGCACACCAACATGGCACATGTATACATATGTAACAAACCTGCACGTTGTGCACATGTACCCTAGAACTTAAATTATAATTAAAAAAATCACATGTGTTATTGTTTATTAGGACAGATCAATTAACTATCAACTGTTTGAAAAAAATATATACAAATGACCGAGTAGGCATTTAAATAGAACAGCATTTTAAAAATGCTTTTTGAGATAGAATATTCTGGAAATATTTCTGTCTTTATTTAAACCTACTTTGATCCTAACAATAAAAACAACATTGAAGTTTGATTTTGAATTCTATGATCACACTAATCATATCAGTGCTTATCTCACAATGAAGCTGCCATATTTCCCTAGTGAGAGTCTACGTAGCACAGTCATGAATTGTATTTGCTCTGAAGCTTAATGCTGGACCTTCTTATCCTTTTTTTCCCACTGACTAATGAAATGAACTCAAGCAAATTGCTTAATGTTGCTGTCTCTTAATTTTCTCTCTGAAAATGTGGATCAGTATTTGTCACACAGTCATTATTGGAATTATAGGAGCTATCCCCTGTAAACCTCTTTGAACACTCTTTGGCCATCAGAAGCCCTCAATAAATTCTGGCTATTATTTTTAAATGTCTCAGAGATTTTTCTGCCCTAAGGATGCATAGAGTCAGCCATAGAAGCAGTTTCATAATTTCTTTGAGAAATTTTTTGGCACTCATAGGATGTCTGATCGCTCATGTGGAGAACTGGCAGCTAAGCTGATTGTTTCTTGGATCGAATAACAGTCATTTTCAAAGGCACTATTGCACTCCATACACTCCAAGGTGTCTTTTTCAAACAGGATTGAGTAGAAATCCTGATAACAATCGGTTCCTAAAAATATTTTATTCTTATAATTTATCATCCTTTTTTCCCCTTAAGTACATATGTCTTCTGTTCAGTCCATCTAGAAAAATGTGAGTAAGTTCTGGGCCTTTAACTGGAGAAAGTTAATATAAAAGTACAGATGTTAAGGATTTGAATTTATCTTGTTTATTAAGCAGCTTTCATTTGGTTTAATATCTTCTTTTAAAAAGTGAGAGAAGCTTAAATTTTTTCTCTTGCTTGTTAATGGTACAAAAAGAGAAAACAATTAAGTTAAACTAGCAAAAAATAAATTTATCTTGGCTAACAACTACCCAAAAATGTATAGTTAGGAAGCCACATGCATATGTGGCTGGAGTTGATACTCAGGAATTCAACTCATTCCTTTCCAAGAGTTCACATTGTGATGGACGCTCACATTCTTCTTTGGACTTTATGAAAAGGTTGTTAATTTTGCAACACATTTAAAACCTTCATTGTGAAAATATAAACATTTGATTTTTTTCAAAAACAATCTTGTGTTTTCACCAATGGAACGTGAGTCAAAGTGATAAACACTTTCAAGCTGGGACAATCGAAAATAGCTTTACCTTTTCTCTACCTTCATCTTCTGACCAAATCCAGAGGACTTGACACAGGACTCTGAAGGAGAGACACTAGATAAAAAAAAAATCCTGGGTGCCTGAGTCACAACATAAGTTGACTGATGTACATTCTATTGGACTGCTATGTGAGAAAGAGGTAAACTTTCATTGTGTGAAGCTGCTAAGATTTAGGTATTGTCGTATTGCAATACTTAGCTTATGCTGACTGACATAAGTCATTTTATAATTTCTGTGAAAATTCTGACTCACTCTTTACCAAAGCAACAACAACAACAAACACGATTGAAGGGTCAGGGAGCACTGGCAGCAGCACTGTGATCCTGCAGCAAGTGACTAGGGAGAAGAATGAATTCTCACCAATATTAAAATATGAATATCCATTATTTCCTTTGTGAATGTGCATTGCGTCTACATCCCTTGTTTCATTTGGTCCTAACTCAATGACGTTATGAGATAGGTGTTATAGAAATAAGCCAAAGATAACTTCTATTTTTTTGCCTCTAGGTTATTGATTCCTTGATGGCAGGCTGAGACTCATTACCTCCAAAGCCCACTGGCACCAAGCTCAAATTTATAAACATCCAATTATTTTAGAAAAATCGTCTAACCAAACAAATTTTTGCCTTTAGCACCTCCCTGGTTTGCATAATCTACCAAACCTCATCCAACAGTTGTTATTGGTTAATGAGATAGGGCCTTGCAGTATTAAGTCCCTAAGCTGCTGCTTCCAGGGAGTTCCCTGACCCAGTGTCCCCTGTCCTGCTCCTGAGTGACATCACCAAGACAGGTCAGTCCCCTTCCAATGCCCCTCTACAGTGATTTCCCTTCTAGATAGTGACCCCTGGGAGCCGTAGCCTCTCAACTATCTCATGCTGTGATGGATTTCTCATCTTACGCAACCTGTTCAATTGCTACCCAGTAAGTTTGTTTGTTACTACCTCTAGTGACCACATCTTTTTCCTTGATCAGCCTCAAATCCCTTGAAGTATTCTACAATACATCCAATAGATTATCCCATGTATAACCAAAGAAGTAGAGCCTTTGGACCATTGAGTTGCTGAAGCCAACCCTGATTGCTGCCATCCCAAAAGTTGTTTCCCTTTTATTCCACTCTTACAGAGCCTAGATCTTATTCCAGAGTATTTCTTCTCTCTCTAGTATGATAAGATCTGAGTGATCTAAGTTAATTTGCTACTGTCACATTTCTGAATGAGCATGTGATTCAGTTCTGGCCAAAGACACAGAACACTAAGTCTGCTGGGAGCGTCTGTGTAAGGTTTCTTTGGTTAACACAAAAAAATGAAATAAAGACATAAGAAAGAACCAGGCCTTTTCTTTTATTGATCATTGCTCTTTCTTCCCATGATTCCTGAACTAGCAGGGGCCAGGATTTGGTTACATGTTAGCTTGAGAAGACTAAAGATACAAGAATAGAAAAATAGAAAGAACCTTCCCCTTTGATGACAGTGTTAACTAAATTCATCAATCCCAGATCACCAATCTCTATACATACTATGAGAGATCATCAATCCCATCATTTTTAGGTAATTATTCAGTAATTGTCTGGAGTTCTTATATCCTTGCAGGGAAAATTACACTAATTGATACATTTTACTAAAGTTGTATTGCCAATGGGCAAAAAAGCAATTTAAACCTGCGCTATGAAGATGAATACATGAAATTAGCAATATTAGTCTCCTGTAAGAATGGAATCACATTTAATTAGATGGAACTATGGAATAATAATCTGGCCTTGAAACATTTCATTTATTCAGACATTATGTTGTCCATGATGTTTTTATACTCATAAGTAATCTAAAGATTTCAAATACATATGACCCATGGAAATAAAAATAGTCACTATTATGTGACAAAGTACTTAACAAAATAATCCACTTGATGAAGGTCTACGTCTCAAGTAATATTAGATTTGATCTTGCCCTAATTTTAGCATAGGTTCCAGTGTTTTTCTTTTATATTTTCTGACCTGAAAAGTAAAACTATTAAGATTACATTGTTGTTACATTAATTTACTATAATAATATCCTATTATTGTATAGTTAAGGTATTTTGCTGCAAAGCTTATCTATACTCATCTGAAATATAACAGACGTCAAAAAACACCTTTCACAACTAAAGGAAACAATTTTACACTGCAGGTGGGAATGTAAACTGGTACAACCACTGTGGAAAACAGTATGGAGATTCCTTAAAGAACAGTAAAACTACCATTCTATCTAGTAATCCCAATACTAGGTATCTATCCATAGGAAAAGAAGTCCACATGAAAAAGACACCTGCACATTCATATTTATAGCAGCACAATTCACAATTGCAAAAATATGGAACCAGCATAAACACCCTTCAACCAATGAATGGATAAAAAATGTGGTATATATGGGATGGAATACAATTCAGCCATAAAACAACTGCAGAACGGCCTTGGCAACAACTGGATGGAGCTGGAGGCCATTATTCTAAGTGAAGTAACTCAGGAATGGAAAATCAAATATTGTATGTTCTCACTTACAAGTGGAAGCTAAGCTATAAGGATGCAAGGGCATAAGAATGATAGAATGGACTTTGGGGACTCGGGAGGAAGGTTGGAAGGGAGGAGTTAGGAATAAAAGACTGTGTATTGAGTACAGTGTACACTGCTTGGGTGACAAGTGCACCAAAATCTCAGAAATCATCACTAAATAACTTATTCATGTAACCAAAACCACCTGTTCCCCAAAAACTATTACATTTTTCAAGAAAGAAAGTAATATAGTAGAGTTATAGGATCCAAGAGCCAAGATGTGGGTACAGGTTAGATACAAAGCACAGAGTACTCATATTTCAAATAAACAAAAGCAGTACAGAGATTAAAAACATTTTTAAAAATAACTCGCAAAAAATGATATATTTTTCCATAATCTGCAAAACAGACATCAATATCGAGCTGTATTTTGTATTGTGTATTACTGTATGTCATCAATTCTAAGATGCAATTTGTTTTTCTCACTTAAATGTTTTACAATTTGGCAACTGGAGGTGCTTCAGAAGTAAAGTGGGCAACTTCTTAATGGCATATAAAGTAACGGTGCATCATCTGTTAACCTCTGAGTCAATGGAATATGATAATTTAATAAGCTGTCAAGTCAAAATTTATGTATTCATTCACTCATTCATTGAAATCACAAGAGCGAGCAAAAATTTCAAAAAGAGAATGGCCAAACTAGTTGTTCTGGGCTCCACATCATGTGGTGTGGCTAACATTTTTGTGGAGAATTCTCCAAATGGATATTGAGGATAATTTCCAAGCCATGAAATTAATAGGCCAAAGAGTATGTATACTTTTACAGTCAATAAATAATTTTTTTTTTCAATTTACATTCTAACCTTGGATTATGTGGGAATGAACATATCCCGTATTTCTGGGAGCACAGTACCTTAATATGAGTATGATTTCTGTCTTTGTGGCATTCCTTTTTTGGTCTTTTCTTTAAATCTATCTTACTCTCCCCTTTGTAGTCATCTCGTGTTTTAGGTGAAGTTAGGTCTGATTCACCTTTGAGAGGGCAAATGGCCTGGAGAGAATCAGATTGTCCAGTCTTACTTGACTCCAAAGACCAGATAAAGAATGAGAATAAGACAAAACTGAAATAATTAGAGATCTTCTTAAACATTTTGCTGGGTCCATTAAGAAAATAAAAACATGACTTTATTTTATTTTGCTTTGTTTGTTTAGTTAGTAATCCAAAGTTTGAAGGAAGTACAGACTCTGTCAGTGGTCCCTATATTCAATCAAACTTTATCTTTCTAATGGTGTTTTTCATTTTGCTATTACTTTGCCAACATTTTCTGGAGCGTATAGCCTCAAAATTAGAATTAACTTACTTGTTGATAAAGAACCAATAGTGTCAAACTATATGAAGTAATTCTAAGCGAAGGTTTCCTTGAATACCTAATCTTTCACAAGTGATTTAATTACTATATATCTCCTTCCTAAGAGCCACCTCCTGCCTTTTGGAAAGGAGATAAGAAGAGGTAATTAAGAGATTTGCTGTTTACCTGAGGTAAGGGTATGTACACCAGCTGAGAACACTGCCTGGCATGAGACAAGCACCCAAAGAATGGCAGTCATTACAATTGTTCACTGAGTTTAAAATTGAGAAACATTTATTCAACGCTTACTGTGCCATGGACTTGGATTCTCTAGTAGCAAGTTTTATTTTGTTTACAGCAACACAGAGCTGCCCTCAGTTACCACTAGGCTTTCGCATGGGAAAAATAAATGGCTCAGGTCAGTATTTAGAGAAAACAACAGCAAAAACAACTACAACGGCATCATTTTAAGTGAGAAAAATATGTTAGGACTGTACATTCTGGTCAGCTTGACTTGGCTGTTACTTGCTCTGATCAGCAGTAAATCTGTAGAGTTTGCTGAAACCAAGTGTGCTCCCCACACATTACAGCATTTTGCACCTGAAACCCACTTCAAATCTGGGAGTGAGAATAATGGCCCTTATACATACGTTACTCATCATGGGAAAACGAAACTATATGACCGAATGGAAATCATTCTAAGACCACATTATGAGGAACATATGCCAAATACGTCTCATCTATTACAGAGCATCTCTCTTTTTAATGAAAAACTTTTAGCAGCCCATAAATATGATTTACATTTCTCCAAATCATTTAATCTGAATTGTTATTTAAAAGAAAATACATCAGAAAAATACTTAAGCAGCACAGCATTCAATGGTTTAATCATTTCCCCTTATTTTGTTTTTTTATAATTACAAGCTTAATTAGTTTTAGTATAATATCTTCAGCTTTTTAAAATTTGTTGGTTGATATGTCCAATAGATTTCTTCTTACATGTATTTTAAATACCATAGAACTAGACTGAATATTAATTCCTGATAAATGGAAAAATATAGAGAAAAACTAGTCACAGTTTATAAATTTAGTACCATGATATATGATTTGTTCTATAATTTCAAACTTCAATAATACATTTTTATAAGCCAAATTTTTCAAAATTTCCTTTGTATTCAATTAGAAAATTAGATTTTTTTCCAAATGTAATTTAGCTTGGATTTACACATTTTTGTTTGACTATTTCCAGAGGAGAAAAATATTTATTATCAGCAATACTTAGGAATTAGATAATATTGTGTAGCTTATCATATTATGTAGGGAACAATTTTTCCCACTTTTTATTTTACACCCAGAGTTGTCTCACAGCATCATATTACTTATCTCCCAAGGCACACACACTAGTATGATATTATCATAGAGTTTAACCACATTTCTAAGATAAAAAGCTTCCTCCTTGACATTGTGGTGGTAGGAAATGATTGTTTTGCATTGTGAAAATGCAGAATAAGCATTTATCTGGGTCAATTCTTTGTTCATTTTAACACATTAGGAAAAAAATGTCTACAGAATATAGGGCATCACATACACAGTGACTGTGGATTTACAAATGTTACAGTTCAATGAAATAAGTATTTCTTTTGACCATGGATCTTTATTTCACTCAAGCTTGTCCAAAAAGGCTTGAATCCCCCCAAGAGAACTGTATCTTGCTTTTCATAGAGAGGAATGTGCTGAGATGCAATATTTCTACTGAAAAGACTGATGATGCATCTACTGTTTCTCTATTAAAAATAATGTTATCTGAAATATTGAAAATATTGTATGTTTGCTTATGAGGATTTTAATTAGCCAATTTAAATGATATAATAACTGATAGCAGGTCTACCTGGTTTTCACAAGTGGTTTCCAAAAAACTTTACAGAAATGGTGTAACCTCACTGCACAGACAGAGACAAACATAAACACAGACATAGATTAGATTAGATACTGCTGATATAGATTATAAAGTATACATAACATACCAGATTAACATGGCTCAACACATCCAAAATCATTGTAATTTTGTTTAACTGGAGATTACACTATGTAAAGGTTAGCAGATAATTTAAAGACTACCTTTGTTAAATCATTTTTGAATTTGCTTATTAATGTTTGTAGTTTTCATTTAATATAGTAAGTTGTGTCAAGACAATGTTAACCTCATAAGGGGAGCTGGCATATATTCCTTTCTCTTCTATTGTCTAGCAAATTTGGGGTAGAAACTGGTAACATTTTTAATTTTTTCTTAAATGTCTGTTAGAAACTGCCAGTGAAGCTATCTGTGTCTAGAGTTTTCTTTGTGGGATACTTTTTAATTACAAACTAAATTTTATTAAAATATATAGGATAAAAAAGAAGACTATTCAATATATGAATTTCTTCTTGAGTAAGCATTGGTAATCTATGCTTTTGAAATTATTTGTCTATCTCATTTAACATATCAAATTCACTGAAATTAGTTGTTCACAACATACTCTCATTATCCTATTAAATAACATCTATGGTGATAATGGTAATATGTGTTTTCTCTTTTATTTTCTTGACCAATCTGAGTAGAGTCTTGTCTATTATATGGACCTACTTTTTTTGAAAACACTTTTTGGCTTGATCAATGTTCTCTATTTTTGTTTTTTAATTTCATTTATTTCTGCTCTTATCTTTAATATTCCCTATCCTCTGCTTGCTTTATACTTAATTTCCTCTTCTTTCTCTAAGTTCTTAAGGGAAAAGCTTAGACTGCTTGCATGTCTTCGTTTGAGACTCATCTGTTCATGTTTCTTGCCTCCTTTTTAATGGGGTTGTTATTTGGTTTTTGCTTGTTAAGTTCCTTATAAATTATGAGTACTAGATCTTTGTCAGATATATAGCTTGCAAATGTTTTCTCCCATTCTGTAGATTGTCTGATTAATCTGTTGATAGTGTCTTTTGCTGTGCAGAAGCTCTTCAGTTTAATTAGGTATAATTTTTCAATTTTTGCTTTTGTTGTAATTGCTTTGGAAAACAGTCATCAATTACATCGCAAGGCCAATGTCCAGAATGATGTTTCCCATGCTTTCTTCTAGGATTCTTAGTTTGAGGCCTTACATTTAAATCTTTAATCGATCTTCAGTTAATTTTTGTATATGGTAAAAGGTCGGAGTTCAGTTTCTTTCTTCTGAATATGGCTAGCCAGCAATGAAATGCCCAACATCAGAGAAATGCAAAGCAAAACAATAATGAGACACCATCCCACACCAATCAGAATGGCTATTATTAAAAAGTCAAAAAAGCAACAGATGTTGGTGAGACTGAGGAGAAAAGAGAGCATGTGTACATTGTTGGTGGGAATGTAAATTAGTCCAGCTACTGTGGAAATCAGTTTGGACATTTTCCAAAGAACTTAAAACAGAACTAACATTCAACCCAGTAACCCCATTACTGGTATATATTCAAAAGAAAATAAACTGTTCTACCAAAGGCACATGTATTTTCAATACAGTACTAGTCACAATAGCAAAGACATGGAATGAACCTAGATATCCATCGATAGTGGATTAAAGAAAATGTGGTAGATACACATCATGGAATACTATGCAGTCATGAAAAAGAACAAAGTAATTTCCTTGCAGCAATGTGGAGGCAGCTAGGGGCTATTATCTTAAGTAAATTAATGCAAGAACAGAAAACCAAATAGGGCATATTCTCACCTATAAGTGGGAGGTAAACACTGGGTAAGCATGGACATAAAGATGACAATAAACTCTGGGTCCTACTAGAGTGGGGTGGGAGGAAGGAGGATGAAGATTGAAAAACTATTAGGTACTATACCCACTACCTAGGTTTCAGGATTGATTGTACCAAATACCACAGCATCATGCAATACACCCTTGTAATAAACCTGCACATGTACCCTGAATCTAAAATTAAAGTTGATATCATTTTTTAAAAAAGCAAACAAATACATATACGTGTGTGTGTTTGTGTGTGTGTGTGTGTCTGTGTGTGTGTGTCTTTAATTTCACTTATGACTACCACTTTAATCCATGGCTTATTTAGAAGTTTAATTTCCAAATATTTAATAATTTCTAGTTTAAATATATTTTTGTCAGATAATATACATCACGTGATTTCAATTCTGTTGAAGTTTGTTTAATGATCCAGATATGGATTACTAGGTGATTATCATGTGTGCACTTAAAAAGAATGTGTATTTTGCTCTTTGGGGATGATATGTTCAATAAATGTCAATTTCGTTAAGTTGGTTGATAGTATTATTCAGGTCTTCTATACATTTATTGATTTTCTCACTTTTTGTAGTATTGGGTACTAAGAGACAAACGTTGCAGTTTCCAACTCCAATAGTGGATATGTGCATTTCCTTTTGGTTCCTATCAGTTTTTGCTTTGTATGCATTAAAATTATGTTGTGCCGGGCGCGGTGGCTCAAGCCTGTAATTTGGGAGGCTTTTTACAGGGAGGCCGAGGCGGGCGGATCATGAGGTCAGGAGATCGAGACCATCCTGGCTAACATGGTGAAACCCCGTCTCTACTAAAAATACAAAAAACTAGCCGGGCGAGGTGGCGGGCGCCTGTAGTCCCAGCTACTCGGAGGCTGAGGCAGGAGAATGGCGGGAACCCGGGAGGCGGAGCTTGCAGTGAGCCCAGATCGCGCCACTGCACTCCAGCCTGGGTGACACAGCGAGACTCTGTCTCAAAAAAAAAAAAAAAAAATTATGTTGTTAGGTGCAAACACATTTGGCATTACATTTAGATTTATTGTAATTTTAATATCGTTAGATTTAAAGCTACCATATACTAGTTACATATTCTCATTACATTCTATTTGCCCTACATATTCCCCAATCTTATTTTGTCTTTTTTTCTGCCTTTTGAATTAACTGAATTTTTATGATATAACTTTTTCTCCACTAATGGCTTCTTAGTTATATCTCTTAGTCTTGCCTGGTGCACCTAGGACCTGTGGTGTGTCCCTTTCAGCATTCTTGCGTCTCCTCCCAGTGCTAGCCAAACTCTGTCTTCTATCTGTGGTTGCCTTTGGGCACGTGTTGTGTCACCTGCCCTCTGTTGGAGGAAAAATAGTTCTTCTGCTCAAGAGAGGTCTGTTCCTTTGCTCAAAGGTGGTCTTGTCTTTCCTCAACCAGACAGATTTTGCTTCTACCTCAGCTTTAGAAGGAAACTTGCTAAGATGGTTTCCAATATCTTACCCAGAACAAAAGCGTTTTCCTTCTACTCCTCCCCAAGAAGCAAGAGCTTTTTTCCTGCTTTGGGGAAGAGGGGTGAGAGAATGTGTTCCCCCAGAGACTTAACATTATTGCACACTTCTCTGGTCTTTTGCCCTGTCCCAAATCTTTCTCTTGAGCACCAATAAAAGTCCATGGAAAATAACGTAGCATAGATTGCAACTCTTTTTGTTTCTGTGGCCCCCAACTATCTCAAACCAACTCATCTTGCTGTAATTGGGATTTGCTAGCTCATCCAATTCTCCAGCTTCTGATTGCTTATAGGCAGCCATGTTTTTCTCATATGCTCTGCCAAATCTGAAACAGGCTATGTCACCTGTCTTCATTGGAGAGATCTTGCTCCTCTTTGAAATTCAGTTTATTTGATGGCTTCACCACCACAGCTCTCTGATGAGCTCAAGAAGATTATAAATGTAGAGAGAACCAGGCTTCTTCTCTATGGTCAGGTGAGAAAATTCAAGTGGGATCCATGTTCTCTCAGGACTTTCTACTGCCAAGTAGAAGCCCAAGTCTTCTTTCTCGTGTGAGATTAATAGGACATTTTCTTTGGTATCTTTTACTGAAGTGTGTTTCACAGAATACCTGAACTGCTATATAATTCTGGAAATTAGATGAGACAAAAACAAACAAATGAACAACAAAAACACAAAAGTCTAGTAAATGAATCCCTTGTTTTCCAAAATATATATGACCACAGAATTCTATATTTTACTTGAGAAGCTTTTTTGAGTGAGGAATTCTAAGTATTTTTCCCTCTCTCTTTCTCCTGCCTGCTTCTTTATCTCTCTTTTAATTAGAAAAATTTGACTATGTTTCAGTCAATCTGTACTTCTACTGTACTCTGATTTCTCAATAATAGTTATATAAACAAATATTTGCTTTTTTGTTTACTATTGCAACACCTTCTTAGGTAAATTTGGATGGTTTTTACTCTTCCCAAAATCGATCTACGAAGATTTACCATTAATATGTAAAAATCTGAATTTGCAAAGTATAAATCGATTACCAATAAAAATGTTCTTCTGTTAATTTACTGTGATATTTATATAAGTACTGTTAATAAAAATGTCTTACATTTATCTATAAAATCGTTATTCATCATAGAATAGTAAATATTTCTGAACTAATCGGCTACACTGACTTACACATCAGATTGTAAAGAACTATTATCATCACTGAGATTATTTCTTCCTACAATTTAAGCATCCATTAAATATTATTATAATGTCCAAAAAAACTTTTGTCTATTTACAGAATTCATGAAGCCAAGAATGATTATAATGTCGACAATGACATCAGAATTTTGTTAGAAAGGTTCAAAAACAATATTTAAGTAGAAGATACCAAAGGAAACAAAACAAATTCTTTATTTTTTTAAACATCTGAGGTAATTTTTTGTGTTATATCTTAAACTATTCAAAAAAAGGCTGAAAGGGAGTAGCTAATGTGAAACTAGTCCTTCATTTTTCATACATCTGTATGAAACCTTCACTATTCCTTTTCTGTCAAACTATTTCTTGAATAATTTGTTATTTATCTTATGTGTTATTCTGTATTTCACCTTTAGTGGGCTATACTTTTGTGGGTTTTAAACACTGTTTATCCTTTGTAGACACTTTTTCTTCATCATCAGAGGAATTTCATGAGACAATATAAATATTCCTTAAAAAAATTCTGTTTTGGCCAGGCACAGTGGCTCACGCCAGAACTTTGGGAGGCTGAGGTGGGCGGATCACCTGAGATTGGGAGTTCAGGACCAGCCTGACTAACATGGAGAAACCGTGTCTCTACTAAAAATAAAAAATAAAAAATAAAATAGCTGGATATGGTGGTGCGTGCCTGTAATCCCAGCTACTCAGGAGGCTGAGGCAGGACAATCGCTTGAACCTGGGAGGTGGAGGTTGCAGTGAGTCAAGATCATGCTACTGTACTCCTCCATCCTGGGCAACAAGAGTGAAACTCTGTCTCAATAAATAAATAAATAAATAAATCTGTTTTATTATTGAAGCCTTTGAGATGCCTTCAAAAAAGTGTATTGTTATATTAGCTATATGAACCTTAGCAGAGTAAACTTTTATTATAACTTTTATTCTTGGTTTTTCTGCTTTCAAGTTGTCTGCGTCCAATAAATAGATAAAATGAGGACCCACTATATCCTAAATTGAGTACTTTAGCTAATTTTAGTACACCTTCTCAGTTTTTTGAGTTATTTTCTGAAAGCTTAAAGCACAAAACAGTGCAAGAATAATATAACAAAGATTCATATATTAAATTCCCAACACAATTTTATCATTTTTTTCAGCTTTCTTAGAAATATTTTTAAAATAGCACATAACTAATATTTTGGTTGGCCATTCTTTTTATTTTCTTTCTCTAATGGCGTAAAGAAACAACTACAATGAACTTATATTAAAACTGCCACAAGGTATTGTTTTTTGTAGAGCTTGAGAGGAAATTTTGTTGTTGCTTTCTTTTCAGTTGAATCTACTGACACGTATTCTTTATGTGACTTGAGATTTTTTGCCCTGTGAATTTACCTCAGTGAAGACTGTTTTTTAAGGCAGTTCCACTTCCTAGGTGGTAAAGATGGCCCCTATGGAGTGGTTTTTGTTTTTGCCTCATCTAGAGCCCTATGGATTTCTGTTGAACACGGCACTCCATTCCTGAAAAGACTCTTTCCATCAAACCTTTAGTAATTCTCCTTTGAGTACTTTCTGACCAGGTTTGACCTTAGCCTGAGAAAGAATTCTGCTAAACCAATTTAGTGAAAATCCCCCGATCTTGGTATCTGACCACCATCCATATCTTATTACCCTGGCCTACTTTCAGAGAATTCTGATGAGTCAAACTAAAATCTCCCTTACTCCTGATGTTTTATCTTAGTAATTTTCCATGCATTAATTGAGCCTTGCTACTTGGCTATCAATTCCCACTTGTACATACTGTATTTGGAATTGAGTTCAATCTCACTCCCATTGCAAGACCCCATTGCCATGGTTCCTGTACCTGACACCTCTTGAATAAAGACTGCCTCACCATCTTTACTAAGTGCCCAGAGAGGACTTTCTCCTTCATTACTGCATCTACAAAAAGCTGGCAGGAGTTTTATTTATTCTTCTTTAAAGACTAGGAAGTCTTTAGATTCCTGGCTGACTTTAGGTAAGTTTTAGTTCTTTTCTTTCTGAGTGGTGTGAAGTTAGACACACCAGCTTTGACCATTAAACCTAGCCTTAAATGTTAAATGCCCCTGTGAATAATTTCAGAATAAGCCCACCAATGCCTTCTAGACTTGAGCTGTATTTTATTTTAAGGTAGAGATGGTGTTTCACCACGTTCCCCAGGCTGGTCTCAAACTCCTGGACTCCAGCGATCCTCCTGCCTCAGTTTCCCAAAATACTGGGATTAAAGGCATGAGCCACCACACCTGGCCTGAATAGCTTTTTACTGCTTGCTCTAGCCATTACATTGTATATACAAAGCATCAATAGATTGCACTGATATTATCATTTCACTAGTTGGAAAGAACTATAGAAATTGTACTTCCCATTACATGACTTTACCTTCCCTTATATGAGATATAGTGTAGTTTTTTTCCTGTGGACATTTAGAATCATTTTAGACAGTTACAATGATTACTTCTGTCCTGAAACATAATCTGGAACACTAGATAGGAGAAGGAAAGTCAATTGTATCTACTCATACTTTTTCCTACCAAGTCCTTTCTTCCTTTCTGATGTTCCAAGATTGGTTCCTTTAGCATTTTCTTTCCTTTTCCAGACTTTCTTATAGTTATTCTTTCAGGGAAGCTGTGGTTGCTACAATTTTTTTTAGGTTTCCTTCATCTGAAAATGTTTTGATGTTCCCTTAATTCTTGAAAGATATTTTCACTTGACAAAGGATTCTGGGTTGACAGTTCTTTTCTTTCATCTCATGATATATATTGTGTTGCTTTCTTCTTGCCCTCATTGTTTCTAATGTTAGGTCCATTGCCAAACAAATTGTTTTTCCTTTATAGATAAATGTTGTTTCTCTCTCATTGCTTTCCAGATTCTTTCTTCATCTTTAGTTTTGCAGAAGCTTGACTTTGATTTGTCTTGGTGTGGATTTCTTTAGTTTTATCTTGTTTTGGGTGTGCTCAGCTTCTTGAATAAGTTAATTTATGTCATTTGTCAAATGTGCCATTTTCCACTGTTATTTTCTCAAAAAGTTTTTAACTCCACTTGGTTTTCCTTTTCTGGCAAAGGCTCAGATGACATAAATGTCTTTTGTTGTAATCTCACAGATGCCTAAGGATTTGGGTGTTTTTGTTGTTTTTTGTTTTGGTTTATTTACTCTGTGTTGCTTAGATTGTATAATTTTATTACTCTATTTTTAAGTTCACTGATTATTTTTTCCTTTGTCTTCTACATCATGCTACCGAGTCAACCCACTGAGTTTTTCATTTTATTTTGGTTTTTATATTTTTTAATCCCAGAATATCCATTTTTTTTTTTTTTTTTTTTTTTTTTTTTTTTTACATTTTCCATTTCTTTGCTGAGACTTTCTATTGATTTGTTGGGACTTTAGAAAAACTATTTGTTTCAAGTATGTTCATACTTGGTCACTGAAATATCTTTATCATCGCTACATTAAAATCTTTGTCATAGAACGGTGTGGTGGCTCACACCTATAATCCCAGAACTTTGGGAGGCTGAGGTGGGCAGATCATGAAGTCAGGAGATCGAGACCATCCTGGCTAACACAGTGAAACCCCACTTCTAACAACAATAATAAAAAAAAAATACAAAAAATTAGCCAGGCATGGTGGCAGATGCCTGTAATCCAGCTACTTGGGAGGCTGAGGCAGGAAAATCGCTTGAACCCAGGAGGCGGAGGTTGCAGCAAGCCGAGATCGTGCCACTGCACTTCAGCCTGGGCAACAGAGTGAGACTCCATCTTAAAAAAAAAAAAAAAACCTTTCTCATATAGTGCTAACATATCTGTCTTATGAGGATTAGTGTCTGTTGTTACATTTTTCATTCAATCTGTTGTCTTCCTGGTTGTTGGAATGATGAGCAGCTTCCTCTGAAACCTAGACATTTGGGGCACTATTTTATAAGTAGGATCTGATTCATACTTCATTTTAGTTGGCTTTTTCTGAGACTACTCTGGCAGAAGTGAGAGGGCCACCATCTCATTACTACCAGGTGGTGTCAGAAGCCTGCTTCACTGTTCCATCACTGTTGACACTGAGGAGTTGTCCTTCCTGGTTACAGATGAGTGACAGGGGAGTTCTTATTCCCTAGTAGGCCACCACTCATACGGAACGTCTCACTGTTGTTGCTAAAATAACCTCCACTGACAACAGGAAGAAGGGGTCTCATTACTACTAGGTGGTAGTGAAAGTCTTGACTTTCCACTAGGCTTCCTCTTATACCATTCTGTTTGGTAGTTAGACATTAGCAAGGCATAAGAGAAGAGAGCAAAAAAGGTTGTCACTAAGGCAGCCCGTGGCTGGCCCACCTAAGTAGAGTCCCAGAACTGCCCTAACTCCACACTAATGGATGAAGTTCCTGGTAAAGTCTGTGGCCAGAACATCATGGAGAACGAAAAACTAGGGAAAAATCTCCTAAAATGTCGCAGGCCCAGTAACATAGAACTGTGTCCTCAACTTCACCCCAAGCTCATTTACCATCATTATAATCAATTTACATCTGGTTTTACCTCCTGACTGTGGGCTTTTCTTAACAAATTACGGGTATGAATGTGCACAGTTTAATTTTAGCTATATAACCAGAAACTGCCAATCAAATGCCATCATCCTGTCATTCCGACACAGCCCAAACCTCAACTCTTCCCCACAAAACCCCCATAAAAATCCCCTGGGTTTTGTAAAGAGGGGCTGATTTCACTTCAGGAAAATCAGTCCACTCTCCCTCTGAGGGTATATTACTGTGCTTCAATAAACTTTGCTTTGAGCTTGCATTTTAGTGTTAGTTTGCAATTCTTTGCTCACTATCACAAGAACTGAGATTGCTGGTCCAGAGCTTCAGCTCCATTGACCTCCTCAGTTAAAGGGTCTATCCCAGTGCAGAATTCCCAGTACTATCTTCAGTAGGAAAAAGGAGTGGTGTCTCATTATCTCCAGGGGAAGTGAAGTCTAAGTATTGACACTTGAGTGTAGGGAGACTCATTTCCACCTAGTGGAGAGGAAAATTCCAGCTCCCTACATGGCATTTTTTCATAGTACTTAGGTACATAGATGGGGTGCTTCACAATCACTTGAAAATGTTGGAAGTCCAGGCTCCCTATTCGGCTTTGTCTGATTTGGGTGAATATTGGCTACATTATTTTTAAAATCTTATTTAGATGCAAGAGAGCAATTATTGTCTAAAGTTTTCTTTCTTGCTAGATTAACCTTGTCCTTGCCCTTTGGCTACAAAGAGAAGAGGGTTTAATTGGACTTTTTTGTTTGTTTATTTTATCTGTGCCCATCATATCTAATGTTTCTGGGCTTTCTAGTTCCTGGATTTTCTAGTTTGTCAGCTCCAAGTCTTGTTTATACAATGCAAAAAAAAAAAAAAAGAGAGAGATAAAATAAAATAAAATAAACCAGGGAACTTACCTATTCCTTGGTTCCTGAGGTCCCTAGCTGGTTGGCCAGCTTCTCCCTACATTTCAGAATCATGTTTTTCATAGACATAATTTTCAAGTTTCTAATTGCACTTAGAAGAAAGAATAGGACAAACTATGTCTAATTCATCTTTCCAGAAGCAAAAGTTTTAAACTAATTTTAGAGTGATTCTTTGAAAGGAAAGAAGCAAGCCTAAGTGTTGTGGGTCTGAAGTTTACCTCTTCAATTATTAGAGACTGATAAAAACACGCTAGAAATCTGGGTGCAAAAAGGCTTTAAACATGGAGTTGTGGCTATTTAACTGAAGATCAGTTATCAATTCCTAATTTCTTCAATCATTTCCATTTCTGGCTGTGGAGTGCCAGATGTTAGCTATACCAGTAGGATGTCATAGAATAATAAGAATATTGAGTGTAGATTTGAAACTAGGCCTCATAATTCCTAAGCCTCATAAAATTTTAAAAGCTTGGCCATCGTGAAACTTAAACCCCAGATGGCCACGGATAGCCCCCCGATGTTCCCAGAACCCAAACAGAAAGACAATTCCGGGAAATAGCCTCATGGGGTCCCACCCTGATAGCCTCATGAGGTCCCACCCTGATAGCCTCATGGAGTCCCACCCTGCCTCAATGTCCCCGATGTTCCCGGAATCAGCAATTCCAGGAAAGAACCTCCTAAGGTCCCGCCCCAACCAATCAGAACAAGATACCTTGCTCAGGCCATAGACAGACCCAATTACCACGCGCCTAAAACTTTGTTTGAATTTCGCGCCCTAAGCTGTGTTTGAACTTGTGTTTGCCTATATAAACAACCTGTAACAAGCACTCGGGGTCCCAGGGCCAACTTAGAGCTTGGGACCCTAGCGCGCTAGTAATAAACAACTCTC
Organism: Macaca fascicularis; assembly: GCF_037993035.2. Classification (NCBI taxonomy): domain Eukaryota; kingdom Metazoa; phylum Chordata; class Mammalia; order Primates; family Cercopithecidae; genus Macaca; species Macaca fascicularis. Next base: position 171,701,608 of record NC_088379.1, read on the forward strand.
TGCTGTGAATCTCGTGTCGGTGATCCTTCGCGGCGACCCCTGCCCAGGAGGGAATCGACAGTTCGGTTCCAACAGATTCAAGCAAAAGAAAAACTATTTCACTTAAATTTATACAATTATAAATTGCCAATTTACAATTTTTTTTTAAATGTCTTAAAGTAAGAAAAAATAAAGATTCTTTTACATTATGCTTCTGGCTTCTACTGTTAAAAAATAAGGAATCATTCTCTACTTCTTCAAAATTTAAATCTACTTAGTTTTCCCGTACTTTCTAGCTCTTATTTTTGTGTCCATCACTTTTCACTAGTTCTTATAAATATGCCCTTCCTTAATTTGTTTTCATTTCTTAGTGTGGAAAATTATAAAAAAATAAAAAAATATATAGTGTTCATAAGTGCCCCTTTTTTTGCATACATGTTATTGAAAAGTAATATTACAAATCCACTCCTCTGTCTGTGGAAGGCAGAATTCAAAGAAGATCTCAACCATTCCTACCTCCTGCTCTACACAGCCTATATGATGTCTTCTTGAGTATGAGCAATATCAGTGACTAGGATGAAATATTTCTCCCATGATTAGGTTATGTTATCTGGCAAAGGTGAAGGGATCTTTCAGATACAACTAAGCCTCTAATCAGTTGACTGTGAGTTAATCAAAAAGGACATCAGTACATTTGGACCTCACCTAATAGGTGAGTCCTTTAAAAATGGTATAGAAGTAAGGGACAAGATACAGCAGCAAAAATTATCTTACTAGTCTTGAAAAAAGAAGCCACCATGAATCTTGCAGTTTCAAGGAAATAAATTCTGCCAACCATCTGGGAGCTTGGAAGACAGCCCTGAGACTCCCACACAACCCTAGCCCTGGCCCATGCTTGATTGCAGCCTTGTAAGTACTCAAGCAAAGGATCCAGTTGGCTCTGAATCTATAGAAAGGGTGACAGTATTAAATGCATGTTGTTTGAAACCACTAAGTCATAATTTGCTATGCAATAAGAAAATAACTAATACGTGTCCCTCTCTCTATCCCTTGAATTTAGTTTGACAATATAACTTCGTTTGTCAATGGGATGTTGCCAAAGGTGACATGAACAGAGGCTTGAAAGCATCCTAAATGATGGGGCTTGAAACTCTGAGATCCTTATGTAGAAAAGGCTGAGCTAGTTTGCTAGGTGATGAGAGACATGGCCTAGCTATCCTCATCATCCTAGATTACATTGAGCTAATGACCGGGTATGTGAATGTGTCCATTTTAGACAATTCAGACCCAGCCCAGCAACCAGCTAAGCATAACCACTATGTGGGCCAACAGCGTGTGACTGAGCCAGCCCAGACTGAAAGTGGTTCTAAGCCACTACAATTTTGGGAAGTTATTTAGAAAAGCCCACTGATGTCTTGTGTTTCTCTGGGTCAAAAACAAACACATAAACAAAAATGGCTACCTGAGTTCAAATTCTATCACCGTCCTTTACTAGTTACTTGACTTGTATTAACCACTTTTCCCCATCTTTGAGTAGGGTATGATATGACTACCTTAGAGTATTTTTGTAGTGACTACAGGAAATTGATGTAATACATGTGTTAGCATATACTTTATGTCATGGTCTATTCTATGAATCAACCTGGCTATTCTAGATGGTTCTGTGAAGGCTTTTTTTTTTTTTTAGATGCAATTAACTATTAAATCAGTAAACTTTGAGAAAAGAAATTACCCTTCATAGTGGGACTGAGCCTCATCCAATCAGCTGAAGACCATACAAGCAAAAGGCTGAGTTCTTGCCAGTAGATCACCTTGGACTCAAACTGCAGTGCTTTTCTGGGTGTCTTGCCTGCCAGTGTCTGTCTGTCTGTCTATCTGTCTCTTTCTTGATATATGTATAGATAGATATCTCTATCTATCTATCTATCTATCTATCTATCTATCTATCTATCTATGTAGATCCTACTTGTTGTTTCTTTGGAGAACCCTGGCTAATACCAGTGTATATACAATGGTTAACTATCATCACTTTTCCTGACTATAGTTGCTCAAAATATGCTGAAATAGCTCTGTGCTTAGTGATATCTGGTTCTAATCTTATTGTCCTTGGGTTTTTTCTTTGTTGATATTTGGATTGCTGGGGCAGAATACAAATGCATGTGCTGTTATCAAAAGTAAAATATTTGTGAATAGGTGTAACCTAGTATGAAAATTCACAAACATGATTGAATTTGCTATAATCTAATATGTTAAACAAATATAAAATATTTTACTGTAACCCACACTATTCAGTAATATTATACCACGTTCAATAATTTATGAATCTTTCTGACATTACAGATAAGGATAAATTAGCTATAAGAAATCATATTTTATAATTCTAAAATGTTGAAATTATATATTAATTAGTAATTTAGGACTGAATCATTTGGCAAAAAGAACAATTGGTAAACCAAAATAAATTTTTCCTTTCAATAAATGTTTATTAATCTAAAAAAAGTGACACTGGGCATATGAAATTTTAGCAAAAAAACCATGTGCCCTATACAACTACACTTCCTTGTACAAAAAAAATGACAAATCTAATTGTGGCTTTAATTTATGTTAAATATTTCACTTTGTGCTGTAACTTATAATCTTACATGTTTTCTCGAATTTCAGAAAAAAAATACTTCCTGAGTACTGTTTAAGTAATTGAAGGAATTTTGAAGTAGTTTCTATTTTGTAAACAATGTCTCTAGGAGAACAAACAAACCAACTTTACCGGAGGGTAGAAAACAGGTTTGGGAGCTCAGTTCGCAAATGGCCAGACCATCTCTTTTATAATTACCAAGCAATAGTTCAACAACTTCAAACTCATAATCCAAAATGCCCTGTTCTGAATTTTTCCCACCACGTTATTAACTAGGTGATTTTTAAAGCGATGGGACAAAAATTACTCTAAGACGCAATAAAATTAGCTATACAATGGTATACAGTCACATGTCACTGAACTATGGGAATAGGTTCTGAGAAATGCATCCTGAGGTGACGTGGTCCTTTTGGGAACATCACAGAATAGACTTACCTAAGCCTAGAGAGTATACCCTATATGGTAAAAGCAATTGCTGCTAGGCTACAAACCTGCACAGCATGCTCCTGCACTGAATACTGTAGGCAATTAAAACACAATGGGAACTATTTGTGCATCTAAACACGTCTAAACATAAAAAAGGCAATGCTTTGAGCTAAGACTAAATGAGGGCTACAACCTCACTAAGAAATAAGAACATTTCAGCTCCATTATAACCTATGAGACCATCTTTATGTATGCCATCCACCCTTGACTGAAACGTTGATATGTGGCAACTGACTTTTTTTGATCTGCCAGGGATTATGGCTAAGAAGGAAAATGAGAGAAATGCTATTACTATACTAAAGGTATAAGAATATAGCAAAAAAAGTTTAGTATGTTTCTATAATTTGCCTTTTAAGTGACAGATTCATATTGTAAAAAATATGTTCATATTGTAAAAAATACATGATATAAATGCAAGTAATATTATCATATATAATTTTAGATTATTAGATTATATTGTAGATTAATAGATTATCCTTTTAATTAATTTGGACTAATATTGTAGTTCAAACATTCTAACAGTGAATAAGAATAAACAAGGCTGAAAAAATATGGGATTCATCCCAAGTGAAAAAAAAATGATGTCTAATGTTTAATATTTCAGACACAAACCGAAACATCATTGGTCATACATTTTTGTCAGACAGTTGGTAAAATACTTTAAAGCCTGCTTTTATTTTTGGACATTAGCTCACTTTACTTTACATACCTGAAATTGGTATACTCTAAAACCCTATGTAAATAATAGGAGCTTAATAATGTACTGTGCTAGTGTTATGTTTTATTTATATTTTAATGATTTGGGTATAATTTCTTAGGTCTCTGGTAATTTGCAAGGCAATTTAAAAATTTTCAACAGCCTAACAGAATATTGTAGTCTTTAATGACATATTTAAGAAACAAACCAGAAGATTTAAGAAGAAAATTGATTCCTAATTTTCCAAGAAATGTATACAAAACAGTATCAACCCAGGTAAATGTTCCTAAAATGTGGTTAAATCATAAAGTACATTAAACCAAATCTATGTAACAAGAAGAAAGACTGTGCTTAATTTCGTCAAAAAGTTGTCTTTTGACAAAAGTATATGCTACCCTGTGAGTAAGCAAAATAATCCCAGTAGCCATCAAGAGATCTATTTAAAAAAAAAGTGAAAGAAGAAAACAAAAATCAAGCATTCATTTACATCAAAATGGAAGACTGATATGACATCCTGTATTACAAAATTCTGGTCATATAATAGATTAAATAAGACAGATATAAGTTTCTTTTTCAAGCTAAGTGTTTTTCATTTACCAGTTTACAGGCCATTTGGGAGGAGTTAAGCAACTTTGGAAATTCCTTTTATTTTATTACTCAGTCAGATATGTAGTATAGGGAGACTTGTTAAACATTTATTGAATTTCTGCCTTCAGGCCAATTATTTATATAAATTAAAGGTTTCTGAGGAATGCAACATATCAAGATGTTATATTTTCTAATATCATAAGGCATCTGAATACACTAAACTTGCAATTCTGAGGGAAAACAGTATTGATTCTTTGTTCAGGAATATGCAGATATTTACACCTGGACACAGTGTTGTGACAGAACAATCAGCACTGGAGATTATGCTCATAACACATTATTAGTAAGCTACCTTCATGCTGTCCTAGAATCTGGAGAAAGTAGAGCATTTTGGGGTAAAACTAAGCTACAATTCAAAAGGAAAATCCTAGTTTTTTTTTTTTTTTTTTTTTTTTAAATAAGACTCATGTTTACTTTTTTTACAGCTTGCAATGACAATTTTCAGGATTATTTTAATAATCCAACACCGGGCATCTTGGTATAGGTCAGCTTTAAAAAAGACTGATTAGGCAGAAATTGCTCTACATACAATGAAATAAACAGAAAAACAAAAGCAAGATCACTAAAGTTTTGATAATTCAGATATCAAGCACGTAATAATTCAAAGACTTCTTGTTATGCAGCCAAACTGGCAAAAGATTTGTATCATCTGCATTCTGTGAACATTTCATGAAACTACTAAAATCAAAGCTAGGAACCATCTGGCTTGTAACCCAAAATAAATCACAATCAAGTTTCCTACAAATTACACACAATCGTTCTTAAAATTCAGAATGTTGGATGGTGGTGTTCTCCTGGAAACTTCTAAAAAATTGTAACAACCAAAACTTCAGTTCTGAAGCAGTACCTTATAGCTTCCATAGTAATTTCAGTATTTATTTGCATTAAAGTTTATAAATGCTCATATTGCAAATTACTTACAAACTGATGGAGTACAGTAGAGCTTTGATCAATGAACTGTTGAAATGACTACAGCATAGATGTACTTTTATTGACTAGAAAAGGGAGTCAGAAACTTCAAATTTGAGGAAAAGGGGAAAAATACTAAAACATTTGCCTGCCGTTTACCTCTGTCAGGGTTTCCAGCATCCTTGTGGCCAATCAGTTGGCTTTAAGGCAGACAGAATTCTTTTTGCTACAGAGTGATGTTTTGAAATGCTCTGAGATATAAAACACAATGTAGAGAAATGGTCAATAAGCATCTTTTGCTGGATGTACTAGGAAAGGATTCCCATTTGAAATGTGTGGTGTGCTGCCAGCTGCTTTGAGTGTGCCAGGCTGGATACCTCATGAAACAAGTACTTGCCTTCAAAAACAGTCTGATGAACAAAAGTGAGCCAACATTTGAACTCTCGTGTATGTACTAACAGAATATATTATATCTACCTTTGCTACTCTTTGGTTCAGAGCTTAAATGTGAGGCACTTGTGCAGGTGGTCACTGATAAGATTCTGGAAGCCATCATGCCGGCCAGTGTTTGAGGAGAGCATGTGCATAGTTCCTGGTGTAATTTCTTCCCGTATGCTACTGCTTTCCTCTTTTTTTTTTTTTTTTTTTGGTTACTCCCTTAGTTCCAAGTGCAATGCTGTACCCTTTCTGTATTATCACATGGATAATTTTGTTTACTACTTTATTCTGACAGGTGATGTAAACTACACCACGGGTTGCTGTTCAATATTTACCAACACCATGGGCGTCATTAGACTTCATTTTATTCAGAAAATCAAGAAATCATTTAAGTACAGAAGTCAACATTTGACCAACTTGAATATACTGAGGGAATTTAGAAATATATGAATATCTAAAACACAGGCCTTGCCATTGAGACTATAGTTTGTGGAAGTGAGGCATATAGTCCTTCAAATACGTTAGAAAAATACTGTATACAAGCAGTATTAAAAGGCTGGTAACTAACTGGTTATCTTGATCAGTAAATTTTTTGTATTCATTCCTGTTTCTACACACATCATTTATGTGTGTGCATTTGTATTTCTGTCAGTCTGTATATTACATATATTGTATGCATATATAATACATATTATATTACATATATTACATTATATTACATATAAAGGAGATGGTAATTCCTTCATTTAGCAAAAATAAAAAGAAATTCAAATCTGCTCATTCTGTACTATAGTGGATTGGTTTATTTGGTTGATGCAAAAGTAATTGTGTGGTTTTTTTTGTTTGTTTGTTTGTTTTGTTGTCATTAAAAGTAATGTAAGTAACCTAGAGTCTGCACCCCACAGGAGAGACCACTAATAATAGGCACAATTAGAGAAAAATCATTTAATACTTGTTTGGCCAGGGAAGATTTCATAAGAGAGCATGAAATTTAAAGGCATCTAGATTCATTTACTATTATAAAACATCTTATTTTAACTGTGCTAAAATACAACATAACATAAAATTTACCAGAGTCATCATTTTTTATACACACATTTCTGTAGAATTAAGTACATTCACATTGTTGTATTATTACAACAATGTAATTTTCATCATGTGAAACTGCAACTCTGTACTCATTAAACAGCAACTCTCCATTCACCCCTTCTCCCCCAGTTCCTGGCAACTGCCATTCTACTTTCTGTCTCAATGAATTTGTATTAGCTACCTCATGTAAGTGGAATCATAGTACCTGTCTTTCTGGGACTGGCATTAGCATAATGCCCTGAGATTCATCCATATTGTAGCATGTACCAGAATTCTGTAACTTTTTAAAGAATTAATAATATTTCGTTTATGTATATATCACATTTTGTTTATTCACTTATCTCTCCATGGACACCTGGATTGCTTCCCACCTTTTAGATAATGGAAGGAATGCTACTATGGGACACAGTTCTACAAATTTTTCTTTGATACTCTGCTTTCATTTTTGCGGGAGTATATCCCAGAGGTGGAATTGCTGGATCATATGGTAATTCTATTGTTAACTACTTTAGGAACTGCCATACTGTTTCCCATAGCAATTGCATCTTTTTACGTTCCCATCAACTGTATACAAGGGTTTCTCTGCATCTTTATCAACACTTATTTTCTGTTTTATAACAGTAGACAGTAGACATACAAATGTGTCTAAGGTGGTGTATCTCAATGTGGGTCATTTGCTATGTTTTAATAAAAAAATTTGAACGGAATAAAAGATCTCTATAGTTAAAGTGCTATGCAATAAATTTGTGATATAATAGGATTCTGGATTTTGAAGTACTCTGAATGTGATGCTAAGAAATTTGAATTTTATTTTAAGGAAAATAAGTGAAAAATAAAACCCTAAACTTTCCAGTCAGTGGAATGAACCGGACTTTCTCCTGGCAAAGGGGATTCCAGAGAAACCTTGAAAACTGAGTTGCTGCCATGATAGGATAGGAGGTCAGACAGGCCCCATTAAAGCCCCTCCATCCCTAACCACCATTAGGCTTTCTTCACTAAGAGTTAAACAGAAAGGAACCCTTTGGAAAGACCTGTACCCCTCCTGACACTGCCCTGCTCTCCTGTGGTTTCCATAAAACAACCAACTAGCATTCTTTTCCAGTAAGAGAGCACCAACCATAGAGGGGTTCTGTCCAGTCATAAATCCCCATCTTGTTCTTTCCTTCCTCAAAGTCTTTGCTTCTGGCTTCTGACCAGAGGCTATGCTTCCCAGGCTGTCAGTACAGACCCCTGCATGCTACAACCCTTAATGAGAAATAAACCTCTCCTTTCCAAGTCTAGGAACTTCATTCTTTAGATGACAGAAGTCAGCAGAGGTTTTAAAGAAAAGAGGTATATATAATATATGGAAACACTATGCAGGATTGAATAAAGTAGAAGGAAGTCTCAAAACATATTGTTAAAATGGTAACTGTTACATTTTGTTGCTTGTATTAAAATATTAACATAACTATGAGAAAATAAGTACATGAACTGCCTGTAAAAGTCTGAATTAGTGAGACCATCTTTGCACCAGATGTAAGCAGTTTTCAGTTTTAACCTCAATTTCTAGGCTGGTTATTTTCTTCTTACTTTTTTGCTGTGATTTTTTTTTTCTTTTATAAAATAAAGACCTAATATCATCTCCAAAATTATAAATTCTCAAAGGAAAAAACCTGAAATTTGATGACAAATTTAAAATTGTATCTATGTAGATATTGAAATAGGTTGCTAGTATTTCTAAAAATTAAATCATATTATTAAATTTATTCAATACAAAAAACAGTAATAGAAGAGGAACTAAAACTGGCAATAGGTGAAAATTCAAAGTCAAATGTAAGACAGGTGAATAGTTATTTTATTGTAAGAATAAGTATGAAGACTTTTTTCTAAATTGTTTATATCAATTTTATAACATAAACATGGAAATATTAAGCAGCATAAAATTTTTCCTATATGTTGACCTCCTCTTATTTTTATAAATTATTTTCACAGAGGACCATTTATTTTTTTGAAACTGAAACAACTATTCAAGGTCACAATAACATCTTTTAATTTGGTGTGCACAAAGGCATTAAAACTCTCTCTCAATTTTTCATTCAGAAGTTTTCAAAGCATTTTACAGGATGGGTAATGGAACTAAATAGCAGTTGTATGGGGGGCGGGGCACAGTGGCTCACTCCTGTAATCCCAGCACTCAGAGAGGCGGAGGTAGGTGGATCACTTGAGGCCAGGAGTTCCAGACCAGCCTGGCCAACATGGTGAAAAGTCATCTCTACTAAAAATACTAGATTAGCTGGGCATGGTGGCACGAGCCTGTAATCTCAGCTACTTGGGAGTCTGAGGCATGAGGATAGCTTGAACCCAGGAGGTGGAGGTTGCAGTGAGCTGAGATCATATTACTGCACTTCACCCTGGGTGACAGAGCAAGACTCTGTCAAAAAAAAAAAAGATGGTCTCCAAAGTCAGCCATTGACAGAATCAATAATGAAATTAGCCAAAAACAAAGCACCATTTTCTACAAAATGTAAATCAGCCTTTTAAAATAATGTTAGTTTGAGCAATATGAAATTGTCTGATATTCTATGATTTTTACCTACAAAAAGGCAATTTCATATAGCTTAACTCAATATATTTTGCATTTCTTGCTGGCATTCTAACCATTATAGATATATTGAACTTTTACATAAATGAACTCTCCCTCCCTAAGCAAAGAAGAATAGTGCTGTCCTACATCAGCAAACCTTAGAATTTCATTGCATTGGTGTTCATGTTTTGTGCAGATTCTTGGTGTAAGAGGAGGATTCTGATATTCATTTTGTTTTCCAACAGCACTTTAACATGGTAGGCTGTATACAGTAAACTCTGAACAAATATGTGATTTGATTTGAAATACAAATATATTCTATTTTCAATTGTCCAAATCCTGATTTAACTAACAGGTTATGTTTGCTATTGTTTGTTCATCTTTGTTCACTGAGCAGAATAATTAAGAAATACCCAGATAGTTCCAATGAATTGGATTATTTGACTCTGTTAAAAAAACCTTTATAAAAATGTACAGCCTTACCATCAGTTATAATTCATTTCAAGATTTCTGTCAATCATATTATACACTGTCCATAATATTTAAAATAATGTATGCTATTTTTATATAACTTAAGAACTTAATTCCCAAAAATATGTAATCAAAATTATACTGTTGACTCAATTGTTTACATAGGAAGGGGAGAATTGGAGATGGGGAGAGGCTGGACAGTTTCAGATACAGTAAAATTGTTTTCCAGTTGGAATTCCAATAGTGAAGAGGTAATTAATAAGTTAATGAGCTGTTGACAAAACTCATACACACACACACACACACACACAAATACATAAAATCCCTGAGCAGCTTCTAAGGGGTAGGTGCATTTTTTTCTGTTGATGAAGAGCTAGGAAAGGTCTGTCCACTGTTATCACCAGGAGTATCATGTTGGGACTCAGAAACCGATACTCCGAACTGTAGCGCATTTACATGCTGAATTGAAGAATTCTCAAAGTTTCTAATTTTACCCCGCCCCCCCCCAGCCTGTCTCAAAGAAGTTGATGTTCCTTTATCTGCCTAAGATCCAGAACCATCCCTGCGAGCCATTGTTTTCCTTTTCCTTTAAAACCAGAATGTAACCACACCAGAACAGACTGACTTACTGTCAAAGAGAACAGTGAAATTCACCGTCAGTGAATTTTCAGCAAATCATACAGGGCCAAGAAAAAGTTTCCCCTGACCCCGCAACAATCAACTCAGCGCTTCTCACACGATTTTTTTTATGATGTTGACATTTCATTGAGAAATGCAACATAAATTTTTAAAACATACACACAAAAAAATCAAAATAAATTGTAGTTTAAGTTCACAACAACCTGTGATATTCAAAACAAACAGATCAGAGAGAAATAGCCACCTACAGAGACAAAGCAACTCTATTTTTTTTTTCCCCTAAAAGCAGCTGACCTTTACTGGTAACACAGGGTGAGCACTAGCTCCTGATTGCTCTGCAATTTTAACCAACATTTTTCCATGTAGTACAAACTGTTTCTTACTAAATTGGGTCAGCTGCTCTTTATACACATGAAAATATATTTTCGCTGTAAAATAAATGCCTTTATTCCATATTTTGTATGCACAGGAAAAAACAAACAAACAAAACAAAAATGTGGTTCTTACTGTCTTCTCACTACTACCATTCTTATTGAACCTTACTTAATTCCTTTAACTTGTAGTTTATGCATCGTGTGCCAGGAAAATCTTACACAAGAATCACTGGAGGGTAATTAAAACACAAGTTTCTGGACCCCTGTTTCATGAGTTTCGGATACATTAGGTGTGTGGAGGGGCCTGAAGATTTGTATTTCTAATTCTACCAAGTTTCTAACACTTTCTCAGGTCATGCTGATTCTGCTCATCCGGGGACCACATTTTGACAAACACTCTTATAGGGGTAGGGTTACCAGGGCAAGGAAGACAAATCATCTTTTCTCATCAAGTCTTCATTCTAGTGGAAGACTACTGAAAAGGTTAAATGGATTAGGGGAGATTATGTTAAGGTTAAATGTAGGGGAGATTATGTTAAGTGACACAAACCAGATACAGAAAGACAAATATGGCATGATCTTATTTACATGTGGAGTCTAAAAAAGCTGAACTCACAAAAGTAGAGAATGAAATGGTAGTTACCAGGGGCTGAGGGGAGGAGGAGGAGGAGGAGGAGGTGGGGTGAGTAGGAATAGGGGAGAAGTTGTTCAATGGGTACAAAATTTCCATTAGATAGGAGAAATAGTGCTGATATTCCATTGCACAGCATGGGGACTGTAGTTAACAATTATGTTTTGTGTATTTCAAAATAGCTGAGGAAGAGAATTTTGAACGGTTTCACCACAAAGAAATGATAAAATTTGAGGATATGCTAAGTAGCCTGATTTGATCATTCTGTAATGGATACATTGTACATCGCATTGTACCCCATAAATATATGTAATTGTTATTTGTCAATTAAAAAAAACATAAAAATGTATACAATAGGCCAGGCATGGTTGCTCACACCTGTAATCCCAGCACTTTGAAAGGCCGAGGCGGGTGGATCACGAGGTCAGGAGATAGAGACCATCCTGGCCAACATGGTGAAACCCTGTCTCTACTAAAAATACAAAAATTATCTGGGTATGGTGACATGTGCCTATAGACCCAGCTACTCAGGGGTCTGAGGCAGGAGAATTGCTTGAACCTGGGAGGCGGAGGTTGCAGTGAGCCGAGATTGTGCCACTTCACTCCAGCCTGGGTGACAGAGCAAGACTGTCTCAAAAAAAAAAAAAAAAAAATCTATCTGTCTGTCTATCTATCTATCTATCTATCTATCTATCTATCTATCTATCTATTTATATCTCTCTCTATATAGATAGATATGCAATTGACTGGAAATAAAAGAGTGTCTTACCTATTAGTAGTTAATAAAAATTGACTGAATTGAAATCATGAATACACTAAAGCAGTATTTTTCTTCGGCAGTTTGATTTTCTAATTCTACAAATCCATGCCTGGATTCCTACACCTGCCTCACTAATCAACTATCATCTGAAGTCACATCTAGGCAGGTTTCAAGGGTAAAATGAGTTACTCAGAGACACCGACTTCTTGTTCTGACTTTAAAATGGGTAAATGATATCATATTTACATATGGAAGACAGTTTGTCTTTTAAAGTGTTAAGAGTTTTAAGTGGTAGTTTCTCTCTGTTTTTCCAGCTCACTCATGCAGGTGGCATGGTCTTCACTCAGAGGTCAACAGGAACTGCACTGAGCTCCTCAGAGAATGTGGCCTCTGTGTCACTGCCCAAGGCTCAGATCCTACCTCTGGCAGGAAGCTGAACTGCATTCACACTGGTGGGTGCAGAAACCTGTACCAAATGAGGGACACAGTTGGGCACAAGGGGGATTCTGCTGGATGGAGACCTTCAGATAATCTGCATGAGCCAGCTGGAAAGTCCTGTTGCCCCAGCTTCAATATTTCATTTGTCTAAAATGAACTAAGCCTTCTCTTCATCCATTATGGAGGTCCCAGTATGCCTCGGACCCAAACTTGTTCAAGAAATAACCGGGGATAGGAATTTCAGAGTCATCTTCTTTCCTGCAAATGAGGGAAAACTTGGAAGAAAATTTAAAAGTTGAATTTAAATTTTCTATTATAAGTGATTTGAATACACTAAGAAAAAAACTTTTCTGAAGATATTTCAGAGATAAAAATGTCTGTCTTTCCAGCTCCAAATATAAAGTCATTCAAGTAATTCATTCATATGTTGAGGAAGTAGTATGGGAATTGTCTGCCAGATAGGCTAACCACAGTCCTTCAGGGATCTGTTTGTACATGGTTAGGCCTTTAGCCCTTTGCCTTGCCAAAAAGGAGTGTTCTATATTTTCCTATTTTCTTATAATTGTATTCTTCTTTTCTGTGTATCTTGGGGATAACATTACAATGGAATAAATTCTCCTCAACCTATAGTCCAAAAGTAAAACTAATCCTGGTTAATTCTTTCAGCCAACATTTTGAATTCTAACATTCACAAAGCTGGCTTTGTAACATAGTTATGTAGAACATGGACAATATATGGTTATGTGTATTCCTGTAGTCCCTAGCATAGCACTTGCACTTGGGTATGGAAGATACTAGATAGATTTCTTTTAATAGAATGTGATTTCTTCCATTATACTCACTGATCTTTTCAGACCCAATTTAATACTACATACATAAGAGTTAGTATCTGGAAGCATCAGGTATAAATAATTCTACTGAGAATTTGGAAGGCTCCCTATTTTACCAAACTCCTTGTGAAATTTTATTGCTGTGAATTTCATAGTGTTCTTTGCTCGCCTACATTCTCCGTGCTTCTATCTCAATATGCAATCTTTAGTCTATGTCAAATGGTGACTCTTCCATTAAGCCCATTCTGATTTTTTTAAACTTCAACAGAATTTTGTCTCCATATTTTTATGGTACTTATTTGCCTTTACTTCATATTATATCATGTAAGTACAGAGTAAAGAGACCAAGAATTCTTGGGCTAGAATAAATCTATAGTTTTCTTAAACTGCATCTGCCACAGTGATTTAACTTTCAGTAACAGATTTTTGGTAAATATAAAATAGAGGTAAATTTCAAGTCCCTGCAAATATGTTGTATTTAATATCAAGTATAATACATGTGATCATATATGTGGAATGGAGATCATTTACTAAAAATGAAAATAGAATAATTCAGAAAAATTATAAGAAGACAGAGGAGGACAACTAGCTGAGGTACTACATAAGCAGAAATATAACAATATTTTTAAAATAAAACAAACACAAGCACATTATTATTTTCCTGCTCACTGTTGGGCTCTTTTCATTGTGAGTGTAAATAAATTTATATATATACACATGCACACACACAATTTGTTACATGTATATACACAGTCACAAGTCACATAACATTTCAGTCAACAGCTGGCTGCATATTCAATGGTGGTCCCACAAAATTATAGTAGAGCTGAAAAATTCATATCCCATGGCAATGTAGTAGAGGCTGCCACATTATAGCACAATGCTTTACATTTTTTATGTTTAGATTCGTTTAAAAGTATAAATACTTACCACTGTGTTACAATTGTCTACAGTATTCAGTGTAGTACCATGCTGTACAGGTTTGTAGCCTAGGGCAATATGTTATACAATATAGCCTAGATGTGCAGTGGGCTATGCCGTCTAGGTTTATGTAAGTGCACTCCATCTTGTTTGCCATTTCTGACTCATTTCTCAAAATGTATTTCTGTTATTAAGTATTATAAAAATATACATAAACATATACATATTGAAGGCCTAGATTGATACACAAATATAAAAAATAAACACTGATATTATTTCTAATAGAGGTTTATGTCTTAACCACATCTATTCTGTGGGAGCAATTCCATTAAGTGTTTAAAATTGCACAAATGTATTCACTCTTCTTTAATCATAAATTACAAAGAAAACAAACTGGTCTTGGATATTTCAGCTAATATTTGACACACAGTTGATACATCATATGATAAACAGTGACTATTTTTAGTGCCAGAGCATTTTTATATTTGTAATCATGTACATATGCCAGTAATATTAGCTTTCTTAGAAAATTCACGTGTCTTATAATCGACTGGAATGAAATTATTACTCTGAATCAGATAATTCACTCAACGGGCCTTGAGAACATAGACAAACTATAATTTTTCTTTGTAAAGAAAGATCAGAAGGGGAATGTTTTAAGGATAATTAGCACCCAGGGGGTTCCTTGCACTAAATAGGACACATCTTCAGAAATAGGGCACCACATTTGAAAATAACAGTTTCCAAAGACATTCTAGGAAAATGCTACACAGTCAACAATAGCAGAAGTATCCTATATTTTATAAGTAATCTGTGAAGAGAGTTTACAAATGTATTCATGAC
Source organism: Macaca fascicularis (assembly GCF_037993035.2). NCBI lineage: Eukaryota > Metazoa > Chordata > Mammalia > Primates > Cercopithecidae > Macaca > Macaca fascicularis. Next base: position 171,716,959 of record NC_088379.1, read on the forward strand.
AAGAGCAAATATTTACCAGTATCTATCAAGAAGACCATAACCTATTTAGGTTAACCACAGTGACTAGAGTTGATCTTGCCACTGGAATGTAAGAGAACATAAGATAATCTAATACCACTGAAAGCCACTCAACTATGTAGGAATGAGTGACAGACTTTCTGTGTTCTTATAAATCAGGCAAAGTAGGTGTCACATCACCTAAAGTGTTGTAAGTCAAATAAAAGAAATCTATTGGCAATGAATTTTTAGGGCGCTCCAGTGAAGATGATGCTTGGAATGATCACACTAGCACTGATGCCCATTTAGCCAGGATGGTGTTGTTTGCATTAGAATCTTCTGTTTGATAAGTATCATACTGTCAATAACTTCTTACCTAGGATGGAGACATTTTAAGTGTAATTATTCAGGAAAATTTTTTATTACTGAAAAATTTGGCAGCAATAGAATTTTTTACACCAGTATGAGAAAAAAATGAGGAACACAGCTTTAAAACAAAATTTTAAAAGGAAGTAAGAAAGAAGAGAGAGAGCTAGAGAGACTTTAAATAGTTAATGAGACTACTATAGGTGTTTAAGGGCTGCAATAGAAATACTGAGTTGCATAGTTAAATTGTGTAAAATCGACGATCAAGGAGTGCAAGCAATCTATGATATATCCCTTATATATACTAGGTTATATATAAAATACACTCATTCAATAAAGAATCAGGAAGATAGAAGAGGCCCAGCATAGATACACTTTCCAACATCACTTATTATTAAGGGTTAATAAGTAGATGATGGGAAGAGACTGGAGGTGTTTAACCACCTCCCATTACATTCCTCACTCAGAACACAGGAAAACATATGTGTACATGCACACACAAATTCATATATATATATGTATATACATGCAGAAAATATAACTTCATGTTTAATTGCTTCGTAAACCTCATAGAATACTTGTTATAATGTGGGTTTGGTGATTCTCAATCTTTACTGGGAACACTATAAAATCTGGAATATAATTATTATTTTGAGTACATTGCACATAAATATTTTAATGGGAAGAGTCTTAACTGTCAATTATTGGTTTTTGTTTCCTAGGCAAGTAGCTGCGGTAATTAGTTCTCCCGACTCAGAATGATAAACAATTAGGATCATCCAAAAGCCATAACTCTGATTCAATCTCCACTAGGAGAATGTGTACATACAGGCCTTTCCATATGACAAATGCAGTAAGCAACACATCTTATCAGTTTGATTTCAAGCCACAGAATATGATTACATAAAGATAATTGATAAAATTAAAAACCCGGATAAGAGCCTGTCCTGAAGGCAACTCTGTATAAGAATAAGAGTCTTTCCCTCAAGTAGTTTAGGTTAAAGTAGCAACCAGTCAATCTCTCTCTCTCTCTCTCTCTCTCTCTTTCTTCTCTCTCTCCTGCCTTTCTGTATTTCTCAAAGTCTCTTATTAGTAATACTAGAAACATTTGTGCTTAGATACACTTCAATAAAAGCAAATCCTACTTTATTGAATTCCACTTCAAAATTCTAGGTCAGCACTTCTTAAAATGGCAAAATAACCCATTTCAGTAGATGTTTAAATATAACGCCAAGATTGCCTTGAGCAATACGTTTGTTGAAGACTAAAGTGAAATAAATTTCCTTTGTAGTGTGCAGGATCCTGATTGCCCTTCCTGTGCTATTTATGTGTGGCTCTCTCCAGCCAGGAGCTCCGATAGGCAGCACTTCCCTGAAGAACTGATCTCTGAACTCATGCTGGTCATCCACAACATACTGGAGTTCCTGAGAGCCTGATTAGACATTTCCTTTTCTGATTGTGTGTTTTAATTGCAATCTGTATTGCAATGAAAACTTCAGGAAAGTCTCTACAAAGTAGAGTGTTTGGCAGCAGCTGCAAATTTTTTCAACGTTTGTCTGGTGTGGGATTCCTCTTCACGCTCATCCCTTTGCTTTTCCATATTATAATAATTTGCTTTTCCATCTGTGGATCCATTAGCTCCACTTCAGCAATCCCCAGGTAATATTTTATTCCCTTCTGCCCCTCTAGAAATGTACAGTATATCCTAGCAAGCCTGAATGATGATTTTGTTCAATAGATATTTTGCTTAATCAAATTAAGTTTTTCCTTGGCTCTCTTAGTTGGCTGTGGTTTTAGCACAGCAATTTAAACCCTGCTTAAGTGTGTATAAATTCAGGAGTTCATGCAGTAAGTAGGTTCAGATTGGATCCAAAGACAGAAATAGAAGCCTAGAAAATAAGTGCAGTGATTAAATTTAGAAAAAGCAGGTGGGAAGTAGGCTTCCTACTCGATGAACTTGATATGGCTTTTGTGCCTTGGGATATTTGAAGGTAACCAAGTTAGGAGCCTTGGAAAGGAAAAACATAAAAAATAAAAAGGAAGTAAAACTATGAAAAAGACTTGAATGTAGCAAATTGAATAAAAAGTAACAGAGAATGCACCTGTCAAGTTCATGGGCTCATACACAAGTGACATGACATTGAGAGAGTAAAAGAAAAATAACTAATTTTGGTTAAGAGTTAGTGTTGCTTTTAACTTTTTAATCTTACATTACAAAATAATCTAAACTTTAAACATTTTAAGTGTTCTCTTTTACAAATCTTTGTTATGCTTGTTAGATACATAAATATTGAGAAAAAAACTTAATCTTCCTGAGTAGCCATTAAAAAGTCTATAAAATGCTTTGTTAATATTACACAAATCATTTTGTTTGCTGGTGGTGCCAATTTTTCCCCTTTTCTAGCAAATAAGTCAAGCAAAAATGAGGATTGAACTAGATCTTTACCATTATTTTTTCTTTCAAGAGCTTTCAACAGGCATTTACTATTTATCATTTATCATATGACTTTTATGTTTACTCATTGTTTTCATTTGTATTATCATTTACAATTTGTGGTCACAAATATTATAATTTTTACATACTTAAAATTGCTCCTTCAAATTCAGGAAATACAGAGAACATCACTAAGATTATCCTCGAGAAGAACAACATCCAGACACATAATCATCAGATTCTCTAAGGTTGAAATGAAGGAAAAAATGTTAAGGGCAGCCAGAGAGAAAGGTCACATTACCTACAAAGTGAAGCCCATCGGACTAACAGTGGATCTCTCTGCAGAAACCCTACAAGCCAAAATAGAGAGGGGGTCAATATTCAACATTCTTAAAGAAAACAATTTTCAACCCAGAATTTCACATCCAGCCAAACTAAGCTTTATAAGCAAAGGAGAAATAAAATCCTTTACAGACAAGCAAATGCTGAGGGATTTTGTACCACCAGGCCTGCCTTACAAGAGCTCCTGAAGGAGGCACTAAATATGGAAAGGAAAAGCCACTACCAGCCACTGCAAAAACACACCAAAATACAAAGACCAATGACACTATGAAGAAACTGCATCAATGAATGTGCAAAATAACCAGATAGCATCATGATGACAGGATCAAATTCATACATAAAAAATATTAACCCTAAATTTAAATGGGCTAAATGCCCCAATTAAAAGATATAGACTGGCTTGCAGTGAGCTGAGATCCAGCCACTGCACTCCAGCCTGGGCGACAGAGCGAGACTCTGTCTCAAAAAAAAAAAAAAAAAAAAAAAAAAAAAAAAAAAAAAAGATAAAGAATCAAGACCCACCAGTAGGCTGTATTCAGGAGACCCATCTCACATTCAAAGACACACATAGGCTCAAAATAAAGTGATGGAGGAATATTTACCAAGAAAAAAAAAAAAAAAGGAGGGTTTGCAATCCAAGTCTCTGATAAAACAGACTTTAAACCAACAAAGATCAAAAAAGACAAAGAATGGCAGAACATAATGATAAAGACATAAATGCAACAAGAAGAGATAAGTATCCTAAATATATATGCACCCAATACAGGAGCACTCAGATTGATAAAGCAAGTTCTTAGAGACCTACCAAGAGACTTAGACTCCTACACAATAACAGTGGGAGACTTTAACACCTCACTGTCAATATTAGACAGATCAAAGGGACAGAAAATGAAGTAGGATATTCAGGATTTGAACTCAGCTCTGGACCAGGCAGAATTAGTAGATATTTACAGAACTCTCCACCCCAAATAAACAGAATGTACATTCTTCTCAGACCACATAGCACATATTCTAAAACTGACCACACAATTGGAAGTAAAACACTACTCAGCAAATGAAAAAGAATGGAAATCGTAACAATCTCTCAGACCACAGTGCAATCAAATTAGAACTCAAGATTAAGAAATTCACACAACTACATGGAAATTGAACAACCTGCTTCTGAATGACTGCTGGGCAAATAACAAAATTAAGGCAGAAATAATGAAGTTCTTTGAAACCAATGAGAACAAAGAGACAACATACCAGAATCTCTGGGACACAGCTAAAGTAGTGTTAAGAGGGAAATTTATAGCACTAAATGCCCATATCAGCAGCCTTGAAAGATCTGAAACTGACACACCAGACATCACAATTAAAAGAAGTAAAGAAGCGAGAGTAATCAAATTCAAAAGCTAGCAGAAGACAAAAAAATAACTAAGATCAGGGCAGAACTGAAGGAGATATAGACAAAAAAAAAAAAAAAAAAAAAAACCCTTCAAAACATCCACAAATCCAGGAGCCAGTTTTCGTAAAAGATTAACAAAATACATAGACCACTAGAAAGACTAATAAAGAAGAAAAGAGAGAAGAATCAAACAGACACAATAAAAATGAAAAAGGGGAGATCACCACTTATCCCACAGAAATACAAACTACCATCAGATAATGCTATAAATACCTCTACACAAATAAACAAGAAAGTCTTGAAGAAATGAAAAAATTATTGTACATATACAACCTCCCAAGATAAAACCAGGAAGAAGTCAAATCCCTGAATAGACCCATAACAAGTTCTGAAATTGAGGCAGTAATTAATAGCCTACCAACAGAAAAAAAGCCCAGGACCAGATGGATTCACAGCCAAATTCTACCAGTGGTACAAAAAGGATTTGGTTCCATTCCTTCTGACACTCTTCCAAACAACAGAAAAAGAAGGACCACTCCCTAACTTATTTTATGAGGCCAGCATCATCCTAATACCAAAACCTGGCAGAGACACAACAAAAAAAAAACAAAATTCCATTGATGCAAAAATGAACAATGAACATTGATGCAAAAATCCCCAATAAAACACAGGCAAACCAAATCCAGCAGCACATCAAAAAGCTTATCCACCACAATCAAGTCTGCTTCATCCCTGGGATGCAAGGCTGGTTCAACATAGGCAAATCAATAAAAGTAATCCATCACATAAACAGAACCAATGACAAAAACCACATGATTATCTCAATAGTGCAAAAAAGGCCTTCAATAAAATTCAGCATCCTTTCATGCTAAAAACTCTCAATAAATTAGTTATTGATGGAACATTTCAAAATAATAAGATCTATTTATGACAAACCCATAGCCAAAATCACACTGAATGGGCAATAGCTGGAAGCATTCCCTTTGAAACTGGCACAAGACAAAGATTCCCTCTCTTATCACTCCTATTCAACATAGTATTGGAAATTCTGGCCATGGCAATGAGGCAAGAAAAAGACATAAAGGTTTTTCAAATAGAAAAAGAGGAAGTCAAATTGACTCTGTTTGCAGATGACTTGATTATGTATTTAGAAAACCCCACCATCTAAGGTCAAAAACTCCTTAAACTGATAAGCAACTTCAGCAAAGTCTCAGGATACAAAACCAATGTGCAAAAATCATAAGCATTCCTACACACCAATAACAGACACACAGAGAGCTAAAATCATGAGTGAACACTCATTCACAATTGCTACAAAGAGAATAAAATACCTAGGAATACAACTTACAAGGGATGTAAAGGACTTCTTCAAGGAGAACTACAAACCACAGCTCAAGGAAATAAGAGAGGACTCAAACAAATGGAAAAACATTTCATGCTCATGGATAGGAAGAACCAATACCATGGAAATGGCCATACTGCCCAAAGTAATTTACAGATTCACTGCTATCTCCATCATGCTACCATTGATTTTCTTTGCAGAATTAGAAAAAACTACTTTAAGCTTTATACAGAACTGAAAAAGAGCCCTGATAGCCAAGACAATCCTAAGCAAAATAACAAAGCTGGAGGCATCATTGCTACCTGAGTTCAAGGAATACTGCAAGGCTATGGTAACCAAAACAGCATGGTACTGGTACCAAGCAGATGTATAGACCAATGCAACAGAACAGGGATCTCAGAAATAACACCACACATCTACAACCATCTGATCTTCAACAGACCTTACAAAAACAAGCAATGGGGAAAGGACTCCCTATTTAATAAATGGTGCTGGGAAAACTGGCTAGCCATATGCAGAAAACAGAAACTGGACTGCTTCCTTACACCTTATATAAAAATTATCTCAAGATGGATTAAAGACTTAAATGTAAAACCTAAAATCATAAAAACCCTAGAAGAAAACCTAAGCAGTACCATTCAGGACATAGAAATGGGCAAAGACTTCATAACTAAAACCCCAAAAGCAATCGCAGCAAAAGCCAAAATTGACAAATGGGATCTAATTAAACTAAAGAGCTTCTGCACAGCAAAAGAAACTATCATCAGAGTGAACAGACAACCTACAGAATGGGAGAAAATGTTTTCAATCTATCTATCTGACAAAGGTCTAATATCCAGAGTCTACAAGGAACTCAAACAAATTTACAAGAAAAAAGCAAACGACTCAATCAAAAAGTGGGCAAAAGATATGAACAGACACTTCTCAAAAGAGAAGTAAGATGGAATATAGCATTAACTTATGATCAAACTATGAGTCTGGTTGACAACTAGTATGAAAACTGAGTATTTCAAAAGGATATACTCCTGGAAAGTATTATATTTCCAATCAGAAATGAGATAGTGAAATATCTGCAAATAAAAATAGGTTTCTTTATTGAAAATCGTTTTTAATCTTCGTGAATGCATTATTACTTCATCAACTCCACATTGCATGTCCGTGTTATTTCTAGGTTGAAATACTTCAGCATAAATATAATTAAAAACATGATTCTTAAAACAAATTATTTATCATACACAAAACTGAACTTCTGAATAAATATAATCATGAATACTTCAGTTCTAACTAAATTGGACCATGACTATGGAGCTACTAAGAGTGAACAAACTGAACCTTCCTCTCTGCAAGCTTAACCTAAGTTAGAAGCCCCATATAAGAACAGTAAAGAAGACACCTGATGAAGGCATCATTTTAATGCACAATTTGCAGAATTCAGAGTGAAGTGATTTAGTGAGATTTTGTGGAATAACAGTCTATAGTCTTATTTCAAATTACTGTTTCCTCTGACATTCCAGATGAAGATCACAATAATAATAACTATAAAGATGATAATGATAATAATTTCTCAGGTATAGTGATGGAAGTTATTTTTTTATTTTCCACCCATCGAGTTTTAATGTGCATGGGAAAGAGATAGAGAAGAGAAGAGTGTTCCATCCTGGTGAGAAAAAGAAAATGTTACTTAAAATTATAGGATATAATGGACAGGTTTCAGCACAAATGAAGTCTGAGTTTAAGCTACTATGATTATCATAAAACAGTCATTATTATTATTTAATAAGTAATTATATGTTGATGAGTGGTTTATAAGCATAATACACTGGGAATGAATTCCATAATTTTGGAAAAGTTATTTGGCTAAATTTTAAATGATTATTGACTAATGAATTATATTAAATAAGTAAAAATAATTAATGACAGGTAAAGAAAACTATTTAATGGTTTTAAAGATTAGCAAATGTGTAGTATATGCTAATATAAAGGTAACATAAAATAATTATATTTAGGCATAGTTACAAAACATTAATCGTAGGCATATAAATTTGGGCATAAAGGTATTATGACGTTTTTAATCTTAAGTACCCGATACTCATTTGTGAAAGGAAAAACTGTAATTGAGAAACACATTATGTTGAATTAAAAATATTCTTGACTCCCAACATATATATGTTCCAGAAAAAAAGTTTATGTTTTAAATTTAATTTAAATTTATTTACTTTTATATGTACATAGTATATGTATATGGTACATATACCATTTGATTTGTTGGATTAAGAAATAAATGGCATTATTTAAAAAATAGGTTTTGAGAATTTAAACTTCTTTACTTCCATTTCAGTTGTAATTTTAAGGAAATAAATTAGCTAACTGCAAACTACTATATAATTTTTGAGTTTTTGTTTTTTCTTGCTGCTGTAGTTACACATTCTGGAAGCAAAATATAAAAATTACCCAGGTGCAGTGGCTCACACAAGTCATCGCAACAATTTGGGGGACTGAGATGGTGAGATGGGAGGATCACATGAGACCGGGAGTTTGAAACCAGCCTGTGCAACATAGGAAGATCTTATCTCTACAAAAAAACAAAACAAACAAACAAACAAAAAACTAGGCATGGGGGCACAGGCCTGCAACTGTAGTTCATCAGGAGACTGGGGTGGGAGGATTGCTTGGGCCCAGGAATAGAGGCTATGGTGAGGTATGATTTATGATTGTGCCAGCGAACTCCACCCTGGGCAACACAGCATGACTCTGTCTCTAAAAAATTAAATCTTACAATGAGTATAAATCTTACACTGAGTGTCACCTGGACTAACTTGGAAGTATGAAGTTAAATTTTCTTAAAACCTATATCGAGGTAATCTCAGGAGGATGACCATAGTATTCAAGCATAGATCATAAAATAAATCCAGGAAATCTCACATTTCTCTGAGAAACAGTAATTTAGCTTATGCATACTTTTATCTATTTAACATTAGAAGAAAAGGACAACATTGTTGAAAAAGTCAAACCATATCAATATAATTTTCTTCATTTAATCCCACAAAAATAAAACAATGGCTACATGCTATGTGTACATTTCTCAAACTACTTGGAATTAGGGCCTATTTAAAGAAAATGGAATGGTCTCTGGCCAAAATTTACAAAATTTCTCTATTATCTTTTTTTTCTATGCTATGATGTACTAGCATTATTTTATGTTTATACATTAGTGGCTTTAATGAAATTTATAGTTTTGATAATCAAGCCTAATTTTTGGAAATAAAGTTTTAAAGAACTGTATGCTAAGAAAATCAATTAAAACCAAATGTTTAGTTAGATGGGAGAACTGTTGGTGTTTTCATTAATTATTCAGAAAATTACAAAGCTGCTCCCAGGCTAATGCAGCAGAGCTCTCCATTTGACTCAACTGAGCAAGCACAGACAAATGCCTGGGAGGACTCTCTGGTGCCTGATATTGCAGGATCAGCAGGAATAGTTAAAAGGACAGCGTTGCTAATTTCACAAAATGTAAATTGCTGATATTTTGGTCTTTTCAGTTCAAGCAATCAGAGTTAAACATATGCCAAATTCTACAGTCAAAAGTCTTAAAGCAGTAGGCATAAGGCCATCTAAGTAAACCAGGGAAATTAAGATCTTTGGCTCTCCCTTCTTACCCTCAAGGAGAGCAGCTTTTTGGCATATTTGTGCTCTTGGTTTCCAGAAAATCTGGGTGAGAAGATAACAATATTATAACATCTACAATATTTATATGAAAGAAATGGCACCATGTCTAGTAAAAACAGTTTATATTGAGTCACAGTGCCATGTTTGTATTCAAAAGGCAACTGATAGCATTATACACCAATACATTATGTAATTATAACTAATACAATTCTGTGTGTGTGTGTGTGTGTGTGTGTGTGTGTGTGTGTTTGAGATTTACAGTTTTACCTACAACATGTAAGGAGCTTCAAAGTCATTCCCATACTTATACTAAGAAAACCTGAAAAAACTGGAAAACACTGACTCTTTTGGGACCCTTCAGATAACTGATATTATAGGGCAGATCACCACAAGAAACCTAGACAGCCAGGCAATTCCATAGAGATACAGTACCTGGGATTTTTTACTTAAAGCATAAGCTGATGAATGCCATAAACAAGTAGAATACTTAAACAGTAACTTTGATTAATTGCTGGAGGCTGAGTGTGGTCCAGCTTGCAATTGAGAAGTTCCTGGGGCTACGGTCAAAGGCTCACATTTTACAGTTTGTCCTCCAGGAACCCTACAACGTCCTCATGGCGGGGATCGAGAAAGTTCTCCACATGGCCCCGGAAGCAGGAAGGGAAGTGTGGAAGGGAAATCTTCTTAGACTATTCTCCCTAATGAGTCCCTGGTCTTTAGGAGAAGGACTTCACTAGCAGGCAATGCTGGTCCAGTATCCCATTTCAGGGATGGGAATTCTGTTCTACTCCCATAAGAGAGAGACAGCTGAGATCAGCTTAGTTGGAACCAAAGCTATCAAAGTAATAAGTTGATAGTGGCACTATTGTAGTTAAGACTTCAACGTTTATCAGTAACTGATAAAGCACAAAAAAATTAGTAAGTGTATCGGGGACCTAAATAGTGCTACCAGTCTTCTCAGTCTAATTGCTATTTACAGAATACTCCATCCCAAACCCATATTCTTCTAAAATGCGCAAGGAACATTCACCAAGACAGAATATATTCTGGGTCATAAAACACACCATAAAAAATGTAATATAATAAAAATCATGTTAAGTATATTCTTAGAACATAAAGGAATTAAACTAGAAATCAACAAGATAGTTGAAAAATCCCCAAATATTTTATAATTAAACAAAATAATTCTAAGTAACCCACAAGTCCAGACGAAGTCTCAATAAAAACTAAAAGCTACTTTGAGCTAAATGAAAATACAACTCATCAAAATTTTTGAAACTTAAAGAAGTGCTTAGAGGGAAATTTCTTGCATTGAATAGATATGTTAGAAAAGAAGATAACCTAATCTTCCTGATATAGTTTGACTGTGACCCCACTCAAATCTCATCTTGAATTGTAGTCCCCATAATTCCCACATGTTGAGGGAGGGATGCGGTGGGAGGTGATTGGATCATGGGGGTGGTTCCCCCCATGATCTTCTTAGAATAGTAAGTTTTCATGAGATTTGATGGTTTTATAAGCATCTGGCATTTCCCCTGCTCATACTTGTCTCTCCTGCCACCATGTGAAGAAGGTCCTTGCTCCCCCTTTGCCTTCTGTCATGATTGTAAGTTTCCTGAGACCTCCCCAGCCATGTGGAATCATGAGTCAATTGAACCTCTTTCCTGTATAAATTATCCAGTCTGAGGCATTTCTTTATAGCAGTGTGAGAATGGACTAACACAATTCCATCTCAAGATATTAAAGAAAGAAGAACAAATTAAATATAAACAAGTAAAAGGAAGAAAATGATAATAAAAAGCAGAAGTCAATGTAGCTAAAACAGTAAATCAATAAATAAAATCAATGAAACCAAAAGACGATTCTTTGAAGAGATCAATAAAATTGAGAAGCATCAAGACGAATTAACCAATAAATAAAAAGAGGGCAAAATTAGCAATACTGGGACAGACCAAAGGGTCGTCACTACTGCTTTCATAGACATTAAAAGGATAACAAGATAGTATTATTAACAGCTATATGCTCATAAATTTGATAATTTTAGTAAAACAAACCATGTCCTTGGCAGATTCAAACTATCAAAACTCTTTTAAGGAGCAGTACATAATCTGAATAGCCCTACACCTATTTTAAAAATTGAATACTTGGTTAAAACATTGCAAAAAAAGAAAATATCTGCCAAGGTACTTCAGTGGTGAATTATATGGAATATTTAGAAAAAACAATTACCAATTCTACACAAAATCGTCTAGAAATGAGAAGAGAAAGAAACACTACAAATAATATAAGACAGTCTTTGCCCTAATACTAATGCCAGAGAAAGACATTACAAGAAAATTACAAACTAAACTACCTTCTGATATTTTAGCAAAAAAATCTTTAAAAATATTAATAAATTAATTTATATATAAAATACTATAAAAAGGGTAAGCAGAATTTATTCCAAGAAGTAAGCCTGGTTCAGCATTCATAAATCAATGCAATTTAACATATTAGAATACCAAACAAGAAAAAATAAATTGACCAAACCAAATGAGGCAGAAAAATAATTTAACAAAGTTTAATACCCGCTCTTGACAAAGTATAAAGAAAAACTTTCTCAATCTAATAAAGGGCACACACATACATACACAAACACACACACACATGCATACACACACACACACACACACACACACACACACATATAATTATTTTAATTATGACAAACTGAAAAATTTTACCCTAAGGTTCAGAACAAGAAAAATATCCTCTCTCATCACTCATATTAAACAGTACAGTAAAAGTCCTAGTAGTGTAATGAGACAAGAATGAGTAATAGAATACGTACTAGAAAGTGGAAAGTGTACATATAGGATTTAGGGAAATAAAATTATCTGTATTCACTAACAACATTACTGGCTACATAGAAAATGCTAAAGAATCTACAAAAGTCTCCTGAAACTAATAAGCTAATTTAGCATTGTTGCAGGATATAAAGTGAACCTCCTAAACACTAGCAATGACAAACTAAAATTCAAAATGGAAAAACAAAAACAAACTATACATATGGATATACACATAAACTTATGTCCACACAAAAACCTGTACATGGATGTTTATAAAAGATTTACTCACAGTTGCCAGAACTTGGAAGAAACCAAGATATCCTTCAGTATGTAAATGGATACACACACACAGTGGGGCATCCAGACAAAGCAGTATTCTCTACCACCAAATAGAAATGAGCTACCAAGCCACGAAAGGACATCAAAGAAACTTAAATAAACATTACTAAGTGAAAGGAGCCAATCTGAAAGGCTACATAGCATATGATTCTAACTATATGACTGTCTTAGTTATTTTTTTGTTGCTATAACAGAATACCTGAGATTGGATAGTTTACTTAAACAAACAGCTTTATTTGGCTCATGATTCTGGTGGTTGGAAAGTTCAAAATTGGGCATCTGTATCTGGTGAGGGTCTTATGCTGCTTCAATTCCTGGTAGAATGCAGAAGGGAAGCTGGCATGTGTAAAGCAATCACCTGGTGAAAAAGGAAGCAAGAAAGAGAAACAGGGGAAGCCAGAGTCTTTTTAACAACCTTCTCTCTCAAGATCGCATCCATCATGGAGAGAGGGAGAGCTCGTTCACCCCTGACAGAGGGCATTAGTCTCCATGAGGGATCTGCTGCTATGACCCAAATACTTTCCACTAGGCCTCACCTCCCAACACCACCAGACTGGGAATCAAATTTCAACATGAGTTTTGATGGGGACAAACCAAACCATAGCAATGACATTCTGGAAAAGAAGAACAATTAAGAAGTTAAAAAAAGATCAGTGGTTTCCAGGGCTTGGAGAAGAGAGGGAGGAAAAGGTGGAGCACAAAGTAATTTTATGGCAATGAACTATTTTGTATAATACCATAATGATTGATACTTGTCATTATAAATTTCTCCAAGCCCATAATATGTACAATAAGAAGAGTGAACCTGAATGTAAACTATGGACTTTGGGTGATAATGATGTATCAACAGCTTCATCAATTGCAACAAATGTACTAGTATGATGGGGGATGTTGATAACGGAAGAGGCTATACACATGTGGATATATGGGTTATATGTTAAATTGCTGTACCTCCTGCTCAATATTGTTGTGAACCTAAACTGCTCTACAAATAAAGCCTATTTTAATAAAAATGAATATTTTCATTTCAAATATTGATAGAAGACATATATTGGACTTTGAGAATCATGGTGTAGATAAATTCTAATGGCCTTTCTTTAAGATTCCCTGCTACTACTAAGTTAGTTTGATTCCTGACCAATACATTCATAAACTCAACTCATTTAATTTGAACAATAATTTTCTCTAAACTAGGCACTGTACAAGATGCTAAGAACATAAGTTGATAGTTGGGGAAGGATATAGAACTCAATAGAAACAAAAGGGACAGATTCTAAAGGAAAAAGAGGAAGGCAAAGTGGCATCAAAGATCTCAAAAGCATGTGGGTATTCACTCAGAAGAAGGAATGGATTTGATAATAATATTAAGAACAATTTCCCAAGTGTCTCTTGTGTGTACACACATCTTGTAGTAGCTTTTGTTCCAGACTGTCATTTTGAAGATGCATGTATAGCAAATGATCCTGGGAGACTGAGATAGCGTCTCCATGCAGGGGAGAGAACAAAATCTGTTGCTTTCCAGAATAGTAGAGATAATGTCTTTCTCTGGGGTAGAGGTTGGACAAGTTTGCTACTATCTTCCTTATAAGGATGGGGGTTACCTAAGCTCGGTATTCCTCAGCTAAGACTCAACTCCACCATGTATAAAGCATTCTCCTGAGCCGAATCTCACCAGTGAGCTTGTGACCAAGAAGAATGAACGCAAGCAAGAAGTTCTTGTTGTAAACAACAAAGTCCTATATCTCTGATCTCAAAGTCTCCTGTATGCTGCTAGCAGCTGTGAGATTGTGGCAGGAAGGCTGTTTAGCTTCCAAGTAGGGAAAAGCATCAGATCCTTGAAAAATATAGGTCTTTGATAAGCACAGTTGATTATTTATATACCATGCTAAGAATATTGTATCTGTGTATTCAATTTAATCTTCACAAACCCAGTGGATTTTACTTTATATATATTGCAGAAGAGGAAACTGAATTAGCACGTAATTACTAACCTCCTCAATATCAAACTTCAGGTCAGTGGCAGTATCACTCATGTAAGCACACACATGTGTGGCCCCAATATCTGTGAGTTTAAATGCAGGAATCAAGTGACTTCCTGGATACTCGGGTTTTAAAAAAGAGGACTTTATAATAATCAAAATTTTTCAAAAGTAAATTGTGGAATTGTATTTGGTACCTGACATATATGCAAAATGACAGAAATTAGGGCAGATGCAAATTTAATATCTTACTGGAAAAAGTAATCCCTAAAGTAGTAGAACCTTAATAATAACTCTTTTGCCTGACCTAGTTAAGTAATTATATCAATACCTTCTATTTATATAAATAGACTAGAATATCAGAAAGCTATTCTAACCTGCCCAAATTGTAAGACATTTTTGTCTTAAACAAATAACTGTGCACCTTAATTTCCACTATGCTTACATATGGCTAAAATCTTTAAGAAAATTATCTGATAGAAGAGTGAGTGATCTATAAGTTTTTTAAAGGACATATAGTTATACTTGTCATATTTATAATCTGTAAATCACTAATGCCATATAAATATTTATGATAGGTTGGTTATTACTTTTTATAATCAGTGTCACTTTTCTGCAACACTTTTGCATATTTAAAAATAAGAAGCTGAAATTAGGTATTGTTAAAATATTTACTTTTAGAAAAAGTAAATAGTTCAAAAATCCCAAGTTAGTTTATATAGTCTTAGATTTTCTAGTAGGTATGATATTTTTGTCTATATTATTAATTTTAATGGTGAAATAATCATGACATTCCTTTTAGTTATTCATACAGCATTTTCTATAATGTAAAGGATATTATTCCTGTCTACAACACTAGAAGTTAGAAGACAAACGATTGAAGCTTTGACATATCAAGGGAATATGCTATTTTATCCAGAATTAAATTCTATTTACCAATTCTATATTCAAAATAAAGACTTTTCTGATATCGAAGCTCCTAAAAAGTTTACCATACCCACACACTCTTTAAGAAAATATTAACATACCATGCTCATGGATAGGAAGAATCAATATCGTGAAAATGGCCATACTGCCCAAGGTAATTTATAGATTCAATGCCATCCCCATCAAGCTACCAATGAGTTTCTTCACAGAATTGGAAAAAAAAAAAAAACTGCTTTAAAGTTCATATGGAACCAAAAGAGAGCCCGTATTGCCAAGACAATGCTAAGTCAAAAGAACAAAGCTGGAGGCATCATGCTACCTGACTCCAAACTATACTACAAGCCTACAGTAACCAAAACAGCATGGTACTGGTACCAAAACAGATATATGGAACAATGGAACAGAACAGAGTCCTCAGAAATAATACCACACATCTACAGCCATCTGATGTTTCAAAAACCTGAGAAAAACAAGAAATGGGGAGAGGATTCCCTAGTTAATAAATGGTGCTGGGAAAATTGGCTAGCCATAAGTAGAAAGCTGAAACTGGATCCTTTCCTTACTCCCTATATGAAAATTAATTCAAGATGGATTAGAGACTTAAATGTTAGACCTAATACCATAAAAACCCTAGAAGAAAACCTAGGTAATACCATTTAGGACATAGGCATGGGCAAGGACTTCATGTCTAAAACACCAAAAGCAACAGCAACAAAAGCCAAAATTGACAAATGGGATCTAATTAAACTAAAGAGCTTCTGCATAGCAAAAGAAACTACCATCAGAGTGAACAGGCAACCTACAGAATGGGAGAAAATTTTTGCAATCTACTCATCTGACAAAGGGCTAATATCCAGAACCTACAAAGAACTCAAACAAATTTACAAGAAATAAACAAACAACCCCATCAAAAAGTAGGCAAAGGATATGAACAGACATTTCTCAAAAGAAGACATTCATACAGCCAACAGACACATGAAAAAATTCTCGTCATCACTGGCCATCAGAGAAATGCAAATCAAAACCACAATGAGATACCATCTCACACCAGTTAGAATGGTGATCATTAAAAAGTCAGGAAACAACAGGTGCTGGAGAGGAAGTGGAGAAATAGGAACACTTTTACACTGTTGGTGGGATTGTAAACTAGTTCAACCATTATGGAAAACAGTATGGCGATTCCTCAAGGATCTAGAACTAGAAGTACCATATGACCCGGCCGTCCCATTACTGGGTATATACCCAAAGAATTATAAATCACGCTGCTATAAAGACACATGCACACGCCTGTTCATTGTGGCATTATTCACAATAGCAAAGACTTGGAATCAACCCAAATGTCCATCAGTGACAGACTGGATTAAGAAAATGTGGCACATATACACCATGGAATACTATGCAGCCATAAAAAAGGATGAGTTTTTTTGGACTCGGGAAGGGGAACATCACACACCAGGGCCTATTATGGGGAAGGGGGAGGAGGGAGGGATTGCATTGGGAGTTATACCTGATGTAAAGGACGAGTTGATGGGTGCTGATGAGTTGATGGGTGCAGCACATCAACATGGCACAAGTATACATATGTAACAAACCTGCATGTTATGCACATGTACCCTAGAACTTAAATAATAATAACAAATTAATACCTTAACAATATTATTATTAATACCTTAATTATAATATTATTATTAATAATACCTTAATATTATTATTATTAATACCTTAATAATAAAAAAAGAAAATATTAAGGCATATAGCTGTAGTCAAGAAAACCAAACAAGACAATATAAGAAAATGGAAAATATTAAATTAGAATAATTATGGACATAGAGTAGGAGTGCAAATTACAAGTATTACAGATGAGAATTTGCTGCAGGTTTAGGACTGAACAGGTCTGGATTGGAAGAGAGTGTAGAAAGGTCTAGAACAGACAAAGTGCCAAGTGAAGAGCAAGTGGTTTCTAAGCAGCAGAAAGCTGTGATGTTGCCACATTTTCAGAAATTTGGTCAGTAATTGAAACAACTCTGAAAGAATTTAGACAGTTTACTACTCATGGCACAGCAGGTAGCAAAAGCTTCTTCTTGTTCACATGAGTTCCCATTGCCCCTTAAATCCCACAGAGGCAACAGGAGTCAGTCCAGTGGAAGGTGGAGCACACAGATCTGTGGCACATCTGAGGAGCATGGGGCTCAGGAAAAGCACAACCTATATGGGATTAGGAGCAAACTTACTCGCTGTTGCCTTGGAAGAAGGCATTACCTTTACTACCGTGGGAAGTAAACAAATCTCAGAGAAGTGAGGGTCTTTGTTATAGTCTAATTCAATAAGTCCATTCACTAACTTGAAGGGAAACATTCTTCCGGATGCTTGCTTGGAAAGACAGTTCAAGACTTCTGAGCACGCTGTGGAGAATTGATTTCCTACATGCTGGGAATGTGACTGGTATATTCTTACAATTTCAGACTAAAGAATTTTGAAAATATGGCAATGGAATTTTGTTCTTTCCTCTTGACGAAAAAGAAAGCTATTTAGAAGCTCCATGGAAGAGAGTTAAGAAACTGAAGAAACAAAAACTTATGGCCTGGGGAAAACAATTAGCATAAAATAAATACACATAAAAGTAAAAGCAAAAACATATCAAAGATCATGTTAACTAAAATTTGGCATGATTTTAAGCAAATGAAAATATTGAATAGATGATCCATCCGGTCTTGGCATTCTAGTTTAATTGGCACAAGGACATACAGCATTTTATAGTGGTGATGAACATGTATATGTAGCATAATATACTGTATTATAGTAAAAATTATTTACAAACAATATTAATAGTATTTGCTGATTTTTAACATTTAGTGTCAAACTCCAGACTAATCACGAAAAACTTGTTTTAGTTAAGTAATAATATTTAAGAGTAAAAAAACATAAAATATATGTAGGTGAAGGAAGTCGGGATGAATGAGCAGAAGTTGTTGTAAAATTAAGGGTGCTGGTGACACTTTTCTGAACTTGATGGAACAAGAAATATACAAAATATACACTTATCAAAAGGTTAAAAATTACCAGTGAGATAACTGTAGTAATAATTCACTATCACTATGGGAAGTTTGAGGTAGAGAAATAAGATAAATACTTATTTTTCAAAATAGTAACTATTGTCTCTAATTGATGCATTATCAGTGAAGGGATACACACATTAAAGTTACAATAGAAACAACCAAAAGAATGAAATACCCTAGTGGTTAAAGTGGTTACCGCTAATCAATAAAACAGGATTTTAAGGGTTTGTGCAAGAGCAATTGATCTCATTATATTTTGATTTGTGCTAGTTAGCATTTTACCATGTACACAAATTATTTTGTGCCCAAAAATTCTCTTACAGAAACCGAAATTCTGAACCTCTCAGAGCCATATTAGACTTATTGTAGATTGTGATTCAAAAAGTAGATTTCTCTGCAGCTATTTTCTCTGGTATCATTGAACATTCCTTGATTACTCTTGCTTTGGGTAAATTCTGACATTAGAGTTGAGATATTTCTTTTATGGTGTTGAAACTGCCAAATTTTAAGCAAAGTGTTCCATTACAGAAAAAAAATAAATAAATAAAAGCAATTAAAGCTCTCACGTTCAGAAAACATAAGCTAAATACTAATAAATATGAATGTATTCTTAGGCAAATGTAACAGGATTTAAAGCAGGTGCTATTAAATATCAGATCTTTGGTAGGGATAGAAAAAAAAAAAAAAGAATGAAAATCTCAAAAGGGCAGTGAACAGGAGGTAAAATGGTTCCACAATCCATTTCAGAGTACATTATAATGTAAAAGTTCTCATTAACAGGTCATTTTTGTTCAGCAATAAACCATACTTTTACTCCTACAGATGATTTGGGGAAAATAAATTAAAATTCTTGGACTGATTTTTTTGTTTGCAGTAATAACTTCATTACAAGTGATTTTACATTTAACTGATGCTACTAATGATGTAAAAATAGTAGAAACAGTAATAATTTTGCCAATAAGTAGAAATTTGGTATAAATATACTTTACAAGAAATGCACAGAAAAGATTAATTAGTAATATATTAAGTAAATCATCTATTGCTACCATAACTATCATCCTGCATCACTTTGGAAATATGAAAAATGCTACCAGGAAAGATGTAAACAAAATGGCTGGGTTCAGTGGCTCACGCCTGTAATCTCAGCACTTTGGGAGACTGAGGCAGGTGGATCACCTGAGGTCAGGAGTCGAGACCAGCATTGCCAATATGGTGAAACCCCGTCTCTACTAAAAAAAACACAAAAATTACCCGGGCAACGTGATGTATGCCTGGAATCCCAGCTACTCAGGAGGCTGAGGCAGGAGAATTGCTTGAACCCGGGGGGCGAAGGTTGCAGTGGGCCAAGATCACACCACTGCAATCCAGTCTGGGTGACATCTCAAAAAATAATTTAAAAAAAGATATAAACAAAACTTCCAAGGAGAGAAAAATAAATGATGCATGTTTACTTGTTGGCATCTCAGAATATTTATTATGTAATATTTCATGAAAATTTGGCTCCCAAATATGTACACTTATAAGAAGTTGTCCAAAATCATAGGCACATAGGCCAATAAATTTTTAGACTTGCAACAAGCAACCCCAAATGATTTAAAATTGCTTCTTTAAAATGTATATTTAACTCGTGGCTTGTAGTAAGTTCATTTTAAAAATACAATGTCAATTCTTTATGTATCTCTGCTTGGTAAAATAATACAAATACTCAAGTTATTTCACACATATCGCCAAAATTATATACTGTTATTGAAGGAACACATAACCTATGACCATAACAGAAAGAGAGACTCCAAAGGGCTAGTAAGACACTGTAATTAGGAAGCAGCAATCATCTCTTCAAATCCTTGCTTTGGTGCTTATCAGTTGTGTGACTTTAGACTGGTTACGTAACTTCTCTGTGGCTCAGGTTAATCATGTGTAACGTGAAGAAAGGATACAAATAGCATCCACATCCTAGGGCTTTGTGAGGACTAGATGAAACAAGATATTTAAATAATACATGCAGCTAAAGGAGTGTCCAGCATATACTAATAAGGGCAAAATGATATTAGTTTAGCCCTTTTACTTTAAAGTGGCTATGAATTTATGTTCAACAAATTTAAGAGATTTAACCAAAGTTTACAAAAGTGACAAACCTGGGTTAAAATCAGTCTCTTAATTAAAAACACATAAATATGCAGAGCGTAGATAGTGAAGGCAGAAAGACTATCTGGTAACTATTTTAAGTTAAAGAAGTGTCTCTTCACTTTGGAACTTCAGTTTCCTCATGTTCCCAGCGGTTTACTAATAAGAGTTACAGCCAGGCACGATCATGATGGCTCATGCCTGTAATCTCAGCGCTTGGGGGCCTGAGGTAAGAGGATTGCTTGAGGCCAGGACTTAGAAACCAGCCTGAGCAACATAGTGAGACTCTGTCTCTACAAAAACAAAAATTAAAAAAAAAAAATTAGCCAGGTATGGTGGCGTGCACTTATAGTTCTAGTTACTCAGGAGGCTGAGGTGGGAGGATCACTTGAGACCAGAACTTTGAGACCAACCTGGGAAACATAGTAAGACTTTGAGTCTAAAAAAAAAGTGTAAGATTTAAAAGAAAATACATATTTTGAGAACTAAATGAAATGACAAAGGCAAATTACCTTGCATATAGTAAATGCCAGATAAATGTTATTTTCACCACTTTCTCTCATATTTTACATTTGTACTGTGTTCTCTGAACTCCACTGAAACAAATTATATGTCGGGAATGGGGGATGGGACAGCAGCGGGAGAAGAAACATTTATTGGATACTGATATGGTTTGGATCTGTGTCCCAGCTCATATCTCATGTTGAATTGTAAGCTCCAGTGTTGGAGGTGAGACCTGGTGGGAGGTGACCGGATCATGGGGGCAGTTTCCCCTGGGTACTGTCCTGAGTTCTCATAAGATCTGGTTGTTTAAAAGTGTGTACCATCTCCCTCTTCTCTCTCTGCCTCCTGTTCTGGCCACGTAAGACATGCCTGCTTCCCTTTTGTCTTCTACCATGATTGGAAATTTCCTGAGGCTTCCTGAGCAGTAGAAGCCCTGACGCTTCCCGTACAGTCTGCAGAACTGTGAGCCAATTAAACTTCTTTTCTTTATAAATTACCAATCTCAGGTATTTATTTATAGGAGTGAAAGAACAGACCGATACAGATACCTACTATATATGTCAAGTAATTTGTTCACTTTATTTTACTGAACTCCCGCTAGACTGAAGTTGCTTTTTCTATAGTTACTACTGATACTCTAATTGCTGAAATCTGTGGTCATTTCTCAGCGGTCATATTACTGAACATTCCTTCTGTAGTCAAGGGTCAAGCTCTTTATCTCTTTCAAGTCAGAATCATTCCTCCGCTTCTGGTACACTGTTCTCTCCTGTTTCTCCTTAAGTCCTCCACAGATTCTTCCTCCTTCTCTGACCCATGCATGCTAGTCTTTTCCGGAACTCAGACACTGCTTTTCTCACTTTCTGTTCCTCAGTGGATTTTGTTCATTCTCATGATTTGATGTATTACCTGTAAATTCTCCAGCATTTACTTTAGAAGAACCCAGACTACTTCTCTTAAATGGGTAAAGGCAAATGTGTCTACACTTGGTTTGGCCATTGACACCTTAAAAACACTATGTCCCATATTGAAATTAACAACTTTCCCATGTCGTTTGAATTCTCTAACAATTTTTCCATCTGGGTTTTATCACCATAATCTTCTCAGGAGTTATCATTAATTCTCCTCTCCTTTCCTAAAGTCAATTGACAAGGCATAACCATTTAACTTCCTAAACATTTCTTAAATCTATCATCTGCTTCCTATCTCTGATATTTTAATCACAATCATTTCAAGCCTCAATTCTTACCAACTTCCTAACTGCTCATGCTCCTCCATTCTTGAACCACCATGTTTCACCTTTATCTATCCCTCATTAAGTATTTAAAAATCCATATATAACATTTCTCATGAATGTTGAATTCACTGAAAATCTTTGTGGACTGGTATGTTCAATAATTTGCTAAATATATTATTTCTTTGTTATATTATTCCATATTTATCTATAGACTTTGTAATATAATTTCCAAATAAACTAATCTAATACTGAAAAGATGTGTTGTAATAAAAACTCAGAAAACCATACCAACTTTCAAGATATACTTTTAACTTAGTTGTTATATAGAATAAAATGTAATACAATTTTACTTTTGTAATGTTTTTGAAATTTAAAAAATTCACAGGCATAGTTTACATTAACATGTAAATAGAAACATCAGTCACATAGTTGCATTTTTTTCCTTTTCTTATTTAGTCACTTGCAAAATATCTAAAGTTTGTTATTTGCAAATAACAGAAAATGATATATCCATAACAGAAACTATTTACTACTAAGATAAATTAATGTAGTAAATTGATAAATAGTAATTAACCAAGGAATTTCAAAGTATAATTACAAAATAAAAAAGTATAGAATTGTATATACAGTGTCTTTACTTCAACTAACTTACTTGTATCAAATATATTTTACAGAAAAAGAATTCATTTTTATTTATTACTTTTAATTCAATATGGCTTCATTATTTCTTTTCGTTCCACAAAACATAGATAATATTTGTCCTGTATCTAAAATTGACAGTCTTTGAGAATTTTTTCCTATTTCTGAAATATCAAAACAATTTCTTTATGAGGCTCTGTAAATACTGCATTCATTTTGCTTTCCTTTCTTATTTTGAGGCTTAAAATTATCATGAGATCCTGAAATCCTCCTAGATTTTTTAAGCTGATAAGTTACATAAAGAAACTATAAGCTCAAATATCATTTCAAGAGACTGTTCAGAATGTGTGATGCTAAACTTCAAATGTATTTCATTATTCTTCTATGTACATAAGGATTTCACAGAAGATCTTCTAACTACAAAGCAATTGACCTCATTTATATATTTGGAAAGCTAATACATTCTATATTAGAATTGTAATAGCAAACATCTCCTTACTATTGTACATTATATATAATATTGGTACAAGTAAATGCTGTTGAATATGTGGTAGATCATACTTTTTAAGACACATACTCGGTGGAAAGGGGGATGACAGCCATGTGCATTGTGGAAGTAATATTTGATTTTGCACTATTATATGTTGGCATATAATTGTTATTTATTTCCTTCCTTATAATAAGCTTGAATGGCATGTGGTTTCTATGTTAGAATTAAAATGTGTAAAGCACACTTAAGGTAAGATCAGCATGATATAAGTTAAAGTGTAGAGATAGTCTGAAAAACAGTATCACTCCCTCCAGGGTAACTTAATGTGCTTTTTCAAGAAATGTACTCATCTTAACATATAGATCTCAGGAAAAGAGTTCACCAATATCAACATCTTAATATATCTCAACATATCCATTTTAAACCAAGAAATGCTCAGTTTCTGATTTCATCTTCTGGCCAAACCACACTGTATCGTGGTGCTGATGGGGCTTTCATCAATTCTGATTTGTCGGGACCCAGTTCAAACTTGTTAAATATTTGGACTATGACCACTGCTTTTAAGTGAGTGCTTATATTGCATTTTGTAAATAGTTATCTTAAAAGAACATGCCATATTATGTATTGGAAAGGAGTTAAACAAAGAATAAGTATAAATGTCCTTTAGTGCTACAAGAATTAATACAGAGCTATTTCTCACTTTTATATCTGATAACATACAACCACATAAACTCAAAATTCAAAATTTCTAAGTAAAATTAGTAGGGAAGTTAAAATTTAGTCCAACATTAGTTTCATAGATAATGTAAAATATTTGTGTAAAATATGAAATTTATTATTTCACACGAAAATAGTCTTCAGAGAGGACATTGAAAACTGTCCCCTTTCAGGTTTGTTCTGTTTTCAGACACATTAATTTAATCCAAGAACATATTTCAAAAAATCCAAATAAGTAAAACTTTATTTTTATTATAAATCATTATGCAACACTTGCCAATAAACTCACTTAATTTTATTTATCCATGGATCCAATTAAACAAAATTACAGAAGAACTTATCATTTATGAA
Source organism: Macaca fascicularis (assembly GCF_037993035.2). Classification (NCBI taxonomy): domain Eukaryota; kingdom Metazoa; phylum Chordata; class Mammalia; order Primates; family Cercopithecidae; genus Macaca; species Macaca fascicularis. Next base: position 171,741,681 of record NC_088379.1, read on the forward strand.
TATACTATATTAGCTATGGAGAAGCATGCATGTTGCAAGAGTATATTAATACACTGATGTTCATCTGTTTCTCATTGAAAATTAATTCCATAATTCAGAGGATATAAAAAAATTCCATCATACAAAATTAAATGTTAAAACTAAATTATTCACCACTTGGAAAAAGGCATACATTAATTCTTAATCAATAATACTTTTTCCTTAAATCAGTTAATTTATAATCATAGCACAATAATGAAATAAATTTTGTTTCTTGATAGAGTTCCATAGCATTCAGAGTACTGAAATGAATAATGGAAAAAATGACTGTGTCAGATTATAGAATAACTCAGTCCCATACCTTCTCATATTGTAAATAAAATCTACAGGCTTTGTAGTTTAATATGGAAAGAAAACTAAAGTTTACAAACCGATACTCATTGTCCCCACATCCATCTACAAGTAATACAATCAGTCTCAGATGAAGTATCTTTTGTTAAATAAACAGCATCTTTTTGTTTGTTGTGGTTGTTGAATGCTCTCTGACCCCACGCCAAAATTTCATGGATACCAATGATCTCTGATATGAGGAGGACTCATTACAAATCCTTCTCAAACGTGTGTCTGGTGTGGGTCCCAAGAAAGAATAAGAGCAAGCACAAGATTTTTGTACTGCTGGACCCATTGTACTTAGAAATGCATGGCTCACCTCAAGGGCCAAGGTTTGAAAAAAATGTCTTTTAGTAACTCATGACAACAGCATATGAATCATTACAAACTGCTTTCTTTTAACAGTGCTTAATTTGCATTTTAATACACACATTCTGATAGAAATTGTCAAAAATCAAGTGATAAAGAATTTAAGAAAATTTAAATAATGTCACAAAATTATAACTGCCAAAACATAAAAGAATGAAAGTACAGTCATTAACAAATGTGTCCAGATGGTAGTTCACTGTTATCTTTCCTGATGACTTTGATCACCTAGAAAAACTATTTTTAATTACAAAATAATACAATGTCCATTTAAGCCTAATAATTGTATCAAGAAGCAGTATATAACTACATATATCTCTATATATCCCTCTCTCTGTATCTGTAAATATATGTTGCAATGGCCAGTAGCTATAGAAGAATGTGAAAGACTTGTCAAAGAAAATGACCAATAATAACTTTCAGGCTAAAGAATTTTTTACTGATGAGTTGTTTCAAGCTCTCAATGTAGAGATATTTTGCAAAATATGCAAATACATACTATTAACTATAGAAAAAATTAAATCTCTTCAATTTTTGTCACCCAATATGATGTTAAAAGCACCACAAATAAAATTACAAATGGCATTTAATATATGAAAAAGTCATGTAATTTACTAGGATTCAACAGCATTTTACAGGTATAATCTGTTGAAATGAAATATAAATGCAAAGATGGTTAAATTTGAGGAAATATATCCATAAATCCCAATGATTCATATATTTTATATTTTACAGATGAAGAAACGAGACTCGTAAACTTAATTATATAGCTAAGAACCACACAGCAGTGAAGGACTGGAATTCTAAAATTTATACCCTTAATGAATAAATTAGGCTACTCCACAGGATAACAATGCATAAATCAGAAAGAAATTCCATAAACTGGTTAAACACACACACACACACACGTGCACATGCACATACACACTTAGGATTAAAGTCTAGTATATAGGATAACAGATTATATGAACAAAGCAAAAAGAGAAATTTGATAAGTTACATGATTCTCAGCTCCCAATAAAAGAAACCTCTAGTTGTATTTTTTAAAATGCAGATGAGGATTAGTAGGAATTATCAACCAAGGGCCCAGAAAAATAAGCTAGTCCTTTCGGTTAGCATTCTATAAATCACCTAGATTACTAAATTCAGAATTATCTTAGAGGGATTCTTTTTCCTTGTCCGTCATATCCAATTGGAATTAAAGTCTTGTGAATTTCATCTCAACAATATTACCCCAATTCAATTTCTCCTGTTATTTCTTCATCTACTATCCTCGTTGGGACTTGGTTGCCTTATTTCTAAAATAACCACCCACCCCAACTTCAAACAAACAAGCAAAAATTGTCTCAGTAACATAAGTTTCTCTACGATTTACTAGAAACCGTTAACTCTTTTCAAGTAAAACTTAGAAAAACAGTTTTGGAAATGTTAACTCTTTGCTCAAGAACATAAACATTTTCATATGTCTGACTGAGATAGATTAATTCCAAAGCTTTCATGTCTGGCAATGACCAATTTGCACTGTATCCTCCTTGAAAGTATTCTGTATCCTAGAACAAAGGGATGGTTTTCTTGAAGGTGCCCAAGGCCTTTAGGGTTCCATGTTCCTTTTCTACTTCCTTCACTTTTACCCAGCTTCACCTGTTACTTTTTAAAATAGGTTATTTTCCTTCTCTATTCAGGCTTCACTGAAACTCAACAATTCAAACTATCAAGATGCATAAAGAGTATGTGTTTATATGCATGTTGGGGTTAAAATATTCAAACTGATATAACTTGAAATGAATTAAATTTTAAGAGTTTAGATATATAGAACTATAAAACTCATAATCATAAGAAAAGTAGTTTGAACTTTGGAATACCCAAATTTGAGACAAACAGAAAATGTCAATTAAAATGATCTTTTGATTCTAACCAGTGAAATTAATAACCAAATGGAGCACTTTAGATATGTCATACGTCTAAAGTTTACCGTGCTTATGTACCACTGCTGTGTAGACAACTTAAGATTTGTCTAAGGTAGAAAAATCCTACTGAAAAATAAATGCTTTCTACAATATTTTTCGATGTTATTTTTCAGTGAACTTCTGTCTTGCACGTCCTTTCTAATTCTTAGGATTGCGTTATACACACATACACACACACACATAAAATCTGTGGAAGATGGTCTATTCATAGACTATGCTCACAATTATGAATCTCATATATTCCTAGCCGTAAAAATATTAGAGGCCTCTAAAAATCAGCTGAAATATCAATATTATTTGAATGAATTTGACCTACTTTACAAATAATACTTTTTATTTGCAATTGAAAAACAAATTAACAAAAAAAGATGGAAGAAAAGGAGGGAATCCATTAAAGGACCCCAAAGCACTGGCCTTTGTAATACTAAATGTATGAGTTAGAAAAGGAGAAAAGTGTATAGTTACGTTACTATTGAAGGGTGTATGCTTATCTATTTATGTAAAGTCAGAATCTAGGGTTTAAATCATGGAATGTATGTGTTTTTATTTATTTAAAATACTTGAATGTATGTATTTGGACCAATTTATGCACATTTGTTAATAAGTACATTAGAGAAATAGAGGAAAACTTTATTCATACTTTATGAAGAAAACCTACATTTATTAGTTTTAATGCATTTCAGGTAGAATTAAAGATTCTGATCGTAACATAGGAAAACATATTATGGTGCCAATTTGACCTCAAATATATGAAGTCAGAAAGATTTAAGAAATATCTCATTGCTGGTAGTTTATTCCTCACATTTTCTAGAACAGAGATGATATTAAATAGAATTTCCTGCACTGTACAGTCTACCTAAGGCATGCTTCTAATGTAAATGACAGTTGAAAGATTAGAAATGATACTAAACTCAGTCTCATATTTCCCCTGTCTCTCAGCCTTTGGCACTGTGTAGAAATGACACTCAAAATTGACTCTGTTTTTCCATAGCAGGTAGCAAAATCCTATACTTGCGTTGCCCTGACAATTTGTCAGAGCATTAGTTTAAATTCTTCTTGCCTCTCTTTCTACGCACAATTGAACACAAATGATCCTTATCCCTTGATGATATGACTTTTAAAAGTTTGCTTCTTGATATATTAATATACACACTATACAGAAAATTTGAGTAATGTGAAAAATAATTATTGCTTATTCACAAGAGATCCTCTTTTCAGATGTATTACCTTCCATCTTTAATGCACATAGAGTTCCTTTTGCAGCTTGTGGTTGATTATCATAAATTAATACTACATCAAAAATACCTTTTCATTCAAAAATCAGTCTAAATACAGGAAACCTCATTGAAGTAAAATCTCATTGAAAGGCTGTGATACATTAGAGATATACACTTACTATGACATTTCAAATGTTGTGCTTAATAGCCTTCAGTGAAAACATTGGCTCATGGATAGTGAACCTGGTAGGACTTGTTTCTCACCTGAAGCGATTTTCAAAGATAAATGTGGTCAATTGTGTCTTCAATTTAATTGTGAAAATATACTCCATCAGGAGTGGTAATGAGGAAGGCACAAACATCAAAGAATTTCATTTAAAATAAAACCACAATTAGCTTTTGGATTATCTGGGAGCTAATTAGTATATTCAAGTTGGTACTGAAAGTCTTTATTTGTGCCATGTTGAAAACGGTGGATTGGAGGAGATGAGGGCTGAGGACTACAGAAGGACCCACAGTGGTCAAACTTAGACTAGGGCGAGTCAGCAAGGTTGAGGCTTAAAGAACAGGGCTCCTGGGCAACATACATGGTGCAGTGTATACTGCTTGGGTGATGGGTGCACCAGGATCTTACAAACCACCACTAAATAACTTACTCATGCAGCCAAATACTACCTGTGCCCCAATAACTTATGGAAAAAAAAGAACAGGGCTCCTGGAAGGCAGTGTGGCATCTCTCTTCTACCAACTGGTGTCATTCTTCATATGATCTAATGATTGAACACTAATTTACCATTAATTTTCAAATCAACTAATTTATTTTTGAATAATAAAATTAACTAGTCTCTCTTAAAGGCAATGCGATAACATTTAGTTTCATTTTGTTTTTTCATCTTAAATATTACTTAATGAGTTAAGACCAATACAAGTGGCACAACTGAGGTTTGGAAGTTATATCTGTAATAAAATATTTATATGGTATTGTAATATGGAATAAGTATATCATGCTCAACGAAATACATAAGTTTATATTAAAGAAATTTCATACTCAATACATTTTTACTATTTGAATATCCATTCTTCACATTTTTAAGGAAAAAGGGGAAAAATTACTTATCCACAGTAATAAGGGCATCCAATAATAATTATTAGGAGAGTTCAATAGTAATAAATTATATGATAACTGTTGAAGACAGTACTCTAATGCTCTAAAATATCTTTTGACTTAAAGATGTATCTATTCTCCACACTTCCTTCTTTATCCAGAGGTGCTAAGGACTGGAGCTAGCAGCCATGGAGACTTTTTACAAGGGAATAAACAATATTTCAAATATAATAATGATACCATGTACACTATAATAAATAATCTTAAGAAAAGTCAGGTTATATACTATAGTACATATCTGGTTAAATGCATTTTATTTTTATTAGATAGTAAACTAATGAAAACAATGATTAAAGACTTCATCTGGTCAAAAAAAAGTTTAACTTATACAATTATTACACAGGAAATTATGAAACACAAACTGCATACATGGGGCAGGCATCTTTATTTAAAATGGTTAGTATTAATTGAGCAGTTGCAGATCTGATCAAACAACTTAATTACTTACTGCTTTATCAATAATCAGTTTGCTGCTCTAAAAGAAAAATATAGATCTAAAACACATGTTTTAGACACAACTATTTACAGAATGCATTGGTTTAGATTTCTTCTATATGATGAGCACATAGGAAAGAAGTATCTAGTTATTACTATCAAAATAAATATAAATCTATAGAAAATCTTTTTTGCTATAATAGTTGAGACTAACAGGAAAATATCTTCAATAAAAATATAAATGATATTAGGCATTTTTATAAGAACAAACTTCACTGTGTATTTAATGACAACATTTATTGCAAAACATTTTAGTAGAGAGGGATGAATGTAAAATTATAAATATATTTTTGTCACTTACCTCTCTCAACATTTCTGCTTGTACTGGTGGGCTTATCTGAAGGACATGGGCAATGTCCTTCACATTTGACTGAGATCTGTTTTCCTAAGACACATGCCTGATATTCTAGTTTGCACTGTATAAAAAGAGAAAAGAAAGTAATTCAAATGCTTTAGTTATATCAGCAGAAACTCAAGAAATTTTTAGAAAGAAAGGTAATTTTATGCATATAATTTGGAGATTTTTCCATGAGCTAATACATCTCCAATACTAAAGTACAGTTTTACACACTTACATAGTGTATCACTGCTCCGTAAAGAAGGCAGAAACGCAGTTGCCTTGGTATCATTTTAGTGAACAATCACTGAGAAATATAGTAGTTTTAAAAGTCCTTCTTAGTTTGCCAGATCTATTACATGACATGAATAGAAAATTTTAGAATCAAATGGAGAGAGGCATTACATAGAGTTTGACAGTACATCTCTTGAGCTTCTTAAATGTAATCTCGGTTTTGGTTACTTAAGTAAGCATGTCTTCTCTTACTTATTGAACTCTAAGTTTTGGCTACAGAGACTCTATGCATCAGTCTTTAGCCAGTGGCTTACACAGCATCAAATGGCCCATCTTATATCACCCTAGGCAAAGAATTATAAAATATATATTTGTAAATTGATGTGTTTGTCAAATAGTTCTATAGTTTCTTGTGGCTTCCCACAAACATAGCACTATAGCTCCAACACACATTCATACACATAGAGAACAAACATATATATTTACATACAAAATAAATCAAATAATTATGTAGCCTTTATATAATATACTCTGTGTGCATATATATTTCACATGTACTTTTGGTGTGATGATGTGCTTAGTGTCTCTCTAATCCTTGTGTGCAAATGGTTTTTAGACTGAATTTCCCATAGGTCTTACATTGGAATTAATGTGCATTTGTAATAAGATATTGTCACCTAAGAATGTTTCTACAAGCCCCAGACTTTATTTCACTTGTTTTACATAAAACAGTATAGCATGCCTCTCTTCTCTCCTGTGGTGCTTGTATGACCACAGGATTGAAAACAATTAAGACGGTGATGACAGTGCATTTCTGATTCCACCACACATGTAATGGAAAATGATAAATAAGTGGTCTAGAAGAGAGGAATGCCTGAATCTAAATTTTCTGCGTACCATCTTCTAAAAGTGATGGGGCTAGTTGCTCAAATGTTTTTAGCCTCAATTTTCCCATTAAAAATCTGGGGTAATGATACCTAATTTCCAGAGTTTCAAGAACCAAACAGCCAGTTTTTCTCCATGCAGTGGCTATCATGAACCAGGCTCTCGGTAAATGCTAGTAAAAGCTGAATACTCTTAAACAATTAAAAATATTATGACACATGAGATTTTCATTTGTTTGCTAACTTCTTAGTTTAGTTTTAGTTGTGTTTGGCTTGATTTTTTTTTTTTTTTTTTTTTTGTAAACATTACTCCTGGTAGAATTTTAAGCCTAAGTATCTTTCATTTATTTCTAAGATAATATTTTATAACTGCATATTTGACATGATTAAAAATTATACTCCCCGTTATGTGGTCAATTTTAGAATAAGTGTGATGTGTCGCTGAGAAGAATTTATATTCTGTTGATTTGGGATGGAGAGTTCTATAGATAGATGTCTATTAGGTCTGCTTGGTCCAGAGCTGAGTTCAAGTCCTGAATATCCTTATGAATTTTCTGTCTCGTTGATCAGTCTAAGATTGACAGTGGGGTGTTAAAGTCTCCTGCTATTATTGTGTGGGAGTCTAAGTCTCTTTGTAGGTCTCTAAGAACTTGTTTTATGAATCTGGGTGCTCCTGTATTGGGTGCATATATATTTAGGATAGTAACTCTTCTTGTTGCGTTGATCTTTTTACCATTATGTAATGCCCTTCTTTGTCTTTTTTGATCTTTGTTGATTTAAAATCTGTTTTACCAGAGATTAGGATTGCAACCCCTTCTTTCTTTTTTTTTTTTTTTTTTTTTTTGCTTTCCATTTGCTTGGTAAATCTTCCTCTATCCCTTTATTTTGAGCCTGTGTGCTCCATCTTTTAAGAGTCAATAATTATCTTCCTACTCTAAAAGAAATAGATCTTGCTAACTAAAGTAATATGACTTCTTTAGTGGTTACTGCCATAATTTACTCAGAGAAAATGATTTTAAAATTAAATAGGGTAGACTTTCTGGCTCCAATCGACAAATGCACCAGTGACTAATTTAATTCCGCTTCAGCTGATATCAAGAAGCACTGAATGCACCCAATAGCTAATCAGATTACTCATGTCTCTACAATATTTTTATTTTTTCTTGTCAAGTAACTCCTTAATGGACAGTTGAAATTCTTAACTAGCCTTGTGACAAATGATTAAAAATTGTTAAGGACTTTGAACAAGTTTATAGTAGCATATTGGTCCTTTCAAGAGAACAAAACACTTTCAATGGTATCATTATGTTTCATTATTTAATGCTTCAAAAATGGAAAAAAAATGCTTTTGTCAGTAAAATCACAGCGCATTTTTAAATGTAATTAAAAAGTCCAATATCTAATCAAAAGTAGACATAAATAGTTAAGCAATTATGAATGTTTTAGTGAAAGCCAAATGAATTATATGAAAGTTTGGAACTTCAAATTTAATATTCTGCACTGTAACTTCTCTTAACTTAATATTTCAGAACCCTGAACTGGCTCATATAATAATTCTGATTCATGACATAATTTAAGAAAAGTTCAGGAGCAACTGTTAGTGGTATATGAGCAGACAAAGCCAAAAGTCAATATTAATCTTAGCAAATATCAAATTTTACCATCTGAATATATGTTTATCTCCCTTCATACATGTGTTATACCACACTCATTTATGCTTTAAATGTAGTTTATTTAGCAGTGATTTTTAAAATATAAAGAACATAAAAGCCTGGCAAATACTTGAATGAAAAACAAACATACAACAACTATTAGTTTATTAATAACAGGAATCACATTTTCTGCCCAAAAGTTGATGAGTCATTTTTTACTTCGTTAGGCACTAGAAAAATAACTTACAAGAGAATTACATAATCTTTACAAAAATTTGGTTAATTCTTCATAAAAATATGTTTCACCTTTTAGCTTTCTTTCTCAAAATTACAATTTAAACATTTCAAAGCTGTCTTTATGATTTTCAGGAAATGATAAAATTATAGCTTTGCAAAAGTTACTTCATATGTGAAATGATTTCAGAATGATTCTACTCAACAACTTTTTTTCTGTGCATTTCTATGAAGAATAACAGAATCAGATGTATAGCAAATACGCCCTTTGTATATAATCATACGATTTTAGCTACTTTTTATCAGAAAGCTACTTAGTTTTACTCACTTATGAATTAATTTTGGAAAAAAATTCCATGGAGAATTTTACTCAAAGAATATCAGGACATTAAAAATGCTACTTTCAAATATTTTTTAGCTATATCCACTGATTGCATTCTAATTAATAATGTTCAATTTACTTAATTACCACAAAGCTGAAATATTTATAAAGGTATATGTGAACTAAAATATCACATAAAGGCCAAGCTCATTAGTCTATAATTACCAAAAAACGCAAATAATGTAGTGAAAGACATGATTAATGCATTCCTGATTATCTAAGACTCTGAGTATTGAAATCACTTAAGTTATGAGTTCTTGTGAAAAGCAAGCCTGCAGATGATTTTGACACTAGTCACAGAAAGTTATTTTATAGTCATTTGTTTAATAAGAGGATTGAAGAAGAAAATATGATCATACTATTGGACAAAAATGCAGCATATGAAAAAGATTCCACCTTCAGGGTCAGCAAACACTGGGACAGGCTGTTGTTACCAGTTTTCAAGCTGATGAAATCATCATGGCCCTGATATGTTAGAGCAGAGGTTTTCAGCTGGGGATAATCTCGCTCCCCACTTCTTGGGGACATTTGAGACATTTTTGTCACAACTGGAGGCAGAAGGGAGAGTGATTGTTTCTGGCATCTACTAGTTAGCAGCCAGGAATGCTGCTAAACATCTTACAATGCACATAACAGCCCCTACTGATAGAATAAAGATTTATCTGGCCTCAAATGTCAACAGTGCCTAGATTGAGAAGCCTTGATTAGGCATTAGTCTACTGTAATGCAATGAAAGGGTTAATTCAATTCTCAACCTCTCTTACATATTTCCCTTAAGAATTAGGAATTTTTTCTTGGGCATTCACTAAAGTAATCCATATAAAATAACAATTCTACAAAACAACTGCCAATAACAATTCTACAAACCAACTTAATTATCTAGAGAAACCAGAAAATACAAACCAGCTAAAACAAGAAAATATACAGTTGACAATGGCCTACTTTTGTTAAGGCACCACTATATGTCAAACACTGTGTTAAGCAGTTTAGATGTATTATTCTTTTGATCATAAAAATAAGATGCACATATTTTTACAATACATTTTTCAAATGAAGTTTAGAAAGCTTATGCAACTGATAAAAAATATATGGCTGAAATGGTATTCAAGCACTATTTTATAGTTCTAATGTAGAACAAGTACATAATCAGCAGAGAAATAGCAGCAATGTTATTTTTCTTATGGTAGCGATACAAGTTTTCATTCAAGTGAAAAAAAATCAGAAACTATGGAATGTCATGAATCACTTTTTTATTCCCCATTTTAATCTATCTTGGACGGACTAATGTATTATATTTTTAATGCCGTAAATAGCCAATATCAAAGCCATGCTTTGAACTCTCATAAACAGCATTCCTCATATTCAGCTGCAGCCAACCCTTTCCCAAGAAAACACCGTTCACTAAGATTCTTCTGATCCCTATTGAATGGTGTTTCCCATTCAAACATAACCACAAGAGGAAATGAAGACTCCAGCCTTAAATCCATTTGTTCATCCAATCAGGATATATCATTTACACAGAAATGCCTTAATTGTAGCATACATACACACACAGGAAGTTAACCCCAGTAACAGCGTTAAGAACCCCTGCACCACAGTGGACACTACACCATTGTTCTCTCTGTGGAACACTCTACATTTCATCACGGAATACCACCCTGCGTCATTGGAGGAGCATTTCCTTTTCTCACCAGAAACTTGATTTCAAAAAACTTCTTTTTATATCACAAAATGTTATATTAATAATATATCATACTGGCCTCACCACAGGGAAAGAAATGCTTGTACCACAGAGCAGGTGAGAATCATTTTCCTGCTTTCTTAATTCAATCAGAGGGAAGAGAGGCAAGTCCCTTGCAAAGACAACACTAGAGATGTGAGCATAGGTGCTCCTAGGCAAACTGAAAATGAGAAATGGACCCACAGAGTCCTGAGAATATTAAAATTATTAATTCAAGCAGTCTTTAATGCTCACAGATATGCAAGTTAATTTTTCATTATACCTTATGCTTCAAACTTTAGGCATTCAAGATAGCATCTAGAAACTGGGCATTGTAAAGGAGTAGTTGAATTTAAGCTAACTAAGCTGAGATGAGGGAAGTAAGGACACTACAACCCAGGCTAGTAAGTGCGCAATCCTTGTCATGTAGTCACGGACAAATTAAAATACTGCTCCAGTTGGTAACCAGATTAACCGACCAAGGAGAACTGCCAGGAAAATAAGTAACAAAACTATACCTAACCCTTAGCTTGCTAAACACATTCTCTCATATGTACTATATCCTTTGGACCAGTATATCTCTAATTTTCCAAACAGGAATTATTAGTAGGAATATTTTATTTTTCTCCCAAAGCTAAACACATCTCAAAATACTCTGCAAAATTTTCGCATTTGACACAAAGCTCACAACAGCCTGTAGTGGCATATCAGAAAATGCCCAAAAGAAAACAACTGGACACATGGATGATCCTAAACTTCAAAATGTGGTAATAAATTTTAAAAATTGAAAGATCAAAAGGCTAGTAGGTTTATCTTATAATAATTTGATTTTATTTGTTTAACTAAACTTTGTCATTCAAATCAAAATTCTTGTTTAAATTATTATGGATTCATGTTGCTTTCAATTAAAATAGCTTCAAGTAAAATAAAACCTATAAAAATATGTTGTTTAATGATTTGTATGATACATGTGATTAATAAAATAATTTTTACTTACTCTTACCTTACTTTTTAATTATTTGTCTTAGTATATAATACAAGCTTTGTCAAATAACAACTAATAGGATTTTTCAAAGAGATACAAGTGTTCTTAAAAATAATAAAAAATAAGATGAGAGTAGAAGGTCATGAGGATAGCATTTCAGAAGAAATTAATTTTACAGATATAAATGAGAGTCAAATTTTTAAAAGAATGGGAGTAAGCAACAAGGGATACACTGTAAAAAAAAAAAAAACAAAAAAACAACAACAAAAAAAACAATGTAAGGAGCAGAAAGATTCAGGGCAGAAGGTTAAATTTAGCTAACAAGAGAAAAGACTTTGAACACTTCAAAGCAGTAGATGATTTCAATGGTTACCCAAACATAAAAATACTGACGTGTGATAGCTTGTACATACATTTCAATGTCTATGTGGTTTACATAACTAAATTGTTATATTAACTGCTTTAAAATACATAAAACATGAAGAAATTCCTTGTTTATTATGCTTAAGAAATACCAAGGGCTTATTTTAAAACATGTACTATTTTTATAACCAAGATACATGTTAAATGATCAATGGTCCCCAAGCCGTTTTATGCACTGGTAGCAATAGTACATTTTGGGATTTCTAAATGTGAAAGATGGGCAAGAACTGGTGAATTTAGCTTTGACACAGTTATACGAACACATAAAACGTAGCGTTTCCTCTGAGTAAAGTCTCCCCTTGAGTAAATCTGAGGGATTAACCTAAAAAGCCATGATTTCCTGAGCCTTAAAATGCCCTCGGTTGACTCACTTCAAGAAAATTTGTACATCTGACACCAGGGCTCAGAACACACATTTGGGAAGGAGAAGTCCTGGCAATGGTGTCATAGTGAAGAGGAAGGAACTGTTAATCAGAGCGGTTAAAACATTAAGAGTAAGTTTCTATAGGAAAAGTGACTATAAAAAGGAAGAATCATGAGGTTAACATGAAACAGAGAGAGTGGAAACAAACTAGTTAACCTTTCAAAGGTTAAAAATACATTAACTAGTTAACCATTCAAAGGTTAAAAATACATTAAATATTGTAAAAAACAATAACGATCTTTCTAGGATTCGCATGCACAAAAACACGTCTGGAACCATTTCTATAGGCACCTTGTGTATTTATGTTGTTAAGAAACACACAATATACTCAACATGAGATTATACTGATCTCTCCAATTCCATTTGTCAAGAGGAACACACTCTGGGTTATCAATCTCAGGGGAGAACCCTACACACTTCAGTCTATTGCATCTTAACACGGGAGTCACCAAGAGAAACTTTCACAAGGCAGCCCTGGAAGAAACAATGCTTTGCTCACTTGGGGAAGAGACAGAGCAAGATGGGCTTCAATGTGTTCGGACCCTGCCCCCACCCATGGCTAATGGACCCTCCAGCAGCTGACACAAGGCAACTGATGCCCACCCATTTCCTGCTGCAGTAGAGGGACCCAACCTCTCTTATACGGAATCTGAAATCCTGAAAGCTTTGGGCCTGCCTGGGGGCCACAGAGGTGCATGCTTAAGCAGAACAAAGGAACACTCATTACATTTGAAACAGGAAGAGATACTCCCACACAAGGTGCTAATACAAGCACAGGCTGTGTGGCCTTCCTATCTCTCGGTAAGGAAGTGTTCCAGGCTCATGGCCCATCTTTATGTGAATGAGTGGGGGTCAAAAGACTGCACATGAGATTACCTTCCCCAATGCCAATCCAACATATCAGCATTCTTTGCCGCTTGCCTTTTTCCATGTTTGTAAATATTTTCTCGGTGAATGAGAAACTTACATTTAGTTATATGTTCAACCAATTTTCTTAAATGTGCAATAGAATCTGTCTTACATTCTTGCTGCCTTCTTCTGCAGTATAAAATTCTAGGAACTTTTCCAACTACACGGCCCATGTTCTTAAATACAGGTGGATTTACCATCAGGACTGTATTAGAGAGCTCAACTCTTCCCCTCTTCACCAATCGGGGGTCCCTCTGATTTACTTTGAGTCAGGGAGGGCAGGGGAAAAGATTAACTTTTTTTTTTCCCCTGTAGCTCCATCAATTACTAAGATTACTAATATCTCACTATGTGCTGATGAGATATGACAGTTTGTCCCTGTAAAAATTGCTTTATATATCTCAAGACTATTTTATTATATACTTCCATGATTGGAACTATTGTATCAGATTTTCCAGTTAAATTAACATCTTCATCATTATGTAATAATTCTCTCTGCCATTTTCTGTGGTGTTTATGTGAAAATCGAGTTTGTCTAATATTAATAGAGCTGCCCTATTATTGTGTAGTGTTGGGGACAAGTACCCAATGCATTGCTGTACCTTGTGGGAGCAGAGACACTGACAGCCTTTTGTTCTGTATTATCTATTCAATTTTGTTGGTTTAGGAAATACAGTTGCAAGACAGAGATAGTGTCTAAGTACAATATTCCTTTGTTTCTGGCCCAGGGTATTATGTCTTCTGCCAACCTCCAAGAAATTGCAGCATCTTGCAAATAGGATAAAATTTTCAGACCCTTCACAATTCTAGTGGTTTTTGGCAATGACAATGAGATGCTGGCTGAAAAGTGACTTTCTGTAAGTGAAAGAACAGAGGTCCCACAGACCATATTAGAAGACCCAGTAGTGAATTCTATCACCCAAATCATGAACAAGGGTAGTGAAAGGCTCACCCATATTCTCTGTTATTAAAAGTTTCAAGCCTAGTCTGGGTGCAATGGCTTATGCCTATAATCCCAGCACTTTGGGAACCCAAGGCAGGCGGATAACTTGAGGCCAGGAGTTTGTGACCAGCTTGGGCAACATAGTGGGATCCTATCTCTACACAAAAATTAAAAAAAAAAAGGGGGGGGCTGGACTGGTACTGTGCACCTGTAGTCTAAGCTACTCAGAAGTTGAAGCAGGAGGATCATTGAGCCCTGGAATTCCAGGCTGCAGTGGTCTGATTTTGTCAGTGCACTCCAGCCTGTGTGACAGAGCAAGACCCTCTCCCTAACATAGAAAAAACATTTTTCATGTCTGGACAGTAGGTTTGGTTCAGACTGTTCCAATGTGTTCCAATGGCACTTTGGTCAGTTATTGCTCACTCATCTCTGGGCAAGGGGAGGAAGGGTTTTTATTTTGACAGTGGGTTCAAGGTTTCTCTCTCTCCAAGTGAGACAGAAGGCCCAGTACACTCATTCCCATATACTGAAGAACTTTGCTATAGGGAGTGACTCAAGCTTTTAAGACTGTATTGGATGCAGGCACCCAACCCAAGTCACTATCATATCTGGTTCTGTTGGAGAAGGTGGCACAGGTTTCAACTGGTAGGGTTTGGGCAGGGTTTACACTATGAAAGGTAATAAGGAATGTAAGCCAACATGAACTTTCATGTGAGGCTTTTGGGGCCAATTCAATGCATGCTATTCTGGCTTCCACATCTGAATTCACATTAGGTAGCGATGTGCTATGTATTTGTAGTTTTTTGTCTGGAAAACGGTAGAAGAGATTCTTCCCTACCATGAGTGAGCCAAGATCCATGTGTAAAGAAGTTTCCTTGTGGGAGGTGGAAACCTCTTATCGTTTGCCACAAATAGGTGCATATAACTTCATACAATGATTAATTTCCTGTGTCAATCTGAATGGGCTAAGGGATACCATATAGATGGTCAAACATTATTTCTGGGCATGACTATGAGGATGTTTCCAGAACAGATGAGCATTTGAATTGGTAGACTGAGTACAGAAGACCCTCTCACCAATGTGGGTGGGCATCATCCTATTCGTGGAGAGTCTGGATAGAATAAAAAAGGCCGAGGGAGTGCAAATTGCCTCTCTGTTTGAGATATCTATCTTCTGTCCTCTGACATCAGCACTCATTTCTCTCAGGGTTTTGGACTCACATCTGGGACTTACACCATCTGTCCCTTGACTCTCACACCTTGGGCCATGGACTGAATTACATCATCAGCTTTCCTGACTTTCCTGCTTGTAGACAACAGATCTTGGTACTTGTCAGCATCTATTACCACGTGACTCAATTCCTGTAATAAATCTCCTCATCTCTTTCTCTCTCTCTATCTCTCTCACCCTCTCTCGATATATACATATATGGGTTGTAATTCTGTGGATAACGCTAACAAACCTTAAATGCCTACAACTTTTCCTATGCAGATGATACCCTGTTGTTTGTCAAGTCCAAAGTCTCAATCTCAATGACTCTGACTGCAGTATTATTACACCTCTGTCAGAAGAGATAACTGATAAACCCTAACAAAGTTTGGCATCTGTTCAGTATATTTCTTTTCTTTCTTTCTTTTTTTTTTTTTGGAGACAGAGTCTTGCTCTATCACCCAGGCAGGAGTGCAGTGCCATGATCTCGGCTTACCTCAACCTCTGCCTCCCAGGTTCAAGTAGTTCTCCTGCCTTAGCCTCCTGAGTAGCTGGGATTACAGGTGACCACCACCACACCCATCTAATTTTTTTTATTTTTAGTAGAGATGGGGTTTCACCATGTTGGCCAGCCTAGTCTCGAACTCCTAACCTCATGATCTGCCTACCTTGGCATCCCAAAATGCTGGGATTACAGGCATGAGCCACCGCTACTGGCCCCTGTATACTATATTTCTTAGGGCTATGTGGGTGGATTTACAATGCTGATCTCTCCAACAGTGAAGAAAAACTACTATCTCTTTGATTTTTGTCACCAAAACGTAGACCCAAAACCTTATTGCATTCTTTGGGTATTGGAGAGAGCATATTCCCCACTTCGGCATTCTCCTTGGTCCTTGACAAGTCAACTAAACCAACAGGCTGATTTGGAAGCCACCCAGCAAGTTGTGTCACATCTCCTACCTGTGGGGTTCCACAACCCTAATGAGCACCTTTAGCTACAAATCTCTACTGAGACTTTTTCTGATAATGCTGTCGCTGTTCCAGTTTTACCAGCTGACTCTGACAGCATCACTGTACTATTTAAAACTAGCATGTGTCATATGTTAGCTCCTTGGACTACTTGCAGTCTGACAACAGTTCACCTTTTATCACCAAATCTATTCAGTAATGGGTTGACCAGCAAGGTATTTAAGCACTTTCCATGCTCCTGATCATCCCAAGAATCTGATATTGTTAGGCATCGGGATTGCCTCTTAAAAAATAAACTCAAAAAGATTTATGTCTTTGCCTCCCTCACCCCTACATGGTTCACACACCTTAGTAAGGCAATTTGGTCCCTGAATTTTGCTGTCCCCAGAAAAGGAGTATACCCTCTCACTGGCTCCTGGGTAGCGAATAAGATGAAAGGAGGTTATATATACCTATTTTAAACATTGAGGAGTTCTCTTTACTTCCCCTAACAGCAACTGCAGGCTGTCTTGGTTGCTGCACCCTCCAGTTGGCAGCCTGTCCAAAGGGAGCCTTAGGGATTCAAACTCAATTGTGGATCACACTGCTCTTTGATTCCACTGACAGTAGTCCACGCAGGCCACAGATGAAAACATAATGGGTCTCTCTTTATAAAACTCCCCCTGTCCCACCTAATAGACTCTTATGGACACAATGTTCTTGTGTAAAGTTTAGGAGTTGATGGAAAGAAAGAAAAATTTTAGTGACTATAATGGGACCCACTAATCTTGTGGTGATAGAAGGCGAACAACACCAGGTATTCCTGGAGAGGGAACACCTTAGACTCTGCAATAAATAGAGGGACAAGAAACATTCATGAGCTTTTGTTTTTCCAAGCCACGCTGACATCTTTGCTCCCCAAGGAAAATGCCCTTGTGTGTCTTCCAAAATGTTGCAAGTGTCTTAAAGTTAACTGCGTGCTGGATCTGACTTCCCCAGACACTCCTTTTTCCATTTCACTTAACCTTACCAGAGAAGTCTAGAAACAAGAGATGGCACCAGCTCCTGAACCTCCCATGTAAATCACCTGTCAACACCATCAGACGTCTTTACCACCTCCCCTCTCATTCTGTGGGGTGAATGAATGCTACCAGTCTGGTTGCTAGACAAACCAAGATAAATTAGGCACACTTCCTTCAAGCTATCACTCCAAAAACAAGGAGTAGAGTCTATTATTCTAACTGAATTGGGAAACCTGAGATCTGACAGCAGGCTGGAGAGCCATATTTGATATACTGTCAATCTATGTTCCATGAACAATATAGGTCCCACCTGCAGAGTCACATCAGTTTTAACAACACTTTCTTTCCGGGGCACCATATGCACTATTAGCATTGTACTTCCGGAAAGGAAACCAGGCATTAACTTGTTTTTGTCCTGAAAATAGAGTGACATACACTTCAGGGGTGGTCTTAGAGACCCTCATCTACTTTAGGAAACAGCACCAGTAGATAACGTAGCCCTCAGCTAACTCAGGAGCTCTCTCTAAAATTAATTTATCACAGGTGACATATTTCCAAGTGTGACACCAGGCTCATTACTTATGGACACCTTGCAAGAAGTTCTTTTTGTAAGAGGAGGTATGCATTAGAAAAGTTGATAATAAATGTTTCACTAACAAATTTTGTGAAGTGAAGTGAGCAATGACAGGACGTTGTTTCTGAAAGGCATTCAGGTCAGTCCCAGTCCACTGACCAGATATTTTGGATGACACAATTGTCCAAGACGCCTCTCTGTAGGTCAAGTAGTGACATCTATGCAATCACTAGTGTATCCTGCTGTACCTGACTTAATTCCATAGGCCAAGTAGAAAGGCCAAGACAAAAACGTAAGGCAAAAGTCACATTGGATATATAAGGTAGATCTGGATGATGTATGTGATGTTTCCAGGAGGCTGGCTCTGAGACCCTGGAGTGGGGGGTCGGAGACACTGCTGAGATAAATTTTGCTTGCAGGTTTGTATCATCCTCCTGCTTAGAGTTCTCTCCATGATATCCTTAATTAAAGGCTACATGAGATAAATTGAACAGATTTGGTTCAAATACCTGTTGATGGAGTGGCCTACGTAGAGGAACATTCTCTAGAAGCCAAGATGTGGAAACAAAGGTCAGATACTGTTTGGAGGCAGATCTCCTGGGTTCACTCACATTTTTGCACATCATGCAATCAGAGGCACTGACAGCTTTTGTTCTGTGTACTCTTTTCAAGGACGTTTATGTAGCAAATGGATTTAGAAAGTATTTCCTTCTGAAATACTGGCTTTTGAACTTTTAAAAATTTTCTTTTAATATTGTAAGTGTACATTTCCACCGTTTTTTGCATCACATTAATCTTGCTGAATACTTTTTGTTGGTATAATGGTACGGTATTTTTGGTAGGTCATATGGCTTTTCTGTCTGGATGGACTTTACTTTGGTAATCTCTCATTTTACTGTAATGTGTCTGGACTTGGGTTTCTTCTTGTTTATCTTACTTGGTATACACTGTGTTTCCTGTACTTGTGGAATCATGTATTTCATCACTTCTGGAAAATTCTCAACCAAATTCTCTTTTAATATTTTCTCTGTGTTATTACTTCGGATTACTCTTTCTATATTTCATATTAAACTTTGGATACTTTTTCATTCTACTCTACAGTCTATATATTCTACCTTTTTGGGTAATTTTTCAGAAACATGTATGTGTATGCATGTACACACATATAATATATATATAATATTTGCATATATTGCACACATGTAATATATATGATACATACACATATTACAGTTTATTATTGTATGTTACATACATAATACATATACATGTACACACACATATAAGTTGTAGTTCATTATCTTCAAGTTCATCTAATCTGCTGTTTAATCTACTGACTTAATTTTTAATTAAATAATATTTTAATTAAATAAATGATATTTGGTTCTTTTAAAAGCTGAGGTTTTTTTTCTGAAAGTATATTTGGTATTGTTTGAATATTTCAATATCATTTTTAAATTTTTAAATACTTCATACATTAATATATATTATACAGTTGATGTCTGTTAAGGAGCTGAGAACATTTAAGGGATTCTCCTGATACTTGGAAGCCTCAATATATACATTCTCTGTAGAAATCTATTATGAATTCAGACTTCTAAGGATTCCACAGAGTTTGTTCGGCCAACTCAAATTCACAAGCAATTAAATAAATATTATAAATAAAGGAGCACACCAATACAATACAAATAAACTAATAAACAAAATGAGGCAAGCTAACAGGAGCAAGAGTGAACAATGCCAACAGCAAGAACAAGGCAAGATTTGTATTTTAAATACTTAAAATTCTAAAATTGTTAGACACAAATTATTATTAAAGGGTCTCAGCTTTGGGCTTGCCTGACCTCTGCTCAGATGTAGTGTAATTCAGAACACCAGACCCATGCAAGAGCAGCTCAAAAGTATCAACACTATACCATAATAATGATATTATTACCCCATGCTACTGCAGGGACCTGTAGATTACTTTTCAGATTCCTAGTGCCTGATGACAAATATTTCCTTTCTTTTCACCGGAGGCACAGCTGTTCAGAGGGGTTGTCTAATTCATTGACATCACTATGCTTCCACATCGAGCCTACTCTACCATTCTTTCACAGGCCATTAATCTTAATATTTTCGGATTCTAGTTATTGACAGTTTTTTTTTTTTTCCTTTCTCAGTTTCTGCATTAGTGTTGTTACCTTCTATTTCATTTGGCTGTTTATTTGGCTTACTTTAGATACAAAAACATACTTAACCCACTGTCATTTCACATAACAAGACTAATTTTCTTGGTGGAGTACATTTAGGGTGGGAAGAGGTTAAAGGCCACTGAAACATACAGTGCTCATAGAGTATATCCAGTGTGATTGTGGGAAAAAATATAATTTGCTCAGGTACCCCAAAAGGATATGACAGCCACATTCTGTTGTGTTTATTTTATAATTCAAGTGATTATAAACTGATATAGATATAATATATGTCATACTATTTTTTTCTTTATCTAGAAAAATGTCATATTAATTTTAAAATCATCTGTGTATTATTTGTTATTGATATAAAATTAGCATGCTTAATTACATGTTATACAAAATAATTTTATTATAGTATTACTTTTATTTAACCATATTTTTATTCATAGCCATAGTATTAGTCTTGCTCTTTACTAGCTCTATGCCCTTATGAACTTATTTAAAATCTGTTTCAATGTCTTATGTTTAAAATGGGAACAACATTAGTGTATGTTAGTGTTTGTTATATATCTTATAGCATTGCTAAAATTAAGACGTTAATGCATATATAAATTAACACATTAGCTTAATTGAGTCATTCATTAATACATTAATTAATACAATAATACTGATTAACACACATTATGCAATCATGATATGTTAATTTTTTCAAAGAATATTTGTTTGTTGATATGAGTTGGGTGCCTTTGACAAAAGGAATATAGAGCTCTTCCAAAGGTGCTGTGCATACATTTACTTAATTACCTGGAAACTTTCTGAGTAACTCAGCTGGAATAACTTCTAGTAACATAGTAAGGATGGCACACGCTATAGTTATCTTTACAGATGAATAACATTATATTAATTGAAATAAGCCAGGCACAAAAAGATAAATACCACATGTTCTCACTCATATGTGGGAGTTAAAAAATATTTTGAGCCCCTGGAAGTAGAGAGTAGAATTGGGGGTATTAATGTCTGAGAAGGAGAGAAAAATAGGGAGGATAAAAAGAGGTTGGTTTACAGATACACATGGATAACCTATTTACTTTTTTACAATCTTTCTGAAGAGTTGAAATATATATGGTTTCTTTATATCTCTCCCATTGCCTCCCATGTTTTTTTTTTCCCCCTTGGCAAAGTGATGAATAATTAATGTTACAAAGGACATCATTAAGGTAAAATTCACAAGTGATAAATGCATCAATTAAGGTCTTGCTGGGAGTTTTATTGCACAGTGCAGTGCTGTGGTTAACTGTATGTGAGCTTAACTGGGCTCCAATTCCAGCATTGTAATTCACCAGCTTTATGGCTGACATGGGTTTCCTTTTCTTTATCCTTAGTTTGCAGATCATTATAAAAAAGTCTTGTAAATTTCTTTAAAGATTAAATTACTACACATAAAATATTTAGGATATTAACTGATATTATTGTACATTTATTTTAGCAATTACTACAAATATTACTAGAACTTCTATTACCACAACTAGTATATGCCTAGTATTATTATCATTATGTTTCTCTTAAAGAACATGTATATTTAAACATGTTCTACATAGTTTAGGATTTTTTAGACAAATGGGTTCCTTATATATACAAACTAGATGGACTGTTTATTAACTACAAGATATCTAAGGTATAAAATTAACATGAAAATTCCCCAAGTGAATATATGTGATGTTAGTCCTTTTTTAGTATATAGTAACACAAGATGAAGACACTGATATTATATGTTCTATTCTGTGATGGCTACAGAAAACTTAATTAACATAGGCTTAAGCTCTATTAAAACTTCATTTTTTTACAAACAAAAATCTATAGGTAACTTCATTCCTAATGTTGAAAATACTGAACACTTTTCTTATAAATTGGGACTAAGGCATGGAGATGCATTGAACCTTGTAGTGGAAGTCCTAACCAAAACCTAAGGCAAGAAATAGAAAGATAAAAAAGGAAGAAATAAACCTGCCTCTATTCATGGAGAAGGATATTATGTGTAAAATAATCTGGAGAGATCTACAAAACATTACTAGAAATAATAAGTGAATTTAGCAAAGTGGTAATATACAAGTCAGTATAGAAAATTAACAATATAACAATATACTATCAGCAAACAGTTAAAAATTGAATTAAAATTAAATTTACAATAGTACTAATAAAAAACTACTTAACAAATTTAATAAACGGCATTATGAAATCCTATACTGAAAATTACCAAACATTAATTAATGAAATATAACTAAATGGAGAGATATACCAAGTGTGTGGATTTGAAGATTTGGTACTGCACAATATCTAAAAAAATGACTCCAACTTGTTTTCTATAGAAACTGATAGACTGATTCTGAAATTCATATGGAAAGGCAAAGGGTAAACACCAAAGCAATAGTAAAAAGGTATAACAAAGTTGGACTTTGCACCGGAATTCAAAAGTCAGCATTAAGGTACAACAAATTAGACATGTGATACAGGATTAAGGACAAATAGTTCACTGAACATAATAAAGACAGAAACAGACCCACACATTTAGGACCATTTCATTTTTGACAAAGACGTCAAAGCGATCCAATGAAGTAAGACGCTATAAATGATTCTGCAACTGGTTGGCTACTTTAAAAAAAAAAAACATTGTGTAGAAACGGGTTTTTGCCATGTTACCAAGGCTTGTCTTGACCTTCCCAGCTAAAGCAATTTTCTTACCTCTGCTTCTCAAAAGGGTGGGATTATAGGCGTAGGCCACTGTGCCTGGCCTGGTTGGCTACATTAAAACAACAACAACAACAACAAAAACCCTACCTTCTCCTATACACAAAAACTAATGAGTATCACAGTCCTAAATCTAAAAGTTAAAATTTTAAAGCTTCTAGAAGACACAGAAGATTGTTTTCTGCAACAAGTAATAATCATAGAAAGTTGATGAGTTAGGCTTATTTATCATGCATAATATCTAAAAATATATTTTATTAATACTCTGATATCACAGGCTTTAAGCCAGTGAGAAACAAACAACTTAATAAATTTAAAAGCCATATATTTTATTTTATTTTATTTTTTAGTGATTCAAATAAAGGTAGTTACCACATTATGTGTAGCAACATAGAAAAATAATGAAGGGTAATTAATTTAAAAAATGAATTTGCTTCAATTTTATATTAAAATATTGAAAGGCAGTTAAGAACATGGGCTCTGGACTTAGCTGAGTAACACTGGTCAAATGACTTAAATTCTCTGTGCATCACAGTTCTCATCTATCAAGGAGGGAAAATAACCAGTTAATGTATTTAAAATATTTGAAATATTTGCCAGAAAATATGGTCTACATAAATGTTTGATTTATATATGTACACGCACATTATACATATGCACACACACTTGTATATATGAGGTTATGAAAGTTAATGTAGTGAAAAGGCCATGGGATACCATATTGCAAGATCAAACACAAGTTACTGTGAATGGTAGACAAAAACCAGGCACCCGTGCCTCTGACTCATTACATTATACCTTCCCCACAGATAGGCCACTGGCACCAAGCTGTGGGAAACACGGATCAGGGCATTAGGAAAATAACTTAGTATCCAGAAACGTATGTAAAAATAAAGGGACTGGGGTGAAGGTATTCTGGAGCAAGGTACCCTGTCTTCTCTTAGAAGCTTCTATTCAAAGGCACCAGTCATTGATCAAGTCAATGGCCAATCAGGGATTTGAAAAAGCAAAAACAAACAACAAAATGAGTTCTTTTCCCACATGTGAAGCTGCTTTGCAAGTGTTTTTTGGCTGTTTGCTTCACTGCAAGTGGCAAATTTAAAATTTACATTTTTCCCAGTAACTGAAGACCGGAGAGGATGTATTTTGTGCTTCAACACATGGCTCCAGGGAGTAAGGATAGGGAGTGTTGGAAACAAAATCAATGTAAGGAGAGGAAGACTTTTTTAACAATTAGAACACTCCTCAAATATAGAGGTTTACCTCGCAGAATATGATTTCATACCAGGGACTTTATTGCATAGAAGTTTTTCCTAGATGTTCTTTTAAGTTCCTTTTGAATTTGAAATTTTATGATAAGGTTCATTCATATTATTTCCTGTAATGTTCAGTGCTGTAATAAGAATTGATCCCCATAAATGACCATGGTAATGTTCTGGTGGTGTGATATTGATCGAGTTGGCCAAAAGTCAAACCCAATCTAAGTGGAAAAGCAAGTCACATGGAAAGAGTGCACATCCATTTTTGATAGTGGATCTTCCAAAATCAAATGATCTCAGCTCTAAATATTCAGAGGAAACAAGACAGAACAACTAAACACTAAAAAGTATAACATATCAAATTTCTCATGATTAGGAGTCAGAAATTATCTACCTTTCAAAATGTGCATATAGTTGCTAGAATTAGTAACTATAAAGAGAAAGTAAGAACATGCCTCAAATATGGAAAAAAAATAAATGACAGAAAGGTTAAAACATTATAGTAGCATGTTGAAACTTAAAATAGAAATTTTTTGAGCCAGGTGTGGTGGCTCACGGCTGTAATCCCAGCACTTTGGGAGGCTGAGGTGGGTGGATCATGAGGTCAGGAGATTGAGACCATCCTGGCTAACACAGTGAAATCCCATCTCTACTAAAAATACAAAAAAAAAAAAAAAAAATTAGCCAGGCGTGGTAGCGGGCGCCTGTGGTCCCAGCTACTTGGGAGGCTGAGGTAGGAGAATGGCGTGAAGCTGGGAGGCAGAGCTTGCAGTGAACTAGATTGCGCCATGGTACTCCAGCCTGGGCAACAGAGTGAGACTCCGTCTCAAAAAAAAAAAAAAAAAAAGAAAAAGAAAAGAAAATAGAAATTTTTTGAACAGTAATAAAAAAAATAGGCCTTCTCCTTTAAGGCTAATGTTATTGTTCACACACACACGTGCACACACACCCCTATCTTTTATTTAAGTATTCAAAGGCATTAATTTGAAGGGATGCACGTGATTCTCAGCCATGGCTACATATAAAAGTCACATGAGAAGTTTTAAAAATTCCAATTCATGGGACCCCATTCCAAATCAAGTTAAGTAGCATCTTTACAGCTGGATTTGGAAAACTGCAGTCTAAAATAGGTAAGCTTTATATTTGCCTTCCTTCAAAACCACACACACACACACACACACATACACATGCACACACAATTTTATGAACAATACTCATTTCTAAGGAATTAACGATTGTTTAGTTCCATGGCCAAGCAGCGCATCACTAAAAATGTGATAGAAAAGAGTTTAAAATCATCCACTGTTGTCCTCAGGGAATTTATATTACACATGTTCTACTCAAGTCTGAAACATTAGTATTATTTATTGACTTGTGCTCACGGCAAATGTAATGTACATTTTACATAACAAAGTGAGAAATATATCCATGATCTAACATAAATGCTGTATTGAAGAACAATTCCTAGTTCTTACTGAAGCTTGACAATACAATCAAAATAGACTTTGCCTGAAGTAAAGAAATGAAGGCCTTCATCTTTTGTGTCAATTTCAAGAATGATTACCTCTCAAACAACCTTGAACAGACTTATATTTTGATTTTTCTGGCAATGCTGAATTTGAAAGAATTCAGAGAAGACTGGTTCTTTTAAAAAGAAAGATTAAATAGGCTTCTAAAGAAAGTAAATCATTTTTTCTTAATAGGAAAAAAGACAATGTTCCAAAAATACTTTTTATGAAAATCACAAATGTCCCAATATTTTTTCAAGTAAGCCTATTTATCCATAGTTCCTCATCTATTCACTTTTCTTTTTGTGTATGCATTTTTAAAATACTCTGCTGAGGATTTCTAGAAATGCCAATTAACTTAAAAGCTTGAACTCAAATAAAATAATTATTCAAAATTGGTCACATTGCATAATGAAGTTTACCTTTCAAAATTATATCTTAGTTATGTCATTTGGCTACAGTCTTTCTTTGTGTACCTTCTGATATCCCTCTTTCCCACCACATCCCCCAGCTCCTGCACCTATTGTACTTCGTAATGACCTCACCTCCAGTTAGGATGTGCAATGGAAATATCATTTATAATCTTCTCTCTATAAAATGAGCTGAAAGTAATGAACAAACATTGTGGGTCTAAAATAGAACTTGTAGGAATATTATTTGTAGTGTTAAAAAACCCCTTTGTATCAATGCATGGGTCGACAATTCAGCAGATGAATAGGAAAGGCTTCCACAGCAAGATGACACTTCCACACTGAATGTAAGGCCCCACATCCAAGACTCATCATATCTGGCTTCTGGTTTATCTTTAACATATCAGGACTACTCGGGGAGGATTTACGACTTCAAGCAAGGAGCTTCATGGACCCCACTGAGCTTAGAATTTGGAGCTCATCATTATTGTTCGAATGTGTTTACATCTGCCCTGTCAAAATTTGCAAGTTTATTGACAAAATTTAGTGATCCAAGAGCCAGAAGAAAGATCTTGTGATCTCTTACCTATATTCTATTTTCAACTCTCATAAGTAGATGTTGGGAACATAATAAGGTGACATTTACAAGAAGATACTGGCCTCTGTGGTCTTTGTTCTTGATCCAGTAGCTAAATAGCCTAGGGCAATACTT
The DNA here is from genome assembly GCF_037993035.2 of Macaca fascicularis. NCBI lineage: Eukaryota > Metazoa > Chordata > Mammalia > Primates > Cercopithecidae > Macaca > Macaca fascicularis. The sequence goes on from NC_088379.1 coordinate 171,768,952, forward strand.
TCTTATGAGGGAGGAACAAAAAATCACCAACATGTTGAAGTCATTAATTTGAGATTCAAATCAAATAAACTCTTAAGAAAAGATTAGTAGGCCGGGCGCGGTGGCTCAAGCCTGTAATCCCAGCACTTTGGGAGGCCGAGATGGGCGGATCACGAGGTCAGGAGATCGAGACCACCCTGGCTAACACGGTGAAACCCCGTCTCAACTACAAAAAATTACAAAAAAAAAAAAAAAAAAAACTAGCCGGGCGAGGTGGCGGGCGCCTGTAGTCCCAGCTGCTGGGGAGGCTGAGGCAGGAGAATGGCGTGAACCCGGGAGGCGGAGCTTGCAGTGAGCTGAGATCCGGCCACTGCACTCCAGCCTGGGCTACAGAGCGAGACTCTGTCTCAAAAAAAAAAAAAAAAAAGAAAAGAAAAGATTAGTAAGGATAGTTCCACCTAAATTTTTACTGGGTTAAGAGTTCTACTTAGTTTTCATTGTTTTATATAGTTCAGTCTCATCGCTGTCAATGCCAAAGTTTAAGATTAGGATGGATGGTCCAAAGTGGAAAACTCACTAAGTTAGATTAGAATTAACAGAAATAAAAATGGTGATTTAGAGTTATTCAAGACCTATATTCACTTGAATCATGCTTTGTGTAATGTCTTTCTATGTAAAGAAAGCATTTGTTAAAAGTGACATTTATGCAAATAAATATTAAAATAATAATTCAAATATGAATTATCTATAAGATTAGTTGTGTTGATAATACTAATAAGATTAGATGATTTATAAGCCAAGGTATCACAGTGTGCCCCATGCCCAAGGAGAACAATGAGGAAACCCCATGAAATTGAATATATACCTGAATTAATCTACGTATAATAGGTGCTTTTAGTCTTGAATGAGAATCTGAGGGCTATTTCTTACATGCTAAGTAACTCTAACATCATCAATCAAGTCTCATCAAATAGAATTCCACTTCTAATTGTAACTTGGTGTCCTATGAAACTAAATTGGAAAAGGAAGGAGCACCTGCTAAGAGCAACCTAAAAAGAGTCCCAAAAATGTCAGCAGAAGCCAGTAGACTTCTGTTAGCACTCTTTGGGAATGATGACACCCTAGGCACAAACTTCTGGCACATATGTCCAATGTTGAGAAAGACATAGTTCTACTTAGGTGGATGCCAGTAAAAATTTCCAATCTCTCTACCACTGACTCCATTTGTTCAATCATCTACAATCACTAGATAAAATTAGGATTAAAATTTGCTTCCTCTGTAGCTCTTTCCATCAGTTTGAATATTACAATCTGCATCCTTCGTTATAAGTCAATAAATCAGTAAAATGATTTACACATCGTTTCCACGTGGGATTTTATGAGATAGATTCGCTCTCCCTTGTACTGACAACATGAATTCACTAAACTTGCAAAGCCAAAGCCCTACCTATACCATGTTAAATTCACCAAGATCAAGACCATGTTGAAAGGACCCCTGACACACTCCTCTCCTAGCAATAACTCCGCTTCTATATACATCTATAAAAGTTTAGCAGGTAGACATAAGACAGCTTCACTAAGGATACACAGTACTTGGCACCTAGTATGTACCATGTATGTATTTAGTGACTGAATTAATTAAGAGTATTGTAGTGCACTTGCCCAGATTTGTAATTGTAAAAGGCAAGTGGAAGTTTTGGGGAAATATTTGCTCAGACAAATTGTGATTCATAAGCAGGTATCCACAAAACCGAAGCATTTTAATAAAAGGTAAAAAAATTCTGGAAATAACTTTGCAGCAAGCACAATCAGATATGAACTAAGAAAAGGTTATTTATAGATCTCATGTATACTCTTTAGTAAGAATATTCGAATTGTTGCTTAAAAGGATATTAACATGTTTTTGTTTTTTCAAACAGGTTTGCTCTTGTTGTTCAGGCTGGAGTGCAATGGCGCAGCTCACTGCAACCTCCGCCTCCCTGGTTCAAGTGATTCTCCTGCCTCAGCCTCCAGAGTAGCTGGGATTACAGACGCCCACTACCATGCCTGACGCATTTTTGTATTTTTAGTAGAAATGGAGTTTCACCTTGTTGGCCAGTCTGGTCTCAAATTCCTGACTCAGGTGATTTGCCCACCTTGGCCTCCCAAGTGCTGGTATTACAGGTATAAGCCACTGCACCTGGCTTAATAATTTAATTATAGGGTAAGCTTCTTCTAGGGACACTGCATAATATGCTACACTACCTGTCTAAAATATATATTTCTTAAATCTAAATTTTTAAATGTATTCAGTCCCTAGGGTTTCAGATAAAAGACAGTGAGTCTGAACTCTTTCCTTTCTGTTACATAAGCTAAGGAAATTTATCAATGTCTTATTTAGGCAAAGTTTGTAAAAATCCCAAAATATTTTAACAATATGGGACACTTAATTGGGAGGAAGAATAATGTAGACGAGAGAGCAAAGGCATTGAATCAGAGATTATATCAAATCCCGGCTTCAGTGTCAACTAAATATGTGAAACTTGCCAAATTGCCTTTCTGATCCCGGTTTTTTCATCTAGTAAAGAGGTTTTTTTTTGGTGGCTTAAACGAGATAATATAGGAGATAAAATATGAGATTAAAAAAAGTAATTGTAGTGACAGATTGTAGCACATTTATTGTTGTTAAAATAATATTGATCACTAAAGCTATTGTACAGCACACTAACATTTCTGGCACCTTTCATAGTAGCAGCAAAGGAAAGGTTGGCTTTGATATTTGAGGGTTCATAGCTTTAGTATTTCAAACCTTAAAAATTCTGATATGGAAAAAACAAATACATATTGGATCATATTCCAAACCAGTGAGATTATTCATATTATTTTATAAAGTAAATGAGTAATTTGAATATCACATTAGATAACCAATAGTTTTAATCATTTACTAATACGTATGCATCACTTATTTCATACTAAACAACTATAGGTGTCTTTACCTGAAAAGAGTAGGTATGACCATCTGAACCACAAACAGGGCTGGGATAGACCATTGGGCACTGCTTGCAGGTAGATAATATGGGACCCCTCCATTGCCTATGGTCTACTCCTGCTTCTTTCATCCTGTTAAAAAATAAAGCAAGCATATTGAGCATATTTATTTAAGAACATGCATTTATATTAGCTCATTCCTCTCCTCCACTGCCATTCCAACTCCTGAAGATACATTAGAATCAACAAACGATTCTCATTTTTAATTTATTATTTCATGTCATATTTTTCATTATATCTTTTGATTTCTATCTCAAGGCTTGCCTCTAATGAAACAGGAATATGTCCCTTAAATATATTCTGCTAGTCACATATAAATGATAGCTGTATTTCTTCATGCAAACCCTTTTCATAGCCTCAGAAACAGAAGCAACACTTGCTCAGCAATAAAGGACTCACACATCTGGCACCTTCTTAAAAGCCGTCCTCACATTCCATTAGGAACAATATATAAGAGATGACACCTAATTCACTGGGTGCCTAAAAGTAAGAGTGGCTTACTTTTAGAGAAAACAGAAACAAAGAATTCCAATTTTCCAGCATTTACCAGTATTTAGAAAGCCAAATGACTAGGGTTAGTGACAGCAAATTTCCTTTTGTTGTGTAAAAATGTCTTAAAATAGATCCATGCGGCTTTGATATAGAATAACTTGAAAAAAATCCATTGTTTTCTGCTACCTACACTTACAATTGTTTGTTTCCCCACTTTGGTTAAATTGCTTTATTCCTTTGCCTATTTGTGTGAACAATTTACACAGAGTCAGGAAAATGGCTTAAAAGCTAGAAAAAAAAAAGTAACTGAGAATTCATTAAAAAATTAATATTTAGAAGTCCTGTAGTAAATCAATATTCGTTTATTACAACTGCTTATGGAGAGAGTAATTTGATGCCTTATGTCAGGATGAGAATAGATGTTTTACTAGAAACTATTTTTTCTTTGTGCCTTTTGTTTTCTTTTCATGAATATGTCAAATCTACAAATAGTGGTCCCAAAAGACTATCAAGACACATTTTAAGGACTTTCACTATAAGTAAAGAAGTTTGAACTATGTATTTCAAATTTTGCCAGAGTTTGGGTGGGCTGGGCATTACACATTGATTATTTTATCTCTCTTTCTCTCTCTCAGAAAAGATTTTCATGAAGCCTATCATAGTTCCAAATAAATTCTCTTTATTTCAGTTTTGTACATTCTGCCAAAAGACCACATTAAAACCTTGCTTCGCTACAAAGTTCATCTTATAACAGATACAATGAGAAAAAATTAATATGCAAATTTTTCCTGAAAAAAAATTGGCACGATATCCTAGCGAGAAATAAAACAATGACTGAAAAACTTGGACTATTCCATAACACTTCAAGATTTATAAATTACAAAAATGTAGCAGAGAGAAATTAAAAAAAAAAATAAAACGTTCTACTTGCATGGAACTTTCACTGTGTGTAATCAAACAAGACATGAAATTATGCAAAGTTATTTGCTCTTCAGATACATTAGGAGAAAGTATAAGCAAGTTTGGGCTTCTAATCAGTGAAAAGTATTTTATTAGAGCAAAAGGGGATTATAGTAAAAAAAATAGGATGTATATGTTCTTTATGCTTAGGTTTATATCCCAACTCTGTATCTCTTTTATACTTCATCTCATTCTTCTTTTTTAACACATATAACTTAAAAAAAACCCTAATGAGATCTGGAAACTAAAAATTGTTGTATTAATAAATTTCTCTTATAAATATAACATTTACAACTTAGAAAATATTTTAATTTCTTTTTAAGAGTAAATATAACTAGAAGTAAATTTTTTAAAAATTTGAAGATTTGGCTGGGCATGGTGGCTCATGCCTGAAATCCCAGCGCTTTGGGAGGCCAAGGTGGGTGGATCACCTGAGGTTGGGAGTTCGAGACCAGTCTGACCAACACGGAGAAACCCTGTCTCTACTAAAAATACAAAATTAGCCAGGCATGGTGGTGCATGCCTGTGATCCCCATAACTCAGAAGGCTGAGGCAGGAGAATTGCTTGAATCCAGGAGGCAAAGGTTGCTGTGAGTCAAGATCACACCACTGCACTCCAGCCTGAGTGAAACTTCATCTCAAAAAAAAAAAAAAAAATTGAAGATTTATTAGAAATTTGTGACATTGAAATGAGCTCCAAAAGTAAAATTGTAATGTACTTGTAAAATAAATTTTGAAGCAAAACAAGATTAGTTGTTCTTATTCCTTCCAGTTTTAACCATATGGAACACTAAATAAATGTGTTCATATTCCTAAAGTATATCAATAAAAAATGTACTTTTTATTTAGTTTTGATGCTGGTCAGGATTTGCTGGAGTGAAATATAATCACCAACAATATACAAATGCATTTCTTAGTCTTATGGGAATACAAAAGTACTTCTACAAATTTATATAAGTCCAACTCTATGTGATATCACCTTTCCACATACATGTAATATCACTATTCATCATGGAAGAGATTTTTGCATTTCCAGACTCCTTTTATAAAAATGTATCCTAGATGACAAGTTGATAGGTGCAGCAAAGCAACATAGCACATGTATATATATACCTCTGTAACAAACCTGTACATTCTGCACATGTATGCCAGGACTTAAAATAATAATAATAATAATGTTTCCTATGATTCAGAATGTGTTTGGTTTGACATCGGAGATTGTTCTCAGAATTAGTGTTCTTCACAGTCTATTGAAATTTTTGTTTTGTTCTTAGAAAAATTAGCCAAGTAGATGAAGATATAACATTAAAAACTTAACACTTAATTTAATATCTATGTATGATATATAATATGTAAACTTATATAAATTATATATACATGGAAATCATCGGTTGTTGGTTGGTTTTTAATTACATCTTGAAGGCCCCATTTAAGAGAGAGCAACGTGTTTCTAAGAGAGAAGTGAACTCATGTAGTCATCGTATAGGTGAAGATGTGCGAAGCGACATGATTAGGGAAAGGTGTACTGGGCTCAGGCTATGAGAATGGCTGGCTGGCAACTGTGGCAAGAGGAATGTCCCATGTAAGAAACTAGATCTGGGAAGAGCACAACTAGGCACATTATTCTGAATATTCTAGGTGCAGAAAAGATTAACCTTTGAGCCTACATCTAATTTTTTGATACACCGAAGGTAATTTACAGTTAGTTGTTTTAAATTATTAACAAATAGGGTGATACAACCTGTTTCCATTAATAAAGTACAAAACCTAAGCTGGCTGAAAAACTCTGAACATTTTCAGAAATTGGTCTTCCAACAGCAACTCCACTGGAATAAATATATGACTTCCATAGACTCATCTTTTCAAATAAATATTCAATTCTAAAACTCTGAGTTAAAAATTTATTTAGTTTCTAACTGCATCCTATACAGGGTCACACCCCCTTCCCTCAAGAAGCAAAAAATTGTATTTTGGAACTCAGGGAAATGAAGAAAATTGAATAACATATAACAAACTCAAGTTTTCTTTTCTTTTTTTCTCAGAATCATTCGTTTTAAAGGTTCCAGATTCAAGGCCCTAAGTTAGTTTCATATAATTATAAATATTATTATGTTTTTATGAGCTGGAAAATTAAACTAATAACTAAAGAGGAATTCATACTATTGCTAGTGTTCTTTTAGATGACTCACTTCTAGGCCTTTGAATCATATCATCTTCTTACCACCTGAACTATTATCTTGTATTCATGATTTAACTTTCACTGTAGCCTTCAGTATGTCTCTAGCATCAGTCTCATATGAAAGCTCAATAGTCTCATTCTCCTAATAACTATAAGTTAATTGCTGCTACATCCATTTACTCATTTATGGTCTACTTAGTTTTCTGTTTAAGTTAATAATGTTGTTCATTTTTACAAAATAATTTGAACAAAACTTCCATGTTTCAGGATTTACATTGATTTCTGAAAGAGGGTAAATGATGTCACCAAAATGGTGAGCAAAAAACCAAAAACCACAAAATACCCTCTCATTCTAACTTGACTTAAATTTAACATATGCCCATTTCATTAATCAGCCTTGGCAAGCCACCTACCTCCCTCGGTCTTAATTTCTTCACGTGTGCAACGACAGGTTTCATTATTATGGATCATTTGATCTTGAGTAATCCATGAGTCTATAAATCTTTAATAAAATTGCTTATATGAAGACCCTTAGCAAAAGTTAGAAGCGTAGATAGCGCTTATTGGCCATATGTTATGATTTTAGGATTTGGTTTAATGTTAACAAGTGAAGAAAATATGTCATTTTGGGGTGAAGGATGAGGTTGGGTGTTAAAAGAGAGAGCTAGAAATGCTGAAGTTGCAATGCTGGGCTCTCTCAGGTAGCAAATGAAAGACATGGAGGGAGCCCTGTCATATGATAAGCAATGAATGAAGGGAAATAAAATGTAGCGTGGTTGTGTGAAAAGAGGCAGAATTTCCACAAATGCATATCTATGAATCAAATAATATTTGCATTACAATGTCAAGAAACAAGAAATCATAAAAATAAATGGTATAACATATTGATTCTCTAAATAAATATTTTTCTTAAACCTTGTAGTTCTTGAATCTGATATCATATAGTAGAAAGTCACAGTTCTCAAGGTCCTAAATATGCAAGCAGAATAAAATGCCAGCTTAGGCATTATATATTTACCTTAGGAGAGTTATAGTTTGGCTCTGTATCCTCACCCAAATCTCATATTAAATCGTAATCCCCACGTGTTGAGGGAGGGATGTGATTGGATTATGGGGGCGGTTTCCGCCATGCTGTTCTTCTGATAGTGGGTGAGTTCTCATGAAATCTCATGGTTTTATGTGTTTGAAGGTCCCTCCTTCACTTTTCTCTTTCCTGCTGCCTCGCGAAGGAGGTGCCTTGCTTCCCCTTCCCTAAGGACTGTTTAATTTCCTGAGGCCTCCCTAGCCATGTGGGACTGTGTGTCAATTAAACCTCTTTCTTTTACAAATTACCCAGTCTTGGGCATTTCTGTATATCAGTGTGAAAACTAACTAATACATACCATCATTATTAACAGAAGGATTTGATTATAATCTGATAAAACAACATTCAAGTGAGAAGAGATATTCTGTGGAATATCTCAACTGATGGTAACTTGATATATTTCTTCTGTTTACTCAGTACCCTGTTTCATGTCCCAAATCATTTGCTTTTTAAAATTCTGCCAGAGTTGTGGTAGGATTATTTCTTAAGACATGACTGACAAGTCATGATCTCTTCCCTATTGGTCATAACTTTTCAGGAAAGAAGGCTACTTTTATTACATTTTGCCATGGGTCTTAGCAAAGGACAGATGCTATTAGCTGACTGCAGTAAATTATCTTTCAGTGCGAGAAAATTATATAAAAGCTGGAAAGGCCTACATGGAACTTATAAAATTTACAATGAACACTATTTACTTTAAATGATTTCTATATTGTATGTCAGGAATTTGAGCATTAAAGGAAAATGCCATAAGAAATAAATTTTAAGTAAGGTATATACTCTATGAATACAAAAAAGTATTATGTCAGCCTCCTATCCAAACACTAACCAGGCCCAGTCCTGCTTAGCTTCCTAGATCAGAAGAGGTCAGATAGGTTCAGGGTGGTATAGGTTCAGGCTGTAGACTAAAATACTTTATAAAAGAAAATATTATTAACAATGCTGCTATTAAAAATGGATGTTATAGAAGAAATTATTTGACATAACTTATTCTGCAATATGAATAACAACCTGATTTGCTCTATATATTTTTGAAGGACAGAAATCCACACACAAAAAAACAATTTTTAGACATATTTTAAATACAGTGGTAGAAGTAATTAATAAAAAATAACTTTTAAAATTATTCCTAAGATAAATTAACTACAATCTGATATAGTTTGCATGTTTTTTCCCTCCAAATGTCATGTTGAACTTTGATCCCTATTGTTGGAGGTGGGGCCTGGGGGAAGGTGTTTGGGTCATAGGGGTGGGTCCCTCATGAGTGGTTTGGTGCCATCCTCATGGTAATCAGTGAGTCCTTGCTCTATTAGTTCTTGTGAGATCTGATTACATAAAGAGCCTGGTCTCTCTGTCTTGATTTCTTTCTGGCCATGTGATCTCTGCACACCCCAGATCCCCTTCAAATTCTGCTATTAGTAGAACCACTCTGGGGCTCTCACCAGAAGCAGATGCTGTCACCTTATTTCTTGTACAGCTTGAAGAACCATTAGACAAATAAACCTCTTTTCTTTATAATTAAGCCAGTATCGGGGTATTCCTATTTAGCAACACAAACTAAGACACAATCTAAAGAATTATGGTAATAATAAATTTTCAATATGAAGTGTGCTTATGAGGCCAACTAGTATGATGCAGAAAAGATACCAAGAAATCAAAGCAATCAGTGATTTAAAGTATATGCTTTACAGAGCTTTTAAATTAAACATCAGGATTTAGAGTTTAAAGAGAAGTGGATAATTTATAATGAGTACCAATTTCTTTGAACAGATCCAGTTATTATCATATTTGAATAATATATGCTGTCAAGTAAATGATTTTTTAAGTGGTGAGCATATTCATAATTATTGAAGGCATCAATAAACTCTTTCAAAATTTCAATAGGCATCACAACAAATGACATGACTGCATATTTGTAATCTCCTTTTCAATCTGACCCTCAACAGATTAAATGAGTAAAATAGCTTTGAAATGTATAAAATGTAGATGATGTCAAATTCAGATTGTAGTGATCCAGGTCCATACTCTTTCCACAGATGTAATTCCACACTATTTCAATTACTAAAGACCTCTTCGTTTAAAAAGCTATATTCAACTGCAAATGATCTTCATTGTATAAGATATAAAGAGTCATTACCAGGAGTTATAATGGACCAGAAATCTTTATAAACCCATTTCCAGTAAAATGCAGGTCAACAGATTAAGAATTCATAATCTCATGTGTGACAAATTAATTACCTAATTAAAAGCTATGTATAGTTATCTTCATTGAAAGAAGTGTTAGGAAGTTATTTTCTCTTTTAAATCAATAAAAAATTAAAATGCAGTATTTTAGGAACTAAATCAAGTATTTAAATAAATCTAAGGTTAGATTTACATGTATGCTGATAGCTTTATGTGACACACATATATGTTACATTGTTTATCATTTTAACAATCTTATACAGTGTGTATTAGCCTTTAAATTGTGAGGCTAGGAAGAAGTAAATTGGCAGAGCTTAATTATCAAGCCTCTGGTGCATACAATTCATAAACATGAACTTCCAGGGTTATTCTTTTCCTTGGGCCATTCATGTTTCCTACTATAAGTATACATATAAAATTTTAAATGCAATGGAAAACCACATTCCAATATTCCATAAATTTCTAGGCCCGTTAACGTAATAGGTTAAAAATGACAGCATCACTACCTCAAATTTTAGTTAGAATCTTCATCACCACTAAAGTACAAGGTGGTGTCTGGAGAGTATACCTCCTGCCTAATTAAATCTGAAATTTATATATAGTGAACTAAGTAACACAATATCATAATCTAGATTCTGAATTAGTAAAAGGATTAACTAACTAAGATATGAATTGGTTCTATTTAATTTGCATTGACAGGTATATTTATTTTCATTCAAGATATTAATGTTCATAAGCAAAGTAAGCTTTCAAACAATAACTGTGCTACTATTTTAACCTGAACTAGCTTATAGTGTCAGCACTGAGCAAAGTATGAACTAAGATTTGAGTTCATAAAAATATGTGATTCTTAAATATCAAGGAGATTCTATATTTGGAAAAATGTATTCATATTTTAAAAATAACAGTGACAGATATGCAGCTTAAAATGAGAAAAATATTTTACCAAAGGAAAATGACTAACAGTGCAGCATTTCCTAAAAGATATGGAAAAATATTCTGTTTGACTCTTGAAAACACATTTTATATATATATATAAATGTCTTGATTGTGAAAAATTCTTTTAATTAAAAAAAAAAGGCCGGGCACGATGGCTCAAGCCTGTAATCCCAGCACTTTGGGAGGCTGAGATGGGCGGATCACGAGGTCAGGAGATCGAGACCATCCTGGCAAACACGGTGAAACCCCGTCTCTACTAAAAAAAATACAAAAAACTAGCCGGGCGAGGTGGCGGGCCCCTGTAGTCCCAGTTACTCAGGAGGCTGAGGCAGGAGAATGGCGTAAACCCGGGAGGCGGAGCTTGTAGTGAGCTGAGATCCGGCCACTGCACTCCAGCCTGGGTGATAGAGTGAGAGACTCCGTCTCAAAAAAAAAAAAAATTAATTAAATTAAAATAAAAAAAAATTATTAACAGAAGCCAATAGTTTTAGCTGCTTTTAAAAATAGATCTGAAAGCTTGAGCAGAGCCATTTAACAATTAAATGCTGCATTTGATTTAAGTAAACAGTCATTAAAGATTATCCAAAGTTCAGGGAAACAAAACACAGTTTTTCCTTCATACATGGTCTTTGTGAAATTCATTGTCATTGCCTTTCTCCTAGCTTACTGCTTTGTTGGAAAAGAAAAGTTGCAGAAAGAAGAAAGAAGAAAGAAACTGCTTGAGTCTGATTTTTTTTACAGGATGAAACAAACGATTGAGGGTGAAACCTCCACTCTGCATTAGCTCTGACAGCTCTATTTCAAGTACAGTAATTTGCCCAATCGCATGTCTGAGTTTTTCAAGTTAAGAAGTAATTAATAAAATTTAAAAGATAGCCTAATATTTTATTCTATAGCATTTTCCTATCAGATTGTACTTGTTTCCTGTCCTGGAAAAGTATACTTTCAAGCATGAGTTGATTCTTTTTTTTTCCGAGACTGAGTCTCACACTGTTGCCAGGCTGGAGTGCAGTGGCACGATCTCAGCTCAACTTCCACCTCCCGGGTTCAAGCAACTCTCTTGACTCAGCCTGCTGAGTAGCTGGGACTACAGGCACTCGCCACCACTCCCAGCTAATTTTGTATTTTTCGTAGAGACAGGGTTTTCACCATGTTGGCCAGGATGGTCTCGATCTCTTGACCTTGTGATCCACCTGCCTTGGCCTCCCAAAATGCTAGGATTACAGACTTGAGCCACTGTGCCTGGCCCATGTTGACTCTTTATGGTATAACCAGGAGTAGGGGCAGACTCACTAGACAAGGAACTGTTCTCCTGGAATTATATCTCAATACTTCATACTATATATTAAAGACTATAAAAAAGCCTTTCAAAAACAGTTTTATTACTGTTACTTATATATTATTACTTATAGTTACAGCTGCATAAATGTTCTATGAACTGAATCAGGTACCATTAAAATTTCCATCACCATCTCTCCCAATAAATTATCATCTTCTAACCTACAAATAGTACCTATGCACCCTTCTAGATACTGTTTATTTATTTGCTCGTAAATGTACAACAGGGGTCCCCAACACCCAGGCAGTGGCCCAATACCTGTCGCCTGTTAGGAACAGGGCCGCACAGTAGGAGGTGAGCAGTAAGCAAGCCAGCACTACCCCCTGAGCTCCGCCTCCTGTCAGATCAGCGGTGGCATTAGATTCTCATAGGAGTGCAAACCCTATTGTGAACGGCGGACGCGAGGGGTCTAGGTGTTGTGCTCCTTATGAGAATCTAGCGCCTGATCATCTGAGATGAAGTAGTTTCATACCCAAACCATCCCCCACTCCCCTGTAAACCGGTCCTTGGTGCCAAAAAGATGGAGACCGCTGCCTTGCAATATATTCAGGAACCATTTCACACGCCAGTGGCACCAGTGGAACAGAGTCATTACATTCATGGAAATCAGAATTTATTTGTGGACAAAAAAATAGGAGTAGCTTGGAGTAGGATTTTTCCATAGTACAGGAAGTTATAGGGACAATATAGAGCCTATCTCATGAAGTTACATTCATCTTTAGGGTCCTGACTTTGATGCCATTACTTTGTAAATATTTTCTGACTCCCCTTATGCTTTTATATGACTTGCCAATTCTAATAATCACCCATATCTTTCCCATTTAACCCAACTTATACTCATACTCCCCTAATTCTGAGTCCCTTTGGTGCTCTAATGACATCTCTCATGACATTAGGAGACATATCTGTGCCTAATACCTACTCTTTCCTTCCTTATGCCGTTTCTCTAACTCTGAAGTCTGGGAGATTATGGACCCACTTAGAGCAAAGGCCACTTTCTGTAGCCTACAGATATTTCTAACTTCCGTTGAACTCCACTCACAAGCACGCAGGAAGCCGCAAGGCGGTGAAAGGTGTCATTTTAATCACAGTAGGATATTGCATATAAGTTGAATTTAATCTCAGCATACTTTGGAGTCAACATACCAAGCATTCGGACCTCTGTGCAATTTGCCCAATCTCATGCCTGTTTTTCCTTTCGTTAGATCACACTTCCAGAAATAGAGTTTCTAAGATTGGGGGATGTTCGTTTCCTATGTGTGCTGTAATAACTTACCGAAAACTTGCTGATTTAAACAACAGAGATTTAATCTCTCACAGTTAGGAATCTAAAAGTCTAAAATCAGTATCTCTTGACAGAAATCAAGGTGCTGGCAGGACCACACTCGCCCGGGCAGGGGGAGGGGTGGTTTTCAGGTCATAATCTGTGCCTTGCTTCTTCCAGTTTCTGGTAGCTATTGCCATTTATTGGCTTACAGCTACAACTTTCTACTCCATCTTCACATCACTTTCTCCTCTTTGTGTCCATGTCAAAACTCCCTGTCTCTCTCTTATAAGGATACATGTGATAACATTTAGGTCTCACCCTGATAATCTAGGATAAATCCTTCCTCTGAAGATCCTTAATTTAACCATATCTTTTGGCACATATTGTAATATTCACTCTTATGCTTTATAACATGATATTCACAGATTATGGGAACTAAGATATGGTCATATGTTTTGGGCCATTATTTAGCTCGCAACAGGGAGAGTACTCAGAAAAGAGAGATTCTATTTCTCTGATAACAAAAAATCTTCAGGAATGGAGTTCCTAATTTGGAGAGATGTCATAATTAATCCCACGCATAAATTCACATAGACAGTATATTCTGCCCTGTCTAATCAATTCTTTTACATCTAATGGAAAAATATATGGTCTATGATGATATTTTGGGACTCACACATTGCCCATTAGCAGCCACAAAGACTGTACCCATCTATGCTTTGTCTTAATCACAAACCACAACCAGGTCTAACTGATTCTTCTGCCAGTAAAGACCAACTGTAGGATCCCAAACAAAAGATATTTAAATTCATCTAATTTCCCAGTGAATTTCAGCACCATTTTTACTTTTTACACTTTACTGATTTTTAGACGCTACATAAGGGTTAAAGTTTTAAAGAGTAGAAAACAATAGACTCCATTTTTCTGCATTAAAAATTAAAAATGTCGGGCATATCAACATGCCTCATTTGACCCTAAACTTTATTAGAGCAGGGACTAATGACAATGGGGTTTTCTTTTTGTTCTTTCGCATTTAACAGTAGTGGTCACCGGAGGAAAACTGAAAGAAAGTAGTGGGTACGAGGCTAGGTGTCACGGAATTGGGGAAGATATAGGCTTTGTGACATCCAAGGTTGACATTAGCTTGCCATGTTAAAAGTCAGTCAGTTAGAACACAATAAAAATAATAAACTTGCCACTGAATTCAAACAAGTGTCTTTTTTCCTAAATGTTATTTTATGCTATAATATAAAGGAATATGACAAAGCATTTAACATAATTTCTTTCCTTCTGTAGATTCAGCCTATCAAAGACTCTTTTCTGCCTTGTGTTTTAGAATTTTTAGGATGCTTGCCATTACTCATTTAGGAAACAAGCATTCAGGAAATTAAAAATTTGGCTCTTCACAACTCTAAGTGGAAGAGTAATTTATATAGGCTTTAAAAAAATAAACTTTCAGAACATCGTTAATTTACTGCATTGTTTGGTTTGTCACATGACTTTTTAGAATAACAAAATCCATTTAATCTACAAACTCATGCTAATTTCCCCTTGAAAAATGCTCACCACAGTCTCTCTTGCCCCTGACAAGAGAGTTTTTTCTGACCAACTGGAGGCCATAAAATATACTGCAGGCTAAGAATTGTCTACACTACCCAACTCCCTCAGTAACAATGCCTGATAGGCGTAGAAAGATGACTAATGACTTATCATGTTTGCTGAACACATGGCTGGTAAGTGGAATTGCTAGGCTGAAGAAAAAGGTTAATGGGTCTCAGGGTGTGGATCCCATGGTTAAATTAAACTGACCTGGAAAATGCTGCCAAGGAGTTAGCCACTGTCTTCCCACCATATTGAAGGGAAGCTGAAATAGGTGACTTAATCTAGTGCAACTTGTTATATACTTTTGATAAAATAATAATGCTTTTTTTACTTTCATTTGTTTTTCTTGTTAGAAGTTTGTTTTAACATTGATTTGATAAAAGTAACATTTGCATTATTTAGGATTGGGGTTCCCTAAGTTACTTTAATCACTTCACAGCAACAGATTAAACATAACTTTATAGTAATCTTGTCCCACAAATGTCAGTGGATATATAGAGAGATAAATATCTATGCTTATATATTACTATTGCATGGCTAGAGAAGGAAATTCTACAAGCATGCTTATAGAACAGGCAATACATAAACAAGTACCCATAGCTGTGTTCTAATACAACATTTGTATGAACAATTAAATTGAATTTCATATAACTTAACATCTCACTAAATATTACATTTTTGATTATTTACCCCAACTCTTTGAAAATACAAAAAACATTCTCAGTTCTCAGGTCCTACATAAAAAGACCGTCAACAGGATTTTGTACATAGGTCTAGTTTTTGACCCTGCTTTAAGAAATAGTAGAGCTACAAAGTAGAACAAAAAACTTATTCCCCAAATCAACGAAAAAGAGACCTCACCGCCTTGCCTGACACTGAGAATCCCCTTATTAGTTTAACATGTATGTAAAAAGTACATTTATATTGTGTGATACCATTGAAATTTGGGGTTAAATTTGTTGTAGCAGTATGATAAATAATGTAGATATTTGAAGCCATCTAGACATATTAATATCTAAAATACAAATTATTTTAACACAGTCAAAAATGAAATAATAGAAAATGATTTCTAGCCTTCTTGGTTTCTAGTGAGACATCAATTCAACCACTCAAATAAAAATTTATTTTTTAAAAAATATTTACAAACTATTCTAACTTTCAAAGCATAGAATCTTGGTATTGGACTTGAGAGAAGAAATTTTAAAAGCAAAAATACAACAAAATATACCTCAGAGTCAATGCTGTGCTTGTGAATTTCCCAACGTGCAAAGTGAAAGAGTTCCAAAATCCAATTAATTTTAAGAAAACTCATGGAACCACATGAAGGCATTAAACTTATTTTCCAGTTTTTGTTTAACAACTCACTTTAAACAAGTATGCAAACATATCTATGTTCTAGTAGAAAATCAAATAAACTTCTTCTCTAAGTTACACACATAAATTTACACTCATACATTTACACAACCACTTGAGTGAATGATTATTAGACAGATTTTTTTCAAAGCTTAGAGAAATTTTTTATACAAAAATTACTATTTGAATAACATAGTCATTAAGAGAAAATAAATTATGACATAATAATCCCTTTGGTGAAGCTAAATTTTCAAGCCCTTGGACCAGAGTGAAACACAGATGTTGAATAAATGGTAAAGCTCTACTAAATATAGAACATGAGAAGAAATGATCATGCAGTTAATGAATTATTCATGGAGTCTCACATTCAATAATTATGTGAATCCTATGGGCCCTTAGGAGTGGGTCAGCATACTCATAGTCACGCACCATGGATGGCCAAAACTGTAGAACTTCAGTTTTCTCAAATATTTGAGGAATAGTATACATGTTTTTAACAGAAAATGGCTGCCTTTGGTATTTGCTTCAGCCTATGCTATTCAGATCCTACTTGAAGTAATTCTGTGGGAAGGTTTGATATCTGGGTGTTTTTTTTTTTTTTTTTTTTTTTTTTTTGAGACGGAGTCTCGCTCTGTAGCCCAGGCTGGAGTGCAGTGGCCAGATCTCAGCTCACTGCAAGCTCCGCCTCCCGGGTTTACGCCATTCTCCTGCCTCAGCCTCCCGAGTAGCTGGGACTACAGGCGCCCGCCACCTCGCCCGGCTAGTGTTTTTTTTTTTTTTTTTTTTTTTTTTTTTTTTGTATTTTTGTATTTTTTAGTAGAGACGGGGTTTCACCGTATTAGCCAGGATAGTCTCGATCTCCTGACCTCGAGATCCACCCGTCTCGGCCTCCCAAAGTGCTGGGATTACAGGCTTGAGCCACCGTGCCCCGCCTTTTTTTTTTTTTTTTCTGATGAGTATTTGAACTTAGTTTTTAGCTTCCTTGACAGAATTTTAAAATGTTGCCTTTATGTCCAAGCAACCCAAGAGCTGGTAAGAGATACTTTAACTTTTACCTCTTCCGGATGACACCTGACCTCCTTTTCCTCTATGTGAGACTCAGGAGAAACTAGCAATAGGTATGCATGCCATATTTATTTCTAGACAAAAATCATCACGAGTTCTATTTCAGCAAGTTAGTAACTAATACCCTGTTACCTCAAACTCTGCAAAAAGGACCCTCTGAAATACACTTAGAGGGGCAATGGCCGTATTGAGCAAAGTAAAGCAAGAGAGGAGTCTCTCTCTCTCATTTCAACATTTCCATAAGGTGTGAAAGAAGAAAAATTCAGAACGATTTAATTTCAAGCTTTATAATGCTTAAATCTCTGAAAAAGAGGTGAGAGGTGACTTATAGCAATGGACTGTAAATTCTTTAAAAAATCCACATACATATATTTCATAGCTGCAAATTATGACAGAAAAACTACTAATACGAAGTTAAGGTAGAAAATATGGATTTAATTGTTGGAAGATATAATGCAGAATAATTTCAAATAATTTCTTCAATAATAATATTTTACAAACTGACAAGTAAAAGTATCCCATTGATATTATTTCACTCTGTGTCCCCACCCAAATGTCCTCTTGAATTGTGGCTCTCATAATTCTCATGTTTTGTGGGAGGGATCCAGTGGGGGATAATTGAATCATGGGGGGCAGTTTCTCCCTACAGTTCTTGTGGTAGGGAATATGTCTCACGAGCCCTGATGGTTTTATAAGGGGTTTCCACTTTTACTTCTCTCTCATTCCCTTTTTTTGCCACCATGTAAGAAGTGCCTTTCACCTTTCCCCATGATTGTGAGGCTTCCTCAACCACGTGGAACTGTGAGTCCATTAAACCTATTTTTTTCCCCACTCTCGGGTATGTCTTTATCAGAAGCATGAAAACAGATGAATACACCCATAAAGTTATCACACTCTTCACAAAATGTAACTCAAAACGGATCACAGACCTAAATGTACAATGCAAAACTATGGCAAACCTAGAATTTAACAGAGAAGAAAATCTACATCACCTCGGTTTTGGAAATTCTTTTTAGATACAACACAAGGGGTATGATCCATGAAAGGCAGAATTGAAAAGCTGTATTTCATTACAATTAACAATTTTTGTTTTGTGAAAGACAGTGCCAAGAGAATGATGAGGAGACAAGCCAGAGACTGGGGGAAAATATTTGCCAAAGATATATTTGATAAAAGTCTGTTATTCAAAATATGAAAATAATTTTAAAAACTCAACAATAAGAAAAAAAAACCCAATTTAAAAATGAGCCTTGATAGACACCTCACCAAAGATGATATGAATATGGCAAATAAGCATATTGAAAGTTGATCTACAGCATATGTTATTTAGGACTTGCAAATTAAAATCATGGGATAGCACTATAAACTTATTAGAAAGGCCAAAATTCAAAACGCTGACAACACCAAAAGCTGGGGAGAATGTGGCACACTAGAGACTCAGATTCATTTCTGGTGGGAATGCAAAATGATAAAGCAACTTTAGAAAACAGTTCGACAGTTTCCTCTCAAACTAAACATACTCTTACCATAGGATCCAGCAATTGTACTCATTGGTGTGTACACAAAAAGTTTGAAAAGGTATGTCCACACAAAAGCTTGCAGACGGATGTTTATAGCAGCTTTATTCATAATTCCAAAAACGTGGAAGCAAGCAACACGTCCTTTAGTAAGTGACTGAATAAACTGTGGTATATCCAGACAATGAAATATTTGTCAGCACTAAAAAGAAATCTTAATGCATTAACTGGAAGAAGCCAACCTGGAAAGGCTACCTACTGTATGATTCTAACTACAAGAAATGCTGGAAAAGGTAAAACTACGAGACACAAAACAGACCAGTGGTTGCTAGGGGTTATTAGAGAGGAAAGGATGAATAGACAGATCATAGATGACTTTTAGTGAAACTACTCTGTATGACAATATAATGGTAGATACAAGTCATTTTAAATTTGTCCAAACCCATAGAATGTACAACACCAAGAGTCAACTCTAATGTAAACTATGGACTTTGAGGCCGGGGACGGTGGTTCACACCTGTAATCCCAGCACTTTGGGAGGCCGAGGCGGGCATATCATGAGGTCAGCAGTTTGAGACTAGTCTGACCAACATGGTGAAGCTCTGTCTTTACTAAAAATACAAAAATTAGCCAGGTGTGGTGGCGGGCACCTGTAATCTCAGCTACTTGGGAGGCTGAGGCAGGAGAATCGCTTGAACTCAGGAGGCAGAGGTTGCAGTGAGCTGAGATCAGGCCACCGTACTCCAGCCCCAGGAATAGAGTGAGACTCTGTCTCAGACAAAAAAAAAAAAAAAAAAGGCCAGGCGCGGTGGCTCACGCCTGTAATCCCAGCACTTTGGGAGGCCGAGGCAGGCGGATCATGAGGTCAGGAGATCGAGACCATACTGGCTAACACGGTGAAGCCCCGTCACTACTAAGAAATACAAAAAAAAAAAAAAAAAAAAATTAGCCATGCGTGGTGCGGGCGCCTGTAGTCCCAGTTACTCGTGAGGCTGAGGCAAGAGAATGGTGTGAAGCCAGGAGGCAGAGCTTGCAGTGAGCTGAGATCGCACCACTGCACTCCAGCCTGGGCGACACTGCGAGACTCCGTCTCAAAAAAAAAAGAAAAAGAAAGAAAAAGCTTTGAGTGATAATGATATAATGATATAGGTTTATGGATTGTACCAAATGCACCACATTGGAGGAATATGTTGATAATAGGGAAGGTTCTGCAGTGTGTGGAGGCAGTAGGTACATAGGAAATCTTTGCATCCTCAAAACAGCTCTAACAAAGGTAAGTATTTTAAAAAGAAAGGTAGAATGTTAGTTTATGTTTAAAACACATAGCAGAGGTGTTCTGGTTTGAATTGATGGTTTAGTGCTCTGAGAATACTAGTTCAGGGGTAATTTTCTATTCCCTCCCACTGCAGAAGTGAGTAATTTGATAGGTTTTAATGCATATTCTAAATCTTCCCAGAGATGTCAAAGTGCTTCAGAAACTGAATGTTTTGAATTTTTCCTTCTTTATTGTGCTCACAATGTAGATGCAAATAGATTATAGATCAATGTTATTAAACTACTTTTTTTTTTTCAAACTTGGGATCAGTATCTTCTTCCTAGAAGATTTCAGGGGGATCAACTCCAAAGAGCAAGATTTCAGTAGTTTAAATATCCTTATAGTGATTTTGTGAATCCTGGTAATTTTTTAAATCAGAAATCTTCCATTTTTATGCAGATTCTTCACAAATTCAAGAACCCGTTCTTCTCAACTATCTGTTTAGTTCTCGAGTGCTCTTGGGAGGTGTTGCTTCATTTAAGTACAAAATCAAGACGTATACTACCCACCTTGCTAAATTGGAAAATAAGATATCCATTAGCTTTATGATTTTTCCTCTTAGCTGTTCCCCACACCCTACTTAGTTTGAATTATTAGTCTAATATACGCAAATTATTAGTCCAATATATGTGAGAACATAATTTAAAAATTTTTAAATATTTGATTCTATATATAACGTTTGCATCAATTAAAAGAGCGATAATAAATATCGTAGCAAAATATAGTGGTCATTACTTAGTCTGTTAAGAACTATTCATCTAAATAATGTTTAAAAAATGATGTACTTTAAGTTTCAAATGAGGAAAATGAATCATGATGTAGAGTTGTTTTGTTTTGGAATACTTTCTAATAAACTTTTAACTCTCTAACTCCTTAATTCAATATACTATTTTTAATTGAATCTTTTTTCTGCTAGATGTAATTGACTGACTTTGTTTATAAAAAATGTTTTGCTAGAAGCATGACTAATCTTTATTTAAAAAAGAACTAGTTTTAGTAAAATTACAAAGAAAATATATTTTTCCCTCAAAATATTGGAGATGAAAGGGAAGAAAAAAAGGCAGTAAAGATTGAGCCATAAACACAAAGTAATAAATGTTTACATACACAAAAGCTGTCAACATACCTCTTTTACTATTTGTGCTATATATGTGTAGGTCATTTTAATAATCATTGATTATAGTAGCTTCCTCTGTCATTATAAGCAACAAGTGTATTTATGTAGAAAGGAGCTAGTCTTATGAAATTGACATAAATCCTTTTAGTATTCTATCCTTGTAAAAAAAAAAAAAGACAATGATAGTCATAGTTCGATAGACAACTCTTTAATAATTCTGCTGGCACCATAAAAATGATTAAAAAAAAAAAGCAACCTTTCATGAGGACCATAAATCAAAGAGAAATGACTAAAAATAAATTACTACATTATAAAAAGGTCAGACACTTAGATTACCATAGAAGGTACTTACGGAAAACATTTGCATTTCCTGTCAAGTGATCATAAGGCAAAGCATAGACAGGGAAGTTAGCATGCATTATCGCATAAAACATATGTCCATGAGATCAATTTATTTTTGTCCCATAATATTACATTTTTAATAAGATTCCTAATATCACTTTTTAAAATTAAGTTTTAAATATAAGACACAGTCACTTACTAGATTTGTTACTAAACATATAAATGCATCAATTTGTCATTTGCCAAAATGAGTAAATGGGCTATTTTAGGGTTTCGATTAATGTCTCATTCTACACGTCTTGTAGTTATTTGCCTACACACAGAAACAATTTTCCTTTTTTTCTTTTCTTTTTTTTTTTTTTTGTTTGACAGAGTCTCACTCTCTCGCCAAGCTGGAGTGCAGTGGTGCAATCTTGGCTCACTGCAACCTCCACTTACCAGGTTCAAGCAATTCTCCTGCCTCAGCCTCTGGAGCAGCTGAGATTACAGGCGCCTGCCACGGCGTCTGGCTAATTTTTGCACTTTTAGTAGAGACGGGGATTCACCATTAGGACGGGCTGGTCTCGAACTCTTGACTTCTAGTGATCCGCCCGCCTCAGACTCTCAAAGTTCTGGGACTACAGGCATGAGCCACCTCTCCCGGCCCAGAGACAATTTTCTATATGCATACAAACACACTACTGTAGGTGTGTGTGTGTGTGGGGGGGGGGGGGTGACAAGAAAACCTTTGAGTTGCTTTTAGCCCTGCATTAGAATATTGCTTTACAGCAATCCACTGGTGCACATAAAAAAAAAAAAAAACTTACATTGCATTAGTTTACCTAATATTTAATATTATATTCTTTCCATATTAATTTTGTTTATAATTTTATTCCCCCAGAATATAAGCTCCTTTTGAACAGAGATTTATGCATATCTTAATTTGCTCTATGCCTTATGACTAGAATACTCTGTAATACATAAGTGCTCAAAAATATTTATTTTAAAAACCATGAATAATAGACAATAATTGGTATCTATTCTTCATCTACCGCCATTTCATTGTTTAGAGCATTCAATTTATATTTTGTGTTTATTTTCACTTTAAAGTTCATTTCACAAATATTGATCATTTGTGTTATATTTTCTAATTCTGATTTTAGAACAGGGACATAGTTAAAGGTTTTACATTTCTTTAGAGAGAAGGAGCAGCCAGTATCAGGATCTCAATAGGCATTAGGCAGAAAATTGTTGGGGAATTGGATGTGCCCTCTCCATTACTATTGGATCTTCCCTATTACTCTTGGTATTTTGGGTCTTTTATTCTCTTCCTTTCATGATACTTCTCCTGTATCCTACATTCTACACATTTAAAGTCCATGAATATAGAAATATAGAGGAAGAAAATATGAATTGTGATGTTTTCTAAGTATTGACAGAAACACAAATTTCATATTTGTTACCATTATTTCTTTCAAAATAATGCATTTGACATGCATATTTTAAGAATACATCCTGAACCATAGTAATAAGCCTGAAAATATGTTAACTCATTGCATTATTTAACTCATCAATGTTCAATAAGACCACAATTAATGTATAAAAGAGACAGCCAAAAATGTCACATGAGTTATTAATCGGTATTATTTTATTCTAGAAATAATGGTAAAGTATCATATTTATTTTATCAAGAAATTTCCTAAAGTGTGTACTCTTGGATATAAATTTTCAGTCATATTATCAAGAGCCTTTTTCCTACACAAGGTCAGATATCTTTCACATAATATCATGTTTTTCCATCAAATGCAGACCAAGTATTTATCCTGGTAACACCAAAACTATAGGCAACAATATGATAATTAATCCAATGCAGATAATTTATCTTTGATATGAACCTTGTTATTAAACAAACTTTCTTTAAGAAAATCCAGCCACAAGTGAATTCCTCGAAAGTTGTATTATGTTTTATAATAAAGTGTAATGTTGGGAGATTTTTGTTGCTAAAAATGCCAATTTGGTGAATGTCAATTGAATTGTTTCTCACTGAAACAAAATCTAGAAGAAAACAATTTAAATTAATTGTTTAATTCAACTTCATGAGAATGCCATCTATTTGATCTATGGATGGATGCACAGATAGGTAGATAGATAAATAGAGAGAGGTTAAAACATTCACTTGCTTAATTTATTCACTCTCCTTCTTTATCTGTGGATATTACAAAGTAAAGTGCTTTTTTGGCAAACTAAATTGATTTTAAGAGCTATCTAATTGATAGGAGAAAGATTTTTTGTGTGTCTAGTATCCTTCTGATTTTCATTGAACAGGTTGATTGTTGATATAACAATCAATGGAAGTAGCCACATACGCTTGTAATAAGAATCCTAGTACGTATAAAAGCAATGACAACTCCATGCATTAATAAATTTGCTCACAAGGTATTTTGGGGAATTTTTAAAAATGTGATTGCCAAATTTACTCAAATTTCAAACGTGAATAAATTTCATTAATACAATATTAAAATGATGATACTATTGAATAACGTTAAAAGGGCTCACTGAATCCCATTTGACTCTATGCTAAAATCAGAAGAGCTTTTTCAAATGATAATCTAATTTTGCCACTATCTTGCTAAAAAATAATAAAACAAAACAATCAAACAACAAAAGAACTATAATTAAAATTTTAATGGTTTCCTTTTGATCTTTACATAAACAAAGAAGACCTTCACCTTACCTGGAGGCTATGGCATTGCCTGACTTCCCCATCTCTCTCTTCACTCTGCTCTCCTGGCTCTGAATGCCCAGCCACAATTTCGGCTCAACTGCTGGTTCCACAGCGAATCCCTCCCTGACCGATTACATTCCTTTCAGAAAGTTATGTTTTTCCCTCACCTCTCTCTCACGGAAAATCTCAATTCTCTTTCCAAATTGGAAATTTTTCATCATTGTTAGTATTTAACATGTATTATTAATGTTAGGAGACAATTCATGTGAATCTTTCATGTCTGCTCCTCTTATAAGCAAGGCACCAACTGCTCTGCTAGACAATCTTTTTGAGGAAGAGTAAATTGCAAAGAGACTTAGAACATAGAGATAATGCTTTCCTCTGAGAGAAAGGGCATAATTGTTCACTGTCCTTTATAATAAATATAATGTTTCCCTCTAGAGTAAAACAGAGGAAGGCTTACTACCGTTATAAAGTCTTGCTTATCTAAGTTCAGGATCTTTCTTCTGCAATGCAGTCCATGGTGTGTGCTGGTATCTGGCTGGGCCCAGCCATGTTGCCCCACCGGACTAGGAACAAGAGGACTTAATAAATACGCTGACGTTCCATGTTGCCTTCTGTTTCACAGGTAATCAAGTCCTTTATCTGTGACCCAGGAGTCTTTTACAAGCATCCATGGAATGAAATCAGGCAGATTTTGTTAGATTACAGGTAGGGTAAAATCTCAAACTCTTCATAGTTCTTAATAATGCATAAAAAGAGGAGGAAAAATATGAGCCATATAACAAAATATAAGGAAAACGATGGAGAAAAATAAGTTCCAAACAGGAGGGAATAGCAAGAAATTATGTAACCACATACATAAGAAAATAAAAGTCACACATAATATCACCACTCAGATATCCCATGCCAGTTTTTTGGTATATATTTGTATTTAGAAATGATCTATATATGTGTTTACTTATAATAATCTATATGATCTAGATATGTGTTTATTTATAATAATAATTTCTGATTATTAAAACAATGTTGTGATAAACACTCCTTCTCCATACTTCTATGAGATCTGGTCTGATTATTTCTAGCACATAAATTTCTAGAAGCAAATTTTCAAATCAAAGATGAAACACTTCCTGCTCCATTTCACTGCCTTCCGGAAAGGCAGTTTAAATGGTAATAAGTACTTTGAAAACAAACAAATAAGCAAAAGTGGTTGTGTTGCAGTTTTATATAGAAAGCTAAAAGCTGAAATGTTAACATTTGGAAAAAAAAAAAAAAAAACCCACAAAACTGAAGGAGGTGAAGGAAGAACCTATGACAATTCCAATTAGAGGAAACTGTGAGTAAAGTCACTCTGAGAAGCAAAACAGTTGGCTTGACCTGTTAGAGGAATAGCAAGTGGGCAGTGAAAAGTCAGATAAGCAAGGAGTATAAATGGTAGAAGAAAAGGTCAGAAATGTAATGGAAGCTCAGACTTATGGGGCTGTCAAGGGAGTCAGTCCACCATGAGGATTGGCCACCTGTACTTCCTCGTGGGGTATGCCAAGAATAGGCCCCGACTGTTCCTTATCCAAACTGTTTCCTGGGGTTGGATTTCCATCCAACAACCATGAGTTTGAGATAATATCTCCCTCAGCAAAGGGCAGGCTTGCTCCCACTTACTATAAAAGCGGCAAAGTTCCAAGCTCGATGTTCTTCTTCTCAATTGCAGTCCAATGTGCGAAATGGTATCCATTTCAGCATCAGTACTGTGCCCATGGAACTTTGGGACATGCGGAACCTACACAAATAGGAAGCTCTGGCTACTGCTTTTGCTGTAATAAAGTTCTAGTTTAACAAAGCCAGGAATCTTATGCTTTCTGCCAGCGTTCATGAAACAGTAACAGGCTAACTTTTAGTTTGCAAGTAGGGTAAAATCCCAAAACTTGCACAGCTCTTGACAAAGTCATGTTGACCACTGTAAATGTAAAAACCATTTTGGTTTTTACCCTGAGTGATAAGAAGGATTATTATAGAGTTTGAGCATGAGGGTTAATGTGAGGAGTAAGAAAGATCACTCTCAGCTGTGTAGACTGAAACAAAACTACAATAAGACAAGGATGACGCAGAAAGCCACATAGGAAGTAATTCCAATAACACAGGCAAGACATGATTCTGGTATAAACAAAAGTGATAGCAGTGGAGGTGATGAGAAGTGGCTGCACTCTAATATATTTTGAAGATAGAGATAACAAGATTTGCCTAAAGGTTATATGTGGTGTACAATAAAAAAAAAAAGATCATGATGAATTACTAAAAGGCTTGAGCTAGAATTAACTGAATTTGTATGAAAAGGTCAGGTTTGGAAAGTTCAGATTTTTCCTACCATTTTTGGTTTCCTAAGAGGTTTGATCATGAACTAGTATTGAGGGGTATTGAAATTTAATAAATATCTGCATCTAATGAGAGGATGTTAAGTTTTATTTCTTTTATTATATTAATTACATTGACTATTTTTTGGATTTTAAACCAAACTAGCTTATTTTCTTAGAATAAGCAATACTGAGCTGTGATGTATTATCATTTTACATAGGCTTGACTATGCTAATTTTATTTATTTATTTATTTTTTTATTTTTTTTTTTTTGAGACGGAGTCTCGCTCTGTCGCCCAGGCTGGAGTGCAGTGGCGCAATCTCGGCTCACTGCAAGCTCCGCCTCCCGAGTTCACGCCATTCTCCTGCCTCAGCCTCCCGAGTAGCTGGGACTACAGGCGCCCGCCCCTGCGCCCGGCTAATTTTTTCTATTTTTAGTAGAGACGGGGTTTCACCATGGTCTCGATCTCCTGACCTTGTGATCCGCCCACCTCGGCCTCCCAAAGTGCTGGGATTACAGGCGTGAGCCACCAGACTATGCTAATTTTAAAAAAGAATTTACATATGTATTCATGAGCAATATTAACATATACTTTTTAAAAGTTCTTGCCTGATTTTAATATTATTAATCACAAGTAATTTTTAAAAATTCAGATCTATTAATTAGAAGTGTGTATATAATATTTGTTTTTCATCATTAAAAATTTAAAACAATTAATGAGGAAAACACCTATGTCTAGAGATTTCTGTTTTGAATGAGATAAGTTAAATTTTTCTAGAAGTTTGTACGTTTAAGCAAAAGTGCCAAATTTATTACAGTAAAGTAGTTGCTATAATTAGCACTTAGGATCTTTTTAATGTCTGTAGGATCTCTAGTTATCCAGTGGCACACCTTTCCCCATGTTTGATACTGGAGATTTGTCTATTTTTCTAGAAAATTCTTGATAGGGGTAAATCTTTTTTATTAGTTAGTCCCCCTAAAACCAACTTTAGGTGAGCTGATTTTCTCTACTATGTATTTGATTTATATTTGATTTGATTTACCTTACATTTATTATTTCCTTATTTCTATTCTCTTAGTTTTAATGACTGATTCTTATTTTACTGTCTTGAGTTAAATACTTAAAGTAATTCTCAACTTTCTAAAAATTTTCTAATATACCAAATTTAAGGTTATATGATTCACACTAACATGGATTTATCTATATTCCAAATGTCTTCACATTTTCATGTTTGATAATCTTATTTTCATTCAGTTTGAAACATTTGCTAACCTTAATTGTAACTTTTTCTTTGATAGTGGGTTATTTACAAGAATATTCCTTGATATTCACACTTTGAGAACTTATTTATTTTTTAATTGATTACTTTTAGCTGAATTCCACTATGTGTAAGAACATAGTATGAAAAAATAGTTGAGATTTGCATTATAACCCGAAGTATTTGTCCTGGTCACAACAAAAGGTAGATTTTTGGTAGATATGGAAGGAGCAAGCATAAAAACTGCTTGGGAAGAGAAATTGATGTCATTTTACCATTGATTATGTGCAAGAATGAGTTTCCTCTGGAGCTTTGATTTGTAAACTTACATTTCTATAAAATGAATATGAATACAGGAAGTATATATTCATAATTACTTGAATTAAAGACATCTTGAATTTCAGATGCTGGTGATTAATCTGGTAAAAAATGTTTAGTAGGTAATTGCAAGTTTATAACAAACTCAGAAAAGAATATAAGTACAAAGTTTTAGAATTCATGATAAAAAATGTGAAGCCATTATTTTAATTTATAGATACAAATGAAATCTCTGAAAAAAAAGGATGTGGGAGAAAAGAATAAAAAATATTATTTTGTGCACACCCTTTTAGGAGACAGGTAAAAAAGAGAAGAAAATGAAGACAATAGAAAAAACATAATCAACATTTAGTCAGTAAATAAATACAACATAACACAGTACCAGTCACACTCTAGTTAAACAAAAAGGGTAATCATGTAGTGTGATACCACAGATGCTAAAGAAGAAAAGAGTTCCAAGAAAAGAGGTGCTAATGTGCAAAGACAAATATATCAGTGGTTATAAATAAGAACACCAACCTTTTTTGAGTATCTATTGTTTGATTAGATAAAGACACACACACACACATACACACACACAGAGAGATTCTATTTACATCCTATGAAACATATAAAACATGTTTATATGTTTGTATGTATTATAATCCATGTTTACAAAGCAAAGATAGAGGCTCTATACAGTTAAATGGCATGCTTGCCCTACCAGAAGCTAGTATTTGGTAGAACATAGATTCTTTCTTTTTCCAAAGTGACCCTCAGAAAGAAAAGATGGATTTTAGTAATGTAACATAATTAAAAACTAGGTGATGGAATTGAGGGGAATGAAAATAGACGGCAAAAATTTACTTGGAGAATGCAGTTGAGAGTTAATGTCACACCCATAACATGGATTCATTCTTTTTTTCATTTATTCTTTCAATGCATATTTACTTTAGTATTTATTCTGCAAAATAAGCTATACAAGATGACGGGGATAAAAGAGTTCAGCATACATAAAAGAATGCCAACAAAGCAATAAAAACAAATCTCACAAGAACTTTCTTCTTATGAAGATAACAGTAGGGTGGGAAGAATTGTGAATTTTAAAGAAGACCAAAGAGATGTAAAATTGTGACTACCATAGTGCAAGGAGGGAGATCCAGAGTTCCATGCAGAAAATGATACCTGAGCTGGGATCTGCAGGAAGAGAAGTTATTTGGCAAATAACATGCGTCTAAGTTTGTGACTGGCCTGGGAGGAAGAGGCTGTAGCACATATAACCCATAGTAGGAGCTCATTGAATACTAATTGGTTTCTAAATTGATCTTATCTAATCACCTCAGTCTTGTTAAAATAGTTCAAAACCAGAGTTTTGATCATAATATTCTGAATAATAAATCACAGTATCCTTTTGTTTAATAGAGGAAAAGCTGTTCCAATGAATATATTTCCAACAAAATTGGTAAACATAATTGAATTTATTTCTCTTGTTTAAGGCCATTGCTACTAGAAACATAAAATTAAGAGAAACTAGAAACACATAAAGTAAAATTCCTTTAGTTGAGTTACTTTTTTTCCAGGTTTTATTCGGCAATAAACAGATAACTTGATTTAATGATTCCACAAATTAACATTTTCTGTAGTACTAAAGCAAAGACATCTAAAATGGGATTCATAAAATACATGAGGAAAATGGACATGAACATGCCATGACCAAGTGTATATGTCACACATGGTGAGCAGTCAGACTGGTCAATGACATCTTTTCTGCTATTGCTGAAACAATCTAGGAATGATTCTCAGGAGAGAAGAAATATTTGTTCTGGTGATTCAGTTATCCTTCTGACTATGATGATATAATAATATCTAGAAATTACCTTTTGAGTGTGAGCCTAGATTACAACATCCTCTCTTCTCTCAGAATTACCAGGTGATTTGGTCTGAGTTTCAGCCACTACAGCCTCCCTACCGAAGTCCGCAACAGAGACACTGACTGTTCTATACAAAGAGCTGTGGATTCTGCAGCTGAGGCAGGATAGGGAGTCAAGGAAGTGACCATGTTCTTGGGAGGCAGAAACCATGGTGATGGTACAATCAACACAATAGGCCTCAGCATTTGCATTGTAATTGAGTTCATTCAAGCAAAGCTATCTTCAGTAGTGACTTTCTCTTCTAGTCAGCATGTGTATTTTGATTTTACCTGTCCTCAAACTGACCCTTAGCTCATTATAATAATAAAAAACAAACCCCTGGAAAGAGATTTAAGATGCTAATGAGATATGTGAAATATGAGCAAACATGTACAGCTACTGTGCATGAGCACCCAGAACATAAGACAGCAAAGATCAGAACTTGGGAGATTCCCTTTACAGGAGTCTTACATTCTTTATAAGGAGGTGGGAAGAAGAGTTACTAGTAAGTAAGCACTAGTTGCTACTACTAGTGCTTACTACTAGCAACTAGTGCTTACTTACTAGTTACTCCTCTTCCCACCTCCTTATGAAGAATGTCAGACCCCGTTAAGGAAGTCTCCTGAGTGCTGATCTTTTCTGTCTCATCCTTATGAGCAGCCCATCCTGAATTCCCTGTCTTTCAGGGTGAACTGTCTATTCTGCACCTAATTTTCCAAATATTATTTTTCTTTTGCAGTAAATTACTCTATACCGCACTTCTTTTGCTGTGTGTCTCTTGTTTACATTCTTTTAAACCAAGAAGTCAAGAACCGAGGTGTCACATTAGCCATCAACACAGTCACGTTTGGTCACAGTTAAAACAGATTCAGGAGGGCTGTCAGGCAGAAGCTAGGCCCGTCAATTTACACCTCCCAAGAATGTAGAAAAAAGCTGGTCAATTTCTATGGGAATTTAAAACCATAAGAAAGTAAACTTAGAATCTGTGGACAAGAGAAACAGAAAAAAAATGGATCCTTTTCCGTCATGATTTTGTCCTTGGGATTAGAAAAAGTGAATTTAAGAAAGACATCTTGGTTATCAACTCCGGGATGAAACAGAGAACCATTAGAAGAGGGTTTATTTCCTATGTCTTGTAACCGTTTCCCTTTTTATCAATTGTAGTATTATTCCTTCCAGCTACAGTCTGAAAGCTAAAATATCTAGCAAGAGGGGATTTTTTTTTTTTTTTTTTTTTTTTTTTTTTTTTTTTTTAATATAGTGTTGTCCTTTCAAAATTTTAGTATCTGTGGGTAGCTGGCCTCTAAGATGGTCCTCAGTGATCCCTGCCTCTGGTTCCCACCTTTGTGTGATTCTTCCTCTAGAGTGTGAGCTAAACTCACTGACGTTCTTCTAATACACAGAAGACAATCGTGTTGAAATGTCTATGATTAGGTTACAAGAAGACTGTGGCTTCCCTTAGTGGGTGTTCACTTTCTCTTGCTCTCTCTTGAATTACTTGAGCTGAGGAGCAGGCTGCAGAGTTGTGAGTAGTCCTATGGTGAGTTCCTGGGGCATAGTAAGAATTGAGCCACTAGAGAACTGTGTGGTGAGCCTGGATGTGAATCACTCAGCCCCAGGGAGTCTTGAAATGACTCTGGCCTAGCCAAAGCTTGAAGACAACTTCATGAGAGACCTTAAGCCAAAGGCACCCAACTAAGCTGCACTCAGACATCTGACCCATAGAAACTGAGAAGAGTGTTTGCTGTTCGAAGCCACTAAGTTTTCCAATAATCTATTATATAGAAAAAAAAAAGCTGTTATAATGTAATTTGATATTTTAATACATAATTTTATAAACATTTAAATGTTACCATATCTCCCTTAGACATCCTAACAAAATATAACTAGACATTAAAATATGGTTAATAAATGCACTGTGTTAAGTGTAGGTCAGTCGGTGTTTCCATTTCTTGATTTGTTTATTTTTTTAATTTTTTAGACGGAGTCTTGCTCTGTCGCCAGGCTGGAGTGCAGTAGCACAACCTTGGCTCACTACAACTTCCGCTTCCTGGGTTCAAGCGATTTTCCTGCCTCAGCCTTCCGAGTAGCTGGGACTGCAGGTGCGCACCACCACACCTGTCTAGTTTTTGTATTTTTAGTAGGGACAGGGTTTCACCATGTTGGCCAGGATGGTCTCAATCTCCTGACCTTGTGATCTACCTGCCTCAGCCTCCTAAAGTGGATTAAAAACAACAACAACAAAAAAAGGTTAAAGCAAAGGAGACATGACCTCTGGAAATACTGAGAAATCCTTTCCCTCAAAACAACTTCCAATTTTTATAGAACACTATATATATTTCAATAAATGGATACTATTCTATTGAGGCAAAATGCAAAAAAGAATGTAAATAAGCCAAAAACTCAAAAGCAATGGGGCAGAAAAGATTAGACTAAGAATACCCTATAGAATTTGGCATAACACTTAGAAAGTATCACAGGTGTTGATATTTGCATGATACATTCAAGCAGAATTTATAGCAGCTTAGCAGCTGTACTGTAAATAGTGTCTTATAAAAAGTCTATTAAGCAATAATTACTATTCAATATTCATGGCTTAATTAAAGTGACTTGTTGCAATTTTAAGCCATTTTAGAATCATTATGTAAATCTTTGACATGTGGAAGTTGTTTATATTAGTTAGTTTGGGAGGAACTGTGTGCATATATTCTGTCTTCTTTTCTTCCATACCAGGAAAGAAGAAAACATTGCATCCCGTGTAAATAGTTTTTGTGTGCTTTTTATGTCATTTTAACAAAATTTTCAAAAAATTCTATTTGATTTTCTTGACAGCTTGTTCTTCAACGGCATTGCTTTAACATGTGCAAGAACACACCAATTAGAAAACATTTTATATCACACTTCAAATTCTAGTGATGCGAATTTTAAAAAATGACAAACTGATAATTGCTTCTGTAAAGTTTCTAAACAAATTCCAGTGTGTTTGGAGTACAGATATCTGTTTAATGTCCACCCATAGGAAAACACTGATTTCCAGATATTCATAGACACTGGTCATAGGCATTTCTTTAGGAGTCCCCAGGCAGTGAGAAAACACATGAGCCATGCATATCTTCTGCAGGCATAAAGTGAGTTAAAAAGAGATATAATATTTAGTATAAAAAAAGATAATAGTAAAAAGTCAGAATGTTTTGGAACTTAATGACATTGTTTAGTGAAAGTTTACATTAAAATTTGACAAAAAGAAGACACATCATGAAAACACGGAAACATCAAGTTAAAAACCTCAAGTAGTTGTTCAATTTTTTACAGTTCAGTGAAAACATAATGAATAATTGGAAGGGAAAAATGTTTAAGTAAAACTGAAAAGTACATAATGTATTTCTATTTTGTTTACATTAGATATCATTTTGAAATATTTCAGGGTGTTACTCAAAAGTATATTCTTATTTCTTGTGGCTTGCCATGACAATTACTAAAGTGTTCATATGCTTTTCATGTAAACTCCACGTCCTTTAGTTAGATGTAACTCTTCCACATGTATATATACTTTAAAACATTATGTGATACATGATAAACACATGAAATTTTATGTTAATTAAAAAATAGGCCAGGCGCGGTGACTCCTGCCTGTAATTCCAGCCCTTTGGGACACTGAGGCAGGCGGATCACTTGAGGTCAGGAGTTCAAGACCAGCCTGGCCAACAATGGCGAAACCCCATCTTTGCTAATAATACAAAAATTAGCCAAGCATAGTGGCCCATGCCTGTAGTCCCAGTTACTCAGGAGGCTGAAGCAGGAGAATCACTTGAACCTTGGAGGAGGAGGTTGTGGTGAGCTGGGATTGTGCCACTTCACTCCAGCCTGGGTGACAGAGTGAGGCTGTCTCAAAAACAAAAAAATTTTTTTTTAATAAAAAAATTTTAAGAAGTACAGAAAATATTCTTCAAAACAGAGAAGTGTATTTTTTTTTAACCTCAAAGGGAGGGGATTGTACAGATATATGAATATCCATTGCTGACATGATATTCTATCATTCCCCCAATATGTCTGTATTTCTTACAATGGCATATCTCCTCTATAACAACAAGGCGACCATCTGAATGAGGACATAAGATTGATACATCACTCCCATCTAACCCTCATTTGAGTTCTACTCATTGTCCCGATAATGTCCTTTTTAGAAAATGAATGTAATTTAGAACCATACTTTTTGTATATAGTTGACACTTTTTTAATGTCCCCTTTAGTCTGAAACAGTTACAGTTCTTCAGTGTTCTGTTTTTCTTGGAGAGGAGTGGCTTTCGTAACATTTATTCCTCTAAACATTATAGGTCAATTATGTTGTAGAATGTTTCTCAGTTTGGGTTTATCTGATGTTCCTTAAAGATTAGATTGAGGTTATGCAACTTTGGCAGGAGTATCACAGAAATTACATGTTATTTTTGTCACATCTTCTCATGTGGCTCATAATTTTGTTTTTTCCTTTCAGAGTGACAATAACTTCTATCACTAGATTATGGTGGCATCCTCCAGTATTCCTCACTGTAAAGTTATTCATTTCCCTTTGTAGTTCAAAAGTATTTGTGGTGGAAGTACTTTAAGACTATGTAAATACCCCATTTCTCATCAAATTTTCATTTTATTCACTCATTTATTTATATTATTGATATGATTTCAAATTGTATTCAGTGGGTTGTAATTTGGTGCCATCATTATTATGGTGCTTGAATTCTTTCACATGTCCTGTTGCAGGCCCTTCACACTGACTTGTATGTCCTTTTGATATACCACTATCAATCTTTGAGCACTTCTTTGCTTTCTGGAACAATACGATGTTCTTGGCTCATGTTGTTAACTTTGTTTCAGTTTGGATTCAACCATTACTGCAAGAAGCCTTGGCCTTTTTTGGTGGAGGATGATATTTAGAAACCAAGAGCTATGAACCAGGTGTACTCATTACAGTGGGGATATAATTACTCCCTGGCACCCTCAGTAAATAGATATAGGAAATACATTCATTATGTACATCCATATATACATATAAACACCTATATTTACATCTATATTCATTTTTATAACCATATGTTTTCCAAATTATAAATCATTATGATTCTAACACTTCAAGATTTATTATGACTTCCTCCCTTTCATATTTGTAACTCTGTTCTAAAACAAGAAACCAGTCTCTGATTTTCTTTCATATGTTATCTGTTAGACAGATTCTCCTGACATAATCAGTTTCCCATATAGATTCTGCCTAGAGCTTCACACTGATTTCCTTCTTGTTTCTGCCACCCATAAACATACAGCCATCACCACTTACTTTCTCACCCTCTCCTAATCAGTCTGTGTCCTGCGCAGTTACCCTCCTCACTCCAATTGACCACCGATATCTCATGCTTAGATGGCATCCCAAGTTGGGTTCTGATCCTCTGCACAAGACCATCACTCAATGGGCATAGTTGATGTCTCATAGTATTCACATAGTGTTCCTGGGTAAGTACATCCTGCTTCTACTGGTCAGGCTCCAAAACCTCCCACAAGATCACACAGGTGTAGTATTCCTTCTTTACCCTAGATGGGAATTGATACTTCATTCTGAGCTTTCACACCTTCTCCACCTGGGGTGACAACCTCCCATACTCTGTTCCACTTAAAGCCTTCAGGAATTAATTTTTCAGAAGTAGTAAAAGAGGAAGAACCTCCTATTCTCTCTTAACCCCATTTCAATAAGGTGTCTGCCCTAACCACTCCACACAACTTTTTTCATTTTGTAAAAAATATATTTATTATTGATTGGCTAGGACCACAAATAACTATGATAACCATAGGCCTTGTTTAACTGGAACATTCTTAATTTATTTGATTATCTCTCTTTTGCTCATAAAAATGTCCCAGTTTGGAGAGTAATAATTTACTCTCCAAACCCCCACATCTTACAGTTCTTGATACGGTTGCCTGAGTAATTGTCTCAAAACATAACTCAGGCCATATACTCCTTCGTTTAAGACCCTGCAATGGCTCCCCTTTCCATTCAGAGTAAAAGCCAACAGCCTTACAAAAGTATACAATGTCTTACATAATCGGACTCTCTCTTATTTTTCAGAGCACATCTAATTCATTTCACCAGGCTCAGTCTGCTCCTGTGTGTTGGCCTCCTTGCTGTTCCATGAGCAAGCTAGCATATTCCTGCTAATGTGTGCTGCCACAAATCCTTTGCTCTAGCTTTTCTTTCTGCCCAAAATACTCTTTCCCAGACAGCCAGGTGATTAGCTTCCTCAGTACTTCAAATCTTGGCTTAACTATCACCTTCACAATGAAGCTTTCCCTGACCATCATCCTCTTCAGCGCTGCATTCTGGCCTCGCCCTGTCTCTTTGGCATATCAGAATCTCTTCCCCTACTCTACATTTTTATAGCACTTGGACCATAAAAAATATCCTAGTTACTTTGTGAATACTTGTTAATGCTTTTAGTTTTTCTCTTTACACTATAATGTAAGTACAGCATGGGCAGGAATGGTGTCTGGTTCCGTTTTCTCACAGATAGCACCTATAACAGTATCTGGCACATTGTGGATGAACAATACATAATTGTAAAATGAATAAATGAAGGTGTTAAATACAAAACAATCAACATCATCTATGAAAAACCCCAAAATATTTTGATTTAAGATGGACAATAATTTTCTCAATCTGTCATCTCTAAGCTAACTACACCAAGTTTCCTTAAAATGTATCTTAAAATACCACTGAGCATTTTACCTGATACCCTCCGATAATGACCAAATTTCAGGCCCTATTTTTTTAAGAAATTAGAAGTACCCATTATTTTACCATGTAAAATTAACTTATTTGTGCTTCTGAAATAACAAGTCACAAATTTTTCATCTCCTATTACTTTGCATTACCTCTAACATAGAAATTATATTGTAATTATATAGTCAACCAACAGCCCCATGTTTTGTCCTAACTTTTGAATTTTGGGGCCAATGAATATATATTTATAGTTTAGCATACTGAATATGTCACCTTTTTTATTACTACACACAGATTTTCTAAACTTTTAGAGTGTTATCATGTTCTAAAAATTCCATAGCACAAATATCGCATGATTTCCCAAATGTTCATTCATTATAACACTGTACAGAACTTTATTTACCAAAGCATTTTTCCCAATAGTAGCAAAGTTTTGCATGCAACTTTTGCCACCTTTGAAAATAGTTTTCCTAAGGAAACATTCTCACAAATGAGAAAGAATGTAATGTGTTGCTATTCTGATTACAATATCACTGGCAATAAAAAAAAAAAAAAAAGAAAAACATAATCGTTTTTTCTGCTAAAACTCACCAGCACTACATTTAATTTTTGATCCTAGTTTGGTTGCTTAAATATTTTATTGAAACATTCTCCATGTTACTTCTTTTATTTCCACTAAAAATGTTATTTTAAATTGACATGTCATAATTGCACAGATTTATGAGGTGCAGTCAGATGTTTTGATAAATGTATACATTGTTTAATGATCAAATAAGGGTAATTAGCATGTCCAGCTCCCCAAATATTTATTAGTTTTTTGTTTTAGTGGTGAGAACATTCAAATCACTCTCTTCTAGCTTTCTGAAATATACAATACATTATTGTTAACTATAGTCAGCCTACTGGGTATTACAACATCAGAACTTATTTCTCCCAACTAACTGTAACTTTGTACCTATTGTCTAACTTCTCCCCATTCTTTCCTCCTTACCACTTTCCCCAGCCTTTGGTAACCTCTATTCTACTCTCCTTCTATGGGCTCAACTTTTTAAAAGTCCACATATGAGTGAAAACACACTAATTTGTCTTTCTGTGCCTGGCTTATTTCACTTAACAAAATGTCCTCTAGGTTCATCCCTATTGTTGCAAATGACAGGATGTTCTTAATGGTAGAATAATACTCCATTGTGCATGTATACCACATTTTCTTTACCCATTTATCTGTTGATGAACTCCTAGATTGATTCCAATCTTGGCTATTGTGAATAGTGGTGCAATAAACATGAGAGTGCAGATATTACTTTTACTTGCTGATTTCATTTCCTTTGAATATATAACCCAGTAGTAGGATTGCTGGATCATATGGTAATTCAAGTTTTATATTTTTTTGAGGAATCTCTGTACTATTTTTCCATAATGAGAGTACTAATTTGTATTCCTAGCAATGGTGTATAGGAGATCCCTTTTCTTCCCTTCCTCACCAACATTTTTTTATCTTCTGACTATTAGACAACAGCCATTATAACAGTGGTAAGATGATAGCTCATTGTGGTTTTGATTTGTATTTCCTGATGATTAGTATGTTGAGCTCTTTTTTTTTTTCATATATCTGTTGGCCATTAATGTGTCTTCTCTTGAGAAATATCTATTCAAGTATTTTGCCCATTTTTAAATCAGGCTGTGTTCTATTGAGTTATCTGAGTTCCTTTTATAACAGGTTGGTGCACAACTAATATTTTTGTATGTTAACCCCTTGCCAAATACAGAGTTTGCAAATATATTCTCCCATTTTGTGGGCTGTCTATTCACTTTGTTAATTGTTTCCTTGCTGTACAGAAGCTTATAGTTT
This sequence comes from Macaca fascicularis, assembly GCF_037993035.2. NCBI lineage: Eukaryota > Metazoa > Chordata > Mammalia > Primates > Cercopithecidae > Macaca > Macaca fascicularis. The sequence goes on from NC_088379.1 coordinate 171,807,845, forward strand.
GATAGCATCCCATCTGTCTATTCTTGCTTTGTTGCCTATGCTTTTGAGGTCTTATTCAAAACAATTCTTGCCTAGACCAACATCGTGGAGCTTTTCCCCCATGATTTTTTTTCTAGTAGTTTCATAGTTTCTGGTCTTACATTTCAGTCTTTATTCTATTTAAGTTTATTTTTGTATATGTTGAGAGATAAGCATCTATTTTTATTATTCTGCATGTGGATATCCAGTTTTCTCAACATCATTTATTGAAGCAACTGTCCTTTTCCCATTATGTGTTCTTGGCTCCTTTGTCAAAAATCAGTTGGCTGTATATGTGTGAATTTTTTTCTGGGCTCTCTATTCTATGTTAGTCTATGTTTCTATTGGTCTATGTTTCTATTGAGGCATAATATACGGACCTTAAAAAGGATTCATTTTTAACTCTACAAGTCAATGGTTTTAAATAAATTTCTACCACAATCTAAATTCAATTCAATTTCTCTGTTAGCCCAAATGATTCTTAGCACCTATTGGCAACACACTCCATCCCCCACCCCCAGGTCCAGGCAGTCAATCATCTACTTTCTGTCTCTATAGATATGCCCTTCCTGTATATCCCATGTCAATTAAATCATTCAATATGTGATCTTTTGGAACTGTCTTCTTTCATGTAGCATAACTTTCTGAGACTCATCCTTGTTGACTCTACTACTAATTCACAGCAAAAATGTACAGTATCTATTATATGTTCACTGAAATCCTTTCTAATGTTAACTCTTGGTTCAAGGTTGTTATTTTTTATTAATCCAGGAAACTATTAAGTGAAATCACTGATATGTAAATTCATGATTCACACAAATTATTTTTTAATTACATAGTGTACAAACATACAAAAGCCTTTGTTAATATTTCTGGGTTAAACAGAGAAATGTATGAGTTTCCACGTCTAGGAAAAAGTATCAATATATTTTTAAAGAATATTGTATTGTCATAATACCTGTATTTATTTTAATCAAGTATTCTCACTCACTCCCTTGAGCTGCCTCCTGTGTTACTAATTTGCCATTCCTATAGGCACTCAAAAGCCATGACTACCACAGATTAAACAGGCTCTATGAATTTCAGCACATGTCAGTAGCTCATCAGCATTGTTTTGAGTATTTTCTAAAACAAAGAAATATAAATTAGTAAAAAGTTTTATTTTACAAATATATAATTTATAACTATATTTATTACTTTTATTTTTTTGCTCTAACCCAACTTGTATGTCCCTTGACACACTGTTTCTTCAGCCCTTTCAAGCAATGACTTTTATTTTCCCCTCTTACGTGACTGACATCATGAGCTGAGAAGCAGGATAGATGTCTCTATCTCTCGTCTGTCACTTTTCCTGGAAAGCGCTCACTTTTGAATCTCACATCATCGAATTTCACCATCTTTCCTCTTTACAGTCCTCTATAGAATCCAGACTGTCATTATTCCTCAATGGCTTTTGTTCCTGGTACATGGTCACTAACTCCAACAGTGTTAGTTGGTGAGTTTAGTATCCGTTTAGAAGATACTTTGGTGAGTTTAGTATCCATACAGAAGATACGTTCATTACTTTTGATAACCATGATCTTTTCCTCCACCCAAATTCAGCCACTCACTTCTACGGTTATACATTAGCTCAGGTTACATTAGTCCCTCATTATTTTGAGGGTTATGTGCCAAGCCCCCCAGTAGATGCCTGAAACCATGAATAATATTAAACCACACACACACACACACACACACCCCCACACATGCACACACACACACACAGATCTTTTTCTATAGATCCATATGTGTGATAAAAATTTGATGTATGAATTAGGCACAGTAAGAGACAGACAACAATAATTAAAATGGAGTAATTATAGCAATATGCCAGCAGCACTGTGCTTGCACTTTGGGGCCACTGTGAAGTATAATAAGGGTTGCTTGAACACACTCATTGTAATACCTTGACAGGCAATCCAATAACCAAACCAGCTACTGACTGACAAATGGGTAAGTAGCACATACAGTGCAGGAACCCTGGACAAAGGGAGCATTCACAGAGCAAGAAGGCATGAGACTTCATCACACTACCCAGAGCAGCAAGCCAGTTAACACATTGTTTCTGAAATGTTCCATTTAATATTTTTAGAATGCAGTTGAAAATGGGTAACTGAAACCACAGAAAGCAGAACCATAGGTAAGGAGAGAGTACCATATTACCAAAAACTGTAGAATCTCCATATTCTCACATCTAAGCCCACTCCCTCTCATACCCAACTCCCACAATTCTTCTACTTTACCAGAATCTTCTCAGTCTCCCTCGCCATGCTTATTTCTCCCTTCTCCACTTACCCAGTTTAGAATCCATAAGTTATTACTAAACTCACTCTCCTGCAAACATTCTCATCTTCCTTGCTTCTCGCTTGCTTCATCATACACAGTTAGCAATGTCCCAAGTCTTCCCTTGCACTCATGCAGTTGTACATATTTAAAAGAAAACCTGGCTAGGTGTGGTGGCTTACACCTCTAATCCGAACAACTGGGGAGGCAGAGACAAGCAGATCCCTTGAGACCAGGATTTCGACACCAGCATGGCCAACATGGTGAAACCCTGTCTCCAAGAAAAATACAAAAAGTTAGCTAGGTATGGTGGCAGGTGAATGTAGTTCCAGCTACTGGGAGGCTGAGGTGGGAGGATCACTTGAGCTCAGGAGGCAGAAGTGACAGTGAGCCAAGATCGGCACTGCCCCCCCGCATGGGTGACAGAGTCACATCCTATGTCAAAAGAGAGAATAATAATAAACACAAAAACAAAACCCCCACATGATGTGAATATTTTGCCTCATTTTAAACTAATAACCACTAAATTCAAGTGGGCCCTGAACTCAGGCATTATTTTCCTGCAACGATGACTCTTCATTCTCTCAAAGTACACTTCCCTTTAGTAATAATGCATCAGTCTGAACTCCCAACTTCCTCATTCCCTGAATGTGTCTCTCCTTCATTCTTCTCCATCTCACTCATTTGCAGCTCTTTCTTCAAAATATCTTGTGAATCCATCACTTAGTATAGGCTGTGACCAAGCCCTTGGGAGCCCACTTCTTGCATCAGTATGTACTGGATGTTGGACATGGAGTCAAAGGAGATTATTTTGAAGCTTTAAGATTTAATGAGTAACCTGCAGTGTTTTCAGACTTGCATGGGGCCTACAGCCTCTTTCTTTTGGCCAATTTCTCCCTTTTGGAATGGGAGTATTTATCCAATGCCTATAACCTCATTGTATCTTGGAAGTAACCAATTTGTTTTTGATTTTACAGGTTCATAGGTGGAAGAGACTAGCTTTGTCTCAGATGAGACTTTGGAATTTGAGTTAATGCTGCAACGGGAGAAGAATGTGGGGATTACTGGGAAGGCACATTTGTATTTAGAAATGTGAGAAGAACATGGGATTTGGGGGGGCCAGAGGCAGAATAATATACTTTGAATCCATATTTCTGCCAAAATCTCGTATTGAAACGTAATCCCCAATGCTGGGGGTAGGGCCTGGTGGGAGTTGATTGGACCATGGGGGTGGATTTCTAATGAATTAATGAATTGTTTAACACCATCCCCCTGGGTGCCGTCCTCACAATAGTGAGCATGCTCTCTTGAGGTCTGGCTGTTTAAAAGGGTAGGGCATCTTCCACCTTTGCTCTCTTGCTCCTGCTTTCTCCGTGTGACGAGCCTGCTCCCCCTCTGCTTTCTGCCATGATTGGAAGCTTCCTGAGGCCTCCCCAGAAGCAGACCCCATTGTGCTTCCATACAGTCTGCAGAACTGTGAGTCAATTAAACCTTTTTTCTTATAATTAAGCAATCTCATGCATTTCTTTCTAGCAATGTGAGAACAAATTAATACACCTCCTTTGCTACTAATCTGGATGAAGCCATTGCCATCTCTCATCTGTGTTATTTCAACAGCTTCCTCACAGGTCTCCCTGACTCGAATCTTGTCCTTGACCCCTCAGTATTTTCTCAGAAAAAGCAACTAGAGTGATGCTTTTCTCCTATTACCTTAACTACATCATAAAATGTACAGATGGTGATAAAGGTATAGGCAGAATAATCAGGAAAGAGGAAAATGTGTATCACATATAAGGAAGGGTTGAAACTTCAGGTGATTATGAAAGTCCAAATTGAGAATGTAATATTTAAGTTGAAATTTCTTTATTTTGCTAGTGTCTGTCTCCTTCTACTAGAACCTAAGGTCTGTGATGGCAGCCATTTTGGTCTGTTTTGTTTACTACTGTATCACCAGAACTGAAAACTTCATTCCTTCCACAAACGCTCCATAGGCAAATGAAAGGGATAAGCAAGACAGAAAGCCGTCTCTCCTTTTTTGAACATAAAGTCAGTAGATGTGTTGGGGAAGGAAAGAGAGTGACAGGTTTAAAAAATGTTATGTCTTTGATAACATTTTACATTCAATGAAAATTAGTTACAAAAAGATTACTTTTTATTTATAAAGGATGACAAGCATCCAACTGATGCTATAAGCATAGCATTAACTACATGTTAATGATTTTAGAATGCATGAAATGTTGTTATTGCAGATGTGGGTTGCTCATTTGATACTGCGTACCAGGTTCCTCTTAAGTTAATGAAGCAAAAAAACATAGGAAGGGAAATAAGGAGTGATCAAGAAAGATGTAAGTTAGAGAATACAGCCTATGACTTTTTTCAAGGAATTAATGCTTATGAGAAAAATGAGAAAACTAGGTTAATTGGGTAGGTGAGCTAAAAGACTGAATTATCGGCCGGGCGTGGTGGCTCATGCTTGTAATCCCAGCACTTTGGGAGGCCGAGGCAGGTGGATCACGAGATCAGGAGTTTGAGACCAGTCTGGCCAGCATAGCGAAACCCCGTCTCTACTAAAAGTACAAAAATTATCCAGGCATGGTGGCACATGCCTGTATTTCCAGCTACTCGGGAGGCTGAGGCAGGAGAATTGCTTGAACCCAGGAGGTGGAGGTTGCAGTGAGCCGAGATAGCACCATTGCACTCCAGCCTGGTCAACAGAGCAAGACTCCGTCTCAAAAAAAAAAAAAAAAAAAAAAAAAAAAAAAAAAAAAAAAGAGATTGAATTCTCAAGGACTCTAGAAAAGTAAGAGAGAAACATAACTGGAAAAAATGTGAAATACTATCCTTACTTAATAATATAACCACAATTTTTAAACCTTGTATAGCTACAGTTGAGATAGTACTTTCTAAAGACCAGTAATACTATTAAAATTACATTAAGACTGTTTTATGCGTACCATACATAATATATGACAAAAGAATAAAGGAAATATTCACAATAAGTAAACATAGAATTTAATTAAGGGAGTAGGCACAAAAAATTAAAATTTTTCCATTTCCTCTTTATGGTTATTTTGAAAATGAAGCACAATAAAAGCATATTAGACTAATAATTGAAACAATTTACTCTAATTAGATTTAATGATTTTTGGAGCTTTTTCATAATGTTACCCCTAGAGTATAAACCTAATAACTCCCATATATATTTTTATCTTTCTGATTATGAAAGTGGTATTACTCATTGTAAAAACATTAGACAATATGGAAATGTTTGATTTGAAAAGTAAAATCCCTTGATAACTCAAAGATACTTTTTTAAACAATTTTATTTATCTTAATTTGGAAATTGTTATTTTGATGTTATTTAACATCAAAGCAAGGCCTTTTGCAGGCTGATATGGAGAATGCAAAGATAAAAAAAAAAGACAAGGAGGCTTATAGACCCTAGCAGATGGTAGGTGTCACTCATATTACAGTGTAAGGCCACAATGAGGGATATAAATTTCTGTGAGATATAGAAGGAGAAATAACTTTAGGTGGGGAACACCATAAAAATTCACTGAATATAAAGCACTTGGAATTTACTCTGAAGGATGGATATATGTGTCTGCTACCTGAGAATATTCATTACCCCAGAATATAAAATAATCAATCTTAGCAGCTTTGGCAGTGAGTCTGATAGTGGAGGACAGCTACTCAAACAATGCCATACAAATAAAGGGATTTCTCAGGCATCTCAACCTCATCCCTGAGTGTGACAATTGGGTTTGGAATTGTTAAAACAAGAGAGGTCCCACCCAGTTTAGTAAGATAAGCTAAATCAATGCTTGGGATCAGAATGTGACAAATTGTGCTTGTACCCAGAATAAGATGAACACTGATAAGTGGAGGATGCACAAGAATATTTATGTGCAGAGAATAGCAAGAGAAAAACACTTGCAGTGGACATGCACAGGAGGGATCAAGTTTTAAGAAATCCTGTCTGGTCAGTCTTTCAGGCGACTGGGAACTGAGTAGTTGGAATGAAGTGGGATACGATATTGTAGGAAGAATCAAGGGCTGAGGAGAATTTATCACATATTAGATAAGTAAATCCAACAAAGCTTGTAGATTGGATTAGAGATGATTGTTATTTATAACTAATAAATATAAATAGGCTAAATAATCTGGCAGTTGTAGATTTAGAGTTCTACATTTATTGAACTACATGTATTCATAATGTTAACAAAATGGATAAGTATGGAAAGATAGGCAAATGATATAATCATACAATAAAAGAAGAAAACATTCAAAAAACTGTCAACCTTGGTGAAGCACAAAATAATCTAATCACATTTATACTCATGAAATTCATAACATTTTAAAATGTCAATTAAAAAAAAAAGACAAACCTTTAAACACACTAGTCTCACCCATGAAATAAAAAAAAAAAAACTGCAAAATTTTAAAACATGAGTGCATAGAACACATTTGCACCCATAGAAATGTACAGACATTTTAAGCATATAATCTAACAGAGGATATGCATAATTGAGCACTCTCAAATTTGAGGATTGAAGTATTAATTGAAGAAATCTTTTGGAGGATAATTTATTGGGGGTGATAAAAAGAAAATATGTGTTTTTCATTTGACTTGTTCAGCTTGTCTCTTGAATTTGGATTTATATAAATTTGGTAGTCATGGGCAAAGAAACTAAGATGTCATTTCCTTTTAAGAAGAAAAATTGAAAGAAAAAAAAAAAAACAAAACAAAACATATCAAGTGTTCAGATATGATTCAAGCTTCTGGCTCAAGTTTATTCCTGAGGCTGGAATCAATTCTGCTCTTTGAGTTCTATGAGATATTCCTTAATGCTTATACAAGAAAGTCTTCTCAAAACCTTTCAAAAGATAGTTTCCAGGACATTTTTCCTTGCAATTCAAAAGTTAAAACAAACAAAAAAAGTCAAAAAAGTCAAAAATACTATTTTAGTTGTTAAACCAATAAGCCCTGGAGGAAGACCGGTTGTTCAAAGTCATCTGCCTCATTTACCAGCTCCTCTAAACCTGAGCATCCTCATCAGAGAAATGGGAGTCATTATCATTCCTATTCCAGTTTCTGTGAGCATTACAGGAGTTCAAACATCATAGCAGTGCTTTCCTTCTGGAAGCTCTAGGAAAGAATTAGTCCTTGTGTTTTCTAGCTCCCATAGGCTATCTCCATTCCTTAGCTTGGGTTCCCTGCTGTCCCTTTTCCTTCTTCAAAGAAGGCAGAGTCTTTCTCACATCACTCTGAATATGAGTATTTTTCCTCCCTTTCCACATTTAAGGAAACTTATGATTACTATGAGCCTACTCCAATAATCCATGAAATTTAACATATCATAAGGTCAGCTGATTAGCAACCTTAATTGCTCTTTGATATGTAAGATATCGACAGGTTTGGTAATGTTGGATATCTTTGTGAGGCCATTGTTCTGTCTACCACACTGCTACTAAGATATTTAGATGTCCTCTCAGTAATAGAAACCACAGTGTGTTAAAGTGTTACATGGCCCTTTTTATGTCACCCTGGGGATACTGGGGCTCAGGGAACTTGTAGAAATGACACTTCTCTGACTACTGCTATTGTTGTGAGTAATAAACCATCATCTGTGTTAAACTAGAACTATTTTCAGTGTCTGTATCATGATATTCAGCAGCATTAGAGAACCTTCTATAGTTAACAAGAATGCCATTTGCAATGATAAATATTTTAAGGAGGACAGATATAGGAAAGGAAGGGAAAGAAGAAGGTGCTATAGTGGAAACCTATTTTCTTTGAATTTGTATCTAAATTCTAGAATATTATCTTTAAGTGCATGACACTTCAACATTAGAGAACTACTTATGTCACCATTTTCATGACTTGCATAGACCCTGCAAGGTCTCAGGAACAGAGAAGCCTAGGTAGCTATTGAAAATGACTTATTCTATTTTCAATCAAAGAAATAATTATTTTCAAAATCCAACTATGAGAAATATCATGGTGATTCACCAGATGAAACTTCATCAGACTCTAACAATCCCATAATAATTTTAAAATAAGAAGCTTCAGCTCATTTGATCATGAGAATGTCAACATGCAAGGACCACAACATGGTCAGTTCAAAATTTGCTGTATGTTATTTTATTTAGGTCCATCATTGAATAAACTGCCATTCCTTTTGTCATGCAGTCATTCATACACACTGTGTTCTATATACAACAATTTACCTTCTCTTTGCTGCAATCCAAGTTTCTCCAAGTATATGTCCTAGGAACCTGCATCATCAAATCTTAATTCCTGACTTTTTCAAGCCTCAGCTCTACTAATTCTGTCACTTGAAATCAGGCCTCATAACTTTCTCCCTGATTGTAAAACTTTTTGTCCTGAACTTTACTACCATTACTAAAATTCGTTAAGAGCATCTTTTTGATGTTTTTGACAGGTAGCAAAAAATCCATGTGATTTGAAAAGAGAAATGGAAATGTGAGTGAACAATGCTGTTTATTTTATTTAATGTAATGTGTTATGTGGAAATTGAGATGTTAACCTCACAGAATGACACAGATGCTTGTTTTGTACTCTTTATAAGAAGGTAACATTATTTTCTATCAGTTAGAATTTTGCTCTTGAATCATCATTGTTGATAATGAAATATATTCAATGATTTAGTGTTAGAACCATAACACTAAGAGGATTTTTGAGGCCTTCAAGCAGCCAAAAAGTCTTTGGTATTAAAATTCATTAACTTAAGCCCCAGGGGATGATACTGAATAGGCAAGATCTATGTAAAACTCACACTTTATTTCCTTTTTTATTCAATTTAAAAAAAAAAAAAACAAATTAAAATGTGCTATTAAATATTCTGCACACAAAATGTTGTTGACTTCCTTTTTATGCAAAGCCTTTGGCTAACATTATTTATTTTTCAATGGAAGGACATGAATATGAATACAGTGTTGGCATGATTTGCAACTTGTTTTTTATCCCAATGTCAGATTTTACTTTCTCCTGACTTTCAAAAGCATAAATGAGAGACAAAGAATTATTATATCAGATATTAGATATCATGAGTCATTGGGTCAAACACCTTGATTAGTAATATTATTTAAAATATAAATTGTAGTCTTATAGTCTCAGGATGCAAGGATTAAACTCAGGTACTGTTCCTATCTGTTTTCATAAAATCTGCACTTACTTTCACATAATAATTATCCATTATCTTGTACTTTTTTATATCCTATATAAGATTGCGTACTCTGAGAGCAAACCTACTGCCTTGTGTTGAGGTGAATATATACTGGATGATCAATAAATTTTGAATGCATAAAATTAATTAAAGGATAAACAGTCCTGTATTTTAGAGATATTATTTTCAAAATAACTGTAATTTCTCCTGAAGTGTTACTTGGGAATAAACATTTCATTTTTTCCTATCAGTATTCATTACTGCATATGTTCAGAGGAGGGAGAAAATAAAAACTAAGTAAAATTAGGAACAAAGCTAAAGAAGAGCAGATTAACCGATGTTGCTATGGGATTTAAAAGTATTTAGACATCAGATATATTACAGTATTCTCCTAAGTCTCAACCATATCATTGTTGATTTATATGCAATATTCTCTAGGTCCTTAGAAAAATGGTAACTCAAAATGCATACAAAATACTAATAATTTTAAAGAATTAGGGAACACAGGATCTCAAGTAATATCCTCGTCACATATTTTTATTCTGTTTCATCATATGGTATACAACAAGCTGAGTTTGACTCCCCAAATATTTCACATCTAAATATACATATGTAACTATATAGTTGATATTATATATAATAATATTTCTATGAGGAGATGGAGGGAAGGCATGCAAATCTACTAGGCTTGCCAAAATATTCCAGTTCTAAAAGAGAACAGGACAGATTAAAGGAAAATAAAATAAACAGCTTGAAAAATAAAATAACTAAAATTAAAGAAGTTAATAAACTGGACCTCTCTTTAATAAGGGAATACATTTCTTTTTTCTAGGATATTTTTAAGCTGTCATCAGTAATACATATATATTAACTAAAAATAATTTGAATGCTATTATTTTGTGACTCCATTCCCAGGAACGTGAAAAATTGTAAAGATGTAAAGACAAAAATACCAATCTCTCTTGTGTTGGGACTTTTCAGTGTTTACAAGGCTAATGTCTAGGCACCTGGCAATGAAGCCATTTTGAGCTCTTAAACTTTTTTGAAGAAGCCTCTAATGTGTTTTAGTGGACTAACGATTATCTGTTTATCTGGAAAACTTAGTAGAAATGGAAAGGTAATTATTTATGGAAAGAACATGCTTTTTATTATTAATTATTTGAAATACCCCAAAATTCATGCAGACTACTTAGAGTCAATATTCTACCAATGCATGTAAAATGTTAGAACTGGATAATAGTGCATTTCCATTTGCCAACACTCAGCCTTTTACTCTTGTTTTCATGGCTGGCTTTCGTAATCTTTCTCTCTCTCTTTCTTTCCCTTACCTTCACCTTTTCTCTCTGCCTTTAGAGGTTTTGTACTGAACGGTCTGCTGGCAAAGAATTTTCTATTATTGTTTTTTGTTTTTGTTTTTGTTTTTGTTTTTGTTTTTTCTGAAAATCTCTTTGTTCCACCTTCAATTTTGAAAGTTAATTTTGCAGACTCTATTTTGGTATCTTTTCTTCTTTTGGCACTTTTAATGTGTCATTCTATTATCATCATGCCTCCACTGTTTCTGATGACCACTTAGTCATTATTGATACCATTGTTCTCCTTTGCAGACTGTGTAATTTTTCTCTGGACAGTCACTGGCTTCTTGGATCTGCAATTTGCCTACTTTATCAAATTTGAAAAATGTTTGCCATTAATCAAACATTTTGTCTCTGGGTTTATTTTTTAAAGCTGCTTTAGATTCATATCAATATTGAGTAGCAGGTGCAGAGGTTTCTCATATACTCACTACCTCAGCAAATGGATATCAACACCCCTATTATTGACATCCCCATAGAGTGGTACATTTATCATAATCAGTGAAGCTATATTGACACATCATAATCACACAAAGTCTATAGTTTACATTAATGTTCACTCTTGGTATACATTTCATGGGTTTTGGGTAAATGTATAATGACATGTCTTCACCATTATAGTATCACAAAGAATAGTGTCAATTCTCTAAAAATCCTCTGTGCTCCACCTTTCCATTCCTTCCTCCTGTCAGCCCCTGGCAGCCACAGATCTTGTTACTGACTCCATAGTTTTGCCTTTTCCTGAATGTCATATAGTTGGAATCATATAACATGTATGTAGCTTAGCTTCTTTCACTTAGTAATATGGGTTTCACTTTCCTCCATGTCTCTTCAGAGCTGGACAGCTCATTTCTTTTTAGAGCTAATGAGTACTTCATTGTTGGATGGACCACCACTTATTCATCCATCCTTTCCTCTTTTTTTTTTTTTTTTTTTTCTGTCAGGTGTTTCCTTGAAGTGACAGATTTACTTCATTCGTTATTGAAAATACATCTTCCAAAAGCCCAATTCTGAGTAACCATAGTTTTCTTTCAGTCATTATTTTATATAACATTGTTATTCTGTGACAAAATGTGGTCAGTTCTGTCTTCAGCTCAATCATACAAGTGCTTTCCCTTCAGACAACCATTTTACTCTATTTTGCAGCAGAATGTTTTATGCATCCTTCTGATTTCTTTATACAGATAATTAAAAAGCATACTCAAGAGTTGAGGCTAATAAAATTAATGCATTTTACTACTTTGTCAAGGATATTCTGAAGTGAAACTGTTATTTTATACTGTGGTCTCTGAGCAGTGAAGAATAAAACAACTACAACCATCATTTGTTGCCACTGCCATTAAATGTTCTAAAGTATTAGAAGGTTTATTCACTGTGTTTTTAGTAACATCGTTGCAAACTTTAACATAGTGGAAAAAATGCAAACACATTATTATTACAATATTATTATTATTATTTTAAAAATTTGACCTTACTGACCCTCTAGAAGAGTCTTAGGGATCCCAAGGAGTTTACAGATCACACTTTGATGATACTGTTATAGTGATAAATTAGCTCTATTTCCCAAAGACTGACTCATTTAGAGTGTCATGAGCCCCATAGATTCCAAAAAGAGGTTTCTGTGCTCTGATTCATTGAAACTCTTATACCTACCAGCATCATGCAACCTCCAGATAGCTACTGAATTCACAGCTCCCTAGGAGCTAAATTTTGCCCTAAATGTATGAATCTTGTCTATTTGGTCAAAGATGTAAGAACTACCCCATGTTAATTTATGAAGTACCTCCTCCAAGTACTTAGTTCCCTGATCTTTATCAACTTGATCTGCAAATTTGGTCACGTCAGGAACCCTGAATTCTAAACTGGGACACCAGGGTTCATGTTCTGGTTTCTACCTGTCTGCATAGTTGTCTGGCACCCGCCTAATCTGATTCCCTCTAACTCAAAGATTGAAGAAATGTACAGCTGGTTATCCAGTGTCTGATTATGTTTGTCTCATACATTGTGCCCATTTATATAGTGGTTTTTGAAGGGAAGGTGATATGGTTTGGCTCTGTGTCCACCAACCCAAAACTCATGTCAAATTATAATTCCTCTTGTTGGGGGAGGGACCTGGTGATTGGATCATGGGGACAGATTTCACGCTTGTTGTTCTCATGATAGTGCATTCTCATAAGATCTGGTTGTTTAAAAGTGTATAGCACTTCCTTCTTTGTTCTCTCTATCCTGCCACCATGTGAAGACATGCTTGCTTCTCCTTCAGCCTTCCACCACAATTTTAAGTTTCCTGAGGCCTCCCTAGTCAGTCCCACTGTATAGTCCATGTAACTGTGAGCCGACTAAACCTCTTTTCTTCATAAATTACCCACTCTTGGATAATTCTTTACTGCAGTTTAAGAACTAACTAATGCAGAAAATTGGCAAAAGGCATGTGGTACTGCTATAAAGATACCTGAAAATGTGGAAGCAACTTTGGAACTGGGTAACAGGCAAACGTTGGCACAATCTGAAGAGCTCAGAAAAAAAGATAGAAAGCTGAGGGAAGGTTTGGAACTTCCTAGAGACTTATTGAATGGTTATGACCAAAATGCTGATAGTGATATGGACAGTGAATTCTAGACTGAGGTGGTCTCAGATGGATATGAGACCTATTGGGAACTACAGTAAAGATCACTCTTGCTATGCTTTAGCAGAAAGACTGATGGCAGTGTGTCCCTCCTCTAGAGATCTGTGGAACTTTGAATTTGAGAAAGATGATTTAGGGTAGCTGGTGGAAGAATTTAGGGTAGCTGGTGGAATGATTTAGGGTAGCTGGTGGAATGATTTAGGGTAGCTGGTGGAAGCAAAGTGTTCAAGAGGTGGCCTAGCTACTTCCAAATGCCTATGCTCATTCACATAAACAAAGAAATGACCTCAAACTAGAACTTTTATTTTAAACAGAAGCAGAGCATAAAACATTGGAAAATTTGCAGCCTGACCACGTGGTAGAAAAGAAAAACTCATTTTCTGGGGCGCAAATCAAGGCTGCAGAAATTTGCATAATTAAATAAGAGTTGAATTTTAATAGCTGAGACAATGGAGAAAATGTCTCCAGGGCATTGCAGAGATCTTTGTGGCAGTCCCTGCCATCACAGGCTTGAAGGCCTAGGAGAAAAAAATGCTTTTTGGGTGGCAGGCCCAGGACCTGCTGCCGTGTGTAGCCTCAGAGCAGGATGCCCTACATCCAAGCTGATCCAGCTCTAGCAATGACTAAACAGGCCAAGGTACAGCTCGGGCTGTTGCTTCAGCAGTTGCAAGCTACAAGCTTTGGTGGCTTCCATGTGGTGTTGGAGAGGCAGGTGCACAGAAGGCAAGAATTAAAGTTTGGGAGCCTCTGCCTAGATTTCAGAGGATTTATGAAAAGGCTTGGATGTCAAGGCAGAAGTCTGCTGCACAAGCAGAGGCCTCATGGAGAACCTCTACTAGGGCAGTGCACTGGGGAAATGTGGGGTTGGAACGCACACAAAGAGCTCCCACTGGGGCAGTGCCTAGTGGATCTATGAGAACTGGGACAATTATCCAGACTTCACAATGGTAGATCCACTGACAGCTTTCACCACACACCTAGAAAAGCTGCAAGCACTCAACGTCAACCCATTAAAGAAGCCAAGGAGGTTGTACCCTGCAGAGCCGCAGGGGTGGAGCTGCCCAAGGTCATGACAGCTCACTCCTTGCATCAGGTTGTGAGACATGGAGTAAAAGGAGATTATTTCAGAGCTTAAAGATTTAATGACTGCCCTGTTGCATTTCAAACTTGCATGGGGCCTGTAGCCCCTTTCTTTTGGCTCATTTCTCCCTTTTAGAATGGGAGTACTTACCAAATGCCTGTACCTCCATTATCTCTTGGAAGTAATTAACTTGTTTTTGATTTTTCAGGGTCATAGCGCCTTGCATTGTCTCAGAAGAGACTTTGGACTTGGACATTTGAGTAAAGGCTGGAATGAGTTAAGACTTTGGAAAACTGTTAGGAAGGCATGCTTGTGTTTTGAAATGTGAGAAGGACATGAATTTGGGGAGGGACCAGTGATGGAATGATACACTTTGGTTCTGTGTCCCCACCCAAGTCTCATGTCAAATTGTAGTTCCAAATGTTGAGAGAGGGACGTGGTGGGAGGTGACTGGATCATGGAAGTGAATTTCCCCCTTGCTGTTCTCAAGGTAGTGCATTCTCATGAGATCTAGTTGTTGAAATGTGTTTAGCACTTCCCCCTTCATTCTCTCTCTTCTGCTGCCATGAAAGATGTCTTTGCTTCCTCTTTGCCCTTCTGCCAAAACTGTAAGTTTCCTGAGGCCCCCCAGCCATGCCTCCTGTACAGCCTGTGGAACCATGAGTCAATTAAACCTCTTTTCTTTATATATTACCCAGTCTCAAGTAGTCATTTATAGCAGGGTGAGAACAGACTAATTCAGAAGGCTAATCCAATACAAGTCATTCCATCAAAGCCTTCTTTTTTTCAGGTGATTCAAAAATTGGATATATCTATGGCCATTGCCTATTATGTCTTATTATGGGTAGTCTTATGAAAATATTATTGATCTTGATAAAAATGCATTATGTTTTATTCATTTTTCTGTGTCAATATACACACAAATAATTCTTTCAATAATGACCACATGAATTTAGAAGTATTTCAGTCTATCAAATGCAAACATTTTTCTTCAACTAATTATATCTCAAGGCTTAGAAACACACTAATCTTTCTTTTGCCAAAATGCAATTATAAATAACTTTAATTATCAGAGACAAAGTAGCTGTAGTCTGAGTATACTGACTCCCCCACTTTATCATCTTACTAGATTCTGGTCTGAGGAGTTCATTGACCTTTTCCATCTACATGTAAACGTTTTCTTTTTTGGTCATTTATTAGTTACACAGATCTTCACACCAGGCTGACTCACTAGCTCCTTACCTATAATGTTCAGATTTGGGACTTTATTATGGAATGGCTACAGTTCTTTGGAATTCCTTGTGACTCTAACATCAATCTACCACCACTCTTATGTTTCTTGGCATACAGACAGCTATAAAATCCAAAAACAAGATTTCAAAAACAGAGTGGCTGTGAGTGGTGGCTTGTGACTGTAATCCCAGCACTTTGGGAGGCTGAGGTGGGTGGATCACCTGAATTCAATAGTTCAAGACCAGCCTGACCAACATGGTGAATCCCTGTCTCTACTAAAAATACAAAAAATAGCCAGGCGAGGTAGCTGGTGCCTGTAATCCCACATACTTGGGAGGTTGAGGCAGGAGAATCACTTAAACCCAGGAAGTGGAGGCTGCAGTGAGCTGAGACTACACCACCGCACTCCAGCCTGGGCGACAGAGCAAGACACCGTGAAAAAATAAAAATAAAAATAAAAAAACAAAAACAAAAAACAGAGTAATACAGGACTTGATCACTTGTAGTGTGTCATAAAATTACAATTAAAAAACCACAAACCCATGAAATAGAACTATATCAAGGCCATTTGGTATATTGCCAACTCCAATCACAGTCATATGACTTATTAAATTTGATTTTTGTTACTTTCGTTTTATAAGAGACAGAGTCTTGTTATGTTGCCTAGGCTGGCCTCAAACCCCTGTGCTCAAGGGATCCTCTCACCTCAGCCCCCTGAGTGCCTGGGATTATAGTCGCATACCTGCACACCTGGCTTTGCCTTTTTAAATTAGGAAAGACAAGTTGAAACACATCATAAGCATAGGCCTAGATGTTTTCTGGCACCCAACTTCAATGTATAATTTACATACTTCGGAAGAAAGTTCTAGATGTGTTTGCAATATGTGACACGGAGAAAGGTAAAAGGTTCATGAATTTTTCTGACACATAAATATTTGTACATAGAGTATCCCTAGGTTTTCCATCAGGTAAATAATTTTGCTATTTTGTGTTTTTATTTTGCGCCCCATGTTCCAATGTGTCACATATATGTTTGTATTGTTTACAATATGAAACAGATGTTCTCTTTTTTAAAGTGCTTTACTCTTTTAGAAGGCAAACATGAGAAAAGGGAGAAAAAAGTCTTTAACAGAATTCGAAGAGTACTTGATATGGAGTCACGTTTCTCTTTTCACAAGAAGAGAAGGGTATTTTTTGCCAATTAATAATAAAAGATAATTTAAGGTATTTAATAAAAATAATTTTCATCTTGATCTTCTATGAATACATTTTATTTGCCCAATATTAAGTATTAGATGTGAATCTAAAAGAAACTATAAACCAAAACACTAACTGCTTAAGATATAACTCCTCTAATTCAACTAATACTCCAATAATGCACTAAAGTAATATATTTCCTATGTATGTATTTTCCTGAAACATACTAGACATTATTAGCTTCAGCTTACAACTAAACACAAATATTAGGGCAATTTTCACCAATGGCAGATGGAGAATTAATCTGTGTCAGATTACTACTACTACTAAGGAAACACGCCAAAATATTAAGGGCCAGTATGTTTAGAATGAAGGAACATAGCCAAGGCACAAGGTACAGTGTACTTTTGCTTTGCAAAAGCACAAGTGATTCCTGCTTGCTCATGAGATGGTATGAGAGAATTATAACTGGATAGATACACAATAATTGTGCTAATCCAAGTTATATAATAATAACATTATGAAGGAAGCAGTGTTGTTCATTATCCCTTTGCAAACCACTACTATAAATTCAGCTTCTGTGGCACATCACTTCCTGTGCAAACAAACATTGATAATACAACAAGCTGGAAATTCTTCAAAACTGGCAGATTGATAGCACAAATTACTCAGCGAAAGAGAAAGCCTTCAGCAGCTTCAGAAGTACTTGCTACATAAGCATGATTAAGTGTTCCTGTACAAAACCACAAATCACAATAATGAATCAGATGAAAATCTTCAATAAGAAACTTAAATGCACCAGCTGGTCTTCATCACTCAGCAATGTTACAATGTAAAATGATGACATTCTAAATAGCCGTGTTGGCAGCCTCAGCAGACTGTCTCAAGTTAGCTCCCTGTTTTGACAAGCACATCAAAAAGAAAAACTGACAAATCAAAAGAACATCACCCACTTTTTAAAACTCTGAGAAGAGAGAAAAAGAAACAACAAAAACAATGATTTTCACATCGATAGCTCTTAAGATTATTAAAACACATTAAAATGAAAAGCTCTATAACCCTATGTCAAACACTTCAAAACCTATTTAATGAATACTAAAATTTGCTTACTTGTGAGTCCACATTGTTTTAAAGATGTTTATTTTAAAGCAAGCACATGTAGGTTATTTTTCTTAATTGTTGATCAACTATGGAGTCAGTTATACTAGTCTTAGCAATATATTAAACTATATAAAATAATACAAAATATATAACAATAAGTAAATAACGACTAACAATACATAAAATAACTACAGGTGTGACATGTTGAAAACTCAATCAAATTACACTTGATTTTCATCACACTAAAGTAATTCAGTAGTTTGGGTAAACTCTGCTGGAATAAAGTATGACTTTCTCATTTTAAACTACAAACAATGGCTTAGGCATATTCAGATGTACATGTTGATACCATTTGGCTCTGTTTCCCCAAGCAAATCTCATCTTGAATTGTAATCCAAATTGTAATCCCCAAATGTTGAGGAAGGGACTTGGTGGGAGGTGATTGGATCATGGGAGCAGTTTCTCTCATGCTGTTCTTGTGATAATGAGTGAGCTCTTATGAGATCTGTTGCTTTAAAAGCATTTGGCAGTTTCTCCTGCCCCCACCCCCAGCTCTCCTACTGCCTTGGGAAGAAGATGTCATCTTCCTCTTCACCTTCCACCATGATTGTAAGTTTTCTGAGGCCTCCCCAGCCATGCAAAGCTGTGAGTCAATTAAACGTCTTCTGTTTATAAATTACTCAGTCTCAGGTAGTATCTTTACTGTAGTGTGAAAGTGAATTAATACATGTTGTTATTTCCATGATACAATATCCATGTTAAGAAGTGTCTCCAAAACATACTCAATAATAGCAGAGTGCAGAGTAAAGAATTTGCTAATTGGGGAGGGCTCACCTCTTAGCTAAATAGAAAGTACTGACTTCATTACAGGTTATTGTCACTGAAACCAGAGGAGGTTTACCAATTAAATTCTTAAACTTTATCAACTAATTTAATAAAAAGAAATATAATTAGTATGAAATATAAGAAATATAAGAAAAAAGAAACATAATTAGTATGCAATGTAAATGAAAAATATTTGTCTGCTATGCCCGGATTAAATTTCATGCAAAATAAACTTGCCTTAAATACACTGCCACTAGACAAAGTGAGTGGTTTGAACACAAGTCGATTTAATTGCCGCTAGAAAAGATAGATCCAAGATTGACAGAAGATAACCTGAATGGAAATGCAAGTTACTTTTCATTTTTTAAGGAAAATAAAACAACTTTTACCAAGAAACGTTATGATACAAGACTTTGGAATACATAAATGTATGTATACATTTTTAAAAAACTCTTTACTTATGGAAATCAGGTGGCTATGGCTAAGATACGTATCTGATAAACAAATATTGCCTATTCATATATCTAAATTTGAAAGTTCTTTAAAATATGAAGCTACTACCTGAGTAATAGTCATAGGTCAAAGAGTAAACTGAAAAATAACATCAATGGCAAAGTTCACCAGGTTATCTTCATGAGGTAAATTTGAAAAGTCATTTTTATTATTCTCAAGGAAGTCTAGCGATCCTTTAATAAAATGTTTAAATAGGTAAGATTACTGTGAATATTGTGAATAGAATATTATTTTTACATCATCATGCAAAATTCTCTGACAATAATAATCAAGTATCCACTAATGTCTACCTTTTAGTTATGAAGGTTTTTTTTTTTAAGAATATCAAGATTGTGGAGTTTGGAAATGGGGGTAGACATTGAAAGTTTTCAGATTTTAAAATCTATTAATATTAAAATAACATAATAATACTTCAAATAATTTTCAAATACATGTTGAATTCATTTACAGTCAAATCATGCATGCCTATGTGCATGTTATTTTAGCAATAATTATAATGTTTACAAATTAATCCTCATAACAAATATTTTAATACCAAATAAAAATCCTTAATATGTATCTACCATTTCTCTCTTTTTCTTTACAACAGAATTTCTCTCTTTCTGTCTCTCTCTGTATATGTGTATACTCATTGTCTCTAATTTCTCTCCTACCAAATTTTCTTAAACACTCACTACACCAAAAATATTTTTGTCAAGTTTACAAATGATTTTCACATTACTAAAAGCCAAATGGTAAATTCTCAGTCCTTGATTTGATCTTTCATTAGCATTTGATAATATGCAGTACTTGCTAATGTTTTTTGTCTATAGACATTGTTTTGTTATTATTATTCAGTTACAAATATTTTATGTGTTATGGTTTGTATGTTTGTCCTCTCCAAAACTTATGTTGAATGTTCATCTCGAATGTAACATTATTGAAAGGTTGGGCTTTTAAGAAATTATTAGGTCATGAGGAATCTGCTCTCATAAATAAATTAATTCTCTCATAGATTAATCAATTAACAATTTATCATAGGAGTGGGTTAGTTATCATGAGAGTGGGTCTGAGAGTGGGTCTGTCATAAACAGCCAGTTTGGGCCTTCGCCCCGCCCCTCTTGTCCTGTGATGCCTTTATACATGTCGGGGTACAGCATGAGGCCCTCCACAGCAGCTGAACAGATGTAGCTGCTTAACATTTGACTTCCTGGTCTTTATAACTGTAAAACATACTTTTTCATTATAAATTATCCAGTCTCATGTATTCAGGTGTATTCAGTTACAGCAACAGAAAGTAGACTAAGAAAATATGTATAATTCAGAATGTAAGTCATCATTCTATACCTTTATCAAAATGCCAGATTCATGTGTCTAACTACATAGGTATCTTTCAAAAATTTTTTAATGTTTAATTTTTATGGGTATATAGGTGGTGTATAAATTTATGGGGGTACATGAAGTATTTGATACAGGCATACCATATGCAGTAATCACATCAGGGCTAATAGGTTATCTATCACTTCAAGCATTTATCATTTATTTTTGTTACAAACATTCCAGCTATAATTTTAGTTATTTTAAAATATACAGTAAATTATGGTTGACTGTAGTCACCAAGTTGTGCTATCAAATATTTAAGATTTTATATATTCTATCTAACTGTATTTTTTGTACCCATTAACCATTCCCACTGCCCTCATCCCCTACTTCCCCACTATCCTTCTCAGTCTCTGGTAATCATCCTTCTACTCTCTATCTATATGAGTTCAATTGTTTTACTTTTCAGCTCTTTCAAATCAGTGAGAACATGTGAAGTTTGTCGTTCTGTGCCTGGCTTATTTCACTTAATATAATGTCCTCCAATACCATCCATGTTGTTAGAAATGACAGGATCTCAGTATTTTTTTTATGGCTGACTAGTAGTCTATTGTGTATATGTACCACATTTTCTTTATCTGTTCATCTGTTCAGGGACCCTGAAGTTGCTTTCAAATCTTGGCTATTGTGATTAGTGCTGCAATAAGCATGGGAGTGCAGATATCTTTTCAATCGTCTTCCTTTCTTTTAGGTATATATCTAGCATGGGATTCATAGAAATCTTGATCTTAATGTGCCCTGAACTGAGGGTCTATTCAACCCCTACATACAACACTCTGCACCCACCACAAAAAACAAATAATAACCAGCCAATTAACTAACAAAAAAAATTATCTGTTTCTACCACTTTCTTCCCATCTTACATTTCATCCTTTGTGTTGCTCAGATCAAATTTTTGGAGGCATCATTGACTTCTCCTCTCTAACTTGTTATCAAACCCTACTGGCTCTTCAATGTAAATATTTCAAAAGATCAATTATTTTTTACTTCCTTCACTGCTATCATCCCAGTCTAAGCCATCATCATCTCCCACCTGAATGACTGAAATTCGTCTCCATGGTCGTACCCTTGCCTATTGCAACCCAATATCAGTATAGAACAAGAGTTTAGGTAGAGCTTAAATGTAACTAGGAGCTTGACTTTTGTTGTTCCTGGAACAACACTCACTCTTCCTTTCTTTTTTTTTTTTTTTTTTTTTTTAATTTTTATTTTTTTTTAAATTTATTTATTATTATTATACTTTAAGTTGTAGGGTACATGTGCATAACGTGCAGGTTTGTGACATATGTATACTTGTGCCATGTTGCTGTGCTGCACCCATCAACTCGTCATTTACATCAGGTATAACTCCCAGTGCAATCCCTCCCCCCTCCCCCCTCCCCATGATAGGCCCCGGTGTGTGATGTTCCCCTTCCTGAGTCCAGGTGATCTCATTGTTCAGTTCCCACCTATGAGTGAGAACATGTGGTGTTTGGTTTTCTGTTCTTGTGATAGTTTGCTAAGAATGATGGTTTCCAGCTGCATCCATGTCCCTACAAAGGACACAAACCCACCCTTTTTGATGGCTGCATAGTATTCCATGGTGTATATGTGCCACATTTTCTTAATCCAATCTGTCAATCTACTCATCTGACAAAGGGCTAATATCCAGAACCTACAAAGAACTCAAACAAATTTACAAGAAAAAAACAAACAACCCCATCAAAAAGTGGGCAAAGGATATGAACAGACATTTCTCAAAAGAAGACATTCATACAGCCAACAGACACATGAAAAAATGCTCATCATCATTGGCCATCAGAGAAATGCAAATCAAAACCACAACGAGATACCATCTCACACCAGTTAGAATGGTGATCATTAAAAAGTCAGGAAACAACAGGTGCTGGAGAGGATGTGGAGAAATAGGAACACTTTTACACTGTTGGTGGGATTGTAAACTAGTTCAACCATTATGGAAAACAGTATGGCGATTCCTCAAAGATCTAGAACTAGATGTACCATATGACCCAGCCATCCCATTACTGGGTATATACCCAAAGGATTATAAATTATGCTGCTATAAAGACACTCTTCCTTTCAAACTTAGTCCTTGATATTTGAATTTGAACCTAGATATCCAAGTGACTCAACCTCCTTCTGCCTTTCTTTATTTAGGTTCTTTCATACTCAACGCAGCCACCCTAATTAGACTTGCAACATCCTCTCCCTTCATCCTACCAATACTCTCTCTCCTCCTTCTTTATTTTTCTCCTTAAAATTAAGTTTCTGTACTTCTAGCGTAAAGAAAAGCACATGACACAAAGAACTGCTCAATAAATACTTACTTAAGTGGTGACTGCAACTGATCCTATTTCTAGTTTCAAGAATTTAATCTAGTCATTAAATTCTAAATATTTTCACCACTTGTTTTACTCACCTTTTATTTGCCATAAAAATCTCACAGATATTATATAATCAAATTGTATTTATTTTATTATACCATTTAATTTTTTAATAATTAAACTATCATTTAAAATTAAATTTTTATATGCAAAGAAACAAATTGAGAAAGATGATATAATAAGCACACATGGTTAATAAGAGGCAGAGCAAAAATGTAAGCCAGTCTTATTATTTTGAAACTTGTATTTGAAACTTTTATTGTCACAAAAAAACAGAGCATCTGGTGATTCTTCTATATGTCTTTAATGCAATTAAACGTGGATTACTTTTTGCTGTTTTTAGACATTTTATTCAAAACATATCTTCTATTAAGTCTGTCTATTTTACATTATGATGTTCCTAATTTCTTTATAATCATGTTGTATTTAATACAGATGTACAAGTTAGGGATTGATTAAATTATTTTTAAAGGTTTTGTTTTGTAGAGTCAACTAATTCAGACTTATTTAGACTTAATCTCAGTTATGAAAATGTAGACACAATGATCAAGGCCAAAATGTATAAAGAGTTGTAAATCTCACAAATACTTTAAAATATTCATTATGATAATTAAGTAGGCAAGACAGAACTATTTATAAAAGCTCATAATCATAGCATTCTCTGATAATATTGTATCTTTTCCTTGCCAATTTTTAAAATGACTGTCATTTTGAATTGCAGAAATTCCAGAAATGTTTTTCTCTGTGTTACCTTCACAGTAATATGTAATATGGATTGATAACAAATACTTGTGTTTTCAATTTCAGAATATATATTTTCAAGGATATTTGGAGGATTTGAGTATCAGATAAGTCAGAATGAGCATTCTAGAGTAAGTCATTTAAACCTAATGCTTCTTAAATGATTGTTCCATTGATAGTGAAGCCAGAATCTGATAGTCACAAACTTTTTTCTGGAAATCTTCCATGAGTTGGGAAGGTTGCCAAAGCTCTTCTCTTTTAAGAAGAAGGATGGAAATCAGATTTGAATCAGTATAGCATTAGATCAATTTTCTCCCTCTTGATAAAACTGCAAATGCATATACACAAAGATTTTAGATTCCTATTAGTAACACAAGCTTTTGACCCAAGTCTAGCCATGATTCAAAGTTATTGCTACAAATCTGCTTAAGACTCTCCATTGACTTTTTGAAAACAAAGAGTGAGTCTTCTATTACAGAGGAAGAAGATACTGATTAATGGGTTCTGATTTAGTCTGCCATTAAGTATATCATAACCATGTTTTCACTAATGTTGGGCCAAGCCCACATTAGTATTATTAGGATTGGCAATTTCACAAGTTAAGACAGTTGAGCACTTATACTCCATAATTCCTACTTCTCTTTTCAATTCATATTTTATTTTATTTTCTGTGTTACACGAAATAATTCCTGGGACCTATTGTCTTAATCAGCAGCCCTGATTAAGACAAACTGGGAAATGGCAAGCAGAGACTGAGTACAAGTAGGGAAAAAGGATAATGAACAGCAATCAAAGCAAGGCCTTATGAGTCAAATAGGGAGAATAATAAAATAACTCGAACAAGATGGTATTGGGAATAGTACAAGATCTCTATTGTTGGAATAAAATTTTAACGTCAGAGATGAA
The DNA here is from genome assembly GCF_037993035.2 of Macaca fascicularis. Classification (NCBI taxonomy): domain Eukaryota; kingdom Metazoa; phylum Chordata; class Mammalia; order Primates; family Cercopithecidae; genus Macaca; species Macaca fascicularis. The sequence continues at coordinate 171,832,693 of NC_088379.1, forward strand.
TAAAAAACATAGATGAGTTTATTTTGTGCTGCTTATTTTGGTCTGGAGTCCCTTAAAATCTCCAATACATGGAGAAAAGGAAGGAAATTAACATTTATTGTATACCCACCATGTGCTGAGCTTGGAGTGATGTACTTTATATAAATTGCCACTTGCATTAACAGTTTAAAAACAGTAATAAGGCATGCAATGTAACTCTGAAGGAGAAAGAGGAAGAGGAGTGGGAGGAGGAGGAGGGGGAGAAAGAGAAGAAGGAAGACGGTTTTATTTACTAAGTGTGATCTCAAAATAGTTTATTGAGTATAAATATACAATACACACATATACAAAGTGAAGATGATAGAAAATTAAGGGAAAAAGAAAATAATAAAATGCATTTGTTTGTATGTGAATACAATATCTCTAAAAATATTCAAAAGACATCAAAAACATTTTTGCTTCCAAAAAAGGGATATGAGCGTGGAAGAGTCTGGGAAGGAGACATTTCTCTGTACATACCTTAGTATATTTTGAATTGTGAAACATGTGAATGCATTCTTATTTAAATAAAAATGAGAACAATCATAATACTTCTGTTTTTCAAATACTTCCTATGTTCTAAGAACTGTGATGATCTATTTATACTGCCTTTAGAGAATAGAAGTTTCCTGGAAAAAAATCCCTTTCATAATTTAAGAGCCACACATTCACATGCATCTCTGCAGATGTCTTCTTTATTTCTTGTGAGACTGAGAAAGCTCCTCTTTCTACCCAGAGTAAGTCCCCATGCACATATCCATATTCAGGGTGCCTCTCTTCTCATTGTCTCAAAGACTTTGTCCCTCTTTCTCCTGAACCATAAACCTGTCTTGCTTTACTGAACTCCCCATCAATGAAAAACAGTCTCTGGTGGTAAACTCCAACCCTACAATAAAAGAACATAAAACACTACAAAAACTCCTTGATTTTTAATGAGACATTGCCATTGTTTTTTCCTCAAAACCTAATTTCTAATTTCTTATTTTCTCTTCACTCCTCCATCTATTCTGCTTTGAATACCAGTTCCAGATTGCCAAATTCAATCGTTATTTTCTTTCTGTAATCATCTCTTTTTACTTCTGTGCAGAACAACAACAGCCAACAACCTCCTTCGCCTTAAAATTTTACTTGGCTCTTATTACACCAGGGACTCCTTATCATCTTCCACTTCACTAGTTGTTCCTTCCCAGTCTCTTTTGTAGACTCTTCCTCAATGCCTACCTCTAAAGAGTTTGAATTTCCCAGGGATCTATTCTCTTTTTTTGTCTTCAATCTCTCCTTAAATGTTCTCATCGATTTCCATGAGTTTTAATGTTATTGATGTGTTGAAATCTATCTCTAGGCTGAGATCTTGTGATAACTGTAACCTCCCACCCACCTTACTTCACATTTTTACTGGTTACCACATAAGCCTTTTAAATTTAACATGTTCAAAATGGAGCTCTGGATTCTTACTCCCCTTCCCTTCAGTTCCTCAAACATGTCACATTCTTTCCTTCCTTAGGGCCTTTGCACAAGCTCTTTCCTCTGCCTCACTCTTCTTTCTGTGTTTTGCCTGAAGACTTCCATTTAGTTCTCCATGTTCATGCTTTGGTGGCATACCTTCAGAAACCTGACAACTCTGCCAGTTTGGATATCATACCAACTTCATTTTCATGGGGAACTTCACAACAGTGATTTTATACTGTATTTATATATCTATTCTTCACTAAAAGAAAAACATATTAGACTTTAGCCTGCAGGAGAGCAATATGTACATCTCTTTTATTCATTAATGTATCTGGCATGCCTAGAATATCTGGCATATTGCAGATAATAAATCATTGTTGAATAAATGAATGAAGAGATACAATAATATCTTCTTCAATCTTTCTCCATTACCATTATGAAAAATTTGCTTGATTCTATCAACTGAGAGCTCACAAGTGTCACAGGATCCTTTGGGTGTCACTTTTCCAGCACGAAACCTCTGTGGCTGGTGGTGCCTTTGCCCAAGTTTTGCTCAGGCCTACTGGGCTCGTTCCACCCACTTGGCTCATGCTACCAGCCAAGATCCCACACCTGCCAAGGGCGAGCCAGGAGCAGAGTGGTGCAGGGTGCATGAGTGAGCAAGCATGAGGTCCGGCCACTGTGAACAGCTAGGCAGACCAGTAGCTGCAGCAGGGTGGGCAGCTCCAGGCTCTGGCACAGGCCCTGGCTCCATGCAAGCCAATGGCTGGATCAGATGTATCACAAGCAACATCTGCTGTAGGCACCTGTGTCTGGTTGAGGGGAATGTGGTGGTGACTAGAAGCTTGGAGTCACTAGAAACCACAAAGCTCCAAAAAGGGTATCACAGCCCTGCTTGGGAAGCCCCTATGTCTGGGCTCCCAGAATGACCACAGGTCTTTTCTCCTTCCTGTCACCCATAATATAGTGCGTGGAGGAAGGAGTGTGTTTCAACCCTGTTTGTGGTAAAGCTCCTCCAGTTCCACCATTCAGCAGCTCCCAAGTTCTTGTCCCTGGTCCACAAACAATGAGGTACATGGACAACTGGAGGGTGAGCAAGGTAAACAGGAGCTTTATTGAGTAACAGAACTGCTCTCAGGAGACCTGAAGTGGGTACCTCCTTTCTGCAGGCGGGTCATTCCAATAAGCGTCCAGCTCTCAGCCCAGAGGAGACCGTAGTGGGTAGCTCTTTTCCACAGGAAGGGCATCCCAATGATTGTCCAGCTCTCGTCAGATAGAACACCCATAGTGGGTAGCTCCTTTCTGCAGGCAGATCGTCCTGATGAATGCAGCCCTCAGTAGAGAGGAGAACGGAAGCTCCTATCCACAGGCACGTCATCCCAACAAGTGTCCAGCTCTCAGCCAAGAGAAGAACTGGAGTGAGTAGCTCCTTTCTGCAGGCAGGAGATCCCAATGAGTGTCCAGCTGTCAGAGGGTAAGAGACCTGGAGTGGTAGACCTGGGTGGGTCATCCCAACAAGTTAAAGAGACCCAAAGTGGGTAGCTCCTTCTGTAACTGGTAGTCCCAATGTTTGTATGAATCTGGCTGAGTCCAGGGTTTTTATGGGCTCAGAAGGGAGGAAGTGCATGCTGATTAGTCCATGGGAGGCCATGGGCAGGCCTGGAAAAAGCACCATAATTCTCCCTCCTGTCCACCAACTTCACTCAGAACTAGCAGCCTGGCTACCAGGCTTCAGGTCTTTCCTGGCTTGAAAGAGGGGTTTCACCAGGGACCTACCCCTTTCTGACCAGGAACCTGTCTGATTCCTGCCATCCATCAATCATGTCATCCATGGCATACTGGCTGTCCACACCAAGGGGAGCCTGCTGCCCTGCACGAGCTGACCTCAGCACCCCGGCTTCCATCCTATGCTTGTCAGCACCCAAACTCTGGTGGGGGCTGAGGCTGGGGGCCGGCGTGTCAGCACTGCCCTCAGCTCATACACACTTGGCAACTTTGCCCCACCACAGAGTAGATGCCAGAGCAGGAAGAGGGCAGGAAGTGGGAGTAGGCACTTCTGAGGCTGTGGGGACAGGGGGGCTTCTGGGTCCTCAGAGTGCAGCAATGCCTGGATCTGGAGCTGCAGTTAGCTGGCTGCAGCTGTGCCCAGGAGCACAGTGCTCCCACCCTGCTGTTCCTAACTCCCCATTGGCTCCATGGAGCATGTGACCCCAGCCATGCCTCCCCTGTTGCAGCCAGCATCTTCACAGTGGCTGCTTCAGATGGGCTGCTGCTGCCATCAGTATAGTGGAAGATATACCACACCATCGATACAGAGTTTATTGATAATGCAAAACTGTCTTTTGATGACTTTGTATCCCTTTTATCCATCATTTACATAGAAAAATCAGAACACATATTTTATAATGTCACATAATAATAAATGCATTAAAAATCACTCCTATAGACATGATGATGGGTGCCTGTTGTCCCAGCTACTTGGGAGGCTGAGGCGGGAGAATGGCATAAACCCAGGAGGTAGAGCTTGCAGTGAGCTGAGATCACGCCACTGCACTCCAGCCTGGGCAACAGAGCGAGACTCTGTTTCAAAAATAAATAAATAAAATAAATAAAAAATAAATAACTTCTATAAGTGAAAATAACATTTTAGGGTTATCCATGTAAATAAAATCAAATAAATTATGACTTTTACTAAACAGAGAAAATGTACTTTGGATTTTTAAATTATGATTACATTTCTATACATGTTGAAAAGAACTATACCTTTGAGTCACTGAATGAATAAAGTTAAAATGAGTAGAAACATAACATATAAAACTCAAGCCATATTTATTTTTAGACCATTTATTAAGAGCACAGTGGCCCTATATTTTGAGGCCATACTTGCACTCAAATAATGCATTCCCAGGAACTAGGACAGTAGCCAATTATAGATAAGGATAAGGGGCAATATTTGTGATTTATCAACCCCTCTTCCCCAAGTTCTTTCCTGAGGTAATTGTTCAATGAATATAAGTGGAGATCTTGTTAGTAAGGAAGAATTGTACAACTATATTGTACAACTATGTACAACTATATAGTATATAAAATGTATTTGCATTTTAATAATGCAATCATTAACTTTCAAGACTTTTTCCACGTAGTATTGAGTCTATACCCAAAGGAGGAAAACTGAACCATGGTGTAGTTGAAAAGAGACAATTTTAATGCCTACTAATTTTAATCTTGACAGTTTTTGTTTTTTTCTTCTCAGCTTGTTTCTGATACATAGCATAGCACAGGACTTCATAAAACTGAAACTTATTATTTACTTGTTTACAATTATTTTATATTTATATTTAAATGAATATCATCTTCACTCCTCCCAATCTTTTCAGCCTTTAATAGTCACAGTTCTACTCTCTTCTTCTATGACCTCAACTTTGTTAGCTCCTACATATGAGTGATAACGTGTCATATTTACCTTCTTGTTCTTTGACTTTTTTCACTTAATGTAATGTCCTCTTGACTCATCCCTGTCTCTTCAAAGGGAGAGGTTGTTTAACAGAAACAAAATTATCTCTAGATAGGAGAAATAAATTCTAGTACTCTATAACTGTATAGCATGACTGCAGTTAATAATTCAGTGTATATTTGTCAATAGCTAGAAGAGAGGATTTTGAATGTTCTCAACACAAAGAAATAATAAAATCTGAAGTGATTAATATGTTACTTACCATGATATGAAATATGTATAATAATGTCTTAATTAAATATAAAATAAAAGATTCAAATCGTAGAGCCCCTGAAAAATGTATATTGTCCCTATGTGGAATTATATAGTTATCTCTCTATTGAATTAATACTGATGGAAAAGCAAGACTATAGTAGCCTTCATTATTAATTTGAATTTTCTACAATGGGTAGTACCATGTCTTACATATAGTAGGTACTTAATAAATATGTACGGAGTTGAAAATATTTTTCCTATTTACTGCAGCTTAATAAAACAAGAGAGAGAAAAGACCATGAATCACGGAAATACTTTTAATGTAGTTGTGGCTTCTTTTAGAAAAATTGCAGAAAATCTAAAAATTAATATCACTTTCATCAATATGCTAATCATTCTTCAGACCATTATGTTTAAAAAGAACAATACAAACTGTTTGAAGCAACTCTATATCTACCTAGAGAAGGGTACTTCTTATAAATTTAACACCACGAATGCATTTAAATTATTTTAAAATTATGCAATTTTTTTATATTTTCCTCAATAGTTTATTTATTTTTATACTGATAATTTATCAGCTTAAAGAGCAAGGTTGTATGGCTTTCTGGAATCTATTAACATCCAAGGGGAATTAGGAATTAGGATATAAAACATTAAAAACAATACATCAAATATGTAATTTGATAAACTGTGTAGCTTTTTTATCTCAACAAAAGTTGTCTTTTTCTTCCTCTTGTAGCTGAAAAATTTAATCAGCTTTTGAATCAGTCAAACATTAACACTGGATCTTTTAAGTGAATCATGATTTGTAATAAATTTATAAAAAAATACTGGAAGTTGTATTTTTGTTTGTTGATACACTCCACCATTTAAAAAATTCTTGGTATAAGGGATGTTAACAGAGTTAGATTTCTCTATATATGAGGGAGAGATTGCAGATTATCACAACAGCAGAAACTGAATAAACAGGGACAAGATAAGAGTTCATTCTCAAGGTGCATACATGGTCTGGATGATGCATAAAATAAAATCCTTCTCTCTTCTAAGACAGTTCAAAATTCTTGGTTTTTTGAACTTCCTTTTTGCCTCTCAGCAGCAATGTTGTTTTTCTATACAATTAACTACAGACCATGAAATGTATATATAGTGCCCATTTTAAAGTTTAATTTGAAAATCAATTTGTCCTTTCTAATAATTTTGTTTTGCAATAATAATTCTTCAACTTTTATCTTTAATGATCATGATTTTAGTTCATTACATGGCCTTTATAACCAAAGTGAGTTTGGCATGGAAGAACACGGGGAAATTGTTAGCAAAGGGCCATTCAGAACATGGTCCCAGAAGTGTCTACATTTAAACACTGAGATACTTTAGCTTCCAGAAGAGAAGCCCAAGGCGTAATATTCTTTATCATTGATAATTTCATTATTCTTTATGTTTATCAGATTTTTGAATCATTACAGAAGTTGGGGAAGAAATTGACTAAACTCTGGCTTATTTTCTTACGGTTATCTTTGAATTGTCTGAAACCAAGAACCTAAGAAATCCTCCACAATGAAAATTCAACATTGGAATAAAAATAATAATAGAAAGGTTTTTTCAAATTGCCTGCAAAAATCATCAGCTGACTATAGTTTAGACTTAATCCGGCCAAGTGAAGAGGCAATAATTCAAATCTTCCAGGCCCAATATTTTGAACACATGGAGGTTACAATGGAAATATTTGCATCAGATAACTTTCTTAAAATGGATTTGCAATTTTTAGTTATAGTGCACATCTCCCTTAAAAGAAAAACTGTTCACAGAAAACATGTCACTTTGTACTCATTATCTGTTTTTAGCAAACATTCAGGACTCAATGTTGTCCTCAATGTTAGAATTTCTTAAATTGAAAAGTATCACAATAATCATAATCCTTGGAACCTGTTCTACAGTATTACAAAGTTTCAATATGCGATGTGACTATAAAATGATAATAATGAACCATATTTTCTTGCACTCAGATTAACACCAGCATTATATAATTAGTTGGGAAGGCAAGCAATTTTGTTTTCACCTTAAAAGAAATACAAAAGCCATTTACTGGAGAGAGGATTATTTATTCTATGAAGCTAAATGGGAAGAGTAGATAAGCAGATACTACTTATATCTCAATAGAAAATTGCAGTCGTACAAATATTAGGATACCAACATTTCCATTTTGGTTTAGTATATTCAAACAAAAGGAACAGATAAAGTTAAGGTGACATTATTATATTTTCTGTCTCTAGGCTCTAAAAGTTTAACATATCTTTCCCCTTTTTAGCATGTCAAAATATATAAAATTTTGAATCACAGAAACTGTAAATGAAATAATTTCACTTCAAACTTAACTCTTCCAAATTTTCCAAATCTACAACACTATTATTTTAAGAGATCTTCATGTTTAAAAGACAAAGTAAAATACTGGAAAACAAAACATTTCAAAGTCAAATTTTAGCATGTTTCACTTGTTGAAGAATTTCTTCTTTTTATATATGTCATTATTATCTCAATCGTAAGTTAAAATCATAATTAAAAATTCATTTTTTTGTCATGTTTTCCACAGGAGCTTTCGCTTATAGCAAGGATGCTAGAGTGTTACCCATTCTACCCAACTCCGACACACAGACACTTTAAAAAAAGTCTCTTTCCTTAGTTGGAGAAACTGTCCTTAAATTCCATATGATCGTGATGGTACTTCCAATGATAATGTCAAACATTCTGGTTAAAGAGAAACACATATCACATAGATTGCCAAGTCACAGTGCTCCATTAGCCTGTCCAAGGTGATTGGCTGGGAAATCTGCACCTTCTCAGGATTAGGCCCCAGTGTTTCCAAGCCATCTTACCATTTATAATTTTACAGCACACGAATGAACAATTGCTGAATCTTGTGATGTATATCATCACAAAAGCAGGCTCACAATTTGTGATCACTACTAGCAAGTGAAGTGGGAAAACTAGGGCAGCAATCAAAGGGACTCTAATCTCCCAGAAGAGAAGTAAAATAATATATCTAGGATGATCAATCAGTGACACAGCTTTACTCTAGTGATTTTACATAGCCATTTCAACAAATACCAGGCTATCTGTAATGATTTAATATAGATTCTCAACTTTCTTCCACAACACACACACGTGCACACACATCAAAATGAGATATCCAATTCATTCTTGAGTCTTTGGTTTGACTGTCCAAATGCATTCTGTACACTTGTACCCTCACCAACCCCATTGCACCACCAGTATCTTCCCCCAGGAGTTACTGCCCTCACCCTCTGACTAACTGGACCTAGAATTTCACTGTTGCTTCTCACAGCATATGCAGTGATCCTTTGGAAAGGAAACTCATTTCTTATTTGTATCTTGACTGAAGCTCTGCCACTGTTTGCCTGTTACATTTATGATAAAATTCAAAACCTCCCTTACACAGCTTCAAAGCCCTATAAGATATGAGTACTGCACAATTTTGGACCAGATATCTTACTTCTTTTATAACCACACTGGCCATTTTACTGTTCTATGGGAACACGCCAAGTCCGTTCTGCTACAAGATCTTTGCAATCTCTGTTCCCTGTGTCTGGCTCACTCTTGCCTGATATCTGAAAATGACTCTTTTCTTTTCACTCAAGTAATTCTTCAAACATTATCTATAATGAGAAAGTTTCCTTAACTGCTGTGTCACCCTGCCTCTTTCCTCAGTCACCTCTATATCTGCCTTGTCATTGATCACTCTCTTAAATTATATTGTGTATTGTTTGATTTCTTTATTGTCTGTCTTCCACTCCAAAATGTGAAAGTAATGAGATTAGAGGCTTTCTTTGTCCTTCTAACACCATAACCCAGGTGCCTATATGCATTACTGGCTCACAATGATGATCAATACGTGTGTTCCATGATAAACACGTTTTGAGTAAATGAATGCAGTACAAATCTCAAGTAAGAACAAAAAACTAGACAATAAATTTGGCAACATAGAAGTTATCAATGCCCTGTGGAAAAGTAGTTTCATTGCTTTAGCTAACTAGACACTGCAAATTCATACATTAAGTAATCACAAGTTAGATTAGGTAAAAGTCTCTATTTACAGAAAGACTACATAAGTTGTTGGAAATTTTTATAATGGGTGGTAGGTGCAAAAGCAAATGGAAGGCAAGAGAATAAAAACAAAATTATTCTAAAAGATTTAACTGCAAAGAGCAGTATAATTGCTCAATAGGAAATAGAAGGAAACCAAAGGTAAAGAGAGGATATGGACTTCTTTTCTCCTCCTATGTTGTAAAAGAAGTGGAATTGTTGTATGCTTGCTTTAAAAAAATTACAGAATTTGCATTTGTTCATATATGCTAAGCAACAAGCTAACAGAGAAAGATTAAAAATATTGCACAAGCAATAATTGTTAGAGCAAGGAATGCAAACACAAGAAATGATGGTTCTAGAGCCGAGAACATAAACTGATGGATTAGGGATATATAAAAGAGGATGAGGAAGGTCATGGTTGATAACAATAATAGTAACAGTAATAAAAGCAGCAATAAGAATAGAAGCCACTGTCCTGAGTGTTTCATGAGTATTAATTAAACTGATATCTGCACAAGTTAGTAAGCAAAATGTCAGAAAAGACCCCACTGGATGCTTTCTATTTTGTCTGTGAACAAAATGCTGAATTTGCCTACTGAGAACAGAAGGGAAGAGAGCAATATATGCAGCTTAATGCAAACAGAGTTTTATAATAGCATTTTATAAAAAGAGATATAAATTGATTCAGGACACAGAACAAGTAACATAAAATGTGAATGGTCTAGTTGGGAATAAAGCATATTCATCAGCAGTGATATCGAGACAGCCACATAGGTCTCAATAATAATATGTGGATTTCAGTCTTAGATACAGTAATAAATAAACAGCTGTGTGACTCTGGACAAGTCACTTAACAGGCAACTAATAATAGAGTTAATAGGCAGCAGATAATGGGAGGCTTTGAAATTGAACAGGTCTAAATTCAACTCCTAGTTATGGCAGTTAATAGTGGTATAGCCTTTTCAATTCACATCAGCTGAGTTTCATTGTCTTAATCTGTAAAGGGAGGAAAATGATAGTAACTAAAAAATAAATTAATACATGTAAAATACCTATAAAGTTCTTAGTAAACTCTTATCAATAAGCAGGTATTGTTATTTCTATGATTCTCAAACTAATTCTCTTATCATTTTCATAATCATAATAATCCTTACCTTATATTTAGAATGCAGAATGGAATTAAATGTCTCTAAAGAATTTTCTAGATCCAAAATTAGTTTATTCTCTACGTGCAAATCCTAGATACATACCAGTCAACCCAATGTTAAAACAGGAGGAAAGAAACCTATGAAAAAGATAAAGAATGTACTCTACCCCTACAGATGTATTAGCTGTTTATATTTTGTCACTAAACCAGTAGACCTCTTGGATTTCAAAGCCTCCCATTATTTGTTGCCACAGTTAGTTGCCTGTTAACTGACTTGTCCAGAGTCACACAGTTGTCTAATTATTAATATATTTATGACTAAAATCTAGGTTTCTCTATTGCACACAATATTAGTGAGACCTGTGTGGATGTCTTTGTATCACTACAGACGAATATACTTTACTCCTCACTTAAATAATTATGTGTTAAGTATCTGGGACCTAAGGCTTAAATTAATATAATTTATATTCTGTTTTTATATAAGCCTTTATAACAGGCAAAATCCCTCTATGTTTAGTGAAGCCTCATAGTCTAGAGTAATTTTTTATGATAATCTGGAAATTCCAGTATTTTTTGTGTCTTATATGCTACAGCTTTGTCTGTAAGAGTAAATAAGTGTTTACGTTTGGAAATGAATTACGTGCAATTGTTAGCGCATTTCAACAGATAGTCTCCAGTAGACAAGTTCTTCAAAACACTTACACAGTCTCCTATGCTTTTAACCAATGTAAAATTTGATGAGATAATTACTAAGATCCCATCAAACACCTCTATTATTTTTCTACCATCAACGTACTTCTTAAGTTTTTTTGTAGTAAATTTCAAATAGATTTATTAATCAGGATAATGATAGCTACTCTCATGAATCTAAAAAGTTCAGTGTCTTAACACAAAAGTTTATTTTTCTTTCATATAATAGGCCAATGAGACTATTTCTTGGATGATCATTCCTATGGTGATTCTGGAATTAAATTTCATTATATCTTGTGTTTATACCATCCCTTAGATCTCAGAATTATCTGCTTCCATCTTATAAGTAGAAAGGGAGGGGGGAAGCAGTCACACCCATATCTTAACCATCTAAACTCCGAAGTGATAAGCATTACTTTTGTTCTGTTTTGACAAGCTAGAAGTAGCCCCATGATCTCAGAAGGATGTCAGGGCAAGTGGGAAAAGCTGCAGGAAACTAGTACCTGGCCTGTCAGGCACTTCCCAGAAACAAGTCTACCCTGTGAAAGAGGAACATCATCCATCCTTTGTTCTATGGCTAGCTGTCTCTCTGCTCAAAACTGAATATCAATGAGTACAAATTACATATTCAAAATCACAATGTGAGGACAGAAATAAATCAGAAGTGAATTGAGCTCCATATTTTGACACTAGATAGGCCCAACTTTAAAAATGTTCTTACATGTATTTTAAAGAAATCTAAAGAAAGTAGTAAAATAAAGCAAGAATTTAGGAATAGAAAGATTATTCAGGCTGAAGTATAGCAGCAATGACTACTAATTTCCTCATTATTTATCTACATTAGTCAGCAACAAGAAAAAAGATTTTATGCAAAATTTAAAAATCAGTATGCTCCAGTCCTTAATGTCCATTGCCCAGAAATACAATTGTCTCTTTGCCAACAGTTGACTAGGAGGAGGTTTAGCTGTAATTTACCCAAAATGTTGAATTATTTAATAAAAATTCAGTAACAACAAGTTTGGATTTAATATTTAAAATTTCATGATTAAAATAAAATGAATTTATTAATGAATTCATAGTAATCATCATTCCAATTGATCACTGGAAATCACATTATTAATAATGATAATAAATACTCTAAAATTTTAAGAAATATAATTGATTAACTGGAGAGAGAAATATTTAGAATAAGAAATATTTAATGAAGAGATTAGCAAAAACAGAAACATGTAAAGTGCTAATTAAGTTCATTATAGCACCTGTCCATCAAGCACTAATTGCATTAAAGTAATAGGTCTAAATATTAGTGAAAGTAAATAAATTACACACATTTTGTTACTGCTTGAAGATCCAGTACTTCTTTTCTACTGTTGAGCTTCTTTTTTTAAGTTTCTTTATCTTGTGCTAAAACTATCCTCTTCTTTGAAAAAATTGCCTAAGTTCCAAAAAATGTTATCAGTACAGTCAATTTCCTTTAATTCACCACTATTTTTTACCATGATTCACCATGTTACAACTTAGGGATAATGGCTGATATCAAACCACCAACAGTGTGTACATAGCCCTTTCATTATTAAAGGCACACACATGTACATTTATTCCTGAAATTGAAAAAAGATAATGTGACTTTTTGTTTATTTATTTATTTATTCATGTTTTGAGACAGAGTTTCCCTCTGGAGTACAATGGCATGATCTCGGCTTACTGCAACATGTGCCTCCCTGGCTCAGTAGTTTCTTGTGCCTCAGCCTCCTGAGCAGCTGAGATTACAGGCATGAGTGACAACACACTGATAATTTTTGTATTTTTAGTAGACACAGGGTTTCACCATGTTGACCAGGCTCATCTCAAACCCGTGGCCTCAAGTGACCTTCCTGCCTGAGCCTCCCAAAGTGCTGGGATTACAGGCATGAGCCACCAGTGCCCAGGCCATACCAATTTTAAATAAAAAATAAACCATGACAGTTGAAGACTCAAAATCACTAATATCTAAACAGTATTCTTTACTGGTAAAGGGGTGAAACAACAGGCATCGGCATATTGTTTACAGTAGAGAAATTGACACACTCCCCTTTGGAGGGTGTTTGACAATATATGTCAATATTTAAACATATTTTATTTTTGACATAGCAATCCAATTACTAGGAATTTATGGCAAAAATATTCGCACACATGTTTATAAAGATACATGCTGAAGAGTGTTGTATAAAGCATGATAATAAGAAAAACTAGAACTAACCCTAATGTCCATCAATAAAGTATTAAGTAAATTATGGGATAGTCTTGTAATGGGTTTCTTTACAGCCATTTAAAGAAATGAGATAAAATCCATTTTCTGAATTGCAAATGTTCAAACCATGTTATGTTAAAAAAAGGCACAAAAATATGCATAAAATATTCCCATTTGGAAGTATGTGTGTTTGTGTAAACGTGTGTGGGTGTGTGTGTAGATAATTCCTGGAAGTGTAGGAGTGGAACTGAGTGGTCTGGGGAGGAAGGAATCAAATCTGTACTGTCATCATATGAAAAGACATTATCCACATCTTTTTTTCATAAGTGTTAAATTTTAAAAATAAAGAAGCTTTAAAATTGCTATCACTTATACCACCTTTGTATAATATTTTCTACCCTTTTCTGTGTAGCTGATAAACAATCATAATTTTTCTTCGTTCTTTCAAAATAATAAAGCAATATAGAAATAGACCAATTTAGAAGAACTAGAATAATCATTATTCTTAATAGGTAGGTAGTTTCCTCTTTCTCATAGACAAAAGAATAGGGTTTTTCTTTTATATAAAAAGCACCTACTACATATTTGTGTAAATATATCCCTTCCTGCATTTCAGAAACCTAAGTAATGTTGATTAAACTTTACTTTGAACCTGAGCATTTTAATCTTCATCTCTTAAGGATATTTGATTAAGAGATTAAGGTTCATCCAAAATACGTCTTTAAAAGTAACCTTCATGAATATCCAATTTTTTCTCTTCAAAGGTTTATACCAAATTCTTGTCTATTTGGGGAACAAGAAGAAACCAAGAAATATTTGAATCTTCCTGTGCTGTACTTTTTTTCCCCCAATTCATCCTCTTTTCCTTGTATAGGGGACATTCATGAAGCACTAATTGGATGGCAGAGTAACGGCTTATGTGTGAAGGAATTCCTTCTGTTCACTGTTCACTTTACACCATCAACTGGCCTTCATCTATTCCCTGTGTCACAATGCACCTTTTTTGTGGCTAGCTGCTCCATTTGACCTCTTCTACTGATCATCAATTTAAACCCCTGTTCTCACAGCTGAAATCTTGGTATACAAGATTCAGAAGTACACACAGAGCCACATTCATTACAAATCTGTTATACAGACTTCAAAGCCAGTGCATACGGCAAACAGAACTGTGAAAGATCTCAACACAGATCCAAAATTTCCATCCTTCAAACGCAAGGACAGTTCCTACTAAGCAGAAGGAGTCTTTAGGCCCAGTGGAGAAACAAAATCTCTCTGACAGGACATGCAAGGATTTAGCTATGCTCACTCATAAAAGTTGGCATTCCTTGAAGCATCCAGTACATGTAAATCCTTCTCCTGTATTTTGGAATTTCTGGTCTAAAGCTCCTATTCTCTGGTCATGAGGAGATGGGCAATGCTAAAGGATGTGAAGCAGAGAATCATTAAGGGCAGCAAATTTGTTGAAATTAAGTACCCTAATAATCTTTAACCCACCAAAGGTATGCCCACCCCCATGCTATTTCTCTTTAAGCATCTGTCTCACATTTTTTATAACACAATGAGGTCTCATTGTTTCCATTCTCTTCCTTCTCAACTGCCAAAATCATGTCCCTGCTTTTATTTAATGTATAAGGTAATCTTAAATTTCATATCCTATGATCATGCAAGGAGTAAATCGATTTTCAAATACTTTGTCAATGGCAACCCAACAATTCACCTGTTAGCTATTAAATATACAAACAAGTCACTATCATATTTGTGGGTTAAAAAGCATTTCTAATGTGCTATGGGCACAAAGATGCAAGCATATTTAATTCTACCTTGGATTGGGAGGGGAGACTGAATAGACCTTTCTCAATAATTAATGTTTATTGAGTGCTTTCATTGTGAAAAGTGCTTTACACAAATTATGTCATTAATTCTCACAAAAACAGAGGGAGATACATAGTATAATTATCAACTCTATCTTTTAAACAAGAAAACTGAGTCTGGGATAATTTAATTTGCTCAAAGTCATTCTGGAGAAATGGAGATGGAGCCAGACTTCAAAGCTAGTCAGTCCAGCTTCAAATTATATACCATTAACCATTATGCTAAAAGCCTTCTCAGAAATGGAGTCTGCCAGAAGAACAAAGGAACAAATGGGCAGGACATCTCACGAGAAAATAAAACACAGCCATAACCAACACCCATGATCATAAAATATACAACATGTTTAGGAAAAAACAGTAATAGCTAACCCTATCATAATGCCTATCATGGATGAAGTAGTTCTAATTGTTTTTGCACATTAAGTCATTAATCCTTAAAGCAACATCACAGAAAGTACCATTTGCATGATATCTACTTTACAGCAGAAAAATCTGAAGCACTCAGAGCTTGAGTAACCTGTCCAAGATCACAAAGCTAAGAACAGTGGGGCTAGACTGTGAAGCCAGGCATTCTGGCTGTGGCCCCTTGTGCTCTGACATACATCCTATGCTCTCTACAGAATGAATTTCCTGCTGTGAGAAAGCCACAATGTGCCATTGAGAGAAAAATACAGAGGAGGCTCTAAAGCTACCTGGGACAGATTATGAAGGACCACGAGGACTTTGGACTTTAATCAACAGGTTCCTGATTTTCAACTGGAGAGGAAATATATCCCAATAATGATAAGGTGTGTTGTGTATTCCAAAAATAAAGTCAATCCTGTGACTTATTTTCATATATGAGAAACATACTTTCTGTTTTTGTGATGCATAACACCTAACACAAAGCCTGACCAAATCATATTGACTGACTAATATACAATCTAAGTAGTTGAATTTTCTGATTACAAGTAATTCTCAACTAGGGGAGATTATACTCCCTTCAGGGAGATAATAGAATAACTGGAGAACCTAAAAAGTGTATATTCAGCAAAAAAAGAATATGGGCTAAAACATGCTGAGAAACAGTACATTAGGCAATAGGTATAGAGAAATTTCTTTTTTAAACATATAGGGTGGTGGTAAGATAAGTAACAATTCTACAATGTTTAGAAGAATGTCTCATTTATATAACATGCTTTATAAGTAACATAAGACAATAAAACATAATAAGAGCACAAATTCTAGAATCATAATGACCAGGTTTAGTGTTCAAGTCTACCAATTGAACAAATTAAGTGAATTATCTGTCTCAGCTTTTATCACAGGTAAAATGGGGATAACAACTGCAAGTCACCTTACTTTCAACTATTGTAAGATTAAATGAATTATACACATATATGCATGTATGTATGTGTGTGTGTGTGCACGCATACAGATACCAAGTTCCAGACATAAAGGAAACTCTATGAAATTTAGTTATGATCTGTGTTTTAAAAAGAGGAATCAAACAATGTTATACTAATTTGCTATCCAAAGTACAATGACCATTTGTAAATGTAATTAATTTTTAAAAGTTTTGCAAACCTTCATCATCTTAACTAAAATAAATTTATGAAAAGTTAAGTATCTATAAACATCTGTTCATATACATAAAATTGATAATTATGGAAAAAGAATGTATATATGTATATATAAACAAGATAGGCATGATTTCAAATCTGAAATGTATACTTCATATCTATCACCTATCTATCTACCTACCTATCTAACTATACCTATCAATTTTGCTTCTATAGAACTAATCTCAGACAGAACACCCAGAATCTCTGAGCCTCAGTTATGGGTATAATAGTGTTTAGTATAAAGCATTAGCATCATTGTAAAAGCTAAATCAATTTAAGACATTTAGTAAAGAGTATTGCATATATTAAGTATGAAATAAATACAGGATTTAATTCTCTCTGAAGACATTACTAATACAGTCATATTCCATAGAAGTTAAATGTCTCACAAGTATGAGAAGCATTATTTTTAAATGATTATGATAAGTTCAATTCAGTTCAACAAACATTTGTAGAATGCTATATAATTTATGCTTTGTGATTAAATCTTTCTGCCCCTTCAATATTTCAACAAAGGAAACACAAACACCATAGCTATTCAATCAGTGATAAATGCATTTAGATCTTTAAAAAAATAGTCATTATAAACCATGAATTCCAAGATTGCACAGTTAAAACAGATACATTTTAGGACTCACTTCTTTGATAATTATTTTTGATAAGTAGCATTTTACACTACTTTCATCATTTTCTATGTAATGCCTTCTTAGGAGGTCAAAAGCACTTCCTTATTGATTCTTTTTTTTTTTTTTTTTTTTTTAATCCTTCGGTGTAAATGAAGTAGAAATTAACATGGCTAGTTTTGTCCTACAACAACTTCTTCAACCTTACTCTGTCTTATTATGTCAAACCTTTTTCTTTTAATATCAGCAGCATCGATTGGTGCCAGCAACACTGATCTAGAAACAGTGCTAATTATCTGCAGCTGCACAGACAGCAAGGGAGCATAAAACACTGGGCTTCTTGCTCACAATATACAAAAACAACAAAACAATCACCCTCAGCTGTCAGCATCTGCAGCTCTTTCCCCAAGGGTAACAATAGAAAAAGGGGATCACATTCAAAGCTTGGGAAACCCATCATGTATTTCATATTAAAGCATCTAAATAATGGGTTATGTTACCATATTGGAAAAACGTGCTACAGCTAAAGTTCTTTCTCATTATTCATACCACTATTTTCTTTTAACTGGTAATGACAATGGTAACAGAAAGCGCAATAACAAAGATATCACCTGGTTTGAGACCAGTTCTTCACAGAAAAAGCCATTTGGAGACAATCTCCAAATATATGACTTTCAACATCACGTATTTGGATGGTTTACACCATCCTCTACACTGGCAGTGGTGGTCAAAGCTAGAGTAAAACTGTGATTCACCTAATCATGTTATTTTGCTGATTTCAGAGGACAATTATTGTTATTTAAAACACTAAGGAAGGAAAAATTTACTAATTATTTCAATTATTTACAAATCCAAGTGAAGGACCTACTAGTTTCTTAAAACCAATTTTTACATTCCTAATTTCATATTTAAATATCCTTCTTTAACAAGATTATGTGCCTTTCAGGGATATGTATGGAGCTGGAAGCCATCATCCCAGCAAACTAACACAGGAACAGAAAACCAAACACCACATGTTCTCACTTATAAGTGAGAGCTGAACAATGAGAACACGTGGACACAGGGAGGGGAACAACACACACCGTGGCCTGTCAGTGTGTGTTGACAGTGGGGGGAAAGGGGAGTGAGAGCATCAAGATAAATAGCTAATGCATGCGGGGCTTAATACGTAGGTGATAGGCTGATAGGTGCAGCAAACCACCATGGAACACCTTTACCTATATAACAAACCTGCACATTCTGCACACGTATCCCGGAACTTAAACTAAACTAAAATAAACATTTTAAAAATACTTCTTTTCCTTTTATTTGATAAATCATGCATTCATTTATTCTGCCAATTAAAACATATTTGTTGATTGATGCCTATACCCTCCTTAATTCATTTTCAACAAATATACACAAAGCACTAAGAAAATAATGTTTAAACCTAGATTATCTAGATTGGCCATTTCAATTGATCAAACTATTTGTCAAAATTTTCTTCCTAAATATTTTACAAATGGCAGCTGTTTCACTAAACTCCTCAAAGAAAACATGTACTGAGCAGTAATGTAAGATCTGGGTCCACAGTAGTAAATAAGACACCTTCACTGAGCTTTCAGTCAGTCAAAGGAGATCGATGTCAGACAGACTATTACAAATGTTGCGAGCATTATAAGATGAGAAGTTTAAAATTCTAAGGCAATGGAGAAATGAGTGTGATATATTGTATTGGGAAGAGGAGACTGGAAAATGTGTTTGAAAAATTGTGTTCCCCTTGCAGAAAGAAACGGCAGGTTTCCTTTCTCTTTTATGAGATAAAGGGAAAAAAGAATAAGTTGTTCCTTAAAAGGAAAAAAAGTAGCAATATATATTCTAAACTATGCAAATGGCCAAAACTTGATTAATTAAGCCCACTTCCCCTGCTTTCTCTACTCCATCCCCAAAATACACACAATCCTCAAATCTAAGATCTAGATTATTTGTATTAGCCATTTTTATTGATAAAGTGCTCGGCAAAGCTCTTCTTCCCTAAGTGTTGTATAAACATTCACTATGTACTGACATCCTCAAAGCCAATAAAGCATATCAAATATTAATCTTAAAATCAATTTGTTGGAAACTAGTGATTTATTTATTGAATAGAGTGTGGATTGAATGGAAATTTATAAATAGTCTCTATCAGAAATAGAACAGGACTAAATACTATTTACATAAAACATTTTGAAATTCACCCACTAAAAGCATATTAGTCTCCGCTCTGAACCCCCTGCACCACTACACCGAAGGCAAAGCTTCAGTAGTGCCCTATTAAGGATCTTTCAATTTTATATATTAAGGGATATTTGGCTATTGGTTTCTGATAGTCTTTATCATGTTAAGGAACATTTTTGCCTGTAGTTAAGTCGTTTAATAAGTCAGAGAAGTAATGAGACAGCATAGTTGTAAAAAGCTTAGACTCTGGGGTCAATCAGTACTGATTGGAATTGAAGCTCTGAAAAATTCTAGCTTCGTAGTCTTGAGTCTGTTACTTTAACCTCTCTTAGCTTCAGTGTCCAGCAAGTGTCAAAACAAGTGTGTCTCTGCCACAGACATGATATTAACTGCGAGGTCTTTGGTTGCTCTTTGACTTGGGTTCATGGGGCCAGGGGTGAAGTGGCAGGTGAATCTTTTCAAAGATGTTAAATGTCTGCACATGGAAATCTTTCCCAGGGTGTCTAGAATTTGTGATAAAACAGCTTTTGCTTTTATGGGAGATGAACTTACATAGTCTCTGTAACTTAGGTGAGAGATCATATATGAATCCCTTTTGACACCCTTCTCTTTTTTTATTTCACCCCCAATATAGACACATTCACATACTAATATTTTTAAATTTGTTTGATTAATTAATAGAAAGGCCAAGAAATTTAGAATCCTAAGGAAATAAATAGAAAAATGAGTTTCTGGTCCAAAGCTTTGTTATCCCTTTGAAAAATTAGCATCAAAGTCAGGATTAACAGGGGATATGTTACTGATAACTGCTTCACCCATTTGTGCTCTCCCCTAGAAGGCTAACTTTATAGAATTGTGATTTTTCAAGAAGTCTTTTATTCTTTATATCACCAAACCGTTGTTTTCTTTCTCCTACTCCCTCTGTGTCTTCCACAAGTACGTTATTGATATACCATGATTCTAACCCAAGTGAACACATTTCCAAACCCCCATACCTTTGTTACATCAACCTCCCTTGGTTCTAGAAATCTGCCACTATAGACTTAACATTGTGAAATAAAGACTTCTAATCCTTTTAGCATGTAAAAGAGGGTGTTACGTATATGTGCTCTTACATTATAAGAAACATCAATGTAACAAATATTTGTTTTCTAGAAATGCTATTTATATTCTTATTTTCCAATATTCTTATTATCCTCTTACTCTTGGTGTGTTTGAGTAACAGAATTTATATGCAAGTACACTAAAGCCAAAAATCCAATTTTTCTCTAAGCATACACAAATAGCAAAATTTTCTTTGTTCATTTGATTTGAAAGCAATACATAAATTAAGTCTATTATCAAAGAAAGAATATTCTCAAAAAGTAACTTTAAAAATGATAAAGGAAATGAATACACCACTTGTTTTAGTCGGCTAACCAATGAATTCTTGTTTGATTGTTGACGTGTTCAAATGTTTAAGACAGCACCAAACTACACAGGCTATTTCTAAATTACTGGTCCTTCCCAAAACAGAGCCCGTCTAACAGAAGCAGTGATGGTTGTTATAAGATACTTGAAATCCTCCCTTCCTCTTTAGAAATTGTGAATCAGCATCCAGGGAATAGATGTAAGGACTCCACTGGTATGAGTGACTCCTACAGAAGGTGTCCTGAGGGGCTCAAGTCCCAATTCCCTATTTCGTGACTTTTAATCTCTTTTTATGAACATCAATCAGTTTCTCTCCTGTAACTTTCTAACTCTCTCCTGAGGGAAATAAAGATGTTTGAATAGCCACAAACAAAAATATGCGGAGGGAACAAAACTAATTGTTCCTTAAACTTGAAAAAGCACAAACATCTAGATATAACATTTTAATATCATCTTTATACGACCTTCTTTATTTAATAATATATGCCTCAAATTCTATAATCTGTAGTAACGGTGATTGATACCAATGTTTAACCCAAGTGAATCATAATTGTATTAACCAAGCTTCTGTAACTGCTTCAATAAAACTCTGCATAAAAGATTAGCAGGTGCTGCCAAATATTTATACTCTCCAGTTATTTCTGGTAAGGAGCACTGTTCAATCAGTGGGATTAAATTTAACAATGTTTACCTGTGTGTAAGCCTCCGGTGACTAATGCAGACTGCAGTCTGAGAATCTTGAGCAATGCATACTTTATGGCGACTACATTTCATCTTTAAGCATGGATCCTTAGCTGGATCTAAAGCTAAAAAAAAAATTGCACAGAAAATATTAAAATAAGCTTCTGTAAAATGGAGGTATCAAATCCCATGAAACACAACTTGATCAGGTAATTTACATAGTGCTTAATTGTAAACTTTCTTCACATTCTTCCTCTGTTAAGAGATACTTCTGCTTCTACCCACATAACTCAGACTTAACAGCTAGCTGTAGTTTAGTCTCATCCACTCTATTCAGAAGCTAAGATGCACATACGCCTATGATCAAACAATGTGTTATCAAAATAGAAACTTTAAGACCCAAACTTTCTGTGGTTGCTACTACCTTCTAAGCAGCAAAGGTGGTGAAATAAAGTTAGAGTATGTTACTGAAGTATTTTATGACAGTGGAAAACTACAATCTATACCCTTGCTTTCCCTAGATAAATGCTGGTGGGTAAATAAAAGGGATGAAACAAACAAACAAAAATGTCAGTAAACATTTGTGGATATCTTTGTTATCCAAAAATAGTCTGGAGCTGTATTTGGAGACTGGATGAATACGTCATAGTAAGAACTGAGATTCTGCATTTTCATTTTTACATCATTTGTGCATAATATTTGGACCATCATTTCTTCAAACAAACCTCTGTTTTCATGGCTGCCAACAAAAAGACTGTGTGAAATGTTGATGGTTTCATTTTATAACAGCTTTATTTATATGTAATACTACACCATTCGGGCAGTTAAGTTTACAACCAATGTTTTTCAGTATGTTTGCAATTGTAAAACTATCACCACAATCAATATTAGAATAATTTAATCACCAAAAATACCCAAACATATCCTCTTGTTATCATCCCCTTCCCTCTCCCCTCCAACTAGTATTAGGCAACTACTCATTTAATTTCCATCTCTAGAGATTTTCCTATTCTGGACATTTTATATAAATTGAATGATAAAATTTGTGGTGCTTCGTGCCTGGCTTCTTTCACTTGAACAATGTGTCTGAAGTTCAATCATGTTGTACCATGAATCACGACTTCATTCCTTTATATTGCTGAATATTATGCCATTTTACAGATATACCACATTTTATTTATTCACTAGTAGATATGCATTTTGACTGTTTCTACTTTTTGGCTATTGTAAATAATACTGATATTGGTGATCATTCATGGTTAATCCCAGTGACACTTTTTTTGTAATTTATTGTTGGGGGCAGACCAGAGGAGGAGTTGGTAAAAATAAACAAAAGGCACTGAGTGTCCAGATTTGGTACATGCCAAAATTGATAGAAAGAAACAATGAAATACGGTAAACAAAAAGTTCCAGTGCACAAAGAGAAATAAAACCAGAAAAAGGTGCATTTGGAATATGCAGAAGTATTTGGAAAGGCTCCAGGCTGACCAGTGGACATAAAATGTGGATTTGAGACAATCTTTGAGGGTAACTCAAGCTGATTCTTAAGCATATTTAGTCAATAGCCTAAATAAAGTGAATATATTTTGATAACCAATGCATTTTATTTATTTTATTATATTTTATTTTATTTTTGAGACAGTCTGTCTTTGACACCCTGGCTAGAGTTCAGTGGCGCGATCTCGGCTCACTGCAACCTCTGCCTCACAGGCTTAAGTGATTCTCCTGCCTCAGCCTCCCAAGGATCTGGGACTACAGGCACGTGCCACCACGCCCAGCTAATTTGTGTATTTTTAGTAGAGATGGGGTTTCACCACGTTGGCCAGGCTGCTCTCGAACTCCTGACCCCAAATGATCCACCCACCTTAGCATCCCAAAGTGCTGGGATTACAGTGGTGAGCCACTGCTCTCGGCCTGAAAATCGATGAATTTAATAAAATACAGACATAAGCTATAATACATATGCACATATGTCTTACTGATTTCAATATATAAAGTATATTTCTGCAAAACTCTTGTTAGAGATTTGACATAACCATGAGATTTAAAATAATGTTAACACATATCATTGGTGAAATATTAACTAACAGACATTTTGTATTATTCCATGCTAAAGTGGTCAAGACATTAAATGCATCTATTTGGAACACAAATGTTTCAATTTTCTTCATACTAAGAAAATTTTTTAATGAGTAATGATAGATTAATTATAGCTTTCCCTATTTGGTCAGTAGCTTTAATAATGAAAATAAACTATATTACTTTTTCATTGTCTATAAAATGATAAATATACTCTGTTCACTATGCAAATATAAATTGCTACAACATTCTTTTCAGACTATCACAGTTTGAATCATCATTAGGTAAAAAATATTGTCTTCAAAGTATTGCACTACAAAAGGGTGTGACTTCTTGTTGGACAACATAAAAGAAAAAACCATACAATAACTTAGAAGGCATCAAAAGTGTTTTGAGCTATTTCTAATGTTTAGTCTATGTTGATTTCTAATTATTAAAATAACATTTTTAAAATTCATTAAACAATTCTGCCTAACAATTAAATAATGTCATTGTTACCTGCCTCTGCACTACATGTACATATGTCATATACTCCTTTTAAGTATACTTAATCTTGGACTTATGTTCTGAAAAAGGAGTGTTTTCATTTTGAAATAAGACACTATAGTATATATAAAATTATGATTAATCTAGTTATTATTTGAATGCAGACTGGTATGATTATAGCTATTTTTTCTTTACTTTATAAAATATACATTCGATGATTTCCAAAAGTTCTATGACACAGTTTTGTCATACATGCTCAAGAAAATAGAACTCAAAAATTGGCATACAGTGAAAACAGAACAAATTTAACACATGAAAAATAATGTAATTAGTTTTACATACGATTCTATGTATATGACCAAATAAGAGAGGAGCAGTATTTGTCAGGAGGTGGAAAATATAGGAGAAAGTGAATATAAAGAATCAGATACATAGCATGTACAATAACAAGAAGACCACTTTCTGTGCGTGAGATTTTAACCATCTGTATTTTTTAGTAGAACTCACATTGTTGGCAGCTTAAAAAATACAAAACATTACACACTGTAAATACAGATGCCTAAGATTTTATTCTTGAAATCACAACAATAACACAACCAATTTCTCTTGGCTGAAGTCCATGGATTAGAATCAATCCTGTGCCTTAAAGAGACCTGGCATAAATTCATCATCTCCCTCTGTTGTGTTCTTCTTTCCGTCTTGTTTTCCATTTAACATCTCCTCTTCTGTTCTGCATGATTGTATTTAGTCTTCTCTCCAGCAACCAGTCAAACTACCTCTAAGATTTCAGCAACTGCATTTGACTTCACTTGGCTATGTTCTTTTCGTCATCCTAATCTCTAATAAACTTTCTGGTCAGTGTAAACTAACCTGGGTACCTGACAAGTTTTTTTTGGTTGTGTTTCAGAAAATAGCATCTGTATTTTAAACAACTGCCACATAATGTATCCTTTGAGCATCATTACATTTGCAATGTAGTATTTCCCTCAATCTTTTGCCAGAATACTTGTTTTTTAGTCTAGATTTTTTCCTAGTTACTTCCAGATGAGCATAAACTAGGAAGAATCAGGCCTTATCCAGCCCATAATGGTGGGAATGCCTGAGGTGGTAAGGGTAGGTGATACCAGAAACAAATGTGAATGAAGCCCTGTATGTCAGTAAAAAAGAAATGTAATTCATGAGAAGTCCTAATGTGAAGGGAACAAGAAAGTAAGGATGCACAATGGAGGCAACAGGTCAGGAAAACAAACATGGGTGGTAATTTACAGGTAGGAGAAGAAAAGTTCGTATTGATATTCATATTTAGTGCATGTGGCGTAGGAAAAGGCAGTCACATCATTAAGGTGCAAAAAAATGACATTAATGTTAGTATTAATAATTGAAATTAATTTTAACATGGAAGGCTGAAACTTTTAATCTGCACAAATTCTTCTCCAGATCTTAGCTGAGTTTGTTCACAAGTCTGTATTTTAGATTAAATCCTAATAATTCTAAGCAAAATTACTCTTAAATCATGCTGTATATAATGCTTGGTAAACTTAAG
The DNA here is from genome assembly GCF_037993035.2 of Macaca fascicularis. Taxonomy (NCBI): domain Eukaryota; kingdom Metazoa; phylum Chordata; class Mammalia; order Primates; family Cercopithecidae; genus Macaca; species Macaca fascicularis. The sequence goes on from NC_088379.1 coordinate 171,858,530, forward strand.
GAGAAACAGTGCACCTTAGCTTGGCCAATTCCAGATAAAAATTTCTTAGATATAATAGGAACTTAACCCCACTAATATTGACTCAGATTTGTGAAAGACCAGACTAGTATAAACAAATAATCTCGAATCTGTTAAGGTCATCTACATACCAAAGAATTTGAACCACATGATCTCTAAAATCATATTCTGCTCTAAAAGTGGATTACATTCTAGCATACAGTTTTGGCACCAGATATCATACAAGAATTGCATCTTGTCTCCAACAGACTCAACGTTTTTATTAGCAGAGATGTATAAATAGTTATTAATAATTAGAATACATTGTTAAGTGGAACCTACAAAAATATATACAATATACACAGAGAGAGAGAGATCACATGATGGTGAATGGAAGAAAATTAGAATAAGTGACACCTTGGGTAAGTTTTAAAAGATATATAGGGCCCACCAAGTGCACAAAATGAAAGGAAACCTCAGTGTAAGTAGATAGAATAAACAGCAAAAACATAGAAAAAGGATGCCCTACTCATGGAATGGCAAATAATTCAGGACCAATGACCTATAAAATGCTCGTATCACCTGTGAGCATTGTGGAAAACACTGAACAGGGAGATGGAAGCTTCTTAGCCTTCCAGAGTTTTATCATTTTGGTAATGTCATGGCCTGGCATGATTTTAAGTAGAAGAGTAGTATGATTATGTATTACAGAAAGACCACACACAAGAATTTGGAGATAGTTTGAAGTGTATGTGATTAAGACAGGGATATTAACCAGCTGTATGAGAGAGAACGAAGAAGAACCTGATCTAAGATAAATGGGTGTGAAGATGGAGAAGAGGAGATGCATTTCAAAGACATAAAGGACACTGATTCAATAGGGTCGAATTATTAATTTGATAGAAGGGAGAAATTGGTCAGAAATAAAATAAATGGTGTTTGGTGGCTCCACTGAACAATAAATAAGATATTTGGTGGCAAGAAAAAAAATATAGTGAGTTAGTTGTGAGAAGTTAAGGTGATGACCTTATCTTTCATATTAGTGAAATGCCTGTGGTGACATCCAGAGACAAATACTCAGCTGTCACCTAGATATTTGGATCTAGTATTCCAAGGAAAAGTTAGGGGAAAGATGTCCCTCCAGCAGTCACCTTAAAGAATGTACGATAGAAACATAATCAGTTTTGTAATCTAGTTCGATTTTTAGGATGCTTAGCTTGATGACATATTTAAAGTAAAAAGATGGAAAACCTATTTTTATGGCCGACTCTCTTATCTTCTTTCCACAGCACATTTTTGCATTGGAACTGAGAACTCAGGCACCATCTCCCAGGTTTTATGCATACTGAGACCAGAATAATGGACAATGATTTTCTTGGAGTCATGAGCTTCTTGCCCATCGCCTTACTATTTTGAGAACAGGGATGCAGAAACCATTAAAAACAAACAAACAAACAAACAAACAAAACAGTAGTCTGAATCCCTTTATGTACTTTGTGCAAACCTTCTACTCTGGACGAAAAATGACTAGAAAGTTCTTAGACCTTAGAATTTCAATGTCCTGTAAAATGCTGACTTATAATCAAAACACCCAAAAACTTCTGATAATGGAAATTGTTTTTTTATTTTTGCTGTTGTTGCCAGGGACTTGCAAATACTTGTGAAAATCTGATACTTGTGAAATACTTGTGAAAATTTGATAAATAAAATGATACTGTTAATTAATGTAAATTAATTTATGATTTTAACTCAATTTAGTGTTTAGCTTCAAAAGGACTACTATTTTTAATTGCAGTGTGGTGTGCTGCAGAATTATAATTTTTTTACAGGATATACATGTAGTCGTATGCATTATATGATACACAAATCATATTGATTTTTTACAGTATGCACATTTCAAAATTCTATACACATTTGTTCTAAGGATTTGGATGGGATATTGTATGAGCATTCAATTATTGCAATTTATTCAGTATCTGCTATGTGCCAGTACAGTTCTTTTTTGTTTATGTGTAAAATATCCTTAAATCCATTTTCTGAATCATGTTAGCATCTCAGTTTTAGATGTCAGAAAACTATAGCTCAAATACAATGTTTATCCTAGGATGTATAACTAGCAACTAGTAGAACCAGTTTCAAACCCAAGCCCTTGGAATTACAAAACCTGAATAATTTGCCACAGAAGAATCCTGTTTCCTGAGCTTGCAGTGAGATTCAGAGTAGCTGAAACAATGTCCTGTGATCAGCTGACCTTTATATTCTCTATAACAGAATAAAAAGTTAAAACTTTTGCTGAAATAATATTCACATATAATATCTAGTAAGACAAACAGAAAAGACTGTAAGATTGACTATCACCAGAGTATTTGTCTAGTTTTGATTCTGAGAGTTCATTCTTATGGTTACATTTGTGGCTTTCTCTCTAATAAATCAGTTCCATATACAATTGCTTGGAACCTAATACTGTATTCTGATAATTTGCCTACCCAGAAAATCATTCAACAATGCCTTAAAGCCATCTATTTAATCTGATCTTTACATTTCACATTAAAGCACTATCATTTTAATGCAAAATACAGACTTTTTTGGGGAAACCCTTCAACTATTTCATCTGTTCATTGATTTTTCACTACTTTAAAATATTCATCATATGTTCTATTTTAACTCTGCCTCTTTTCCCAGGCATATTTCCAGGCAGGGGTATTGTTTCCTCATACCTGTTGCTTCTACAGCACTGCTTCTCTTACATACTCTTTATCCCTCTCAACTCAGAACTCTCTTGCGCCACTTTGCTCTTTCATCACAGCATGGCCACGTCCAAGGATTCTTTGGGTAAATATTGTTGTCATTCTTTTCTATAGAGATTCATTTCCATGGAGATGTACTTAAGGGAAGTTTTTGTTGTTGTTATCTCTAGAATTCATAAGCCTGCTCTCCATCACCAGAGCCTTCTTCCAAGGAGTACATATATCCCTGCATTCACCTTGAAGCATTATTTTTCAGTTCTCAGAAATGTGTGAATTTAATGGAGCTCAAGGAAACATTAATACCCTGGCTTCTGGCTCTATTCTTATATGACTGATGCAATATATATACAATCATCCTTTTGTATCTGTAGAGTATTGGTTCCAGGACCCCGGAGGGTACCAAAATCTGCAGATGCTCGAGACCCTTATATAAAATGGTGTAGTACTTCCAAAAAATCTACACACATCCTCTTGTATAGTTTAAGTAATCTCTAGATTATTCATACCTAATACAATGTAAATGCTATAAAATAGTTGGTATACTGTATTTATTTTATTAGTATTTTTATTGTTATATTGCTATTTTAATTTTTTTCAAATCTTTTTGGTCTGTGGCTGCTTGAATCCACGGATGTGGAGTCTGCTTATTCTGAGGGCCAGTTGTAATCTGATTTAAGCAACAAGTCAGTCCTTCCCGCAATCTCCGTAAAACCTTAAATATCTAGCTGAAAGAAGTTAGTCACATTGTTCACAAAACAAGGTCACTACCCTATGGAAATCTAAAATGCCCTTTATCTGTAGAAAATCCTTTACTTCTTCTGTGGCAAGAAAAGTATTGACTAGGCTTTATAACTTTAAAATGAAAAAGTTTAAATTTGTGGCAAGCCTGCCTGTGTTCAGTAGAACCTCTACGAGCTTTACCGATGATGCTTTTGTCAACAGCTTTTCCTCCTTTTGTGAGTGAAGGTGACAGGGCAGTGCTTAATTACGAATATTACCATTGGCCAAAGTCTAATGACGCTAAGGTATTAGACCTTCTAAATATCAGTGTATTTCAGAATTTTATTTTGTTTCAAGAGGATTTATAAAAGAAATATATTTTTCACATATTTCTAAGTGTCAAAAGGAAAAAGAACACAAGATAATTCAGTGCTAATAAAATATGCACAAGGTTCATGCAGATCGGGAAGGCTAAGAAGACACTTAATGAAAATAAGTTTTAAAACTAGAAATATATTTATTTTTTGAGCTTGAGCAGTAGTAGCAGTCCATTATTATTATAATAGCAAGATTGTTTGACATCTAAAAATAACCTTTTATATACAGAGTTGAAGGTTTAAAAATCAGCATTTTTTAAAAGCCTAATTTTGTAAATGCACTAAATCATAAAGAATTTCAGGAAGATTAATATTCTATTGTAATATTTTATATGTGATTGTTGTTCCATGTCGATCCTATTATAATATAAATATATACTTAATTCTTATTTTCAAATACAGAATGATTAAGTCATATTAGGACATTTATAATTCTTCTTAGCAACACTATAAACTATATTACTAGAGGTAATATTAGCATGAAGCTATAAAAATTGTAGCATAAAAGGCTATGGTAGAGGATTTAAATATGTAAGTCTTACATATTTAGGGACCATATAATGATATTACACAGTCTTTTTAAGAAATTCCTTCTTCAAAAATGAATTCTCATTTTAGATAGTCACATTTTTCTCTTTAACCAAGTAAACTTGTGCTTATATGCTGACTACTGTTTTAAAATGTCTTTTGTAAAATGTAGTACACGTACACCATGAAGGACTATACAGTCATAAGAAAGAATGAAATCATGTCCTTTGCTGCAACATAGATACAGCTGGAGGCCATTATTCTAAGTGAAGTAACACAGAAACAGAAAATCAAATACCACATGTTCTCACTTACAAGTGGGAGCTAAACAAAGAGTACACATGGACCTAAAGATGGAAACAATAGACAGTGGGGACTCCAAAAGCAAGAAGGGAGGGAAGCGGGGAAGGACTGGAAAAACTACCTATTTGGTACTATGGTCACTGTTTGAGTGACGGGTCCACTAGATGCCTAAACCCCAGCATTACACAGTGCATCCATGTAACAACCTGCACGTGTACCCCCCAGAATCCATAACAATTAAAAAGAATAATATATCCCTAAAAAGTTTTTAAAAATAAAAGGTCTTCAATTACTTTTTCTTTTCTCTAACTAATATGCTTCATATCATATTTACATGATAATCTAGTTATCCTTCAATAAAGTCTGTCCCATATGAATAAAAATGATAAATAAAAAATACTAATAAACATCCAACAACAACAAAATACCTTAAAAAATGCTAAACCATAGGCTAGGATCTGGCAATTTTAATATGTATCCGAGGGCATTACATGTTCTCTTGGGTGATGCAAAGAAAATGGGAACTGGATTTGGGAACCCTTTAAAGCCTGGATTCCTGAGGAGCTTCTTCTTTAATTAAATAAGAAAGCCAAGCAATTAACCAAAATAAACATAAAATTGCAAGTGTATCCAAACACTAGTTTAAAAAATAATTACCATGAAAGGATATAAAACTCCAAGCCTTTTCCACATTGGTGGTGAGGTTTTAATTTATATTATTTTCATGGTGTAAAAAAATTCAAGCTCATAATTTAATAAAATGTTGGTGGAAACCAGTTACAAATCCTAAGTCTGTGAGAGAGAGAAATGCAATTTCTGCAGTATCAGAATTTTTCACAAGCCAGTGCATACAGAACCCTCACAATGCCAAAAATAATAACAACAAAAATAATAAAATAAATATAATGAAGAGGATCACACACACAAAATTGCAAACCACACCAGGAAACAAATAATCCAAACCATTCAAAAATCCAAATTCAATCCACTCAAAAACTAGCATATGAATAAATCAAAATATTCTTGTAAAATCAAAAAGGGGCAAAATATTAAGCATGTTTATATTAATTCATGGCACAAGAGAAAATATTTGATTAAAGATATAAAATAAATATAGAAATATAAAAACAACATGATAGCATGAAAAAATTAAAACAGACCTTCTAGAAATGAAAAAGAATTAAAATTTAAAAAGTAGTTGCAGATTAACAACCCTAGCCGTCAGAGGAAATAATAGTGAGTTCTGAGTACGATTATTAAAATTAAATTAACTACCAAAACACATTATGTTGAAACTGAAAAGAAATAAACAATAAGCGGGTGGGGGGGGGGGGAGTAAATTGAAAGCAACCAAAAGGAAAAAGCAGTTTGTTTTCAGGGAACAACCACAGACTAAGAGCGAATTTACGAGTTAATGGCAAATCACGGCAAAACATGTGAAATCATATATTGTGGTGAGGAACAAATAATTATCAAATAAGAATTCCGGGCCAGACACGATGGCTCATACCTGTAATCCCAGTACTTTGGGAGGCTGAAGTGGGCAGATCGCTTGAGCTCAAGGGTTTGAGACTACCCTGGGCAATACGGAAAAACTCATCTTTACAAAAAGTTCAAAAATTAGCTGGGTGTGGTACCCGTGCCTGTAGTCCCAGCTACTCAGAAGGCTGAGATGTGGAGAACCACTTGAGCTGAGGAGGTTGAGGCTGCAGTAAGCGGAGGTCACGCCACTGCACTCCAGTCTGGGTGATACAGTGAGACTCTGTCTCAAATGGCTCATGCCTGTAATTCCAGCACTTTGGGAGGCCGAGGCGGGCGGATTACGAGGTCAGGATATGGAGACCATCCTAGTGAACACAGTGAAACTCTGTCTCTACTAAACATACAACAAAATTAGCCAGCCGTGGTGGCGGGCGCCTGTAGTACCAGCCACTCCCGAGGCTGAGGCAGGAGAATGGCTTGAACCTGGGAGGCGGAGCTTGCAGAGAATAGAGATCGCGCCACTTCACTCACTCCAGTCTGGGCAACAGAGAGAGACTCTGTCTCAAAAAAAAAAAAAAAAAAAAAAAAAAAAAAAAAAAAAGTCCAGACACACCCAAATTATTCGTTAAGAAAGATACATTTATGAAAATATGTTCATAAAGATACATTAATTAACAAATTATTAAACGTATAGCACAATTTGTTCATGTTGAAAGAACAAAAGGATATGCTTCTACAAATAGAAAGAAATTATACCAATGGACCCAGAAGGAATAGTGAATTACAAGAAGTGATGATGAGCAAGAAACTCATAAAACGTGATAATTTAAAATTAGGTATGTAGTAAAAATATTAATAGAAAAATGACTAATTTGCAGTGGAGGGGGGAGTTAAAATGAGGTGAAACTCATTAAAAATAATGAGGAAGTTGAATGTCAAAGATTTGGAGCTAATGTGGTCTAAGATCCTAGCACTCTTCAGAAGGACAATAGAACAGATTATTATATAGTTGCTTTCATCCAATTTTGCTGGTTGTGCATGTCAACATTTAAAATAAATCACTCAAAGAAGAGCAAGAGTTTTCATAACTTTTAAACTAGCACAAAGTAAAATGATAAAAAGGAACTCAATTATATCAAAACTCACAATTGATGAAACAGGAAAAAAAAAAGAGAGAGAGAGAGATAGTCTTAGACTGGACTTTAAAAAAAAAAAAAAAAAAAAAAAAAAAAAAAAAAAAAAAAAAAACCCTTAAGGGTTCTTGAGAGCTATACCTAAAATATAATACAAATTGAGTTAGAAATTAAAAAAAAAAAAAACAAAAAAACAATGTGGGAAAAGCTTACCTGGCAAATACTGATCCAAAGGAAAGCAGTTATGGCAATATTTACAACACACAAAAATCCCCAAATCGTGGAAGGAGAGAGCCGGAAATGTATTCAGTTGATTCAGGGGTTGTTGCCTTAAGCATACCTAGTCAAACAATCTCTCTGAAGTACTTTCCTTTTCTATTATTATTATTATTATTATTATTTTTTTTTTTTTTTTTTGAGACGGAGTCTCGCTATGTCTCCCAGGCTGGAGTGCAGTGGCTGGACCTCAGCTCACTGCAAGCTCCGCCTCCCGGGTTCATCCCATTCTCCTGCCTCAGCCTCCTGAGTAGCTGGGACTACAGGTGCCCACCACCTCGCCCGGCTAGTTTTTTGTATTGTTTAGTAGAGACGGGGTTTCACCGTGTTAGCCAGGATGGTCTCGATCTCCTGACCTCGTGATCTGCCCGTCTCGGCTTCCCAAAGTGCTGGGATTCCAGGCTTGAGCCACCGCGCCCGGCCTCCTTTTCTATTCTATAGTCATCATTGTTTTCATGACCCAATATTCCTAAACCTCTGCTTTGTATTGTTACTTTCCTCCACCGAAATTCAAATCTTTGTTATTTATTATAATTTCACATTTTTCAATATGCAAATGTTAAAACAATTTTAACAATTTTAAAATATTAACAAGAACCATACCAAAAACAAAAAATTTCCTTCAGGATCAATGTTGCTAAAATACAGCTTTAAACGCTATGTCCTTTCCTTAAGAATTTGAGTATGTCTTAGAATAGTAAGCCTTGAGCTTTAAAGGAGATGAATACATTAGTTGGCCATGTAAGCATCAACTCGTCAGCAAATGCGGCTTTCTAACAAATAAATACACAAAAGACCTTTTGCTTTTATTGAATTCAGTCTCTTTTGGAGACCATTAATCTTGTAAATATTAATTAGATTCCTTTCTTCATTTAACCATCAAGAAGTTCAGAACCAAATGTGAGATATGCTTTTTACAATTGTACAAAATATTTTAGGATATACATTTTGTATAATAATCCTCTCATTGTTTTATTTTATATCTTTTTAAATATTTTTGTGTGAAATTTAAGTAAAAATAGTTTTCTTCTCTCCATTCATTCTTTTAAAAATACAGTTTATTTCACATTTAATTCAGTGACATTTTTCAAGATTGGGATGAATAGATTTAAAAAACTGAAAAAATGAGGCAACTTCTATTCAAATTGATTTTTCCAGTAATTTTTGGGGATTGTGTTTTAATAATTAAAATGAAAATCTAAAAGAAAGATGTATACAAACACAAATGTCAGTGAATAAAGGTAGAAGTAGTTATGTACTTCATTTAGAATGAAGTTGTCAAGCATTAAAATTTATTGGCATTATATAGCTTCTAATATTATATATGCAAATGTGTAACTTTCCTCATATGAGATGAAAAAAAAGTTGTATATGTAAAATTCAGTTTGCCTTTACTTCCTGGGTATTATATTTTATCATCAAAATTTTGTATTGTGGCACATATATCTGCCACTATTATAGCAAACACAGCAAATATACCCTTTTCTTGAATTTCAGTTGTAACTTAAAGTATATTTACGTGATGAGATAGCTCTTTAGCACTTGGGGAAAAAAATCAAGAAAACTAAGACTAAGTTGGACAGTTATCATGATTTAAAAGCAGATGAATAGTAAAACTCAGAGTTTAGTGGCAATTTTGGAAAAATCATATCACAAAATAATGCAATCAGTACATAGCCACTATCCATTTGCTAAAATGCTTCTTTGAGTCTACTTGTGTGCTTTCACAAAAAATGAAGTGACCAGTAACTTTAACATGATTTTAAAATGGTTTCAATAGTTTAACAATAAAGCATTAAACATGTTTTTGTCGGTCTGATAGCAGTTTCTTTCACTGTAACTCTATGCTGTAAAGCTATAGGAAGAAGTGGTTTTCTTGGGAATTTTTTAAACTTGCCAGATGCTATGATGAAAGGCTTTGCAAGTGAGCAGCATAGAAAGTAGAGCTGATACTTGACAGTTAATTAGACTTTTGACAGCCAATTTTGTGGTACTAAAAGTGATTAAATACAGTGAGGCTTTGGATTGACTTTCTTAGTTTCCAACCTTAATATTACTTCAGTTGTATAAAATCCATCTACTCTAACTCTGCTCTCCCCATTGCAAATATGAAATGCGGAAGGCTACCTATTAGCAGATTTTGATGCATTGCAGGCTTAATTTATTTTGTAATAAATAAATACCAAAATACAATAATATTTATTTCAATAATATCCTAATACATGTTTATTAAAAGCAATAGCTACTACATTGACAAATCAAAGCTAGTGAAAAATCTAAATGCTGTTACAAGGCAGAAATTTATTCTACTATTGCTCTACTCTAGATAAAGGATTGAGGAAGATTTTAAAATACCATTATCTTTGGTTCTCTACCATTTGTTTTTGTTGTCAATACATCATATTGTCTTCCAAATTTCTTAATAAAATAAATGTTAATAGGATTTCTTTTATAAAATTGGTGCCTTTCAGAATATTGATCACTGTATGTGTTAAATACAGTGAATATTAGTATAAATAATATTTATAAAATTATATTATAAAGTATCATAAAATATTATTTTTACTGGTTTCCATTTTGCAATCTATTACATGATATATAATGAAGATGAAGATACTGAATTCCCATCCTAAGAATTTATATTTGGGATTGCCTTTCCGGTGTTAGAACTGAATATATCTATGATTTGCTTAACACTAAAAGGCTGTCTCAAATAGAATCATAAAAGAAAGCCCCTACTAATTGGCAATTCTGGCTTTGGCTTGATAAAATAATGTTTACCTGTAGTTCCTTGATGATGTCCCCTAACCATCCCAAACCTAATGTTTTCATTTGTAAATTGAAAAAATTGGCTATTAATTCTAAAATGTAAAATAAAATATCCTATAATTGTGTGATTTAACTGGCCTGGGAGGTAGTACATAAACACATAAGAAATATATTTAAAAATTCACATTGAGTTGAGAAGATGTGTATGTAACTTTGAATGAATGTGTGTTAGGTGCCTAGAGTATTTACAGGCACATAGAAAGCATTATATTTGGCTATTAGCATTTGTCTTTTGGTTGATTGGCTATGAAACCCCTATAACATCTCTTGTAACATGCCCTGCACTTCTACTGAGCTCCTCCTGGAGGATCTCTGCCCCACTTTGAGTAACAATCTGCCTTTCTCAGTCCTCTACTAGGACACAGAATTTCCTCCATGCGACAAAATCCTTTTGACTCTAAACTCACCACTTCCCTGAATAAATTAGACTTTTTCTTGTTTTTTGTTTGTTTGTTTGTTTTGTTTTTTTCTGGTTTATTTTAAAGTAAACATAACAATTTTCACGTAAACTCTTTTTAAAGAATAATGAAACTAAGCCTTAAAACAGACCAGGCAAAGGATGGCTCATGCTTGCAATCCCAGTACTTTGGGGGGAAGAGGCAGGAGGATTGCTTGAGGCCTGGAGTTCAAGACTAGCCTGGGCAACAAAGTGAGACTCCATATCATCAAAAAATGAAATAAAATAAAAATCTAGCTGATCATGGTGACATACACCTGTAGTCTCAGCTACTCACGAGGTTAAGGCAGGAAGATTACTTGAGCCCAGGAGTTCGAGGGTGCAGTAAGCTATGATCATGCCACTATATTCCAGCCTGGGTAACAGAGAGATACCCTGTTTTTAATTTTTTTAAAGACTGAAACAAAGGTTTTAAGTACAGATATGTTTTCTCTGAAAGCTGTGTCAAACATTGCCATCAAAATAGCTAACACACACATGCATACACACACTCACACACACACACACATACACACATATACAAATGGTCAGGGTGGGGCTGAGCTGGCACTGACGATGGAGATGATGATAGAAATGTTCTTAACTCAGGTATCTGCATTCACAAAAATGTCTCAAACTACACTTAAAATTACTTCATTTTATTTTAGTAAATTATACCTCAATGAAAAAGAAAATTACTCTTTTTTCTAATATATTATTATTTTTAAAAATATTTTGTAATATAAAAATATTAAAAGCCTTTTAAATCAACTATTTCAGGGCAGCAAAACCATGCAATCAGAAATAAAACATCAAAAACTCCACATTAAAGTTTATATTTATAATTCAGTTTTTCCCCATTCATGGAGGGTGCTCCTCTAGAAGGTAAATACCGCTCCCTATAGATACATAAAACTAATTTTAAAAAACCAAGTATGACTTGAAAGAAGACACAGAACTGCATCTCATTTTCCCAAAAATTCAAATACTGTTGGTAATATTTATAAAAGACTTGGATTTCACTACTGGAATCTAAATACTCTAAAGATGAAAAGAGGCTTTATATATGCACAGACTTTTAAAACTGAGACTATTTTGTAAAACCAATAATAATACTGGCTAAAGTAACAAGTTAATAGACTTTAAACCTAAGAATTATCTTTAATTTTGCATAGAAATTTTTAGAACCTAGTTTACAAATTAAAGCTTTGTAAATGTTTTTCAAATAATTTCTTCTTCCAGGAGATTGATGTTGCTTAAATAGAACTGCAATTGCAATAATAATAAACTATTTTAGCTAAGCAATGTTAACAAACAACCTGGCAGGTAAGTGAGGGGTATGGATCTTTCTTAGTCTTCAGTTTGTCATTTCCAATTAATATCACTGCTTACAAAAAACAATCCATTGTAAAGTAATGATCTGACTGTTGTTAAATGTAACTTTCATTGACTGCCACCTCCTTAGGTGTGATTAGATTAAAACCCAGAAGTTATCCAAGTAATTGCATCAAATGATAGAGTGGTTTCTGACACTCATAGACCTTCCAGTAACCTTATTTTGTTAGACATGCTAATCTGTAGTTCATCTTGGTGCAAATGAAAATTCCTAATTGTTATTTACTAAAGAACTGCATCTTTACCACTGGTCTACCAGATGAATAGTTTGCCATATCTGGTGAGCTAATATGCCAAAGTGCCTAATTTAAAAATCTAGACACTGGGAATTTTTTGTCAAAAAAAGTATTTATCCAAATATTTGAAATATCAAAAAGTATTTATATTCACTTTCTTCGGGTTGACAATTCAACAGGATCCAATTAGGCCTGACTGAATCATTATAGCAGAATCCAATTTTTGAAACTGACAGGAAAGCCTGTGGAATTATAATATGTGACTTGATGATATGAAAAATAATGGAAGCAACACAAATGGTAAAACAGTTAAGTCTAGGTAGTTTTTGATACTAAATATTAGAAATTTATTTTTCTGACTAAGCTATTAGAAAACAAAAATAACATATTTTTAAAAAAATATAGACAACAATGAATCTGAAACATGAGATTCTAAAGTATTGCAGGACTGATCAATAGTAAAAAAAGTTAAAGAGGATAAAATGCTGCTATATATTTTTGTTCAACTTTAAAACTTAGATAAAATGTTTGGAAAATTGTAAATCTGCATTGCACAATTAACTTTTAGAATGTAGAAACTTCACTCTATTGCATATCATTTCCCCATGAAGAAACCTGGATATGTCACTGAGAGATACAAAAGGAACCCAGAAAATCTTTTTTTTTTTTTTTTTAATTGGTCTTTCTCCGTCGCCAGGCTGGAGTGCAGTGCCGCGATCTCAGCTCATTGCAACCTTCGCCTCCTGGGTTCAAGCGATTCTACTGACTCAGTCTCTTGAGTAGCTGGGATTACAGCCACCTACCACCACGCCAGGCTAATTTTTTGCATTTTTACTAGAGACAGGGTTTCACCACGTTGGCCAGGCTGATGTTGAACTCCTGACCTCAGCTGATCCACCTGCCTTGGCCTCTCAAAATGCTGAGATTACAGGTGTGAGCCACCGCTGAACTTGCAATTTAATTACTTTGAGGAACAAAGCTTTGGAAAAGTGTTTCCCGGATTTCTAACTACACCATTACTGTCCCTACTTAAGCTATCAACAGTAAGCCTGAACGACCAAGATCATAGGATTATCCTGTGGAATGGTATGGATCTCTATTAGGCTAGGGTGTAGTAAAGACAAGATTTGAAACATGCGAAGAATGTAAGAGCCTTCCCATATTTTCTATCTTGGAATAAATGAGGGGAAAAATGGAGAATGAACAAGGGCAGATGACAAAATAATTGAACCCAAGTTCCCATATCCCTTTCCTTGGGCTTCAACTCAACTTTTGGGCAAGGCTCAGAAGAGTGAGAGCAAAACTCCAAACAGTGGGGCAGGGGATCATTTGACACCCCTGTGTTACTGTTACTGTTTGTACAGTAACACAGAGGCCACCACACAAACCGTCCTGGGACAATCTCAGACAGGAACATATCTTAATAACCTCGGGAGGAGAGCTGCTCAGTCAAAGAGAAATCTTTGTTTGCACTTTTTAGGCCACCTCAGTTCCTACCCAGCATAGTCACTAATTCAAGAGCCCCTGGGGCTTGGCATGAGGCCCATTCTCCAGAGGGAAGTGACTTTGTCTACAGAGTGGAGTAGAGCCACTGGATAGATAGAGGTCATGGTAGATAATTTGCAGTCTGTACTCAGCAGGGCTAAGTCTCCCCTTCACCAGCCATGCCCACCTTACACCCAGACAGACACTATCTTGGAAAGAGGAAAAGTGAATGAGGGGACAGTTGAGAGACTTAACATCTTAACACTCAGATACCTGAGTTAAGAACATTTCTCTTACCATCTCCATCCTCACTGCCAGCCCAGCCCCACCCTGACCATTTGTGTATGTGTGTATGTGTGTGTGTGAGTGTGTGTATGCATGTGTCTGTTAGCTGTTTTGATAGCAATGTTTGACACAGCTTTCAGAGAAAACATATCTGTACTTAAAACCTTTGTTTCAGTCTTTAAAAAAATTAAAAACAGGATATTGATTACAACCCAATATTGGATGATATTGATTAAAAACATCCAGTATTGATTAGATTGAATTATTTTATTCAATTATTATCTAATTGTTAAATTAGAGTAAATAAAAAATCATATTGTACTTTTTTTTTTTCTCACAAAGGGACTTATTAAGAGAATTTTCTCTTTTAGGGACTTGGGAAGAAACCAAATACTATAGACTAAGTAAAAATATTCTATTTTTTCACATATTCAAGTTCAGCTTTTTATGCTGATATATAGTTATAACTTGTCTAATACTTGTCTAATAAATGATCTTGATTGAGTACAAGTATTAATAAAAAACAATCTAATTCTCAGAAAGTATTTGCAGTGTTCAATCTTCTCCTGATGAGTTTTGCTTCTTACACCTACTATTTCTCCTTGCACCTAATATTTCCTTTTCTCACATAAAATCTCAGGCAGTATTTTTAGTCACCTTTACATAATGAAATGCCCAGCCTGGTTTAATCATTATATATTTTAGAATGTCTCCATATTACATTTACTCTCCAGCTGGGGTCCTACTTTAGTTTTGGAATTCTGGAGTGGGATGAAGAAAATTCTTGTCTTCTCCCATACCCTCCACTCACTAAATATGGCTTGTGATTCTGTAGCCATTAGCCCAAAATAAAAGTGGAAAAGAACACAGGCCCCGCTCACATCTGTGCACTCAATGACCAATGCTCATTGGTCATTGTTGGTTCTTCCTCTTCCGGCATGCTCTTTTGGTTTCTTTGGAGATTCTCCTTTAGAGGATGTCTGACTGTAACTTCTCGATAGGTCATTTCTCCCCTCTGGCTAGTCAATTTTTACTACCCAGCAGCCTTTGAGAATCCAGTATTCTATTATCTATCCTTCAGTTGGAATCCCACCTTTCCTTCAGGTGGTCCATTTGGTCCTTTTGGAATAACTTCATGGTGGCTTCTATCAGCAGAGTATGAAGCAAATGGAAGCAATAACCCTATCTTTGAAGGAAGATATTTTCCTTCTCAGTGAAGCCACCTCAGTTTTGCTCTGCTGCAAAAAGAAGTAGCAATTTCCACTGATCTTGATCATTAAAATATCCAGACCAGAATTACCACTAGTTCTCAAGTCCCTCAAGATCAATGGGACACAAGTCTCTCCAAGTGCACAGGATGAAGCCATTTGAAACAATAAAAAATCAGCTGTTTCCCTTTCCCAAGAGGCAGTGGATGCACACAGCACATCACCAACTCTTTATAAGGGAATATCAACCCTCCCTCTGATCAGTCTTCAATTTCTCTTTTAAAGCTCAGAGCTGAGGTTCACAAAACCAGCTTCACAATCTCTTTGCACTATTCAACGAAGTGGTCTTGCATTTTGAGTTAAGCTTTCAAATCTCTGTGTCTTTGGCACCCATTTTATTGTTTGTGGGCTTTGAGGCTTCTACTGAGACTTCTAAACCACAGAATAATTTAACCTAGTCTGTCCTATAATTCAAAATAAAAGGCCACATTTTTCTCAAAAGCTTTAGGGTTGTGGTAAAATGATGCAAACTTATTGTTTCTGTATTTTTCCACTTATGTATGATATATAAACATATATATATAGTTAAATACATGTGAGAGACACCTAGAGTTACAATCATATATCATTTATAATGTTAAATATACAAAAAGTATATAGTATACAATATATACATATATTTCATATTTTACATGTTACTTGTTTTATATATACTACAACATACACAAGTTAAAATGCAAATTTTAAATTATTTGCATTTAGTTTTTTATCCTAAGTTTTTAAAAATAAAAGTAGTAAGCAATAAATCATATATTCTTCAATTTTGTACCTGTACACATTAAAGATATTTATTTACGGAAAATTAAAATGTGTGTTAGGGAATACTGAGCATTCTCCAAATGTCATTTTTTTCTTCTCCTGAACATTTCATTTTCTGACCTTCTTTTCTAAAGAATTATAACCATGTGACTGAATTCTAATTGACAGAACATAAATAAGAGCAATGTGTACCAATTTTAGACTCATCCCATAATTATCTCTCCTTCACCACCCTCTGGGATATATTTCCACTTCAGCTGAGATGGTGCTCTCCAAGGCACTGGAAAGTCAGGTACTGAAGAGGGAAAAGCTACATTTGCATGGGTTGCTATGAGTGACTGGAGCACAGGCCCCCCTGAATTTGGAAATACTATTGGATGTTACAGAAGTGAAACTTTAATTGAAATGAAAGAACTTTGGGACTTTTTGTTGCTGTAACCTAATAAATCTCACTGAGGCAGATATTGCTATCTTGCAGCGGAGTGCCTACATAAAAGAAAGCTAAAATGTGTGTGTTGCCTTACTGGTCAGGTAGCAGGTAGTATGAAAACAGACACAGCAGTTTGGAAATATGGAAACCCATGTCATACAGTAATCAAACATTTTGTAAAATAGCCATGTAACTTTTAAGGCAGATGAAGTGCGTATTTGGCCTCCAGGGGAAATTTCTAGAATAGCATTTGCAGTTTTCAAAGGGGGTAACTTTTCTTCAAAGTTTCTCTATTGCTCATAGATTGAATGTATCCCCTTAAAAGTTCATGTTGAAATTTAATCTGCATTTTGGCATATTAAAAGATGGAGTCTTGGCCGGGCGCCGTGGCTCAAGCCTGTAATCCCAGCACTTTGGGAGGCCGAGACAGGAGGATCACAAGGTCAGGAGATCGAGACCATCCTGGCTAACACGGTGAAATCCCGTCTCTACTAAAAAATACAAAAAACTAGCCAAGCGAGGTGGCGGGCGCCTGTAGTCCCAGCTACTGGGGAGGCTGAGGCAGGAGAATGGTGTAAACCTGAGAGGCGGAGCTTGCAGTGAGCTGAGATCTGGCCGCTGCACTGCAGCCTGGGCAACAGAGCCAGACTCCGTCTCAAAAAAAAAAAAAAAAAAAAGATGGAGTCTTTGAGGCAGTTATTAAATCATGGGGATGCTGCCCTTATGAATGAACTAGGGCTCTTATGTAAAGGACTTTTGGGTGCGAGTTCACGCTCACTCTTCTGCCATGTGAGAACAATGTTCATACATCCCCTCTGTTCTTCCACCTTCTGCCATGTTGGGGCACTCACCAGATGCCAGTGCCCTGATCTTGTATTTCCCAGCCTCTAGATCTGTGAGAAATATGTATGTGTTCTTTATAAATTGCCCAGTTTGTGGTATTTTGTTATAGCAACACAAAGACACATGAAAGAAGTATCATTTTTTTCCATAAAATACCCACATCCTTACTTCCCATTACAAAAAAAAAACAAAACAAAACAAAAAAAAAGCTCACCTCTAATAACCACTAATACAAGCAAAACAACAATCAAAGCAGCATGTTTCAAAATTGTTGGGATAAAGTTGAAGAAGATGGGTGGAGTAAATTAAGACGCATCAGTTTCTTAGGGCCAGAACTGAAAGGTGGAAAAAGTGAATTCCAAATTCTAATTGGAAATATACTGTTAGATTCATCAAAGTACTGACTTTTCCTGAGAATGAAATTGAAGAAGCATTTGTTAAGTTGGGTTACCTATTGAAACTGATTGATAAAACATTATTATACTGTGTCATTCATTAAATAAAAATTATAAGAATACTGGACCTTGAAAAAACTTAATCGTCAGATAAAATGCTCAGACTTTTTAAAATCAAATGTTTCTTCCCAAGATATTTACTATAGAAAAAACATAGAAAATATTAACACAAAATGGTTCATTAAATTTCTATTTCATTCATCTTATATAATTTGTAAATCATATAAATCTTATAAACTTCAGACATTTGGATGATTTTGTTTATTGCTGTCATTTCTTGCCAGTTAGTCCTGAAGGAAAAAAATTGTTAGGTAAAATAAATATATTAAAATCTGGTGACAGCCCACCCATCAGTTCTCTCACTGGAGATATATAAACAGTGACGGGTGACTGGTTCTTATTTCTTCCCAGTCACGTTCTCAAAAGTGGGTGTCAAAAGTTCTTATCTAGAGACTGTTGTAACTTAGGCAAGGAAGGCTAAACAGGGAAATGCCAGGGATCAGGAGAGTTCTCACATCCCTACCCCCCTCTCCGGTCGATTTCCCCAGATCAGACTGATAAAACTGGCACCAACTAACTTAAGGAAATTCCTAGAATTACAGTCACTGTCCTAGTAGATTCAACAGGAGCCAGAATGACCCATATCAATACAAAAAAAGGTCAGAACGGCCACCACCAGGTGGCGCCAAACAGCAACCCAAATCAAGATAATTTTGGATGGCACAAATGCACCCACGGAGTTCTCAACCAGACACACAGACATGTCCAGATTGTTTTTTAATCTCTCAATAATAGAAAATGTACGTTTTAAGTAAAGGTTTTTGGACCCAAATTCTCCTTCAGTGTGTATTAAACTTATATAATAATAATAATTGCAGTACCATAATACTACCTCTATAACTTAGTAATTCTTTTACTTGCCAGAGAACAGAAGATAAACTCTGCAAAGGTTCTGGGATTTGTCACATTGGTAAAGTTTCTAGGAGCTCTGTTAGTTTGGAGCACAGTGTGATACCCACACATCATTTGGATGTGCTGCTCCCATCTAGTACTGAATAACTCACAAAACTGTGTGCCTAGGTTGGGCGTGGAGCAAGCAAAAGACCTGTACCAGATCCAGATTGAGATGCAAGCAGTCAGGCTATGCGAGCCTTATGACCCAAGACCCAGTAGGAGAAATATAATATAAATCTCTAAAATATTCACATGAGACACATTCCTCTTTTGCCATCAACTGTTCTGCAATTGAAAAATATTATCCATCTTGTCTCTAAAGCCTGACCAGAGTAAACCAAGAAACTAGGCAGCCCAATTTGCCCATTATAAACTGAGTGATTTCTAATATGTAGGAACATTCAATCATTAAAGAAAATGTGTGTATATAAGAGCAGGGCCAAGAAGTTCTGGATAAGACAAATAAACTGAGCGAATGACTTAGATACCAACGGTGCTGAGCTAAATTGTTGTACCACTTTTCCCTCAATCCACAAGTAGGGCCTCAGATGGTGAAAAAGACACAATCAAAAGTATGGCCCAAGTTTATGGACAGGTCAGAAATGAATTCCATTGCATTATGGACCTCTTCAGAGGTAACCCTGAAATATAGTGATAAAGGCAAATCCTATTAGAGTGTAGGGCAGCATATCCCATAATGTGCTGTAGGTGAGAGGCAACATGACAAATTACAAATATACCCTGAGTCATGGCCAGGATTGACATGCTGGTCAGTTGGTTGGGATATGGGAAGAACGAGACTAAATGATTGGGACAAGATGTCAGTGAGAGAGATATGTGGATGATCCTCTAGGAATACACTCAGAGGAAGCAGATTTTTTTGTTCCATATAAATGTCACCCAGAGAGAGCTTTCAAATCTTTTATAACAGTCAGTTCTTTTTCTAGTCCCCAAGATCTTTCCTCCAGTCTTCCCAGTTTTTGTTCAAGAAGTTCATGTACACGATGACTATCGTGACATGTATAGAGACTATGCACAGAATTTTTTTTTTTTTTTTTTTTTTTGCTAAATGGTTTTTCACTTAGTCAATGTGAACTAATGATCTTCCTCTCACAAGGTTTACCTGGATACTGACATTTGCCAAAACTGCCAAGAGCAGAGGTCATTGCTGAGGTCCCAATAAGGCACAATTCTTCAGGGGGACCATTTTGCATCTTGGAACCCAAAATGTATCTCCCTGGATTAACTTTTATGAACTCAGAAAAAAACCCTTATTGATAGCCATGGGTACCATGTCTGGCAGCCAGAGGATCCGCCTGGGTGCATTCTAATACTCAAATGTCTAATAGTACTGGTCTATTGGATATTGCAACCATCAAATAAAGATGCCATAATTATATCAATCCTATGGGAATTAAGATTTGGATCACCACACTGGGTTAAAAAAAGAAAAACTCAACAAGCAAAAAGTTGTTGGCAAAGAGTAAGGGGGTAGGGGTATGGGATGGATGCCAGTGTAGGAAACTACCGTTAATTACTACCGTTAATTAATTAGCCTTCATGACACCAGTGGTGACTTTAGCAGCTGTAGTTCTTTGATGAATTATTATTCCCCCTTTTTCTCTTCTTCATTACTTAAAGACCACTGGTGGTTGGTAATGCTCCAATCATGGTTCTGTAAAGAATATGACAAAACTGAAACTCCCTTACAGTGACATGGTGAGACTACCAGGACTTTGTATGTTTCCCACTTGTCGAAATGGGCTAGAGAAAGGACAAGATTACACATGCCGGGGAGAAAAGAAATTAGGCCATGCTGAATACCCCCGGAACCCAAAGGCAGACTGTTTTCTATCCTGCTCTGTGCTATAAGTCTGACTTCTTTAAAATTTATCATCTTGGCCTCCTTGCCCTCTGCAAAGTTATTGGTGAACAGAAGCAGAAAGAAGTCAAAATGTATATTACTCCCTTTTTTCTCCCTGCTACTCCATGTCTGCATGCCTCACCTACGAAGATGCTATTAATGGCAAATCTCTCTCCCATGGTTACAATTTGCCTGGAAGAATTGCCTGGGTTCCCTGTCCTGTGAGGCCTAGGAGTGATGACAATTTTCTCTGTTGTTAGATCCTGGGTGCTTCGTCATCCTTTCTTGGATCCCTTAACCTGGTCACACTTTTGCGTATAACTTCTACTCAACTCTCTTTAATTACTGATTTGTACAATCTTTTTCCTGACATTTTCCAGCTGAAATGAAATATTTGCTCAAAAAAAATAAAAATGAGTTTAGAAATATATTATTATTAATTCCAATAGTCAGAATTATTTTCAAATTTATTTTTTACTTATAGGTAAGACCGGGAGCTCAAATAGTATAAAATGGTTGAAATTCAATGTATAAATTTCTTACAAGTTAAATGGTTTACAAATTTCTTCTAATAAATTCTATTAGATTACATAAGAGATACCCTGAAAGTTAATTTTTAACCCTACAATTATATTTCTAGAAATCAACCCTGAAATAATCATTGGGCAAGATGTAAACAAAATATATCAACAAAAATATTCTTCAATTTCAATTTGAACAAATACATTAGGGTATGTGTCAATAATCCTTCAAATAAGATATTGTGCAGTCCCAAAGACCTAAGAATAATACAATAGACTTTGGGGACTTGGGGGAAAGGGTGGGAGGTGGGCAAGGGATAAAAGACTACACATTGGTTGCAGTGTACACTGCTCACTGCTCGGGTGGTGGGTGCACCAAAATCTCACAAATCACCACTAAAGAACTTACTCATGTAACCAAACACTACCTGTACCCCAATAACCTATGGAAAAATTTAAAAAAAATAAAAATTTTTAAAAAGAGTCCTTTAAAAGTATTGTAGCTACTAATATCTTATTTTATTATTTGTGCATCTTAAGTTATTGAAACTGTACTTATCTTTCTATGGTAGAAATGTAAATTATCATTTTCTTAGATTTGTACCATGTATCGTAAAAAGCTATCTGGCTGGACTGGATCATTGAGGATAAGACGCAGCAGGAGAGCTGTATGGCTAGTCCTCTAGAAATGGATGTGGTGTGAGTAGATAATACATCTGAAAATATCTTTATCCTTCTTGTCAAACTAGTTCTATCTTTTTCTGCTCATGTTCCTTGGCCACTCTCTGATCTTTGGCAGCTGTGGACAATTCTTTGGCCGCTGAAGGTTTTTTTTTTCTTAGAAAAAACTGCCCATCTCCAGATGGTTTCACCCTGACTTCAAGCCTGAAGTTCTCCCATTAACCAGCAAGCCAAGCCTACCAAAGCTATTCATCAACGAAAGCAGCCATCATGAGGCTCTCTGAATGAAACAGGCAGTGTCTTAAACAAGTTGAAAGGATAAAAATACCCTATACCTATGGCCTTAAATAAAACAACACATGTACAAGGCCTTTCTGAAATTTAGTTTAATTACATTTTAATATGGATTTAACTTAGAAACAATATGTATAACAATATTAACCCAATTAGAGACCTATTTGATCATCCAGGGGTTTATCTTCCAGGTCAGGTATTTAGGGCTGTGAGAACCAAAAGCAGGATTACAGACAGTTTTAGCAACTGTCATTATCACCAAGAACTTCAGACCAAGAGTCTGTTATCCCAAATTAGTACAAACAAAATGCACCAGATATCACCCCCAACGCATGTGTTTTTTAATTATAGTTATCTCTTTAATCATTCTTACATTTTAAAAACACTACATAACATAAATATAGCTATGCCTGGCTTAACAATGGGGATCCCCTCTGAGGAATGCACCGTTAGGTGATTTCATCCTTGTGTAAACATCATAGAGTGTACATATACAACCTACATGGTACAGCCTACTACTCACCTAGGCTACCTGGTAGAGCCTATTGCTCCTGGGCTACAAACCTGTACAGCATGGTACTGCACTGAACACTGTAGGTCCTTGTAATGCAATGGTAAGAATGTGTGCATCTAAACATATCTAAACCTAGAAAAGGCAATTATGTCATGCTGTTATGTTACAATGGCTATGACATCACTAGGTGACAGGAAATTTTCAGCTCCATTGTTTTCTTATGGAACCACCATCCTCTATGTGGTCTACTGTTGACTGAAATAGCATGTGGTATGTGACTATAAATCAATTAATGTTGAATACATGCCATGCAGAGCCCTGTGTAATAGTAATTGAATTATTTAAATTTAAATCAGCTCTTTCCTATTGCTTGAAGTCAAAATAATAAAGAACTGAAACATAAAAATTTCTACAAATTAATTGATAAAGTGAAAATAGCTTATGGCAATACACTATTTTACATCTAGATGTTGTATGCATTTTGAATATAATTCATCGTGTATGTTAAATTATTTTAATTTGAAAATATATCACATTGGTTGCAAAGCAAGTTCTGGCATTTGAAGTTTTTTTTTTTTTTTTCCCCCCCCTTTTTTTTCTCCTCAAGTGTCTGGCTTTTATTTTTGAACTCATGTATCTACCTTTCTAAAATGTGACATTTTGAGGTGACTGAAGAGGATCAGAGAATACCTTATATGATACGGTTTGTGCAGAATTTTCTATCCTTCCCTCATATCATATAATTTTCTCCCTGAACTGTAATCAAATCATTAAATCCCCAAATCTTTTCTTTCATGTTCTCTCTACCTGGAATTTGGCCACCCCCTCACCTTGATTAATTCCTAATTTATCCTTGACATTTTTTGAAATGACATTCTTCAGGGAAGTCTTTTCCAACTCCTTCAGACAGAAAAGATCAGGTTGTCTTCTAATATGACACCATAACACCCTGAAAAAATTCTTCATACAGTCTTCATAATTTAGAACATTATCTATTTGTTCTAAAATGTTTCTGATTAAATTGTGCCAAATTTCTGTTTCATGTTTGCACTTTTCATCCATTTTCTCATTAATTTTGTCAATGTTTACATGTTAAAGACTATGTTGTTTGGTCCATACATCCTCATCATACCTCATATTTTCTTGAGGAATCATTCCTTTGCTCACTAGGTAACGCCCCTTGTCTTGCATTTTGTTTTGGGATTTTCTTTGCACTATTTAATAGTATATATAATTAATACTTCTATTATAAAATTTTTATATTGTTTTAGTTCTTTTGATTTAAAACATAGGAGTGGGGAAATCAACCCCCATGCAGTCAAAAATCCATGTGTAACTGCTGAGTCTACCAAAACTTAACTATTAACAGCTTACTGTTAATTGAAGCCTTACTATTAACAGTCCATTACACATAGTTTGCATTATTTTCTATATTTTGACCATAAAGTATGCTAGAGAAAAATGTTTTTAAGAAAATCATAAGGAAGAGAAAATACATTTGTTATTCATTAAGTAGACGTGAATCATCATAAAAATCTTTATTCTCATTGTCTTCAAGTTGAGTAGGCTGAGGAGGAGGAGGAAGGGGGCCTTGCTGTCTCAGGGGTGGCAGAGGTGGCAGAAAACATGTGTAGGGACACACACAGTTCAACCCATGTTGTTGAAGAATCAACTGTACCTAAAGTTTGGTTTTTGTTTCCTTCAATGTAACAGTTGGGTTGCACATATTTATATTTAATTGTGACCACTACGTTTGAACTTCCTGTCCCCTTATTTTATGTTTTATTTACCATACTTCTGTTTTTCTCTTTGATATCTTCTGTTGGACTGGGAGTGTTCCTTGTTCTTCTGATTTTTAATTTTTTTTCAATGGAGTAAAAATTTGTATCACTTAAGAATAAGGGCAAGCTGAGGCAGGAGGATCACTTGAGGCCAGAGGTTCAAGACCAGCCAGAGCAACAGCGTAAAACCCTGTCTTTACTTTTTTTTTTTTTTTTAATTCCATGCTTGGTGGTGCATGCATAGCTACTTGAGAGACTGAGGCAAGAGGGTGACCTGAGCCCAGGAGATTGAGGCTGTAGGCTGTAGTGAGCTATGATCTCAACACTGCACTCCAGCCTGCGTGACAAAAAGAATAATCCTATATGTGTACTATTGAAATGAAAAATAATAATGATTTAATAAAAATTGATGCTGTCTGGGCCAAGTATGGAGCTACAGACTTGAGGGCCCCTTATATTGTTGTTCTACCATTCTTGGCACCAAGTTTGCCGTTTGTGTCTATCATGATCTCTTGAGTTCCAGTTATGTATAATTTTCCAAAGTTACATATGACTTTCCCAAAAGCTTTCTACTTGGACTTAGTCATCTGGCCACACTTTGCTTCCAAGGAGATTGAAAAATCTCTTTATCTGTGGTAGCCAGGTGCCCAACAAAAATTTGACATTCTAATACTATTCAAAAAGGATAAGAACAACATACAGTTTCTGCCATGAATACTAGATCACAGATACCGTTTTTAAGTGGTAACATATCACACTTCATAAACTAACTTAACTCTTTGTCTCTACTAACAAATCCTGAAGTTTTCATTGCCTATTCTCTCAAACAATGCTAGGATCTTAGCAATCTTTTTTCTTCAATGCTTATTTTAAGTTCTGGGGTACATGTGTAGGATGTGCAGGTTTGTTACACAGGTAAACGTGTGCCATGGTGGTTTGCTGCACAGATGTTTTGCATCACCTAAGGATTAAGTCCAGCAGCCATTAGCTATTCTTCCTGATGCTCTTCCTGCCCCCACAGACAGGCCCCAGTGTGCGTTGTTAACTGCCATGAATCCATGTATTCTCATCATGCAGCTCCCACTTATAAGTGAGAACATTTGGTGTTTGGTTTTCTATTCCTGAGTTAGTTTGCTGAGGATAACGACTTCCAGCAATCATTAATCACACCAACTACTACTCACATCAAATTCACTATTGATTTTTAACATTTTGGCTGAAACATTTTGGGCTTATAAAATTAGTCTCTGGCCTTTTTAGAGTCATAAAAAATTAAATTTACCCTCTTGTGTTACCAGTTTCTGATAACCTTACTAAATGTACCATTATTTTTTTCATTTTGCTCTATTCCCAGGTTTTATTTTATTCTTCTTTTAAAATATACGTTTCAGATGTTTTTTAGAAGGGGTCTAAGGGTGAAAATTATCTTTCTGAGTGTCTGTAATTACCATTATTTACATTTGCTTTCAGATGATAATTTAACTAAATATAGAATTGTAGATTGTAATTTACTTCCCTTCAATTTTAAAGATATGGGTCAATTTCCTCCCATATCTATTGTTAGCAGTAAGATACATGCTGCAGGCATAATTGGCTTTCCTTTTAGATAATCAGTCTTTTCTCTCTGGCATGTTTATGATTTTTCTCTATATTTGCTGTTCTTCAATAAAGATGTAGGTATGGATTTTTTCAATCTCTTGTGACATTTGTTGCACATATATTTTATGTTGCTCTTTCAATATGGAAATTCTCAATGATTACATTTTTAAATGTTTTCATGTTATTTCCGTTTTCACTTAATATTAACTTCTGGAACTCATGATAGACCAACGTTGAGTTAATCATCCTTCTATTATTCAAAACGTATTATTTGTATTGGACTTTATTTTTTTCTGTTTCTGTTTTTCTATGTCTGTGCTTCAATATCACATAGTATGTTAGTATTTTCTTAGCTCTTCTATTGTTTCACCTATTCATAAAGGCTTCTATTTTTGTTTTTAGCGTTATTTTAATGGCTCATTCTATCTATCTATCTATCTATCTATCTATCTATCTATCTATCTATCTATCTATCTTTCTATCTATCTATCCATCCATCCATCCATATCCATCCATCTATTAATCCTCAACTATCCATCCATCTAGAAAAAAGAGAGCCTGAGAGAGAGAAAAGAGGCAGAGAGTGATTTATTTTTAGGTTTTCTATTAAATTATTTTAATATACACTGAATCTCATTTCATTTTTACTTGCTTTTGATTAATCTTTTGTTTTTTATACCTGTTTTTATTGTCATTTTGAGCAAGCTAAACATTATTTTTTATCAAGATCGGATTACCATATTTTGTTCACGTTGCTTGTGCTGAATTTATTTCTTAGCAATTGATTTAGTTTCTTGGCTGCAAAGCACAGGTTAATTTTAGCTAGTCTGGACTGACTTCTTGTTTACCTCAAGGTATTGACTGTTGGCCAAAATAATGAAGTGTATTAATTAAAGGCAAGAAAATGACGTTCTGTAGCAAAGCGCCTATCAGCGTTTTGGAGGGTATGATATATTAGCCTGTTTACATTGTTTGGTTAAAATAAATTGTTTTATGATTTGTACCTCATTTTGTTGAGGACTGGCTCAATTTCACGGTTCAGGATAGACATGTCATTTAAATACGCCTGTGTGAATGTCCCCAATAAGAGACTCTACCATAAGCCACCGGAGTTGATAGGACTTTGTTGCTAAATTCTTGCACTTAACCTCCAATACGTAGGAAGCCTACCTTACCCATGTTTTCAAATAATAATCCTAGTTCCTTAATAAAGTTTCTAGCAAGGACACTTTTAATCCCTGTTTCTCCAACAAGCTGCATGAACTCTTGGCCATCTCTTTACAACGTCAGACTAAAGTCAAAAATCCCACAGCCTGAACCAGCACATTGCTCCATTTCTCATCCATGAGATAGCTGTCATGTGCTGAGTTTTAAATTTTTTCTCTCATCATATTTTATATATAGCCTCATATCTTTGAAGGATAATTGATAAATTACATTTAATGAGTAAACAACCAAAAGTTAATTTGGATTTAATCTTCAGCTTAATGTTTAGATAAATTCATATATTTTTATATTCAGATTAATAGCTTCCAATTAATAAAAACCTGGTCTAATATTGAGGGTTTTATACTTATTGAGTCTTACTGTGCCAAAGGTACTGTCTCTATTAGAGATATGAAATAAGACAAGGTAAATAGAATACATATATTTATTATAGCCTAAATATTATCAATTGTTTTATTATGTGAGCTACTTTAGTAAAGGGATATTCACATTTGCTGACGGGAAAAAGAACAAATCTACTTGATATTATTGTCTATTACAAACACAAATATTACCCCATTTTACTAAAATACTTTATTTCCTAACAACAACATAAGGAGTTAAAAAGCACAGTTACCATGATCAAATTATTTAAGAACACATTCCAATATTATTATAATGATAAATGGCTCACTTACAAGAAAAAGGCACACGGTTAAGTGAACAGGACAGAAAAGAGAAAAACACTTGGATTACAGAGCTAAAAGTGTAAAGATGTCTGCTCGCCTACAGTGGATTAAAACCCTGAGCAAAGAAAAACTAGAGACAAGACCGGGCATGAAGTAGAGTATTATGACAGAAGAATGGAGGGGGAAAATAGTTAAAAATAGGGTTTATGCATCTGCCAGCAATCTTTCCCTTTCTCTGTTGCAGCTCCTTTCTTTTCTTTCAGGGATCTGCCCCTCTTCATGCCAATGTGGTTGTGTTACTATGATAGAAATGGCACAACTTTAGTTATAAAGGGAATATTAAATTAAATGCTGCCATTCAAATTCAGTTCTTTAGGGTTTTGTATCTGGACCATGTACAGTGGTAGCAATGTTATGTATTCCTTTATTTGAAGTATCTAGAGTTCTGTTAGTCATTTTCTGTTTGTTTAACTTAGCCAGGGCTGGTTTATTTTGCTTGCATTAAAAGACTAAAATTCACATAAACTTGCTACAGCAAGTACACTTACTTCAACAAATAAACAGAAAATCTGAATTTAGAAGATGAAGCTGAAAAACAAATCCAAATTTACAAGCCCGAGAAATCAAAATAGCAACAATCATTACACAAAATCAAGATTTTGGGCAGAATTTTGTTTTTCAGAGAGGGGTAGTATATGCAGCAAAGACAAAGTTTTCCATTTTTTACATATGATTTAATTAATTAGTATAAAGATGCTCAGTTAATATCAATGCTCATTGATAGAAAGATGTTGTCAGTTAGAGCTCCAGAGACAAAAATTGAGGTGGTAATTATTTCTAGGCATAGCAAACTGAGTATCACAAAGAAAATAAAATAAACTGAGGAATGAAGATTGGTGCCACTCTGCTGTTGAAGAGAATGGTACATAGGGCTAGAAGTTGACCAGCTTCACAGATTACAACACTGTCAAATTTTGGTTTCTTCATCAGTAAAATCACATAATGGATTTGTGCAATTCCTAAGATCATAAAAAGTATCTTATGTCACTCTCGGCAGGTACTGTATGCCCAGTTAATGCTTGCTAACTGACTGCTGAGACCTTAGTATGCAGAACATACATGTGTGTTTATGACTAAAATACCTGAGCTTTATAAAAAAAAGAAAATACTCCATTCTACGAAGATATAATTTAGATTTTATTAATTATCATAGAATAAAAAGAATAGAAGGGAAGATCTCAACTTAAATGACATTTTGACAAATACATGTTCTGTATCCAATTCTAAAAATTATAAGCTACATTTCTAATTAGGTTCTGAAACACATACTAAAGAGCTCAATTGTCATTATCTCTTAAGATGCTAATGAGGCAATGAGGACTGGTTATTTTATTATTTGGGGCTGATTTGGATTCATCTTCTTAGTTCCCTGTGAAAAAATGCCACATATAAACATGAATTCTTCAATTACAACGAATGGCTTTGTTTCTTAATTGTTCATGCTTAGCAGAGATACTCAGCAGGATTGCTCATTATTGCCACTGTGATTTAATTTAGTTCAGAGCCACTGGCAGGACATATTAGCCATAATATCACGGTATCATGACATCATGATTATCATAAACACTATTGCTAAATTAGGAGTGGGAAATCACCAGTGCCGAGCATTATTATATGACTTCTTTAAACTAAGAAGAATTCTTCCCTAGTGTCAAAGTAATTCACCACTGAGCATCTTTAAGAGCTTATATTTCAAATCAATATATTATAAACATATTTTAAATAAAGAAAGGTAGCATAAGTCTGGGGAGAAAACAATTTATATTTGGTCCTTTAAATAATAATTCAAGAAGTTATATTTCCATAATATATGCAATTATCTACTATTATTATTATTACTATTAAGGGTTTGATATGGCCAAAGTAAAGTTCTCAAGGCTTCATTGATCTTGTTTACTTCTCACACCAGTCTTATGAGACAAGAATTTTTCCTTATATTTGAAGATAGGAAAGTGAAGGTTAAATTGAATAGGCAGAAACAAGCAATAATTGAATCACTCTGGTGAATTGGTAGATACGTGGCATGCAGGTCTTCACACCCCTAATCCATGGTGAACCGCAGAATGATTCTCAACACAACACTATAGTATTCCCAAAACACATGAATTAGGAAGCTAAGGGAATCTTCCTTGCCTACCTGGGCCCTAGTGTTACGAAAACTATTTATAAAAATTTAAGATGAATTTAAGGTTGCTGTTACTAGGAAATAGTCTTACTTCTCCATTTGAATTTACTAGATTAAAGCAGTTCTCTATAAAATTATTAAAATTCTTTATTTTCTTCTAATGATTGCATGTCAAATTCATAAGCCGTCTTACATCATTAAAAGTGTTTTTTGAAGTAAATTAGCAAATGTATTATGTACTACTGGACTTCAGAGTCCCCTTCTATCCCACAGAAATTGTATCTAACATAAGAAAATAAATATTAACAGAAATAGCCACTATCTTATTGTAGAAATGCCTTATAATAAAAAGTAACTTTCAGAAAGAATCTGATTATTGTAACTAAAAGATTTCCAGATTATTAAAACCCTCAGAATTCTTGTGAATTCTATGAAGCTATTTACTAATTTTTCATGTGCAAAAAGGCATTCTGAAACAAGATATTAGACTTAGAAGTTAGAGATAAAATTTGAGTCCATATACCCAAGCTGTATCAAAATACAACAACAAAAAAATACAACAACAAAATACAACAACAACAAAAAGAAGCTGCTGAATAACAAATTATCCTGGGTATGGGAGAGACTCAACTGACACAAGGTCATCCCGGTATTTTTCAGTATGAGATACTGAATGTCTTTTGTTTAATAGAAAGATAGAGATAAGATTTAAAAGCACAGTTTGATACCAGCTTAACCATCTAATTAAAAACACTACCGCAAAATGAAACCTACCTTAGCAGCATGGGAATGATTTCATTTTTATCAGCTCAGCAAGACTTAAGTCATGTTCTGTGATTAAAACTATAGCTCGTACATGTGTACTGTCACTAGCAAACTTCTTAATCCAGATAAAATATGGCTTCCAAGATCTATATCTGGAGAGAATTCCAATTTAACTTAAGCCAACAATGCTGTAACTAGAAAAATCTCTGGAGGTTAATACATCTACATTTAAAGCAATGTTAAATTCATTTGAAAGGACATAGTTATTTTAAGCTAATCAACAATAATGTATTGTTCAGGGTGAAAACAAAACCAGGCAAAGTCCATAAATATAAAAGTGATTTATCTCCATACAGACTTTCACATTTTGAGACTCTTCCTGTGTTAAGCAAACATTTTGCCAACAAATAACTTGTGTTCAAGTATATTCTGAGTAATGTATTAGTTCCCACATTAACATCTACCCATTGATACAATATACATCTTCATAAATCACTTTAAACCGTTATAGCAACCTATTCAGTGTAGGTTTCAAAAATAACCAAAAAACTAGATGAGTGAGTAGCAAATAAGGGAGTAACTCTGCCAACATAAATACTTAGGTCAACTCCAAATAGAAGAAAAATACAAACAAGGGTAAAGTTTGGGGATAAAGGTCAAAGGACAAAAAAAGCTATTTCTTCTGTAGACTGAATGACTCAGAGACCTGATGTAGCACTACTTTTTTGTTGTTATTGTTGCTGTTGTCTGTGAATTTTGCTGTATGCCTTACATTATTTCTATATGATTACCAGAACATCTCAGTGTGATCCCATATTTACAGTGAAGGACAATACAGAAAGTGGAACAGGTTTAAATGGTAAGATAAGCAGATAATGTAATATAAGATGTGATGATAAAAGAAAGTATCCTAGGGTAGGAAATTGAATACACTTACGGGCCAGCTCAGGAAAAGTCCCTGCAGGAGCTACCTTTCCTTAAACAGAAGGAAGTTAAACAGCTCCAAATTTAACACATCCCCATGGATTAACCATGTTCTACACTCGTTGCAAAACCACCCCGATCATGTCTCTCACATATGATACCAGGCTGCTCTCTAACCTTGCAACCCAATCTGCAATTTTCACAGTTCTGGTAATTGGTTCCCCATCTTTTTCCCCACCTGAATCCTGGCTACGAAACATTTCCTAGAACCCTAGCTTGAACTTATATCTGTCCTTATTTAGTCAAACCTTCATTCTCATCCTAAGGGATTAGATGCCCTGTCTTTGAACATTAATACAACAGCCAGCTACAACCTGCTAACTCACATGCCTACTATCACAAGTTCCACAATTACTACTTCTTCCTGATTTCTGAGACTCCATGTAATTCTGCATTAGCAACTCTGTTCCAATTTATTTCTACCTGAACAACTACCATTTCCCCTATCTTTTAGAAAAATTAAATTATTCACTGTAGCTTAAATATCATTACAGATTACATTTGAGCTTCTGTTGAATGCAGCTCCCAATGAGATAATCCATTTTTTAACTTCATATTTTAAAGTTTTATGAAAAATCATTTAATCTATCTTGCCCAAATATATTTAAATCAGAATCTCCCTACTCATGTAGTTACCCATTGATAGAAGGCAATATTCCTAACAAGACACCCAAATTGGCTCAACTACTTTGAGTTCTGTTTGGTATGCTTTTGTGATGTGTCAAAACGTATTTCCCTGGATATTTAGAACTGATCATTTGACTTCACAGTGCCCTTATCTGCTTTTTTTCTCTGTTCTATATTAAGTAAAAAACACCCAAAGTTTGAAAGTTTCTTCTCCTTCATGGATGTTCTTGTCTTCCTTGACCTTATTTCTTTATTTATATCCCAACTGCAGTCTTGTGCCCAGTCACAGTTTCAACCAAAAATAACTTTTAGTCCTACTGTAAGCCGGGTGTAGAAGAAATGCACAAAAGACTATTTTAAAATATTCTTGCTGACTCAGTTATTTAGGATCATTTTAGGTTGTTATTTAGTGGTCTCTGAAATAAAAGACTTCTGATAGAGCAGCTAATGTCTTTAAGATATGGTATATTTTTAAATTTAAATTTTTTAATGGAATAGTCTACTCATAAATTCTATTTTCTTTTTACTCCTCTCTGTGAAGTACAATTCCATCAAAACAAAAATAAACAGCTACTGGCTAAGCAAAGTCATAGCATCACATATTCTTTATATTATTCTATATTCTAATAAAAATAAATATGACTCTAGATTTTTATGGCTTATTTTTTTTTTAATATTTAGATGGCTCAGATGGATTCCTGCCCTCTAACGCTGTTATACCAACAACAAAGAAAATTTTGGGAGATCCATATCGTTTGAAAATTTTGTAATTTTACACTAGAGATCACATACAGTGTTTCTCCCTGGGTGAGATTTTGGATCTAGACCCCTATCTTATTCTTACTGCCTGAAAGATCTTGACCAGTATCAAGTGATAAGGTAGGTTGAAGGTTTACACTTACAAATTACATATTTTTTACAAAAGAGATTGGGGAGTTGAGGATTTGAGACCACTGCTGCTCAGCTCTTCACTCACTGAGGCAATGTTGCCATCCTCAAAAGCAGGGGAGAAATTAAGGATATTTGCTTGTGCTTTATATAAACTAAGCAGGTAAAAGATTTTACAGGGGCCAAGCACGGCGGCTCACATCTGTAATACCAGCACGTTGGGAGGCCGAGACGGGTAGAACACAAGGTCAAGAGATCAAGGCCATCCTGGCCAACATGGTGAAACACTGTCTCTACTAAAAATACAAAAATTAGCCGGGCATGGTGGGGTGAGCCTGTAGTCCCAGCTACTCAGGAGGCTGAGGCAGGAAAATCGCTTGAACCTGGGGGGCGGAGGTTGCAGTGAGCCGAGATTGTGCCACTGCACTCCAGCCTGGGCGACAGAGCCAGACTTCATCTCAAAAAAAAAAAGAAAAAAAAAGAAAAAAAATATTTTACAGGAACACTGTTCACACACGAAGGATTTTTTGAAATATCTAAAAGCATCTCCAACATGACTGCCCGGATTAGCTCACTGCTTTCAGAGTTCAGGCTCCACAGGCACACTGTGAAAGTCTGAGAGCCCAGAAGGCACTTGAACTCTTCTGCACTACTGGGGCCAAATGGAAGAGAAACAAAGAAGTCACTACAGATGAATGTGTCATCTAGAACAACTAACTTAAGTGGAGGTGGTTTTAACCTTTTAAGAAAATCTGGTTCATACCAAATATATACTTTGACATAACATAGTTATATGAAGTATTTTCCTGAACTTGTCTGCACACCTAATTAGATAAAGTACATGTCTAGCTTTTAAGAAAGTCAAAAACTTTTTTGTTGTTGTTGTTGATACTTTTGTTTTTGTTTTTAAGCTGCTGATATAACGACAAGACCAGTCACAGAAATAGAAAGCTTTGGGACAAGTACGATTCTATACACTATCATCATATGCAATTTTCGGGAGAAGGACACTTATCTAGCATGACCCCAAAACGACCAGTTTCAACAGCACACGCGATGAGACCCCAGAGACAGCAGGCTACAAAACAGTCACTGCATTCCTATAATACAGCATGATATACCAATTCTTATATATGGGGAATCCCCTCTGCCCCATCTCAGCTCACTCAACTTCAAAACTTTTAGCATTCCTTACAACTCAGGTCCAGATATTAGTGTCTATGTCATTTGGACACTTTCAGTTGGACATAAGAGAATTTAAACTGGTTTGACTAAGGAGAGAAAAAAAAAAGAAAGGGTAAAGAAATTTATGTTTACAGCTCACTTCAGACATGGCATACTTTCTTCATCTCTTAACGCAGCATTCCTATATTTTGTGCTCTTGCCAAAGTGGCTCTGATTATCTCCAAATTTATATTTTCTAGCTAATCCTGAAAAAAAGAGAGCTTCTTACTCCTGTAATTCACTCCGCACGTCCCAGAATCTAACAGCCTGATTATGGTAACTACTCACTGAGAACAGGGGGCAGGGAGGCTCTAATTGGTCAGATTTGGGTCACATGACTACTCCCAGGGTGCCATCCACCTATAGAGAATCTGTGGTCTAAGAGTAAGAGCGTGGTGCATGTTTTCTTATTCCCCACCCCCACCCAAAAAAAAGTCAGAATGCTAAAGCCAGAAAAACAGCTGATAATTGAGCAAAAATACTCATCTAAAATACATACACCGTATATAAAGTTATAGAATTAGCTCATAAATTAAAAGTTACAATTAATATATACTGTTGCTAATATTAAAAATCAAAACTAGGCATTCATCTAGGTTTATTCTACATCAGCTCTTGCATTTGTGTGATGGAATATGTTTAGCCATTATACAAATTATTTTAAAATTATTTTAATAAGATTAATTGTATTCATTTCCTGGCACTACTGTAGCAAAGTACAGCAAACTAGGGAACTTAAACAAAAAGATATTTATTATCTCACATTTATAGAAGCTAGAAGTCTGAAATCAAGGAATCAGACTTGGGTCCTTCTTGAGCGCTCAGAGGGACGCTCTAGTCCATGCTTCCCTCCTAGCTTCCCGGGCTTGTCAGCAATCCATGTGTTCCTTGCTTCCTTCAGTTTAACTCCAATCTCTGCTGCTGTCATCATGTGGCCTTGTCCTTGTATGTCTATCCGTCTTTTCTCCTTTTCTTAGAAAGACGCTAGTCATGTTGGTTAAGGTGCACTTAATGACCTCATCTTAACTTGATTATACTTACAATGACTTTATTTTCAATTAAGGTCACATTCATAAGCACAGGAGGTTAGGATTTATATGTATCTTTTGGGGGGACATAACTCCATCTGCAACACTGATCTTACCTTACTTCATAGGAGACAATAAATACTTAAAATCAATTATTAAGTATAATAAATGTAAAAATTTATTTCTATAATTAACAACTAGCACATTATGTGTGTGTGTGTGTATATGTGTGTATATATATGTGTGTGTATATACATATATATTTTTTACAGCATTAACATCTATTTTCTTCCTAAGAAATAAAATGAGTCAAGGAGAGAAATGAGTAGAGAATATTTTGATTTCAAATGAGTAGAGGATAGAAATGTATGCATTGGCTCCCACCCCCATTTACAAAAAAAAAAAAAAAAAAAAAAGCTGAAAAGTTGCAGTGTCAAAATTAAGTGAAAATTGGTAATACTTAATATTTTAGAATAAAAGGTGTTCATATTTTAAATGTATATGGGAAAATTTTAAAAATATATGTATGTTATGTATATATACCACACAAAGTTGTATAAGCAATTAAGACACCTTGAGCCTAAATGACAGCTTGAATATTCTCACCTCTCCTCTTTCTCTACCTTTTTATTTTCTATCTCTTGGAATTCTTTTGGGCTTAAGCTAAATGTTAATCTGAAAATGTTGCCTTTGGCCTTGAGTTAATTAATTTTTCCAGTTTTGCAGAGCTACTAAGTTGTAAAGCCCAGACTCAAGTCTAGTATTATCTGATTCCAAAGCCTACAAAATTTTCTTAAGTTATGCAGCCTGTCTTGCATTAAAGGTCACTTAGAAATTTTAAATATACTGCCTCCTATCTTGCATTAAAAATATTTTAATTTCTAAAAGTTCTGACTTTAACTGGAAACACAAGCAACCCCACTGCAGTAATGCAATAACTAGTTCATCTTTAATATGATGGTGAAAAGTAGCGTGTCATTATTTCAGAATATAGGACAGTGGGAAGGCACAGCACCCAGTGATACATGACATGAGTTGTGGTCCTAGATGTATCACTTAATATAAATGACTAGCTTTATAGTTATTTCATTTAACTGTAGGCAAGCCCCTTACCTTTTTGATTAAGTGACTATGAAGTTGGAAATAGCAAGAATCATTCTCCCAATCATATAAACAGGCTATTAGCCTCAAATTAGAATGTATAAGAAACTGCAAAATATTACAGAAGCCTTTCTTAACTAATGCTTAGCTGGCCATATATATGGTAACAATGTGCTTCAAAATACATTTAATGAAATATTTGCTTCACCAGCGTATTTTTTGTAAATTTCTCCTGAAAGTAAAATTCATTCTTTTGTAAAGTGAGAATAGTGAAAAATCACTATTCTTTTTTTAAGAAATATAAGTGTAAACTATTGGCAGAATGAAATGTTGTAACATGTCAATATTTACATTCAAAGATATAATTAAGATGCTATTCGATGAATTTGTAGAAGATTAGAAAGATAAAACTTAGGGGATAAAAAGAGACCTTGTAAGTTATTTTCTCATTTAAAAAAATCAGAAATTAAAAACCCAATATGTTTGATTAAATGATTTATATAAAGTTACAGTGAGTGGCAAGAATTCATTCCATTTTTTAGTGGCAACAGCAGCTTTCTCATGAGGTCTCACTTGAAGGTGTAACGAGTGGTCATGGATAGAGCCAGGCTCACTGGCATGAATGCCCACCTCACTCATGATTCAGAGACAGCATGTATAAATGGAGAAGCTCTGAAACTGGAGTAAAATAAAATAGATTAAAATTCTGGTTCTTAATGTAAATAGCAGTAGGATCATGGGCAAATTATTTTTCCTCTTTGAATATCAATGTCTTTCCTCTTTGTAATAGGAGCAATAAAATAATAAACATGGCAGCAGAATAAATGCAACAAAAATGGGAGCTTGTGTGAGACTTGAGTGAGATATTGGCTAAATGCTAATGGTGTATGGTATGTGTTCAACAAATGACAGCTAATATTATTAAATTTTGCACTCATGAAAATTATTCTCTAACAATAAACCATTATTATTAAACTATTAAATTAACCAAGGCTACATGATATCTTGAAAACCACAAAACTAGTATCTAGAAGATCTAAAATCTAATCTCAACTGCATTTATTAATATTGGTGTAATCTGTGCAAATCAAACCCGAAATTATTCCCAGTTTGTTCTTGTGTTAGAATTAGCAACAATCCTACGCCCCTACAAAGTTTGAAAGATTTTCCTTGTGAGGAACAAATTAAAAAATGTATGTGAAAAATACTCTGAAAATTGCTCTAACAAGGAGCAAAATCACTAACAAGAAAGAAGTGAAACTCGGCTTTGGTATTCTATTATACTGTAGGATGACTATAGCAAATAACAATGTATCGTATGTTTTGAGATAGATGGAAGTAAATATTTTGAATGCTGCCACCACAAAGAAATGGTGAGTGCTTAAAGTGATGGATATGGTATTTACTCTGATTTGATCATTATACCATGTATACATGCATTAAAACATCCCACTGAACTTCATAAATATATACAATTGTATTAATTGCAAATAAAAATTAAATGAAAAAATGGTAAAATGTAAATTATAAGTTAAATATGGTTTAAAATAACTTCCTCAATAATAAGCATTGCATTAAACAAATTCATGTTTAGATTTGAATGAAATAAAATATATTCAAAATTCCATTTTCCCTCCTATTAGACTTTTATTTAGTCCTTTCATTAGATATATCAAGGGTAGCAATAGCTATCCAAACATAACAGATAACACAAGGTACAGTCATCCCTTAGCATTAGCAGAGAATTGATTCCAGGATCTCCAGAAGATACCGAAAATTGCAGATGCCCAAGTCCTTTAGTCAGGCCTCCTTATCTATGAGTTTCGAATAGGGGATTCAACCCATATGCAGGTATTTTCTATCCATGTGTGGTTGAATCCTTGGATGGGGAGCCTATGGATAAGCAGGGCTGACTTTAATTGCTGCTTATAGAATACTGCATCAGAGGAACAGAAACAACAAATAGGATATGTTCTGTAATTGTTTTAACTAAAACCATGTCTGGATTAAATATATATGTTGTGGAGTTTGTGAAAATATAAAGTTCAGAGATCCAGGCATGGAGTTAATGATATAGTAGGCAGGCCTGGGGTTCATACATTTGAACATTAAAGTCGTACCTAGTTGAGTTTCATAAGTAGACTGATCAGAAAACTCTGATTTACCAAATGTCTTAAATTAGTGTATGGAAGAAAAGAGAAACCTGAATATGAATTCATATTTAGGACAGTTTTGTACTTACACCACACCACATAAAGGAAAAACAATAAATCCCTCTTAAGGTTAAAAAGACTTTCATTAGAATATCTTCAAAAATGATCAAGTGCTTCTGAACATGTTCACAGAATTTTTTGATGAAATAGAATAATCAACCAAGTTTATTTCCAAATGCTTTATAAGGGCTTTAGATTGATACCTAAGGGTTAAGTAAGTCATGCAAATAAGCGGGGTGAGGAGTAGTTATTTGTGTGCCCCTGATCATTGCTATTCACTAATGTTTACTTATTACTGGTAGCAGATTATCCTGTTTTTTAAGACTTTTGATGAGGCACACACTACTGGTTCTCTCTTCATTAGCAACCCCATCACTTTTTCTGTCTCTACAGTTCTGTCTTTTGCAGAATGTCATCTAGGTGGCATTATATAGTCTGGAGCCTTTTCAGATTGGCTTTTCTCACTTAGTAGTCTGCATCTTTCATTCCTCTGTGGCTTGATAGCTCATTCTTTCATCAGTGTTTTCTGCTTTTCTAATAGAAATCTTGTTCATAGTTGGTTAGATTTATACCTAAGTATTTCATTTTAGAGGATACTAATGTAAATGATATCGCATTAATGCAAAATCTCATTCGTTCTGAAGTATAGGAAGGCAATTGACTTTTGTATGATAGCTTTGTATTCTGCAACCTTGTTATAATCTTTGTTAATTCCAGGAGGTTTTGTTTTACGATTTTCTACATAACTGATCATGTCATCAAGGAACAAAATCAGTTTTACTTATTCCTTTTCAATCTGTATATCACTGCTTCCTTTTCTGTTTCATTGCATTAGTTAGGACTTTTCGTAATTACAAAGTTGAAAAGCAGTAGTGAAAAGGAACATCCTTGCCTTATTCCTGAAGCTTAGAGTTTCTCATCATTAGGTATGATGGTAGCTATAGGTTTTTTATAGATGTGCTTTATCAGATTGAGGAAGTCAACATCTATTCTTACTTTATACATAGTTTTTATCATGAATAGGTGTTGAATTTTGTTAAATGCTTTTTCTCCAGCTCTTTATGTGACTATGCATTTTTTTTTCTTTTCTATACTCTTAATTTGTTGGGATAACTGCTTTTGGATTATATTGAGCCAGCCTTGCATTCTTGAGATAAATCTCACTTTGTTGGAGGGCATTAATCTTATAATACATTGTTGGATTAGATTTGCCAATATTTTCTTGAAGATTTTTGCACCCATGTTATGAGAGATCCTAATCTGCAGTGTTTTTGTTTTTGTTTTTCTTTGTAGTATGTTTGTCTGATTTTGGTATTAGGGTGATGGTGGTCTTTTAGGATGAATTAGGAAGTATTTCCTTTGCTGCTTCTATCTTCAAAACAAAATGCAGAGAATTGTTTTAATTTCTTCTTTAACGGTTTATTTGAATTCACCAGTAAATCCAACTGAGTTTGATATTTTCTGTTTTGACAGGTTATTAATTATTGACTCAATATTTTTAATAGCTATCAGGCTACTAAAATTGCCTGTTTCTTCTTGTGCAGGTTTTGGCAGATTGTGTCTTTCAAATAATTGGTCCATTTCATCTAAGTTACCAAATTTGTGGGCAGAGAGTTGTTCATAACATTTACTTATTAACCTTTTAATGTTCATAAAATCTGTAGCTATTTTGTCTCTT
This sequence comes from Macaca fascicularis, assembly GCF_037993035.2. Lineage (NCBI taxonomy): Eukaryota > Metazoa > Chordata > Mammalia > Primates > Cercopithecidae > Macaca > Macaca fascicularis. Next base: position 171,899,310 of record NC_088379.1, read on the forward strand.
TCACTTCTGATAATAGGAATTTGTGACCCTTCTTTTTTCTTAGCCTGGCTAGAGTTTTGTCAATTTTAACGACCTTTTCAAAGAACCAGTTTTTGGTTTTATTGTCTATAGATTTCCTTTTTTAAACTTAATTGATTTTTGCTCTAATTATTATTTTGTTCTCCTTTTACTTCAGACTTAAATTCCTTTTCAAGATTACTAAGAGCCTGTAAGACTGATTTTAGATCTTTCTTATTTTCTCATGTATGCATTCAATGGCATAAACTTCTTTGTAAGCACTGCTTTCACTGCATGCCACAAACAAATTTTGATAATTTGTTTTCATTTTTGTTTAATTCAAAATATTTTAAAATTTCTCTTGGAATTTCTTCTTTGACATGTGATATCTACAAGTATGTTGCTTAATCAACACACATTTTGGAATTTTCTGGTTATCTTTCCGTTATTGATTTCAACTTTAATTCTATTATGGGCAGTCAGCAGCTATTGTATGATTTTGATTACTTTAATATGTTCAGGTGTGTTTTATGTCACAGCATGTGTGGCCTATATTGGTGAATGTTCCATGTGAGCTTGAAAAGGATGTTTACTCTGCTGTTGCTAAATGAAGCAGTCTATAATGTCAATTTTATCCATTTGATTGATGGTGCTGTGAGTTCAACTATGTTCCTACTGATTTTCTGCCTGTTAGATCTGTGCATTTTTAGAGGGATGTTGTCTCCAGTATAATAGTGAATTCAACTATTTTTCCTTGCAGTTCTCTCAGGTTTTGCCTCACATATTTTGTTGTTCTCTTGTTAGGCGCATGCAAGTTAAAGACCACTTTTTTGGAGAATCGTTATGTAATGTCCCTCTTTGTCCCTGATAATTTTCTTTGTTCTCATGTCTACGTTTTCTGAAATTAATACAGGTACTTCTGCTTATTTTTTATTAGTGTGAGCATGGTATATCTTTCTCTATCCATTCACTTTTAATCTATATGTAGCTTTAAATTTAAAGTGGGTTCTTTTTAAACATATAGTTGGGTCTTGTATTTGCCCCACTGAGTTTCTGTCTTTCAATTGGTGCATTTAGGCTATTGTTATCTGAAGTAATTATTGATATAGTTGGAATAATATGTACCATATGTGTTAATGTTTTCTATTTGTTAGCTTTGTGCCTTGTTTCTATTTTCTTTCATATTTTTGCCTTTTGTGATTTTAATGGAGCATTTTTAGGATTCTGTTTTTCTCATTTCATAGAATATTTAGTATACTTCTGCTTTAAGTAGTTTTTACTACTTAAAATAGTATATTTTTAAAATACTTAAAATAGTATATTTTCCCTAGAGTTTGTGTCATGTGTTTGTAAGTAATCCATGTCCACTTTTAAATAATACTCTACCACTTTATGGGTAGTGCAAGTATCTTATAATAATAAAATATTTATAATTCCTTCTTTTCATACCTTCGCTCTCATTCATTTCACCTATACATAAGCATAAATAAGGACAGATATATAAGCATAACTACTTGAATACACTGTTGCTACTATAATTTTGAACAAACTACAATCTATTAAATAAGCTAAAAGTAAAAAATAATTATTGATTTTACACTTCTTTGTTCTTTTCTCAGTAGCCTTCCTATTTTATGTAGATCTGAGTTTCTGAATTATATCATTTCCTTGTCTCTGAAGAACTTCTTTAAACATTTCCTGCAAGGCATGTATGTCTAATGGCAAAAAAATTCCCTCGATTTTCTTTGTCTGGACAACTCTTTATTTCTTTTACTTTCGCAGTAAAATTTAACAGGGTACATCAAAGTATATTCTTCTAACTTGTTTTTTTTTCCCCTTTCAGCATGTTGACTTTTTGACTCACTCTTTTTGCTTGCATGGTTTCTGAGGCAAAATCGATGTGATTCTTGTGTTTGATTCTCTACAGGAAATGTGTTTCCCCTTTTCCTGCCCAACTTCTCTTGAGTTTTGTTTTGTTTTTGTTTTTGTTTTATTTTCTGCAGCTTGAAAATATGCCTAGATGTGGGTAGTTTTCTTTTGCATTTATTCCTCTTGGTGTTCTGAGCTTCCTGGATCAGTGCTTGTTGTCTGACAAAAATTTTGAAAAATTATGTCATTATTGTTTCAAACATTTATTCTGTTCCTTTATTATCTTTTTTTTTCTTTCTGATATTCTTTTTTTTTTTTTTTTTTTTTTTTGACAAAGTCTCACTCTGTCATCCAAGCTGGAGTGCAGTGGTACAACCTCAGCTCACAGCAACCTCTGCCACCTGGGTTCAAGCGATTCTCCTGCCTCAGCCTCCCGAGTAGCTGGGACTACAGGTGCCTACCACCACACTTGGCTAATTTTTTGTATTTTTAGTAGAGATGAGGTTTCACTGTGTCGGCCAGGGTGATCTTGAACTCCTACCTCTTAACCCACCTACCTCAGCCTCCCAAAGTGCTAGGATTACAGGCATGAGCCACCACACCTGTCATCTTTCTGAGATTCTTATGTATTGATTTTTAAATTTGATTTATTGTAAGATAATTGTACACAATGAGCATGAAATACAAAATAGTGTTAAGAGAGAGTCTGATTATTAAAACTAGAAGTAACAAAGAAGTTGTGGGGGAGACACAAGTAAAGACTCAGAAACAGAAACAAAATGGAGAAAGAGAAATGTCTAAACTTGACTCTAGTGAAGAGTTTATGATATTTATCTGTAACGGTGCAGGACTTTGTAGGGGCCATATGGATATAACTATGTGCTAGGGCTTTGATAAGCTTATGATCTCAATCAAGAAGATACGCTAACTCTCACAAAACAAAGACCAGGTGAATTCTAAGGCAGGCATTCTTGAAGATAAGTATAGTGAACTTAAAAGAGAATGCATTTACAGTCATAAGAGGCATCTTCATAGGGAAAGCAGAGCTTGAGTTTGATAGATGACATCTTGTCATAAATATAACTGCTTGTAACATCTAATGAATATTTTAAAAATAGGGTAACTATAAAAATAATTTGAGCAGAGAGAAGTTATACTAAGTAGAAAGTTAAAGATCTAAAAATTAGGAAAGTACTGTTTCGCTTTTGACTGAAGATGTATTCTAACACTTTGATGAGGCAAGACATGTAAGTTCATATTGATTGATAACTAGTCATAAACTTTTCTATCTTTTTGCAAAGGCCAAATTATGACTTTTAAATCATTGCATGAATTTCCCAAAATAAGCCACCAAGAAAAATTCATAATATGAATTTATGGTTTATGTTAGAAGTATTGGATTGGTTGGTTTATGGAGCTTGCCAACTCACTTAACACTATTGACCTAAACTTAAGACACTACAAAGCAATTTAGATTCTAACTTTGGCAGTCAGACAATGATTTTCTATAGGCATTTTAATATTTGTTTTCAGTGGGGGTTCCACTATCTTTACTCTCTATTCTATAACAATTGAAACTAAATGAGAAGACTAAGTGGTGGTTGAAAATATGTTCAGTAACACTAGTGCTATGGCTCATGCCTGTAATCCCAGCACTTTAGGAGACCCAGACCAGCAGATAACTTGAGGTCAGGAGTTTGAAACCAGCCTGGCCAACATGGCAAAAGTCCATCTCTACATAATACAGAATTTAGTCAGGTGTGGTAATGTCCACCTGTAATCCCAGCTACATGGGAGGCTGAGCCAGGAGAATCAATCCCTTGAACAAGGGAGGTGGAGATTGCAGTGAGCCAAGATCATGTCACTATGCTCCCGAGTGAGACTTTGTCTCGAAAAGAAAAAAAAAGAAAGAGAAGATGTTAAGTAGAACTATTCCTGAGCGCCATATATATGGTTTCCCCTAGAAAGTTATAAGAAGAGTATAAAAATACTAGACATTATCTTAATTAAAGCATGTAAGAGACAATTTCCTGAAATAATTATATATTAATTATACTGTCTAGAAAGATCTAGTATTCACTAGTAGAAGTAAATATATTCAATTTTTCATCTTTTTAGACATCTAAGACTATGTAAACAAGCATTAGTCTAGAGTTTATATACTAGATTGTTAGGTAATTTACAGATATACAAAAGAAAAAAAAGCAGTGTGTGATATATTTCAAAAGTGAAAGTATTATACACATGATTTCATATTGTTTTAAAGTAAGTGTCAGAAGAAACCAGACATGCCTAATATATATTATTACATAGTATTTTGTTATCCAGATGATAGGAAAACTAGAAGATTCTGACAACTGTATAAAACTGAACATATCTGGAAACTTCAACAGCTAAGAAATAGTATTTCCTTCCATAACAAATGCCTTAGAAAAACATATTTTCAGCTAACACATAAATTATGAAAGAATATTTCCATGGTGGAAAATATGTAATAGAGAGAAACTTGTTTTAGTGAAGACAATTTTATGGGTTTCTAAATCTAAGGTCATATTAAGTCATTTCTGATTAAGTGGAAGGCTCCAGTTAGATACAATCCCAGTACAACTGGGATTGAAGAGTTGAGTAGTCATTGTATTTTTATTTATCTTTCATTCATTTTTATTTATCCTTGTAGTTTTGGCACAATTAATTACACAATAATCATCTTGACATAATGGATAAATAATGATAGATACGTATGTGGGAGACAGGTATTTATGTAAAAGTGCTTGTTCACTTTTAAGAATTACTGGTGGTTGAACCATAAAAATATAATTTATCTAGTTCTCCAATAAGAAATGTTAACTGAAAAATCACTTAGCTTTTTTTCGTATGAAAGTTAAATCCTAAACCTATGGAGATCATCAGATATGCAAAGATAGGAACACAGTATACTCCGAAGTATTTCAAGCAAAGTTAATTTTCTTTTTCTTTCCTTTCTTTCTTTTTTTTATTTATTTATTTTTTTTTTTTTGAGACAGAGTTTTGCTCTTGTCACCCAGTCTGGAGTACAATGGCGTGATTCCGGCTCACTGCAACCTCTGCCTCCTGAGTTCAAACATCTTTGAGATTTTTATTGTCTTTGAGTTATTTCCCTTCCTACTAATGAAAATATTTATAAGTAAAGTGGGTACAATATTAGCAAATTTCAAATTCTTTAGGATATTAGCTTCTTCACAACACAAAGTATACTGTCTAAAGGCTGGAAATGAAGTGCAGGTTGATCACATGTGGAACTTTTAGAGGGTTTGTGTGAAAGCAAACACACTAGACTCGCTGGTGTCTCAATGAGGATTTTGAAATACAAACCCAGATTATTTCACCTCTTTTTTATACAGACCACGAGTCAGTTTGAGAAGCAGTGCAAATATATGTATTTTGACCTCAGAAATGATTTTTAAATAATATTTGATATAAAATACATTAGAATCAGGAAAATGATGCTCTAAAATCTAGATGTTAAGTGATGTATTATCAGATGAATGCTCAATTTATCCAAAGATCATTTATAAAGATCAGACATTAGGGCAGTCAGTTTAAAACACTGTATTTCTAGATTCTAAAAATTAGAATACAAGTTACAAACACCTCATATCCTCTCTTGTGGAACAATTCTAAATATGATTCAACAACATATGCCAAATGATTGACCCTTTAGCTGCCTGTGTTCAGCTGTGCCATTCCCACCATGTCTTCTCATGAAAAGGGTATAGTCTGAGTTGAGAAATAAACCAGGCAAGCTGATTATAAATCACTATTTCATAACAAAAGAGTAAATGTCCTTCAAAACCACAAATACAAAATTCCAAACCTCCGCTACACCACATACTAGCTTTATATTTACTTTTTGAGGTAGTGTAAGTGTCTTCTATAAAATACTTGACATATAGGTGGTGTTTGTTCAACGGAGACAATGATTTTTCTTTGGGGGTTTCCTTGCTTCCCACAATTTATTCTCAAAGCCCTTTGGTACCTGCTTCTGACACCAGATCTGAAAAAGTGAATAGGTCAGTTAAAATTCTCTGACACTTTGGGCTGTTTTCATAAGAAGAACTCTTTTGACACAAAATTCTCAGTACTACTAAAGGAAATGACAGAAATGAATTATTTTGATAAGCTATTGCTAGTACCCTATGATTCTCTACTATGCCTGCATAAAATAACAAATTTTGGAGTTTAAAACACAATCACATTCACAGCCATTAGGATAGATTTTAATTTTAAAAAATAATGTTGACAAGGATAAGGAAAAATTGGAACACTATGGATTGCCAGTGGGAATATAAAATCATGCAGTTGCTATTGAGAACAATATGGTTGTTTCCCAAATAAATACAATTACCATATGATCCAGCAATTCCATTTCCAGGTATATAACCAAGAGAACTGAAAGCAGAGACCCAAACATATTTAGACACACACATTCGTAGAAGCATTATTCACAATAGCCAAAAGGTGGATGTAACATAGGTGTCTATGGAGAGATGAATAGAGAAACAAACTGTGGGATAGACATACAATGAAATATTACTCATTCTTAAAAAGTGGGAAATTCTGACACATGCCACAACATGGCTGAGCCTCGAAGACATTACACTAAGTGAAATAAGTGAATCACAAAAGGACAAAGATTGTATGATTCCACTTATAGGAGATGTCTGGAAAAGTCAAATTCAAAGAAACAGAACAAAATTGGGGTTATCAAGTGCTGAAGGGGTGGGAGAAAGGAGAGTTATTGTCTAATGCATGAATAGTTTCAGTTCATACCCAATAAACTGAAGATAGTCATTAATGGGAAGATGAAAAGGGTCCTGGAGATGTATAATAACAATGATTGCAAAAGGATATGAATGTACCTAATGCCCCAGAACTATAGTCCTTAAAGTGGTTAAAATGGTAAATTTTATCTTACATATATTTTGCTGCAATTTTTTAAAAAGTAAAATACAAAAAAGAAAAAGAAAAAAAAGCCTAAGCACACACACCAAGGGCCCAGATTAATTAAATCAAAAAATTCAGGGATCAAGAGATCAATTGAATCAAAACATTCAGGTATCAAGCCTAGGCAACTATACTTTTTAAATGAGTGTGAAGTAATTCTCCTGTACAGCCAGGACTGAGAATCACTTCTCTAGCCAGTAGAGGCTTCCTGGTAAAAGTATGACTTTCTATGTATGTCCAGAGTTTTTTCAATCTTTATAATAGTTCTTGCTCTGCTAGATTAACAAGGCTTGAGATAAAAATATTGTTTCTTTCTTTTGTTTTTTCCAAGATAAACTGTATCCAGCTTTATTAAAGATACTTTCCATAAACAATTATGCTATCACAGGAAGGACATGGGCAGACAATCTATAGCAGTATACAACAACTTTCAAACTCCCTTCTTCAATGGACTAGCAAAAGACAGAAAACCACTGTAAAACCCAATGAAGTCTTCATCTGATGCTCTGAACAGGAAAAGTTTAGAGTGAGGGTTGACATTTCACACTTAGCGTGTTTAACTTTTCACAAGCCAATCCTGACTTTCACCTGACACCTAATTATTGGTTATCAGTGTGTCAGGCAATCTGGACTTTCCAGATTATCTGATAATTATCGATTATCAGTGTATCAGGCAATCTGGACTGTCAAAAGAGCAGTGGTTCCATTCCTAGATTGTGGGTCTTCAGTTAAATTCTGCAATTGTCATTTCACTTTCTGAAAGCCACTATCGGCTTCTGAACAACATTGTTTCTTAAATTACTAAATACCTTCTAAATTAATTTGATTAATTTCCTGCTCTCTATATTTGATTACAGCTTAATAATACATAAGGAAATGGAAAATAGATATAATTTGCCTTCTTGCACACCTATGTAGGCTAATGTGATATGAAGCAAATCAAGTATTATATACTAATCTTCATTTTACCTTATGAATTAAAAACACAGACCTTTACATAGTATTTATTATTTTATGGAACATGTACCTTCATTTGGTATAGAACAAAACAATCTAAGATTTTTGGTGCTACATTTTATGGGTTATGGTGTAAAACAAATAAAACACCATCATTGTATAAAGAAGTAAGAATTGGATAATGAAATAAATTTCTCATTTAGAAGCCCTATGTAGTTCTTAGGTACTAAATCTGACATAGAGTAAATGAGCATTACTGTTGGTTTCTAGGTTGAATATAATTTCTCAGCAGGTTTTCCTCAGGGATACAAAGGACTTCTATGATCTAAGGTTGCCAATATGGATGATGCAACCAAAGTAGGGTATATACATTGATAAGACGATTAGAAGTTGAATGTCTAAACAGGGAACTTGTCCAAACATATTCAAAACTCCTAAATCAATTCATGTGAATTAATCAAATACTGGTTCAATCAAATAAAGGCTCAGAATTTACATTTCTAAATGACTGAAATCACTTTCAGAAAATACTGTAATCATGTAATCATCCTTGTATGTTGCCTCCACTGAATTTCAATACTGGGAACACCATTTTTTCCACTAGAAAAATGACAAAAGTCCCCAAGCTCTTAAACAAAGCAGCATTATGATACCACCATGCCCCTATTGTGAAGGATGGATCAGACCTTTCTATTGTTTCAGAATACTATCAATAAATGCCATCTGAAAACATAAAAAATGAATGATACTCATGTAAACAAGTAAAAATTAAAGGCATCTGGGAGACAGCCAATATCAACATTGTCTAATCTACGTAACCTATTCCTTAAGAAGCATGATAATGCATTTTAAGAAGAGGAAGCTAAGTTAGGGGTGCATTTCCTCAAACACTAGTCTTTTTCAGTTTCAGAAATAATTACACCCATAATACTATGAACAGCACTGTTCATTGGAGGGAATAAAAGCTCCAGATGAAATCTCAACAGCTTGTCCTTTGTAGCCAAATACTGATTGCAAAAGGACATAACAGGCTGTGACTGTTATTATATATAAGACATTTTGCAAATGGATGGAAAACATGATGGGAATCAGATAAAGTTCTAAGAAATGATTCTGAAGAGATTAATACAACGGATAAGTATATAGCTAAACACATGACTGCTCTTCCAAAGAGCTAGTTATTTCTTTCTCACAACTCCCCCTCCCCCGACCCTCTAATCCTTTCCAGAATGCTTCCTCTAGTTGTAAGTTTAGCTGCCATGTATCTATCTCTCATGGCTAGATTATCTGAGCTGCTTGAGTTTAGGAACGGTTTCCTCACATACCTCCTCTTCGGGAACTTTCATTGAATTATCTGCCATCTTGGCCACATGCTGTGACTCACGCAAGTAATCCCAGCACTTTGGGAGGCCGAGGGGCAGATCACCTGAGTTCAGGAGTTTGAGACCAGCCTGGCCAACATGGTGAAACCCTGTCTCTACTAAAAATACTAAAATTAGCCAGGTGTGGTAGAGGGCACCTGTAATCCCAGCTACTCAGGAGGCTGAGGCAGGAGAATTGTTTGAACCCAGGAGGCAGAGGTTGCAGTGAGCTGAAATCAGGCCACTGCACTCCAGCCTGGGTGAAAGAGTGAGACTCTATCTCAATAATAAATAAATAAATAAATAAATAAATAAATAAATAAGAACTCCAATCTAACAAACCAGTAGGAGTTAGGCTGCCCTTCCTGAGAGGCTCTGATTTAAGAAGAAAGCACACAATGAAACTGCTGAGAAAAGACAGAAGGGTGCTGATCTGAGCCACAGCTACACTTCTTGACCCTAATTCAAGATCCCCAAAAATGTGCAGGAGCAGGAGAAACACATCAAAAAATGAAACGGGTTCGTTCTTATATCTCTGGATCTCTCTATATTGATCTTCTTCATTTTTAATCTATTCATAATAATTTATTACCATGGTAGAGACCAAGTAGGGGCACACCAAGCTCCTTTGGATAGCAAAGTTAGGAAAACCTAGAAAGCATATTTTCCTTCTAAATCTTTCACCTTAGGACACCTAGAGATTTATGATATTTATCATATGCTGGGGAAAATAACGTTTAAATAAAAGGTGATCCTTGTAGATGGGGTACCTCAGTTCAAGCAGATTCTCTGAGCAACTGTCAGGATTCACTGCTAGGAACTTTACTGATATATCTCTTATACATCAATATTAATCCATGACCACAAACAAGGCAGATTTAACATAATGAATGGAAAAATGTGAATATTTATTTTTGAAAGCTACAGCATATTTATCTAAAGCATTGATTAAATTGTTCAAAATCTTCATCATGCTACCACCTAGGTTCACACATGCATTTTCCCTTTAGTTTATTTATCATAGTAAATATAGTAAAGAATATACATTTTATGCCTTATTCAACATATATGTCCTCATCAAAACAATTTTTCAGGTAATTTCTGTTATGTCAACTCATGATTAACTGCACTAATGAAGAGAAATAATATCACAGAAAAATCAGTGTGGAGATATCCAGACCAATTTATTGTTGGTATTGGCGTGCTTTAGTTCATTTTGCAGCAGATTTACCATCACCAAAATAGTTTCTACTTAAGCTTATTTGAAAACATTTTATTTCCCCAAAACTCTTACTATTTTAGTGGTAAAAAATAAAGAAACTGGAAAAATGATTGATTAAAAGAAACTTAAATGAGATGAAAAATACGTCACGGTTAAACCAAAAGGTAGATCAGGTGTATATGAACAATCAGTTGATTTTACCTGGAACCAAATTTGCAAGTGTAATTGTGTCTGTCCTTGTGTAAATATGTAATCAATATGTTTATGTATGTATGTATATGTATGCATATGTAGAAAAGAGTTTTGTGCTGAGAAGTTACACCATTCATATTAAAAAATATTAACATTTTCATTGGTGGTACTTTAATTTCTGCATGCTTTATGGTGCATTCTATAGAAATTGAAGAAAGGATAACTTTAAATGGATATATGAATTGTTAAAATAGTATAAATACCAGTATTAAAATATAATGACAAGGTAACTTTTTCTTCACTTTTTTTTTGAGACAGAGTCTTGCTCTGTCACCCAGACTGGACTGCAGTGGCGCGATCTCCACTCACTGCAAGCTCCAATTCCCGGGTTCACGCCATTCTCCTGCCTCAGCTTCCCATGTATCTGGGACTACAGGCGCCTGCCACAGCGCCCAGCTATCTTCACTTTTTTTAGGAAACATGCAAACCTCTTAAAAATGAAATAGGGGAAAATCAACTTATATTGATATAATATGGATGTCCATAATTCAGTGAAAAACATGGTAAATTAAAAACTAAAAATACTCATAAAAAGTATTTTAAATGGTTTCATGTTCAACACACCAATAAGCTTTTGAAAATAATACTTGAAGGAAGAGTCTGTCATCAAAAAGTGAGAAACATACGAGAAATGAACATATCTCATGTCTTTTCTATCTAGATGATGTACACTATTTAGATGGAAATAGGATTATTTTGCTCACTCTTCAGTGTGGTCTACAACTAGGTTGGTTAATTTGACTCAAAGCCACAAACAAATACACATATCTCAATCTAATTTTTGTTCTATTTTTATTTTTTTGATACAAAACTTTATTACATGTTTATCAACCATATATGTTCAAGAAATCAAAACTTGAGATCTGACAGTCTGTTGTGGGAAGTCAGGGACCCCGAATGGAGGGACCTGCTGAAGCTGTGACAGAAGAACATAAACTGTGGAGATTTCATGGACATTTATTAGTTCCCCAAATTAATACTTTTATAATTTCTTGCACCTGTCTTTACTGCAATCTCTGAACATAAATTGTGACGATTGCATGGACATTTATCACTTCCTCAGTCAATACTCTCGTGATTTCCTATGCCTGCCTTTAATCTCTTAATCCTGTCATCTTTGTAAGCTGAGGATATATGTTGCCTAAGAACCCTGTGATGATTGCATTAACTGCACAAATTGTTCATAAAGCATGTGTGTTTGAACAATATGAAATCTGGGCACCTTAGAAAAAGAACAGGATAACAGCAATGTTCAGGGAACAAGGGAGATAACCATTAGGTCTGACTGCCTGGGAGCCGGGCAGGACAGAGTCATATTTCTCTTATTACCGAAAACAGGTAAGATAAATATTGCTGAATTCTTTTCCTAGTAAGGAATATTAATAATTAACAGCCTGAGAAAAGAATGCATTCCCAGGGGAAGGCCTCTAAAAAGGCCGCTCTGGGAGTGTATGCCTTATGCAGCTTTAGATAGGGATGAAACCCGCCCTAGTCTCCTGCAGTGCCCCCAGGCTTACTGGGATTAGGGAATTCCAGCCTGGCAAATTCTAGTCAGACTCATTCTCTGCTCTTGAACCCTGTTTCCTGTTAAGATGTTTATCAATGACAATGCATGCACAGTGGGACATGAAACTTCATCAGCAATTCTAGTTTTGCCCTGGTCTTGTGACCTTGCCCTGCCCATTTGCCTTGTGATATTTTATTGCCTTTGAAATGTGATCTCTGTAACCCACACCCTATTTGTACCCTCCCTCCCCTTTGAAAATTGCTAAAAAAAAAACTTGCTGGTTTTGAGGTTCAGGGGCATCGTGGAACCTGCTGACATGTGATGTCTCCCCCAGACACCCAGCTTTAAAATTTCTCTCTTTGGTACTCTTTCCATTTATTTCTCAGACCAGCCAACACTTAGGGAAAATAGAAAAGAACCTACGTTGAAATATTGGGGGCTGGTTCCCCCGATAATAGTCCAGAAAATATTGTTTTAACTTTATTTCTAACATTTGTTCAAGTTAGTGGTAATATTGTGTAGCAATTAGGAAATAGGTTTGGGGGTTCAGACTGACTGAATCTAAATCCCCACTCTGCCACACTGTGGGAATATAACCTGGGCAGGAACTTAACTTCTTTCAATATTTTAACTTTCTCATCTACTTTGCAGGGTTATAACAACTAAATTAAATAATATATATAAAAAACTTGGAGTAGTCACTCAAAATAGGACATTCTTCATAAATATTAGCTATTATCATGTCATAAGCTTATTCCTGCCTGATAAACATAATATTTTTAAGTTAGTAGGTTAAAAACCTCTCTGAATAGTAAAGCAAATCAGTCTTGTATCATTAATTGTTTGGAAGACTCTAAAATAGCATCCTTTTTTTAAGAGATAAATTGCAGTTCAACACAATGTCATGCACACATAAAGGAAAATAAAAGCATCTATATTATAACTGGATGCACCGAGTATGACAAATTCCATAGCTAACACCCATTTTACAAGGTTTATGATTCCATCATAAAAATTCATTTCCCGAGAAAGCCAGCAAATAACATCTCTGTCTGCATGTCATTATTTTTTTATTGCCTGTGTTTTAGAGCATTGGCTTGACTTATTAGCAACAAATTCAAAAATAATTCTTTTATAATTTTAAAATGCTGATCTCTCTCACACACACACACACACTGGATGATAGTGAAATCAAATGAAATATATAAGAAAAAAGGTCATTTTAAGAAGATACCCGATTTGAATGACCGTTTCAGACTCCATGTTAATACCAATGTTGATGATGGTCTATGTCTAGGTCCACATAGGTGGTTTCTCACTCATACAGCATGGGTGTTGTAGCATTCACCGCAAATATTAAGTAAAAATCTGGTAACATAGCAAAATACTCTAAGCTTTTTTAAATAACATACTATGTCTTCATCATCTAATCACTTACCTAAACACTCTTACAAAGACTTCTATTTTTAAGTATGACTACTTCACAGAGTATTATCTTTTGCATGGTTACTATATGCTCTATGTAAAGAAGAATTTTTTTTTTCCTACTTTGCACAGACTATAGAAAGTTACAAAAAGAAACTTTAAAAGTAAGATACTTTTAAAATGTGAACTTTAGTAAACAAATCTCTTTAGTTATTTATGTAACTATGATTGCTTGGGGTTTGATGTGTCCATTCTCATTGCACATGTAGAAGTATTTCCATTTTCATCCATATTTCCTGTTTTCCATTTAAAGGTAAGTTAATCAGAATTGCAAGCTGTTTGAAAAGAGGTGGGGAAGCCCCAATTTTGTGTAACATTTTTCCTTTTGGGTCTTGTTAAGACCCCAGCTGAGTCTAATTATGAATTTACTCATCTTAAAGGAAACCTTTTATTAATTTGAAAAGAGGCCAAAAAAAGCCATTTGTTTTAAAAGTTTGTACAAATAAATCTATTGCCCAGTGAATGCACTTGAAAACTGGATGAAGTGACTTGTATCTACTGATAAAAATAAACCTGGTAATGTTCAGAAGCCCAAATCAGTCCTCTAAAACATGTATCTAAAAATAAAAGACATCCTGACATAATCATGATAACTAATTGCTTACTTCTAAAAATATTATGCTGAAATATAAGTAATCATTGCATAAATTTTTCCATTCATGTAAGCTCTTGTATTTAGTATTTTCAAGCCTAACCACACAATAAATATCATTTCTAAAAGCACAATGATTATGAACATGTAAAGATTTTTATTTTAAAATAGTTAGATTCTTACCCTGATCGAAGGGTTTTCCCGGACTCCAAGTGCGGAAATAATCATCCTAAGGGGGAAAATAATGTGAATTGAGTGTATATGAGTAATTAAAATGCAAGGATTCATATAAAATCTAAAATTAAATATGAAACACAGAAGCTGTATACAAACCTCTACTTCCTGCAATGGCAAGCAGCAAATTATAAAATAAATAAATAAAAATAAAAAAGAAACAAGAGAAAAAGAATAGTTATCAAAAAGGAACACACTGTTTACAAGTTACAGAAATGTCTTCCAATAAATGTGTTCATTTTCATTGCAAGTCAATGGTTAATATAACAATTTAACTATTTTTGGTTGCCACTTCTCCTAAATATTACAATGCAATATTTTCAATTACAATTCAGTGCATAATATAACATGCAGATAATTACCCTAAGCTAATAAGCTATAAAGTATCTTACCAGTTTCCAATTATACAACTTCATTGTCCCCTAGTACAACAGTAAGTGGAACTATTAATATAGCAGGGAAAATACCAAGTGATTCTGCAATGGCTCATGGGGTATAAATATGCTTTATGCAAATCATTCTCTTGTTAATCGAATATCTAAGGAGTTCATCAAAATGCAACCTAGAAGTTGAAAAACATGCACACCTAATTAAGTCCTGCCTAAAGTTTAATTCTTTAATATGGAAAAGAATCAATGCAATATATTTACAATATACTTAGTAAATATGACAGTATAGCACAAATGTAAGGCAAAGCATACTGGAAAGAATTTTGAAAAGTAAGGCCAAATAGACTGTCTATTTATTTACTGTTTTTACCGCTCTAAAAGCCTTATAAAAGTTCCTCATTAATATCATATTTTATTATAAATTAAAAAGATGTCACTGTTGAAATTAATACACTGTTGTCACTATGGTAACCTGCCAGAAGAGAGTAGCACATCATGGTGAAGTTGTAACATTTCCAAGCTCTAAACTGTTAGACCCACTCAAGTCAGTTAATTGGAAAGCTACAGAAGCTACAGAATTCAAAAGGGGTAAGCAGAGATTCTTTCTCTTTGTACAAATTTAAGGGGTACAAATGTAGTTTTGTTATATGAATATCACATAGTGGTGAAATCTCAACTTTTAGCGTAACCATCACCTGAATAGTGTACATTGTTCCCATTAAGAAATTTCTCAGCTCTCACCCCTTACACCCTCCCACCCTTCCAGGTGTCTCATGTGTATTATTTCACACTCTATGTCAATGTGTACACATTATTTAGCTCCCACTTATAAGTGAGAACATGAGGTGTTTGACTTTCTCTTTCTGAGTTGTTTCACTTAAAATAATGGCCTTCAGTTCCACCCATGTTGAGGCAAAAGACATTTCATTCCCTTTTTATGGCTGAATGGTATTCCATTTTCTTTTCGCAATCACATGTTGATGGACAGTTCGATTGAATCTAATATATTTACTCTTCTGAACAGTGCTGTGGTAAACATGTGAGTGCAGTTATCCTTTTTATATAATGACTTATCTTCCTTTTTTGAATCTTCTTTCTAGCCTCTTTTTCAGTGTCTCCACTGTATAAGGAAGAAAATGCAGCATTGACTTCAATCATAGAAATAAATACAATCCTTTAATTTAGTTATGAAAATTTTAAATTAAGTTTCAGGAGTTTTTTTAATGTGACAAACAGTTAATCAGTACTTTCTGAAACTGCACTCCACTAACTTCAAATTTTTAAAAAAATGAAACAAAGAGAAAAAAATGACATCATTGTAGTTGATACATTTATGTCCAGATAGGGTTATATTAAGAGGAAGGCAAATTATAGCAATCTATACCCATAGATTTTCCACTAAATAATCTAGGATTAGATTAAGAAAGGATAATGCTACTAGATAATTAAACAAACACTGATTATTTATTGTCTTTAAAATATTTTTAAATACAATTATAGCATGATACAATTCTTGAAAAATTAGACTTTCAAATTAAATTACTCCAATAAACGTCTCAAAACTTGAGCTGAGCAACATAACATACTCATTTAGTATCTTTTATTTTTAAAAATGTATCTTACTATTTGAGGATGATGACTATTATCCATTCCAAGCGTGGGGAGGAATTGGGCCGCTATGGTTTTACGTCTCTCCTGAAGCAGAACAGAAAGCTAGACATGCACACATGAGTGATGGCTTTGGAGACAGGCAAACCAGAATTTTAAGTCTGGCTCTACCACTCATTAGCTGCATCACTTTAGAAAAGATGATGGCCTAGACTATCCTCAGATTCCTGTGACGAAAGTTGGAAAAATAATTTCTACCTATTTGACGGGAGATATTGGGATTAGTTATCAACTGTGTAAAATGCCAGCACCATACCTGGAATAAAGGAGGTGCTACATCTTAATAGTTACTCATAAGGGTCAAGTTTATGTCTGTCAGTGTCTTTGGGTAACACCATGGACAAGCTGTCATTACTGCTCACCAAATCCTTTGTTTTTCTGATTTCTTACAAGCAGCCATAAACTCCTCCTCCTATTTTCAAATCCAATGCTCTCTCCAAAAAATAATAATAATAATAATAAAATAAAAATAAAAATAAAAATAAAAAGACAAATGTAACAAATTTTTAAATACCTACATTTATTGCTATAGTGAATGCAAGAAGAAAAATATTTTTGCTGTCATCTCAGATTATTCTGATATGGTACAGCTACCAGTGGCAATACCTGAAAAGATGTGGCTAAGTTTTTATTGTAATAGTGACTCCATTCATATAAAAATCACAGAGTTCAAGAAGGTGGAAAAGCTGTAGAACTGACATTGTCAGCACTGAAGTCACATAATGTCAAAGTGGCATGTTTCACACAACACATAGTGTTTGCAATACTGAATACCTGAATAGATGAGCAGGAATTAGGGGGGGATGCATATTTTAAAAGAACATAATTTTAAAATCTTACCTCAACCACATTTAATGATCTTCCTTCAGAATAATATGGTCAAGCTTGGTGCGTTTGGGACCACAGCTATAAAAAAATCTACAATCACAATTGTGAAACAGGAACTTGGCTTTCTTGGTTATGTCAAGGGCAATCTTGAAGTCTGACCACAGTGGGGATCAGACATATATATGATGGAAAAGGAAGGTAGCCCTACTACTAAGCCATTTTTAGATATATTCTTTGTGTTCTGACATCATTAGACATTTTTTTTTATTAAAAAAAATAGGTTCACCTCATTAAATCTTAGAAATTTTGTCAGGACGAGAAATAAAAGTATTTTCACGTAAGTGTTTATTCAGGCACAATTTCTTTTGTTCCAAAACCTTGTGTGAATATTGGTTGTTTTCAGGCTTCAATTTATATCCAAAATAAGCCAACCAGGGATTTAGAAAACAGCTACAAGAGATGCCTTCAATTGGAGAAATTCTGGATTTAAATGACTGAAACCAATCCTGAGTGCTTCAAGAAGCAAAGTTGGATTCTTGTCACACACATTCAAAAACTTATGGAGTGAATTACAGAGACCATTAGAATTTAATATTAAACCATTGCCAACTTCTTGTAGTTATAGAAATAATAACTGCAAGTTGTCCACAAAATAAAGTCTACATAAAAATTGGGCCTATGTGTTTTATTGTTTAAACTGTCTTTTTCCTTGTGGTTTTAATGCTGTGTCCTTTTCTCTAATTTTAAATAAAATATATGTGCACTTTATTGAACACACCTATGTATTGTAGAGCACAGTTTCTCATCCTTAGCATTATTGATAGTTTGAGCCAGATAATTCTTTGTTGTGTTAGGGGTAGGGAGACTATTCTGTGCATTGATCACTATTTAGTACCATCCTCTGCTTCTACTCATGAGATACTGGTGGGGACACTCCCTCAAGGTGTGACAAAAGGGAAATGTAACAAGTTATTGCCAAATATCCGCTGGAAGAAAAATCACTCTTGTGAAGACAGCTGATGTAGAGTTGTTGGTAAATAAAGACAAATGAATCAAACTACCTTACAATAAAGTACTGCTACTAGTAGCAGATTTTCTGCACACATATTTTATAATATTGAAAGCATATTAAACATTCTATTTTAAATGCAGATTTTTGTGTAATATTTTATTAAGAACATTTTACAACTGTATGAGTTTTTTCTCCAAAATATTTAATGGCTATATAATACCCTTTGGTATCGACTTACTGTCATTTATTTAACTATGCTCTCATATGTCTATGCTCTATGCCTTTATATTGCTTATCATATTTAGCTATAACAAATAACATACAAATATATCTGACTAAATTTCTATTTTCTTATAAATATAAAACATAACTGAAAGTTCAGAAAGGTGATTAGTAAAAATAAACACAACACCCAGTATGGAGAGGCTAGTTTCCTCTTCCAATAACTGGTTACAACTAGACTTTGTACAGGCGAAGTGGGTCAGAAGGATAAGCTTTCACGGAAAGATCAACTGTTTGGTTCATTTGTGTCCACACAGCTACGTCTGTACTGATAAACTCTCCCATTGTCTGAAGGAATAATTTGGATTGGCACAGAACTAGGTCAGAGATTGCTTAAGCATCCTCACAGATTTTGATACAGAATCAATTGGGAATAAGAGATCTTGATGCCCAAAAACTCCATAAATGCCTACAGATGAACATAAAAAGACTAACACTCAGCCATTATGTTAGCCATTATTAAGCCATTTAAGCCATCCCAGTGGCATGAAGAACTGTTTCGGCAATAAAGTCTTTCTGAAATCTATGTTTGAAAAAAAATGCTTACAAAGCATCACACTTTTAAATATTAGTAAACAGAGATACTATTGAAGTCTACTGAACACAATTTTGTTGCATATTTTCACAACTATTTGGCAATTTATATTAACTGCTTTAAAGTATTTTAAAACTATAGAAAAAAGATCACATCATTATAAAGTGAGACACAGAGGATAATACTTTTGACGGCACACTTCAAATATAAAATGAATGTCAAAGTGATGATTATCAATTGTAACTATTTTTGTTACAGTATGCTCATATTCTAAGCAAATATGACAGTCTCGATCTAGGTGGGGTATAGAATATTCTGGTGAATCTATATGAAAAGAGTTTAGCTAATAATATTCCTATAGTATTTCACTTTCTTACCTGAAGTCTGATGTCACTAGGATTTCATATAAGACCTCTGTATAGAGTCATCCATTTGAAATACATACAAACGAACGTTAGATTCAGCTATGGTACTGCCAACGATATTTATTAACATTTTATTATTAAAATGAACATCTTAGCAATACATTCTCCCTTAAAGTAATAGCATCAATGCTATACTATACCCAAAAAGCAGACAGCCTTTTCCAATAGTACTGTCTTATTTTTTCTTTTTAATTCACAGTCCCAACTGACGTTACATTGCTTATTTTATTTTTTTCTCTTTTTCTTTTTTTTTTTTTTTTTAGAGACGGAGTCTTGCTCAGTCGCCCAGGCTGGAGTGCGGTGGCGCGATCTCAGCTCACTGCAAGCTCCGCCTCCCAGGTTCTCGCCATTCTCCTGCCTCAGCCTCCGGAGTAGCTGGGACTACAGGCGCCCGCCACTACGTCTGGCTAGTTTTTTTATATTTTTAGTAGAGACATTGTTTATTCTTAAGTCATTCAGGATTACATTTTATTATGTTAATAGTTATTAATTGTATTTCATTAATGTATCACTGTTTAAAATATTTAAAATGTCATTTTTCCTTTTGTTCCAAAAATAAATACCTCACTGTTTTAGGAGTGATCTCATTCACATAACAATTGGCTCCAATTTCAGTTACATTAGGATGAAAAAAATAAAAATTTAATAAAATGCTAAAAAGAATAATTATGAAAATTTAAGGATGAATTTGTCCTGGAACAAATTTTCAAATTTTAGCTTAACAATTTCAATTAATATATATTAGAATGAAAAATAAATATCGAAGAATGCAAACAACAAGGAATAATAGAGCATCAGGGAAAAGACCAAGCTCTTAGAAGAAGAAAAGTCTAGGCTTGAACCCTATATCTACCATTTACTCTGATATTTACACTCTGACTTTCAATTTTATTTTCTGAAAATTGAGACTAATAATGTGTTAAGCTTTGTAAATATTAAATTAATGCATACAAACTATTAATATAGTTCTAGTTCACAATATGTATTTTAAAAATGGCACTAATTATTTTTATAGCCAGGAAAACATTCTAGTATTTGTCACTGATCATTATGATGCTACAAATAAATATATCTATTAAATTATATCATATAAAAATAAAAATTTTGAATAAAATATATAGTATATTTTAGGAAGATTATAAGATATGGAATAGGTGGTTGGAAAGCAGATTTTTGATAATTGCACTGTGACCTCTGACCCTTGACTTCTGATGCCAAATGTACATAAATTATGACCTTATTAATCTACCAGTGTCATATCAGACTTAGGATTTTACTTTGTTCAACTGTTCCAATAAATAATTATTGTGCTCCAGTAGATTCTAAGGACAAAGAAAATTGAGTGGTACATAGCTGGTGACTTCAAGGAGCTCAGAATCTAATGTGAAAGCCAGATGCATTCAGAATGGACTAAGTATGTAAAGAGCAACCTATTCAAAGCATGATGGGAGCAAGAAGAGAAAAACAATAAATCACAAATGTTGCTAGTGATAAGTCTTCTTGGGGAACCTAACTTATAAACAGGTTGATATAGGATATAGGAACCCAAAAATTTAATTTCCCAAGGTATCTGAAGTATTACCTAGTTTTTCCTAAATTTAGAGATAAAGAATCCAAAGCTTCTGTTGTATAGGCATAGATGATCTCCAAAGATGGCTTTTATCAATGGCTTTCCTCACTGCATATTCGTCCTGCTACTTACTCATAACAAAAGATGAGTTTTCATCCTCCTCCCCTTGAATAGCATATGTTTTTATGACTGTGACTAATAATATGTGGCAGAATGGCATTCAGGACATTCTAGTGCTAGTTCATGAGAAACCTTTCTTCCAACCACCATAAGAGAAACCCAAGCCACACAGAGAAGCCATTTGTCTATATCCCCTGCGGAGCTACCAGATGACATCCAAAATCAACTACCAAACATGTGAGAGAACCGTTTTGAACTTCCAAGTGACTCAAAACTAGGCATCCATTTTGCTGCCATCACTTTAGAGACTCAAAGTGAGAAGCAGCCAGCTAGTAAAGTCAGAATATGATATCGTAAGACAAAATAATAAACTGTGGTTTTAAGCCACTACATTTTGGGCTGGTTTTTAGTGGACTGGTTTGCTGCAGAACAATGAATAGCTGGAAGGTCTCCAGGTTATACAATTAGTCAATGGCTAAGATGAAAAAAATATACAAGATCTTGAGTCAGGTCAAGTGTGTCTTTCATAACACCACATCTTCAGATACACAGATACAGAACCTCCAAACAATCCCTTGTTCACAGGATTTTGCTGTAATTAATCATGTAAATCCTTCCAGTGTCCTTCCCCTACTGAGCATCTGATGCTAAATGTTGGCTTTAGCCTTAGAAAATGGTTATGTAAGCCTGTAGAAGAATCTTAGAGAAAATCCTGAGGAATCATGAAGTAACTTGGCTCTGCGTAGGAATGTTAATCTGTATTCCATCCATATTTCTCTGAGATTTTCTTTCTTATCCACTGGCTTATTTTCCCTTCTGGATTTTTCATTAATCCCCTACTACCCATCAGTTATTCTGAATCCAAACTTACTTTCCTGACTAACTTCCCAATCTTGACCTACTGGTTTCTACTAAGTCTTGCTTGAAAGCAACAACCATCACTGTTGAATTATTTTGTCTACAAGCCAGTAAGTGGAAAAATGGGTCCTAGTCTCAAATTCCACCTAAACAGAACATAATTACAAACACAATAAAAATTACAGAAAGTGTTTTGGGCTCCTAGTCTTCTCCAGGAAAGAAAAAATTGGGCCAGAAGTTCCACACTGAAAGGTCCTACTTTTTTCCAAGGAGAAGGTCAACCAGCCAAATATTCATAATTGGGGGAAGTATAAATGACAGGGAGACCCCTGATTTTTAACCTTTCTACAACCATTTTATTTTCATTAAAGTCTCCATAATCAAAGCAAAGTTTAATATGCTATTGTTCCACTTATTGACAAATGCTTTGTTAATTTTTATATATCTATACAGAAATATAAATAATATAATGATTTTATAACTCTATGCTAAGGAGTTGGGAGAGAAATTTTCTATGATTTTTGGTTTTTGTGATTATAATCTCCCAAACCCTGTCAAACCAAACTTCAGAATTTTCCTATTATAATTAACTTTTATTGCTTCCTCTATTTTGATAGATCAGCTAAATCATAAGGCTTTGCTAGTTCTAAAGCTAAAAAAATAGCAATGACAGTCTGTTCTTTTTGGAAATATGTTATATATTATGGCATATATATGATCTCATTTACACATCTCATCTTAGTATGGGAAGAATGGCTAGCATAATAGTTAAGCCAATACATTTCACAAAAGAGGAAACTTTCCTGTGTAGAAATACTGAACACATGATTTGATCACAAAATAGATTAGGTAAAGCTTTGTCTGGGTGTAGAGGAATTATCTATATGAGACGAACTATCTGTTTCAAGCCCCCAAGTGTTACATTTATTACCCAGGTAGCACTCATTTTTCCATGTTGTGTACTAGAATCCTGAAAGAATTCATTTATAACACTTTGGTGAGCCCTTTATTTTTTACAGAGCATTTTACGCTCTCTGACTCACCACAGATTAAAAACATAAATAAAATAAATTGTGTCAAAAGGACAGTGCCATTGGTACAATTCCTCATTTGTCTCTGAAAGCCTCTGAAAATTGAGGTTAGAATCCCTCTGAATATATAGAGAATATGTACTGGTTAATTTTACATTGATATACAAAACTTATGATTCATTTATCTCAGAGAAAGGCACAAAGAAATACTTTGCCTCAATGAATAAATTAAGAACTTTTTTTGTTTGTTTGTTTTATTATACTTTAAGTTCCAGGGTACATGTGCACAACGTGCAGGTTTGTTACATATGTATACATGTGCTATGTTGGTTTGCTGCACCCATCAACTTGTCATTTACATTAGGTATTTCTCCTAATGCTATCTCTCCCCTGGCCCCCCACCTCCTGACAGGCCCTGGTATAAGATGTCCCCTACCCTGTGTCCATGTGTTCTCATTGTTCAATTCCCAACTATGAGTGAGAACATGTGGTGGTTGATTTTCTGTCCTTGTGATAGTTCGCTGAGAATGATGGTTTCCAGCTTCATCCATGTCCCTGCAAAGGACATGAACTCATCCTGTTTTATGGCTGCATAGTAATTCATGGTATATATGTGCCATATTTTGCTAATCCAGTCTATCACTGATGGACATTTGGGTGGGTTTCAAGCCTTTGCTATTGTGAATAGTGCCACAATAAACATACGTGTGCATGTGTCTTTATAGTAGCATGATTTATAATCCTTTGGGCATATACCCAGTAACGGAATCGCTGGGTCAAATGGTATTTCTAGTTCTAGATCCCTGAGGAATTGCCACACTGTCTTCCACAATGGTTGAACTAATTTACACTCCCAACAGTGTAAAAGCGTTCCTATTTCTCCACATCCTCTCCAGCATCTGTTGTTTCCTGACTTTTTAATGATCGCCATTCTAAGCGGTGTGAGATGGTATCTCATTGTGGTAAGAACTTTTAAATATTAAGAATCTTCATTGTAACTATACAGACATTAACACATGTAAAAACATTTAAGAAAAATAGTGGTTTTAATTTATTACTCACTCATCCTCTACCAGGAACTGTTCTGCACACTTTACTCTCAATATCTGCAAGAGGTAAGTGATTCTATCATTCCCATTGTACAGATGGGAAAGTGAAGCAAAGAGAGATTACATAATCTGCTAAAGGTTACACAACTATTTAGAAGTACTCTTGGAATCTGAATCCCGGAAGTGTAGTCCAAAGCCTGCATTTGAAACCATTCCAGCATACCACAGGTCAGCAGCCATGATGGCCTATGGGCCAGGCCCACAACTTGTTTTTGTAAATAAAGTTTTATTAGCCACAATCCTTCTTTTACAGGTTATATCTACTTTAGTGCTTACCACAGCAGAGATGAATAGTTAAGACTGAGGCCATAAGGCCTGAAAAGCTTAAAATATTCACTCTCTGGTCTTTTACTGAAAAAGACCACTGGACTAAACTATCTTATACTATCTTATACCTCACCCCCAAAAGAAGGCTTAAAAAAGTGAAAAAACAATATTTAATGGAATATTTCTCTATTTCCATACAGGAAACAAGAAAAAACTTTTGTGGAGATGGAGAAGATGTTTCTTGTTCTTAAAGAACATTATTAATTTTAACAATGTTAATAGAATTTGCATAATTCTATTCTAAAACCTTAATGTCTCTAAATTTTCTAAATACTTTTATTTTTCTTTTCTGACCATCAGTATCTCATCTAGCTTTGGATACAATCTACAGATGAATGTATCATATTTTTAGAAACAGAAATCACGATGTATATTCTGAAGCCAAGGAAAATAAGATTATAAAAAGCTTTATGATGTACTATACAGAAAAAGTTTTAGACACAGGTTGCAAATATCTATTCTACATTTTTATGATCCTCAATTTAAAGTGAAAATCAAAGGCTAAATTAAGGTCAAGCACCTCTAAGTACTAAAAACATGCTTCAAATCCTAGAATGCTTCTTATATCAGTAAATCAAAACTTTAGATACTGTTTACTGATTAAGCAAAATAACAATACCAATATTTCTATATTTATTTTGCATTCTTTGTAAAAATGTATGTTTCTATATGTGCAATAAATATAAATATTAATACATTTGTATTATATTAATAATGTAAAAATATTTATAGTATTTCCATGTTTATTTTACATTTGATATTTATAATGGCATTATCTTAGAGTTTATAATTCATAATTTTAAATCATCTATGACTAAATACTGAATATAGTTTATAAGACTAATTATATCATCAAATATAAATAAAAAATAAATTTATATAACATAAATATTAAATGCATGTCAGTCTGATTAAATATTTTCATATAGAGTCAACAAAAATACAGAGCTGTTCAAAATTTCAACCAAATACTGTGTAAAATAAATACAAGTAATCATAAATGAAAGTAAAATAATAGTTATCTTTTTAAGAAAGTGCTATCCTGAAAAATGGTGCATTCATTGTTTCATTATTGCATCAAGAATGTATTTCTGTGCTTTTTTCCCCCTCTAATAGCAAAAATAAGCTATTTTGTATTGTATACTGGTTAGGGATTAAGGAGGATATGTTTATCACTGAACTTTAATTATTTCCCTCTGAGTTCTTTATTGTGATTAATACCTGTGAATATCTTTTTTGAACATATCTGTTTTTAGACACAAACTAAAAGCTGTTTTGTTCCCACTGAGTTTTTATTTTTGTTTTTAAAATGCTATTTTTAATTTATTTCATTGTTGTCATTTGGTTTCTACATGTATAAATTGAGAATCTGATGCATAGTTGCTGTTATTTGTACTAATAGTGTTACATTCATAGTTCATGGTTTCTAAAATCTGTGAACTAAAATATGATTCATTCTTATCTAAAAGCTTTGCTTTGTGACTATCATATTCTTTATTATCTCTTTAACATTATATAAACAAAAGACTTTCAAAACACCCTTTGCACTATTCGAAAATTTAGTATGTGCATATATTGGGGTTTGTCCAAATATTTGGTTTTAGATTTCACCTTTTTCAAAACACTAAGATAATACTGCCAAATAATCAACCTGAAAGTCAAAACAGAATTATAATAATCAGCAGAGGGTCATGTGGAAGATAGCAGCTAACAACAGTTCCCAGGAATCCACTTGAGTTTGCGGTGGCAGTACGTGATTCTCCCCCTTTTTTAGCAAAGATTTATCACTTTTCTATAGGTATAAAATAGATTATGCCAAAATTTAGCAGCTTAGAACAACAGACATTTATCTTACACTTTCTGAGTATCAGAAATCTGGGCATGATTTAGTTGAATGCTGCTGCCTGCAACTCTTCCACGAGGCTGAAACCAAGGTGTCAACCAGGGCTGCCTGCTCCGCTGAAGTCTTGACCAATTATCTTCCAACACTTCACCTATTTGGGAGCAGGATTTTGTTCCTGGCTAAGTTTTGAACTGAGGGCTTCAGTTTCTCACTGACTCAGTTCAAGTTCCTTGCCACATGGGCCTCTCCACGGGGCAAATCACATCTTGGTTTCCCTTAATGTGGGAATTCCAAGAGAGCGTGAGAGGATGGGTAATATGGAATGCGATCTTTCTAAAGATGATTTCAAAATGACATCCTATCGCTATAGCACTGTTTGGGAGAAGTGAGTCACTAGCCCGAATTTGAGCACAAAAGCATGAATACCAGAATGTCGGGATCATGGCGGCCATCTTAGAGGCTCTCTTCCACACAGGGAGGGCAAGAAGTTGCTGGAAAATCTCTGGAAACTCTTTTTCTCATTTGACAAAATCGTGATTCATTTTTTCTAATGTCAGGATTTTCAAAGAAAGAGAGGTCAAATCTCACTCATTTCGTTTAAAAAAATTTTATGGATACGTAATAGTTATACATATTTATAGAGTACCTATAATGTTTTGATACAAGTTTACAATGTGTAATGATCAAATCAGGGAAATTGAAATATCCATCACCTCAAGCATGTATCATTTTTGGTTTAGGAACATTCCAATTCCATTCTTACTTATTTTGAAATATACAACAAGTTATTGT
Source organism: Macaca fascicularis (assembly GCF_037993035.2). NCBI lineage: Eukaryota > Metazoa > Chordata > Mammalia > Primates > Cercopithecidae > Macaca > Macaca fascicularis. The sequence goes on from NC_088379.1 coordinate 171,926,558, forward strand.
TAACTAAAATTGCCCTATTGTGCACTCATTTTGTTTAATTTCAAATTCAGTAAACTTTACTGTGTGTTCCTGTACTATTTGGCAGCACTTCTAAAACTATTTGTCATTAAGAACCAGTTATTTTCCCCCCAATCGATTACAGAACAAACCTTTTATAAAATACAAGAAAATTAACCACTTAAAACTTGAAATAAAAACAAAGACATGAAAAATACAAAAGTAAATTCATTGCTATTAGAATGAATCAATATATAATTTTTTTTTCTGTTAAGTTGCTGTGAAAGCTTTTCGAATGCTGACACTCAATTTCTGCACCCATCCCACTCAGGTTACAGAGCAGCATCACTCTGTGGACGATTCTTTGAGCCACATTGATCTCTATGACATAGAGAAATGTAGTTAGAGATGTGTCTCCCAGACTTTCTGCCTCAAAGTTTGCAATTTCTGATAAAAATCTACGAATTCAACCAATAATAAAATGTCACATCTCCAAAAGTCTGTGAATATTTCAATTAATTTGATAACTGGGAAAAGTACAATTAAATCATTTTTGTTTATGATAAAGGGAGATAAACACAATAACAATATTTTGCTTCTTTCTTTTTGTTTTTTAGAGATGAAGTCTTACTCTGTACCCAGGCCAAAATTCAGTAGCATGACCACAGATCCCTGCAATCTTGAATTCCTGGGATCAAGAGATCTTCCTACCTCAGCCTTGAAAGCAGCTACCACTACAAGTGCACACCACCACACCTGGTCAATATTTTACTTCTATTTTGTATGTGATTTAGGACATATATCTGTTCTTCTCTCTTGCATTAGTCTATGCCCATCAAGTAGCTATCAATAAATGTAGCCATGGAAGATAAATATATTTGCACATTTAAAAACTTACATTAAAATGAATCACAGCATTAACAAGAAAAGAGATGCCAAGCCATTGAAAGACATTGAGGGAAATGTCATATTACTAAGTGAAAGAAATCAGTCTACAATGGCTGTATACTGTATTATTCCAACAGTATGGCATTCTGGAAAAGGTAAAACTATTGAGGCATGAAAAGATCAATGGTTGCCAGGGTTTGGGTGGGGAGAAGAATGAGGCAGAGCCAAGAGGATTTGGGGAACAGGGAAACTATTTAGTGCCATACTATAATGGTGGATACAGGCCATTATACTTTTGTCCAAATGAGTAGAATGAACAATATCAACAGTGAACCATAATGTAAACTATAGATTTGGGAGGCTAATGATATGTCCAGAAGGTTTATTAATTGTAACAAAGTGGGATCACTCTGGTAGGGATGGTGATCATGGGAGACCTGAGTACCGGAGGCAGACAGTATATGAGAAAACTCTGTACCTTCAGCTTGCTCAGTATTACTGGGAACCTAAAACTGTTCTAAAAAATAAAAGTATAGTATATTAAAAAATAAACCTCAGAAAAAGTTTATAACATAGCTAATATTATATAGTTTGCATTTTACATCTCTAATTATAATGAACTACACACAGTAGAAGATTTTAAATAATGCTTACACTCTATGCAATGGAAAACAATATAAAAATTGTACCGTGTATGTTCACAAATATCCCCTATAACAATAATCTACAAAATAAACAATTTTTTAAAACTGTACAAACTGCTTATTTTCTTAGGTGTCCGCTAATTAATTAGGCTTATGCCGCAAGGTGAAACTATTTTTTGCATTAGCTGATATAATAGACAATAATGTATAACAAAAAAGTCAAAAAGATGTGATTTCAGACATCAAAAACTAAAAATTAGAAACATTCTAAATTTTATATATTCTTTTGATAACTTAGTTTGTTATTTTTATATCCTTTTAGAAACATATGAATAAATATATATTTACCATAATTAAGTCAACTCTGCACATGAGATTAAAATGAATATCTGGCAATCTGAGACTTATGTGCAAAACTATGCATGGAATTGAATTGATATTTTAGACTGCATTAAAATATGCCAATTGAGATCAAAATAAGAAGTAAAAAATTGTACAGATGAAATAAACCAGAAGGTTTCTCATTTCATTTTATATTAAGTGACTTTAAATAATATATGCATCTAAAATAATGAGATTCCTTCAGTATGTATTTTATGATTTGAAAATGTCAGTTTTAAAAGGATAATAATTTTCATAAAATATAGAGATAAGTTTTCAAAGGATAATCATTCTACATACACACACACACACACTCCAAAATTCTTTACAGGCAAATAATCCTGCATTGTCTACTATTGTGCACTAATGTTATCTCAACTATAACAGAAAAAAAAGCTATAGCCCAAATGAAAAGTGTAGAAATGAAACTCAAGGAAATGCACAAGATGTTCTTATCTAATTGCATCTTAGCTCAAACTACCAGAACATTTTTAAGAGAACAAGATTCCCTTTAGAATAATCCTGTGTACAGAAAGACAATATCTATATTACATGTGTTTTAAGTTAGAAAAAAAGAAAGTTGCTTTAAACATCTAAGACATAAAATGCTGCTTCCCTGTTCCTTCTTTTGAATAAAAGGAAAAGAATGATTTTCTAATGTGGCCCAATACTAAAGTTTAACAAATAATTGGTTTTATCGATGCTCTGTCCTCCTCATTTGCACCTTAATATGGCCCAAAGTTAAGTAAGTTTTAAATGTTATAGAAGAAAATATTACTATTGGTAACCATTGTAAGGTATTTTATACATTTAATTTCATTATTTATTGCACTTAGTACTTGCAGGTGAATCCATTCATAAATGCAAGAGAGGAAAGAAAGATGGAAGGAAAGAAGGAAGAAAAGAAAAAAGGAGGCAACAGGAAGAGGAAACGTGACTTTAGTTTAACAAATTATTCCTTTAACACCTTTATGCCATACCATGGTAGCCTCTAACCACTGGAAGATGAAATACATAAACATAGTCTCTGCTCTCATGTAATTTACATTCTATAGAAAGAGTCATGGTAGCAACATAACGTAGCTACATCTTAATACAAAATGTTAAACCTTCCTTAGTTTGACATGATCAGGGTCAGAATGCATGCTATGGGAGCTATGGCTTAGGTATGATGTTTCATGCAGAAGTATTAACAAAAAGACAGAGATGCAAGAATATATGAGAAATCTAGAAACTACAGGCACTATCAGATCAGAAACTCTGTATTATCAGGTCATAATGTTTATTACGTGACTATGTGTATCAAAATCACACAGGTCATAACTCTGTGTGCGTGTGTTTGTGTGTGTGTGTGTATGTGCAGAGGGATCTGGAGTATTGGGAAGGAATGGGGATGGGTGTAGGTATAGCAAAAGATAAAGTTGTCTGAGGTGAAATAGATAGGCAAACTCATAATCAGAGTTGGTTTTGCAAGGTATATATTTCTTATTTATTTCCAGATTCAAAGCAAGCCTAAGTATTTTAAGGTTGATGTATGCATTCTGGAAAAATCAACACATTAATATATTTTCATGAGTCCTTAATACTTAGAGAGAGTTCAGGTATTAAGTTTTTATTGAATAAAAATAATAATAACCCATAATCACCCTATGATGCAGGTATCATCCATTACCTGAATTTACAGATAAGAGGTTAATTTTATTATGCTTCAATTTTCTAATGTTTAATTTTATTATTTAATTTCCAAGTGCAAGTAGCAATCTGCTATGGAAAATAATTTAGGAATCCTAACCTAAATTATTATTGCTTATTGATTTACTCAGCAAATACTTACAGTCCTCTTATATTGCAGCTCTAGGCAAAAGGTAAAGTGCCCCCTGTGTGCCTGGAGCTTACAGTCTGACTCTAGGGCTTTGTACTCAATACAGTTCTATATAATTTTTATAAATAAGAGAGCAGTTCTACAATCACTGGGAATATCTGTTTTTCTAAATTTATTCTATTTTGGCATTTACATTTTATTCTTTGCATCTCCAAATGGGATCTGGGCAAATCAAAAAAAAAAAAAGAAGAAGAACTCTCTAGCGATTACAACAGTATATGCACAGAAATCTTAGATGCAGGCTCAAAGATACTGTCAAATATAAGAAAAGGAAACATTGAAACACCTGTGAATATCTGAGGTACATTTTGAAAACACAGAACTAAACCTTATCTCTTTCCTCTTCAAAATGTGCTAGTCTTCACAACTTTCAAAACTATTAATGACTTTTCAAAGCTTCCCACAAAATTGTTTTGTCAGTATTCATTCATGAGGAACGACCTATATCCTTGATAGAATCTAATTTATGCTCCTTGCTGTGTTTCCTTTTAACATTCCTGGATTTAATTAGCTGTAATAAACTGTTCCTCTTGACAAGAAATACTGTTTCTTGGTTTAATTCCATGTCTATAGAAATTTAGAATCAACATCCAATAGAAACGGGGAAAACTCTTTATAGACTAAATACATCAAGAAAATAAATATCCATGGAACATGGTGAAAAGGGCCATTTCCTTAGTTTTCATCAGTGATTAGATGCCAAAAACACATAAGAAAGAAAAAAAAAATCAAATGTAATAGTCAACTTCTCTGTGAATGTGTGATTAATAATGCCAGTCAATTGAATCTTGTAAGCAGTTCAGAACGTTGTTAATTACAGTTCAGGGGAAAGCAAATTCAATATCAAACACTTTTAAGCAAAAGTAAATGGGATTTTATGGTGTTGGCAACTGTAATGTGTTTTGAGCAGTGCTGAGCTACTTTATACATTAGCATAGTTGTTTATGGACTTGGTGATATGATATTTAAAACGTACTATAATATGGGTATTAAATTAGATCAGAAACTGTGCCTACCAGTTTCAGGGTGGGAGGCCATATGTGCTATAAAGATAAAAGGATTTAGACAGTTGAAAAAGCAGTGAGTAGAGTTTAAAATCCCTATAATGAAGAAGTTGAGAGAATCTGCTATCTGCGGGGAGCAGGTAATTTCTCACCAAGCAGAGTTCTTGCAAAATGCATAGATGGCAAATTTGCCTTTAACAGATGTTCTCCACTCCCACCATTTTCCAAACCTGAGTACTTTTCATGGGTTTTGGCCTTAGAACTATATATGTCCCTAATATTCAACTGCTTACTCTCTAAGTTAGTTCACCTTACAGGTGAAGAGATAATTTGCCATCAGTATTGTCTGATTTATGTTCTGTTACACTAGTGGCTGAGGAAGTGAGAAGGCATAAGAAGGTCAGTTGACACTAAGAAATGCCACTTGCAAACAAGTTTCCAATTGTCCCAACAATTAGTTATTTGATTGATTAACTTTCCTTTTATATTGCAAACATTCCCTGAGAACATGCAATCGGTCATTCCTAAGAAGTAATTACAGCAATCTTCAGCAGTACTACACTCTTACTAACGGGAATGAGCCTTTCTCTCATCTCCACCCAAAGGAAATATAAGGACAAAGAGTCATTTAAGATCGTATAGCATTTTAGGAAAGCAGAGCTCTAAGAGGGATATCTAAACAGAATGTTTAAAAATGTATAGGGCAGCTTGAGGGATTAGGTTAAGAGTGAAATTTAGAAGAGTAAGCGGAATGACAAAAACAACAGCTGCCATGCAATTTTGACTCAGATTTTGATGGTAGTCATACTATCTACCTCTACTTACCTGAGATAGAAAAACAAATGACATGTTAGATTATCTCTTGCAAGGAGGCTGGAAGGAGGCACACCCACCAGAAGTCAAAAGGAGATCTTGAAATTATTGTTTTCTCTGCCAACTTCTTATCTTATCTTGATGATTATGTCCTATATTCTTCTTGTTGCCCAGGCTGGAGTGCAATGGTGCTATCTCGGCTCACTGCAATCTCCGCTTGCCTCCCAGATTCAAGCAATTCTCCTACCTCAGCCTCCCAAGTAGCTGGGATTACAGATGTCCTATATTATTGATGATGATATCCTATATTCTTCAAAGAACACTTCTTTGAAGCTCACTCAATAAATTCCTGTTTTTGCTCTTATGCTGGCTTTTGAGGCAGCATGGCATAGCAGAAAATCTAGAAATAATACAGACAGGTGAAAGTTCTAGCTCAACAACTAACTGGTGAAGGTCACTGAAAAACTTATATACTTTCAGCTTCAATTTCTTCAACTGAAAAACTGTGAATAGTATCACCTTTGCTGGGCTTTGAAGATATTACTACATGGAACACATAAATACACCAAACACAATTTCTGGCATTTAACAAACTTTCAGTAAATAAAGTGTTGATGTCTTCTTTTTTTTTTTTTTTTTTTTTTTTTTACTATGAAATACTGTTAAAAGGAAAAAAAAAAAAAAGTCAGTGGCTCTCCTGTTAACACTATAGAGAGTCAACTCTCCATTCATATATTCACTCACTCACTCAGGCATATTATGTTCTTGTGTAGTTAATATGAAATAAGGACAACACTAACACATCATTTAGATATTTCTGCCACAACCCCACAAAAAAAGGAAAAGCCAAACCAAGGATGGAAAAATACTTTTACAACAGGATTAAGTTGTCATTAAAATCTCCATCTGGAGAATTAAAATGGGAATTCTGTGAATGACTAAAGATACAGTAGCAACATCAGTAGCTGGAATACCCTGGGAAAGAGAGAGGCAATGAGGGAGCCAAAAACAGGAGAAAGTCAAAAGGATGGCTAAGTAAAATCTATAGCTAATATGAAATTGTGAAGGAGAAAATATATAGATACAGAACTGATGAGGCAGTAGGAGTAGGGAAAGCAGAATTGAGTTTTATTAAGATATAGGAGGAAACCAAAAGAACTGTCTAGCTTCTGTCTCATCTCCTGAATGGCATTTCATTCCAGCCTTCATAATGTCAAGGTGTAGTATAGCTTTGCTCCTCCCATAAATTCTCAGTGCATCTCTCTTATCAACACCTGCATCATCAGACTCAATATCCAATACTTAGGGTACCCAAGTGAATCTCTGTCCTGACAAACCCAAATCTCACAAATACATCATCTGAGTGGTAATTTACTTTAAATACTTTGGTATGAAGAGTTTGAAGCACATGTGTGCAACTTATGCTTAAAAGGTGCTTAGCACCTGATTAATTAGCATTTGAAATCCCCTAATCAAGAATCAACATTCATGTCATAGAAGTCTGCACAAGATGGTAGTTAATTAACTAGTATAAGTTAGTCATATGGTTGTATAGAAAAAGTGTGAGCCCCAAACCCCTTGTGTGATCTGTTTGGTTTTATGCCAAATCTTTTACAGAAGTTGCCCAATGTGACCACAAGATCAGTTGGTTTTGCCTTTACATGGCAGTTTTGTAAACTACAGCTGGCAGGCCAAATCTGGCCATTGACTGTAAATAAAGTTGTATTATAATTGTTTACATATTGTTCATGACTGCTTTGGGGACTTCCACAACAGAGTTTAATAGTTATGAGGAATATCAATGGAAAGATATTCAAGCACATAAGAGCAGGCAATATGACAGTTTTATGCTTGTTTACTAAAATGAAATTGGATGAATTTAGACTAAGAATTTCTTATTCTCAAGTCTTGGTGAGGTTGTTCGGCAGGGACCTATAGCCTTCCTTGATCTTTGGTCAGTTCTTAGTAGTAATACAAATCCCAAAAGAGTGCCATGTTGGAGGTTTTTCTTCCAGGAAGGGAGGAAGTGAAGGAGGGAGGGAGGGAGGAAGGGAGGACAGAGGGGGGACAGAGGGAGGGAAGAAAGGAAAGAAGGGAGAGGAGAGAGAATAATAAAGATAGAGAGTGTGTGTATGAGAGAGAGAGAAAACAAAAGAGAGAGAGAATGGCCAACCATGATACTGGAAACTGATCTGACTTCACAACTCAGGCCCAATGTGATTTGATACTTCTTGGGTTCACAGATAAGCCATAATGTTCTCCTGTTGGATATTAACAATCTTAAAGAACATTCGCTTCAGACAAGGTCATTGTAAAAACTTCAAAATACCAAAGAGCCCCCTCTCACAAAATGAATGAGGGGTACTTTAACTAATTACAGCTTTATGGTTGCCCTAGGCTGTTCTTCCTACAGCTAAGATGTATTGAGATAGCTAGTCATAGAATTGCCATAAAATTTCTGTCAACACCCAACCCAAAGCAAACCTCTACTTCCTCAGACTTTCCCTAAGATTCCTCAAACCAGGCCCAAATCCTATGTGAGGTTCTTTGTCACCTGCTCCTACTAAGATGCCCCACAGTTCCCCACTGTGTGCATTCCCTCTTGCTGCAGTGAGTAACGAATTCAACTTGCTCAACTCTAAGTGTTCCTGTGACTGGATGAAGTCCGCTAATGCGGCCTTTCCTTTCCCAGTGCTTCTATCTACAATATAGCTGAGTGTACAACCTGGTATCTGCATGCAGACTGCTCAGCTGTGTGAAGGACTGTATTACCACTTTGTTTAGACACCTAAGTATGTCCTTTCATTTCAGGTTCATTTTATACTTACATTCAGGGGCAGGTTTAGTTTAGGACTTCTGCTAGTGTTGTGGGAAGTCAGGGACCCCAAATGGAGGGACCGACTGGAGCCAAGGCAGAAGAATATAAATTGTGAAGATTTCAAGGACATTTATCAGTTCCCCAAATTAATACTTGTATAATTTCTTATGCCTGTCTTTACTTCAATCTCTGAATATAAATTGTGAAGATTTCATGGACATTTATCACTTCCTCAATCAATACTCTTAAAATTTCTTATGGCTGTCTTTACTTTAATCTCTTAATCACGTTATCTTTGTAAGCTGAAAATGTACGTCACCTCAGGACCACTATTGTAAAAATGGATTGTAAAACATTTGTGTTTGAACAATATGAAATCAGTGCACCCTGAAAAAGAACAGAATAATGGTGATTTTCAGGGAACAAGGGAAGATAACCATGAGGTCTGACTGCCTGTGGGGTCTGGCAGAATACAGCCATAGTTTTCTTCTCTTAGAAAGTCTATAGATGGATGTGTGAGTAGGAGAAATATCACTGAATTATTTTCTCAGCAAGAAATAATCCTGGGGAAGGAATGCACTCCTGGGGGTAGGTCTATAGATGGCTGCTCTGGGAGTGTCTGTCTTATATGGTTGAGATAAGGATTGAAATATGCCCTGGTCTCCTGCAGTACCCTCAGGCTTACTAGGATTGGGAAATTCCAGCCTGGTAAATTCTAGTCAGACCAGTTATCTGCTCTCGAACCCTGTTTCCTGTTAAGATGTTTATCAAGACAATGCATGCACAGTGGGACACAGACCATCATCAGTAATTCTAATTTTGCCTTGCCTTGTGATCTTTATTGCCCTTTGAAGCATGTGATCCTTGTGACCTACTCCCTGTTCATACATCCCCTCCCATTTCAAAATCCCTAATAAAAACTTGCTGGTTTTGTGGCTCAGAGTTGTCATCATGGTCCTAGCAATATGTGATGACACCACCCGAGGCCCAGCTATAAAATTTCTCTCTTTGTACTCCTTCTCTTTATTTCTCAGACCAGCTGACACTTAGGGAAAATAGAAGGAACCTACATTGAAATATTGGGGGCTGGTTTCCCCAATAGCTAGTATAATTGTCTACTTGAAATGCTGTGGTCAAACTAGGTTATATCATTCAGCAGAGTATTGAATCTACATGAATGATATGAAACCCATTGATAAAATTTACATTAATTTCAGAAGGATAGGGATAACAAAAGAGGATTATAGAAACTTATACAAGTCATTAATTTTCTTTGTTCATAGTTCCTGAATATGAGTTATAACACTGAAGTCTTAGAAGTTAGTTTCTTTAGCTTCAGGGTTTTTAAACGTAAATTGTTATGTTACTTTTTTTTACCAAGATCACCAAATGTTAATTAATGGTACAATGCCTGGGTAGGTTAACTGAAAACTTTTTATTGATATGAAATGTCAGTAACCTGGGTGACTATTTAGCAGAAAAGGTCAGATGTTTTTCAAGGTCATGTAAAATATGGAGAATAATCCTTGGTTTGCAATATTTGAAATTTATGAGGATAAGCACAGTGTAATAATTGGTCTCATATTTCATGGTTTATGAGAATATGTGTTGCTAATACACATGTACAAGAGCATCTAATATTAGGTCTCTCAATTTGTTATTATATATTAAAATTATTAAAAGATATAGGTTATATCATGAGAGAGTGTGAAACAGAAAAAAAAGAAAAAAATGATATAGCTGATAATTGCCTGAATATGCTGGAAATCATAATCTCTGTCAAACTCCAAACAGGAAATGTACCTAATAGCATTGGTTCTACCACAAGAAACTATTGCATATTTTTTCTGTTTGTTTTTTTTTTTTTTTAAGTTCAGTTTCTCTTCAATATTTTTCTCTTTTTGATGTTTCTCTCTTTTGTATTTTTTCTTCTCTGAGAATAAGTCCACTATTGATCCTAAATATCACTGCACAGCCCCAAGGCAAATACACTGATGCCAATTGAAATCTAGATAGAATTTGCATAGTTCAGAAACATTATCTTGACTACTGCTTCTGCAACACCCCTTACGTATGTGGAATGTAGCCGAAAATGACAGAGTGATGACTAGTACTGCCTTCGGTCTTGAAATTGTTCTAAATTTACTTTCATAGGAAACAAGAAGTCTTGGAGGGATCCACACTAAAGGAGCTTAGGTATCTGAGGTACCCACACTCCTAAGAGTTCAATTTACATCTTGATGTCTTTGGTGAAAGTTAGAATGAAAGTGAATATAAACTACACATTGATTATTAATAATCATCAAGAAATAATATTTTTAAGTTTCACATTAAAATGTTATCATAGATGGCAACGTAAGTTATACATATATCAAAAATGAGAGCAATCATAAATAGAAACCCATTATGTAATAAAAAGTCTTGTAGGTACAAACAGCCCCTGGAAATTCAGTTTGACAGTGGGAGGCTTATTAATTGAAGAATCTGTTTTTGTTTCCCTCCCTCTACTTTTGTCCAAAGGGATCCAGGGTGATGGGTTCACTTGACTGGAAGCTTATAAGAGCAAACCATTTGACACAGTTAACAGTGATCTGGATAAATAGTGTAATGCCATCTAATGCAGGCAAGCAAAATGTCGGGATCAAAGGAAGTAATAACACCAGTTCATTCCTCCTTTCCTGAGAGTTGAATCTAGAAAAAAAAAAAAAAAAAAAAAAAAAAAATGAAACAAGTGTGCTTTGAGGAATGACTACAGGAATTTGAGATGCTTATCTTGGAAGGGAAAAGACTTTATAGAGCAGAGAAAAAACGAAGAGAGAAAAAAATGCCCAAATAGACTTTTTTCCTTTGAATTAAATTGCTTATCAAATTGGAGCAAACTCTGGCAGGTGCCCAGAAGGTCATATTGGTTGTTAAACAGTGAAAGTTAAATTTATTCCAGGACCTCTATTCCCAGTTTCAATGTTCTTTCCATGACCATTTTCAAGAGGTCATGAGTTTGGTGACTTTGGAATCAAACAATGCTAAATTGAAATATCTGCTTCCTTCCTTTCAATGGGAGGTAATTTTTCTTTTAATGAGGGAGAGCCATGTGGTGAAATTCATCCTTTGAAAAGAGGAATCTAGCGTCATGATGGAGGATGTGTCATAGCCAAAAGGGAAGAGAATCATTCTAAATATACATTCCAGGAATGACTGGATTTTCATGCTGTGCTATACTGGGTTTCTTTAAAACTTTCCTTCATCATTTTTACTTGGGGAAATACAGTCCATTTTTATAAGGCTCTTTACAGATGGCAACTTATTTGGCAAGATGGTAAGTCCATACCACCTCAAAGTAGAAGTAATACATATTTGTATTAAGTTCCCAGAACAGAAATGACAACTCATTATGATATAGGTATTTATGTCAAACACAGCACATTATATATTATGGGTACTTAATAATAAACATTCATTGTTGGAATAAACTAACCAGATTACAATGGTGATGTGGGGAAAACAGAATAAGATATTTGACATATTAGGCTATGAGAAAGTAAATTATCGGTGGAAACTTTCTTTTTACAGTTCTTCACTAATGTATTTATGGGTTTATGTTCTTTATCTGTTTTAACTATTTTTCAACAAATAAGCTTTTTAAATATCATAAATATAAAATTATTTGATAATATAGTGAAATTTTACTTAGCTTATTGAATTTAATTTTTCTGAAAATCTATGGGAAATAATATACTTAACTATAATAGTTCATCAGAAAACATTAATTTTAGTCCATGTTTTGTTATTGCAAAATGAACCATATTTTAATTACATCATAGCTTCATATAATGAAATCCATTTACTAAAGTGAGACTAACATACTGTCCAATCACCAACAATCAATAGCTCAAACACAAGATAAGTCAAAACAAAAGGATTCCAATAGTGGAAGTTCAGATAGATCTTATTTCTGCCATCCCTTTACCTAAGAAGTAGACAAAAAAGGATCTGACTTTGGAATCAGATCAGCCTGAACATGGTTCTGGGTTCTGCTAACTGACGGGCTCTGTGGCTTGAGGACTGTTACCTTGAAATTTCAGATTTGTTCTGTTTACAACTGTTAAATGGTAATAATGATAATGTTTATTTCACAGCATTTTTGCTACAATCAACACTTTTATTCTTTCAAGCCCAGAGGAAGTGTCATTAAACTGTCACTGCTTTTTTTCCCTGTTTCAACTGAAAATATTCACTTTCTCCTTCTGTTTTATATAAATATCTAATTTACTCAACAGAACCAAAAGCTCCCTAAAAACAACCAAGGCTCATTCTTTACATAGCCTCTACAACCTTTAGCTCAATGTACAAAACAGTTGACTGAGAAACATTTGATCACTGAATTAATGAGATTACAAACTTAAACTTTTGAAATATAGTACTTTTTCACTAACCTCAGAAATTGATAAAGATAGTTTAGAGCTTAACAATGAATATTAATGAGTAGACCACCCAGATAGCAATCACGATGCAGAAATAGCAGACTATGGTACTTGGCCTACCTGAATCTATAAGAATATAAACAAGATATATTTCTTTGAACAAAATGATCTAAATAATTTGTCTGCAAATAATTTTATTTCTTAGATAATGCTTACCCTGTACCAGGCAGTGTTTGTAGTAACTTAAATTTTTTTACTCATTTAATAATCATAACAAATCTATAAGGTACAGGTGTTACTACAACTTCCTTTCTATAAGTGAGAAAATTGAAAAATAGCTTTTCAATAAATAACATGCCCAAGACCATGGAGCTTATACATTTCAGAGTCAGAATTTGAAACTAGGCAGAGGATCTTCAGTTTCTGCTTTCCTAACTATCATATTATGAAGTAGAATTTCAAAACATATGTCATCACTACTCTCTTGAAATACAGAATGCAATTATTCTGACATTTGTAATAAATATATTGAGGTTACAGTAAGAACCACTGATAGAAAATCTACTTTTTCTTATACTAGTGACAACAGAGCATACTTTTCCACAAATCTTATCCCCACAACATATCTGTTCCTTTTCCTCCTAGGTGCTTAAACAATTCTTACAACATTTCACCATAAGATAGATGTTAGGAATCTTTCAGAATAATTTAGAACTATTTGATGGTGAGTACATGTTATCTGAGATTGCTCCTGCAGTAAATCACCTAAAGTTATTGAATTTATTTCAAGTTATCATATATAAAGTAAACACCATTATTGACATGGAAGATATTTCATTTCCTCATGTTTCATTTACTTCCCACATACTAGGGAGCTAAAATGGACTATCAGGATAGAATTCTGGTACACATTGTTTCAAAACATCATTTATTTATAATCTAAATAAAAGCCTTCTGCCTTTAGGTATCAGAATTGTGCTTAATAAAATCAATGATGTAGGTATAGATTTTTTTTAGCTGTTGTTTTATGGAACCAGAAAAAGACGGTAGTAGATAAGCAAATGCTGATAACATATACCACCAATATACTGACACTAAGAGAGTTTATGAGCTTTGTCTATCAGAAATAAGAGAAATCATTTCACCCAAAAAAAATCTTAGAAGCAAAAGCAAAGATGGCTCTTTGCTTAATTTTTTCTCAGGATGATATATAACAAGTACTATTCTAGATGCGTAGGAGGAAAGTTAACATATAATAGATGCCTTAAGGCATTTGCAAACTTTAGCTTACAACAGAATCACCAGGAGGACTTGCTATAACATGGATTTCTGGTTACTTAGAAATTTGTTATAACATAAATTTCTGGGCTCAACCTTCAGCAGTGCAGTAAGCTGGTCTAGGGTTAAATCTCAGAATTTGCATTTCCAATAAGGTTTCAGATGATGCTGATGCCGTCGTGGTCTGGTACCACACTGAGAATCACTGCATTAGGGTTTTAATCCTTTCTCAGAAACCTGGTTTACAAGACCACCAGTCTTGAATTACTTTCTGTTTGCAAACATGGAGGAAGTGTAGGTTGTCTTGCAAATAACACCTATCAAAAATGAATCATGTTTTTTTTTTTTTTTTTTTTTTTTTTTAGATGGAGTTTCACTCTTTCACCAGGCTGGTGTGCTGTGGCATGATCTTGGTTCACTACAACCACTGCCTCCCAGGTTAGAGCAATTCTCCTGCCTCAGCCTCTGGAGTAGCTGAGACTACAGGTGTGAGCCACCACGCCCAGTTAATTTTTGTATTTTTGGTAGAGATGAGGTTTCATCTCATTGGCTAGGATGGTCTGGATCCCTTGACCTCGTGATCCGCCCTCCTGGGCCTCCCAAAGTACTAGGATTACAGGTGTGAGCCACCACACCCGGCTGCTCACTTTTAAGGTCAATTCAAGTATTAAATCTGTTTACACTTAAAAAAATCCCTTTTATAGTAGCTAGTATCTACATTTGATGATGAATCCTACATTGTTGTAATTGTACTAAACAAGTTATAAATACTTGGTTTATTTTTAGTCATCCACATATGTTCCCATACAGTAAAGAACTAATCAATCATTCTTCTTTGTAGACGTGGTTATTGTATATGTCAAAAAATAAGCTTATTTGTTATATTCAATAATTCATCAATTCATTAGGTCAGCATATACATATTGAAATTGCACTTAGTTACAAGGTGCTGGTGTTCTATAATGAAAAACAATAGACAAACCTGATATGTAAGTTACAATAAAGATTAAAAACAAGTTTAAATATATATGTATGTATGTGTGTATATATATATATAAATACATGTATTTACACATGCCATTTGAGATAATATAACTGTTAAAAAAAAAAAATGACCAAACGAACTAAAACTGCAAGAAAATACAGAAGACTAAGAATGTCTAGGATGTTGCAGTTTCGCATAGTATGTCCAGAGATGGCTTCTCAGAGGAAGTGTCATGAGTTAGGTTACTTACTCTTTAATTTAGGTTAACCTTACTCTTTAAATTTAATTTTCTAATTTTTTTATTTTCAGTTTTTGCTGTTTTTCTAATTCTTTTTTTTTTTTTTTTTTTTTTTGAGACGGAGTCTTGCTGTGTCTCCCAGACTGGAATGTAGTGGCGCGATCTTGGCTCACTGCAAGCTCTGACTCCTGGGTTCACGCCATTCTCCTGCCTCAGCCTCTCGCGTAGCTGGGACTACAGGCGCCCACCACTACGACCGGCTAATTTTTTGTATTTTTAGTAGACACGGGGTTCTACCGTGTTAACCAGGATGGTATGGATCTCCTGACCTCGTGATCCACCCTCCTTGGCCTCCCAAAGTGCTGGGATTACAGGTGTGAGCCACCAAGCCTGGCCTGTTTTCTAAGTCTTTTAGCCCATGTACTGATATGACAGTTATACACTCTTTATTCTGTGATTGGTTCCTTTTAAAAATTTATATGGCTTTTATACAAAACCTAAAGTTGAGGCCTTGAAAGCTTCAGCCCAAAATAAACACATCCAGTATATTCGGGAATTTTTAACCCCACAAATTAGACTTTTAAAAAATGATATATGTTTTAAATTTATTTCAATTTTATGGGAGGTCTAATTTATGTATGTCATATTTCCCCCTTTAGATGTACACATCAGTGAGTTGTATCAAATATGTACAGTCTTGTAAATATTACCACAAACAAGATATAGAAGAGTTTTATCACCTGAGAAAGTTCTTTCATATCCCTTTATAGTAAGTCCTCCATCTTCAGGCCTTTGTGAACACTAATCTGCTTTCTTCCCCCAGAGATTTGTCTTTTTCAAATGTTATACAAATGGAATAATGGAGTACACAGCTTTTCAATCCTTGCTCTTTCCGGAAGTGTGGATTATGTCATATTGTTGTAATGTTCAGTAGTAGTCTGGGTTGTTTTTTATTGCTGAGTAATATTCCATTGTCTGTATATACAACAATTTGGGTATCCTTTCGGCAGCTGCACATTTGGGTAGTTTTCAGTATGGGGTAATTATGAACAAAAGTGCTATGCATATTTATAACAAGTTTTGTGTGGACATATGTTTTTCTTTCTTATGTATAAATACTTATGAATAGGACTGCTGAGTCATACAGTATGTGTAGGTTTAACTGTAAGAAACTGCCAAGTTGCTTTCCAAATTAGTTGTACCATTTTACATTCCCAGGGCAATGTGTAAAATTACAATTGCTCTGCATCCTCATCAGCACTTGGCATTGTCTTTTTTGTTTGTTTGTTTTTCAGCCTTTTTTTGGGGGGGGGGTCATTCTAATAATGTATAGTTATATTTCATTTTGTTTTTAATTTGCATTTACACAATGACTAATGATGTTGATCAACTTTTCATGTGCTGATTGGACATTTTTATGCCCTCTTTGGTGAAGTCTCTAAATATTTTTAGCATGTGATATTTTTGATTTCTGAGGCAACAGTAGTAGATATGGATTTTTTTTTTTTTTTTTTCCTTTTGAGACACAGTTTTGCTCTTGTTGCCTAGGCTGGGTTGTAATGGCGTGATCTCGGCTCACCACAACCTCTGCCTCCCAGATTCAAGCAATTCTTCTGCCTCAGCCTACCGAGTAGATGGGATTACAGGAATGCACCACCATGCCCAGTGAATTTTGTATTTTTAGTAGAGATGGGTTTTTTCCGTGTTGGTCAGATTGGTCTCGAACTCCCGACCTCAGGTGATCCACCCACGTCACCCTCCCAAAGTGCTGGGATTACAAGTGTGAGCCACTGCCCTCGGCTGATATGGATATTTTGAAAACTATTTTACTATTTTAGTAATCTTTTTTTTTTTTTTTCCAAGTATAGTTGAATGGCTTAAAGAAGAAAATTAACCATCATTAACTAACATTGCATTATTCCAACAAATAATGCAGATCTAACAAATTGAGAGGGCTAAGTAGAAATCAGGACATACTGTCTTTAAAAGTTTAACAAGTAATCAAAATGATCCATTATAATCAAATAAAAGTACTTTTATTACTATGGCTACATCCTATTAGTGCAGACTTGGCCAAATACTTAATGATAACTAAGTACAACAGAAACATCATAGTTTAAAGCATTTCACACTGAACTGCTGCAAATTGTCCCCTAACAACTAGTCCTGGATGCCTCTCTGACCATCTTTTGGCTTAGACACGAAATAAAAAATCATATTTCACTTATTTTAAAGGACTTTGAAATATGTAAATACCTACATGGTATAACAAAAATAGCATATTATTAACAATGAACTGATTACAAGTACTAATAACATGCTTCATTATAACATCATAATGAAATATTCAATATATGTATGATCAGAGATTTTGAAGATCTGCATGGAATTATGCCACTATAAATTACTAATTATGTGACAAGGCTATATTCACTCTCAAAGCTTAATTTCCTCATTTGCAAATGGTGATAATATCTACTTTACAGGTTGTTAAAAAAATGTAAAATCACTCTCTAGATTATATATTGATATTTAAATATTAATATTGTATCTCTTCATATATAATTTAAAATGTGAAAATCATTGCTCCCTCATTAGTATATAATCTATTTAATATAGTGGTGGACACAACTTTTTGCATGTCATATGCAGTGTCACCATCAGAAACAAATGTACGTTCTAATGAATCCTGGCAAATAATAGAAAAGCTTTAATTTTTGTAATATTTTGGCCAAATAATGCAATCCTAAAGGATAAAGAAAGTGCAAAGCCCCCAGGAATCATTTCTCCCTCTACTCACTTTCTAAGTCCTTATGTCCTATGAACAATAATTTATAATCTATATTTTTGCCAAATAATATTCAAAATGAAGTTATGTAAGTTTTTCTTTCCCTGCAAGGCAATAAGTGAAGAAATGGACATTAAGAATAAAAAATATCTCTGTCTTTCCTGCTGCCTTGTGAACAAAAGTGCCTGCTCCTCCTTCCACCAGGGGGTGGCTGGCAAGATGGCTGAATAGGAACAGCTCTGGCCTGCAGCTCCCAGAGAGATCAATGCAGAAGGCGGGTGATTTCTGCATTTCCAACTGAGGTACCCGGCTCATCTCATTGGAACTGGTTAGACAGTGGGTGCCGTACACAGAGGGCGAGCAGAAGCAGGGCAGGGTGTCGCCTGACCCAGGAAGCACAAGGGGTCGGGGAACTCCCTCTCCTAGCCAAGGGAAGCCATGAGGGATTGTGCCATGGAGAACAGTGCATTCTGACCCAGATGCTACACTTTTCCCAGTCTTTGCGACCTGCAGACCAGGAGATTCCCGCAGGTGCCTACACCACCAGGGCCCTCGGTTTCAAGCATAAAACTGGGTGGCCTTTTGAACAGACACTGAGATAGCTACAGTTTTTTTGTTTTTGTTTTTGTTTTGTTTTCATACCCCAGTGGCACCTGGAATGCTAGTGAGACAGTACCGTTCCCTACCCTGGAAACGGGGGCTGAAGCCATGGAGTCAAGTAGTCTAGCTCAGCAGATCCCACCCCCATGGAGTCCAGCAAGCTAAGATCCACTGACTTGAAATTCTCACTGCCAACACAGCAGTATGAAGTCAATATGGGATGCTCGAACTTGGCGGGGGGAGGGGCATCTGCCATTACTCAGGCTTGAGTAGGCAGTTTTCCCCTCACAGTGTAAACAAAGCTACCAGGAAGTTCGAACGGGGCAGAACTCACCACATCTTGGCAAAGATGCTGTAGCCAGACTGCCTCTCTAGATTCCTCCTCTCTGGGCAGGGTATCTCTGAAAGAAAGGCAGCAGCTCCCGTCAGGGGCTTATAGATAAAACCCCCATCGCCCTGGGACAGAGCACCTGGGGGAAGGGGTGGCTATGGGCATAGATTAAGCAGACTTAAATGTTCCTGCCTGCTGGCTCTGAAAAGAGCAGCAGATTTCCCAGCACGGTGCTCAAGCTCTGCTAAGGGAGAGACTGCTTCCTCAAGTGGGTCCCTGACACCTGGGCCTCTTGATGGGGGCCTCATACAGGAGACTTCCGCCTGGCATCTGGTGGATGTCCCTCTGGGATGAAGCTTCCAGAGGAAGGAACAGGCAGCAATCTTTGCTGTTTTGCAGACTCCGCTGGAGATACCTAGGCAAACAGGGTCTGGAATAGACCTTCAGCAGACCTGTAGCAGAGGAGCCTGACTGCTAGAAAGAAAACTAACAAACAGAAACAAATAGCATCAACATCAACAAACAGGATGTCCACACAAAAACCCCATCTGAAGGTCACCAACATCAAAGACAAAAGGTAGATAAATCCACAAAGATAAGGAAAAACGAAAGCAAAAAGCCTGAGAATTCCAAAAACCAGAACGCCTCTTCTCCAAAGGATCACAGCTCCTCGCCAGCAAGGAAACAAAACTGGATGAAGAATGAGTTAGACAAATTGACAGAAGTAGGCATCAGAAGGTGGGTGGCAATAAACTCCTCCAAGCTAAATGAACATGTTCTAACCCAATGCAAGGAAGGTAACACCCTTAAAAAAGGTTAGAGGAATTGCTAACTAGAATAACCAGTTTAGAGAAAAACATAAATGACCTGATGGAGCTGAAAACAGCACGAGAACTTTGTGAAGTATCAATAGCTGAATCAATCAAGTGGCAGAAAGGATATCAGAGATTGAAGATCAATTTAATGAAACAAAGTGTGAAGACAAAATTAAAGAAAAAAAGAATGAAAAGGAACAAATGAAGCTTTCAGGAAATATGGGACTATGTGAAGAGACCAAACACAAAAAGCAATGACAACAAAAGCCAAAATTGACAAATGGGATCTAATTAAATGAATGAGCTTCTGAACAGCAAAGGAAACTATCATCAGAGTGAACAGGCGACCTACAGAATGGGAGAAATTTATTGCAATCTATCCATCTAAGAAGGGGCTAATATCTAGAATCTACAAAGAACTTAAACAAATTTACAAGAAAAAAACAACCCCATCAAAAAGTGGGTAAAGGATATGAACAGATACTTCTCAAAAGAAGACATCTATGTGGCCAACAAACATATGCAAACAAGCTCACCATCACTGGTTATTAAAGAAATGCAAATCAAAACCACAATGAGCTACCATCTCATGACAGTTAGAATGGCGATCATTAAAATGTCAGGAAACAACAGATGCTGGAGAGGATGTGGAGAAATAGGAACACTTTTACACTGTTGATGGGAGTGTAAATTAGTTCAAACATTGTGGAAGACAGTGTGGCGATTCCTCAAGTATCTAGAACCAGAAATACCATTTGACCCAGCCATCCCATTACTGGGTATATACCCAAAGGATTATAAATCATTCTACTATAAAGACACATGCACACATATGTTTATTGCAGCACTATTCACAATAGCAAAGACTTGGAACCAACCCAAATGCCCATCATGATAGACATTTGTTTTGTTTTATTTTAAGACAGAGTCTCGCTCTGACACCAGGCTGAAGTGCTGTGGCACAATCTCGACTCACTGCAACCTCCGATTCCCTGGTTTAAGCGATTCTCCTGCCTCAGCCTCTCAAGTAGCTGAGATTACAGGCACACACCACCACACATAGCTAATTTTTGTATTTTTAGTAGAGACGGGGTTTCACCACGTTGGCCAGGATGGTCTCTATCTCCTGACTTCACCATCCACCCACCTCAGCCTCCCAAAGTGCTGGGATTACAGGTGTGGGCCACTGTGCCCACCTGAGACTATGCATTTCTAAATGTGATGATTTACATATTTCACAACACAGTAGTTCTGCTCTTAGAGGAAGACTCTAAGAAAGTTGTTCCCAGAAGCATTGTTTGTGGTAGCAGGAAAACAGAACCTATCCAAATGTGTGCACCAATGGGAGAAGAATATATTTACACTTACAAGGGCTGCCAATTACATATGGGAATATATAATTCCAGTGAATAAATATATTATTAGGATGTATAGTATTCTATACTATAGTGTAATAATGTATAGTATCCATTCACTAAAACACTATACATCAATGTAAAAAATGCAATTGTATATACAACATGCATATACATGTATACACATGCATATATATACACACACACATATATATATCCATGTATATATCAGAAACAATGCTATGTGAAAATATGAAACAATGCATCCAACTCAATGACATTTATAGAAAAAGAAAAATATATAATGGGAATATATGTATGCACTGAGAACAAACTTCAGAACAGGTATTACCCTTGTGTGAGGCAGAACAATTGAATCACAAAAAGAAATTTAAAAGTTTTAACTACATTTTATTTCTTAATGTGATGTTGCTTACATTGGTATTGTTTTGTTATCTGAACATCATCTACATATTATTTTACCCCTCTTATATGAAATATTTTATAAAAGATTGGCATCAATCATTCATTAAAGAATAACTATGTAGCAGTTTTAGACAATTAAAAAATATCAACTTCCATAAATTAAAATTACATACCTTGTTTTGTTTGAATTCTACCAAAATATAGAATTCATTACCAATTACCCAGTTAGAGAACAAAATCTATGTAATTTATAATTGACATTTTAATGTCAGTTTGCCTTTGTTTTCATTATTATTTGAAAACTCAAGCAATAATTTGATGGATATTTGCATTTGTTTTCAATTTTTACCAAATAACTACTAAGCAACTACTCTGTGGCAGGCCGTCTTCTTGTCAATGGGTGTACATCATGGAATAAAACAGACAAAACAATTTTACCCTTGCAGACTTTGTATTATCTAAGGGATATGACAGACTGTACACATTTTAAGTAGATTTACAATATTGTATTGGGTATCTGGGGTTAGAATGTAATGAGTTCTGTGAAAAACACAGAGCAAGCAAGGGGGATCAGGAATTCTGAGAGGACTCCATTTCCCTAATGGCAACAAAAATCTATACATGCTTATAAGATTTGGGATTACTGATATAGAATCTATTTTCAATTTTCAGTCAAATTCTTTATGTTCTTGAATTCTGCATTGTTATATGTTAAGACAAAGTCCTCACAGACCTAAAATATAAAAAGCATAAGTATATTTTACATATACAGCACAATATAAATCTGAAATTCAACTTTTTCATTTTATTCTAACCACTCAAATTTCCACAAAATATGTTTAAAACAGGCAATGAAAATTCAATGCCTGGAATGCATTGTTAGGAGAAAAATCTGAAGATATGTATAATACATTAGTAAAAGAATACAAATGAATATAAAAATTGCTCCTGGAAGATTTGATTATCTACAGAATCGTGGAGTGGTTTTAGGACAGTAGAATTATATGAATTTAGGACCTAAAACTAATTTTCCAACTATAAATTTCCATTTGAGTTTGTGGTCCTTGATAATTGGAAAGTGTGCTGAATTTGGGAACCTGCAAGTAATTAAGGATGACCTCAAGAGCTTTACTCTCCTCACTTGTAAAAATAAAAAAAATAAATAAAAAAATTTAAATGTGTAGTTTGATGGGGTGGGGGATTTCATGAAATGATTCTCAAGACTTATCCTTATTTTCTTCACTTTTCTTAATGTATAGTTAAGTCCTAAACCTGTAATTTATAAAATTCTCTGTATGCACCAACCACTATCCTTGGTACAGTGTGAGAATTGGGAGGTGATTTCTGGAATTTTTGTTCCAATGTTATTGGTCCATTGGTTTCTGTGAGTTTGCCATGTCTTTTGTACACAGACCTAAATGCCCTGGCGTCTGCCTATCTTTCTGAAGGCATCTCTATTCACTGTTCTCTTCCTCTACACTGGCAACACAGGTCTTGACATCCACGAACAAATCATAATTGTTCCTACTCTAGAGACTTATACTCTTTTATTAGGCCACACTGTAATGTGATGTCCTCAGAAATTCGTTTTCTCTCACCCTTACTAAAATTTTCCATCACTTTTCATTTATTTAGACTGGTTTTCTTTTCCAGATAGCACTTAAACCTGCAATTATATTCTATATTCGTTTTCTTAGCCTTTGGAAGATCATAAAATAAAAAAGACTCATAAAATTGAGGGATATATTCTATTAATTGGTTATCACTATGTATTGATTATTTGCAGTGGAAATTTGAGTAATTCACCAAAGCAAACAAAAGGATTCTAAGATTTGTAATGTAATTGTGGTGTAATATGGCATGTGCAATAACTAAAAGTAAATGACAGCAGTAGTGCATTGTAATCGAGGCAACATCTCCAAGTTGCAAGACTTACGAATTAAAGTGGTTGATGTTGATAGTAAGAAAATATTAAAATGACTGAAAAGAATTAATATTAACCACTTAATCATTAATTATTCAGAATTTCTCTATCATTTTCATTATATAATATTTTATAGAACTTACACACTATTTGGCAAAAGGAAAAATGGAATGCATAGACAAATGAAAAATTCGCTATTATTTATTTGACATTATAGGAAGTATAAAAATTTAAAAGGTGGATGACATTTTGCATCAGGGAAATTTTCAGAGTTGGTGAGTGTAATAATTTTAGGAGCTTGTTTAATTTTTCATTCAAGCCTTTGAATGGAAAATTTTCTCTATTATTCTTCACTGTTGGGCATTTTACAGCTTCTCAGCCTTTTCCTCAGTATCTGGAGAAATTAAGTTAAAAGGATACACAGTTTGCCACTGTGCAGAACAGAATAAAAGTTTACAAATTACTGATCAAGACATGGAAAGATCTGGCTAAAATTCATGTTTCGGATATTCTGGTAATTTAAATTCTCCAAGTTATCACTATTCTCAATGTCTACAAAGAATTTAGAGTTACCTAAATAAAAGGAAGATCAAAAGCAAATCACTGCAAGTTTCAAATACATTTTATCAAATCAGATCAATGCAATCATTCAGAGGAGAGAGAACTCAAAGAAAGGCACTAAGATAAAAAGAGAACGCTTGCCAGGAGCATGTGAGGTGATCAGGGAGCAGGTTGGGACTGTTTGTTACAGAAGGAAATCAGGATACAACCAGAAGACACATCAAAGAGGATTTGTTTATGTTTGTGATACTAATGGGGAAATCCCTTAGACTAGAGATTAACATTTTCCTAAAGGAGGAACCCTTTAATCCTGCTATTATCATAATCAATTATACTTTAAAGTGAGCACTTGCGTGAGCAAAATGACCTACATCTCTTTACCATATTCTTAAAATAAGTAACAGTTTTATCTATGGCCTTTGTGAAAAAAAAAAAAAAAACTATAATAAATTTCTTGTGCTGTATGTTCTAATGTAATTATAGATAGACTAATCAGAAGACTATCATCACTCTTCAATAATTCTTCAAATCTTTCCACAAAAATTATTTGGAAGTTAGTGAAGAATGTCTCACAAGGAGGCTAAAGTTCAACTCTCAGGCTTATAGTAACAAAATGATTTGTAAATATATGTTTCTTCAAATATTGTCAACATGAAGGAACACCTTTTTTGGAGGGACAATGTTTTTAAGACACATTTTAAAAAACCAAAACAGTTACATTTACACAATGATTATAAAAAAAACATCCATTCCAATATTCTGTCAATTCCCATAGCCTATAGCTATAAGATTAGTGCAAATAAATAAAAAGAAAAAAATACAAATAATTTTTACAGTTACTTACAAGTTAAAGTACTTCATTTTGAACATTCATTTTAAAAAGTAAACAGTAATGTCATAACTAGTTTAAATGACTGACTCAAAATATTATGTCATTTTAATTCATTTAAGTCTTTGATATACAAACTGGATCAAGATAAGCTATGGTTTGTGAGCAAGCACAGAGTAAAGAGCAAAAGCAACAATTAGCAATCTTTTATGACTAACTTCATCCTTAAATCATTGGACCATTTGATTATAGGAAATGAAAGTAATAAAATCTACCAATCTATATATCTATATTAGATTACATCTAACTGTTTCACATAATGGAGAAATACGGGTTATGTATTTAAATTGCTTCTGTGTAATATTAATATATGGGTAATTCAATTTAACATATTTGAAAATGGGGAATTTTTGTGGATCTTATGAAATATATGTATTAAAAAAAACCTCAATGGTTAAGATGATTCTGCTTTTCAGAATTCTGGCTAGAAAGATAAGCTATCATGACACCATGTAGAATTTTGAAAAATGAAATCAGTAACTACATATGTGGCTTTTATCTATGCCACTTAGCAGATAAGCCTGGGGGTGGTGGGAAATGTGGGAATTTTAATAACACAATGAGCACAGAAATTTGGATATTACTTTAAATCCATTTTTTTACATTCTTCTTTACATTTCAATTTTGACAAAAACATAGTACAACTTATTGTATCAAATTTGGATAGTTTGCTCTAACTCTGCACCTAAAATAGATTGAGATAGTCTTTAAAATCTTACAATTTTTTTTAAAAAATTCAAAATTTTAGAACAGGTTTAGAATTACAGAAAATTATAAAGGTAGTAAAGATTGCTCTCATACACCTCACATATAGTTTCCCCTATTACTGACATTGTACACTGCCTTAACAATATGGCTTTAAAATCATTCATGCCTTTCATTAGCTTGATTGCTCATTTATTTCTATTGATGAATAATATTTGATTATATGTTGTACCCTCTTCATTTATATATTCATCTATCAAAGGACATCCTAATTGTTTCCAGCTTTTGATGATTATAAATAAAGCTACTCTAAACACTTGTGTGCAAGTCTTATGCAGATAAAAGTTTTCTCATCAGTTGGCTAAACACTTAAGAGTATGGTCGATAGATCCTATCATAAGTGTATATTTAACTGAGTAAGAAAGTGTCATACTGTCTTCCAAAGTGGCTGTAATAATTTACATTTCCAATGGCAATGAATGAGAATTCCTACTGCTCTGCAATGTTGCCAGCAATTGGTGGTGTCTGCTTTTTGGATTTTTGCCATTCTTACTGATATATAGATGGTATTTCATTGGTGATTTAATTTTCAACTGTCTGTTGACAAGTGCTATTGAACTTCTTTTTATATTCTTATTTGACATCTCTATATCATCTTTCGTGAGGTGTCTGTTCACATCTTGTGTCCATTTACAAATGTGTTTGTTTTCTTATGGTTCAGTTGTAAATGTCTGTTGTATATTATGGATACAAGTCCTCAGTATAAATGTGCTTTGCAAATATTTTCTATCAATCTGTGGCACATTATTCTCATTCTCTTGAAAGTGATTTATACAAGACAGAAGTTTTTTAATTTTAATAAAGCCAAATTTATCCTTTTTTCTTTCTCAGAGCATGCTTTTAGTGTCATACCTAAAATCTTATCAAACAAACCAAGATCAAGTAAATTTTCTGATATGTATGCTTCAAGAAGTACTATAGTTCTGTCTTTTACACGTTGGTCTGTGTTCCAGTTTGAGCAATGTTTGTAAAAAATGAAAGGTCTGTGTCTAAATTCATTTTTCTTTTGCCATTGAACATCAAGTTGTTCTAACACCATTTGTTCAAAATACTATTCCATTCTTCATTAAATTAACTTTACTCCTTTGTTGGGGACCAGTTGACAATATTTGTTTTGGTCCATTTTAGGGCTTTCTACCCTGTTCCATTGACTATGTGTCTATTGCTTTTGCCCGTATCATGCTGTTTTGAATACCATAGTTATAGGGTAAGACCTCTAATCTGGTTGAGTTATGCAATTTTGTTTTTCTTCTTCAGTATTGTGTCGACTATATTAAGTTTTAAACTAAAGTTTTGAATCAGTTTTTCTGTATTTAAAAAATATCTTGTTCAAAAGAATGAGAAAATAAGCCAGAGTCTGGGAGAAAATAGTTGCAAAAAATAAACCTAATAAAAGTTTGTTACAAAAAGTCTTAAGGAAAAAGAAACAAAAAACATAATTTAAACAGAGGGCAAAAGATCTGAACAGACGCATTACCAACAAACAAATAAATATGGAAAATAAGCATTATGAAAAGATGCTCAACATCATAGATCATTAGGAAATTGCAAATTAAAACACCAAGATACTGCTACACATCTATTAGAATGACCAAAATCTAAAAAACTGACACCTAATGCTGACAAAGATGTGGAGCAACAGGAACTCCCATTCACTGCTGGTGGGAATGCACAATGGTAAAACTGCTTTGGAAGATACCTTGGGAGTTTCTAATAAAGCTAAATGTATTCTTTCTATATAATCCAGCAGTTGTTCTCCTTGGTATTTACCCAAAATTAGTTAAACATTGTTCATATCAAAACTCACACATAGGCGCAGCTTTATTCATAACTTCAAAAACTTAGAAGCATCCAAAATGTCCTTCAGTTGGTGAATAGATAAAAAAATGTACATTTAGACAACAGAATGTTACTCAACATGAGCTATCAAGCCATGGATGAAACATAAATGTGTATTAAGAAGTGAAAGAAGCCAATATGAAAAGGCTATATACTGTATTATGCCAAATAAATGACATTCTGGAAAAGATAAAACTATGGAGATAGTAAAAGGATAGTGGTTTGCCAGGGTTTAGCAGGAGAGAAAAGACAAATAAGCAAGTACAGAGATATCTGGGACAGTGAAATTATTCTGTATTGTGCTATAATGGTAGATACAGGTTATTATACAACTGTCCAAATCCATAGAACATACAATACCAAGACTGAACATTAATATAAAGTATGGATTTGTGTGACAGTATGTGTTAACCTAGGGTCATCAATTGTAACAAATGTAACGCAGGTGCAGATGTTGAGTGGGGGAGATTGTGCATGTGTGTGGGAATGGGGAGTTTATGGCAATTCTCTGTAATTTCCACTCAATTTTGCCGTGAACATAAAACTACTTTTTTTTCTATTTTTTTATTATATTTTCAGTTTGGGGATACATGTGCAGAACGTGCCGGTTTGTTACATAGGTATACATGTGCCATGGTGGCTTGCTGCACTCATCAACCCATCATCTACATTAGGTATGTCTCCTAATGCTCTCTGTCCCCTAACCCCCCATCCTCTGACAGGCCCCGGTGCATGATGTCCCCCACCTTGTGTTCATGTGTTCTCATTGTTCAACTCCCACTTATGAGTGAGAACATATGGTGTTTGGTTTTCTGTTCCTGTGTTAGTTTGCTGAGAATGATGGTTTTCAGCTTCATCCATGTTCCTGCAAAGGACATGAACTCATCCTTTTTATGGCTGCATAGTATTCCATGGTGTGTATGTGCCACATTTTCTTTTTCCAATCTACCATTTATAGGCATTTGTGTTGGTTCCAAGTCTTCGCTATTGTGAACAGTGCTGCAATAAACGTAAGTGTGCATATGTCTTTATAGTAGAATGATTTATAATCCTTTGGGTATATGCCCATTAATGGGATTGCTGGGTCAAATGGTATTTCGGGTTCTAGATCTTTGAGGAATCTCAATATGCAATCTTTGGTCTATGTCAAATGGTGACTATTCTATTAAGCCCATGCTGATTTCTTCCAAACTTCAAGAGAATTTAGTGTCCACATTTTTATGGTACTTATGTGCCTTTACCTCATATTATAGCATGCATGTACAGAGTAAATAGACTAAGAATTCTTGGGCTAGAATACATCTATAATTTTCTTAAACTGCATCTGGCACGGTGACTTAACCTTCAGTAACAGATTTTTGGTAAATATAAAATAGAGGTAAATTTAAACTCCCTGCAAATATTTTGTATTTAATATCAAGTATGATACATGTGACAATACATTTGAAATGAGACCATTTATTAAAATTGAAAATACAATAATTCAGAAAGTTATAAGAAAACAGAGGATGACTATCAGCTGAGGTATTGTATGAGCAAAAATGTAACAATATTTTAAAATATAATATATGCATATTATTTTATTCCTGCTCACTGTTGAGCTCTTTTCATTGTGAGCATAAATAAGTTTACACACACACACAAACACACACACACACAAATAAACTTATGTGTAAAATCACTCAACAAAATATTACCAAGTATAAATCAACAACATATAAAATAAGTATATACCCTGACAAAATGAAATTTATTCTGGGTATACAAGCTTGTTCAAAATTCATACACCAATCCATGTAATCCACCCATATCAAAAAGTAAAGAGAAAAAAAATCTTACAATCATATCAATTAATGCTGAATAAATATTTCACAAAGTCAGCCATTATATTCATAATATAACTATGAGCAAACTAGGAATAGAGGTCAATATTTTAACTTGGTAAATAATATCCACAAAAACCTTAGAGTTAGTATTATACTTAATGATGTGAAACTAGACACTTTCCTTTTAAGATCAGAAACAAAGTAAATTATGTCTTCTCTCATTACTGTTATTAGATTCATATAAATTTTCTATATACAAGATGCTGTCATAGAAGAACAAAGATAATGTATTGTTCAGGGTTCTCCAGAATAATGTACGTAGAGAAAGACACAGGGAGAAAGAGATTATTCTAAGGAATTGGCTCACATGATTATGGACTTTAGAAGTCCAGATCCAGAAGACCCGATGATATTGATCCAGTTTGAGTCTGAGTAGGACAATGGTATAAGTTCCAGTCTGAATCCAAGTTTGAAGGCAGAGTAAGACCACTGTCAGCTCGAAGACAGTCAGGCAGAGGAAGGAATTCTTATTTTATTCAGGTATTCAACAAACTAGATAAGGCCCACCCACACTGAGGAGGGTAATCTGCTTTACTCAGTTTATCATGCAAATGTTAATCTTATTTAGAAACAGCCTAACAGATACACTTAGAATAATGATTAAGCAAATATCTGGGAACCCTCTGACCCAGTCATGCTGACACAGAAAATGAACCATCACAGATGGTTTTAATTCTTCCTTGTGAATCTATATAACTTTCACTTCTTTTTTTATTCTATTATCTTATTATACCAGTAGGATGTTGAATAATAGTAACGTCATCAAAGATAATTCTAAATTCAATAATCTAAATTTACACCTTAGGAAAACCAGAGAAAGTATTGTATTCTATTCTCTGACTAATCCTAAGGCAAGCAGTAGAAAAAAAATAACAAAAATTAGAGTAAAAATGAAATTCAAAATGGAAACAGTAGATAAAATTCACACCAAGTGTTATTTGAAAAATAAAATTGTAGTCATAGTAACTAAAGAGAGAACAAGTTACCAATATCTAAATATAAGAGGAATCAATTACCACTCACCAATGGACATCAAAAGGATAATAAACAAATAGTATGAAGGACTCTATACTCACAGAATTTATAACTTAGTTGAAATGGTTCAGTTCTGTGAATGACATAAACCTCCCAAACTTGCATGAGGGAAATTACAAAACCATATATATATACACACACATATATATATACACACACACACACACATATATGTGTGTATATATATGTGTGTGTGTGTGTGTGTGTGTTTGGGGGTGTGTGTGTACAATTATTTTAATAATTAATTTTTTAATAGTTAATTACCTTCTAAAAAGAAAGAACTAGCATTATTGTTTTGTTAGTAAATACAACAAAATAAAAATTCCTGGTACGAATAACCAAGAATACAAGGAAACACAGCATACAAGGATAATATACAAATGTTACTGACTTTCTTATATACTTTCAAGAAAAACTAAGAATTTGATTTTACAGAAACAAAACCATTTGCAATATTATCAACCAATGGAATACTTAGGTGTAAATCTAACAAAATAGTTATTGGCTTTCTATGTGCAAAACTATAAATCTCTGAAGAAAGCCATAAAAAGACCTGAATAAATGGGGAGATATTGCACGTACATAGATAGGAAGCTTCAATATGATTCAGATGCCAATTATTCTCATTTTTGTCTGTAGATTCAGTGCAATCAAAATCAGAATCCCAGCAAACTATGTTTTAATAAACTTTATTTTAAAAGCAGTTGTTATTTTTTTCTACTGCTTATGTTAGGATTAGTCAGAGAATGGAATACAACACTTTCTCTAATTTTCCTAAGGTGTAAACTTAGATTCTTAAATTTAAAATTATCTTTGATGATGTAGATATTCAGCATCATCACTTTCCCTATAAGCATTTCTTTTGCTGCATCCTACAAATTTGGATAAGTTGTAACTTCATTTTTTATTTAGATGTAATTATTTTTCAGTCATCTTGATACTTCTCCTTTGACCCATGTGTGATTTAGAAGTGTGTTCTTTAGTCTCTCAATATTTGGGGATTTTTCCAACTACCTGTCTGTTACTGATTTATAATAAATTTTGTTATAATCTGAGAACATATTTTCAATTATTTTTATTTTTTAAATGTATAACTTGTGTTTTTCAGTCCAGAGTATAGTCTGTAATCATGAATATTCCATATGAGCTTGAGAAGAATGTGTTTTTTTGCTGTTCCTTGATGTAGTATTCTAAATACGTAAATTACATCAAATTGATTAATACTACTGTATAGTCATTTGTATTTTCATTGATTTTCTGCCTGCTTGATATATCAATTACTGAAAGAGGAATGTTGAAATCTTCAACTATAGTAATAAATACATCTAGTTCTCTTTTCAGTTCCATCAGTTTTTGCCTTACACGTTTTGACACTGTTGTGTGGTACACACACGTTTAGTATGGTTATGTCTTCTTAGAGAATTGATCTCTTTATCGTTGTGTAATGCCCCCTCTATCCCTAATAATTTTACTTATTCTGAAGGTGACTTTATCTAAAATTAATACATAGTTACTCCTATTTTATTTTCAATAGTGTTATCATGTCATATATTTTTTATTCCTTTACTTGTAACCTATCTATATATTTATATTTGAGTTTCCAAGAACCACCATATAGTTGGGCCATGGGTTAATATCTAACATTTTAATAACTGCTTTCTATTTGTTGCATATCATTTTTCTTAAGCCTCTTGTTTTCTGTCTTCTCTATTTTATTTGAGAACTTATATTCTCAAGTTTTGAGTATTTTATACAATTCATTTTATTACCTGTCTTGGTATATCAGTACATCTTCTCTAGTAACTTCATTTTTTGTCTCTTTTCTTGACATTAGGCTTCAGTAATACTGTTCCTCCAAAAATCAATGTCTTACATTGCCTTTCACTGTAATCTACTACTATTGTTCTACTGGAGTCTTATGGGTGACGTGGTAAGATGTGTGGAGTGGAAGCAATCTGTCACCTTATAGTTATTTTTTTTTAATTTCAACTTTAATTTTTAATTCAAGGGGTACATGTGCAGAATTGTTATTTCTTACATTGATATATTGCATGATGCTGAGGCTTGGGGTACAATTGTTCCTGTTATCTAGGTAGTGAGCCTACCGACCCAGAAATCCCATTATTGGGTATATACCCAAAGGAAAACAAATCATTTTACCAAAAAGACATATGCATTGATGTATTCACAACACTATTCACAATAGTAAAGACATGGAGTCAATATAGGTGATTATCAATGATAGAATGGAAAAAGAACATGTGATACATAAACACCGTGGAATACCATGCAGCCATAAAAAAAGAATCAAATCATGTCATTTGCAGCAACATGGATGCAGCTGGGGCCCATTATTCTAAGCAAATTAACACAAAAACAGCAAACTAAATATTGCATAATTAACCTTAATCTTTTAGTATGCTTGTGTCTCTAGCCTGTGACCTTCATAAATGTGTCCCCTGTGTTACAGCTTCCTTCCCAACACCTTATCTTAGGTGTGACAGAAAAACTAGAGTATCTATTAGCGGCAGTAGTGCCTTTATCCCAGACCGGGAATATGACTCTTATAAGGTCTTTTCTACGGAGACTAAGTCTTGTTGGGGAGAATATTCTAGGTATGTTTAACCATGATTACTCTTCCCTTCCAGCTGCTAGAACCAAGAAGAAATCTTTCTCAGAGCTTTACTATGAGAACCTGCTGGAAATTCTGGAGGTAAAACACAGAATAAAGTGGGTTCTTCCTGCTAAGACTGCAGACTTATAGGGCTTGCCCAATCTCTGCCTAGTCTTCACTCACCATCCAACAATTTTTCTTGATTAATATTTAAGTATTCTTAGTACTTTGTGACTCTGTGGCTTCTGCTCCAGGTAAGGAGATCTAAACTATCCCTCTCTCCATCTAATCTATCTATCTATTATTTATTTAAATTCTTTCTTTTTACTTTTAAACTTTTCGAAAATAATGCCCCACTTAGGAAAGTATTCCATATTTACAGAACTAATCTTGATGTACAACTCTTATTGTCTCACAGCCTTGTTTAAAATCTTCAAAGCTTCTCATCACCTACAGAACAAAGTCCAATGATTTTCCAACTTTGCTTTTTTTTTTTTCCTCTGTGTCACATCTCTGATTCTCCCACTCAGCTTATTTTTCTGTTCCCAGCATTTTAATTAACTCATTTTATCATCTCTTTGTTGGTGGGTTAACTATCACTCTTTGATACCGTCTTCAGCTCCAAAAACTATCTAACCTTTGACAAGCACCTTCATGTCAAATATTCCAGAAAGCCTCTCCGGATTTCCCAGAAGAAACGATGCCTTTCAAAATGCTCAGAACATTTGATCTATCACTTTCTGATGTATGGCTCCTTATCTAACAAAGCTTATGTTTGTTTATCTTATGAATTATTTACTTTATTGGAATGTATGCACCTAGAAGGAAGGGATCAGGGTCTAATTCATCTTCATAAGCTCCAGGGCACCAAGTACAGTAAGCCTGTCACACAGGATATGTAGAATCGTTATGTTATAAATGAGTGAAAATATAATAGTTGCTTTTGATTCTTTCTGGAGATTTTTCCCATTCATTTTTATTATACTTTTTATAGTTAATATACACAATTATATTTGTGAATCTTGGTTAATGTATTAAAAGCATAAAACTGCAAGATTTTAACATTTTCTTCATTTATTAGTAGTTTTATGATTTTAAGTTATTTTTATCTATATATTTTAAAATATTGGAATTAAATATAGCAGATCTAACAGCATATATAATTCCTGATTTCCTACTGAAGTGGCTGTTACATAGAAGGAAAAATATAATGATCATTTTGGTATATCAAAATAATCTTTTCTTATTGAAAATTAGATGCATATATGAGAAATGAGTTAGATCAGAGGTGCCTGGAACTTAATACCTGCAAAAGTTGGAGATAATGAAAAACAAGCATATTTGACATACAAAGTTACGTAAAGGCTCAGAAATTGGTGGCATATATACAAAGCTATACTTTATGCTTATATTCCACATTTACATAATAAATGTAAAGTTTCTCTTAATCATAATTTCTTCATTTCATTACCTTCTGAAACCACCAGGTGCATAAGTAGTATTTAAAATTTGTTGTATTTTTATATATATTTTTTAAATTTTAAAAGAACACTGGGTTGGCATTTAATGGACTTCAGTTTGAATCACGTCTGTCACTGTCTGTAATTTTTCCTTTCCTCTGCTGAAGTTTCCCTTTTTGAATGATTAACCTATTACTTCACATTAAAAACTGATGTGACTATTCAAAAGCATCTTGGTAAAGCATAGAAGAGCTTTTCAAAATTGAAGTATAATTTGACACATTAATTTCTTTCTTCATGACAATTACGTACAGTTTGGTCTGAGCTATCACAATAAATAGAACCTAATATCACGTAAGCTTCACTTTTTATTTATATTATGTTCAGAAGTTATTTATTCTCACATTGTATATGAATTTAAGCTTGGATCACTAAGACATGTCTATCCTTTTTAAAACTAATGAATACCAAACTCTCACTATCAAATTACTTCTTACCAAATATTTTATTTCCATCAATAAATAAAGCAACCAAGGTGTAATTTGTCAAGGCCCCTTATCTCAGTAATTTCAAATGCCATGTAACATAGGCAGCTATTGTTAGATGTCCTCTCTTTCTCTGACTGACTGACCTCTTCTAACCAGCTGACTCTATTCAGTAGCTGCCAGCTTTCTCGTTTCTGTTACTAAAAGTGACTCACTGCTTGCTTAGCTCAGTAATCAAAAACATCGTGAAGGTATCTCTTCCACTTCCCGTTCTGTGTCTGTCTCTGTCTCTGTCTCTCTCTCTCTCTCTCTCACACACACACACACACACAACCCTCTTTCTCCCTCAGAAAATTATTTCTCAGATATATTAATCAATATAGAGTCAACCTCACCCTCCCATCTTATCCCTTCTGCATTACAAATGTGCACAAATAATTAGGATATAAAATACCAACTGAAAAGCAATGGATTTACATCGAATAAAAAAGACTGAAATATTCTGAAAAGAGTTTTGATGATTCTATTTTATCATATGCTAGTTATTTAAATGTTGGTTAATTTATGAGTAGATGATCTCAGTTAAGCAAAATGCCATCCATCAGATCATTATATTCCCAAATCTAATTATTCCCAAACAAGTGATCACTTGCATTTACTTCTAGAATATATTTCTGTGAAACAGAGAATGTTATACAAATCTTTCTAGCTTCTTATCTTTGCATAATGACTTTCTAGGATTTAAACCCCAAATGTGTTACCATCACTCTCAAATTTCCATTCAGTTATATAACACCCCTATATATATATATATATCCTGGAACCCATGCATGGTAATTCTTTGAAACTCATGGTCAGTTTTGGTGAAACTTCCTACATCTTTAGTTTCAACATTTTCATTAATATTTTTCACTAATTGAAACTGGCTCTGTACTAAGGATACTGCTTTCCCTAATGTTCTCTTAAGTGGTGGCTGTTTTCTTTATTACATTCTTCCGGCAAAGGCCTAGACATGGGATAGGTGTCCATTTGACTTCTCAAGAACTGTGACAGGGCCTGCTAGTCATTTCTAAGCTCTCTCTCCCTCCCATTTCCCCAAAATTTTATGGCTTTGGTTCTCCAAATCCTTCTTGTTGAACTCACTAACTT
The DNA here is from genome assembly GCF_037993035.2 of Macaca fascicularis. Classification (NCBI taxonomy): domain Eukaryota; kingdom Metazoa; phylum Chordata; class Mammalia; order Primates; family Cercopithecidae; genus Macaca; species Macaca fascicularis. The sequence goes on from NC_088379.1 coordinate 171,962,829, forward strand.
TCTCCCTAATTATAACCTTTTTTAGACTCATTAGTCTCCCTACTTATTCCCTGAGACTGACTTAATGATAATTTCTCCACAACCACTCTCATCAAAATCCTTGGTAATTTCATTATCCACACTGATGACTTTCAGTCCTGGCCTCTCAGCTATTTGTCCTCTTCTTCAATATTATTGTTCTCTACATACCTCAGAAACTCACATGATCATTTTATGCTTGCTATTTACCAACAAGTGCTATGATCTATGCTTGTTAATTACCAATAAGTGCTATTTATTTAAGAACTCAATTGAAACATCCTCCTCACCAACCACTGGTCTTGTCTATCCAGGTTGTTTCCTTCAATATGCTAATTCTCTAAATGCCTAAGGTTCACCAGTATCTTCAATTCATAATTCTTACTTTTTTTTTTTTTTTTTTTTTTTTGAGACAGTGTCTTTCTCTGTCGCCAGGCTGCCAGATTGGAGTACAGTGGTGCAATCTTAGCTCACTGTAACCTCCACCTCCCAGGTTCAAGTAATTCCCCTGCCTCAACCTCCCAAGTAGCTGGGACTACAGGTGTGCCTGGCTAATTTTTTTTTTTTTTTTTTTTTTTTTTTAAGTAGAGATGGAGTTTCACCATGTTGACCAGGATAGTCTCGATCTCCTGACCTTGTGATCTGCCCACCTTGGGCTCCCAAAGTGCTGGGATTATAGGTGTGAGCCACTGCGCCTGGCCCTCTTACTTTTTTTTGTTTGTTTGTTTATTTGTAGCCTAGAATCTAAATTAGCAAGAGTAGCAAGAGTGTCATAACTTGGATCCTTGTGGGTTGAAATAACCACTTTATTTTGCATACCTAAGCTGAAACAAGGACAAGTGGAGACTGGGAAGAGAAAGCTTTATGAGGAGATCAGATTGAAACCTCAGGTAACAACACAGACTATAGGTAGCATCTCTTTTTTCAGCTGTTGTTTGTAATGACCTCAAAATAAAGCACAAAGGTCAGGCCTTGGGAGACAACAACCTAAACTTTAAGTATTCTGGAGAACATTCCAGATGGGGCAGACCAATATGGCTAAATAGAAGCCTTCACCAGTTTCCTCCCTTCTCCGGCAGGAACAGCAATTTAACATCTGCACGAAAAAAGCACCTTCATAAGAACCAAAAATCAGGTGAGCAATCACATTACCTGGTTTTACTTCATATCACTAAGAAGCACTGAAGATGGTAAAAAAGACAGTATTGAATTGCTGATACTACTTCTCCCCCATACTCCAGCAGTGGCCTCCATGGCATGGAGAATATGTGTGCTCTGGAGAGACACGTACGGTGATTGTGGAACCCAGTGCTGCTGAACTCATTGCATTGAACTCAGTACTGCTCTGTCATGGTGAAAATCAGAACTGGTCTAAACTCAGCCAATGCCCACACACAAAGGGAGCATTTAAACCACTCCTAGACAGAGGAGAATTGTCCATCCCAGCGGTTGAAACTTGGGTTATGTCAAGCCTCGCCACCATAGGTTAAAGTGCTCTGGGGTACCAAAAAACTAGAAAGGCATTCTAGGCCATAAGGACTGTAATTGCTAGGCAAATCCTAGGCTCAGAGACAGTGGATGTGGGACACCAGCCAGGATGGCTAAGGAAGGGCTTGTACTGCCCCTCCCCAACACCAGGCAATATAGCTTACAGAAATAATAATAATAATAATAATAATAATAATAATAACAAAAGTCACTCCTTCTTTCTGCTTGAGGAGAGAAGAGGGAAGAGTAAAGAGGACTTTGTCTTACATCTTGCATATAAGCTCACCAACAAGGTAGGGACACGAGGTGCCCATTCCAGGTACTAGCTCCCACACAACATATCAGGAAACACCCTGGGCCAGAAGGGAACCTACTCCCTGAACGGGAAGGACCTAGTCCTAGAAGAATTAATTACCTACTGACTAAAGAGCCCTTGGTCACTGAAGAACCAACAGCAATACCCACGTAATACACCACGGACCTTGAGTAAGATTTTGTGAAATGCTGGCTTCAGAGACCAGCTTCGCCACAGTGGGACAGAGCACCAAGTGGGCTCTTGGGGTCTCAGATTCTAGGCCTTAGCTCTTGGATGGTATTTCTAGGTCTGCCCCGGACCAGAGGGTGGCGCACTACCCTGAAGGGTGAATCCCAGGCCTGACAGCATTTACCACAAGCTCGCTGATGAGCCTTTTAGCCTATGGGAGCATCAGAAGTAGCCTGGCAGTACTCCCTGTGTGTCTGCCAAAATGAGAGGCCCCTCTGTCTGTGAAAAGCACAGGGAAGAGTGGGAAGGACTTTGTCTTGCAGTTTCAGCGACATCTTGCATTCAATAAAATAGAGCACCAGGTAGATTTCAAAGGTTTCTGACTTCAGTTCCGGGCTCCCAGACGGCATCTGTGGATCCGCCTGAGGCCTGGGGAAACTCACTGCCCTGAAGTGAAGGACACAAGCCTAGCTGGCTCCACCACCTGCAGATAATAGAGCCCTAGGGGCTTGAGCAAACATAGGCAGTAGCCAGGGAGTGGTTACCATGGGCATTTGTTGAGACCCAGTGCTGTGCTAGCTTCAATTCTGACCCAGTGCTGTCCCACTGGTTGTGGCCACAGGGTTGCTTGTGTCTCCTCATGCCCAACTCCAGGCAGGTCACCACAGAGACCCCATTTGATTGGGAGAAAATAATGGAAGAGGACAAGTAATCCAGAGAAGTTTTTTGGATCTTACCGAAGACCACCAAGGCAGTACCATAGTAAATATGCAAGAATCACGGCATTACTCGCCTTTTGGTGTACCCTGATGCAGATGAGGCTTAGAGCACAACACTCAAGTCCTTTCAACAGCCATCAAGATCAGCCAGAAAAACATGACCTTACAAAATGAACTAAAAAAGGCACCAAAAACCCATCCTGGAGTAATAGAGATATATGATAGTTCTGACAGAAAAATCAAAATAGCTGTTTTGAGGAAATTCAAGTAAATACAAGAGAACACAGAAGAAATTCAGAATTCTATCAGGTACATTTAACAAAGAGATTGAAGTAATTAAAAAGAATCAGCAGAAACTCTGGAGTTGAAAAAATGCAATTGGCATACTGAACAATGCATCAGAGTCTCTCAATAACAGAACCGAGCAAGTAAAAGAAAGAATGAATGAGCTTTAGGACAGGCTGTTTAAAAATAAGGTGTCAAAGAAAACGAAAGAATAAAGAATAAGAATGAAGCACACTTACAATATCTAGAAAACAGACTAAAAAGGACACATTTAAGAATTGTTGCCCTTAAAGGAGAAGTAAAGAAAAAGATAGGGGTAGAAAGTTTATTCAAAGGAATAATAACAGAGAAAATTCCCAAACTTAGGAAAAGATATCAATATTCAAGTAAAAGAAGGTTATAGAACACCAAGCGGATTGAACCCAAAGAACCAATCAAAAATAAGAACTACAACAACTTTTCAAGACAGAGAAGTTACAATAAGATAAAAATAGAAACAAGAAAATTTAAATAGTGAAGGAGCAAAGTTAAAAGTGTAGGGTTTTATTAGTTTTCTGTTTGGTTGTTTGTTTATGCAATCAGTGTTAAGTCGTTTTCAGTTTAAAATAATCGTTTATAATATAGTAATTATAAGCCTTGTGATAACTTCAAATTAAAAAAATTACAACAAATACACAATAATTTAAAAAAATAAACTGAATCATACCACCAGAAAAAATCACCTTCACTAAAAGGAAGATAGGAAGGAAGAAAACAAGGAAGAGAGACCGCAAAGCAACCAGGAAAAAAAAAAAAAATCACAAAATGGCAGGAGTGAGTCCTTATTTAACAATAATAACATTGAATGTAAATGGACTAAATTATTCAATTAAAAGATATAGAATGGCTGAATGGATTTAAAAAATTTTTAAATGACCCAATGATCTGTGGCCTACAAAGAACACATTTTACCTGTAAAGACACACATAGATTGAAAATAAAGGGATGAAAAAAGATATTTCATGCCAATGGAAACCAAAAAAAGAGCAGGAGTAGTTATATAAGACAAAATAGATTGTAAGACAAAAACTATAAGAAACAAAGAAGTACATCATATTATGATAAAGTGGTCAATTCAGCAAGAGGATATAACAATTGTAAATATATATGCAACCATTACTGGAGCACCCAGATAAAGCAAATATTATTAGATGAAAGAAAGAGGCCTAATACAATAATAGCTGGAGAGTTTAACACCCCACTTTCAGCATTGGACAGATCTCCCAGATAGAAAATCAACAGAGAAACATAGGACTTAATCTGAATTATATAACCAATGACCTTTATAGTTATATACAGAACATTTCATCCAACAGCTTGGAAATACACATTATTCTCTTCAACACATGGATCATTCTCAATAACAGATCATGTTAGGTAACAAAACATTTTAAAATATTCCACAAAAAAGAAAAAAAAATCTGAAACAATATCAAACATCTTCTCTGATCACAATGCAATAAAACTAGAAATCAATAACAAGAGGAATCTTGGACACTATGAAAACACATGAAAATTAAACAAATATGCTCCTGAATGACCATTGGGTCAATTAAAAAGTTAAGAAGGAAATTTTAAAACTTTATTGAAGCAAATGATAATGAAAACACAATATGCCAAAATCTATGAGATATAGCAAAGGCAGTACTAACAGGAAAGTTTGTAAATATAAGTGCCTACATCAAAAACTAAGAAAAATGTCAAATAAATAATGTAATGATGCATCTTAAAGAATGCATCATTTATTTAGAAAAACAAGAGCAAACTAAACCCAAAATTGGTAGAAGAAAAAAAAATAAGAAAGATTAGAGCAGAAAAAAAAAATTGAAATACAGAAAAAATGCAAAAAAATGCAAAGGATCAATGAAACAAAAAGTTGGGTTTTTTTTGTTTTTGTTTTTGTTTTTTTTTTGAAAAGATGAAATTGATAAACCTTTAGGCAGACCAATGAATAAAAAAAGGGATAGAAGACCCAAATAAATAAAATCAGAGATGAACAGGGAGACATTACAATTGATACCGCAGAAATTGAAAGGATCATTAGTGGCTACTATGAGCAAGTAACTTTATGCCAACAAATTGGAAAATCTAGGAGAAATAGATAAATTCCTAGACAATACAACCTACCAAGATTGAAAAAGGAGGAACCCAAATCCTGAACAGACCAATAACAACTAATAAAATCAAAGTCATAAAAAAAAGTCCCCAATAAAAAGATATGCCCAGGACTCATTGGCTTCATGGCTGAATTCTGCCAAAGATTTAAAGAACTAATATAAATCCTACTCAAACTATTCCAATAAATAAAGGGGGATGGAATACTTCCAAATTCATTCTACTAGGCCAGTTTTATCTTGATACCAAAGCCAGACAAAGATACATAAATAAAAGAAAACTACAAGCCAATATCCCTGATGAATTTTAATGCAGAAATCCTCAACAAAATATTAGCAAGCAGAATTCAACAACACATTAAAAAGATCATTAGTCATGACCAAGTGGGATTTATCCCAGTAATGCAAGGATGGCTCAACATACACAAATCAATCAATGTGTTATATCAAGAGAATGAAGGACAAAACCCATATGATCATTTCAATTGTTGCCAGAAAAACGCAATTCATAACATCTGACATCCCTTGGTGAAAAAAACCTGCAAAACATGGTGATAGAAGAAAAATATCTCAACATAATAGAAGCCATGTATGACAGACCCACAGCTAGTATCATACTGAATAAAGAAAAACTGAAAGCCTTTCCTCTAAGGTTGGGAACACAGTAAGGATGTCCACTGTCACCAGACAACAGAGAGATATAAAGGACATCCAGATTGAAAGGGAAAAAGTCAGATTCCTTGTTTGCTGATGATATAACCTCATATTTGGAAATACTTAAAGACATCACAAAAAAGTAATTAGGACAAATTCAGTAAAGTTGCAGGATACAAAATCAACATACAAAAATCAGTAGCATTTCTATATACCAACAGTGAGCAATGTGAAAAAGAAATAAAGTAACCCCATTAAAAATAGCCACAGATAAAATTAAATACCTAGGAATTAATTTAACAAAAAAAGTGAAAGATTCGATCTGACAAGAGATTAACAACCAGAATGTATAAAGAGGTCAAGCAATTCTATACAAACCCAAAAGAAAGGAAATCAGTGTATTGAAGAGATATCTCCACTCTCATGTTTATTGTGTCACTATTCACAATCGCCAACATTTGGAAGCAATCTAAGTGTCCATCAACAGATGAATGGATAACGAAAATGTGGTCAATGTACACAGTGGCATACTATTCAGTCATGAAAAGGATGAGATTCTGTCATTTGCAACAGCATGGATGGAACCGGAAGTCATTAGGTTAAGTGCAATGAGCCAGGCACAGAAAGATGAAGCTTCACATGTTCTCACTTATTTGTGGGAGATAAAAATTAAAATAATTGAACTATGGAAAGAGAGAGAGTAGGATAGTTACCAGATGCTGGGAAGCATAGAGGAGTGGGGGAAGCAGTGGGGATGGTTAATGGGTACGAACAATAATTAGAAAGATAGTTAGAAAACAGTATTTGCTAGCACAGTAACTGTAGTCAAAAATAATTTAATTGCACTTTTAAAAATAATGAAAAGAGTATAACTGGATTGTTTGTTACACAAAGGATAAATGTTTGAGGTGATGAATACCCCATTTACTCTGATGTGATTATTGTACTTTGCATTTCTGTATCAAAATATCTCATGTACCACACAAATATATATATATATGTATATGTATATATGTGTATGTATATATACTATGTAACCACAAAAATTAAAAATAAAGTTTAACTCTTCTAATACCTCTTGGTCTTACTTGTTTTACAAAGAGAAACCCCTGAAGCATACAAAAGTATATGCTAAGAACCTAAAATTGCTCTAAAAATAAAATAGAATGAAAAACAAGACCTTAAAGAAGAAAAAAGAAAACAGAGAGAAAAAACCAAAGTACCAAGTGAAGGAACAATCAGAGTGTCCATTCAGAAAAAAGAAAATAAACAGCATAGTACACCCCATCATAAAATCATATTTTCCTACTGCATTTTCAATGTTCCTTACCACCCCACCCCCATGTCCTCCTTTCCAGTCTTACTAGTCTGAACTCCATGGTAAATTCTTTTAATTTCTTTTAGACATGTAAACACACAACTCCCTGATGCCTTGCTCTCTCTAGGGCATTTACTTGGGTAAATAATAATTCTTCTGTAAGCCACATCTAACCCTCCTTGGGGTCTGAAATCACAAAGCTGCATACAGTTGGAGGGAAGCACTCAGCCAAGAAAGCTTTGACATCATGTGTGATCTCTTATCTCAAGTGGCAGCTTAATGGTACCCAACACCCTTTATCCTGTAATGCATTCACTTTCCCCCATTCCCTCAAGAGCATTCCACATCTCTTTCTTGAAGCAGAAATATCTCCTCTCCCATCTTTCCTCAGGTTATAGCCTCCTTTTCTCTATTTCTCAAAGGAAAGAAAGAAAAAGAAATAAACTCTCACCACCATATGTACATTTCTTTTTAGGTGATGATTGGGTCTGGGTACAAAACATCTTTTAAACTCTTACTTCATTTAAGAAATATACATTTGCAGAAATAATTATCACTCTTACCTATATGATTCATGTCTCAGAACTTATTAGTGTGAAATCCAGTGTCAGGGCTGATAAATTACAGACTCTTAATCAATGAAAGATCAATGAACCAAACAACAAAAAAGGTGATAGGGAAGAATTCATTAAAGAAAGTATGCATATCACCTTCATTTGTGTTCCATTTAATCATTTATCCATAAGACAATACCTATTGAACCCCTATTATGTGTAAAGAAGTAATAAACATTTTATGGATGAATGAATAAATACACTTATGGGGGAGAAAAATTCCAAAATAGAGCCCCAAATTCCAGGAAACGTTTAATAATATAGTTAAATATCTCTAAAAAAATCCCTTTCAACGTAAGGTTAGTAACCACTAGTGAATGTTCCTAAAATGAAGATGAGTGTGTCAGTGCTAACAATGTCACCATATAATTTATTATACTGGTTGAGAGATTTTATTATTTTCTTTCATTTTTTTGAAAATATAATCATCAAGGATCTGCTACATGTTTATCATCACAATATTTTGGAAAGACATACTAATATATTTTATTTGATAATAAGCTACTGGACACTTACAGGGCCAAAACAGGAAATATAATTTAATATAAAATAATTGATGTTTTCCCTTTTTTGAAATAAATGACATATTTTCAAATGTGGATGTACAGACTATACACTTTATATATATATAGTCTATATATATACACCTTATATGTAATTATTAAATACAGAAAAAAATTTAAAACCAAAAATTGGTGAAATTTCTTAACTGAAGCAAACATCAAATGCAAACATGAAAATAAGGTCATTAAGATAGATAACAAAGCCCACTGACTCAAGAATATATTTTGCAATTGCAGCACAATACTAGAAAGATTTTTGTAATTTGAACACTTAAAATGATCACTTTTTTTTCATTGAAAGTTGAGATAAAGGCCGGGCGCGGTGGCTCAAGCCTGTAATCCCAGCACTTTGGGAGGCCGAGGCGGGCGGATCACAAGGTCAGGAGATCGAGACCACAGTGAAACCCCGTCTCTACTAAAAATACAAAAAAAAAAATTAGCCGGGCGCGGTGGCGGGCGCCTGTAGTCCTAGCTACTCAGGAGGCTGAGGCAGGAGAATGGCCTGAACCCAGGAGGCGGATCTTGCAGTGAGCCGAGATCGCGCCACTGCACTCCAGCCTGGGCAACAGCGTGAGACTCCGTCTCAAAAAAAAAAAAAAAAAAAAAAAAAAAAGAGAGTTGAGATAAATGACTAGTGTTTAGTAAGAATTTTTAATTAATTAATTAATTTATTTATTTATTTTGAGATGTAGTCTTGCTCTGTCGTCCAGGCTGGAGTGTAGTGGCATGATCTCGGCTCACTGCAAGCTCCGCCTCCCAGGTTCACACCATTCTCCTGCCTCAGCCTCCTGGGTAGCTGGGACTACAGGCACCTGCCACCACGCCCGGTTAATTTTTTGTATTTTTAGTAGAGATGGGGTTTCACCATATTAGCCAGGATGGTCTCGATCTCCTGATCTCGTGATCTGCTTGCCTCGGCCTCCCAAAGTGCTGGGATTACAGGCATGAGTCACTGCGCCTGGCTGTCAGAATGTATTTTTAAATTACAATCATGAGACCTAATTCCAGCCAAACATTATGAGGCCCTCACTGACAGGATGATCACAATTAGCCCCATCTGACCTATTCACTCTAAATAAACTATTAAAAGGCATTATTCTACATAACACTTGCTTAATTTTTTAAATAACAATTAAAAATTTTTGAGACTAGTTTCTAATCAGATACTAAAAGTAAATATCTCAGCTTATCTCTAGTTAACATTAATTCATCCTAATGTGAGAATATGCTATTTCATTATCATAGTTGAGTTATGGGAAGACTGCTGACAGGCCAAAGTGGGTTATACATTTTGAAAAGCATCCTGTTGCCAGAGTTGATGACTGAATTCATAACAATTGACTATAAAAGATAATGCCACTAGTTTAAAAGTAGCACTTTTTTTTTGAGACAAGATCTTGCACTGTTGCCCAGGCTGGAATGCAGTGCACAATCACGACTCACTGCAGCCTTGATTTCTCAGGCTCAGGTAATTCTCTCACTTCAGCCTCCCAAGTAGCTGGGGCTACATGAGCAAGCCACGATGCCTGGCTAATTTTTTCTATTTTTTGTAAACATAAGGTGTCACTATGTTTCCCAGGCTGGTCTCGAACTTCTGGGCTCAAGTAGTCCTCCCACCCCGGCCTCTCAAATGCTGGGATTACAGGGAAGAGCCACCACCCTCAGCCTAGAAGTAACTTTTGAGAAGCTTTAGTTTGGTGACACTTTCAACAGGAAATATGCTGGCATCTTAAATCTGTATATACGCTTCATCACTCTTAAAAACTATGAGCTCGTAAAACACCTGAGTATAATATAATTTCCTGAAAATATCTAAATCATATGAATCCCCTAGAGGACTGTCTTCCACAGAAGACACAACAGTAAGTAACCATAAACACTTCAAAAATAGAGCAAAGTGTTCTAAAAATGACTTTTCTAAAATGTTACAAGTATGCAACTCCTGTCAGTTTTTTAAATATAAATTGCTTAAATAGTGTATTAAAGCATATTTATGACTAGATAGGTACTGACTTGCTATGGTTTAAGGGATTTTGTCAGGGTCTGCCTACCTACTTTATTCCCACATGAAATAGACAGTGGGTTCATGCTTTGCCTCAACAAGATCCAGGACTCTTGCAGCAAAACATTGGGATTGAGGGGGCTGTTGCTAATACTTCAAATGATTGGCATGTCTCCAACAGGAGGTGAAAAAGATGGGAAAGCGTACAAAAACGTAAAGCCTTCACCATTCCTTTGTATTACTCCTTTAAAATTGTTCCATTACAGATCTGGTTTCAAATAACTTTATGTCAGGTGAAACGCAGAAATAGGAAAGAAATGAGGTTTGGAAGAAGCCTCACAAAATTGCTCTGAATGAAAACATAGAAATACCATGGGGTGTCATCAAGGAGAGACCCCATCAAAAATTTCCCTGAAATATATGCTCCAAGGACTCTGTTTAAAACTGCTCTTTTAAAAATAAAATCATATATATTAGATGTGTAAGTATAAACCAAGAACTACATGAAAGTAGGCCTGTGTGCTTGTCTGTATACTTGTGTAAGCACATCCAAGGACACTGGATAACTAGATTTCCTCCCCTATTATCAGGCTATTTCAGTATCAAGTGATTTGCTTGCTTGATCATATTGATTTTGTATCTTAGCAGCAGGTAGGAAGAATCAATGTGAAAAGGTCAACATGTCAAGAGGAGAAGTACAAATCTTAGGCCAATTGTTGTAGTAATGAAAAATACTCAAAGTTAATGACAGTGACAAACTAAAGCCAGCTGAGCTTTTTAAATCTCACTTTAGTCCAAACCACTGCATTTTAATTACTGAGTTATTTCTGAAGTACATTCCTACTTAGATTCATATTGAACAACTCTATAAATCTTTTTCTACACAGTAACCTAACATTTTGCTTTTTAATCCTGTGCTTTACGATTATACAATTTATGTGAGTATGCACTTGCATGGTGGGAAGGTTCTTCTTATGAATTTTTTTTTTACCATTGGCTATCTTTTAGGTTTTGCTCTCAATTAAACACAAGTCTGCATAAGTAAAAAGGCCATAGTTTTCAGCAAAAAACTATCCCAGCCACTCAGACTTAAGACACCATCTAATTATCAGAATAGGAATAAGAATGAGTTTCAGTCAGTGTCTGAGCAGATAGATGGCACATTCAAAGATTTAACTGATAAAAACTTTACCTAAGGGTCTATTCAGGGAATAGTTGGCAGGATTAAGGGAACAATCAAAGGCAGGATACACACCAAGTTTCAAGCAACAGCAGTAAACCTCATTACCTACCCACAGGCCTATGGTACAAGAAAGAAGCAGGACATCATGGTACCAACACCAAGCGGAAGCGGCATCTGTGGGAGATCACCCACCCCACAAGCGCTATGGACAAAGGTGAAGAGTATCTTTTTCCATGAAGAGAGGGAATGAATGTCTCAGTTTCTCTCAGCTGCAGGGCTTTGCTCCTTCATTTGCTGCTTCCCACTCTCTAAACCCAGTAAGAAGCCATTCAGCAAAGGAGTGTGGCTAAAGGAGTTTATAGGACCTTCTGAGGCACAGAGCAGAGAAGAAATATGCAGAGAACGAAGTTGAAATAGCCAGCTGAAAATAACCAGAACAAAGTGAGAGAAAGAGGGGGAAACTTCCCTTTTTAATTGTATTCAAGAGACTAAAAAGTCACAGGTGAATGTTCATGCTCCAGGAATACCAGACTAACTTATAGCAGACCAAACTCTCCTCTAAAACAAACAAGAGAAGGTAGAGGCCAATCCAACAAACAAACAATGAGAAAACACACATCCATTTGAAGGCATCGGAGAGCTAGCAAGTGAGCCAGTACTTGAAAAGCCAAGATCCTGGAGAAGAGGGACTCATGGAAGAAAACCTAATAGCTATGCCACTTCTCAGTAACAGGTAAAAATACCTTTTTCTGTGTTGAGAAAAAAGATGCTGATAAGCTAAGTAGAAGGACTGTGAAGAGACAGAGAATCTGAACAGAGTTTCTTCCCATTTCTTAGGACTGGTAGATGAAACTCCGGGATCCTAAGACAGCCAAGATTAAATATACGAGCTCCCTCAACAAAGGGAAGATAAGAAGGCCTGCACGTGTCCCCTCTAATACTCACACATTTATAAGCAGTGCAGGCACAGAAAAAATCATGAGGAATCCAGTATGGAGAAGTGAGCCTTTAAATGTAATTTTCAGCATCTTTTTCTCAAGTAAAGGTCCTGTGGAAAAAGACTGGTAGGCAGGTCAGAACACATTTTGTGACTAGGTCACTTCAGAATTCTACTCCCTCATACCAGTCCACAAGTGGCAGTTTAAATTGTGTTACATATTCCACTAATGTTCCTTTTCCTCTTTTTAAAATTTTTATGGATATGTAATAGTTTCACATATTTATGGGGTATATGTGATTTTTTGATACAAGCATACATTGTGTAATAATCAAATTTGGATAATTGGAATATCCATCATCTCAAACATTTATCATTTCTTTGTGTTGGGAGCATTTCGGTTTTTCTCTTGCATTTACCACGGCCCCCGTGTTGAAGGCCACCATTGGTCATTCTATCCCAAGAAGCATTTGTCTATATCTGGAATTTAGTGCCTCTAATTTTCTCGATGGTGGGTCTAATATATATAAAATATTAACTATATTATATATATTACTGTATATATTATATATCGTATATATATATAATATATAATATTGTATATATTATATGTAATTGTATATTATATATATACATATATTATACATATTATATATAGTATATACAATACTCTATAGCATATGCAATACTATATATAGTATATGCAATGCTATGTGTATTGTATATGCAATACTATGTATATTGTATATACAATACTATGTATATTGTATATACAATACTATATATATATTGTATATGCTCTATGAAACCCAGAACAAATACAAATTGGATGACTCTGACTCCATTTTATTAGCACAACAGAAAAACAGTGAGAGGAAATGGCATCTACCTCAGTTTCTACTATTCTTTTACATAAAATGTTTGGTATGAAGGATTATATGATCCATAATTAGAAGCACGAGATCCTTTTGGTCAAACCAACATTTGAGCTCTGATCTCCTGCTTGAAAAGTTCTTTCAGTATTATAACACCCTCTCCTACTTGCCAGACTAAATTTTGCTAAGCAATAAAGTATTGAATGTGATGTTTCTTTCTATGTGTGTATGATTATAATTAATCCAAAAAGTAAACAAGCTAGATCCAGAAGCTAATGTGATTTTATAACTTATAGAACAATATATATATATTGTGTGTATACATACACATATATTATATAAATATATTATTGTGTATATATATATACATATAATGGGTTTAACATATACATACTTTTGTAATTTATTTGACTTGTTTTCATTTCAAAGAGGAAGCAATAGTCTTTTATAATTTTCTATATCTTAACTATAATTGGAGCTACACTTACTAAGTTTCCAGTCTTCTGCCATGAAAATTAATATTGCAAGGAATTTTCTTCCTCATGCCTTTTGGGGGGTGTGTGTGTGTGTATGCGCATGCATGTGTGCATGTGTGTATGTGTCTGTACACATACACATACCTCTTGGGTATTTTTATAGGAGTGAAATTTCTGGGACATAGAGCATGCAAAAGTCATGCATTTTATTTACATATATTTTGTACTCCATGGAATGTTATTAATGCCTTAATACCTTAATAGTTAATATTTATTTAGGTTAGCTACATATTTTTCCATTTCATTACTCTTTATTCCTTACTGAATGTTAGTACTTTTCTCTGTTATCATATCCTCCTACCTGAAGAACTACTTTTAGTAATCGTTTCTGATGTGAGCTGACTGCTGATGAATTCTCTGTTTTAGTTGATTTGGAGATATTTTTCTTCTGCAATTTGAAGTGTATGGATACAGACTTCTGTTCTAGAAGCTATTTTCTTTCAGAACTTTAAAGATGTTTAAATTCATTAACTTCTGTTATTAACATCTTTCACCTGTCTTCTGGCTTTCATAAATTGAGCTGAGAATAGTTAGCTGTTAATATTCACTGTAGCCCCTTTGAAGGCAACCGTCTCATATTTCCCTACTTCTTAACAACTACATTTTAGTTTTTGCCCTGGGCTTCCAGGAAGTACAAAACAGCAAGCAACTGAGGTCTAGGGGCAGAGCAGCAGTGTGGGAAGGGCTCTCCCAGAAGGTGAAAATCCCAGGGAGGCTCTGGGGAGCAAAGTGCAATCTCCAGTTTTCCTGAGAACTGATGGTTAGGCTGCAAGGAATAAAGAGATTTCTGGAAGTCAATGCAAACATTCCAGGGAAAGACCTAGTCTCATTCTGCATCTTTGAAAAAGAGGATAACTGAGTCTGACAAAAGTGCAACAAAGCTTAATAAGACTCAACAGACTGTGTCATGAAACCCAGCACAAATGCAAATTAGGATGACTCTGACTCCACTTTGGTAGCACAGCAGAAAAACAGTGAGAGGAAATGGCACCTACCTCAGTTTCTACTCTTCTTTTACATAAAATGTTTGGTATGCAGGATTATGTGATCCATAATTAGAAGCACGAGACCCTTTTGGTCAAACCAACATTTGAACTCTGATCTCCTCCTTGAAAGGTTCTTTCAATATTATAACACCCTCTCCTACTTACCAGACTGTTTGAATTTTGCTAAGCAATGATGTATTGAATGTGATGTTTCTTTCTCTGTGTGTGTATGATTATAATTAATCCAAAAAGTAAACAAGCTAGATCCGGAAGCTAAAGTGATTTTATAGCTTATAGAACATAATGAGAATCACACATCTTATTTAAGTGCTTTCTTACTAGAGGAGCTCCATAATCACTTATAAATCCAATGTAATTATTTCCTTACTTTTCTTTCGTTGCTGCTCCATAAGATTTCAAAGAATGCATATCTCTAAAGTTCACTCTTAATTAAATACATTCATCCTAATAATACCTAGAAATACCCATATTAATCTTTTTAAAAGGCAGTGACGTTATAGAGTCAAAATGTCCTTGTGAATAATTCATATCTTTAGAGATGGTCTCATTTATTTTGACTGTGTCTATATTTTATGATTGCTTATGTAGCATTTTCAACTTTAAAATTCATGTCAATGAATCCTTCTGAATACCAGCTGCCATCTCAGTTAAATCTTAAATAGACAAATTGCTCATATTTCATGTACAGTTATTCTTGAAGAAGCTTCATCAAAGTGGCATTATGCCCTGTTTTACAAGTATGTTATATTTTTTCTACAGGAAAAAAAAAAGGAAAACTTGGCATTTGTTGATCAGGAAGCACAAATGCTGGTTTCTTTTGGCTATTTTTTTACTTTCTTCCTAAATACTCAGGGGTCAATAGCAAATCTATGAGAAGGGATTTTATGTAACCCATATCAACTTTCTCATTGTGATCCCTGCTTCTACTATTATCTGCTGCTGGTTTAAGCCATTCTTACTTGTACTTTGATTATTTCAGACTCTCACTGTTCTCTCAGTGACCAATCTCAGCCCTTCCAATTTATCTACGTGCCTAGAAATCAGGGCTGAATCAAGAAGTTCATCATGCTCCCAGGTACATGGAGGTGCACAAATAGCTGTAATATACAAAAGCTAGCTGACTGCAATTTTATATTCTGAACTAGAAGGGCTGGAGGGAAACACCATTTCTTTTCAACTATGGAAAACAAGAAAAATAATCTGTAACGGCAATTCTAGAATTAAAGAGAAACAAAATTCCTATTGGTTATGGTGGAATGTAGGCTCTAAGATAGGTGAAGAGTAGCATTTCAACAATCTCTCACATACACAGTGTGATCAGAGAGTAATCATATATACTTTGGTGAAAGGATGGAGTGAGGATATGAAATAGTTCCCAATAAACACATATGAGAGCAGTCGTTTTAGGATTTGACATCCCCAAGCCTTATAATGTCTTTTGATGATTTTTATTATAATATCCCTTAAAAATAAGTTCTGCCAATAAATAACAGGTTACTAAAGTTTTCAGAATGAATAACAAAGGTTGATATCATCTGTTAACAAAATACTCATCTCCAAAGTAACATCTGTTGAAGTCATTTAAAGCATCATGAGAAATACTTGATTATACAGCAGAAATAAACCACAAGTGAAGGGCTGAGGGATGACATCAGTCATAGACTTGTTTTTTTGATGCATATCAGAAAAACAACAAATTTGAAGTATTTAAATAGAGAATGTTATGTCTATAACATAACGGGTACTCTGCTACCCACTATTTCACATTAACATATATTTAACAATTTTCATTACCTGACAGAGCTCAGAAGACATGTGGATGTGATCTTGTATGATCAGGACTACTATCCTGTCAAATAATCGTTTTTCTTCTTACTAATGCCCCAAAGGTTTCAACAAAGAAAGAAAGAAAGAAAGAAAGAAAGAAAGAAAGAAAGAAAGAAAGAAAGAAAGAAAGAAAGAAAGAGATAAAGAGAGAAAGAGAAGAAAAGAATAAACCACTTTCTGATGAAAATAGCTACATTTTAAAATGGGTAAATTGTTTCCACTGAAATATTTTATGTTAAAGCAGTACGTCTCTTAAATTATATACATGGTAGATTTTATGTTTCTATAAATAAGGGTCATAAACAATGTACACATACATATCTTTGTATATTAAATGCAAGTTTCAAAATTACACCTCATTTCAAGAGGCACAATAAATATGTGGTTAACAAGTTAGACTGAACCAGGGTTCCTTAGTTTAGATCCTTTCTCTATCACTTTCTAGCTATGAAGCTTTGGACAAGTTATTTCAAAAACACTGTGCTTCAATTTTCTGATATATAAAGTGGAAATGACAGTATTTTCTCCTAGAGGGTTGATGTGAGGATTAAATGGACTAATATATATAAATTTCCTACCACAGTACCTGGTACATAGTAAGGTTGTCAAAATTTTAGATATTATAAATTTTAGATATTATAGTTATTATTATACTTATGTTCAAAGAACATTCATGTAAACAGGAACAATATTGATGCTTCTGGTTATCATGATAAAGTAGTAACGACTTGACAATCTAGCATTGATTATAAAAATGCTTTGGCAAAATAAATAATTCAATCACTCAGTGTTTGTATTTAGTATTATAGTTAGTAATTTCTGTTAGCATACGTTGTCAAGAAATAATGAAGAGGATTTTTTTTGTTTGTCCTTGAATTTAGGATTTGTGGCTGAATTTGCTAACTGCACATTTTAACAAATATTACCCTTTGATATAATAGGAAATACAACTTTACATGATTATAACTTCATTCATCTTAACACAAGTGCATTTGGAAATAGGTTTTAAACATCAAAAATGGTTATTTTTGCATAAATAAAAGAATTCATTTTAGAAAGGTTACTTTAAAATCTATAACCTATAGATCAAAGATCTGTTCTTCCCAATGTTACCATTTAAATTAGTTCCAACATTGGGTAACATCATAGTTTGAATGAAGATTAATTACTTACATTTATAATTACCAAACATCTATTTTTTCTACATATTAAAATGTCTAACTCCACTGGATTACTAGTACTCCTTATCATTCAGTGGGTATTGATAGTCATTCTGCAGACCCAGAAACCATTCAATGGCACTGAAAAGTTCAAAAATCTAACCTGGGTGTTTTTTAAATCTATTTAAAATTAATCAAGAAAAAATGATAGCCATGTCTAAATCTAATATATATTTTAACATACAATTTATATAAATTCATATGCAAATGGACAAAGCAGTTCTAGGCTATTGACATTTAGCACACAGGACTTCTCCAGGTTAAAGAAGTTTATTCTTTTCTTGGACATGGCTCATATTTTTCCAGATCAGAGGATGGATAACAATAATAAATTCCTCATAAAAATTTTTCTCTTAGCCAGTTCTCATCTCTCTTCCTGTCAGCAATCCGATTGTATTTTCCCTTGAGTTTTGTGTTATAGTGTTAGATGAGAGATGTCAGAATCCATTAGCACCTCATGTAGAGAGTTCTTTTCTGGTTTCAAATAAAAAGAAGTGAATGTGGATAAGGTTAATTTTCCTACCTCAGAGCTAAATCAAGTGATAGGAAGCAATAGGAAGAGATAAGAGGAAAATATTGAAAGAGATAGTAGAGGGCAAAATTTTATCTGATAGAATCCCCCATATTATGTGACTGCATAACAAAATTTTATACTATTCATTTCTAATCTTGGAAAAATGTTATCAGTAGGATTCATGTTCATCTACTAGCTCCCCATTTTCTCACCCTTAGAGAACAACGACATAGCAGTGATAGCCTGATGTTCCAAACATTTTTGTCAAAATATGATTGCTTTGAAACTCCTCGCAGTTTGGGGGCACTAAGAAGCCATCTTCTGTGAAATAATAATTCAGGTAATTTTAACATATTAATTAATACTATACTTAATATAACTATTATAAATGTTAGACATAAAAATCATGAATAAAATGTACAATCATTCACATGTCAGATAACTGCAAAGTAATACAAAAAGAAACCTGTCAATTTACCCATGGCAAACCATAATTTCAAGTTTTTCATTAATAACCTTCCCTCCCTCCCTCCCTTTCTTCCTTCCTTCCCTCCATCCCTCCTTTCTTTTCTTTTCTTTCCTTTCTTTACTCTTTTCTCTTTTGTTTTCTTTTCTTTTACTTTTCTCATTCTCATTCTCTCTCTCTCTCTCTCTCTCTCTCTTTCTTGAGACAGGGTCTAGAATATAGTGGTGCAACCACATCTCACTAAAGCCTACAGATTCAGCTTCCCTGGGCTCAAGTAATCCTCCCACCTCAGCCTCCCAAGTAGCTGGGACAGGCGTGAGCCACCATGCCTGGCTAATTTTTGATCTGTGGAGACAGGGTTTTGCCATGTTGCCCAAGCTGGTCTAGAACTCCTGAGTTCAAGTGATACACCCACTTCAGCCTCCCATTAATAATTTTTAATTGTGCATTTGTTTTGCTATTATATTGTACTATGCAATACAAATTGTAAAGGGCCATAAGTTACCTTTGTCATTCCTATAGATAGGGAGGAAAAGTCGTTTTACTTCCTTTAGGGATACAATACCTCAGTGAACATGATACAACTAGAATGTAGTGTGAAAACATTGTCACATTGTACTTGTGAAGTCATCACCCAATCTGATGAATATAATACAACACAAATATATGTTTATACATATCCGTTATTCTTCCTTCATTTCTTAGAGCTGGCATTTGAAGGCAGAAGTAAATATAGTAAAAAGATATATGAATATTAATGAAATGTATAATTACTGCAAACTCATTTACGACTTCTGGAGAACACTAAATTATAAAATAAATTTTTGGTACTTTCGCATGAGTGGTGCTAAAGAACAATAATCAACTCAATAAAATTTACCCACCATTGCAATCTTTACCAAACATCTTTATCTTTTATTCAAACTAATAGTAGTGCCAGCTTTAGAATAATGGTAACTAGCATTAAACATTGTGTTATCAAATAAATAAAAAAATACGGAGAGTTTTCAGAGCTAACGAGATTATTTAAAAAAAATAAAAATCATGCCCTCAATAACACTAGTGTTGTGAAAGGGGAAAAAAAAGGTAGAATAAGTAGAGAGGGCAGAATAAAGACAGTTAAAAAGCGTCATTTTAGTCTTCAAGAAGCATAACATTGAGTGAGGCAAATAAAATTACAAGAATGTAGAAAAGTTGAATGTTTAAAGTGATAAAGTATATTTCAATATAATGATACAAAGCAGCCTATTATAAATGATTTTTATATATGAATGATATAGGAATTTGCAAGTTAATGAATAATAATAAATAAATGATATCAGCAGCAGCTATATATTATTAGAAGTCCAGCATCATTTTGTAAGGAAAAGTATTATACCTTAAGATTCTCTTTCACAGCTTGTCTCCTGAAGATAGTGTTATGGCTTTCTATTTCATGAGCTATCCAGACTAGGCACTGCAAATTTCTTTTAAAAAGCGTCAAATATATTGGTAGTTGTGCTAAGTGTAAAAATGTCTAGATCTGCAGCGATTCAGATAACCTACACTCCTGGCTGGATTCAGTCATAGTTTACAGTAGCCAATTATCTGTCTGTACCAAGATGTTCCATGGTTCTAGGTTTGATTGTATACTGTTCCATCCACCTCTGCCACTCCCTGCCAGATTGACAGTCCAATTAACACATGGCGTGTCTACAGACTATAGTAGGCAGTCAGTCATATTTTCTGCTCTTCCCAGAGCCCAGAAAAGACAGCTCCAACAAGACTTTTTTTTGGGGGGGTGGGGGGGCGGACAGTCTTGCTCTGTCACCCATGCTGGAGTGCAATGGCGGGATCTCCACTCGTTGCAACCTCCCACCTCCCGGGTTCAAGAGATTCTCCTGCGTCAGCCTCCCAAGTAGCTAGTATTATAGGCTCACGCCACCAAGCCCGGCTAATTTTTTGTATTTTTAGTAGAGATGAGGTTTCACCATGTTGGCCAGGCTGGTCTCGAACTCCTGACCTCCTAATCTGCCTGCCTCGGCCTCCCAAAGTGCTGGGATTACAGGTGAGAGCCACTACACTCTGCCCCCAAAAGACATTTGTATGGTATGTTTTCTTCACTAAGAATTCTGGATACCACCCCCACATGTTTTCCTCCCACCTATTATCTTTTGTGGCTTCCTCCTAATATTCCTGACTTCTAAATGTTGAATGGCCCAAGGTTACAGACTAGTCCTTGAGTTTGTCTTCTTTTTTACCTGTCACTCCCCAGGGACTTCATCTGGGCTTATGATTAAAATATAGTCTAGATGGTAAGACTTCTTAAATTATTTCTCCTACTAAGATTATCCCCTACACTTCAGAGATGTATTATCATCTCTATTCAATATCTCCACTCAGATATCTAATAGGAACCACAAATTCAGAATGTCTAAAACCCCTCTTATTTCTTGTTCCCCACAGCCAGCATCAGGTTTTCATGCGGTCAGATATTTTCATCTCAGTTAACAGAAAGTCTGTTCTTCTAGTTCCTCATGCCACATCTTTAATGAAATCTTTGATGCCCCTCTCTCCCTCACACCTTCCATTTGGTCAGTTCTACCTTCAAAATATATCTTGTCAACAGCGTAACCCATTTATCATCGTCTCTCATCTAAATGATGCAATAGCTTCCTATTAAGTTTGCCTTCTTTTCTTTTCTTCTCTTTTCTTTTTTTTTTTTTTCCTTGAGACTTTCAGTTAATTTTCTACAAATTAAACTGAATGCCTCTTTTGAAATGTAAATTGAATTATGTCATCAGATAGAAGCCGTCAATTGTCTTCACAGTTCATCTGTGGAATAGCCATAATAGTTACCTTGACTCTCAATATATGGTTCTTTTATCACACTGATCTCATCTTTTAAAACTCTCTTCCCCTTCACTTACCTCCAATTGTATTATCTCCTTGCTACAGCACAATAAGGTCTTGTGGTCTTGGCTTTCACTGGGCCTCGGCTTGAATGGCCTCCCTCAGTCCAATATCTGCGCGGCTGCTTTCCTTGCTTATTTCACTGTTTAATTCTAAAGTCACTATCTCAGTGAAGTCTTTTGTGGTCATGCTATCTTAAAGTTTACTTATCACTTAAAATTTACTTTCCTCCCTTCCTTACTATATTTTATCCATAGCACTAATTAAGAAGTTATATATTTTCATGTATTTATCCTTCTTATGGGGTAGCTCCTCCATTAGAATGTTCTTTGTATGGGGGTGTATATATATATATATATATATACACCAAATATATGTGTGTATATATATATATTTGGCTAGGGTAGAGGACTGCTGTTCACTATTACTAGAATCTAGAAAAGTGCCAGGCATATAGCACTCTATAAACATTTATTGACTAAATTGATGAGAGATCTTAACAAGTATATTAGTTAAGACACAGACTGCTGAAACAAAAGACAAAAATAAAATGGTGTTTAAAGAAAAAAAACCACCTCCGGCCGGGCGCGGTGGCTCATGCCTGTAATCCCAGCACTTTGGGAGGCCATGGCAGGTGGATCACGAGGTCAGGAGATCGAGACCATCCTGGCTAACATGGTGAAACCCCATCTCTACTAAAAAAATACAGAAGAATTAGTCTGGTGTGGTGGCGGGCGCCTGTAGTCCCAGCTACTCCGGAGTCTGAGGCAGGAGAATCGCATGAACCCAGGAGGTGGAGCTTGCATTGAGCCAAGATCACCCCACTGCACTCCAGCCTGGGCGACAGAGCAAGACTCCTTCTCAAAAAAAAACAACAAAAACAAAAACAAAAACAAAAAAAGTCCATTTCTTTCTTTCATGTAGAAGATCACTCAGAGGATACAGAAATACTAGTTCAGTTTGACAGTTAGTGACTGATGCTGTTTCTGATTGCTCTATCACCTTCAACATCTTGGCTTCATTTCATGTTCTAAGATACTCTCACAATTATTATTTCTGATTTACAGTTGCAGGGAAGAAAGGAAAAAGGAAATGTAGGGCATGACCTCCTTTCTCTTCAAGAGCACGATCCAGAAGTTACACACTTTATGTTTACTCATGTCCTATTGGAAATAACAGGCACAAAATACACCTAACCACAAGAGAGGCTTGAAAATATAAACTTATTCTAGGTTACTATATACCCAGCTTAAAAAAGAAAACGGTGAAAATTGTTATTGGATTAAAAGAGGCAACAGTCTGCCCAAACTCTTAACTCCTAACCCTACATCAAGCACACTGGTTGACACCTAAGGTAAGGTAAGTCAGTCCACAATCTGACTGGACAAGTCTGTAAATAAACCTCACAATAAGTTCATTGTAGGCCAGGCACTGTGGCTCACGCATGTAATCCCAGCATTTTGGGAGGCCAAGGTGGGCGCGTCACCTGAGGTCAGGAGTTCGAGACCAGCCTGGCCAATTTGGCAAAATCCTGTCTGTACTAAAATACACACACACAAAAAAAAAAAATAGCTGGGCGTGGTGGTGCGTGCCTGAAATCCCAGCTACTTGGGAGGCTGATGCAGGACAATTGCTTTAACCCAGGAGGCAAAGGTTGCAGTGAGCCAATGTCATGCCATTGCACTCTAGCTTCGGTGACAAGAGTGAAACTCTGTTAAAAAAAAAAAAAAAAAGTTCATTGCCAACACATTGATAAGCTTATATATCTATGAATTTCCAACTCCTACAATACAAAAAAAAAAAAAAGTCCTTAAAATAGGCAATGATCTCTCCTTCTCAGGCCCACTATACCTGAGCTCACCTAAGTGTGCCAATCTTTTATCCTTACAATCAACTCCTAATTAGCATGTAACTTATCCTTTTAGGAAACTGCATATGCAGTAACACCAGCAAAATCTGTTTAATTTTGTTTTATCTGTTCCAGGCATTTGAACCCTACTTCGACTTCCATTTCAGCCTCTGGTTCCTCTTCCACCCCTCACTTTTCCCTACTCACAAAAATCTCATACTGATTTTGGTAGAAGACAAACACAAAGTAACCTGCCCTGTGCCTGGGCCTATATATTCCCCTCTCTCTTCTTCTGACAACTTTACCATCATATTGCAAAGTACAGCCAGGATATATCCTGGTGATGAATGGCTTGGACTATTATGAACCATCTATAGAGTAGACAATTGGGTGAAGAGAATTGATTGATTGATTGATATTTTAGGAGGGAAATTAAGCTTAAAAGGAGATGAGTTATAAAGGTTTCCAATAAAGCATTTCTGAATGATAGTAGCAAGATTTGACTCAAAATCAAGTATTAGTACTTTACTTTGCCTCATATGTGTCAACAGATACTAATTTGCTTTGACAAATACAGGATGCCAAAATGCACCAAAAATACACACATATACGCAAACAAGTCGAACTGATTTCTTCTGTACTTAGTTGTATTGCCAAGACTACTTTTTTATAATTACAAAAAAATAATAATAATAAGCCACCTAGAAGTTTGTTGGGGAAAAGATTGGTGGAAATTTTCTTTTTTCCTTTCTTTTCTTTTCTTTTTTTATTTTGGAGATGGTGTCTTACTCTGTCTCCCAGGCTGGAGTGCAATGGTGCGATCTTGGCTCACTGCAACCTCTGGCTCCCAGGTTCAAGAGATTCTCCTGCCTCAGCCTCCCAAGTAGCTGGGATTACAGGCACCTGCCACCATGCCCAGCTAATTTTTGTATTTTTAGTAGAGTCAGGGTTTCACCATGTTGGCCAGGCTGGTCTTGAACTCCTGACCTCAGGAGATCCACTCACCTCTGCCTCCCAAAGTGCTGGGATTACAGGAGTGAGCCACCTAGCACAGCCTGGAAAATTTCTTAATTGATAACCAATCATTCATTTATAGAAGTGGACAAAAATAGAGTGATGATAAATAGCAAAGACCTGAAAAAATTGAGAAGAAAATAAATTTTCCTAAACTTCTTCAAACTTTGGTTTCCCTTTATAGAAGAGGTATAATGAAATTATCAAAATAAATTACCATACATTTGTGACAATAGTCCAAGGAAGACCTTTGAAACAGTATTAGACATTTAATGGCTCCCTTGGTGCTCTAGACACTGGGCCCCTCCCACTTCCCAAAAGAACTTGCAGAATCAATTATCATCTACTTCTCCAATAATTAATTACCTCTTTCCTTCTTGTTCTTCAAACTCTCCCTTTACTAGATTTTGCTTTCAGCACATAAAATTGTTCAAACTTCTTTTCCATGCATAAATTGCAAAATTATTTAGAAAGACCTTGTAACTTTTTCCCTGAATGCTGAAGCATATTGAAAAGCTCTTTCCTTACACCTCTTCTCATTCATTCCTAAGCCCAAAACCACCTTGCTTCTACTAGGACCACTTCACCAAACTCCTCCCGAAGTTAGGTTTTATTGTTCGTTTGTTTGAGAGGAGTCTTCGCTCTGTTGCCCAGACTGGAGTACAGTGGTGTGATCTCGGCTCCCTGCAAGCTCCCCCTCCCAGGTTCACGCCATTCTCCTGCCTCAGCCTCCGGAGTAGCTGGCACTGCAGGCGCCCGCCACCACGCCTGACTAATTTTTTATATTTTTTAGTAGAAATAGGGTTTCACTATGTTAGCCAGGATGGTCTCAATCTCCTGACCTTGTGATCCGTCCGCCTCGGCCTCCCAAAGTGCTGGGATTACACCCAAGTTAGTTCTTTTATTGCCAAACAAAGGGTTTTTACCCTTCATCTTATTGGACCTCTCTGTAACATCCAACACTGTAGATCACTTACCTCTCTTCTTAGTCTTCTCCACATGAATTTTGGGTACACCACCATTTACTACTTTGTGTAGAAAAAGTAGTGGTCCTCATCTTCTTCTCAGTATTTATCTCCCTATCTCTTAATTGTTGTGCCTACTGCCCATTCCCATATAATATATGGAGGTGTTTCATATGCTGTGGCCCAGAGAAGCTAAACAGTATTCAACTGTTTTTTATGTGTGGCCCAAGACAATCTTCTTCTTCAGATGTGGCCCAGGGAAGCCAAACAGTGTTCAACTAGGTCACATCCGAAGAAGAAGAATTGTCTTGGGCCACACATAAAATACACTAACACTAATGAGAGCTGATGAGCTAAACAAAAGGTCTGTGCAAAATGTTCGTAATACTTGCCGCCGCAGATAAGCAAAAAAGTCCTCATTCAAAGGGTTGGAAGCCCGTATTACCATTTGTTCTCCTCTTCCTAACAATCCCTCTACATGAAGCAATTTAAAGTCCACTCCGCCTGCTCAGTTTGTCTTTTCTGTTAGGTTTACCAAGAGCATGGACTCCCAACACCCTTCCTCCTGACCCACCCTGAATGGAGGTTTCCAGGGTGACGGGTGGGCTTTATTGTCTCCTCGTGAGCACCTGGGCCATTTCCAAACCCTGCCAGACTAAGGGGTGAAATGCACTGATGAGAAATGACCCCGAGAGCATAATGTGTCCCTGCTCCATACCCATGATTCAGGGGCTGCTGGCCACTGTCACCATCTCCTAAGACAAACACACCAGGAGAGGTACAACAGAGAGTAGTGGTTCTCAACGTACTGTCTTTGAGTCATGTAAAAGATTCATCAGCGTCACCCACAAAGATGTCAGAAATGCCGATTCTCAAGTCCCGCCCCATATCTACCGTATAAGTGACTGTGAAGATAGGGCTCAGCAAACCGCATTTTAAGCATACCATTACACGAATCAGATGGAGGCCCAAGTTTGAGAAATACAGCTGTAGAGTATCAGATACCTGGCTTAAGAGCCAGTGTGCTAGCTCTGGACTCACTAAAAACAGCCTTGGGGAATATTACTGGAAACACACTCTTATCTGGTGCCCCGTCTCCAGAATCATCTATTTACTGAGGCAGGCACAGGACACTGGAGTTTCTCCTTGCTAATGCACTATTTCATTTGTTTTATCCCATTCTGTTTAGTGCTTGAACAATCTCTTGTATACTTTTGGTCTATTCCACTTGTAATTTCAGACATTCTGTTTCTTCATTTACAATACAATATTTCTTCATTTCCTTGTCACTCCAAATATAATGATATTTTAAAAATATTATAGTTAAAGCACAGACTGCTATGTAGAACCATAAAACGTGTAGTCAGCAAATGCACTTAAACCTATAGAGTTGAAAATACATAAATTTAGAAGCTTGTATTTCAGTATGAAAGAATCTAGATAAAAATAAAATATAAATTTGTCATAATGGAAGGAGAAAAACTGTCAGTTTTGAAACTGCATAAAAGGGTGAGATATATATTATTTAAAGTTGCACTAAAATTTCTTATGTTCAACTTGCACAGTTTCTTATTTCATCTCCACAGGGCTTCCACAGTGAAAATCTAGAAGCTGTCTTGTCATGAGAGGGTGTTTCAGTGACATCTATATTTAACGCTCTAAGGCAAAAACATATTTCCAAATATGCTTTCCAAAAATAAGTTTAATTTTAAAAAAAATTTTTTGAGATAGGGTCTTGCTCTGTCATCCAGGCTGAAGTGCAGTGGCATAATCATAGATTACTGCAGCCTTCAATTCCTGGGCTCAAGCCATCTTCCCCGCTCAGCTTCCTAGTTTTTGCAGAGAGAGGGTTTCATTATGTTGCCCAACCTGGTCTCAAACTCCCAGCCTCAAGCAATCCTCCTGCCTCAGCCTCCCAAAACACTGGGATTACAGGCTTGAGCTACTGTACCCAGCCAGATTTAAATATTCTAAAATAATAGATTGTTTTAATTTTTAATTATCAAAGTTAAACATATTTAAATTAGATATAACAATTTGGTGCTTTTTTATTTACTGGAAAAAAGCATACTTTACATAACTAGTGGGTAACATAAGGAATATAAGAATAAGAGGCAAAGTCAATATAGAGAAAACGAAGATGTCAAGCCATTAGATATAATGCCTAAAAGTTTCTGATGGCTCACACTCATTACCTGTATTTTAACCTAATGTATAATTTGTGAAACTTTAAAAAAAAAAAAAAGTATTTAATTTAGATGTTTTTGTACTTAATGTAAACATCTTTCCACCAGCAGTTTGCAACTAAACACCAATATAATTATCAATATAATTATCAAAATCAATATAATTATCAAAAAATGACAGTTAAAAAAAAAACCCAGTCCAAGTAAGACAGTTAGACATTTACAAGGTATGTCTAACAATTTCGCCACCTAAAATGCTACATAAAATCAGTTTCGTCTTACAGTCAATCAGAATACAAGAATTACAAGCAAAGGACTGAATCATAAAATACTGTATTATAAACATGTCACTAGAAAAATTTAGATTAAAATATGCTTCAAGATACTAAAATATGATCTTTATTTACAAGATGTCTTAAATCCAGAGGGAAATATTACTAAATATTTCTACATTACATTAATAATTAAATTATTAAAAATAAACTTTTAAAAAATGAACTCAACCAAAGATAACATGCGCTACACTATGACATCAAAAACTAGGAATAAGGCTGGGCGTGGCAGCTGACACCTAGAATCCAAGCATTGTGGGAGGCTGAGGTGGGTGGATCAACTGAAGTCAGGAGTTCGAGACCAGCCTGGCCAACATGGTAAAACCCCATCTCTACTAAAAATACAAAAATTAGCTGGGCGTGGTGGTGCACGCCTGTAATCCCAGCTACTTGGGAGGCTGAAGCAGGAGAATTGCTAGAACCTGGGAGGTGGAGATTGCAGTGGGCCTAGATCGTGCCATTGCACTCCAGCCTGGGCAACAGAGCAAGACTCCTTCCCCCTCAAAAAAAACACACACACACACACACACACACACACACACACACACACACACACACACACAAAAACAAATAAAGAAACAAAAACCTGGGAGTATACAGATAATAGTCCTAATCCCCTCACTTCTCTGATAACTAAACCACCCTGTTTTAAAGTCTTTGTGTATGGTTTTCTCGGTCATTTAAACATTTTCAAAAGCTTGAATAGAATTTTTTTAACGCCACAAGAGAAATTATGAGAAACAGAACAAACCAACCCATAAAGTAAAAGTACTAAGAATCTCAAAACCTAAGAAAAATGTGTTCCATATTTGTAGTTCTATAATATTTTAGGACATCTGTAAGTATATGGTTGTTTCCCTGGAAAGTGTTAGTGAAGCCCAGGTATTTACATCTGAACATTACTTTTTTATCTAGAATCTCTCCAAGAAAATTTGTAAAAACTGACAAATACCAACATCAATAAATAATTATCTAACTCCCTTATTAAGTATTCTTTTAAAGACACATTTTCCGTGATTTTTTTTGTAAGTTTTGTATTTTTCACCTAGGATAAATGATGTCATATCCACTCTATCCCTTCTCTTAAAAATCATTTGAATTCAACCAATATGAACACAAGAGATTTATAAATTTACCTTGCTTAAACCATCAATAGCAGAACTACAGTCAACTCTTTTTAATGCTGTAGAAAATCATTCAACCTCTAAAGCATTTCATATCAGAGACCAAGCATTTATCTTTCAATTGTTATCACAGAAGACAAGCCAAATATTATCATAAATGACAAATCATGTCTCTAGAGATGACAGTTCTGTATAGTTTTTTAAAGACATGTCTTAGCATGTTAAGATCTTTAAGATTATACAGTTACAGTTTATGAAATAGATAACTATCAAAAGTTATTTATTTTAATCTCCTTTAAAAAGTCCTTAGCATTTGAAGGATATTTCTGAATGTTGAAATTTAGAGACTATATTACTTTCATTTGACTACTGTAATAAATTACCAAAGGCCCTAGGTGGCTTGAAACTAGAGATGTATTCTTATTCAGTAGTGGAGGCCAGAAGTCAGAAATCAAAGTGTTGGGCCGGGCGCGGTGGCTCACGCCTGTAATCCCAGCACTTTGGGAGGCCGAGGCGGGCGGATCACAAGGTCAGGAGATCGAGACCACGGTGAAACCCCGTCTCTACTAAAAATACAAAAAAAATTAGCCGGGCGCGGTTGTGGGCGCCTGTAGTCCCAGCTACTCGGGAGGCTGAGGCAGGAGAATGGCGTGAACCCGGGAGGCGGAGCTTGCAGTGAGCCGAGATCGCGCCACTGCACTCCAGCCTGGGCGACAGAGCGAGACTCCGTCTCAAAAAAAAAAAAAAAAAAGAAATCAAAGTGTTGGCAGAAGCTAGGGGAAGAGATCCATTCTTTACCTCTCTCTTAGCTTCGGATAGCTGCCAGTAAACCCTGGCATTCCTTGGCTTGTGACCACTTCACTTCAATCTCTGCCTCCATCTTCACACTTTCTCCTTCTTCCGTGTCCCTCCTCTGTGTGTCTCTTATATATACATATGCCATTGGATTTGGATAATCAAGGATGGCCTCCTCTTCTCAAGGTCCTTAATGCCATCTGCTAAAATCCTTTCTTCCAATCAAGATAACATTCCCAGGTTTGAGGTATTTGACATGGACGTATCTTTTTGGGGACTACCATTCAATCCACTGAAGAGACTAAACATTATCATTATATAAACATTTTCATTATTGTCTATAGTAGGCAAAATAATGACCTCTCACATATGTCCATATCCTAATTCCAGGAATATGTTACATTACAATGCAAATGGGATTTTGCCAAACTGGTTAAAATAAGGATCTTGAGATAGAAAGAGTATTTGGGTTATTCAGGTGGGTCCAATGTAATCATGAGGATCATTTGAGGAGGAAGGCCGGAGGGCCAGCATGAAAGATGTAAGGATGGCAGCAGAGGTCAGAGTGGTGGAACTTGGATCCAAGGGATGCCAGTAGCACCTAGAAACTGGACAAGGCAAGGCAAGGGTTTCTCCTGCACGTCCCTGGATGTAACACAGCACTTGAGTTTAGACTCATCAGACCAGCTGTAGACTTCTGCTGCCAGAACTGTAACATAATAAATTTGTGCGTTTTAAGCCATGACATCTGAGGCAATATGTTACAGAGTAATAGGAAGCAAATGCACTGTCCAGCATTCTTTTGTAAAGCAGATAACCAGTAGTAGATGTCTTTAAGAACACAGCCTGATTACTGTGGTCAGATAGATAGTTGGGGCTACCTAACAGAGAAGAGTGAAGGAAAATCTATTTTATTTTTAATCATACGAGTTATCTTACTTAACTTGGGTTTAATTCTAACATAATTAGTAACTAGAAGCTTGTTTTGCTTTCCCTTGGCTTCTAAATGATGCCTGTGATTCATGCGGCAAGAGGACAGGCATTTCATGGGACATTCTCAGAAGTCTTTCCCCTATTAGTAAGGTTGTGTCCAACATTTTCTATCTCTGTTTAAAACTATAAAATAAATTGCTATAAATATCACTTGAGAGTATTAGGCAGTCAATAAATTTCAAACAGAATCTGCTGTTCTTCAAAATAAGCACAGTCGACTAATATAAAAATTAATATGTTGGTGTAGGCATGCTATATTTATTATGCTTTGCCTTATAACTTGTATAACTTTTACACCTTTTTTTTCCTTTCCTTTCCTTTCCTTTTTTTTTTTTTTTTTTTTTTTTTTTGAGACAGAGTCTTGCTCTGCTGCCCAGGCTGAAGTGCAGTGGCATGATTTTGGCTCACTGCAAACTCCATTTCCTTGGTTCAAGTGATTCTTCTGTCTCAGCCTCCCAAGTAGCTGGAACTACAGGCATGCATCACTAAGCCTGGCTAGTTTTTTTTTTTTTTTTTTTGTAATCTTTGTAGAGATGGGGTTTCGCCATTTTGGCCAGGCTGGTCTTGAACTCCTGACTTCAGGTGATCTGCCCGCCTCAGAATCCCAAAATGCTGGGATTACAGGCATGAGCCACCCTGTCTAGTGTTTGATAACTCGTACACCTTTTATTTAAATTTTCCTGAAGCAAAAACTAGATATTTGGGGGTGGAAGCATTGTTAGTGGGGGGCAAATGGCAAGGAGTACTGATATTAATAAACTAGTTTCTCAATTTAATTTTTATTTGCTATTATTTTTCCATTTCAGTATCGTTTTAATAGCATGAAAATTGTCTGGGTAGTTGTTCAGATTATGGCTTTACCAAATATGATTGTTTTTTGCCTGTTTTATTGAGGCATCACAAACTTTAATTTTATTTTTAAAGTTATATTCTGAAGGTTATCAAAAGTATTCAAAGGCCTTCAAAAGTCATATTTACCATTAATTAGAATATCCTATTACGTCGTTGCATATAGTTCTTCAGTCGTTATTATATTCCCCACATTGCTCTATTATAGGAGATTTCCTTAAAAGTCATGTAAAAAGATATAACTATTTAGCAAGTTTACCTTCCTAGCTTGAATTATTTCTCAGTTTCATTTTATTGACTTTTTCTTAGTGCATTGGTCAGCATTATTCAATACCTTATTCCCAGTTCTATTTAGAGTTTCCAGATCCATGAAGTGAAAAAGATTGATCCCAACACTGATCTTGACTTTTTACTTCAAGTGGAACTTAAGAAAATACTTTTAAGATGCTGTTGTTGGCTTACATATAAATATATACAAAATATGTGTTTAACATATTAAATATTACATTAATAATTATATATTTTTATA
The DNA here is from genome assembly GCF_037993035.2 of Macaca fascicularis. Taxonomy (NCBI): domain Eukaryota; kingdom Metazoa; phylum Chordata; class Mammalia; order Primates; family Cercopithecidae; genus Macaca; species Macaca fascicularis. The sequence continues at coordinate 171,995,220 of NC_088379.1, forward strand.
CATAATTAGTGACTGATTTAAATTTTCCTGAACATAGTATTATGTCTAGATGAAAAGTAAAAAGACCATTTGTCTTGTCATTTATCTTCAAAGTCTAAAAATGCATACATAGAAAATGTCCTGTTTTAAGCCTTTATATCCACTAGCATTCAAAATATACAAAAGATTTGGAAAGTTTTAAGAGATGACAATGTTCAATTTTAAAATGTAGCACACATGGGAGGAAAAAAGTAATTCCCAGTCTTACCATTTGTAATAGAAAGTGCATAGATCTAAAAGAATAATTTGGGATTGTCATCAGTGGAAGATAATAGTTTTAACCAGATTCAATCACAAGTAGTTGTAATCTTTCTCACTGTTCAGCATCTCACTGGAGTGAGTTCACCTGTCTTAGCAGCCTATGAACACTCTGACCACCAATGTACTATATGAGTCATATTGGAAATGCACTGGAAATTCACGGCAGATCAAAATCCCAGCAAATACACAATGTTTCACCATTTTTTTCAACCTAGATATATTATTTATTGTCCTATATAAAATGTGTGTGTGTGTGTGTGTGTGTGTGTGTGTGTAAAATTGTTAGGCTGTTTTAATCCACCAGAAACTAAAACAAAAGTTTTAATGATTGACTGCTGAATAAAGCACTTGTCAATGGAATGATTGAATGAAAACACATCCATTCTCCAGTGTACATAATGCTGCTATAGGTGTCATTCCACTTCTGATTTGATCTGTCAATGAGCTAAAAAGGCAACCATATCCTTTCAATGTCCTACGAAGAATAGACCATTTTTTAAAAGTACATATAAAAACCCTCCCAAAGCAACAAACAATGAAGGGATACAAAGAATATCCCACCTTTTAGCTAATGTCCAAATATGCTTATTTTCATTTTTTTCCCCTCTACGGCAGTGGTTCTCAAAGTGTGAACTCCAAGAAAAGCAGTGTCAGCATCACTTGGAATCTTGTTGAAAATGCAAATCTCTAGGATTTCCATTGCTGAGAAGATGGCTCAGGGAGTGGTCAGTAGTTGTTTGATGAAAGACCTTGATTAAGTCATCTAATCCTGTGGCATCTCAGTTCTCTCACCCATAAAATTAACATATTTGATTATGGAAAAATCCAGCATTATAATTCTGGTAATAGGTAAACCACTTTGCCAAATACTAAATATAGGCAATTTTTATGTAAAATACTGTATTGGTCATAAATGCAGCCTCTTATTTCCCTTTCTCCTCCTTATGTGAGCACTTCTCTAAAGCAAATATGGACTGAGCAGGGAGAAAAATTGCATCTCCTCTGAAATATCTTGAGGCAATACATAAATAAGTAGATAAATTGCTAATAAAAATGCTCAGTGAAAACAAAAATCATAAATACAGACATTTTTTCCTAAGTGTTTCTCATCCATGGGATCCAGTGGAAAACAAAGAACCTGAGTTAATCAAATATCATATAAAATAAGTGTGGTTACGTTTCAAACTTAGTTTTGCATCTTTTAAAAAATTCAATATGAAGGGATAGAATAAATTTTAAAATCCATTATTATTATTTAAAAATTGAAAATCCTATTACTTTTACTGATTAATCCTTTGGACGAAATTTGATTTTTGCATATATGCTGTTTAAAATCTAAAATAAATTTTTAATTTATCTCAGTTATCAACTTAATGACACTTTAGCCTGACCTCATTTCTATATATCATTGATTCTTTCATAAAGGGGTACCACTTTGTATTTATTTTCTGACTATACAACTAACTCCTGCCCATTGTAGGTAATAGGCAGAATACAGAAAAAGGATGGGGTATAAAAGTTTTTAAAACACCAAAATCACAAAAATATTTACTAAAATACTTGGGCCTAAGTGTGTTTATTTTTCAAACTATTGCATTTTAAAATATGCCTAAGTTTTGATGCAAAAAATCTAATACCTGTGTATGTATTCAAATGTATTCAGCTGTTCTAATGTGACTCTTCTATTGGTTTTAAGCTAAGGTGGTCCTTCTCTATTAGGAGATCTAAAAATCAAATACTCATATTTTTCTACTAAGATATTAATGATGCCCCATTTTAATATCTAACATTTTAAATAATCTTTTAGTGTTGGTTTTAACTCTAATAATATTTCAAATTTATATTTTCCTTAATGACCAATTATCCGAGCACCACTTTATTAAAAAGTCACTTTTATTCAGTGATGTTAAATAACTAGAATACAAGCACCTTTCAGATCATTTCTTTATTTTTCATAGTATATACAGACCTAATAGGATCAGACATCATGAAGGAAGAAGGTTCTGGAATAGGGTATCATGAAAACCATGAAAACATTAGGTATTAACTTCAGACCATCTCTATTATCTCCACTATTTTTCCTTCAATGTTTAGTCCTATTTACTGAATTTCTGTCACTGAAAAAGATTATTCTTATAATTTCATAATTGTTTATATACATATATAGTATCATTTATTGGATATTTATATTGTCATTGAGAGAGATATATACAGAGACTTTTAGAGGTGAATGAAAAACAATAATTAGATACAGGATTTCATTTCTGTCTTCTTCCAGCCTTGGAAGAAGGAAGAGCTGCTTATACTTCATAGCCTAGAATTACTCTGTTCATTTTCCATCTACTTTAAGAGTTTAAAGAGAAAACCTATCTTTTGGATCCTGTAAATAAAAATATAAATAAGCTCATATCAAGAACACATAAGATTCGGAGAAAGGAGAAGTGAGACCTTGCTCCTTGCTGCATTCCCACTGATAAGGAAGAGTTGTCTAAGAAAAAGCCAATTTGCTTTGGGAAAGATACCATTAAAAATGTCACTGTGTTTTCAAAAAAGAAAAGAACAAATGGAAAAGTGGATAAAAGGAAATATATTAGAGGGAAGCTCTTATTTGAGACATTTTTATCCTCTAAACATTTACAGGAATCATTTGAAAAGGAAAAAATCATAAGACTAGAATAAATTAATGCAGTTCCATGATCTTCAGTTAGTATGATTTATAATTAAATTAATTCATTAAAATTTTAACAACAAAAAAATGTTAAACACTGCAGTGTCAAAAAATTTGTTGGAAGATAAGGGCAGTGAAAAATTTCACGTAATAGGATCAATTTTAGAAGACCTTATTACTAGGTTACTTTTCTCTGTAATATGAAGGGACTCGAGCAGAAGCCCTTCAATTCTACATCCATGTTTCATCTGTAAACCCATATAATAGATTCATTTAGTCGATGATTCATTTAAAATCATGTAAGAAAGCAGATAAGAAGCTGAGCGTGCAAATGTGAACATATAATTGCATCAAGCAACTTTTCAGAAGACATTTAGAAAATAATTTATGTGTCCATCACTGAATGTTATTTACTCAGCTGATACATATAAATTAACGAACTACACTAAAAAAAGAAATATTCAAAAATATCCATGTTAGATGTGTTATAAATATGGCCCAAATTTCTGTGAGAAATAATAATTTCTGGTAGAAAACATGGAAAGTAATTCTAGAAAAACTAGATTTAAAATTATTGCCAATCTGAAGGTTATGCTAGTATGAAATAGAAACATATGAACTAATAGAGCTGACATGTTGGGTAATAATTAATAGTTGATTTCTTGATATATTTTCAATATATAAAGTGCTTTTATTTCTCTTCAAATGGAAAATTGGAGGATGTGGCTACGAGAATCTTCCAAACAAAATGATTGAGGTTTTGTTAACATAATCAGCAATGGCTCATATTTTCACAAGAATTTTGTTAGTCAAAATTTCAGTAATTTTCCTGAATTTCATTTTAGAAAACCATTTCCATTCAAGGTAAAAAGAAATGTAAATAACGTCTCCATTATAGCTTATATCTTTCATCTCTCAGATGAGTACTCTAACTTAGCTGTGGAACTTCTAAATTCTAACCTTCAGAGGGGGAGGAAAACTTCTCTTGGCCCCTGCAATCCCATCAGGCTGACGCCAGAGGAGTTGGCCTCCTGACGAGCTCTATGGAAAGCAGTTTTAGCTCGTTGCTTAAGGTGGCAAGCTCTGATCAGCTCACGGATTTGGACCTCAGCCCCAATGATACCAGGAAAACGATGGCTATTTTATATTTTCCCATACCAAAATGCCAGTGTGGCAAATCTGGAAGCTCATATGAGATGTTGTATAGTCATAAAAAAAAAAGTCTTGGACCTCAGCCTCCTAATTTTTCCAGATGTCCTAGTGCTCATCTCTCACCAACAGAGTTGACTTGAAAGGTTATAAATAGAGCAAATGTTCCATGACACCACATTTCTAGTTTATCCTAATCTCTAATCACAATAGGGGAGGACCTAGTGCTTTTCCAACCATTACATTTAAAAGCATCGCAGCTCTAAAATCAGGGACCCTCTCCAAAATCAGGTGTCCAATTCAGCCTTAGAATGCAGTCATAAATGGGAATCTCCATACTTGCTTTTATTCTGCCGCTGCATTTTCCCCAATGGCAGCTGATTCAATAGGTCTGCTGTGTGTGCGCTTGTCCATCGGTCTTTGCTTGCACAACACAGGTGGCAGATAAATTTTATTACACCTCCAGAAAGTAGAGCAAAAAGATAGCAATGGAAAATAGGAAAGAAAAGATAGGTAAATTAGAGGGCAAATCCAGAAGTCCAACTTCTGAATAAAAGTACAGGACACATTCCACTGAGATAACGAAGGCAACAAATTATAAACTAAATAATCATAATGGAAGTATATCAGTTCCTAGATTGAAAAGGGCTACCTAGAACCCAGCACAACAGATTAAAAACTATAATAAGGCAAAATATTGTAATTAGAACAAAGAAAAGATCTGACTGTCTTTCAGAAAGCAAATGAGCTTATTTGCAAAAGAAAGAAATCAAATAGCTTTGGCTTTCTCAACAGCAACACTGGGAGGAAGATGTCAATGGCTTCTAAAGGAAAATTATTTCCAATTTAAAGTTTTTTTTACCCTGCCAAAATCTAGAATATACTTTATTGAAACATCAATTAAGTATGTGAGAAGAATAAAGGATTTTTAGGTAAGAAAAGTCTCAAAACTTTTGTGTTTAATAGACTCTTCTACAGGGAGCTGCTGGAAGAGGTCCCCAAGCAATATGAGCAAGTAAATAGCAGCCACAAAATAGAGAAAACTGAAGACCCAGTCAAAAGAATAGTCAAGGATGTCTCCAAAATGGTGGTGAGATGAGAACCCAGACTGGCAACCACACTAAGGCATAATAGGTTGATGCAGTAAGACTTAATTAGCAGGCATGCTATCACCATACTTTCATGCTAATGAAACTACTGGAAGCTATTCTTTCCTATTATAGTAGTAAATCCAAAAAGAGGCAGCCATGAGAAAAAAAAATCCATTAATATAAATAAGCAAATGAATTATAATATGACAAAGAGTGTCTTAGAATGAGAGTCAGATAACAGCAACACAGATAGAAAGGATATAGTTATTTTAGGAGGAATGCTTTGAACCAAACAATGGAAGAAAATAATGTGAATAAAGAAATCACACCTTCTGTTGATCTCATTGAAAACTAAACTAAAGTTCTATTGGAAGGTGTGAGGAAAAGCAATAGATGTAAAGGCAATCAAGCAGATGAAAACTAATTGCATAATTATTAATTTTAGGAAATAGGTTAAGAATGGAAAATGGATCAGAGCACACAATAATGCTCAAAAATGAACAAAAGTGACAAAGTTGCACTAATATAAATTATTTTTTAATATTTTTCATTTAGTGAAAATATTAACTAAATAAATTGGAGGAGGGAGCAAGGCAACAAAGGTGTGGATGTGGCAAAACAACCAGGGCTTCATGATGATAATAGGAAGTCAATACACAATATTATGCCACTAGCTGAAGAAGTAATAGTTAGGAACTTTCCCATGTATTTAGAAATACAGAGATGTGCAAAAGCCAGAATAATGGTTTAAAAACAGATCATAGTTGCATCAAAGGAGAGTAAATAGAGATAGAGACTTATATTATATTATTATGTCCTTGGAGCACTATTCAAGTCTTTAAAACTAGGTGCATATGCTACTCAGATAACTTAACAATTAATGCATAAAAGTCAACAAATTCATCGGTTCTGTCCAATAGACTATGCATCCTTCCCACATTCTTACAGAATCAGAGGCAAACTGAAAGAGGTGCCAAATATACTTTTGTCCTTCAGGTATCTTCATGTAACTTGTAAAGTGGAAAGATTGTGGGTTATGGATTCAGAGAAACATGGATTTGGATTACACTTCCTGAATTTCTGATTTGTCTTCTATCTCCAAGTGTGATAATATTTTTATTAGAAATCAAATAACAGAAAAGTTAAGCTCTTAATACACACATAGCAAACAGTAAGTGATCATTATTTTTAGTTCCCTCTCATCCTTGATAACATAATGCAGGCAGTAGAAAAGCCAACTACTGTATTTTATTGACTCAAAGATGCATACCTTTCACTTTGTTGAGTTGAGGATAACCAACTGTGTCTTAAAATTGCCAGCTGCCATTTTTTTTACATTTTTTATCCCTGAAATTGTGCTGGTTTATAATAGCATCTCATACAAAAAAAAAAAAAAATATATATATATATATATATATATATATATATATATATATATATATATATATAGTTTAAACAATAAAAAACTAAAAGAACTCATTTTCCAAATGGAAAATCCTGAGCTCAGGCACTGTTCACCACCTCACTGCCCCAAAAGGCAAAACTTCAATGTGAAACAGGCCAAATAACTTTAAATAAACATTTAGCTTATACGTAAAATTCTATTAATGAATGAGGTACTTAGCCAACAAAATAACAGATGAGACCAAGGATTGGAAAGTGGCATGGGAGTTAACATGGGCCCAGCCAGATGGGTGAGAGAGCAGGTGGTTTAAAAGTCACTGGATATAATTATTCACAATTCCTTCACATAACTAACACTACACAGCACATGTTATGCTCCAGGCATGGAATAAGTCACCAGAATACAACTGAGTCAAACGAGTGCATGCTCTTCAGAACATTATTTGCTACTACTTGCTTCACATATTTTTCCTGTTTTTAGCCTTCCCCTTTTCCTATTTTATGCTTTTCCTCTTCTCTTGGTGATATAAGCTCAACTTAAAAGTCTGTGGAACTATCATAGACAGTCTACTTTCTTTACTTTTTTCTATAAATAAGTTGCGAAAAGCACCCTAGCAATTATGTTTGTGCTTTATTAGAAATAGCTTCTCAACTATACTAAAAATATCCCTTATTTATAATGTACAATTACCCAAACATAAGAAAATATGCTGTGTAAAATTATACACTAACTTCTTAAAATAATTTCAAGTACTTAATGTCTACTTAAAAAAAGTAGCTGCTCAATGCTGTTTACATTTCATACATTCATTTGCTCAGTTTGCAAGTTTTTAGTAAGCTTCTACTATTAGCCAGTCATAGCCCTAGGTTTTGGGCTTAACAAGGACTCCATAAAATATAAAAGCAGAGGAAAAAGAATATCAGTGAAGAGTGTCAGATTGTGACAGGTAATAAATGACATGGAGAAGGGAGAAAGTAGGAAAGATAAATAAGAGAAAAGTGGAAGGTTGTGATTTTAAACAGGACGGGTCTCACTGAAAGAAATGTGAAGGACAGAGCCATGCTGATATCTAGGGGGGTAAAAAAAAAAAAAACCTTAGGGAAAAGGAAACACAAGTGCAATTAATCCTGATGTGGAAGCAATATATCACATGTTGGAGAACAGGAAGCTGGAGAAGAGAGTGGAAAAGAGGTCAGAGTTAAGCAGAAAGCCAGAGAGCAAACAAATGTTGAGCAAAGACCCTAATGAGACAGAGAACCACTGCAGGGTTTAACATAGCTTTGTCATAGGCATCTCAAAATTAATAGTGTTGATACAAGCTCATTTTATTTTCAAAAGGACCACTTGAAATGCTGTTCAGAAAAAAACTGCATCACAGTAAATTGGGAGATATTAAATTAATCCCAGTGATAAATCATAATATATCTAGGGTGGTCATGCTGGAGTTGGGGAGAAACTGATTCTGGATTTATTTGAGATACAGTCATCACGATTTACTGATAGATTGAACATGCACCATTATTAAGAGTGAAGTCAAGGATTATTTTGTTTGTTTTGTTTGTTTTGTTTGAATAAAGTGAAAGAACAGGATTGCCATTTACTGACATGGGAGGCTGTGGAAGAAGTAGCTGGGCAGGAGGGAAGACCAGTTTTTCTGCTTTGGACATATGAACTTAAAGAAACCTATTACATAATCAAGTGGAAATATCATTAAGCTGTTAGATATATTAGTAGTGATATCTGAAGATATAAACATGGGAAGCATACAATTTTTTTAAATCATAGGACTGAATAGGGTCGGCTGATCAGGGTCACCAAGGAAATTTATGAAAAAAGTTGTCATGAGTAAGGTTGTGTGTCACCCTAATTTAAAGGCCAAGGAAATGAAAAGGATCCAAGAAAAACAGCTGAGAGGGAGATCCCTGTGAGGAATGAGAAAAATCAAGAGTGTGGTTTCTCAGAAGCCAAATGAAGAGGGTATTTCAATGTAAAAAGAAAGATCTGGGAGCCAATATTCAACACTCTTAAAGAAAAGAATTTTCAACCCAGAATTTCATATCCAGCCAAACTAAGCTTAATAAGCGAAGGAGAAATAAAATCCTTTACAGACAAACAAATGCTGAGATATTTTTGTTCCACCAGGCCTGACTTACAAGAGCTCCTGAAGGAAGCACTAAACATAGAAAGGAACAACCGGTACCAGCCACTGCAAAAACATACCAAATTATAAAGACCATAGATGCTACAGAGAAACTGCATCAACTAATGGGCAAAATAATCAGCTAGCATCATAATGGCAGGATCAAATTCACACATAACAATATTGACCTTAAATGTAAATGAACTAAATGCTCCAATTAAAGACACAGACTGGCAAATTGGATAAAGAGTCAAGACCCATCAGTGGTCTGTATTCAGGAGACTCATCTCATGTGCAAACACACAGATAGGCTCAAAATAAAGGGATGGAGGAATATTTACCAAGCAAATGGAAAGCAAAAAAAGCAGGGGTTGCAATCCTAGTCTCTGATAAAACAGACTTTAAACCAACAAAGATCGAAAGAGACAAAGAAGGGCATTACATAATGGTAAAGGGATCAATGCAACAAAAAGAGCTAATTATCGTAAATATATATGCACCCAATACAGGAGAGAGCAGATTCATAAAGCAAGTTCTTAGAGACCTACAAAGACACTTAGACTCCCACACAAGAATAGTGAGAGACTTTAGCACCTCACTGTCAATATTAGACAGCTAATGAGACAGAAAATTAACAAGGATATCCAGGAGTTGAACTCAGCTCTGGACCAAGCGGACCTAATAGACATCTACAGAACTCTTCACCCCAACTCAACAGAATATACATTCTTCTCAGCACCACATCGCACTTATTCTAAAATTGACCACATAATTGGAAGTAAAACATTCCTCGGCAAATACAAAAGAATGGAAATAATAACAGTCTCTCAGACCACAGTGCAATCAAATTAGAACTCAGGGTTAAGAAACTCCCTCAAACCGCTCAACTACATGGAAACTGAACAACTGCTCCTGAATGACTACTGGGTAAATAATGACATGAAGGCAGAAATAAAGGTGTTCTTTGAAACCAATGAGAACAAAGACACAATGTACCAGAATTTCTAGGACACATTTAAAGCAGTGTGTAGAGGGAAATTTATAGCACTAAATGTCCACAAGAGAAAGCAGGAAAGATCTAAAATTGACACCTTAACATCAAAATTAAAAGAACTAGAAAAGCAAGAGCAAGCAAATTTAAAAGCTAACAGAAGACAAGAAATAACTAAGATCAGAACAGAACTAAAGGAGATAGAGACACGAAAAACCCTTCAAAAAATCAGTGAATACAGGAGTTGGTTTTTTTAAAAGATCAACAAAATAGATAGACAACTAGCCAGACTAATGAAGAAGAAAAGAGAGAAGAATCAAATAGATGCAATAAAAAATGATAAAGGGGAGATGACCACTGATTCCACAGAAATACTAACCACCATCAGATAATATTATAACACATCTATGCAAATAAACTAGAAAATCTATAAGAAATGGATAAGTTCATGGACACATACACCCTCCTAAGACTAAACCAGGAGGAAGTTGAATCCCTGAACAGATCAATAACAAGTTCTGAAATTAAGGCAGCAATTAATAGCCTACCAAGCAAAGAAAGTCCAGGACCAGTTGGACTCACAGCCAAATTCTACTAGAGGTACAAAAAGGAGCTAGTGCCATTCCTTCTGAAACTATTCCAAACAACAGAAAAAGAGGGGAATCCTCCCTAAGTCATTTTATGAGGCCAGCATCATCCTGATACCAAAACCTGGCAGAGACACAATAAAAAAAGAAAATTTCAGGCGAATATCCCATATGAACATTGATGCAAAAATCCTCAATAAAATACTGGCAAACTGAATCCAGCAGGACATCAAAAAGCTTATCCACCACGATCAAGTCAGCTTCATCCCTGGGATGCAAGGCTGATTCAACATACACAAATCAATAAACATAATCCATCATATAAACAGAACCAATGACAAAAACCACATGATTATCTCAATAGATGCAGAAAAGGCCTTCGACAAAATTCAACAGCCCATCATGCTAAAAACTCTCAATAAACTAGCTATTGATGGAATGTATCTCAAAATAATATGAGCTATTTATGACAAACCCACAGCCAATATTATACTGAATGGGCAAAAACTGGAAGCAGTCCCTTTGAAAACTGGCACAAGACAAGGATATAGTCTCTCACCACTCCTATTCAGTGTAGTATTGGAAGTTCTGGCCAGGGCAATCAGCAAGAGAAAGAAATAAAGGGTATTCAATTAGGAAAAGAGGAAGTCTAATTGTCTCTGTCTGCATATGACATGATTGTATATTTAGAAAACCCCATCGTCTCAGCCCAAAATCTCCTTAAGCTGATAAGCAAATTCAGCAAAGTCTCAGGATATAAAATCAATGTGCAAAAATCACAAGCATTCCTATACACCAATAACAGACAGAGAGCCAAATCATGAGTGAACTCCCATTCACAATTGCTACAAAGAGAATAAAATACCTAGGAATACAAATTGCACGGGATATGAAGGACCTCTTCAAGGAGAACTACAAACCAGTTCTCAAGGAAATCAGAGAAGACACAAACAAATGGGAAAACTTTCCATGATCATGGATAGGAAGAATCAATATCATGAGGCCACATTGCCCAAAGTAATTTATAGATTCAATGCTATCACCATCAAGCTACCATTGACTTTCTTTATATAATTGGAAAAAAACTACTTTAAATTTCATATGAAGTCAAAAAAGAACCCGTGGCTGGGCACGGTGGCTCAAGCCTGTAGTCCCAGCACTTTGGGAGGCCGAGACGGGCAGATCACAAGGTCAGGAGATTGAGACCATCCTGGCTAACATGGTGAAACCCTGTCTCTACTAAAATACAAAAAAAAAAAAAAAAAAAAAAAAATTAGCCAGGCGAGGTGGCGGGCGCCTGTAGTCCCAGCTACTCGGGAGGCTGAGGCAGGAGAATGGCGTGAACCCGGGAGGCGGGGCTTACAGTGAGCTGACATCCGGCCACTGCACTCCAGCCTGGGCGACAGAGCGAGACTTCGTCTCAAAAAAAAAAAAAAAAAAAAAAAGAACCCGCATAGCCAAGACAATTCTAGGCAAAAAGAACAAAGCTGGAGGCATCACACTACCTTACTTCAAAGTATACTGCAAGGCTATAGTAACAAAAATAGCATGGTTCTGGTAGAAAAGCAGACATATAGACCAATGGAACAGAACAGAGGCCTCAGAAATAATGCCACACATCTACAACCATCTTATCTTTGACAAAGCTGACAAAAATAGGCAATGGGGAAAGGATCCCCTATTTAATAAATGGTGTTGGGACAACTGGCTAGCCATGTGCAGAAAGCTGAAACTGGATTCCTTCTTTACACCTAATCCAAAAATAACTCAAGATGGATTAAAGACTTAAACATAAGACCTAAAACCATAAAAACCCTAGAAGAAAACCTAGGCAATGCCATTCAGGACAGAGGCAGGCGCAAAGACTTCATGACTAAAACACTAAAAGCAATGGCAAAAAAAAAACCCAACATAAACAAATGGGATCTAATTAAACTAAAGAGTTCTGCACAGCAGACTATCATCAGAGTGAACAGGCAATGTACAGAATGAGAGAAAATTTTTGCAATCTATCCATCTGACAAAGGGCTAATATCCAGAATACACAAGGAACTTAAACAAATTTACGAGAAAAAAAATCATAAAGTGGGCAAAGGATATGAACAGACACTTCTCAAAATAAGACATTTATGCAGCAAACAAAACATATGAAAAAAAGCTCATCATCACTGGTCATTAGAGAAATGCAAATCAAAACCACAATGAGATATCATCTCATGCCAGTTAGAATGGTGATCATTAAAAGGTCAGGAAATAATAGATGTTGGAGAGGATGTGGAGAAATAGGAACGCTTTTACAATGTTGGTGGGAGTGTAAAGTAGTTCAGCCATTGTGGAAGACGGTGTGGTGATTCCTCAAGGGTATAGAACTAGAAATACCATTTGACCCAGCAATCCCATTACTGGGTATATACCCACAGGATTATAAATCATTCTACTATGAAGACACATGCACACGTATGTTTATTACAACACAGTTTGCAATAATGAAGACTTGGAACCAATCCAAATGTCCATCAATGATAAACTGGATTAAAAAAATGTGGCACATATGCACCATGGAATGCTACGCAGCCATAAAATGGATGAGTTCATGTCCTTTTCAGGGACATGGATGAAGCTGGAAACCATCATTCTCAGCAAACTATCGCAAAAACAGAAAACCAAACATCGCATGATCTCACTCATAAGAGAGAGTTGAACAATGAGAACACATGGACACAGGGTGGGGAACATCACAAACTGGGGCCTGTCATAGTGTTGGGACTGGGGGAGGGATAGCAGTAGGAGAAATATCTAATGTGGATGACAGGTGGATGGGTGCAGCAAACCTCCATGGCACGTGTATACCTATGTCACAAACCTGCACATTCTGCACATGTACCCCAGAACTTAAGGTATAATAAAAAGAAAGAAAGAAAGAAAGATCAAGTGAAAAATGCTGCAGATAAAGCAATAAGTTGAGATCCAAAAAATGACCTCTGTAACCAGCAGTTCACGGGTGATTTTGAAATTAGGAGTTCCAGTGGAATAATGGAGATATGGCCTCATTTCCATATTTCATCACTCTCAACAGTGTTCTTGAGAACCAGTGAATTTGTCTGCTAGGGGATCTTTGTCAATATCAGTAGACATTTTTGATCGTCACAACTTAGGTGTTTGGGGAGTTGCTACTGGTATCTCGTGGGTAGAGACCAGAGATGCCGCTAATGTCCTAATACAAACAGGAGAGCCTCTACTTCACAACAAAGAAATATTCGGACAAATATGTCAGTGGTGGTAAGAATGAAAAACCTTTCTATAAAAGAATTTTCTTTTATCACCTGGTCCTTCAGAGAAACAAAGACTCTCAGAGTTCACAAATGAGGCATAGTGGCTTAAGTATTATAAAATACTATAACTAATTGGCTTCAACAAATCATGTTAAACTTTTACTCTACTACCACTTAACTGTTTTGTCATCATTAAAATGAGGGCAATATAATTATTTCTATAAAAGTAAGTCATTCTCTAACTACAGATTTCTGTTAAAAACTGATCTCTCTCTAAGCATCCTATAAATACAACCGTGTATAGTCTCACATATATACATTCATGTGTATATACAAACCCAAAGCCCTTAGGAACATATGTAATTTTTTAAATTTAATTTCAGATTTTGAAATTATTTAACAAATTGTTTTTTTCTTTGAATATAGTGCCTTCCTTGAAACCAAAACTGAATAAATTAATTTCATAAAGCTGTTCATACATATCAAAAATAATTTTCAAGGCAAAGTGAACAAGGTGAATACATTTGTTCTGAAAAGCTAAAAAATTATTTGGAACATTATTTTAGAATCAAACAACATCTAAACAAAATTAAGATGTGCTACATAATAGATTGAATATTTTGTTTCACTTTGAAGGATGTATTAATTTGAGTAATTCTTTTGAATATCTATCATATAAAAAAGGAAAATTTGGGCATGTCTGTTGAACTAAATTCATTGAGCATTAATAATGCATATACGAAAGTAAATCAAAAAGAACTCTAAGCCATGTGACCACAAGAGCAATAACTGCTTTTGGTCTAAAGGATATTTGAAAACAATTACAATTGTATATCATTCAGTTCTTTCAGTAGTTCTCAATTCATTCTTCTGCACAGCAAATATACATGGTCTACTATGATAAAAAAAATTTCCTATGTACTGAGAAAACAACAGAAAAAAAGTTAGGCATAATCTTTGTTCTCATGCTGATTTACTTACTCATGATTGACTTACTCATTTTATTTTATTTTTTTTCCTAAGCAATCCCTATTTGCTATACAGAAGGGTGCTTCTGGCTAAAAACTGTTCATTTGCAAACAAAGATTCCTGTGAAGTCTTCATGAGGGAAATACCTGCCAAAAGAAGTATGTCAATGGGATACTATAAACTGATATACCCGGGGCTACAATTATGCTTCGAAGAAAATATAGATTCTTCTATTCCTTGATATTGCTCACAACTTCATAATTTTACATTGTTAATTTATACACTAAATTTTGAAATCAAGTCAAAATCTGTTGATTAGGCCTATTGGTGTTTGCACATGAACACATGACTATTACTATTGCATGACATTGCTTTCTCTCATTTTGGAGTCTTAAGGTCCGTATATCAGGATTTCTTTAAGCTGCTAACAAAATATTAAATGCTATTATTATTAATGTGTGGGTTCCTTAATTGTAGAGAACCTTCCACATTTGAGATATATATATATACATGCACTTGGTGCACTATATATAGTGGGTGCACTTTATATAGTGCGTGTATATATACACATACATACATATATATACACACACACATATACTAAAAGTATAAATGCAGAGATGTGAGTTTGAATTTGAACTCAGCCATTTACTTGCTTTGTGACATTGGGCAGGTTACTTCTCTAAGCTTCAGGTATTTCATTTAAATGGCTGTCATGAGGATGAAGTGGGGTGATTTGGGGGAAAGCATCTGATGGACAATAACTGCTCAATAAACAGCTGAATTGTTCTCTTGATGTGTAACTAATTTTATTTTTCAAGGGTCACCTACATGATAGATATTCTATAACTGTTCAAAGTAATGTATGAATGGAATAAGGGCTTTTAATCTGTTTTCCTATAGCATTTAGGGCCTGAAATGCTATCCTTGAATTTGGCAATAAAGACCCTATTAAATTTTTTTTACAGAGAATTATTAGAAGCATGGTTTGTCTGAAGGTCAGTGTGTAGACTATAAAGACTACTGATTTTTTTTTTAATGTAAAATGAATACACTTTAAATACTAGAGGAATTTGGCAGAAAAGTTACTGAAGAAATAGATATATTTAGGTGAAAAAGAAAGAACAGATGTAGATTTTCAAAGGAAATTTTGTGTACATCCAGGAGAGGTAGGGAAAGGCGAGGTTGAAATCAGAAGTGATCAGAGGAACAGATATCCTGAAAGAGGGTGGAATGAGTGGAAGAAGACAGCCAAATATTAAACTGTCTGGGGAGTGCAAACCAGTTTAGACAGTACTGAAAAATAAATGGCTAAATACAGTAGGAATGGAAAACCCATAGACTTTTATGGTTGTGATAAGTCACTATAGCGGTATGTGTGTAATGGGAAATGAGTATTTGATATTATTGAAGAAGTAAGGACATTATTTTTCATCCACAAAGTGAGAGAATAAGGCTGCAAGGGCTTATCTGATTGTGTCAGCGTGAACATACTGACTTGGTGTTTGCAGAGGTAGAGTTTTCCTAGGTAGTCTTAAGGATGGCAGCTGATACCCACAGTCAATATTGGGAAATTCATTGTATCAAGACAATCAAGTAATCCAGAGAGTGACCAATATGGATGCCCAAATTACTGTGAATGATAAGCATGTTCTTTATTTAAAAATACGTCTGATCAGAGTATAAACTTTAAGAGCATTGATTGCCTTATTTACCTTTTTGATTGAGGTAATTGAAGATAACATTGCGTCTGAACCCATCATCTGGTGAAGCATGACAAGGATGTTGATGTTTACTGCGTTGGTTCTCAAGCTGTGCTGCAAATTAGAATCTGTTGACAGTTTTTAAGAAATGTCATGCCCAGACCACACCCAAGATGAGCTAAATTAGGGTCTCTGGGGTGGGCCTCAGGCATCAACAACTTTTAGTGCTTTTGGGATCATTGCAATGTGTAGTCAAGTTTACAATTCCTTACTCTAAATTGAGGAGATGAGGCTCTAAGGTTTTGCATAGCATCCTCACTTTGGATAGGATGACATAGGCTAGCAAGAGCTAAAGACAGAGGGTGTGGCAGCACTGGGTGCAAGCCTGCCAACCCAAAGGCTGCTCAGGCTAACTATTTATTGTTAGTGTTTTCTCACTTTCCGCATTCTTAATTTCAATGTCATAGAAGGATAAAGAGAAAAAGAAGGGAGGAAATTAAAGAGTGTGAAATAAGACCTTAAATATATTTCCTCTAACTGTGAAAATATTGCCATATTCATCAGCTGTATGGTTTCACTGCTATGCTCTGCTAAGTAAGCCATCTCACAGCTAATGACCTACTGCATTTTTAGTGTCAGACTGTACAGTAGAGATGAGTCCTATTAACAAAACTTTTTTGTTCATAGAATACACAATAATGAGTCTCTGAAATTTTTACTTAAAATTTAAAATATGTAATGAAACCCCAAGGCAAATTAATAAAGAGAAGCAACAACAGTTCTAAAGAGTGAGATAAGGTATTTTGAGATACAAATAAAAGTAGCTTACATCGTTGTAAAAAATAACACCATGCATGCTAAAGCGGCCATTAGTTATGGGAATATCCATACATAATTTTACAACGTAAGATTCCAAGCTCAAATATATCGTTAACACAAATGTTCCAGGAAACTGTGGAACAATTGTTACCTAACTAAAAGTTTCAGTGTACACAGATCAGATAATCCACCAATAACTACACAAGGATGAGGAGAGCAGCCAAATGACTAAGAATAGAAACACTTTAGGAGAATGTAACCAATGCTGATATTTTACATAGATAACAACCAACCATGGAGTAGTTTCTCAATTTATTCAATGTAGAGAATATGACTAATCCAGATAGTCGAGTAGGATCGTTAAACATTCATTTCCCTGATAGTTCATAACAGATATCTGACACATCTATGTGATAAAAGCAACACTTGAACACTTTAAATAGTCATCTAAGCTTGGACTAAACTGAAATTCCAACTTTTTAAATAATCACTGTGCACTTAAATATGAGTAAAATTTAATTATGAGTGGTTGTTGATGGTTGAGAGCAGATTTCCCACTTCAAGAGGATAAATCATACTTCTAAAAAGTAGGAAAAGTTCAGCAAAACAAATAAACGAAGCATCACATGCTTCCAAAGTAGTAATACACTCTAATATCTACCTTAATATATTGACCAGAGTATTTATCAAAATATGTTTTTAAAAATTTGCTCCAAATATATTGAGATAAAAATTAATTTTTTTCCTAAGATGAAATGTTTTATTTGTTTAGCCTATCTATTTATTTGTTTATCATGCATGAAAGTGAACTTATCTATTTGGATATTTTACCAATTACCCAGTGTAAAGAAATCCAATCATATCTATCATTTATTCATTAACAATAGTGTTAGATACCACGCTAAGCTCTTAAAAGGTATTTAATTTTATTCTAACAACACCATGAGAGAGAGATTACTTTTGCCATTCTACAGATGATAAAACTGAGGTTCAGTAAGGTAAGATAACTTGCGTAAGGTTACCACCACATAAGGTTAGTTATGTGTGATCAGGGTTTGACTGAATTGCACATCGTCTGCCTGTCTTCTAATGCTCTTTGCACTCCACGAGGCTATCTTCCTGCCATGCACTTAGCAATCACTCTCAAACAACAAAAACAAAACAAAGCAAAACCAACCATGGGAATAAATGGGGTGTCCATGGGACAGTAAAGCAGAGCAACTTTTGGCATCAATTCTAGACATTCTTTGTTAGAAAACTGTTAGATTATATCAATCAAAGAAGATTGCTTTATAGGGTTGCTGTCCCATATGTGACTATTTGAACCTAAATCAAAATAATTAAAATTAAATTAAATTTTAAAAATTCACCTCCTCAGAAAGTTGCGCCACATTTCCAGTGATCCATAACCACACAGCACTAGTGGCTATGGTATTGTATAACGCAAATATAGATCATTTTTATTACCATAGAAAGTTTTACTGGACAACACTCTATACCACTACCTTAAAAATCTTAAGAGACAGAAAGTTGTATATTTCACTTTGTGGCTTTAAATTTTAGCAGGATTTTTCCTAGCATGTTAGATGTCTATAAAACACAGTAGAGCCGGGCGCGGAGGCTCACGCCTGTAATCCCAGCACTTTGGGAGGCCGAGGCGGGCGGATCACAAGGTCAGGAGATCGAGACCATGGTGAAACCTCGTCTCTACTAAAAATACAAAAAAAAAAACCATCCGGGCGAGGTGGCGGGTGCCTGTAGTCCCAGCTACTCAGGAGGCTGAGGCAGGAGAATGGCGTGAACCCGGGAGGAGGAGCTTGCAGTGAGCTGAGATCGCGCCACTGCACTCTAGCCTGGGGGACAGAGCGAGACTCCATCTCAAAAAAAAAAAAAAAAAAAAAAAAAAAAAAAAAAAAAAACACCACAGTAAATACAGCATTAGCATTCAAATGACACAAAGCAACAAAACACAAGGAGTTTTTAAGTCATCAGCTACCAAATACAATTATATTACTTAGTGATATTCTGATTACAAGTGACAGTAACTGACTTCAAATTAGTTTAAGCCGGGAAAAAATGACGAGACATAGGTAGGTTTCAGGGAAAAACTAGAGCCAGGGCTTTAATCACTGTTAGAGCCTTCCTTTCCATTCTCCTCTCTGCTTTCTCTACACACCTGTTTGATTTTCATTTCTGCCTCAAGCCCCCAATACTAGTTTTTGTTCTCTCTGTTTAGAATCACATACAACATTGATCACATATTTAGTTTTTCTGTTATATTTTGCTAAATTTTAATAAAAATGGTATCCTTTATAATCCTAAGTATGTTATTATATTCATATAAAAACATTATTCCAAGAACGATTTCCTGGAATTCCAATAGACTTCACCAAAGTGATCCTTGTCACACACACATACACACACACGTGCATGTGCACACACACACACACACACACAATGTTTATGAACACTGCATCTAGGAAGAGAGTAAGATTATATTCCCTCCAGCCTAAACTCCAAAATTCCCAGAAAAGGGTTGGAGCAGCTCAATTTCCGTGCCTGTTTTGGGACCAGGATTATGGCCCTAGGGACACTCAGAGGCCCCAGTACAAACCATATGTGTAGAAAGTATGGGTCAGCACTAAGAAAAAATGAGGTTAATTTTCCAATATGAGAAGGTGAGGGGAAAGAAAAATAATAGCTGGCTGCCATGTTAAAACATTATTTTAGTTCTCAGTTCCTATGCAGCTGTCATAGATTTAAACAACTGAGCTAAAGAAATAAATTACCTCAATAGAAGTTGGGGGCAAAGAAGTTTCTTCAACATTCATTTCCAGTATGATCCTCCCATAACCTGTTCAGAAATCCCCCTGCCTATGATTACTAGAAATTCAACAAACATTGAAAATTTCTATCATTTCTGTGATCTTGTTATAAATGAATCTTTGCATTACAGAATGACTACAGATTTTCAGGGCATCATTACAGTATGTCATCTTTATTGGAGTCCACGGTTGAGAAATAGAAGCCCTGTAGAATAGCATCTCCAAAATCTGATCACAGGAACCTTACATGAAATCGCTAGCATCTAGCAAAGCAGTGACAATAATGCTGCACTTTCCAGTCTTTCCTGCTTTCTTGGTGCTTGGTAATTGTGATGATGAGAGGAAAAGCAGTATTCACTCATCCTAATGTTTTGCCTTGAAATTATTTTAACCTAATCCCTGTGTTAAATCATTCATCCAAGTAAGTTTTTATTGCCCTCATAACAGGAAGTTATATAGTATATCCGGAAATGTATTATAATGTATTCCAAAATTGTGTGATTTTTTTTTTTTTTTTTTTTTTTTTTTTTTTGCTGGAGTCCTTCTCTGTCGAAGACTAGTGCTATCTCAGCTCACTGCAAGCTCCACCTCCCAGTTTAAAGCGATTCTCTTGCCTCAGCCTCCTGAGTAGCTGGGATTACAGGCACCCCACCACTACGCCCAGCTAATATTTTGTATTTTTGTTAGAGATGGGGTTTCACCATCTTGGACAGGCTGGTCTTGAACTCCTGACCTCAAATGATCCACCCACCTCGGCCTCCCAAAGAGCTGGAATTACAGGTGTAAGCCACCACGCCAGGAATATCTACTAATATCTACTTAATTTAATATTTTTAAATCCAGAAAATGGAACCAACAATATTCCCAAATGTTTTAACTAAAGTTATGACAAACACGTGAAAGAAAGAAAACAACACATGAGATACGGTAAAATTGCTGTGTATAGCAGTTCAAAATCTAATACTTTTCAACTCATTAAAGATTGAATACAGTTTTAATTCATTTGAGTTTTAAAACTTTCACAGAATAAATTTGAAATCACTGGGCAGAGGGTATTAAATGTAGACTTTGTTAACAAGAAAATATAGAAAGGCTTGAAAAGGTCAAAGAAGTTAAATGAAAATAGCAGGGAGAAAAATATTGACTGCAATATTTGAAGAGATAATGCAGCTATATCTAATAGAAATACTACCTGAACTACATATGAAAGTTAAAATCTAGTAGTCAAAGGGCAGGGAGAGCATTAGGACAAATACCTAATGCATGCAGGGCTTAAAACCTAGATGACAGGTTGATAGGTGCAGCAAACCACCATGGCACATACATACCTATGTAACAAACCTGCATGTTCAGCACATGTATCCCAGAACTTAAAGTAAAAATATATATATATTTTTCTAGTAGCCACATAGAAAAGTAAAACAAAACAGATAAAATAAACTTTAACAATATGTTTGACTTAATGCAATTCAAAATAGTATCACAACATTTAGTCAATATGAGTTGAGATATTTTACATTATTTTTAACACTAAGTCTTCACAATTATGTGTTCTGTTTTACATACACAGCAAAATCTTAACTTGTACTATACACATTCCAAGTGCTTCATAGCGACCCTATGGACCAGTGCAGATATAGAGACATAGTTAATGGGAATAAGGGCCAGTGCAGATACAGAGATATAGTTAATGGGAATAAGGTTGCAATGATGATAATTCTGTTTCATAACTCTTTAACTTCAACCCATAAAAACACAGGGGATGCAATAACTTAGAACTCTTCCAAATAACCTCCCAATTATCTTGTAACAACTGAAGAAATGTCCGCACATGTATGTACACAAGCACAACTTAATCTATCTGCACCATGAGCAACGATTCGAGTATGAGTGTTAATCTTTCAGTGCTTTAGTCCCATTTTTGTAGTTCAGGCATGTGAAAAGATAAACAACCGCTACTCCATGGACAAAAACTCTAAGACATAAATGAGTTTTCTTTTAATTATAAAGGATGTAAAATACAGGATTTACTTAAAACTAAAAACATAAAGCAAATAATTAGAAAAAGAAATTCTGTAATTTACTGATGTGTGCATAATTTCCCTATTTCATGTAAAATAGCCTCTTCAAAATGAGCCCTAAAGCGTGATCAGCTATGCCAATCTCATTGTAAGCACTGACAGCATCCAGAGCTTCCCATCCAAAACATCTGAAGAGCTGAAAATGGAATTATTAAGACTTCTCCACAATTCAAGAATAGAAATTACAGGACAAGATTTAAAGAAAGACAATTACTTAAACTGCAATTAGGCCAAACAATGGATGTCTACCAAAGGGTTCACTGAAAATATTCTGTAATTTTTGACAAATATCATGACACTGAAACTCGATCTGAAATTCTGACAGTAAATGCTGGATCTCTTGCATTGAATTTTACTTACAAAATCTGTCACTGCATTATTCTGGGAGGGGTAGTGGAAGTACAGAAAATATAATATTCAAAATAACTCCTTCAAAACCTATGGTTTTACCCAAGTTCTGCTTTAACAATTTATGAAACACATTATGAATTTAAAAAATAATCGAGGGAGAAACTGGGAGAAAATTCAAAATTATAACGCTTAGTTTGTTAGCTGTTATGTTTTTGAGAACAACCAGCTCTACAAAGGTTGTAAGGTTGATCTCCCAAGCTCTGACACAGTCTAAGTATAGTATTATATCATGACTTGGGAAGATAAGAAATTAAAAGCTGAAGCATATAATAATTTAAAGCAATCTATATGTTTTTGGTTTAAATTGTACTCCTGCAAAGCAATAAAACAACACTTGCATAAGACTATTAGAAATTTTCTTGACTATATATAAAATTTTTTAATTTGAATAAGCTTGTGGATTTACATATACAGCAAAATCAACAGAAAAAAATGAGGGAGGCAGGAGTTGGGGTGGGAGTTTCTGGCATTAAAAACATCTGGAAAAATGTCACATATTATATTTCTTCTCTCAGACATTTACCAAGCATTTTCAGATAGGAAAGGTTCTTTAAAAAATTATTCCACAATAAATCATCGTTTTAAAACTCTTTTTTTAAAAAACTTTTTAATGTAATATTAGTAAACATATTACCAATCTAGAGCTCTGAAAAGCACACTTCTGGAAATGCTACCCTAGTGCAACTGTTATTATTGTTTAAAGGAAAACACACACCCAAACTTAGTTTTGGTTTCTCAGATATTTCTCCCCATCTATGGAAATCTGCCACCCATTACGCTTGTATTTCTTTTGTGCCACATCCATTCCACTTCACTGAAAGTAACAGAAGTAAAAGGGTTTGTGATAAGCCCTATATGCAAGTCATTGTGGATTTTTGCTTAGATAATAATCCAAAGGTCTTCTTTATATTCTTTTCAATTTTATTTATTTATTTATTTATTTATTTATTTATTTATTTATTTTTGAGACAGAGTCTTGCTCTGTCGCCCAGGCTGGAGTGCAGTGGCCTGATCTCAGTTCACTGCAAGCTCTGCCTCCTGGGTTCACACCATTCTCCTGCCTCAGCCTCCCGAGTAGCTGGAACTACAGGCGCCCGCCACCACTCCCGGCTAATTTTTTTATATTTTTAGTAGAGACGGGGTTTCACGGTGTTAGCCAGGATGGTCTCGATCTCCTGACCTTGTGATCCGCCTGCGTCGGCCTCTAAAGTGCTGGGATTATAGGCGTGAGCCACCGTGCCCAGCCTCCAATTTTTATTTTTAAATGGCAAATATGTTTGAGTGTTTCTATAGATCAAGTGTAAAAATAATTATCTTTACAGCATTTTACTTACTAATAGTAACATAGATATTTGAAGCTGAAGATGAATGTTCATAGTCCGAGGAGGATAGAGAAAATAAATATACATATAAAAGAAAGCAAATCTAAGCCTATTCAGTTGTAGTTTATAGTAATTTTAATCTCTATCCTTAAATGAGGTGTTTTTTAAAAATATAGAAATAGGATACAAAAGACTATAGTCTTTTGTAATAAGTCACAGAGATAATATAGCCCTCATTATTCCATCACCCCCAAGAATGGTCTCTGTTGGGGTTTTAAACATAATTATTTAAATAATAATTGAAAAAGATATTAAAATGTCACACCTGGCCATCAAAAGTGAATACATATACACATTTATATGAAATGCAGTAGGTGTCATCACCAGCTTGTCTGCAACAATCTATCACACATCTTGTTTTCATTCTGTAGTATAGTGGAGTTTTGTCAGGATTTGTTATTATACACAGAAGATCATTCTCCTTACCAGAACACCATCCTCTCTAGAACCAAGTAAATAACCTTTGAGAGTTTCTAAGATATGAACCAACCCTCGAGTGGTTTTCTTTCGGAGTGTGATGTGTAATAGTTATTAGTAAAAGCCTAAGATTATTACAGTTTTCACATAGTTCAATTCAAATAAACTCCATTTCCTTGAAATAGTGTAGGAGAAATAAAATGGGTAATAAAATTAAATCCATACATATTATCTAAACTTTTACCTGAATTTATAATTGAAATCTTTACAATAGATATCACCTGGCATCTTCAAAGAAATGTAACTGAAGTAAATGTTCATCAAAATATTTTTACTTTGTTTATTGTCTGTTTTTTTTTTTTTTTTTTTTTTTTTCCCCCCCATGGAAAGATCTCAGTAACAGTAAAATATCTACTCATGCAAACTGGAAGGAAGGCAGAGCTACTTAACCAGAAAAGTGCTCATGTATACATAGTTAGAACAAAAATTTCAAAAGCAAACATCTTGCTTGGGCTCAAACCTCAAACCTCAAACATATACAATGATATATGTCAGCAAAGCACGAGAACTAGCAAGAACAGAGGTTTAATTATCCATCTGTCCTTGTTGTGAATCCTTTATAATCTGAGGTATGTTGTTTAACCTAATTAAGCTTTTATTTCCTCATCTAAAAAGTAATAAAATCTCACATAACTACACTAAGTATTAAAAGAAAAAAAAGGTCTTTTTAACATTTATCCCAGTATGTACCATCGTGATTATTATAATAATTAATATATGCTTGTGATAGGGTTCAGAACAACTGCCCAAAATATGGCATCTTGCACTTAAGAAAATATCAGAAGCAGAAATTTCTCTCTCACTTTCCATTTGCCCTTCTCTCATAAAGCAGGTCATAATATCCTCATTCCTGAGATGACCTCCCTATAACCAGAGGAAAGGAACATCCTTCTCTTAGAAGACACAGAGAACACTCTGGACAAACAGGTCTTGCTAAACCACTCCCCACCTGTTTATGAACATTAGATCATCCCCTTTTGTCTAATCAAACCTCTCCCTGACTATCTACCTCTTCACCAAACCTAGCACAAAAAATACACCAGTTTATGTTTCTTTGAGGTCTTTATTTTGGAAGGCTTTTGTGTTACACTAAACTTAAATAAATCTGTATGCATTACTTTTGTTGATCTGCCTTTTTAGTCCCAAACCCAGCAATGGGTGAGAAAAAGAAATATTCTTCTCCCTATCCTGGGCATTCTTTTAAGCACTATCTGTGAATTTTCTCATTTAACACTTGAACAACACTCTTCCAAATCTGTGCTGTCCAATACAGTTGACACTGGACCCATGTACTTACTTAAGTTTAAATTATCAAAAGTAAAACTTAGTTTTTCACTTCAACTGGCACATGTGCCTGATGACTGCTGTGTTAGGCAGCACAGAACACAGACAATGCCATCACCATAGAAAGGCCCACTGGACAGTGCTGTTCAAAGGTACACTTACCAATCACCTTTTAATACTACAGAAGAGGAAAGAGAGTTACATAAAGGGCTGCAGCTGGGATATAATTATGGCGCTCTGCCTCCATTGCATAATTCTGCCTCCCCTATCATGGCAAATGTTCGCAAATGCCAGCTTTTTCTTATATGATTTTAAATGTGAGGGTAATTTTTACCACCAAATATGAAGATGTGCAGTGTTCATAAAATAATCATACTAAATTAAGTTTAGCATGCAAAATTATAGTCGAAAAATTAAACTATCAGAAGGGATCTACAGGTGAATTCAGCAGTGGCAATGACAGCTTATTTTTATTCTCTGGGTGGTTAGTTTTCTATTTATAATTATTAAATATAATATAAATATTAATTTATACATCATCCATGTTTTATGACACATATTTGTTACTAAAACCTGTTTGAATTACAGTAAAGTGTTATTTAAAATTTTTCTTAGCTCTTATTATAATTTTTATTTAAATACAATTTTTGTACTACTTGAATGCAACAATTAAAACGCAGGGTTTTTTTGTGGGGGGATTTTTTTTTCGCCAAACCTAAATTTTAGGTAATCTTAATCATGTTAAATATGAGAAAATGCCACTACATGAACATGTGTTCCTTTTTTAAAACATTTATTTGTTTTTTACATGAAAATTTTATTTAATTTTTAATTTTTATGGGTACATAGTAGTTGTATATGTTTATGGAGTACATGTGATATTTTGGCTTAGGAACACAGCAGGTAATAATCTAATCTGGGGAAATGGGGCACCCATCACCTCAAGTATTTATCATTTTTTTGTGTTACAAAACTTCCACTTAGACTTTTATTTCTAAATGTAAAATAAATTATCATTGATTATAGTCAGCCTGTTGTGCTATCAAACACTAGTTTTTATTCATCTAACTATATTTTGGTACCCATTAACTCTCCCCACTTCCCCCCCCACCACCCTTCCCAACCTCTAGTAACCGTCATTCTGCTGCTTATCTCCATGAGTTCAATTGTTTTAATTTTAAGCTCCTACAAATAAGTAAGAACACGTGAAGTTTATCTTTTCATGCCTGACTTATTTCACTTAACATAATGTCCTCCAGTTTCATTCAGAACATGTGTTCTTTATACCAGATTTTCTTAAGCAGCAAATTAGCTGATAATCACTCAAGTGAACAATGAATATGATTCAAGTTAGTATGATCCAGAAAAAAATCCTGACCTTAAATGTGAAGATAAATTATGTCTTTAGACAAGAGTTATGATATTTTCATGTGATATAATTGGTTTTATAGCTTATCAATTATAGTCTATTAGAAGAAAAGTCATTTACTCTATAAAATCTAGACATATGAGGAAATCTTAGAAATTTTATTTGAGAACATGGAACAAAAAATACAATCCTAGGATTTAAGGTTAAAATTTCCAGATCTCATTTTCTTTAAAATACTAAACCCAGAAAAAACAAGACTATTTAGACTTGTCCAGACAAGAACTAACCAAGCTTCAGTTGGGACTAGGAAGTTGTGATCAACGTATTTTGATAACAAACTAATTCTACCACCCTCTATTCATTTTTGCATCACTCAAAATAAGTAACATTCTAGCTAAGAAAGTATTTCAGCATATTCACATATATACCAAAATCATGTGAAGTTTTACAATTAATGTGATTATATTGCTCTGAAATGTAAAATTATTTATTTGTTCTAAGTCAGTATATATGAATTTGATAAAAATATGAATCCCAAAAAAATGATATTAAGTGGGATTTATAGGGATCACAAATTCTTTTTTTAAATTTTACTTTAAGTTCAGTATACATGTGCAGAACATGCACTTTGTTACATAGGTATACATGTGCCATGGTGGTTTGCTGCACCTTTCAACCTGTCATCTAGGTTTTAAGCCCCACATGCATTAGGTATTTGTTCTAATGCTCTCCCTCCTCTATCCCCCAACCCCCACACAGACCCTGGTGTGTGATGTTCCCCTCCTTGTGTCCATATCTTCTTATTGTCAAACTCCCACTTATGAGTAAGAATGTTCAGTGTTTGGTTTTCTGTTCCTGTGTTAGTTTGCTGAGAATGATGGCTTCCAGCTTCATCCATGTTCTTGCAAAGGACATGATCTCATCCTTTTTTATGGCTACATAGTATTCCATGGTGTGTATGTGCCACATTTTCTTTATCCAGTCTATCATTGATGGGCATTTGAATTGGTTTCAAGTCTTTGCTGGTGTAAATAGTGCTGCAATAAACATAAGTGTGCATGTGTCTTTATAGTAGAATGATTTATAATCCTTTGGGTATATACCCAGTAATGGGATTGCTGGGTCAAATAATATTTCTGGTTCTAGATCAGTGAGGAATCTTCACACTATCTTCCTCAGTGATTTAACTAATTTACACTCTGACCAACAGTGTAAAAGTTGTTCATATTTCTCCACAACCTTGCCAGCATCTATTGTTTTCTAACGTTTTCCTAAGCAATATCATTTAGGACATAGGCATGGGCAAAGACTTCATGACTAAAACACTGAAAGCAGTTGCCACAAAAGCCAAAATTGACAAATGGGTTCTAATTAAACTAGAGAGTTTCTGCACAGCAAAATAAACTAGCATCAGAGTGAAAAGGCAACGTAAGAATGGGAGAAAAGTTTTTAAATCTACTCATCTGACAAAGGTCTAATATCCAGAATCTACAAGGAAGTTAAATAAACATACAAGAAAAAAACAACCCCATCAGAAAGTGGGCAAAGGATATAAACAGACACTTCTCAAAATAAGACATTTATGCAGCCAACAAATATATGAAAATAAAGCTCATCATCACTGGTCATTAGAAAAATGCAAATCAAAGCCACAATGAGATACCATCTCACGCCAGTCAGAATGGCAATTATTAAAAGTCAGGATCACAAATTCTAAACAAGAAACAAGGTAAAACCTCTTCCGATGTTAAATTTGGTTTAATTCCTAGAAATTAGAAGCAATACCTGAAAGCATGTATGTACTGAAAAATATACATAAACCAAAAATATAATGGTTAAAACTATATATAAATGCCATAAGAAATGACTTTCAAACGGAGCATGTGGTGTGAGAGAGGCCTGTTGAGCACACCAAAGTATTATACATCACACAATATTGCAATTGCACACAAGAGGGAGTTATCAGAGATTAAAGAAAAATCCAAATGTAAATTGATAGATATGACATCACCCTGAGAGGACATATGTGAACTAAAGAAATATGATCTCTTTGGGATGGGTTAAGAAAATATTTATTCATAAAGAAAGAAAATCTTTATTCATGAAACTGACTTATGAAATTTTGTATGGTTTAAACAACATCTTAATGAAATGGCAATAAACTCTAAGATGACAAATTACTGCTCAAAACAGACAATTATAGACAACAATGAGAAACTCATAACCCACATTCAATGAAATTCTATAGCAAAAATTTGGAAAATTATTACTGTTATAAAGCTTGTATTTTATCAAATACAATATAGCTATTTGCTTTGATATTGTAGAGAACTAGAAATTTTACACTATTTTAATATTCCCTGGACAAAACTAGAACATTGCAGAAAAATAAATCTTTTTAAAAATAAGAAGTCAATACCTACTATTCCAAGAAATTAAAACATAACTGAGTGTTTGACAGAATCCAGTAGGCATAATTCTTTTCAACTGTCCCTCAAGGCTACATACCATTTTTTTTTCTTACTTCCTGAAGTAGTTGACAGTCTACAACCCTCTCTCATTGTACTGTACTAAAAGGTAAACTGATCTGTCAGTGACACTGGTACTACAATCCATCTCTCAAGAGCAGGAAAATGTTGAATTTCTTACTAGACTGTCAAGAGTTCACGTGCTCTTGCTGTTAAGAGTTTTCTGCATTTTTATAACTCTGGTTATAATAGCACCTGTAAGGCTTTTCAGCAATTAGTTTCCTGGGGACTGGTTAATAGTGTCCTGTCAGACAGCTAATATTTATGACAATGGAAGGTAAATGTTCCGTTTAAATGTGGCCCACCAATCATTAATTTCACTCCTTAGTGGAAGAATAGCAGTTTACATATTTCTTTTGAAAACTGTTAAAAATGTTTGCATGGGATTTTGAAAGTGGCAATGGTTTTAAAATATCAAAGAGCCTTTTTGTATCATGATTCTATAGTGGAATAAAATATTAAGTGAACCTATTCTGAGTATTTCTCAAAGATTTTAGTCTTAAGAAAGAAACTGAGTCTTTTCATAATGAATTACACTTATAGTGGAGTCCCATGCCCTAAATATTTTTAAAGAACCAGGAATAAATTAAGTTTCTGTATATTTCTAGGAGTTTATAGGACACTTCCAACTCAAATGCCCACATATCATGTTGCATTTTATTTTATTTTTATTCTTGCTGGGGCAAGCTGAACTCGTTAAGTAACTTTCCTGTCTTTCCAGATGCAAATTTCACCTTGATATTTGGTACTCTTTTCTGTATCTTTCTTAAGAATGACGCATTTTGTGCAGTGAGCCGAGATGGCGCCACTGCACTCCAACCTGGGTGACAGAGCGAGACTCCGCTTCAAAAAAAAAAAAAAAAAAAAATGATGCATTTTGATTACAAAGAATGAGATCATCAATAATCCAAGGAACAAGCATACAAAAAATAATATTCACAGTATTGATACTTGAACTTTAAAAAAATAGTTTCAAATGGAGGAGAATGTAAGAAGTGTAATTCCTTTGCCATTGTGAAAGCTTTTTATGGTGAGAATGGGGGTTATTTTTACCAAGATTCCTCTTTCACCAACTGCCTTTGGCAATTCCTAATTATGAGACACAATTTAAAAGTTGGGATTTCTTTCTGCAAGTGCCTTGAAATTCAATGTAATTAACTTGAGTCAAACTCCCTCTGCCTATTAAAATACTTTTGGAAAATTGTAAAAAAAAATCATCAAAGTGTATGGTGTTTCTCACTAATATGAAGAGGAGAGCATGAAGGAAAATTAATTAGTATCTTTTGTGAAACAATTCATCCTAAGAAATACAAAACCACACTTTCCGTGATAGAGGATCTGTATAGTGAGAAGGTACACCAGGATTAAATTGAGTCAAGGTAGACAGGGAATGTTTGCTCCAATATCAAGTAGTTGAGAAGACCTTATTTAATTTATCAATATATACTTATAATTCTGTATATGTATTAATAAAAATACCACTGCAGGCATTGAAAATTCAGGGGACTATTCATATCAGTTCCTTTAACATATGTATGAATAGTAATCATATGGTTTGGTGGTGTCCCCACCCATCTCTCACCTTGAATTGCAATAACCCCCAAGTGTTGAGGTTGAGGCCAGGTAGAGAAAATTGAACCATGGGGTTGATTTCCCCTTGTACTGTTCTCATGGTAGTGAATAAGTCTCATGAGATCTGATGGTTTTATAAATGGGAGTTCCCCTGCACAAGCTCTCTTGCCTGCTGCCATGTAAGATGTGACTTTGCTCTTCCTTCATCTTCAGCCATGATTGTGAGGCCTCCCCAGTCATGTGGACCTGTGAGTCCATTAAACCTCTTTCCTTTATAAATTATCCAGTCTTGGGTATGCCTTTACTAGCAGCAGAAGAAAGGAAATAATACAGTAAATTGGTACTGGTAGAGTGTGGTGCTGCTGTAAAGATACCCAAAAATGTGGAAGCAACTTTGGAACTGGGTAGCAGGCAGAGGTTGGAACTGTTTGGAGGTCTCAGAAGAAGATAGGAAAATGTGGGAAAGTTTGGAACTTCCTAGAGACTTGGAGGGGTCAGAAGGCAGGAAGATGTGGCAAAATTTGGAACTTCTTAGAGACTTGTTGAATGGCTTTGGCCAAAATGCTGATAGTGATATGGACAATAAGGTCCGGGTTGAGATTGTATCAGATGGAGATGAGGAACTTTTGGGGAACTAGAGTAAATGTTACTCTATCTGTGCAAAGAGACTGGCAGCATTTTGCCCCTGCCCTAGAGATCTGTGGAATTTTAAACTTGAGAGAGACAATCTGAAATCAGAACTTAGTGTTACAGAAGAAGCAGAGCATAAAAATTTGGAAAATTTGCAGCCTGACAATGCAGTAGAAAAGAAAAACCCATTTTTCTGGAGAGAAATTCCAGCAGCTGCAGAAATTTGCATAAGTAACAAGGAGCCAAATGTTAATCACCAAGACAATGGGAAAAATGTCTTGGCAGGGCATGACACAGACCTTCACAGCAGCCCCTCCCATCACAGGCCCAGAGGAATAGGAGGAAAAGATGGTCTTGTGGGCCAGGCGCACAGCCCCCCCGCTATGTGTAGCCTAGGGACTTGGTGCCCTAAGTCCCAGCTGCTCTAGCCATGGATAAAAGGATCCAAGGTGCAACTCTGAAGCCATGGCTTCAGAGAGTGCAAGCCCCAAGCCTTGGCAGCTTCCATGTGGTGTTGAGCCTGCAGATGCACAAAAGTCAAGAATGAGGTTTGGAAACCTCTGCCTAGATATCAGAGGATATGTGGAAATGCCTGGGTGCCCACGAAGAAGTTTGCTGCAAGGGCAGGACCCTCATGGCGAACCTCTACTAGGGCAGTGCAGAAGGGAAAGGTGGGGTTGAAGCCCCACTGGGGCACTGCCTAGTGGAGCTGTGAGAAGATGGCCACTATCCTCCAGACCCCCAAATAGCAGATCCACTGACAGCTTGCAATGTGTGCTTGGAAAAGCCATGGGCATTCAATGCCAGACTGTGAAAGCGGCAAAGAGGGAGCTGTACCCTGTAAAACCACAGGGGTGGAGCTGCCCTAGTCTGTGGGTGGCTACCTTTGCATCAGCGTGACCTGGATGTGTGACATGAAGTCAAAGGAGATCATTTTGGAACTTTAAGATTTGACTGCCCTGTTGGATTTCGGACTTGCATGGGGCCTGTAGCCCCTTCCTTTTGGCCAATTTCTTCCATTTGGAGTGGGTGTATCCTATGCCTGTACCTCCATTGTATCTAAGAAGTAACTAACTTGCTTTTGATTTTACAGGATTTTAGGAGGAAGGGACTTGCATTGTCTCAGATGAAAATTTGGACTGTGGACTTTTGAGTTAATACCGAAATTAGTTAAGAATTTGGGGGACTGTTGGAAGGCAGAATTGATTTTGAAATGTGAGGACATGAGATTTTTGGAGGGTCCAGGGAAGGCATAATATGGTTTCCCCACCCAAATCTAACATTGAATTGTAATAATCCCCAAGTGTCAAGGGTGGAGCCAGGTGGAATAATCAGATCATGAGGTGGTTTCCCCCCATACTATTCTCGTGGTAATGAATGAGTCTCACAAGATCTGATGGTTTTATAAATGGGAGTTCCCCTGCACAAGCTCTCTTGCCTGCCACCATGTAAGATGTGACTTTGCTTTTCATTCTCCTTCTGTCATGATTGTGAGTCCTCTTCAGTCACGTGGGACTGTGAGTTCATTAAACCTCTTTCCTTTATAAATTACACAGTCTCAGGTATCTCTTTATTAGCAGCTGAGGATAG
The DNA here is from genome assembly GCF_037993035.2 of Macaca fascicularis. Classification (NCBI taxonomy): domain Eukaryota; kingdom Metazoa; phylum Chordata; class Mammalia; order Primates; family Cercopithecidae; genus Macaca; species Macaca fascicularis. Next base: position 172,028,463 of record NC_088379.1, read on the forward strand.
ACTAATACAAATAGTATATTTCATAATGGTAGAATAGTATTAAAATTGCTGAAATTCAATTCAAAAGACTAGTTATTTCTTATGTTTTTGCCCAGGGTCACCATTTAGGAAAGCTACTGTTTGACTGTTGTAAATACAAATAAGGGATGTCTATTTGATTTGTTCTATATAAAATGCTAGGAGAAAAAGTAACCTAAACTTTACCTACTTTAAGACTGTTTTTGAATGTCTGATACCTTTAAGCAACTCAACTTCAAAGTCCTAAAAATGCACCAGGTGCTGACAGTACATAAAGGCAATACATCATTCATTCAATAATATTTGCTATATGGCCATCATCAACTATACACTTTTCTAAGCAGAGATAATGATGAGAGCTAACATGTATTGAGCAATTTCAATGGAAAAGGCACTAATCTAGATACTTTACTTGTATTAACTCATTAAATCCCCATGACAATTCTCTAATCATTCCAGTTTTACTAACGAGAAGACCAAAGCACACACGAGTCATAATATTTTGCCAAAGTCACATAGCCGGGAAGTGGGAGAACTTACCTTTGAATCCAGCAATTTATCTTTGAGCCCAAGATTTAAGCTGTTAGTCTCTATCAAGTTTTTAAGTTTACCTTTTCTTAAGAAAACTTGATTAAAAAAAATAAACAATTATCGAAAACCTGAAAATACTTCAGAAAGAACATTATGTTTCAGAATGTGGAGTTGTTAGAGCCCCAAGGTGGAGAAGAGTCAGAGTTCTAGTGTTCCAACTTTTCAAAATTCAAACTTTGGATTATTCTATTTACAGACAGTACAGGGGCCCTGAGTTATAGATGAAAAAAATCAAATCAGTTCTAAAGGTTCATGATTTCAAAAGAAAAGCAAATGGGGCAAGGAGAAGAGGATGGAAAAAATGGGGAGAAATTTGCAAGCAACAAAGAAGCAGAAATTATCAAGAGGAGAGTGAGTTTCAAGTATTTTACCTTACCTATAGAAAGAACAGATGACTTGAAAGACTAAAGCACCCAATTCCCCAAGTTTTTCAGTTAAAACACATTTTTGACAAATAAACATTTGACTTATTAAACCAATAAAAGGGGAAGGAGGGGTTTATTTATTTGACAAATGATTTATTTTGATTATTCAAACTAACCAGCTACACATTAAAGGTATAGAATGTGCACAGGTTGGTATGAACTGAAATTATGCAGTTTTGTTTGGTTATATCTATTAAAAGGTATGAGGTATTTAGTTCATTGTCAGAAATTTAATATGATTCAGACATCTCCAAATACAAAGCAGGTTAACTTCCAAGAGTATGTGTTTAAGTACTTGTCTAAAGCATGTAACCCATTTTCCAATGCAGAAAAATATATAAAAGGTACTTAAGTTCTCATGCTAATCAATTGCTTAATCATGCCTTATTTTAGCTGAAGTATTAATATTTATAAAAATTAGATAATAATATGATAATGTACTTATTAACCAAATGACCAAATTTTATATTTCCTCTTAAATGTTTGTTTGAGAAAACAACATAAACTTAATTAGAAGAAAATTATGAGGCAGGTAGGACAATCCAAAAACAGACCCTAGGGATATAAGAATATTTTAAAAGTTAATGACACTATATTTTGATTATATCTAACTTTGCATTAAACTTTATGGCATAATTTTCCTTAACATAAAGGCATTTCTGTCAATAAAGGCATCACTACCATGATTTCATCTATTTATATTCTCTTGTACGTGGGACAAGACAGGAATAAATAGGAAGATAAAAAGTAAATTTAAAAAAAAAAAAAGAAAAGAAAAAGAAGAAGATTACCATCCCCCACTCCCCCACATAATGAAAAAAGCAATAGAAAAGGCTGAAGTACAGAAACAGAACTAAAGAGGATACTGCATAAAGGTAAAAAGATATGGAAGGAGATGAACTTAACTGGGTTTTAAGAAATAAAAGAACCTAATGGGAAGGACAGCAAAAGTCAGCTGCTTCTGGCGAATCTCTAGGCAGAGCAGTCTGTGCAGTCCAGCCTGGAATCTCTCAGCAGTGGGCACTATAGACAGGCACCAAGAGACTAACAGAGAGAGCCAGACATAGCAAGGGGCAGGGTACAACATTTGCTGTGCCTGCAAGTCCAGTATTGCTCATGACAAATCAGAACCAAAGTTCATAATCAAAATTTCTTCACAAGGCAATTGTTATAAACTTCTTTGACTTAATATCTCTCTTTACACTGGGACTATACCAATTTTTAGTTTGGCAGTTTGGAAGTCAATAATCAAATACCATTTTTCATACCCAGCAGAAAGTCACTCATTTTCTAAAACAGCACATAATGAAGGCAAAAGCTGACCAATCCAATGTTTATATATATAAACTGACAACCCACCGTTCATATTTATTTATTTATTGAAATGGGATTCCTAATAATTATTTCTTCCTTTTGATAGTTAACATTAGTATATATAGATATAAATGAAAGCATATTTCCTAAAATACATAAGCAACTTCAAACTAGTTTTCCTTAATTTGTCCAAATGAGTTAAATCAGTTAGGTTTTATTATAGGCAAGGTATATCTAGGGACATATTTTTTATAAATTGTTTATGACTTATAATAAACATTTTTCATAGAAAAATCTACATATATGTGCATATATATGTATACATCTGTATGTATATATATGTGTGTTTATAAACATATGTGTTTATGTATATATGCAAGTATTTCATTTTGGAAAGACACATCTGGTTGACAATTCACCAAAGTTTTCAGGGAATTTGGCAAGACTTCAGAGTTTATGCTTTTTCAGGTGCATGTTACTTTAAATAATATTGCAGGTACAAATTATTTACAAAATCTTAGAAAATTGATCACAGAAATAAATCTTTGTCTTATTTCTCTTTCATACTCTCTATATTAATTAGGCTGGACATGTATAGAGCCATATGCCAATCAAATGTTTTCCTTTCATCTCTATCGTTCATTAGCACGAGGCATTTGCAGTCCAGGACAGTAGTCCATATTTATGTTTCACTTGCCTTGAGTTATGTTTTTATGACTTCCCACTTTCATTCGTCAGGATGAAAGGTGGGAAGTACATGCTCATAAGCACTCTGTTTATCTATGCAGAAGTGGCACTTTATTTGATGTTGCAACACAAAGTGAAATATCTCTGTATTTTTACTTTTCATTATTTTCTGCTCCTTCTATTACAGTGAATACAATCACCTTTATTACAGGTTCTCAATATATATGTAAATTGCCTGCACAATATTGCCTTACATATTTTTAAGTTCCTTTGAATTTTGTAACTTTCCTTTCTCATACTTTGAGCCTGTATTTCCAACTACTTCGTAAATTTCCTGAAAGAAGTGTTTGTCTTTTTCCCCACTATATCTATCTAACCAGTGCTCTAAATCTGAAGGATGTTTATTACATCCTGCTAGTAAATTTCTTCATATGGCCTTCTAAAATTATTTCATAGTGACAATGACAAGAAAAATTTGTTATAAAGAATATTCCAACTCCCCTCCCCAATCATTTCTTTATTGACTTGAGCTTCCTTTTCTTAATCGGACAGGCATATTTGAATGCCTAGTGAATAACTGGTACTGTGCTAAATGCTGGGGTTTCAAACAGTAACCAAATTTGACTTCAAGAATCTCAGGGTTTAGTGAGAAAAACTGACAAAAAGAACGAGGAGGACGACGATCAAGACTAGGAGTAGACGAAGAAGAAATTAGTGAGTCTAGCCTTATGTGGTCATTGCTGAAACAGAGTATCTCTGGATTCATAGGGCCCCATGGGCCTGAGGGTTTCAGGAAATGCTTCATTGATGGAGTTTTAACTTGAAGAAAGCAAAGATAAACTAGACATTCCAGGCAGAGGAATAGCTAGAGCAAAGGTAACATACAACATAATTCATTCCAAGTTAAGTTCTTTGCTACATTTTCCTCATGATTTTCAATATTTGGTTACTATTGTTGTTTTTTAATGGCTTCAGAAATGAAATGATAACATTTTATTCCTTACTTCTTTATACAAGAACACAATGGAATATCCATCCAAATAAAACATACAACTATATAATATTGATGTAAACAGCAGTCATACGATATTATATTAGTGTATTACTTTTCCAATACAAGAAATATTGGAACTCATAAAGCAAATAGCAATTTTATTAAAAAATTTTTAAAATCATACTGTATTTTTAAAGGATAATAAAATCTATGCAATTTGAAATATATGATCTTTCTTATAAAAATGCATCTTAAGGGTGCATTTTATGTTTCAGGGAAAGAAGATATAACCAAAACTACTAGTTACACATGAACTACAGATTAAACTCTAAAATTTTGAAAAAGATAAAATCACTCCACTAAAGTAAACAGAGGTGACCAAAAATATATACGGATTTACAGTTCCTGGGGTTGAAACAAGGAGGAGGCAGCTGATGAAGTGCAGCATTCAGAGAAGTTTTAAAGGACCAGTCAGGTCAAACACTAGGTAGCAGTTACTGGCTTGGAATCAAGAGATGAGCCCAGAGCCTATCGGATGAGAATGAAGGCTCTAGAAGCCAATAAAGATGGGACATCTTGAGAGGTGGCTAACGCAAACAAGAGACCTTGAGGAAAAACTGCTTCAGATAAAAGGTTATGGGACCTTGGGGGCTCCATAAATAAGCTTTAAAAGTTCTTCAAATTGTTTGAAAGTAATGCAAACTTAAGCACGTGCACACGCGTGCGCACACACACACGTATACACATAGGCATGCACACAAACTCTTCTAATGAGAAACTAATCTTTTTTTTTTTTCTTTTGTAATATGCATTCTCAAAGGAGTCCTTGAAGTTTTAAGCCCTACTGATCCAGGACAAATCTAATGAAAGTCAGATTTTTGTTAATTATGATTTGACTTGCTTCTTCTGTAGTAGGATACATCTGCCACATTCTATATTAGACAAGCTATTTTTACCTACTACCTGCAGAATTATCAGAGATGCTCAAAATGATGTAGTACCTGCAAACTTATGGGGACCTCATGGGAGAACACGAGTGACTTCAAGAACTTCTAATGCCACTAAAGGAAATTCTCTATAATTATAAAAGAGAATTGTTTTTAGAACTGTTAAATTGCCATTTCCCGTAATTGAGGTTGTATCCCAGTGGTAGAATCAATGATACTACTTCTTATTAAGCCAATAAATCATGGTCCCTGTGCAATACAGTACATTCCCAATTATGGTGTCCTTTAAAAGAATCACTTTTGTCAAATCAAAGTTACGACTAAAATAATTCTTAGATACTTTTTGTTTCTGAGAATATAGTCATTGCTCTAAAATTTTAGGATTTGCTTTAGAGGCACAAAACGATGATTATGGATTTTTTTGTTTCCTTCAAAATTTATACATTGAAAGCCTAAGCCCCAGTACCTCACAGTGTGACCTTATTTGAAGCCAGGATCTTTACGGATGTAATCAAGTTAAAGTGAATTCATTAGAGTGGGCCTATATACAATATAACTGGGGTCCTTATAATATGGGGAAATTTGAACACAGAAACATGCACAGAGGGGGAGATGCTGTGGAGGCTTGGCAAAAACAGTCATCTATGAGCTAAACAGAGGCCTGGAACAGATCTTTCCCTCAGAGTCCTTAGAAAACACCAGCCCTGTTCACACCTTGCTCTTAGACTTTTAGCTTTCAGAACTGTGAGAAAATAGATTTCTGCTATTTATGCCACTCTGGTACTGTGTTATTTTAGCCCTAGCAAACTAATACAATACTATCAATAATAATACAAAATCTATTTAGCGTGTCATATTAATTTCCTATTGCTGCTGTAACAACTTACCACACACAATGATTTAAGCAATGCAAATTAATATCTTATATTTCCAGAAGTCAGAAGTTTCACTGGACTAAAATCAAGGTGTAATCAGGGCTGCATTCCTTCTAGAAGTTCTATAGAATGCTATCCTTACTTTTTTTTAGTTTCCAGAGGTTGCCTGCATTCCTTGGTTCATAGCCCAGTCATTCTGACCTTTGCTTCTATGACTAAATCTCTTTATCTGACTCTTACCCTCTTGCCTCCCTTTTATCATGACCCTTGTGATTACATTGGGCCACAAGATAATTCAAGATAATCTTCCAATCTCAAATACTTAATCACATCTGCCAAATCCCTTCTGCTATATAAAGTAACATATGCAGATTACAGAGATCAGGACATGACCAACTTTGGGGAACCATTTTTCTACCTATCACAGATATATTGAGTGATTAGCACACAGAAGCAACCAGCTAAGCACTTTACCTTAATTTCTTACCAACTACTTCATCTTCATCTGCCCAACCACTTTAAAACGTACATTCTATAAGGATGTTCATTTTACCTGAGGATTTCAAATTGTATGTTTTTCTAATGAAGCGCTCTAGTCTAAACCTTTCTAAATTATATAATTAAATGCCATTTTTTGTTGTCAATATATCTTCACAGTCTGTATATTTAACTAATTTTTTGCGTAAAGGTAAGTGCTTCCATGTCTTTCAATTCTTGAGTATCAAATCGCTATATCCCATTCAGTCTAGTCTACTAAACATGGAGAAGTAGAACCTAGATAATGAGTGTGATACAAAGAAAGGGATTGGAACTGGATAGGGTAGAAATAAAACTGTTCATAACATGGCAGGGAAATCCTCAGCATTTACAAGCATGTAGTAAGAACTGCTCCATATGGAGATAAGGTCAAATGGTACATGGGGGCAGAGACAGACCTGTCAAACATTGCAAACATAGCTACTCAGCACAAAAGCGCAGCATGAGATCATAGTAGTACTAAGTGCAAGGACTATGTTTGTTCAACCCTATATCCACAGCGTTGTTGATTGCTAAGTAAATCAGCTGATGAAGATGAGAGACAGGGTTATTTTTTCAAGATTGCCCCAATTTTATCATTAACAAGGCAATATTCCACTAACCTCTACCAAATAGGTGAAAGTGTTTGCCAAGTTCAAGAAACTAGAAGGGCAATTATTTGGTGAGGCACTAGTTATCATGGGCTCTCCCTGACATGAGCAGGCAACTGAGTTATTGATCTGTGGCCTGAGTAACCTGAGAGCAGGGGCATGGTAGAGGATGGCAAGTCTTCAGGAGAAGAACCGAGAAGAGCACAGCTCAAAAGGCCAAGGAAGCAGGGACAGAGGGGCAACTGACAGCACTTTTTTTTTTTTTTTTTTTTTTCAGTCAGGCATGTTCTGAGCACTTTTCACACACTAATTAATTCTATCATCACGAAAACCTTATAAGGAAGATGCCACTATTATCATCATCACCACTGACACGCCTTCCAAGCAAGGACCACAAAGGGAATGCCTAGAGTTCCATGAGTTGGATTTAATATTTGTGGCAGTGAGGGATGTACATGGAGCATCATGGGGCACCTCAGAGAGTGATTGGAAGGACTTATTATGGGATTTGGGCTTAGGCAAGGTGATTTTGGAAGAGGACTCCAGAAAGCAGACTGGACTGGGTACTGCGAAGAGACAGGAATAATTCTATGATTAGGTATATTAATAAATGTTTTCTAAATGGAGGGCAGACTATAAGAAAGCTAACAAAGCAGCAATCACTCATATCAGCAGACATTTTGTGGTTTTTACAGTGACCTTTTTCTTTTATCTGCACTTAGTCAAAATTGTCAGCTTGCCTCTCTTTATCTTTATACAGGTCACAGAATAGTCTTGTCTGATGTTGATGTTCTGTGAGATTTCTTTATGTCTCATAGGAGAACACCAAGGCTTTGCTGTGATTGCCAGGCCAGCTCCTACCAACACTAAGACCCAGCTGTAAGATTTCAAGCTCTTTTTCCAAACATCAGGGCTGCTTTCCTCTTTCTCTGTCTCTGTCTTATCTATAGAGAAGCAGAGGCTCAGGAAGTTTCAGTAACTCACCAAAGGTCACTCAGCTATGTGCAAAGCAGGAATTGAACCCAGGTAATTGAGTTCCAGATTCTAAGCCTTTGGCCATTGTGCTATATTATCAGCAGCTAGCAGCAGCTGTAGTGACAAACATAATGCCACATTTCCCAGCCCAGAGCTCACCACAAAGATCTTCTAAGAGGTATGAGGCTGTGAATGCTTTCACAGGATTCAATTTCTGTGACTGTAAACTTCTATTTTTAAAACTACTCTGCCTGAACCAGTGCCAGTGGTGAGGGTTTCACACCTCAACATTTACATTCAATCTTTTGCCATTGTTTAAATAATTTAACATTCTTCCATATAAATAACAATTTTCACTTAGGCAGACTCTTACTATACATTGAGCATTACCCCAAGATGAGAAAACCTCCTAAGTGAAAATCACTAAGGCAATTTAAAATACTGTTGTCCATGAAATTACCTTTAATCAAGTCACAAAACTTCCCCATTTCTCTCACTGAAAGTCCCAATTTCACCTCCTTCCTAACATTTTATGTTAACTATTGGAATATGTTTGTAATATATGCCCTTTGTTTGATCAACATATATTAATATTAGTTGTTATATAACTTGATCCTGTAGACATTTTTAACATTTAAAGACACATGATGTGAGAAAAAATTTCAATAACTTTTTACTTTTATTCAAAGAGACACGATAATAACATACTGAGCAAAAGATTTTCAAAAATTTATAGTGTAATTTAGGAAATTCATACAATTTAAGAAAGGGGATAAGAACCACGATTTCATAAAAATAAAAGATGATGTAAATATAAAATACACACATAATTAAAACAAAATACATGGCATTACAAAATGTTGTATTTTTATACCCTGTTGGGTACTTAAAGAGAATTGTTTGTTTTTAAAATGCCAGTTTTTATAGTATGTTTGAAATTATGTCCTATCAAATTAAATTTGATGAAAAACGTTCAATGTCAATTTAAAAATTTTGCAAGCAGTTACTTCTTTTCCAGAATTATTTTTGGGATTTCCTGAGTCAAATTTGTAAAGATGACTGATTTGTAACACTGCTATTTGCACAAGACAGTTTATTTTTATCAGAGTCCTGGAGAGTCTGCCAAATGGAACCCAAGGTGGCGAGGGTAAGGTTTATACTGGATATAGGCCTTGATTAGATATTCTAACGTTTCATTCCATTGATATAAAACTGCATTTTCCTTAGTTTCTTCCTTATTGGCCAAAGTAGAAAATTTCTAGGATGAAAGTCTCCATTTTACATGTCCATGCTAGCCACAGCCAATGAGCCACACGCTCTGCTGCAGAACCTCTGTCCAGCTCACAGTCTTTAAAACAAAACCAAGAAATACCATAGACAATCCCTACAAATGTACCATGGCAGGCACATACACATAAATCTACTTATTCATCTACTTCCCATTCTTTCCCTGAACATTTTCGGTTCCACAAAACTCTTTAAGTTGCTAACATGATTTCCCACAGGAAATATTTTTTATAAGCAAGTAACTTTTATTCATTCATAGATGTTCTATTTTCTCTATCTAATTTATTATGTATGGGTTTCTCATAATCTTAATATAAAAATTTAATGAACAGCCATGACAATCTATATTGATTTTACCTGCTATACTTTAACCTTCTAAAGAAGTAGACTTTGCACATTTTGTTATATGCATGTCAGAATGTTAGTGCATTATATTAATAGGGATCTATTCATTCACAGTGTGTAAGAGGCAGGGGTCTCAACTATGTCAGAACTGAATTTTAGGCATGTCTCTTAGGAGAACTAAGAAGAAATATTTCACCTTGCACTTAAAATTTATTTGTGTCAATTGATTGACTTGGAGGCTTGTGCGTTTTCTAGAATAAAACTCAAACTATAATGGTGAGAATTAAATAACTCACAGAATGGCTAATATGCCAGGATTAGTACAGGATGGACAGAGGAGCAAAGTTAATGCCCCAAAGAAGGTATACTGCAAGAGGGGAATGTGGCTTTCCAGGGAGGGACTCCATTTCAGTGGAAGGGTTGTAGTTTACAAGCTGGACTCAATGACAGAGTCTGAGGGTCTGAGAGAAGCAGTACTTTTGAGTAAAATTGTGGCACTGCTGTTTCAAGTGAACTCAACCTTCCTTGGGAGCACCGTGGTAGAAAAGAGCCAAGTAAAATTTGGAAAAAAAGTAACCACTCAAGGTCTTAAAAAAAACCCTGCTCTGGAATGCTTCTGACACAGATATCAGAGGAGAAGGACATATGCCAAGAAGGCTGAGAGGCAGAATCGAGAATGATTCCACTCATACAAAGTTGTACTTAGCAGCAGGGATACCTGAACATTGAGGAATGCCTCCCAAAGCAGAGGCTGTCATGGTCAGGCCCGAACAGGGACATTACCATATGAGCAGCAGCCTGAGAGTTAGTGTTAAGCTGCAACCATGGGCTCAAGTTTCATTACCCATGAGGAGAAAGTATAAAATTAAGAGAACCTTGAAAGAGAGGTTACGTTTCTATAAATATGTAAATAGGTTCTAATAAGCAAGAAATATTGAGGCCTATAAGGTGGTCTCATTTTTATGCACACAACGATGAATCACAGTGATATTGCAGCATTTATATTTTAGAATCAATAAACCGGTTGGTGGTTCATTTTGTGTCTGGCCTATTTATATTTTATAGGCACCAAAAAACAACTAAGATTATGACTGTGAGTCCAATAATCCAGGTACTTAAGAAAGGCTAGATTTAAATCAGGAAGACATGGCCTAACATTTTTAGAATAAGAACGTCCATGTAAGAGAAAATATTTTGTTTTTAAAGCATATGTTACAGACAAATTTTCAGCCTGATGAGGTGACAGTAAGTAGATATGGAACCATTACATAAAATTTATAAATATAGAAGTCATTTACATTAAAATTATTTGGGTGTTATTTAAATGTTTACATTAACTTGGACTATATTGAACATGACCAATCCATGGCACTGATTCATAATTATTTCATTAATTAAAGAGGACCTCAACTGGTTCCATTGCTTTACATATAAACTACAGGTTAATGACTTCCAAATGTATACCTCTGTTCCCATTTTTTCCTTAATCCTCCAGACTCTGAAATCTATATCTCTACTGACCTTAAACTTAACATTCTCCCTAAAAAGCTCCTGAATTTCTCTGTGAACATCTTCCTTGAGTAGTCTTCCCCATCTTGTTAAAAGGCAATTCTAATCTTAAAATGCATAGGACAAAAAGCCTTGAGTCATCCCTGACTCCTCTTTCCAAGGATTCATTAGCAAATTCTGTGGTCTCCTCCTTCAAAATGTATCTCCAGTCTGACCACTTCTCACTGTCTCTGTTGCCCCAGGTCATCTGCAAGACTGTTGGACGAATTTCCTAACTTGGCTCCGTGTTTCTACCCTTGGTTTATTCTCCAGATAATGTGATCAAGTTATTGCTTGTTTTCAACCTTCCAATAACTGTTTATCTGTCTAAAATTATGATGGTTAGTCTTGGCCTAAAACATTGTTTTATGATCTTGCTTTTTACTAGCACTCTGACTTTATCTTCTGTATTTCCCCGCCACTTCCTTCATTCCAGTCATAAAGACCTCCTTGGTATAACTCAAATTCCCATACTCCCAACCCAGGATCTTTTCACTTCCTTTGTCTTCTAACTGGAAAGCTCTTTAATTAAATAATCATATGATTCTTACCTTCCTTTTGTTTCAAGCTATACTCAGTAGTTGCATTTGCAGAGAGGTCTTTTTTGACCCCCCAGTACATTAAGACACGTCTGCTTCTTCTCACTAATTTTATCTGCTATATTTTTCTTCATTTCAATAGTCACCCCAGTAACACTCATTTTTGTTCATATGTGTCTTCTACCACTAAAAACATAAGTACCATGAAGTCCCCTGTAATATCCCCACCCAGCACATGTGATAAGATGCTCAATAAGATGTTCAGTAAGATACCCAATAAGATGCTATTGGATAAATTAAATAAGAGCAGAAAAATTAGAATTTCATGATTTTTAAGCTATTGTCTTTTAATCTACCCTTTAACGACTTTCTAAATAACTCATTGAACAGAGTTATAATTTGTAAAATTCTAGCATTTTTTCTGTTTACAACAAAATATTAGAGAATGCATAGTGCCTAATCTGGCAACTTTTTTTTCCCCTTGGTTATCAAAATTTAAACAATGCTTAGTTTTCTAGTCCTCAAAGTACAACCACAGACTGCAATATCTGTCTAGTTTTCCAGCAGAAAAGAAAGTATGCATACTTAGCCAGAACTAACATGACCTTTCCAATCTGATTCCACCTAACCCTTTCACATTTATATATGAATACAAGGATTCTAGAAGGAGTTCCTTGAAAACGAAAGAAAGACAAGAAAAAAATCTACTCCTGAGTCTTATACTCAAAGAAAGATATTTGGAAGAAGTCAGAAGTCAATGGAAAAAAAAATATATGCAATCATAAAAACATACCTGACAAGTATTCACAAAGCAGTTCTCATTTTCTTTTTTGTTTCTTTCTTTCGTTTTTCTTTTCTTTTTTTTTTTTTTTTTTTTGAGATGGAGTCTTGCTGTATTGCCCAGGCTAGAGTGTAGTGGTGCGATCTTAGCTTTCTGCAACCTCTGCCTCCTGGTTCAAGCGATTCTCTTGCCTCAGCCTCCTGAGTAGCTAGGATGACAGGCGTGTGCCACCATGCCTGGCCAATTTTTGTATTATTAGTAGACATGGGGTTTCACCATATTGGTCAGGTTGGTCTTGAACTCCTCACCTTTCAAGATTTGCCCACCTCAGCCTCCTAAAGTGCTGGGATTACAGGCATGAGCCACTGTGCCCAGCCCATTTTCTTTCTTACTTATCTTTTGGCAGATTGTAACACTGACCTCAATCTTTTACATGTCTTTGTACTCATATCCTGTCCATGGCATCATTATTGACAAAGCATATCCCTTAACTTTGCATCCTGCCATGTGATTTGCTTTGAAGGCAGAAATGGCAGTGTGCCCATTCTGAGCACAGAGTTGAGGAGGCTGTGCAAGTTCCTGATTGTTCTTGTTTCTTGAGCATTACAATGATTACAGCAGGCCCTCCTGGTCCTAAAACAATTAGAGAATATGGAACAGAGTAACTCCAACTAACCCACAGAACTGCAGTAACAAGCAGAGACTCCCAGCCAGAAAACCCTGATGAAAGCATTCAGCCCAGCCCACTCCTGCCCAGACCAGCCACAGACATTTGAAGGATAATAAATGATCATTGTTTTAAGCCACTGAGTTTTTAGGTAGCTTATTATGCACATCATAAAACCAATATAATCTTCTTTCCAAAATACCTTTTACACTTACTTAAAGTATTTTTTTCATAAGTCAGAAAAAAGTTCAAGTACAAAAATAAAAAAATGACTTCTAATCAGAATTTAGGTTGAAATATTCAGCATGAAAAAAAATGACACTTCTTTAAAACAAAATGCATAGAAGGAATTTCTAATGAATTATCTTCTTAAAGGCATATGAATAAAATGTAATTCTGAAGTGCTTTCATGATAAAAAAAAAAGTCTGAACAAAACAAAATAGGAATAAAGAGAATAAAAGCCTTGTGATATTCATTGATATTAGCATTTTACTATTCCAAAAAGAATCTTAGTGTACAATAGCCACATAAAATTATAGTTTGCCTAAAAGAAATGAATTCCCAGAATAATAAAAGCTACCCTTTGAAAAATAGAATGAAGAGAAGCCTACAATTTATCAGACTGTAAATAAGAGATTGTCTAAAAGCCTATGAGAACAATGACAGCAAATAGTTTTCAGCCATGAGAGCTTACCAGAATCAACCTAACATTACCCTTAGGGCCCATTAAAGGAAGATGTAGAAGAAATATCTAGACATAGAAACTTTTATTAGAGATGGTCATAAAACATTGATTGCAAAACCTTTTTGAATATCATACCAGGATCATTTATTTGAAGCCCAAATGGTTCATGAGTTACCAAGATGCTAATAAATCAAAATGGTTGTGAAGGTAATTTGTTTAACTTCCCATTTGTTCTTGTTAAACGTATATACACTGAAAGAAATTGTTCTCTTTATGTGCACATTGAACATATTTCTTAAAAGTGAGGCTTCAATATTGAGGGACTTTGAAATTAATCCCCTTTCACTCTTATGCCTATTTTCCCAAAAGAATCACCATACACGTATCTTGGCATTAACTATTCCTTTAGTCTGACAAGAGAATATATCACTAAATTTAATCAAGAAACAGCCAATTCAGTTTTAGGTGGCTTGTTTCAACTCATAGGAATCCAGAAGGCAAATAGCATGGACACTTGGTTATGTATGTCTTAAATGCTCCTAATTTACTATATATCATTCTTTCCGATGATAATTGGTACTCTGTCATATCCAGCAAAAAACTCATTTATGCAAGATTTAGTAGGAGATAACTTTTACTGAACATTCACACTGAGCCAGGCACCACTGCAGGCACTTTACCAGAAGTAATTCCTTTAAGTCTCATCACTAACCTATAAAATAGATTATATTGTCATCTCCATTTTATAGATTAGAGAAGTAAGGAATAGATTTGCTAACCTGAGATGGAACCAGTGTACTATTTCAGGCTGACTGAGTCTCTTAGCCATTATATCACAACTCTTAAAAACTGGAAAATAAAACACTTATCACCAGATTTCCTCTTAGTATAAGAACAGTCTGATTTTAAAATACCTTTAAGATTTCTTAGTTTGGAAGCTGAGGCTCTGAGAGAATATCTGTAGTATTCTAGGGAAGAAAACAAAATTATCATTAGCTTCCTTTAAATATGAAATGGAAGGCAATAGGTGTTGAAGAGTGAGCTGGGGTAAGTCCAGACATTCATGTAGTAGAAAAGGAAGTAGAAACTGTTATTAAGAACAGAGATGTCTGATATTCAATTGTAAGTTGTTTGAATATGTAATATAAAACCCCCTACCCCTCCCTATTTCAAACAGACAAGTTGGTTACGTTCCATCTGCCTTATATGAATTATATTTTGTTTGCATTATGTGTTGTGTATGGTTGTAAATCAAGAGTCTGGGTTCTACCTCTGGGTTAACAGATTAAATTAACTGAGTGAAAGCAAAACATAAAATGTGATAGTAATCATAACAATCTTAGGTTCTTAAAAATTCACAGAAATCTTTAAAAGTTTTTAAAGTATTGGACTCTCATCAGGGCATGGAATATGGGGGGATTTGGAATCACTTTTAACTAAATATTAAAACAGTGATTAAACCCAGTTGACAACATGCCATACATTTATCTTTTACTGTAATATTCCCACCATTGATAAGATGGCAGCCATCTTATCCTGACCTCCAACGTTATCCATACTTCCAAGAGCAGGTGCCTCATCCTGTGCCTAAACACTTAACAGTCAGTGAAGCTTTCTGTCTACTCTTTAATCTTAACTTTTTTTTTTCTCATTCCTCTGCCTTCTTCCCTTTCTTTTTCCTTTCTCCACCAGAGAACCAACCCTAAATCATCCAAAGCTCTGCCATGGCCACGAGTCAGGGTTCCCTGTATAAATGCCATCTGCTGTGTGGGTCCTTCTCCAACAAAAAATTGAGCTGATTAGGAAAATACAGTCGTTGGTGAAGTCGTATCTATGAGAAGAAACATGAAAAACCAGAAAGATTGGAGTTCTCCATATTTTAGCGTAAACCAAGAGCGTGGGCGGGGCATTCCTCTCTAGTAACGGCTGCCCTTTTACAAAAATTAGAAGGTAGATCCTGACAACACAATGGTAGGATTTTTTTTTTAACCATCGAGTTTCTAAAATAAAAATGCAAATATTATTTCATTTCTTTCCTTCACCCTTATCCCAGATTCCGATAACCTACATACTTTGACAAACACTACTGTATTACAGAAAGGGGATAGTAAAATGCTTTGTACTATTTCAAAACTGCATATGTACCCTCAAATATAACATATGCCCTATATTCCTACGATTGTCTGAGATTTATTTTACAATAGAGCTCTAAAGATATAAAAGTAGATGATACTGATATTGGAAAGAGGACAGAGATGGAAGAATAATTTAGAAGACTCCCATAGCATGTAGAGTTTGTCTTTAGGACGAATGTTTTTCAGAAAAACAAAATCAAATTAAACAATTAATTATAAAATATTATACCTGGATATTACAACTCAACTAGAAACCTTAAGTGCAAAATTAGAATAAGATTCAAAATGTAAAGATAAAAATCTAAAATTTATTTTATGTTTAAAAATACATATTCCAGCTTTACATTTTTCTTATTTCATAAATACTTGTTCACATTTAAAACAAATCCCTAGGCCAAGTGTGGTGGTTCACACCTGTTAATCCCAGCACTTTGGGAGGCCGAGGTGGGCAGATCACGAAGTCAGGAAATTGAGACCAGCCTGGCCAACATGGTGAAACTCCGTCTCTACTGAAAATACAAAAATTAGCTCAGTGTGGTGGCATGTGCCTGTAATCCCAGCTACTTGGGAGGCTGAGGCAGGAGAATCGTTTGAACCCAGGAGGCAGATGTTGCAGTGAGCCGAGATCATACCGTTGCACTCCAGCCTGGACAAAAGAGCAAAACTCTGTCTCAAAAACAACAAACAAACAAACAAAACAAACCTGTATTCAAGACAGCAGTCCAGTCAGGTGTAGCAGCTCACACCTGTAATCACTGTATTTTGGGAGGCTGAGGCAGGTGGATAATATGAGGTCAGGAGTTCAAGACCAGCCTGGCCAATATGGTAAGACCCCATCTCTACTAAAAATACAAATATTAGCTGGGTGCGGTGGCATATGCCTGCAGTCCTACCTACTTGGGAGGCTGAGGCAGGAGAATCGCTTGAACCTAGGAGGCAGAGGTTGCAGTGAGCCAAGATCACGCCACTGCACTCCAGCCTGGGTGACAGAGCAAGACTCTCCCTCAAAAAAAAAAAAAAAAAAAAAAGACAGCAGTCCACTTGCTAGATATAAAATATCTCATTAAGAGGTCAGACATTATAATTTTAGATTAATTTTATATTGGTTAATTTTAAAAACATATACAGTTAATAGAGTTGCAAGGATCATATTCCCCTAAAGCATCAGTCATGTACCATCTCATTTTTCATGGTGAACTTACCATTCTTTCAGGATGTCATGCTGTAACTTCTGCTTCATCTTTTATGTTTCATTCGCACAAAACTTTGCCTCCTGTTCTAGAAGCAAATTTAGGGTTCCAGTTCTTTTTCTTTTTTCCCCACTCTCAACAACAATTTGCCAGATGATCTCCCTCATTGTACTCTTTCTTCCTATTTATCAGCAATAATTTTCAGACTACTCTTTCTTACATTTTATTCTCATTTTATCACTTCCCTAATTATGAACCCAACATGGTCTCTACTTTCTCCATAATATAACACCCTACACATTATAATTTTTTCTCACTCATTTATAACCATCCACTTTTCATTCCACAAGTTCTTTAATAAATGAACTACTGCCGGGCATTAGAGGTATTTTTTGCCCCAGTCTTTTTTTCCTGTTGTAAAGTGCTATGATTCATCCTCTTAAGCTGTTTAATTTGTTTCTTGGTCACTAAGACACTATAAATACTATTATATTAATTTTTCACTTAAAATTTTTTGATTAGGAACTTGCATTTATATATATATTATCTTATGATCAACAATTTAGAAAAACTCCTTTATTATCAAATGATTCTTCAATGAAAATGAGTATGAGTTACGTACAGTGCTACTTTAGTAAACATAATTCTGACACCATTAATTACAGAGGACATTTGCTATGCAAAGTCATGAAGGACACTTTATTGTGCCTTACATAATGTACAAATATGAAGTGGATCTGGGCTGCCATGCAAAGGTAAGGGGAAGAAAAAAGACGTCCCACTATACCCTGAACTGAGTGGGAGACAGAGGTTGTTTGTCACCAGATGAGTGATAGGAATACTGAGAAATCTACAGTTCTGAGTTTCATAAAAGAGTCTGCTGCTAAAAGCTGAGGATAGAGAAAGAATATTGAGAAAAATCGCACGATAATCCAGATAGTACAAAGTAGTGGAGGTTCACAACTGAAAGAATTTGAAGACTCATATACGAAAGGTATATGTGGCAGCAATCAAACCCGAACTCAGCTCAACAGCCCTCTGTATTGATTATGACTCCCACACTGAAGACCTGACGAGAAAGACAGAGGTCCCTTTCGGGGAGTAAATATTATTTAACTCACTTTCTATTGTTCATGTATACATTTACTCACAAAATCAGGCATTCTATAAAAATTACAGGGAATACAAAAGAGGAAAAGACGTCACTATTGATAAATGAAATAGTGAACAGAACTAGAAATAGCCCAAATATTGGAACTATAAGAAAAAGGTCTTTAAAATTTATCATTAATATGTTATGATATAACAGAAAAAAGTGGACAAAATATGAAAGATGGGGAACTTTAAGAGCACACTGACAGTAATAAGATTAAAATAATTAAAATGCCAAAATAAAAAGCCTAAAATCAATAAACATGGAAAGTGGAGAGAAATTTGAGCCCCAAATAAGCAGAAGAAATAAATAATAAAGAGAAGAGCAGAAAAAAGTAAAAATCAATCAAAACAACCTGGTTCTTTGAAAATATCATTGTACTTGCTAAACATCCAACAGATTTATTTTTCAAAAGCCACAGTTGCTAATATAAAGAAAGCCAGAGGGAGTATTACTGTAGATCTTATGACATTTAATTGATAAGGGAATATTAGAACTATTTGCCAATAGATGCAACAATTAAAATGAAATTGACAAAATCATTAAAAGATACCAACTTCCAAAGTTCAGACAAGAAAAAAGGTAACCTGAATAGCCCTAGATATATTAAAGAAATTGAATTTGCCTTTAAAATTCTTCTCATAGAGAAAACTCCAGGCTTCACTGTTGAAGTCTATCAAACATTTCAGAATGAATAGTAACAACCCTACAAAAATTATTCTCAAATAAAGAAAAGAAGGAAGCATTTTCCAACTCATTTTATGAAGTTAACCTCACCCCAAAATCAAAACTACACACATTACAAGAAAACTACAGATGAGTATTCTCGTAAGTCTAGACAAAGGGGAAAAAATAAAAAAACCCTTATAAATGTTAGCAAATAACATCCAACAATATATAATAAGAAAAGTACACTAGACAAAGTCAAACTTGAAGTTCACTTAATATGCAAAATGTTTAAGACTGCTTCTACATTAGAAATCAATTAATATACCATAACATATTTAGAAAGTTTGTCAGCTCATTACAAATAAAATTAATAATATACTTACCATATGAGCCAATAACGCCATTCCTAAGTATTTAACCAAGAAACAAACTGATTTTATAAACTTTTAAAGACATTAATCAGTCCAGAAATTTTATCATTTTTTCCAGCTTTATTGAGGCATAATAAATAAAAATTATATATTTCAAGGTATACAATGTGATGATTACATACACATTGTGAAACCTGATATGCCAAAATCAAGTTAATTAGCACATCCCTCACACCTCAAATAGCTACCATTGTGTGTGTGTGATGATTACACTTAAGATCTACTTTCTAAAAACACTGAAGTATATAATACAATATTAACTACAGTCACAATCACACACTGTACATTAAATCCCCAGAACTTTTTCACCTCGTAATTGAAAGTTTGTATCCTTGACCAACATCTCATTTCTTCCACCACCCAGTCTCTGCTAAACACTGTTCTACTCTCTGCTTTTACGAGTTCACCCTTTTAAGATTCCATATATAGGTGATATCCTACAATAGTTGTCTTTCTGAGTTTGGCTTACTTTACTCAATATAGGTGAAATCTGTCTTCCAGTTTCATTCATGTTGTCATCAATGAAAATATTTCCTCTTTTTGGCTGAATAATATTCCATTGTACATATATATCACTTTTTATTAATTCACGATGGACACTTAGATTGTCTTCATATTTCATCTATTGTGAATAATGCTGCAATAAATATGCAGATACAGATATCTCTGTATTGTTGATTTTATTTCCTTTGGAAATATATGCAGAGTAAGATTGCTAGGTTGTATTGTAACTCTATTTTTAATTTTTTGTGGAAAGTCTATACTACTTGCCATGATGGCTGTATTAATTTCCAGTTCCAACAACAGTGTATAAGGTTTCCCTTTTTGACACCCTCACCAACATTCATCTCTGATCTTTTTGGTAATACCCTTTTTAGCCAGGTAAGGTGATATCTCATTGTGATTTTGATTTGCATTTTCCTGATTATTAGTGATGTTGAGCATCTTTTCACATACCTATTGGACATTCATATATCTTCTTTGGAAAAAAAGTCTATTCATGTCCTTTGATCCTTTTTGAATTGTATTTTATTTGTTTTGGCATATTGAGTTGCATGCATTCCTTACATATTTTTGGATATTAAGCCCTTATCTGATTTATGGTTCACAAATAGTTTCTCCCATTACATAGGTTGTGTTTTCATTTTGTTGATTATTTGCTTTGCTGTGAAGAAGCTTTTTATTTTGATGCAGTCTCACTTGTTTATTTTTGCTTTTGTTGGCTGTGCTTTTGGTATCATATACAAAAGATCATTGCCAAAACAAATGTCAAGGAGCGTTGTTCCTATGTTTATTTCCTAGAGGTTTGTTTCAGATTTTACTTTTATATCTTTAATCCATTTTAAGTTAAGTTTTGTATATGATATGAGTCCAATTTCATTCTGTTGCATTTGTATATCCAGTTTTACTACTACCATTTATAGTAGAGAATATCCAATATCCTTTTCTCATTGTGTATTCTTGACCCCTTTGACAAAGGTTTGTCTACCATGAAGTGCATTAATTGACTTCTGATCTCTTTAGTCTGCTCTATTTGTCTAAGTGTCTGTTTGTATGCCAGAACATACTGTTTCAATTACTATAGCTTTGTAGTATATTTTGAAATTGGAAAGTGCAATGCTTCCAGCTTTGTTCTTCTTTCTAATCACTATTTTGACTATTCAGAGTCTTTTGTGGTTTCATACACAGTTTAGGATTTTTTTTTATTTTCTATTTCTGTGAAAAATGCCATTGGAAATTTTACAGGGATTGCATTAAATCTATAGTTAACATTGATTATATGGATATTTTAAATTTTTTTATTATTGAACGGAAATTGAACAAAATACACAAACAAAGCCAGAAAAGAATGAAGCAAAAAACATAGATTTATTGAAATGAAAGTACACTCAATATAGTGGGGCTAGGCTCAGGCAAGTCCCTCAAGAGCCAATTGTATAGACATTTTAACAACATGAAATCTTCCGATCTATAAATATACCCATGGGTTGTCTTTTCATTTATTTGTGTCTTTTTCAAATTCTTTCATCAGTATCTTACAGTTTTCAGTGTATGGATTTTTCAATTCCTTGGTTAAATTTATTACTAAGCATTTTATTCTTTTTGCTAATGTAAATAGGATTGTTTATTTTCTTTTTCAGATACTTGGTAGTAGATTGAAATGCAAATAATTTTGTATATTGCTTTGTATGATACAATTATACTGAATTCATGTCTTAGTTCTGACAGTTTTTTTGTGAAGTCCTTAGATGTTTCTATATACAAGATCATGTCATCTGCAAACAAAGACCATTTAAATTCTTCAGTTCATGTTTGAATGTTTTACATTTCTTTTCTTTTCTTCTTTTTTTTTTTTTTTTTTTTTTGTCTAATATTCTGGCTAAGCCTTTCAGTAATATGTTGATAGAAGTGGTAAGAGTGGTGAACCTGTCTTGTTCTTGATCTTAGAACAAAAGCCTTCAGTTTTCACCATTTAATATAAGGTTGGTCACGAGCTTTTCATATATGATCTTCATTAAGTTGAAGTACGTTACTTCTTTACCTAATTTTTTGAGAGTTTTTATTATAAAATTATATTAATTTTTTCCATATAGTCTTTCTGCATTGATTGAGATGATCATTTGATTTCTGCCATTCATTCTGTTAACTTACTATATCATAGTTATTGTTTTTTTATGTTGAACAATTTTTGCATTCCAAATATAAACCTTATTTGTTCATAGTATATGGGCCTTTTAATTCACTGTTGAATTTATTTAGTTTGATAGTTTTTTTTGAATATTTTGTCACTTAAATTCTTCAGGGATATTGGCTTATAATTTTCTTTTCTTGTAATTTCCTCTTCTGGCTTTGGTATTAGACCTCATAATATTCCAACCCCATAATATGAATTTGGAAGTGTTCTCTCCTGTCCAATTTTTTGGCAGAGTTTGATATGAATTGGAATGAAGTCTTTTTTAAATGCTTAGTGTAATTCACCTCAGGAAGCCATCTGTTCCTAGGTTTTTATTTGTTAAGATACTTTTTTATTACTGTGTCAGTCTTCACCCTTGTTATTGACTTGTTTAAATTTTCTATTTCTTCTTGATTCATTGTTGGTAGGTTGCATGTTCTAAAAATTTTTCTATTTTATCTTTTAAGAAAAACATTCTTACCTTTAGCATTATTTTCTGTCATCTCCCTAGTTTGTGTCTCATTTATTTCTGTTATAATTTGTATTGTTTCCTTCTGTTAGCTTTTAGCTTAGTGTGTTTTTTCTAACATCTCAACATGTACAGTTATTTGCTTGAAATTTTTTTTTTTTCAGTGTAGGTATTTATCACTATAAGCTTTCCTCTTCAAACTTATTCTGCTGCCTCCCACAACTTTTGATATGTTGCATTTCAATTTTCATTTGTTTCAAGATACTTTTTTATTTCTCTTTTGATTTCTTCTTTGACTCATTGGTTGTTCAGGCATGTCTTGTTTAATTTCCTTGTATTTGTGAATTTACCAATTTTCTGATGTTATTGATTTCTAGTTTTATACTATTGTGGTGGAATAACACACTTGAAATAATCTCAATCTTCTTAAATTTATTAGCACTCTTTTTTTGACCCAACATATGATCTATCTTGGAAAATGTTCTGTGTGAGCTTGAGAAGAATGTGTATTCTGTTGCTGCTGGGTGAAGTCTTCATGAAGTGCCTGTTGGGTCCATTCATTTACATTTAAAGTTATTATTAATTTGCAAGGACTTACTTTGCCATTTTGTTGTTTTCTGGTTGTTCTATAGCACCTTTGTCTCTTTCTTTTTCTCTTGCTGTCTCTTATTTAACTTGTTGATTTTCTTTGTAGTAGTATGGTTTTATTCCTTCTCTTTATATTTTATATATCTGTTAGAGGTTTGTGCTTTGTTAGCACCATGAGGTTTACATAAAATACCTTTGCTATAATATAACAGTATATTTTAATATTATAACTAACTTCAATCGCATAAAAACCCCACACATTTAGTTTCCTTCTCTACATACATTTTATATGATTGAGGTTATACTTTACATATTTTTATATCATGCATCAATAAGTTATTATAGCTATAGTTAAATACTTTTGTTTTTTAACTTTTTAATAAAGTTAAAAGTGATGCAGCACCATTTACACATCACCATTACAGTATCAGAATATTCCAATTTCACTATAGATTTGTCTTTATTAATGAGTTTTTCAATGTTTAGTTTTACCATATATAGTATTCTTAATTGGAAGTTATTTTTGTTTCAACATTTTAAATATACTAATCCATTCCCTTCAGTCCTGAAATGTTTCTGCTGAGAAACCAAAAGATAATCTTATGAGAGTTCTCTTATAGGTGACAAACCACTTCCCTCATGCTGCTTTTAATTTTTTCTGTCTGACCTTTGATAATTTGATTATAACATATCTCATGGTTATCTTCTTTGGATTGACTTTGCCTGGGGTTCTTTGAGTTTCACAAATCTAGATGTCCATATCTCAAGATTTGGGATGTTTCAGCCATTGTTAATTTAAATATGCCTTCTACAACTTTCTCCCTGTCTTCTCCTTCTGAAAATTACATAATGCGTATATTAATTTGCTTTTTGTTATCCCATAGGTCCAGTATGTTTTCTACACTGTTTTTCATTCTCTATTGTTTGTTCCTCTGCTTTCTTCACTCTTTTTCATTTTCTTTTCAGTTTGTTCCTCTGTTTGTCTCACTTTAAACACCCTGTTTTTGAGTTCACTGATTCTTTTATTTGCATTACTAAGTCAGGTTTTAAAATTCTCTATGAATATTTCACTTCTGTCATTGTATTTTTCAATTATAGAATTTCTGTTTGGTTCTTTCTTACACTTTCTATTTTTGTATGAAACTTCTTATTTTGTTCAACTTCTCATTTTTGTGTTCTTGATTTTGTTTAGTTGTCTACATGCATTCTCTTGCATCTCATTGAGATGAAAGATCCTTTAAGATTAATTTATTTATATCAGTCAGCTTATAGATCTCTATTTCTTTCAGGCCTGCTACCAGAACTTTATTAGTTTACTTTTGCGGTGTCATGTTTTCTAATTCCTTGTGATTCATGTAGCCTTTCATTGGTGTTTGTGCATCTGAAGGAGTTAATGCCTCTCCGAGTGTACAGACTGGTATCAGCAGGTAAAGACCTTTTCCGGTTTTAGTGCCTTGGCTAATACGATTGCCATTAGGACTGTAGCTTATTAGTATTGAAACCAGGTCTCAGTGTTGCTGCAGGGTCCAAAATCAGGTCCCTGGCTGGCAGGCCTGTTTCGGGGACTTAGGTAGTTGTGGATCCTGTCGTTTCCCTGAGAAGACTGGATTGTCTCCAGGACCTTGGCCAGTAGGGCCAGTGCTGGGACAAGGATACACCACTTCAGGTTCCACAGTAGGGTCCAAAGACATGGGGCCTGTTACCACTGGGTATCTGGGAGGTCTCCCATTGGGTCCCTGGAAAGATACTAGCCCCCAAACCACAACTGAGGGGGTCTAAAACTGAGCCAGGCCTGCTTCAGGGTCCAGAGCTGATACTGAGGTCTGCAGACCTACCTCTAGTGACATGGATGGGCATGCCTCCTGCTGGGTCCCAGGGTGGGCAGGACTGCCCCAGACCATGAGTAAGCAGAGTTGGAGACAGGTCACATGGCTGCTTCAGGATCTGCAGTCAGACCAAGGGACATAGAGGGGTGTCTCACTCATTGGGTTCTTAGGCAGGCAAGATTGTTCTCAGACTGTAGCTGAGAGGAGCTGGAGCCAAAGTACAGACCTGTTTCAAGTGAGTCTCTCTTTGGGTTACCCCTTGTCCTATTTTCAGACCATGACTAAGAGGGACTGAGGATGAGTTACAAGGCCATTTCAAGATCCAAAGTCAGACTAGAGTAAGCATGCCTGCCTGCAGGGTCACCATGGATGTGTTTCCAAGAAGGTAATTAGGAGTACAGAACTGTTGAGAGAGGCTAGAACCAAGTTACAGGCCATTTCAGGATCTGCTGTGGGATCGGGTGAGTGGGCCTGCATCTGAGGGCACAGACAGGCATGCCACTGGGTGAGTCCCTAGCTGGGAAGGACCTCTCCTAGACTGGGACCGAGACAGGCTAGAGCCAAGTTTAGAGTTGTTTTAGTATTTACTGCTAAACCAACATCAGCAGGCTTATTACCCAAAGTGTGCGTCGGTATGACTCTTTTCAGCCCTTGGTAGATGGTTCTGGTGGCAGGACCAAGGCTAAACAGCATTGCAGATGTGTCCACAGGAGGATGGGATTGTTCTGTGTCTGTGGCAGAGACCATGGTCAAGGAAGGTCTGCCACCTGGGTACAGACCTTTCTTCTCAAAATGGACCTCCAAGACACACTGGGGTGTCACAACCGAATACCTGAGTCCCAAAACTTTTACAAAGGTACTTTTATTTGTGAATGGCTGCCAAGTTACTACTGCTGTAGGGAAATACCTAGTGGGGAGCTTCCCATTCTGCCGTATTGCTGATGTCACTCTCAAAGAAATTTTAGATTATCATAATCCTCTTTTCCATATTTAATTTAGTATATATTCTATCAGTTCTTTTGTAATGCATTTATATCTACTAATTTTTAAGAAAAAAATTGTATCATACAGAGCATACCCTCTGTATACTCAGAATGCTGGAAAAGAGTATAGTTTGCAACCAATTTTTAATCATTTAAAAATATGCCAAAAGCTACTATATCATTTGTAATGCCTGAGCACCCTGGTATATAAATATACCAAAATATTCCTTATTTTTTGTTGTACTTGCTTGTATTTTGGGGTGTTATTTTCATTTTTAAACTACACAGAACTGCGAGCATTAACATGTTTGTTGTATTAGTTACCTATTGCCACGTAACACATTATCCACAAATATAAGAGCTTAAAATAACACTCATTCATGAATCTCACACTATCCATGCATCAGTAGTCTGGACACAACTTCACTAGGTCCTTAACTCAGGGTTTCAAATGGCTGTAATCAAGGTGTCAACCAGCTGCATTCTTTTCTAGAGTTCAGGGTCCTCTTCCGAGCTTGGATGACTGTTGACAAAAATTCATGTCTTTGCTATTGTAGGAGTGAATACCTCATTTTTCATATTATCAGGGTCCACTTTTGACTCCTAGAAGCCACTCACAGTTGTCAGATGGTCCTCGCATGGGCCCTCTCATACACTGGCAGCTTGCTTTCTCAAGGCCAGCAGGAGAATCTCTTCCCACAGTCTGCTAAAATGGAATTTTATATACTATGGCATTATCATAGTCTACATGATTTATTTTTGCCATATAACATTATTTTTGCCATATAACAAATGCTAATCATGGGAATTACATCCTATTACCTTTATCAAGGTTTACTGTTGAGAAGCATATAACAGTTTCCACCTACACTTAGGGATAGAGGTTAATACAAGGGTGTGAGGGTGTGACTCATTAAGGGCTACCTTAGGGTGCATCTACCAGGCTTGGGTCTACTCTATGTAGCCATGATAATTTATCCAACCTTGAATCTAGCCTTGGGGTGGATTATTACACAAAGTTTTGTTAAATCTTTCATGGGTGCTATCAATTTGCCTTTATCCAAGGTCAAATTAAGTTTCAAATCTATCTGAAATGCAGAATTGTGTACAGTTATATAAATTTACCAATTTCAATAATATAGATTAAGGACACATTCTGAGCTATTCAAAAATGATACAAATGCAAAACAGATGGGTTAAGCATCTATAAAAATTAGAAATTATTTTAAATTTACACATTTTATTTTATGATGTGTGAAATTTAGGCTATTACTTATAAGGTAGATGAAATTACAACAAAAGTGAAAATAAACTAATGGAAATTTAAGTGTGAGAAATTTGCAGTTCATTAATTCTAAATTTGTACATAAATGCTCAAAAGTTAAGTTTCTTTAATATTATTTTAAGATTGCACTCTAATGTCTTTATTGCCTTCAACCAGAAAAAAAGAAACATCACACAAAAGTGGGAATAAACCTGTGAAAGTAATTTAGATAAAGTTAAAATAATTAAGAAACAGGACAAAAATAAGGTGTTGCCCCAATTAGCTATTTCTACTTCTACGCTCATCTGATGTTATGTTTTAAGTTTGTCTTCAAAAAGTAAGCATGAAAAATGAAGTGAATCCCCAAATGGCCTTTGCAAAAAAGTATCTTGATCCTTACAAAAAACATTATTTTCCTCATTACCATTCATAAAGGGCAGATCCAAACTGTGTAATGCAAGCCTACAGAAGACACCTCATTCTCCCGGATTCCAAAAAGACCAACCAGTGTGTGGCTTTGCAACATTCTTGACAACAATTCCACTAAGTTGCTGATGTAGCTTGTCTCACTAAAGAGTGTGCCTCCTATTTATTTGTGTTTGGTCCATCTTTATGATATATAAAAAAATCTATGTCCATGGCTGTATTTAATTCCCTAAAACAGAATATAGCTGGAATCAGATTACACATAATTTTAGCCAACCATAGTAACATGGGTCTTGAAAATATATTTTCCTCTTGAAAATAAGAATGTCAAAATGGAGCTATGATGAATGAGACCCATTTAGTGTTATTAATGCTATCATAAACTTCTTGTTGCTTAGTATTAAAAACAAAAAGAAAAACAAAAACAAAACAAAACAAAAAACAAAAAAGTCTTTCTGTGGAGGTTCCTGTCACAACCCCCAAAGCCAGACTAGAGTATCTGGAATGGCTATGGCCCTGCTAGGTGACATCCCTATATGATAGTTTGGTTATAGATGTCTCAGAGCTTTCTGGAGGAAAATAGAGAACTCCCACCTTGTTGAGGCTATAGCTTCGCTAAAGAGTAAGAATTAATGAATCCTATGTCTATGCAAATAAGCCCACACATACATCTAAAATGACCAAATGTCAATTAGATGTAGAAGTAACAAAATCTGCATTTGGTTGATACAAGGCCAGTATATACAATCTACAATTAGGATACTGCTCATAATAATTTAAAAAAAAAAATTAGGAAAGAACATACTTTTCTGTTAGTTTTTGTGTTTTTCATTTATTTTGTAACCCTGTTTCAGACCTCTTAGTGTCCATGCTTTGAATCCTACCTCATCTCTTTGCCCAGCTCAGTTTCTGAGAATGATAGTTCAAATCTGATAATAGATTTCAGTTCACTCAAAAGCAGACTTTTACAGCAACCTACTTAGACTACAAAATTAAACTCAATAAATTTGTCTCTAATGTAATAGGTTGGAGCAAAAGTAATAGATTTAAATCCTATTTAATCAGACCTATAATATATGATTCTAAAGTTTATTTATTAATTTAAGAAGCTCTAGAAAACATATTAGGTAGTAGATGATCACCTTAGATATTTCTATGTATTCAAAGAAACACAATAGCATCTACTGTTAAACACATAAGACTAGTGTAGAAATGAAAATCTAGTCTATTTCACTGACACAGGTACAATACTATTATGAAATATGCCCTTTATGTTGTTTAAGGATGCCACGTTAGATTTCATTAACTAAATTTATAGGTTGAAATTACAAAGTATGGCAATGTGTACTATATTGAAAAGGCAATTGGCTCCATCAGTCACTAGATACACCATAAAATGCTCTCAGCAAACAACTTTTTCATATATTTCATACCTAAGCATTTTACTCTAATAACATACATATAATGTTACAACTGATAACAGCTATGAATAGGAAAGTCATCAGATAATGAGCAGATACTAAGGAGCAGGAGAAGGTCAAATGACGTAAACTGCCTCCCCAGAGTTGCTGATTTCACCATTACCAGGGCTCGCACAAGATTAACTATCAATTTCTAACCTTGGAAGTTAAGAAAACAAGTTGGAAATTCTGTTGAGTTACGTCACCTTATTGTAAATGTAGGAGATTAAAACACTATTTATTGTATTAAAAACAAAAGTATCTGGAAATTTTGGTTGGCAAAGAAAGAAAGTGTATCCTCTTGGTATGGCATTCTTTATAGCAATTCATCCCAAACACAACCGTTCAGCAGAAGCCACCCACTGTTGTATATGTAGGCACACCAGCTATAATTAAACGACTTAATTTTAACTCTTGCTACATAGGTTATTAAAGCTTCTTATCACACTTTAAAACAATTGAGCTGAGTAAAATTTCTTCCTTAAGATACTGGCAATTTCTCTTTGGTGGCGTGATGGATAGAAAAACAGGGACAGAGATGGAAAGAGAAGAGAGATAATTCAAGTTCTAAGAAGAGAAAATTCAAGAGAAGAAAAATAAATATGCATTCCTTTAAGAATTAGGTAAGAACATAAAAAAATTGAAAACCAAAACTATACTGTATTTATTATCTCTTTTCAACAGTAGGAACAAATATGATTACTGTATATTCTTATAAAATTATAATGGGTTAAAAGTTATTTCAAATCATGATGATGATTGATGATGGCATTTTTCTCAGTCATTAAAAGCAATAATGTAGAACATACAATCCACATCCCAAAGTTCTACAAAATATATGAGAATTGGGAAGACAAAAATATGAAGGCTATGAGCACAGAAATTGTCATATCATCCTTAATGTATCTAATGCACTTCTTAAATTGAAATCCTATTTATTACTATTGGAAATAAATATCTAAAAATAAATGCATGCCTGCTTTTGCAAGAGTAATACTGTCTAATAGAATACTTGTATAAAGTTATGTAATTATCAAGATGCAAAAATATATTCCCACGTAAATATATGCATTTTTTTTTTTTTTTTTTTTTGAGACGGAGTCTCGCTGTGTCACCCAGGCTGGAGTGCAGTGGCCCGATCTCGGCTCACTGCAAGCTCCGCCTCCCGGGTTTACGCCATTCTCCTGCCTCAGCCTCCGAGTAGCTGGGACTATAGGCGCCCGCCACCACGCCCGGCTAGTTTTTTGTATTTTTAGTAGAGACGGGGTTTCACCATGTTAGCCAGGATGGTCTCGATCTCCTGACTTCGTGATCCACCCGCCTCGGCCTCCCAAAGTACTGGGATTACAGGCTTGAGCCACCGCGCCCGGCCTAAATATATGCATATTAAAAACACATTTACTGAGTTACAGCAGAAGAAATCACCTTTATATTTTTCTTCTTTAATGACTACTAATGTGGGATAATTTCTAAACCAAACATTGCATTTGGTAGTTATGTGATGTACCTAAAGTTAGCAGTATTGTAGGAGAATGAAATTTAAACTAGTGAATCTTCTAAGGATCCTAACTAAAGAAATTTAGGGCCGGGCGCGGTGGCTCAAGCCTGTAATCCCAGCACTTTGGGAGGCCGAGACGGGCGGATCACGAGGTCAGGAGATCGAGACCATCCTGGCTAACACCGTGAAACCCCGTCTCTACTAAAAAATACAAAAAACTAGCCTGGCGAGGTGGCGGGCGCCTGTAGTCCCAGCTACTCGGGAGGCTGAGACAGGAGAATGGTGTGAACCCGGGAGGCGGAGCTTGCACTGAGCTGAGATCCAGCCACTGCGTTCCAGCCCGGGCAAGAGAGCCAGACTCCGCCTCAAAAAAAAAAAAAAAAAAAAAAGAAATTTAGAGTTGTACCTTCAGACCTTTCCAGAATGAACCAGACTGATGGCATGATTTATGTATGACGTTTTTGGAGCAATTTTTCAGTTTTATATATTGTTACAGACTCATGAAAATATAATTACTCTTCTTTACCTTTGTTCACCTTCATGAAATTTATTTAATTTATAGACCAGAATTTATTGATTGTTTGGTCAACTGAATACATTTTGGCTTCAAAAATTAAATGTAATTTATTAAATAACAGTGTAGAAAATATTGTTTTATAATTTTACAACCACTATTAGAACTAGCTTCTTCACCTAATCCAAATATATCATTGCATTGTGTTAAACTTTACTTTTAGATGCCATGTCCTGCCTGCACACTTGAAACAATGTACTTTTCATCAAATTTGTTCCAATTATGCAGTTCTATGTCAGCAGTCTCATAACAGCAACTGCAATATATTATTTATGCAAATCACATAGGAAGTTTGATTAAAGTAGTATATACAGAATCACTTCATAGTCTTTATAAAGGTTTCTATAGACGTGAGAGAAAGAAAAAAACAGATTGTGTACATGACAGTTTATGCAAAGTGTATAAAATATAGTCAGCTTTGTGAAAGTCACCATTTTAACTAGTTAG
Source organism: Macaca fascicularis (assembly GCF_037993035.2). Classification (NCBI taxonomy): domain Eukaryota; kingdom Metazoa; phylum Chordata; class Mammalia; order Primates; family Cercopithecidae; genus Macaca; species Macaca fascicularis. The sequence goes on from NC_088379.1 coordinate 172,060,056, forward strand.
CAGGTATCATTAAAACACACTTGCTATACATGGCATTGGGGTATTTGGGATTACCACATGCATCCTAGCATTTGTGCCACAACCACTTTAAATAACCCAATTGTCACTATTTGCAATGAAATTAACTGTTATAATTCTCCCTCTGATTTTTTAATACTACTCTTACAAACTATATTGCCAGTCTCAACTGTGAAGGGTAGAGATATGACTGCATCACCTTCCACCCAGGAAATAAGGATCTCTTTGTACTTTTGATAAACGAACTGTTCCCAAAATAAACTTATGTGTATTCAATGAAAAAAAAAACATGGAGATTGCTTTTTTCCCCCCTATTCAAGCATTCTTAGCTCAAAACCAGATGTCAGCAATATTAAGATGTAGATAAAGGGGAATACTAAACCACTTAACCTATATTTAAAGATGTTTAATAGTAATTTTTCTCTCCTCTTAAACATTCTTTTGTCTTTTTTTGTTTCTTTTATTTGGTTTTTTAAAAGGTGAATATTATAAAATAATAATCATGTTATTTTGATATTTGTATTGATGCATACACAATTAAAATATGATTATTCCTAATGTGTGAGTAAATTATAAAATATTAGATTAAGTAATGACTTGAAACTCCAAAATTCTTTTCAGCTATTAATGAATTTCTGTATTTTGTGTTTACTGTTATAATGTGAAAATATTACTTACTGATTTTTTTTAGTAAGGTTTATGAATAGCATTACTACAGTAATATAAGATCATGAAAAATTGTATGTATTAGAAATCCAATGTTAAAGAAGCAAACCACTTCCATTTTGTATAATAGCTTCCACATAAACTTTCTAGGATTTTCTTAGTAAATAAGCAAACATCTTACCTATATACATATTTTAAGTTACATTATTTAATTGTGGTAGAGACTCTCGGATGCCATTACAGAAGATTTCCCTAATACCTTCTTTTCTGTTAAAGTGCTAAAAATATCAAGTATTAATACTCCCTGAAACCAAGGCAAAGAATGTATGACCCAATATTTGTCACTGAAACCTAAGATGAGACTGCTTAGATTACAGAAAAGATATTTTTGTCTGATTAAAAAAAAAAAAAAAAAAAAGACAGAAAAGACAGGTAAAGCAATGAGGAACCGCCCTCCCTACATTCGCATATGGCTTTCTGGGAATGCGATGCCTTGGAGCTACAACGGCCAATTACGACCTTGTAGAAAAAACTATGCATGACAATCTTGCTGAAGATGTGGGTAAAAATAAAGAAAAAGAGTGTAGTTCTTGATAAAATCCCTGAGAAATGAAATAACCAATCCTGTCACAGCTCTACCCATATGAGATAAAAAATATTCTTATAGTTCAAACCACTTTTAGCAGCATTGCCTAATACTTGCAGCTGGAAATATTCTAAATGATACACTACTATTTAAGGCAGGGACTGTTTCTCTGTAAAATTTCTAAAATAATATATTCTAACTTGATTTCTGTAGCAGAAACTGCTTGTTTTCATCTAATATCCATTCTTTCCTTGTGACAGTAATAGAACCTCCAGTTTTAGATGTACACAGGGCTATAAGATTTGACTTCCTGATCCCTTTGTAACTATGTGAACGCATGTCGCTAAATCTTAGCAAAACAGATATGAGTGAAATTGTTGTATACAACTTCCTAGGTTGAGCTCTGTAAAGTAATCCTGCTCTTCATCCTTCCCTCCCCTTCCCAATAGCTGGAATATAGATGTCCTGGCACAAGGAGAGTGGCTATCATCAGGCACTGGATAGAAACTCTCTGGAGACAAGGGTGGAACAAAACAACAAAGAAAAAACTTGCATCCCCCTGTACTAGTCCGTTCTCACGCTGCTATGAAGAAATAACCGAGACTGAGTATTTCATAAAGAAAAGAGGTTTAATTGACTCACAGTTCCACATAGCTGGGGAGGCCTCAGGAAACTTACAGGCATGGTGGAAGGCACCTTTTCACAGGGTGGCAGGAGAGAGAATGAGTGTCACCAGGGGAAATGCTGGATACTTATGTAACCATCAGATCTCATGAGTCCTCACCCACTATCAAAAGAACACCATGTGGGGACCACCCCCATGATCTAATCACCTTCCATAGATCCTTCACCCAACATGTGGGGATTACAATTCGAATCACTATTCAAGATGAGATTTGGGTGGAGACACAGAGCCCGACCATGTCACTCCTACACTGTGCCACTATCAGAACTCTCTTTGGTTAATTAGGTTTGAGTTGCTACATGAGAAAAAAATCATCTTCTAACCTTTTAAAGTCAGTTTTTTTGTTGTTGTTTTGTTTTTTTGTTTTTGTTTTTTTTTGTGGGGCGACAGGTCTTTGTTATAGTAACAGCCTTTATCCTAATGAAAATAATATTTATTTATTAGAAATTGGGTCTTGCTCTGTCACCCCAGACTTGAGTGTAGTGTTACTATCACAGCTCACTGCACCTTTCAACTCCTGGGATCAAGCAATCCTCCTCCATCAGCCTCCCAGGTAGCTAGGTCTATGGGTGTTGGGGGCCGTGCACAATACCATGCCCAGCTAAATTTTTTTTTTTTTGGCAGAGAAGGGGTCTTGCTATGTTGCCCAAGCAGGTCTTGAGCTCCTGTCTTCAAGTGATCTTCCCACCTCTGTGCCCCAATGGGCTGGGATTACAGGCATGAACCTCCATGCCTGGCTGAAAAAAAAATATATATATATATATTTTTAAATATATATATATATATTAAAAAATATATATATTTTATTTAAAAAATATATATATTTTAAATAAATATATATATATATTTTTTTTCCCTGAGATGGAGTTGCTCTGTCACCCAGGCTGGAGTGCAGTGGCATGATCTCAACTCACTGCAACCTCTGTCCCCTCTGTTTAAGCAATTCTCCCGCCTCAGCCTCCAGAGTAGCTGGGATTATAGGCATGCCACCATGCCTGCTAATTTATGCATTTTTAGTAGAGATGGAGTTTCACCATGTTGGCCAGCCTGGTCTCGAACTCCTGACCTCATGATCTGCACACCTTGGCCTTCCAAAGTGCTCAGATTACAGGCATGAGCCACCGCACCCAGCCCCAAAATAATTTTTCAATAGGAAAACTGTTTAGGTTTTTATTTTCAGTTTAAATTTGTTGAAATAGTTTAGAAAAAATTTTTGATTTTTCAACTTATTTAATGTAACTGCCTATACATTCCTATTACATTCCTATAATTTTAGATTTTTTAAAGAAGTATGCTTATGAACTTTGGGAGGCACCGGGTGGGTAGATCACCTGAGGTCAGGAGATAGAGATGAGCCTGGCCAATGTGGTGAAATTCCATCTCTAGTAAAAATACAAAAATTAGCTGGCCATGGTGGCGTGCGCCTGTAATCCCAGCTACCTGGGAGGCTGAGTCAGGAGAATCGCTTGAACCCACGAGTGGGGGGTTGCAGTGAGCTGAGATCTTGCCATTGCACTACAGCCTGGGCGACTAAAGTGGAACTCCATCTCGAAAAAAAAAAAAAGAAGTATGTTTATGTATGTTGCATATACAAATTGAACCCTTAAATCCTGAAGAGAAAATAACATATATACATATATGTATGTGTATATATAAATATATATAATCTTCAAACAAAATTTAATGAATTATTTTTATTAAACAGCTGATTCAAAATATATAAGCATTACATAAAAAGATAAAACTACTATGTTGTTTAAAAAGTTCATCAGCAAGAATGACTTGCGTCACTTTTCTCAACAAATGTATGTTTGCTTTGGTAGCTAATGAGTCTTGAGGAAAAATAAATATTTCCAGTGAAATGTGAGATATTAAGTTCAAATGAAACGTATCAACTGAACACAATAAAACTCCATCTTAAGACTCAAGTAATTCTGTTAACAGATACCAATTTTTTTCTCTTTATTGTTTTGTTTTAGTGATGGTCCTGGACTTCATGGAGGTTTTTAGTGTGATGACAAACTTATGTTGCTGAAAACTATCAAAACTAAATGACTAAGAGGCCACCTGCCAAGTTGAAAATACTCCATAGAAAAAAAATCTGCTATATGTTAAGAGACACCAACTTTTTTTTTTTTTTTTCCTTTTATGTCACAGTATCTTTTGTTTTGTGATGGTCCTGGACTTGGAGATGTTTAGTGTAATGAAAAACTTAAGTTGCTGAATATGATCAAAACTAAATGACTAAGAGGCCACCTGCCAATTTGAAAATACTCCATAGAAAAAAAAAATCTGGGCCGGGCGCGGTGGCTCACGCCTGTAATCCCAGCACTTTGGGAGGCCGAGGCGGGCGGATCACAAGGTCAGGAGATCGAGACCACGGTGAAACCCCGTTTCTACTAAAAATACAAAAAATTAGCCGGGCGCGGTGGCGGGCGCCTGTAGTCCCAGCTACTCAGGAGGCTGAGGCAGGAGAATGGCGTGAACCCGGGAGGCGGAGCTTGCAGTGAGCCGAGATTGCGCCACTGCACTCCAGCCTGGGCGACAGAGCGAGACTCTGTCTCAAAAAAAAAAAAAAAAAAAAAAGAAAAGAAAAAAGAAAAAAAAATCTGTTATAGGATACAAAGTTACAACTGGATAGGAGAACAGCTTCTAGTGTTCTACAGCGCTGTAGGATGACTGTATAGCTAGAAGGATATGGAATGTTCCCAGCACAAAAAAACAATAAATGTTTGAGATGATGGATATGCTAATTACCCTGATCTTATCACTATGTATTGTATGTATTTAAACAAGACTGTGTACCCTATAAACATGTACTATTATGTGTCAACTATAAAAATTAAATTAAATTTTATAAAAATAAACTATGGATTTTGTCTTTAAGTCGTTTTTATTTATTTGAAATAAAATTACATGAGAATGCATAGGTAATAAGCATTAACAGATTTGTTGATTTACTGTTTATATAATATTGTGATTTATTTAAACTCTCTAACAATAAACTATTACTTTGACAAAATAAAGACCTGCTTAGAGAGGTAAATGAACATTCAAATACTACCACTCTCAGAGTCCTAGCATTATGACTTTAGAAAGACTTATTTTAGAAAAATTATATATTAACAGAATACCGTCTTATTTTCTAATAACAAAAACTAAAAAATAAATGTAGAAAATAAAATTAATATTTTCAATTACTACATCATATGTCACGTATTTGGTGTAAAATCACTATAGTTGTATATTTTTAAAATATGAATATTTATTTTAAACAATGAATAGCAAAATGTAAAACAATGTTGGTTATTCATTTACTACCTACGAACCCACCGTCTGTGGCCCTATTTAAAATATTTCTTTTAATATCTCATTTTAAATCTTGTGGAGCATGTTAGACAATTTTTGAGTAATAGTTAATATAAATGTAAACCTATTTCAATAAGTTAATATGCAATTATAAGTTTTGGATCACTCATTTTCTGAACTATATAAACAATTCAGTTTCAGATTGTCTCTGCTAACCAAGATTTGAGCCACAATGTTTTTCATTTCATGGAAACACATTTTAATGCTAAGCCAAAGAAGCCTGATGTGTAAATGGCCTTCTGAGCTTTCCAGGTACTTGCTGCTCTTACTCAATGCTCCATCTGATGTGAAGACCACCCCTAGTCCCAGATCCCTAAGTATTTGGCAAACACGTTCTCATTCCTCAATACTTGTGCCAGTGAAACTGCTTCTATAAGAAATTTTCCAATTGAAAAGATGAAGGCAGGTCCCTTAAAACATTTGTCTTTGAATCACCATTGCCGAAAAGTGGAAAAAAAATAAACTGGTCAGGGGGAAATTTCTAAGAGTTTTATTTAATGATAAGTAAAATTAAAATGGTATAGGCCCGGTGCGGTGGCTCACGCCTGTAATCCCAACACTTTGGGAGGCCGAGACGGGTGGATCACGAGGTCAGGAGATCGAGACCATCCTGGCTAATACGGTGAAATCCCATCTCTACTAAAAATACAAAAATTAGCTGGGCGTGGTGGTGGGCGCCTGTAGTCCCAGCTACTCAGGAGGCTGAGGCAGGAGAATGGCGTGAACCCGGGAGGCGGAGCTTGCAGTGAGTGGAGATCCGGCCACTGCACTCCAGCCTGGGCGACAGAGCAAGACTCCGTCTCGGGGGGAAAAAAAAAAAAAAAATTGGTATAATAACAACAACAGAGGTAACATTTGTTTCAATTATTTGTAGTTAGATATTTTATTCATAGTTGTTCCCTCTGTGAGCAGAGATGTAATAGGAAATGTAGTTGGTTTATTTTATTTTGGAGCATTATTTCTCTCCAAATAGTTATAGACTCAAGTCACTTACTTTTAGGAAAATTCTTTGCAATTTAAGAAATCAGTAGAGAACACTGACAAAGATCTTTGGCTTCAGAGTCAAACAGGCCATCTCTAAGACTTACTAGCTATGTTATCTTGGGCAAACATCTTAAATTCTCAATATAATATTCCAAATTTAACTGGTCTTTACGTTTTTTCTTTTTTATCTCATTACTCCTTGTTGAACTAAGCACATTTTTGATAACATATTTACCACTTGAGAATAGTAAACTGAATGACATTTGATTTAGATTTTTGTTTATACATGTAGAGCTGCTAAAAATATGAGAAAATATTTCCGTAAATTTAGCATGATTTTATCTGTGAAAAGGAATAGTGATTATTTTATTAATATTTAGCAAGGAAACTTTCCTATAAAGGTTACAACTAGTGAGACTCTTAAAACAATATTTTGATAAAGAAAACATTAAAATCTTGTTAACAGCTTCGAGTTACATTTGCTCACAATCACTCTTTTCAAAAATTGCATATGCTAGCTAATTATTTATTTGTATTTTGCACATCACTAATAATTTCTTCTTTGGCATTTTAATCTACAAATGAAGTGGATGAATATATTATAATTCAATTATTGTCTTGTTTGCTGTACAATAATCACAACTACTAGAGTCACCACTAAAGACAGAAGGGCATCTGCAATTTAGTTTCAATAAGCCAAGGGAAAGGTAAAATGGCTTTTACTAATATTGTGCTTCTCAGACTGGGGTTCATTTATTGGGTGACATGACATGGAATGTTCCATGTTACTGGAAACGTAGTTTCCTGAACTTCCAACATACCAATTTTCTAAGTAATATTTAAAAATATTATTTTTAAATTAAAGCAAATATGTTTTTTGATTCTTAACCTAGGTTTTGATGGATAAGTAGAATTTTTCACTAGTACTAGAATGGAACAAAATGCAAAAGGCCTATGAATTTTAAATAAAAATGATATTTCGAAGATATTTCACAATGCCAACACTGAAGAATTTTTCAACTTGATATGGTATGGAAATGAATCTGTTTTCTGTGTTTGGAGGCTAGAAGAAAATCTTTCATGTCTTTATACATCCTATGTTCAAAAAATCCCCACTTTAAAGAGTTCCTGTTGCCCTATTTAGAATACAAATTTTCCTCAGTTCTCATTTTCTCACTTAAGTAGTCAGGTTATAAAATGTGGATGGATTCACCATCCATTACACAGAAGATAAATAATTTTGTACTGCATTACCTGAGAATGCAGGAGCATGTGCTTAGAACACTAGTAAATTGGGGACACTCAGACAACTGGGGACACTCAGACAATTACAATATAAAAAATTTTTTTTAAACCTTAGTGAATTTTGTATTTATAACTTTTCTAAAATAATATAAAGTAGACATAATAGGGAAAAAAAGGAGAACTTCATTGGAATTCCTTATATTAATTTCTCACTCTGCTTTCTATTTTGAATTGAATATGGGCAGTGAAGGGGGGCATCACAAGCTATTCAGGTAGCAGCACCTGCAAAGGTCTTTCTCTGACCTTGTGGATATCCATCAAAATCTGTCAAGGAGGCAACCGTAGGAACGCTTCTTTGTTTATGAAAATCATCAGTTTAGCAGGTTTTGGAAATAATTTCAGATCCTAGTCCTAATAATTTTCAGTCTCCTCTATCTTGACTCCCTATCATTCACAATTTGTTTATGCACACTTAATTTCTTATACTTATGGAACATGTCACGGTCTTTTATACCTCTATAACTTTGCACATGTAGATCCCTGTCAGGTATGCTTTCTTCCACTTGTCCAAAGAGCAAACTCTGCTCATTCATCAAAAAACAGATTAAGTGTCATGGACTCCGTGAGGCCTTCATTGAATCACCTCCCCCTACAGATGTAATTTGCATGTACTTATCTGACTTCCATTGTCACAGTGCATTGAATCATTATTCAACATGTCAATCTCTTCAACTATTACAAGGATTCTTCAGGGAGGAGATGGTATGTCTCGCGTAGTGGACTAAAAGTGGCACATATGATTATTTAAAAACAAAGAGGTCTTTTCCTCTTGATTGATATGTTTTCAATCTCAATGATTATGTATTATAAATTCTATAAATATTAAAAGATAAATGTGTGTATTTAGCAAAGGACTTTAATTTTATATAGATGAATAATATTTGTTTTTGAAATATCATATTTTAGCAATTTATTTTCCAAAGTGTTTTCTCATACATTTGATTATCTGATATTCATAATAATCCTCTCATTTCCTGACAAAACAAACATCATTCTCATTTTTAAAGGCTGAGTCATACAAACATATGACTAGCTGGAGAGCAAAATAGGTAAGTACAGAAGGCTCTCTCTCTCTCTCTCTCTCTCTCTCTATATATATATATATATAAATTTTTAATTTAATATCTGACCACATATTTCAGTTATTGCATAGACACTTCTGATTTATTGGAAAATGATAGATCCTCCATATTTGGGAAAACATGCTTAATCTAAGTTTAATTGCTAAACAATGAATGATTTTTTAAGTTCAACTTGTTATAAATTATGTAATTGATAATGACAGAAATAATGATTAACATGTATTATGTACTTAATATACATAGTTGCATCAGCATGACCTGGATGTAAGATATAGGATTAAAGGAGATCATTTTGGAGCTTTAAGTTTTGACTGCCCCCTGGATTTCGGACTTGCATGGGGCCTGTAGCCCCTTTGTTTTGGCCAATTTCTCCTATTTGGAATGTGTGTATTTACCCAATCCCTGTACCCCTGTTGTAACTAGGAAGTAACTAACTTGCATTTGATTTTACAGGCTCATAGCAGGAAGGGAACTTGCTTATTTTGGATGAGATTTTGGACTGTAGACTTTTGAGTTAATGCTGATATAAGTTAACACTTTGGGGAACTGTAGGGAAGGCATGATTGGTTTTGAAACGTAAGGACATGAGATTTGGGAGGGGCTAGGGGTGGAATGACATGGTTTGGCTGTGTCCCCACCCAAATCTCATCTTGAATTCCCATGTGATATGTGAATTCCATTACCTCTAGGAGGTAATTGAATCATGGGGGCAGGCCTTTCCAATGCTGTTCTCATGATATTGTATAAGTCTCAGGAGATCTGATGGTTTTAAAAAGGGGAGTTTCCCTGCACAAGCTCTCTTCTCTTGTCTGCCACCACGTGAGACATGCCTTTCACCTTCTGCCATGATTGCGAGGCCTCCCAGCCACATGGAACTCTAAGTTCATTAAACCTCTTTCTTTTGTTAATTGCCCAGTCTTAGGTATGTCTTCATCGGCAGCATGAAGTACATGTACATACTGGAATATAGTAGATATGGTAGTTTTCATTTTAACAACAGATAATGGCATACTTTTAATCAATTGTTTTAGTGAAGCAATTTTCCTTTGCTGAGCTATGAAAATATAAAACAGAAACTTCAAGATCTATTTGCATTACTATTTACCAAATTGTTCATGTTGCTATACTATGGGCAGTGTAAACATACTGACTCCAGCATCATTAGGCAAATCTCTGACTGCTATTATCTGTTCATCTGTTTATTCTGGCTTTCTGGAAAATAACGACAATAATACCTACAATACAGGGTTGTTACTAATATAAACAAACACATAATAAATGATAAAACCAGTTCTAATATATGCCTTTACTAACCAAGGCACTACACTCTGGGTAATGTTCATTTTAGATATTTTAGTAGTTTTTGTTTTGTCTATTTGACTTTTTAAAAAAGATTTACTTTTTCTTTTTTGAGATAGAGTTTCGCTCTTGTTGCCCAGGCTGGAATACAATGGCATGATCTCAGCTAACTGCAACCTCCGCCTTCCAGTTTCAAGCGATTTTCCTGCCTCAGCCATCGAGTACCTGGGATTACAGGCACCCAGCACCATGCCTGACTACTTTTTGTATTTTTTGTAGAGCCGTGGTTTTACCATGTTGGCCAGGACTGATCTTGAACTCCTGACCTCATGATCCACCTGCCTTGGCCTCCCAAAGTGCTGGGATTACAGGTGGGAGCCACCACACCCAGCCAAAGATGTACTCTTATACCTCTGAATATAGACAGAAATCTGGATTCAAGAAAATTTTGATGATTTTAACCTAAACAATTTTTTCTATTCCTATTGCTTTGATAATAGCACAAGTTGTATCTGTCTCAGTAAACTATTTAAAGTAATTCAGAGAACCAATGGCCAAGAGACACATTTCTCCACCCACTACATCATAATAGAGACCAGAAATCACATTCAATTCAAAATACATTTAGAGTCATTCCAAAATTGATAAAGTACATTTTTTCCAATTTGCTTATGTACTGTCACTAGAAAATTATACTCTAGGGTATTAGAAATAGTGTGATAAGGTCAAGGTATTTTAGAAAATTAGAGTGATTTTTGAATTTTTTTCAAGCTACATGACAAAATACAAAACAAATGAAACAGAACATTCGTCCACATGCCTTTAATAACTACCTTACAACATTTCGTTTGGCCACTACCCCTGTCTGTAATGAAGATGCTAGAGCACAATCTACACGTATGCATTTTCCAGATGTTTATTTACAGAAATGTTAATACTGTCACTCTGCAGCATGTGATTCAATTGTTTAAGTTTAGCATAGATGGCCTGGTGTCAGCCTATGCTCATTGATGGCAAAGTAAATGACAAAGTTGCTCTCCTAAGCCTCAGTTCCTTGCTAGGGAAAATCAACTTAATGTTTTATTTTTGTCCATGGAATAAAACTGTGTACATGTGCAATTCCTTCCTGTGTTTGTGCAGAAGCAGATGCAGTTCTGTATCACATGGAGTCAGAATGCCATAGAGATATGTCACAGTTTATTAAAAATTGTAACTATTTTTAAATCTTTTCTGCTATTTAATGATATTAAATATTCTTGCTTTTTTTCCGGGCAAAAACTGCATTAATGATAACAGTATAAAAAAAGTTATGTGATATTACAAAATTCACTCTCCCCATAACTGAGAAAAGTTAAATATTTAACAAGAAAAGTTTTCTTTTATTGTAGTCTTTCATTTTGTCTTTTCACCAGTATCATCTGCTACTTTATAGATAAAATGGAGCTAGAGTTTGAAACTAAACACTCTTGCCAGAAAAATTTGCTTAAATATAATGGAGGAAATAGAAATCTTTGTTTCCCCCATGATCAATTTCAACACTAATTATAAATCAAAACATCATGGCTTCCATATAAAAACATTCAACTACCTTGTATTACCAGTGTTTGTTGATGAAATCCTAAAATATGACACATGGTGAATCTTGACTCTTTAGAAATTTTACAAAACAGCACAAAATAGATAACATATCACATGACAATACCAATAAGCAGTCACCATAAAAAAGTGTAAACGTCAAGGTGGCATTTCATCACACAGATGAGTTAATCTATTGCACTGTCACAAGACTGCTTGATTTAAATATTTTTCTTTTTATTATGATGAAAATTGAAACACTATACTCCTACACTACAAAATGCTATGGTAATATTCAAGCAATTGGAGTACATGATTTGATACCAAATTATGTTCTCAAAGGCCTCATTTCTGCTTTTGATTTTATGAGTGTAGCTGCAACCTTTATTGAATTGGTTGAGGATGTCTTCCAAGATGTAAATTTAGAAAAGGTTTTAAGAATATAGCAAAGCATAACATCATGAAACCATCCAATAGGTAGTAGCTGTAATGGTTTCAGTGTTGTATTTGCTGTTACTACTGTTTTTATGTAGTTTAAAGAATAAAACACCTATAAATAATATTTGTGGTTATCTTTTCTAAGTAACTTTATAGCATAGATTATAAATCCAGTTGTCTCTCATTAGTATTTTAGATTCTCCAGAGTTGAATGCATAACACTATAACAAGATTAGCAAAATAGAAAAAAAAGTTTTGTGAGTAATTATGATTGCAATTTTGTTTGGGGTACTAAAAACACTGTCATTTTTTAAATTCGTGAATAAAACTTCAAGTTACTTAATATACATCAGATTATTTGTCTTCTCAATAACAATCATTTAGTTTTTCCCAAGTGATTGTTCTTAACATTATATTTTTAGTATAAAATCAGGATTAAAAGTTATCTTAAAATACATGGTCTTCCAGAAAAAAAAAAAGTCTACAAACTCTTTTCTGTAATTTTACACACAGAGAATGAATCTTAGGGTGAATCTCAGAATGAACCACTTGAGTCTTAATAGCAGTTCACCAGTGTTTCTTCTTACCTAAAATGTTTCTCATTTTTAGAAAGTTTGAGTTCAGACAAGATGCAGTGAAAATCCTTTCTCTAGGTTTGAAAGCTTACCCTGGGGCAGCAAATTTCTGTGATGACTTACGGCAGAAATCCAGCAGCCTACTGTTGACATTTCATAGTAATTATAGATCAGGAGTTGGCTGCTTGGAAGAGCAAAACATGTTGCATATGACATGGCAAACCCTTGTTAATATATATTATATATGTGTGTTTTATATATTATATAAACAAGGGTTTGTTAATATATATTATAAATATATATATTTTACTGTATATATATATTTATTTACTATATATATTTACCATAGTTCAAACACGATAGTAAAAAGTTACAGTGTTCTTGTAAAGTAAATGAGAGTTTAAATGCAAAAATCAAAATTTAGGAAAGACTGTCTAGAAATTAAAAATGAACATGTGCTCCATAACTGCCAGGCTCAATAAAAAATTTCTACAGAAGTAAGATAAAATGTTGTGTTATCAACTAATAATATTAACCTGGGTTGAGGTATTTATACTAACTACTAACTCCTATACTTGGTCTGCAAAGAATGGGTTACAGTTTGCTTCACCTACCCCCATATTTGAATGTTTTATGACTATTCCTTCTGCACTTCTGGAGTGCAAGGTACAGAACTCTTAAGGAACATGGCTCTTTCCACTGCTGACACCGCCTTTCAAAAAGTGCTTCAGGGACTCATGGAAAAGACAGGTTGCATGTGACTATAGTAATCATGGAAGAGGTCATGGAAAAAGGAAAACATAAAAATAAGTCATGAAAAATGAGAATGAGATAAATAAGAGGGTAAAGGCCGCCTTTTCTAGATGAACAACTCACTGTGAGGAAGACGCAAAAAAAGAAAGAGCAGCAAATGTGGCATGAAGATAGGTGATACCTGATTTGTGTAAAGAATGCATGAAAGAGGGGTAAGGATAAGAAAGCAAATACAGTTTGAAGGCGTGAAGAGTTTTGGATTTGGGAATGGGAAAGTTGGATGTTGTTGGGTGTTGATGTTTGAATAGAAAGCTCTTGGTGAGACCTGTCTATCATCAGGAACATCCTGGCCACCTGTGAAAGAGCTCACACTGCAGTATTACCTTGATGAATTTCCCACCATCCATGATCTGGCCTTCAGCCCTAAAGCCTCAGAAACCTTGTTCTGTCAGCAGAAAACACGGGGAGACTGGTACATTTGCTCCCTAGGCTGAACTACATTAAAATCAGAAATTTGCTGGGTGAGCATGGAATTGAATAAAGGAAAAACTTTGACCTGTACATGTTGTAGAGCATCAGAGTAATGTTAGAAATGACCACTCTCTTTTCTTAGCACTGGCAAAGCTTGCCTGAGTAAATGATCTTTCTCTGTCTCACTTCAGCCTCCTTCTGGTGAACAGCCTCCCTCCAAGTATATGTTACAATATTTGAAGAGTCTCCAATAGACTTAGGAATCACAAGATCTCCCTCTAACATAACTATACATATACATGAACTGATCCATTATGTGGAGTTTGCAGTTTATCCCACCGAAAACAATACCGTTCACAGATTTTTGGAAGGTAACTTACAGTTGCAGCTACATGCAATCCTATAATAAATTAAATCCCATAATAAATTAAAGGATGCATGGAAGTTTTCAAACATAAGAACAAGATCGGAACTATGATGTGGGAAAAAATAATTGATCATAAAAGCATTTTAGGTGCTTGCAGGCCCGGAGAAGCTTGAAAACATGAAGGTTATCTACAAGACTAGCCTAAGCGATGGATAATGAGGATCTGGTCCAAACAAGAGTGAACAGTCTTGGATTTGAAAAATACTGTAGAGAAGACCCTGACAGGATATGCAAGTGATTTGATTGGGAACACTGAGGAGGAAGACAAGAGTCCAAGATACAATCAATAATAAACTTCCTGTAATTGCAAAATCATTTAAATTTTTTTTGCATAGCTTTAAGTGATCTGTTCTGTAGAAATGATGGCATTGTAGAGCTCACTTTTCCCTATGTTTTAAATAATCACAGCTGAGAACTGTGAATTCTCTGAATATTATACACAATTTTTTGTATATCTAAGTATCTTCGGAAAAAGTATGACCATAGATATCCTCAAACTCTGAGTTTCTGCACCCCAAAATAATTAAGGATTTTTGGCCCAGAAAATTAGCTTTGGAAAAGCATCAGTTTAATACATGTAGAAACACTTTATTAATTAGGTTGCAAAAGTAAACACTCATAACTGAATGACAATAGTACAGAGAAATCCTAAAATAAATATAAATAAGATCAGAGAATAGAGATAAATGACTTTGCCAAACTAAACACATGTACAAATTGCCTTATCCAATAGCTTTGTTAAAGGACAAAAAACCATTTGTTAAACACTGTGAAAAAAAAATTTATGTGGCTACGTTATTTGCCTTTTATTAATGAATGTAAACTTTAAAAAGAAAACAAAACTTTGTTAAATAATAATTTGAATATCCTTAACAAGTCGGACAATTTTATTTACAAGGTTTTTTCAGTTAAAAATTATAATACAGTTGACTTTCTGTATCCAGGAATATCACATCCATGCAGTCAACCAACCACAGGCTGAAAATACCCAGGAAAAAAAGAATGGATGTTTGCCTCTCTACTGAACAGGCTGAAAATACCCAGGAAAAAAAGAATGGATGTTTGCGTCTCTACTGAACATGTATAGATTTTTTTTTTCTTGGTATTTTTTCCTAAAAAATAGAGTAAAGCAACTATTTACATAGCATTTATATTGTATAAGTTATTATAAGTAATCTAGAGGTAATTTAAAGTTTATAGGAGACTGTAGGTTACATGCAAATACTATACTGTGTTATACAAGGGACTCGAAGATCCATGGATTTTGGTATCTCTCATTGTGGAGGTGTCCTGGAACCAGTTCCCCATGGATACTGAGAGAAGATTGTATATGAAAATATATTAAAAACCTAAAAAATATGCTACTGCAAATTTGTATAACATATGAAATTCTATTCATATGTTCTTTACACAGCTTATTTTGATTACTAGGTGATTTAGCCAATATTTATTTAAAAAGAAACTTGGTGGTAGATATATAACTTGTGCCCAATTTAAAAATCAATCTGAAATACATATTTTCACATACTGAATGGTAATACATGATATAGATATTGCAACATTGCTATAAAAATTAAACTATGGATTTTTTATCATACCATCTAGGAGAAAGTTATTTAAATATACAGTTTCATTAAAGTAAAAAAAAAAAGTTAAACCCACAAACCAAAAGGATTTTAGCAAACAACAAACACAAATCAGAAACATCACAGTATAGTCCAAAAATAAAAAGGTGAAAACTAAGTTATCAAAGTCCAATAACTAAGAACAAACTTTTTAAAATTACAACTCCTAAATCATACAACTACCTACCATTTACAAGAACTACTACTACAAGAACATGAGCTTTCTTATGTTTCTAACATGGCACATTTCTGAATAGCACTTACAAGCTATTCAGGGGCACATAGGCTGAACAATCAGAAATCAGGGAACTGCCCTTAGCTCAAAAATAATCATGTGTTAATAGCAAAGTAAGTGTCTGAGATCCCCAGTAAACATTAACTTGGCCTCAGATGATGTTTTGACGTTTTACTTGACTTCTGATCCTAGTTCCAAGAGTAGCAAATGGCACCAGGGGTGCTTTTGTCACCTCTGAGGCTGATGCCAAGGTTCCTCTAGAATCCACACATCAGAGCAAACAGCATATTCAATAAAGAGGCACTCCTTCCAAGAATAAACATAAGACTTCTTGTAGCAAAGCCAGGTAGCTTTCAACTACTCAAAGCAAACAAAGCAGTTCTGAAATTAGATGTCCAGATCTCCTTCACTGACCTAAAAACTGCCTATGCTTCTCAAACATATTCAAAACTTGGTTCACAGTATACATTTAAAAAATTTTTAATATATTTTATTCCCTAAAAAGGTGGGATATTTTTCCTATATTGACTACTAATTTGTTATCTGAATTAAACATGTCATTCCCATAGACAACCTTCCCATTTAAAAATTTTTTTATCTAGAAAAATATGTAGACTAAAGACAAAAAAACTTAATTCTGAAATAAACAATTTTAAATGACAATAACATTAGCAAAGAAAGTTAGCATACTTAATAAGAAATACCAAGGATAATGTACTAAACGTATAGTCTGTGTACAAATACTCCTTTGCTTAGTGTTACTGTCAAATTTCACAGCTTCCAAACTAGCATTTCCCTAGTTATCAGTTTGGAGTGTGCCTTTAATTCACAGTTTCAGTAAGTACAATGGTTCTTTAAAACTATAAAGTGTATAACATCTCAACTCCAAAAAAATATATTTTATGTCAAGGAAAAATGTCTCAGGTAATACTAGGTTAATGCTGTTGATACAATGTTCTAGAAAAGTTTTGCCTCAGGAATTGTTCATTTTAGATGAATCTGACTGCCTTAGGGACATCTGAGGAGAGTATCAGATGTTGCCAAGGGCACCTTAGGCAGCCTTACTGGAAGACTAGGAGGTTGTCTATAATTTCACACTATACTGTATGCCATGAAAGGCTATAAATATTGTCCTGATATTCTAAAACTGATTCTCAGCAGATGCTAATACCATGTGCCAAGGCAATGAGCAAGCTAGTATTTCAGAGTATCTTGCCTATAGTACCCTATGTAAATATTTTGAAAGTCACAAAGTAGCTTGGTAATAGAAAAGTAAAAGTGAGCTGTGATTAAGGGACTATCAAATTACTACTTTTAGGAGGTATATCTAATATTTTACCAGTATTCAGGCACACAATGCCATGCAATGTTTTATACATCAGAAGACAATTAACTAGATTGAGTTGTGGCGTTTTTGGTACCTCTCTCATTCCTGCTAAATGAGCTTCTACTTTTGCTAAGAACGAAGAACTCACAAAATTATCTAGACCACTCAACATAAAGATTTCAAGTTGACTGAAAGATTCATTTTAATTTTCATCAGAGAATATTCCATATAACCATTTATTTCACATAAATACTTAGTATAAAATTTAGCATTAAGTTCTCTGTAACTTAAAAATAAATTACAGAAATCATATAATTTTAATTTACTCAAATTTACTCTATATTTTTTTCAGTGTAGCAGGAGATTAATTTTTCTTTTTTGCTAAAAAACTTCAAAACAGAACCCATGTTCAGTGCTATTGTTCATAATACCTTAAATGAAATTCTAGATGTAGAGGACTTCAAAATATATGTAGACAACAAAATATTCTTTAAAACTTACATATATTCCAACCTATCTTATATATGATAGGATTTCATTTTTGTAAGTCAATAACATTACATCTCTCTTTGATATTCAACATGGCAAACAGAAAACTATATTTTCTACTAGGACAGAGATTGCTACGTTTTCTCAGAACCCATTCAGCAATGGTTATACTTATGTTGTATGTGTTGATTACCTATGATGATAAGTTGTGAATCCTGAAATTTAAGTAAAGAAAATAATTCCTTTTTCCAATTTACCTAATTTGATAACAGGAAGAAGTCAAATTCTCTTCAGCGAAGAAAAGGAGGGGGCGATGGCACAACTGTAGAAATTAAAAATTAGGCACAGTAACACTTAAAAAACAGCTTCCGAAGATGTTAAACTTCTAATCCAACCAACAGATACTGTAAGAACTTTTTTTTTTTTTTTTTTTGAGACAGGATCTCACTCTGCCATCTAGGCTGTAGTGCAGTGGTGTGATCACGGCTCACTGCAGCCTCTACCTCCCGGATCAAGCAATCCTCCCACCTCAGCTTCTCGAATAGCTGGGACCATAGGCATGTGCCACCACACCCAGCTATTTGTTTTTTGTTTTTTTGAATTTTTGCTGAGATGAGGTCTAGCTCTGTTACTTAGGCTGGTTTCAAACTCCCGGCCACAAGTCATCCTCCCACCTTGGCCTCTGGAAGTTCTGGAATTACAGGCGTGAGCCATCCCACCCAGCCTAGTATTTCTTTTAACAGCTATTTCTGACCACATAAGATATTCAGACCTGTACTTTGATATCAAAAAAGGTCAGTAATAAAAATGCCAGTAATATGCTGTTGCCAAATATAGTACCTCTATAGGGATAAACATTACTATTTGAACAGTATGTGATTTGAAACTACTGACATTTGTAAGACTAATGAAGGACAGACAACTAGAAGTTTCCTACTGCAGCCTCAAGATATGCTGATCAAATTATAGCAAGATCATAGTGATTTTGCATAAAGGACAATAAATTCTAATACAAATTACAAACCTTAATCAATTTCTTGGTCTAGCGGGTAAGAAAATAGACAGTCAATGTGACCATTTAAAAGGACCAAACTATATGTCAAAAGATAGAAAAACAAGCCACGTGCAATGTGCCACGCCCGTAATCAACACTTTGGGAGGCTGAGGCGGGAGGATGGCTTGAGTCTAGGAGTTTGAGACCAACCTAGGCAACAAAGTGAAACCCCAGTCTCTACAAAAAAAAATTTTTTTAAAAAAAATTAGTCACACATAGTGGCATATGCCTGTAGTCCCAGCTACTTGAGAAGCTAAAGTGGGAAGACCGCTTGAGCCCAGGAGTTTCAGGCTGCAGTGGGCTATGATGGCACCACTGCACTGAAGCCTGGGCAACAGAGCAAACTGCTGTCTCTTAAAAATAAATAATATAATATAATATAATACAATACAACAAAAAAAAAGCAGTTTGAGCTGTCTGTAGTAACTGATTTAAAGTGGTTAACTGTTAATTTTAAAAAACATGGTCTTTAGAGTTAGAAAATCATTTCAAACTTCACTGATTTTGAGCAGGTTGATTAAGCTTGGTGATACTGAGTCACTTTATTTGTGAAAGAAGATTAATAATCTACTTTTTTGATTGTTAAAAGATTTTACCAAAAAGAAAAACACATAACCCAATTAAAAACGGGCAAAGGACTTGAGCAGACATTTCTTCAGAAACGATGTACAGCCAGGCGCGGTGGCTCACGCCTGTAATCCCAGCACTTTGGGAGGCCGAGACGGGCGGATCACGAGGTCAGGAGATCGAGACCATCCTGGCTAACACGGTGAAACCCCGTCTCTACTAAAAAATACAAAAAACTAGCCGGGTGAGGTGGCGGGCGCCTGTAGTCCCAGCTACTCGGGAGGCTGAGGCAGGAGAATGGCGTAAACTTGGGAGGCGGAGCTTGCAGTGAGCTGAGATGCGGCCACTGCACTCCAGCCTGGGCGACAGAGCGAGACTCCGTCTCAAAAAAAAAAAAAAAAAAAAAAAAAGAAACGATGTACAAGTGGCTAACAAGTATATGAAAACATGCTCAACATTACTAATCATTAGGGCAATGTAAATCAAAACCACAATATCAACTCACACCCATTCAGATGGCTACTAACAACAACAACAACAAAATGTCAATTAACAAGTGTTAGCAAGGGTGCGAAAAAATTGGAACGCTTATCCATTGTGAGTAGGACTGTAAAACAGTGTAATCACCATGGAAAATAGTATAGCAGTTCCTAAAAAAAATTAAAAATAGAATTATCAGATGATCCAGCAATTCCACTTCTGAGTATATATCCAAAGAACTGAAAGCAGGATCTTCAAGAAATATTTGCATACCTATGTTCATAGCAGCATTATTTACAATGGCAAAGAGGTAGAAGTAACCCAAGGTTTGTATTGACAGATAAGTGGATAAATGTAAAATATACATACAATGGAATATTGTTTAGTCTTTAAGAAAAAGGAAACCCTATCACATGCCATAACATGGATGAAACTTGAGAACGTTATGCTAACAAAAGCCAGTCACAAACAAACAAATACCATTGCTCCACTTATATATCTAAAGTAGTCAAATTTGTAGAAATGAAAAGTAGAATGGTTGTTACCAGGGGCTGGAGGAAGGGTGAAATGCGATGTGGTTAAATGAGTATAAAGTTTCAGTTCTGCAATGAAAAAGTTCTGGAGGTTGTTTGCAAAACAATGTGAATATACTTGACACCACTGAATTGTACACTTAAAAATGGCTAATATAGTAAATTTTATGTCATGTGCTTTTTACTACAATTAAAAATTATATATATATTTATATATAAACATATATATTTTTATATAAACATATATTGTATATGATATATAAATATATAAATGTATATTCATATATTACATATATGAATATATAATACATTTATATATGAATATATAATATATAACATATCTATATATGAATATATGATATATCTACATATGAATATAAGATATATCTACATATGAATATATGATATATCTATATATGAATATATAACATATTTATATATGAATATATAACATATGTATTATATATAAATATATATTATGTTTATATGTAAATATATATTTATATAGAGAGAGATATTATATTATATATAGAGATATTATATTATATATAGAGAGAGAGATATATTAAGTGGGATAATATATTTAAAGTGCCTAGCATATTACAGAGACCCAAAACAGCATTAACAGATGAGAAAGCATTACTCTTCTATATTTAAGGATAAAGTCTTTGGAGCCAAAATTCTACTACTGGAGACAGCCCTGACTGATACTTACTAGCTGTGTGATCTTGGCCCTGAGTTTCCTCAGCTATACAATGGATTAACAGTTGCACATTTCATATGGGGATATTACTAATTAATACATTTTTAAAAACTAGTCAGGCACAGTGGTTCATGGCTGTAATCCCAGCACTTTGGGAGGCCAAGGTAGGAAGATCATTTGAGCCTAGGAGTTCGAGACCAGCTTGGGCAATATAGCCAGTCCCTATTTCTAAAAAGTTAAATTAAAAGTGAACTTATAATAATCCTTGCATGTGATATGCCATATTAAAGTGCTTGTTATTATTACATTATTATCAGTTTCTAGACAAGGAAGAGTCTGTCATTATATTTCTATTATAAAATTTTTAGCACTTAACCTCACTTGATATTTTGGGTGAGTGCATTTTTGCCATCATCATTCTCTATAGCCATAGCGAGTCAAACTTTGAGTATCCTATTCACATATAATATAGACTATTTGTGGATTTAGCTTATTTTTAAAGGTAATTTGGTTAGAAAAACAGTCATTAATTAAATTAAAATCTTTTAAAATTATTTCCATCAAATATCTAGTAAAGTTGTATTTACTTTATAAATTGTGACACCATAGTTTTCTAACACATTTTTTTAATTTTCATTATCTTTGCCATCTTGCTTACTATATACATGTTTAGCGCACTATTAAAGACATTGTGTTTAAACTTAAATACCATGGTTAGTTGAAATTTTCAGATAATAAAATAAGACAAAACGAGGAATCCATCATAAAATAGTATGGAAAGTTAAAATAGAGTTTATTTTTCCTTGAGTATTCAAAACTGTAGATAAAGATGTGGGATGATTTTATTGATGAAATGCTATAACAATCTGAAAATAGAAACATTAGCATATAGTTCATTCTAAATCCACATAAAAAAAGCTTAAGAGAATGCTGTGGAAAAAGAAGCAATTTTTGTATACGCCACTTGCTATTTGATTGTATCAAATAGCCATGTACACCAAATGTAAGTTCCTTTGCTAATTATGTTAATAGTAAACCAAGCTATCAAATGTTCAAACCTAACAAAATATATATATATATACACACACATATTTTACACATAAATGCAATAAAAATGGTATTTAAACTTTCTTATTTTTTTTTTTTTTCTTTTTTTGAGACCTAGTCTTGCTCTATTGCTAGGCTGGAGTGCAGGGGCATGATCTCAGCTCACTGCAACCTCTGACTCCCTGGTTCAAGCGATTCCCTTGCCTCAGCCTCTGGAGTAGCTGGGATTACAGGCACGTACCATCACACTCAGCTAATTTTTGTGTATTTAGAAGAGACAGGGTTTCACCTTGTTGGCCAGGATGGACTCGATCTCCTGACCTCGAGATCCACCTGCCTTGGCCTCCTAAAGTGCTGGTATTAGAGGCATGAGCCACCATACCCGTCCAAAACTGTCTTTTCTATATTGAAATGGCACAATTTAAATAATCAATAACTTTTCTAATCAAACAGCTATGAAAACAGAATACTGAATTTAATTATCTCTGTTTTACAATAAGAGTGATAATAT
This sequence comes from Macaca fascicularis, assembly GCF_037993035.2. Classification (NCBI taxonomy): domain Eukaryota; kingdom Metazoa; phylum Chordata; class Mammalia; order Primates; family Cercopithecidae; genus Macaca; species Macaca fascicularis. Next base: position 172,082,860 of record NC_088379.1, read on the forward strand.
GGCTTAACAGTATCCAAAACATACAAGCCACATATAAAAACAGAAAGAATCTACCTCATACAGATTCTTAAGATTATTATTACTTATTCAACATGATGGTTTTAAAACTAATAAATGAACTAATGAAATATAATGGTGCTATTCCTGAAGGAGGGAATAAAAATTTTTATTAGGCCATTATTCTTAAAATCTAAATAGAAAAATCTGCAATATATATTCGGAGGTCGGAGACAACGTTTCTGATTCAGACCATTATTTCCTCGATAAAGGAAGGAACTTGTGAGCAGAAAATTGAAGGCCAGATGACTTCTGGTGGAAGAATATTAGGGAAAGCATCAGTCCTTTGGGAGAAATGACATGACTGTAAGGGGAAAATAACTGTATGAAGACTTTTTACCTACCCTTTTACGTTACATATTTGCATACCATATTATTACTATTATTAATTATGTGTAGGTAACATATTAAGCAAAATTATATAATCATCCCTTGCAATATAATCATGCCACTAATATATATGAAAAATGATAAATAAATATGAACGTTTTTCTTTAGCAAGTATGAAGATGGAAAAATCAAGGATCATTCCAAAACACAAAATCTGATAGAAAGTGCAATTCACCATCTCTGTTTATGATTCAGTTAAGAAGTTCAGGCATTCTAATTGCCAGTAATCTCCTATGTCAAGAAAAAAAAAAAAAACTAAAGAGTAAAGCCTGTATGGGAATTCTGGCAAATCCAATTTGCTGCAGTTTTAGTTTCCTAACTGTCCCAGAGATAGTAGAACCAAAAAGATTGTTTTCTTTGCTGTCAAGCCTAAGAGCTGCATGAACCTGGCAAGGGTGTCACTGCTAGTATTTTTCAGCAAAACGTTGTTTGTATTAGTGGTACTTTCCTTTTTCTGCATCCAAGGAAATACACCAGTAACAGCAAGAGAGTATCCTGTTCTTTAAGAGATGTGAGAAGTAAATTCTGATTCTTGCCCACCAATCACCATTAATGCCTTAACGCAGGGAATTCCAGATCCATGACCAAAGATCTACAGCTCAAAAAAGATTTCGCAGAAGTCATGCTAAATGATTTCACTAAAGGAAAACAGTCTTGGTATGTAGATTCAGGCTCTCCTTAACATGATAGCTTTTTGGATACTCTGCTTTGGTTGTGACCTTCGAAATTTCCTTTTAGAAATTAGCACACTACTACTTACCGCCAAACTCCTACAACTAGAACAGTAGGTACTAGGTGTTGTAGTTTTGACCAAGCAAGCACGACTCAAGCATGTCCATCATGGCTAAGAGGATAGTGGGATAATATGGAATTTGGAAGAAAGATTGATTAGGGAGGAAAACAACTGACAGGCAATGATAAAACAAAATTCCCATCAGAGGACACAGGGGTGGAGACTGAGAATATTTTCAAGAGATGTTTAGATGATTGAAAGAGCATAATCAGATCCATAGTTACCAAAATTTTCTCTGAGTATTGAGTATTGCTTGCTTTCTTTTAGGGTTGATGATTCCTATTAAAGACTAAATTTCCCAGTATCCCTTATAGCTAGGTGTTGACATGTAACGAAGTTCAGGCCTGTGGGATACAAGTAGAAGTAATGTGTGATGACTTTCAGGTGAATTCTGGCACAAGGTGATTGTCCTAGATTTTCTATTAAACGCCTCCTGTTAGATAGGAAATGGCCATTAATAGAGAAGCTTGCTTGAGGGAGTAACCCTGAAAGCGCAGGCCTGGACACCCACTTCTTGACGGTCTCATGCTTGCGAAACAGAATTCTATCATTACTCGGGTACTCTGATTCAGGGTCTCCTTTCTGCAGGAACTTAACCTCTCTCTAACCAATGCATTGGCAGTTGTAAGTGAGGTGGAAGAGAAAGAAATAAATCTGAACTGTCGGTAAAGTATCTGGATTTACCGATACAACCATTAATTGAAGTTCAGTAGTTGAAGAAGAAAGGGAAGACACTAGTGCTTGATATTATCTATTAGGCAGCAAAAATATTTAAAGATGTTAGAGCAACACAATTATGTTGTCAAAGAGAAACTATGGAAAAAAGAATTGAACCAACTGGCTGAGGGAGCACCATGATGCATGTCATTGTCATCTGCTGTTGACCATTCTAAAACTGGACACGACAGCTTGGACATGGCATTTCTATTTTGGCATGTTTTGGAACTTATAGGACTAATGTGGTTTAATACTTACAACTTTCTATTTTATAAAAATTGAATTTTTACTTAAATTACAAAACTGGCCTTGAAGTGGTCAGAAATTGAACTGGCCAATAAAAGGCAACACAGCTCTAAAAAACCTTTAGGTAAGGATTTTTCAGTTGGCAATGTATTTTGAATATAATGTCATCTCATTTAATACATATTTTCTAGTGATAACTCTGAGACAATTATTGTGGTAATGCTAGGTGAATTGTAGGATTGTGGAGAGGAAGGGAGACTACAATCTGTAGCTATATGGAGTTCACAGTGTAATGGGGTGTCCAAATCTGTAAACTAGAAGAAGTAGAAAGAGTAGAAAAGATGAAATGATTTTCATAAATAAAAAAAGACATATAAATACTCCAGGAGCTTATAGAACTTGGATAGTATTTATAGAAGTCAAAGATCAGTCTTTAAAAATAAGTACATAAAATGAAATAAAATTATGACCCAGATCCTGAAAACTAAAGTTGTATAAGAACATACAATGTCACTCTGAGTCACAATCATAAGATCTAAAAGCATCCAACCCCAAAGTCTTACTGTCAGAGTAGCAAAATAAATGCTCTATAGCAGTACACGATGTTCCTTTTGTATATCTAGCTAAAAAGTTTAAATATATAATCCCAAACAAGCTGTAAGAAGCAGAAAAGCACACTGTGTCCACACATGTAACAGTAAATGAAATCATCTCAAGTTATAAGATGCGGAAAACCTAACCAGGAAAAAAAAAAAATAAAGAAACCTAACATATCTTAACATTTTGGGAGTGGGTAGATGGATGTTGGCTTTCTACTCAACATGTTATGTGTAATAACTATAGACATATATGGTGTATACAAAAAACCTATAGCACAATATATAATTGCCTCTGTATTCAGATTATTTAACCTGTTATCAATTTGACATACACACATATAACACATATATATAGATATACATTTATGTATGAATCTACACACATAAATACATATAAACATAGACAACATACAGAGACAGAGTCATTTGTTTCTCTTACTTTCACTTTTACACTTAGTTACACTTTTCGTCATTGATTGGAAGTTTTGAGAGCCAGAGAGTTAAAAGTATGGCTTGCTTCTCTATAATTTCTGTTAGGATGAACCCATGGAAAATCGACTAAAGTTTTGTGATCAATTCATACCTCCTGAGAGAATCTGATAATGTGATACCAGCTCTAGCTAAGATTCCCTCCAGAAACAAGCAGATCAGCGGACATTCTCTGACCTGCCTTCCTCCATCATGTGATACCTGATGACAAAACCAAACTTAAATCCTGACTCGCAAGCAGGGTAGTGGTTGTAGTAGCAGGTTTAAAAAAATAGGAGTGTGGAGTTTGTACTATGATCATGGCTTAACTAGGGATCCTGATGACAAAAACAAGAGTCAGGATGCTGCCAGAGCCTAGCCTCTTGCTGCTGTAGTTACTCACTGGCCCCAGAATTGTCCAAGATTGCTTATTGCTTCTCTTAAGAGGTCAATTGCCTCTCTCCATTAAATCTCCCCATGATTTAAACAATATGAACAACAGTCCAATAAAAGATTACTGCGTGCTACAGTCTTCACCAGCTCTGATCTGCAAATGTATATACACTATATTCACAAGCTTTTAAGAACTAAACACAGTGTTCATAATCACCAAAAAAGCAAAAGAAAGAGAGAAAAACACTCATGATAATGCACTCAATTAACTGGGAAGAATTCCCAAGAAATGCCTATGTTCTCAACTATAGTGAAATGTAGGTAATTATTACCACAGTTACAAATGTTGCTTCATAGTGAGAAACACTGAAAATGTACATTTTCATAAGAATTGGATATCCATTATGGAGAAAGCATTCTTAAACAGAGAGAAGAGTAGTTCACTTTATTAAATATGTCCAAATTATTAATAAATCTTTAACTTTATTTTTGATACACATTGTTGAAATGTATAATGGTAAAACTTTGTTGCCAGAAAGGAGGATCCCTCAATGGTAAGAGTATGCCAGTAACTCAAGAAATATAACCAGGGCACATCATAAACCTAAACAAAGTACTGAGAGAGCATTCCTTAAAGATTCTCATTGTTTGAATTTTAATGACCTGTACAGCCATAGAATACTTTATTTGGAGTAGACATAGAAACACATGGTTGTATTTACTTTCTAACAACAGTAGAAGTTGATAGACCCTCGGGAATCTTTACTCCTCTGTAGCCCACTAAGTGCTAGGAAATATCCCTTACCATCATCCATTATCTCTTAAATAATCTGTGCACTTAAGAACCTCACCTTTGATGAAAAAGGCAAATAAAAAGAAAAAACAAATTAAGAATGTTCTACCTACTATTCAACACCCCCAAATCAGGTATTTTTTAAAAGTTAACTTATAATTTGAGTGCCTCTGAGACATGTCAGCCTGTATTTTATATTTTCTCAATATTCTGCATGTCCTTTAGCTTACATTAAGGTTAAATTTGTAAAGTTAAATTGTAGAACTTTCTTATTGCATTAAATATATCTAAAGTATATTAAACATCACTTAAGGAATAAATGTAAACTGAAGTTGATTATGGTTTCTATAACACTAATGGTAACCATTCCTTAAAACAAAAAGTTCAAAATGAGGCCCAGGTATTTTTATTGAAAAACAAATTTAATTTAATCTAGAACTGTTTGAATTTCCATTAAAAGGGTACAATCCTGTTTTTATTATATGAGTTACTTAAAAATTAGCATGGCCATCATTCCTCTTTTTTCTAAGTTTTTATTATATTGATTCCTAAATATAATATTTGAGGGCTTCTCATATTTTATCTTTTTCTATCATTCCTAATTGCTGCATGTATTTCAATGAAATCAATAATAATTTTGATAATGTTATTATACCATGCATTACTAATTAATTCACTGGTTCCAAATTCCATACTCATTTATTACATGATAAAGGGTATGGTTTAATTAAACTATAAAATGCAAATATTTGAAATATGCAATACGTAAGCCACTTGAGCTAATAATTCAGTTTCCTCATAATGATCCTGATTTCCAATTATCCTAAAATATTCACAAGAATGGGATGTATGAATCCTTTACTCCTGCTCTGGGAGAAAGTAATGGTAGCCCCACAATTTTTCCACCGAGGAATCTTGTATACTTAATTTTGTCACTAACAACAGAGCCCCCCACCAAAAAAAAAAAAAAAAAAAAAAAAAAGCATGTAACCAGTATATCTACTGAATATATACTATTGTCGAGAGAGTTTTTATTTTATTTTATTTTAAAATCCCATAAGTATAACCTAAGTAAAGCATGCTGGTTCTATCTACTGTACTTATGTTTAAATGTGTTGACTTTTCTATTTCTTTAGATTAAGTGAAACTTTTATGCTTTCCTAAAACATAGATATTAAAATCTTTATCAGAATTTGTATACTAATAACCACATAAATTAATAATTTTCAAAACAGTGAAAGCTCTTTATGCCTATAGCATTAAGGGTCCTACACTCCAAGAGTCCTTCAAAAGGACAACAAAGGTACTTTATTCAACAGACATTGCTAGCATAGGGTAGTCAAAAATACTGGAGGTTTCTCCTATGTTAATACCTACTCATTATAAGCTTGTTTCTCCTGTGTTAATACCTATTCACTGAAAGCTTGTCTTTGCTTTCATTGCTTCTCTAGCATTTATATTGAGGAAACAGATAATGAGCCTCAATGGCAGTACTTCTTATGCACACCTACTCTCACGTAACTCTATCCATGCTCTTTGTTCCTAAAGCTTTATTGTAAATCAACTATATTTACATATTTATATTACAAATAAAATATATAAAGAGTAGCATTTATTTTTAAAATTATTCAATTAAAATATAATGCTAAATTGTATTTTTAAATATTATTTAAGATAGTTTTCAAATGTATTTCAAAAGAAGGAACAGTTCAAACTTTCATTAAGGAGTTACTTGTAAAACAGTGCTGATTATGTAAAACAGTCAGGAGGAAAAAAATAATCATAAGGATTAATCCAAGCAATAATTATGCTGGTGCTTCCCAAGGCTTTTTTATAAATAAAATTAATTATATTTTATGGGAAAAAAGCACAAAACAAAAGTACTTCAGTTAAATTGTTTCTCAAATAAGAGGTTCAGAATTCCATGTTTCTTTGCCCTCATATAAAGTGAGTACATAAATCATTATTTGCGATATGAATGCTCATACAGAACATTTAAAGGTAGATTCATGCAGTACAGTATTATTTCAAGAAATGTCTTATCGCCACGTGCTTCTAGCTGAAAACCAACTGAAAAATAACATCCTGAGAGCTACAGAAAAGATTATTAAGCTAATGATTCCCCAAAAGGGAAAGAATATGCATAAATAGCAGTGGGGTGGATGGTGCAGATAAGGATTCTATATTATGCATTCGGAATTATTATTTGAGAAACCACACTGTCAGCATACATTTTATCATGTTAATAATAAGCAACAGGTGGTTCAAGGATTAAAAAATGATAGCATTTATCTGCTCCATTCCCTGCAGAAGTCATCTTTACATAACCGTAACTGTCTTACTAAAATGGTAACACTAAAACCTGACGAAAGTTTTTCCAATAAATCAGAATTATATTTTTAGGTATTGCATATACTTCAAAACAGATATTTGCGTAAAATGTATCACTAAATCCTTTGAAAAATTTATGTACAATTTTGATGAACTTTTTCCTTGAGATCATAGAGCAATACCTGAAAATGATATAGCAATAAAATATTCTGTCTCTATAGAAATTGACTCCATAAATTCTAGCATATTTAGTAGGCAACTCAGCCTCTAGTAGGCAACTCAGCTTGTCTCAATAGTTTAAATCAAACACATTCACAAACTGCCTAAGCCACTCAATAATTCAATAAAGTAATTTGAATAAAGAGAAGACCAAGTTATTCAACAATTAAAATACATTTTAGAGAAGAAAGCTTTTATCTCTGCTCTCGTTGAAGATAGTAATACTCTTACAATTCTGCCAGCAAGGAATCTTGTGTAGTTGATTTTATCACTATCCAGCAGAACTAAAAAACACACCCCAAAACAAATAGAAAACAGCATGCAACCAGTATTATCTACTAAACATATCCCATTGTTGAGAGGTCTTTCAAAAATTCATTTCTAAAAGATTTTAAAGCAGCCATTAAATAATGAAATGTCATAATGTCAAACACCGTTCAAATACTGATAAAATGTTCAATTTTTTTTTTTTTTTTGCCAAATGAGGGCGTGATAAACAAATTCTCTTTAGGTTTAGGAATATCTCACTTGCTATCGTTTTTGCTTGTACTCAATATTAGTGTAAATTTAAAACAAATATGCAAGGGGTATGTTTTTATAAGGGCATACCCCTTATATGCTTAAACTTTGTTCATAAAGTATGTAGGCAAAGTTCTCCATTAAATATTCTCAATCAAATTTGTGTTCCTTCAGGAATCCCTCTGCTAGGTTTGGCTTGTCAGCTACTTCATGGAGAGGGTGAGAGAATGGGTTAGAGGAGGCAGGATGAAATCTAGCCTAGGCTCCCATTTATTTTCCCAAATGGTGACCGAATCAGAGCTGATGAAAGAAGTTAACTCATCTCCACGTAGTGCAGTGCAGATGTACTCCACGAGAAATTCTCTCAAATGTCACGGTAAGTATTGGCAATGTGTCTGGGAATCACGCTTGCTCCAGTTCATGCGTTCTGTGCTTTAAAGGGTGGGCTGGGGTGGTGGTTATTCAGCCATCTGGGCGGCCTCCTCACTGGGACAACTGAGTTCAAGGCTTCCAGTCATATTGCGCTCTGTACGTGAGCAGCTCTTACTGGGCTCCATTCAGATCAGGTGAGAAAAAAAAATGACTGGCAAGTCATGGCCACTGGCTTCAAGTGTCTAAACCTGGCTCCCTCTTAATAACCCTTTTGAAAACTCCCCAGGGGAGTCTATGGTTTAACTCTTTCATCGCTGTCACCTGCAACCCTCCCGCCCTCGCATCCCCTTCCCGCAGATTTCAAGGCAGTGATTCATTTTGGAATAAAACGTAATCAAATACATTGCAAACATGTTCTGGATTAAAGTCATGTTGAAGCACAAATTTGATCGACAATTTTATGTAATCGGGAGCAGTTCAACGAGTCCCTACTGGTGCCGCCAAACATCCTCCCACTCTTGGAGAGCGGGCATTTATAAATCTTACATCTTCCTACCTCCTCCCTCAAATTCCTTAATGGACCATTAGCGACGGGATCGATCCTAGTTACTTTAGTAGCGATACATCGCAAAGGCACATCTGCTGTGTTTACCCGTGCCAGAAACACCATTCAAAAGTTGAGAGGGTAGAGCCAGCACTTTCTAACCTTTGTGGGCCGGGAAGGGGCACAGGGAAGAGCAGGGTGGGGGAGGAAGAGTGGGAACCTTGTGAGACCTGAACTCTTGTGCATCCAAGAAGCAAGCCCTTGAACCAGCTGGGAGGGGGCAGCGGAACTGTGAACTTCTCCAGCAGCCCTGCGCCGCCGCACTTCCCTAAATCCCTCTCCCCAGAAAACGGAGCCCACTCCCCACCCACACCCGGCCACCGCGGCCCCCGCCACGGAGCAGCGCGCGCGTGTGCCCGGGGATGGGGGTGCGCGGCACTTACGTCTCGGAATTTGTTCCACTGTCCGACTTCCTTGTCATACTGAGAGATTGTGGTGAGCCATTGTTTATCATCCAGAAAATTACCGCCGTCCGACCGCCCCCCGGCTGCAGCCACCGCCGCGGCTGCTGCGAGAGACTGACTGCACCAAGCGGCTGCACACACACACAGTACGGCTGACACCTTGAGCATCTGGGAGAGGAGACACAACGGGGGTGGGGGGGATGTCAGTGTCAAATAAGGGGTACGAAGCCAGGGGCGACCCTGGAAAACATGCATTAGCAACGACGGGGGTAGAGGGAGGAGGAGACAAGCAGAGGCAAGCGTGTCCCCTCCCCGCAGGCTTTACCCCCAAAAGCCGGGCACTCACACACACGCAGACCCAGAGGAGAAGAGGTGGGTATAAGGAAGCAAGCCCCAGCCTCAGCAGCCCGAGCGGGCAAAAAAACCGCTTCCTGGCACATCACCTTGTTGTGAGCCAGCACTGTGCTCGCAGCTCCTGCTGGAAATGCAGCCCTGCTCTGCCAACTCGCTGCTTTCTGGAGCTGCTGCACGCGCCGCCGTCTCGAGCCGTCCACTCAGCTCCCTGCGCCCGGCGCGCTCCCCCCATCTCCACCCTCCCTTCGCGCGCGGATCTCCAGCTTACTCCCCTCCGTTCCCCCTCCCTCCTCGACCTCCGTTTTTTTTTCCTCTTCCACCTCCAGCTGCAGTTGGCTCCGGATACGACGCTTGGCTGGAGCCAGAGTACGAGTTAGCTCCTAGCTTAGGAATCCTTATCTGCTTTGTAACCTCTCCCCTCCAGAAGAGGTTCTCATGTTCGCGAGAGAGCCTGCTCATTCTCTGCTCCTGGATTTAACACAAAGCGTACTATCTCTCGCAGTTGCCTCTGCTCCACAATTTCCAGGGTTGTCAGGCAGACGTGAGAAATGAGATCTGAGGACAACTTTATGCATCAACAAATAAGAATACCTGGACTTCCTACCCTGTAAAGCTCCTGGACTCAGCTCCTCCCTAAAGAAAGGCCATCTATCCACAAGGTCTTGCGAGATCTGTTTAATTTCAGAAAATTTAAAGTTTGCTGTGAGCTTCCGGATTATTACCGAAAACAAACTTTAATGTTAAAGGTTGCAGTTTCTTTCTTTTTTTCTTTCTTTCTTTCTTTTTTTTTTTTTTTTTTTAAGAAGAAGCATAACCAGGTAGGGCGTTTGAGAACACCTATATCTCCCACATACTCTAGCTGCATTTTTCCCTTTATAAAAACTCCCTGGCAACTTGTATTTTAGAACGTAGAACCCGAATCAGAAACTTCAAAAGCCTACTGTCTCCCTCCTGCAAAATAAGAAGAGAGTTTTGAAACCTGAACACCAGTTTACCAGTTTTGTATTCCGAATTTCCATTTATGACAAAATACTTGGCTTTCCATGTCTTTTCTACATATTCTAAATAAACTGGAAGGAAATCGGCAATTAGCCCCCTGTAGAGAAAAATCGGATACAGAGAATCTCTCATACTTAGAGAATTTAGGTGAAGTGAATATTACACATAAATCAAGAAATGTCTGCAAGCCAATAGACTGCAATAACATTATGAATCTCTATTTGAATTATTAGAGATTTCAGCGAAAACTACATCTCCCAAAGCTATGACCTTTGAAAATTTCTTGTAGCCTCCAAAACTTCAGAAGCTCTTCAAATAGCAGCAGTACACATATTCCATATCAATCTTGTCTAACATTTTGCAATCTATATTAAAACACAACCAAACTCAATGATTAATACTAATTGCTGTTTTTTAATGTATATTTCAAAATAAATGTATAATATGTATGGTAGGAAATAGATGTGTAATATTTATATAGGCAAGAAATTTCTACTACTATTTTTAACTCAGAAAAAGATATTTTTCTCAGTTCCCCCCATTTCTACAGTGATGAATGAAATCAGTGGAGACAAAACGCAGAACTTACTACTGCAATTCATGGGAGCCCTAATTGACACAAACAAATGTCAGGAAACTTTAAGAATATAGATGTGTGCTAATTCTTCAAAGATATTTATTTTCGCCTGTTCAGAGGGTTATTACCATGTAGTTTACATATTTAAATTCCTGTTTGGTAAATTTATTAAGACAATAGTAGGTGGTCCATTCTCCTCTATCACCTTTTCCTGACCCCTGGTCCTTAGACCTCCCACACTCTCATCCTTAGCTCTCTACCTCAAAATTTGAAGAAATACTTTCTTCTTAATAAGAATTCCTCATCATGTTTTAAAACCTCATTATTTCTAAATTTAAATCTAATAGGGAAAGCACAGAAATTGTTTCTTACAAGAAACTGATACTTGGCAGAAGTCAGTAATTTTAAGAGTAAAAATGACCTTCTAACCTTTGTAACTTACCTTTAAAAAAGATTGTTGCTATTAGCTACAAAATATTTGATGAGGAATGATGCTGTAACACTCATACCCTTTAGCATCTGCTGTACATTTTAGCTCAATAATTGCTACCATGTAAGGCCAACATGGTCACCTTTAGATTTACGGAAGCACATATAGTATGTTTATACCGCATTTCCCGCCCCCCTGCAAATACATCTATTTTGTGGCTGACTCACCAATGTTCATAGCATGTTTTCACATCTAGCTTTCACTGGCAGCTTCCCATGCTGCAGCTCCACAGGGGTGTCTCCAAGTTGTGAAATTTGTTGAAAAACAAACAATGACAGTTGAATGCATCTTGGGAGAAATGCCTTTGATAGGGTTTTAAACTCCAGATCTCAAGATAGAGTAGGATTTACTGGCAAATTGCAAGTTTCAAATTCTAAAGTCGAAAGAGGCAGAGTGAGCCTGTCTACAGTGTATTTGTGTTGACCTGGTGTGGTCCAGTGACCCTCACTCCTCCTAGAGCTCCTTAAGCTTCTCTTGCCAAGCCATTGCCATTGTCTAGGCTAAGTGGGCATGTTAGTAGTGAGAGTCAAAGTCTAGTAGGTGTAATGTTGTGATGTTACTAATCACAGGGAAAGCTTTCTGTCAATTTCTCTATATATCAACATTTTGGTCCTCAAACAGTCTGCTTTCAAGGTTTAAATAATCCTAGGAGAATTCACACTTCAGTTAACACCTTGGTTACCAGTTATCACCTCAGTGGGGATTCATTGAAAACTTGCTGAGAGCAAAACACAGCAGAGAATAATCAGGGAAGAGGATTAGGAGGGAGGTAAGATATTGGAAGAGTAGTCAGGAGCCTTGCAAGTCAAGATAGGTGAGTAGACAGGAAATACTTCACTGACTGCTTCCCAGTTTGATGGAGAGCCAGTCTAAGAAACTGGGGAAGCCAAAAAAGCAGAAAGTGGGGTGCAGTATATGAGGTGGGTAAAGTGAGACACTGGTGCCAGGGACTGGGACTTGATTTTATTTTTCTGATCATGATTTACAAAATTGGAACTCAGAGCAAGACACAGGTCTTCAGATTCCCAGCATTCCCTTTTGTTGTCACTCTGCCCCCGATGCAGAATCATAGTTTAGATACATTATGAAGAGCCAATGCTGGGGCCACTGCTGGATTGTACTTTGCCTTCATATTTGTGTACTTGTCCCTTTAGTTCTTTCTCTACTAAATATTCAGTAAATCAATCCACAAATATCTATCATCAAAGATGTAAACAACATTTTGATAGCTATTATTTTAATTAAATTTATTTCTTCTGTAGGTTTCCTTAACCTCATTTTCAGACATGCCACAGCTCTAGAAAGAAAAATGCTAAGCATATATAATGACAGCTGGTCCATTTCTAACCGGCTTTGAGGTTGGATCTATTAAGACCTTCATATAACTCCATTTTTTTAAATGCATGCACATACAAGCATGTGCACGAATGTGCACACACACACAGAGTTGTCTTTCATAGGTTATTTTTTTCCCAACAATTATGAAAGCATGCTACTCCGCTATCTGTAACCAACACGAGGATATGCAGGAAAGGTCCAATTTATTGCACATCTTCCATGTGCCAGACGCAGAGCCAGGCAATTTAAACTCATGATACCTTTTAGCCTTCACTACCTGCCTAAGATCCCAAAGCTAGTAAGTGCAAAGGAAAGTTCTGGAAAATGATCAAGCTACATTGTTTCTAGATATTTTTTCTCTATGTAGAAATATCTCTGAATCATCATCTGTTTATGTTCTTTAATTCTTCTGCCCCCATATCTTTCCTTCTCCACCTGTTGCATATTTATTTATCTATCTCTATTTCAGTAAGAGCTAGGACTCATCTATAATTAAAGGCAGGAAAAGAGAGAATGGCAACATCGGGGAGATTGCTAAGCTAGGCAGAAGCAGCTCCACTTGTATAATGAACACCCTAGTCCCTGACTCAAATGATGACCCTGTCCACTAGAATCTTTCATCTCAGCAGCATCAAGCCAGTAGCCCAGCAGGCAATCCGACTGGTTGGCTGAGAAGGGAATTAACCAAGACTGCCTCTCTCTCCTTATTGCAAAAGTGTTTGCCAATCAAGCAAATGTTGTTTGTCTTCCCTGGGGGAATACATGCTTCCCATTACCTTCCCAGCTGGTGGAAGGTAAGGAGACATGTGCATTAAGGGAATTCCAAGTGTCTGACTTCACCCAAAGCTGTAGTTTAATGATATATATAAGTTAACCTAAAAACAAAATTTGGCCATTTCTGAAACATTTCATTATAAGGCTAGGGAAACAATACCTGATTTGTAAAAGTCAACCATCTAGAGTGGCGCCTTATACCAAATCCATCTATGAGCTTAAATTAAGCATAGAAAAAAGGGGAAAAAAAAATGAAGCAAAACCCCTGGGTATTAAAAACTCAGGAGTAAATTAAATACGTCATAAAATGATGTCAAGAAGGAACACTCTATGTCTTCGTTTTGGAATTGTATTTACTGAAGCCGTGTAAGTCTTAAAAATCATGTGTTCTTAATTTAATAGAAAGTAGCAGCATTACTAATATTTGCATTGAGGAAATAAAAAACAAACAAACAAAACCAGAAAGAAATTTCTAGAATAGGATGTTAACAGACTTTTGCTGTTGTTTGTTTGTGTCTTTGTTTTTAGAGATGAACCCACTGAAGCAAACTTGGAAGATACTAGGTGCCTAATTTGATAAACAGGTCCTCTTGTGATTTAACTTAATCTAAAATGTTCCGTAGATAAACAGGCTTTAACAGCTGTAGTAGTTCAATTACTATAATTCTTAAAAAGGTATTTTTCAACATTTAAACCATAGGGTGAATCTGATTGAATTAATTGATTACTAAGGAGATGATAGTAAAGTGACCAATAAGGCAATTAAAATTTGTGTTTTCTTTCAATTGAGATATATGTTTTGACTTTGTAAAATAAAGACTTTTTGAAAATTTCAATGAGCATTAATTATAAATACTTAAATTTTCATAAGGGCTATGAGGCACTGACACAAAAAAGGATAAAATAAAGTGTTTAAGAATATTTTAAAAATAATTTCACTGTATGCCCATGCACAGAAAGACACACATTCTCATATTAAGGCTATTAAATTTAAAAATTTGCAGGTGAAAAGATTTCTAAAAATACCTCAGTTCTTGAGACTTATACCAATGTGTTCTTAAATTTTTGTTAAAACTGCATATTTATTAATTTAATGATCTTAATATAAAATATATGTGGAGCCAGTTTATTCTCTGACTCAGAATTCTGCTTGGTCGAGTAAGGTATATTGTTCTAAAATGGCCATAGAGTTTCTGTAGTCAAGATCTACAAAGAACCTATTATGTTTATCTTTGTAAGTTGTTGTTGTTTGTTTATTTTTAGCTGACTAGTGCAAAACGGGCATTATATATCATTCTCTGTTAAATTATCATGGGTTAACTATTTTCAGAGGATAAAAACTATCCCAAGTGCTATTGCAAATTCATGCCACTTATTTCTGTCCTCTTGGGTAAATGGAGAGTTCCCTTAATGTGAAGAAGGAGTATAAGATTATGATTACTGTCCATACGTAACATGCCAAGCATCCTGTTTTCTACAAGATAAGTGAAAGTAAAGAAGGAATAGGATGTTAACAGGCTTTAACAGGCATTAGTTTAATTTTAGTTTAAAAATTAAACTAAAATATGAAACAATTTTTGAATATGTCTATTGATTGTCTCTAAATGTTACACAATAAGCTTCAAAGTAGGGATAAAAAATGTGGCTAAGTTGCTACATGATCTCTCACACTTGTGAGCAAAAACACATAAGTTAATAATTTAATTGGCGTATGATGAGTGAAGATAGATAATATATGGAGCAGGTTTCTTCCTGAATTAATGAGGGCACTGAAATCTGAATGTACTGTCATATATAAATAAAAAGTTGAGAGGTAGGCTTGACCTCAAACAGCTCAAACAAAGCTAGTGAGCTGCTCCATCATATGCCAGTTCAATCAATGGACTTTATAACATGAAACTTCAACCCTCCAAATTCAGGTCCCTTAAACAATGGCACAGCACTTACAAATCTCACATTATGGAAAAGGGAGAGATTATTTTTCCAAAATACATTCGCAAGAAAATAAGAGTTCCTTCACCTTGGAAGCTTTAACAGTTCTGACCTTGTATCCTATTGGTTTTCATCTGGTTACAAGTCCAACCCTAAACTAATCCCTGGTGGCAAAGACGATGAAAAGTGGACAGTGACAACCCAACACTCAAGCAGTGATAGGAAGCAGTCTCTACCAAATATATGATTTTTAAGTCTGAGAGGGACTAGTTCTTCAAAGAACAGAAGATTAGAGCATTGGTTCACCAGTGGTAGGATCAAAGATGGCAAATGTAATAGATTTCTGCCAGAGACCTGCAGGGGATACTGTGGGAGCAAAGAAAGGGGTCATTTAAGAGACAAGACGTGAACCTTGAAAAATAAGACTTAATAGGAAAAGAGTGGTAAAAATAACATGTGTTGTGGAGGGAGGAAGGTGGGTAAAATCAGAGAGATGTGAAATAACATGATGTTCACAATAATATTGTTTTTCCTTACCTAAAACATTAACATATAGACACATATAGAGTGTATAACACTAAGTGAAAATTTGAGGCAAAAAGAAAATCTCTCTTAAAATATATTTTTTGCAGTGTTTTTCCATCTAATATGCCTCACTTAGCTGCATGAAAAACTTTCCAGTGCTCATTGATGCTCAGAGAATTCCCCTGAGAATCAAGCAAATTCTTCTTACTTTTTAGAAGTAAATACACATGGGATAACACAGATCAATAATGCAAGCTCTTCTTTTTTTTATATATAAGTAAAATATTTTTACTCAAAAATTTTTAAACAAGCAGAAATAATTTAAAAGATTTACTCTTCTAATCAAGCTCTGGGTTGCAATCAAGAATGACACAGCTCAATTTAGCTCAGGTTGTACTCTGAAATGAGGTATTTTTCTTGACTTTTTAAAGGAGTTTTTAACAACTAATTTAATTTTTTACTTGGTATAGGAACTATTCAGATTATATATTTCATCTTGACTTGGTAGTGGGTGGATTTAGAGGAACTGATTCATTTCTTCCAAGTCTTTGAACTTACGAGTGTAAAGTTATTTGTACCATTCTCTTCATATCTTTCTTGTGGTTGCAGGATCTGTAGTAATAGTGCCTGTTTTATTACCAATATTGGTGATTTGTTTCTTCATTCCACTTTTGTTGGTCTTGCTAGAGGTTTATGATTTTTGTAATTTTTTTGAAAAATTAACTTTTTGTTTTATTGATTTTCTCTATTAGTAAACTTGGTGCAAAAGTGACTGCAGTTTTTCCCATTACCTTTAATGACGTTTAATGAAAAAAACCTGATTTCTTTTGCATCAACCTACTACATTCCTGGTTTCAATTTTATTACATTAAAAAAATCTTTATTATTTTCTTCCTTCTGCTTGTCTGGGGTTATTTTGCCCTCTTTTTCTTAATGTCTTAAGGTAGGAAATTAGATTACTAATTTTGGAAATTTTTTTCCTAATTATAAGCATTTTATGGAAGAAATTTCCCCTCTGTACTGCTTTAGTTTCACCTGACATATTTTTATGTATTTCGTGTTCATTTTTATTCAGTTCAATGTATTTTTGGTTTTCTTTCAGAATTCTTCTTTGACATATAGGCTGTTTAGAAATGTGTTGTTCAATTTCCAAATGTTTGGAGATTTATATATTTTTTTATTATTACTTTCTAGTTTTTTCCAAATGGTCAGAGAACATATTCAGTATGATTCAATTCCTTTAAATTGGTTGAGATTTATCTTATGACCAAAGATCTTAGTTATTTTAGACAAGAAAATATACGTGCTTAACTTCGCATATTGAGGTTTTACCTCTTTGAACAAAGCTTAAAAGACCTTACCTTCATTCGTTACCTTGAATATTTTCTCTACATACATGAGGCACCAAATTTAAATGGCGTTATAATTTTTGCTTCAACCATCAAATATCATTTAACTTATAAGAAAAATACTATTTTATTTACCCAACTTTTTACCCATGTTAATGTTCTTATTTCCTTTAGGAAAGGTCTAAGACTTTTTTTGGTTATCATTTTCTTTTTCTTTAGAAAACTTCCTTTAGCCATACTTCAAAAGTAAGTTTGCCACTGATTCTTGCTTTTAGTTTTCTTTCATCCGAGACTGTCTATATTTCTTCTTCATTCCTGAATGATAGTTTCACCAGATATATAATTCATGGGTGACAGTACTTTTATTTTAACACTTGGAAAATGATGCACTCTTTTCTTTTATGCTCCATGGTTTCTGTTTCAAATGTGAAATCCACTGTCATGTGAATTGTTATTCCCTGTGTAACACAATCTCTCTCTCCAGACAATTTCAAGATGTTTTGCTTTATTCTTAGTTTTCAGAAGCTTAGAATATGTGGGTAGTGTATTCATTTGGTGTTAATTCATTTCCTGAATTAGTAGTTCTGTGTCTCACTGTATTTGGGGAGTATTTACCCATTATATTTTTCCAGGTACCTTGTCAGCATTTTTTTCTGAGTCCTCTTCTTTGACTCCAATAAATGAATGTTAGTTCTTTTGTTGTTGGTTCACAGGTCACTGAGATTCTATACTTTTTAAGTAAATTCAGTTGATGTGTTTACTGATTTTCAAGTTTACAGATTCTATGCCCGGTCAACTTTACCCTACCATTTAGTGAGGTTTTTATTTCAGTTATTATATTTTTCAGTTCTATAATTTCCATATTTCCACCTGGTTCTTTTTATATTTTTCTATTTGTTCGCTAATATTTCTTACTCTTTTTCATTATTAAGGAGAATTTGTAAGTGTTTGTTGAAGAAGCATTTTAACGCTTCAATAACCTTTGTCAGCTAATTCAAACAACTGATTTCACCTTAGTATTGATGTGTGTCAATTGCCTTTCTCGTTTTGGATATTCGGTTATGGCTGGATTATGTTTAATCTTTTTTTTAGTATGCACCCCTTATTGAATTATACAAACAGAGGTGGGTGGGTAAGTTCAGCTTTCCAACTGGGTCCTGCCAACCCTACTGCTGGCAAAAGTGGAACATCATACTGCCTTTGGAAGATGCTTGAGATGGACTTTCAGCTACTGCCAACATCTTCCCAGCAAAAGTGGGATACCTCCTTGCTTTTGAGTTGGGGTGCAAGGCAGGGAATGGAGCTCCCTACTTAGCCATAATGGCATCTGGGAGCTGGGAATTAGAAGAGTGACCCACACGTCTTTGTTGCTTAGCACGAGGGGAAAACCTAAACTACTCTGGAGCCACCTGACATTAAAGAATGGGATGGAGGCAGAAATGCCAACTAGCTTTTACTCTCAATACCTCAGTAACCCTTGTTAATAACTGGTGAGTATGAGAGTTTGACTCCCCATTGGACTCCAGTAACACTAATAACTGGGAAAAAGTGGAGTGCTGATTATCTGAGACTCACACTGCCTTATTCAATCTCTCAATGACTAGTAAGGGTGGAGGCTCAGCTCCACATTGAAATTGCAGTTTATTCATTGACATTTGGCTGGAGTAGAGTGGTTATTGCCAAAAACAGGTTTCATTGTAAGGCCACCCTTTTCCAAGTCCTTTACTAAAGAAAACCAGATTTTTCTCTGAGGATTTTTGTCTGTTCCCCTTGCCACTTCCAGGTTGGAGCCTTCTGCATTACCTTGTCTGGGATATATGGGTAAGAATAAGGAGCCCAGGGTACTCACCTTCCCGTTGTTTCTCACGTTGTGAGGTTCCTAAGCAGTTCATTTCCTTCTTTCCAATCTTTCAGAGTCTTTCTATACTGATTTTTTGAATTGTGTTCAGGTTTTTTTTTTCTCTTTTTCTGTTGTAAGAAGGAGGTTCTGGGCAAAATGGGCTACTCCGTCATTTTCACCAAAACCAGCAATCTCCTGACTGTTTTTTGTTTGTTTGTTTGTTTGTTTGTTTGTTGTTTGTTTTGATTTGCTTTGTAGAGTCAGGGTCTTACTCTCTTTCCCAGGCTGGAGTGCAGTGGTGCAACCATATCCCAGTACAACCTTGAATGCCTGGGCTCAAGTGATACTTCTACCTCAACATCCCAAGTAGCTGGGACTATAGGTACCCATCACCATGCATGGCTAAGTTTTTGTTGTTGTTGTTGCTGTTGTTATTTTCTGTAGAGATGGTGGTCTCGCTCTGTTTTGAGCTTTTGGTCTCAGGCAATCCTTCTAACTCATCCACTCAAAGTACTGAGATTGTAGACATTAGCCACTGCACCTGGACGTTCTTGACTGCTTTTAAATAATTAATTCATCAACTCTACCCTGATATCTGCTTTCACCTTCCCTCTTTGAAACAGAACCCCAGAGTTTGGCTGGTAATAAAAGACAATAGTTCTCAGCCTTCTTTGTAGCTAAGGGAGCAAGATAGTACTAGCCAATTAAGTTTAAATAGAATTCATTAATACTTTCTTGAAATGTCTTTACAAGGTAAGGGTGCTATCAGTTTTCTTCTTCCCACTTCTGGGATAAAGGCCTAGATGGCTAGAACTCTGCCAACCATCTTGTCATCTCCATAATTCAAGCCAATTATTGAAGATGTCAGAACAGCACAATAGGGACATGAGTCCCTGATGATATTGGGTAACCATTTCAGATAGAAAGAAATAAACTCAGCTGGGTACGGTGGCTCACACCTGTAATCCCAGCATTTGGGGAGGCCAAGGACGTTGGCACACCTGAAATCAGGAGTTCGAGACCAACCTGGCCAATGTGGTGAAACCCCGTCACTACTAAAAATACAAAAATTAGCCAGGAGTGGTGGCAGGTGCCTGTAATCCCAGCTACTCAGGAGTCTGAGGCAGGAGAATCACGTGAATCTGGTAGGCAGAGATTGCAGTGAGCCGAGATCGCGCCATTGCCCTCCAGCCTCAGTGACAAGAGTAAAACTCCATCTCAAAAAAGAAAGAAAGAAAGAAACTCATAAATGTGGGATGTTTTTAAAACATGTCTGCAAATACTTTGAATTTAGTGACTCATGTCTTACAAATCAAATATGGCAGGAATAATGCTATGTGACCTCCGAGGCTGGGTAATAAAAATAATAATTTTCACCTGGCTCTGTGTGTGTCTCTCTTTATCATACTGCTTGCTCTAGAAAAGCTAGCCACCATGTTGTACTAACACCCAAGAGACATGAATAGAAAAGATCTGAGACTATTCACAAATAGCTGCTACCAGCCAGCCAGACACCTGAGTGAGCCTCCCTGAGAAGCACATCTTCCAAGCACAGTTAAGATTTTGAATGACAGTAGCTCTGGTCAAAATTTTGACTGCAACCTTATGAGGGCCTCTGAACTGGAAATGACCAGTCAACTGCTCCTCCTGAATTCCTGACCCACAGAAACTGTGAGAAGTGATACATACTTAGTGGGTTTTTTTGTTTTGTTTTGTTTGAGACAGAGTCTTGCTCTTGTCTCTCAGGCTGGAGTGCGATGGCACTATCTCAGCTCACTGCAACCTCCACCTCCCAGGTTCAAGTGATTCCCCTGACTCAGCCTCCTGAGTAGCTGGGATTACAGGTGTTCGCCCCTACACCCGGCTAATTTTTGTATTTTTAGTAGAGATGGGGTTTCGTCATGTTGGCCAGGCTGGTCTCAAACTCCTGACCTTGTGATCCACCCGCCTTGGCCTCCCAAAGTGCCGGGATTACAGGTGCAAGCCACTGCACCCCGCCTAATACTTATTGTTTTAAAACACTAAGTTTTGGAGATAATTTGTTATGCAGCAATAGATAAGTAATACAAAGTCTATCGTGTTAGGTCACTTATTTTGCGGGGGGTGTGTGTGTGTGTGTGTGTCTTGCATGTTGTAATAGGCTTCTGAACTCAATCAGGACTGATGGACTTAATCGAAGGAGGGGATGAAAACACTGCAAGGAGCACTAGGATGTAATTGGGCTTCAAAAGTAATGATCTGAGGCTGCGAGCCACCATGACTATGCCACATCTTTCAGTTTCTCTCTACACATCAACCTAATTTTCTTTAACCATAGGCAACATCCTCCACATCAATGAATGATATGATATGGAGCCATCAATACACCCATGTACTATATCCATTCTCAGGGGCCTAAGTCTTTTCTGCTAAAAAGAAAATAGGTTACATATTCCAATTGAACAGCTAGGGAAGAAAGGTATCAGAGGAGGGTGGGATTAGACATTTCCTGTAAAAGGAAATGGAGAAATGTGTGACACACATTCCCGTTTAAGTCATTTACACATGCCGTTTTACGATTTCCTAAGGCAAGCTTTTTTGGTTCATTCCTCTTCATGAACTACCCCCTTACACAAGACAACATACCTTTTTTTCTTTTTCTTTTTTCTCTTTTTTGAGTAACAGTCTCACTCTGTCACCCAGGCTGGAGTGCAATGCTGTGATTGGCTCACTACAACCACCACCTCTGCGTTCAAGCTATTCTCCTGACTCACCCCCTAAGTAGTTGGGATTACAGGCCTCTGCCACTATGCCTGGCTAATTTTTGTATTTTTAGTAGAGACAAGGTTTTACCATGTTAGTCAGGCTGGTCTCGAACTCCTGACCTCAGGTGATCTGCTTGCCTTGGCTTCCCAAAATGCTGGGAATAGAGGCTTGAGCCACCATGCTTGGCTAATGTATTTTTTTTCTAACTTTAGGATAAGGATTAAGAGATTTGTAAGTCATAGAAAGATACGTGTCTCTTGAACCTAAATAGCCCTTCCTCTAGGAAGCCTTCCTTGATTCCCTTGATCTTGACTGGCTACTCTCTGGTCTCTCTGTTTTTCTCTGTGCATATCTATGTGCTAGTACTTATTAAAAGAGTGCCCTACAATTCTGTCCATTTGTTGTATTCCCACTATGCTGTATATTCCTGTTCGAGGAGAGCTTGTTTAACGAGCTCTGCATGCCTTGGGCCCAAAATAGGTGTTCAACATAATGAGTGAGCAAATGTGTGACTAGAGATAAGAGAGATTGAATTAAATTTTGAAAAGGTTATCTTATTGATTACATCATATGTAGTTTTCCTTTTTAATACTTTTTGACTCTGCCCTAGTTCTTCACCTAATATGAGTAGACATGAAAAAAAATCTCAGTCTTATGGTGACTTTCTTTCTACAGAATCCAGACAGCTGAGGTTAAATAGAACATGCTTAATAAAAAGATTGGGGAAACTCATGAAGTATCCAGGAGAGCCAGAAAAGCATTCTTGAAGACTAAACTTTGAGAAACACTGACCTACCCAGAACTGTTCCTGTGAAGATTCCATCATTCTAGTCACTTCCACCATCATTGCCAGAAAAATGTGTTCTGAGTTATGCATGCTGCATGACATTTTGGAATGTAATAGTGTCTGATCCATAGAGCGTGACTTCAACAAGACTGCATAAGCAAGCTTCTAACTTCTGTCTTGGATAGACTGGGCCTGTAAGAAAGCTCCTTCAACAGAAGATTCTTCAAAAGATACCACAAAATATAGCAAATATCCACCACAGTTAGAATAATCGAAAAATACTGCCTTAGAGATTACATTCAGAGTGATGATTTGACAAATTTTCAGTCATTACATAACGTTAGGTAGAAGCTGGAGAAATACTTGGTGTAAGAAATATCTGTAAGGAAATTTCTGGCTCAGTTGAATGGATAGCAACAAATGTAAAGTATCTTCTAAACTAGAACTTCTGAATCTATATAGTTTTTAATCTGCCTAGGCACCTTATTAGAATATCTCAGCCACAAAGAAGTAATTCATCCACCAACTCTACTAACCTTTTTTGTTAGAACGTCTTTTAGTGATGGTGTCAAACCCAAAAGACAAACCGGTATCCAAGTATCTATCCACATGGGCACAAAGACACAGACAAACACATAAAGTCAAATAAACACTTGATTTTCTTAGTCAAACAAATTTCATTTTGGTATCTGGTCCAGGGAAAATTTTTAAATACCAAAGTGAAAACTCATTTCATATTATTAACAATAGTGACTTGATCCTAGTAACTTGGTAAGCTTTGCCTTCTATTTTGTGTGACTTTTCTGAAAAAGGGAGAAAGAATTCCTCATGAAATTATGAGACTTACTGTTAACTATTCAAATTGGAAGATTTCTATTTAAAAATTCTAAAAATGGGAGTTGGAAAGGAATAGGCCATAACATAAAGGAAATACTTCAATTTTTGAAGTGGAGTTTGTAGAGACAGGACACAAGTCCAGCCTCATTGTTTTATGAACAAAGAAGTTGAAGGCCAGAGAATAAATGTGACCACAAACTATAAAGTTAGTAAGCAATACAGTTCCTCAGGTAGCACATTTTCCTAATCATGGCACTACAGAAGAAGGATAACAGACTGTAGTTAAACCTGGGAGATCAAACATAGGCATTTATCTCTGGCTCCTTAGGAAACCTCTAAAATGATAAAACAATACAAATATTATAAATGCTATAGACAAAAAGAGCAGGAGAAGAGATGACAGAAAATTGTAGGGGTCAACATTATTTGTAAATCAATTAAATGGTAGTGATGGAGTATCACCCAGGGCCTTTTGATTTTATAGGCTATGAACACTCCATTACATTAGATGTTTTACTGTAAATAACCCTCATGTTAGAGGACTTTTGTTCTCAGTTGTCTGCTTATGTGTAAAAGTCAGCACCAACTTGGCACTCTTTCCCTCTTTATAACTAGAGAATTAGACTAACTAAACAATGGATTTTCAAGTTAGAAGTGCATAAATACATTTTATTTTAGTCACACTAACACAAAGCACAAAAACTCATATACGCCCAGACACAAGTTTCACCAAAACGACTCACCCTTACTACATTGATAACAACATTCTTATTGCCTTGATATTTTCTATATTGTTACTTCCAATTGTGCTCATTTGGTTAAAGTGGTTGGGAGTGTAACCAACTAAATGCATTTCAGAGCTCACTAATGAGCTTGACATGCAACTTGATGTAGCTGGAATTACAGGTACGCACCACCACGCCAGGCTAATTTTTGTATTTTGAGTAGAGACAGGGTTTTACCATGTTGGATATGCTGGTCTCAAATTCCTGACCTCAAGTGATCCGCCCACCTCAGCCTCCCAATGTAAGATAAATCATTCTACATACATAGCATTGAAATAACAGCATTCCCTATTCTCCCACTTCTTTATCTTTTTGAGCTTTTTGTTAATTTTACCTTTCACTTCCATATCTCTCCATTATACATTTGTTACTACTTTTTATTTTTCTATTGTTTGGTATTCCTTTATTGATTCTCCTTGCCTCCTTCTCTTCTCTACTCCTTACCAATGGCCCACACACCCCCATCATCCCAGCACCAGTGTATTAGCACTTTGATAATACATATATATGGCTTTTGCCTTCATCTCATGAAGTAAATGCTTTTCAGAGTTGAACTGTGTAATAAGCTGTAACTGCTTTTTCTTTCTTGCAAATTTTTTACTGTTGATGTTAACTTTATTTTTAGATCTTTTCAATTTTTAACATGTTTTAGCTTTTTACCAATTCTCTGAATCCTCTCCGAAAATGTACAGAGAAAACTGTTTTGCCAGCTTTTATCTTTCTGAGGAAATCTCATTCGGAGCCACTGGACTGCTCCCATCTGGACGGTTTGTCTTTGTCTCTAGGTTTGGCACACAGTTGTCCTCCTGGGATCGACCTTCACCATCACCTTGCTGAGTTCTGATGCCTTTCTTCTGCCGCAGACCTCCCGTCCCCATACCTGACACGATCCTCTTTCTCAGAATTTGCCTTTGTTTGGTGGAATACAAATGAAGTAGACCATCCAGTAGGTCCCCTTATGAGTGCGCAAGGGTGGTAAAAATCTTCATTAGCAATATTTTATTAGTGATTTTTATCCCAATTTTCTTGGTTCCCCTTTCCTAGAATTCCTTTAATTTGTGTTTTTAACCTCTTGAACTTTTCAAAAAAAAGTCTTTGGCCCACTTTTATGTGTCTGTTTGCAGTTTCTCTACTCTTAGAGAAAATAATTCCCCTTTTCTCTGCAAAGGCAATTCCTGAATATTATGTTGAGATATGCCTTTCTGATATACATACATACATATATATATATATGAACACATACATGTTCAAGAGTTCTTTGTTTCCTCTGACAGTCCCCAATTTTACTGTACTCTGTTGTTGATTGATGGTTGCAATATTTTCTCCAGTTTTTCCGAGGATGCTAATTATAGTTTTTGAATTATATTTTAAATCCTCACAAACTTTGTTTCCTCCATGTTACTTTCTTCTGTGTATCTACTTTCTATGTTTTATTTCAGATGCTTCCTCATATTTCAGATAACTCTTTCTTTTAACTGATATACTGACAATATTTTGACTGTATAATGGGGTTTATACATTCTGAGTATTAACCCAGGGGGATCTGATTTGGTAATATGCTTCTTAAGTGAATTTTCAGCCAATCCTCTTTATTTTAACCCTCTCTTCACTTACACATGAAGAAGTAACTGGGTGCCGTTTGTTTTGTAGTATTCTGGGGATGGTTCAGGGTTGTTAGGGTTTAATTTGCTTTCCTGTTTACCTTCTAAGGACTCTGTGTGTTTGGGGTCATTTATTATTTTCTCTCGACATCTGATGTTCATCATCGGCATTTTGTAGCTGATGTAACCTGTTCTATTCTTCCCTTGTTCATTTATGCACCTTTAAAAATCTCTTTATCTTCATTTTAGTGTGGTTTTTAAGAGAGGGTGAAAGTTAATAAATGTATTCTATTTTCCATATTTCCTGAAGTCTTCTTTTAATATGAAATCATTTTTAATAAAATAAAATACTTGGGGAGTTTCAGATTGAATCATGTCCCTATTTTTAGATTAGTTCCACCTATTCATTAGTTTATGAGGAGAAAATGATGTATAATTCTCCGAAATTATTATGAAACTATTGATGTTTCAAGATGGAAACACTGAAGATGAGATTTCAGTTTAGTTTTACAAATTAAAAAACTCACATAAACCACGCAGAAGGTCAGTGTTGTCCATCAGAGCCACGTGAGTATTATGAGCCCTGAGTTAAGCTTACTTTTATCACCTTAAAACAAGACAAAATATTCATATTAAATATTTCAGTGGTAAAACGAGTCTTCTTGAAACATTTAATAGAACATCCTTTGCCATTGGGAGAATCTTCCCCCTTTGAAATCCACTGTAAAATGCCTTTTATCTACTATAGGGAAAAGGAAATCATATTGAGAATTTGAATATTAATAATCAATTAAAATGACATCACAATACTACTATAAGATTAGAAAATAGGTAAGTTCTACTGTGTGAGTTCTTCAGGCAGATGTTATTCACTACCATGCTGTCTGGTAAGCTTTGCAGTATTTTTATCAGCCTCACAAATAACTCTCTTGCTCTGTCATACTGGCCTCATCACACTTCTTTTACATATTGAGATAGATGACAATCAACTCAAATTAGTTCACATATTTTGATCAACAAATAATAGTTCATTAAATTAAAACAAACCAGAAGAAAACTGCATTTGCTTCAAGGGATAAAAGAAATAGAAGAACAATGAGTAGGGACTATAGAAGCAATGTATGCATGATTATTTCCAAAGACAAAGTGATACATATCTACTATATAAAAATTCATAATATGTCAATACAGTGCAGAATATTTCACACTCTCAGATGTTGTAGGTGAGTAAAAATGAATCCACTGGTAAATTCAGACTGGAAAGGTTCAAGTATAATAGGAGTTTCGGGGTTTGTGCTTCTGAAGAGAGAAAACGGGTCTTTCATAGGCATGGTATTACTGCTCACAGTAATGCTAAGTGTATTAATTTAATATTAAGACTTATGAATGGGAGAAGCTTTTGAACATACTTACTGTTGCTTCAAATATTTAATAATAATTATATTTCAGTATGGTGGCTTTTAAAATATATGTCTGCCCCTAAAATTTGTGGAGTCTGGGGCCAGAATACATATAAATAGAGGTCTATATATCATATGCCTAACATTTTGAAATTATTAATTAAGTTATCATAAGCTGTATTTACATTCTTATGCATAATCTGCTTCCTGTGGATTTCCCTGATGACGTCAAGACTAAAAGAAACATACTGAACTCTGGGTCCCCCGCCACCACCCACTGAACTCTCTGGTTGCAAATTGAAGGTTTACCTATGTTACTCAATATTAAAATAGTAAAAACTAAAAGAACTAAAGAAACCACTCTTTTCAAATTACAAAATCATGAACAAAGATTCCATAATTAAAAAGATAAACTAAATGAAGAAGCAAGGAAGTTTTGAAAATAAAACAATATATAATACTAAAATTAGAATACAGGCTTAAGGTCAACTAAATTGATTATGAAATACATGTTAAATGTGATTAATTCATCTTTGTAAGAAAAGATTATCAGATTTGATCAATAAGATTCAAATTGACTATATCAATACATTTTCAAAAAGAGTGATTCAAAAGGTTGAAATTAAAATGGGAATAAAACCAGGTACCTACAGGGAAAAGAAAGCATGGGTTGATATATTAATATCAAATAAGATCAAATTCAATAGAGAATTGTTTTTTTAAGTTATATAACCTGACAAGGCTGTATAGCTATATATAGCTTGATGGGAATATTTAATGTTATCGAAGTCACTGTTAGAAATACGCACATAATTACAACAAATCATATTGAATATGTAAACTAAAGAGTAAAGGCAGTATGTGGGAAATTAGTAGAACTTTAATAATACTAAAATATTAGTTCATATTTCTTAGCCCCTGACCAATCATGAAAGAAAGATATAAGGTTATGAAAGAGATAAATAAGAAAATATTTAACAGCTGACAAAACATATTAATTAGGATGAAGTTTGAACGAATATATTATAGAAACCGAAATTAACAGTGTCCTTATCTAGCTAGTATAATAGCACATAATAGAATCCCATACGTAAGCATGTCTCTTAAGGTGGTGTCACATTAATCGGAAACTAGAAATTCTTCCAGCTGTCTGATCCATCCCAAGGTAGTGGCCTTCATGTTATCCAAGATGACTGCTGGATGTGCAGACATCATATGTGAACAATAGAATTGAAGAGGGAGCAAAGAAAGGTATAATAAGGGTATATTTTTCAATATACATTGAACATGTATGGTCATTGGTCATTGGTTAAAACTTAAGCATGGGCCCACACCCAACTGCAAGCAAAGCTGAGGAATGTAGTCTTTCAGCTTTGGCGATGTGCTTAGCAAAATGCCAGATGGTTTTCATTAAGACAGGGAGAATAGATATTGGGTTTCATCTATCTACCTATGATCAACTATCCTTTGGGTATCTATATGTCCATGTGTTCTTCCATGCTTGCAAAATACTCAGTACTTCGTAAATGAGCCAAACGTTTTTCCATCAGCTTAAATTTGGGTTTTCTGAGCAGTATGCCATCCTCTCCATCAATCTAAGATATAGCTACTCATATCCCAGCAATCAAATAATAGACATACTATCTTCCCTCCATACATCCAATGTGCAATGACAGATGAGTAACAGAATAACCGAATAAAAATTCCCAGCTGTAAAAGGAAAGCACAGAACTTATTGGTCAATAACTGCCAGCACTAGAGCTTTTTCCTAAAGGATTAACTGATTTGATTATTCAATATACCTATTTATATTTCCTCTCTGGGAGAAAATATCTTGTTTTCTTGCAAGGTTCTGACAGGTTTTTAACTGTCATTTATCCTCCCTAGCCAACTCTAGGGCAGATATTGGTACTGGAAAAGGCCAGGGAACCAGAAGAATAATTTAAGGGCTTACCACCACAGGCTGCTTTTTGCTACCCAGACAAGGAGTGCTTAAGTCTTCAATTAATTTTGAGTTGATTTTTGTTTATGATATAAGATAGTGTCTCAATTTCATTTTCTTATATGTGGATATCTTGTTTTCCCAATATCATTTGTTGAATAGATTATTCTTTTGCTATTGTGTATTCTTGGATCTCTTTTCAAGGGTCTGTTGACTACATATATGTGGGTTTATTTCTGGGCTCTCTATTCTGTTCTATTGATCAAAATTTCACACCAAAATGGGAACAATCAGCAAATAAAAAGGCAACCTACAATATTCACAAACGGTATATACGATAAGGAGTTGATTTCTAAAATATTTAAAGAATTTCTACAAGTCAATAGCAAAAACTTCAAAAAATGATTAAAAAATAGCCAGTGGACTTGAGCAGACATTTCTTAAAAGAAGACATCAAATAGCCAACATGTATATGAAAAAGTGCTCAACATCATTAATTTTCAGAGAAATGCAAATCAAAACTACAATCAGATGTCACATCACACCTGTTAGGATATCTATTGTAAAAGAACAAAGATAAGTTTTCGGGAGTTTGTGGAAAATTGAAACCCTGTTTATGCACTGTTGATGGGAACATAAAATGGTAGATCATCTACAAAAAAAAAAATGTACTTTCCTCAAAAAATTAAAAATATAGTAAGTCACATAATTCACCACATAATTCAGCAGTCTCGCATAATTCAGCCACATAATTCAGCAGTCTCGCATAATTCAGCCACATAATTCAGCAGTCTCGCATAATTCAGCCACATAATTCAGCAATCTCACTTCTGGGTATACATCCAGAAGAACTGACATCAGGATTTTAAGGAGGTATCTGCACTCTCATGTTCATAGCAGCATTATTCATAATAGTCAAGACATGGAAACAGTACAACTCTATTAATGGATAAATAAAGAAAATGTGGCATATACATAAAATGGAAAAACATTCAGTCTTAAAAAGAAGGAAATCTTGTCATTTGTTACAATGTGGATAAGCCTAGAGGACAGTATGGAATGAGAAACAAACCAGGCACAGAAAGAAAAATAGATAGAATGTTTCCACTTACATGAGGTATCTATAATGCTCAAAGTAGTAGAAGCAGAAAATACAATAGTGGTTTACAAGGGCTGTGAGGGGGAGAATTAGGAGTTGTTCCATGGGTATAAGTAAAAGAGAAAGAGAGAGATGAAGATATGACTGACCTTAAATATATAACTTTGAAAAGTACACATTTTTTATAATGAATGAATGAAGTGATTATCTTATAAAAACTTATAAAGAACCCAAAAAGAACAAAAGAAACCCAGGAAAGCCTATTGAAACTATAAAGCAAATACAAAAATATTAATTTTTAAAACACAGAATTGATTAAAAAAACTTTAGAAATGTTTGGGTAAAAATGGAAAACATCTAAGTAACTTAATCTCGTAAAACAAACAGGAATAATGCTCCAAAATTGGCCTCTGACTATACAAATAACTGCATATTCTGAAGAAAACATGTTAGTAATACAAGTATCTTTAGCCCTTTTGTAGGCAAATAAATTTAAATAATTTAGAAGAAACTAATGATTTTCCATAAAAATATAAATCACCATTACTGACCATAAAAACATTAAAAAAATTATAATCTATACTAAAAGTGGTAACTGGCACAAATGAATTTGAAAAAAAAAATGGCCTGGTGGGGGTGGTTACATAGATTAATTTTCCTCAAATCTCCTAGAAGCAGATAATTGTAAAGTTATGTAAGTATTTGAAAGTTAAAGAATGGAATCTTGTGGGGGTCAGCATAACACTGACTTAAAAATCTAATGCCTCACTCATCATATCAGAATACATCTTGGGTATATGAAACATTTAAATTATAGAGACAGAATCTTTAAAAAATGTTTATTGACTTTGTAATCTTAGAATGAGGAACACATTGTTTAGCATAACCAAAACCCAGAAAGCAAAAACATCAAAACAGTTAAATTCAATAGCATTGAAAGAAAAAAATTTTACACAAAACAAATTAAAATAAGCATCTAAAACAAAGGCAAAATAATAGCAAAAACTGAGAGAAAATATATTTGATACACACAACATAGGATCAATTAATTTATTATGCAAGAAAAATAAGAAAATGTTTTCCAATTCAATGGAAAAAAAGATTAAATTGATAGGTGCAGAATAGAAAAGATCTAATTTGAGTGAGTTTAAAAAATTTACTTAGTGCATCAAATGTTAAACAGAAAATAAATATTAACGCTCTTTAAGCATTCAATAAATGTTAGCAAAATCTATAGACAAAAGATGGGGGTACTTTTTAAAGAGTTCCTTTAACATTTATAATACGACATAATATAAACTGCTCAGTAACTCAAAAGAGAGGGAGGAAATTAGTTTATCTACATACCTTTTGAAGATATTAGTGTGTCTTTCAACTAACTAATCTTCTTTACCAAGTTTCTGTACCATTTTAGAATTTTCTTCTTATAAATAAGTTAACTGTAAATAATGACAGTTATTTCTTTGTCATTTGATAAAGTTATCTCGTTGTAGTTTACATGACTTTTTCATGACTTTTTTTTTTTTTTTTTTTTTAGACGGAGTCTCGCTCTGTCGCCCAGGCTGGAGTGCAGTGGCCAGATCTCAGCTCACTGCAAGCTCCGCCTCCCGGGTTTAGACCATTCTCCTGCCTCAGCCTCCCGAGTAGAGTAGCTGGGACTACAGGCGCCCGCCACTTCGCCCAGCTAGGTTTCTTTTTTTGTGTTTTTTAGTAGAGACGGGGTTTCACCGTGTTAGCCAGGATGGTCTCGATCTCCTGACCTCGTGATCCTCCAGTCTAGGCCTCCCAAAGTGCTGGGATTACAGGCTTGAGCCACCGCGCCGGGCCTTTCATGGTTTTTTATGTATTTAAATTGGGTAGGATCTCTAATGAAATGCTAAGTAATACTGGTGAAAGGAGATTATGGTGTTTTTTCCTCTATTATGTGATGATAATTTATCTGTTGTCTTACTACATTTTTGCTGCTGTAACAGAATACCTGAGACTGAGTTTAAGCATGGCAGAAAATTCCTTTCTCCGATTTCTTGAGACTGGGATGTCCAAGATCAAGGTGCTGGCAGGTTTGCTTGTCTGGTGAGGGTCGCATCCTCCAGAGGGAAGAGACACTGTTCCTCATGGAGGAAGCTAGAAGGGCAACAAAGCAAGCTAGCAGAATGCCCCATGAAGCCTCATTTATAGGGTCTTAATCCCACTCATGAGGGATAAACCCCTCAGGGTCTATTCACTTCTACAAACATTATGACATTAACACCACCTAAATTTTGGAGAGGATGTATTCATATGTCAGTGAGGACATATAGTACTCACTATTTCTTCATTAAATATAATGATGGTTATAGAAAACTGATTTTTATGTTGACATGGTTTTCCATCTAAATACAACAATTTTCACGTATTTTTATCAAAAGCTTTTTAGCTTCACATCATTCTCCCTCTTCTCTCTCAAGTTTTCATGTGGCAAATTAAATGAACAGACTTCTTATCACATGGGGATAAACCATGATCAATTATGATTTATTAATGTATTATGTAATTTTATTTTCTAATATTTTAGTTTTTGATTTTATTTCCACAAGAGATATTTCTCTCTGGGATTTTCATGTTTAGAATTCAAATCAGAATCCTCCTTCACGTGTATCAAACAAATCAACAAGGAAAAAACAAATAATCCCATAAAAAAGTAGGCAAATTCCATGAATAGGCATTTCTCAAAAGAAGATACACAAATAGACAACAAATGTATAAAAAAAGTTCAATATCACTAATCATCAGGGAGATGTAAATTAAAACCAATGAGATACTACCTTACTCCCACAAGAACAGCCATTATGAAAAAAAAAAAAAAAAAAAAAAGATGTTGGGATGGATGTGGTGATGAAGGAACTTTTGTACATAGCTGATGGGAATGTAAATTAGCACAACCTCTGTGAAAAACAGTACAGAGATTCCTTAAAGAATTAAAACTAAATCTACCTTTCAATCCAGCAATCACACTACTGGGTACCTACCTACAGGAAAAAATATTATTATATGAAAAAGATACATGTACATGTATGTTTACTGCAGCCCAAGTCACAATTGCAAGATATGGAACCGAATTATGTGGTCATTGATCAACGAGTTGATAAAGAAAATGTGTTATATATACACCATGGAATACTACTCAGCCATAAGAAGGAATTAAATAATGTTTTTTACAGTAACTTGGATGGAGTTGGAGGCCATTATTCTAAGTGAAGTAACTCAGGAATGAAAAACCAAAAACTGTATGTTCTCACTTTTAAGTGGGAGCTAACCTATGACCTTGTAAAGACATACAGAACGATGTAGTGAACTCCAGAGACTCATAAGGGGGATGGTGGGAGAACAGCTGGAGACAAAAAGCTACATATTGGTAAAATCTCAGAGCTACCACTATATAATTAATCCGTGTAACCTAAAACCACTGGTACCCCAAAAGCTACTTAAATTAAAAAAAATTAAATAAGAATTCTTCTTCACTTACAGACTGAACATGGAAATATTTTTGCTTTGTACCATGTTCTTAAGTAAACTGGTAGAAAACTGGTAGTGCCAATTGTTAAGGCAGATTAAATAGAAGTAATTCATAATATTATTTTGGTTTGTTTTTATTCAGGTGGTAGATTTCAGAATACCTTTTATGAGTTTTGATCAATTCAAGTTTCTAATTCATGAAATTACATTTCCCAAGAAATTTATGTATTTTTCTAATCATTTGCATTTATCTAACCCTAGTTGTACAAAATATGCTTCTAGAATGTTTGTATTCTAAATGTATATTTTAGTCTTTTTTTATGTTTCTCATTTTGTTCTTTAGTTCTTTTTCATTTGTGATGATATGTTCCAGAGGTGTATTGATCCATTCTTCTTTTTCTTGTATATTTAGTTTTATTTATTTTATTCTTGTGATTTTTTGGAAATAATTTTGTGTTTTTTAAAGTCATTTTTGTTTTCTAATAAAGTTATTCTATTTTGTTTTGATTTCTAGTGCATTCTCTTAAGGTTAAAACTTTCTCTCTGTTTACTACTTTGAGCACATCACACAATTTTTTATATATAATGATACATTGTCATTTAATCCTCAATAATTTTTAATTTTTATTGTTTATTCTTCAAAGAGTTATCTAGGTGTATCCATTTTTTAAAAACATGCTAGTAGATTATTTACTTGAACATGTATATTCTTTAAGTATTGACTCATATTACATAGATTGTAGCTTGAAATAACTTATTTCAAATTTTGGATGGGATTTTCTTTGTGGCTTACTACATGATCATATTCTGTGAATGTTCAATGTTCATTTGAAAATAATAGATTTTTTCTGTTAATTAGAGTTATATGTGTATATCTCTATAGATATATTATATATGATCATGTTTGAAAATTTTATTTTCCAAAACCTTGCATCCTTATTTGTGTTTTTCTAAGCCATCTGTTGTTTTCTGAGAATGATGATACTGAGAAATTGTGATTTCTGTCAATTTCTTATTAAATTTCCATCAGGTATGTTCCACACGTAAAATCGATGATGAGTTTTGCCTAATACTTATGTTTCAAATTCTAGCCCCAAATGTGCCATCAACTTTTGAATTCAAAACTAAGTCAAGAGTTTACCTCCTCAATGTCCCTTAGCAGTAAAACAACAGGTGAAACCAGATGAGTTCTAAGGGTCCTGCCAAACCTGTCATTCTTTGACTTAATTTATAACGAATTTTATTTTAAGGCACCTTTGGAACCATTTTTCACAATAAGTTTTTCTCTATTACCGTAAAAATTAAGGAAACACATGAGACCTAAGGATCAAAGTATTGGTCCTCGTGGTGAGGAAACTCCTTTCCCATCTGAACTGAACTTAAATACAAGCCTAGAAGGAAAGTTTGTAGAATTGGCATCTTCTCTCTGTGAGACTGGATTCAGGTCTCCAGAAACTGCATGAGATGTATCACCCGTTAGAGTAAGAATTAGTCTTCGCCAAAAGACACTGGAATTGAATTTTTCACCCTATCTGTATATTATTAATATTTTTCATACCATTACAGTCTTGAACATATAATTTTAAATGATTTCATAGTATTACTTTATATGACTGTACTATCTTGAAATTAATTCCTATTATTATATCTTTGCATTGTTGCAAATATTTTCTACATCAACAACTAAATTGAACTTTCATGGTTATTTATCCCAGGTAAAACTAAAAAGGTTCTGAATTTTCTACAATTATTAGTAATTATCCTGTAGCAATCTCTTTTTATGCCAGCTGTTGCTCTTAATTTAATTACATTGACCAGAGCAACCTAATAAGCACTTCATTGATAGAAACACAATTATCATAGAATGCTTAGTAATTCTTAAAATTGTCTTATGGGACTGATTTAATTGCTGCAAGTAGAACGCTTCATCCATGTCATGGCCTTCTCGTGTGTGTTTGTTGCTAGAAACGTGATGAAGTTTAGTAATTTATCTTCAAAAGACATGAAATCAACATAAATAGACTATTTTTGGCATACTGTACTGTTTATGTACAGTGACAACTAAAGACTATGAATATTTCAGAACTTAGATTTATTTTAAAATCGCATACAATATATTCCAAGATTTAAAATGTTTAGCAAAAAAAATGAAGAAAATACCTACTTAGACTAAAAGAAAGTATTGCAAAAAAAAATCTAATAAAAGTTGGGAACATGGGCCCAGCCCTATGAATTACGTTTTAACAACCAAAAGCACATCAGAAAACAAACAAACAAAAAAATTAAAATGTTTGTTGTTCTGAGTCTTTATAAAACACTATATCTCATTTATTCAGTAAATCACCTTTGTGACTTTGGGAGGCTGAGGCAGGCGGATCACAAGGTCAGGAGATCGAGACCTCCTGGCTAACAGGTGAAACCCCGTTTCTACAAAAAATTAGCTGGGCGTGGTGGTGGGCGCCTGTAGTCTCAGCTACTCGGGAGGCTGAGGTAGGAGAATGGCTTGAACCCAGGAGGCAGAGCTTGCAGTGAGCCGAGATCGTTCCACTGCACTCCAGTCTGGGCGACAGAGCGAGACTCTGTCTCAAAAAACAAACAAACAAACAAACAAAACCACTTTTGTGATTTTATGATTATTCTCACTATTTTGATAAACATTTTTTAAGAGTAACACAAATATACTTGACAAAAGCAAATGTGATTGACCATTCAATTTGTCTAATTGCTGAATTATTTTATGGTCAACCTGATTATCTTAGGAAATTAACTATTTTCCCATTTCCCATTTATCCTGATAATACTCTGTCTCTAATCCTATATCATATACATTTCTGTTACATTAGGATTAGAGACCAGTTTTGTTTTTAAAGAACTCCAAGAACAGTTTTTATGTCTTATTTTCACATTGAAAATCAGTCATATTTGCTTTAGCCTCAAAGAGCATGTTTATGTAAAATTAAATAAGCGCTGGCAGTGAGCTCCACTTTTTTTTTTTTTCTAAACAGAAAATGGGTTCATAAGACAAATACTTTCTTGTAACAATACATCATTTAAAAATAAAAGCTATGTTTTTCAGTCTGACACCTCATGTTAAACTTAATAATAAAATACAAATTAGACGTAAAGATAAATTATGTAAAAATATCTTTAGCTTTCCAGGGGATTCTGTTTTAACATTGCGAGTAGAAACATTCACGTGTCTCTTAAAAGCTTCTATCATGGCTGGGCGCTGTGACTCATGCTTGGAATCCCAACACTTTGGGAGGGTGAGGTGGGTGCATAACGAGGTCAGGAGTTGAAGACCAGTCTGGCCAACATGGTGAAACCCCACCTCTACTAAAAATAAAAAATTTAAAAAAATTAGCCAGGCGTGGTGGCGGGCACCTATGTAATCCCAGCTACTCGGGAGGCTGAGGCAGAGAATTACTTGAACCTGGGAGCTCTGTCTCAAAAAAACAAAAAGAAAGAAAGAAAGAAAAAAAGCTTTAATCATTTGTTGCTAAGTTTATTCTGGAGAAATTTCCTTTACACATTGAATATTTCATGAACTTACCACATTTTGTAGTTATAGTTCAAAATTCACTAGAATATCACTAACTGGCTATATGCTATGTCAACAATAGCAACAACAGCAAAATTTCATCAACGACCTGAATTTTCCATTTTAAGTCCAGTGAAGTAAAGTTGCCTTGAAATTTCAAAAAAAAAAAAAAAAATCATGACTCAGTGGTGGTTGCCTTTTCTTCTTTCTCTTCATCATACTTTTTCAATTACTACTCTGCTCTTGCAATTTAAATTTTCAAACCCTTTTTAAAAATTCAACTCATTACAGACTGGCTTAAATCCTTACCACTTTACTAAAAATAGTAGCCTAGGTTTCACATTGTTTCCCACTATCTATAAACTACTTTATCTTTTGCAGCACTTCACACAACAAAACCTACTCATTCTTGGCTTACATAAAACCAATCCATTCTGTTCCTTCTCAGCACCTACTGAATCCTTCACTCTCTCTTTTTCTGGCTTGTCAACTTGTTCTCTCTCTTTTTTTTCCTTTGAGACAGAGTCTTCCTCTGCTGCCCAGGCTGGGGTGCAGTGTTGCGATCTTGGCTCACTACAACCTCTGCCTCCCGGATTCAAGCGATTCTTGGATTACAGACATGCACCACCATGCCTGGCTAATTTTTGTATTTTTAGTAGAGATGGGGTTTCACCATGTTGGCCAGGCTGGTCTTGAACTCCTGGCCTTAAGTGATCTGTGTGACTGGGCCTCCCAAAGTGTAGGAGTACAGGTGTGAGCCACCATGCCCAACTTTCAACTTAATGTTAAATGCTGATGTTTCTTAGATTTCTAAGGTAGACTATTTTTTTTTTTTTTTTTTTGCTCTACATATATTTACATTCATTTCTTATTGGATCTTAGATATATTCACTGCTTTTATGTTTCTTCACCTGAATAACAAACATGCCTACATAGTCTATATCAAACTGAAATCGTTGTTTTATTTTGAATCTTTTCTTCAGTATTTTTCCTGAATAAATATCTTTGAAGAGCTTTAAAGTTATAGAAAAACTGAGCAAAAAGTACAGAAAGTTTTCATATATTCCCTCCCCAATACGCACCAATTTCCCCTATTGACATTTTTCATCAGTGTGGTACATTTGTTACAATTGATGAGCTGATATTGATGTATTACTATTAACTAAAGTCCCTAGTTTACATTAGGATTCATTCTTTGTGTTGTACATTTTGTGGGTTTTGAAAAATGTGTAATAACATGTATCTGCCATTACAGTATCATATAAGATAATTTCACACCCTCAAACTGCCCTGAGGTATACCTATTCATCCCTCCTTCCTGACTCTAAAAACCCTGGCAACCACTGATCTTTTTTACTGTTGTCATAGTTTTGCCTTTTCAGAACATCACGTAAGTGATACCGTATAGTCTGCCGTTTTTTCAGGTTGGCTTCTTTCATAGCAATATGCATTTAAGATTCTTTCAAGTTTTT
The DNA here is from genome assembly GCF_037993035.2 of Macaca fascicularis. Taxonomy (NCBI): domain Eukaryota; kingdom Metazoa; phylum Chordata; class Mammalia; order Primates; family Cercopithecidae; genus Macaca; species Macaca fascicularis. The sequence goes on from NC_088379.1 coordinate 172,121,647, forward strand.
TGTAGCTTAATAATTCATTTTCCTGTCTTGCAGAATAATATTCAATTGTTTTCATATACCACAATTTATATATCCATTCACCTATTCACAGACCTCTTGGTTGCTTCCAGGTTTTAGCAGTTATGAATAAAGCTGCTATAAATATTTCAGTGCAGGCTTTTAATGTGGACATTAGTTTTCAACTCGTTTGGGTAAATACCAGAGTGTGATTGCTTCATCATATAGTAAAATATGTTTGGTTTTGTAAGGAACTGCCAAACTATCTTCCAAAGTGGCTATACCGGTTTACACTACCGCAAGCCATAAATGAGAGTTGCTGTTGCCACACATCCTCACCAGCATTCGCTGTCATTGGTGTTTTATATTTTAGTCATTCTGATAGATGTGTAGTGGTATTCCATTGTTCTTTTAATTTGCAATTCCTTAATGACATATGACATAGACCATCACTTCATATGCTTATATGCAATCCATATATATTCTTGGTGAGGTATCTATTCAGATCTCTTTTGACCATTTTTTAGGCTGTTTCTCTTTTTATTGTTAGATTTTAAGGATTTTGTGTATATTTTAGGCAGTTCTCTGTTATCAGATATGCATTTGGTCAATATTTTCTTTCAGTCTCTGGCTTGTTTTTTTACTCTCTTAACAGTGTTCTTGGCAAGGCAGCAGTTTTAAAATTTTAGTGAAGTTCAACTTACCATTTTTTTTTCATGGACCATACTTTCAATGTCATATGTAAGAAGTCATTGCCAAACCCAAGACCCTTTTAGGTGTTAAATTAAGTTTAGTTGAAAGCTACCTTCTTACCTATTTTAAGTGCAGCCTGAAGGTCTCTCTGTACATAGAAAGAATAACCTAACTGAATGTGTAAACAGACTGAAACCTTCCCTTGTACCAACCACCAAGCTTCAGTCAGTCAACGGCAGTCAACTGTTCAGACCATGTTCAAACAAGGCAAATCTGTGCTATAACTAATCTGGCTATTTGTGTACCTCACTTCCATTTGCTGTGCCTTCTTTTCCTTTTTCTGTCTGTAAATCTTCTTCGACAACATGGCCGTGTTAGTCTACCTTATCCCATTTTGGTTTGGAGGCTCCCCAATTTTCCCATCATTCTTTGCTCAGTTAAACCCTGTTAACTTTAATTAGCCAAAAATTTTCCTTTTAACATAGGATTTTTAGAGTTTTGCATTTTACCTTTAGGTCTACAATTCATTTTCAGTTCATTTGTTGTGAAAAGTATAAAATCTATCACCTTTTTACATATGGATGTCCAGTTGTTCCAACATCATTGACTGCAAAGTCTATCTCTTCTGTATTCGATTGCCCTTGCTCCTTTGTAAAAGACCAGTTAACTATATTTGTGTGGTCAATTTCTTAGTTATCTATTTGTACCATTGATCTATTTGCCTATTATTTCACCAATACTACACTGTAATTATTACTGAAGCTTTAGAGTAAGTTTTGAAGTCTGATAATGTCAGCCTTCATTATTTTTGGCTATTACTTTGGCTATTCTTGGACTGTTGCCCTTCAATATTTTTTTCTAACAATGACACCAAAACACATCCATTCTTAATTTTCTTCTCTTTATCTTCACCCACCAACATTGACATCACACTCTTGTGAACCCAATCATCTCTTCTGAAATTGTATAAAATCTGCTCTCTTATGTGCCATCGCACTGTCTTCATTCAAACCCGTACCTTTTACCTGTAATAAGTCATCCTTCGAGCTATTCTTGGTATCAGTCTCTTCGCTTTGTAGTTTACCTCTATGTTATTTTCAAAGATGTCATATGTTTACAAATTGTGGTAATGCTTGCTTCAATTGGCAAAATTAATTTCAGATCATATGAAATATTTATTGAGTTTTAATAAATACATACTTCCTCTAGTCATGATCCCAGTGAATATTTAGAAAATGTTAACCTTTCCAGAAAATCCCCCAAAGGGCACTTTCTGTCAATCTTCATCTCTCTTAACAATCCACTATTATGTTTTATATATATATATATATGTTAATAGATTAATGTGGCTATTCTTTAACTTCATATAAGTGAATTCACACAGTATATACTCTTTTGTGGCTAGCTTTTTTGCTCAGCATAATGTTTCTGAAATTTATTCATGCTGTCCCATTTTAAAGTAGGTTGCTCATTTTTATTACTAAGTAGTATTCCACTGTGTGCATATATCACAATATGTTTGCCTACTTTGCTATTAATGGACATTTGGATTGAATACAATTTTTGTCTATTATAAATAATACTACTGTAAAATTCTTGTGCCATTTATATATATATTTTAAATATATATATATTTAATGTGTGTGTGTGTGTGTGTATATATATTTATTTACATTTCTGTTGGGTTAATAAGTAGGAATAGAATTCCTGGGTCATAGGGGAAGTTTGTGTTTAACGTTATAAAAAGGGGCTGAATACTTTCCTAATGTGATGTGCATTTTACACTCCCACAAGTGTTTGAGTGCACCAACGACTCCCATATTCTTGTCAACATTTCATGTCATTAGTCCTTTTAGTTTTTGACATCCAGTGGGTGTTTAATGGTATTTCGTTGTTGCTGTCAGAATGACAATTTAAAAATTAAACAAATTCATACCGTCTCTTCTTGCAAGACCTCTGGTGACTTGGTAGCTTCCTGCTGCTTTATAAAAGAAAGTCCCTCTCCTCAACATCACAAAAGGGTCTTTCGCGGTGCTCCCAGAACATACTGTGTCATGGGATCATACTTCCATTCCCATCTTTGTCTATTTACTTACTCTGACTCTTCTGTTCTGGATGCAAGGATTAAGCATTCCTTGAATACTCGGTGCCTTCTCCTAATTCTGTGCTTTTGTGTATGCTGATTCCTCCCCATTGGAGGCACTTGTTTTCGATACAAAATAATTTTTATTCAACCAGCTCAGATGTCCCCTTTCTCTGGAAACTTCTATCTCTCTATGCAATGCTAGTAGATACTCCTCTCCATGTTCCCAGGAAAATATTGTATCATGTTCCCATGTTTCTATTTTAGCCTTTATACTTTATTTTAATAAATTTTTCATGTCAGTATCTTCACCAGATGACAGCAATGTCCCTAAAACCAGAGTGTCAGAGGCATGTGAACCAGAGCAACTCCATCTTGAATAGGAGCTGGGTAAAATGAGGCTGAAACCTACTGGGCGTCATTCCCAGAAGATTAGCCATTCTGAGTCACAGGATGACGTAGGAGGTCAACACAAAGTACAGGTCATAAAGACCTTGCTGATAAAACGGGCTGCAGTAAAGAAGCTGCCTAAAACCCACCCAAACCAAGATGGCCATGAAAGTGACCTCTGGTTGTCCTTGCTGCTACACTCCCACTAGGGCTCCGATAGTTTACAAACGTCATGGCAACGTCAGGAAGTTACCCTATATAGTCTAAAAAGGGGTGGCATGAATAATCCATCCCTTGTTAAGCATATCATCAAGAAATAACCATAAAAATGTGCAACCAGCAGCCTTCGGGGATGCTCTGTCTACGGAGTAGACATTCTTTTATTCCTCTACTTTCTTAATAAACTTACTTTCACTTTACTCTAGGGAATCACCCTGAATTCTTTCTTGCGTGAGATCCAGGAACCCTTTCTTGGGGTCTCATTCGGGATGCCTTCCCTGTAAAAAGAGTATATGAATAGTTTAACATTGTGCCCTAAGCTTCAGAATAGTAACTCTCAGTCAAGACCTATTTATTAAAAGAAAGAATAACATGTTTGCCATCTTCTTTAGTCTTCAGTATGGGAAGAATGTCCCTGTGTTTCACAGAGAAGGGAGAACAAAACATTTTCCTTAAAGGAATGATTTTTGAGTTTTTGCTCTATGTTTAATGTCCCCCAAAATCCATTCTCCAAAAATATCCTAACTTATAATTAAATTCTATGTGTTTGCCACAAATTTAGTTTAAAATACACACTGGTTGCTTTAAACCAAAATTTATTAATGAAAACATGACTTTAGATATTTTAATTGAGCCACTTGAGTAAAAGAATTGGTAATCACATATTAAATTATATCTTTAAGATCTTTGGCTTTTTCATATATTACTTATGTTCAGTAAGTTATTTGTGTAAGTATTGGTTTAAGAGAATTTACAACATTTAACTAACAAACTTCCTAGTGTTTCTTGAAAATTTTAACCAGGCTAATTTTTCTAATAAAATGTCATAGAAAATTTATTTATTTTTAACTTCTATAAAGGTTAATGAGTAAAGGACAAATAAAATGCACTTAAATCAATATATTGATGGAGTGTCAAAAAACCTGATAATTCAATACGAGCTGATTCCATGGGTTGCCTGAATCTCCTACCACCTTTTCCTTACTGGCATGGCCTGCCTATCAAACTGTGAGATATTAACTTTTGATCTAGTGGCCTGGTCTTGACCAACGAGATATGAGAGTCTGAAGAAGATTGTCTGCAGAAGACATTCCTCCCTGAAAAAAAAAAAAAAAAAGAGATGTATGAATACAACTCTCATACACACTGGTTGTTTTAAACCAAACTATCTCACCAATCTGCCCCTAAATTGGGACACTGAGTGGGTGCTCTAAGAATGTATCCTCTATGAGCCATTTTACAATTATGAACTGGAAGACAAAAAGCCAGTGCACTGTGGGTGTCTAGCTCACCACCCTCATCTGTGAGAACTTCTCTTCTATACGCAGAAATAAGCCCCTAACTGGAGATCCATAAGACATGTTTTGGCCCTGGTTCATAATTGACTATAACCCTGACTCAAGCTGGAATAGTCAGATTCTCTCCCACAGAAATTAGGAAATGGCATTGAAGAATTCCTGCCAGTCTGGGCTGAACACCAAAATGAAACTATAAATGCAGCGTTTGATGCTGAGGATGCCAATTCTGTAAAAGTAGGTCATCAGAAAAAAGAACACATGAAATAGATATACAAATCCTAACCCTGCTCTAATCTTCTCCTAGTGCTCATTTACTTCTAATATCATATACTTTATTCAACATTATGTTTATGGCTTATTATTTGTCTCCTACAGCTGGAAACTTATTTCTATGTTTGTCAGGACTTTTTTTCCTATCCATGAGTACCAAGTGCTAAGAGCAGTGCCTTAGCCCTTCTGTTAAAAAGAAGGTATTCAATAAATAATTTTCAAACAAATGAATCACTATTAGTTTCAAGTTGGACTCATTTTAAAATAATAGATTTATGCCACGGAATATGTAATTTTGCTATAAGTTTGTTGTTCAATTTTTAGATACTCCAACAAATCCAAAAGTATTTTGGTCTAAGGAGTTTCAATACAGGAAATAATTCTGATTAGAAATGAAATGGAGCAATCTGAAGAATTTAGAATTTATTTAAAATGTACAGGTCAAGAAACCAACTAAATTCTAGGTTCAGATATTCAAATTTGCTCATAATTGACAAAACAAATAAAAAATATCAAGTAAAAAACAAAATTGCAGTGTAATTTTGATGTTAGATTACTCATTGTTTCCATGAGTGGAGTAACCAGAAAGGAGTGTGTACTTACAACACATCAGAAACCAAACCAATACTTACCAATAGTGGCCATATAGCTTAGAGTGTTATGTAACTTAAAAGTGAAATTTGACAGAAAATGCATGGAGACCACATTAGTGGGAAAATAAAAAGCCTTGCCTTTTCCCCTAAATGCATCTGTAGTTTGTGATTCAGTCACACTGAATCTTTTTGCAACCAATCAGGATAACCACCACCTAAAAAATTAAAATATATATATATTTATATATACACAAATAAAATACCATATTTCTTGACTTAATAAGCATAATTTTAATCTGGATTAAGCATAACCCCTTAATCTGTTTCTTTTAAATTATTTGGGCTGGAATTTTAATCTTTGATCTCTGAATACTGAAAGGAAGACTAGACATCCGAGCACGATAAATTGACTAAGGTCAAGTTTACTGATAAATAACTGTGGGAATTTGCAACAGTCACTAAGCATCAAAACCAATACCATTAAGTCATATTTCACAAAAATGTATCTACTTTTTGTTGAGTTTCATAAAGAAAAGTGTTATATGTTATATTTCCTTTTAGTCCTTTCAATGTCAGAAGTAACTCTGAGGAAGCAGATGTTCTTGCCAATGCCGATTTAACAGAACAGACCATAATAGCACAAGTTAAATGCTTTACAGCTTATTTAAAGCTTTCGTAGAGATGACTCTACTTAATCCAAACAACAAACCAGTGAGGAGTAGGAAAGTTATTTTTACTAAACCATTTCGTAGCTTAGAAAATTGAGGCTTACAAGGCTCCAGTAGCTTGTAGAAATTTACAAAATATAGTATATTCAAGAAAATATGGTAATTATCAAAAGAATATAACTTTCTCCCAATGCAACAGCTTAAATTAGCAGCAAGCTCAACTCCCATTGCTTCCTCTTACTGTTCTGCTCTTTCCTCTATTTTAAAGTCCATAGAGCAGGCAAAACAATTTTCCTAAAATATATATTATGTTGCTTCCTTCTTTAAGACTTGGACAGATCGCCATTACAACTAGAATACAAACGGGGATGCCTACTTCTTTCCTACATGGCCCTCTGTAATGTGCCTGCCAACTTCCCCTGCCACTCTGTTGTCTCTTCTTTTTCATTAGCTACACCCGAGGTTCCCTCCTTCCAATATGTGATGCTCCTATCAGTCTCAATGCCTTTCCACTTATTTTTTTTAGTATCCCCTTCCACCAGATGTTTTCATGACTGTCTTCATTACCATATAAATTTTGTAGCTGAACTATGACTTCAACATAGAATCTTCCATGACCTCTGGTCCAAGCAGGTCTGCCCCATGGCTAAGTGCCATATTACCTTGTTGGGCTTCTTTAAGGATTCTACATACCTACGATTATTTTATTTACTTTGTATAATATATTCATATTATACCCACATTTACCCCAAATGGAAAATGGGTAACAGATAGCAGAGATTCTCTTTTGTCCTCTGCTATATTTTTACAATTTACAATGCAGAGTAAGCAGTCTATAAGTATGAGTTACTGCTGAAGCAAACAGAAATGAAGCCAACCTCCCTTAATCTTATTCCACCACCTAGATATGAGTCTGTATCTTTCATTTTATTGTCTCTACTCTCTCACTCCCCATTCACCACTCTATTCCAAACAATCTGGCTTTTGCCCATACCACAGTGCTGCAACTATTTCCCAAGGTCCAAATAACGTTGTGTCTTCCTCCTGACATTTCTCTGGCAGTTTTCACAGTTTACTACACTTTTCTTTACAACTCTATCCTCCTTTGGATTTTTATAATACATGTGAAAAGTTTCCATACCTCAACACATGCCATTTTATCTTCCTAGACAGTTTCATGACACCTGCATACTTTCAAACCTCGATTTTTCTTTAAAATGCCTCTGAAAGCCCCAAATTTCTCTGGGAAATTTTTGTTATTATTTTTCTTATGCTCCAATTGCTCATTATCCATAAAAGAATAGTTTTTCTTATTAATTGTTTCCCTGTCTCATTACTCTCTGGAATCTAAACTTCTTGAAGGCAGGGACATTCTTTATTATTAGTATATCTTTTATGATTAGTGTTTGGTTCTTAACTGAGGAGCTAAATATGCATCTCTTCGATAAATAAAAACATGATGATGCCGTATGAAAGAATGAGAATCCTCAAACAGTTTCTTAAAAAACATTTACAAACCTGCAGTTACAGATATAGGTTACTTGGGAACCCCATTTAATATGGGATGTCAGCCTGCAGTGTACAGTATGAAGGCCAAAATATCTAAAGGATGAGGTACAGCATAATCGGAAAATCTTAATGCAGACAGCTCACCAAGTCAGCCTTGTGTTAAGTCTTTCTACTTTGTACAAATAGATGCAATATTACTAAGAAAAATACTCTTAGAATTATCTTCTGATGACATTAGAAATGTTACATGATAATTAAATCAAAAAGACAAACCTTTAAAAGGCATTTAAGTAGTAAAGATCATCAAAACATAGCAGTAAAATTAGTGGTACAATTTCTTGATTCCTATGTTAATACCAAGAGATTCTTAATTAATTAAAACAGAGATCTCTTCTGGTCAACTTTGGTTTACAAAAGGATGCTTCCCATGATGTCATGTGAGATTGTGTGGAAAATATCAAATGGACCACTGGGGTAAGTTTTGAAATTCATGTTCCTTATAGTGGATTAACATAAGATTCAATCATAAGATTCAAAATTACTGAGGGTTTAACAGAAGTGTGGTAAAATGGGTTGTTTTATATACAACTAGTAAGAAAGTAATACAATCTTTGGGACAATACTGGTATTTATTTTTACAAATTTTACATTATAATTATCCTTTGTGTCAATAATTTCATTTGTGGGAGTCTACCAAATGTAAATAAAGAAGCAACAAAAATAACAAAATATGACACTCAAAAGTATTTATTACAGTATAATTTATTGCTGCCACAAAATGAAATAAACTTATGTAGTCAACACAATAAGCAATACTTATGTTTTACGTACAGTACAGGAACTTTTTCTCACTGTACAATAATAACAAACGATGGAAACATGATTTTATCATATAATTAACCAATGGTATATTATATACAAATGGGATATTATACAGCAATTAAACGTGTTGCCAAAGATCTTAAAAGAATATGAGGCATTATATGTGGAGAAATGAAAAAAACAGAAAAACATAAAAAACAACAGCAACAACACAAAATTGTTTTTAGTGTGATCCAAAATTGATCAAAATTAAGATGAAGATAAAACTAATAGAACAAAAAGATAATATTGTGTAAGCATGATGATAATAATATAATAGAATTTGTTCTGATTTTCTATGGTTTAGTATTTTTATAATGCCTATTGTGAGTGAAAGGGAAAACTAGCTACATATTTTAATTTACAGGAAGATGATGAGTCATTTAGTTTTATAAAAGATATTGGAAAAGCAAGTATTCAGCTGGTGATTACATTTATTGGCATACAAATCTAGCCTGACTCAACCCATCACTAATTTCTGGGTGAATCATTAGGTAAAAAACAAACACAGGAAACAGAAACACAGCATTTTCCTACTAGCATGTCTAAAAAGTATTCTTGGAAATATTGCAGATAACTGATGTAAAAAAATTGTTAGGGAATTATATGCTATTAAAAGAAAGAGAAGGATAAAGTCAAGGATAGTTTGTAGGAAGAATTAGTAAAGGAAAAACTGAAAGGAGGAAGGAAGAAAAGAAGGGGGAACAAAGGAAGAAAAAGAGAAAATGATACCTCAGACTCACATCTTGATATATTATAGAAAGACTATGCAGTCATGCACTTGTCTTGTCTCAATGTGATTTGTCATTTCTGGTGCATGTGCATTACTCAGAATTTCAGGTCTGAGTCAATAGAGTATATCTTGTAAAACAATAGGTGTTTTTCAATGAAACGAATGAAACTTGTTTTTGAATGAAAAATAGATTTTTCATGCCTGTAGCATTTAAACACTTCTCCAGTCATGTCTATTTTCTTTTTTACCATCTCTCCTTAAGGGATATTATCATATTTTTTCAAAACCCACGACAGTTTTGACCATGATATGGATATATATACCATGACAATATTAAGAAAATATGTTGACAGAGAACTTGGACTTTCTTTTTCAGGGGTGCAGTTTTATTTAAAACATCCATGTAATTAAAGTCAATTATATTTTAATACAAGCAAATCATGATAAACATAGTTTTTTTTTTTTTTCAAGTATCTACTACTTTAAAATTTAAGATGTTTCTAAAGCTTCAGACTAATTGTCAACTACACAGAAAACATATTTTCTGGTAGTTCTTACATTGTGGGAAAGAAAATCACTGGGATTTGAGTTAGAAACCTAAGTTCCAATTCAAAGCTTGTGACTAAGACCAGCTGTGAGATTTTGAAATATGGTTTGGCTTCTGTGAACAAGAAGCTAATCAAGTATTGTTGAAATTGAATGATTAAACCCAATGTAAAAATGAGTGCCCAGTGTAATTGCTAATAGTAGCATTGTCTTAAATTACACAGGTCATTCTAAAAATTAATATAATAAAAATTCATACCTAGACGCAACCAACATATGATTATATGTGGCATAAATATAAATCCTGAAAGGCAAATCTTAGTATGATGAGAAGAAATTCTAAAAGCCCCACCCTGATGACTTATGATGATGACGGTCATTTCTCTAGCATTGGTTCAACAGTATTTATTTTCAAAAGTCACATAACTTTTCTGGGATGTTAATTTAGGGCATATAGATTTCTTAAATATATTTTAATATAAATGATTATTATATATTGCTTTGTAAAATTTCACATAGGGTTATTGCAATCTTAGAACATGTCATCATGTAACTTGACATTTGAGAACTCCATGAATAAGTAGTTTGTCTTTCTCTACTAACTGTTCTGATTCTTAATTATTTGAAGGACCAGCAAATGATTGCTTATTATATGAGGCATAACTATTATTAAAGATCATTATTAGAACCATAGATATTAGAAATAGAAGGGACTTAAAAGTTAATATAGTTTTTCTCATTTTGAAATGAAGAAATTGGAACCTCAGGAGTTAATTGATCTACTCACAGTGTACAACTAACGAAATGGCAGAGCCAGAAGAATATCTAACTTTCTTTAAAAAATTTTTATGTCCCCGGATACAAGTGTAGAATGTGCATGTTTGTTATATAGGTATACGTGTGCCATGGTGGTTTGCTGCACCTATTGACCCATCCTCTAAGTTCCCTCCTCTGGCTCCCCACCCCCCAACATATCCTGATGTGTGTTGTTCCCCTCCCTATGTCCATGTGTTCTTATTGTTTAACTTCCACTTATGAGTGACAACATGTGGTGCTTGGTTTTCTGTTCCTGTGTTGGTTTGCTGAGGATGAGGGCTTCCAGCTTCATCCATGACCCTACAAAGGACATGATCTCATTCCTTTTTATAGCTACATAGTATTCCATGCTGTATATGTACCATGTTTTCTTTATCCAATCTATCATAGATGGACATTTGGGTTAATTCAATGTCTTTGCTATTGAGAATAGTGCTGCAATAAACATACGTGTGTATGTGTCTTTATAATAGAATGATTTATGATCATTTGGGTATATACACAGTAACGGAATTGCTGGGACAAATGGTGTTTCTGGTTCTAGATCCTTAAGGAATTGCCATACTGTCTTCCACAATGGTTGAACTGATTTGCATTTCCACCAACGATGCAAAAGCATTTCTATTTCTCCACAGCCTCAACAGCATCTATAGTTTCTTGACTTTTTAATAATCACTGTTCTAACTGGCAGGAAGTGGTTTCTCACTGTGGTTTTGGTTTGCATTTTTCTAATGATCAGTGATGTTAAGCTTTTTCTAATATGTTTGTTGGCTGCATATATATCTTCTTTTAAGAAGTGTCTGTTCAAATCCTTTGCCCAGTTTTGATGGGGTTATTTTATTCTTGTAAATTTGTTCAAGTTCTTTGTAAATTCTAGATATTAGATCTTAGTCAGATGGGTAGATTGTAAAAATTTTCTCCCATTCTGTAAGTTGCCTGTTCACCCTGATGCTAGTTTCTTTTGCTGTATAGAAGCTCCTTAGTTTAATTATATCCCATTTGTCAATTTTGACTTTTGTTGCTATTGCTTTTGACATTTTTATCATGAAGTCTTTGCCCATGCCTATGTCCTGAATGGTATTGCTTAGGTTTTCTTCCCGGGTTTTTGTGGTTTTGGGTTTTACATTTAAGTCTTTAATCCATCTTGAGTTAACTTTTGTATAAGGTGTAAGGAAGGGGTCCAGTTTCTGTTTTCTGCATGTGGCTAGCCAGTTGTCCCAGCAGCATTTATTGAATAGAAGATCCTTTTCCCGTTGCTTGTTTTTGTGATGTTTGTTGAAGATTAGATGGCTGTAGATGTGTGGTGTTATTTCTGAGGCCTCTATTCTGTTCCATTGGTCTATATGTCTGTTTTGGCACCAGCACCATGATGTTTTGATTACTGTAGTCTTGTAGTATAGTTTGGAGTCAGGTAGCATGATGCTCCCAGCTTTGTTCTTTTTGCTTAGGATTGTCTTGGCTATACGGGGTCCTTTTTGATTCCATATAAAATTTAAAGTAGTTTTTTTCTAATTCTATGAAGAATGTCAATGGTAGTTTGATCAGAATAGCATTGAATCTGTAAATTACTTTGGTCAATATGGCCATTGTCACAGTATTGATTCTTCCTATCCATGAGGATGGAATGTTTTTCCGTTTGTTTGTGTTCTCTTATTACTTGAGCAGTGGTTTGTAGTTCTCCTTGAAGAGGTCCTTCACATCCGTTGTTAACTGTATTCCAAGGTATTTTATTCTCTTTGTAGCAATTGTGAATGGAAGTTCACTTATGATTTGTCTCTCTGTTTGTCTGTTCTTGGTGTTTAGGAATGCTTGTGATTTTTGCACATTGACTTTGTATCTTGAGGTTCTGCTAAAGTTGCTTATGAGTTTAAGGAGTTTTGGGGTTTGAGTATTTTGCATTTGCTGAGAAGTATTTTACTTCCAATTATGTGGTCAATTTTAGAGTAAGTGCCATGTGGTGCTTAGAAAAATGTATATTCTGTTGATTTCTAGTGGAGAATTCTGTAGATGTCTATTAGGTCCACCTGATTCAGAGCTGAGTTCAAGCCCTGAATATCCTTATTAATTTTCTCTCACTGATCTGTCTAATATTGACAATGGGGTGTTAAAGTTTCCCACTATTATTGTCTGGGAGTCTAAGTCTCTTTGTAGGTGTCTAAGAGCTTGTGTTATGAATCTGGGTGTTCCTGTATTGGATGGGAAATATATATATTTTATATATATTTATATATAAAATATTTCATATATATATGAATGATAGTTCGCTCTTCTTGTTGAATTGATCCCTTTACCGTTATGTAATGCCTTTCTGTGTGTTTTTAGATCTTTTTTGGTTTAAAGTCTGTTTTGTTAGAGACTAGCATTGCAACCCCTGCTTTTTTTTTCTTTCCGTTTGCTTGGTAAATTTTCCTCCATCCCTTTATTTTGAGTCTATGTGTGTCTTTGCACGTGACATGAGTCTCCTGAATACAGAACACCAATGGATCTTGACTCTTTATCCAATTTGCCAGTCTGCATCTTTTAATTGGGACATTTAACCCATTTACATTTAAGATGAATATTGTTATGGGTGAATCTGATCCTGTCATCATGGATGCCATCTGGTCGTTTTGCACACTACTTGATGCAATTTCTTCATAGTGTCAGTGGTCTTTATATTTGGTGTGTTTTTGCAGTGGCTGGTACCGTTTTTTCCTTTTCATATTTAGTGCTTCCTTTAGGAGCTCCCTTTAGGAGCTCTTGCAAGGCAGGCCTGGTGGTGATAAAATCCCTCAGCATTTGCTTGTCTGGAAAGGGTTTTATTTCTCCTCCGCTTATGAAGTTTAGTTTGGCTGGATATGAAATTCTGGTTTGAAAATTCTTTCCTTTAAGAATGTTGAATATTGGCCCCCTAATCTCTTCTGGTTTATAGGGTTTCTGCTGAGAAATCCACTGTTAGTCTGATGGGTTTCCCTTTGTAGGTGACCTGGTTTTTCTCTCTGGCTGCCCTTAGCATTTTTTTCCTTCACTTCAACCTTGGAGAATCTGACGATTATGTGTGTTGGGGTTGATCTTCTTATGGAGCATCTTAGTGATGTTCTCTGTATTTCCTGAATTTGCATGTTGCTCTGTCTTGCTAGGTTGGGGAAGTTCTCCTGGATAACATTCTTAAGTGTGTTTTCCAGCTTGTTTCTGTTCTCCTCATTTCCTTCAGGTACTCCAATCAATTTTAGGTTCGGTCTTTTTACATAGATCCATATTTCTTGAAGGCTTTGTTCATTCCTTTTCATTATTTTTTCTCTAATACTGTCGTCAGGTCTTATTTCAGCAAGGTGGTCTTCATACTCTTATATCCTTTCTTCTGTTTGGTCGATTCAGCTATAGATAGTTGTGAAAGCTTCACAGAGTTCTCTCTCATGCTGTGTTTTTCAGCTGCACCAGGTCATTTATGTTCCTCTCTAAACTGGTTATTCTAGTTAGCAGCTCCTCTACCCTTTTATCAAGGTTCTTAGCTTCTTTGCATTATGTTAGAACATACTCCTTTAGCTCAGCAGAGTTTTTTCTTACCCATCTTCTGAAGCCTACTTCCATCGATTTGTCCTCCATCTCATCCTCTGTCCAGTTCTGCACCCTTGCTGGAGGGGCATGGCTATTATTTGGAGGAGAAGAGGCATTCCGGCCTTTTGGATTTTCAGCATTTTTTATTGTTGTTGTTGATTCTTTCTCATCTTCATGAGTTTAGTTTTTATCTTTGAGGCTGCTGACCCTTGGATGGGGCTTTTGCGGGGAATTTTTGTTGTTGTTGATACTGTTGTTGTTGCTTTCTGTATGTTTATTTATCTTTCAATGATCAGGTCCCTCTTCTGTAGAGCTGCTGTTGTTTGCTGGGTGATCTCTTCAGGACCTGTTCATCTTGTTTGCTCCCACGCCTGGAGATGTCACTCAAGAAGGTGCCTCCCTTGGCTAGGGGGTGGGAGCTCTTCTGCCCTCTGTGACTCTCAGATGAGCCAAGGTACCACATAGCTCTTCCTTCCTTTCCATGGATCATACCAGCTGCCTGGTCAATTCTGATGGGAAAACCTGGATACCTTGGTTGTTGGGGCAAGATTCACACACTTTTATGGTTCTTTTGGAGGGAAATCTCCGATTGCCACCGCTTCTAGTCTGCCATCTTGCCCCCCCCCCTAACTTTTCTAACTACTGTGGGTTCTTTTTACTACTCCTAGAACTTTTTAACTACTCTGAGCTCTTCTCTAGATATTATGGGTAGCTTCCTTGGAAACATGATTATATTTATTATTCGTAATTATTTCATTGATTGGCTTAACTTTCATTTAAATCATTCATTTGAAACAATTGAAATCTAACCAAATCGTCTTAAATTAAAATGGTAATACCACATCAATAAACTTGTCATATATTGTTCATCTTGGAATACCCTTAGCCTCTTCACATAAAAAGTGTTAAAATTAAAATTGTAAGAGCTATTATCTATTTTTCATTTTTATTTATGATTATTAATAAGAGGAATAGATTATATTCTGACTTAGCATAATGTTGGCTTTATACTCTTGTCAAACACTTAGTTTATTACTACTCCTACTACCTCATATTTCTAGTCCTAATATTGTCATAACAGTAAAAACTCTATCTGGTTCATCCTCTAATATCATTAGCAACTTTGAAATACTCCAAGTAACATTAGCACCATATAAAGAGAATAATACAATTTCATTTTAATGCAAAATATATTATGCATTTCTGCTAAAATGTTTAAATCATATAAAATTCATGGAATGTTAAATGTTTACTAGCTGACCAAAAAAGTGTTGCAAATGGAAAATTCATTAATATATTTCTAAGTATAAGTAGAAAAAAATGTCATTCCATACATTCCAAAACTTTTATTCTTAATGGAAATACCTAATCATTCTTAAGAGAAAATTATTTTTGTAGTACAATTTTAAAAGGAGTTCAACTATTTAACCTTTTTGCTGCAATTGTTAGTGAATTGTGATTTTTTATAGACACAGTAACATGTGAAGAATATTCTAAATTTATCATTAAAAATAGTATTTTGTATATATAAATAGAACTACTATTATGAAAAAAACTACTTTAAAAACTCATATACTGAAATCTTACCTTTTTTTCCTGATGTATTTAGTAAAAGAGTGCCCCCTTGTGATTTCTGAATACTTATACAACAGCGAGGTCTACTAATCTTGGGAAAAAATTTTTAATTAAGAAAAAAAGTCTCCTCTCATCTTTAAAATACAACCAACACTTTATTTTTGCACATGAAACTATTTTAAGTTTAAATTTATTTTACTGGAAGTAGAAAAAAAGTGTTTCATGGAGATTTATCAGAAAGTAATTTTAAGAAAACCACTAAACATTCTAGGACGCCAGCTCACAGAATGCATATACTGCTGCTGTTTTCCATTTTTATGCCCACGTAGGTGGCTCTCTAGAGACAGAGCACTGTTTCTAGAGAATAAAGCTGCTGAGCTTACATTGACTGGAATTTTCCTGACAGTGCAGCATAACTCTGACATGTTTTATGCTTATTCTTCATTATGAACCTAGGACACAATACATAGGGCCATATGTTCCTCTGAGTCCTCAATGGAACTCCCAGGGATACCAACAGGGAGTTGTGTAGATGAAGAAACAGCAAAGCTCACATTGAGACTGGACATGTCATGACTTTGGGAGTTGTGGCTCATGAATATCTGAAACACTGGAGAACATTCGATGTACCATTAAACTGCATGCAGTACCAATGAGAAATTGTGAAATTAAGTTAATGGTAGACTGGGGATTTAATATAAAATTACTAGGCTAATTTTACCACTGTCTACACTCAGTCAATAATTTATTAGCAATGTAGCTAATTAAGGCTGCAGAATATCATACTTCTCTGGAAGGACAAAAAAAAAATGTAATAAAATAGTTTAGTTTGAAATAACCTTTGACTCTCCATTTCTAACCATGAAAAAATATGTCTCAATTTAGTTAGTCAAAAAATAATATTGAAAGACAAGATAATGTTTTGGTAGAATAAAAAGGTGACTGATAGATCAGAGAGGCAAAAAAGAATATTAGCCTTTCCAGTTAAAGCCAATTTGTCAAAGGTAAACCAACTTTTTAAGGCTACTTGTAATAAAAGTTGAAAATATAAGCAACTATATCAATGGTAGATATTTTTCAGATTATTCAAATTTCACAGTCTTCAAAAAATATAATATTTGTAGATGAAAGTAAAAGAAAAAGAAATCCGTTTCCTGTGAACATTTACCTAGACCTGAGTTTCTCAACAGGGGTGGAGCAGTTTTACCTCCTGGGACATTTGGCATTGTCTGAAGACATTTTTGATTGTCACAATAAGGTGGAAGTGTTACTGGCGTCTAATGAGTAGAGGCCATAAATGCTGCCAACCCTCCTAGAATGCACAGAATAGTTCCCAATAACAAAGAATTTTCTGGTCCAAATAGGTAGACTTAGAATTTTAGATTTTAATAACCTATAAGACCTTACCTTGCTAGATTTTGTATGCTCCTTTGCATAATTCTTCACTTGAAATCAGGCTGACAGTGGAAGTTTGTGATAGGAAAAACTTGGCTTACAAATATTACCATTCCTTTTTTACTTAAAAACATTTCTACCAATGTGTAAAATATCCTACAACAGATCTTTTTCTTAAAAAAGTGTGTACAGGAAAATTATTAATGCAGATGTAGCATCCAAGGTTTATCACTCTCTTGGTACTCCATCCCAATCATCCACCCTTACGTTCAGATATTGGGGATAGGGTCCAGAAATCTACATTTAAATAATATACCCAGGTGATTATCACACAGGTGTTTATAGACTACATTTGGAAAAATGCTAATCAGATTCCCCTGAAGATTCTCATCAGTAAAATATTCCTTTATCTTTACACAAAATTATTTTACAAATTCCAGTGCTCAATATGGGGTATACTTAAACTCATTTTCTTATTTCTCTCCCTGGCAGAGCAAACTCTATGAACCAGCTTTACCTTAAGTAGAGAAGCATGGAGGGAGAGAAGGCAGGGAGATAAAAGGAGATTTAACAACTAAGTATCTGATTGCATGTGAAGAAATAGAATACTTTGTTTTTGTTGTGTATTTTTAATGATCAAAGATTATGAAAGTTTAGAACAGAGTACAAGAGAACGCTGGAAATCATAGACCACGTGGTGACTTTGAGTACCTTCTAAGTGTTAGAGAAAATTTTAATGTATTTTTAAATTAGCCATTAATTATTCCTATTTGTAGTTTTCTAGCATAAAACAAAACAAGACAAACCCACCTAATCCCTATACTCAATCATTAAAAATGAAATTATAGAATTTACTTGCAAATCTCTAATGAATAAGTCACATTTTTGTTATTTCACAGGGTATGCTATCAAAATGACCAGTAACATATCTATGAAATACTAATGTCATTCATTCAATCTCAAAGCATACAATTTAGACATCATAAATACAACAACAATAATTTAAAAACAAACAACACTAACAGAGCTGTGTTCATCTTTGAGGGCAAAGTGACTACCTAAATAATGCAAACAATTTACCTCGAGTGTTTGCTCAATTGAATCAAGCTTTACAGTTAACCAAATAAGAATGCATTTAGAGATTTGCATTAATCAGCATGATAAATCTTGAAACAATGCCATTATAAAGGAATTTAGCCTTCAGAGCTTACTATATAATTTAAGATTCCATCTGAAAAATGTATTAAACTGAACCAAAATGCAAATCCCTAGAATTCTAATCAACTTGGAGGAAAATTACTATTAAGTCTACCCATTTTGCTAATAGAATTATATATATATTTTAAAAGCCTCTAAATTTTATATTCTTAGAGAGATCAGTCATCATTAAATAAATAATAAATTCTTTGTAAGCAGAAATTTGGGCAATCTAGCTTTAGCATTCTAGAACATAGAGTCATCAAACCATTATTCAATTATTATACACTGGCTAAGAACAAACTTTTCTATGTATAAGTGAAACATACAATTGAAAACACAATCTTAAATATTATTTTTTCTATATATGCTTCCCCAAATTACAGTCTACTAATACTTAACAGCTCTCTGTTAGTCATGCCTAAATACTAAACTTTAATTGGTCTGTATAAATTCATTATAAGGAATATGGGGAAAATGTGACAGAGGATTGAGCTTTAAAATATGAAAGTAATAGCTTTCAGTCCTTTGTATTTCACTTTCTGGCTTGCATTTAATCAATTTGTATATTTTTGAATAATTTTATTTTGTTTAATATTTGAAAAGTTTTCTATAAATATGATTCAGAAAAGAAGTATAATGATTAATTTTATGTTAACTTGGCTGGGCCATGGTGTCCAGATATGTGGCCCAGATATGTGGCCAAACATTATTTGTGGTGTTTCAGTGGGCACCACAAAACACCACAAATTTGGATGAGATTAACATTGAAATCAGTAGACTTTGAATAAAACAGATTGTGAATAAAGCAGATTGCCCACTGCAATGTGGATGAGCCTCATCCTGTCAGTTGAAGGCCGGAAAAGAACAAAACACTAACTTCTCCCACCCCATTCCCCACACCAAGCAAGAGGGAATTCTGCCAGCGGATGTCTTTGGGATTCCAACTGCAACATCCGCCTTTCCCTGTGTCTCCACCCTACAGGCCTGACCTGTAAATTTTGGATGTCCCATTTACCATAATTATGTGGGCTGATTTCTTAAAATAATCCCTTTCTCTATATATGCATGTCCAACTGGTTTCGTTTCTTTGAAGAAGTTTGACTAATACAAGGAGATGTGAATTTAAAAAAAAAATTATGCCGTCTAAAAATAATAGATTTTTCTCATTTTTGTTTTGTCTTTTTGCTTTAAAAATACTGAAATAAAACACATATAGAAGGAAAGTAGGCAAATATAAATACATGTGAAACCCATTGAATTATCTCAAAGAGAATTATTTGTGTAACCACTACCCAATACAAGAATTTAAATGTTTTTAATGTATGAGAAGAATCCTATCTTTATCCATCAACTCTTCCCTTACTCTCCCTCAAAAAATTTCTGGTTTCCAACACTAGAGTAACACTAGAGCTTAGTTTTCTTCTAAAACTTTATATAAATGCAAATATACATATATTTATACTTTTAGGTCTGTCTTTATTCATCCAGCCATATGTTGTTGATGCAAGATTTTTGCTCCTTAGTTCAGCTAAATCCTGTTCTGGTCTCACGAGCTGGAAAAATTAGTCATGCGGACACATTGAAGGGTGAGGACAGAATTTGATAAGCAAATGGGAGGCACTCAGCAAAGAGGGGTCCTGCAAACAGGTTTGAACCTCACAATTGAATACCAGGGCTCCCACACAGGAGCTGCAGAGGCCAGGCTCCTTCCTACTATAAGCCATGAATTCTTGGTGGGCCCACCCCGTGCTTCCAGGGTGCATGCAGGCCCTTAGTTCGAGCCATGATTTATTTCCCTTACTGGGCATGGGTTAAGTGATGAAATTTTTCACCGTGGGCGTGTTTAGGTAAACCCCCTGTAAACAATGATCTGGGTGGGTCAGGGGTTCTCTGGGGACCCTTCCCTATCTGCCTAGGCATTTAGCTGCCTCCTGCTTCTATCATTGTGACAGTCATCCATGTTTGTGTGTTTAAGGTACTATTATTCATTTCATTGCTCTAGTATTAAATTGCATAAATAAATGAAGATTTATTTATTCGCCATTGGATTGTTGATAAGCATTTAGATTTTTATTAGGTATTGGCTACTGCAAATTATATATCTATGTTTGTGTGTGTGTATGTGTCTACTCAATGTAAATGTGTCTGTGCCTGTTTATGTGTGTATGTGTATGTGTAAATGTACCTTGAGTGTTTACTCAGTTGAATCAAGCTTAACAGGTTAACAATACATACACACACATACATAGACACAGACACATTTATATTGAATACAAACATACAAGTAGATTTTCTGGTTAGTAAGATATATCCATGTTCAACACTATTAGGTAATTCCAGTAATTTTGTAGAAATTTAAACTCTTTATCACCCATATATAAAAGATCAGTTTTTCCATTTTCTCAGTTACATTTGTTATGTCATTCATTTAGACACTGGTGAAAGTATGTGTTGTATCTTATTTTTAGTTTGCATTACTTTTAATTTCCATTTCACTGATGTCAGATCAAATAGCCCACTTTTTACATATGTTTTGACTATTTGCGTATCTTATGATACAACTGCTTGAGTTCTTGGCCATACTTGATTTTGTGCTTTTTCTCCCTAGTAGAAATTCTTTTCAGTCTTCGTAACTTTTATTTCATTTCCTTGTCTAATTCACTGGCTAGAACAAGTACAATATGGAAAAGAAGAAATGATATTAGACATCTTACTTCCACCGAATCTCAGATGATTCTTTCAATATTTCACTGTTTACCACCATTTGCTGCAAATATTTTGCAGATACTTTTTTTTTTATTTTCTTTTTTTTTTTTTTTTTTTGAGATGGAGTCTTGTTCTGTCACCCAGGCTGGAGAGCAATGGCATAATCTGGGCTCACAGCAGCCTCCACCTCCCTGTTCAAGTGATTCTCCTGCCTCAGCCTCCCTAGTAGCTGGGATTACAGGTGCGTGTGAGCCATCATGCTTGGCTAATTTTTGTATTTTTAGTAGAGATGGGATTTCACCATGTTGACCAGGCTGGTCTCAAACTCCTGCCCTCAGGTGATCCTCCCACCTTGGCCTCCCAAAGTGCTGGGATTACAGGGGTGAGCCACCATGCTCGGCCTATAGTTACTCTTTGACAGATTAAGGAAGTTTGTTTCACCTATATCTAGTTTATATGGGTATTTATCATTAATTATTACTATTATTATATTTGTGATGGAGTTTCACTCTTGTTCCCCAGGCTGGAGTACAATGGCAGGCTCTCGGCTCACTGAAACCTCTGCCTCCTGGGTTCAAGCGATTCTCCTGCCTCAGCCTCAGATGGGGTTTCTCCACGTTGGTCAGATGGGGTTTCTCCACGTTGGTCGGGCTGGTCTCAAACTCTGACCACAGGTGATCCACCCCTCTCGGCCTCCCAAAGTGCTGTGATTATAGACGTGAGCCACCGTGCTGGGCCTATCATTAATTAATTTTTATTTACTACTGCATCTATAGAGATGATATGATTTTTCTGTTTTATTTAGTGGAAATACATTACTTGATTTTTTTTAAAGGTTAACTCTGCATTCCTGAGTTAAATACAACTTAATTATAAAATATTACTCATTTTCATCTCATTTGATTTGGTGTGCAAATACTATTTCAGATTTTTGCTTTTATGTTCATGAGAATAACTAGTTTTCTCTTCTCTTAATGGCCTCCTTTTTTAAATATGAGGTTTAATGACTTGCAAGAGACAAGGCTGAGGAAGTCTCTCTTTTGCTAGTTTCTGAAAAAGTTATATTTCCTCCTTTGTTGTTACGTAAAATTCATTGCTGAATCTATTATGGCATGGAATTTTTCTTTGTGTTAAGGTTTTTAATTTTTGTTTTTAATTACAGATATAATTGCTTTAATAGGTATAGGCTATTCAGATTCTCTATTTTATCTTATTCCCAAAGCTTAAATATTTATCAGATTTTGACTATTTCATCTAAATCATCAACTTCATTAGCATCAAGCTACTTATATCTTTTTATCTGTAAGATGTATATAAATGTCACTTTTTTGTTAGCTACATTATTATTATTATTATTTATGCTTCCTTTTTTCTTGGTAACTATGTTGGTTAGTCTTTTTACAGAATGAATATCTATCTTTGTTAAAACACACAAACATATTTACACACACATATATTTCATGGAAATTTGCTATCACTTTGATTATTTCATTATATGATTATTTCATTTTCATCTTTGTATAATTTTCTATTGGACAGCGCTGTTTTAGACAATGCAAGACCTTAACCACTTGAATTCCACTTCTGCCATCCTGACTCATATGGGATTTTATTTATGGGTTTTAACTTCTCCATATTTTAAACCTGAAACAAGTAAAAGTATATCTACTCAGTAATTTGATACAAAGTTCCCTTTGAACATTCATTCTGGCACTGCTCACCTGGTGCAGTGATTTACTACACTGCAGAAATTGTAATATTCCATTTGGAGACTCAACAGAATCTAGATACAACCAATATTTGTGATATCATATATGCAAATAATCTTTGGGACACAGGTGAAATAATATACTCTGGTTCTTAGAATCATTTATAGATATAAAGTATTATAAAATGCATAATATATTACATAGATATAATATATAGTATATAAAATGTTAGGTGTAATGTTGCACACCTATAATCCTAGTTACCCAGGAGGCTGATGTGGGAGAATTGTTTGACCCCAGGAGTTCAAGACTAGCCTGGGCAACATAGTGAGACCCCATCTCATTAAGTAATAATAATTTCAAATATGTGTATATATAAAATATTGCTTTAGATTTTTGCAATAAAGTTTGTATATAAAACGATGCTTTTTAAGATTTCTTGCTTTCTATATGAAAATCACATAAAATTCAATTCAAATATCATCCAAGCTTTTCAAATGTATCAGGTATCTGACTTAAAAAATAAAATGCTGGAAAACACATTGCTTCTGCACTTATCACAAGAAAAAGCTATATAATTTATAAAAGCAATATTATTTTGAATCAGTGAAAGAGCTGGATGAAGAATAACTCACAAGTCTACATGCTAAAGAAAGACAAGTGCCTCCAAGGAACATAGCATAGGGTAGGTGTTGGGTACCATAAATGCTATTAAGAAGAATAGCATTTTCATCTGAAAATTCTTAGCAAACTGTTAAAAGCCAAGTGTAGGTGAGTCTGAGAACATAGAAGCTCTGTAAAATGCAGACACAAAGAGGACGTATTATACCCACTGGTGCACTCTTACCCATAGAAATCTTTGGGTGCTCAAAATAAAGATTGCAGTCAGGGTAAGAGATAAAACAAACAAACTAACCAACAAAGTGTCCCTGATAGTACATGGACCACAGGAGCAACAGCCATTCTGGAAAAGCATGAAACTTCAGCTGGATCTTCCTGTCTTCTAGATCTTCAGCTGGATCTTCCTACCTTCTAGAACAAAACCTTTAAAGTTTTGGAATTAGAAGAGCAAAACTTTTCGCTCTCAGGGCACAAGGGAAGATCTGCTGCTGGGAGAAGAAAATCAAAAACAGACAAACAAACAAACATCTTCTACTTCTGGGGAAGGGGAAGGAAACCGTCCTTGGTCCAGAACATTGAAAAGAAAGCAAAGGCAAGGTAATATCAGGATCATTGAGAAGGGTCATCTCCTGAAAACAGGGAAACACCACATAGCTAGGATTGGGGACCCAGAAAGCAGAGAATACTTCTTTCCCCACCATCTCCTCCCACCACTAGGCTAACAAATAATGGTAGACTACTGCTGGAGAAGAAGTTTGAGCCTGGATAGAAAGAGATTCTTTGAGACTCAGCAACAAAGGGAAGACCAAAAATGGAAAGTAGAGAAGATAGTGAGAAAAAAGCTTAACTGCAAACCGGTCCATATAATGAACCTCTTAAGTGTTTTAATGGTAAAAGTGGGCAACAAGCACGAATAATAGGAAGCTTTGGCAGATAGATAAGAACTATAAGAACCAAACAGAAATTCTAAAAAAGAAAAAAAGTAAGTAACAGAGATAAGGAATCCCTTCTATACATTCATTAGTGCATAGCTGAGAAAAGAATCAGTGAACTTCGAAGACACATCTATGCAGACCACCCAAACTGAGAGACATACAGAATAAAGGAAGGAAGAAGGACAGAAGGAAGAAAAGGAACAAAGTATCCAAGAGTTGTAGGGAAATATCAAATGACCTAACATACATATAATTGGGATTTAAGAAGGAGACAACAGAGTGACAGTGATCAAAGAAATATTTTGACAAGAAAAGGACTAATCAGGTCAGATGCGGTGGTTTACACCTGTAATACCAGCACTGTGGGAGGCCAAGGGGTGTGGATGACGTGAGCTTAGGAGTTCAAGACCAGCCTGGTCAACGTGGTGAAATCCCATCTCTGTTAAAAAATACCAAAATTAGCTGGGTGTGGTGGCACATTCCTGTAATCCCAGCTACTCCGGAGGCTGAGACAGGAGAATTGCTTGAACTTGGTGGGCAGAGGTTGCAGTAAACAGAGATTGTGCCACTGCACTCCAGGCTGGGAGGTGGAGTGAGACTCCATCTCAAAACAAATAAATAAGCAAAGAAAGGACTAATTTTCAAAACTAATGACAATCATTATACTGACATTCCAACAAGTTCAGAGAAAACAAAGCAGGATAAACTAGAAAAACAAAACACAACAAAAAAATGGACATATTGTAGTAAAAATGCTGAAAACAAAGATAAAGAGAAAAGAGAAACTGTTGAAAGCAGCCTGAGGAGGGAAAAATGCAGCACATAAAGAACAAGAGTTACAGAATAGTTCTTGTCAGAAAGTATATAGACAAGAAAATGGGCAGCCATCATCGATCTGATAAAATTAAAATTTAAGTCATCTCTAAATCATATAGTCAGTGAAAATATTTTTTGACAATAAAGAAAACGTGAAGATATCTTTTAGACAGACTGAGAGAATTATTTGCTAGATTTCCACCAGAAGAAATAGTAACGAAAATTCTACAGACAGAATAAATATGTCACTAGGCAAGGACATAGATCTGCACATACACAAAAGAGAACACGGAATTGAATAAACACAGATAAAGTAATTTTTCTTTATGTAAATAGTCTAAAAGAGAACTGGCTGTCTGAAAAAAAAATGGTAGCAATGAATTTCATAAAAATAACGGCACAGAAAATGGAAGAGAGGTATTGGGGCTACATTTTTGTAAGTTACTAACACTACACATATAACAGCATAATAGTATTAAAGGTAGTCGGTTATAACTGAAGATGTATATTGTTTTGTAAAATAAGGACAGCTGCTTAAAAAGAAGAAAAAAGCCATAAATAATAATCCAAGTATGCAGATAAAATAAATTTTACTGCAATGGAATATTAATATCAGTCAAAGCAGATTTAACAATTTCCAAGAGCAGAGATATTACCTAATACAAAATTGTTAGGGGTAGAGATATCACATAATGTTTAAAACTACAATGATGTTAAAAGAATGTGCTCTTAAGAATAGAGCTTCAAAATGTGAAGCAAAATCAGTTAAGGCTGATAGGACAATGGATACATCACGATTACAATAGGAGACTTCAACAATCCTTTCTCAAAAACTGACTGAAAAAATAAATAGAAAACTAAGAAGTATAAGAAGACCTGAACAACACGATCAACCAACTTGACCTAATTGACATTTATGGAACCCTCACATGCATTTATGGAATACTCAGAAGGACTCACGTTCTTGTTAAATGCACATGGAAGTAATCACCAAGATAGAGGATATTTGGGGCCAGAAAAAAACTTTACAAATTTAAAGAACTGAAATTAAATAATGTATATTTCTTTATTATAATGCAATCGTGTCAAAAATTAATAACAGAAAAAATATGGAAAATCTTAAAATAATTAGAAACTAAACAATATATTACTCATAGTTGCATCCAAGAGAAAATCATAAGGGAAATAAGAAAATATTTTAATGGAAAGGACATTATAAAAATGGAAGCAGATACATAAAGCAAGACAAGAGAAAATGTACACAATTAGTTGGTTACATTAGGACACAGAATGCTTATGATTTTGTCTTTTGTCTTCCCTCTAAGGAAAATAAAAACAAAAACAATCAAAATTGTTGAGAGACAATTTGCCATGGATTTTTTTTTTTTTGTATTTTTTAAGAGTCTAGGCCTTGGGAGGCAAGGTTACTGCAAGGATCTTTGCTTGATACACTTGAAAGCTACAGACAGTGTCTCTGTGACAATAAAGAACTTTGGAAAGACTTGGAGACATGAAGCTGTCTCACTCCCCTCCCTGGAGACCCTGTGCCCTTTGTCCCAAGTGGTGTTTCCTTGGTGCTCTGCACTCTCCCTTCCCTTAGGAACAGTAGTCCCAAGAGGAGACCTGGACCTGTGGGTGTCCCTCAGTTGTCCTGGATCCCCCAGCCCTGTGTGGAAGAGGCTAGGGAATGTCTGCAGGGGCTCCAGTGATGTGGAGACACAAGGGTTCAGGTTCTGTGTGCAGGATGCAGTCCCCCCTTGGCTGTGCCCCCAGTTTGGTGCCCGCCACCGCCTCCTGGGTCTGGAGGAAGGGCCAGAGATTCTGCGGGAGTTGGTGGTGTGGTGTAAATGTTCTTAAGAAGTTCCCAAATCGCTACCCACACCACTGTTTTGGTTCATGAGAGCAGAGGAGCTTTCCAACAGTTTGGATACCTGAGGTCAGCTGCAAGGGTAAGGGGAGCCAAAGCACTCTCACCTGCCCTTTCTGCCAAGTGACAAGTTCCTCGGGATCCTAACCAGACTCTAAGGGCCTCTTGCTTGTGCTTTTTCTGTGCCCCAAGTTCATCCCATGAGGCTCTGCTAGGCTCCAGCACTTTCCCCTTCATGCTCTGCTCGAGTTAGGATTACCCATGTGAAAGAATCAACTTTGGTTCTTCTTTCTGAGAACTGGCATCTGACATCTCTAGTCAGCCGTTTTCTGAGTGGTATTTATTTCAACCTGGTTCAGCAGTTGAAGATCTATCAATATAATTCAACAGACTGAAGAAGAAAAATACTCGAAGAAAAAATATTTGATAAACCTCAACAAATAGTCATGATAAAATGTCAGCTATATACAAAAAGAAGAAAAAATCCTCAATCTGATAAAAGATCAGTGACACCAGCAGAAACCACCACTACTACAACCAACATTATACTTAATGATTAAATTCAGAGTAAATTCTCTCCTAAGATCAGAAACATTAACAGCCCTCACTCCCACCACTCTTACAGAATATTGTACTTGAAGTCCTAGCCAGTGCAAGACCACACAAAAGAGAAAAAAAAAAAAAATGAAAGGAAGAAATAAAATTAGTTTTTTTACAGATGACACTATCTACATAGAAAGTCCAGAAGAACTACTATAAAACTTCTAGAACTGAGTGAGTTTAGAAAGTTCATAGGATATTATGTGAAAAATCAGAAAAATATTGTTGTGGTTTTTCTTTATTGACAATGAACAATTGGAAATTTGAATTTTAAAAAATCTTATAATTCATAATACTATAAAAGCCATAAAATACATATAAATCTAATAAGTATCTTCAACATCTGTATATTGAAAATTGTACAATCCATTGATGAAGAAAAACAGAAGAGTCTAATAAATCAGACATAATTTGTAGTCACAAATTGAAAAAATCAATATTATTAAGATTTTAATTTTCCCCAGACTAATCAAAGATTAATGCAATTCAACTGAAATCTCAAAATCTCCTAAGGAAATTTTATAGAAATTAACAGGCTAATTCTAAAATGTATATAAAAAAGCAAAAAAAAATAAAAAAAACTATTATAGCCAAAAAAAGTCGACATAAGACAACAAAAGTGAAAAACTCACACTATTTAATTTCAGTAATGCTTGAAAATCTATACTAATCAAGACAGTGTGGTATATGCTAAGGGAATGCAGCATATGTTCCACAGGTCAAGTTCTGCTCATAGTCTCTATTTGTATGAACTGTGAGCCTATTTTTTACACATTTATTGTTGTTGTTGTTATTGCTTTTTGAGGTGGAGTCTCGCTCTGTCGCCCAGGCTGGAGTGCAGTGGTGCGATCTCAGCTCACTGCAAGCTCCACCTCCTGGGTTTACACCATTCTCCTGCCTCAGCCTCTTGAGTAGCTGGGACTACAGACGCCCGCCACCACGCCCGGCTAATTATTTTGTATTTTTAGTAGAGATGGTGTTTCACCCTGTTAGCCAGGATGGTCTCCACCTCCTGACTTCGTGATCCGCCGGCCTTGGCCTCCCAAAGTGCTGGGATTACAGGCATGAGCCACCCGTATCCGTCCTTTTACAAGTATTTTTTAAAGATTGGGAAAGTAAAATTACAAAGAAAAATATGAGACTTGGAAAGCCTAAAACATGTACTATTCGGCCCTCTACTGAAAAAAAAAAATCTGGTGACTCGTGGTATAGGCATAAGAACAGATATATAGATCATTGGAAATAAAAAAGAGGATCCTGGAATAGATATGTATGTCATTAATTGTTTGCAAACAATGGTGCAAAGCCAATTCAATGCATTAAGCATATTTTTTGTTTTTGTTTTTGTTATTTTTCTGCAAATCCTGCTGGATCAGCTGACTATCCATGTGCGAAAACATGAACCTCAATCAACACTACACAACAGATACGTTATAGAATGAAATTTAAACCCCCAAACTATAAAATTTAAAAAATAAAATATATTAAAAAATTATTGTTATCTTAGTTTAAGTATTACCTTGATAAAATATCAAAAAAATAATTCACAAGAAAAAAATGACAAATTGGATATTGAAAGACATTGTTTAGAGATTAGGGAGGCCAAACGCAACATGGGAGAAAATATTCGCAAATCATATATCTGATAAAAGATGTATCTATTGAATACCTTAAAAATGATCAAAAGTAAATTATAATAGCAACTAACTAGAAATAAATGGACAATAGATTGAACAGGTAGTTTATCAAAGAGCAAGTGCACATGAGACATTAGTCCAAACATAAAAAAGCTCAACATCATTAGTCATTTGGGAAATACAAAATGAAACCAAATGAGTTTACTTTATATGCCATTTAGAATGCTTAAGCATTAAAATCTGACAATACCAAATGCTAGTGAAAATGCAGTATGACTGGAACACGTTTTGCTGGTGTGAATGCAAAGTTGTGGGCATTTTGGAGAACACTTCAATGGAAGTTACTTAGCAGTCACTGTTGCTAAATCATCAGCAATCACAGAATTAAGTCTTTTACATCCCTACTATTACATCAGGATAGATAGTAAGGTAGGTAGGTAGGTAGGCAGGTAGGTAGGTAGAGAGAGAGAGAGAGAGAGATCTTTTGATGTTTGCATAAACAAGTATAACCTTATTATGATCTAAAATCGTTTTATATATAAATAGTCAAGAAAATGTCTATGCAGGTTGATATGAAAATCATTTTTCATATATAAATACTATGTTTAAACTGATTATCTGTTAGATTTACATTTGTGCTTCATTTTGTGAGATTCAAAGAAGCCTTAGTATTTTATTTAAACATATAAATTGCTAAGCAAGGTTTTTTTCTTAAGAATTGGGTCAGCATAATTATTGTTTGAATTAAAGATGTAATTTAGGCTGTCAGTTAGTGCCAAAATAGGTTTAATAGTTTTTTTGTGTGTGGAAAAATCTCCATTCTCTTCTGAAATCAATACTTTCCAAAAATCGTGAAATAACTTATGTAGTCTCCTCAGAGTTATAAATAATATTGAAATGGTACAACTGGTATATGAAAGAAACTGTAGGGTTGATCTTGTACCACAGTAGCTTCACATTTCAGCTTTTCTGATGTTTGACTTACAGAGAAGAGGTTTGTATTTCTTTTTAAACACAGACTTAGCCTTCTTCTGTGGCCCGTGGAACATTTTATTTTTGAATTCTATTTTGAGTAAAAGACATA
Source organism: Macaca fascicularis (assembly GCF_037993035.2). Classification (NCBI taxonomy): domain Eukaryota; kingdom Metazoa; phylum Chordata; class Mammalia; order Primates; family Cercopithecidae; genus Macaca; species Macaca fascicularis. The sequence continues at coordinate 172,152,005 of NC_088379.1, forward strand.
TACCAGCATATTGGATTTCATGTTTTCAAGGACACGACATTTTTTAAGTCTTGTTTATAGTGTTCTCCAGCAGTTTTGTGAAATGTAGTGTTTCATTTCTGGGTCACTGGTTGAAATGGGGACCATTAATGAAGTAACTATTAAGGCCTACCTTAGAAAAATCCTTTGATCAAACATATTTTGTATTGAATGGAAGAAAGAGGAGGACTGACACAGGTCAGTATCACCCCAGTGAACACTCATTGGTAACATCATCATTCCTCTCATTCTTCCCACTACAGCCAGCAAAGCTTTTGCTGTCTCTTTGTGTCACATACATCATCTACCCAGCTTTTTTATATGAAAGGAACATTTTGTTTAAAATAGATATTTTGTCTCATTTTCTTATGAAATTTAGTTTTATGTTATTCTTTTTGCAGAATGAAAGTATAAACTTCATATAAATAACAGTGTTTGGGAGTAAAGGTTAATGAAGCTATTAAGCATAACAGTAAAAAAAAAGACAAAAAAACATTTATAATGTCAGGTTAATATTATTTTTTAAGTTCTTTGTATTTATATGCTAGGAGAGTGTAAAGAGGAAAATGAAAAAGTAATCGCTAAAGTGTGCACTGACGAGCGATGTTGGCATGAAAAGACTTACTCGATTTTTTCCATATATATTTGGATATTGAGGATGATTTATGTGGGTTATAGATTACTAATGGCTTAGAGGTTAACATTACATCAAGCCAGTTTATTTATTTATTTATTTACTTATTTACTTATTTGTTTATTAGTTATTCTCTCTCTCGCTCTCTCTTTCTCTCTATAAAAGCAAATGTAGCTTATACCCATCTTATCCAAAGAAATACTTACTTTTGCTTCACATTTACCTTCTGTTCTCATAAAAAACAAATGAGACAAACACTCAGAACCTCTGCTTAATAGTAGGTCATTTCTCTAATAGTCTGGTTATACAAAAGCCTATGGGGGTAGAAAACTATGGTTAAGAGTTACCAGAACATTAGCTCAACTTATTCAAAGATTTTTAAGCCACTAGGAAGAGAAGTTTACTATCCACAGAGCAATAGGAAAGCAATAGTTCCTTAAGAATAGATTCTTCATGACATCATTGATTGTAAAATAAATACAGGAATGAATGGCCCACATGTTTTACTATGTTAAATATGCAGTGAAATTCTAGAGAATATCTTAAACTGTAAACTGACAAAGATTATATTAAAATATATTTTACTCAGTTAAAAATTACAAACTGTTGAAATAAATTTTTATATAAGCTCTTCTCTTTTTGCGAAAGTTTTCTAAAACATATATATAGTTTGTCTAGGATGAGATGCTTTAGGAAAAGGAAAGTCTACTTACTTCAACAATTGAGAACCTTAGTTTAGTAAAGTGCTTTATATATTAATTTAAGAAAAGTCAATCAATGTGATAATTTTTATCACGTATCTCACAATTAGCAGCTAGAACTTATTTAGTAGATCATAATATTTAAAATGCAAATATATTGATGTGAATGCTACAATTAGAAATTGTTTGATTTCAGGTATATATATTGTCCTGAATCTTGTGTTATTGTTTTCATACCATGAGGCTTCATTACTAATTGTTCAGTGTACTTTCTGCTCAAAATAAACATTTGTCAAGCAGAATAAAGTGCACATGGTTAAGGGTAAATATTTGATTGTCTTTTCTTATTTCCTTCAGAAGCTGCCTATAATTTTGTAGTGGAAGTGTACTGTGTAGAGCCTTCTGCTGGTTTCCATTTTCTTCTCTTGGACTTTCTGTTCTTCTTTTCATAAAGATTTTCATAAATATTTTTAAGGTGATGTTCTTGAAAAAAAGAAGGAATAAAAGCGTCTTCTCTCTGATTATGAAGAACTGATCAGTTGAGAGGAATTTTAGAACAATTACTTAAAAAGCATTGGATTTTGCTTTCTGAACTATGATTGAAGTATTATCTTCTTCTAGCTTCACATATTTTAAATTGAAATATGAAAATCATCTCCATTTTATTGAATTTTATTATATTCAATAAAATTCAATCAGAATAATACTGTTAAAATATATAAAAATATATATTATATATATTAAAAATATATATGAATTTATATAAAATATAAAATATATATATAGTTTGGCTAGGTTATAAATTAGAAAATAAGTTACTCAAGGTATAGAAAGAGCTCAATAACATGTCATAAAGCAACAGCTTCACGAGCTTATGAAGTAAAGCTACAGATAAGCAGCAATATGTAGAAAGGACACAAAGGAATACATGTGCCCTTAACTATACTTTTCTCCCCTTCGTTTCAAAGCAGAAATACAAGAAAGAATACCTGAAGTTTACAATTCAGAATGTTTTCTATCTATCTGATATTATAATATTATCCTTTCTCAAAAAACAATTGTATATTTTCTTTTGAACCCTAGCTTCCCAATTATATTTAACAAAAATAACAGCAAATATATATTTTCATAGATGGGCCTCCCTGAGGATCCCTGAATAGATCCAGGAACATAATCTGCCTTACTCAGTCTCTGGATCATTGCAGTTAAACAATTGTATAAAAAGGGTGCATGCCTCTATTAACCCGGCACTCTGTGTTTTTTGAAATTACATTTTACTGTTTAAAATGTTGTAAAGCCAATGTTCAATAACACTGCCTCTAGAATACCAGAAATGAGCACTTTCAGTGAATCTTCAATTACGTTGAAAAGGTCCCAGATTTTTTCATGCCAACTAAGTATATCCTTTCAAATCTTAACCACTGTAATTGACACATCAGGCTCTCATATACTCACTGTTATTAACCAATAGCTTATTTTAGGAAGATAGTATTTGTACTCAGTGTCAACTCACTATTTATAAATCAGAATGTTTAATGCCCACTAAATGGAAATTCCTTGAGGACAAGAAACATATTTCCTTTTTTTCTTTCTTTCCTTTTTTCCTTTCCCTTTCTGTTCACATAGACTAGGTACTGGATTAATATTGGAAACCAAGAAAAAATAAATCAAAGAATGAATAAGTGAATTCTGTTCCATAACATTTCATCTTACCTAAGCCCAAACAGTTTGATTGCAAGTGTTCCCAGTTTAAACCAATCCTTGTTATAGTAGTGAGAAATTCACAACCTTCTAGCTATACTTATATCACTGTATATTCTTCATGCGCACACTGAGGGATTATTATAAATCAGTTATCCCTTGAACAATTGCTTTCTGTATAGCGAGCCTTCAGTATCTAAAACAAAAACAAAACAAAAGCTGTGCTTGCCTGCTTGACTAAAATTAATTAAATGTACTTGCCTTATTCACCAAAATGTTCATTGAGATTTGTGTTCACAATGGTTGGGAGGCAAGGTAGAGGCTGCATTTGAGATTCCTTATTTGATTTTCTCTTTTCTACTCTCCTATGTTGTCTTACTCTGTGTTCATACCCCTTGTTTTCATGATGGATGATTCAGGGAGAGCTAGATATCAAACAGATAACATTCATTGCTATGAAACTTTTTGCATTACTCATAGCATTCATCATTTTTTGTTTATATGTTATTAAGTTATTTACTTCCTGGCATTAATATTTAAAAAGGAATTTGCTAGGATGTATTATTACTGCTAGTCACTGTTATCTATGCAAACAGCTGCTACAGCTTGATGGGGAAAGAAAATACAAAGGTTATCTATCATGACCTTGCTATACACATACAGGTGGTTTACTTCATCATTGTCACTCCTGAGGGTGACTACTGTGACAGAAACTGCTTACCTAAGGGATTTTCTAACATCATGGCATTTAGAGAATTCTGCACTCCAACTGTATAATGAGAATAGTAGCATTCATAACCTTTTGTAATCCTAAAAAGAATATCAAGGAACCAAAAACATCCACAAAGGAAGAAGAGCTTCTAAAAATAAGAAATGAAAACTAAAGAAAAATCTACAGTAGCAGCTCACTGAGCACTACCTTGAGTAAAAACAAAATACAAAATCTAAAACTATAAAATAATTGAATGACAACATATTTTTTATATTTACCGTACCAAGCAGTTTTTTTTTAAAAAATCAGGAAAATATCTAGGAATAAAGCTAACACAATGTAATATATAAGATAGTTTATTTAAATAAATTTAAACTTTACTGTTTATTTAAAGAAATTAAATAATATCTTAAGAAATGTAGTAATATGTTAATAGAAAGGTTCAGTATTGTAAAATTATCAATTCTATAGAGTCAATGTAATTTCAATCAGAATATCAGTGGGAATGTGAGTGTGTTTGTTTATGTATATGAAAATTGATAAGCTAGTTCTAACATTTATACAAAAATGCAAATGTCCAGGAAACATCAAGGCATTCTTGAAGAATAAAATTGAAAGATTAATATTGCCATCTATCAAAGCAATAATAATTAAACAACATGGTCTTGGCACAAAGATAAAAAATAGATCAGTAAAACAAAACAGATTTGAAAAGGAGTTCTACGTATATACAGACACCAGATGATTGATAAAGGTGACACCACAGCACAATATATAAAATAAACTCTTTTCACAAATGACTATTTTTTTGAGGTATTCATATTTTTAAAAACAATATTGACTGTTTCCACACACCATTCAGAAAACAAGTTATGCGTTAATTGCTGGTCTAAACATAAAAGGTAAATGATAAAGTCCATAGAAGACATTATGGGAAGACAATTTCATGACCTGGAGTATATTTTTTAACAGAATATAAAACAATGCAAACCATAAAGAAAGAAAAATGTTTTAATTAACTTACATTATTGTGAAGAAAGTCTGTTCAAAAGACACAAGAAAATAAATGAAATGAAAACCACAGAATGGGTGAAGATACTTGCAATACATATATCTGGTAACAGACTCATACTTAGAATATATAAAGAAGTAACACAAATCTTAGGTAAAAAGAAAAACCTGTAGAAAAATAGGCCAATGATTTATATAGACATTTTATAAAATGGAATATGTAACCGTTAAGTAAATATATTTAAAATACTAATTTTTTTTTGTTTTTTATTTTTTTCTCAGAAATGCCAATTCTGAATAAAATACTCACATTTATTTGTCATCAGGGATCCATAAATTAAAATCACCACCAGAAATAACTAAAATATGAGCCTCTGACAATTTCAGGTGTTGGTGAGAGTATGGAGCAACTGGAACTCTCTAATAATGCTAGTGGGAATATAAATGGTACAACCACTTTGGAAAGTTGCCACTATCTGCTAAAACCAAGCATATGCATAATTTTGACCAAATAACTCCTCAAGTTAGAAAGTACATACTCAATAGATGTGCATTGTGTATACACAAACACCCCCCACACACACACACCACTCACTAAATGCCATGTATCAGAATATTAATAGTACCATAATTAGTAACACAAAGTATAGAAGCTTTCCAAATGTCTATCAAATGTCCATCAAGAGTAGATTGGATACACAAATTTTGGTATACTCAGAAAGTAAACTATTATATGTAATAAGAATAAAGATGCTTCAACTATACAAAATATATAAATATTATAAATCTGAGCAAGAGGAAGACATTAAAGAATAAATACTGTATTAGTTCATGTATATAACATGCAAAAGCAGGCTGTTAGAAATGGGAACAGATCAATTATCACCTCAGGAGAGGAGTTTTTAAACCAATTCAAGGGATTCTTATGTGGTGATGAAGATACTAGATTTCTGAATCTTGGTGCTGGTTATACATATTAGTTTATTCATTATAAATTCATCAAACTATATATGCATGAATTTATACTCTTTTCATGTATGTATGTTACACATCAAAATTTTTTGTTTTTTTTTTTCCCCAAGATGGCAGATCGAAGGCTTTGTTTTCATGCCTCACCCACTTAGAAAGAGCAAAATAGTGAATAGAGATTCATACTGTGAACTTTTATCCAAGAAGGAACCCAGGAGCTTGATAAAAAAAAAAAAATATGGTAGAAACTTTATATACTTTTAAAGGAGCTGAAGGCAACAGCCTAGGCTGCGGCCCTGCCAAAAAACTGTTACTCTTCAGCATGTGGAAAAGAAGAGAGACTTTCTCTGTGGTGTACCTTTCCACTGAGAAGCTGGGCAATACAGGCCTCAGGGAGTCTCCTGGACACTACCCAGTTCTGGATCTGACTTGGTGCATGGTGGGGAGTCTGTGAGAAGAAGCAGCATTGGAAGTGCTTTGTGTGCACTTCCAGTCCCTAGTCCTCGGACAAGGCAGCTATTCCTAGTTTTCAAAGGGGACCTCACGGAAATCTACTGCCTAAGTTGACTACCTTCTGACCCCCACTGAGACTGCTGCTTGTGCCTACTCTTAGGAAGACTGAACTTAGGCTTACCTAACCCAGTTGTCACTGGCTTCCAGGAAACCTACCTTGGTGGCAGAACACTGAAGAGGGACCCTTGGGAGTTTCATTACCCTGCTCATTGCCTGAGACATTTGAGTACCTGTTTAACAAGGGCCAAGCATAAATCCCACTGCCACCATTGCATCTGGCTCCTGCAAGTGTCACCTACTGGCCAGGAGGACAACCTGTACAGACCATTAGAACATCAGATGACACAATTATGCAGTGTTCAGGAAGGTGAAAAGTTTTGTGCGACCTCAGCTACCACCATTGGCCACACCATCCCAGCTAGTCAGGAGGCTTAACCATGTTCACCCACTTAGTTCATTACTACTATGGCTGGCATATGAAACAGCCATGACACTAACGCTATTTAATCCAAGGAAATCTCACACAGTCTATGCTACTGCCCTGCCACCTTCGTCAGGGATGATGCTTCTGCCTGTCATTAGGGATCTGAGAGTGGACCAGCCTAGTACAGCTCTTCCTAATTTCACCCCTCTCTGAGGATGAGAGAGAAGGCCAGGCCACTATGCCTTCCAGAGAACAGTTCATGAACTGAGGTATGGGAAAGTTTCTGCAAATAAAGATCAAACATATATCCTACGGCTATGGCTGCAGCCAACTCTTACATACAAGCGTCATCTATTGGCCTAGAGGTTGAACCGAGTAACACAGTAAAAAATATGCTGACATAAGTGCACAGAACTGGGAATGAGATAAGCTTCTTGAGACTTCCACCTCCCCATCTCTGCAGGAAGCTGAGAGTCTACTCACACACTGATTACACTGGTACTACAACCATCAGTTGACAAGACCACCACAGGAGGGCTGTCTATAAGCAAGGAGTTCATACAGAGCCCTGGCCCCTTGAAAGGACCCAGAAGCAAAGTCGAATGACACTACTCAACATACAATGCAGTCATACCCTTAAGGAGGAAAAAATGTCTCATGTAAACAAAAGTAAATTCAAAAACCAGAAGTGAAAATTTCTTCAGATGAGAAGGAACCACCATAACAATTCTGGCAGTATTAAAAAACAGGGTGTAATGACACTCTCAAAGGATCACACTAGCTCTCTAGCAATGGATCCTAACCAAAATGAAAATTTGGAAATGCCAGATAAATAATTCAAAATATACATTGTAATGAAGTTCAAAGAGATACAAGGAAAATCCGAAAACCAATACAAAAAAAAAGAAAGAAAAGAAATTCAAAATATGAATGTGAAATTTGTCAAAGAGATAGATACTTTAAAGAAAAAGCAAACAGAATTTCTGAAAATAAAAAAATGTTAAAGGAATTACAAAATATAGTTAAACTTAAACAATATAGTAGACTAAAAAGAAAGAATCTGAGAACTGTAAGACAGAACTTTTGAATTAATCAGACAGAAAGTGAATTTAAAAATAATTTTAAAAAATAATTGAAAAATGAGCAAAGTCTACAAGAAACAGGGGACTCTGTGAAATGTCTGAATCTATGAATTATAGGTATTCCCAAAGAGAAAAAAATCCAAAAAGTTTAAATTTTTTTTTGAGAAAATAATTTAGAGAAACCTCTCTAGTTTAGCAAGAGAACTAAACATCCAGATACTAGCATCTCAACAAACTCCAGAGAAATACATTGCAAGAAGGAGCTCACTGTGACACACAGTCATCACACTAACGTCAACATGAAGAAGAAAATCCTAAAATAAGCAAAAGCATGACATCTGGTGATCTATAAAGGACCAGCAGACTTCTCAACAGAGACCTATAATCCAATTAACAGCAGACTTCTCAACAGAAACCTTATAAGCCAGAAGAAATTGGAATTACATTTTCAATACAGAATTGAAAGGTATTTAAGGACAAAAACTGTTCAGTCCTAAACTTTGTATCTTACCAGAACAAGCTTCATAAAGAAAGGAAAAATAAAGTATTTCCCAGATAGGCAGACACTGGGAGAATTTTTCACTACTAGACCTGCCATACCAGAAATGCTCAAGGGAGTACTAAACATAGAAAGGAAAGATTGATATTCTCCATCATGAAAACACACAAAAGTATACAAGTCATGGGTGTTATAATTCTCAAATGAGATTGCAAAGCAACTAGATAAAAATTAATACTATGACAGGACAAAAGCCTCACATATCAATCTCGAACGTAAATGGGTTAAATGCTCTACTTAAAGATATAGACTGGTGAAATAAATTAAAAACACATACACACACACACACACACACACAACTCAACAATATGTTGTTTACAGAAAACAACATATTGCCCTGGCTGGGCACAGGGCTCATGCCTGCAATCTCAGCAGTATGAGAGGCCGAAGGGGGGTGGATCACCTGAGGTTAGGTCACCTGAGACAAGCATTGCCACCATGGAGAAACCCCGTTTCTACTAAAAATACAAAAATTAGCTGGATGTAGTGGCTGGATGTAATCCCAGCTACTTGGGAGGCTGAGGCAGGAGAATTACTTGAACCCTGGAGGCAGTGGTTACAGAAAAACAAAAACAAAAACAAACAAAAAAAACAAACCAAAACACCAGCCCAACTGGTAAAGACCCTTGTAGACTCAGAATAAAGAGGTAGAAAAAGATATTTCACCTAAATGGAAACAAAAGTGAGCAGGAATAGCTATAGTTATATCAAATAAAACAAACTTTAAATCAACAACAGTTAAAAAAAGGCAATGAAGGTCATTATATAATAATAAAAAGATTATTTCAACAAGAAGACATAATCCTAAATATATATGAACCCAACACTAGAGCACCCAGCTTCATAAAATAAATGCTATTAGACCTAAGAAAATGGACAGATAGTTATACAATACTGTGGAGGACTTCAACACCCATTGAAAGCACAAAACAGATCATCAGAAGAGAAAATCAACATAGAAACACTGCAAATAAAATGAACATTAAACCAAATTAGTATAACTGACATTTAAAGAACATTCTACCAAACAACTGTGGAATATATATTCTTATAAGCACATATAACATTTTCTAAGATAGGCCATAGGTTTTGTTCCAAAACAAGTGTCATTAAATGTAAAACCAACAAAAGCATATCAACTGTCTTCTCAGGCTATTATTGAATAAAAGTAGAAATCAATTCCAAGACAAACTCTTAAATGACTACAAATACATGGAAATTAAACAACTTGCTTCTGAACAATCTTTGTGTCAATGACAAAATTAGTACAGAAATTTAAAAAGGTTTTGAAACAAATGAAAATGGAGACACAACATAACAAAACCTCTGGGATACAGTAAAAATAGTGCTAAGAGGGAATTTTATAGTGTTTAATACCTACATCAAAAAAATCACAAATTAAACCCAATGTCACACCTTGAGGAACTAGAAAAACAAGAACAAACCAAACCCAAAGATAGCAGAGAAAATAAATAATAAAGTTCAGGCAGGGCTAAGTTAAATTGAAACAAAAAATCCCCAAAGAATCAATGAAATGAAAAATTCATTCTTTGAAAAGATAAAAAAGGATAGACCACTTGCTAGACACCCGAGAAAAGAAGAGAGAAAATTCAAACAAGCACAATTCCAAATGAAAAAGGAGACATTACAATTGATACCACAGAAATACAGAAGATTATCAGAGACTACTGTGAACATCTCTATGCTCACAAACTAGAAAACTTAGGGAAAGTGGATACATTCCTGGAAACATACAACCTTCCAAGATTGAACCAGGAAGAAATAGAATTATGAAAAGTCCAATAATGACTGGTGAAATTGAATCAGCAATAAGAAAATCTCTCAACAAAAACAAAATCCAAGATGAGATGGATTTAGGGCCAAATTCTGCCAAATATAAAGAAGAACTTATACCAGATCTATAAAAACTATTTCCAAACATCTAGGATGAGGGAATTTTCATAACTCATCATATGAAGCCAGTGTCATGCTGACAACAAAGCCAGGCAAGAATGCAACAACAGAAAAAAGAAAACTATAGATCAATATTCAATAAAGTACTAGCAAACTAAATCCAACAGCTCATAACAGAGATAATATACCATAATCAATTGTGCTTTATTCCAAGAATGCAATTCCAGAAGTGTTCAACATATGCAATCAACAAATGCATTTCACCACATAAACAGAATTAAAATTAAAAGAAAAATATAATCATCTCAATACATGCGGAAAAGGCATTTACTGCCATTCAACACCCCTTCATGATAAAAACTCTCAACAAGTTAGGCATAGAAAAATCATACCTCAAAATAATAAGAGACGTAAGTAAGAAACACAACTAATGTCATACTGAAGAGGGAAAAGCTAAAAGCATTTCCCCTAAGAACTGGAACAAGACAAGGATGCCCTCTCTCATCAGTCCTATGTAACATAGTATTGGAAATCTTAGCCAGAGCAATAGGCAAGGTAAAAAGAAGAAGATACAGCCACATTGGAAATGAGAAGTCAAGTTATTTCTGTTGGCTGATAATATTAACTCATACCTAAAAAATCTCAAGACTTCTCTGAAAGACTCCTAAATTTGATGAATGAATTCAGCAATGTTTCAGAATACAAAATACATGTACAAAATCAGTAGCATTTTTATAGACCAATAATAATCAAGCTGAGAACCAAATCAAGAAGTAACCACTATTTATCACATTCACTACACAAAATGAAATACCCAGAAATACATTTAATCAAGGAGGTGAATGATTTCTACAAGGAAAACTACAAAATACTGATGAAACAAATTATAGATGACACAAACAAATGAAAAAACATCCCAAGCTCATGGATTGAAAGAAACAATATCATTAAAATGAACACACTGTTCAAAGCAATCTAGACATTTAATGCAAATCCTATCAAAATACCAATGTCAATTTTCACAGAATTAGAGAAAACAATCCCAACATTTATATGAAACCAAAAAAGTTCAAATAACCAAAGCAATACTAAGAAAAAGGAACAAAGCTGGAAATGCTACATTATCAGACTTCAAATGATATTACAAGGCAATGGTAAGCAAAGCAGTATCTCACTGGTATAAAAATACACATACAGATCAATGGAACAGAAGAGAGAATCCAGAAATAAAGCCATATATCTACGACCAATTGACTGTTGAAAAAGTTGACAAAAACATACACTCTGGAAAGGACAAACTGTTCTATAAATGATGCTCGAAGAACTGGATAGCCATATGCAGAAGAATGAAACTGGGCCAATATCGCCTACCATATACAAAATTAACTCAAGATGGGTTAAAGACAAATATAAGACCTGAGATTATAAAATCTTTCATAGAAAAATCTATAAAAATTATTTATAGGAAAAACGCTTCTTTACATTGGCCTAGACAAAACATTGATAACTAAAACTTCAAATGTAAATGCAACAATTTAAAAAATGAACAAATCAGGCCTGGCATGGTAGCTCATGCCTATAATCCCAACACTTTGGGAGGCTGAAGTAGGCAGATCTCTTGAGGCCAGGATACTAAGACCAGCCTGGCCAACACGGCAAAACTCTGTCTCCTCTAAAAAAATACAAAATTAGCCAGGCGTGGTGGCCTGAACCTGTAATCCCAGCTACTCGGGAGGCTGAGGCAGGAGAATCGCTTGAACCAGGGAGGCAGAGGTTGCAGTGGGCCAAGATGTTGTCACTGCACTCCAGTCTGGACAACAGAGTGAGACTCTATCTCAAAAACAAAACAAAACAACCCCCAAAACCAAAAATGGACAAATGGACTCAAACTAAAAATCTTCTGCATGACAAAAGAAATAACAGAGTGAACAGACAACCTACAGAATGGAAGAAAATATTTGTAAAATATGCATCTGACAAAGGACAAATATCCAGAATCTACAAGGACCTCAAAAAACTCAACAAGAGAAAAACAAATAATCCCATTAAAAAGTGGTCAAGGGATATGAACTCACAGTTTCCAAAAGAAGGCATACAAATGGCCGATGAGCATTGAAAAATGTTCAACATTGCTTATCACTAGAGAAATGCAAAATAAAACCACAAGAATATAGCATCTTAGACCAGTTAGAATAGCTATTACTAAAAAGCTAAAAATAATACAGGTTGCCACAAATGTGGCAGAAAGGGTACACTTACTGCTGGGAACATAAATTGGTACAACATGTATGGAAAACAGCATGGAGATTTCTAAAGGAGTTAAATGTAGAACTACAGTTCAATGCAGCAATCCCACTACTGAGTGTCTACCCAAAAGAAATAATTGTATCAAAAAGATACTTTCATGTATATGTTTATTGCAGCACTATTTGCAGTAACAAACATATGAAATCAACCTAAGTCCCCATCAACAGATGATTGAATAAATACAATGTTTTATATATACATAAAACACATTATTATATATAACATTATATGTAATACAATATATAACATTACATATTACATATAACATTATACATATCATATTATATAACATCATATATAATATAATATATAACATATATAATATATAGCATTATATAGAATAATATAATATATAATATAATATGAAATATTGCATGTTAGCACTTATAGGTGGAAACTAAAGGTACATAAAAACATGGAGAGTGGAATAATAAACAACGGAGTCTTGAAAAGGTAGGAAGTTGGGAGAGGGGTGAGGAATGAGAAATTACTGAATTGGTACAACGTATACTATTTGGATGACGGATACACTAAAAACTCAGACTTTACCCTACAGGAAATATCCAAGTATCAGAACTGCACTTGTATTCCCTAAACCTACAGAAACAAATTAAAAATAAAATACAATGAAAGGTAATGTCACTAAAATAAATATTGGGAAAATTTTCCTAAAGCTTATTAACATGTAATTTAAAAAGTACATATGTTGATTCAGAAAAATGCATATTGTATAAAGTGAAACATAGCTACATGAAGTACACTAAGTGGTGACAGAAGTCTGTATGAATTGAAATATTCCTTGGGATATACAGATACTTCTCTAATATGTGAGAGGTGCTACAGACTTGGTGTGTGCAAAAGTGTCATTATGCTTCCTGTTTCACCTGTTGGCCCTTTCCTCTACCCTATTTGTATTAATGATATCATCCCTTCTCCATCCAGCATCGCTGACCTTCTCTTTTTGAATATAATAGTACATTATTGAACTGCCTTCATTTTTAGTCATTTAGTTGCTGAGTTCTGTTAACTATACCTTGTGATGTCTTTAACTACCATTATGCCACTACCACCATTCCTAGTACTATTGTCTTGCCGCACACTATCATTGTAATAGGCTCTTATTTTGTCTTGAGCACTACTGCCAGATTATGTTTTATGAAGCATAGATTAAATCATATCACCTCTCTAAATAAAATAAAGTAGATATTTTTGATTATTACCTTTTATTAGCAAAACTGTAATCAAATTGAACCATTTTCTGTATCTTAAGCAAGTTTCTTACTTTCCCATCTCTCTTTTCTCTGTGCTCGTTTTTTCATCTAGAAGATTATTCATAGCATAACTTATTCATATTTACTAATAACCATTTGACTTAATTTCTATTACTTCATGATTTGTATTTATCAACCAGGATCACTATCACAACTTCATGTTCTTTCCACTCATTTTGTAGCAATTTTCTTCTTTATGACTTACAATTCATTTTGCCTTTTTCTGCTACTTACATATTTATCCCTAATCTTCCTCTAGACTTACATATATTAAAAGATAAGAAAGGATTTCCTATTTTTAAAATGTAAATCTAAATTTCCCTTGTTTGAACTCATACTTCACCAGATATCTCTGATTCTCTGGACTAGATATTTCAAGTTCATTTTGTTTTTCTTTTTTTAAAAAAAAATTAGGTTCAGGGATACATGTGCAGGTTTGTTATAAGGTAAATTGTGTCTCATGGGTGTTGGGTGCACAGATAATTTTGTCACACAGATGATAAGCATGGTACCTGATAGGCAGTTTTCTGATCCTCAGCCTCCTTCCCACCTAAACCCTCAAGTAGGCCCTGGTGTCTGTTGTTTCCTGATTTATATACACACATACTCAATGTTTAGTCCCCACTTACAAGTGAAAACATGCAGTATGTTCCTGTGTTAGTTCACTTGGATCAATAGCCTCCAGCTCCATCCATATTGCTGCTGTTGCAAATAATGTGATCTTGTTCCTTTTCATGGCTGCATAGTATTCCATGGTGTATATGTAACACATTTTCTTTATCCAGTCCACTGTTGATGGGCATTTAAGTTGATTCCCTGTCTTTGCTGTTGTGAATAGTGCTGCAATTAACATATACATGCATGTATCTTTATTGTAGAATGATTTATATTCCTTTGGGTATACACCTAATAATAGGATTGCTGGGTCAAATAGTAGTCGCAAGCTCTTTGAGAGACCACCGAACTGCCTTCCATGATGGCTGAATTAATTTACACTCCTATCAGCAGTGTGTAAGCATTCCCTTTTCTTCACAACCTCACCTGCATCTGCTATTTTTTGACTTTTTAATAATAGTCATTTTGATTGATGTGAGATGGTATCTCATCGTAGTTTTGATTTGCATTTCTCTAATGATTGGTGATGTTGAGCACTTTTAAATATACTTGTTGGCTGTGTAATTTCTTTCTGTTTAATATTTTCACTTGTTACTTGCCTTCTTGTTCCTCAACAATTTTTCAATCTTCTCAGTGTGTTATTTTGTTTACAATAAATGTTTCCAACTGAATGCCATACTTTGACTTTATGTTGAATTGCATTAAGATCTGCTGGGCTGGGCACAATCACTCACACCTGTAATTCCAACACTTTGGGAGGCCAAGGTGGGTGGATCACCTGAGGTCAGGAGTTCGAGACCAGTCTGGCCAAAATGATGAAACACCTGTCTCTGCTAAAAATACAAAAAAATTGACTGGGTGTAGTGGCAGGCGCCTGTAATCCCAGCTACTCAGGAGGTTGAGGCAGGAGAATCACTTGAACCCAGGAGGTAGAGGTTGCAGTGAGCCAAGATCGTGCTATTGCACTCCAGCTTGGGCAACAAGAGCGAAACTCTGTCTTAAAAAAAGAAAAATAAAATAAAAAATAACTGCAGAAATGCTACCTTTGTCATGTGAACCTTACTATTAATAAAATTGTTAACTTTATCATTTTATAAATAGGTTATTTTGATCCCTAAGTAATAATTACAAGATAGTTCTTCATCCATGTGAAGATAATAGACATATATTATCTCTTTCCTTGTTAAATAGATTTTTGTCTAATCTTAAAAAAGAGACCTGTACAAAGATAAACGGTGTCTCTATTCATTGAGCTAATGTCTAGTCTAGCTGTCATGTTCAACCTTACTTCCACTGGTTCCATTATCCAACATATTAGCTATTATTTCAAATTTAATATTGTGGTACACTTGCATTTTATATCTTGATCTAAGTAATTGATTAAACTATAGATTAAGATAGGGCCAGATACAGAGTCCTTGATTTCAGTATTTTTATTGTCACTGGGTAATGTCCTTTTAATAAATCTGTGACTACCAACCTTCAAATATTCATAATAACTGTTTGTTTTTAGGCAAAAACTTACCAGCAAATTTAATATAGTATGTTTATACTAAATTTCTCTATGTTTTTATCCAAAAACCCTAAAGAAAAGGAAAAGTAATTTTCTTTATAGCTTGAATGAATGATATTTAGAATCTAGTTAGACTTTCTTCACTAGCTAACCTTACAAACTATCTAAATAATTTAATAAAAATTAAAACAACATAAATATGTGACTGATATAAATCTTAGCAATTATATCTGGCCTTTACAACTTTTTTCTTTGAAAAAGCATGATACTTGTCTATCTTAACTTTTCTGTCAAAGCTCTCATTTCCATGATTCTTCAAATGCTAATGGTATCTAGACCTGAAGTCACTTTTGCAAACCTTTGCACCTCAGTCTAACTCATCTCGGCTAGGGACCTGATCTATTTGAAGACTTGTGGTGAACTCTTACCAACTACTCCTTAACCATGAGTTGTACGTACAAAACTATTGTTTTATTCTTTCAGGCTGAAGATTATCTTCATAATTAGAAAAATATAGAAGCAAAATAGAAAAGCACATTTTTTTCCTTCTCTACCGTCTGTTAACATATAGATTATCCACTAGACCTATCCATTTCTTAGATTTTTTTTTATGTTTCAAGCAGAACTCGGAAAAAATGTTGTGCTTAGTTCTTAACGTTTCATATTCTAAACTTAATAATTCTGAAAAAATAATTTTATTTTAATATTTTGTATTTTATCTTATTTATAGTGTCTCCATTGTACTTTGTTCTTTCAAAGTATATACGTTCATCAAACAACCCAACTACTTTCTTTAAATACACACACTCACACACACATATTTTTCATTGTGATTTTGTTTATTCAAAATTTAGACACTTTATTGTTCTACAACTTTTTTATTGAACACACTTCCTTTAAAGAAATGTGTAAACATTAAATATTCTTGACATTTTGAAATTTCATTTTTTAATATTTACTTCAATGATCAAATTTATTGTTACAGACTAAAGAAATATGATCAGAATCAAGTTTATGACCTTGTGTGACACCCGGGGATTGGAAGACATGGATGGCCTGTACACTGAATGTCTTCTGAGGAAGAGATTTATTTAATTCCTTACAGCCTCTTTTCCAGGTAATTGGAATATATCAAAGAACATGACAGATAAGTCCCTGCTCTCGTGCAACTTAGATTTAGATGCCCTAAGGCAACCATATGATGAGGGTTTCATAGAGTAGAGTGTTTTAGTATTAACTTATTTCTTTAGAATTTAACAGAGAAGCATCCTTCACAACCAAACAATTTATTAATATTGATCAATTATTATTTTATGCAGTGTATTTCAATGTATGTTCTGGACTACTAATCAAATGACATATGTTTTAATTAAATATAAAAATAACTAGCTTTCCAAATAATATTATAATTCAAGTAAAGGGAGTTTTTTAGAGCCATTTGCTCATATTTAGATCCAGTTGAATAAAATTCCCATGCCACTTAAATCATGCATCACCAAACAAATTTTCATGGAAATGTTGCTAAGAAGTTTAGTTCTCTGGGATGCCTCAAAGGTAATTTAATTATATATGAATTCAAAAGAATAGCAAAGGTAAACATAATTAAGAGAGAAAATATTAACTGCAGATAGTTTTGAGTCAACTATGGGAACATTATTTATAACATGAATAAATATTTGTATAACAACATGCATTGAAGTATTAAATAACTTATACCTATTGTTTTATTCACATAAGTGGTAGATATCATGAGTTACTTATTAATAGTTTTGAATCCGTTTGCTCTTCTTGGGAGACTTCTGTAAACTGAGATACAGAAATTAATAGAGATCAGGCAGAATAAAATATTCTCAAATGACTGAGTATAGGCTTTTATTTTTCAGGTGCTTTTGCAGCACATAAAGCTTTCCAAATTAGGAAATTATGCAAGCATGCACATGTCATGCATCCTTTAACATAAATGTAATCAGAATGATTTGATTTTTATTGAAATATTATTAAAATTTGATTAAAATTATCTGAGGCAATTTATTGCTCTAATAGTTTTAAGATCCTATTTGTTAAAATACACTTCTTCTGAAGAATTAATTTAATTTTCAACTGGATAGTTTAGTTCATTAATTACTTTATCTTCAAAACTGAAGTTCTTTTGTAAACATGGTGATATGATCATGTTCAGAAGCTCAGACTAAATAGTTTGTGGACAATAATTCCTATCATAGTTTATAAACTGAGTTATTACCACATTTACACTTAAAATATTAAACCCAGTGCTTCCTTGCTAATTTTCATAAAACAGAATAAAACTAGTTTGTATTGATCCTTTGTTAATAGTTTTCAATTTTTATGTTTTGTATTTATTAAGTCCTTATAAAGTACTGTAAGCACATTTATAAAACATCGGAGATCTTTTATATTCCTTAGATTAGCCTCAGAAACTTCCACAATCTTACTGAAGAAATATTTGTCATCAGAAGTTACTGTTTTAAACTTTTTTTTTTTTCTGGTAAAATCACATTTAGTATTTCATTTAAGGGGTTTTAGTTTTGTTTTGTTTCTCCTATTGATTGATTTACTAATGTAATGATTTCCAATCACCTGCTGTTATGATAGTGTTATTAAAGTATAAATTAAAAAATATAAATCACAATGTAAACTAGAAATAACAAATTTGTAAAAGACACAGATGTCATAGTGTATATAAAGTGTTTCACTGTTTTTGGAAAGTGAGAGTGATTAATACGTTTTTTTGTTTTCATTTGTATAGCTTTGTATAAATTTCATATTACAATTTTTGTTTAAAAACTATTTAACATTTTGAAACATGTATTTGACATGTCAACGTATTTTACTGGCAATTTAAAAAGTAGGCTATTTCGGGTTTGGACAAGCATTTTTTTTCATAAATTTGTATGTAATTATGCAAACAAGTACACATAGTTTTAAAACATTTGCTAATGCCTTTTAGACAGAACTCTCGATTTATTACAGTTCCTTTTAATTTATAAATGCTTTAAACAAAATATATTACTTTATTCTCCCAAAAGCCTCATGTATATCTTACTGTTGTAGGTTTCACAAAGGTAGGAGAACCTATGATTAATTATCACATAGTAAAACTTTTATTGGGTTTTATTATTCCCACTCAGTCCAATGCTGCTTACTCTATATAACACTGTTCTTCTATATATGAAATTTTAAAAGGTTGGTGAGTGACCACAGTCATGTAATATATTGGAGGATGACATAGAAACCCTAAGTGGCTTGGGTACTATATTTGCTTACTAAATTCAGCTCGGAGCTCTCTGAAATGAATCAATGCAATATAATGTATCATGTCTTTTTTATTATCTAAAATAGGCAGTTAAAAACAAATATCTGTCATAGAGGTGGACTCTCTATATTGCCCAGGCTGGTCTCAAACTCCTGGCTTCAAGTTATCCTCCCTCTGTGGCCTCCAAAAGCACTGGGATTACAGGGGTGAGCCACCGTACATGTGCCCCCCAAGAAAAATTTCTAAACATCAGGAAATATTCCTGATATTAATACATTTCTGATGTTAAATCATACAAATAATTTTTTTATTTTGAGAGATTTTTATAGTAAGATAATTAATAAACATTATTAATAATTTTGATAACAAGTTTGTTAAGAAATGTAAAAATGTACACAAAACTATTTTTAGAGTATCTATACCATAGTATATGCACAATAGATGTATGAAAAGAGTCAGAGATGAAAGTTATAAATGGACTCAACATTTCCTTATCAGCAAGGCTAACATGGCTTTTCATGCTGCTTCTTATTCAATCATCAGGAGCAGAGACTGGAGATGTGATCTTGCTGTGGTGCCGTCTTTTAACAAGTCAGCCACTTGGTTGTTTGATGACATCACACAACCTGTGATGTTGTGGAGGAGTTGATAGTCTTTGCTGGAATTAACACCTATGCTGGATGTGGATTTGTCTTTCCTTACTGCAATGCCACTTTTCTCATCACTACCCAAGTGATCTTACCAAATGACCAATTTATTGCGAGGTATTTCACAAGGGATTTGTTCGAGGCAATTTTGTGAACTCCACTGATCTTCCTAGCTAACGTATTACCCTGATGCAATAAAATAGACCACTGAAATAGATTATGTAAAATTCAGCTAAGAAGCTAATGTTGAGACAATGCCCTGTCAGGGTACACTATCCTTGAGGATATAGCATTTACATTCAAGCAATGATAAGTATTCTGAGCTCACCTGACAGTCAGAATGCAGGTCTGTGAACATGACACTGATGGATTAGTGTCCTAGGAGGAAAGCTGTCATTTTCCCACTAGGGCCCATAGTTGCATTCCCCAGTCTGATGGTCTTGACACTTTTTTTTTCTTTGTTTTTAAATTTTATTTTATTTTAAGTTCCGGGATACATGTGCAGAATGTGCAGGTTTGTTACATAGGTAAACTTGTACCATGGTGGTTTGCTGCAACTATCAACCCATCACCTAGGTATTCAGCCCCACTGCATGCATTCGCTATTTGTCCCTATGCTCTCCCTTCCCCTGTCCTGCCCCCATGACAGGCCCCAGTGTTTGTTGTTCCCCTCCCTGTGTACATGTGTTCTTATTATTCAGCTTCCACTTATGAGTGAGAACATGTGGTGTTTGGTTTTCTGTTCCTGTGTTTGCTGAGGATGATGCCTTCCAGCTTCATCCATGTCCCTGCAGAAGACATTGTCTCATTCCTGTTTATGACTGTATAGTATTCCATGGTGTATATATACCACATTTTTTTAATCCAGTCTATCACTGATGGGCATTTGGGTTGATTCCATGTCTTTGCTATTGTGAATAGTGCTGCAATAAACATATGTGTGCATGTGTCTTTATAATAGAATGATTTATAATACTTTTGATATATATACCCAGTAATGGGATTGCTGGGTCAAATGATATTTCTGGTTCTAGATCCTAGAGGAATCACCATGCTATCTTCCACAATGGTTGAACTTATTTACATTCCACCAACAGTGAAAACCATTTCTATTTCTCCACAACCTCACCAGCATTTTTTGTTTCTTGACTTTTTAATAATCGCCATTCTGACTAGTATGAAATGGTGTCTCTTTGTCATTTTGATTTGCATTTCTCTAATGATCAGTGATGTTGAGCTCTTTTTCATGTTTGTTGACTGCATAAATATCTTCTTTTGAAGAATGTCTGTTCATGTCCTTTGCCCAGTTTTTGACTGAATAGGACTGGCCAGTTATTTTAACAGTCTTTCAGTTCAGGTTTGCTTGATGCTTTCTTATGATTTGATTGAGATTATTGTTTTTGGCATGAATGTTACAAAAGTAAGAATTATCTAAATTCATAATATCTGAGAGCACATGTAATGTTGATGTATCTTGTTGTTTATATTAAACTAAACCATTTGTAGAAGGTGGTGTTTGGTAAAGTTTCCCACCATAAACATTTTCCTTTAGTAACTAGTAAATATCTTTGTGGAGGTACTAAAAGATTATGCAAATATCTTATTTTCCCTTCAGTGTTTATTCACTAATTTTAGCATCCATTATCAAATCTTGACAATGCAGAATTAGTACTGTGCTATTTTAAAGTCACAGTAATAATTGTTGCGTTGCCAAGATTTTCCGATTTCTTGCATTCTTTCTGCATTTATTAGTTTGAATTCTTCTGTAAAGAAAGCTATCTCTTCTCCCATATATATATATTTTTTTCCACTAATTATTTATATTAATATGAATATGAGTTCTTTTAATGTATTATGGTATTATTTATCTTATTGCTCAAATTGTTCCAGTTTTGGGCATTGGGGAATCCTTCAGATTAGCACCCTTAGTCTTTTAACATGACTCACACTTTTTAAAAATAAACTTATAATGTTAGTACAATTTTTAATTTGTAGGAAAATTATGTAGGCAGAATATTTCTTCCCCATTATTAACCTCTTACTTAACTATGGGTAAATGTGTCATAATTAATGAATCAATATTGATACGTTTTGTTATTAACTAAGTATATACTGTGTTAAGGTTTTGCTTAATGTCCTTTGTCTGCCCCAGAGTCCTACTGAGAGGAATGCGTTATATTTAGTAGGTATGTCTCCTTAGGCTCCTGGTGGCTGTGATCCTGTTTTAAGGAGTCCTGGTCAGATTTTTTTTAATGTCCCTTTTTTGGAACCTGTATGATTTTTTTTTTTCTCGTGATTAAGACTGTGTTTAGAAGTTTTGGGAGGAAGACCACAGAGGTAAAGTGCCATCTTACCATATCAAGGGTACCAACTATCAATGTGACTTTTCATTGTTGATGTTAACCTTGATCACTTGGCTGATTGTGTTTGTCTGATTTTCCCATGCTAAAGTCACTCTTCCTTCACCTGCCTTTCCAAATTGTACTTTTAGGTGACAATTTAATGTAAACAATCCACACTTAAAGAGTTGGGAGTTATATTCCACCTTCCTGAGAGACGATCATCTACATAAGTTACTCGGAATGCACAGATGTTTCATGTCTTCCTTTATTCAATCATTCACTTTCATCAGTAAAGAGTAAGAGATTCTTGATTATTTATTTTATATTTTGCTTTATAATCTAATACTACTTTATTTTATTGCTCAGGTTATTCCTGCTTTGGCCAGTGGCAGTTCTTTCAGTTGACTCCTCTATGCCTCTGACATACTCCCGTCACTGTGTGTTTGAGCACTTCCTTGCTTTCTGACACTCCAAGATGTTTCACATGCATTATCTTCTACATTTCTTGCCCAGTTCTAGAATGAGCTGTTTCTCCAGAGCGCCCACCAAATGCATCTCTCTTGCCTGTGTCCTTCACAAGTTTCTCCAGCGGTACAGCTTTCCAGTTCCCCGTTATGCGAGACTGGAAGGCTGCAGGGTCTTGGAGTCAGAGAAATGTTCTTTCCTCAGGTGGGCTAAGGCTGTGGTAGAACATCTTTGCCTGCGGAGTAAGTCTTTGTTGTAAAGAATGTTCAGGAGTATCTCACAGGGGTTCTTCTTTCCCTGCCTTTGTGAGAGCCACACGGGGATCTTTCCTGCTTTTCACTATAAGAACCTGGCACGGTTTCTGGAGGTAAAACCTATAAAATCGGGTTCTCCAACACTGTAGATCCCAGTAATTTCTCATTCTCATACCAGTCCACACTCAGCTTCTAACAATGCGGGTGTTTCTCCCTGTTTACTGCTCTGGCAGCATCTGCACCAGGTAAGCAGGTCTCAGATGTGACGACGGGTTTGCCTGTCTCCAGATTTCAGATTGGTTGTTTGCGCTACAACCTCCGTTCTCTGATTGATCCACACCATTGATTTTTCATTGGCTAAGGTTTTCCTTATTGCAAGAACAAAAGTGATGACTTCAAAGCTGTTTAAATGCTGGCCCCAATCCAAGGGTACTGACTCACATTTGGGCACTCTTTACTTTTTGCCTTTGCAAATGTGGTTGCATCCATATTGTAAATTTTTATGTTGGTTATTTTAATTTTCAACTTTACAGTTTTTATTTCAGACTTTGTAAATAGGTGCTGTTAATCTATTTACATTCCTTGTTTGTTAAGTCATTGTGATCATTTATTTCTAAGTTATCATACATACTTCAATTCTATGAAGATATATATAATAGTTGAATAAAATGTTTCCTGTTAGACCTAGCTTAACCCAATTTGCATCAGTTTGTACTGATAGTATTTTATCCTGATTATTGGTCATATTTATTTGAATGTCTCTAGGATTTTTTGTTTTTGGAAAATGCACATTTTTATGTTTTATAGTACATATTTTAGTAATACCTGATCCTGATTGTTTTACCCCACCTCTTAGCTGAATCTGTCTTAGTGTGAGCAGCCACTGTGATTCTCCATAGTTTTGCTAAATCTTATTTTTATTTTCTAGCCTGACTGAAATCTCCTGTGTCGCTGCAAAGCTTAGTGGTCAGCTAATATTTTGGGAAGAGGTTATACTCAGATACCTCAATTCTATAAAGCATATACACTTTGCTGGTATATTTATGTGTAGTTTGGAGAGTGCATTCAAAGTTCAGCCAGTTTTTAAGTCTGCCTCAACTTATACTTTCATCCAGGCCTTCATAGTTCCTCTCTTTGGATGCATTAAGTTTTCTAGTGAGAAAGAGCTATTGGGCAGCTTATCTTAGCCCTTCTATGGCTCTCTTATCTTAGTCCTTCTATGGTTCACTGATTTCCAGGATCTCTGTGAAAATTTTGACTGGACCACTGTTTGCCTCTTCACACCAGCAGGGTGGTGTGTTTGCCACATTCCTTTCCTATTGCATGTGCTTCTTGCTTAAAAATTACATCAGCCATTCATTTTGCCCTGTCTCCAGAATCAAGTCTGCATTGCAGCTCAGAAGATGCTGGTTTTCCTCCTAAGTCCTGCCCTAACACAACACCCACTGTGAATGAGCTGTAATGACTAAAATGGTGGCAGCCACGAGCAAAAAGGCCTGCTGCCTTCTTCTCTTTATCCCCAAAACTTTTATCAATTTTTCATGAATAAATGCTACTCCATGACTTACTTCATCTTTCATCAATTTCTAGAACCCTGAGGAAATGTTGTTTTTGAGAATTTTCTTCCATTTATTCAATGTCGTGCTTGGTATTTGGAGACAGAATTCTCAGTCTCTTCATACGTTTCTACACGTTGCAATAACCTGAAGTTACCACCTAGTTATCTGTTTATGGGGATTAAGTCTGACTGCAAACCCTAAATATCAGGATAGAAATGGTAGACTGCTGCCTTCTTTGCAGGGTATTCTATCTGGGCATTGATTTTTTTTTTTTTTTTTTTTTTCCTAACTAGTCAGATTCCTCAAGAAGGCCCATGCAATTTCCTCTGGAGAGTGAACTAGAAGAAGGTAACTTTGATGATTTCACATCCAGAATATAATGTGTAAATACTCTTCCTATCTTTAATTTGGCATTCTTTAGCTCACATATGACTATTGCTTTCTAGTTTACAGGTACAAACTTGGACATTTTTTAGCAAAATTGGGAATGACATAGATTTTAAAAAATTCTAAATGTATGCAGATGTTGAAAGCACTAAAAGAACAGATATTATCTACTGAGGTCTAAAAAATATGCTGGATGATAACACGCCACTGTGTAATGTGAAATTCCTCAAAGATAAATAAATCTGATGTTATATTATTATTAAATTTATGTTACTACATGAAGTCAACTAAAATACATTATATAATATGTAAAAATTCAGATGATAAGCTTTCTGTAGAATTACACTAAATAAATTTTGAAGATAATCTTCAGCCAACTTAAAACTGAATAAAGGATAAGAAATTTAAGATAGGGATATTATTGAACAACCGTTTTGTGAAGCTTCTTATACTCAAGCCTCAAATTAAGAAAGTTATGTAAAAACAGCACTTTGGGAAGCTGAAGTGGGCGGATCACCTGAGGTCAACAGTTCCAGACCAGCCTGGCCAACATGGTGAAACACCATCTCTACTAAAAATACACACACACACACACACACACACACACACGAAAGAAAAGAAAGAAAGGAGAAAAAAAAAAGAAAGAAAAAAAAAAAGGAAAAAAAAAAATTAGCCAGGCATGGTGGTAAGTACCTGTAAACCCAGTTACTTGGGAACTTGGGATGCTGAGGTACAAGAATCGCTTGAACCGGGGAGGCAGAGGTTGCAGTGAGCCGAGATCGCGCCATTGCACTCCAGCCTGCGGGACAAGAGCGAAACTCTGTCTAAAAAAAAAAAAAAAAAAAAAGTAAACTGGGCACGGAGGCCCACAGCTGTAATCTTGGCACTTTGGGAGGCCGAGGCAGGCAGATTACCTGAGGTTAGGAGTTCAAGACCAGCCTGGCCAACATAGTGAAACCCCGTCTCTACTCAAAATACAAAAAATGATCTGGTTGTGGTGGCTCACGCCTATAATCCCAGCTACTCAGGAGACTGAGGCAGGAGAATCACTCAAGTCTGGGAGATGGAGGTTGCAGTGAGCCAAGATCGCGCCACTGCGCTTCTGCCTGGGCTACGGAGTCTGACATCATTAAAAAAAAAAAAAAAACCTAATTGCATGATCTGTGGCCAGACGTCTTGGCCAAGCCATTCTGTAACCCTGTTTCTTCATTTCCTGGTATCATGACATCAGCTGCATTAACTTTGTTTCACATTTCATAGGGAATCTTTGCCAGATTTACTGTCATAAAATAGTTTCAGGTTCTCTTCTACTTATTACTCGCAAACATTGCTAAAATAGTTATACATTTAGAGCACCCTGCTGGGAAAAATAACAAAGTATCTCTGACAAAACCAGAAAGCAGCAGAATGACACCATGAAGTAAAGGTAAGTAACTATGCTCTAGAGTAGGAGCATTTCAAACCCTGGTTTCACATTCTGGCCTGACACTTACTGTCAGGGTCCCTTAGATTCTGTGATGTTTCTCATGTTCTATCTTTATAAATGAATGCAGGACCTAGTATAATAGGCATTCAAAAGTTAATGCATGAAAAAATGGAGATTATGTAACTACTTTATGCCTTTCTATCTTCACTCGAAGACAAAAAATGAAATATATTTATATTATTTTATATAATAAGTTATTACTAAACTGAGACACACACACACAAGAACTGTCAATGTCCAGACTGGAGTATGTCTTCATTAAATGTTAGATGCTATCTTTTGTTTAAGTGTTTGCACTGCTATTAAAAAACCTAAGAAATTATTTTCTCCAGCATTAAAATTCACATCAATATGTCTTTTAAATTTAGAAGTACTATGAAACAGTTACCTGAAGCTGCTTTTAATATACCTCTTTCCTTTAATCATGCTTTATCTTGCACCCATGCCTGTTTCTTTCAATAAATTGTGCTTATAAAGGTACATATAGTGTATGATATCAATAAAATAATATGCACAGAAAAATTATAATGACATGCAGAAAAAGGTTAACAATAGTTGTGTGGAAGGGGATTCTGGGTGTTTTCATTAAAAATTATTGCATTGAAATTTTTCAAAATGTTTGTGATGATTAATTGTTACTTTTATAATCAGCAGCAACTACTTATAAAGTAGTAATACAGAATTGTTTGTACACTATAAGGAAATGTAAAAATATGTAAAGCAAATACACCAAATATTAACAATTTGAAACATGAATTAAAGACTTACAGATAATTTTGCTTCTAACATTCTGCAATGTCTAGTATGATTTGATATTTCCTTCATAATAAAAAAATGTATCTTTAAAAAGAAACATGTAGGAATTTTATATAAAGTGATTAGGTAAGTGAGAGGATTTCAGATGGACAGAATGGTATGATAGTTTGTTATATTTAGACAAAGAGGAATTTGCAGGTAGAAAAAAGTAAGAAAGGTGAGGTTGTGGAAAGCAGGAATGGATTGTTTTGTGAAATATCTTTGAGACCACTAAAGGTAGCTGAGGAAACACATTAAGAGTCTTCTTCTTATATTCATATTGGCATAGATAAATTTAATGGGAGTAAATGGGTTGAGATGGGTCAGTTTCCTGGATTGTCTTTGTGTTTGCGGTTATTACAGACAAGTTTAGGATAATGTATTGTCAGTATTGGTCTTGGGGAAGGCATTTTTAAAAAGTGATCATTGAAAGGCCAGAATACACAGGGCACAGTGGCTTATGTCTGCAATCCCAGCACTTTCAGAGGCCGAGGTGGGTGGATCATTTGAGGTTTAGGAGTTTGAGACCAGCCTGACCAACATGGTGAAACCCCATCTCTACCAAAAAATACAAAAATTAGCTGGGCGCGGTGGCACATGCCTGTAGTTCTAGCTAATCTGGAGATTGAGGTGGGAGAATCTCTTGAACCCGGGAGGAGGAGGTTGTAGTGAGCCGAGACTGTGCCACTGCACTCCAGCCTGGGTGACAGATTGAGATCCTTTCTAAAAACAAACAAACAAACAAACAAACAAAAACAGCTAGCATCCAAGATCTATACAATTTACAAAAACATAGAACATTTTTTGAGACTTAAAATACATACATACGCATATGCATACATATAAACAGAAATAAGTACAAAATATACTACTTTAAATTATGAAGTTAAAAGATTTAAATTCATGAAAATGTAATAAATGCATGCACCAATAAACTGTAAATCAATATGTTGCAAAAATAAATTTATATAACAGAACAAAATCATTTATTTAACAAAATTTTAATATATAAACGTATTAAAGACTTCCAGAAAACTGTTTAAAGCAAGATATTCCTATGATTTCATATATTTGACTTGATGTGGAGAGACATTTCAAACGTTTTGGTGCCTAAAGCCTGCAAATTTTTAAGAATAGTGCTTCCAGATTTGCAGTCCAGTTTTCTGGTATGAATCATCAAAGTTTCCATGAATGAATGACACTGCAATGAGCACAAAAGGAGGTAACAACAACTGGGCTTAAAGGCAGCGGCATCCAAAACTGCACGCTCTCCAGTTGAGCCCTCCCAAAAGTATTAATTATTTTGTCTGGGAAAATGGAGCCCTTAGGTGTGGGGTTCAGAGAAGGTCCATATTTTTTTCTCACTTGCTGGAAAAATGAAAAATAGTGGTGCTGTACTTAGTTTGGAGGGTCTCAGGGAATAATAGATACAGTACACGTAGGAAGCAAATTAAGTCAATATTTTCTGAATGCAGGAAAAAGTGAGTTTCCCTGCAGACTATAGACAGAACTTTTGGGCACAGGTAGGGGAATGTTATCCTCTTAGGAACTGGAGCGCGATAAAAAGAGATTGATTTCCAAACTACTGTGGAAGGAGTAAAAATTAAGTAGGCTAACGATGAAATTTTGCCAAACCAATAAATGAATTTAAAATAGATAATTCAAACCAACGAAGTCAAAATTATATATATATGTGTGTGTGTGTGTGTGTGTATGTATACAAGTGTGTAAATACGTGTTCATAGGTCATGTTTCATGAGTGAAGGAGGATTATTCTTCAGGACTTAATTCCTGTGACTATATTGAAGCTTGTTAATGAGTCTAAATTCTTTAATGTATTACTCCAACAAAAGTTGATATCTTATTTCATTTATTGTAATGATTACTTTTTATCATCAACTTATGCACTTAAAATTGTTGGTCTTGCTATATTTAGAGATAATCATGTATATGGTGAAAGCAGAATGGCTCTCTTCTATTATGCTAAACTATACAAGTTGTAACCTAATTTATCTTATAAAGGATATATGCTTGAATTCCACGTGGCTTCATTACAGCCAGTTGTCCCTGGTAAATATTCCAGCATTGCCTATCTGCAGTTGAGTGAGGAGTAGTACTCCAACTAGTTTGTCTATTCTGCATACTATTATTTCTATGCTTTTCACATATTTTAGCCTACTAAGATCAAACTTTCAAGCCTTTGAATTTACTAACATTAAACATTGTAGTTTACTTCAGGATGACACAGTTATAGGTATAGAAGAGTAGGAAGAAGGAAGTCAACAGAGTAACTTGGAAAATGAGCAGTTTTTAGAATTAGAAAGCTATTTAGATATAGTCACATGCTTCTTGAAGATTGGTTAGATATGGAGGACTCTGAAATGGGAAAGATGAAAAGAAAAGTTTCTCAAACTCAAATCTCTTGTTTTTATTTTTCGGATTGTTTTTTAGCTCAACATCTCCAATTAATCATTTACTTTTTCCTTTTTAGTAATGTTCTGTCATTTACTACAGAAGCTGTGTAATTTATCTCTGATGTTAGTATTACTTTTACTTGATACATTTTATTAAAATGTTCATTTTAAAAATCAAATAGCTATTGAGTAATACAGGTGAACGTATATACGTTTTGTCGTTTGGTACACAAACACATACAAAGACTTCATGCTCTTTGAATTCTGACTCCTAAGCTTACAATATCCTTTATGGTACCATTTTGGTCCTGCTCTTTTGATCTTGAGGGAATGATTATTTTTTTTAATCTACTCTCATCATTGGACATTTCTCCCTTTTTGTAGTAGTCTCGATTTGCTATCATCTCCAGTTGTCATGGTAAGAATAGCAAAATTGCCTTGTTCATTTATTTTTCATATATTACCAATGTGATTTTTAATCAATGCCTAACTCCTTAACTTTAAGTCATAAGATGACTGGAGTGTTTTGTATTAAGAAACAATGTTATACTTTCTGGGAGATAGTAATGGTCTATTTTGTAGGGTTTGGGATAGACTGTTGACTATTTGTCAGAAGGTCAATGAGTGTGCAGTTAAGATATGTGCATTTAATTGCCTCTGAGTTTTGCAGCAAAAGGAGAACATTGTAAACAAATATGGATGGCTAGATACTGATATGCATGCCGAGATACTCAAAGAAAGATATTGATACTTTTAGTTTAAGTTGAAATGCATAAAAGAAAGATATATTAATGGATAGTTACCATTAATGCATTAATATATAGTAGTATATGCAATATACCATACTATGCATTAATGTATATTTAGAAAGTAGTAAAGGCAGAATCCAAATCCAACTTTTGTGATCCTTAAATCTATGTTCTATCATGCTTTTATGCTCCCACCTTAAACTCTCCTTTTCCTACTTATTCCAATTGGGAACAGCATGAAAGTAGAATATTTGAAAGAAAGCTTTTAATGCTGTTTTTGTCTAATGTTTTCTATTAGTAATAATATTAACTAAGAATTGTATTAATATGTCATTTATTTCACCCTTAAAAACTTTCCTTTTTTTTTTTTTTTTTTTTGAGATGAAGTCTTGCTCTGTCACCCAGGCTGGAGTGCAGTGGTACAATCTCAGCTCACTGCAACCTCCACCTCCCGGGTTCAAGCAAGTCTCCTGCCTCAGCCCCCCGAGTAGCCTGGGCGCCTCCACGCCTGGCTGATTTTCGCATTTTTAATAGAGACAGGGTTTCACCATGTTGGTCAGTCTGGTCTCAAACTCCTGACCTCAGGTGATCTGCCCGCCTCAGCCTCCTAAATGCTGGGATTACAGGTGTGAGCCACCAAGCGCAGCCTGGCAGGTTTTTTCTTGTGTGTGTGTGTGTGTGTGTGAGGTATCCATGCTATTACAATCAGTTCTCAATGCATGATTTGGAGCACTGAAATTGAAACATGATTTAATCATTAAAACTGAGTAGTCACTTTTTCATCTTTCCTTATCTTTATTGTCTATATAGGAATAAATATGAATGTAGAATTTGTGACTGAGGGGTGAGCAGATATTTAACCATATTTTCTCATAAACTTTCTTGGCAGAGAGATTAAGCATACCTTCTAAAGAAATCACATCACCAAAATGTTTACATAGCAGTCAAGGATACATTTTATATCAATCTTTAATACACCATTTGTTTGTTTTCAAGTCTGGAAGTAGATCTATCATTTGGCTAGAGATAGCTTTTCACAGAACTGTCTTTCTGTATGGTGTTCATACATTTTCTAAAGAGAGTGCTTTTTTTAAATTTCTTTCTTTTAGAACTGTGTTAAGTCACACAAAATGAAACAAATTGTAAAACATTATTTCCCAAATGAATTATCACATTCTCTGTGACTTAATTTGTCCTGACAATTTTTGTAATGGCAATACAGTATTTTTTTTGACAAGTAAAATTGGGTTTGGTGAAGCACACTTATTTCATATTTCTGAGACAGCAACTCAGCTCAAATGGAGAAACCTCAATGACAGAATGAACAGTGCAAAAGAGAGATATGATACGTTTAAGTAAAATAATGTTGAACTAGGATTCATAAAACATAAAACAAAGTCATAAGCCACTATTATAAAAGTTTAATCAATAACCTGCTTAAAGTAGAATAGATTGCATAATGCTTATGTTGCCTTTTAGGTTTAGAGTTGAGAGAAAGAGAAAGAAAATCAGATTTTTTCTTCATCAACATAAATAATATTAAATAATTTTCATAACTCAAACATTTGATCAGTTTTGGGATAATTATAGCACTCTTTCCAAATTAAGTAAGACATTTTGATAATAAATCCATATATGTTTATTTCTAGAGAAATGCCTAAATAATAATTTAGATATTTAGGCAGTTATAAAAAATGGTGCCTTATCTCCTCAATAGAGTACATGTGTCCCTCTGAAGATCAGGGAGTGATTAAGACTACTCAAAATTGTTTAAATCCTGGAGGTATTATGGATTGATTTTACTAACCACGTAATCAGACACTGGAGCTATCTTACTGTCAATGTTATTATAACTTGGAAGTAGTTTAACTTCCAACATATTCTTAAATATTAGAACCTTCTGAGATTAGCTCTCTTTTGGAGGCACATTGCCTCATTGACTATAGGGTTGACGACTGCTAATTCATTATGGGACATTTAGTTCCCAACTATTTCAGAAGATTCTCTAGAAGTAAGATTATTTATAATCTTTTCATAATCTCCTTGTGGCTTACATTACTTCTTGTTGTAACCAGTAGACTTCAGCTTCACTCCAATCACTTTTGGAAAGTGTGTTACAGTCTTTTATTATAGCAAACTCCCAAGTGCTCCCTGATCCATTCTTCCCCAAACACTGTCACAAATCCCATTCATTATTGTCTAGTTACAGCTCATACAAAACTAACATTAAATTTTTTGGTTTAATACAGTTTTGCCCAAAGGAATTATAGCATTGCAGATACAAATTAAAAATGTCATGTAGCTGTTGGTTTTGTGAACAGTTTTGTATACTAAGTTATTTTATTTATTTATTTATTTATTTATTTATTTTAATTGACAGATAAGATTGTATTATATTTTTTTTTACCATCTTTTGGTATCCTGTCCTCTCATTAGAACATTGCCTCCAGGCTCATAACTCGTTATTGGGCCTTGTTTTTCTTCACCTCAGAGAAAGGCCCTGTAACAATACAGCTTCCTCCTTTTTTTTTTTTTTTTTTTTTGGACAAGTACAATTAGGTTCACTGTAACACACATATTTCATTTTTCTGAGAAAGAAACTTTTTACTTGATGCCAGCCTGAAATCTGAATTTCCTATATATGGACAGATGTCCCAAAATCACTTGACTCTCCAAGGCCCTAGAATTGGAACTACCTTTGCAAAAATTATAACAGTGAGCATATTATAAGAAAGAGACCTAATCTAATTAACATCCATCTTACCTTTAACTTTCACACCTTCTTGTGTCATTCCTGAGCTTGGCCCCAGTTAACTTTGGAAGAAAGTTATAGTTTAAATGATCATAGCCCTTCCCAAAACACCACTGTCCTGTGAAATAATGAGGATACTAGGAGGATAGAGGAGTCTGAATTCTGCTAAGGCATAGACCTAAAGATTGCCAGCTATTATTCCAGAAGTCACAAAATTTGGAATATCGCCCATTATTCCTGCAGACTACCTCACTGTTGTAGAACCAAAGATTGGCTTTTTGAGATTTATTTTCAGGTTTTTGCATTTCTGAAGATGATGACTCCACCTGGACCTGCCAACTTGTCCTGTGTCCCCACTCATAAGTAGACTCAACATTTACAAAGACCATTTTCCACATTCCTATAATTGCGCCCCCAGCCAATCAGTAACACCTATTTTACAGTCATCCCCTTACCCCAAACTATCCTGGAAAAACCCTAGCCTCAGAATTTTCAGAGTGGCTGATTTGAGTAATAATAAAAGTCTGGTCTCCTGTTCAGTCCCCTGTGCATGAATTGAACTCTTTCTCTATTGCAATTCCCCTGTCTTGATAAATTAGCTCTATCTGGGCAGTGGGCAAAATGAATCTATTGGGCTGTTACCGTATCTTTTGAAACCAATGCTCTACCAGCCTGTCTTCCCTATTCCTAATTCATGTTTGGAGACTCTTTAACTTTCCAAAGTCAAGTTTTGTTACCGGCAATGAATATGTACAAGTCTGCAGCAACCTTCATTCTTGCCACCTCAGAAGAAATAATTTGACTGAGGGGCATAAAGCAGAAGGAGAGACTGAAGCAAGTTTTAGAGCAGGAGTGAAAGGAAGTAAAATATACTTGGAAGAGGGCCAAGCAGGTAACTTGAGAGATCAGGTTTGTGGTTTGGCCTTTTGACTTGGAGTTTAATACAGTGGCATATTTCCAGGGTCTTGCATTTCTTTTACCCTGATTCTTCCCTTGGGGTGGACTGTCTGCATGTGCAGTGGCCTGCTAGCACATGGGAGGGGGCATGCACAGTGTGTTTACAGAAGTTGCACGCATGCTCTCTTGAGGCATTCTTCCCTCACCAGTCTAGCATACCAGTTAAACTCCACCATTTTGCCTCCTAATATGCATGTTTAAGCCCACTCCTGAGATCTTATTGGGAAGCTACTGATCATCAGTTTCAGGTTTTTCTTCTATCTATTGGGAGACTGCCTTTCCCTGGCAGTGGCTATGACCAATCTTTACTTTAGAGTGACAGTTAACAACTGCCTGACCATCACTGGATGTTCACCTGACACTTCTTGTGTGTGTGAATGGGAGCCCTCTCCTGCCCTGCTCACACCCGACTTGCTACCTGTTAACTCTATAATTCCTATCCATTCTACTTTATCCTGACATCTCCTCTTACCCCTGCACTCCTTTCTATTGTCCTTCTCTTACTGTGGACCCACCTGATATCTGACCAAGTTCATTTTAGGAAAAGCAATCCCCTTTTCTTAATCATCACTTCTATTGACCTAATTCAGGCCCACATCATTTCTTACCTGTTCTCTTTCAAAACCTTCTACTCACAGGTCTCCCTCTCTCTCTCTGTATCCTGCTATTTAATTGTTACATTGTATTCAAAATTATCTTTCTAAATCACGTGTCTTATTATGCAACTACCTGACAAAACAATTTCAATTGTCTGTAATATAAAGTCAGAAATCCTAATTATGATATTTTCAACAAAACCCTTAAAACTAGTTCATTTTTACTTTCTCACCTAGCACTTTCTACCATGCACCTATAATTCAAGGTTTCAGGTTTGCTGAATTTTCCAAATATGCCATGCCCAGAATGCTTCTTATGCTTTCTCTTTTTTATCTCCTTTATTAGCTTCTATCTATACTTTGTGAATGAGACCAAATTGTACTACCTTTCTGAAGCATTCCTGAATTGCCTTATGAAATGTTAATTGCCTTCTTTGTTATACATTCCCAATATTTTTACATATCAACTAGAAGAATTATTACAAATAATTAGATTCTAATTATTAAAAAACACTATCTTCCAATATCGTGGGGGAGGATTCCTCGTGCATTCCTCTTTATATTTTAGGCATTTAGCAAAGCGTAAAGTACTTTGTGGTCAACACACAAATCATTTGTTAATTTGAAAAGATAATTTAATTGTATTAAAGTTCTCAACATTTTAACCTCTAAATATAGATATTTAGTCTTCTGATAAAAGTTTACAAGAATGAGCCGGAGGTGAGGTGTGGAGACTCGGACATCAGGAATATGGATTATGAAAAATCGCATAATGATTCATATTAAGTTCTTATATGATGACTGATGCCCTAGAGGAAAACTTGCATCAAGCTACTTCTAAAATTTCATTTAAAACACTTAGCAATGCTTTCCCACCTCCATGCCCACTCCCAGCCTTGACACAGACTGGCTGAATTTTAGCCTGGATGGTTTTTCTCTCTCACAATCACAAAACTCTTTCCGTTTATGGACTGCAGGTGCTGCAGCCAGAGTGAGGGGTCATCCAATCTCAGTTCTTAACTTTATTTGGCTTAAACATTTATTCCCTCAGT
Organism: Macaca fascicularis; assembly: GCF_037993035.2. Lineage (NCBI taxonomy): Eukaryota > Metazoa > Chordata > Mammalia > Primates > Cercopithecidae > Macaca > Macaca fascicularis. The sequence continues at coordinate 172,187,678 of NC_088379.1, forward strand.
CTTAGATGACTCTATATCTATAACCTTACCTGGGTGGGTTATAAATTCCTATGGTATGAACTGGGATCCTTTTCCAGGCCCATAACGAAACAAGCCAGGATTTGGGGGATAATGTTATTTTTCTTGTTTATTGTGCTATAACTAGAAATAACCACTCAGACATTGTTTTCTAAACTCTCTAATACAAAAGTAACTCTACTTTATTCTACAGCAGCACACTTGCCTCCAAAACTCTCACTTTACGTATTTAATGTGCACTTAAATATATAGTGCAAGCAAGAAAAGATGTACTTTCCTTGCCTGCAAAGAGTTTAAAAGTTAGAGATATTGAGAACTGTGAAGTATGGGAAGAGACTGTTCCTGCTTGACTGTAAATGTATACTAAAAAGAAAAATGAAAATGTATATTGGTGTAAGAGCATGGTAAATCTTGACAGACAGACAAAGGAGTTGGTATCAGTAAGATGAGCAATTAAAGTTGCTGTAGAGGACTACGTGCTCGCAAAGGAGACGTTCCCCTGATAAGTCCTGCTCTTGCAAAGGAAGCAGGGCGTTCCGGATAAGTCCTGCTCTTGCAAAGGAAGCAGGGCGTTGGGGGCTTCTTTATGTGTAAACATCTTGAAAATGCAGAAAGTCTTGTTTATATGTAAACATCTTGAAAATGCAGCAAGTCAGGGAAAGGTCAGAAAAACAACAATGTGTCTTGTGACTTGGCAACATTCCACAAACGACTGTATAAAATAAAGCAGAGCGCGCCATTCGAGGCGGCCGCCATGTTTGTCTTGTCTTGTCTTGTCTTGTGTGTTCATTCCTTTGTTTAGGAAACATGCGGACCCCTACAAGTTACTGATGATTAAAAATTTTTATGAAGACAATGAGGGCAAAGTCTGCATTCTGATATTACAGAAGTTAATATTAATTAATGATGATGTTGATGAGAAAGAATCAGAGAAGTAAAATGATAGCTTAATTTTTGTTCTGTGCTGAAAATTATGGGTTAAAGAGTAGTGAAGGCCATGAAGTAGTCAAAGAATGAAAACTGGTGTGATGTTTAGGGAATGGCAAACTGAAAGAAAGAGTATTGGTAACTTCAGCACTTTCAGTAAAATGTGAGAGTAAAACACAAATTTTATCTATCATTACAATTGAAAAATAAAGGATTGAAACCTATGAGAGAGACTCTCTCATAGGTTTCCTGTTTAGAAGGAAGAAACTCATAGGTTTCTACTTAGAAGAAATCTTTTCCTTTTTCTCCTTGGTCATGATCCAACCATGGTAAAGAATTATGAATCTTCTAAGAAGATGGCAATAATCCCAAGTGTTTTTCAACACCTTTTGTCTCCTCATAAAAATTTATCTGCTGTTGCCTTTGATAATCTTGGCTTTTACCTTGAACTTCTGTGTTTGATATGACAGCGTTGAAATTCTCTCTGCTGGGATACAGGTTAAAATCACATGAGCTTTCCAACCAGTATGCTTTATGCAACGTGAGCCACTGACTCTTCTGTCCTCACTCCTGGCTTGCCTTCTCTCTTTTCTCATCCTAACCTGTTCCAATTTTAATCTGGCTTTCTCCAAAAAGGTTAAGTTAGTGATGTACAAGTGGGTGGCTATGAAGCAACTGTATGAAGCGCTAATTGTAACCCCAATGTGCTTTTAAATAATCTTAGTGTTAAAATGGCAGAAGAACATGCAGACTGAGCATAATGGAAGGGAAATGTTTAAAGAAAATTTTATAGGCAGTCATGACTTGAGTTGATACGAAGATCTGCCTGAAAACATGTTTGTGGTAAATACAGTGCAAAATAAAAATTTTAGAGTGTTTCCCTTATAGCTCATATTTCACAAAAGCCTTTCAATTCATGGAGCCATCCTGTGAACATTTATTGCAAAGCAAAAAAGGTGTTTGAAAAATTCTTATAGCATATGATGGAAAAAGAAATGAGACTGACTTTCACGCTCCTTTCCCAGGCTTCCAACAGATACTTATGCAACATGTTGGTGGTAGGGCCCAAGACTAGAAGCCCCATTGGCGGAGCAGGTGTCTAAGAGATGATTGGTTGCAGCTTGTTGACAGGAGCAAAGATCTGCCCTATTGCAACTCACTCTTCTTTCATAAGAATCCAAAGCCTTAGACCACTAGGAGAGGCCATTAAGCCTTCTTGGCAATGGGGTTGAGGTAAAAATTTATTGCTTCCAGGGAAGACATAGAAACAAAATCTATCCACCTCTGAGAAAAGAGTAGGAAACATTTCTGGCTTTAGGATACAGACAATTGATACTTTACTTCTGGAGGAGAAGTACAAGCAAGTACCCTGTGACTGCTAAGAAAACCAATGTATAATTTCTTGTTGCTCCTGCAACAAATTATCACACATGTGGTGGTCTAAAACAACACACATATATGACCTTACCTGTACGATCTGGATCTCAGAAGTACAAAATGGATCTCACCATACTAAAACTAAGGCATCAGAAGTTTCATTGTTTCCATAGCTCTAGAGGAGAACCCATTTCCTTTCCTTCTCCAGCTTCCAAAACGCCTGCTTTTCTTGGCGCATGTTCCCCTTCCAATTGTTGATTAAGTTTTTTTTAGTTTCGTTTTGTTTTGTTTTTATCTGTGTTACCTGACCCTTTTCCTGCCTCCTTATTTGACTGTTGAGGACTGTTGTGATTATATCAGACTCACTTGACTAATTTGAGATATTATTTTATTTTACTATCCGCTGATTAGGCCAGGCGCAGTGGCTCATGCCTGTAATCCCAGCACTTTAGGAGGCTGTGGTGGGTGGATCACGAGGTCAGGAGATCGAGACCAGACTGGCCAACATGGTGAAACCTCGTCTCTACTAAAAATAGAAAAAATAGCTGGGCATGTTGGCACGTGCCTGTAATCCCAGCTACTCGAGAGGCTGAGGAAGGACAATCGCTTGAACCAGGTAGTTGGGGGTTGCAGCGAGCCAAGATTATGCCACTGCACTCCAGCAGCCTGGCAACAAAGCAAGGCTCCGTCTCAAAAAAAAAAAGGAAAGAAAGAAAAAAGATCTACTGACTAGCAAAGTCATATTGGAAGCAGCTAGATACAGCTGAACAAAGAACAAGCAAACAAGTATGTCAATAGAGACTGCACAAATTAAAACATAAGGGAAAAAAACACAAATCAGAATACAGCATCCAGTAATCGTGAGACAGTATCAAGTAATGCTACAGAAAAGAAACATGTGTTCCAGAAGAAGAAAAGAGAGAGACTTGGGCAGAAGAATTATTAGAAGTGTTACTGGCTTAGAACTTGCTGAATTTTTTGAAAGACAACGTGCCACTCATGCAGGAAGCCCAGAGACCCTAAGCAGGAAACACACATACATGATCACATACTTACACACGAAAGCCACACCTATACACATTACAGACTCCTGAAGAACAAAAATAAAAAGAACTACTGATAGTCGGGCAAAGGTTAAAGAAACATCCCATATATAAACACAAATGTAAGAATTCCACAAAGATTCTCATCAGAAGCTGTGCAAGCCTGAAGACAATGAAGGGATCTCTTTAAAGTATGAGGGAAATCATAACTGTTATCCCAGATTTTAATAGCATAAAAGAGACTTTTTCAGAAAAGCCGTACTGAATAAAGAGCGAGATTAGAAAATCTGCACTATATGAAATGTTAAAGGAGGTTTGTCATGCACAAGGGAAGTGACACCTGAGGAAAATTAGGATCTACAGAAAGAAATGAACTACATTAAAAATGGTATACATGAGGTAAATGTGGAAGACATTTTCTTATTTTAATCACCGTAAATGATAATTGCTTCTCTGTAAGCTAAAGTAATAATGTATTGTGTGCTTTCTAACAAAAACAGGAGAATACATAGTAACAATAATAGCACAAAGTGTAAGAGGGGTATATTAGAACTGCAGACAGGCAGGACACGGTGGCATGTGCCTGTAATCCCAGCTATTCAGAAGGCTGAGGTGACAGGATCCCTTGAGCACAGGAGGTCGAGGCTGCAGTGAGCTATGAATGGACCGCTGTACTCCAGCCCGGGTGACAGAGTGAGACCCTGTCTAAAATAAAGAACGATACAAATAGTCCTGACTAGTTTGATTGACAGTATTTTTATTTTATGATGGTGTAAAAGTGATATGCATTCAGTAGAAATTGTACTTCAAGTTTTTTTCTCAGGCTAGCAATTTGAAATCTGATATTCTCTTATAATGCTAGGCAAGGGCAGTGAGGCGCAGCTCCCAGTCAGCCGCACGATAACGAGAGTAAACAACCATGCCTTAGAGTGCACTGTGTTGCCGGATGATTCGGTCCAACTGCAGGCGAATGTAAGTGTTCTGAGTATGTTTTAAATAGGCCAGTCTAAGCTAGGATGTGCAATAGGTGGCATGTATTAAATAAATTTTTAACTTATGATGAGTTTATCTGAATGCAACCCCATCGTAAATTGAGAATCATCTGTACACTATGCATGAAGCTCTGTAACATTATGTGATGACAACATATGATAAAATATGTGTATTTTAAATAGAAATATAACATCTACAATCATAAAAGCAATATCTAGTAAGTCATCAGTAGAGATAGAGTTATAAACAAGAATCAACCCAAAAGAAGGAAGGAAGAAAAAATACATATAGAAAACAACAATACAGTATCTTTAAACTCAGCAAAAAAAAAAAAAAATTCACTATGAATATGAATTTTTTTAACATTGAAGTTGCAGACTGTCATGCTGGATAAGAGGACATTTCCAAATATGTAGTTTCTATAAGATGCATTCTTTAAATATAATGACATAAATTTAAGTTAAACGGATGAAAAAATACCACTATATTAATATCAGAGAGTACATTTCAGAACAAAAAAAATTACAAACGTTTGTAAAGAGGGGTATTACATAGTAATAAAGGAGTTAATTTATGAACACCTAATGATTCTAAATGCGTGTTCACATACTATGAGGGCTTCAAAATGCAAAGGAGGAATAGAAAAATCTGCAATTAAGTCGTTTGGGAATTTTGAGCCCTATGAAAACCCATCATCATACTTGACCTAGTTTAATTTATTATTATTATTATTAAAGATGGTGTTTCTCAATGTTTCCCAGGCTGCTTTCAAACATTGTGGCTCCAGTGATCCTCCCACCTCAGCCTCCCAATGTGTTGGGATTATTGGCGTGAGCCACCGAGCCTGGCTGACCTACTTGACATTTAAAGAACATGCTATAACTACAGAATACACATTTTGTCAATGTGAATCTCAGCATCTACAAGAAACTATCAGTATTTTGGGCAGATAACACACACAGTCACTAATCTATCTCCTTTCCAAATATTCAGACAACTTTTCGTTTGCCTTGAAAGTATAAGGCAGTGTATAAATAACTGACTAGGAGCATGGGATCAACCTTCAAAATGATGTAGAAGACAAGAGATGCATGAGTAAATAAGAAATAAACAAAAGAGGGAGAAAGAAATCATACCGGAAGAACCAAGGAGGGCTTTCAGTGTCTGATGATTCTTGCATTAAACCTCTCATCTCCACCTAAATGATGTACCAGTGATTTTCTGAACGAGACTTGTATTTTCTGCTTTGTATTAGTATGTCCTCACACTGCTATAAAGAAATACCTGAAACTGGGTAATTTATAAAGAATAGAGGTTTAATTAACTCACAGTTCCGCAGGCTATACAGGGGGCATGGCTGGGGAGGCCTCAGGGAACTTCCAATCATGGCGGAAGCGGGAAGGTGAAGCAAGCACATCTCCATGTGGCACAGAAGACAGACAGAGGGAAGGGGAAGTGCCATGCACTTTTAAACCATCAGATCTCAAGAGAACTCATTTACTATTATGAGAATAGCAAGGGGAAAATCTGCCCCCTTGATCCAATTACCTCCCTCTAGATCTCTCCCCCAGCAGAATTTAATTAGGAATTAAAATTCAACATGAGATTTGGGTGGGGACACGGAACCAAATCGTGTCAGCTTCCATACTGACTCCATTTATCAATTTATCATTTTATCTTGTCTAAATTTAATATATTTTTCAAGTGGTAATTCAAACTTTTTGAGAAAAAGTATTTCAGCTTTTATTTTAGATTCAGAGGGTACATATGTAGGTTTGTTGCATGAGAATTTTGCATGTGGAATGAATATACTGTATGCTGAATTGTCTCATCATCTAGGTAGTGAGTATAGTACCCCAGTTACGTTTTCAACACTTATCTCCTGCCTTCTTTCCTCTCCTAGGAGTCTCCGGTGTCTACTGTTGCCATTTTTATGTTCGTGAGTATACAATATTGAGCTCTTACTTAAAAGTGAGGACATGCAGTGTTTTGTTTACCTTTCTTGTGTTAATTTGCTTAGGATAATGGCCTATAGCTCCATTCATTTTGCTGCAAATGACATGATTTTATTCTTTTTTAAGACTGCATAGTATTCCATGGTGTATATGTACCACATTTTCTTTATTCAGTCTAATGTTGTTTGGTACCTGGGTTGAATATGTATCCATGGTGAATAGTGTTGCAATGAACATACTAGCATTAAGTGTCTTTTTCATAGAATGATTTATTATTTTTGGGTATATAACCAGTAATGGGATTTCTGGGTTGAATGGTAGTTCTGTTTTAAGTTATTTGAGAACTTTCCAAACTGCTTTTCACAGTGGCTGAGCTAATTGACATTCCTACCAACAGGGTGTCAGCATTCCCTTTTCTCTGCAACCTCACCAACATCTGTTATGTTTTGACTTTTTAACAAAAGCCATTTTAGCTGGTGTGAGATAACATCTCATTGTGGTTTTGATTTGCATTTCTGTGATGATGAGTGATGTTGAGCATTTTTTTCATGTGATTGCTGGTTACTTGTATGTTGTCTTTTGATAAGTGTCTGTTATAATGTCTTTTGCCCACTTTTTAATAGGGCTATTTGTGTTTTGCTTGTTGAATTGTTTAAGTTCCTGACAGATTCTCAGTATTAGACCTTTGCCATATCTATAATTTGTGAATGTTTTTTCCCATTCTGTAGGTTGTTTATTCTGTTGATAGTTTTTAGTTTTGTGGGTTTTATTTTTTGCTGTAAAGAAACTCTTTAGTTTAATTAGGCCCACTTGCCGATTTTTATTTTTGTTGCAATTGCTTTTGAGGATTTAGTCATAAATTCTTTCCCAAGACCAATGTCCAGAATAGTGTTTCTTAGGCTTCCTTCTGGGAGTTTGATAGTTTGAAGTCTTACATTTAATTTTTTAACGCAACTTGAATTAATTTTTGTATATGTTGAAAGGTAAGGGTTCACTATAATTCTTCTGCCTATGGATAGCCAGCTACTCAGCACTATTTATTGAATAGAGAGTCCTTTCTCCATTGCTTATTTTAGTTGACTTTGTCAAATATCAGATGACTGTAAGCATGCGGTTTTATTTCTAGGTTCTCTATTCTGTTTGAGTTGTCTGTGTATCTGTTTTTGTATCAGCACCACACTGTTTTGGTTACTATAGTCTTGTAGTACAATTTGAAGTCAGGTAATTTGATGCCTCCAGCTTTGTTCTTTTTGCTTAGGATTGCTTTGGCTAGTTGAGTTCTTTTTTTAGTTGGGCTCTTTTTTGGATCTCAAGTAAATTTTAGCATAGTTTTTCTTTTCACTAATTCTGTGAAAAATTACATTAGTAGTTTGATAGGAATAGCACTCAATCTACGGATTGCTTTGGGCAGGGTGGGCACCTTGAAAATATTGGTTCTTTGAATCCATGAGTGTGGGATGTTTTTCCATTTGTTTGTGTCATCTTTGATTTTTTGCAGCAGTGTTTTGTAGTTTTCCTTGTAGGGTTTTTTTCACCTTCTTGGTTGGCTGCATTCCTAGGACTATTTTTTCCTTTTTCTTTTTTTTTTCCTGGCCAATGTAAATGGGATTGGATTCTTGATTTGGCTCTCAGCTTGAACATTATTGGTGTATAAACTTTTAAATTTTGAAGAAGACATTCTTGAGCAACAATATGGAAGGAAACTTAATCTCTGATATACTGCAGGTATTTAGCAATATCAATTACTTAGTAATTTTAGTTTACTATTGATATTGACAATAACCTCAAAGTGTAAGTGCCTCATGAATAAAAAATGAGAGAGTGTTTTGAAATTATAGAGCCATTTTCAAAATTATATTGCTATCATTAGCCTTTATGTTGTTTTTATTTCCTGAAATATTTAATTTGCATATTTGTTCTCTAATTCATAGAGCAATTTTTCAAAATGCAGAGTAATGCAAAAACAATTACTAACAATGTAAGTGAACATTTGTTATAGTTTACTTGTACAGACTACAATTAGAAAAGAGAATTCAGGTAGTACTTTGCAAATATTGTTGTAACACTATCACTTTCTTTAAAAATTTTCATATGTTATACCTTATTATATACCTTTCTTATTCATTAAACTTAATGAAAACAGACTCCCTTTAATAAAGTAAACTAAAGGATAATTTTTATGTTTTTTCTAATCTATTTCTAAATCTATTAATTACTTTTCAAAGCTTCATCAATGTAGGCTAAATTCAAATATTTTCATTGCATTTGTGTATTTTTTACCTTTATTTACAATTAAATATTATAAAAATTATATAGCAGGTAAACTAACTGTGGACAAAAACACTGAAAAGAACTTACTATTACAATCTTTGATTTTTTAAAATTTTTCATTTTTTTAAAATTTTTTGAGACAGAGTCTCACTCTGTCACCCCAGCTAGGGTGCAATGGTGTGATCTTGGCTCAATGCAACCTCCACCTCCCAAGTTCAAGCCATTCTCCCACCTCAGCTTCCTGAGTAGATAGGATTACAGGTGCCTGCCACCACATCCGGCTAATTTTTGTATTTTTGTAGAGACAGGGTTTTACCATGTTGGCCAGGCTGATTTTGAACTCCTAACCTCAGGTGATCGACACACCTCGGCCTCCCAAAGTGCTGGGAGTACAGGCGTGAACCACTGTGGTAGGCCAATCTTTGATTTTTATGATACTCTTGAGATAATAAAAAAGTTTAAAAAACCTAATTAATATTTATGCCATATTTTGTTCCCATTTAAAAATAAATGGAAGCTAAAAAATGTCAATCATCTTAAGAAAAATTTATAATTCATGACAAAAGAAAGAACTAATATTTAATGTGGAAGACTAAAACAAGAAGTTAGACTGAAGACACATATATCTTCTAAAACCCCATGAAAGAGGAAAAAAATAAGATGGTGTGCCACTTACATTTTAAATAATTCTTAAAAAAAAACAAGCAAAAATCTAATTGACAACTCAGAGAAAGAAATAACTAATACAAATAACAGCCATAAATATGAAGAATAAAAGAATGCAAAGGTAAACAGAAGTTAGCACATACAAATATGAAAATGCAATCAGAATGATTGAATATTTTCTAGAATAACAGCACCATAAGTGAGAGGCAACAAAACATGCTAAACTGAAGAAGTAACATTGTAGAAACAGAATTTATGAAAACAAATTGACAAAAAGAAGATTTTAACATAAATAAAATTACTACTCTAGACATTCCTACATCCATAAGTTGTGACACTTGATATGAAGGAAAAAAAATTCCTATAAATTAAGAAGTTAAATTGTCTTAAATGGGATATTGTAAAGACATAGTAGTATAGTTGCCTACATCATCTGTAGTTTCACTTGCTGTGATTTCAGTTACTCGTGGTCAATGGACATCCAAAACCAGTAAGTGAAACATTATAGTTTATACGTTTTAAATTGCATGCTGTTCTGAGTCACATGATAAAGTTCTTGTGGCCATCCCGTCTGTCCTGTACAGGTGGTGGAGTCTTTCTTTGTCCCGTGTATCCACCCTGTATACACTTCCTGCCAGTTAGTCACTTCATAGCCATTTCATTATCAGATCAAAAAGACATAGCATTTATAGGGTTCAGCCTATCTGAACTTTCAAGCATCCACTGGGGGACTTGGATCTTTTGGCTTATGGATAAAAGAAAACTATTATGTATATGATTTAATAATTGACGGATTAAAGAAATGCAAGGTGCAAGATAACAGTACAAAAAGAAAATTGATGGCCGGGCGCGGTGGTTCAAGCCTGTAATCCCAGCACTTTGGGAGGCCGAGACGGGCAGATCACGAGGTCAGGAGTTCGAGACCATCCTGGCTAACACGGTGAAACCCCGTCTCTACTAAAAAATACAAAAAACTAGCCGGGCGAGGTGGTGGGCGCCTGTAGTCCCGGCTACTCGGGAGGCTGACGCAGGAGAATGGCGTAAAAACCCGGGAGGCGGAGCTTGCAGTGAGCTGAGATCCGGCCACTGCACTCCACCCTGGGCGACATAGCGAGACTCCGTCTCAAAAAAAAAAAAAAAGAAAAAAAAAAAAAAAAAGAAAATTGATGTAAATATTACAGAAAAGAGAAAAATGCTTGGAACAGAAATCTACCCATTTAATAGATAAAATAATTATCGTCATAATCATAATCTTAAAAAGGTTTGTCTCAAGTTCAAATAAAGACAAAAATCTTAAAACTAAAAGGACCATATTGACTAACTCATTGAATTAAAAGAAAGACAGAAAAAACACAGATACGGTAAGAAATAATTTGTAGTTTCTGTTTCTACACTGATTTCACTTATCATTTTGGCTTTTATAAATCTAATGTGTTCTTCAAGATGCAACAGGGAAACTTTACAAAAATCACAGTAAAGTATCTTTTCAATATAGTGACTTACTTTCCTCTGGGTAGATACTGCTGATGGGTGCACCAAAGTCTCAGAAATCACGACTAAGAACTTATTCATGTAGCCAACCACCACCTGTTCCCAAAAAAACTATTGAAATAAAAAATAAATGTAGATATAATATATATAAATATATAATTAAAAGTGTACAGCATGGTCTTAGAATAGAATATCAGAAGCTACTAAAAATTATAATTGTAAATTGTAAATATTTATATTGATTGATACTGTACAATATTTACCACTCAATCAGATAAAGAAGAATGTTGAAAAACAATAATCAGGTAAGATCCCAGGTTTGTTAAGCATATATTTTAAAGTGTATTTACGCCTGGAGAAGAAGTCCAGAAGAATTAACACCAGAAGAAGCCAGTATTTAGCTGTTCAGAGGAGTGGGGGAAATGATGAGTGGGTTGTTTTTTTTAAAAAATTATCTGTGTTTTCTAAATGTTCTACAATGAAAGTGAATTGTTTTTGTAGTAAAGAAAATATATTACTTGAAAAAAATCACAAGAAAGTATATTCTACAACTGTAGACATATACATTCAAAACCTAGGTGAAATTAATAAATCTCTAAGAAAATAATGTTTACCAAAATTGATTACAGTAGAAAGAGAATGATCAAAGATAATAATTTTCATAGATAACTTATAAATTATCAATATTTTAACAGTGGAGGTGAGATATTAGGGAGTATTGAATGGTGAGAAAATACCAGGACCGGATGGGTTCTTAGAGGACTTCGGCCAGATTTTTTTTTAATTTAAAAATAGTTTTTGTTAAAAATGCTAATGTTCGGCTGGGCACGGTGGCTCATGCCTGTAATCCCAGCACTTTGGTAGGCTGAAGAGGGCTGATCACGAGGTCAGGAGATCGAGACCATTACGACTAACACGGTAAAACCTCATCTCTACTAAAAATCCAAAAAGTAGCCGGGTGTGGTGGCGCACACCTGTAATTCCAGCTCAGGAGGCTGAGGCAAGAGAATTGCTTGAACCTGGGAGAAGAGATTGCAGTGAGCCGAGATCTCATCACAGAACGCCAGCCTGGGCTACAGAGCCAGACTCCGTCTCAAAAAAAAAAAAAAAAAGAAAAAGAAAAAGAAAAAGCTAATGATCATCTGGGCCTTCAGTAAGTTGTGATATTTTTGCTGGTGGAGGTTCTTGCCTAGACGTTGATGGCTACTGACTGATCATGGTGGTGGTAGCTGAAAGCTAGAAGGCTGTGGCTATTTTTTAAAATAAAACAATAATGAAGTTTGCTGTATCAATTGGCTCTTCCTTTCCCAAAAGACTTATCTGTAGCATGTAATGCTGTTTGATAGCATTTTACTCACAGTAGAAACTCTTTCAAGATTTTAGTCAATTCTGTCAAACCCTGGTAGCTCCTCAGCAGATAAGTTTACAGAATATTCTCAATCCTTTGTTGTCATTGCAACGATGTTCACAGCATCTTCACCATAAATAGATTTCATCCCATCCCAAGAAACCACTTTCTTGGCTCATGCCTAAGCAGCAATTCCTCATTCATTCAAGTTTGATCATGAAATTGCAGCAATTCAGTCACATCTTCTGGCTTCACTTCTAATTCTAGTTCTCTTGCTATTTCCACCGCATCGGCAGGTACCTCCTCCACTGAAGGCTTGCATCCCTCAAAGCCATTTATGAAGGTTGACATCAACTCCCTCCAAACTTCTGTTAATTTTGACATTTTATTATGGCAATCATAAATTTTTAATGGTTTTAATGGCATCTAGGATGATTGTATGCTTTCCAGAAGATTTTTAATTTACTTTGTCTCTATGGAATGTTTAAAGATATAAAATTTAAAGGTATATGTACTATTCCAGATCTCTGAAAAAGATTTCAAAATTTTAATTATTCTTATGAAACAAGTATATTGGTGATAAGAGCTAGTAAAATCTAGAGAAAATATCAACCAAATATAACTTATGAATAATGATGCAAATATCCTGAATAAAATACTAGCAATGTTAATCTGAAGTTATTGTGTACAGTATTCATTACATGCATTTAGATTAAGTCGTTCAAAAGTACTGATCAATTTTTCATATATTTATTATTTTTGAACTGGTTAGTCCATCATTTAGTAAGAGGCTAAATTCTCCAACAATGATTGCAGATATGTCTATAGCATTAGTTCCCATCATGGTAACTTCATAAATGTAAAATATCTGTTATTATATGCATACAAATTATTGATTGTTATGTCTTCCTGATGTATTAACCCTTATACTGCATGACATAGATCTCTTTATCTATGTCCTCTCTATCCTGGGAACACTCCTTCTCTTGAAGTCTATTTTGTTTATTTTAATATAGGCACACAATCTCTTTTGTATATTTTTTAATCTATTGTATACTTTTGCCTAGTACATTTTACCCTTCTTTTTACTTTCAAATTTTTCATATTTTTATAGTTAAAATGTCTCTTGTGAATAGCATAGAAATGAGTATTTCTTTTTAATCTAGTCCAACAACTTGGCCTATTAATTAAAGCTTTCTTGCCTTCTTTTGGATTAACCTGATAATTTTTATATTTGGTTTTATATACTTTTTTGACTTTTTAGATACACACTGTTGCTTTAAATTTAATGTGCGCTGAATGGATTACAATGTGCATCATTAACTTATCTCACATCGAGTTTTAAATTAATATTATGCTACTTTACTTACAATTCAAGAAACTTAAAAATGTATAACTGATTTTAACCCCCACCATTTATGTAAATTATGCATCTCTGTAATTTTATATATAAACTGATATATATCACAATGTACATATACAAATACATACTTTTATATATCAGTGTTTATATGTATAAGTATATACTGATATATGTATCAGCATGTACATATATACAGCTGCGTGTATGTATATACATACATACAACTTCTGTGTTTGTTATAAATCCCATAATATACAGGATTTCTAAAGGATGAAAAGTTAAACCACTTATAATAATGATAAGAAAAAAATGTTCTTGATATTTATGAACTTTTTTTCTTTTCTATTGATATTCAAGTTTCCACTATAATTTTGAAGACTCTTCATCATTATTTCTTCAAATATTTATTTATTCTGTTCTTTCATTTTTTTCTCATGGAAATCCAATCACAAAAATATTAAATCATATGTTATACTTCTGATTGTCTATATTGATATCAATATTGATATCTCTATGTTTCTAATATATATTTTGGGTTAGCTTATTTCTCCTTTTTTAGTTTTACATATTGTATATTTTGGTTCTGAAATTTCCACTTGCTTCTTTTATACAGTTTCTCTTTCCCTCCTGAGATTACCCACCTGTTCACCCATTCAGTCCCTATTTTCCTACAAATCTTTTAAATAATGATAAGAGCCAGTCATTGTATAATTATAAAGATGTCAGTTTATCAAGAAGTTATACCTATTATAAACACATTTATATATGTATCTATAAGAGCATCTAAATATATAAATAAAATATTAATAGATCAGAAGAAAGACTACAACATAATAATAATAGTGGACTTCAATACTGCACTTTCAGCAATGAACAGATCATCGACACAGAAAATCAATGAAGACCCATTGAACCTGAAGTACACTTTAAGCTAAATGAACCTAATAGATGTATGCAGAACACTTTATCCAATAGCAGCAGAATATACATTCTTCTCAAGCATATTATCTAGGATAAATAATGTGTTACGCCACAAAATAAGTCTTAAGCTTTTTAGAAGATTGAAATCATGTCAAGTATCCTCTGCAACCCAACTGAAATCATGTCAAGTATCCTTCCCAACCAAAAGGGTAAATACTAGAAATCAATAATAGTAGGAACTTTAGAAAATTCACAATTATGTGAATCTTAAACAACATTCTTCTTAAAAACTAATTAAAAAAAAATTAAAAAGAAAATAATTTTTTGAGACAAATGAAAATAGAAAACATAATTTATCAAAACTTATGAGACACAACAAAAGCACTTTAGAAGGGAAGTTTATAGAAGTAAACTTAATAACAATAGAAATAACTTAATGTTAAGTTATTTAATAACAAAGAAATAACAATGTTATTTAGTTATTTAATAACTTAATGAAATAACAATGTTATTTAGTTATTTAATAACTTAATGAAATAACAATGTTATTAAGTTATTTAATAACTTAATGAAATAACTTGATGTTCAATCAACTGTTGATGGTATCATACACTCATGTAACAAACCTGCATATGCACCCCTAAATTCTGGCATTTAACCAAATTCAACATTCTTTCATGGTAAAAACTCTTGACAAATTAGGTATAGATGGAATATACCTTAGCACAATATAGGTCAGATATGATAAACCATAGCCAACATCATACTCAACAGTAGAAGTTGAAAGGTTTTCCACTAAGAATATGAACAAGACAAAGATGCCTATTCTTACCACCTCTATTCAACATGGTGCTGGAAGTTCTAGCCAGAGCAATTGACAAGACAAAGAAAAAAAAGCACCCCTACTGAAAAGGAAGAAGTAAAATTGTCTCTGTTCATTGATAATATGATTTTACACATACTAAACCCTAAAGACTCCACCAAAAACTTGTTAGAAATAATAAACAAATTAAGTAAAGTTGCAGGGTATGAAATCAACGCACAATAGAACTTATTTTGCTTCTAGCCTGTCTCCTCTCCTAGTATGTAAGCTCCTTGAGAGTAGAGAGTTTTGTGTATTTTATTTACTTTTGTACGTCCGGTGCCTAAAAGAATGCCTGATACACAGTGTCCAAGAAAATTTTGTTGAAAGGATTATAATTCATAAATATATACACACACAACTGAAAAATTTTAGTATATTCTTATACAATTTTGAGGCACTTAGAAAACAGTGCAGTGCATTATGCCAAAAGGAAATGTATTATGCCAGCATTTATATAAATGCATATGCTGTTCATGGGCATACATATTCTGTTTATATGTATACATATAATTTAAAATTATCAAAAGTATTTGAAATGTCCTTTGTGAATTCAAAAGTCACTATTGTAAAGGATTTGTGGGTTTAAACAACTGTTGATTCATGGACAGGTTGGTGCTCAGAAGGAAAAGCATATCCTGAAATGCATTTGTTGATAGAAAAATTAATAAATAGAGAAAATTTGAAAATAAAGTAGCTACTTGAGCACTAGACAGCAAATAAAGAGCAAGAAAGAGCGTGGATGATGGTATACTGCAGGCATATTACTTTCTGTTTTACCAAGCCTGTTCTCAGAGAAGGGGAAGAGTAAGCTCACTCTGAAGAACTGAGTCAAAGGTGAGCACTCTACAAGGCCTTAAGATTCTTCAGCTTTTCAGAGCCTGGGGATGCTCTCTAAGAAAGGCTGTTGCATGCCCTCTTGTGAGTGCTCAATCCTATCCACCCCCAGGGGACACAAGGAGCAGGAAGTGAACTTTGCTGTTGAGCAGGAAGCTGTTGGTCTGGTGCTGGTTAGAAGGATGCTGCCCCGGTAGGTCCAGCAGAGGCACTTGCTCCCCACACGTTAGGCAGAGTGAGGGTTCGCCAGTTTATTCACCTGTGTTGTTTAAAAGCAAAAACTGTTTTTCTAATTTTCTGAAAATATGAATGACAAAATGTGTTGTTATTAGAGAACACAAAAGTGGTTATTTTGAAACACAATTGTAATCTGAAAAAGGAAAATTACTACTCAAAGAATGAATTGAGGGAAAGAGAAAGTTCCATACGCTTGGTGGTTTCCTTACAGATACATCTGAAGTTACTTTAATAAATAAATGATACGAATTCTTAAGAATACGCATATAAAACATATGCAACTACACATAACTACTCAACTGCTTCTTCAAAAATTCAGCAAAGATGACTACCAAGATTATAAAATTTAAAAGTTAATAGACAAATGGAATATGGGACTGATCATTGCTTACCTCTGAATTTTTAATCAAGGAATTCAATTGAAAATAATATTTTGCAGCTTAGAATATAGAAATAATAAAGGAAAAGCAAAAAGCAAACAAAAAACTCTTGCCTCGCCCTACAAGGATAAAGTTTAAAACTAAAAAAAAATGTGGTGAGAGACTGAATAAAGGTCCAATGGGAACTTGGGAGGAATAAAAGGAAAGATATAGAGAAGCAATTGTTGAACATAATAAAGAAAATGCACTCAGCTTAGCAATATTCAATCTACAAATTAATTGGTGCCAATGAACTGTATTTAATGAATGTATGTACCATCCTAGATTTATCTTTATGAAATTACTGATGGCTAAGGATACTGTGAAAAAAATTTACATATTTCCAGATAGAAAGTACAAATTTCTCATTACAGACACTAGTGTTGGAATTAACATCAATATTACATCAACAGTGAAAATAAAACACATTACACATTATATCAAAAATATCCAGAAATTAATTTCATTAAAATTAGCATCCAATTATTGAAAATTCCCTAAGAATAGAGGAAAACGAGTAGAATAAGGATTCTTGAAATCAGTAGTAAAATGTTTAAATCATTTCCAATAAATGGTCAGTATTACCAGTAAATAAGAAGTATTGATCAGAGGCAGGAATCTGTAGTAGCAGAAGATGGCATCAATATTAGAGAAAGAATTAAGTTAGTAACTTCAGGAGAAACAGTAGAGATATGACTTGGTGTTCTGCATGGGGACTCAGAGCAAGATAGGCTGTTGCTTGGATTTATTTCCACACTACTGTTACCTTGGAGGTATGAGTGCTGATGTGGTGTGGTTGGTGGCAGAGGAAGCATACACAGGTAGTCAAGATCACCAATGCTGGCAATGTCATTTGAAGGTTCTAGTTAATGAAGATGTGTCATGAATAAAATAGAAGGATGTGTCATGAGTAAAAAAATGAAAAGAAGAGCAAACTCTCACTGCAATCTGATGCCATACTTAGAATAAAGAGGCTCTTATAAATATAACTGTGATCAATTATGATAGGGTAAAATGGTCGAGCAACAGAAATTAAAGGTAATCAAAATATCTTTTTCTGTTTACTAGCTATAAGACTTAAATTAGAATAATAAAAACACTCTTTCACAGTAGTGAGAATCATTTTCTTTGACAGCAAGCTATTCAAATGTAAGAAGAAACACCAATAATTTTGTGTCAGTTGGATTTCTACTTTGCAGCCACCGCCGTTCTTGTTTTATCAAACTTTTTCTCTGCAGATGTATTCTCCACTTCTCTCTTCATCAGATTCTCTTCCTTAAAATCAAAGAATCATGGAAAAAGCCTTTCAGAGTCCAGACACTTCCTCTTAGGGAAATCTCTATTATTCTGAGATCTGAAGATATTTAACTTTCTTCTTCATTCTTTATCTTGGCATAAATTTCACATTTTGCCACATACTCTTTGTCATTTATAGTTGAGCTTTGTTACTGTTTCCTCATTTATTTCCACTTAAAAAAAAATAGTTTATTTGTATTTCAGTGTGGAAAAGCTATAAATAAATTATTGTGGGCCCTTTGCTTTTCTTGCCAAGTTAATGTCTAACTCATAGATGTTATAAAATTTTAAAGAATAATGGGTTTCTTTTAGTTCTGTATTATCTTTGGAAGACTTCAGGCTCATTTGATTGCTTGATTAATAAGAAATACATTATGTAATAAGCCCTATGATCTTAATCACTTTCATTTAATATTAAATGCCCAGTACCCAGTACCTATTCTTACCACTTCTATTCCATTCTCTTACCATTCAAGAGATAGTTATTATAATTTTGGTTGTGCAAATGGGGCAATTTATATACAAAGACATAGATTAAACTTAAAAAATAAAATGTATGTATTAATATCCGACAAAGTAGAAGTCTTCACAAGGAGTATCACAGGATGAAGGACATTTTGTAATGATGAAGAGGTTGATCAAAAAGACACAGCAAACTATTTACCTCCTTAATATACCTATTTAATAATGTTTCAAAATACATACAGCAAAAACTGTCAGAAGTGAAAATAAATACATAAATGCCAATTATAGTTGGTGGTTTAATAGTTATCTTGCAGTAATTGAAACAATATGTAGAAAAAACTAGTAAGAATTCAAGATACTAAAACAACAGTACTGATTTGCTTGCCCTAATTGATAAATTTACAATAGTTAGATCCATCTAGAAGCTCATTGACAAAACCTCTACTTCTATTCCAGGCCCTGAAAGATTCCTGGGAAGCACTGAAATCATCTTTATCAAACACATTTGGAATTCACATTACTGAATCTCGGCTGATACTTCATTGCTATTTGGAAATATTGTATTCAACCTTTATTTATTCTACATCTCATTCTTCAGATAGCAATGTGTTACTTTTCACCTTCCACACATGTATGCTTAATTGTGTTTGTCTATTCAAAAATTACAGAAGTGTAAAAGGCATTTTGTTTACAATATATATTAATATTTATATGTTATAATCACAAATAGAAGCAATAAAATTTAGTTACTGTTTAAAGCGTATCCAAGGTAATCATCCCACCTAAAATTAAAAGTACTGCAGGTAATTGAACATTAATATTTTCTCTTTTTTTAATGACATGTCCCCTCTAAACAGTCTCGGAAAATGTTTCCAAACTTGTGTCAAGTTTCTCTTTACTGTTGCCATAATTAACAGGTCCCGTTGCCTTTATTTTCTATTTAATTGCTTCTGCTTATTAAACATTATATTAATCTTCCTAAGCTGATATTTTTATAATTTTTTTCCTCAGCTGCTCTCAATGCTTGAGTTCAACTATTTTAGGCCCACTTTCCAGTTATCTTTTGAGTTTTTTCTGCCTTTTCCTCCCAAGCCAACCGCCTGTGCCAATAAAATTATCCTGGACAAACCTGGATGTTTTAATCACGATTTTCCTTTACTTCCCCGAATTTTGGCTACTTTTGCTTGCCTGTTTTCAGGATAAAATACATTTGAGCACTGTGTAATGGAAAAATGGATAGCTTTGGGGGTCAAAACCTAGGTACAGATATAAACTCTGCAAATAGATAGCAGTGTGAACCATGGCTGTTAACTTCAATTGTCTGAGCCTCAGTCAATGGAGTTTGGTAACTAAGTTATATAAAGTATGTAGGGTGACAGGCACACAGCACATGTCAGTTAGTGATACTCTGTTCTTCCTCACCCTCTCCAAATCTACAAGTCTTATCTCAAATTCCATCTCTGTCAAGAAAACTTCCCTAAGCCATGGGCTCTGGTTTACTTTCTCTTTTAATCTTGTATTATTTATTACACTTCCTTTACGTGTACATCTTTGAGCCTTTCATTTTTCCTTAGTGTTGAGAGGTCTTTTTATGTATGTTAAATACATTAATTAGATTATAAACTACTTAAGTACTTTTATCCCCACTGGTATCTGAAAAAACACCTTCAACTTTATAATGCTATTTTTAATTGATTAAATTTTTTTCATCATTATTTTATTCCACTTATTTTATTTGTGTTGTTTTCACACACAAGTTTAAGTGGAAAAAAAATAATAAAGCATATTTTAGAGAGATACAATGAAAATACATTCCTATGTGATTTTAAAGTAAGGAATGCAAATCTCAGGGTTACAATGGTTTATTTTTAAAACTTTCACTGCAACAATATGTAATCATGCTAATCGATACTGTATATTTTATGAATAATAAACAATGGAATTTTCCTCTTTTTGTGCTATGCTTGAATAGACTGACATTTTTCTGATGAATTACATTATATATTCTATTTTACTATGCAAGATGGTTGCCCTTAATTTAAACATGGTACTAAAATGAGTTGATCTTAAATGATTTCATAAACTTTTTGCCTATATATTTCCCCTAACAAGGCAAGCATTTCAATGTGTTCTTGTATTTCTTTTATCTCCCATTTTTCTTCTTTAAGTAATACTACATAAAATTTAAGGTAATATTTACAATTTTTTAATATGAGTCAATATTTTGTTTATAACTTAAACAAATGGACAAAACATATTTTTAGAACAACAATTATTATCATTGTATTTAATTACACTTATTTCCCACATGCCTTGCAACACATTCTAGATTTACTTATTTACTTACTTTCATACTTACTGCAAAAGAGTTTTCAATGTCGGCTTTGATGTGATAATCTTTCTGAGACCTCATATACCTGAAAATATTATTATGCTTTCACACTTACATGATAATTTAGATGGATATAAAATTTTAGTATCCAATTTTTCCCTTCATTTTCCAAAATGTCACTCTAATGGCTTCCGCAACCGAAGTTGCAACTAATTCCGATGCCAACCTAATTCTTATTCCTTCCTTAGTAATCTTATTCTCCTGTTAAGCGCCTAACATTTTAACTCTGTATTTAACCATGTTAGAATTATTATAAGTCTTGGTGTGAATTTTCCCTGATCCCTTCTGTGTGGCATATTTATGCTCTTTCCATCTGGGAACTTGAAAAAGTCTTCTGATCTGGGAAATTTATCTCAATTTTTTCTTCATATATATATTAATGTCTGACTTAGGTTCTATTTTTGTGAGACTCTTGTTTTCATACTGCTACGAATTCTAATTCTGTCCTCCATGTTGCTTGGATTTATTTCACATACATTCTTTATTTCTACTTTTATTTTAGATGCTGAGAGAATTCCTCAATCTGTTCTTCCAATTCCCCAATTAATTACTTAGCTATTTCAACTTTACTGTTCTCCATCAGATACTTGAACTATTATACAATTTTTATATCTAATGCTTTTACCCAGCCATTTATTATCATTTCTTGTGTTGTTCCTTAATTTTTATATATATTTTCACTTTTTAAAAATTCTTTTCTTTCAGTAACTCTGTTTCAGGTAGCACAGTTGTGCAGTTTGTTGTTTTCATCTTGGGTGGTCTTGTTATTTTGTCCTGTGAGTACATGTTTTCTTAAGGTTGCAAACTACTCTGTCTGGTCACTTGTGTTGAAGAAGAGGTAAAAAGACGGGTTCAGTACCCATCCTTAGGAGTTAAGGAGAAGATGGAACATAAATCCAATGGAAGTAAGCGTCAAACTTTACAGAACTCCACCGCTTTCATTTCCTGTTACTTTGTTAAACAACACTTCTGGTTCGGATTTTCCTTTTAAATTCTTCAGTAACATCAAAATTTGGAGGAGATTAACTCCACCTGCTCAAATGATTTAAGTGAAGGGGATACATGTATAAACATTTTAGGCCAGTGGGTCAATCCAGACTTCCAAAGATAGCACTAATATGCTGTAGGACTCAGGAAAACACTTATTACAATATTGTCATTACTCAACAAAGTACTGTTAACTTTGACTATGAGAACTGTTACACAAAAATAAGTCTAAATTATAATGGTAATTGAAATAATGCAAATAAGGCAAAGAGATTAAATCCACCAATTGAAATGATGAATTTCTAAAACTGGCTTAGAAAACAAGACCTAACAATATATTTTTCATGAGACACACACAAAAGACAAAGTTTGAAAAGGGAAGGAAGGGGGAAACCTGCACAAGAGTGCAACCAACAGGAAGCTGGAGGAGAAATATTAATCCAACAAAATCGATTTTAAGAGAAAAAGTAGACAGCAAAATGAGAAACTTGTTGACAAAGATGAAGATCAAATACCAAAAAAAGTTAAAAATGAAATAAGAAGATATATTGTGACAGTCATATATCACTTAATATAAGAGACCTAAAATATATCCAGGAATAACTAGCAGAATTATATGAAAAATAAAGAAAATCAATAATTTCAACTAGAAATTTTAATATATCCCTCTCAAAAACTGGTTGATTAGAAATGAAAAATAATTAAGATAATAACACTTGAACAATACAGAGAACAAATAGTCAGTAGATGCAAATAAAAATCTGCACACAACATAAAGAGAATGCATGTTATTTTCAAGCATAAGATTAATACTTATAAAAAGTAGGCCATCTATAGATTATAAATACATTTCAGAGGATTACGATTATGCAGAACCAACAAAATCATAATTCAATACAGGTAAAAATTAATCAGTAAATATAATTAATGCAATGTATATTTTAAATAAATTCATCCAAAACAAAATAAAATCAATAAATATGAAGAGATTATAAACAATTTATCTCAAGAGATTGAAGATCCACAGATACATCCTAAAAGAAGACAGAGTCTTAAGAGAGAAAAGGATTACAAAGGCAAAGACACTTACACCAATCAGAAAGTGAATAACATTCTTATTCTCAGTTTAGCAAACCAAATAATTAATAAAATGAAAGATAGATTAGAAAGAAAGGGATATACAGGGTGAATCCCAGAGGGAAGGAGAAAAAATGGAAAATACTCCAAATAACATGAAAGACATGGAGGATACAGGGAAATGGTAATTTCGAGAGAAAGGGAGAGAAACATGGGAAGAAGAATTTTTCCACAGAGACAACATGCAAAAGCCTCAACTTGAAGAATGGGTACAAATACTAAACAGGGTAAATACAATGAAAGGTAGCACATTTTGGTCTAACCTAGAAACATTAGTAAAAACAAAACAAAAAAATGAACTATTCAATTATTGGAGAATAGAAGCAAAATATCTTTAAAAAGATGATAATAAAACAACTAACTTCCCAACAGAAACAATGAAAGAAGAGAAAATGTAATATCTTCCAAGTGGTGAAATAAAACAATAAACAACCTAAGGAACAAATATCTTCAAACCGATGATGAAATAAAGACCTTCATGGATAATCAAAAACAAAGAGACTTGTTTTCACCAGCTCCTTACATTGCAGTTGGCCTATGGAGACAGGACTCTGACTGCTTCTTACCTCGTACCGTCCTCTATCCTACCCTTCCTTCCCTCTGCTCTCGTCATATTTGCCTATGTTTTGTTCACTCCACACAGCATACTCAGCCTCATATCAAGTTCTTAGGACTCATTCTCTTTTCTGCTTAAAACACGATTCTCCCAAATTTTGCATGATTGTCTTATGTTCAGACATCTTCTCAAAAAGACGTCCATTGTTCCACTGGCTAAAGCAGCACCCCAACACCCGGAATCTTCTCTTATGCATCCAAAATCTTCTCTCATTAGCACCGAAAATGTTTCTTCTTACATACCTTATGGCATTTATTTTCTGCATCCTCTGAAAAAAAGTATAGATCGTGATTTGAGGACAGAGACTCAGTGTGCCTTACTCACTATTGTATTTTTTGCATCTACAATGCATAGTTTGACATATAGTATATTTTAATAAATATATTTTGATTGACTTATCGAACACTAAAGATTCTAGCTTGGATTGCTGAAGAAATCTTGATGTTATTTTCTGTGCTGGATCTTACAGGGTAAGATTATATGAAATAAATTTTTTAAAATAGGCCCATACAATTTTACTGCTTTGACACTGAATGTAGCATAAGTATTCAATATTAAAGAGTGTATCTATCTAAAAATATAATTCCCACAGGGGTGTGTGTGTGTGTGTGTGTGTGTGTGTGTGTGTGTGTGTGTGTTTGGTTATGATAGGAGTGATATCATCATTTCAAATAATATCATGAATTAGTAGGAGAGTTTCTATAACTTTACAGAGTTTGGCCAAATTTGTTCTTGTTCTAAATTCCAGAAGATATCTCCAGCCTAACGTTTTCACACTCAACTGTGATGCAGAATTTTCTTCATACAATCACAATCTATCATCCCAGAGAGAATTAGAGACCTGGTGATTTCAAGTCTAAGGTGTGCTCTAGGGTTGATGCCAAGGGAGTCTCCAGGGAAATTAAAGGTTGATGATCAGTATAACTCAACACTCTCTTGAAAAAAAGAAAGTATGCAACTTTAGGCACAGAGGTCATGTCCACTGCTTTCAATTTTACAGAAGGCACTTATTGCCAATCCTTAAAGAATAAGCATTTTCCCACTTGCTCTTTTATCTTGATTTACATTTTGCTCAACATTTACATTTATGATTTGTAACTATCTTTCCTGATTGCCAGTGTAAGCACTGGCTTCCTTAAATTTCCACCTTTATAGGGTAAAGACAATTTCCACGTAATGCTGTCTTATAGGTACATGCATCTCAAGCTACTAGGAACATAATTAGAAGCAGTCAATAAAGCAACAGCCTGCTCTAGCAATTTGTACTGTTCTACAGATAGAAGGCAAATGCAGTTTTCATCATTTTATAGAAAGAAGCAAGGCAGTAGAAGAAACCTTAGTAGGAGATATTTTCTGAGCGTACTCCTTAGCTTTTGATTTGTCACATTTCTAGAACCCTAGGACCTAGAAACTTGTGCAATTATTTGGCTGACAACCAGCAACAATTCTATTGCTAGTAGAAATGGATAAACTGCTGGAGGGCTCTTTGGGAAAAATCCTGGATCGTTGTTTCTGATGTTCAGTTAGGCAGGCTCTAAGAGCAGCTGACGTGCTTTTATTCCCAGATTAAATTACTATCTTAATAGAGAATGTTTGAAGCCAAAATCACTTGAATAGTTGGGATAATAGACTTTTGCAAAAATGAAATTGTTTCCAATATCGAGTATAATAAGAAATTTTATGATTTAAAAAAAAAATGTACCTTGCTGGAGGATTATTCAGTCCTTATATATATATTGCTTTCTTCTTGAGAATCCTCACATATGCCCAGGTGACAAAGATGTTGAAGCCGTGACATAATTACTGCATTATAAATTAGGGTTAAAAACCAAAAAGAGAATTAAGGTGAAATATGTATTATCTGTATTATTATTTTGATGTATTTAGCGTTAGTTTAGATGAGCATTATTTAAAATATTTTTAAGTAGAATGTTTTCAGTCATAACTGTTAACAATAAAGTGTAATAAGTGATAAAAAGCTAGTGTTATTAAGTGGTAACTTTTAAAATTATTTTTCTCTGTTTAAAATTAATTGCACTTATAGAAATGATAGGATTTTTGGCTACTTGGGAGTATGTTATAATCTTCCCAGGTGAACAGATTATCATTACTCCTTCAAAGAAATACCCAAAGGAGAAGCATTAGCTTCATTTACCCTGTCATGGCCTTAAACCTGTTGAACATTGTCTTTAAGTCCTATATTATTATTTTCTGTTTAGCAGTGGAATGTAAGCAAACCTCATCATTTTTTAAAAGTCTCACACTAAGATTTTTCATAACACATTAACTATGATAAGCAGAAGAGGCGGGGTGCTAACTGCTACAGTGGTTCGATCCATTTGCTAAATGATGAGAACATCAATAATTCGTAAGAATTAGCTGCTAAAACATTTAAAGTCAGACAATCCAAGTCTGGTAATGCAGATAGTAATCTTTTGTGTGTACTAGTTGGCATTCAGACACTTCCTTTTCATTATGAAATAGAAATTCTTTTTGTTTCTTGCAGCAGTTTATATTACAAAAGATGGCAGATGTATAATATGTCTAGTCTGATTGGTCAAGGTACTAGTCAGGCCCAGCAGACAGTCTGCAGATGTCTCATACTTAGTGAAAATCAGTCCTACAAATTGTAAAATGCCTATTGAGTGTCATCTGCTGAGAAGAATCAATTATACAAAAGAAACTGAAATAGCACAAATATCAAAATATGAAACAATTATTAGAATAGAGGACGATTCATTCCTACGTTTTATCATGTTATCTAAGTCCAGCTCTTATATTGTTGATGTCTCAAAGTTTTATGTCACCAGACCATTGAATATAACATTGGAATTTTTTCTTATTTAATATGTTGCTTTAATACCTGATGTATACTTACATATTCATAAGGAAGTAATTTTAATCATTTTTCTAAAAATCTCATTTTAAAATGTTTAAGTGGGCTCCTGAAGCATAAGTAACAATAACAAATGATAAGGTTTTTAAGCGCTTAACAACTTTTAAGTCAGAATACTAATAAATATACATAACATTATCGATATTAGTAACTGTGACAGGCAGTGCTTAATTAAGTAAACTGATTGTTGGAGTTATGAGACTGTGTCCTAAAAAATTAAGATAATCATTGCTTCACTAGCTTTAATATCTAAAAAAGAGCAGTGTTAACTGAGATGAATATATTCCCAGTTATAATAAGATGAAGAGGAGATTTTTAATCTGCAAAATCAAAGGGAAAATTCCTACATAGCTGTACCACACTGAAAATTTGCTTTGGTAAATGATTCCTTAATGGCTCAAATTCAGTGCAGATCTTATAAAACAACCTTAATACACACAAGGAAGTGAATAGCTTAAATCCTAAATCCTTAAATCATCAATGTTTTAGACTAAATGATTTTGCTCAGGCTAAATCCACATAGAGTTCTTTATTTTTCATAAGTCCAAACTGTAATCTTTCATTAAAATTTTGATTGAGTCCTAAAGATATAAACCTCTGTTAGACAAACTTTTCCACTAACAATTTTTGCTACGAGTACAATTAATTTCCATCTCTTTTTGTATATTGGCAGTATAACTAAAGGGAACATCATGAAACTGGTTTTACTACTATATAATTATGACATTTTTCCTAACTTTCTAATGAGAGATATGTTATTAATAATATCACCTTCCAACATAATTTTGCCTTTTAGCTGACTTAAAAATTTCTCCAATTAAATTTTGATAATATCAAGAAAAATTTTAGACAGAAACAATTTAACTTTACTATCTATTAAGCACAGCTTCCAGGAATGAAAACTATCATGTATATTACAAAGAGTACATCTTCAACTCCAAGAACTTTAGAGTGATTATATCGTGCCTTAATAAAGAAATTTGACGTATGGAAACAGACTGAGGAAAACAGAGTTCCAAGTCCATATAAAGTAAGACATAGATACAGGCATTGGGTTTGATTTTATTTTATTCAGGCACTAGGTGAATATTTAATGATATTCAAAAATACATCAAGACAAGCATTGACTTACTCTTACTGTTTCCAATCTTGACCTTTAGTTAACATAGCGAAGGAGTGACTTAAGTCAGGAATGCATAAGACAGAAGTTGCCATGGCCATGGCACCCATAGCCATTGTTCAAGGTTACCCATAGCTTCAAGGTTATGAACCCATTGTTCAAGGTTACTCATTGTTCACCCATAGCCATTGTTCAAGGTTACCCATAGCTTCAAGGTTATGAACCCATTGTTCAAGGTTACTCATTGTTCACCCATAGCCATTGTTCAACCATAACCATTGTTCAAGGTTAGAAACATCACTTTCTCTTTTCTTTCTTTTAGTGCAGTAATGACTTTAATTGAAAAAAAAAAATCTTTTCTGCATTACGAATAGGCAGTTTTTACCCTTACTCTTGTGGGAAGTGAACCAGCTCCTCACTGCCTCCTATCAGGGTCCTGGAGTTCTTTCTGTTAGATTCTGCTGGTGGGTAAGCATTCTAGAGGGAGACTGAAAAGTAGGAGGAAGGGAGATGCAACTTTCTTCCTGTTTTCCAGGAAACAGCAGCAGCACCGGGCTCCAGTGGCCAGCCTCTGCTGTCATTCTTTGCACCAGCTGCAAGAAGCTTCCTTTCACATGTCTGATCAAGAGTCCATTAGGATGGCTCCTCTGAGCCTGCAGATTCTTGGAATACTAACTCTTTCCTTTTGCTTCCTGAGTCCTAGACAGAGTAACTGCTTTCTATCATCTTTAAACTCTGGATTATCTGATTTTTGCTCTTTTAGTCTTTCAGTAATGCAGTAACCAATTTCCTGTATTGAATTTATGTTTCAAGTACTTATTGCAATTTTCAGTTTCCTTGAATGGACCCGATTGGGAAGCCATTGAATGGAATTAAGCAAGATGCTGACATTATTAGACTTGTGATCTGGAGTAATTACATCGGTTGCATACAAAGAAGAGATTGCAGAAAGAAATAGTATCGATATGATTGTTAGCAGTTTGGAGACTATTTTAATAGATCAGAAAAGACTTTGGCTAAGATTATTGTGATAGTAATGGAAACAATTAGATGGATTCAAGATGTAGGATATAATATTGGTAGGATTTGGTAATGAATCAAGTATGGGGCATTAGAGAGTAGAGTAAAAGAAAAACAGGTGACAGGATTGTATATGATAACCACTTGCTGAGATAATTATTACTGGATATTGAAGAAGCTTGGAAAGAAGATCACAGGTTCATTACTGAAATAATAGAATTTGTATTGCCTATGAGTCATCCTAGAAGAGATGTCCAGTAACAAGGTGTATGGTGAGTCTTGTGCTAATAATAGAAAAGGTCTGGGTTAGGGCTGTACATTTATATATAGTGTGTTTATAGGTAGATGTTGGCACCATGTGTCTAATGAAGAGTAAATAGAATGAAGAGATCTACCATCAAAGCTTGAGGAACTTCTACATTTGATGACCTGGTAACCCAGGGAAAATCTTCAAAGGAGATAAAGAAGTATGTCGAGAGTTAAGAGGAAAACAAGCATGGTACTGTGTCAGAAGAGATAATGAAAGGAAACACTTAGAGAAGGAGTAATAACCAATATTTTCAATGACTGATAAGATGCGATTTAAAACAAGAAGCTTAGATATTTTTAATTAGTGTGCAGTGGGAAATTAGGAAAAAGGAGAGTTTCTAAATGGTAAGGAAAGCCCCATTCTGTTTCCAAAGAAATTATGAATACAACACTTATCTTTAGCATCTGGTTAGTATTTCTGTATTTCAAATATTTTCAAAGCAAGGAAAATGATTAAAATTATTTGTGGCATCTTTCTAACCACGGCTGCTGTTCTTTCAACCTTTGACTTGTCTTTGACTTTCTCCAAGAGACAATTTTAATCAACAAATTATACATGGATCGCAGTGTCTGATAACACATATATGCTGTATATATTTGGTTATGGTATTGATAACTGCATTTCACAATTCCCATTTCACAGAGTCAGAAATAAACTGTTCCTTACTCATTTCATAAGAAATCATGACCAAGAAGATAATCAGGTTCTCCAGGAAAAATGGAATTTTGAATATTGGAATTCCTGCCCCTTAAATAAGAACAAAGCTTATTAATATCATAGAACTTTAACAGTCCATTAGCTCCAACTCATAATCTCCCATTCTGCAGCCCTACCTTTAAAAACATCAGCTGGTAATGATTCTCAGTGAGCACAGACATTATGAAAATACATTATTACCGAGTAAATTTCTATTGCAATTTTGTCCACAATTGCCACCTTATTGAAAATCTATGATGTAGTGCTATATGGTCTGAAGCCCAGCGATTAAACTGAAACAATATTCATTGATTTTTAAAGGCTTTCAATACCCAGAACACAGGTTATTAATAGCAAAAAAATGACTTCTTAGGCAAATGAACCAGTGATTTGGCAATGATTTTGCTAATTTCTGTCTGAAACACATTTCCTAGAGGATTTAAAGAATGTTGTTTGGTTGCTAATTAGCTAATATACATAACTCTTTGATCTGGCATTAAGTGGGTCAGGATTTTAAGTGTACTTTATAAGGCTTTAATAATTGTACCTGCAAATGGTACTATTGAGCCATCATGGAAGGATATGAGCTTTGACTTGCTTTTCAAGGGTTAGGGTGGATTTGTAACACAGTTGGTGTCTATATCTTTATACCTATGAAATGAAATCAGATAAAGTATTCCAGTTCTGCTGGTCAGTTCACTGGCTATGCAAGTTGTTTAACTTGTCTATATCTCACTTTCTTATTGGTGAAATGGGAATCTAAGCAATACCTACCTTATTTGGGCATTGTGAATATGAAATATATTCATCCATTCATTCATTCATTCAATCAATATTTTTGTGGTGTCGACTTTGTCAAACATGATTTTCTGTTCATCAAAATGGCATTGAACAAAGAAAAAACAGTGATCGTTGTCATGACTCATATAATAATGAGAAAAAAAAACAAGAAAATGAAGTCGCCAACTAGTATAACTAACAGGAAGAAAAATAAAGGAAGATAAGGGAAAAGACAGAATATGGGGCAGTCAGTGTAGGCATTTCTGAGGAGGTGATATTTAGCAGAAGCATTTACGAAGACAGGGAGCAAGCCACAAAAACGTATGATGGGAAGTGTTCCAGGTTGAATGAACAGCAGTATAAAAAATTCCTTTTCTCCTAAGCACAGTCATTTTCCAAATACTACATGTTGTTTTTTGTTACTCATCATTATTACCCATACGGCTTTTAACTCATCCACAAAAATATGGAGCCCTCAACATGTGCTGTTTGTCCACGAAAGCCCTGCTCTCGGTCTTCTTGCATGTGGGGCAAAGCTTCTCCGAGGTACAGGTAGAAATCGGAACAGGTAAGAATAGGAGATCTTCTTAATCACTTGCTACTTGCCAGGCCCTGAACTGAGCACTTTTATGTCCATTGTCTCATTTGAATCTACATACAAGCATATGAGAGGGCTTTTATACGATTCTCATTTCATAGCAGATGAAGCAAAGACAACAGAGAGTAAGAAACTAAACCACTGTCTCATAGCTACTAGCAGAGACTGAATTTGAATTCAGGCAACTACAGGTTGCAGGTGTAATATTGAATCTATTCTCAAAGTGTGTATGCGCACGTTTGTATCCATCATGGTAGTTTTGGAGAATAGGGAATATGCAATCCAAAACCACAGGCAATCCTAATAATAATTTTTCTGCAGTAAAAATTTCCAAAAAGTATAGGAGACTGTGTTTTATTGACTTAGAGTATAGTCAACTCTTGATTTTTTTCATAGCAGAATGTTAAAGTAGATAATTGAAACTAGCATAAAATTCAAGTCATTTATATTGATTTAAGACTTCAGTTAATTTTTGTTACTGTTATCATTATTTATTGATTTCACTAGTATAAAATTAGCTTTTTAAACATTTCAGAACACACTTATTGACCATTTAAGACTATGTATAATAAGAGAAAAAGACAATGTAGGACTCAGAAGTATCTTCTTGTTTCACATATTTCACAGTGTTGAGAAGAAATTATAAAAGCTACAACTCTTTCAACTGTGAAGTAGAAAACCTTGCTACTCCATATTGGCCAAAATGGTGTATTTGACTCCTGTTCTTGATATTTCTGTGATACCTTTATTTAAAGGTATTCCAAGGATTTAGTTTATTTGCATTCTTAAAAATTATAGGCTGTACTTTTAGATATTTTCACTTGTGGCAATCATTCTTCTACTTAATGATAATAGATAACTGTTATTAGACAAAAATCACTTAAACAATCAAAATGAGTCATACACTTAAAAGGAAAAATTACTATGGTAATTCTTAAGTAATCCATGGTAATTCATAAATAATTATATTGCCCTTTTTTGAGGGTCATAGACGGATTCAGAAGGAGATGTCAAATTGAAGTTTCAAACATATTCATTTTTGGTATGTTCTTGTAGTTTTTAATCCCTTCTTTTCCTCCATGAACACTTATGATTACTGTTCTCTTAATAAAGCACATAGGTATTTTGTGAAAAATCACGAAGTTCTTGTGCAGTTACGTTTGAATAAATTTAATTTGCTAATTTATAGAAATTCCCCTTTCTACTGACAATTTATTTTCACCTTATTTAATGGAATTTGTTTTACAGCAGTGCTTTTCATTTAGGAAGCTTGTTATATTTGCAAGTGGTTAAGATGGGAGGTCTTATGTGTTTTTTACCATCACAGTTAAAAATTCAAAGTTTAAAGAAAAAAAAAATTAGAAACACATGCAAACTGAGGTCAACTCAACTAAAGTCAACTTTGAAATAAAAAGTGTCTCTCTCTATATATATACTTTTTTTACACATGCATATATATGAATATTTTATGTATCTATGT
Source organism: Macaca fascicularis (assembly GCF_037993035.2). Taxonomy (NCBI): domain Eukaryota; kingdom Metazoa; phylum Chordata; class Mammalia; order Primates; family Cercopithecidae; genus Macaca; species Macaca fascicularis. The sequence goes on from NC_088379.1 coordinate 172,220,199, forward strand.
ATAACCAAACATACACACACACATATATATTCTGTTTACAGAGATTCTAATATGTAATTGTGCAAAGGGAAATGTTTTTGAGGCCAGCATGTTGTTGAGTGGGGCAATTGTGGTGAAACTGTCAGAAAATTAATGGAAATCTGTTCTATAATATAGTATAGATTTGAACTGGGTTATATAGTCTGACCCTCCCACCTCCACATATCCCCCCACCGGGCCCCTGCAAATCTGTATATCCAGAACCTATGAGTATTACCTTATTTGGAAATAGGGGCTTTCCAGATGAATAAGGTTACGATGAAGTCATATTAAATTAGGGTGACCTCCAATTAAATAACTGATGTCTTACAGGAAAAGAGAGATTTGGATACAGACAGAAATGGGGGAAAATGCCATGTGAAGACAAAGGCTGAGCCTAGAGTATTGCCTTTGTAAGGCTCGGGATGTCAAAGATCGCTGCCAGCTACCAGAGGTGAGGAGAGAGGCATGAAACAGATTCTCCTCCAGAGCCTCCGGAAGGAACCAACACTGACAACACCTGCATTTTGAACATCTGGCCTCCGGAACTGTAAGAGAATAAATTTCTGTTGTTTTAAGCCACTCCTTTTGTGGTGTTTTGTTATGGTATCCCTAGTATCCCTAGGAAACTAACACAACATACTTCTACCTGTTTTTGTTTGGTTTGGTTTTTTTTTTTTTTTTTTTTTTGAGACAGAGTTTCACTCTTGTTACCCAGGCTGGAGTGCAATGGTGTGATCTCAGTTCGCTGCAACCTCTGCCTCCCAGGTTCAAGAGATTCTCCTGCCTCAGCCTCCCAAGTAGCTGGGATTACAGGCATGCACCACCACACCCGGCTAATTTTTTTTATATTTTTATTAGATATGAGGTTTCACTATGTTAGCCAGGCTGGTCTCAAACTCCTGACCGCAGGTGATTCACTCGCCTCTGCCTCCCAAAGTGCTGGGATTTATAGGCATGAGCCACTGTGCCCGGCCACTTTTACCTTTTTACATGTGGACATTAAATCTAAACTTTCTGATGACTCACTGTCAACTTATACTCGTGAATCACAATTATTTTAATGCATTATTAACTATAACAGAACACATTATCAATGTTTTAACTCTTTTGTTTCTGTGTCTGCTCATAGTCTATCAGTGATCACTTCTAAAATTTATGAATTTTTCCACTTTAAACAGCCTTCTATTTCTGCCATGCTTATGGTCTGAGAAAGTGTATCTGGTTGATTAAAATGGGTGTTAAGATATAATAAACTAACTCTTTAAAAGGATAACAGGTAATACACATTATGTGATTTCTTATCACTTATATTGGATGACCACAAGCTTTTAAATGTATATCTGTACAAAGTTTTGTTCATGAAAGTGAAAGTTACCTTATTTCAGTAAATGTTTTTGAATTATAGATAATACATTAAGATCAGAGATTGCCAAGTAAATCATTACAGTCTGTATTTTTGATTATATAGTTTTCTCTTTATAATATCACTTTTTTTCAGATGGAGCAAATTAAGCCCTAAATAATATGTCATAATTTATTAATAAGGATAGTGCCTTGCCTTTTTCAAAGTTTTGGAATAAAATATGATATAAACAATTTAATACAGAGTTTATTCTCCTAGTAAAATTTTGAGGTTTGTATTTTTCCTGATTCAGTCTGGACAAATGTTTACCTGGTAAATTCCAAGAAGCTTAATAAAGTCGTATGTGGTTCTTATCAAAATTGTAAAATGTTTCCATTCTGGAGATATTGTCAATATCTACTGTTATAATTTGGTGATAATCGTCTTTCATTTGCTTAGTACTTCATAACTGTTATCTGAAATTACAGTAGATAAATCATGTACAAAATTGTGCATGTCTAAAGATATAGAAAATAAAGATGGACAGATGTTACTGTTACCTATTAATTAGAACAGTCAATTCCTTTGTTTCTCACACATTTTCTAATTCTGTATCTTACATTTATGTTTTCATTTTTCTATATGTATTTTCATGTGACAATGTTCAACCTTGTAAATAATTATAAGACTATAGGTTCTTGTCGGACTCGGTGGCTCATGCCTGTAATCCCAGCATTTTGGGAGGCTGAGGCGGGTGGATCACCTGAGGTCAGGAGTTCGAGGCTGGTCTGACCAACATGGAGAAACCGCATCTCTACTAAAAATACAAAATTAGCCAGGCATGGTGGTGCATGCCTGTAATCCCAGCTACTATGGAGGCTGAGGCAGGAGAATTGCCTGAACCCGGGAGGCGGAGGTTGCAGTGAGTCGAGATTATGCCATTGCACTCTAGCCTGGGCAGCAAGAACAAAACTCTGTCTCAAAAAAACAAAACAAAACAAAACAAAAGATATCAAGTTAATATCTGTCATATTTGCTTAACTTTTAATGAATTTATTGTGGGTATCTCAGACTACTTGAAAAGTTTAATATCTATGTTGTACACTATTACTTATTTTGATCATTTGGTAAATTTAGGTTTAATTCCAGAGCCATAAAAAAAATGAAAATCCAGACTTTTCCTTTCTTTACAAAAATAAACACTTAAAAATAATAAGCAATATGTTCATTAAAGTTATAAATTTTTTAACTTTCAATTTTTAAAAAATCAATGACATTTTAAAACATGAAAGTGTCTCACTTAAAATTTTTAAAATGTGCCCTGCAATAACTGCTTGATTCTGGGAGATGGAGCAGGGGTATGGGGGATAAAGGGAGCTTTTCACTGTCCTTGCCATTGTTTCACAGTCTATTAAGTTGATATCGGGAAACATATAAACATCTGGAGCTTTTGTGTATGGAAATCAGTCCCACATTACAGTTCCACACTGGATGTGATGAATCTATTCAGTCTCTTTACCAAACAGTACTGCACATTCTAAGATATAATAGTGAAGTGTACCACAGAAAAGAAGACCCATGTGCACAAAACTTAAAAATATATGAAAGGAAAAATTATTCATTGCTCAGCAAATAAAATCTAAGAATGAAGAGTTATGCGCAGTAAAAAATAAACTTTCTAAATTTTTAATTTAAAAGTTTTTATTCATTTCTTCCAACATGATGGGACCTTGCTTTACTTGTTGATCAAATGTGCTAGTTAACTTTGTAGCGTTTAAGTCAAATTACCTATTAAAGCTAGTCTCTTGGATGATAACATGTAAGGTATGCCAAAAAAAATTAGAAATAAAATGAGACAAATTTAAATGATTTTAACAAATAACTGTAAGACAAAATTTGTCCTTCCACACACATTTGTAAGACTTGTTTCCAGATATTTGGAAGTAACTTTAGAAATTTGACTGAAATTAATACATATTCATTTTTTTTCCATCTTAAGAAGTCTTTAGACATTGCATATGCCTCAGCGGGAATCTAATGGATGAATTAGATCTCTCAAAGCTAAATTATAAGGAAATCTTTATCAGCAATGTCCCATGTGGAAGTAGAATGTAAGATATTATAATTGAGTACATCCCCAATCCTCCATTAATTGGCAGATTATATACGATTCACAATCGCTCTCATTCAACAAACTGAATATCAATACATTGGTGTTGCATTCATCATCTCTAAATAGAATGAATTTTTGACACACACAAAAAAAGTTGGAATGAACATTGAGAAAATGAATTTAAACCTGAGGTGGGTGAAGGGTTTATAAGAAAACCCCTAACAATTTTAAATGTGTTCCTTTCTCCAGGTCTGAGGACTTGTCAGGGAATGGAGACATTTCACCCTAGAGATCACTGGCAGGGGCTCTGTGTGAGCCACTGCAGAGAGAGAGGCTGGAAGACGCCTACTCTGATCCTCTGAAAAGGAAAGCAGGTGCATTTTGTAAACTACATGTCTGTGACCTTGACATCAATTCCCCAAATGATCCTAAATCCAATTATTAATGGAATGATTTGTGAACGCCTAGGAGAGGAAGGCATAATCATTAAGACCCACCATGGGCACACTAAGTGCAATTCATGCCACACTAACCTCATTTATTTTTCAGGCAGGGTTGATGGACTAGCAGATCAGGGAAAATAGACATGCATATCAGTGGAATGCAAATACCTAAAGGAAAGAACCATGACAGATCTGGTGGCCTGGGGGTTTCATTTTTCTGATATTTGAGGAGTTGAGCAGGAATTTGGCTCAGGAACACTTAACTCAGAGATAGATTGGGTGATGACAGCCCTGAGTGCCAGAGGCTCTCTTTCCTAATAAAGCCATCTCTTTGACTGGCTGGAGTGTTGCCATTGTTACGGAACGGCACAGAAGGTCGTCCCATTTTCTATCAATATCGATAGTACTGGGCAAAGTGGAGCAGCGGTGAGGGTTGTTACTGGAATGCTGATTATGGGGCAACCCCAGCTCTGCAGCTCTGCCTAGCCTAATATGTAGGGCCAGTGTTCCAGAATTGTGTACACACTGTGACTTGGCTACTCTTAAGATTTATTTAAGAAAAAATTCTAATGCATATTAACACCAGACCTAGCGTTATGTGGCCATAATATCTTTGCAGGGAACAAAACTTCAGAAGAGTTAGGATAAAATCCACTTGTTAAATGTCTATTATGTATGCGAGTAATCTCAGTTCTTTTATGTGTTTATTTCTCCCAGCAACTGTTTTCTTGTCTTTCCCACTGCAGGCTTGGGTCCTTAACAACCCTTTATTTTCTGGCTCTGCAACTGTTTTGTCACTGGATTTATTAGAATAGCAGAATGTTAACGTTTAAGCCTCAGACTTATTCCTTTCTAACTCTGGTTTCACATTTAATTCAAAACTAATCTCACTCCTTTCCCCAGGGCAGACCGCCAAAGTAGGTACAACTACTTGAAGCAGGGGAAAGCAGGTGTGGTCAGACCCCAAAGTCTTGGCTCCTTCTTCATTTGCTAGGCTTAGGAGCTTTTGAGGTTAAGGATAGAGATGGTAAGTGGGAGATTTCTTTCTATTTATTTATTTATTTAGATTATTTTATTTATTTATTTATTTATTTATTTATTTATTTATTTGAGACAGGGTCTCGCTCTGTTGCCCGGGTTGCAGTGCAGTGGTGTGATCTCGGCTCACTGCAACCTCTGCCTCCCGGGTTCAAGCAATTCTTCTGCCTCAGCCTCCCAAGTAGCTGGGACTACAGGTGCCCGCCACCATGCCCGGCTAATTTTGTTTTTTTATTTTTAGTAGAGACGGGGTTTCACCGTGTTAGCCAGGATGTTCTCGATCTCCCGACCCCGTGATCCGCCCGCCTCGGCCTCCCAAAGTGCTGGGGTTACAGGTGTGAGCCACCGCGCCTGGCAGGAGATTTCTTTCTTATGTGATACATTGAAAATCCACAATGGGAAGAGGTTCATGGTCTTACTCTGGTTCAGTCAGTGTCTGTGTAATGTTGGTGGCTCTGATTATACTGCAGCCTCTGTGAATTGGTGTACCTGAGTTTCTTGAATTAAAAATCAATTTTGCCTTTGCCGTTGCCTTTCCTAGCTTGAGAACACCACTTCCCAAGGAGGGTTTCCATATATCCCTCTGTTCTCTTCCGGTGTGGATGCCTCAACCTTTCTCCAGGACAGGCTTAGCAATCACCTGGCCTTGTAGTTGCCTGTGGAGATGTGCTGCTCCTGTCCCACCTCCATCCTCTGTGCTTCTCATGAGAAAGCCACAAGAATGGCAGGCCATCTTTTCATATGACCTGAGGCAGCTGGAAACTGGAATGACATGGAGCTCTTCAAGGAGGGATTAGCAGGGACCAGACAGATTGTGCTACCTGCCTTCAGGAATCTCTAGACTCAAAGGTGGCGCTGGGTTCCATGCCATTTGTGCCCCTAGAATTCAGAGATCACTTGTTAAGCATCCCGCTCTTCTTCACTCACATGTGGGATGGGTACAGAAGGCAATATACCAGCACTCTCTTAGGCTCCTACAATGCTCTCCCATGAACTCTGTGGCCACACTGCATTCTTATGGTGACAATTGGGTAGATCTGTATATTCTGTCTATCGGTGGTGTCCATCGGAAGAATGAGACAGCGCTCTTTCACTAGGAGGATGATCTTTTGAAATCTCTCTCACTTGTCTTGAAGAAGGGGAAAGCACCTTCCCTCCCTCCCCCATGAGGAAAGGGGAGAATAACCTCACACAATATTGCCTAATTCATCTACAGGCTGACAACCACCCGACTTCTCAGTCCTGTTTATTGACTTGCTGAGGGTGGGATGTCAGTGGGTTGTAGAGAGTTCTGGCTCCTGTATGGCACTGACTGGTTCTAAATGCAACCTATTTTGTGATACTTCTCAGAAGTTCTATTACCTTGCCTTTAGACATCATCTCCAGGAAAATGTAATAAAATTTTCCCTCTCTCTCTTATCAAGTGGTTGGACTTTCCCTCAACTCTCACACCACTAAAATGACTAGATTGAGCCTCTCCTGAGAAGTGTAGGTCCCATCTGGCTGACTGGCTCTTTTGTTTCTTTATTATTTGTTATTCTGGCATCCAGCATTGCAGACTACATTTAACCAGTAACTGAGAACTTGTGCTTTTAAGAAACATTGTGGAGATGTGTGGTTGCATCAATATTTTATGAAAGATTTGGAGAAAAAACACCAATCCTGGATTGGAAAAAACATGGACGGAAAACACAGAAAGAAAAAAACGAATTAAGCACTAGAGAAAGGAAATGAAAATTTATAGAGCCAGAGCTATTCTCATTAATGTAATATAATAATAAAGAAGATATTTTCTCCAAATCCATTTTGTTTCTGAAACACTGGAGGTATATGGAGGAGAGGTAATATTAGGGTCTTGAAAAATGAGCCAGTTCCAAAGGATATTATTTCAAAACTATTGCTAAACACTGTTTCCAATAGATTTTCAAGCAAAGAGAAAGATTATGAATTTTGAAAATGTCATATGCCCTTTATTAGTGTCAAAGCGAGTTATCTGAATACTGTATGGATATTGTAATAACTGTTCAGATGAATGGCCATTTGATGGAGTCAGGATAAACAATGTTATAAGAAATCGTTGTGATTACTATTATATTTCAAATATTTATGGGTTTTTTTTTTTTTTTTTTTTTGAGATGGAGTCTCGCTCTGTCGCCCAGGCTGGAGTGCAGTGGCCGGATCTCAGCTCACTGCAAGCTCCGCCTCCCGGGTTCACGCCATTCTCCTGTATCAGCCTCCTGAGTAGCTGGGACTACAGGCGCCCGCCACCTCGCCCGGCTAGTTTTTTGTATTTTTTAGTAGAGACGGGGTTTCACCGTGTTAGCCAGGATGGTCTCGATCTCCTGACCTAGTGATCCGCCCGTCTCGGCCTCCCAAAGTGCTGGGATTACAGGCTTGAGCCACCGCGCCCGGCCTATTTATGGATGTTTATAGGGAAGTACATTTTCTAAAATCCCCTAAAGGTGAATAATATGATGAATCAAAATAGCTGAGGTTTGTCTGCATATGTGGAGAGGGCTTCTGACCTGTATTTATTGTACTTATAAAAACCAAAACCTGTAACTCTATAGAATCATTTCTAGATATATTTTGAGGGAGATTCTATAAATAAGAGTCAAAACCATATTAAAACTGTGAGATAAAATTATGATTCTCATAGCAAGTGCGGGATATAGAGTTGCTTACACTAGACACAGCCCCTTGAGCATATTAAAAGCTGACGAACACCTTCTTTTGATTTGGTTGACACCTGGACCTTTTCTTCAAAGGTAGAGGCTAGCAATGAGGATTGGAATTCTTGTCGATGTATGAAAAGCAACATTTTACATAACTATGCAAATTTAGGCATCAAAATTTAATGTATGAAAGTATGGGTTATGTGAATGTCAAGTGTTTGAAAGCAGGGACATTTCCCCTAAAATGTCTATTGTAATTTAAAGCACAATAAGGGGTTTCACTCTCAAAATGTACTTCTTTTGGTTTCTAATGCCTTACAGTCTTACTTATTCCTAAATGTCGCCATTCAAACACTTTTTCTTGCTCTTTTTAAGTCATTTCCATTAGTGTCTTTTTCTTTCTTTTTTTCTTTTTTTTAGATGGAGTCTCTCTCTTGTCCCACAGGCTGGAGTGCCACGGCGCTATCTCGGCTCACTGCAACCTCCACCTCCCGGGTTCAAGCAATTCTCCTGCCTCAGCCTCCCACGTAGCTGGGATTACAGGCACCTGCCACCACACCGGGCTAATTTGTGTATTTTAAGTAGAGATGGGCTTTCATTGTGTTGGTCAGGCTGATCTCGAACTCCTGACCTCAGGTGATCCGCCTGCCTCGGCCTCCCAAAGTGCTGGGATTACAGACGTGAGCCACCACGCCCAGCCCCATTAATGTCTATTTCTTAATCATCGCCCACAAGCTGATCAATCTTTGGGACATAACTATACAATAAATAGATTTTAACAAGAACATTTTGAGATGGTTACAGATCACTTTTCTTTTTTTTTTTTTTTTTTGAGACGGATTCTCGCTTTGTCGCCCAGGCTGGAGTGCAGTGGCCGGATCTCAGCTCACTGCAAGCTCCGCCTCCCGGGTTCACGCCATTCTCCTGCCTCAGCCTCCCGAGTAGCTGGGACTACAGGCGCCCGCCACCTCGCCCGGCTAGTTTTTTGTATTTTTAGTAGAGACGGGGTTTCACCATGTTAGCCAGGATGGTCTCGATCTCCTGACCTCGTGATCCGCCCGTCTCGGCCTCCCAAAGTGCTGGGATTACAGGCTTGAGCCACCGCGCCCGGCCCAGATCACTTTTCTTAACTGTATATTACCAGCCAAAGTAACAACAGACTTTGCCACTGTTTCTCACAAACATTGATAGAGGCACTTGCAATGTAAATATTACCCTCTCTTTCTCACATGTAGTCAAAGATTTACTTTTGTAGACAATTTAAACATGATCTCTTCCACATTGTTAAGGAAGAGCCTCTTCCACAGATGTACTGTCTCCACATAGGAGTTAAGAGACCCTCCTATGTGTTTGCTACATTTGGGAGCTCTTATTAGTTAGCTGTCATCATTAAAAATTTAAAGCCCAGGATCACAGAAGCAGGCGTGCATGTTTCTTAGCCATTTATGGCTGTACAGAGTTGTGGAAAAATAGGATTATGTGCCTTTAGGAGCAATCAGCTTCAGTTCCTTTAACAGCTGTACATTTTGATCAAAGGATTACGTTAGGAGGCTTTTTTTCTTCTATACCTTTTATTCAGGGAAATGAGGTTAGTTATAAAAGTAGTTTAAAAGAAGCAACTTAATAAGCATATGGAATCACATAGAAAAATACAGTGACTAATGGGTGAACTTGAAACCTTCATTAACATCTAACTACAGATTTATTGCAGGCATAGAATGAACAAGACTGAACTCACATTGGTCATGCTTGCCAGCTTAATTAATTAATTTACCTGTGGGCTCTAATACCTTTAAAATCATGCTATTCTTGGTGACAAAGTATTATTTTTGGCCGGGCAGTAATCCTTGTGTATTGGGAGGCTGAGGCAAGAGGACTGCGTGAGGCCAGGAGTTTGAGAACAGCCTGGGAAACATAGCAAGACTCCCATCTCTACGACATTTTTTTTTTTAAATTAGCTGGCCATGGTGGCATGTGCCTGTATTTCCAGCTACTCAGGAGGCTAAGACAGGAAAACCACCTGAGTCTAGAGTTAGAGTGTAGAGTGAGCCCTGATCACACCACTGCACTACAGCCTGGGCAACAGAGCAAGACCCCATATCTAAAAATACATACATACATAAATAATTTTAAAAAGTATAATAATACTTTCAAAAACAGTATTATAGAAATCTTACATAACAGACTGGTTATGATATAAGATACTACATGACTTTCAAAGCTTACCCATTAATTAGGAATCTGTAGATTTGTGCCTCATGACCTGTAATCAGCTCAGAGCTGAAAACTTTTATAAAGAATAGAAAGAGGTTTAAACAAAGGATGAATATTATTCTTCACTACAGTTGATTACTAGCTTTCTGCCTAACTAGTAAGAACTAGAACCTACACAGAAATGTTAAAAATATATATACATACACAATTCAATACAAATATCCACATATATCTGTTGTGTTTATTTTCTCTGCACCAAAAGATATGGCTTCCTAAGAGCCTCAAATTGTTAATGAAGTAGAATTTTTTATTTTTCATAAAAAATTAATTTATTCTTAAGAAAATTCTAGGGATACCAAATAGTAAGGGATTAATGAAAACAACTTTATCCCTAGCTAAAATTCCAAGTCACATGCTAAAAAAAAAAAAAAAAAAAAAAAAAAAAAAAATGCAACTCCAGAAAAAGAGGTCAGCAGTAACAGTATTTATGTGGAAAAAAAAAAAACTTAGAAAGTTATAATCAATTTCTAACCATTCAAATTACTGTAGGAGACCTATGACATAAATTATTATAAACCTGAGAAAACTGGCTCTGCATATCAAGCCACAACTCACAGCATTCCGTAACATTTGCATTTAAAGTGCTAGATAAGCTATTCTACTTGATAATAAAGAAATTAACCTGTGCAAATTCCTTCACATACTGCAAAGTACGGTAAATTCTATAGCAAATATCATGTCATAAAATCTAAATGCCTAACATACACTCAACATAATTAAAACTCCAATTAAAAATAAAGTGTTATTTATAGCAAAAGTAAATATTTTTGTGTGAGAAGAAATTTTTATCAATATACTTACAAAGAAGCATCCCAATAAAAGCTTCAGTCTTCATTCAATCTCTTTAATTAAAATGTGGACATACCAATAATGAATTCTTCCTAAAACATCTATTTATAATTGGAAACCTTCCGATGAACCTGGGGCAAGGAGAATTAATAGGTAATTTTGTCTAGTTACATTAATGTTTGTCTGGAAAAGTTGGTATAAACTAAGAAATGAAGTCAAGATCTCATTCAATATTGGTTTACTATTGGCACTGAATGGGAATGACCAAATAAACTATGTGAAGATTTGCGAGAAACACTGAATTCAGAATTAGAAGGCAGACAAAGTTCATAATTACATACACTCCAGACAAAATGTGCTTATGCTACCATTTTGGCAAAATATGGCCTCCCTCAGAATGAAGTCAACAAGATGGTGGAGTAGAAGTTTTCTGCTATCATCTCCCCACATTGTACTGATTTTGACACCCACCCACCAGACAAAAGTACTCTTGTGGGAATCCAAGAGCCCAGTTGAGAAGTTCCAGTAATGTAGGAGTAAAAACATCTTAGAATAGACACACTGAAAGGGGTAAAACTTTCACCTTACTCATGGCACCCCAAGGGCACACAGCTCAGTACCAAGAAAGATCCCCTTGGCCAATGATTCCTCCCACAGGTGAAACTGAGAGTATAGTGAGCGAGTCCCCTGCTTTCCCACCTGTTTCTCACCCCACCAAGAATACTGAAGGGATCAGCATGGCTGAGTGGCTGTGGAGGCAATGAGCAGGGAAGAGATGTGAAGATGCCAACAGTCAGGGCTTTCAACTTAATGAAAACCTGTATCCCACTAACCACTATGCAGACTCCATCAGCCCCCACACCCTCCCCACCCCAAGGAGCTACTTGGGATGCCTCACCTGAGAAACTCCCAACTGACCTATAGGCACTCCTAATGCTCTCCGCACCTCACCCCCATCCTTCACTGGAACTGACTTCCTGAACACAGCCCCCAGACAGTGAGGGCAAGCCTTTGCAGCTGGCTCACTATTCATTGATGAAGCTTTTGTATTCTAAGTATATTTACATTGTATTTATTATTACTATTATTGAAACAAAGTTTGTTCTTTCATCCCAGGCTGGAGTATAATGGTGCAATCATAGCACGCTGTAACCTCCAACTCCTGGGCTCAAGTAATCCTCCAACCTCAGCCTCCCAATTAGCTGGGGCTACAGATGTATATCGCCACATCTGGCTAATGTTTTGATTTTTTTGTAGACATGGGAGAATCTCACTATGTTGCTCAGTCTACTCTTGAACTCCTGGACTCAAGTGATCCTCCCACCTTGTCCTCCCAAAATGTTGGGAATACGGGTGTGAGCCACTGTGCCCAGAACACTGTACTAGAAATTTTTTAATCCCTGTATGTTAAAGATGAGAGAGTTAGTATACATACAATACCTCTCAGCTTCTCTTTCCTTTCTAGTTCTAGCTATGAATATTTATATAATAAAAACTCCAGTAGCATTCATAACATTTATAATCTCCTCTTTAATCATAATAGATATAATATTCAGCATCAATCTGTAATATTTACTCCCATACAAGCCTTGATTGGCTAAACCTCATCCTGTCATAACTTCTGAAGAAAGGTTTATTGGCACTGATGTTTGAAAATGTTTGGTGTTGCCTTTCTACTCTAATCCCAGTCTACCTGACTATAACATTCTTAATTATAACTTTCATTTCCTCAGAAATCTATGGACATTCTTACTCTCGCTTCTAAAATCAAATATTGCTAGAAAGTATGAACCATGAAGCAGATAACGTTTCTCCTTATCGATAACCGGTTCTTTCTATCTGGGTAACCAAATAACTCTTTATCTTTGAAGTCTAGAAATCCCAGTGAAATACTGTTTTTTACATTATGATTACCTTTCTCTTACATATAGTATACATTTTAATCTTCAGATTCAAGAAATTTGCTCTTTACAATATGGCAGTGTAATATTTTTAATTAAATAATTTAATTAGCTGTAGTCCCAGCTAATTGGGAGGCTGAGGATGGAGGATTACTTGAGCCCAGGAGTTGGAGGTTACAGCACGCTATGATCGTACCACTCCAGCTTGGGGTGAAAGAACAAAATCTTGTCTCAATAATAATAATAATAATATAAAAAATACAATGTAATCTTTAATTTTAAAATTTTGATTTCTGAGCTATATTTTCTCATTGTTTTCCTCCTGCTGTCTCTCCAACTCTTCTGTGAACCCACAATCTGAATAAGAGAGCCTTGTGTTCTTCTTTATACAAGTAATTGCTTCATTTAAAAAATTATAGTGAAATAGATGGTTAAATATTTTTCTCTGCTCTATACTAACATTTTCTGTTGAATGTCCTGCTGCTGCTTGCTTTTTCTATCCTCTCTTCATTGCTTCTGTGTTATCTGTGTTTGTATAGATACTGGCTCCTTTTGATTACAAATGGGTTCATTCTTCTTCAAACTGCTATTTTTTTAGTCCATGGAGGAGATGCAGCCATTGACGGCCATCTACTTACAGAAAAAAGGAGTAAAAGGAATGCTTTGGCATCTCTCGCTTTTCATCTTCTAATCTTCCAGAAGTGTTTATTGGCTGACCCAGTTAACATTAGTTGGAATAAAACCCTTAGGATTGAGCTTCTGGTTGTCATCTCCCACTATATGGAATAAAGAAAAAAAAAAAGGCTGTTGGATGAATTGAGTGGCAAACTCATATTCTTCTTCCTGTACATCTGTTCCTACTCAAGACTTCTTTCATCATTTCATCCTGGATACAACTCAAAGAGCTACAGTCCTTTTGCTTTCAATCAGAAATACTTGGCTAAACAAAGATAAGACTCGTGGTTTATAGGAAGAAGAGATGAAAATGACCATTTTATCTTTGAAATTTAGTAAAGACTGCAAAGAATTTGCCTTAGTGATGTGAGTCAACATACCTTCCGCAGCACAGAGGACTTGCTGGAGTGTTCAATGTATGCTCTGAAGTTAAAAATTACCCATGGCTCATCCATCTTTCTCCTGATTAATCTATGAAATCACCAAGGTTAACACTGAAAGGTCCTTTCCACTCCAGGTCTGTGCTCCAGTACTAGACCTCTAGCCTCATCCCCTCTAAAGGAAGAAGAGTCCTCTTTTTCATATATATATTTATTTCCATCCTCTTGCTGGATAGAAATAAATATATATATATAAAATATATATCTAAAATAAATATATATATGTATATATATATCACAGACTCACATGCAAGAGGATGGAAAGACAGAAGGGTAAGACAATCTTCTTGGAAATAAGAATAGATGTTCTCAGCCAGACACGGTGGCTCATGCCTGTAATCCCAGCACTTTGGGAGGCTGAGGTGGGCAGATAACGAGGTCAGGAGATTGAGACCATCCTGGCTAACACAGTGAAACCCTGTCTCTACTAAAAACACAAAAAATTAGCTGGGCGTGGTGGCACACCCCTGTAGTCCCAGCTACTTGGGAGGTGGAGGCAAGATAATCATTTGAACCCAGGAGGCAGAGGTTGCAGTGAGCCGAGATCACGCCACTGCACTCCAGCTTGGGCAACAGAACCAGACTCCATCTCACAAAACAAACAATGACAACAACAAAAATAGATGCACTCGAGTTTCCACAGGGAAAGGAGGGATGCCTCTCTTGGTGTCATCTCTGCTTCTTTAAACAGAGCCATTCCAAGTGCTGAGGCTGAGTAGAGGCAACTTGAGTTTAATTTTTCTGTGACATTCATCAGCCAAGGAAAGGGGCCCAGCAAACCCCAGTGAGGTTCAAATTAAGTAAGAAGACCTTACTGTAATCAAAGATACTTTGACTATTACCTGATTTTTAAGAATTTAGGGTCTGAAGAAGTCATACTACATGTATTTATGTTCTAACACTTTTCTGCAAGTTACTTAGCATATCTGAGTTTCAGATTCCTCATTTTAAAATAGGAATAATAAGAACAAGAGTATAGGATTGATTTGATGATTAACTCAGATTAGTAAATAAGATCATAAAAACATAGCATCTAGGTGATATTATGATGATCACCATTATTGTTTTGCTGGTACATGCGAACATGTATGTGCATATGTGCATGCATGCTGACCAGGAGGGCCTGAATGCTTCCCTTGTGGCTAGATTTTAGGCAGGCTTCTTCCTGACTCTATGCTCTAACCTTTTTTTTCTTGGAGCACTTACCTTAGAAAACTTATAATTGTGAATTCTTTCTCTGCCCCTTTGAAATGTAAATCTTGGAAAAAAAAAAAAAAAAAAAAAACTTGCCAATTTTACAACCCAGGGCTCTCTCTCTCAAGAACCTGGGAGTCCTCCCTTTGAAATGTAATTATCAAGCAAGATAGTACCCCTATCTTCCAGGCTGTGCGGTTGAGTAAGAGTGTAACTTCTGTAGGCACCTTACTCCAAGTTATAATAGAGATGGCCTTTGATCTTCCCTTTCTGCACTTTAGCTTTTTCAAATTCTTGCCCTTTGTCTCAGTGGTGTTGAGTGCAGACAGCTGTGGCCTCTCTCCACTATTGCAATAGCTTGAAAAAGTCTTCCCTGCCTATTTAACTTTGGAGCAACTATTGCTTTCACAGTGCTATGAGGTGAACAAGGATTTTTAAACATATTTTCTAAATCTCATAGTGTATAAGGATTAACAACTCAGATAACACAGCTACTTGCATATAGACGATTTGGCACTAACGTGAATTACAGAAATTGATGAATAACAGTGTTTTGTTTCCTATTTCACATTAGCCTGTAGTCTGACACTTATCCTTTAGTAAGATTTCATATTCTAAACGTTTTAGTAGTTTTCATTTAAATAAAAGAGACAACCTATGAAACATTGATTTAAATGTTTTATTTTTTCTTTTTCATTTTCTTTTCCCTAAATAAATACACAGGTCTTTATGCCTGCAGCAACGTGTTTTAAAACCTTTCATCATTTGTACTCTGCACTGTATATTTTATTATGAAGGTAGTATTAATTATCATCTTAAGGAGGTGTATTGTTTTAGTTTTCATATGAATTCTGTGTTTTGGAAATACTCATTTTGATTTAAAAGACTATCTAAAAACTCATAGATACCTATAATTTGACATTTATTGAGAATAAGCATAAATTAAGTGTTAATGTTTTATTTACTATTTTAGTCTATCGTCTTAAATCAACTTAAATATTAACATTTGAAAGCAAAACCTCTTTCATATATTATGCATCAAAACTAATTACCTTATTGCATGCTACCCTGTTAAACAGTTACAAATTAATTTGATCATTAAATTGTGAAATAAAATATCTAAAGAGTCTTTGTAGAGAAATTATGTAAAAGGCAGCCCCAACATGTAATCTTGACCATTTTTCCTGTAATTCTAAAATCAGATGGACCTCTCAGGCCAATTTTCCTAAACATTGAGGGGAAAACATTTTTAATCCTTCTAGACAAGCCCAAGTCCCTATTATTTTTCAACTTGTGTTTCTCAAGAGTCTTTCTTCAGCTCAATTTGCTGCTATTTCCCCATACCCTCATATCACTGAAGCGAGAGGAAACTGGATGTCATTGTTTTAGCACTTAAAATTGCCTCTGAGCCTCTTTTCTCTTGGCTAATTATAGTCTATTTTAGAAAAGAAAGAGAAAATGGAAAAATGAGAGAGTTATCATATCCCCTTATCATAAGATAGTCATGGCAATATACACAGGAATGTTCTTTTCATGGTAAGGACCAAAATTATCTCATTATATTCAGAATTCTAATTATATTCAGATAATTTTTGGAATATGGTTTTGAAACTGTATCATTTCTCATAAATTTTATTTTACAATCACTTTTAGGTGTTAATGATATCTATTATTTTCTCTAAGAGCATTTTTGGTTAAATGCATTGTCAAAAACTGATGGATGCTTTTCTAAAAGTGTACTTTGTAAAAATTCAAAACTACCTGTACAATTAACATTATCATTTATAAAAGTAATAAAATGAAAAAAGAAGTAAAATGTACATCATCTCCAGATAAAGCTATTGTATACTTGCTAACATCTATCAACATGTGTGATACCATTGGAAGAAAACACATTCTTTATTTTATGTAGAACTGAGGGAAAATTACTATTAAATAATTCATTGACCACATTAATCTAGCCTAATACTAGGTTTCTTGATTTAAATGTTTCTTGGCAGTACACTGGTTTAAAAACTAAAAACTTTTCAGCTGCCATTTTTAAAGTAAATATTTGGTTAAAAAAAGTATGAAGTATGCAATAAAATGAAAAATGACTGTATTTTTTTGAAAAATATCCCTGATATAGAGGTTAAATTAGAAAATCCAAAGAATTTAAAGCATCAGAATAATTTGCAACCCTAAGATATCAAAGTTCTTAAATTGTTTTTGTTACTGAGTTTACACTGCTCATGTATTTTCATAAAATGCCCTAATGCTCAACAGAAAACATGAAGTGCCTTAAGAACAAACCAGAAGGAATTGATGTAGAATGCTGAGTTGTTGGCTTTGGATAAGAATATGCAAGGGATGGGAAGCAAATAAAGAGAAAGCACTACCATAGCAAACAGGAGAAAGAGAGATGGGTATAAATACTAGTGAGGGACCATGCACTACAGAAATAAATTTAAATTGATATTCATGTGTTAGCCTTCAGAAGTTTTTATCCTAAAAATATCTTTAGACATAATCATATGTAGTTCTGAAAATAACTGAACAATTCACTTTGATGAATGCAAATTTTGGAAATGTTTTGAATTTTTCCCTTAACCATAACTCTAAAACTAAGAAATTATGCATGCCTTATAAAACATGAGAAAATTATTTGATTATTAAGGATAATTATCTGACAAAAATTTTCAATTTGGAAAATAACAAAAATGTATTTGAAATAAAAGCTGAATTTAAACTGATCAATTTAAAGATTATTTTTGATTCAATATATAATGCTTTATCATTTCATATTAAAATCTATATTTTAAACTCCAAATAAAAGCTTAGAATTTTAGGTCCAGAAATAACACGGAATTCTAGAGCCAGAATTCCTCTCCTTTGTCATCTAGTTAAGTGACAGATTTTCTGTATAAATGATGTCAGAAATATCAAGCCACCAATCCAAGTTAATACAATACACTAATAGCAGAGGTAAGACTAAAATCAAGATATTTCTTATCCTTTAAAGATTCATATTTTTCAGTGTTCCATAATATCTCGTATCCAAGTCCAGGAATTATATTTCAGGTGTAGAATCAATTTTATGGTTGTGAAAATCAAGACCAATAAAAGTATTTTAATTTCATCAGTGCACCACCCAACTTTACCTCTAGCCTGGGTTACGGAAATAGTCTCCTAACTTGTCTCCTTGCTCCAGCACCACACTGCACAATGTGTCCTGCATTCAGCCCACAAAAACTGATCTTTTCCAAATATAAATCAGATCACATCTGTCACCTTCTTGGAATACTCTAACGTTCTCATCACATTTGGAATAAAATAAAAACTTCATGTCATAGCCTATGAAGTGCTGTATAATCTGGTCTTTAACTAACTCTGTGACCTCATCTACCATTAAGTGCAGCATCAGAGAATACTGATGTAGCTCCTATCCTGTTCCAGGCCTTTAGATGTATTAATCATTCCATATTCCCGTTAATTCTATGAGACAAGAATGCTATTAGTCCCAACTGACAGATTTAACAACAGAGTTCAGAGGGGCTAAATAAATTGCCCAGCATTATGTAATAGTGTATCCAGGATTTAACTGAAGCCTTCTGGCTCCAGGCAGTGCTCTTAATGCCGTGCTATACTCTAGCTCTTTTCTTTGCTTCCCTTGCTGCAGCGACTGTCTCTGATTTCTTCAGTACTCAAGATGACTCTCACCTGGGCTTTCTGGATGGTTTTTCTCCTTGCCTACAATGTGATTCTCCAAGACTTCACATGCCTTGGTTTTCCACAGTTTTCAAATGTATGTTCAAATATTATTTTTTTAACCATAGATTTTATCACCTAAATATTCTGTATCTTTGGCAACCCGTGCACTGCTGCTAACCTGGATCCTAATTACTAATTCACTAACACTTTGCTTTGATATTTTTTCTTTCTTTTAGTCCTTAATAATTCCTGAAATTGAATTACAGTCATGTACAGCGTAACATTTTGGCAAATGTTGGACCACGTATATTATGATAATCCCATAAAATTATAATAACATATTTTCAATGTGTTTTTTCTGTTTAGATATGTTTAAATACACAAATATATACACTGTCTTAGAATTGTCTGCAGTATTCAGTGCAGTAACCTGCCAGGTGTGTAGTAGGAGCAATTGGCTATATCCTATACCCTAGGTGTGTAGTAGGAGCAACTGGCTATATCTTATACCCCAGGTGAGTAGTAGGAGCAATTGGCTATATCATGTATCCTAGGTGTGTAGTAGGAGCAATTGGCTATATCATATATCCTAGGTGTGTAGTAGGAGCAATTGGCTATATCATATATCCTAGGTGTGTAGTAGGAGCAATTGGCTATATCATATATCCTAGGTGTGTAGTAGGAGCAATTGGCTATATGATATATCCTAGGTGTATAGTAGGAGCAATTGGCTATATCATATATCCTAGGTGTGTAGTAGGAGCAATTGGCTATATCTTATACCCCAGGTGAGTAGTAGGAGCAATTGGCTATATCATGTATCCTAGGTGTGTAGTAGGAGCAATTGGCTATATCATATATCCTAGGTGTAGGCTATACCATGTAGGTTTGTGTAAGTGCACTGTAGGATGTTCACACAAAGCCAAAATAACCTAACAGCACATTTTTCAGAACACATCCCTGTCACTAAGTGACACAAGGCTCTGTTTCCTCTTTATACAGTTATTCTTTATGTCCCTTACTGGAATGTATTTTAAAGAGAGTAAAGATTTTATTTTCCAATTCATTATGTATTTCTTATATCTAAAACTGTTATAAGAGATACTGAATAAATACATTTGAATTAATTAATTTTCTTATATTTCAGAACAACTTCTGAAAAACACCTTAGATGCTTTAGAAATTGACATAGGGTAATGCAGAATTATTATTTTGGAATTGTATAATGCTTTAGTGTAATTATATTTGTCCATTCACCCATAGCTAATTAATTATTGGCTTATCATAAAATTTAATTTACTGTCTATATTTTCAGAAAATTAGCCCTATGTTCCTTCACGCTATGTTGTTTTCTGGTTTTACTCATGGATGCTATACAAAAAATAACAACATACAGATAAAAGAATGTTTCTGCTATTAATACAAGATTGTTTTGTCCTAAGCATGATACTTTTTTAGAAGGGATTGCATATGCATATATTATTGATTTAGGATAGATAGAAAAACTGTTAAAAATGAAATTCTTTCAACATTTGATTATAGTTAGGGAATTGATAATGGGAAGAATGAAAAACATACAAACAATAAATAGTGTGTTTTTCAGTACTCAGAGTCTTAAACATAGAAATTCAATAGGTATAATGAAACCTTGTATTATAGTGTAACAGATTATCCTGGAGCTTTGAGACTACAGAAGAGAAAATAAAATCTATAAAGAGTATCTCTGTTTGAAAACACCATCTGTGATTTGAAATTGCATTTCAGGACCATAGCTTAAGGTCCTATCACTTTAGTATATTTATAGATTCAGTATCTATAAACCAACATATCAAGGATGGATAATAAGTAAACTGAAATTGAGACTCTAAAACAGGACGGTAAATATAATCTTATTGTTCTCACTGTGACTTTGTGAAATGGAAATTAAGATTGGAAAATGGCAATGTGCTACAGGTATTCCATATTCAAAAGAAATATATTTCTGAAGAGGAAAGGCAGAGCACAAAATGTAGTTCTTGAAAGTACATATTTTCATGGAAATGTATGAATGTGAAGGTAGAAGTTTACTGATAACCAAAGAAGAATAAAACTGAAATGATATCAGTAAGGAAACATACTATGTACATTCATGTAGTGAAAGAAGATGGTTTTGATAGAACGCAATGTTTTATGGAAGTACTTCAAATAGCCAGTCCTATTCAGTATTCATTTGCTTAAAATATAGTGTTCAAGAAACTCCTGAATTATTTGATTCATTAATTCTTCTCTAAGAAACCAAAATAACAAGTTGGGGTAACTTCTACTTTATATATTATTCTGTCCTAACAAAAAAGGAAAGTCAATGTGTGTGTGTGTGTGTGTAGTGGAAGTGATAGACTCCTTGGAAAAAATGCAGCATTATCAGGTTATAATTTTGGAAAATCATAGATGAAAACAGTAGACATTTTAAGACATATACCCTATATTACTCAGCATTTTTTTAAAGGAAGAGGTTGATTTAAAAGTTCAGAGAAAAGACTGATGTTAAGCATTCCTCAAATTGGATTGTACAGCACACACGTTCTCTTATGAGAAAATTTCAGAAAACAACATATAGTTTGTTGCTCTCACAAACTGCATTGTATCATTAGCTAGTAGATGGTCATTCTAGTATCTACAGTTAAATAATAAACCACTACAAAATCCAAAGATTATAACAATGACATTCATTTTGCTTGTGAATCTTCATGAAAGGTTTGATAGAACTTACTTGGCATCAACTGGGCCTGGGCAAAGGCTGGATGCTGGAATCGCCTGCACCTTCAATTGACTGTAGTTTTTTGTTTTTTTTTTTTTTTTTTTTTTTTTTTTTGAGATGGAGTCTTGCTCTTGCTCTGTAGACCAGGCTGAGTGCAGTGGCGCGATCTCGGCTCACTGCAAGCTCCGCCTCCCGGGTTCACGCCATTCTCCTGCCTCAGCCTCCCGAGTAGCTGGGACTACAGGCGCCCGCCACCACGCCCGGCTAGTTTTTTTTTTTTTTTTTTTTTTTTTTTTTTTGTATTTTTAGTAGAGACGGGATTTCACCCTGTTAGCCAGGATGGTATCCATTTCCTGACCTTGTGATCCGCCCGCCTTGCGTCCCAAAGTGCTGCGATTACAGGCGTGAGCCACCTCGCCCGGCCGACTGTATTTCTTATAGTTACCTGTTTGTCAGCTGCTACCTCAGCTTGAGGTGTTGCCAGAACACCAACAGAAGGACTTTCTATGTGGCTGCTTGACCTTTGCACAGCGTGGTGACCGTATTTCAAGAATAAGCAACCCGCTAACAGAAAAAGAGCTGGAGGAAGCTGCATGGCCTTTTTATGACTTAGCACATTCTGGACAGCAGCACTTCCACCTACTAGCACTGGTTAGAACTGAGTTGCTAAGACCATCCTGTATTCAACGGGGACAGAATTGGACTCCTTTTTTTTGGTAAAAAGACTACCAAAGAATATGCAGATGTGCTTTGAAGCTATCACAGACACTCTGAAATTTTTAAAACAGAGAAATCATTTTTTGCATTATTTATTTTGCTAGTAGCATTCTTATCAGATAATGCTAATTAATATATTATAAAGATATTATTTTAGAAAAATGAGAGAAATTGTTTTAAAGGAAAAAATACTTCCTGCAAGAACATAGTATTAGTCTGAGCTTCCTTGAGTAGTGACTTAATGAATGAGATTAGAGTGGCCTGAAATGCATTCCTAGGAAAAGGTTAGTCATATCAAAACCTGAAATACCTTAATAAACCAACAAACAACCTTCATCTTTTCCTTTTACCCTTCTCGTTCACGTTGGTACTCATTCATATCTTTATGCTGTTAGCAAACCTTTAATAAGGGTCAGCAACAGGAACACACACACATTAGGAGCACTGTGATCTTTAAACAGAAAATGACATTTATTGGGTAAACCTGATAACCAAAGAAGCTTTAAATCACTCCTAGGTCTTCCATTCTTTCATTATTCTATAAATAGATATATTTAGGTGGAATCTGGCTAGATTGAACACACTAAGCAAAGGACGACAGAAGAGAGAAATTGCACTGGTAACACTTCATATCGTTATAGAAAAAGAAAAAAGGCACATATACATTTATATGTCACTAGTTGTTAAATATTTTAAAATGTAATAAATAGGATAGGATGCTTACCACAACGTGCCTGTCAACTCTCACAGGCAGAGGAAGTTCCTTCCTCTTTTGTACTTCAATTGTATTTTGAGTAAATTTCCCATATCTTCAGAGACTCTTCCTTATCCACTCTTATTCCTATCTCTATCTTCAAATTCTATACTGGCTTTAAAATAAACGTAAATGTATTTCAAGACTATCATTTCTTTAATAAAAGAAATTTCAAAAATATACATTTCCTGCTTCCTTTTATGTCCATTGTGTTTAAAAAGGAATGCATATTTTGCAGCTGTATGTCCTCTTGTTAGATTCACTACAATCTTATGTTTTAATTCACTGTCCCATTGAAACTCCTCCTTCTGGTCACTAAAAATGTCCTACTTGGGAAATGCAGTGTCAACTTTTAAACTTTTTATCACCTGTCATTTCTGTTACATTCGAACTTTCCTTCTTCTTTCCTGTGCTCTATTAATGTTTACCTATCTCTAATCTCCCAATGTAAACATAGTATCTCCAAAATCTGTGCCATTTCTACATTTAATGTTTTATGAAATTCTATGTTCATGCTCCCATTTTTTCCAGGAATAGTTCTTGAAAACTAGAAGTCTTTCTTAATACCTCTTTTCTCTCACCATTTCCTACCAGTTCCCGTGTATTATCAGCTCTTCATCTATGCTCTCTCTTAAATTGTTTTTCTCATTGCTACGTCTTTATGAAGTAGAAAATCACTCTTCTCTGGATTATTACAACTGTTTCCCAAATCACCCTTTTTTCTATGTAGCTCCCTCTAAACTACTTATCCCGCTGCTACTACAGTAGAAATATGTATTTGTTTAAAATCACCTACCTTCTGTAGCTACATTGATCACTCTATAATTTCTAGAACGCCACAATCCCCTTTTCTTCTATGCTATTTTGCATGCTGCTTCATCTACTTGTATCACTTTTTATCCTCTTCTTAACCTGATAAAAACTCTGTCATTGATGACCTGGCTTAGAAGTGACATTCTCTGAGAATCCTTGCTTACACCAATCCCTTCTCTCTTGCTATGATACACTAAGGATATGCTTCCATCTAATCTTGAGATATTTCAATTATTTTATAGATTCCTTGAAACAGAATCGTTTTTTAATTTCCAATAATAGAACTTGTATCATAGTCCACACATAAAAGGTACCTGCCATATTTCAGTGTAATTATGTTCTCATGAGTCTGCCTCTATTAATAAAATTTAATGTATAAAGATCATATTTTATTTGCTTCTTTGTTTATAATCCTAGTGCCTAAAACATATGTTGAATGAAACAAGTAGAGAGTCAACATCTTGGAGACCAGCCAGTTCTAAAGATAATGCCATTAACAACATTTCTTAAAATCCAAATGTTGATATATAAAATCAAGAGGGACTTAGTATATGATTAGCTCTATAAACTTGCAAAGCAATATTCTTTTTCTTTTTTTCTTTTTAAAGATGGAGTCACACTATCTTGCTCAGGTTGCAGTGCAGTGGCTCAATCATACTACTGATCAGTGTGGGAATTTTGACCTGGTCTATTTCTGATCTGGGCCAATTCACTGCTCCTTATGCAATCTGGTGGTCTCCTGCTCCCAGGAGGTCAGTATATTGACGCCAAGGACAACCTGATAAGCATAGCGCACTACAGCCCAGAACTTCTCCACTCAAGGGATCCTCCCACCTCAGCCTCCCAAGTATCTTGGACAACGGGTACAAAACATGTGCTTGTAGTTCTTTGAGAAAATATCCATTATTTTTATTTCTAAGTATACCTTGTTTTGTTGGTTAAGTTTTTAAATGTTGCTTTTGAAGTTCCATAGTGGATTTATGGAAATTGCAAGAAATGTGTGGTCTGGTTTTCGCTTACTTAAGAAATCTCTTTGTAATGCTTGCCTCAACAAGAATGAAAGACAGCAAACAAGTCAATGTAAATTGAGTAAATTTCAGAAAAAGTAAAGCATAATTGCCGTATTACCACTTAGGAATATTTGCTTGTAAAAGTACTGTAGATAAACATACTCATAGCAATGAATAAAATGCTTAAACTTAAAGCTTGCTAACATGTTTTAAGCATCACAATGAACAAACTACTTCACAAGTTAGAATAGGTCTATCAATAATAAAAACATTTTCTTTTATTAAAATGGCATACCATTTTATTAAAAATGGTGCTTTATATTGCTGCCCATACAGAAAGAGAGAAAGTATAAATCTTTTAAATGGAACTCTTGAGTTCCATAGCGGTTGCCTTAATTTCGTATCTCTATGCTCCAAATCAACATTTAATAAATCTGAAAATTTATTATAGCTTTACAAAATAAATTCCTATCACACCTAATCCGGTACAAACTTAAGAGCACAAAACAGAAAAATCAGTCCAAGAGGGCAGAGCTTTTCCTGTGTTGTATTTCCTAATATGTCCCCACAGCCTGGAACAGTACATGGCACATACTAGGCACACAATAAATATTTATAGAATTAAAAACTCTGGTTTGAATAGAAAGTAATGTTTAAATTGGGAACCATCTAATCACCATTGTCAAGAAGGAAATATAGTTATATATGTGGATTATACATTTCCTTTCCTATTATCTCTAAAATGCTCATATTTCCGTTGATACCATATTTATATTCCTATGAAGGAATGTAAATATGGGACTTTTCTTACGTAAATTCATTCACAGGGACCGTTAAATGGGCCACATTATCAGTCTGTCACAAGAGTGACTGAGAAGATACACTTAATAACATTTAATTTTTAATAACAAAAAAATTTTCTCAGACATCATAGATTTTTTTCTCCCTCACAAAGAGATGTGATGTAAGTGAATATTTTCAAAGAATGGGGCTTAGTTAATTAATTAGCTACAAATACATATGCTCATGTCATATTAGTGATGCCCTGCCTCTATTTGAGATTTGAAAGCTCATTCTGATAAAAAAGTAATGAGATCTAGGGATAGCCCTTCATTGTGCACAAACCATGCTATTATTTTGCCTACATTTACCCTTTGTGTCCTTAATGGTGAATATGCATTCCTAAAACAGGAGCATCAGAAGCAATGGCTTCCCTAGGTACACCGGACTCCCTGTTCTGTGAAAGCCCCAAACATGGAGCTCTGCAGCCCTTTGCCTTAACTCTTCTTTCTGGAATGATTTTTTTTCTTTTAATGTTCATTCAGCCAGCACCCTTTATTTAGGGTCAAATGTCAGATCCTTGAAGAGCCTTTTGCTAACTAACAAATCCCTCCCCTTCCACTGCTTCATTTTTCTGCACGACACTAATTGCTAACTGCTATGCCCACATAAGTATATATGTATTCATGTGTTTCTTCTACTCTGTAACATTAGAATGTGAGCTTCAGGAAGGTAGAAACTATTTCTGTTTTTTTTTTTTTTATTGCTGTATCCTGCATAGTTACTAGCACATAGTAGATGCTTAACACATATTTTAAAAATAAGATAACAAATGAATAGGAAATGGAGGGAAGTTTGGCCTGTGGGGAAATTGGTGGCACATATTTTATTAATAAAGGAAATGGGTAAGTTTTCCTCAAATTCAAAGGGAATTTTAAGAAACAGCATTGTGTAAGATCCTATCCCAGCCAGAAGCAGATAACTGCCCAGTATCTTTACGGAGGCTACATGAAGTAATGTCTTGAAAGGTCCTTTCCAGGTGAGTGAGAAATAGCAATGAAATTGAAAGTCCCACAACTGACTGAATGGAAACGCCTTTGGCCAAGGGGACCCCAGAGTAACCTTGAAAACTGAGTTCTTGATCAGGACAAACAGAAGGTCAGACACACCTTGCCTAGTTATACTCCCTACTTCGCTAACAGTCATTATTAAGCTCTCTTCCCTACAGGCTATACAGAAACCAGCCCTTACATAAAACTCCATCAATGATATCAACCAACCGACTGACACTGCCCTCTCTTTTGCTGTTTGGACACAACAATTGACAAACGTTTTTCCTGATAAGAAACCACCAACCTCAGAGTGGTTCTGGCTAGTCTACCTGGAACCTATGAAAGAGGATGAAGCTCCATTACGCATGCGTGCATTTCTCCCATCATAAATATTTATGACTCTTCTTATAGCTTATTTAATATGCATAATCAGCCCTACTGCTCAGCATAAATTTGTAATCCCCTTTTCTCTTCCTCCAACTACTTTAGGCTTCTGACTGGAGGCTGTGCTCCCCAGCACATCAGATTGGCCACCCTGTAGGCTGCAACTCTATGAGAAGTAAAGGTTTCCTTTCCAAATGTATGAACCTTGTCATTCTTCAGCTGCCATGAAGAACTGTGAAGAATTTATCCAAAAGACTCCTGCCAAAACCCGTCTTCCATTGGTCAATGTTCCCATTGGGCATCACTATACTATAGCTTTGTGCTTTGTATCAAAACCTCTCCAGAATGTCACTTGGAAACGTAGTTTCTCTGTGAGTCTGCTCTGGCCAGTGCTAACTGCCATAGTCTCACCTTGTCAATTAGCACCACAAATAGGAGGTTTCACTACCTACAGCAATAATGGTGGCAGCAGCAGTGACATGGTTGCCTGGCCATGTTGAACTTGCTCAGAAATAATAACACAAATATTCAGGTTCTTATTAGGTTTAGATTTAAATAATATAACTTGTCCACATTACAGCCCCTCCTCATGCTCAATTACAAACCAGAGTGACTGCTGAATAAGATATTCTGCAAATGCGAGTTAGTAATCTAACCCCATGCAAATGATAGAGTTTTATTTTGAGTCACATAATGATGGTATGTAATCCAAGGGTTCTTAACAGGTTAATATATGTGATAGTCTAAATCTCTTAGCTAATTTAGATCAGACAGACATTTAAGTTAAAAGTTGATGAGGGTTAGTCATTAAAGATTCATTTTGTGGATTCACCTTAAGAAATTACTTTTGGGGATATTCTCTCTTTGTAAACTAAGATTGGCTTTTGATAAAAGAGGCAATAAATGATTAACAGCTAAATATTTTGGAATGCATTTGGCAAGTGTAATTATACTTGTTTGTTTGAAACAGACGTGTTTTAAACAACACCTCTAATACCTCTAATAATGGACATGGGTTAAGTAGTGGTGACCATTCACCATACACCAACCAAACACCCTTATTTTTACTTGTTTAATTATTAATACTGATAAAATATAAGCCCCACTGTGACAGAAAAATGTATCTATTTTATTTGCCTGCTATATATTAAGTGCTTAAAATATTTCTTATGCTTACTGCCTAGATACCTAGGGGTGGCCGAAGTAAATACCCTTCTCCTACTCAATTTAACAATCTAAATAATTTGTCTATCTTCAGTTCTGTATTGTTTTTGTGCAAACACACCTTATCTTATACATAAATGCACCCTCGTGCAAATGCGTCTTATCTCACTTGAATACGTGTGTGTGTTTACTGTCCTCTCTCTCTACATATATACCCACATATATTCATGTACATATACATATATATCTTATCTATTTTATATATTTATATATATCATATATGTATGTACATATATTATATATATATAGGGGTACACTCACACAAATCTCTCCCTTGGGTTCCACCAATAGGAATAAATTATTATTTGACACCTGCACTGGGGAGTCGTTAACATTGAGATTCCTCTATCATCACCCAAATGGCCTTCTTCAAATTTATCCATTTCAATCTTGGATCATATTTTTTTAGTATAAACACACTACATTGATTAAAGACAAACTAATGCCTGGGAGTGACAAAATGTGAGTGATACAATAGGAGTTACATTAAACAAACAAACATAAA
The DNA here is from genome assembly GCF_037993035.2 of Macaca fascicularis. NCBI lineage: Eukaryota > Metazoa > Chordata > Mammalia > Primates > Cercopithecidae > Macaca > Macaca fascicularis. Next base: position 172,248,770 of record NC_088379.1, read on the forward strand.
TTAGATTATAAATAAATGTAAGAAGATTAAGCAGGACCCTTAATTTCCTTCCATCTCCTCATTGCTGATCATACCTAAATACAGACTGGAAAAATGTCTTTGGAAATACTTGGGCTCTGAACTCTGACAGAACTGGGTTTGAAATGTAGAATGCCATTTACTGGTAGTGAAATGTTAACAAATCATGCAGCTGCAGTTTGCTCATCCCCAAAACAGAGGTATCTATGAGACTACATCTTCAGGGATACGTGGGATCAGATAAAGCAAATCACATGATATGTAGTAGGCATATTATATGTATTATATCATGACGTTCTCAAAATGAAAGATATGTAGTACCATCGAACTATTTATATGTAATCTATTTTGCAATTTAATTATTTCTTTTGCCATTTTTGCTTTGTGAAATCCTAAGCCATTTTCTTCTCCTAAATTTGCCTTCCCTCTTCTGCAGATAAACCATATGAGGATTCTGATGTATTTATATGGCTGGGAGAAGTGGATCTATATACACAAATATGTTAAATGAGACTCTTCCTGTTGTTTTAAAGTTTGGACAGAAATACCATCACCTAAATAGGACTAGAGAAAATATTTTGAATCTGGTTTGTGACCCTTACTTTATTACCTGACTGAAGAACATAAATGAGATTTGTTAGAAAGTTGTGGAGATTGGAGATGGTGAATTTATTTTATTGGAATTGCCAGTTTGCTTTTGAAGATAAACCTATATCACCTAAAGTTCTGTGAGAGAATGTTCACGATAACCATTTGTAGACTTTGGCATGTGTGCTTTGGAGACTAAATAGCTCAGGAAATAATATCTGGCTCAACTCAAATGGCTAGCTTTGTATCTACTTTGAGACTGAAGATTAAAAAATGATTCTTAAGGATTCAATGGGCTGGAGATAAGCCCTGCAAAATGTGGTTAACTATAAGGCTTTTTGAAAAGGACTCCCCATTAAGACAGCCTTGTTTCTAGAGGCAAGGTGATATCACCAGAACAGTATTGGCATATATATTGAGATGCAGACACCCTTGTAGAGGCTATAAACATCACTTAGAAAAAAAACATAACCCTTGTAGAGGCTATAAACATCACTGAAGTATACTGAAATGGGATGGTTTCAAACTGCTTCCTGTGATACAGAGAAGAAATAGATCATGCACTTTTCTACCTACTGACTCCTAGGGTGAAGTTAGACCAAGCTGCAGTAGAGAGAATGTACTAAGCTGAGAGTGTAAGGTTTTTATTTTACACAGATCTAGATGTCTTAATGCTTGAAAAAATATATATTTTTATATACATTTATATATTTATATAAACATTAACATTCAATTATTTGTAAGTTTTAATATTAGTTATAATATATAAATGTATAGATATGTATACTTAATATATAAATATATAAATATATTCATATACTTATACATTCATATAAATACTAATATTTAATTATTGATATAGTTATATATAAATATATAAATGTATAAATATATATATATTAAATATATTTATTTATATATCTTTACCCAGTTCTGTAGACTACTTCCTTCATCAACTTTCACGTTTATTTTATTTTCATGAAATATATTTATATATAAACATAATTATATAAATGTATAAATATATAAATATATTTATATTTAATATACTATATAATATTTATATTATATTATATACTATATAATATTTTATATTATATTATATACTATATAATATTTTGTATTATATTTTATGCTATATAATATAATATTTTATATTATATTATATGCTATATAATATATAAATATTTTATATTATATTATATGCTATATAATATAAATATTTTATATTATACTATATGCTATATAATATACATATTTATATTATATTATATTATATATTTAAATTATTAAATACTTATATATTAAATATATTTATTTATATACATTTATATATTTATGTTTATGTATGAATATCTTTCATTAAAGTAAAATAAACATGTGAAAGTCGATGAAGGAAGTAGTCTACAGAGCTGGGTAAAGATACTTATCTTTTTGTACTCTAATGAATACAATTCATTTAATAGACATTCCCATAAATGTAGGTGCCTTGTAATATTTGAGTTTAGTACATTGATTTAGTTGTGCTCTCTCCCCTTTGGAAATTGACTGAATCATTTCTCAGATGCACTAGGAATTCATGAACATGATGTTGAGAAGATACCATAAACATGAATTACCATCTGTGCTAGACACAGATACACACCACCCACATCCCTTTTTATAAAGGACTTTCTGCCCACCTATGAGAAGCACAGTCAGTGGATAGTTTAGCTCAACCAAAGAGAGCTAATCAATGCCACACCCTTCCCACAGAATCCTGAATCTTGTATCTGAGTGAGGTGGTGGTAAAAAGGCCCAACTATTTTGACCTAACATGGAACAATCTTTTGGACAATAGTTGTGCTAGAGCTCTACATTAGGTAGACCAAAGCTTTTTCAGGTCTTCATCATTATTCAGCTTTGTCTTCTACTTAATCCTGCTAGCTTCACCTCCTTTACACAGGTATTAATCCTTAACATCAGGCACCAAAATACATCTCAACACCTGCTTCTGGAGTACCCAGCTGCAACAATGTATATAACATGGGATTTTAGAACTGGATTATTCATTTCCTCACTGCTGGTGAGGACTCAAATAATGATGGCATATAAAGGACAGATTGACACTTTCAAAAACACTTGCCAATGTGACTGTAGACTACTGCGGGCTCAGTCCAATAGTGACCTTAATTGCAGCTGCTATTACAGTTGTAGTGCTTTTGTCACAGCAGTCTTACATGGTCCCAGGTATGTGGCATGCAGTCACCGATTTGGTGAATAAATCATCTTCTATTCCAATCAGAAACATAATGTAATATAGTCCAATGAAGTGCAGACCATGTTGACATCCTGCAGAGCATCACATCAATGCATTACACTGATGAGATCATATTGTTTGGACCAGATGGGCAAGAGGTTACTAGCACCGTGGAGGCACTGGTAAGATGCATGTGTTCTGGAGGGTGAGCACAGATTCCGGTCTGGATATTCTACAGATTCATGTTCTGGATTCATCCATAAGATTTTAGGAGTTCAAGAGTTCAGGGGTCAAGGGCATGCCTGGGTGTGGTCTCTAAAGTAAAGGCTAATCATTGCATTTTGCCCTTCCTACCCCCTGAAAATCTCATTGCCTGATGAGCCTCTTTGGGTTCTGAATTCAGTATATTTTATACTTAGCAATACTTCTCTGACCCAATTACTGAACAATATGAAAAGCTGTCAACGTTGAGTGGATAACAAAGCAGGAAAGAACGCTATAGCTGGCATAGGGCTGTGTTGTAAGAAGCCCTGCTACATGAGCCATATGAATCAGCAGATGCTTATAGTGTTGGAAGTGGTAAAAGAGATTTATTTTATAAGGAGAAAAGTTGGGTCTCCTTTTGACATCTAGAACCTTAACCATACCAAAGAAAAATACTGGCTTATTTTTTGACCTGAAGTTTATGTATATCATGTTTTACAACATGCCTGGCAAGCGGGGAGAATTCTAAAGTTAAAACATTGACAGAGAACATATACACAATATCAGTCAGCCTATAGACCTACTCACCTGAGAAGTTTATGAGATTGGACAGATCTCATACTGTTCAAACAGACAAATGGACCAAATTGTCCATTTGGTCCAAAACGGAGCAGCCCTAGATTAACACTGACCTTTTGAATTAGTACACATGCCGTTTTAGAAGAAGACTATTGTATTTATACACCTATATTCTTTTCTGATTTTTAATATTACTTAGCAGATTTGGGAATAAAATGAAGACATTGTGAAATTGGGTATTTGGCTAATACCCATGTATCTAATTCTGAGAGTTCTTCATATTGGGGATAGAGTATGTACTCTATCTTAATCTTAACACTTTTGGTTCTTGACTTAGAGTTAAATAACAAACAAGCCAGAATTCTTCTGTTAATATTTAGGGGTAGATCACAGAGAGCTTTGACAATCATGTTAAAAAAGTTGAACTTGTTCTGAAAAGCAATTAATAAACAAGCCAAAAATTGACAGAATTTGTACTTTAAAAGATCACATTCTTTCATCAGTGTGTGAATAGATTAGAAGAGAAGAAGATTAGACACAGACACTACCAGTCTATTGTAATAGTCCAAAGAAAAGATCTTGGATGTCTTGGAATTGGATATGTTAGTGGAATTAGAGATACATAGACAAGTTCAAAGGTGTTTTGGAAAGTGAACTAAAAAGCTTTGGTGTTTATTTATATGGACTGGATATTGTAGGTTAGAGGGAAATAAGGGTAAGGAATTATTCTAAAGTTTCTGTTTGAGGCAAATAAATGATTGTTCCATTGGCCAAAAATTGAATATTAAATGATGAGCAAATTTTGCAAGTTGGGTAGGAGAGGGCTCTGGAAAGTAATGAGGTCAAAGGTGAACATACTGATTGCATTACCTACGAGACAGCCAGACAAAATTTCTAGTAGCAGGTTGAATATATTGGTTTGAACGTTTTAAATGGATGACTGTAGGTGCAAATTGGAGTCATAAGCATTACCCTACTAACTGAACCAAGGAAATTGATAAGGTCACTGAGAACAGAAACATCCAAAAAAAAGAGCCTAGGGCTAAGGTTCAGATCTTTCTAAATAAAATATTTAAAGATAGAGAAAAAGGTGTTTTAATATAGTGAAAGTGAAGCAATGGCTAGATAAATAGAAACAATTTAGAAATGTGTATACTATGTAAGTCTAGGATGGCTTTGAAAAGAGTATTTTGGACAAGAGATAGTGTAAAATAATGCAGAGTCAAGAAATGAGACTGAAATGAGTCTCATTTACAAATATGTGATTAGTGTGATGTGGAAACCAGCAAGGAGAGTCTAATGGAAAAATTTCTAGATATGTAAAGAAACATATTTAAATGATCTAATGCATTTATATAGAAAATGTACCAAGTTTTTGATAACTCAGAATCTCAACTAATAATATAAACCATTTCTGTTTCATCCTCTTTTTACGCAAATGAGACACATTTAAGGTATGCAGAAACATTTCTTTGTTGTTAGAATAAGAAGCATATAGATGATCACTTTTATGGTAGCAGTCTTTATTCTGCCATATATGTGCCACCCTTACCCTCAAAAACAATACTGGAAATACAAAGACATTAGAAACCTGAAAATTAAGGCAGAGAAGAAGGAGAAGAAGAAAAATAAAAGTAAGGAGAGAGAAAGAAAAAGAAAACAGAAAATGAGGGGGGGGAAAGGAACAGAGCAAAGGAGAGAACAGAATAGAAAAGAAAGAACAATTTTAAAGAAGAAAAGAACTATATTATTTTGACAATTTTCTGTCCTTAGGCCAGTAGTTTTCTTTTTCAAATCATTTTTCATCAACTCTGATGGAGAAGCTACACTCGTTACAAATCAAAATGAAAGTTAAAACAAGAGACTCAAATCCTATGTGTTGCCTTTTCTGTTCTTGTTAGCTAACATTTAATTTTTAAAAGATTATTTCAGAATCTTTCTTTCATATTTATGATTTAGAAAATAGTCTGTAAAAGCAAAAGTGCACATCAATGAACTCAGATTACCTAAATGGTATATTTTGAAAAGTCCATTGAAGCATGATCTTATCTCTATATCTATTTTCACTTTAACTATCTTAAATGGAGTATTTTGTTCATTTGTTCTTCTTGAGACAACTGTTAATGAACATATAGAAAATACAATTGACCGGGCGCGGTGGCTCAAGCCTGTAATCCCAGCACTTTGGGAGGCCGAGGTGGGCGGATCATGAAGTCAGGAGATCGAGACCATCCTGGCTAACCCGGTGAAACCCTGTCTCTACTAAAAAAAAAAAAAAAAAAAAAAAAAAAAAATGCAAAAAAACAAAAACAAAAACAAAACAAAACAAAAAAACTAGCCGGGCGAGGTGGCGGGCGCCTGTAGTCCCAGTTACTCGGGAGGCTGAGGCAGGAAAATGGCGTGAACCCGGGAGGCGGAGCTTGCAGTGAGCTGAGATCCCGCCACTGCGCTCTAGCCTGGGCGACAGTGAGACTGTCTCAAAAAAAAAAAAAAAAAGAAAATACAGTTTATATTTCTTGAAGGAAACAAATGACTAGTAGCCACCTTCTTGAGGAGATTAGTAACAGACGTTGGAATTTACTAGCTCCAGGTAACTTGCTACGCCTAATCACAAAGCACTTCTGATTACCTGTTGTATTACCCTGGAAAACCTTAGTAGACTGTGAAGCACGGAAAAGGGGAAAAGAAATTTTCATTTGATGTCAGAGGAAAAAACTCTATAACACATTTGGGATGAGATCTGGAAATTCCCTTCCTGCAGTTGGTTCACTCAGATTTAGCAAAAGGAGCGGAACAGCAGCAAACATGCTCTAGACTGTAGAGTTTAAGGGAAGAAAACAGAGCCTCTATTGAAAAGTAAACATAAAGATCTCTTGCTTTAAGTAAATTTCATACAAGTTGCTATCATTGAGAATTAATATAATTATCAGTATTACTAAAGAAAGCTTTGCAGCAATTACACTTAATTTCCATATAATGAGAATAAAATAATTTAGCACATAACCCAGAAGCAAATCAACAGGACCTTTAGAAGTTATTTCAGACTAGATTACATAACTGATGTTAGTTATAGATTTCTGCAATAATCTTTGAGAGAAAAACAAAATATATACAAACACCTCTCTTTATTAATTGTCGTTTGTTTAGTTAAATATACACAGTTTCACTTCAGATAACAGTTCAGGCATTTTAAAGTAAATTATAATCTTTTTAAAATGTTCATTAAATCCTAAGTAATAAAGACTATCCATATATTATTCAGAATGATGGTGGGGCAGTGGGTTGTGATAATCTTGAGTCTGCTGTTCAGCATAAGAAAAAAGCTGGTCCAGAGTTCCCCTGACCAATTGTTTTTCATAATTACTTCTTTTCATCTGGCATTGTATGCCACAAATAACTAGCCTTAAAATCAACTAGCTCTTACTGTTACTACTAGAAAATAGTTCTAAAATGTAGGAAGGTGTTTGAATGCAATATAAAGTACCATTTTGTAATATACTTTAAATTGTAAAACATTGAAAATTAGAAACTCAAGAATAACTTATGAATAGCTTAGAAGAGTAAGTAAAGAAAAACTAGATTAGCACAAAGATAAACAAATAAAGCAACACAATTAGCACAAAGATATACAAATATACAAACAAACAACAACAATAACAAAATGGTTCACACATGTATTGCTACCTAAATTAAAATAAAGCCCACTGCAATTCAGTGGGAGAAAAGATGGCCTTTCAAAAATGAACAATGTTTAAATCATTGGATAACAATATGAAAAAAGTGAAACTTGACTTCTACATCACATAATAAATAAAGTAAATCAGAAAAGAATCAGAGACCAAATGTGAAAGGATAAAAAATAAAGCTTCTAGGGGATAGGGAATATAGTATATCCATGACCCTGGAGTAAGCAAAGATTTCATAAACAATGCACAAAACTATAAAATGCATTAATCCTAAAGCAAAAGATTGGTAAATTGGCCTTAATTAAAATTAAGAATTTCTATTCATCAAAAGGCATGACAAAAAGAATGACAAGCCACAATTTGGGAAAATAGTTTTATAATTAATATATATAATAAAAACACATGTCTAGAATATTTAAAGAAATCTACAAGCAAATATGAAAAAATACAATTCAATAAAAAAACTGACAAAGACTTAACTACACAGTTCAGTTAAGCATATAAAAAGTTGTTCAGTCTAATTAATTACCAGGGAAATATATATAAAAATTACAATGATATATCATTACATAGTTGAAAAATGGTTTGACATTATCTGCTATTGCTAAGCAGCTGCCAATCTGTTAAATCAGCAAATTCCACTGTTAGGTACAGTGGATCTATATCCAATATCCAAATCATGGTAGTTTTGTTCATGATATGAAGGAATCAGATGAAAACTTAACCTCACAAATAACCACATGAATATGCTACTATGATATATTCATGCAAGCAAACGTCATGCAGTGACTTTTTTAAATACAAAAAAAAAAAAATGATGCACATAGTAACATGGCTAAATTTCATATATATAATGTTGAGCAAAGAAAGCCAGACACAAAATAGTGTACTTTATATTCCTATATTTACAAAATGATTAAAAAGAGAAAAAACTAACCAATGAGTGATAGAAGTCAGAATTGTAGCTACCTCAGGTTGGGAAAAGTGGGGGATTAAAGGTGAAGGGGAATAACAGAGTCATCTGGAAACAGTTTATTCAACTGTTTTTATCAAACCCTGTTAGAGTGCTAGACCCCACAGTACAAATTATTCCCTGTAGTCCAAACAGAAGCTACAAAAGTGCAGTGGGTTAGCATGATTCAAAATGTATATAAAACGGTGTCTACAAATTTCTTCTACTACAGTATAACTTCTTTAACATAGACTTCTTTGTAGACAAATCTTCAATGTTTTATCTCACACAAGCCCCAGCACAATGATCTGCCCCTCAGAGACACTATCAATATTCTAAATTTACTTAATTAATGGATGTTAGAATTTTAAACCACATCTTTATCATGTATATATCCTTGTCAAGAAGGACAATGTCATTATCTTCACTAACATATACAGGAAAACCAATACGGTGCCACGGATCGCTTTTTAAAACTTTGGATATTTGTGGATAACTATATAAACTCAGTATGTGGGAATATAAGTATAAAATAAAAAGTTAAGCATCCCAAAATATTTGTGGATAAAGATATGGATGAAAAATCAGTAGACATGAAGGGTATATCATTCTTGATGTTCAATGTAGATGTAGTATTATAATATATATAAAAATGTTCTTAAGTCTATAATTGCCTCTTGTTTATATATGATTTGTTGTATTTTGACTTATTATAAGAGTACTCACACTGTTAATTTAGGAGAGAGATTAATTTTTTAAAATATGGTGTTTTCCTTAATCGAACATATTTTACCCTTCAAAAATATATTGCCCAGAATAAAACTTCTACCCAAGATTTAGTAAGAGATGAAATTCATAAGTGACAAAGATTTGGGGGGAAAAGTCCTCAGAGTATCTTTCCACATCATTGCTTAAGCCTTTTTAATGAAAAACTATGAATTTAAATTAGACAGTTTAATAGATGCAAATTAAGATAATGGAAATTAAAAGTGTAAGTTAGAAGAACATTGTTTTCATAGGTGCTGAAATAGCAAGGGTTATTAAAGAAGTTCCCTGGGATTACACTACAGATGAAGGGTTGCTAAATTATTCATATAGACACTAATATATCAAAGCACATTTTCATAAAATTTAAATAGTTAAAGCCTGTCTTTTTTGAATATAAAATGTTAAATTCCTCTTAAACCTAACAAAACTCAGCATTTTATTGATTTTATGTTATAAATGTATTTGAAAAATGGAATAATTCGACATTTATTCCAAATTCTGAACAGTAAAATTATGCAGTTGGCCTCTCCTATTATTTACACTCACTTCCTTTTCCATTCTTGGCTGCTAATTTAGGAGGTTATATTAATATATTTTTTTTGATTTTTAGAATTGCACTAAAGTTAGAGTCATAAAATTATGTCACATAAACAAAAAATCAATATGTAAGACAAAGATGACAAGAGTGACATTGCTGCTTATGACTATGAAATTTGTTTCTGTTCGTAATCATGTGAATCAGCAATTTTATTAGTGATTTTTCATTCCCAGTTACAATTCAGCAATGTGCATAAGCATTCAAGGTCGTCATCTTAACGTGACAACAGTCACTAAGTGAGGAAGATCCTTGTTTTTAATGTAAAATTCACATTAGATGTATTTTAACTTGAAAATCTCATATTTCACATTAGAAGTTTAAAATCAAATAGATTAAATAAATTGCTGAACCTTTCTGTGATCTGATACATACTGAATGTTAATCCCTATAATTAATATCTAGTTTTTCCTTTAGTAATAAACTGTGGGTGTGAATTCGCTTTTTGGGAGTTCACCATTTCATTGCTTTAATGCTATTAAATTATTGTCAGCATACTTAAAACATTTTGAATATTTTAAAGTAAAATGATGAAGAAAGATTAGTATTCTCTCAAGGAAGTTGTCATAATAAATAATTTGATAATTTTAGTGCAAAGAAAAAACAGCAGCAGTCATATAAGGAATAAATATTATTCGTACATAAATTATCTTCCGTGCTTCTATCTGTGCTCCTTTAAATAGAGTTATATTGGAACATGGCAACACCCATTAGCTTACATGTTGTTTATGACTCCTTTCATGCTGTAATGTCAGAGCTCAGCAGCAGCAACAGAAATGACAAAACTTGCAAAGCCAGTACCATTTACTATCTGGTCGTTTACAGAAAAAGTTTGCTAATCTGTACTCCATAGACTCATACAAGAAGGATTGTAAGTCAACACCTCATCTTTAATTATAGGAGTTATGAAGATATTATTTTAGGCAGATAGAGAGGATATCCTTGGTAAGATTTTATTTTCTTTTAACGCAGCTCCAGAAACATCTCTTTTCTAGCAGAAAAATGCTTTGAAGGGCCAGCCCAGCAAGCTTTGATATACAAATGCCAGCCTTTAGAAACTGGGTCCATCCAATATGGCAATTCCCGCCTTCTTCTCAACACCATGTGTGCCAAGCATCATGGCCACCCCCAGATATCTCTATGTGTGCGTGTGTATACAACTTCATGGCACCCTGAATTTGCATATTAAAAGGCTAGAGTGGGAGGGCCAGTTTTGTGACAGGCTATGTGAGTGACATACCTTGTCAATCCAATTTCCCTGGGCCCTGCGTAAATCAGACACCGCCTCCTCCAGCCTCCTAATATAACCAACTGTTTTCTGCCACAGTCAGGGTTTCCTCTGTCGGCTTGGAGCCCCCCTGTTAGCTGCCATGGCAGGCAAGCCCACAGGGAATAGCTCTGCAGAGCTAAAACAGGTTCCAGAGGAGCAATCTGAGACAGCTATTGAATGTCCCAACCCTTCCAGTCTCCCTTCAATAGTCCCATCAGCTCCTCCAGCTCCTCTATCTCCAGGATATCCTACTCTTCCCCCTTCACTCTTACCTCTGCAGGAAATCCCTGATGGAAATGGTGCCATGAGGGTTCAAGTTCCCTTCTCATTTCAAGACCTTAAGTAAATAAAGGAAGACTTATGCTGATTTTCTGACGACCCCAATAGGTATATATAAATTTTCCAGAATTTAACTCAGGTGTTTGACTCCACAAGGTGGGATGTTATGTTGCTGCTAAGTCAGACCCTCACTGCATCTGAAAAGGAGGCCGTTCTGCAGGCAGCAGAAAAATGCGGAGATGAGCAACATGCCTCCTAGAGCAGATCAAGGAGAAGGGGGGTAGGGAAGGTGAGGAAGAAGTGGAAACTCCATTTCCACCAGTAAGGGAAGCAGTTCCAGTAGACAACTCAGATTGAAACCCCAATAACCCAAGAGATGTATGGAAAAGGAAGCACGTTTTAAAGTGCCTATTAGGGGGCTTACAGAAAACCAGGGCCCAACCTCTCAATTACTCTAAACTGTCCATGATAGACCAAAGACCAGACGAGAATCTCACAGCCTTTATGGAAAGGCTGAGAGAGGCACTAATAAAACACACCTCTTTATCCCCTGATTCAGTCGAGAACTGCTCATCCTGAAGGACAAGGCAGCTCCTGATATTAGAAGGAAACTACTGAAGCAAGCTACAGGACCAGATAGCAGCCAGAAAGCCTCCTGAGAATAGCCACTTTGGTCTTTTACAATAGGGATCTAGAGGAGGCCCAAGGCAACGAGAGGGATTACAAGAGAAGGACAGAGGCTCCAGGGGGAGTGTTGCAAGCTTACAAAGTCCAGGATCCCCGAGGTGCATCCACTAGCTGTTATCGATGTGGCCAGTCAGGGCATTCTAAGAAGGAATGCACAGTCAGCAATTGAAGCCACCTCAACCCCGTCCAGACTGTAGCAGAAACCACTGGAGACGATCTGCTCCTGTAGGCAGAGTTCACTGGGTGCAGAACCAGTCTCACAAATGGTCCAGCAGGACTGACAGGTCCTGGGGCTCAAACCCCTGGCTCAGGCTGCCATTACAGCAGAGGAACCTGGGGTGATTCTGGAGATTGAAGGAGGGAAGGTAGATCTTCTGGATACTGAAGCCAGTTTCTCTTTCCTCTTCTCTAATCCAGGGCTCCCCTGTTCCCACAGCATGACTGACAGGGGCGTCTCAGGAGAAACTCTAACCCGATACTTTGCTCAGTGCCTTAGCTGCAGATAGGGGGACTTACTATTTACACAGGCCTTTTTAATTATGCCTGAAAGTCCCCTCCTTTACTAGGCAGAGATATTCTAGCTTGGGTGGGGACCAGCATCCTTATAGCCTCAGGATAAACTAATTTTTTAAAAATCTTGCTGTCTTTGCAATTCAGTTTATTGGGCTTTCTTCTTTTTCAAGTGACCTATTGTATCCAGTCAGATGGTTGCAGGCTAAACTTGGAAGAAAGATTTAAAATATGAATAAACTAAGAGGAGAAGGTGTGCAGGAGGTTGGGCGGGGGAGGGCATGTGGAAGTCCGTCTGCACTACTGTGAAGATTCCTAGACTCCATAAATTGAGTCTGTTTTAATCCTTTTTAAAAACCAAGCTTTTTTTTTTCCTTTTTTCTCCTCAAACAAAATAAAATGGTGTGTTTTTTTTCTTTTTTTATTTTATTATTATTCTTTCTCTCCCCCGATGGAAGTTAACATTAATCCAGAAGTGTAGGCAACTCAAGATTAGGTCTAGCTATAACCGCTAGGCCAGTCCAGATCTATTTTAACTATCCCACTTCTTTTCCTAACCAGAAACAGTATCCCCCGAGGCCAGAGCCTAGGAAAGGGCTAAAAGCCATTATTAATAATCTAAAGATGCAGGGTCTCCTCAAACCCTATAATAGCCCCTTGCAACACCCCAATATTAGGAGTGTAGAAACCCAATGGGGAATAGAGACTAGTTCAGGACCTCCACCTCATTAAAGAAGCTGTAGTTCCAATCCATCCAGTGGTGCCTAATCCCTAGACCCTGTTAACTCAAATACCTGAGGGAACTATATGGCTTACAGTCCTGGATTTAAAGGATGCCTTTTCTGCATACCATTACATCTAGACCCTTATACCTGTTTGCCTTCAAAGATCCCTCTGGCAAGACCACCCAGTTAACATGGATGGTGCTGCCTCAGGGATTTTGAGATAGTCCTCACAGGTTTGGACAGGCACTGTCAAAAGACTTCTCTGAATCATCTCATCCCCAAGTTAGGCTCTTGCAGTATATTAATGATATTCTACTCTGTTCCCCAACTAAGGAAGCTTCTCAGGAAGGCGCTAAAGCTCTTCTCAACTTCTTAGCTAACAGAGGATATAAGTTTCAAAACCCAAGGCCCAGTTTTGCAAAACCTTAGTGAAGTGACTACGCTTAGTGCCTTCTAAGGGGACCAGAGCATTAGGGGAAGAAAGCATTAAGCCTATTTCCTCCTTTCCTCTCCGCAAAACCCTCAAGCAACTAAGAGGATTTTCAGGCATTACAGGATTTTGCAGACAATGGATACTTGGGTATGGTGAAATAGCTCATCCGTTATAAAACCTCATAAAAGAAACTCAGGGAGTTAAAACTCATCTTTTAACCTGGGAATCTGAAGCACAAAAGGAATATAACCAGCTAAAACAAGGCTTGCTTAAGTCACCAGCTCCCAGCCTTCCTGTAGGGAAGGCCTTCAATCTGTATGTATCAGAAAAGAAGGGAATGGCTCCAGGAGTCTCAACACAGGCCTGAGGACCAGATCAACAGCCAGTGGGTTACCTAAGTAAGGAACTTGATTTGGTGGCTACAGCCCGCATGCCTCCAAGTCATTGCCTCAGTGGCTCTGTTGATCCCAAAAGCCTCCAAATTAACCCTAGGAAATGATTTAACCGTTTACACCCCACATAACGTGGCAGGACTATCGCACTATAGGGGGAGCCTTTGGCTAACAGGTAGCCAACTCCTTAACTATCAGGCCCTGCTGTTAGAGGGCTCCAACATCCAATTAAAGACTTGTTCTCACCCAAATCCAGCCACCTTCCTCCCCGAGGAAACTGGGGAACCTGAGCATACGTGTGAACAAGTCATAGTGCAGACCTATGCAGCCAGGGAAGATCTCAGGGAAACGCCACAAGACAATCCAGACTGGACCCTCTTCACACTTGTGAGCTCTTTTGCAGAACAAGGGATCCATAAGGCAGGATACACGGCAGTCACTCTAAATGACGTCATTGAAAGTGCATCTCTCCCTCCAGGTACAAGCGCTCAATTAGCTAAGCTAATGGCTCTTACAAGAGGAATTGAATTAAGCAAAGGAAAGGCAGCTAACATTTATACTGACTCCAGGTATGCTTTCCTGGTTCTCCATACTCATGCTGTCATGTGGAAGGAAAGACATTTTCTTACCACCAATGAGTCTCCTATAAAATATCACCAGGAAATTAACAGGTTATTATCCTCAGCATTCCTTCCACAAGAGATGGCAGTGATGCATTGTAGGGGCATCAAAAGGGAACAGATTAGGTAGCTGAAGGAAATAGATTAGCTGATCAGGCAGCTAAGTCAGTGACAAGGAAGCCTCAAAACATCAACATACTTCAAACCCCTCTAGTCTGGGAAGGCTCCATAAGAGAAACCAAACCGCAATACTCCCCTATAGAAATAGAATGGGCCACTTCTCGAGGGTATACATTTCAGCCCTCAGGATGGTTATAGTCAGAGGATGGCAAACTCCACTTGCCAGCCTCCAGCCAATGGAAAGTCCTTAAAATCCTTCACCAAACTTTTCACTTGGGAAAGGATAAAACTTACCAGTAGGCCCAGAGATTGTTTTCAGGAGAGGACTTACTAAAAACAGTCAAGTAAGTTGTTAATGCTTGTAAAGTCTGTCTTAAAAATAATCCCCTAAACAGGCAACTCCTTCTTCCTCAAACCCCAAAAATAGGAAGTCATCCAGAGGAAGACTGGCAGATAGATTTCACCCACATGCCGAAGAAAAAGGGTATTCAATACCTGCTGGTATGGGTAGTTACCTTCACTAACTAGGTAGAAGCACTTCCATGCAATACAGAAAAAGTCTGTGAGGTAATAAAAGTGTCAGTTAATAAAATAACTCCCTGCTTTGGTCTACCTAAGTACCTTTGAAGTGACAATGGGCCCTCGTTTAAGGCAGCTGTCACACAAGAGGTCTCAAAAGCACTAGGCATAGAATATCATTGCCATTGCGCTTGGAGACCCCTATCCTCAAGAAAGGTAGAGAAAACTAACCATATTATCGAGAGACACCTTGGAAAATTATCCCAAGAAACTCACCTTCCTTGGGTCACTCTTCTTCCCACGGTCTTACTACGAATAAGAAACAGCCCTTCAAAATCAGGTCTTATCCCTTTTGAGATGCTGAACAGATGGCTTTTCTTTACCAATGATTTTCTATTAGATCGGGAAACCTCTGAGCTAGTTAAGCATGTAACCTCTCTAGCTCAATTCCAATAGGAATTAGCACAATTAGTGAGAACCCATTCCCAGGAAATTGGACCACCTCTATTTAACCCACGAGATTTGGTACTGGTAAAGGCTCTCCCTTCTCTCTCTCCCTCCCTAAGCTCAAGCTGGGAAGGGCCTTATGTTGTTCTTCTTTCAACCCCCTCAGCAATAAAAGTTACAGGAATTGACTCTTGGATACTTCACACTCAAGTCAAAGCCTGGGGAGCTGAGGGACCAACCCCTGACAGCCCAGAGGAACGTCCTGAATATCAACGTAGTGAAATAGGAGATCTTAAGCTGAAAATCACAAAAAGATAAGTAACTAAGTGAGAACTACTCATCTTACTCAGTCTCACCCCTACCTTACCAAACACTTTTTGTCATTTCTACCTCTCCTTTTGAGCCAAATATTAGAACGTCTTTTAGATGGAAATTATGTACTATGCCACCCTTTCAGGAATTGCTGTCCTCATTCTACTATTTGCAGTAGGACTATATATGGTAGCACCCTCAGGGTGGAATATCCAAAAGAGAATCTCAATTACTGTAGCATTTCAATTAATTATTATCCTCATAGTAGTAATAACGGTTACTAAACAGGAAGTAAATATGAGTGTTTTGCTATCTCTAAGTCTGTTAGGACTTTTTATAGAACTTAGTGATACGTAACACCATTTAGCTCCTACAATATCTGCCATGGCCCATGTGTACAATAAGACTAATTGTTGGGTTTCTCCTAGTGGTTTGCTCAGTTCAATGACATTGAGGAACCTTACAATGACCTGGATCTCACTGTCTTAGGATTCCCTTTGTTGGCTTTCGCTTTAACCCTTAAAGACTTATCAGGCATAAATGGGGCATGTTATGGGAGCACTTTCAACTGAGTGACTCCTCTCAGGAGAACACTGGGCCCCCCAGTGCCAAAGAACACTCTCCCCAAAGATAAACATCACACCCTCAGACTGGGGAAAGTTGACAGAGTAAAAGCAAACACCTCCCTCTCCTTTAAAAGCAGCAGGAAGGACCATACTTGGGAGATCTCAGATATTGTGCAGCAGAAAGGACCATACTTGGGAGATCTCAGATATTGTAACATCACACTTGTAATTGCTGATAGTTCAAAGATTTGGGGAAGAGAGCACAACAAGGGTAACACAAAAGCATCAGAAGCCTTAGAGGGGGCTTTCAGAATCTAGCTTCTCCTCCTGGTTGGAAGTCCCAATGGGAATGGCATGCTCTAAATAACCACCTTGACTATAATGTAAAGAATAACACATGGGGCTTTCCAAACATGCCCCCCATGGAATTCCAGACTCTGGTATGATGTTTGATAATAGTAGCAGGTTACAGATCTATGGGCAAACTGGAGACATCTGGGCTAAGAGCCCTTGCCACAAGGATCATCATCTAAGATATTGGACAGTACATATTATGTCTGTAATTTATTGAAACTCCATTTGTCAAGTGGACCCTTCTTACTTGGTAGGTCAAATTCCAAATGGCATGGTAAATGACTATCCTAAATATCTGATCTCCTTATCCCAAGGATGTCTCTATTATATGTAAAGAGGGGAAACTTCTAAGATATGAGAAAAATTTGCTGGTATCTCTCACAAACCACAACTTAAAACTGTCCCCTCAAGGAACAGGGCTGTATTTTCTTTGTGGCTCCTGGATACACTTAATTATCCCAAGGCATTGGAAGGGAATTTGTACTATAGTAGCAGTAGTTCTCAACTTATTATTTTTAAATTCTACTGAAATGGCAGCATCATCTGTGGATAAGACCCTTAGATTGACCCCAGGAGGAACCCTAGCTTCTGTTTCCCACTCTACTCCCCTTTCCAGCAAGAAGTATCCAGAAAGAGTTGTTGCCCAAAACCCCCTAACAGCAGTTAGGGTGATATCTTCTCAGGGGGGAGTATTATAGGAGTTATTAAGAAATTATTTTAGGCAGAGAGAGGCTAAGGGGTCCTTGGTAAGGTGTTTTTTTAAAAAAAGCATCTTGAGAAACTTTTCTTTTCTAGCAGAAAAATAGCTTGAAGGGCTAGGCAGGCAAGCTTTAGTATGCAAATGCTGGCCATTACAAATTGGATCCATCCAAAATGGCAATTCCTGCCTTATCCCTTTGTCAACATGTGTGCCAAGCATCATGGCCACTCCCAGACACTTCCACTTGTATAAAACATCACAACATCCTGCATTTGCATATTAAAAGGTTACGGTGAAAGGAACAGTTTTTTCGTGGGCTACGTGAATGACATTCTTTGTCAAACCAAGAAACCCCTTGGCCCTAGGTAAATCAGACACTTCTTCCTCCAGCCTCCTAATATAACCAACTGTTTTCTGTCATACTCACAGTTTCCTCTGTTAGCTTGGAGCTCCCCTCCCTCTGTCTCAGTACAGGGGAGCTTCTGCCTTCTTTCCTGCCTATTAAACGCTCTGCTCCCTGAAACCACTCCACATGTGTCTATGTAGTTTTATCTGAATTGGCTCAAGGCAAAGGACACTGCTGTCCCTCCAGTCATTGGAGCTGTATCACATTCATTTGTTACATATTTCAGAGGTCTGGAATCCTGGCAGCTGGAAACCCCACAACCCCCACAGACACTTGAGCTGGAAAGGAGAGCTGCTTAGAGAGGCAGTTAGGGTCAGGACTACAGCCTGTGCAGAGTGCAGTGGGTTTGGTGCAGCAACATATGCAGCGGAGCATGGCCAGAGATGCCCATCCCCCAAGGCTCACCATGGTCCTCTAGAAGACTTTAGCCTTAGGAGGATGTTGGAGCAAGATAGGGCAGTCTTGCCAGTGAGATGGGACCAGTTAGATCTAGGTGCCCCATGTCTGCTGGCCACTCCCAGGACCCCAGTCTGGCCATGTCCACTTGCCATGCAGTCTCTGATGCCCAACCAGGGTGCGTCCCAGAGACCCACATCATAGCTCCTTCACTGGCAGACCATACCTAACCATCAGAGCTCCGGCAGAATGGCACCCACTGACAGGCACCTGCACCCTCCCCCAGCACCGCTTTGTCAGCATGCACTTACTCACAGCCACCCCTCCACTGCTTTGCTGTGAGCTTTTGTGTGGGCAGACATTGCTTCCTTCCCCTTGCAAGGGCAGTGTGTGCCCGTGCCCATGCACCGTGCTACACCACTGCTGCTGGCATGACTGTACTCCATCCCCCTCCACCACCACTGTGCCACTGGTGTGAACACATGTCCAGATGCCAGCGATTTTGCCCACTCTCTGTGCTGCCATCACTAACAAGCACACAGACATCAACAACACTGTCCCCCACTCTGAGCAACAACCACTACTGCTGTAAAAGCACACACAAAAGAAAGCCAGCATGCTGAGGTGAACCAATGTCCTGCATCCTCTGCTGCTACCTCCAACAGCATCAGCATGTACATGAAGGCCATAGCCCCATCCCCACTGGTATCCAACCCCAGTCAACACACATGCACCCTGCAGTACTGCCACTGCTGCTCCTACACACGAATGAGCACAGATCTCATTGCTACTGCCCCAGTGATGTTCTTGGCCAGCACCACCCATCAGAGTGTTGTGGACAGTGGTCCGAAAATACTTTGACCCCCCTAATACCTCAGGGTCATAACCTCCAAGGTTCAAAGAACAAAGCTGGGGCCCTAATAATCGGTACCCAGAATTGGAACATGCAGCCCAGAAGTGTGGAGCTGAGCCTTGGCTGCCTAAAATCATACAAAATTGAAGCCAGACGACTATATCCACCTCTTGCCACGATCAAACCATTAAAGGCATAAAAAAAAGATAAAATCAAAAGAACACATTCAAAGGATGCAAGGTTGGTTCAACACATGCAAATCAATAAATGTGATTTATCACATAAACAGATGTAAAGACAAAAACCACATCATCATCTCAATAGATGCAGAAAAGGCTTTCAATAAAACTAAACATCCCTTCATGTTAGAAACCCTCAACAAACTAGGAATTGAAGGAATATATTTCAAAATAATAAGAGCCATCTATAACAAATCTACAGCCAACATCATACGAATGGGCAAAAGCTGGAACCATTCCCCTTGAAAACCAGCACAAGACAAGGATACTCTCTCGCACAACTTCTATTTAACATAGTACCGAAAGGCCTAGCCAGAGCATTCAGGCAAGAGAAAGAAATAGAAGGTATCCAACTAGGAAAAGAAGAAGTCAAACTATCTATGTTTGCAGACGAAATGTTTCTATACCTAGAAAACCCCACAGTCTCAGTCCCGAAACTCCTCGATCTGATAAAGAACTTCAAAGTTTCAGGATACAGAATCAATGTAGAAAAATCAATAGGTTTTCTATATGCCAGTAATGTCTAAGCCAACAGCCAAATCAAGAATGCAACTCCATTTACAATAGTCATGAAAAGAATAAAATAATCGAGAATACAGCTAACCAGGGAGGTGAAAGCTCTCTTCAATGAAAATTACAAAACACTGCTCAAAGAAATCAGAGATGACACAAACAAATAGAAAAACATTCCATTCTCATGGATAGGAAGAATCAACATTGTTAAAATGGCCATACTGCTCAGAGAAGTATACAGCTTCAATGCCATTCCTATCAAACTATCAAAGACATTCTTCACAGAGTTAGAAAAGGCCATGTTAGGCCAGACGTGGTGGCTCATACCTTTAATCAACACTTTGGGAGGCCGAGGCGGGCAGATCATGAGGTCAGGAGTTTGAGACCAGTCTGGCCAACATGGTGAAACCTCCGTCTCTACTAAAAATGCAAAAATTAGCTGGGCATGGTGGTAGGTGTCTGTAATCCCAGCTACTCGGGAGGCTGAGGCAAAATAATCATTTGAACCTGGGAGGTGGAGTTTGCAGTGAGCCAAGATCGTGCCATTGCACTCCAGCCTGGGCCACATGGTGAGACTCTGTCTCAAAACAAACAAACAAACAAACAAACAACAACAACAAAAAAACTTTAAAATTTATATGGAACCAAAAATAAAACTCAAAATAGCCAAAGCAATCATAAGTAAAAAGAACAGAGATGGCCGGGTGCGGTGGCAAATGCCTGTAATCCTAGCACTTTGGGAGGCCGAGGTGAGTGGATCATGAGGTCAGGAGATCGAAACCATCCTGGCTAACACGGTGAAACCCTGTCTCTACTAAAAAATACAGAAAAATTGGCCGGGCTTGGTGGAGGGCGCCTGTGGTCCCAGCTACTGTGGAGGCAGAGGCAGGAGAATGGCGTGTGAACCTGGGAGGCGGAGCTTGCAGTAAGCAGAGACTGTGTCTCAAAAAAAAAAAAAAAAAAAAGGAAAAAGAAAAAAAAGATGGAGATATCACATTATCCAACTTCAAACTATAAGGCTACAATAAGCAAAATCCAAAAGGTTTTGAACACTGACATGATGCCGCAAACGGATAATTCCACACCTGGCCTCGTGTGATGAGTAGCAGTCAAAATTCAGGCATGCAACACAAGTTTATTCAGCAGCCCCATAGGAAAAAATACCCTCCCCACCCTCTTCAACTGTAGTATGTTTACACATACCCAGACTCCCCCATGCAAGCATGCCTACAAAGGGTATAAACTGACACCTATTCAGGCCAGATGTTCCAACAGCAAGTTTCCAACAGTGCCCCATATGGAACCAAGACCTATGTGCGTTATTCACTGTGGGTTTTATTTATTCTTTGCTGTATGGTATAAAGACATTGTTGAAAATGTTTTTTTTTAAAAAAAAAAGGACTGCAGAGATCTTACGAGTTACATTGATAAGAAAAAGAGAAAGCATGTATGTTTGTCTATAGCACAGAAAGACAAGTTTCTCTGTCTGTTGGAGAAACTGCACAGTAGTATAAGTGTGAAACGTCCTACAGAAGAGCGTGTTGTTGGAATGACCATCATGTATGACCTGAAGAACAGAAGGATACACTGTTGAAGGTCAATGCTGCAAGTCACAAATAGAAGTTAATGAAAAATAGAAAAATACTACTTAATGCTAGCAATGACTATCTCAATCATGCTTTGGAAAAGTTGACCTGTGAGCATGGCAGTGAAAAGATGCTGCTTAATGGTACACGGATCATGAAACAAAGATCTATTACAATGAACTGAAATGGAACAGAGTTGTGAATATTCAGCAGACTGACTGCTAAAATTTAAGAAAAGATATAGAATTACATTTTTAAAGATTTGTGGTGGCAAAGCATCTGCTAATCACGAAGCAATGGAGAAGTTCATTGATGAGTATGCCAAGGTCATCACTGATTTAAAAAAAAAAAAAAAGAAAAAAAAGATTCAAAAAAAAAAAAACAACTGTTGCTAGAATAAGTCTATAATGCTGATGAAACATCATTGTTTTGGGTGTTATTGCCCCAGAAAGACACTGACTACAGCTCACGAGACAGCCCCTATAGGAATTAAAGATGACAAGGACAGAATAAGTGGGCTGGGATATACTAATACAGCAGGCATGCATAAGTGTAAACTTGCTATCTTGGGCAAAAGCTTATGTTTTCAAACAGTAGATTCCTTATCAGTGCATTTTTATGCTAACAACAACAACAAAAAACACGGATTGTTAGGGACATCTTTTCTGATTGACTTCACAAACGTTTTGTACCAGTGACTGGTGCCTACTGCAGGGAAGTAGGATGAATGACAGCTGCAGAATTTTGTCATTTCTTGAAAAACATTCTGTTCATACTCCAATTGAAATTCTCATCAAAAATAATGTGTATGCCATGAACTGTTCCCCAAATGTGACTTCATCAGTTCAGCCATGTGACCAAGGCACTCATAAAACAATAAAGAGTAAATATGCAAACACCTTTTTAAATAACATGTTAGCAGTAAGTGAACAGAGGCATGGGTGTGGAAGGTTTTCAAAAGGAGTTTAGCATGCCATATATGCTGTTGACAGTGCTTGGAATATGGTGGCTAAGGACACAGTTGTGTATGCCTGGCACAAAGCCTGTGACTATGTCAGTGATGAGGAACAAGGTAGTAATTTTCAAAAACTCTGTGTGTCAAGTGAGAAGGAAAAAGTCTGACCTCCTTACATTTGCAAAAAGTATACCTTTAGAGTACATTAGTAAACTGAAAAAAGTGGATGTTGAAGAATTTTTTAACATTGATCCTGAGGCTCCAATTTTTTATTTATTGACTGATAATAAAATAGTCAACATGGTTCTGAATCAAGGTAATCCTGAGGATGGTGATGATGAAGATGATGTTATTAACACTACAGAAAGAGTGTCTGTAGATGACATGGTGAAAACGTGATGGGCTTATGAATGCACTGGTGCAGTGTACATTCATACTAGAAAAAAACTCTTGCCAGTTTATAAAATGAAAGAGAGACTTCTAACACAAAAATTGTCAATGAGGCAGATGACTGATGGAAACATTTAAACATTAAAAAGTCATCCCACGGAATGCTTCCTCATCCTGAAAGGGACCCACTTTCTAGTCCCTCAACAGCTTCTGATGTTTCTTTCCACCTAAATAACTAAAATAAGGTATACAGTAGCCTTTTATTCAAACACAGAATCATAGTTGGAGACTGAAAGCGTGCAATTGTTTGTTGTTGTTGTTGTTTAGCAGCTGTTCTAGGTATTCTGGTGACGCCACTGTGCTGCTTAGCTACTCTGAACACATTGCTTTTACACTGCATTAATGGTATGTTATTCGTTTTTTTACTGTTCAGTACTTGTGTGTGGATATGTAGAAGAAAATAGTTATTGGTAGCATATAAATTCAGAGTAAGGAATGATGATAATGTCAAAAAACCACAGATTGTCCACATGAGTGGCTGAGGTAGTGACTCATTTGCTTTCTGATGGTTCAGTGTACACAAACTTTGTTTTGCACACAAAATTACTTAAAATATTGCCTAAAAGTAACTTCAGGCTATTTGATAAGGTAAATATAAAGCAAAAATGAATTTTGTATTTAGAATTAGGTGCCATTCCCAAGATATTCCATTATTTATATGCAAATATTTCAAAATATGAATTTGGATCAGGGATATTCAATCTCTTTAAATTTGGGATCTATGATGTGGTCATGCTCTCCCTATAGTGAGTATTTACCAACAAAAACTATGATCTGCTGATGTTCACTAAGCTATCACACTGGAAGAGGGAAAAACATTTATCAAATAATCACACAATTATTTATGAATAAAAATTGAAATAAGTGTTATTAAAAAGAAAAAGAAACATTGAACATAAATAAATTTCCATTAAGTGACATATAAGTGGAGATATAAAAGCTAAGTAAGAAATTAAGTAGACGAAGAAAGAGAAAGAAAAAGTAGAACTTTTAGGTCACTGAGAAAAAAAGTATGCAAATCCCTATATCAGGATGAGAATATTACTCAAAGATCTAAAGTAAAATGAGGCTAATGAAGTTAATCTACCAGGGAAAACTGTTAGGAGGTGAGACTGAAGTAACCAGCCAGGTGATAAAATGTTTTTATAAACTGACCAAAAAAGAACGAGAACGACAACAACAAAAAATTTAGAAATCAAGGACGAAAGGGAAAACATTATTACCATCAACCTTGTAGAAATAAATTACATCATATGGTAATACTATCAATGATTGCATGCCAACAAAATATATAACTTAAATAACAAAGATAAATTCCCAGGAAGAAAAAACTACTGAAACTACTTAAGAAATAGAAAATCTATGTATACACCTATAGCAAACAAAGAAATTGAATTAGTAATCAAATACTGACAAGGAAGTGACTAGCATGAAATATCTTCACTGTTGAATTATCCCAGTAGAAAAAAAAAAAAAACATCAATTATCATAAATTCTTCCAAAAAATAGGAAAAAAAAGAGAATACCTTCAACTCACTCTGTGAGGCCAGCATACCTGATGATACCACATGTTATGTAGATAAATACAAGCATCCTCAACAAAATACTGCAAACCTGAATCCAGCAGCATATAAAAAAGGACTATACATTGACCAAGTGGGATTTATCCTAAAAATACAAGATCAGTTCAACATACAGGAGTAAATCTATTTAATACACCACATTAAGAAAATAAAAGATAGAAACCATATTATCATATCAACAGTCACAGAAAACGCATTGGAATCCTACGTGATTTCTAGTTTTCAACAAACTAGAAACAGAAAGGAACTGCCTGAACCTGAAAATGGGAATCTATAAAAATTACACAGCTAACATCATCCTTAGTGGTGAAAGATCAAATTTTATTTGCCTAAGATCAAGAACGATACAAAGATATCCACTCTCTCCACCTTTTTTCAACTTCGTACTGTAGATTCTAGCCCAGGCTATTAGGCAGAAACAAAATGCCATCCCCATCAAGCTACCAATGACTTTCTTCACAGAATTGGAAAAAACTGCTTTAAAGTTCATATGGAACCAAAAAAGAGCCCGCATCTCCAAGACAATCCTAAGTCAAAAGAACAAACCTGGAGGCATCACGCTACCTGACTTCAAACTATACTACAAGGCTACAGTAACCAAAACAGCATGGTACTGGTACCAAAACAGAGATATAGACCAATGGAACAGAACAGAGTCCTCAGAAATAATACCACACATCCACAGCCATCTGATCTTTGACAAACCTGAGAGAAACAAGAAATGGGGAAAGGATTCCCTATTTAACAAATGGTGCTGGGAAAATTGGCTAGCCATAAGTAGAAAGCTGAAACTGGATCCTTTCCTTACTCCTTATACGAAAATTAATTCAAGATGGATTAGAGACTTAAATGTTAGACCTAATACCATAAAAATCCTAGAGGAAAACCTAGGTAGTACCATTCAGGACATAGGCATGGGCAAAGACTTCATGTCTAAAACACCAAAAGCAATGGCAGCAAAAGCCAAAATTGACAAATGGGATCTCATTAAACTAAAGAGCTTCTGCACAGCAAAAGAAACTACCATCAGAGTGAACAGGCAACCTACAGAATGGGAGAAAATTTTTGGAATCTACTCATCTGACAAAGGGCTAATATCCAGAACCTACAAAGAACTCAAACAAATTTACAAGAAAAAAACAAACAACCCCATCAAAAAGTGGGCAAAGGATATGAAAAGACATTTCTCAAAAGAAGACATTCATACAGCCAACAGACACATGAAAAAAATGCTCATCATCACTGGCCATCAGAGAAATGCAAATCAAAACCACAATGAGACACCATCTCACACCAGTTAGAATGGCCATCATTCAAAAGTCAGGAAACAACAGGTGCTGGAGAGGATGTGGAGAAATAGGAACACTTTTACACTGTTGGTGGGATTGTAAACTAGTTCAACCATTATGGAAAACAGTATGGTGATTCCTCAAGGATCTAGAACTAGATGTACCATATGACCCAGCCATCCCATTACTGGGTATATACCCAAAGGATTATAAATCATGCTGCTATAAAGACACATGCACACGTATGTTTATTGCAGCACTATTCACAATAGCAAAGACTTGGAATCAACCCAAATGTCCATCAGTGACAGACTGGATTAAGAAAATGTGGCACATATACACCATGGAATACTATGCAGCCATCAAAAAGGATGAGTTTGTGTCCTTTGTAGGGACATGGATGCAGCTGGAATCCATCATTCTTAGCAAACTATCACAAGAACAGAAAACCAAACACCGCATGTTCTCACTCATAGGTGGGAACTGAACAATGAGATCACTTGGACTCGGGAAGGGGAACATCACACACTGGGGCCTATCATGGCGGGGGAGGGAGGGAGGAGGGATTGCATTGGGAGTTATACCTGATGTAAATGACGAGTTGATGGGTGCTGACGAGTTGATGGGTGCAGCACAGCAACATGGCACAAGTATACATATGTAACAAACCTGCACGTTATGCACATGTACCCTAGAACTTAAAGTATAATAATAATAATAATAAAAATGACACCCAAATTGAAAAGGAAGAGAGAAATTTATCTCTGTTTGCAGATGACATGATCTTGTATATAGAAAATCTTTAGGAATCAATTAAAACATCTATCATAATTATAAATCAGGTCACTTGGGTTATAGAATACAAGACCAATATAAAAAAAAATTGTGTTTCTAAAAAATGTCAATGAGCAAATTGAAAATCAAATTTAAAAAGCAATTTCAATGGCATTAAAAAATAAAATCTCTAGGAATAAATTTAACACAAATTTCAAATTTTATATCTTAAAAATTACAGAATATTATTTAAAGAAGTTAGAGAAGATCTAATCAATGAAAATGCAACCCATGTTTATGGATAAGAAACTTAATGTGCTAAGATTATGATACTCCTAAAATTGAACTACAGATTCAATACAAGTACCAACAAATATTCAGCTGGCCCCTTTGGAAAAATTGACAAGCTAATATTAAAATTAATACTAAAGTTCAAGACACCCAGAATAGCCAAACCAATTAAAAAAAAAAAAAAATTCAGGCCCAGTGTGGTGGCTCACACCTATAATCCCATCACTTTGGGAGGTCGAGGCAGATGGACCACAGGTCAAGATATCGAGACCATCCTGGCCAACATGACGAAACCCCATCTCTACCAAAAATGTAAACATTTGCCAGGCATGGTGGTGCGCGTCTGTAGTCCCAGATACTCAGGAGGTTGAGGCAAAGAATCTCTTGAACCCAGGAGGTGGAGGTTGCAGTGAGCCAAGATCGCCACCACTGAACTCCAACCTGACCACAGAGCGAGACTCCATCTTAAAAAAAAAAAAAAAAAAAAAAAAAAAACTGTCAGAGGTGTCAGCTTTTCAGATTTTGCAACTTGTTGCAAAGCTTTTGTAATCATGATGATGTAGTACTGGCACACAGTCAATCCAAATGGAATATGATTGAGAGTCCATAAATAAACCCATACTTTCTTTTTATTTCAACTGATACTTGACAACAGTGCCAAGATCATTCACTGGGAAAGAAAGACCTTTTCAACAAATGGTCCTGCAATAACTAGATATCCAAACACAAACATAAATAAATAAATATATAAGAAGTTGGACTCTTATCTCACACCATATACAAAGTTGATGTAAAATTAATCAAGATTTGAATGTAAGAGTGAAATTCTAAAACACTTGCAGGAAAATATAGCATAAATCTTTGTGCCGTTGGGTCAGGTAATCATAACATACATATGACATGAAGAGCATAAGTAAAAAAGCAAAAAGTAGACAAATTAAACGTATTTGTATCAAGGATTTGTATTAAGGATTATTACAATTCATTATTAAAAAGAGAAGTAACCAATTTTTTTAAGTGAGCAAATGATCTGAAAAGACATTTCTCCAAGAAAAACATGCAAATAGTTCAGCATCACTAGCCATTACAGAAGTAAAATTTTAAAAAAGAGATTCTACTTCATACCTAGTAGGATAACTATAATATTAAAAAAAAAACAAAGATTAAAAATGTTGATGAGGATGTAGAGAAATTATAGCCTTCATACACTGCTGTCAAGAATGTACACTGCTACAACTAGTTTAAAAACAGTTTGGTAGTTCCTCCAAATTTAACAGAGTTACCATATAACCCACCAGTTCTACTCATAGGTATATATCCAACAGAACTGAAAACAGGTATTCAAACAAATATTTGTAGACATGTTTATAGCAGCAGTATTCACAATGGCCCCAAAGTGGGAAAACTCAAATGTCTCTCAACTGCTGGATGGGTAAACAAAATTTGGTATATTTATATAATAAAATATTATCTGTCAATAAAAATAAACAAAGTGTTGGTATGTGTTTCAATATTAATGTGCTTTAAAAAGTTTATGCCAAACAAAATAAGCCAGTCAGAAAAACCACAGTGCCTAATTCCGTTTAGGTTAAATGTCCAGAATAAGCAAATCCATGGTGATGAGAAGTATATTAATAGTTGCGTAGAGTGGGAAGGGTGGAAGGAGAAATTGAGAGTGGCTATTAATGGGTTTGGGGTTTCTTGGAGAGATAGTGAAAAGTTTTTTTAGATGATTGTAATTTTTGTTCCTAGAACTCTGTGAATATACTGAAGCCATTTAATCATATACTTTAAATGGGCTAATTATATGGTGTTATGGGTTGAAATGATGCGGCCCTCTAAAAAAATACGTTGAAGTCCTAAACCCAGTACCTTAAGAATGTGACCTTATTTGAAAATAGCATCATTGCAGATGTAATTAGTTAAGTTAAATCGAGGTCATACTGTAGTAGGCAGGGCCATTAATCAAATATAACTGGAGCCCTTATAAGAATATGACTATGTGAAGACACAGGGGCATAAAGGGAGATCACCATGTGAAGATAGACGGAGGCAGAAACTGGAGTCATGCATCTGAAAGCCAAGGAGCCCCGGTGATTGTCAGCAAACCAGCAGAAGCTAGGAAGCATTAAGAAAGGACTCCCTTACTAATTTCAGAAGGAGCATGGTCCTGCTTTCACCTTGAGTTTTGACTTCTAGCCTGGAGAATCTCTAAATTTCTACTGTTTTAAGCCACCCATTTTGGGGACTTTGTTGTGGTAAACTTGGGACATTTATATATATAATATGTCAATTTTATCAGTAAAGTTATTACACAAAAAAGCTTTTGAAATATTTTAAGTGCTCAATGAAAGAGTGAGGGGAATGTGGTGAGATGATGTGTTAGTCAGTTCTCACCTGCTATAAAGAAATACCTGAGACAATTTAATGTGTCCTCCAATTTTATTCTGCATGTTACAGATAGTCATGATTTCAAAAACAAATTTAGTCATCTGATATGGTTTGGATCTGTGTCCCCACAAAATCTCATGTCAAACTGTGATTCCCAGTGTTGGAGGTGAGGTCTGGTAGAATGTGATTGGATCAGGAGGGGAACTTCTAAATGGTTTAACACCATCCCCCTTGGTCCTGTCCCCACCACAGTGAGTGAGTTATCACAAGATCTGATTGTTTAAAAGTTTGTGGCACTTGCCCCCTCTTTCTTTTCTTCATGCTCCGACGATGTGAAGTGCTGGTTCGCCCTTTGCCCCCATGACTTTAAGTTTCCTAAGCACAGCTTCTCCTAGAAGCCCAGCAGATGCCAGCATCATGCTTTCTGTACAGCCTGCAGAATCGTGAGCCAATTAAACCACTTCTCTTCATAAATTAGCCATTTCCCTCACTCTTTCTCTGACAATAGCTTTATTGTCAAATTTTTGAAACATTTTTACCACTTTCTCAGGCAGAAGACAATGGTTGAACTGGCACGTTGTTTGACTTGTCCTCTCCTAAAAATGGTTAACACATAGAAAGAGGTATTATGTACCTTTGTTTTTATGATGGTCAAAGACTTGAATACCCTGAATTCAATCATGTCAATCATACCACTTTCTTTCAAGAATCTCTAGATAGTTATATGCATGCAAAAAATAGTTTAGACCAAGCACCAATTCGTTAGTAGATATGTACATCCCCAATACTCCAATACAGAATTCTGATAAAAGCTGGGTTACATCATTTAGGTTAAGTTCCTTTGCCACTGATGCTATAGGCAGATCACATTTAAGATGTTGAAAAATGGGAACATTTTAGAGAAAATATAATAAAAACTAACCCAAGGAAATAATAGGAAACTTGGATAGACCATTAGCAATTAAATATACTGAATCAGCAGTTAAAATATTATTGAAAAATTATAAAAAGTCTGAAATTCCTTTTCAAATAAAAACAAAAATTTTCAAGGCACAGTTAATTCCATGTTATATAAACTTTTTGGAAAGAGAAGGAAAATGAGGAGGAAGAAGAGGAAGAGAAGGAGAAGTAGAAAGAAAAAGCAGAAGGAAAAAGAAGAAACTTTTAAAAAAATATTTCTTATAAGTACCCTAAGAAACAAAATGATCTAATAATGTACAGAATCATGTTATTGTATTATCAATTTTGGTGTATTCTTGATAAAATAATTTGTCAATATAATTCAAAATAGTAGCATATATGAAAGCATGTTTCTCATAATGGATCCAGAAAAAAAATAACTAAAAACATAATTAATATAATTAAACAATCAGGCAGGCATGGTAGTTCACCCCTGTAATCCATGCACTTTTGGAGGCCGAGGTGGGTAGATTACTTGAGGTAGGGAGTTTGAGATCAACCCGGCCAATGTGATGAAACCCGTCTCTACAAAAATTAGCCAGCCATGGTGGCGGGAAACTGTAATCCCAGCTACTCAGGAGACTGAAGAAGGAGAATCATTTGAACCTAGGAGGCGTAGGTTGCAGTGAGCTGAGATTGCATTACTGCACTCCAGCCTAAGCAACAGATTGAGACACTGTCTCAAAATAATAATAATAATAATAATAATAATAATAATAATAATTGTGATGGTTAATTTTACTTGTAAGTTTGACTAGGCCATGGAGTGAGGTGTACAGGCATTTGCCAAATATTATTCTGAGTGTTTCTGGATGAGATTAATATTTAAGTTAGTAGACTGAATAAAGCCACAGTCCTTCATAATTTTGGTGGATTTCATCTAATCAGTTGAAGGTTTGACTAGCCTAAAAGGCTACCCTCCCCAAGATTAAGAGAAAATTCTTTTGGCTTATGGCCTTGAAACTGGGACATTGGAATTTGGCCTCAGAATGAATCATACCTGGTGTCCCATATCTGACTAGGACTCTATTTAATTGAGACTTTGGACTTGGAATTGATGCTAAAAAGCATGAAGAATCTTGAAGATACTGAGATGGGGTGAATGTATTTTGCATGTAAGATGGACACGAATTTTTGGGGAAACCAGAAGACAGAATACTGTGGCCTGATTTGGGTCCACTTAAACTCTTTATGTTGATGTCCTAATCCCCAATAGACTATTTGGAGACAAGGTCTTTAAAGGGATGATTAAAGTTAAATGAGGTTTAAGAATGGAGCCCAAATCTAATAAAATTAGTGTCCTTATAAGAAGAGGAAGAAATACCAGAGAGTCCTTTTCCATCTCTGTCTCTCTCTCGGTCTCTCTCTGTTTCTCTTCCTGCACCACACAAAGAGAAAAGTCACTTGAAGACAAAATAAGATGATGGCTGTTTTTAGCAAGCCAAGGATAGGGGCTTCACAGATGCCAACCCTGGTGGAACCTTAATCTTGGACTTCCAACTTCCAGAACTGTGAGAAAATAAATTTGTATTAATTAAACCACCCAACCTGAGGAATTCTGCTATGGCAGCCTAAGCAGACTATAGAATGATTTATGTTAAAAAGTATCAAAAAATTAGATTATAATGGGAGCACTTTAAAATGTATTTCCTCTCAAATGTATAACTAACAATGCTGTAATTGTTCAATATTAGAATTATTTTTAAAAATCAGATATAAGACATTAATGTAACCAATACACCACTGGAGTCATTAGCCAAAATACCACAAAAATTATTTGAATTAATTAGAGATTTAAGAAAGGGTTTTGATTTTAATATCAGTATTTAAAAAGTATTGCATTCCAAGGCCGGGCGCGGTGGCTCAAGCCTGTAATCCCAGCACTTTGGGAGGCCGAGACGGGCGGATCACGAGGTCAGGAGATCGAGACCATCCTGGCTAACACGGTGAAACCCCGTCTCTACTAAAAAAATACAAAAAAACTAGCCGGGCGAGGTGGCGGGCGCCTGTAGTCCCAGCTACTTGGGAGGCTGAGGCAGGAGAATGGCGTGAACCCGGGAAGCGGAGCTTGTAGTGAGCTGAGATCCGGCCACTGTACTCCAGCCTGGGCGACAGAGCGAGACTCCGAAAGAGCAAAGGTCTAAGATGTTCCAAGTTTTGTTACATACATCATTGGCCCTCAAATCACTTTTCATCAAAATGGTTCTTTAGTATGCATCAGAATCACCCGGAGTTGGAGAAGTTTTTAAGCATAGATTTCTGGACTCCAACCTGAGTATTTCTCAGTCTGGAATGGAGCCTGAGAATTTGTATTTCTGACAAGTTCCTAGGTTATGTTAATGGTGCTGGTCTAGACTACCTTTTTTGAACAAATAATATATAAGTGTACTGACTGTGTGTATTTGTAGAACTTCCATTACTTTCATTGTAGCATAATGATAAAAATGTTAGACTCATGAGAAGGACACAGGGATTCTGATGTTTAATGTGCCAGTTACTCACAATCTACTATAGGCTCTCAGCTTGCTCATCTGTGAAATAAATAGATTGGGTAAAATGACCTTTCTGTATGTTCATTCTTGGTATCATTTTATAATCAGGATCTTGGTCACACAGTAAAATGTGGTTTGATTATATATAAATGCACAAAAATGGGTTGGCTATTATTGTCCCTTTTGTTCTGTTTCTATTTCAATGTAGATCAATCAGTTTTTACGTAGGCAGTATGTACTATTGGAAATCTGGCTACAATCAGAGGTTAAGATGTTTCTAAAGGTACCATGATTTAGTGCAAAAAATATTTTCTGTTGAAATTTCAGGAAATAAAAAATATTCCCTAAGACATATTTAGAATATCCAGTAGACATAAAAGAAAATACCTTAAAAACTTCAGCCCACTCTTTACTTATTTACCACATTAGAATTCCTAGCGCACCCAAACCAAGCCTGAAAGCAGGTTTTGCTCCTGCTTTCTCAATAGACTCATAATCCCTTGGGACCATTTCCCTCTCAGTGAGCTACATCTCAATCAGCAGACAATTCACCGAGGAGACTCAGTTTGAATTCTTGCTTCATCTAGTCACACTCAATTGAACATAGAGGCCTGTGATCATTAAAGGCCGCTGCTTTCTCCTGACAGTTTCATGGAAGCGATCCAGAGCTACTCAGTCCCTGAATTTCATATTCCCTTGAAATTGGAGCTGCATAGCATGCAGTGGTGTGACCTTTTCCTGTAGGCATTTTTCCTCTCTGCAGATTTAAAGGTATATATGCACATTAGAGAAATTTCACTAAGGACAATCACATAATAAAATGTGATAGGAAAGGTCATAATATATACCAGATAGTAATTTAATTCAGATAAGGAACTCTGCTGTTTATATTACTAAATATATGGATTTCATAGGCACTTATTTTTTGTGATGATTTAAGTAGCTGTATCACCTAAATGTTCAGACTGTTTCTTATTGAAGTAAATATAGATTCCAGGTTTTTTGTTTGTTTTTCTTTTTTGAGGAGGTAGAGAATCAGCTTAATTTATAATTTGCTTGATAATCCTCAATTGATTTCCAACTGTGGCCCCACCTACCTATTTCAAATTACATATTTTTATTTTTTTCATCCTTTTATGTGTTATGGCTATGTTAGTCTGTTTTGTGCTGCAATGACACACGCTGGTTCATTTATAATGAATAGAAATGTATTTACCTAACAGTTCTGGAGGTTGGGAAGTCCAATATTGAGGGGCCGCTTCCTGGGAGGATTTCCTTGGTGCATGATCGCATGGCAGAAGGCAAGAAGGTACGAGGCCACACGAGCAAGATAGCAAAAGAGGCCAAACTCACTTTTATGAAAAATTCACTCTTGTGATAGTAAACCCACTCCCTCAATAATGACATTAACGCATTCATGAAAGCAGAGCCCTTATGACCTGACCACTTCTTAAAGGCCCCACCTCTCAACACTGACACATTGAGAATAAAGTTTCCAACACCTGAACTTTGAGGGACACATTCAAACTTCAGCAACGTGCTTGACTATTTCTTCAAATGTTAAATATTCATCATTCCTAAATTCTTGCTGGTGACATAATTAGGTACTCCCTTAAAGAATTCTTCTGGCCCAAGAATATTATTATGTAAGAAAAGCCGCAACTTACTAAATACAGTAAAGTTCCTTCTTGTATAGTTTTGTATCTTTGAAGACTGTAAAGCCAGTGTATTTGTAAAAATTGTTTTTCATACCACTGAGAGGTAAAGTTGAAGAAAAGATGTAGATGTTGTGTCTGTCATTGGAAGGATATTTAAGAGAAATTAGAAGACTAAAGAGTTTATCCTTCCCTAATTCAACAAATAATATCCCACTTATAATTGTTTCCCTGCATAAATGGGAGAAAGTGGGTACATGCATTTGCATACAAATTTCCTGGGCTGAAAGAAAAGGAAAACGTTAAAAGGAAGAGAAAGAAAAAGAAACACAGGCCTACCACCTTTAACACCTGTTCCTGAATACAGGATGCTTAACTTCGTGTGGTCTTTATTAAGATAATAATTTTAAGTCAAATCTCCCTCTGTAAGATGGGACTGACAATAATGTCTGACTAATATATATGTAGTAATACTGATGAAAGCAAATTCCACATGCATATGAAGGAATATGGAACATGTAGTCCGTAGCTTAGCTGAAGAAACTGTAGCAAAACATAGACTATATGTTGAAAAATTTTCTTGAGAAGTTAATGATTTCTGACGATTGAAATTTTGTAAAATGTAACACGAAGAAAACATTTAGTGAATACCAACTTTACATATCATGGGTCTAAATCAAATAAAAAGTGGTAAAATTGGAGAAAAAACATTTGCAATCTGATGTTACATGATCCAGGTCCTTAGGGAGACAGAGTACTTAAGCAGGTTTCACAAACTGGTATAGGAATTGCATGAATATAACTAGGTATTATAACTGACCTACATCCATAAATTGAGTTGTAAATACATTTTAGTTCTACTTTTATGAATATACAAAGACTATACTCTAACATGGCAGTACTAGGATCCTGCTTCCTGGTATAATCTACTGGCTGAATCAGATTCATCTGGGCACAGATCAATATTATAGATTCCTATTCCCTACCCAGAACCCACTTCATTCAAATCTCCAGGAGTGGAATACAGAATCTGCTAAATACAAGTTTAGCAGTTTCCCCCGGGTGAAACAAGCTAAAGGTCACTCTGAGAGGAAGGGCCAATGACAGTAGGCTGTAGCTAAAGGTAATGACATGCAAAAATTGCTTCTATCCTGCAGGCAAAAAACAGGCTGAGAGTATGTCTGATCCATCATTGCTTTCAATGACCTTCAAAACATCATATCAGGATGGATAACTCCAGTTCTTCAACCAGATTCTTTCATTTGTGTGACTTGATTATTTTTTCTGGTGCTTTGAAAACATCGTACACTAACATTATCCCTGTAGATGCTATTTATACTGGGAGATAAATTGAGGTTTTATTCATTAGCAGAAGAAATAGCAACCCTGAAAGAAAAGGCAAGAAATGTGGCAGTAGTCATAATATTTACTACTCTTTGACGTTTTTTCAGCTTACAAACCAGTTTTTCAAACAGTTGTGAATTAATGCTGACAACAACCTCATGAGGTTAAAGAACTAGTTTACTGTGTGGGTTGTTGAACTGGGACTCAAGTTCTATTACTTTTTATATCAGAAATATAATTGGTATCCCTAGGCCATCTATCATAAACATAGAAAATTATTTTGATTGACTATAAATGTAAATTGATAAAGAAGCTCCTTTAAAAAAGAAAAACTATATAATGGTGTATTTACTCAATATGCTAGCTTTAAAAAATATAGTATTACTAGTTTCTGCAGCTTTAGCACATATTAATATATTAATCCTTCAGGAATAAGCACAGATGAAGAGAAAACATATATCCATGGATTCTGAGCACCAAAGCACTCAGATTTAGCCCAAATGGAAAATAAAATTAAGCATATATGTTGTTAAAGACTGAAAATAAATAACAAGTCCACAGTAGGAAAAAGAATAAAAAAAAAGATATCTAATTTAAGTTGGCTTACAGTCAGAAAGTAGTTATAAGTGATTGATTTTCATTTTGGTACTATCATCATGAATATTCTTTTGCAAGAGTCTCTCATCCTGAAGCAGTTAGCATGAGAAAAAAAGGAGTGTGGATGCTTTTCCACTGCTTTTCTTGGGCTGTATGAAAAGTCATCAATACTACAATTTTCTGCCAGATTCACAGGCCAAGTAGTGTAATTGAAAGAACGCTAGGCCAGGAGTCAGTCAGACAGATTATATTCTAGATATGTTTCTGCTACAAATAGGCTAGAGCATGTATATAATCCAATGGAATTCAGCTTTATAACTTGCAAAATGATGGAGTTGAACAAAATTATCCCTAAATGTTCTTATAAATATTAATGTATTTTGAAACTATAGAGTCAAGCTGACTGAGGGATACAGCAGGTCAATACTCATAAATGTGTATGTTCTGTTTACATACAAATTCTGTGAAAACATGCTAAGCATTCCAGTTCCCATCCAAAGTTATGGTAAGTCGAAAAATGGCCCCTCCATGGTATCCACATCCTACCCCTGGAACCTATTTATTTATTAGTTTACATACTAAAAGGAGATTTACAGATGATTTAATTAACGATTTTGAGATGAGGGGATTGCCCTGGATCAGAATCAGGAAAGACATGTTACAAAGGGTACTAAAGTCAGAGTGATGGGGCCAGGAGCCAAGGAATGCAGGCTGGCTCTAGGAAACAGAAAAAGCAAGGAAGAGAGTCACCCCTGGAGACTCCATAAAGAACACAGACATTGACCATGACTCCTTTAAGATTCATTTCAGACTTCTGACCTTCAGAACTGTAAGATAATACATATATAATTATTTTTTTGCTTTAATGGATTAAATTTGTAGAAATTTGTTACAACAGTAAAGTGAAACTAATGTAAGACAGCTATGAGGAAGCTCCATATGAGATGGAAGCTTGTCAGTTTTTGTTGTTGTTGTTTGTTTGTTTTTGTTTGTTTTGTTTTGAGACGCAGTCTCCCTCTGTCGCTCAGGCTGGAGTGCAGTGGTGCCATCTCCGCCCACTGAAAGCTCCGCCTCCCAGGTTCACGCCATTCTCCTGCCTCAGCCTCCCGTTACCTGGGACTACAGGCACCCGCCACCACGCTCGGCTAATTTTTTGTATTTTTTAGTAGAGACGGGGCTTCACTGTGTTAGCCAGGATGGTCTTGATTTCCTGACCTTGTGATCTGCCCACCTCGGCCTCCCAAAGTGTTGGGATTACAGGTATGAGCCACTGCGCCTGGTCGTCCGTTTTAAAACGTATCTGTAAAATCTTTGAGATTCTTTCTACTGAGAAGGGTATCTATGTCCTCTTCTCTTATATTGGTGCTAAAATCTGTGTTCATTTATATTAAGAAAATACAGAGGAAGTGATGCTAGATGCAGTCTGAGTCTAGGTCATAGAAGGTAATTAGCTATAACTCTGCTCTGTGCTGTTATAAGTAAACTAGGAGCCTTTAGCTATCAACTAACTATTCCCATTACCCTGAGGTCATAATGCCTTGAAGAAGACTTCATACAGAGATGAGTAGCCACTCCAGTCACCTACACCTGCACAGCTGAACTTCCAGCCAACAGCCATGCAAGTAAGCTATTTTTTATGACAATACAGTCCAGCCTTCACATGACTGGAGCTCCAGTCAACAAATGACTGAAACTCCAGGAGAGATCCTAAGCTAGAACTGTTTGCATGAGCCATCTCCAAATTCCTGACCCACAAAATCTTGAAGCATATTAAGATGGTGGTTGTTTTAAACTGTTAAATTGGGGTAATAATGGGGAGATTCACCAATAATCTTCCAATAACATCTTTATCACAAAATATTAGTTGCACATCAACAGTTATATTTCAGTTTTAAAGACTTTATTACTAACTTCTGCATATTTAACTGCCAGGAGTCAAACATTGGTGACTTCTAAATCAACAGTTCAGGCTTCTATTCTCTGTGTTAGTCCCACATAGCTAACAGGTTTCAAATGAGGCCTCAAAGTAAGCATGTTTAAAAATTGAATGCTCCCCTATATCAGTCCTGCTACAGAGACTCTTTATACAGTATTTTCTATTTTTGTGAAAGACACTGTTAGCTAATCAATTGTCAAAACATAGTCTGGGCATCATATCCAATGCCTTTCTCTTTTCCTTCACAATTAATCTGTCACTAAATCAAGCTATTCTTTGCCTTCACAATTCTCAACTGAATCTCATTTTCTCAACTGTTATTACAATGGCTTTCACTGTGGACTTTAACATTTTCTACATGGACTAACTAAACGACTTTCTAAGTATTTTCCTTCTCCTTTTTCCAACTCAGCCACTGTAATTATGTTCCTAATTTGTCAGCCTACTTGTTTCCCGATAATCCCTTCAATGATTTTCATCATCTATTGCTAATAAAGACGTAACAATTTGAAATTCTGTTCTGATCTAATCTAGTTTACTCAAATTTGCCAACTTTCACAGAAATTCAGAGAACAAAATGGCTACATAGCTGTTATAAACCCTGAAGAGTACATTGTTCTTTCACTCATCTATGTGTCCCAGCAGGTATTATGATGTTTGAAATATCTGTGGTCAATTGAAACACTGACAGTGATGATGGCAGCCTACAATAGAGAATTAGAGAATGACACTAAAATTTCAAGCCTAACTATTCCCTCTCTAGAAAGCAATTCCCTTGGCAAATCAGCTGTTTGGATTTCTATCAGAATCTGATAGAGGATGAATGTATGATTGTTAGATGCCATGCCATTTAACCATATAACCTGAACTGTCTATCACAAATCAGGTAGCTGGTGTTGACTGTAGCCCCAGAATCAAAAATACATGGGGGCACTCCATCGTGAGGCATGAGAGTATTCATGAATCTGCGTACAATCTAGCTAGAATACATTACTCAAGGCTCAAGTAAGTTTCAGGGTAAAAATTTACTGATATTTCCTGTGATTCAGTTACAGGTATAGTACAGTGCTTGTCTCAATATATCCATGTGTCTCTGCAGGAAGCTTTGGCTGTCAGTTAAATGAGTAGAAAACAAATAACTAGGCCTATTCTACAGAAAGTTCTGCATGATACGCATGCACGAATTGAAAATGGTCTACTCCTATATTTCCATCCCATTTGAGATATCCATAAACAACATCGGAGAAGGTGAATCTTCCATGTGGAAAAATTTTGAAACACCTCATTTTCCCCTTTTCCTGAAAATAGAGATGTAAAGAACCAACGGTTATCCTGATAACTGAGGACTTAGAAAGACAAATACAAAGACTGATAAAGTGGGGAAAATGGAGTGAGTTCTCTTTTCTGAATAGGCTAAATTAATATCTGTGCCGCAGAGGGATGCTTACCGAGGGGCCCTTACCTCAGAGGAGGCTCTTTATAATCCAAATAACTTTTCTATGTACTTCAGACACCTACTTTCTAGGCTTCTCGCAGCATGTTTGGTCTTGGGAATGGAATGGATAGAGTGGTAGGAATGACAAACATACAAGGGCTCAATATTAAGGAATTTCCTCCATGGAGTCTATCTTGGTCACTACCAAATACCTTATAGCTCCCCAGTGTGGCCATACTTCAGTTGAACTAGCCTAATACCAGATGTGAATTAAACTAGATTCCTTCTAGCAAGCAAAAGGTAGTAATTTATCTTCAATTAAATTAATACATTCTGAGTTTGTATTTACTTCTCTGTCAATCATGCCTCTTCCAGACCTATGCACTTGACTTTCTGAATGACCTATGCTTTATTATAGGAGTCTATGCAGAAATGCTTCTGAATGAGGAAATCACATCACAGTGAAATATAAGATAATGAGATAATAGCTATGATGTTCTTCAGCATTACCA
The DNA here is from genome assembly GCF_037993035.2 of Macaca fascicularis. Taxonomy (NCBI): domain Eukaryota; kingdom Metazoa; phylum Chordata; class Mammalia; order Primates; family Cercopithecidae; genus Macaca; species Macaca fascicularis. The sequence goes on from NC_088379.1 coordinate 172,288,990, forward strand.
ATGAACCCTAACATCCAGAAGCATCTGGCCTTATAGAATGGAAGAATGACTTATTGAAATACAGGTTGGCATCCTCTAGGAGATAATAGTTTGTGAATTTGGGGTATTGTCCTAGCACTTTCTCTGGAAATGTAGAACCCACAGGTCTAGGAATCAAATAGCCAGCCAATGGAATATGACCCTCCTAAGTTTAATCTTAGTAAGAGGGATGCAAAGTCTAAAATTCCATTTTGTATGATCATAATTTGGATTCCATTGTACAAATCTCCTTGTATGAAAAATGAGCTCTATATCTTCCATTTGTTGACTTATTCTCTTTTCTAAATTTTAAATCCATTCTCAAACAATAGTTTTTAAAACTCAACATGCTTTAATTAAAAAAATAAAATAAAATGATTAATAAGGATGCCGTGCTGATAAAGGGTGGACTTTACTGTGTCTCATTGGCTGATTCTTACTACTATCTCTATTCTTTTAAATTATCCCTTGTACTACAGGTATGTGAAGTCTGAAAACCATAGTGCCAAGGCTTCCTTAACATCAATTTTCAGGTAGATTCTGTGCTTTGGAGGCGATTGTGCAAAATTTGGGAGACAGAAAAGAAAAGCAATGCCACGGTGCTGCTGTCAGCAGGTCTGTGGGCACTGAGAGATAGCAAATATAAACCTTTATCTGTGGCTTGCAGGCATTCTCCTGAAAAGAGTGTACTTGGAATCTGCAGTTGGCTAATTTTATTGGTAATGGTTACCTTGTCATCACTACAATTTAGGAATTCCTGAAAACCTTCATAAACTTTTTATTCCACCTTATCAGTGATTTTTAAAATTCTGTTTAATTCCCAGTATATCTTTTCACTCAAAATAACTAGAGTAGCTTCTATTTTCATAACTTAACTAATAAAATGCTAAATAAATCTATTAAGTAGATGGATACTGAACTGAGTGAACAGGACACCTACCTGTACAAGAATTCCCTGACAGAATAACTGGGTTATCATTTCACAGATATCAAGATTCTGCTAGACAATAGCAAACTTCCAGCCAAGCTAACTTTCCTTTGTCATAAGGTCAGTAACTTCATGACCAAGCATACAGGTGTTTATCATTCTGGTGCATGAGATGCTGAAATGCTCTCAGGCTGGGCTGCAGGATGAGCAGGCATCCCTTAGTTTAGACTCAAGTGTTTTAAAGTAAAATTAGTAATAACATTTTTCCAACATTCAGGAGCAAATACGTAGACTTTTTTCTATGTAAGGTATCCTCATATAATTAATCTAAATTCTGTAGTATTTTCTAGAAAAGAAACACTGGTAGAATTTAGAAAATACTAACAATATAAACATAAAACTTTACAAATGACAATAATCCTTAGTTATAGTTTTTGTTTGCAATGGCATGAATGGACAAAATTGAGGGAAAACAATTTCAATTGTTTCTAGGTCTTTAAAATTTAAAACAATTAAATCAGATAACATCTTTCAAACAATATTAGCTTAAGAGTAGATGAATTGTGGACACCCAAACAGTGGTACATCCACACAATGGAGTATTATTCATCAATAATAAAGATCTTTAATGAAAATTTAATAAATTTTACCAAAACCATTGTGAGAACAATGAAGGCCTGAGATTTTACCCTATTTAAAAGTTCACACATTCATCTGCCATAGTTTACAGATGCTGGTTGAAGACACAAGACTCCTGAGTCCAAGATGAAAGGTAAATATTACACATAATAATAGCAGTAACCAGAGTATCAGCATATTTGTATCTGTTTTCTGAGCCCTAGTCCCGGTGTTACGAAGGCCAGATATAACCTGCATGCACAGAGTATTGGCCACATATAACCTGCATGCAGAGTATTGGCCACATATAACTTGCATGCACAGAGTATTGGCCACGTGTAACCTGCATGCACAGAGTATTGTGTTACAGAATAGTAACCTTGAGTTTAGAAAACAAAAATTTAAAAATTGACAGTGTGTCTAACTTTGGCTCTTAATGATGAGATTAAAGTTGGTATCTTGGATTTTGAGCCTGTCTGTCCTTTGCTCTAGAGGGAGACACACTACCTTCCAAAGCTATTCACTACACAAAAATTGAAAAGATATTCTGGAACAAAGTATGTCGGTCCCTTGCACATAAGATACATAAAAATATGAAAGATCCATAAATCATTGTCTCTAATCAATCTCAAAATAACAATATTGATAATAATGAAAATACTAATAGAATACTAAAAGTAATAGTTTTTGAAATCCTAACATAGGCCGGTTTTACCTCCCTTTGTTTATGAAAACGTAACGCATTATTGTAAAATGGATTATATTCTGCCCAGAAGAAAAAAATTCCATTAATGTGTTGCATTTGCACAATTAGATTTTGTCACTAGAGATACAGAATAAATGTAATAATAAATTCCTACTGTGGTGTGGAGGAAAAACTTCAGACTAGAATCTTGTGTAGGCAGCCTCTCAATTACACTTAAATGATTCCCACTTCTTGATCTTAAACTTAGATTGTATCATTTACTACAAATAGACGGTGGTGGTGTGAAATAGTGAGAAGTCACTTCTGATATTAAATTACAAAAAGACAGAGGAATCTGTTTTGAGGTGCTCTCTTTTCCTCCCCAGCCATTTGTTCTAAGGGAAGCCAGCTGCTGTGTCGTGAGCCAACATGTTGTTAGGTCCATATGGCAGAGAGGTTTCTGGATAACTACAAGTGAGAAATTGAGGTTCTCAGTTTAACAGCTTACAAGTAACCAAATCCTTCCAGCAGCAAGGTGAGTGTGCTTAGAAACAGATATTCTCCCAGAAAAGCCTTCAGATGAGAACACAGCTCAATCAATACTTTCATTGCCAGCTTTGTAAGAAACCTTGAAACAGAGCCAGCTGGCTAAGTGATACTTGCATTCCTGATCCACAGAAGCTATGAGATAATCGTTTTGGAAATCTGTTTGTTTGTAAGATGCTAGGTTTGTTTGGGTAAGGTACTAGGTTTGTTTGTAAGATGCTAGATTAGGTTGGGAATTTGTTTGTTTGTGAGATGCTAGGTTTGTAAGATGCTAAATTTGTTTGTTTGTAAGATGCTAGGGTATAGGGTAATTTGTTATGCAGTAATGGGTAACTGTGATAGTTAATATTGTGTGTCAACTTGATTGGATTGAAGGATGCAAAGTTTTTTTCCTGGGTGTGCCTGTGAGGGTGTTGCCAAAGAAGATTAACATTTAAGTCAGTGGAATTTGAGAGGCAGACACACACTCAATCTGGGTGGGCAACATCTAATCAGCTGCCAGTGCAGCTAGAATAAAGCAGGCAGAAGTTGGAAGGACTTGACTTGCTGAGTATTCAGGCCTCCATCTTTCTCCCTTGCTGGATCCTTCCTGCCCTCGAACATCAGACTCCAAGTTCTTCAGCTTTTGGACTCTTGGACTTACACCAGTGGTTTCCCAGGGGGTCTCAGACATTGGGCCACAGACTGAAGGCTGCACTATTGGCTTCCCTACTTTTGAGGTCCTGGGACTCGGACTGGCTTCCTTGCTCCTTAGCTTGCAGATGACCTACTGTGGGACTTCACTTTGTGATCGTGTGAGTCAATATTCCTTAATAAACCCTCCTTCATATTTACTTCAATCCTATTAGTTCTGTCCCTCTAGAGAAACTTGACTAATACAGTAACTAATAATAACATTAGTACTGAAAGATTGGGTTCTGCCGTAGTAAATACCTAAATGTGGTAGTGGCTTTGGAACTGAGCAGTGAGTGGGTGGTGACTGGAAGGATTTTGTGAAGGGTATTAGAAAAAGCCTACGTTGCCTTCAACAGACTGTAGAATTTTGCACATTGAAGATAGTGTTGAGGCCACATAAGGAGGTAAAACATGTATTACTGGAAACTGCAGGAAGGCAAATCTGCGTTATGTAGTGCCAAAAAGATTAGCAATGTGACTGCCTGCACTACAGTGTGAGGTAGAAAATGTGCCTAATTACTTGAATGATCTAACTAAGGAGAATTTCTAAGGAAAGTGTTGAATGTGACATGTGATTTCTTTGTGCTGCTTAGTGTAAAATGTGAAAATAGGAAGATAAGTTGAAGGAAGAACTGGAAAATGGAAAGGAGTCAAGTCTTGAGGATTTTGAAAATTCTTAACCTTTCCAAATGACAAATCAGGCCAAAATTAAGAATTGGCTTCTGAGCAAATATTGAATCTGGGGCATTGCCAGAAATACATGGTCTTAAGATGAAGCTGGGGATGTGACTGCAAATGTGTTTGTTAAGATGACAGAAAGACCAAAGGTGGTGCCAAATCAAAGGTTCTCTGAGGAGATTAAGGGTGTGCTCCGCAGATCCTCTCAATTTAAACAATTGGTCATCTAGGAAGCTTAAGGTTGTTATCCCTCAGCACTCTCAACAGGAGCTCGAGGTGGAGAAGGGCTTATCATAGACGCTTGTGGCTGTGGCTTTTGAAACCTAAGTGGATAATTCTTCCAAAAAAAATCACAGAAGAGCCACCATTATTTTGAGATTACAGCCATAGAAACGATCACATCTTTGACTAAAAGGAACAGAGACAGTATAAATTGTAAAGAGGTCATTGGACCCACAAAATCCTATTGAAATTCTCCTGAAATTTTGAAGCAGGGCTGACAAAACCACTCATCTGCAAACCCATGCTACTTTTCATGGGCGGCTTAGGGTAGGGGAAGCATGACCCGAAGAACAGAAGCCAGATCCCGAAGTGCAGAATCTAGGACCGTGGAGAACTATTCGCATGCTTGAAACCTAATCAATACGTTTTCAGCATTCACCAGGCTGGAATTCAGAATTACTATAAATCGATGATTCATTTGTGCCTCTCTGCTTGCTCCCTCTACTTTTGAACAGAGAAGAACAAATATTCTACACCTACCCGAACTTTATATTGATATGTTGGAGACAAATTACTTGTCTCCTTAGTTTCATAAGTCTGAAGATAAAGAAGAGCTGCATTCTAGAAAACGTATGTAAGAAACTGTGCCCTGGCAGCCTCATCCACACTAGGAATGATTTAGGTCGAGATCCTAGACTTTGAGCTAATATTGTGGTGGGATAAGACTGTTGGGGACCTTCAAATAAGGTGAGGATATTTTGCCTGTAGAAGGGATACAGTTTTTGGAATCATAGAATACAAAGTGGTACACAGAATAATTAATATAGGCCTTAAAGACCCAAAGTTAACATTTAGGTTTCGACTTTTACTAAGATATTTATTTGTGTGTCTGTGTGTGTATATATGTATATATGTGTGTGTATACATGTATATGTATGTATATATGTGTATACATATACACATACATGTATGTGTACATATATACATACATATATATACATGTGTACATATGTATACATATATACACATATATACACACATATATACTTATATACATATATACACACACACACATATACGTATATATTTTTACCATATCCAAGAGTAATCATACTTAGCACTATATATATTATATGTGATGCTTAATAATTATTTGCTGGCAGTGACGCTGTAGTGATACTCCATGGAAGTCAATTTTAATTTGTGACTCTATGTTTCTCCTTTCACTTCATCATATATCCTCAGTTTATTTCTATTAGATGCCTTGGATTCAATTTTATAAAACTCATTAGTAATTGATGTATTCTCTTTTCTCTCTTTAATATTGCCAGGATGAATTCAGAGTACTCAGTGGACAAATATCAGAGCAATTCGTACTCTTTTGAAAAACTCTAAATTATCCATTTAGATTTCAAAAACTCTTTTGAAATCCAGGCTGAAATGCAAATATTCATTTCATTATGAATACATTAACATGTTTTATTTTAAAGAAAATGTACTCCTAGTAAGTTATGCTATAGTGAGGATTAAAATAACAAAAAAGACATCAAAGTGTAATACTTTACAGTTTAATCAAATTTTCAAATACCTCACACTATTATGTGATTGGCAGATTTTCAAAGTAACTATAAATTCTCACTAAAGTTGTTAAACAACATGTTTTGCCATTCAGTGAGTATGTGTTTCTAAGTGACAGATCAAATCTGAGTCAGAGAAAAATTCAAAGATTTTGTGAGAAGAGTTTATTGAATGCTATTTAAAAAGTTATTGTTTTGTTGAGTTCTCAAGTTTTATTTCTTATATCAGACTTCTAAGAAAATAATTTATATATTAATGAGATATATCATTTATATATTACTTGATTTCCTTATCATATACATAGTGTGTGTATATATATATGCACATATATATACACATATATATATGTATATTTGACCAAAACCAAAACAATTTCTATGACAATTACTTTTGAATACATGGTTCTTTTCTAACGTTACAAACTATCTTCTCCCAAATGTGAATATTTTATTTTTTTCCTTGTTCTAACATAATACTTCCCATAGATCCAGGCTCAATAAATAATTCTCTCTTGGAGAACTTAATTTTGTTCCCCCAAAAAATTAATCTCAAAAGATAAACCTAATTCAACAGAAAAAGAGGAAAATAATAATATTGTGTTAAATATTTGTAAGATGTGAGCATTTTCAGGGGTTCTCACACAGTTCTTGTAAACCGCCACAGGTCACCAACTTCCATACAATCATATTCTGCTGCTACTGTCCCAGTGTAGTGATATACTTATTTTTTGTTTGCTATTTGCCTCTGTTTTTCAGTTTTACTTTTTCCATCTTATTGTGATTGTAGATTGGTCAGAATACATGAGTATGAAGATAGGACTGGAGCTCAAAATATTGGTTTGATGGATGAAGTCTTCCATAATACTTAGGTGGATGCTGGGCTTTTCAGAAACTAGCTAATGTTCCATGAACTGCTATGGGGTTCACATATTTCTTTCATTACTTCTTGAGAAACTGCATCTTTGATAATATAACTTTGATGAAAGTTTGATAATCTCCAATCATGTCACACTTACGTCTTTCACTGCTCCTTGGGAATCTCATTTCAATATTATTTAATATTATTTTTTTAATATGATCTATCAGTTGTTCAGCAATTCTCCATTGATTCTTACTCTGTATCAGGAATGGATTTGGTGGCTAGGGAAAGAGCAGTGAATAGAAGATAGGCAAAGTGACAATTTCTTAGCAGTCTATTAAGCTTCCTTGAGTAATTCAGAAAAAAACTTAAATTTTGTAATTCAGAAAAAAACTTAAATTTTGGTAGTGATGAGAATTGTTATAGTTGAGACTAGATACATAAAAAATAAATATATATATGTTCAAAAACACATGCACATATATACATTTATGCATACATATACATGTTATGTTTAATCTCCAGATTTCAGTTTGTTTTATGGAAGTGAGTTAAAATTTTGATAATCTCCAGTCATCTCAAGGCTAAATATGAAGGCTGTGGTTGTATTTTTTATTTTGTTGCTCCATATTACTGGCTGAGTAGATGGGGATACTTTTTGTCATTTTATCTTTTTCTATGTGTAAGTGACAGAGACTTTCATGTTGATGTTATTCGGATGTTTTCAGATTAATTGATTTTTTAGGAAAGTAATTCATCCTTTGTTGTGGGTACACCGTTGGAAGATGACAGGAGTTTTGTTAGATTCAAATATCGACTAGAAGAAGTAGGCAAAGTTCGTCATTTTTTGTAGCAATTTTTGTGCACATATGCAGCCTTTGTGGCTCCTTACCAACGTCTGTCTCTCCTCTTTATTGTAAAAGGAAGAATGCTTTATCTGTGTCATCTAATTTCTTAGAACTCACCTTGAAATGTGTAATAAATGCTTTATGGATAACTTTATTAAGCTAAGATAAAAGCTTTCCAAAATTTTGTCTATTTAGGATCATATTGATTAAAAGTGATAGAATCTGAACCCAAACAAGTTTAAATAAAATGTGGAATTAATTTCCTCAGGAAATCTAAGCAAGTTCAAACAAAAAACAAAAACAAAAACAAAGCACACAGGAAACATAGGAACAACCAGAACCAGGTACATGAACTCCATAAAGATGTCTGTTTTCTCTCCTTTTGGTTGCCTGTTAGTTTCTTTCTTTTCTTTTTTTTGTGCCTGAGGCAGAAAACACTAGTACTCTTTTTTTTTAAGCATTGAATGACATGTGGTCACTAATATTTCTTAAGTTTTCTAACTTAAAACTTGAGCTCCAAAGTGAGATTGAGTAACTTCCCCAAGTCGAAATGTAAAAATGGAAAATCTGAGAGTTATATTCAGACAGGTGTGGCATAGGCACGACACAACCTGGAACCAATAATTGCTTATGCTGAGTGGGCAGGTGGTATCGTAATAACAGAAAGAGGCCCTGGTAATCACATCATCATGGAAAATATTTGGCAATGAGATGAGGATGTGTTTGTGTGCGTGGAGTGCAGTGGGCTTCCGGTGAAATTATTCTCGAAACAATTCAGTATGCATCACCACCAACTAATTCCTACTTTGTGCTTCAATCGTTAAATAATGGATCTTCAATTTATCTGAGATATATCCTGTATCTATTATAATTTTAACACTCGCTACTTTTAAAATTGTATATAGTACTTCAATCCGTGGATTGCAAGCTACAATATTTCCAATAAATACTTGCATTGTCCAATAGAGGCAGAAAATATGTATAGCAAGCAAATAGATTGAAATTTTACTCCAGCTGCCTGGCTTATTCTGTGAGTTTAGGAAAATTACTTATGCTCTGCTATTTAATGGGGGAAATAAAGATAATACCTGTTTTGGTTATTGTGAAAATTAAATGAGATAAGGCCAGTAAAGCAGGACTATTTTGAACTTTAAATAAGATTAGTTTAACTGTGTTATGCATTTTTACCTTTTAAGTATAGGCAAAAGGTAATTAATTTAATTGTTCTTCAACAAGCTACATCCTCTCTTCTAATATTGAGGTAGTTTTTTACATCATTTAGGAAAGTGTTAAACAGATATTACATGTAACTATAGTTGGGTACTTGGCTATTTGGTTTCAAGAAGGAAAATCTGTAATTTCCAGATACAAGTTTAAGATTTTTAGTGCTAAATTGCACATTATTCAAACCAAATTTTGAGCAAAAATATCACTCCAATGTATTGAATAATGTTAGCAGTAAAGTATTGCCATTCTTTAGCCTGAATCTGTAAATGAATTTAGAAATAATTGTTGAAATAATATTTTCTTTATTACTATAATTACCAGTGTGTTGACTTGAAGATGTATTTCCAAGAATCTACAGTTTCCTTATATTTAATTTTGCTCCCAACCACAAGCAGTTTTGCACCCTGTTGAAGATGACAGGAGACACCTCCATAGTCAGTGGTTTTCTGGCTTAACGTAAGATTAATTTCATAGCCATTGCTTTTGAGTTTTCAATATAATTTCTGAAGAAAGTTAACTATATACCTAACAGCAGTCACACATTTCTGAAAGAAAACCCCTTTCACTCTAACAGCAGGTTATTCTTTTACTCTCCCATTTTGTTAATATTTCAAATAATCAATTACCAAGTATCTTTATTTTATATTGAAAATAAACTTAGGTCTGCCCTCCAATTCCAAAGCAAAGTGACTTAAAAATAACAGAAAGCACTTCTAGCTTACAGATCGATGGTTCACTGCGATTGCTAGGCTCTACTTGTCTCTACTCTTGTGTGTTTTTTCTTTCGAGAACTCAGACTAAGGAAACAACTGTTCCTGGAGACATACTGTTCTCACTTCAGAAGGCAAGGAAACAACCAGCAAGCTAAATCACACAATTACATTTAAAACCTCTGCTTGAACATAGCGTAATTCAAATCCATCTTTTATTGGTCCAAATACGTCACATGGCCAAGCCTAACAATGAATACAGAAATATCATTGGCCTAGAGAGAGATACTTCACTTTTTATTGCAAAGAGCATAGATGGATAATTATTTTGTTGGGTAGTGAATATTTGGGTAATGGATATTTATTGGGTAGTGAATATTTGGGAGCAAAAATGCAATAACTTGTTTTCTCTCTTCTCTCTTTTTTTTACTAATACTCCCTTCAGATTTCTCTTTCCAAAGCAAATACTATTGAGTTGCTTTCATGCATAAAATTCTGTTTTGTCTCCGGGTGGCTTACAGGTAATCTAGACTTCTTAATGTTACGCATAGGATCCTTCAGAATCTGCTCTCTAACATGCCAACAGCCTCATACTTGCCACTCTATCTTTGTTTTTCAAGAGGGATAGTATCCTGAAAGTTGAATGAAGAAGAGATTTCAAAGGACCAATGAAATGAGCCAAACACGGCTAATAGATAAAGCGTGGTGAGACTTGATCATTTGCCTTTGATTTAAAAACATGGCAGTAATTTGGGATTCTGAAGAAGACAGTTTTGTTGGAATAACAAAGGCAAAAACTTGAGTGGAGTGGATTCAAAAATAATCAAAGACTAACACTGAAAACAGGGATCAGGGAATCAGAGGAACAGTGAGGTGACTTGAAGCATATGTGGGGTCCAGAGAAGTCTTTTGTTTGTTTCTTTGTTTCTTTTTAATATGAGAGAAAATGAAGTTCTGACTGTATGTTGATTTGAATAATCCAGTGAAGAGGAAAAAGTTACTGATGTGTAAAATATATAAGAGACTCGAAGCAATATTCCTGAGTAAGCAAGAAAAATGAGAGATAGGGCACGACGGAGTCTGGCCTTAGATGGCCAGGAACACGTGTGTGTTGCTTGAGGCAGACCTAAAAAAACTAGATGTGATTGTAGGAATATTCTGTCAGTTTACATTCATATCGTTAGTGAATAAGCAAGAAAGTTTATAAGCTGAGAGTGAGTATCATGGAAGAAACATTGTGGTTCTGAAGACAGAGGGCAACATAGGAAATGATTATATAATAGAATATGAGACTGAATGGATAGAGATACGTGAAACAACCTATAGGCTGTCACAGGCTTATTCACAAGGTACATCAATATTTAGAGCTATTGGCAGGCATATAGATTTGACTCTGTGTGAGATATATATATACACACACACATACACACACATATATATATATATATATATAAATTCTATGCATGTCTGTCTATCCATATATGAAGTGTGGGCAGTACTGGAAGTTAATCCATTATTAAGCATGATACAGTTAAACTGGCTCAAGGATATTATATTGTAAAATGACAGAAGCTTATAATTAGTAAAATTCAGAAGTGTAAACTTTCATTTGGTCCCTGGTGTCACCCTGACTACCCCAGCAGACACGGTTCACATCTCCTTTTCCTATGCTCTGCCTCTCCTCTCATTACACTATTGTTCACCAGGGAAAACCAGGGTTTCCTTGACAGGTAAGCAGAACTAGAACTTAAATGGAAGAAGTAAGGTAACCAGAGCACATCCTATGGCTGATGGGAAGCAGTGATGCTTCCAAAGATTTCTGGTATGTTAAAATGGCAAGTGATACACCTTGTGGACAGTGAGTAGAAATGTGTTAATAATAAAAAGCGAAAAAAATTTAGCCCCTGAAGCAAGATAAACCTTTTAAGCAAACTAAGACCACAATGATCTAGAAAAGAGAAGATAACATAACTTATGCTTATTGGAAAGTATAATATCTCAATAATTTTTTATTAAAGACAATACTCTATATTAGTGAAACAAGTGTATGAGAATTCTGTACCAAAAAATGGTCAATAAACAAAAGACTATTGGAATTTTTTAAACTGCCCTAAGAGACTTCAAACCTAAAATTTGTTATTTTTGAAGATTCAGAACATGTGCTCTATTTCTTTTAAACATTTTTGTGTATATATATGTGTGTGATGCAGACAATGGGTATAATAAGTGAGGAATGGTATTTAAAATACACCTGCATTTTATGCTTAGCCTTATGTTCAAGCCTATACCCCCAATCATGAAATCTGTCATTTTAAATGCCTATGAAGGCAGATTCACTTTGCCCTAGAGGCAGAAATTATAGAATTTCCCTTGATCACCTACCCAAATAGATAATGGAGAAATACGTCAACATACAAAAGAGATGAGTGGTATACTATTCTAATCATTCTACTTTTGGCAAAATTAACTTCCCACTTTTGTATTCAGTTTTTATGCCAACAAATATTACAAATAGAAGCAGCCAAGGCCGGGTGCGGTGGCTCAAGCCTGTAATCCCAGCACTTTGGGAGGCCGAGATGGGTGGATCACGAGGTCAGGAGATCGAGACCATCCTGGCTAACACGGTGAAACCCCATCTCTACTAAAAAATACAAAAAACTAGCCGGGCGAGGTGGCGGGCGCCTGTAGTCCCAGCTACTCAGGAGGCTGAGGCAGGAGAATGGCGTAAACCCGGGAGGTGGAGCTTGCAGTGAGCTGAGATCCGGCCACTGCATCCCAGCCTGGGCGACAGAGCAAGACTCCGTCTCAAAAAAAAAAAAAAAAAAAAAAAAAAAAAAAGAAGCAGCCAATGTCAGATTTACCTTGTTGCCTGAAATCCACGTGGTAGCTGATGTCGTAACTATCTCCTTGTGTACCAATAAACATATGAATTACAAATTTGGGCTACCGTATAGCTATGAATCATTTTGAGTGATAACCTTCCAGTTTGAGAAAAAGCATTAATCTGAACGAAGAAAATGGTTGAGTAACTAGCCTGGGGTGAACACATCTGTTTATTCTTCACCATATGTTTAACAGCCTCTAAACTTGCTTTCTTGGCTACATTCCAAGGCTGTTTGGGACTCACTGGGACTCAAACAGCAAGCTACAAAAGGTTTCCATAGGTCACTGACCCTGCACTTAAGCACCACTAACTATAATTTTGTTTTTTGGTCGTTAGTAATAAGTCATCACTTGTTAAGAAGATGTGGTTGAGATTATGTTTATTTTTATCAACTCGTAAATTCAAAACTTTAATGTCTATAGGGAATGAGGATGGACTAAGGGATAGCTTCCCCCTATCCTCTAGTGGCTGAGCCATGAGAAATGACTGTTTCTACTATTCTGCTGATTTTTTTTTTTTTTTTTCAAGACAAGGTCTCGCTCTGCCACCCAGGCTGCAGTGCAGTGGCACGATCATGGCTCACTGAAACCTTGATCTCTTTGGGCTTAAATGATACTCCCACTTTAGATTCCTAAGTAGCTGATATCACAGGTGCACCCTACCATGCCCAGCTTTTTTTTGTTTTTTTGTTTGTTTTTCAGAGACAGGGTTTCATTATGTTGCCCAGGCTGGTCTAAAACTCCTGTGCTCAAGCAACCCTCCCAGCTTAGCCTCCCAAAGTGCTGGGATTACAGCTGTGAGCCACTATGCCTGGCCTCTGCTGAAATTGTTAGCAAGATTTATTATCAATATTTAATGAATGTCATTTTCCTTAACATTTGCCGATATGTCCATTCAACTGGTTACTAGATCTAAATCCTAACCACGGCATTTTGTTGTTATTATTGTTTGTTTATTTCTTTAAACCAGAGTGTCACTTATTCGTCAATTTTTGAAAACATCTGAGCTGTATTTCTAATTGCTCATCACACATAACTTTAGGTTATGGCATTAGACATAATTTCCATGACAAGGACACACATTTTAAAACATTTACTTTATTATTCACATTTTAAATAGGTTGAACCTTTGAGCTATTGTCAGAGGTTCTTATGGGTTAATTTGTACATGAAATTGTAAAACCAAGGGAAAACATATTTTTTCTGTAACTATACACAAAATATGCTCACCTTCAGATTATTTATATATACTAGTATAAAAGCAAACTGAGAAGTGATTGACGATACTGCCAAATTCTCTCTGAGCCTACAAGATATAGATGGTACCTTTAAAATTGGCAAAAACCTAATTAATCTTGCATGAGGCGTAAACTTTTTCTCCTTAACCTGATAACAGTATGTAACAGTAGGAAACCCACAATTTTCATGATAAGGGAACCCAAGCGTGAAGGATGTGTATAAAAATATTCAAACAACAATAAAATTACTTTTTTCTCTACCATAAAAAAGAACGGAAATCATACCCTGTCATTCTCTGAGGCGTTTTCGAAGTACTCAGCAGCGGGCTTTCTAAGTACTGTAGTTGATCATAAAAATCACAGATCAAGTTAAGAAGTGTTGTGTGTGTTTGTCTTTTTAAGTTGTTTCCTTTATCAACTTGACACCTAAAGCCTATGCTGCTTAAATTGATGTTTACTTGAACTGCTGCTGAGCAATCCTTCTTCTACCCTCTAGGGAATGAGCAACATCTTTTAAGCCTCTTGAGAAGCTGATGTGTCTTCTCCAGTCTAAATCATGTCCCTTAGCTTTAGTCATGCTATTAGTGAAAGATCTTTTTTTTATGGTAAAATCATGACACTCATAGAGATATTACATATAAAATAGACATGTTAAGGATTCGTTTAGCTCATCAATTAATGAGGGGAACAGTGAGGTGTTACAACCGGTTCTGAGAAGAGTTCATGAAACCACACATATATTAGGCACTCTGGAATGCTGAACTGAATTTACAAATAGATGCAAAATTGGTCAGTATCCACAGGGAATAATCAATTGCGTTTCAATGGACAGAGTTTATTTGCATATTTATAGGCAAAATCATTTGCAATAGGATCTGTTTTTTAGTTTAATGGATTTGAAAAATAGTTGAGATAAAATGAAAGGCAAAGATAGCTTTTAATAGAAAATAGCTTACTCAGTAATCGTTTTAGCCCACTGCAAAGTTGTTCACAAATTTCTTGACTATGAAATAAGCAAGGGAAATAATGATGAACAACTTGAATGTCATGGTTTACAAAAAGTTTAGATGAAATTTATGCTTCCAACAAAAACATCTTAATCTAATTAAGTGTTGAAGATATTTTTACAGAACGTTACTTCTTATATTTATAATACAAGAATTAAAGGACTCATTTTACAGATTATGGGCATAACTTGTATTTGCTGCAACCTACATAAACACTTTTTGACAGAGGATGTTCTCAAAAACTTAATGCCATTGTTTGAATTTGGTCACAGCTGCAATTGAAAATTTCCTCATTAAATAATTTATAGACAATGACTTGGCAAGAACATGCATGAGAGCTTGATATCTTTGTTGTTTTCTGAAATCGTTCAATAAACTTCTAGAGTAACTAGAGAACCTGAGTCATATCATGTTAGAAATTTGCGTACTTAGGGAAAAATAGGTTAATTCAATTAATATTGTTTCCCTTCATTTATTGTGTGTGTACACACATGTGTGCACTTGCACAGACTTTGAGGTGAATTTCCTAACAATTCCTGCCTCTTTTCTTGCGTGCGTCCACGCGTGCGCGCACACACACACACACACACACACACACACTCTCTCTCTCTCTCTCTTTCTCTCTCTCTCAATCTGTTAGTCTGAACATCATCGATTGGTCTGTTTTGATAATGGCTGATTGGGTACCCCACTTATTGAAAAAGTTAATAATATTTCTCTAGTCTTATTTAACGTCTTTTCATCTCTTCTTGATCCACTTCTCACCCTTCTTACTCTGTTCTCTACCCTAAGATGCTGACCCGGTTTACAATGAAAGTATTGGTTTCTATTCCCCCTGTCTTCTATTTCAAATCCCAATAAGATACACAGTGGAATATTGGAGGGAACGGGAAAAGGAGGTCAGGGATTTATTGCTCTAGCTCTTTCTCTGCTAAGTCAGTCAAGCTTCTTATGTCTTTGGACCAAAGGTTACTGCTCCTCTCAAGGTAATCTTCTCTACAAGTCTCTCTCTCCCCCCGCCCCCTGCTTTGTATTCTGGTACCTGCCTCTTCTTTTGACTACCTCTGGCTCTTGCAGTAGCAGCTTCTCTGCTATATAACCATCTATACCATTATAAATATTTGTTTTATTGAAAAATCATCTTGGAATAATCTAAATGTGGGTGGCCTGTGTTTTCTGTTGGACTCCTGACTGATATTATTTTTAAATATGCTTTTATCTTCTGAATTATGTGGCTAGCCAGAGGAGTGGAAGTTCCTAAGATTTTAATCTGAGTTCATAAGAAAATAGAAGCTCTTTCAAACCTTCAGGCTTGACCAGGGGATCAGTAACATCATCTGTAAAGAGCCAAAGAGTAAATGTTTTAGGTTTTGTAGACCACGCTAATACCAGTCATAGATAATAAGGAAACATGGACATAGATGTGTTCCAATAAAACTTTAGTTATAAAACAAGGGAGTAGTGGTGGTGGTGGTTGTGATGGTGATTTTAGCCTTTGGCAAAAGTTTGTTGACCTTGGACTAGACCATAAAATGCAAACTAGGTTTACATGAGCTGCACCTTTGTGTATCTGTCTTACAAACACCATTATTAACAAAGCAATATTTTGTTTTAGTTTATGCTCTAGCATTTTTATTTTTTGAGATTTTTAAAAATAATTTTAGCTATTTAACATTGCTAGAATATGACATTAGTCAGACATTTCTAATATTTTGCATGACATTTTTTCAGTTTTGAGTCTCATAATGCAATTCCATTCTGAAGCAAAGTCATTGCTGAGAATGCTAATATAAAAAGTAAAATTTATAAGATTTTTAAAAAATTGTATTAAATTGGTGCTCTACTAAGGTAGTATTCTGTTCTGCAATGAAATACTTTCCTTCACAGACAATTATATAAGAACCTAGTCTAGTAACAAATAAGTTTGTTACCTATTCAGATTCATTGCTTCTTTTCAAATTTCTGATGAATTTCTGTATTCCACGACTTCATTTATACATTATGTGTAGAATAAGACATTGTAGTTTGGATTCTCCCTCTTGCCAATTCTTTTCCCGTCACTTTTCACAAATGGTGTTCCTTGCTGCCTGCAAAGAGTCTCAGAGACGTTTTCTCAGGTTACCTGACAGTCTCATTAATTCACTTTTTCAACATAAGTAAATATAAATGTTTATGACTTATACAGTAGAATAGTTTGTCGTATTTGTCTGTTACAACTAGAGTTAAGATAATGAGGTCTTACTTTACTTTCACTTACTTCTTTTTCAATGTTCTTCCTTTCTGTATGTAGGTCCGAATTTCTGACCATGTTATTTTTCTTCTCTGATTTATTCGTTATTTCCTTCTATAACTTATCTCACTTAATTCTTTTCCAGTGTTCTTCCTTTCTTTAGGTAGGTTCGAGTTTCTGACCCATGTTATTTTCCTTCTCTAACATTTCTTGCAAGTCAATTCAACTGCCAACAAACTATTCTTGATTTTTGTTTGTTTAAGATAGTCTATTACTCCTCCGCTTTTGAAGGACAGTTTCACAGGGTACAGAATTGTAGGTGAGTCATTATTTTTTTTTCTGTCAACACTAAATATTTCACTCTACTCTCTTCTTGCTTGCATGGTTTCTGAGGATAAATTTGATATAATTCTTATCCTTGATATTCTATAGGTAAGGGGTCCCCCCAACCACCACCTCTAGCTTTTTCTTCAATATTTAATCTTTATCATTGATTTTCTGAAGTTTGAATATAGTATGCTTAGGTGTATTTTTAAAAATATTTATCCTGTTTAGAATTCTCTGAGATTCTTGGGTTTGTGGTTTGGTGTCTGACATTAACAGATGGAAATCTTCCATCAGTATAGCTTTAAATATTTATTATATTCCTGTCTTCTTGTTTTTTTATTCCCATTACATGTATATTACACTTTTTCCAGTTGTCCCATAGTTCTCTAATCTTTGTTCTGGGATTTGTTATTTTCAGTCTTTTTTCACTTGCTTTTCAAGTTTGGAAGTTTCTATTAAGATATCCTCAATCTCAGTTATTCTTGCCTCAGTTGGGCTCCATCTACTGAGCCATCAAAGGCATCCTCCATTCCTGTTGCAGTGTTTTTGATTTCTAGCATTTTATTTTATTTTATCCTTAGATTTTCCATCTCTCTGCTTACCTTGCCCATTGTTCTTGCATGCTGTCTACTTTATCTATTAGAGCCCTTGGCATATTTTAAAATTTTCTGGTCTGATAATTCCAACATCCCTACCTTGTCTGGTTCTGATGCTTGCTCTTTGTGTTCAAACTGTGTTATTTGCCTTTTAATATAACTTTTACTTTTTCTCCTGGTTATTGGGCGTGATGTACTTTAATGTGATGGTGAAGTGTGGAGTTGGGGGTGAATTCTATAATTCTACGATTTTCAGTCTTTCAGTGACCCTGTGCCTCTGTCTTGTGAACTTTAAAAATCTGTTCCCCAGAATGGATGGGGCTAGAGATGACTGGAGTTGGATACTTCTCTTCACACAGGTCATTTAGGCCCTGAAAACTCCCCAACAGTTTAAGCTGGGTTAAATTAACTTTGCTTCAGTTCAAGCTGCTGAGAACAGAATGCTTTGGCATATTTTAAGTGTTACTTTTCCCCTCTCCCACAAGAAGTATGAGAGGATTTTTTCTCCAACATTCAGTGTGAGAATCTAGTTGAACTGTTAAAGGTAAAATTCATGAAAGCATAGGGTCCCCGCTATGACTGGGTTCTACAGGAATGTTTAACTCTCAAACTTGCCTACTCTAAGCCTCCAGGAATTTATCAATTGCAATTCAGGTTTTCCTACCCCAGAAGTTGTCCTCACGGAAGTTTCCACTATAGTTTTTGTTTTTGTTTATTTTTACTTTGTAAGTTGTGATTCTCTGTGTGCATCTGTCTAGCTCTCCAATTTTGCAGGCAGCGATTTGACCTGTGGCCTCATTTCTCTGACAGATCTAAGAAAGGTTACTGGTTTTTCAGTTTGTTCTGCTTTTTACTTGTTAGGATGGAGTGTGTACTTCTGAACTCCTTATATGCCAGGCTGGAAACACAATACCTCATCAGTGCTTTTTACCATTATGGCTTTTTCTGTATTGCTTGTTTAATACGATCAATTTTTAAAAAGAGACAATACTGTACCAATAGCTGTATTTCAGTGTCTTCATGGGTTTCCTAAAAAAAAATTTCTCAGATTTCCTTTATAACAAGTGTCTTTTGATACATTTAAACAACTTAGAGAGTTAGGTTTTGTACACATTAGGTTTTGAAAGGATAACTTCAAAGCGATGCTGCATTTTAGAAACTTAGAGCCAAGGACTAACAATACTTTTTACGCATTAATTCAACCTCTTTAAGGGAGTTATGCTTTTTTCCTGTGTTATTGACCTCTTCAAACTCTCTTTGCTCTCCTGGATTTTCAGTTGCAAGTCTGACTCAATTCATTCATAATAGTGTGTATTTTTCAATTAAACATGTCCAGACTTCAGATGATAAGAAACATTACTTTCTCATAAAGTTAAAATATTTTCAGTGATTATTATTATTATTATTATTTTGAGACAGAGTATCACTCTATCACCCAGGCTGGAGTGCAGTGGTGCAGTTTCAGCTCACTGCAACCTCCGCCTCCCAGGTTCAAGTGATTTTCCTGCCTCAGCCTCCCGAGTAACTGGGACTACAGGCATGTGCCACCACACCCTGCTCATTTTTGTATTTTTAGTAGAGACGGGGTTTCACTGTGTAGGCCAGGCTGGTCTTGAACTCCTGACCTTGTGATCCACCCGCCTCAGTCTCCCAAAGTGCTGACATTACAGGCGTGAGCCACCACACCCAGTCTCAAGTCTTCTTATCTTGTGCTGATTTATACATACTTTTAACTGCAATTGACTCATGTGGGAAACCAACATACAGACCCACCTGGACCTTCCCATACTATTATGCACTTATATGAAAATGGAAGTGCTGTTGCCACAAAAAGTCACCAAGTACAAAGAAAGACTCATTGTAATTTGTCTGCTAGGCAATTGAATTACCTACTTGGTCCCCTGACTTATATATGACACCATTGTATGCTCTGTCACCCAGACCTAAACCTTTCTATCACACATATATTCATTAAAAAATATTTTTAGAGTTACAATTTATCAGGGTCTGGGGATAAACTTATGAACAAATTGAAATCGCAACTTTCTTATTACACTAATGGTCTATTGAGGAAGGCAATGTTAATCAAGGGTGAAATTTGATTAATATTGAATAATAAGTGCTATTTTATGAGTTCTGTATGGGCAGTAACAGGAGCACTTCAGAAGAAGTTTTTCTGGAATTGGTGATATGTGCATTAATATATCAGAATGAATTGTTTATACCAAAGTCAAAGTGATGAGTGAGTGTCAGAAGGGGCAAAACCTTGGCAAGTTGGGAAGTGTCAGTGGTTCATTATTCTTGGAGCCGAGTGTGTAAGTGTAGGAGTGAGGGTGGAAAGGTAAGAGTACCCACATGGCACACAACCTTGTAGAGAGTTACAGACGTCTATCTAATGGAAATGGGAAAGTGTTGAGGGTTTCAAGTAAAGTAATATGATACAATTTTCAATTTAGAATAGTCACTTAAATTTGAACATAGAGAATAGATTGAGACAGAAAAATATGAGAGGCAAGCAGAGTACCTATGAAGATTCTGCCTTAAATCACAGAAGAAAATAATGAACAAGGTGTGGTGCTTGAACCAGGTGAGTAGCAATAGGGAAGACAATACAAATTCTAAAGATTTACAGAAACCAGTCTTATAATTCTTGGCTTGGTCAGCCTAAACGATGGTGGCGTTCTTTGTTTACGTATTTATTTATGTTGTAGAAATATATTGTTCAGAACACAAAAAGAATAGATAAAATTTGTAGCTCTGGACAAAATAAAACAAGAACATTCTACCATATATTTATTTATATATACACACATATAGTAATTATGTAAATATAATTACCATTCTACTGTATATATAATTACAAATAAATACCCTGCACAAAATACATAAAACAATATTGACATTGAAAGAGGAATAAAAAGATGAGAAAATGAGCATCCCTACAAGACCAAACTTTTTTGGCTAAATTTTCCTCATTCCGGAAGAATACTATTCAAAATGCTAAACCCTTCTGTCTTCCCACTGACTGTTATGACCATATAGACTATCAACAAATCCTTGCCAACCATTTCCACCCTGCAGTCATGAGTCAGTCCCCCTCCTTATTCCTATAGCACTGCAGAGCCCTTGGAGTGAATGAAGCCCTGTTGGCTTTCCCGGCCTCATGCTAAGAGAAAGACAACAAACACACAGCTCCCGATCTCTTCCAGTTAAAGACTTGGAGAAGGATTACAGAGAGGTGGGAGCTGAAGAAAAGAATTATTTGAATTATGTATGAAGTGTTGTTAAAATTTTTGAAGGGCCTTGTATAAAACCAATCAGACATGACAGAGCAAAAACACTAAACCGTTTTTTGAAATAACACCAACCTCTTGGATTCACCTCTGTGTAGCACACAAGTGAAGCAGACCAGAATTGCATGCAAATATTTTGAAAACTAAATTGATATTCAAACCATAGCCCATGAAAGTGAGCAAGAATGTGCATTCCGATCCTAACAGGTTGACTACTTGCTAAAGTAAAAGATTGAAGTAGGAACCCAAATCTCACAACTTAATACCCACAATTTTCGGGACATAATTCAAAATTAGTTTTGCTAACAAGACCACAGAAATCTTAGTTTTGAATGAGGAAAGATAATCAACAAATACCAACACTGAGATAACATAATGTTGGAATTATCTGACAAATATTTTAAATCAGGTGTCATAAAAATGTTCCAACAAACAATTATGAATACTCCTAAAACAAATGGAAAAATATAAAGTCCAAACAAATAAATAGACAAAATAATAAAGAACCAGATCGAAATTTTAGAATTTCATCAAGCAATGACTGAACTAAAAACTGAACAAGCGTGTTAGTGCAATGAATATGACAGAGAAAATAATTAGCAAATTTGAAGATAGAACAATAGAGAATATCCAATCTTCATAAAAGACATAAAAATGATTTTTAAAACATGAACAGAGCCTCAAACACCTGTGGGACAATAGATATGATCTAGAATTCTTGTCCTTTTTAGCCCAAGAAGAAGAGGGTATGATAAAAAAATAAAATAAAAACTAATGTGAAAAAATAAAACAATGGCATAAAACTTCCCCAATTAAAAGAAAAAGATGTAAACCTAAAGATTCAAGTAATTGAGCAATATCCAAACATGGCAAACACAGAGAAATTCATGTCAAGACATAGCAGAGTCAAATTTTTGAATACTAAAGGCCAAGAAAAAGTTTTGAAAGGATCCAGAGAGAACAGACACATTACCTGTAGAGGGATAGCTAATCAAAATGTAACAGATATCTCATTAAAACTTCCCAGAAAAAAAGAGAGAAAATTCATTTTGGAAACAAAATTTCTCAGTTGAGAATTTATCCCTCAGGATAGAATGTGAAAAAGACATATTCTCAATGGGAAAATAAAACAACAAAAAAAAGATTATCCATGACTTGCAGATTTGCTCTAAAATAATAGATAAAGACATTTCTTCAAACAGAAGGGAAATAATAAGGGGAGGACACATGGAACATCAGGAACAAAGAACAAAAGAAAGGGGTGATATTAGATAAAGAAAATGAGCAATTCTCCCGATGTTTTTAAAATAATATTTGATGGTGGAAAGCAAATATTATAACCTTTGTTTAACATTTCAATGTATGTAGGAGTAATATTTAAGACCACTATATCACAAACAGAAAAAATCAAAGGACCTAACTGTTGGTAAATAGTCTGCATGCCACTTTAAGTAATAAAATGTTGATTCTAGTAGACTATGATACATTACTTATGTACATTGTAATCCCTAGAGAGACTACTAAAAAAACACAGAGATATACTGAAAAACACTATGCAGAAATCAAAGTGAAATACTATAAAAAGGTGAAGTAACCTACAGGAAAGCAGGAAAGGAGAAATAGAAGATTAAAAAAACAGAGGGAAACAACAAAGAACAAATAATAAAATGAAAATATCAGATATAAATAATTGCGTTAAACTAACTAGTCTAAACCAACCAGTTAAAATACAAAAAACTGAGACAATACAAAAATTAAGTCCCAATTTTATGCAGCCTACCAAAAATATTTTCTAATATGATGATAGGTATGTTACAAAATAATATCAAACTATAGATCATATAAATACTAATTAAAAGAAATCTGAAATGGCAACATTATTTTCAAAGTAAACTTCAGAGCAAAGAATATTATCAGTGACAATGTCGGACATTACATGTTGATATAAGTCTCAATTTATCAAGATGACAAAACATATATAAATATATATACACCAAGCAATAGGGTTTCAAAATAACTGAAGCAAACCCTGATAGATCTCTAATAACACCTAACAGATTCACAGGTGTAGTGTGTGACTTCCACACCCAAACTAAGTAATTTATGGAAACACTAGATAGACAAAAGCAAATCAGTATCAAAATAAGAGAACCAAACAACAACATCGAGAACATTCGACCCAACGACAGAAGAATGCACACTGTTTTCAAGAAGAAATGAGAGTGTGGAAAGCAAGTGATTAGTATTGGCATAGGAAAATAATCGTTTAATTTGTGACATACCAAACATTTTGCTTAAGAATATTCTTATGAATTTAATACAACAATAGTGTTCTTTGCACATCTTCACTTAATAGAGAAGTTCTTTTGGCTTGGGATATTATTTAAATTATCAGCATAAAATAATCAAAGCAACCTAAAGGCATTACAGATTTTGATATATTTATATTACAGAAAAAGTAAAATTTCATTCTAAATACATCTAATAATAAGACTGGTGGAGTTTTCTTTTTTCATAGTATTTCACTTATTTATGAATGAAAGTCAACTTTTGCAGGAATGACACAGGATATAGCACCAGCCTTATTGTTATTTTTCTTATTATATTAATAAAGACTGGCAATTTTTAAAATACAAGACAGAGAGAAATTTCTTATACCAATGTAACTAAAGAAATTTGAACTCCTTGTTGAATTCACAAGGTCATTTATACTCCAAATTTAATTTTGAAGGCCCATCAGATGATTTTTCTTGAGACTTTCATTTTGTTGAAAGCAAAGATTGGAAACTACTTGATTGCAAAAGTTGGTTACTTGTAAATGAGAAACATTTACACACACTCTCAATATCAATATTTGTAAATGCCCTTCTGTATGGTACCACAGAAGTGTAACAACTTTCGACAATGTGTCACAGGAAGATTCCGGATATGCTTTCCATTTTTAAGTGTGAAATAAAGGCAGTTACAAAAAGGGAGATGGGAAAAGATAATTTCTTCAAGATCTTCACCATAGGTGATTTCCTGTGCAGATTTTTAAAGAAATAATGCATATGAAAGGTAAACATCTAGAAATTGGTTTCCTTAAAACAGTGATTTATTAAAGTCCTAAACTTTTTAATTTTTTCTGAACATTTTGTGTAATTGTATGCCTTTATGCTTTATTCTAGAAATTTCCTTAAATTTAAATACAATCTAATGTAAAGCATTTTATATTTATGTACAAATAAGTAATTTTCATGCCCTTTTTTATACTTACTTGCATTGTATTTGTATTTTGTATTGTATTATGCATTGTTGTGGCTTTCTTTCAGTATCTTGCACAGTATGGTATCAAATATATGCTTATAGAATAAATGAACTTAGAAATAGGAAGGTAGTAACCTAGCAAAAAAAATATCCTTTTATCTTAGTAGGTATATTTCTACAGAAGAAAGTGAACGCTAAGAGCAAAGTCTCTGGAGACATGTGCATTTGGATTTGATCTTCATCTTCCTACACTAGGTATGCTTACATACACTTCTTTCAGATTTGGCGTTGAGGTGAAATTGCGACAGTCTTATTTATCCACAAGACTACAATAAGAATTAAATGAGGCAATGCAAAGGCCCTGCAATTTGTAAATCTTCAAAAAATCAATTTATTTTTATCATTATTATTAATACTAAAATTTGTGATGTAACACACTCCATATGACTATTAGCATATATATATATATACTTCCTATGCTGTAGACGATAATAATGCACAAAATAGTCTGATATGCACTTTGT
This sequence comes from Macaca fascicularis, assembly GCF_037993035.2. Classification (NCBI taxonomy): domain Eukaryota; kingdom Metazoa; phylum Chordata; class Mammalia; order Primates; family Cercopithecidae; genus Macaca; species Macaca fascicularis. Next base: position 172,313,925 of record NC_088379.1, read on the forward strand.
TGAAGTTTCTCTAACAGTGATATTATTCATTGCTGGGGAGGAGGAATTACTCAGTGCGGTACTACTAGTTTAGCTTAACTGCATCATGTTAAAAGGGAGAACAAAAAAAAATAATAAGAGAGACAGAGGAAGAAAAAGAAAAAATGAAGAAATAAAAGCCAGAGACTGAAAGTTTCCGTGGGAAACTTTAAGTAAAAAAGTTTAAGTAAAGCTTAAGTAAAATCAAATATGTAATATGGAATGGGAAGTAAAAGTAGTATATAAAAATAGTAAAGTGATAATGACACTAACATTTGTAACTGTTGTGACTTTTAACATGCATTCTCATCTATTGTCTAATGGAGTTTCTTATCAATTTTGTGAGTAGACAGGAAAGAAAAGTGATTTGTTCACAAACAAGAGAGCTAGGGTTAGAAGATAGAGATTTTGAACTTTTTAAAATGGTATTTAAGTATCAAGGAATAAATATTTGCCTATTCTCTTCCTTTAGTAGGAATAAATCATGGAAAAATGAGGAGTGAATACTTGTAAACCATGCCAGCCATCTTTTTGCCCCTTAATCTCAATATGCAATTATCATATCTTAATGTATCTTTCAATATTCTTTCTGCCTCATCACATCCATTGCCACTGCCCTTATTATTTTTAACTGGAGTACTGTAAACACTTCCTAATTAGGTTTTACACCCTGATTCTTGACTCCTTCAGAACATCTTTCTCATTCCCACTAGACTGATCTTGTTAAAATAGCAATGTAAGGGTCCTAGTCTTTCAATCAGTACTCATCACATTCAGTCTAAAATACAAACTCCTTGGCATGACATATAAGAGCTTTCTTGATCACAAACCATTTTCTCATAGATATCCTTTGTTCAAGTAACAGAGAATGAATTAAAAGGCTTGGAACAGCCCAGGTTCTGTAAACTCTATGCCTTCACACAAACTATTTCCTCACTTTGAAACACTTTCTCTCCCTCCTCTGACTAGCTCTTCCAGGTGCCTCAAGCTTCAGCTCAGCTTTTATCTTGCCTAGAAACTCTCCGAAGAACTTTTCTCTTGCATTACCTCCCTGGTCCAAGGTGTATGCCACTACCCTCATAATACATCATGATGTTCATCTTACTAGGTTTATTTTATTAGTTCTTTCATTCTTGCAATAAATAATTATGACTGCTTTCTGTATTTAAAATACCGTTCTGAGTCAAGAATACAATAATACACAAACTAGTCAACATTTTATCTTACAAAACTTACAACAAGACAGAGGGAGTTACAAACAACTAAACAATTTCAGAGCCATATGATACTTATATAAATGAGCAGTACAGCGTTGATCTGATTTTTCTACAGTCTTGTGTATACTTAGCAAAGATCTTATTACTGGAGACCATTTGGAAGCAGGAACTACAGCTCTATCACTATATTTTCAGTGCCAATATCACTATGTTCGTATTGATGGAGCCTGACACATGTTTGCAGAACTAATATATATGCATTATTTTAAAAATATGATCTTCTAAAAGATTACATAACTCCTGTAAATCTATTCTTATGATAATAATATTTATTCTTAAAATGTTATCTTCACATTAGGTTTAAATTTATACTTCTATGTGAGATAATTTTCTCTTGTGTTTTCAAAGAAAAATGGCAAGTCCCTTTATATGTTTGGATGCTATAGTAAGGTTTCTGATGACTTGAATTTGGTAGTTTGATCCACCAGGATCTGACCTGCAGTAACATCTCTCATCTCATCCCCAGCACTCTGCTCCTCCCTATTCTGTTACAGCTGCACTGGCCTAGTTCTTACCTCAGCTCTCCAGCATTTACAGATGCATCTGCCGGCAACACTCTTTCTCTAGATATTAAACGCACAGGTTTCTTTGCCCCTCAGATAAGCCTTCCTTAAAAATAGTGCCCTCTCCACATTCTTCTTATTTCTATAATCTGTCACATTTTTCTTCATGACACTTGAATGTAAGCTCCATGAATACAGGAACTTTCTTTTCTTCGATGTCGAATCGCCATGGACCGGTCCATATTCTCAATTATCATTTGTCGAATGTAATGTTGACAACACAACTGCAAGGAAGTACAACTGGAGAAGAGAGATTTGGAAGATATCGTGGAACTGAGAAACAAAGAGAAAACATCAAGAAATGTAGAAGAGCCAGAAATTCTATTCTTGGCACAGGAACATGACATCTGATATCATCGGTATTTTGAACTTTTATTGGAATATACAGTTGTCCTCTGGAGACGTTTAGAGATGCATTAATACATGATCCTCTGTAAGGAAGCTGCCTTCTCCCTTCATACTGCCTCCTAGGCTTGTGGCATTAGGCCCACAGAGATTGAGTAAATTTAAGTACACACATTTGGACTTCTTTTCCCTGGACTATATCATCTCTAGTCTATCATTTTCTATCATCATTCATATTTTTAAGTATTCCTTTCAAATTGTTATCATTTTTAAAATGTAATTCAAATGTTCCATATTGATTTTAAGGCATTTGGCCATATGAATTTTTGCAACTTTTAGTCAGGATTTGACAAAAAGAGACTCATAGAATGTAAATGCATACTTATCATGTATATAAGAAATCTAGAACTCTTCGTGCCTTGGAGTTTTGAGTCATTATGAAATTAGTAGATAATAGATAATGCTAGATTTATTATGTTTGGGGGTTCAGTAGATCACACTGGATCATTAAATATAATGTTTTAAGTATAGTAAAATAGTGATTTAAAAAGCTATGTATTTTTTTTCTAATAACCTTGAATGTTTTTCATTATGTAAGAAAGTCACTTAATGATATGCCTTGCATGATTTCACATTTGTATTTAATTCTTCATAAACAATTTAACCTAGTTCTGGAGTTGAAAGACTTACAATAATTTAAGTTTAATTTAGAGATTCTAAATGTATACATGTTATTTGATTTCATTTTTTTGCAAATGTGAGACATATAAAAGAAAATTTGAATTCTGCAAACTCAAAAGAAATTTCCAGATTAACTGCTGTTTTTGAAGAGTAGTTTCAATTTTCAACAGTCTGATAGATTTGATTGTTGGTATCACTTGTCATATTCCCTCTCTGTTTATCAGTTCACTAGAACCAATATAGAAAGTGCTATTAATACCCCTCTTCTTATCGTCTTGCCAACTATCCATGAAGAGCAGCAGTCAAGTAATTCCTATATGAAGGATTTATCAATGCTGCAGTGACTTGTAATTGAAGGCATGTGGCTTCTGTGAATTCATATATTTAAGTTGTCCTTGCTAAATGTCACAGAATAAGAGGCTATCATATAAGGAAATTTAAACTAATAACCTAATTAATCATTCACATTAAGTGCATAATGTTAAGAAAAGAGTTTTCTTGCATCATCTATTTCTAAGAACAAGGAAAATATAACTTCATCATTCAAATGAACAGGTCCAGTTTTTCTCCTTGTCCTCCAGTGGCCTTATACACAAAAAGTAAACTAGTTAAAAACAGCAGTCAGAGATTATGGTGAGTCTAAACATATTAAAGGAAGAGCTGGCACCTAATGATAAAAAAAAAGATCGAATTTTATTAATTTCTTACTTAAAAATTCTTCAGGCCAGACGTAGGCACCTTGGGAGGCCGAGGTGGGTGGATCACCAGTGGTCAGGAGTTCGAGACCAGCCTGACCAACATGGTGAAACCCCGTTTCTACTAAAAATACAAAATTAGCTGGGCATGGTGGCGCATACCTGTAATCCCAGCTACTTGCAAGACTGAGGCGGGAGAATCGCTTGAACCCAGGTGGTGGAGGTTGTGGTGAGCTGAGATCACACCATTGCACTCCATCCTGGGCAACAAGAGCAAAACTCTGTGTCAAAAAAATAAATAAATAAAAATAAAAGTAAAAAATATTTAATTGAAAATATTTTCACTTACTTAAAAACAAATTTAAGTAGCACTTCCTCTGTGTAAATGTGGACAGATTCAACATCTAGATTCTCCTTGCTTCTTTTTTTCTGTCATCTATCGATCTATCTATGTATTTACCTGCGTATCTATCCTAATTTTTGAATGTGCCAAGGGTCAGGGATGCCAGGGAGCCACAGAGGGAAAGCATCTTCCATACCGAAATACAAGAAATTCAGCAAACAGTGAACAGTATAGCAGCTTAGACATTTCAGGTTTCCACACAGTTTTCAACTCTAAGGAAACTTGTTTTTCTATGTTCACACCGGAGCTTTACTAGGTACTTGCTTTTTAGCTGTATTGGCCATGCCTGAATTTCATGTGGACTTACATTAAGGAGAAAATTATGTGGAAAACCTCAATGCATTTCTCAGGCTATCAAAATTAATTGAATATGGTCAATGAATACCAAATACATGGGAGTCATTGTACATGTTCCAGTGGATAAAGCAAATATTTTTGAAACTTCAATATCACTTGACAAGAAATCTGTTTAAATAAAAACATTGCAAGTACTGAATGATGGAAGAAATATGTTGTTTTTCTTGATTAAGAACATCTACAGTCTTTCATAGAATACCCACAGGAAGCTCAGAAACATAATGGGAAAAGTGCAAAATCTATTGAATGCTTTATTGGCTCAGTTATTCTCTGAATCACAGTGGATATAAATACTCTCCTTGGCCTTGGGGCTGCCTTCAAAAATGCTTGTCTATATCAACTTAGATTGCAAAATAAATAAATAAATAAAGTGTCAGGAACTGTGTTAAACTACTGCAGGCAGAGATTGAAAAATGGTGCAATAGTATTCTCAGTAGTTGACCAAGATCAGAGCTGTTAAGAGGGAGTGACAGGTGGTGTATGCATCCCCAGGCCCTGACTCACTAAATTCTAAATGGCACTTACTCTACCTAGACTAATGATCACAGCAGTCACGTTGTACCAAACACTTCTTGTATTTTTCATCTGTGGCTTCTGTTAAGGATAAAACATTGTAAGAACCTCATAAAGAGATGAAAATGGTTGATTTGTACTTTGTCATGGATTCTAAATCCTATATTAAAATGTAAATCTGTTGCATGAAACGTGATTTGTCCATGTACCCTGAGTTTATAAACATGAAGGTGTCACCGTACGGTGGTGTAATCGTGGTCTCTGTGTGCGTCTCTGTCTCTGCTGAAGTTTCAGCTGTTTGAGAGCCAACTGTTTGAGAGCCAGGAGCCTGTATTTCCATTTCTTTGTCCTTAGCACCTAGCACATCATAAATATAGTACGTGATGAATGAATAAAAAGAACAACTAGACAAGTGGACAATGTTAATGATACACAATCAACATTTTTTTTCTGATATTTCATGGGGGAATATATAATGTAGCTCTCTACTTGACAAAGGATATTTCAGAACTCAGTGAGTTTTCAAATGTAATTCTGAAGACATAACTTTATTTTGACATGCTTACCAAGCCATAAGCCGCTGGGATTGCAATTTTAAAATGGATGAAATGAGGAAACTCAACATGAGTAAGCTGAGGTTGGGGATGAATGTACTCTAACAGAAAAACAGATGTAGGAGACTTCTGTGATTTTAATTGTTTTAAGATGTGGAGAGTATTTCTGGAGATTGAAAAGAAAAAAATATATAGGGGTTTAATCTACATATTTATAGTATAACTACATATTTATAGTATAGTATAACTACATATTTATAGTATAACATATTTATAGTATAGTAGTTATACTATATTTCTTAATTACAGAAAATGAGAATAGGAGGATCTGTATAGCCTTGAATTATCTGCAAAAAGTTCAACGAATCAAATTATTGAGATATTTTCATAGGAAAACTGTACCCCCTTCTTAGAAAAAAAAAAAATGCCAGTTTTCCTGGAAGCCTACCAGTCTATTATCAACAAATTCCTTGCCTTTTCCAACGTAGACTCATTCTTCAAAGTCTGTAATTCGCAAATCAATTATGTCAGTGCTGGGTCTTCTTAGGGGCAGAAAGAGCTCTTAATCCTAGCCTTTCCCTCTCTCTGCCTGTGCTTGTAGATCACATGGTCGAAGATTTTCCTATTGCAACAACCCTGCATCTCCCTATTTCAACAGTTGTCCTCCCCTATTGTAATAATCCCTTTGATTAAAATATATTTTTCTATGCCCAGATTTATAGTTATTTGATGACACGATATATTTTGTAGGTAAATAAACTGTAGGAATAAAATATACTCACTAAATATGAGAACTATACACACCAGTACCTAGAATGTCTATCAGAAAGGTATTTCAGTTACAGGTTTTTGGAAAGCAGGGCAGAATATAACATATAAAGAGTCTGGTAATATTTAATATTGCACCATCAATCAGCAGATAGTGTGTGGACAGAAGGCAGGTGAAAGAGTACAGAGTCATTAGACTTATCTGAAGAAAATTTTTTACCTATATGTTTTTGTATCATATCACCCCGGACTACCACTCCAGACTTGCGTACGCTCCCCTAAGGTAGAGTAATTTGTCTCATTTAAAATCTTCAAATATTCCTTCTCCGGAACAACTCCTGCTTTGAGTTGGGAGGCTGGCAGAAGGCTCCCAGGAGAGGCCTCACTCAGGGCAGTGGGAGCCGGGCATCTGGTTTTGTCCTTGGTGAAAGGCTTTATGAGAAAATGAGCTGGTTGAAGTAGAAAAGTGGAATAGTGGCTAGGGACAATATTTTGCAGGATTTACTTATTCATGATTGTAGGCATATCTGGTAAAATTGCAACAAGGCTTCTTTTGTCAGACATCATTTGTGAAAAACAGACCTATAAATCTCTCTCATAGCCATTAAGAGGGAAAGTAAAATTTTCATTTTTACAAAAAATCCATGGTAACCATTAAACTATGTTTCCAAAAATATATATATTTTATGTCATTAAGATACTTACATTGTTTACATAAATTTAACATACTTTTTCCACTCACAATATAACCAATTCCTAACTATAATACATTGTGTCAGCATAATCTGTTGATATAAAAGTTTGTTTAATTCCAAAAGTAGAAAATGGTCTATGCAAAACAAAGCTTCATGTTTTGACTTCTTGCATTTAAATGGAAAATAATTTTAGTTTTTTGGTAAGAAAATTATTTGACATTTCTTAATCGTTTTAAGTATTTATGAATTGTTTACAATGAAGCAGTGAATAAATTACTGAGCCCATAGTTTGAGTAAAGTATATAATTAAGTGGAGGAAGTGAAAGTAACAACAGGTAAGAAACTATCTAAATTGGAATTTTTGTTTTACAGAAATACTTTACAGCAAGGCAAATTGTACAATATGTGGAAATAATTATAGCAGTGCCCACAAATTGCAGATTAAAGTTAAGATCACTTCCTAACATTTTCTCTGAGAAGTACACCACCACAGCTATTCTTGGATTTATTTATAATGTTTAAATAAAGACCTCCATGTTTTCATGGAGGTTGGCTTCTATTCATTTCTGTTTTTCATTTTACAATACTATATGCCATATTATTTCTAAAAGGAAGAAAAACAAATCTGTTCATTAGGAAATAATTATATTAGCAGATCTTACTCTACAAACTTCCAGTTAACTAGTTGGACAAATGGAAAGAAAATATTAACTTAATATAATGACTTTATATACATTTTTATTTTCTGTATCATTATTAAGCCAACCTGCTTCTAAATTTTTATCTTGTTTGCCCAGGGATAGATTCAAATTGTTAGAAAATCACATATTTTAATTTGATCATTGTATTATATTTCTGATGCACCTTTGATCGTTAGCTCAGGTCAATATTAGTTACGCCAGAGGAGTTGTACAACAGCCAGTTCCCACAGCATAAAAATTTCATGCACTATTGAAAATTCTCATCAGCAGAGTAATATTTTCATATGCTATTGAAAATTGCCAGAGTTTATTTAATAAATTAGATTAACAAAGGAAAGAATATATACAATTCTCATGACTGAAATATTCAGAGATAGTTTAGGTAAGGCTTGAACTGGGGACTCAGATAATACCAGCATTTTTTCACGTAATGTTCAGGTAGAAGAAATATATCCCTTGTAGTTATTAGGAAGAAGAAATTGTCCTCTAATAAATGAATTGATATTGTAGGGAAAATAAAGATTTGTTTTTCTCAATCATGGCAAGGTTTATGACTGAGATGACTATAACAAAAAAACAGCTTAATAAAAGAAAAGTATGCAAATTTATTTAATATAAGTTTTGCACAAAATGGGAGCCTTCAGAAATGACAACCAAAAGAAATAGGGAAATCTGTTATTTGTATGGACAGTTGCGCAGAAGTATGATTAGACAACAAAAGAGTACCCTCTAATGGTAATAAACTAGGAGAGTCAGGAGGGTTAGCAAAGTCTATTTATTTTTCAGATTTTTCTTGACATCTTGATATCTTTATTTCTCCAAGGATAGGGAAGATTCTTCTGGAATGAAGGTTCTGTGACCTACTGTAGAGAAAATTTAGATAATTCTTTTATGGTATTCTTTAGGGGATAATGATTAAGAGTCAGAGAGACCTACCTGCTTCTGCTGTTTTCCCAAATGCCAAGGTGCCATATTTTGGAGTAGTATGTCCTAACACCCATCATTCCCATCTGAAAATGCATTGGTGAATTGTTTCATAAGTTAATAAACCGGTCTTTCAGTCCCAGAATTAGGTTGGTCCAAACAGTTTAAGTTGTGTCTCATTTCAGAAGGCAGTGTTGCTGGTAGGCTTCCACTGAAGTTATGACTCTATATGGTGTAATCAATCAGGAATTTAAGAGACATTTACATGAAAACAACAGAAAGACAAAGGTTAGAACAACCAATAAACTCAATTTTGAGTTTAGAAGAGATCGGGTAGAGATGATTTCTATATACTATCTTAAAGCATCTTGAAATAGAGGGTAGGCAGTGGCAGCCTGAAAGATTTTCCTTGTTTGTGTCTGCAAAAGGTGTCCCAGTAAACTTTTGGAGTAACCGACATAGCAACAGGCATAAAGTTTGTCTGTATTTAAGCAGTTATGATGACTTTTCTGAAGTCTATATCAAGCTGTCCAGCTTTAGTTTGCAGGTATTCAGGAAAAGGGGAGTTTTAATATTTGGTGACACCAAGTGAGAAGGGTAGAAGAAAAATTGGAAACATTAATTTGGAGAGATATAATCAGATATTGGAGAATCTGGTTCAGGTTTTGTAATAATACCTCAAAAACAATGAATAGGGCTAGAATCTAATAACAAGTTACTCAATTTTTTTTTGAATCATATTTTCTCTTTCTACAGTTACCTCTATTTCTACCAAAGATGATCAAAGTAAGACTAATTTGTTTGCAAAAGTTTTTGTTTTATTAAACATGGCCTGATTATTTACATAAGTAAGGCAAGTATTGTCGTTGAGTATATAGTCTCTTTTTAAGTCTCCTTTGCTGAAAATTTTAATAAGGAATCACAGAGTAGACATTTGAAAGACTCTGAATGCTAGGAAACCAAGCTAAGAGCATGTCATCAGACTTTGCCTGTAATACCGACATATTTAGGTGAATATATCTCTTATCAGTGTGCAGAAAGTATATCAAGATTCCCAGGCCTATTAGGAATTGATATCCCTTACTCATCACTAAGGCAACCATGTACGAGAACCATATATGGGAATCATGTATGTAGGCTATAAAGCCAACTCCCCAAACCAGCCCCGAACTATAATCACTAAGGGCTTTCACTCACTCTACAAAGTCAACCTTAGTTTATTAAAGTTGTCTGGTAATATCTGAAAATACGATATTCCAGTCAAAATCTTGATAATATTACCAGTGTTTCTAGTTGTGTCCTGTTACAAAAACAGATTCTTAATTTATGTTAATACCTATATTATCCTAAAAATAAGAGTACTAATAGTTTCCAAATTATAAAGAGATAAAGTAGTAAATAAAGTAATTGTTTTATCTTTGTTTATAAAAAAATACTTTACTAAATTGTCTAAGCTATAGATAGCTTAAGAGTAGGAAAATATTTTCTTAAATTTGGAAAACAAAACATTAAAGAAGCAGCAATGCTTCAAATAAAAGGTCATACAAATGATTTCAGTTCATTCAGTCCTATGTAATTAATTATTGATTGTTTAATTTTGATCGGTGATTGTATAAACCCATCAGTTTCTTTATTGGATTTCTAAGTATTTTTACTGAGTCCAATGGTGTGAGCTTAAACTTATGAGAAAACTATATTCTGAAGTACTTATCAGAGTCTTTTTTCATGAATCTCCTTGAAGAAAAACCAGTGTTGAACTTTTACTGGTTGCAAATATTTGCAGAGAAGAATCAAAGTAAAACAATAACTGTAGAAGACAAAAGAGCTAAAATAATCACTGTTATGAATCTAATGAGAATTTACTATAATAATGATGCAGTTGACAAGGAAATTTGGTTATTTCTGTGGCATACAACATTTTAACATAGTAAATAAAATTATAACTGATAACGTTATAAAGGATATACCAAAATTCTAAAAATTTCGTAAAAGTTCTGAAACACACAAAATGTTGGTCAAAGGATCCATAATTATATAGAACTACATTTCAAGAGATCTATTGTGTAATAAGGTGACTACAGTTAATCAAGATGCATTTTTGAAAAATATAATGAGAGTGGACATTATGTGCTCTCACCACAAAAAAAAAGTATGTGAGATAATGCATTTATTAATTAACTGTATTTAACCATTCTACAATGTATATGTACTTCAAACCATTATATTGTGCACAATAAAAACACAATGTTATCCATCAATTTTTAAAATAATTCTTTAAAAAGTTAGTCTGAGGTCAAAAGACTTAACTTAGAATTTGATTTGGGGAAGTTATAAAACGTGCCAAAAGTTTCAAACACTTTATTAAATAAAATTATACATCACTGTGGAAACAATACCAAAGTGACAAAAGATTTTGAAAGCAAACACAGAAAAGTTATATAGTTGTGAATAAAATTTAGCTCTTATAATATTGAAAAGGCTTAGTTTTCTTAGCTGAAGACCTAATAAAAGACAACATGATGCATAATAAATTATTATAATAAAACATGAGATCTTATTTTTGTAGGACTGTTACCTAGAAGGAAAAGCATTTACAATATTATCAAAAACAGAACAATAGTTCAAGAAAACTTTTTCGTTTAATAGAGAATACCATATTCTAGTTTTGTATCAGTGTGCAATTAATACTAAGAATAATTTAAGAAAAAGAAATGTTATAAACACATCCATTTAACTTCAGGCAGTTTTGACTACCCAATAATAGTTTGTGTTTTTTTTGTTGTCTTTTTTTTTTTCCTCACAGCTTTCTTTTTCACAAATCTTTTTCACTCTTTTTAAAACATATATCACTTTTTTCCTACATTTTTTTCTTTCTCATTCAGAAATAATCTGAAATTTTACTTCAGTACAGAAATAATTATTCTCCTTTACTCTTAACAAAAATGCATCTTTGTACTTCATACCTTTTTTAAACCAAAAACACATTTTCTTTTCATACAGATATTTCCCTTATAATTCCTAGTAGATTTAGGTCCATATATTAATTAGAATTTTTAATTCTTAGTAACCTTAATTTCTACTGAAAACTAAAAAATAAACAACTGTGAACTGTTGTTCACATGCCAACATTTTGTATATAAATATCGTTTTATAATTCTAAACACATGTTCTTACTCATGATACAATTTCTTGTGTTTAGTAACAGACCCAAATATCCTGAGTTTCTCCATAGTGCATTACAAACAAGATGTTCTTAATGTTTTAGTATTTTATCTTACTTGGAAGTAATCTAGGTTTTCAATATATGTCTATTACTTAATTTAACTTAGAATAATATAAGGTTTTAAATTACCAAAAAGTCTAGTAATTATATTTAAGTAGTATATTTTATAAAACATAATTTTATAGAAAAAATTATTTAAAATATGTATCCCATTTATATTTATTTAGTTCACTTATTCTTAACAACTATGCTTGAACCACTCATGAAAATTTCATGGGACACTAAACAAAGCCAGGCACCATCTTAAGTGATTTGTCTTATTCACAAATCACGTACATATAAAAACTATCACAGACAGAAATAAGCTAAAATAGTAAACATAATTATTTCTTCTTTTTTTAATGTATTTTCCACTTTCATGATAAACAAACATCAAGCAATTCATTTATTACATATTTTGCTCTAATTAGATTTACAGTTTAAGGATCTTAAATATCTAGCAGAGATGATATAAGGTGTTCAATTAGTAAATCTATGTAGAAAAAAATTGTATGTCTGTATTATATTTAATTCTAACAATTCTGAGATGTTTGTGTTTTTATTTTACCAAAAATTTAAAACCTAGCTAACTTAAAAAGAATTTTAAAAACACATGAAACTAAAAAAGAAAGAACATTTTAGTGAATTTCTATATTTCTGAGTGTTCCAGAAATACTTAATTTATATGTGTCCTCATTATCTCTATGTCAATTTGAATACATTCCCTTAAGGTATTTTATAAACTAACTTAGTAATATTATCGGGAGGTAGAAAAATATCACATATATATAATATGTTATATGGATACATACATAAATGTACAAAAATCCATAGATAGATGCAAAGATCTCATAGCTTTCATTCTAAAATTTTAGCCATACATGTACACTCATACAGAAATCACTGGGTGATAAAAGAACATCAGGATCCAGATTGTGTTATAGATAGAATAAGTTAAGATTACATGCTAAGATAGCAAAAGATGCTGCCTGCTGTGGCTCACGCCTGTAATTCCAGCACACTGGGAGGTCGAGGTGGATGGATTGGATGGATCTCTTGAGTCTAGGAGTTTGAGACCCGTCTGGGCAACATGGCAAAAGCCCTCTCTACAAATAAAAGTACAAAAATTAGCCAGACATAACGGTGAATGTCTGTAGTCCCAGGTACTAGGGAGGCTCAGGTGGGACAATCACTTGAGCTTGGGGCATCAAGGATGCAGTGAGCTCTGAGTGTGCCATTGCACTCCAGTCTTCCAGCTTGGGTGACAGAGCAAGACCTTGTCTGAAATAAAATAACAAAAATAAAAAGACACCCAAAGGTTGTTATTTTCACTAATACTTATAGAAAAGACTCTTAATGATTTTCCTCATGTATCCAATTTCTAAATAGTTTCTTTATAAAAGTTTCTGATTAAAGTCATTTCTCTGATGTTCATATTTCCAAAATGTAAGATTCTAGTGGAGATAGGGTAGAGTATTCATATCTCAAGAGGGCACAGATAAATAATATGTTTTAAGAAAGAATTTTAGAGATATTTACCTATCATCTGAGGTCAATTGTATGGAGGTTAAAGACTAAATTTTAAGTGAGTGACTGAAATGATATCTAGCAGCTGTCATCCAGTCTATTTCCAACTAGACTGTTTCTTTTTCAGCCCCAGGTAGTTGCTTTTGGAGGTCCTTGAATCTCTTGACAGCAAAGAGCCCCAAAGCTTAAGTGAATGAGGGGTTAGAGTGAGAAAGAAAAGGTCTGGCAGTAGTGGACAGAGAGATGGAAGACTTAGGGCTTTGATGGGTGACATAACGGATAATTCAAGGAAACTGGATAAATGACTGAAGATGACAAAATGATGAAGGAGGACCAGAAGCAAATAAAAGAATCTTACAGAAGCCAGTATGAGGGGATTTTAATCTTCCCAAAGAGGCCATTGACGTTCTACATTTTTTTTTTAGCAAAAATCGTTCCAACAAGAAAGGAAGCAAACAGAAAGAGCAGAGTATACGGTTAGCAGGGTTTCAAAAAGAGTGATTTCTGGTGACGAGTAAGTATCCATAGGAGAAGCATGACCCATTGGAGAGAATAGAGGCCTCAATAGTATCCTTGATATATTCTTAGCACCAGCTGTCAACCAAGCTGACTTCTAATCAGAGAGATCTTCAAAACAAATAATCAGAAAACCCCTCCTAGTAATGTCGATCTCACTTTTTCTTGTTTTAAAAAATCAAAGATATCTATCGAGTGGCTCAAAACCAAACACAGTAAGCCTTTTATGACTTAACTATGAATGCAAGAAACATCCTCAAAAATAATGCAAAAAGATGCAAGCTTCTCGAGATCCAGAACCAAAACAGAAAAGAGCTAAAAGAGAGATCTTTGCTGTCAAAAGAGTACCTTTGTTGTAAAATAACAAAGGTCGAAATGACAAAGTCCCCTGGAAGACTGGGACCTCTTATTATAAACTTCCCTGAGGGTTGGCATGACAGATCAAGGAGAGTGCTTGGGCTACCAGCCTCTGGGACTGGCTGCCTAAAGCAAGGTGACACTTGTACCACCCAGCTGACAGAGACCACAGAATATTCTCAGTGATGACAAAGCCAACTTCTGTCAGAACACAAAATAAGACAAACAGGAAATAGATAGCTGTCCTTGGGAGGGAAAGGATCAATAACAAATAGGTACCACAAGATTAAACGTATACAAGCATCACAGTAAAAACAATTGCTTCTGTTAATCTAAATTTTCAAAGGAAGAAACAGAAGGAATGTTTATTTTTGTCTCTTGACCAGGAACTATAGAGATGTAGGTGAACTGACTAGTAAGAATGTTCACCTTTCATTAGCTTTTTGTCAGCCGTTTCTGAATCTCATTCACAGGCGCCAGTGTGAGTGGCGTGTCTCAGCCACCCAGCATTGGGTGCCAGAAACAGTAGGGTTGAAAACATTTTTTCCTCACTTATCACAAGATTTATGGCTGAGACTCTTATGACAAAAGATAGATTAACAAGAGAAAAACATATGTATTTACTTAACCTAAGTTTTACATGACATTGAGCCTTCAGAAACAAAGACCCAAAGCAATGGGGAATCTGTGTATGTTTATGGACAGCTGTGCAGGAGTATGACTGTAGGATATAAAAAGCATGATGCAATGGTAATAAACTTGGAGAAACTTAGAAAGAGCTGTTTAGGTTTTTTTTTATTTTTCATTTTTGATGTCTCTGGGTCCTCATTCATTTCCTCCAGTTATAGGGAGAAGACCTGGGAGGCCATGGTCTCATCTGGGATGAGAGTTTTATTATCTACTTTAGAATTTAAAAAGCAAGTTCAACCATTGTGGAAGACAGTGTGGCGATTCCTCAAGGATCTAGAACTAGAAATACCATTTGACCCAGCCATTCCATTACTGGGTATATACCAAAGGATTATAAATCATGCTGCTATAAAGACACATGCACACGTATGTTTATTGCGGCACTATTCACAATAGCAAAGACTTGGAACCAACCCAAATGCCCATCAATGATGGACTGGATTAAGAAAATGTGGCACATATACACCATGGAATTCTAGGCAGCCATAAAAACTGATGAGTTCATGTCCTCTGTAAGGACATGGATGCAGCTGGAAACCATCATTCTCAGGAAATAGAAAACCAAACACCTCATGTTCTCACTCATAGGTGGGAGTTGAACAATGAGAACACTTTGACACAGGAAGGGGAACATCACACACCGGGGCTTTTCATGGGGTGGGGGGAGCGGGGAGGGATAGCATTAGGAGATATACCTAATGTAAATGACAAGTTAATGGGTGCAGCACACCAACATGGCACATGTATACATATGTAACAAATCTGCACGTTGTGCACATGTACCCTAGAACTTAAAGTATAATAAAAATAAATAAATAATAAATAAATAAATACATTTGGAAAAAAGCATTCTTATAGCCTTATTTGGGGGACAATGGTGAGAGAAGATCAGAAAGGCCTTTTCCTTCTCCTGCTGTCTTCTGAAATGCCACGGTACCATATTGTGGGGTAATGTGTCCTGAACCCCATCCATATGCAAATTATCATGTTGAATTGTGACTGTGTTGACATTCAACTAGATTATTTCTTTCCTTTTTTTCTTTTTTCATACACTCTTTCTTAAGCCTGGCCTGGATTTAAGGTCTTGAACTGGGAATCTACTGCAGGCTAATGTCACATACTTTACCTCTTTCTCTCCTCACATCTCTGAGTAGGTGGCAAGAATGAAATCATGAAAGATACAATGTGAATAGCATAGAGGAGATAATGCAAGGTCTAGTAACAGGGTACATCTAGAGTGTTAAGATTTGCTAAAAGTGAGACTTGTAATAGAGGAGACAAAAATGTTATCATCAGCATGTTAGGATTGCTAGGATAAAACATTATTGTCATCGTTCTGCTGAGTGTCAATCCCACTTGTTATTATGCAATCTCTCTACAGTGGATACAGAGACTATGCAAAATTGATTCAGAGGAACCTCATTATGAACTGAGCACCACTATCAAATGTATCTCGAGAGTGTTTTTCCTGGCAGCATCCGATGCTTTTGAAAACTTAATAGATTTAATATGGCATCCTCTTCTCCTATTAGTATCATTCACAATTTTAGAAATTAATTCTCTTATGATGCCTCTCACAGATGAGTTATGAAGTAATGATGAGTTATGTAGTGATCAATTCAAAGGCAGATATTTGAGAGGATCAAATGCTTGAGAACAACATGATTTCTTTATCTCTGGAAATATATCTTCATGTTTTCTATTATTTTTCTCTACAGAATGGCAAGATAAGTTTTCATAGCAAACTAAAGAGTAAATAAAGGTTATGACACATAAGAATAATAGAAACACTTTTGTTATAATTTAATATTCATTTATTTTCTATTTTGATTTTACAAAATAATATAATAATGTTGGAGAGTGCCCACTTTAAGAAAAACAGACTGCAAAACTAATTCTTAGACTTAATTATTTGAAAATAATAAAACAATGCTTTATTTCAGGGTAAGAACAAAAAAATTCAATCAAATTGAACAGAAGAGTGCTATAAGATTATCTGATTTATCTGAGTGAAGAGAGGTAGAAGGATAGTTGATGCTGTTATAATGTAAAAGAAAATAATTTTGCAGTTGGGTAATAATCCATACATTTCACATCAACTTACAAAATCCAGCTTTTCTGTTATGCTTACTAAATATCTGACAAACATGCTTGAAATTCATGAATTAGAAAATTAAGAAGTCTCCCCAGGTATATATGTAAAGACTCAAAGAATAATAAATATATATTACGTAGCCTGTGTCAAGAAACATTAACTTACCAAGTTATATTTATGGCCTATACCTCCCTGCCTAGGAAGAAGTTATAATTTAGGGAAGTTCCCTTTATAACTAAGATTTAATATGTATGTTAAGAATATATTATAATTACAAAGAAAAGAGGCAGAAATAGGGGGAAAATAAAGCCAATTTAGAAAAATTTAAAAGAAAAATACTGTTGATTTTATTCTGGCTCTATGGAATTTTAAGAAGTCAGAAATATATTAGTTTATGAAAAGAAGTTTTGGGACTAGAGAAAAATGTATTAAGGGAAGCTCTACATGAAAGAATGGTAGAGTAAGATATTCTCAGTCAAATCCAGAGAAAAATACATCTGTGAGACTGGAGGTTAGCTGTCTGTAAGCCAACGGTGATGCTTGCAGAAGAGGGACATAAACTAAAAATGCGTACTACCAAACAGGATCTCTATAGTGAAAGGAAATAAAGGAGTCTTACTTTAGTCAGTGCTCGAACATCTCTCTATTCCCGTGGTTCTTTTAACCTGACTGCCTGCAGTAACTTACCCATTCCAAGTAACCCTGAAAGGGGATATAACTCAATTTAAAAAACTAAAAATCAACCTTGGGAACAAAAAGCAGACTCAACCATTGGAAATATGCTCTTTTGTGCTTTAGTTTAGAACAATTTTGAATTTGAGATAGGTTTGTAAAATATACAAAAGCACTATCAGAGGAGGCAGAACCAGATGACTCAATAGAATTCCCCAGCAAACCTTCCTTCTGCAGGAACACTAAACTGAACACCCACCCACACAAGAAAGTGTCTTCTTTGGAAAAACAGCAAAAAATCATGTGAGTGATCACAGCATCCAGCTGCAACATAACAAGCAAGATTGCATTGAAGAGTTGAAGAGGGTAGGAAAGATAATCTTTCATTGCCTACTCCGCTCCTGCCCCAACCCCAGGCAGCACAGTGTGGAGAGAAGATCTTTGTTGAACTTTCTTGAGTAAGCTAAAAAAATGTACTTGAGGAGGGAGAACAAAGTGAGTGTGGGACTCTGCAATGGGACTCAGTGCTGCCCCGTCATAGTGGAACACACGTCGGACACAATGCAACAGGTGCCCACAGAGGGAGTATTTAGACCTGTCTTGGGTCAGAGGAACATCCTCCATCCCAGAAGGAGAAATCTGAGTCCAGGCCAGCTTCACTATCAGCTGACAAAAATGGCCTAGGACCCCCTCAGATAAATTTGAGTGGCAGTCAGGCCATAGAGACAGCAGTCCTTGGGCAAATCCTGGTGCTGTCCTCATCTCAGAGGCAGTGGGCTAGGGATGCAACTCAGTGAGATGCTAGCAATGGTGGCCAAAGGGTTGCCTGCATCATCCCTTCCCCAGCTGCAGAAAGTCCAGTACAGGGAGAGACTCCTTCCACTTGGGAAAAGGCAACAGAAGAGAACAGAAGACTTTGTCTTGCAACTTGGGTATGATCTCAGCTGTAAAGCACCAACAGATTCCTGAGAGCCCCCGTTTTAGGCCTTTGCACTTGGATGACATTCCTAGATTCACCTTGCTCCAGAAGGAAATCTGCTGCATTGATAGGCAGGCTTAGTCCTGGTAGGATCAACTACCTGTTAACTAAAGTAGCCTTGGGCCTTTAATAAACATCAGAAGTAGCCAGGCAGCAGCCATTGCAGACATTGGGCAAGTGCCAATACTGTGCTGGTCTGGAAGACCACGGGCTTTTAAATGCCAGGCAGTGAAAGAAGCCAGGAAGGGAGGCTGTACCCTGCAAAGCCACAGGGGTGAAGCTTCCCAAGGCTGTGGGAGCCCACCTCTTACACCAGCATGACCTGCATGTGAGACATGGTGTCAAAGGTGATCATTTTGGAGCTTTAAGTTTCAATTTCCGTCGTATTGGATTTTGGACTTGCATGGGGTCTTTAGCCCCTTTGTTTTGGCCAATTTCTGCCATTTGAAATGGGTATATTTACCCAATGCCTGTATCTCCATTGTATCTAGGAAGTAACTAAATTGTTTTTGATTTTACAGGCTCATAGGAGGAAGGAACATGCTTTGTCTTAGATGAGACTTTTGACTTGGACCTTTGGGTTAATGCTGGAATGAGCTAAGATTTTGGGGGACTGTTGTAAAGGCATGATTGTGTTTTGAAATATGAGGACATGAGATTTGGGAGGGGCCAGGGCCAGAATGACATGGTTTGCCTGTGTCCCTGCTCAAATCTCATCTTGAACTGTAGTTCCCATAATCCCCATGCGTCCTGGGAGGGACCCCTGGAAGTGATTGGATCATGAGGCCTGTTTGCACCATGCTGTTCTTGTGATACCAAGTGAGTTCCCACAAGATCTGATGGTTTTATAAGTATCTGGCTTTTCCCCTGCTGGTACTTCTCTCTCCAGACACCTTGTGGAGAAGGATGTGTTTGCTTCCCCCTGCACATGATTGTAAGTTCCCTGAGACCTCCCCAGTCATGCAGAACTGTGAGTCAATTAAACCTCTTTACTTTATACATTTCCCAGTCTTGCTTTTTTTTTTTTTTTTTTTTTTTTTTTTTTTTTTTTTTTTTTTTTTTTTAATATAGCACTGTGAGAACAGACTAATATGCTCTTGTAATTGAAAAGAGGAGTTTTTGGTTAGGTTGTTCTCTTCTGTATTTTTCACAATTATACATTGTGTGAAGTATCATGTAAATAACTGTGATGTTAAAAACGTTTTTTAACGAGACAGCAAAAAGATAAGTATATTAAGATGCTTTTGCCATATAAGTGCCATGATTAATATCAAGTGGAGGATAAATTTAGTTCTGCTCCTTCCACTTAGATAACCTGTCAGAGAATGAAATGATACTTAGAAGGTTTTGCTCAATAATATCATAATGGTTTATTTTTCAAGATTTTTGCCAGTGCTTTGTGTTGCTAAGGGTTAGAGTTACGCAGTAAATGGATATTTGCTTAGTAGAATTATTAATTAATATTTGCATGTATTATAGTATTCCCAGAGCTGAATCTGTTGTAGGGATAAGAAATTCTTGAATTGCTCTGCATAACAAAGTGTGAGAAATTATTCACTTCAAAGAAACTAGACAAGGGGTGGAGGAGATTTAAGATGGGAGGATGAATCCTCTAAAAAACAGTATCTCTTATTATTATTAAATTGTATGCCTCTCTGTCCTAAAATCTACTGTAATGCCCTTACATTTTCATAAAATGTCTATAACATACAACTATTTTTTTTGTGAGGAATTGTTTTTCCTTGCAAAAACAAAATCCTTTTGTAAGGAAAATCAAAATAAAATAAAACAGTCTTTGTTTCTTGTTTTTTGTCATTATGGAGGGTAAAGACAAGATCAACCTCCAATGATGAGCCAAGAATCATGTCACATATTCATTAGAAGCAGATGATCAGAACAAGAATATGACTTAAGAAGAATACCGGTAATACTGGAGTGGGAAGGAAAGTCACATTTTCTTTCTTTGAAATTCTAACATTAAAATTAAAGGTGGCTACTGTTTTGGTTATGCATGCAAACATCACCTTTTAGTATATATAATTACTCCTAGAAAAGGAAGAAAGATAAAGGGTATATATAACTAATATTTGCTAGTTCATTATATGGCGAATCAACTTGTAAGAACTACCCACACCTGTACCAGGTGTCAAATTAATAAATCTAGACTTAGTAAGGGAAGAATTTTATTGGAGAGGATTATTGCAAGGCAGTAGTTAGAGGGTGCTCTTCCAATAGGAAAAAATACAATGACCTGTAAGAGTCTAAAGATTTAGTCAAAAAGTGGTCTTATGCATCGAGATGGAAGAACTGATATAAAGAAGTAGAATGAAAGGATGGTATGGATTTGATAGTAAATCAAAATTTTTGTACTTTGTGGGCATCCTATTTTTTGGGAGGGGCCCTTGAGGTTGTTAAAGCCTGTCTCAGACTGAGGGTGGGCCCAACTTCAGGGACTTGAGGGAAGGAGAGAAACTTAAACAAAGTTTTCTTTCCATTGATCAGTGGGTACTGAAAAACATACCTCTCTTGATAATCGCTCCTCAGGCTTCTTCTAAACTCTCTGCTCAAGTAGGCCTCAACTTTTGGACTTCCCTGTTCATGTCTACGTTGTCTAATTTCAACAAGAATCCTCCTAGAACAGTTTAATCACAATTCCCTATTCTCGATATCTGATCACCCTTGATATCTGATTGAGTTTCTCATCCTCTACCAACCCCCAGTTGATGTGTAATCACGCTTGATCACCCTGGCCTGCCTTCAGCAAGAATCATGCTAGGTCAGTTTGGCCGGATTCTCCCTTATCACTGATGTTTCCTTTCAGTAATGTTCCTGCCACTGACCCCAACTCTGCTTCTTGTCTATAAATTACCACTTGCCCATGCTTTATTTGGAGTGGAGCTCAATTTCTCTCCCTTTGTAAAACCTCATTGCATTGGTGATCCCTACACTTATTGCAACAATCTCCCTTGAATGAAGTCTTCCTTACCATATTTAATAAGTATCGTGAATAATTTCTTTTTTCTTTAACAGTACAAAACAGTTTAGCTAATCATTTGTAAGTCAAGAATGAGGATTTGAAAGTTCCATGTCTGGCCTTGTCCTAGGTAAGCAAAGGGTGCACAATTGTTATCTAAGTCTTACACAAAAGAGAGAAAATTCCATATGGTAAGTTGTTCCCTGGATACAAAAGGGAGGAGAAAAAGAAAGAATTCCTTAAACTTGCCCTGTTTTGCAGGAGCACAGGGCTCCGGTAAAATTCAATTTGTCAAAGGATAACTCCTCCTCTAACAATAAGTCCAGATATAAGAAATTCTATCTATAAGCAATAGCTATTGTATAAATAATTAATTTTCACAAACAGAATGTAAATTCATAGATTTACATGACACATATAATACAAATATTAATACTGTTGCTAATACAAGCTAAATTATATCTAGTGATTACAATGAACCAGGCACTGTGTTAACTATATTGAATGGACTATCTAATTATTTCCCACAATTTTATGAAGAATTTAGTATTTATACATTCATTTTACAGAACAAAACACAGAAACAAAAGTGAGAACTTAAGACAATTGCCTAAGGCAGCAGTGTAGTTAAATGACAGATGAATTCATTGTTGAAATGTTTCCCCCTTTACTTGTTTTAAAATATGGGGGAAACAAAGGTGGTTTTTCTACTGTGACTCACCACTTAACATCACTGACACCAGATGTGCATGGGAGGTATTTTCCCACACATGAAGCAACTTTCCAGCAGACACCAGTTGGGCTTCCTAAAGTCAATTTAATTCAGACACGATCTACTGAAGATAGCATCAGATCCCACAGGTCGAGGGCTCAGTCCTGTAAGACTGCCCCAACTCCCAAGCTTCACATACGAATCAGAAGTAATAGGTTGTCACCTATACTTCTGACTGACCAGCTACAAATTAGGGATAGCTACCCCTTACTTGGGTTAGATGAATTTGGTAGAGTAGCTCACAGAACTCAGAAAAACACTTAACTTACTGCTTTATTAATAAAAGATATAATAAATTATACAGAGGAACGAACAGCCAGATGAAAAGATGCACA
Organism: Macaca fascicularis; assembly: GCF_037993035.2. Lineage (NCBI taxonomy): Eukaryota > Metazoa > Chordata > Mammalia > Primates > Cercopithecidae > Macaca > Macaca fascicularis. The sequence continues at coordinate 172,336,598 of NC_088379.1, forward strand.
AGGTGAGGCCTGGAACGGTCCTGAGTGCAAGATCTGTACCCAGGGAGTTGAGGTGCGCCAACTTCCTAGCATGTTCATGTATTTACAGACCTGGAAGCTCTCTGAATCCCATATTTCAGTGTTTTTAAATGCAAGCTTCATCCTGTAGGTATGGTTAATTATTTACTATAGTTCCTGCTTGTCTTTAATTTCTGGAGAATGGGGAATGGGGCTGAAAGCTCCAAGCTTCTAATAATGGGTTGGTCTTTCTAGTGACCAGTCCCCATCCAGGAGCCCAAAAAGTGTGGCCTCATTAGAACAAAAGACATTCCTATCACCCAGGAAATTCCAAAGAATGTAAGAGCTATGTGCCAGAAACTGGGATCAAAGATCAAATATTAGAACAGAAGATTCTCTTTTCACCTCTATTGACAAGGATAGTGTTAGCAGTCTGCAGCAATCTCAATTCTTACCTCCTCAGAAGAAATAATTTGACCAAGGAGCATGAGGCAGAGGAAGAGACTGAGGCAAGCTTTAGAGCAGGAGTGAAAATATACTAAAAAGTTTAGAGCAGAAATGAAAGAAAGTGAAATACACGTGGAAGAGGGCAAAGTGGGTGACTTGAGAGATCAAGTGTGCTGTTGAACCTTTGACTTGGGGTTTTAAATGTTGGCATGCTTCCGAGGGGCTCTGTCTCTTCTCCCCTGATTCTTCCCTTGGGGTGGGATGTCCACATGTCCAGCAACCTGCCAGCACTTTGGAGGGGCTGCATGTGCAGTTTGTTCACTGAAATTATGCACATATTCACTCAAGGGGTTCTTCCCTAACCAATCAAGTGTTTCTAGAGGAAGGTCATATACCTGTTAAACTCTGCCATTTTCCTTCTTATTGTGCATATGTGAGCCCAATGGCTCAACTCCTGAGCTCTTATCAGAAAGCTGAGTATAAGTGTTTTCTCTCTATTGGGAGACCTCCCGTTTCCTGGCACCACGTGAGACCAATAATTACTTTAGAGAGATAGCTTAACAACCTTGATGGTTGGCTGATATTCTTGGTAGCGGGTGGGGTTACTCTCCTACCCTGCTAATAATATCTGCCTGACTACCTATGATAACAATATTAGGAGGTGTCTCAGTAACTGGGACAGAGAACAAATATTAGAACAAAATATTTTCCTAGCACCCCAAAAGCTCAGGAATTATAATCGTCTTTGAAAGCCCTGTGTCAGGGACAGGGGAAGAGACCAATATGTATACTTCTTATTATTTTTACATAGGTAGTCAAGCTGTTTCAGCCATCACATTGAGTTCTCATCAATTTCTTCATCAAGTTTGAGGTATGTGACAGATTCATATGCCCAGAGACTGAAGAACAACTAAGCAGAGAGAATTATGACTATGACTCTACCTTATGTGAGGAGATTAAAAATATTTAATATTTTTCTTTCTATGCTTCTAGGCTGGGGTCCATATATCAAACAGGTAGATAACACATTAACAAGAGGAAAACCACTTTTATTAAGTCTGTATGCATGGGAATTCTCAAAGAATGTGTTTGTCAAGGAGGTGGCTAGTTGATAGCTGTGGACGCCATCTTTGACTAAACAAAGGAAAATGGGTCTTAGACTTCCAGGTGGGGGAGGTGAGTAATGGGAAGGTGAAGGAAGACATGCATCGTAAGTAAGTGTTGTCTTATTATGCAGATAAGAATCTCTCAGGTGATAAGAATTTTCTCAAACACTAGCTCTCTTCTTGGTATGGAGATAACTGCACAAATGGAAATTTTATTTGTAAATGAAAATTTCCTTAACAAAAGGGGACATTTGTATTCTGTTTTTGGGCAGTTAGGAAGAGATGAAGAGTTTTTCTGGCATCCACTAGTCTTCATGTCCTTTAGCTCAAAATAATCTGTATGCTAAAGAGACATATTTTGGAATGGAATATTCTGATACCCTTCACTGATGGTCCGGGGTTCAAATGGAGATAAAATCAATTTGGGCCAAATTCTTTTTTTTTTTAAATAAATGTGGCCACTTATAAAGGTATAGATAAAGATTTATAAAGATAAAGGTGTTAGGCATGACTTTCACTTTTTTAAAAAATAAGTCAGCATCTCTTAAAAATTAATTTTAAAAAGTTTGTAATAATTGATACTGATAATTGATACTGATGATTTCTTAGGTAAATTCAGAATATCATATGATGACAAATGACATTTGATTGGTGTACAGAAGTTATTGTCTCAATGGTTTAATATATGCCATTATAAATTTTTAATATATGCCATTATAAATTTATATTTACATAATTCTTTTAAGTAATCCACTTAATGAATGAGAAAAATAGTTTTGCTACACATGAATCATTCAATGATAAAAATAGACAATTCATATACAATAGTTAATAACATAACTAAATAATAAGTAATAAAATCAAGTAAACGTTTTCTTCTAGATGTGTGTCTATAATTCTGCTTTACAAGCCATGTGTCAAATTCAGTAAATCCAAACTAATTATTTACATTAATATGTTAGTTGAAGATGATAATTAGCTTATGTATGAAGGATAAATTCAGGGATATTTCACATTCAAAAAGTTACTTTAGGGTTTTATTTCTTCTTCAGTAAAATAAGCCCATTATTAAACTCAATTTTGTATCCCTTGTATATAAAGTATAACAAAAAAAGGTCATTTTGTTAGAATAAAATCAAATATGTAATCAGGAAAATACATTAGTGAACATTTTACAGTAAAATCACTGGTTACTTTGGACTATTAAAAATCATCACACTTTCAATATCTGTTAATAAAATATTAGAAATTATAGCAAGATCTTAGTATAATTTTTGTATAGATGTCTGTGTCTGTGTGCTATATTATGTATAATGAATTAGCAAAACCCAAGTAAAATTTAGATATGGGCAGAAACCATACTAATTTGCATATCAAATTAAAGTATGATGAGAAAGGAACAGATGATGACTGTTTTTCTGTTTTGATTTTAAGTGTTTGTAAATGTGTGATTCTATGTTGCTCATCTTTTTGTGCTTATTTGCAATGGATTTAAACTCAGAACTAAATTATCTAATGAAGGAAAAAGAAAGCCTAATTTTTAAATATGCCAACCTGTTTATGCAATATAAATATTCAACATGGATAATTTGGGCCAAAATACTGGTATTTGAGGAAACATAACCTTGAAATTCCTTTTACCTTGAGCTTAGATTGTATTCATTTTATTTAGTTCTGTGGCTTAAAATCAACACATTAATTAATTTGCTTCAATCAATATTTGTTGAGCTTCTACTCTATATTACAACACTGTATTGTATGCTAGAGAATCTTACGAAATACAAATAGAGAACAATATCTTACTGTTTATTGGGATTCCATATATTGTCATGAATGTGTAAATTGTGAGTGGTTGGATAGATGAAGGGATAAATGGATGAGCTGAAGTCTCAACCAAATACATTTTTATGACTTCCATTATAAGTATGATATATAGTTTTTGCTTGTAGTGACAGCATCTTCTACCATCAGCAATGGACCTCTGCATTCGTTTCATAGGTCTTATGCCTTAACACACACTTAAATCTCCTGTAAATTGTAATCCCTCAGTAATAATTAGATAGCAATTTGCTTATTCACATCTTCATTTATTCTTTAAATCTTTATCAACTACCTACTCTGTTCCAGGAATTTCACTGAGCTGTGGAATCCATGCCATTATGGGTCACTTCCCTTAGTAAAGTAAAACAGACTTTGAGCAAATAATTTGAAGTATAAAGAATATGAAAAATAAGTTTGGGGAACTATAAAAGATCAAAGAACCTTGAGGGGAATAAAATGAGACCTGAAAAAAAAGTTGGAGTTAGCTAGAGGACACTGGGGTTATGAATAGATGTTGGGGTGGTGATCACTGTTGGAAGAGCTTTCCTTTCCAAGAATACCAAATTTGAAAGGTCAAAAGGCAAGACCTAAAAGCAGGTTCGCATATGTATAGTATTGAGAACAATGGAGAAGTGGTATAGAAAAAGGTATAGAAAAAGGCTAGAAAGGTAGGCCAAGATCATATCACAAGAAGCCCCCAACTCTGCCACCTCTTCTAACATGGAAGTTTGATGAATGTTCCACGAAAAAAACAACTATACATTTTGTTTAATAGTTTACTATTATCTCCTCCTGGAGTACAAGTCCAGTAGGAATTGTTTTATTTTAAGTAGGCATATCACAAGCATTCCATAAATATCTGTCAATTCAGAAACAAAATAAGATATTATTCAATCTATACAACAAAATTTAGATTAGAATAATTATAATAATTGAACATATATAATTTAAACATGTTTAAAATAATTAAACACGTATAATTTAAACATATGTTTAAACAAGTAAACATATATACCTAAAATGACTGTTACTGACATCTGTTTTCTGCTTAGGTTCAGTAATCTCCGTTCACCTGTAAATTTGTTGTGTTGCTAAAATAATACTTAAATGGAATTAAAATATTTATCTTATTTTCTCATATGTTTCATAGGCTACTTAAAATATCCCTACATATTTTCTTTATTATATTATGAATTATTTAGCAAAGTCATTGCTCCTATTCACTTCCAATTTCAAGTGAAAAATTATTTTCTTGAGACAGTCTCCCCTCCATATTTTAAAGCGTTCAGTACAATTTGTTGTTCCCTATCACCAAACCAATATATGTTCCACCTTTATGCTAAATTTATTCTGTGTCTAAATGTTTTATATAAATTATTAACAATATGCAGCATTGTACTTGTGTTCACAATTATTTTTATTTAAGATTGTAGAAACACTTGTACCATTATAGAAGTATTAATAGGCTATAATAGTTTTCTGGGTTCAAATGCTTTTAAAAATTATGTTTTTAACCTGTGATTTCTTGTAGGACTTCAGTGCATGCATGATCCCCAAGATATTGTTTGTGAAACACTTAAGGTTCGTATGTGCACTCCTTTTACAGACAACAGAGAAAGTTACCATATCTTTTATCACATTCTCTAATGGGTCTGACATCTTTTACAAAAAGGTTAAGAACCACTGTTGTAAATAAATATGTTTTCCTCTAAGGTTTCATAAGTGCACAAAACTTTGCTTTAGAAAAATTGACTTTTTTATCTCATGAGTTCTTGAGGCTAATTTCTCACTATGACTGAAGGACAACAAGATGAGGTTAAACTAGTGAACCACCTTGCACATTTGAAAGCACTGGCTATTGTATTGCTTTGGTGATATACAGAACCATTCACCCCTTTGGTTTCTAATTAATATTATGCTCCAACTCGGTCAGAGAACAATGATCTTTAACCAGATGTTTTTAGTCAAATGACTTGCATCAGCTTATCCGTATTCCCCACGGGGCCATAACCACAAGAATGTCATTAGTAATTACCTGTCAAATCCACTTAGCACAGTCTTAAATAATTACCACATTATCACTTCTGCAGAACTGTCTCTATAGTGACTGGATAATCACCTCTTTGTATTTTCAGTGTGTTTCTCCAGTTCCTCTTCCTTCTCTGTATTCTGTAGACCACTCATTTTTGTTGTTGCTGTTGTTATTTTTGTTGCCTTCTGTTTTGATAGAAAGCTGGGCACCCTGCTACTACCCCTTTTTCAAAAAACTCTTGGGGAGGAGGGAGGGATAGCATTAGGAGATATTCTTTTTTTTTTTTTTTCCTTTTTTTTTTTATTATTATACTTTAAGTTCTAGGGTACATGTGGATAACGTGCAGGTTTGTTACCTATGTATACCTGTGCCATGTTGGCGTGCTGCACCCATCAACTCGTCAGCACCCATCAACTCGTCATTTACATCAGGTATAACTCCCAAAGCAATACCTCCCCCATCCCCCCTCCCCGTGATAGGCCCTGGTGTGTGATGTTCCCCTTCCCGAGTCCAAGTGATCTCATTGTTCAGTTCCCACCTATGAGTGAGAACATGCGGTGTTTGGTTTTCTGTTCTTGTGATAGTTTGCTGAGAATGATGGTTTCCAGCTGCATCCATGTCCCTACAAAGGACACAAACTCATCCTTTTTTATGGCTGCATAGTATTCCATGGTGTATATGTGCCACATTTTCTTAATCCAGTCTGTCACTGATGGACATTTAGATATTCCTAATGTAAATGACAAGTTAATGGGTGCAGCACACCAACATGGCACATGTATACATATGTAACAAACCTGCATGTTGTGCACATGTATCCTAGAACTTGAAGTATAATAAAAATAAAAAATAAAATACGTACAGGTCCCATTAACCAGCTACTTTCTGCCATCTGTATGTAGAAAGTGAGTTTTAGTAACGAATATAAGAAGAGAACAAAGAGCACTTTTGCTTCCTTCATACTTCTGGGGTGCACAATCTTGACCTTTGCGGAGACAAATTGGAGGGAATTAGGCAGATCATCTATAATATAGCATAAATATATGCTAATTTTATTTCCAAATCATTATATTATTGTAGGCTTTCAGCTGTTTTAAGTTTCTTTATAGACAAAAATTACCTGTTAGCATTTAGGATCTGAAAATCTGCACTCCTAATGGCCTGATTTGAGGGGCTTATTATGAACTCTATTTTTTTGGTAAAGATTCTGCAAAGCAAAGTAGTTGTGGCACATCTCCATTTGCTAAGGTGTTCCAACTGCTACTTGTAAGGCTAAATTTTAAATAGAGTTGTTTGAATTCCTTATCACAGTTAAAATACATGACTATGAGAAGGAAAAGAAATGTAACATAAAATCAAGTCATAGAAAATCGGATTTGTTTAGGGTGGTATGGTATCATCTTACCCCAGGTAGGAAGACTGTTATTAAAAAGACAAAAACTAACAAATTTTGGTGAAAAAGGAAACTCTTATACACTGTTGGTGGAATGTACACTAGTACAGCCATTATGGAAAACATTATGGAGTTTCCTCAAACAATTGCAAATAGAACAACCATGTGATCCTACAATCCTACTACTGGGCATTTATCCAAGGGAAAGGAAATTGATATATCCAAGTGACATCTGCATTTCCATGTTTATCATAGCATTTTTCACAATAGGAAGCTATGGAATCAACATAGGTGTCTAACAACAGGTGAATGGATTAGCAATATGTGGTATATATACACAATAGAACACTCTTCAGTCACAAAAAAAGAATAAAATCTTGTCATTCAAAGCAACATGGATGAAATTGGAGGGCATTATGTTAAGTGCAATAAGCTAGGAACAGTATGAAAACAGCACATACTCTCACTCATATTTGGAACCTAGAAGAAAGTTAGTTTTACAGAAGTAAAAGGTAGAATGGAGAAGGCTAGAGACTGGGAAGGTAGAGAATAGGGAGAGATCTGCTAAAAGGCACAAAATTACAGTTAGTTAGGAAGAATAAGTTCTATTGTTTCACAGCACTGTAGGATGACTGTAGTTAACAATAATATACTATATCTTTTCAAATAGCTAGAAAGGATATTGAATATTCCCAACACAAAAAAAGATAAATATTAAGATGATGACTATTCTAATTACCCTGATCTGATCATCACACATTATATGTATTGAAATATTACTGTGTACCCCATGAATATGTACAATTATTATTTGTCAATTAGTTAAAATAAAACAAATCAAGTCAGTAATTATGTGATGGTCAACATCAATGATAATCCAACTTCATGTGCTCACAACAGAACCTCCCTTTTCTTCAGATATAAACTTTTTTTTAAGTTTGAAGGATTAAAAATAAAAGATACCAAAATAATATAACAAAACATATAACGTGACATCATATATAATAATATGCCCTGAAATAATTTTGCCTTTTATTACACTGTTTCCTTTTTAAGAATAGAATCATCCTATTTCTGCTTTTCCTTTTTAATGAACCTTATTTTTAAAATAAATTTTAGATTTACAGAAGAATTGAGATAATAGTACAGAGAATTTTCATAAACACTACATCAAGTTTTGCTATGATTAACATCTAATATTAGTACGGTACATTTATTGCAATTAATGAACCAATATTGATATAATATTATTAACTAGAGTCCAAAATTTTATTCAAATTTCTTTAGTTTTTATCTAGTGTTCTATTTCTTTTCCAGTATCCCTCCCAGAAAACCACATTTTATTTAGTTGTCATGTGACCTTAGACAGTGACAATTTCTTGTACTTTCCTGTTTTTTCTTCCTTCCTTCCTTCCTTCCTTCCTTCCTTCCTTCCTTCCTTCCTTCCTTCCTTCTTTCCTTTCTCCTTCCTTCCTTCCTTCCTTCTTTCCTTCCTTCCTTCCTTCCTTCCTTCCTTCCTTCCTTCCTTCCTTCCTTCCTTCCTTTCTTCCTTCCTTCCTTCCTTTTCTTTATTAGACAAGAGGTCTTACTCTGTCATCCAGGCTAGAATGCAGTGGATCACAATTCACTGTTGCCTCAACCTCTTGGGTTCAAGTAATTCTCTCATCTTAGCCTCCTAAGTAGCTAGGACTACAGGCACATGCCACCACACACAACTAATTTTATTTTATTATTATTATAACGTTTTAGAGACAGGGTCTCTCCATGTTTCCTAGGCTTGTCTCGAACTCCTGGCCTCAAGTGATCCTTTCACCTCAGTCTCCCAAAGTGCTATGACTACAAGTGGGTCTGTCTTCCCAGCCAGACTTTCCTATTTCTAAAGGTCATCACAATTTTGAGGAGTAGTGGTCAGGTATTTTGTAAAATGTCCCTCTATTGTTTAGAGTGAAATAAATACAATATACAATGGAGGTACAGGTGTTGGATAGACATTCGCATTCAAAATGGGAGAAATTCGCCAAAACAAAGGGGAAGGGGCACAGGCCCCATGCAAGTCTAAAATCCAGCAGGGCAGTCATTAAAATCTTATATCTCCAAAATGATCTCCTTTGACTCCATGTCTCATATTCAGGTCACACTGATGCAAGAGGTGTGCTCCCAAAGCCTTGGGCAGCTTTGTCCCTGTGGCTTTGGAGGGCACAGTTCCTGTGCTACTCGCATGGTCTGGTGTTGGGTGCCTGTGTCTTTTCCAGGTGCACGGTACAAGCTGTCAGTGGATCTACCATTTTGGGGTCTGGAGGATGGTGGCCCTCTTCTCACAGCTCTACTAGGTAGTGCCCCAGTTGGGGCTACAACCCCACATTTCCATTTTGCACTGCCATAGCAGAAGTTCTCCATAAGGGCTCTGCCTCTTGTAGCAGACTTCTGCCTGGACATCCAGGCATTTCTATACATCCTCTGAAATCTAGGCAGAAGTTCCCAAGCCTCAATTTTTGACTTCTGTGCACCAGCAGGCCCAACACCATATGGAAGCCACACATGTTTGGGGCTTGCGCACTCTAAAGCAATGGCCTGAGCTGAACCTTAGCTGCTTTTAGCTGTAACTAGAACTGGATCATCTAGGACACAGGCCACTAAGTCCTGAGGCTGCACACTGCAGCAGGGCCCTGGGCTTGGCCTACAGAACTACTTTTTCCTTTTCGACCTCTGGGCTGTGATAGGAGGGGCTGCCACCAAGATCTCTGACTTCCCCTGGAGACATTTTCCCCATTGTCTTGGTGATTAACATTTGGATCCTGGTTACTTATGCAAATTTCTGCAGCAAGTTATAATTTTTTCCCCCAAAAATGAACTTTTTCTTTTCTGTTGCATTGTCAGGCTGAAAATTTTCATAACTTTGTGCTCTGCTTCCCTTTTAAACATAAGTTCTACCTTCAGATTATCTCTCTCAAGTTCAGAGTTCCACAGATCTCTATGGCAGGGCAAAATGCCACCATTCACTTTGATAAACATAACAAGAGTGATCTTTGCTCCAGCTCCCAAGAAGTTTCTCATCTCCATCTGAGACCACCTCAGCCTGGACTTCATTGTCCACATCATTATCAGCATTTTGGTCAAAACCATTCAAGGAGTCTCAGGGAAGTTCCAACCTTTCCTACACCTTCCTGTCTTCTTCTGAGCCCTCCAATCTGTTCCAACCTCTGCCAGTTACCTAGTTCCAAAGTTGCTTTCATATTTTCAGGTTATCTTTATACAGTACCTCACTACCTCAGTACTAATTCATTTTCACGCTGCTGTAAAGAACTCTCCTGAGACTGGATAATTTATACAGGAAAGTGGATAAATTGATTCAGTTCTGCATGACTTGCAAGGCCTCAGGAAACTTACGGGCATGGCAGAAGAGGAATCAGGCATATTCTTCACAAGGCAGCAGGAGAGAGAATAAAGGAACTTCCAAACACTGATATAAAATAACCATGAGTTCTCGTGAGAACTCACTCAGTATCACAAGAACAGCATGGAGGAAACAGTCGCCATGATCCAACTGCCTCCCTCCCTTGACATATGGAGATTACAGGTCCCCTGCTTGGCACGTGGGAATTACAATTTGAAATGACATTTGGGTGGGGACAGAGAGCCAAGCCATATCAGTATGTATTCGTGGATATTTGTTTTATATTATGGGTAATAGTCATTTATTATTTGGTTGCTCCTATTATCCAAACTTCAGTCAGCTTTTCAGTTGTCTTTTGTGTCCCTTTTATATAAACTCATTACTATAGTTCTTCTTCCCTCCTTTGTTTCTTTCTTCCTTCTCACTTCTTTCCTTTTTGGTGCTACAAGATGTTTCTTTCTTCTTTTGTATAAATCTAGTGCCAGCCCCAGAATCAACCATTTCTCCAAGTAGCTTCAATTCTACTTTCTTCATTCACCAATTTATATTTAAGGCAAAAATACTCAACAATTTACTCGTGTAGGTAAAATTTGTTTTTACTGTTGTGTAGTATTCTATTTTATAAATAGGTGATATTCTATGTGTTCCTTTTTCTTGTAATGTTTAGGATACTGACTAATATTTATGAGAGACACAATTTTGACTATTCTTGAAAATGAGATTTTGAGTACATGTGACTTTTTGAGTACACACACTTTCTCCAACTTACAAATCTAGAAGATAAATTATTGAGTCAGGAAGTGTGACCATTTTTAATCCTACTAGAAAGTATCTCGTTGGATGGTAGAAAGGTTATGCTAATGTACCCTCATATTGGCAGTTCTAAGACTTCACCATTATAAATCCTTGGAATTTATAGACTTTTTGTTTCAACCTGACATGTAAAAAGTATCTCTTGTTATTTCATTTTGCAATTCCCTAATTCCGGTTGTTAAGCATCTAGGCATACATATTTTAACCATTCCCACTTTCCTTCTGTAGAATTGCTCATTCATTTCCTTAGCAACTTCATTTCAACTAGCTGTTCTTGATATATATATATGATATATTTAAATATACATATTTATATTTATATAAACATGCATAAATATGTGAATGTGTGGAATATATACTGATATATATTTTGTATATATATCATTTGTATCATAATATATGATATAAACATACATATTTGTGTATGTATGTGTAGAATATATATACATATTAAAATACATGTTAATATATCTATATTTGTATATATAAACATACACATCTGTTAGTACACATATTGCAAAAATATTTTTTCTGTTGGTTACTTATGTGTTACTTTGTAGCACTTTGGTAAAATTTTAAGTTCAACATAGTTATATTTAATAACTAACTTTCTTCATGGAATATGACTTTTTCCTGGTGGGGGAGCAAAAATGAGCTTAGCAATTATTTCCTATACCATAAAGTCATAAAAATTGTCTAGATATCCAGTAAGAGTTACATGGCTTTGTTTATTAAAATGCAGATATTTAAAATATCTAGAAATTATTATGTGTGAAATGAGGATTGAATCATATTTTATTTAGTTTAATATTAAAATCTATTTTTCTCAATATTTTTTATTTAAAATTTATCCTTTCCTTATTTATTTGCATGTTGATTCTGCACATATAAATTCACATATACATATTTATCTGTTTGGAAACTGTTATGCTACATACATATATTTGTCTATTGTTTTAATATAGCAACTTTATCATACTAATTTTAAATATTATAGCTTTCAATAAATTTTGAAAACTGACAGATTTTGTACCCTCCAATTATCATGCCTTTTCCTAGCACTTCCCTTTTTTTTAAATAATTAACTTACTAAGTACTATTAAATTGTAAGTTTGCATATAGATTAGAACTGCCACTTATGAAGTTGTATTAATTAATTAATTTTCTTAACTTTTAAGTTCAAGGGCACATGTGCAGGTTGGTTACACATGTAAACTTATGTCATGTAGGTTTGTTGTACAGATTATTTCACCATCCAGGTATTAAGCCTGGTACTCATTAGTTATTTTTTCTGATGTCTGTCTCCTCCCACTATCCACTCCCCAATAGGCCCCAGGATGCTTTGTTTCCCTCTATGTGTCAATATGCACTCATCATTTAGCTTCCTCTTATAAGTGAGAACTTGCAGTATACAGTTTTCTGATCTTGTGTTAGTTTGCTAAGGATAATGACCTCAGACTCCATCCACGTCCTGCAAAAAACATGATCTTGTTTTTTTTATGGTTGCATAGTATTACATGGTGTATCTGTACTACATTTTCTTTATCCAGTCTATCATTGACTGGAATTGTATTAGTGCATTTTCATATTGTTGATAAAGACATACCCAAGAATAGGAAGAAAAAGATGTTTAATTGGACATACAATTCCAGATGGCTGGGGAGGCCTCAGAATTATGACAGGAGATGAAAGACACTTCTTATATGGTGGTGGCAAGAGAAAATGTGGAAGATGCAAAAGCAGAAACCCCTGATAAAGCCATCAGATCTCGTAAGACTTAGTCACTACCATGAGAATAATATGGGGGAAATTGTATCCATGGTTCAAATTATCTCCCACCAGGTCCCTCCCAAAACACATGGGAATTATGAGAGTACAATTCAAGATGAGATTTGGGTGGGGATACAGAGCCAATCATATGGTTCTGCCGCTGGCCCCTCCAAATCTCATGTCCTCATATTTCAAAACCAATCATGCCCTCCCAACAGTCCCCCAAAGTCTTAACTCATTTCAGCAGTAACCCAAAAGTCCACAATCCAAAGTCTCATCTGAGACAAGGCAAGTCCCTTCTGCCTATGAGTCTGTAAAATCAAAAGCAAGCTAGTTACTTCTAGATGCAATGAGGGTACAGGTATTGGATAAATACAGCCATTCCAAATGGAAGAAATTGGCCACAACAGGGCCCATGCAAGTCCAAAATCTAGCAATGCAGTCAAATTTTAAAGCTCCAAAATGATCTTCTTTGACTCCATGTCTCACATCCAGGTCATGTTGATGCAAGAGGTAGGTTTTCATAGTCTTGGAAAGCTCTGCCTCTGTGGCTTTGCAGAGTATAGCCCCTCTCCTGACTACTTTCATGGCTGGCATTGAGTGTCTGTGGCTTTTCCAGGCACACAATGCAAGCTGTTGAAAGATCTACCATTCTTGGGAATGGAGGATGGTGGCTCTCTTCTCATAACTTCACTAGGCAGTGCCCTAGTAGGGACTCTGTGTGAGGCTCCAAACCCACATTTCATTTCCGCACTGCCCTGACAGAGGTTCTTCATGAAGTCTCCACCCCTGCAGCAAACTTCTGCCTGGGCATCCAGTAATTTCCACACATCTTCTGAAATCTAGGTGGAGCTTCCCAAACCTCAATTCTTGATTTCTGTGCACTTGCAGGCTCAATACCATATGGAAGCTGTCAAGGTTTGGGGCTTGCATCCTCTGTAACCATGGACTGAGCTGGACTTTGGCATCTTTTAGCAATGGCTGGAGTGGCTGGCACAGAGGGCATCAAGTCCATAGGCTGCACACAGCACAAGGACCCTGGACTCAGCCCACAAAATCATTTTTTCCTCCTAGGCTTCTGGGTCTGTGATGGAACGTGCTGCCTTGAAGACCTATGGCATGGCCTGGAGATATTTTCCTCATTGTCTTCAGAGTTAACATTTAGCTTCTTGTTACTTGCGCAAATTTCTGTAGTCAGCTTGATTTTTCTCCTCAAAACAATGGATTTTTCTTTTCTATTGCATCATAGGCTGCAAATTTTCCAAACGTTTATGCTCTGTTTTCCTTTTAAAATGGAATGCTTTTAATAGCACCCAAGTCACCTCTTGAATACTTTGCCATTTAGAACTTTTTTCCCATTGGATTCCCTAAATCATCTCTCAAATAGAAAGTTTCACAGATCTCTAGGAAAAGGGCAAAATGCCATCAGTCTTTTTGTTAAAACACCAAGAGTCACCTTTGCTTCAGTCCCTAGCAAGTTCTTCATCTCCATCTGAGGCCACCTCAGCTTGGACTTTATTTTTTATATCACTATAAGCATTTTTGTCAAAGTCATTCAGCAAGTCTCTAGGAGGTTCTAAACTTTCCCACATTTTCCTGTCTTATTCTGCATGCTCCACACTGTTCCAACCTCTGCCTGTTACCCAGTTCCAAGGCCCATTTCCGCATTTTCAGGTATCTTTTCAGCAGTGCCCCACTATACTGTTACCAATTTATTGTATTAGTCCATTTTCACACTGCTGATACCCGAGACTGGAAAGAAAAAGAGGTTTAATTACACTTACAATTCCACGTGACTGGGGGTGTTGCCTCAGAATCATGACGGGAGGTAAAAGGCACTTCTTACATGGTGGCAGCAAGAGAAAATGAGGAAGATGCAAATCCACATGACTGTGAGTGTTGCCTCAGAATCATGATGGGAGGTAAAAGGCACTTCTTACATGGTGGCAGCAAAAGAAAATGAAGAAGATGTGAAAGCAGAAAACCCTGATAAAACCATCAGATCTTGTGAGACTTATTCACTGCCACGAGAACAGTATGGGCAAAACCATCCCCATGATTCAAGTTATCTCTCACCAGATTTGTCCCACACCACATGGGAATTATGGATGTAAAATTCAACATGAGATTTGGGCAGGGACACAGCCAAACCATATCAGGAATTTAGGTTGATTCCACATGTTTGCTATTGTGAATAGTGCTTAATGAACATATGCATACATGTCTATAATAGAATGACTTATATTCATTTGTTTGTGTAACCAGTAATGAGATTGCTGGGTCAAATAGTATTTCTGCCTTTAGGACTTTGAGGAATTCCCACACTGTCTTCCACAGTGGTTGAACTAATTTATACTCCCACCAACAGTGTATAAGCATTTCTTTCTCCCCATGCAGCACCTGTTTTTTGACTTTTTAGTAATAGCCATTCTGACTGGTGTGAGATACTATCTCATCATGATTTTGATTTTATTTCTCTAATGATCAGTGATATTGAGCTTGTTTTCATATGTTTATTGGCCGCATGCATGCCTTCTTTTGAAAAGTGTCTGTTCATGTCCCTTGCTAACTTTTTAATTGGAGTGTTTGTTTTCCTTTTGTACATTTAAGTTCCTTACATGCTGTGGATATTAGACCTTTGTCAGATGCATACTTTGCAAAATTTTCCCCCATTCTGTAGGCTGTCTGTTTACCCTGTTGACAGTTTCTTTTGCTGTGCAGAAACTCTTTGGTTTAAATTGAGCCCGTTTGTACATTTTTGGTTTTGTTGCAATTGATTTTGGCATCATCTTCATTAATCTTTGCCCATACCTATGTCCTGAATGATACTGTCTAGGTTGTCCCCCAGAGGTTTTAGCATATGGGTTTTTATTTTAGGTCTTTAATCCATCTTGAGTAAATTTTTGCATATGGTGTAAGGAAAAGTTTCCATTTCAGTCTTCTGCATATGACCACCAGTTATCCCCGTGTCATTTACTGAACAGGAATCCTTTCACCATTGCTTGTTTTTGTAAGGTTTGTCGAAGAATAGACAGTTTTAGGTGTGGGGTCTTATTTCTGGGTTCTCTATTTTATTTAATTGGTCTATGTGCATGTTTTTGAACCAGTACCATGATGTTTGTTTACTGTAGCCCTGTAGTATAGTTTGAAGTTGGGTAGCATGATGCCTCCAGCTGTGTTTTTCTTTGTTGTTGTTTTTGCTTGGGATTATCTTGGCTATCCAGGCTTTTTTTTTGGTTCCTTATTGATTCTAAAATAGTTTTTTTCTGTTCCTTCAATAACTATTTTATTGAAAGTTTTTAACATGAAGCGATGTTGAATTTTCTCAAAGGCCTTTTCTGTGTCCATTGAGATAATTATATGGTTTTGGTCTTTAGTCCTCTTTATGTAATGAATCATACTTATTGATTTGCATATGTTGAACCAACCTTGCATCCCAGTAATAAAGCCTTCCTGATCATGGTGGATAAGTTTTTTGATGTTCTGCTGGATTTGGTTTGTCAGTATTTTGTTGAGGATTTTTGCACTGATGTTAATTAAATATATGACCTGATATTTTCTCTTTTTATTGTATCTCTGCCAGGTATTGGTATTAGGATGGTGCTGACCTCATACAATGTGTTTGACAGGAGTCCCTCCTCATAATTTTTTTGGAATAGTTTCAGTAGGAATGGTGCCACCTCTTCTTTGTACATCTGGCAGAATTCAGCTATGAATGTATCTGGTCCTGAGCTTTATTTGGTTGGTAGGCCATTTATTACTGCCTCAATTTCAGAGCTTGTTATTGGTCTATTCAGGTTTTCAATTTGTTTCTGGCTCAGACTTGGGAGGGTGGATATTCTCAGGAATTTATTCATTTCTTCTAGATTTTCTAGTTTATGTGCATAGAGGTGTTCATTATATTCTCTGATTGTTGATTGCATTTCTCTGGGGTCAGTGCTAATATCCCCCTTGTCATTTCTGATTGTGTTTGACTCTTCTCTTTCTTCTTTATTATTCTAGCTGATGGTCTATCTATTTTATTATTTTTTTCAGAAAACCAGTTCCTGGATTCATTGATCTTTGAATGGATTTCATGTCCTCATCTCCTGGTATGGTTTGGCTGTGTCACCAACCAAATCTCACCTTAAATTGTAATAATCCCCACGTGTCAAGGGTGGGGCCAGGTGGAGATAATTGAATCATGGGGGCAGATTCTTCCATACTGTTCTAGTGGTAGTGAATAAATCTCATGAGATCTGATGGTTTTATAAATGGGAATTCCCCTGCAAAAGCTCTCTTGCCTGCTGTCATGTAAAATGTGACTTTGCTCCTGATTCACCTTCTACCATGATTGTGAGGCCTCCCCAGCCATGTGAAACTGTGAGTCAGTTAAACCTCTTTCCTTAATAAACTACTCAGCCTTATTATGTCTTTATTAGTAGCGTCAGAACAAACTCATACATCTCCTTCAATTCAGCTCTGATTTTGCTTATTTTCTGTCTTTTGCTAGTTTTGGAATTTGTTCACTCTTCTTCTCTAGTTCTTTCAGTTGTAATATTAGATCGTTAACTTGAGATCTTTCTAACATTTGTGGGCAGTTAGTGCTATGAATTCTCCTCTTAACACTGCCTTAGCTGTGTTCCAGAGGTTCTAGTATGTTGTTTCTTTTTTGTCTCATTAGCTTCAGAGAACTTCTTGATGTTTGCCTTAATTTCATTATTTACCTAAAAGTCACTCAGGAGCAAGTTATTCAATTTCCATGTAAGTGTGAGTGAATTTCTTCATCTTGATTTCTAACTTGATTGCACTTTGGTTTTCATTTGCTGAGGAATGTTTTACTTCCAATTATTTGGTTGATTTTAGTTTTGATAAGAAGATTTATATTCTGCTTTTTGCTTTGGGTAGAGTTCCATAGATATCATCAGGTCCATTTGATCCAATGCTGAGTTCAGATCCTGAATATCTTTGTTAACATTCTGTCTTAATGATCTGTCTAATAGTATCAGTGGGGGTATTAAAGTCTTCCACTATTATCATGTGGCAATCTAAGTCTCCTTGAAGGTCTCTAAGAACTTCCTTTATTAATATGAGCTCTCCTGTGCTTGATGCACATATATTTAGAATAGTTACTGGTTCATGTATTTTAATGTGTTTTTGTAGCGGTAGGTAATGGTCTTTTATTTCCATATTTAGTGCTTTCTTCAGGAGCTCTTGTAAGGCAGATTTAGTGATAACAAATTTCCTCAGTATTTGCTTCTCTGAAAAAGATCTTTTTTCTTCTTTGCTTATGAAGCTTTGTTTGGCTAGACATGGTATTCTGGGTTGGAATTTCTTTTCTTTAAGAATAATGAATATTGGCCCCCAATCTCTTCTGGCTTACAGTATTTCAGCTGAGAGGTCCACTGTTAGTTTGATGGACTTTTCTATGTGGGTTACCTGACCTTTCTCTCTAGCTATCTTTAACATTTTTTCTTTTATTTCAAATTTGGAGAATCTAATAATCATGTTTATTAATGATAATCCTTTTCTGAAGTATCTTACTGGAATTCTCTGCATTTTCTGAATTTGAGTGTGGGCCACTCTAGTAAGGTTGGAGAAGTTCTCATGAATAATATACTGAAGTATCTTTTCCAGGTTGGTTCCTTTCTCCCCATCTTTTTCAATTATACCCATCAGTCACAGATTAGGTCCTTTTACATAGTCCCATATTTCTCAGAGGTTTTGTTTACTCCCTTTTATTCTTTTTTCTCTATTCTTGTCTGTCTGTCTTATTTCCGAAAATCAGTCTTCAAGTTCTGAGATTCTTTTCTCCACTTGATCTATTCTGCTGTTAATATTTGGGATTGCATTATGAAATTCTTGTAATGTGTTTTTCAGCTCTATCAGGTGAATTATGTTATTCTCTATACTGTCTGTTTTATCTGTCAGGTTCTCCAATTTTTGTCATGATTTTTAACTTCCTTGCATTGGGTTACAATGTACTCCTGTAGCTCAATGAACTTCATTACTCTTCATATTCTGAATTCTATTTCTTTATTTTCTGTTATCTCAGCCTTATCCCAGTTCCAAACCCTTGCTAGAGAGGTAATGTGGTCATTTGGAGGCAAAAAGGCACTCTGGCTTTTCGAATTTTCAGCGTCCTTGCAATAATTCTTTTTCATCTTTGTGGGCTTTTCTACCTTCAATCTTTGAGTTTACTTACCTTCAGAGGGTTTTCTTTTAATCTTATTTGATGACCTGGAGGGTTTCATTGTGGTATAACATGAATTCAGCAAACTGGCTTCCTTTCTGGGAGATGTTAGTGGGCCAGTGTCAGCTCCCAACTCCTGAAACTGCATACTCTAACGCTGGGGGACTTATATTGGGGCCTCACTTTATTCTCTGGCTCATCAAGGTTTGGAGACCACTGCAATAGTGGGGACTGAGGTGTAGCAGCTACAACAGAGTGCTAGTAGATACAGGGGTGCCTGCCTCCTTGCAGGTGTTTACCACAGTGGCTCAGGTCAGGTAGTTGTGGGGCAAGTCAGGGTGGGTGGCCCTGCTGGAGACTGTGCACTGTTGCACTAGAAGTGGTGTTGGATTGGCGTGGGGTGCTGGCCAGTGCATGTCTCAGTGTGTCCTCTGTGCCCATGAACAGAAGTGATCACTCACGGTGTGGGAGGATCCTCTGTTCTTTGCTCAGTTTTAGTTCAATGTTGGGGCACAGGCATGGGTGAGGTTTGCTGGGTCTGTGCCCACAAAGATTCCATCTAAAATGGTGTCAGCAAGGGTTGGGTGGGGTGTATACTGAACACTCACATGCTGGCAGGGCAAGTAAAGCAAAACCTGCCTGTGTAGACATGTGTCAGCAAAGTGATGTGGGGAATTGGAGTGGGCTGGGGAAGTTGCAGTATGGAGAGGGAAAGTGCAGGTTGGTGTGCAACCATAGGTCACCTAATTGGAGCTCTCCACTGGTCAGGTATGGTTTGCTGGTGCAGAAGCTATGGTGTGAAACTCCTGGCATCAGAGACTGCTCTGTATGTAGGTGTGGCCAGGATGATTCCCTGGGAGAAGCCAGAAGACCAAGGAGTGCTCAGGTCATACCAGCCCCATCTGATCTGCAAGAATGCCCTGCAGAGATCAGGTTTGACTATTCCCCTAGGGCTAAAGTCTCCTTTGGGAGCAAGTCTAGCCTAGAGGGATAGCCTGGATACATTCCACTACAAACGCTCTTTCACCAAACCCTCTGGGCTTCACATCAGGTGGCTTGCTGCCCCACCACTTCTCTAAGCAGCTCTCTACTCACCACAAGTGTCCATGAGTGGTTGAGGGGTCCCCTCCTGCATGATTCCAGAGGGCTGTGGCAGCGGCAATTTGCTCCTTACCAGTTCAGCTGACCCATTGCCCTGGAGTTGCTGCAGTTCAAAAATGAGTCCCAGTGTATGGTAGCCCATATGGAATTCCCAGCTTTCTCCCCACTTCAGCCTAACTTCTGTGTCTTACCTCCATCCACTCTCAATGCCTTCCCTCTGAAGATTTGTTAACAGCATGCCAGTCATCACACTCCCTCCATGGGAGCTGTTCCACTTGTTTGCAACTACTTGGCCATCTTGCCCTCCCCAACTACTTATGAAATTTGAGTGGAAATATCGTTCCTATAATATTGCTTTGCGCTAGTTTGCTTTTGTTTCATAACAAAGTACCACTAACTTGGTAGCTGAAAACAACATCCATATATTAGCACACAACTCATAGGTCAGAAATACAGTGTGGCATAAAGTATGGCATCAGGGCATTTCAAGGCTGAAATCAAGGTGTTGTCTGGACTGATTTCTGATCTAAATTCTCTGGTGAAAAATCCACTTTCAAGTTTATGCTTCTTGTTGGAAGGATTAAGTTCCTAGATGTTGTTATATTGAGGTACTATTTTCTTGCTTGCTGTCAGCTAGAAACCACCCTGAGCTCCTAGTGGCTTACTGCCATTCCTTGACATATATTTCCCATTATCTTCAAGCCAGTAATGACACATCAAGTCCTTTTCATGCTTCAGATTTCTGAGTTCTTGTTTTTGACCTCATGTGGCCTCATGTGATTAATCCATTTAGATAATAACCCCATTTAAAGTTATTAAGGTTAGAAACCTCATGTGATTAGCCCATTTCATGAAACTAATGAAATGGGACCTTAATTGCATTTGCAAAATTTCTTTACATCATGAAATCTAATCTCATTGGAATTAGTGTAATTCAAGTACATGTTTCCATACCATGGTCCCCAAGACATTTCAAATCAACTGCTCCAGTACTTCAGGAGTCCAGAGAATCTAATGATTTGTGTTGAGCTGGAGACTCAACTATAGAAGCAAGAGGAGTGAATGCACGCGCGCACGCGCACGCACACACACACACACACACACACACATACATAGACACACACCACTGAAACCTTAGAGCAGGGGTCCTCAACCCCCACTGGTCCACAGCCTGTTAGGAACTGGGCTGCACACCAGGAGGTGAGTGGTGGGCAAGAAAGCATTACCACCTAAGCTCTGCCTCCTGTGAGATTAGCAGTAGCCTTAGATTATTTTAGGAGTGTGAACCCTATTGTGAATGGTACATGCGATGGATCTAGGCTGTTTGCTCCTTATGAGATGGAACAGCTTCATCCTGAAACCATCTCCCCCACACATACACCATCTGTGGAAAAACTGTCATCCCTGAAGCAGGTCCCGGGTGCCTAGAAGTTTGGGGACCTCTTCCTTAGAGGGATGACTCTGTTATCTATTGGGATTAGTAGATATCATCCAAACAGTTTAGGACTAGTGTGTTTACACCACTTACAAAACACAAGGGCAATAAAACTCTGGAGAATTTACCTCAAAAAGCATTTGTCCTGACCCTGAATTTGCCACTCACTGATAGGACTGGAGGTTCCACTGGAACACCTAAACCACACACGCCCTGAATAAGGTCATCCTTTGCAAGAATTCCTCTCTTTCTTTCTCTCTCTCTCTCTCTCTCTCTCTCTGTCCAATCTCTTGGGGACCCAGAAGTAGAGAAGTAGCAGAAGTTTGAGTAGTAGAAATATGTGAATGATCTCACTTTTCCTATTTTCTTCCAATTTCAATGTCTCAGGCATTTGGAAGTACTGGATTCTATTGTTTGTCAAAAGGTAGATGACATCAACTTGAAGGTGTTGCTTTTGCCTGAGTTTTTACGGTGGCTCCAGTGTGAAGCAATACCTGATGCTCCTACCCTGTCTTAACTCAGACATTCTGACTCACAGGTATTATGCTGGCTGTCATTACTTTTGTGTGGGTACAAAATAAATAAACTTGAACTACCACAGGACCATGTGGGTGAAGAATGTGACTACTAGTTCTGAGTAATTGCTAAGGTGATCATCCAAGTATGGAACAGAAGCTATGATGCTTCTAGAAATAAACGTCTCCCAGACAACATAGAGGCAGAGAATGAGAGTTGTACATATTAACAGTCTTTCATTTGGATCCTTCCAGGAAGGCTGTCACCCAGGTTGCTCTGGATTTGTTGTGCATGCTCACAGAGACTGATGTTTTCCATTAATACTTCATGATGCTATATTTTCATTAGGTACCAAATAAAGCAAGGGAGAACTGTACCCATTTCAATACCTTTTAAAATGCAACCTTACTTTAAGATCCTACCAACCTCCAGGCATGTTCCATCAGGCCATACCACTCTTTCCTGTGAAACAAACCAGTGCCAAAAATAGACTTCAGATCTCCAAAGTTAGCATGCCATGTTGAACACATCTCCCATCACAGAGAATGACAAGAATTTTCTAGATTTTGGAGAAGGTTTGAGAGATTTTCTTGGACCTTCGTCAGACAGCCATTCCAAGTTATCTGGGCCCCCTTTCCAAGTTCTCATGACTATCCTCTGGCCATGATGCAAAAGCAAACAAACAAGAAAACTTCCTGTGGAATAGCAGTGATAATACTACATGGTATCAGACATGATACTATTCCATACTATTGAGAGGACTTCAGGTATTAATCATAACCATTTTTTCGTAAGCACCAATCAATTCATCCTGTTGTGTCTTCTTGAGGAAGTCAGAAACTAGCCTTGCATATCCAATGGGCCGAGATGATAGTTAATGCTGACAAAGTGGGCTGTGATGCACAGAGTTCACCAGTTCAAAGGGTGACAGACTATAAGGTAACCATTAATTCATCCAAAACAACTCCTTTGCAAACTAGCCTCGGTGAAAGTGGTTTGATCTCTTGCAGAAGAGAATAATTTGCAAACTCAAACTTTTTTCTGTAAAAATATGCAAAAACCAAGTATGGTAGGCAATCAGACCTGGTGGAATGCTGATGTGGCTCATCAGGACTGGAAGCTGTTTGTCTGTGTTGTTATCATACAGCTGCAACTGTAATACTTGGGCTCTAATCCCAGGAAACTCCAGGAAAGGAGCTAATGTTATCCCAACAATGACTGCTGACATTGGGGAACAGGGATGGAAGTCAAGTTTTCTCCATATTCTACAGCTGTGAGCAAAAAACTTCTAGCCTGTACAAAGCTTGGTCAGGCTAGGATTTACCCTGACTTATTCATAATCATGCAGTTTATAAAACCTCACAGCCTAAGAAAGAGCCAATGTCTCTCTTAAATTCTGACACACAGCCCTGATAAATCCTGACAGATTCTAATTTTATTGTATTGCCCTCATAAAACGGATCTTATAATATATATCCTTGGGATTTTTTTGAGTGAAATAGGGAAAATCATACCCCAGCTACTGCTTCTGTTTTGAAAGTTTCATCATGCTATTAGGTCATTCACTCTTATTTGCTTAAGAAATATGCTGATTTCATTTATGATTGTTCATCTATTTTCACATGACAATGTTTCTTGTTTTTTTACACTACCTTTGTCAAATGTCATTTTTAACGTCCTAATAGGTTATTAAAATGATTTGAATAGATGTCCCAATTTTTCCAACGTCTAGAAAAATCTACAGAAGAAAGAAACTATTTATCTTGGTATTTTTGCTGAAACCATCTAAAAACATTATCTAGGACTCATGACATTATCTTAAATTATAATTTTAATTTATAAATTATTAATCTATTAAAATTTTTGTAAGTAATTTCTTTCTAATAAAAGCATCCATTCATCTTTTTTCAAAATTAGCTCATATTTCTTCAAAATGCTTTGATGTAATCTTTAAAAATATCTTCTAAATGCAAATTTTATCAGTTTTCCAATTTTAATCATTGTTTAACTATGATTTTTTGATAAGTCTATCAAGATATGGGTCTATTTAATTTGTATTTTTAAATAATTAGCATTTAATTGTATTGATCACTTTTTTCTTTCTTTGTTTACTATTGTATTATTTACTTTTACGCTTAGTTCTACTTTCTGCTATATTTTTTTAGTTTACTGAGTAATTTGAAAAATTTTCTAGCTTCTTGTTTTGTATAGTTCATTTATTTTCAATATAACTGGATTAATGACTAATGCTTTCAAAGTTATAAATTTTCCCCTAAATATTATTTGAATTGCATCCTACATGTTTTTAGCAGGTAACATTTGTGTTAATTTTCAATTCTACACACTTGGTAATTTCAATTATGTTTTCTTTTTTAATTCAAGAGTTGGCCAGAAGTGATTCATTTTTACTTTTGCTGTTTTCTGGCTTTAATTTCTAAATTTATTGCATGTGATCATAAAACAGAATCTTATCACCTGTATCCATGGCAATTTTTTGTCTTCATTTGTAGTCTTATATTGAGTAAATTCAAATTTAATAATTAATAGGGACTAAAAAGGAATGTTGATTCAATTCGGGGGAGGTGTTCAGATTTTATACACATATTCAAAGTTTGTGAATTACCTCATTTATATATTTGCCAATACAGTTAATTTTTTTCTTTTGTGTATCAATTTTAGAGTAAGAAGTGTTAAAAATATTTCACTGTGATAAGTCATTGGTTAATTTAGCATCAAAATCTTTTGATGTTTGTTACATATTTAGGATCATGTTGCTAAGATTTATTCAATGAGCCTGGGGAACATTTCTAAAAAATACATATTCCTGGACCCTGAAACAGATTGACTGAAGAAGAGGTTCAGAGGGTTGAGGTTACATGTCTGTATTTTCATAAGTTTCTAAGTTAAGGAATTTAGGACCTAGTTATTGCAGTTTTTTAAAAACTTTCTTTCTAGATGGCCTCATTTATACTTATGATGTTAAAATGATAATATTCACAGATACATATTTCTAATTTAAATGTTTGCTTTGCATTCCAGATATGCTACAATCTTGACATGTCACATTGGATGTTTCACAAGAATTTCAGATTTAAAATGATGAAAATTGAACTCCTGATATTTATTATCCCTGATATTTACAATCTTCCACATTTCAGCAAAGAGAAATTATTGATACCCATTTGCTCAAAAGAGAATCCTTAGATTCCTTCTTCATTTTCCAGTTTCCTTTTCCTACTTTTACCCACCTCAAGAATAAGTACCACTATTTATTTCTCCAAAATTTGGGTCATATTCATCCACTTGTCTTTATTCCATCATACTAGCCCAAATCACAACATTATCATTCTTTATTTTTGGACTGTTGTCCAAAGAGAATTATCATTGTTTTTTGAACAGTTCAAAAACATTTCAGATTGGTCTCCAAAATTCTGAAAAATATTTTATAAGGCAAATTTTTACATTTTTAGTTTTTTATATACAAATCATCAATAAATTTCCATTACAATTTAAATAAAACCTAAACCTTCATGGCCTAATTCCTACATGATCTGGCCCCTAATTGTCTCTGTGTTGTCACGACACTCTACTGTTGCCCTGCTTTCTCCTCCATGCCAAGATTCAACCATACAGGTTTCTTTACCCTTCTGTTTCTACTCTTTAAGTCAAGGGCTAGTCCCTCTGCTGGAATTTTTTTGTGTTTATAATAACCTTCATCTTTTGCAACTTCTAGTGCCCAAGCCTCATATATCTACTTCATATTCAGTTTAATACTGTTTCTTCATGCAAACCTTCCCTCTCCATCACTACCTCAGCTGTATTTAATGATACTATAGTACCTTGAAAACCTCCTTCATGAAAATTCTTGCACTTATAATTTTAACACCTACAATGCAGAAGGCCGAGGAAGCTCTTTGTCTAATTCAATACTCTATTACCAATGTACAGCAGAGTAAGAATATAACTATATAAATAAATAATAAATAAATAAATAAATAAAGCAATAATTAGAGCTTTGTTTGATGGATTCCTTTGAAACTTATAAGGAAAGAATACAGAGGTTTGAGGATAGTAGAAAAGTCCAATGTCACAGTAGGCAAAACTGTTGAACTTCTTAACAGTAACATAAAATTTACTTACCTACACTGTGTGTATTTATGTGTGTATATGGTACAGTAGTATATGCACGTATGTATATAGATATACATATATACATACATATTTCAAATATGTCAAAATATTCATCTTGTATAATATATAAATGTACATACATACATCTATTGTGACCTATTGCATGTGTGTCTGTGGACAGAGACAGAACAGAAAGACAGAAGCAGATTATATACCTACATATGTGTATTACATACCTATATCCATGGATGCAGGTATGTACATGAGAGAGAGGGAAGAGAAATTGGCAAAAGACAGAATTATTTCTCTATATGGATTTTAAAAATTTAAAACTACCTAGAGATAAAATCACTATGTATATCTTTAATTTTCCCCTGAAACAAAAATTTGCAAGTATAGTTATTAGAACAAAAGATGGCAACATGCTGATATATATTGACAAAGTGTCTTTCTGAAAGTTTTAACACTATGCATCATGCATTAACAATATATGATTGGACCACTAATGAATACTGTGGATTTTAATTTTCACTTTGAAAGATCATTACTAAATGAGTATGTTAAAACATGCTTCTCTACTCTTGCTTTAACTTTTATTTATTTGATGAATTGAAGGTTGCATACAGTTTAACATTCATTAGAGATCCTTACTTCTGGGATTTTCTTTCACCCTCTCTACTTTTTTCTACTTTTGTGTGTTTATTGTTTCTTAATATTTAAAAATTATTTGTCTACTAAGGTTATTGATAAACTTTGTTTCTCATGTGTAGATATTTTCTTTTATATATAAAATATATTATTTCTTTACAATTTACTTCTTTATGTTAAAGATTAGAATGAGCACCCCTAGTTCAAGAATAAATATTTATATTTGTTCTAATTCTTTTAGCATTAATTTATTTTGCAATAATTTTCCTTTTACATCTAACTTTTTAGTACTGAAAGCTATGACAAATTCTATTAAAACTAAGAATTTGAATTTTAGTATGAGTCAGCCTAAAGTGTCATTCTTTTCATTCAAAATATTTTAAGAAAATAATGATGTCTCAGGGATAGCTGAGCTCTTGAACTATATCAAGGAAAAATAAGGTGGCATTGAGGATATAGTCAGCTTAAAGATTCAACTTAAAGTTGATCATACTAAGCAGAGAATCTCTAGATGTGAAGATGGATTTAGTGCACCCATATCTCTGAACAACTGCCTACATTCTTCTTGAGCTTCTCTCTTTCATTATTAAAATACATTTCTCAGCTTATCTCTTGCTTTTAGATAGTAGGCAGTTGAACAAAACTAAAGAAACATTGAGTTATTTGTTTGTAACTGGAAAGGAGATGCACAGCTATTTTGAAATGTGATAAAAGTCACTTTAATATTCAAAGGCTAAAATGGATAATTCAGAAATCCTCCAGACATCTTTGGATTAAGCTTTATTTTAACTTTATTCCTAGAGAATCTGGAGTTTAAAGATGCAATTTATAATTTCTAAAAATTTATATAATGCAGGTAATTGTTATTTTATATGAAACTTATAATAAAATTTTATAGTCAACTTTCCTCTCTCTCTCTCATGACCCTTTATTTGCCAAATCTTCACAAGACTGTTGAATTATTGTGACTGCTTTATCCAAAATAATAAATTCAGTTTATCTGGTAAAAGCAGATGCTAAAGCTAGATTCAGTAATTATCACATAAAATGGAGCTATACATATGTATGACTTTATCAGGTAATACCAGGTACTTAATATTTATCCCTCAAGCCACAATGGCTTCATATTATAAATTTATGATTTCTTGGTATCCACTATACAGAATGCTTCTAGCATTCAAATAGGCAAATCCCACCTCTCTCTTTCTTTGAGAGTTGTAGTGAATATTTAAATATATACGTGTTTGTACATATATGTTTATATCTACGCTTATATCACTTTTGGTCTGTAAACTACAATTACTCAGAGGTTGATGATCATGTATGAGAAAAGGAAAGGAAGCAAAAGGCTCTCTAAAACTGCATAAAATTTAAGATGTTCCTTCCAAAGAATCATTTGTGTCTGGAGGTTAACAAACAGGCAAAATAAAAATGCTGAATAGAGGCACAGAGCACCTCTACATAAAATAAGAATGCTTGGCAGTGACCTTGAGGCATAGCATTTTAAATATTTCATGCATTTTTCTTTAAGGGGATCAATGTAGGTAAAATTTGTAGAATCCTATATAAAATTTACTAAGATTTCTTTGTATTTACAAAGGGCAA
The DNA here is from genome assembly GCF_037993035.2 of Macaca fascicularis. Classification (NCBI taxonomy): domain Eukaryota; kingdom Metazoa; phylum Chordata; class Mammalia; order Primates; family Cercopithecidae; genus Macaca; species Macaca fascicularis. The sequence goes on from NC_088379.1 coordinate 172,364,979, forward strand.
AACAGATTTTCTCCTTTAGAAAGAAGGTTTTTTGTTTGTTTGTTTGTTTGTTTGTATGACACAAGTACAGGCACTTCTGCCTCATTTTGGAAAGTACTTTATAAAGAATGGCTATTCCTATGATACAGAAGGGAACTTAGAAACACTCAAGGCAAGAAATTTTCACAGGGTCAAAGCATTCTTTGCAATGCCTGGGTGAATTTCCAGGTACCATTAGCTAAAGCAAAGATGGTTATTTTCAGGCCTCTGAGCCCAAGCTAAGACATTGCATCCCTTGTGACCTACATATATAGGCCCAGATGGCCTGAAGTAACTGAAGAATCACAAAAGAAGTGAAAATGGTCTGATCCTGCCTTACCTGATGACATTCCACCACAAAAAAAGTGAAAATGGCCAGTTCTTGGTTAAGTGATGACATTCCCTTGTGAAACTCCTTTTCCTGGCTCATCCTGGCTCGAAAAAGCTCCCCCACTGAGCACCTTGTGACTCCCACTCCTGCCCACCAGAGAACAACCCCCTTTGACTGCAATTTTCCTTTACCTACCCAAATCCTATAAAACAGCCCCACCCCTATCTCCCTTTGCTGACTCTCTTTTCGGACTCAGCCTGCCTGCACCCAGATGATTAAAAAGCTTTATTGCTCACACAAAGCCTGTTTGGTGGTCTCGTCACATGGACACACGTGATATTTTGGTGCCATGACTCAGATCAGGGAACCTCCCTTGGGAGATCAATCCCCTGTCCTCCTGCTCTTTGCTCTGTGAGAAAGATCCACCTACAACCTCGGGTCCTCAGACCGACCAGCCCAAGGAACATCTCACCAATTTTAAATCCAGTAAGCGGCCTCTTTTTACTGTCTTCTCCAACCTCTCTCACTATCCCTCAACCTCTTTCTCCTTTCAATCTTGGCACCACACTTCAATCTCTCCCTTCTCTTAATTTCAGTTCCTTTCTTTTTCTGGTAGAGACAAAGGAGATGCATTTTATCCGTGGTCCCAAAACTCTGACACCAGTCACGGACTCAGGAAGACAGTCTTCTCTTGTTTAATCACGCAAGGATGCCTGCCTGATTATTCACCCACATTTCAGAGGTGTCTGATCACGTGGGAATGCCTGCCTTGGTCCTTCACCCTTCGAGACAAGTACCACTTTTCTGGGGTGCAAGAACCCTCCAACCCCTTCTCTCTGTGTCTCGACTCCTTCTCCACTTTTCTGGGGGGCAAGAACCTCCTGACCCCTTTCCCGCTTTTCTGGAGGGCAAGAACCCAACCCCTTATCTCCAGGTTCTGACCCTTTTTCCTGCTTTTCTGGAGGGCAAAAACCCCCCGATGCCATATCTCTGCATCCTGACCCCTTTCTCTTTTTTCTGAAGGACAAGAACCCCCTGACCCCTTATTTCTGCATCCTGACTCCTTTCCCACTTTTCTGGAGGACAAGAACCCCCCAACTCCTTCTCTCCATGTCATTTTTACTCTCTCTTTTTTCTGGGCTTGCCTGCTTCACTATGGGAAACCTTCAACCCTCCATTCCTCCCTCTTCTCCCTTAGTCTGTGTTCTCAAAAACTTCAAACCTCTTCAACTCATACCTGACCTAAAACCTAAATGCCTTATTTTCTTCTACAATGCCGCTTGACCACAATACAAACTCAACAGTGGTTCCAAATAGCCAGAAAACAGCACTTTAGTTTTTTTCCATCCTACAAGATCTAAATAATTCTTGTTGTAAAATGGGCAAACAGTGGGAGGTGCCTGATGTCCAGGCATTCTTTTACACATCGGTCCCTCCCTAGCCTTTGTTCCCAATGCAACTCATCCCAAATCTTCCTTCTTTCCCTCTCGCCTGTCCCCTCAGTCCCAACCCCAAGTGTCGCTGAGTCTTTCTTTCTTTTTTTTTTTTTTTTTGAGACGGAGTCTTGCTCTGTGTCACCCAGGCTGGAGTGCAGTGGCGCAATTTCGGCTCACTGCAAGCTCCGCCTCCCAGGTTCACGCCATTCTCCTGCCTCAGCCTCCGAGTAGCTGGGACTACAGGCGCCCGCCACCACGCCCGGCTAGTTTTTTTTTGTATTTTTAGTAGAGACGGGGTTTCACCATGTTAGCCAGGATGGTCTCGATCTCCTGACCTCGTGATCCACCCGCCTCGGCCTCCCAAAGTGCTGGGATTACAGGCTTGAGCCACCGCGCCCGGCCCGCTGAGTCTTTCTAATCTTCCTTTTCTACAGACCCATCTGACCTCTCCCCTCCTCACTACGCCAAGCTAGGTCCCAATTCTTCCTCAGCCTCCACTCCTCCACCCTATAATCCTTTTACCATCTCCCCTCCTCACATCCAGTCTGGCTTATGGTTTCATTCTGCCACCTGCCCAGCAATTTCCTTTTAAAAAGGTGGCTGGAGCTAAAGGCATAGTCAAGGTTAATGCTCCTTTTTCTTTGTCTGACCTCTCCCAAATCAGTTAGTGTTTAGGCTCTTTTTCATCAAATATGAAAAATCCAGCCCAGTTCATGGCCCCTTTAACAGCAACCCTGAGACACGTTACAGCCCTGGACCCTGAAAGGTCAGAAGACCGTCTTATTCTCAATATGCATTTTATTTTATTACCCAATCTGCTCCCGACATTAAATAAAGCTCCAGAAATTAAATTCCGGCCCTCAAACCCCACAAAAGGACGTAATTAACCTCTCCTTCAAAGTGTACAATATTAGAGTAGAGACAGCCAAGTAGCAACATATTTCTGAGTTGCAATCCCTTGCCTCCACCGTGAGAGAAACCCCAGGCACATCTCTAGCACACAAGAACTCCAAACACCTGAACCGCAGTTACCAGGGGTTCCTCCAGAACCTCCTCCCCCAGGAGATTGCCACAAGTGCCAGAAATCTGGCTGCAGGGCCAAGGAATGTCCACAGCCCGGGATTACTCCTAAGCTGTGTCCCATCTGTGTGGGATGCCACAGAAAATCAGACTGTTCAACTCACCCAGCAGCCACTCCCAGAGCCCCTGGAACTCTAGCCCAAGGCTCTCTGACTCCTTCCCAGATCTTCTCGGCTTAGCAACTGAAGACTGACATTGTACAGTTTCCTCAGAAGCTTCCTGGACCATCACAGACACTTTAGGTAACTCTTAGAGTGGAGGGTAAGTCTGACCCTTTCTTAATCAATACGGAGGCTACCCACTCCACATTACCTTCTTTTCAACGTCCTGTTTCCTTTGCCTCCATAACTGTTGTGGGTATTGTCGGCCAGACTTCTAAACCTCTTAAAACTCCCCAACTCTGGTGCCAACTTGGACAACATTCTTTAATACACTCCTTTTTAGTTATCCCCACCTACCCAGTTCCCTTATTAGGTCAAGACATTTTAACCAAATTATCTGCTTCCCTGACTATTCCTGGACTACAGCCACATCTCATTGCCACCCTTCTTCCCAACCCAAAGCCTCCTTTGCTGCTTCTTCTGGTATCCCCTCACCTTAACCCACAAGTATAGGATGCTTCTACTCCCTCCTTGGTGACTGATCATGCACCCCTTACCATCTCAATAAAACTCAATCACCCTTACCCCGCTCAATGCCAATATCCCATCCCACAGCAAGCTTTAAAAGGATTAAAGCCTGTTATCACTCACGTGTTACAGAATGGCCTTTTAAAGCCTGTAAACTCCCCTTAAAAATCCCCCATTTTACTTGTCCTAAAATCAGACAAGGCTTACAGGTTAGTGCAGGATCTGCACCTTATCAACTAAATTGTTTTGCCTATCCACCCCATGGTGCCAAACCCATATACTCTCCTATCTTCAATACCTCCCTTCACAACCCATTACTCTGTTCCGGATCTCAAACATACTTTCATTACTATTCTTTTGCACCGCTCATCCCAGCCTCTCTTTACTTTCACCTGGACCGACTCTGACACCCATCAGTCCTTGCAGCTTACCTGGGCTATGCTGCTGCAAGCTTTCAGGGACAGCCCTCATTACTTCAGCCAAGCTCTTTCTCATGATGTACTTTCCTTCCACCCCTCTGCTTCTCACCTTTTTCAATATATTGATGACCTTCTTCTCTGTAGCCCCTCCTTTGAATCTTCTCAACAAGACACCCTTCTGCTCTTTCAGCATTTAGTCTCCAAAGGTTATCACGTATCCCCCTCCAAAGCTCAAATTTCTTCATCCATCACCTACCTCTGCATAATTCTCATAAAAACACACGTGGTCTCCCTGCTGATCATGTCCAGCTAATCTCCAAACCCCAATCCCTTCTACAAAACAACAACTCTTTTCCTTCCTAGGCGTGGTTGGATACTTTTGACTTTGGATACCTGGTTTTGCCATCCTAACAAAACCATTATATAAACTCACAGAAGGAAACCTAGCTGACCCCATAGATCCTAAATCCTTTCCCCCTTGAAGACAGCTTTAGAGACTGCCCCCACCCTAGCTCTCTCTGACTCATCCCAACCCTTTTCACTACAAACAGCAAATGTGCAGGGCTGTGCAGTCGGAATTCTTACACAAGGACCAGGATCACATGCTGTAACCTTTTTATCTAAACGACTTGACCTTACTGTTTTAGCCTACTAGCCCTCATGTCTGTGTGCAGTGGCCGCTGCCGTCATAATACTTTTAGAGGAGCTCAAAATCACAAACTATGCTCATCTCACTCTCTACAGTTCTCATAACTTCCAAAATCTATTTTCTTCCTCCCACCTGATTCATATGCTTTCTGCTCCCCAGCTCCTTCAGCTATACTCACTCTTTGTTGAGTTTCCCACAATTACCATTGTTCCTGGCCCAGACTTCAATCCGGCCTCCCACGTTATTCCTGATACCATACCTGACCCCCATGACTGTATCTGATCCACCTGACATTCACTCCATTTCCCCCATATTCTTTTGTGTTCCTCACTCTGAACACACTTGGTTCATTGATGGCAGTCCTACCAGTCCTAATCGCCACTCACCAGCAAAGGCAAGCTATGCAATCATATCTTCCACATCTATCATTGAGGCTACTGCTCTGCCACCCTCCACCACCTCTCAGCAAGCCGAACTAGTTGCCTTAACTCAGCAGGCCCTCACTCTTGCAAAAGGACTATGTGTCAATATTTATACCGAGTCTAAATATGCCTTCCATATTGTGCACCACCGTGCTGTTATACAGGCTGAAAGAGACTTCCTCACTAAGCAAAGGTCCTCCATCGTTAATGCCTCTTTAATAAAAAATGCTTCTCAAAGCCACTTTACTTCCAAAGGAAGCTAGAGTCATTCACTGCAAGGGCCATCAAAAGGCATCCGATCCCATCACTCAGGACAATGCTTATGCTGATAAGCTAGCTAAAAAAGCAGCTAGAGTTCCAACTTCTGTCCCTCATGGTCAGGTTTTCTCCTTCACATTGGTCACTCCCACCTACTCCCCCGCTGAAACTTCCACCTATCAATCTCTTCCCACACAAAGCAAATGGTTCTTAGACCAAGGAAAATATCTCCTTCCAGCCTCACAGGCCCATTCTATTCTGTCGTCATTTCATAAACTCTTCCATGTAGGTTACAAGTCGCTAGCCCGTCTCTGAGAATCTTTCATTTCCTTTCCATCATGGAAATCTATCCTCAAGGAAATCACTTCTCAGTGTTCCATCTGCTATTCTGTGACCCCTCAGGGATTGTTCAGGACCCCTCCCTTTCCTACACATCAAGCTCGGGGATTTGCCCCTGTCCAGGACTGGCAAATTGACTTTACTCACATGTCCTGAGTCAGAAAACTAAAATACCTCCTGGCCTGAGTAGACAGTTTCACTAGATAGGTAGAGGCCTTTCCCACAGTGTCTGAGAAGGCCACCGCAGTCATTTCTTCCCTTCTGTCAGATATAATTCCTCGGTTTGGCCTTCCCACCTCTATACAGTCTGATAATGAGCCAGCCTTTACTAATCAAATCATGCAAACAGTTTCTCAGGCTCTTGGTATTTAGTGAAACCTTCATACCCCTTACAGTCCTCAATCTTCAAGAAAGGTAGGATAGACTAATGGTCTTTTTAAAACACACCTCACCAAGATCAGCCACCAACTTAAAAAGGACTGGACAATACTTTTACCACTTGCCTTCTCAGAATTCAGGCCTGTCTTTCGAATGCTACAGGTTACAGCCCATTTAAGCTCCAGTATAGACGCTCCTTTTTATTAAGCCCCAGTCTCATTCCAGACACCAGACCAACTTGGACTGTGCCCCCAAAAACTTGTCATCCCTACTATCTTCTGTCTAGTCATACTCCTATTCACCATTCTCAACTACTCATAAATGCCCTGCTCTTGTTTACACTGTCGGTTTACACTGTTTCTCCAAGCCAGCACAGCTGATATCTCCTGGTGCTATCCCCAAACCACCACTCTTAACTCCCTCTTAAAGTAAATAAGTAATCTTTGCTGACAGGGCTATGCTGAACCTCCTTGGGCACTCTCTAATTAGATGTCCTGGGTCCTCCCAATTCTTAGTCCTTTAATACCTGTTTTTCTCCTTCATTTATTCCATTTAGTTTTTCAATTCATACAAAACAGTATCCAGGCCATCACCAATAATTCTACACGACAAATGTTTCTTCTAACAACCCCACAATATCACCTCTTACCACAAAATCTTCCTTCAGCTTAATCTCTCCCACTCTAGGTTCCCACACCACCTCTAATCCCTCTTGAATCAGCCCTGAGAAACATTGCTCATTATCTCTCCATGCCACCCCCCAAAAACTTTTTTGCTGCCCCAACACTTCAATACTATTTTATGTTATTTTTCTTAATATAAGAAGGCAGGAATCTCAGGCCTCTGAGCCCAACCTAAGCCATTGCATCCCCTGTAACCTACATGTATATGCCCAGATGGCCTGAAGTAACTGAAGAATCACAAAAGAAGTGAAAATGGCCTGTTCCTGCCTTAACTGATGACATTCCACTACAAAAGAGGTGAAAATGGCTGGTTCTTGCCTTAATTGATGACATTCCACCATAAAAGAAGTGAAAATGGCCGGTCCTTGCCCTAACTGATGACATTTCCTTGTGAAACTCCTTTTCCTGGCTCATACTGGCTCCAAAAAGCTCCCCCAATGAGCACCTTGTGACCCCCACTCCTGCCCACCAGAGAACAACCCCCTTTGACTGTAATTTTCCTTTACCTACCCAAATCCTATAAAACGACCCCACCCTTATCTCCCTTCCTCCCTTCGCTGACTCTCTTTTCAGACTCAGCCCGCCTGCACCCAGGTGATTAAAAAGCTTTATTGCTCACACAAAGCTTGTTTGGTGGTCTCTTCACATGGACGCGCATAACAGTTATTACTTTTTTTTTTCTTTTTTCTGTCCTAAGGTGACACTTACCCTTATTCCTGCCTTTCGGATGATGACCTAATTTCCTAGCTCATGGAGAAAGCTGGAGAAAACAAAAATCATCTCCAACAAGCTGTCACCCAGTTCATCCAAACCCCACCTGCTCTGTGCCACTATGCTCCACCCTGTCACTTGGGAACTTCAGCCTCACTCCCTTCTGCCCACTCAAGCAACTCTGTCCTCCATCTCCTGCATCAAGGTTTTTCTTTCTCATAATTCCTATCAAATTATTGTTATTTCTTCCATCTTAAAATATCCATTTGACCCTATTTCTACCACCTCTTTCTTTTCCTCCTTCCCTTTACAGAAAATTCTGAGTTATTCATTTCTGTTATTTCCCAACTCCCTTATGGCATTCTCTCCTGAAGCCACGGTGGTGCCTTTCAAGCCTCACTTTTTTTTTTTTTTCCTGCATCTGAGCAAGCTGATAAGACGCCTGCATGCTATGTTCTTTGGAACCAATGGGAGTTTCACACCTTTGGAAGTCCAGGAAGTGTCAACCTAGCCCCACCTCCTTGCCACAATGTTACCCCCCTCATTGGGTCTCTTTTCTCTGCTCTTAAGCCTTTTTGGATCAGTTTGAAAGCCACATTATAGGAATAATAAACCTTTTCAGACTCTCTTGGCATGTGTGTGGTGTATTAGGACATCACACTCCCTGTGTTATTCTGACCCCTCTAACTGTTCCTTTCCACTCTACTCTGTTGATTCCTCCTCATTGCCTTCATCCTTAAAAAGTGAATGACCCAGGCAGGGCTCAGTTCTGGAATCATTTCTCTTTTCTGTGTATCTTCACTTCATCATGGTCTTATTCAGACATATGAAACGTTTTTGTGCTGATGACTCTTAAATTTTTTTCATTATCTCAAATCTCTTCCCGCATAGTTAGATTTATAGATTCAACTATGTGTTCCATATCTGCTGTGTACAGTCATGTGTCATGTAACAATGGGGATAGATTCTGAGAAACACCTTCTCAGGCAATTTTATCATTGTGTGAACATCACAGAGCATAGTTACACAAACCTAGATTGTTTGGCCTACTACGTACCTGGGCTACAAACCTGTCATGCATGGTACTGTTCTGAACATTGTTGGCAATTGTAACACAATGGCAATTATTTGTGTAGCTAAACACAGAAAGGTTACAATAAAATGTGGTATAAAAGAAAAAAATATGGTACATCTGGATAGGACACATACAATCAATGAAGCTTGTCGGACTGGAAATTGCTCTGGGTGAGTCTGGGAGTGAGTATGGTGAGTGAATGCGAAGGCCTAGGACATTACTGTACACTAGTGTAGACTTTATAAGCACTGTACACTTACGCTACACTGAATTTATTTAATAGTTTTTATTTCATTCTTAGTAAAACTTTGCTTACTGTAAGTTTTTTACTGTATAAACTTTTTATAAAAAATTATTGACTTCTATAACCTTTAGCTTAAAACACAAACACATTGTAGAGCTGTGCAGAAATATTGTCTTTCTCTATCTCCTTATTCTATAAGCTTTTTCTATTTGTTAAAATTGTATTTTATGTTTTTTTTACTTTTTAAATTTTTCTGTTAAAAACTAAGACACAGGCCGGGCGCAGTGGCTCGTGCCTGTAATCCCAGCACTTTGAGAAGCCAAGGCAGGCAGATCACCTGAGGTTGGGAGTTTGAGATCAGCCTGATCAACATGGAGAAACCCCATCTCTACTAAAAAATACAAAATTAGCCAGGCATGGTGGCGCATGCCTGTAATCCCAGCTATTTGGGAGGCTGAGGCAGGAGAATTGCTTGAACCTGGTTGCGGTGAGTCGAGATAGTGCCACTGCACTCCAGCCTGGGCGACAACAGTGAAACTCTATCTCAAAAAAAAACAAAACACACACACACACACACACACACACACACACACGAAACCTAAGATACAAACACACACATTAGCCTAGGCCTATATATGAGATCTGGATCATCAATATCACTGCCTTCCACCTCCACATCCTGTCCCACTGGAAGGTCTTTAGGGACAATAACAGGCATAGAACTGTCATCTCCTATGATAACAGTACCTTCCTCTGGAATACCTCCTGAAGGACGTGCCTGAGGCTGTTTACAGAGAACTTTTTTTTTTCAATGAGTAGAAGAAGGACACTCTAAAATAATGATAAACAGTACAGTGTAATAAATACATAAACCAGCAAGAGTCATTTATTATCATTATTAAGTACTATAAAATGTGTGTAATTGAATGTGCTATATTTTTGCTACATTTTTATATAACTGGCAGTAAAGAATTATTTACACCCACCTCACCGCAAACCTGTGAGTAATGCTTGTGCCATAATGTTAAGAAGACTCTGAAGCCTGTAGGCAATAGGAATTTTGCAGCTCCATTATAATTGTATGCAACCACTATGGTATATGGTTTGTTATTGACTGAAACAGGGTTAGGCGCTGTTAGATGTCATTAGGCAGTAGATGATGGTATCTCATCAAGTCTCATGGCTTCAAATGCTATTAATAAGCTGATGCTTCTCAAGCTTATATGTTCAAGTTGAACCTCTATCCTTAACTCTAAACTCTGATATCCCCACCTAATAGACACCTTAAAGATAACATGTTAAAAACTGAATTTTTGATTATTTCCTCAGACATGCTGTTCTTATAGTCTTCTTGATATCTGCAGATGACAATTCCAGCTTTGTAGTTGTTCAGACCGAAACATCAGCAAATCTTCTTAAGTTCTTGCTTTTTCTCAAGCCCCACTTTAATCAATCAGTAAACCTTATCAGCTGTTCCTTCAAATTATAGGGTTGCATAAAAACAGAAGCCTTTCCAATTTAGACAGGCCACTTCAAGAAACAAAATCAAAAGTTTTGAAAATAAAATTAGGCATAAATGTGAATATGTATTTATAACAGGAATCACAATATAATATGAAATTTGGATAGCTGATAAAAGGCAAAAAATTATAAAATAAAACATAAGAAATATTTTGTTATGTAATTATATGGCATATCTTTATAGCATTTCTCCTTACAAATTCTAGCTTCATGCTCCTTGAGTACTTTCTCCTATGATGATTCTCAAAATACTCTTAAAGAGAAGAAAAAGACATTTAACATCTTCATAACAGTTGATTGAAAATTTAAAATTATTTTTAGTTTGGAAATAAAATTTGTGAAATTTCAGCTTTACAGCTTACTTTTGGCGATGCAATACAAGTATTAACTTTATTGGATTGCTTATGTTCTAGAAAAGTCTTTGGAATTTGGAATAATCTTTACATATTTTCCTTCATATATGACAAAATTTCAAGGCATCTCAATTTTCATGTAGGGATACTTTAGGTACCTTTTGAATGCATAATATTTATTACATTACCTAGTTTGTCACTGATGCCCATATTTCAGCAGTTAGTTATGAATTTTAAGTTATTTTCATTGATGTATTTAATGAGAATGCATAAAATATGAGACTTCAAACACAGTTGAACTTACTATTTGTAAAAACACTGTAAGTTGCTGATCTATAACCACATAAATTGTGGTAAATTCTGTTTCATGCTCTTCTCATCAAAATATTTTTAAAATTAAGCTGTTTATAATTTTGTATGCAGAATTATCAAATGCTTCTGACAGGCAGGAACTTCTGTTTTGGCTAGATATTAATTAGAAGAAAAATCTGCACTTAGAAATTTACACATCTCTTATTTGGAAGAATTGCCCACAGGCTAATTTCTGGCCCAAAAGTTGTTTGTCCTTTGCATTCTGTCCTCCAGCTCTTCAACTGTTTATCCACTGCCCCCCATGCATACACGCTAGGAGCCACAAGACATTCATTTCAAGATACAGGCCTTCTTTGGAAGGAACCCGTGCAGAGGAGAGTCCCAAAGCTAAAGTTTCATTAGCTTCACGGTTGCTTTGCTTCTGTGTGTTTTATCGATCCAGACTCTGTCCGTGTCACCCCACTGCTGCCATCATAAGGCACGCCACAGTCATCTTTCTAAATAGCTTACTCTCTGGTCTTCTTCATTTTTTTCTTTCCTGTTCCATATTCTATCATTGTGCAGAAGAGAAAACGATCCTATTAAAACCAGCTTGGCTTGTGGTGCTCCCATGCTCAGTATCACATTATGGCTTACCATCTCACTAATTGTAAAAGGCAGTCTATAGCCATAAGGTCCTGGCATAGCTGACTGCTGGTTACCTCTGTGCTCCTATCCCCTATTCCCATCACTTCCTTACTCTACATGAGTCTCCTTGCTAGTTCTCTAACACGCCCAGGCACACTCCTGCCTCCATGTCTGCACACTTGGTGCCCTGCCTGCTTGTCTTTCTCTTCACTGTTTCACTTCTTTCATGGCTCCATTTTGTCACCTTCTCATGTAGTACTTCCTATTGACTTTTATAACCTAATCACCATCCTTCTTCCCTTTCCCTGTGTTATCTTTAACAATGATCACTATTCAACATGCACATATTGCACTTATTTAGCTTATTGTTTTATTTATGGTTAACTTACAGTTAACCTATTAGCTTATTCACTCATTATTCTACTTTCTGTTTTCTTTACAAAAAATTAAGCTTCATAAGGACCATGCGTTTTGTTTTGTTTTTATCCTGAAACAGCAAAATATCAGAAGATGCAATTTAAATTCTAGCTCTTGTGTCTAAATCACAAAATATTTGTATTATATTGCTGCTGACCTGATAGTAATGTGCTAACCCAAAGGCAGTAAGCAGAATTGAATTTGTCTGAGGAGTTATAAATAAATATTCTCGTTTTCTATTAACACTGGTAAAGAAAACACCTTTCCCAAAATGTGCATTTTCAAAATAGCTCTATGTTAAATAGCCAAGGTCAAAATAAAATCTACATACGGATTTATACCATAATCTTTTATTGTTTATACACTGCCCCTACTTCTCAAGTCCTCTTCACTTAATACTTTCCATAACCTGTTTATTTCTTGGTTTAGTCATTAAAAATCCTACTTATATATTAAGCGCCAATTTTGAGTCCATTTTCGTGACAAGTTTTCCCTAACACAATAGGATGATTTTTTTTTTTTCCTGTGTAAGCACCAATTATTATGCCTAGGCAATTTTACATGTTTGGTATTGGTTTAATCAGCTTTAATGAATTTTGTATGTGCTTTATGTTATTGTTGTGATCTCTTATTAAGATGTAAAAACAAAATATTGGAAGTTAATGATAAAAACGTCTCCAGGACAAGAAACCATGTTACTTGGGAATAACTGTTACATATTAAATTATTTCAATCTCTGGAAATGTTTTATCTGAGGTATCTTAGTTTTACAGCGCACAAATGATTTATCATGCCAGCCCTAATAGGATCCTGACTTACCGTAGTCACAGCCTACTCCTGTGCTATAAAAGAAGTGGAATATTCAGCTTAAACAATTAAGGGGCAACCTTATGAAAACCATTGGCATATTTTTGTACAACCATTTGATGTTTCAAGACAAGCTAAATGGCTTAAACTTCATTTTCTTAGATATTACATTTTCAATATTATAATATTATGCTGATTAGAAATACAGCAATGAGAACTGTGTCAGCCGTACCATTGATGTTCAATAAATGTCTGTTGATTATGAATTAAATGAAAAAAATCATTCAGAGAATGAATGCGTTGCCATTATCTTCAAAATTTTATTCTTTATGCTCATCCAACCATCATAACAATTGTCACATCGTCATCAATATTTAGGGCTGTTACTAAGGTGAATGGGCAGCCCTAGTAGGGCTTCAATAACATTTTTATTATCTTTTGATATTTTTCTCTTCCCATACTCTTTCATTTTAAAAAATAGTTGAACTATACCATTATTGCTATAGTATATAGCCAGGGCATACTACAGTACAAAAATACATTTTTTCACTCTTATTATCCATTTAGTCTTAAAGTCTGCAATTAGCTATATCTGTAATGCTCATCACCAATGCTTATGTTAATATTTCTGGTAACTTTTTAGGGAAGAGACATAGGAACAAAAATTCCTGACTTCTTTCATGTTCATAAATTTGGAAGTTAATCATAACAATGTTTCCAGGACAAGAAACCATGTTACTTGGGAATAAGTTTTATATATTAAATCATTTCAATGTCTGGAAATATTTTATCTGAGGTATCTTAGTTTTATAACAGACAAATGATTACAACAGACAAATGCACATGTGCTTTTACACTTAAATTTCATTTTTTCCCCCCATGGATATAAAACTCCTTAAATTAAATTTCCTCTCACCAAGTTTCTTAAGTATGTTACTTTTATTTCCACTAACATAAGCAGTTCTGTAGAAAAGTGTTATAACAATCTAATTTTAATTTTTCTTATAAGTCACCCTATTTTCTTCCTATATGGCAAAGGACTATTTTCTTTTCTTTAAAGTTAAATAACATTACTTAAGTATGTTTTGCTGTTGGTCATTCTGGATCAATATTATTAGTATGTGAATACATTTTTAATATGCAATTACAAATCATTTATAGTATCTATTTAGAAAAATTTTATTTTAATTATATTAAATATTTATATCTATTCTCTTGGTTTGGTTTTCTTTTTCAATGATTTATAATATGTCAGATATACTTTGTTTAGCTTTAACATTTAACACTTTTTCTTAATTATTCATTGCCTATTTTATTTGTTTAATACATTTCAACTTCTGTTTCTCTTAAGGAATTAAGTGTTGCGTGTATTTCTTCTTGTGTTGAAATTATTCCTCATTTCTGTAATAACTTTTTTCTTTATTTCTTATTCTTTCTGAGTTATTTTAAAAATCGATTTAAACAATTTTTGTGGGTACACAGTAGATGTATATATTTATGAGGTATGTGAGATGTTTTGGTATAGGCATGAACATCATTATAAGCACAAAATGAGGAACGGGGTATCCACCCCATCAAACATTTCTCTGTTGATTTACAAATAATCCAATTATACTTTTAAAGTTATTTTAATATACAATTGAGTTATCTATTGTAGTCACCTTATTGTGATATCAAATATTAGGTTTTATTATTTCTTTCTATTTTTGTACCCATTTTTGTAACCATTCTCACCTCCACCCTAGCCCCCCACTATTCTTCCCAGCCTCTGGTAATCATTTTCTATTCTCTATGTTTACAATTTCAATTGTTTTGATTTTTTAATTTCCAGAAATTAGTGAGAACATGTTTATCTTTCTGTGTCTGGCTTATTTCGCTTAACATAATGATCTCCAGTTCCATCCATGTTGTTGCAAATGACTGGATCTCATTCTACCTTTTATGACTGAATAGCATGCCGTGGTGCATATATACCGCTTTTTTTTTTTTCTTTTTTTTTTTTTTTTTTTTGAGATGGAGTCTCACTCTGTTGCCCAGGCTGGAGTTCAGTGGCGTGATCTTGGCTCACTGAAAGCTACTCCTCCTGGGTTCAGGCCATTCTCCTGCCTCAGCCTCCTGAGTAGCTGGGATTACAAGCGCCCGCCACCATGCCTGGCTAATTTTTTGTATTTTGAGTAGAGCCGAGGTTTCACCGCGTTAGCGAGGATGGTCGCGATCTCCTGACCTCGTGATCCGCCCTCCTCGGCCTCCCAAAGTGCTGGGATTATGGGCATGAGCCACTGCGCCCAGCCCACATTTTCTTTATTCATTCATCTGTTGATGGACATTTAGTTGCTTCCAAATAGTAGCTATTGTAAATGGTGCTGCAACAAACATAAGAGTGCAGATATCTCTTTGATACTAATTTCTTTTCTTTTGGTTATATATCCAACAGTGGTATTGCTGGATCACATGGTAGCTCAATTTTTAGTTTTTTGAGGAACCTTCAAACTGTTCTCCATAGTGATTGTACTAATTTACATTCCTACCATAAGTGTACAAGGGTTCCCTCTTCGCCACATCCTTGCCAGCATTTGTTATTGCCTGTCTTTTGAATATATGCCATTTTAACTGGGGTGAGATGGTATTTCATTGTAGTTTTATTTGCATTTCTCTGATGATCAATGATATTGACCACCTTTTCATATACTTGTTTACCGTTTGTATGTCTTCTTTTGAGAGATGTCTACTCAAATCTTTAACTAATTTTGTGATTGGATTATTAGACTTTTTTCCTATACAGTTGTTTCAACTCCTTATATATTCCGGTTATTAATCCCTTGTGAGATGAATAGTTTGCAAATATTTTCTCTCATTCTGTGGGTTGTCTTTTCACTTTGCTGATTGTATCCTTCACTGCGCAGAAGCTTTTTAACTTGATATAATCCAACTTGTCCAGTTTTGCTTTGGTTGCCTGTGCTTGTGAATATTGCTCAAGAAATCTTTGCCCAGAATAATGACCTGGAGATTTTTCCCAGTGTTATTTTGTAGTAGTTTCATAGTTCGAGGTCTTAGATTTACATTTTTTTAATCCATTTTGATTTGTTTTTTGTATGTGATGATAGATAAGGGTCTAGTTTCACTCTTTGCATATATATATCCAATTTTCCCAGCGCCATTTATTGAAGAGACTACCTTTTCCTAGTGTAAGTTCTTGGAACTATGTCAAAAGTGCTGGCGTTTTGTTGAGAATTTTGGGTCAGTATTTATTAGAAATATTGGCCTGTAGTTTTCTTTTTTTTTTTTGATATGTCTTTGTCTTATTTAGATATGAGGATAATACTGGCCTTGTAGAATGATTTTGGAAGTTTTACCTCATCTATTTTTTCAGAGTAGTTTGAATGAGATTGATATTAATTCTTCTTTAATGGTTTGGTAGAATTCAACACTAAAGCCATCAAGTGTCTGGCTTTTGTTTAGTAGGAGACTTTTTATTACAGCTTCAATAACGTTACTTGTTATTGGTCTATTCAGGTTTTGGATTTCTTCCAGATTCATTCTTGATAAGTTGTATATATCTAAGAATATGTCAATTTCTTCTAGATTTTTCAGCATATTGGCACGTAGTTGCTCACAGTAGCCACTAATGATCCTTCAAATTTCTGTTGTATCAGTTGTAATGTCTCCTTTTTCACTTCTAATTTTGTTTGAATTTTCCCTCTTTTTTTCTTAGTCTGGCTAAAGGATTGCCAATTTTGTTCAACTTTAAAAAAAAAAAAACAATTTTTTTGTTTTACTGATCTTTTGTAATTTATTTTATTTTAATTTCATTCATTTCTGGTCTGACCTTTATTATTTATTTTCTTCTACTAATTTTGGGTTTTCTAGTTCTTTGAGATGCATCATTGGACTATTGGTTTGAAGTTTTTCCTCTTTTTTGACATAGACATTTATAGCTATACATTTACTTCTACTTACTGTCTTTGCTGTATCCCATAGGTTTTGGTATGTTGTTTTTCCCTTATCATTTGTTTCAAACAATTTTGCCATTTCCTTCTTAGTTTCTTTATACTGATCATTCAACAGCACATTGTTTAATTTCCATGTATTTTTATAGTTTATAAAATTCCTCTTGATATTAATTTTAGTTTTATTCCATTGTGGTCAGAAAAGATGCTTGATATTGTTTCAGTTTTGTTTTTAATGTTTCAAGACTTGTTTTGTCTCCTAATATATAATCTATCCTTGAGAACCATCCATGTGCTGAGGAAAAGAATATGTATTCTGCAGCTCTTGGATGAAATGTCCTATAAATATCTATTAGATTCATTTGGTCTATAGTGCAGATTAAGTCTGACGTTTCTTTGTTGATTTTGTGTGTGGAAGATCTGCTCAGTGCTGAAAGTGGGGTGTTAAAGTCTCCAGCTATTATTGTATTGGGGCCTATCTCTCTCTTTAAGTCTAATAATATTTGCTTTATATATCTTGGTGCACCAGTGTTGGGTACATATATATTTTCACAATTGTTGTAGCCTCTCACTGAATTGACTGCTTTGTTATTATATAGTGACCTGTTTGTCCCTTCTGAAAGTTTTGGTTTTGAAATCTATTTTGTCTGATGCAAGTATGGCAAATCCTGCTCTTTTCAGATTCCATTGGTATGAAATATCTTTTTCCATTCCTTTATTTTCAGTCTATGTGTGTCTTTCTAGGTGAAGTGAGTTTCTTGTAGGCAACGGAATAATTGCATTTGTTGAGTGCTGAGTTCCCTCAACACAGCTATTTGGAATTCTCTGTCTAAAAGGTCACATATCTCTCTATCTCAAGGATTGGTTTCCTGGTGCTTTATATAATTCACTTGGTGAGGTCACATTTTCCTGAATTGTTGTTGATGCTACTAGATAGTCATTGGTGTCCGGGCATGATAGAGTTAGGTATTTATTGTAGTCTTTACTGTATCAGTCCTTCTTGGGAAGGCTTTTCAGATAATTAAATGGACTTGGGTGTTGTGATCTAAACTGTATCTGCTTTAGGGGGCATCCCAAGGCAAGTAATGCTGTGGTCCTTGTAGACTTGTATAGGTACCTTCTTGATGGTCTTGGACCTGATCCAGGAGAATTCTATGGATTTTCAGGAAGAGACTCTTATTCTCTTCCCTTACTTTTTCCCAAACATACAGAATCTCTGAGTCACCTAAAGCTGGAGGTTGACACAAGAACCCCTATGGCCACCACTACTATGACTTTGACTTTGCTGAGTCAAACCTGAAGCCAGAATGGCATTGGGTCTTGCCCAAGGCCTGCTGTAACCACTGCTTGGCTACTGCCTATGTTCACTCGAGGTCCTGAGGCTCTACAATCAGCAGGTGGCAAAGTCAGCCAGGACTGTGAGTCAAAGACTAGAGTGAAAAACCTTAGAAGTTTACCTGGGATTCTATTGCATTATCGCTTAGCTAGTACTCAAATCAAAAGATGCAGTCTTAACCATATTCTCTCTCATTTCCAAAGGCAGAGGAGCCTCACCTCACAGGCACTGCCTATGAGGAGTACTGCCTATGAGGAATACTGCCAGACTACTGCCGGTGTTTTCTTAATGCCTAAGGTCTCTTAAGTTGGCTTGTCATGAATGCTGCCTAGCCTGGGACTCACCCTTCAGAGCAGTGGACTCCGCTGTGGCCCAAGGCAGGACCAGATATGCCATCCAAAATTACGTCCTGGAATTGAGGACTCTAAGAGCCTGGTTGGTGCCCTGCCCTTCTGTGGCTGTTCTAGTACTTAAGGTGCAAGACAAAGTCCCTTAATTTTCCCTCTGCCCTTTTCAAGTAGAAATTTTGCCCCATAGCCAACACAGCCGGTAATGTGCTGAGTCTCACCAAAGGCCAACCTCTCTCAGAGACTCACCCAAGACCCTCAGTGTGGTACTTGGGCATTGCTGCTGGTTATTCAGGGCCCACAGGTTCTTCAGTTAGCAGGCGATGAACGCTGCCAGGACTAGGTCCTTTCCTTCAAAGCAGCAGGATCCCTTCTGTCCCATGGCATGGCTAGAAATGTCTGAAAGATAGATCCTGGGTCGAGGTCTTCTCACCTCCAACTAGTTCCCTATCTTGCTGTGGCTTAGCTGGTATACTAGATGCAAGACAAAGTCCTCCCCACGCTTCTTTCTCTCCTCCTCAAGCAGAAGGAAGGGGACTCTTAAAGCCTCAAGTTGTGCAGCCTGGGGTTAAGGAAGTGGTGATGCCAACACTCCCCTGGCTGCCCCAGCTAGCATGTCAGTATTTTGCATGACCCTCAGTCCGCTGTCTCTGGGCCTAGTTAAGCATTAAGATTCTCCTGAGAGTTGCAGTCTTTATGTCCTAGATTGCCTTTCGAGTTTACTTGCAGTCACAGAGTGCTGTAGCCTTTGGTGGAGAGGTTGCAGGCACTTGAGTTTTGAAAGCTGGGATTGGTGAGTCCCTTATAGCTCGAGCTGGTTTAAGTACTCTCTCCCTGGGCAGGTGTCAGCTGAGTTTGATCTGATTTTCCTTTCTGCTCTAACAGGACAACACTGAGTTCAATGCCTCACAAATATTCTCTTCTGCCTTGCCCAGTGCCAGAGACGTTCTCCACACCATGCCGCTGTTGCCAGGGTTTGGGGGATTGGTGTTGATGAGTCAGGACTGTCTTTTTCCATCTCTTCAGTGTCTTTTTCAGTGACATGAAGTTAAAGCCAGATACTGTGAGTGCACACCTGATTTGAGTTCTTATGAAGGTGTGTTTTTCTGTGTAGATAGTTGTTAATTTTGTGTCTTTGTGGGAGCTTTCGATTCTGCCATCTTGCTCTGCCTCCTTTCTTTCTGAGTTCTTTTAACTCTGAGTTATTTTATTCTGCATAATTTTTTGAGGTTACATATTATTATTTTCATGTCTTTTGGTTAATTTCAAAATAGTAAGTCATATTTTTATATATTTTGTTGATGTGGTGTATGTTATAATTTCATGGTGATGAAGGATGTTATTCTGCTCCTTATTATACTTTTTTTTAAACTTTTTTAAGATTTGATACTTTTTTACCTTTTTTAAGATTTGAAATTTTCAAGTTCTTTGTTTATTTTGATATGAAATTTGTATTTCCAAACTTTCAGGAGTTATGAATTAGGCAGAAAATATTGCACAGAAGTCAAATAATCTAATTCCCTGGAAGTTTTACTTGTTGTCTCTGTTTAACTGTTCAAAATAAGTAGCTTGCACTTTTGAGAAGCACCAATTCTGTTTTCCTCTTTCACTTATATTAATATCTTCATTCTTCCTTTAACTGTATTGTTCTTGACCTCAAACTTGACTCAGTTTCGAGCAGTTTCTGCTTTTTGTGCAAACTTATGCAAAAAAAAATCCTCGTTGATCAGTTTCAAGAATTTTTATATGGCAACTCCAGCCTTTTTAGAACTCACTTTGGGGCATGTTGACTATTAGTTTCAGTTTCTGATTACAAATTGACCACATGCTCTCCAGTGTATACTCAGCAATTTGGGGAATTTTTCCGTTCTTTGATCCACTGGAAACTCTGTTGACTCTCTATGCTGTTCTCTTGCACTGACTCAGATAGTACGCAGGTCTCTTTTTCAGTTGTTTGCTGCCATTTGCATGTTTGGCACTAGAGATGTAACTTGTTATCTACTTTTGTTGTCAATATTGTCCATGGATTTTTGTCTTTCCTATTCTATTGCTATCTGTCTTTTGTGAGAGGTTCCAGAAAAACTATTTAAAAAAAGCCATCACCACAATTTTGAAGAATCAGAGTAGGCAAAACTTCAAAAAAGTATAAATACAAATAAATTACTTCACACACATTGTCTTACAATAATATTGTTAGGAAAAGTGCTCTGGATGGAGACAAACATCATATTTATAAATTCTGTATATTTCAGTGCAAATAAGTAGAATTGTCAATGGTCTCCACTCATCAGAGTTTGTTATCAGCTTACCAGTTATTCCAGCACATGAGAATATTGATCTCATTTAAAAATAGCATTACAAAGAGAAGCTTCAATTAAAATGTTTAGCAATTTTAAACTCATTAAGCATAAAATGGAAATTTGAAGAAAACTAGAAGTAACATTATTTAAAGATAAATAAACTCTACTGGAAAAAATACCCTAATTTTATAGTGGACATTACTTGTCCATTGCTGTAAGTATGGCTATGAAACTGATTAAAATATATGTAAATCAGTAACAGGGGTCATATTTCTGCATACACTATTTTTAATATTCAGAGAAGCAATGTTACATTTAAAATTTTTGCCTTGATATAAATTAATAATACTACCTTTAGGTATAAAAAAACTATTTAGAGGTCTATCAATATAAAGAAACCTATTTGTCGATTAATAAGCAAGAGTTTCAAGTAATCATATAATTTTGAATAGTTTGAGTGTTCCCTTTCTTCTTAAAAGCATCTTCATTTGGAAGATAACTTATATGATTCTAGAAGTAATTAACAACAAAAAACTAGAATGGTTAACAGATTAAAGACCACAGTAAAATGAAGTATACTGAAATGGGATTATTTGGACAAGAGAATTAAAAATATAAAAGTATGATCAGAGAAGAATTTGCCTGGAGTTGAGATTTTGATACTTTGAGATTTTGATTTTTGTGTGGTTATTCATAACAGCCATGACTTGGTTATAATTATGTAAATAAATGAGGTTACATATGATGAAGAAGAGATTTCAAAAGTAAGAAAGTCAACACACTCAAAAAACCTAGGATGTTATATTGATGCTCATAGCAAGAGCCCTAGACATAAGACATGTCTAATATTTTTAAGGAATTATAAGTAACAGAAATTGTGTACAAAGCTTGTAGATTATAGTCTGATGACATATACTTCATTAGAGGTTATTTATTCTCTTGAAATGCACACATTTATCAAACATTAATGTTAGATAAATTTTCCATATCAACTATTATTGAACAACATGTGATTTGGAGGCTGTAAAAGGCAGAAGGTAAAAGAGAATGATGTTGCCACAAGACACACCTAATCTGAGATGAGGAAATGTAACAGAAAAACTTCTAGCCATGAGAATAAGAACAAAGAAGCAGATAAAACTAGATTTAGAAAATTCTCTCTCAAACTGAGTATACAGTGCAGGTACCCAATTTTATTTAGGTGCTTGTTTTTTAAGCTTTCCTCTTAAAGAGTAGTGTTTTATTTGCATGTATTCCACAGTTACTATTTGCTAAAACTTTTCATTTATTAATTAACTCATAAAATTTAGTAAAACAAATAATTGGATTACCTCTTTGTAGGAGAACTAAAGTTTAGAGTAATTGTGATTTTTTTTCCAATGTCATGTAGCTAGTAGAAGTTAGAACCTGGGTTAAAATTTATCACTGTTATATATTAGAGAGTGATTTATTATAATTATGTCATACTAACTATTCTTATTCACTTTGCTTTTAAAATTTAATTTAATCATTTAAATTAAAGTATTTCTAAGCAAACTTACACAATCTCTTACATTCTCCTTCCCTGGGATGTATGGACCAGCAATATGAACTCAATATATTAAAATACTAGTGATGTCATCGGAGGTGACACTTGCCCCAAAATAAAAAAGAACTCATCAGTTATTATTATTTATAAGATAATATTGATTGATATTAATTTTGAATCACAAAAATTAAATGACATTTTATAAATACATATCACATAAGATAAAATAGTCTAGGTATTGTGGGGTAAAAATGTAAAATTACAAATTTGCGCAGACAAAGTTGTTATAAGCTGAATGGTGGAGACAAGAAAGGGGCACGAGAAAAGGAAACAAAAATATAGCAATGTATTGTTGTTACAGAATTTGTATATGTAAAATATGTGTAATATTAAAACACAAATAAAATATAAATATAAATATCTTCAGTATTCTATGTTAATTCTACATCTAAAATAGAAAAATGTATAGTGAATAAAAATATACACAAATGCATTCATAATGAGCTCCATCACTTATTCCAAAGGATTATGATTAACTGAAAGCTATAATAAATGCAATTCTACCAAATTGGAATGGGCTGTTTTTGGAAATTAGTTAGCTATGTACTCATCACTGAACTTGACTTCCAAGTGTATTATTTAATGGATAGTCACAGATAAATGTGAAATAAGTGACTCTATAGATGTGATTTTTGTATGTCCAATTGTATTTTCCCAAATGATTTGTTTTGAATCTTTTGAAGATGTGTTACTCATCCTCACTTGAGGACTAATGATGACACAAGTGATGTTCACTGTAAGGGTTCTTTTAAATGCTAGCTCTTACGATCAGTCTTAACTCTTATAGCATTTGCACAATATGGCACTGATATATGGCACTTGAGAATTCTGAACATGTTGGGGGCTGCCTCACAAGCAAGTGATAAAAGCAAGGAGAAGTTGATTGAGCAAAGGGAAAAAGAAAAAAAATGGGAAGTAGATGATTTTAAGGACTGATAAGTTTTTCACAAAATTTCTTGAAGTTCTCTTGAGATGGGAGGAGTATTCAGTCCACTCTAATTGATGAAAGGGTACTTTTTCAAATTATGACCTTTTTCACGTCGCACAGGGAGTTAGACTATATTAACTCTTTTATGTGTCATAAATGCATAAGGAAAGACTTCCCATGCACCCTCTCCCCTTTTTAATGTGGCCTTTTGCTACTATTTTTCTATCAATCATGTTGAGGGTCAAATTCCCCTGAAAAAGCCTAGATTCATATTTTGTAGACGAATTTTAAGTTCCCTGTAAATCATCTCTCATTTCTTCAAAATTAAGCATCTGTTTATAGCCTACATAAACACATAATTGACAATTTAAATTGAAGTTCTAAATGATGCTTTGTGGAGACAGAATAAAAGACATACCTATCTTTACTGAGCTCACTTTAAATTCATTATTACTAGCATGATGCCGTCCCTCAGTTCTGCTGGAAACTGTCCTGACTTTCTTGGGTCCATGCATCTCCCACTTTCTCAAATGATGACTTTACCTCTCTATTCCCTTAATCTAATATTGTTGATTCTTGTTTCATTGAGAAAAGATAATGAACATTTACAGAGAAATGTTACAAATATCCTCAACATTACATTTATCAGCCTATATATGGACCCATATTATTAACTTTCTCTTCTATTACTAAAGATAAACTCTTTCTGCCCCTACCTAAGGTCATACTTTCATACTTTCTACCTATACCCTAGATCTCATGCTCTATAGGATCATCAATGACATAGCTCCAGAAACACTTCCCCTTTCTCACCCATTATGTAGTTCTCCTTTTTTGTTGGATTATTACAAAAGTTTATGTATTTGTTTCCTAGGGATATCATAACAAAGTACCAACACTGAGTGGCTTCAGTGACAAAATTTATTTTCTCACAGCTTTGGAGGCTAGAAATCTGAGAGTTAGGTGTTGACGGTTTTGTTCTAAGACATCTCTCCTTGGCTTGTAGATAGCAGCCTTCTTCCTGTGTCATCATTTTCTCTCTGTACATGTACATGTCTGTGACCAAATTTCTTTCTTTCTTTCTTTCTTTCTTTCTTTCTTTCTTTCTTTCTTTCTTTCTTTCTTTCTTTCTTTCTTTCTTTCTTTCTTTCTTTCTTTCTTTCTTTCTTTCTTTCTTTCTTTTCTGAGTTGGAGTCTCGCTGTTGTCACCTGGGCTGGAGTGCAATGGCACAATCCTGGCTCACTGCAACCTCCACACCTCCTGGGTTCCAGCAATTCTCCTGCCTCAGCCTCCGGAGTAGCTGAGATTACAGGCACCCACCACCAAACCTGGCTACAGTATGTAATACTTGATGATAAATGACCATGTTACTTGTTTGTGTATTTACCATACATTTTATCATTATCTTAAAGTGTAATCCTACTTGTAAATATGTCAACTGTGAAACAGCCTCAGGCAGGTCCTTCCGGAGGTATTCCAGAAGAAGGCATTGTTATTATAGGACATGACAGTTCTGTGTGTTTTATTGCCTCTGAAGGTCTTTCAGTGGGACAGGATGTGGAAGTGGAAGGTGGTGATATTAGTGATGTTGACTCTGTGTAGGTCTAGGCTAATGAGTGCCTTTGTGTCTTAATTTTTAACAGGCAAGCTTAAAAAGCAAAAAATGATAAAATTTTTAAAGATGAAAAAAGCTTACAGAGTAAGGGTATAAAGAAAGAAGATATCTTTGTACAGCTGTACAGTGTGTTCATGTTTTATGCTAAGTGTTATGACAGTGTTTAAAAAAGTTTTTTAAAAAGTGCATAAAGTGAAAAGGTTACAACAAGCTAAGTTTAATTTGTCATTGAAGAAAGAAATTTTTTAAAATAAATTCACTGTAGCCTCAGTGTACAGTGTTTATTAGGTCTACAGTGATGTACACTCATGTCCTAGGCCTTCATGTTCCCTTAGCCCTCACTCACTCACATACTCAGAGCAACTTGCAGTCTTGCAAGCACCATTCATGCTAAGTGGCCTATACAGGTGTATCATTATTTATCTTTTATAACGTATTTTCACTGTATCTTTTCTATGTTTAGATACAAACACCATTGTGTTTCAATTGCCTATAGTATTGAGTACAGTAACGTGCTGTACATGTTTGTAGTCTAGGAGCAATAGGCTATACCGTATAGCCCAGATGTGTAGTAGGCTACACCATGTAGGTTTGTGTAAG
The DNA here is from genome assembly GCF_037993035.2 of Macaca fascicularis. Classification (NCBI taxonomy): domain Eukaryota; kingdom Metazoa; phylum Chordata; class Mammalia; order Primates; family Cercopithecidae; genus Macaca; species Macaca fascicularis. Next base: position 172,390,350 of record NC_088379.1, read on the forward strand.
TACACAATAAGGTTTCCGGAAGTGCGCAACACAATCACCTAATGACATTTCTCAGAATGTGTCCCCATTGTTATGTGACCCATTACTGTATTCACCAGCAAGGGAATTGTTGGGCATATGGTAATTCTGTGTTTAACTCTTAAAGAAACTCTTTAATTGTTTTCTACCTTGGCTCCCCTGTTGTACATTCCTAGTAGCAATGTTTAGCAGTTATAATATCTCCACATACTTCACACTAGTTATTTTCTTTATATGTAAATAACTATGTATCTGCATGTTAGTAGATGGGAAGTGGTATCTCATTGTGGTTTTGATTTGTATTTCTCTAATGGCTTATGATGTTGAATATCTTTTACATGTATTTATTCACCATTTCTGTATCTTCTAAGGAGACAAGTCCATTTATATATTTTTCCCATTTTAAAACTTGGTTATTTGCTTTGTATTGTTAATTTGTCAGAGTATTTTATATATTCTTGTACTAGACCCTTATCAGAAATATGATCTGTAAATATCTTCTCCCATTCTGTGGTTGACATGAGCTTTCTTGGTGTCCTATGATGCTCAATTTTTTTTTTTTTTTTTTTTTTTTTTTTTTTTTTTTAGACAGAGTCTTACTCTGTTACCCAGGTTGGAGTGCAGTGGCACGATCTTGGCTCACTGCAAGCTCCACCTCCTGGGTTCAAGTGATTCTCCTGCCACAGCCTCCCAAGTAGCTGGAACTACAGGCACATGCCACCATGCCCAGCTAATTTTCCTATATTTGTAGTAGAGGCAGGGTTTCACCACATTGGCCAGGCTGGTCTTGAACTCCTGACTTCATGATCCTCCTGCCTCAGCCTCCAAAAGTGCTGGGATTACAGGCGTGAGCCACCATGCCCAGCCAAGTTATAAGTTTCTACTGAGCACCATTGCCACTCTTTCCTGTACATTTTTTATATGTTTTGGTTTTTCTTTAAGTATTTTCACACACACACACACACACACACACATATAGAGAAGCACATACATATGTATATACACACAAATATATTCTTAAACTTTCAAGAATCTATAAGGAACTTAAACAATTAAATAAGCAAAAAATAAATAACTCCATTAAAAATTGGGCAAAAAACACAAACAGATTTATCTCAAAAGAAACTACACAAGTGGCCAAGAGACATGAAAAAATGCTCAGTATCACTAATCAGCAGAGAAACGTAAATCAAAACCACAAAATGACATTCTTATGCCACTCGAAATGGCTATTAATAAAGTCAAATGTAATAGATGCTGGCGAGGCTGTGGTGAAAAGGGAATGCTTGTACACTGTTGGTGGGAAGGCAAATTAGTTCAGCCACTGTGGAAAGCAGTTTGGAGATTTCTCAAAGAGCTTAAAACAGAGCTGCAATTCAATTTAGCAGTCCCATTACTGGGTATATACCCAAAGAAAAATAAATCAGTCTACCAAAAGGACACCTACTCTCATACGTTCATTGCAGCACAATTCACCATAGCAAAGACATGGAATCAAACTAGATGACTATTGATGGTGGACTGGATAAAGAAAACTTGGTACATATGCACCATGGAATACTATGTAGCCATAGAAAGAATAAAATTGTTTACTTTACAGCAACATCGATGGAACTGGAGTTCATTATTCTAAGCATTTTGTAATTTGTTTGTGGGACCTATGATTATTTCAAAATGTGTTTTTAAATTTTCACATATTTCTGGATTTTCCAAATTTCTTTCTGTTAATTTATAATTTTTTTCAATTGTGGTTAGGAAATATACTTTTAATAATTATAATATTTTAAAATGTATTGAAACTTGTTTCTAGCCTTAAAAAATGTTTTCACTTGAAGAATGTTCAATGTACACTTTAGAGAAATGTGTATTTTGATTTTTGGAGGGTAGATTATTAGGTACATATCTACTAAGTCTAGTTGATATTTAATAATATTCAAGTCTTCTATTTTCTTGCTTTTCTTCATTCTAATTTTTCCATCCATTAGTGAAAGAAGGGTATTGAAGTCTCAAATTATTTTTGTTAAATGGTGTTTTTCCCTTCATTTCTATCAGTTTTTACTTCTTGTATTTTGGGACTCTATTGTTAGCTGTGTATATGTTTATAATTGTTATATATTCTTATTGGATTGACTGTATCATTATATGATGCCCTTTTTTCTTTAGTAACAATTTTATATTAAAGTTCATTTTATTTAATTTTAGCATAAGCAGACGTTTTGTGTCTTTGGATCTAAATGATTTTCTTGTAGACAGTATAATATAGATCTTTTGAAAAATCTATTCTACCAAGCTATATATTTTTATTGAAAAGTTTGTTTACAGTTAATGCAATTTAAAAAAAAAAGACTTATTTATGATTTTGCACTGTTTCTTGTCTCTGTATCTTATCTCCTTTGGTTTCTTTTTCTTCTTACTGCATTTTTTGAATTAAATATTTTCTAGTGTATAAATTTTAATTTCCTTGTCATTGCTTTTTCTATATATTTTGAATTATTTTCCTAGTGGTTTTATTGTGTATTACAAATAACACAGTAATTTATAACAATCCAGCTTGGATTAGTAACAATTTCTATATTACAAAAATTTTACTCCCATATAGATCTGTCCCTTCTTGGTGCTGTTATCATCACAATTCATGTTTGTACATTGTGTGGCCAACATAGATTTATAATTATTGCATTATATAGTTGGTTTTTAATTTAGGTGAAATAAAAAGGAATTATAACACATACATTGATTCAGTCTTTTATATTTACCTATGTAGTTTCCTTTATGTTGTTATTTATTCCTTCATATAGATTTGAGTTAACATCTACTGTCCTTGAATTTCAACCTAAGAACTCCCTTTAGAATTTGTTGTAGGGCATCATTAGAAAAAAATACTTGCAGACACATGTTTATAGCAGCACAATTCACAACTGCAAAATTGTGGAACCAACCCAAATACTCATCAGTCAATGAGTGGGTAAAGAAACTGTGATATCTATCTATCTATCTATCTATCTATCTATCTATCTATGATGCAATACTCAGCTACAAAAAAGAATGATTTAACAGCCTTTGCAATTACCTGGGTGAAATTGGAGACTATTATTCCTAAGTGAAGTAACTCAGGAATGGAAAACCAAACATCATATGTTCTCACTGATATGTGGGAGCTAAACTAAGAGGATGCAAAGGCGAAAGAGTGATACACTGTGTGACACACATCTACAACCGTCTGATCATTGACAAACCTTACAAAAGCAGTAGAGAAAGGATTCCCTATTCAATAAATGGTGTTGGCAAAACTGGCTAGCCATATGCAGAAAACTGAAACTGGACCCCTTCCTTACACCTTATACAAAAATTAACTCAAGATAGATTGAAGACTTAAATGTAAGAACTAAAACCATAAAAACCCTAAAAGAAAACCTAGGCAATACCATTCAGAACATAAGCATGGACAAAGACTTCATGACTAAAACACCAAAAGCAATGGCAACAAAAGCCAAAATTGACAAATTGGATCTAAAACAAAGAGCTTCTGCACAGCAAAAGAAACTATCATCAGAGTGAACAGACAACCTACAGAATGGGAGAAAATGTTTGCAATCTATCTATCTGACAAAGGGCTAACATCCAGAATCTACAAGGAATTTAAACAAATTTACAAAAAAAAAAAAAAAGAAAAGAAAAACCAAACAACTGCATCAAAAAGTGGGCAAAGGATATGAACAGACACTCAAAAGAAAACACTTACTCAGCCAACAAACTTATGAAAGAAAGCTCATCATCACTGGTCATTGGAGAAATGCAAATTAAAACCACAATGAGATCCCATCTCATGCCAGTTAGAATGGCAATCATTAAAAAGTCAGGAAACAACAGATGCTGGAGAGGAAATGGAGAAATAGGAATGCTTTTACACTGTTGGTGGGAGTGTAAATTAGTTCAACTGTTATGGAAGACAGTGTCGTGATTCCTCAAGGATCTAGAACCAGAAATATCATTTGACCCAGCAATCCCATTACTGGGTACCTACCCAAAGGATTATAAATCCTTCTGCTCTAGAGACACATGTACACATATGTTTATTGCAGCACTGTTCATGGTAGCAAAGACTTGAAACCAACTTAAATGCCCATCAGTGATAGACTGGATAAAGAAAATGTGGCATATATACACCATGGAATACTAAGCAGCCATAAAAACGGATGAGTTCATGTCCTTTGCAGGGACTTAAATGAAGCTGGAAAACATTCTCAGCAAACTAACACAGGAACAGAAAACCAAACACTGCATGTTCTCACTCATAAGTTGGAGTTGAACAATGAGAACACATGGACACAGGGAGGGGAACATCACACACTGGGGCCTGTGGAGGGTAGGGGGCTAGGAAAGGGATAGCATTAGGAGAAACACCTAATGTTGATGACAGGTTAATGGATGCAACAAACCACCATGGCAGTGTATACCTATGTAATAAACCTGCATGTTCTGCACATGTATTCCAGAACTTAAAGTGTAATAATAATAATAAAAGAAGGCCAACACATCATCTCTAAATAAAAAGCATTAAGTAGCATTGAAAAAAAATAATGATACAGTGAAGTTTGGGGACTTGGGGGGAAGAGTCGGAGGGGGGCAAGGGATAAAGGACAACAAATACGGTGCAGTGTATACTGCTCAGGTGATGGGTGCACCAAAATCTCACAAATCACCACTAAAGAATTTATTCATGTAACCAAACACTACCGGTACCCCAATAACTTATGGAAAAATAAATTTAAAAAAATTTAAAATTAAATTAAAAAAGATTTGTTGTAACCAAATACAACCTGTACCCCAATAACTTACAGAAAAATACAACTAAAAAAAAGAACTTGTTGTAGGGTAGAACTGCTAGTGATAAACTCTGTTTTTATCTAGGAATGTTTTTGTTTTTTCTTCATTTTTGAAGACTGGTTTTGCCAGATATAGAATTCTTGCCTGACTCTTTTCTTTCAGAAAGATGAAATATTCTTTAAATATTTCATCCCATTACCTCTATGTTTTCTGATATGAAATTAATCATTAATCCCATTGAGGATCCTTTGTATGTTACGATTATCTTTTCATGCTGCTTTCAAGATGTTTTCAATATGTTTGGCTTTTGAAAGTCTAATTATGATGTATCTAGTTATAGATTTCTTTAAATTTATTCTACTATGAGTACATTGAGCATTTTTATGTGTAGATTAACATTTTTCATCAAAGTAGGATTATCTTTAGTCATTATTTCTTCAAATTTCTTTCTTCCCCTTTTTCTCTCTCCTCCTGGGATTTTTAATATGAGTGAATTGGTACACAAGTCACCAAGACTTTCTTCAGTTATTTATTTATTTTGCTGTTCCTCAGTCTGAATAATCTCAATTGATCTACTTTCAGTTTTGCTGATTCTTTATTCTGTCTGAGTCTGCTATTGAGCCCTCTCTATATAATTTTTCATATCAGTTATTATACTTTTCGACTTCTTTATTCCTATATAAACTTTTAACTATTTTAATCTCATTATTAATATTCTGTACTTTTTGAGACAGTGTTCCAATTCGTCTTCCTATTTAGACATTGTTTTCTTAGCTCATTGAACATGTTTAAAACAGCTGAGTTAAAGTTTTTGTCTTAAAAGTCTAAGTTCTGGGCTTCCCCTTGGATAGTTCTATTTAATAATTTTTTCTTCCTCAATATGGGCCATAATTTCTTATTTCTTTGCATGTTCAGTCATTTTGGTTGGGGACTGGATATTTTGAATATTATAATTTAGCAACTCTGGAAATTACATCCTCTAAAGAGTTTTTCAAATTACTCATAGACATCTCATTTCCCAGACTTTCCTCCCAAGTTTTAAGTTAGTCTGTCGTGCGGCTCAGCTGTTTCCTAACCACACGCAGAAGCAATTAAAATATTTGCCTATACATGCTTTAAACATATGCAGTCTTTCACTTCCTTCTGGATGGCAACTTTGGCATTGGGCAAGTTCTGAGTTAGGTGAAATAAAGATAAGCCCTTTGAGCCAGTCTTCCAAGGAACCAACGTACAGATGAAAAAAATAATTACACTTACTTGTTAATGAGGTCCAATCTTCTCCTGTGGTACTGGAAATGTGAGCTGTTACTTCCAATACTACCAGAGTTGAAAACTGGGAGATGAGAATGGGGTAGTTAAAATGCCACGCATTTCACTGTTCTTACCAAGATTCAATTGTTTTTCTTGAGTAAGCACTGGTTGTTGCAAGCCTTTGGTTAATCTTCAGTGTTCCCCAAAATTTATACTGACAGCTTTGCCCAGTATTTTAATTGCCTATTTTGAAGGGATACAGTTTTAGGTTCTTATTCCACTACTTTCCTGAAGACTATACTTTTTTATTTTTCAATTCCTAACTTTTAAATTAGTTTAGAAGTGATTATACCTTTCTTACCTTTCAGGCTTCTGAGTGGTCTATAGACATTTTTAAAAAAACATATTAAGGCTGAACATAGTGACTCACACCTGTAATCCTAGCACTTTGGGAGGCTGAGGCAGGCAGACCATGAGGTCAGGAGATCGAAACCATCCTGGCAAAAAAGGTGAAACCCCATCTCTACTAAAAATACAAAGAATTAGCATGTACCTGTAGTCCCAGCTACTCAGAGGGTGAGGCAGGAGAATTGCTTGAATCTGGGAGGCGGAGGTTGCAGTGAGCTGAGATCGTGCCACTGCACTCCAGCCTGGGTGACACAGCTAGACTCCATCTCAAAAAAAAAAAAAAATTCCAATATTAATATACTATATTTTAACTCAGCTGATCTAAAGCTCCCTCTTTTTTAAGTTCTTAAAATTAAATTTAATATTCACTCTTGAAACACTTGTGTATAGTATCTTTAAAGATCCAAGACTTCGAGTCCTGTGCATTTATACCAAACATTTTTTGAAAAAAAATATTACGTAATTCTTTGCTAGTCCTTTTTTGTTCAATGTAATAATAAAATAGACATAAGTATCAGCATATTAAAATGATTAAAAATAACAGGAGTATTAATTATGTTGCCATCGCTGAAGTATAATACATGTAATAATAAGTATAGTACACACATGGATAAGAAACAAGAAAATAACAACAGAGATAAGCCAGGCCTGAAGAATGAAGAGTAATAAGTTAATCATACATTGCAATTACTGATTTAAGAGAGAGAGGAAACATTTTGCCGGCAGATATTGTAAGATGGATGATTTCTAATTTGATACTAAAATGAATAAAAACATTACTTTTCAAGTATGGTTAATGTAAGCATGGTTACTTATGAGTGGGAAGATAAGTATCTCTTGTAATAAACAGGTAACCATATAGAATTATAATACTTGCAATCACCCAGAGAGTAGTATTGTAAACAGAAAAAATAACAAATTTATTGCATTAAAAATCACTATAAAAACTTAATACCTTTATTCCTGCTGTCAGGAGCAGAAAGAATGAATATGTATGACTAGGTACTATTGAATAACCTGTTTAAATGAATGTAGCAAATCATTTAAATCCTCCAGGGTTTTCTTTTTATTACCACAAAGTCATCTAGGTACATAGGCAATTTAGTTATGTCAGCTCAAGCAGTGTGCATTTTTATATCATCAAAAGAACAATTTAGAGTGTACATTTTTACCTTTCTATTGTAGGGAAAACAGCATGACAGTATGATTTTAGACTATTCTGTTCAAACTTGCTCTAAGTTGGTCAGATAGTAAAATATTACCTACACGATTAACACAAAATCTATAAGATTGTATTAATCACCATGTATCAGAAAATAAAAGAAATGTAAAATTATTTATGCAAACAGAATAATATCATACTAAACACATACACCAATAAGGTCTTGCTAAGATCCCAGTGGGAGCAGAACTGAAGTGCAGAGTTTAACAAAAAGCATTAACTTCCTACAAAATGTGTTTTTAAAATATTTTCCTAAGAAAGCCTCCTTGGGAAAGATCATTAAATAAGTACTTGTACTTAAAAACTGCTTATATATAAGGATATAAACATTGTATCCTGGGATAAAAAAAAGTTATGTTAAAATGAACAACTGAATGCTCTGCCTTCCAACTAATAACAGATATAATATGGAGAAGACTTTAGGAAACTTGAATGAAACAAGCTCTGCTCAAGTGTGTGTTTTTCCCATACATTATAGTCAGGGAAAGGAGAAGCCTTGCTGCTGCTCTTCAGTGCCTGGCAGCCAGGTTGGGGGTGACGAGTATACTACATACCCCTCATGCCTCTCACCAGCTTCTGGGTTATTTGCATAAATAAATACCTAAATTTTAAATTATGCTGATATTTATTATGTTAAAATATTGACAAAATAAATATTTTAAATAATGAACTCATTTGTTTTGTGTGATTGATTAAAAAACATTGTTTTTATTGACTTTGTCAAAGATCAGTTGGCTGTAGATGTGTGGAGGCTTTGTTTCTGGGTTTTCTATTCTGTCTTATTGATCAGTGCATCAATTTTCATACAAGTGCCACACTGCTTTCTTACTGTAGGCTTGTGTTATAATTTGAAGTCAGGTAATGTGATGCTTCCAGGTTTGTTTCTTTTGCTCAGGATTGCTTTGGCTATCATTGGTCATTGGTCATTTCATTTGGTCATTGAAAAGTAGATACTTACCAAGTATGATTTACAACAAAGAGTATATTATAGTATAATGCATTTATTTTTAATATTTGATAATATGATATATCATTAATATCTAACTAGTTTTTGTATTTTATAGATTTAGGGGGTATGATGGCAGTTTTGTTACCTAGATATATTGCATAGTGGTGAAGCCATTACCTAAACAGTGTACCTTGTACCAATTAGGAAATTTCTTATCTCTCATCTGCTACCCACTTTCAAACCCTTTAAAATTCTCCAGTGTTACCTTTCTCTCCAGAATAACCCTTTAAAATTATTCCATACTCTATGTCCATGTGTACACATTATTTAGCTACCACTCATAAGAGAACATTTGCTATTTGTCTTTCTGTTTCTGAGTTATTTCACTTGTGATAGTGGCCTCCAGATGTATTCCTATTGCCACAAAAGACATGACTTCATTGTTTTCTATGACCAAGTAGTATTCTATGGTATATTTGTACCTCATTGTCTTTATCCAGTCATCTGATCATGAACACTTAGGTTGGTTCCACATATTTGGTATTGTAAAGAATGCTATGATAAACATATAAGTGCAGGTATCTCTTTGATGTAATGATTTCTCTTTCTTTGGGTAGATACCCAATAGTGAGATTACTAGGTCAAATAGTATTTCTATGCTTAGTTTTTTGAGAAGTTGTCCATACTGTTTTCCATAGTGGTTGTACTAATTTACATATCACCAACAGTGTATAAGCATCCTTTTTTTTTTCTCTGTATCCTCACCAACATCTATTATTTCTTGACTTTTTAATAATAGCCATTCTGACTGCATAAGATGGTGTCTCATTTTGGTTTTGATTTGCATTTATTTAATGATTAGTGAAGTTGAGCATTTTTTAATATGTTTGAGGCCATTTGTGTGTCTTCTTTTGAAAAAAAAAGTCTGTTCACATCCTTTTCTCACTTTTTAATGGGGTTATTTGTTTTTATTATTGTTGTTGAGTTGTTTAAGTTCCTTGTAAATTCTGGATATTAACCCTTTGTCATATGCATAGTTTACAAATATTTTCTCTTATTCTTAGGTTGTCTGAACACTGTTGATTATCTCTTTTGTTGTGCAGAAGCTTTTTAGTTAAATTAAGTACAGTTCGTCTATTTTTGTTTTTGTTGTATTTGCTTTTGAGGACTTGGTCATTAATTCTTTGCCTGGGCCAAAGTGCAGAAGAGTTTTTTCTAGGTTTCCTTCTAGCATTTTTATAGCTTCAGGTTTTAGTAATACATTTAAGACTTTACCCCACCTTGAGTTAACTTTTCTATGTGGTAAGCAATAGGAGTTCAGTTTCATTCTTCTGCATATTGCTGACTAATTTTTCCAGCACTATTTTTTAAAGCAGGGTTTCCTTTCCCCAAAGTGTGTTTTTATTGACTTTGTCAAAGATCAGTTGGCTGTAGATGTGTGGAGGCTTTGTTTCTGGGTTTTCTATTCTGTCTTATTGATCAATGCATCAGTTTTCATACAAGTGCCATGCTGTTTTCTTACTGTAGGTTGTATTATAATTTGAAGTCAAGTAATGTGATGTTTCCAAGTTTGTTTCTTTTGCTCAGGATTGCTTTGGTTATTTTGGGCTTTTGTTGTTGTTGTTGTTGTTTTTCCATATGAGTTTTCGTATTGCATCTTCTAATTCTATGAAAAATGATACTGTTATTTTGATAGGAATTGCATTGAATCTATAGATTGTTTTGGGTAGAAAACTCATTTTGATATTATTGATTTTTCCAATCTATGATTACGAAAAGGTTTTTCATATGTTTATGTCATCTACAATTTATTTCACCAGTGCTTTGTAGTTTTCCTTGTAGAGATTTTTCACCTCCTTCCTTTAATTGTATTCTTAAGTATTTTATTTATTTGTTTGTTTTGTCATATTTATAAATAAAATTGTCTTCTTGATTTGGCTCTCAACTGGCTTGTTATTGGTGTATAGAAATGCTACTAATTTTTTACAATGATTTTGTATCCTGAAAGTTTAGTGATTTTTTAATCAAATCTAGGAGTCTTTTGGAAGAGTCTTTAGGGTTTTCTAGGAATAAGATCACATCGTCAGTCAGCAGATAATTTGACTGCCTTTTTTCTTATTTGGATTCCTTTCTTCTCTTTCTCTTGTCTGATTTATTTGGTGAGGATTTCCAGTAACATGTTGAATAGGAGTGGTGAGAGTGGACATCTTTGTCTTGTTTCAGTTATTGAGGGAAATGCTTTCAAATTTTGCCCATTCAACATGATGTTGGCTGTGGGTTTGTAAGAAATGGCTGCTACAAATTTTGTGGTATATTACATTGCTGTTTAATTTCTTGAAGACTTTTTTCAAGAAGGGATACTATCTTTTTTTCTTTTTTTTTTTTACTTTAAGTTCCGGGATACATGTGCAGTTTGTGCGATTTGTTACGTAGGTATCTATGGTGGTTTGCTACACCTATCAACCTGTCATCTAGGTTTTAAGCCCAGCATGCATTAAGTATTTGCCCTAATGCTCTCTCTCCCTTTGCCCCCCAAACTCCAACAGGTCCTGGTGTGTATTGTTCCCCTCCCTGTACCCATGTGTTTTCATTGTTCAACTCCCACTTATGAGTGAGAACACATGGTATTTGCTTTTCTGTTCCCGTGTTAGTTTGCTGAGAATCATGGCTTCCAGCTTCATCCATGTCCCTTCAAAGGACATGGTCTCATTCTTTTTTATGGCTGCATAGTATTCTATGGTGTATATGTGCCACACTTTCTTTATCTAGTCTATCACTTATGGACATTTGGGTTGGTTTGAAGTCTTTGCTATTGTAAATAGTACTGCAAAAAGCATACATGTGCACATTTCTTTGTAGTAGAATAATTTATAATCCTTTGAGCATATAACCAGTAATGGAATTGCTGGTTCAAATAGTATTTCTGGTTCTAGGTCCTTGAGGAATCACCATACTGTCTCCCACAATAGTCAAGATAATTTACACTCCCACCAACAATATAAAAGCATTCCTATTTCTCCACAGCCTTGCCAGCATCTATTGCTTCCTGACTTTTTAATAATCGCCATTCTGACTGGCGTGAAGTATCTCAGTCGCAGATGCAGAAATCATCCACCTTCTGCATTGGTCTCACTGGGAGCTGGAGACCAGAGCTGTTTCTGTTTGGACGTTTTGCCCCTCCACCAGGATGCTACATTTTTAATGCTTTTTCTGCATCTATTGAGATTATTACATGGTTTCTGTTTTTAATTATGGGGTGAATCACATTTATTGATTTGCATATGTTGAATTGTTCTTAGATCCCTGAAATAAGATGCATTTGATCATAGTGTATTTTGTTTTCAATGTGCTGTTGAATTCAGTTTGATAGTATTTTGTAGAGGATGTTTCCATCTATGTTCATCAGGAATGTTGGTCTGTGATTTGCTTTTTTTTCGTTGCATTCTTGCTGGCCTTGATATCTGGGTGATACTGGCTTCATAATATGAGTCAGGGAGGTTTCCCTTCTTTTTAATTTTTTAGAGCCATTTCAGCAGAATTAATATCAGCTCTTTGTACATCTGGTAAAATTCAGTATGAGTACACCCGGTCAGGGGCTTTTTATCAGTGTTGCTGCTGGAATTTTTTTTGCTTGATTCAATCTTACTAGTTATTATTAATCAAGTCAACATTTCTATTTCTTTTTTCTGTTTCAGTACTGGGAGATTGTGTCTTTCCAGAAATTTATTTATTTCCTCCAGGTTTTCTATTTTGTGGTTGTATAGTTGTTCAGACTTTAAGTCTTGACATTTGTAATAGTATTTCCTAAGAATGAAAATCCTTTCGTTTGGTTTGAAAATATGAGAATCTAATGTGGGATGAAAGAAGACTCTAAATAAAGTAATCAAGTGAATCCACGAAAGGATGTTGAAAAAGATTACCAAAATAATATATCATACTAAATACTAAAAACAATTTTTATTATTTACATTTATTAATTGCATTCACAGACTATTACTTTTATCCCTGATGTCATATTTCTTGAGTAAATTTTTGCCTTATATATTAAAAATTCTAATTGCATTCAAACTTTTATATTAGTGATAAACTATTTTTGAGCAATTATAGTTTTAATATTATATTGAGAAAAATAATTTTGTCAACTTATGTAAATTAAAAAAGTAAAAATTATAAAAATATAGGCTAAGTTTTTGATTACATAGTTAATGCTAGTTTTAATTTTAATTTTAATTTTTTTCAAGTGTCCTTTTCTTTAAATGTATTTATTTGATTTAACAAGTTCAAACAAATTTTATATTATACCTTATTACCTCCTGAATAATTATCAGTATCAGAAGCACATTAAAACTAAAATCCTGTTTTAAATGCACATATGAAATGTGAACTACATAGACATAAAATATACTCTTAATTATTTAAAAATTTGAAATCACTCTTATTGTATGAATTTTTATCAGAAAATTCAGCATGAAAGTATTTAAAACATAGATTCATATGAAAAATAATACCCCAGAATTTTTTAAAGTGGAAGACAATGACAAAGAGATTAATATTAACAATATTATTTGCACATTGATAATAGACAAGGCAATCTTCTGGAAGTTTTTGATGAAATCAGAAAATGATATGTACTTTGTGCTCATGGAGCTTACCACCTGGGAAAACTGGAAATTCGAAAGAAGCAAACATGTTTTCTCCTTAAAAATATTTCCAATGTTTGATACCCAGTTTCCTGGACAATCCACTTTTGTTTTCTTGCTTTTTTAGCTTGAAAACTTAAGTGAGACTTTTCTCCTGCAATAAGACATCACAATTATTTTTATACTTTGGGAAGTTCATTAGCATTCAGAATTTATGTGGCAAATAAATCACATTTTTCCTCCTTCATTCAGAACCACTGAGAAATATGACACACAAAAAGGTGGAGACCCAAATGCTAACTTATTAGTAATACAGATTGAGAATATAGCTATTTGTCTATGGGCAGGTGGGCTTGCTCATAACCTCTTCTGCATTAGGTGAACATTCTCTAATACTATAGGCCTTGTCCATGGGTGGAAACTACCTTGCAGAAAATGCTAGGAAATGGAGTAGTAGAGGATGCTTTAACAGCCAGTCTGAGTCTAAAACACAAACTGTAAAGGGTAAAGCATGATGTTCAATGTTTTTCTCCCAAACTCACTGGTAAGGTATTTCACACTTTCCTAGGGTTACAGAGAGGGAGTGAGGTAGTACAGAAGGTAGAATGTTTGTCACATTTTTTTTTATGGCTAGTAGTTGAAAAGAGTTCTCTTGTATAGAAATAATATAAGTGAGGATTAAAACCTATCACACAGTTACTCTTTCAATATATTGGAATCCTATTAGAATGTTTCATCCTTTTTCATTCATTAGTTGCCATTATACAGGTACAACTGCTACAGTCCCACATTCATTTGAAAACAAAATTATCATAATTTTTATACTCACTTATTAGAAAATGTGAACTTTTGCTTGGAGCCCAGATCAAAGTGGTTGCATAGCACGGTATGTAACAAATCATTGTTTGTATCACGGTGAGACAGAAATCATCTTACGAATGTCAGGATGCCAAATTTTGATATTGTTTTATAGCTAATGCTTAACATAGAATATTTCGTATTTTTCATTCCTATTGTGAGAACTACAGCTTAAATCAAAGAGTGTAAACATAACATTTATCTATTTTTAAACAAACATTACTGATAATTGTTTCTTTTGTGTAAAGGAACACAAATCTTCTTGTCACTGAATTGTATAAACCATCTTCCAGTCTGGTGAGAGGCTATTATTAGCACATCCAATGCAGAAAGCATCTTACGTTAGTCAAAGAATTATAGAAACTTGGATTTGGAAGGACATTAAGGATCATTTCATCTAAATCCTGCATTTTACTAATGAGGTCCCGAAGTCTAGACAAGTCAGTTGATTTTCACAAGGTGAGATCTAAATTCATAATAGGCTAAGACTAGAACTCCCTTTTCCTTGCTCATTTGTTCACTGTCAAGGCTATATTTCAGACTGTTCTTTCTCTGTGTGGTTCCAATATGCACAAATTTATTATCACAGCTTAGGTACATGACACCAATCGCCAACAACATAGTTCCATTTTCAGTTTCCACGGTCTATGAAGTGTGAGTATTTGCATAAAGTGCAAAATTCACTGTCAGCCCTTTCATCCACTAATCAGTAAATAAATGGCAAATGAGAACCATAGCTGGGGATGGACTTTCAAAGTCTGGTAGTGCTTGTTCCTGTGGATCTCTTATCTAATGCATTCACAGATAGCAAAGTACATAGTTGTATTGCCTCCTTTACCTCCAGTGATAAATCCATGTGGCATTTTACAACAACAACGACAAAAAGTATAATCAAGGGAGGGAATGGTCCAACAAAGACAAAAGTGCAGTAAAGGAAAAAAAAAAAAAAAAAAAAAAAAAAAAAACCACAAGAATTCTGGAAGTGGAATTGATTATGATTAGGAAATTAAAAAATGGCAATAGCAAAGCAATGCTAAGAGGAAACCCGGATCTGTGTGAAATTTTGGTACAGATCACATTGACAATGTACAATGAATAAAACAAAGTAACATCTCTTTAACATCTTTTATTTTATTCGCTCTAGGAACAAAAAGTTGTGTATGGCCAAAGCGGAGTGTTTGCCTCTTGTGTTAGGTGGAATAGTGACTTCCCAAAATGTCAATGTCCTAAGTTTTGCAACCTGTGAACATGTTACTTTACAAGGCAGAAGGTACTTTGCAGATGTAATTTAATTACAAACCTTGAGTTAGAGAGCATATCTTGAATTATCCAGCTGGGCCTAATGTAATCATAAGTTTTGTTTTTTGCTTGTTTTTTTGTTGTTTGAGACGGAGTCTCACTCTTTCACCCAGGCTGGAGTGCAGTGGCGCGATCTCGGCTCATTGCAAGCTCCGCCTCCGGGGTTCACGCCATTCTCCTGCCTCAGCCTCCCGAGTAGCTGGGACTACAGGTGCCCGCCGCCACGCCCTGCTAATTTTTTTTTTTTTTTGTATTTTTAGTAGAGACCAGGTTTCACCCTGTTAGCCAGATCTCGATCTCCTGACCTCATGATCCGCTCACCTCGGCCTCCCAAAGTGTTGGGATTACAGTCGTGAGCCACTGCGCCCAGCCAATCACAAGGTTTTTATAGGAAGAAGACAGAAGGTGACAGTCAAAGAAATCTTAACAAGGTGACCGCATCTTATCGTATGCTCTTACAAATGAATAACCTTCCACAGCAAGCTTAGACGGAAATGTGACTATGGAAGAATGGTCAGAAAGATGCAATGTTAACTAGCTTTGAAGATAAAGGGATAGGGTAGAGCCAGGGCATATCAGCAGCCTCTAGGAGCTGAAATAGGCCAAGAAACAGATTCTTCTTTCCTAGAGCATCCAGAAAGGAACCCAGTCCTGCCCACACCTTGATTTTAACCAATCGAAACCTGTGTCAGGCTTCTAACTCACAAAAGTGTAAAGATGATAAATTTGTATTGTTCTAAGCCTCCAAATTTTTGGTAATATGTTACTGCAGCAACATAAAACTAATCTACTTGCTCTTTGAATTGCACATATTATGGCTGACACTTTTATTATATCGTGAAAGTAACTTTGCAGAATCTAAATAGAATATCAGTGGAGCTATAGAATGAATAGTTTACTAGGGAATGTTAACACTGTTGCCATTCCAGTTCCGAGAACTTAGTGAAGGCAGACTTATTTACAGAAATGAGGAAAGTGTGAGGAGATGGAGATGCCCAAGAAGAATTGACCAGCAAAATCACACTAGAGAAACTCTCAGACATATTTGATGACATTAAAAGCTCAAGGAATGAGAAATACCAGGTGCATATCTACTCTTAAGAAGAAAGAAGTATAAGAATTCACCAAGACACAGAAACATTATGAATAAGATATGTGATAAGAAGGTAACACTACTCAAACTACTTGTGATAAGTCTTTTACAAAGAAATATAATATTTAATTCTCCATATCTAATACTTTAAAACACAATATTCCAAATAAATACTAGTTTTACTGCTTGTTTCATTTCCGTATACATTTGTAGTTGACAGAGAATTTTTAAAATGTTGACATATTTGCAAAAGTATTGGAACAATCGTAGGTTCCATAACACTCGTACCATTATTATTATTGATAATTATGGTCATTTGGCACAGTCCTAGCTTGCATGATCCTTTTGAAGATCTTGCATTACCATGCAAAGCAAGGGCTGCCTGTATTTGATTGTGTGAATCTAACACAATTCGTTTTTCTGTTTGCTTCTTGATGGACACATGGGTTGTTAATAGTGTTGCTGTGATCTTGCTTCTACATATACTTTAGTGAACAAATGTGTACATTTTTCTTCATACATACTAGAAGGTGAATTGTCAGGATAGAAGATATGAATTTTTAGATTTAGTACAAACTGCCAGGTAAAACCTTCCAAAAGAGTTATATTAACATTTACAAATTTATATTAACATTTTTATTAGTCCATTTTCACATTGCTGATAAAGACATATCCGAGACTGGGCAATTTACAAAAGAAAGAGGTTTATTGGACTTACAGTTCCACGTGACTGGGGAGGCCTCACAGTCACGGTGTAAAGTGAAAAGCACGTCTCACATGGTGGCAGACAACAGAAGAGAAACTGTGCCAGGAACCTTCCCTTTTTAAAACCTTCAGATCTCATGAGACTTATCTCACTATCATGAGAACAGAACAACACAGGAAAGACCTGCCCCCATGATTCAATGACCTCCCACTGTTCCCTCCCATAACATGTAGCAATTCAAGATGAGATTTGGGTGGGGACACAGCCTAACCATATCAATATTATAAAAATATACTAATATATGATATTATCACTGTATATAAGTATATAAATTTGTATTTATATAAGTTGACACTAATTCACCTTAATTCCAAAATTTGGCATTGTTAGCCTTATTTTTTTACCGTTTAGTTGAGTATAAAGGTATATTTATCATTGCAGTTTAAATTTGCATTCACCTGAAGATTCAATCCCATTTTATTTGCCTTTTGACTATTTTGTTTTCTATTTAGTTATCTTTCAATTTATTTATTTGTGGAAGTTTTAAAATATGGTATAGTTCTTTATATTGTCTCTTTTATAATCTGTGAATTATTATTCATATGATATTTTTTCTACCTCATTTCTTGCTTTCTCCCTTACCAAAGGATATCCTTTGATGAATAGAAGTTTTACATTTTTATGCACTCAATACTTTAATCTGTTTTTTTGCCAAGTGCCTTTTTAAGTTAATAAACTTTTTTTCACCCAAAGTAATGGCATTCATAATGGTACTCTCTTATTTTTTAGTAGAAGTGTTACAGTGGACTTTTTTTTCAGATTTAGATCTACAATTCATCTTGAAATAATGTTAGTATAGTGGTAATGTGACAGTAAACATTATTTTTGTTTCTTCCATGTGTACATCCAATTGTTCCACTAACATTGTTCAAAAGACCATTTTTCCCAACTGATGTGTCAGTTTCTCACTTGAGTTGTTCTATCCGCTGATCCCTCTTCTCTTCACACTATGACTACCCACACACTCCTTCTGTAAATCTTCTTTTTCATTGTCCTGTAAGGTTTTAGGCTTGCCTATTTTACTTAATCTGCAACAGAAGCCTCATGGTTAGGCAAAATAAACTTAGTAAACATGCATTACTAAGTAAATGCCTTATACTTAGCAGAGCTTAAAATTGTTCTTAGAAGCAGACCCTGAGATCTCAAACAATTGAGAAAATACGGAGATGGATGATCTTCATTCTTGCATGGGGAAATAGGAGATATTTTAAAGAGAAGATGGGGAGTGAGTTGAGGCTGGAAAGTCAGGTGGAATTTTAACAGGCAAATAAGAAACCAGCAATTTCAGAAGAGGGAGTAACTTGAGTACAAGCAGAAGGTGATAAAGTTGTTTACGTGAGAGAGAAAAATGGATGTGACAAAACCATGAAGGAATGTGCATTTTAGGATGTGTGTGTGAGTGTATGTGTGAGAGAGAATGTGTGTGTGCATATGTGTGCATGTGAGAGACAATGTGTGTGCATGTGTGTGTGTATTTTTGTGCATGTGTATGTTTGAGTTGAGTACTAGGTTATAAATCTAAGAGGACAACACATTACCAAGTTCTAAAACTGGGAAAATATGCTTTGGAGTGAATGCATAAAAAAGTACATTGAAGTATGGGAAGAAAATATTAGGTGTTTTGATCTAAATATGACATTGAATGTTACCAGTGTTCAATATTTGCTTTAGCCAGTGGCATCTTCCATCTTTCATAAGTCAATGAGAGGATTCAAGGTTTCCTGAGAGAAGGATGAAGTTCACATGAGGAAGAGGAATTGTCAGTGGCCCTTGGATTTCTGGCTTTGTTTCTGGTTAGTGTCATAATTTAATAAAGACGTACTTGGTTAAAGTGAATTTAAAAATTTTGTTGTCTAGTTTTAACTGAATTAATGTTTGCAGAAAAAAAAAAAAGGCATATGGTGAAAATTATCCCTGTAAAGAAATGAAAGATGGAAAATACTGGCAATCACAAAAATTAAGGCAAACAAAAAGACAAGGGTATAGAGTTACCCTTTGACACCTAGGAGCAGCTCTTTTCAGATATTTATTACATACGTCAATTATAATCTAATCACCTTTGCAAGTGAGAAAAATACAAAAATATGTCATCTAGAAGGTTATTAAAAATATGAGTTACTTTCTGTTTTTAACGGTTAAACTTTCCCTGCTTTTTGTTCTGTGAGAGATTAGCTAAAAATACTATGTCATCATGACCAGCTTACTGTAAACTTAAGCATCCAAAGTCTGAAGGCAAACATTTTTATTTTTTGGTACATTTAGTCATGCAGTAGTTAGTCCAAAGCTTTATAATGTGTACTAAACTGAATAACCAATGTTTAGGAACCTCAATTTACTACTTTAAAAAACGTGATTGAGAAAAAGGATTTCTTGCTGTGAGAAAAATAGCTGAAATGTGAAATGATAATCAGAAAATAATATTACAACAAATTAAATAAATTTACTGTTAGTATATTTTAACCAGAAGACATTAAGAATATAGTTGAATATTTGAAAAATCAAAGATCAGAAACATTAATACTGAATGGGAAGACTTTAGATAAACTCAATGAAAGCACATGTATATATGTGTGTGCATGTATGTGTATACGTATATGAATGTATGCTTTCATTCAATATGCTGTCATTCAGTGCACATACATATGCTTGTATATGTATATGTGTATACATATATATATATATATATATATATATATGCACGAGCACACACACACACATACTCACAAATTGTAGCTGCCTCATTCCTTTAAATGACTGAAAATCATGTCCATGATTCACACAAGTTTGGGTTTGCTGAATATTTATGGTATTTTCAACTTTTTATTACCTGTATTAGGAAGAGACCTTATAGTTACTCTACATTGAAGCATCTGTAACTAGTAAATTTGTCTTACCAAGCAAAGTATTAGCAAGTCTTTCATTGTCAGATATTTGCTATGTACTCTGATGTCAACTTTATGAATAAGAAAGTGATATTTCACTCCCTACTTGCTGGATCTGTCTCTCTGTTATTAAATCATTTTGTAATCAGACAGGAAGCTAGGGTTACTTATCAGCTACTTAAATTTCAGCATGTAATACATTCTGCAGATACACTGAGAAAGAGCAGGGAAGTCAAAGTTGAGGCTCAAAATAACAGTTGGAAAACACAGCCCTGGTGGGGACTTGATTAGGTGACTTCAGCCATGAGTAAAATGGGCCATTTAAGATTTGACTTTGAAAAGTTAGTTGAGTTTATGGTGGCTTTATCATGAGTGAGATGGTGCTTTTGGAAAAGGTGGGTAGGTATGTTTCTAACAGCTGAGTCTTAATGAATACAGAGAAGTCAATGGAAAGTTCACCAAACCGGTACATGACTCGATGCCTTTGTAAGTGGCCTGGTGTGGCTTATGTTCATGACACAATACATGTTGGCCTGGAGGTGCAGGTGGGGCAAAGACACTAAAAGGGCATTAAAAGTGATACTAAAAGCACACTGGAAGAGCGATTTCTAGTTCAGTTGAAGCCTCATGTCAAAAATGAAACAAAATTTTAGTAATATTTTTTAAACCGTTACTTATGTTTTTCAGCAAGATCTTCAAAATAACTAAGTTCCATATGCGTTAAAGAGCACCAGAATATGAAGTTGTATCCCTGAATTGTTAGTGCCATGTTTCATCTATTTACTTTAATTTTACTACTTAAATTTCTTTTTTTGTTATCATTTTTCTAAATTTAATTTTTAAATATGTTGTTTATTTTATTTTATTTTATTGAGACAGAGTCTAGCTCTGTCACCCAGGCTGGAGTGCAGTGGCACAATCTTGGCTACTGCAACCTTCACCTCCCAGGTTGAAAGCGATTCTCTTGACTCAACCTCCTTAGTAGCTGGTATTACAGGCATGCGCCACCACATCTGGCTAATTTTTTGTTTGTATTTTTAGTAGAGATAGGGTCTCGCCATGTTGGCCAGGCTGGTCTCTAACTCCTGACCTCTTGTGATCCGCCAACCTTGGCCTCCCAAAGTGTTGGGATTACAGACGGGAGTCACTGGGCCCAACCAATTTTTACTTATTTTAAAAATTCGTTGGTGCCATGTTTAGAAAGGCTGTGACAAAATGACTACTCAAAGTCCTCTTATATTGCACTCAGATAGAAAGGAAAAAAGCAAAGGGTCTTATATTTGGGTTCATTTATGAGGTTTTACTGTCTGTACTTTTTCTGTGTCCATGTTTTTATTTTTCCGACATATTTTTCTATGTCTATGTTTTATTTCACAAATACTACTGAACATGTTTGCAATAGTGAGGTGGGGTTGTGCAAAATATGTCCAAACTCTCTTAAGTACACCACTGATATACACATATATGTATACATTCACATCCTATATAATATTTGATCATCAGAGAAAGCATATTGTACACTACTGTATTCCTTTTTGTTATGTCTTAAAATTTTTAACAAAGCTACTTTCTAAGTGCCCTGGATGATTGCCAGACAATTCCTTGGTTGACTATTTGATAGCTCTGAGTTAAATGCTAAGTTGTGAATGCGGTAAGTGGTAAATTGACTTGATATTACCAGATGGAGTTTTGCAATTGAGTTTGTTTAGTTCCCATCTTCTCTATGAAATAATATAATTGAATTGATTCCTACGGAGTTTATCTAGAGAGCTTCAAGTGTCATTCCTTCCACTCTAAGATTGAATAAGCAGCTGTTATGGGCTACCTGCATGAGCAAGCCTGTAGGACAAATTTTAATGAGTTAACATCCTTATGCATTGTTCAAGTCAATATGGATCTTGTCATCACATTCAGATCAATCTTTTTTTCTACACTTTAGCACAAGATAGCCTTTGTAATTAGTGCACATAGCATACAATGTTTTAGCACACAGTTAATGAGTCCCTTGCATTAGTTGAAGCCTACCAAGAGTTTATAAATTTTGGCTGCCAAAGTTAGAACATCAGCTTGAATTTGGTACAGATTTACTGAAACTCCACTTAAGCACATCAAAAGAAATTTAACGTAGACTAGATTTAATTTCAAGAAGGATGTAAATGCATCCTCAGATAGAAAAACTTTGTTGTTAGGATTCTTATCTCCCTCCTTGCCATGCCAAATGGAGCTTAATGAAGAACAGCATCACAACCCACAGGTCTCACAAATCTATTATGCTTTTACATAATAGATTCCTAATCAAACAGAGAGAATACCTTAATGGATAAAATTAAATAAAATGAGTAGTAGTACAGCTGCCTGTACATTTATTCTTCACTAACATTTGCTTCATGTTTATTTTTCAAAACATCAGTGACTACATCACATATTTTATTTATATTACATGACCCTTCTTCTCACAATTATTTTGGAAAGGCATATGCATATTGCATTTTGTTAGCTCATTTCTAAGAACACAGTTCTCCTGAGGCCAATGCTACTGTTTCAATTTAGTACTGGCATTATTTTCTATGTCCAAACTTGGCCCAGGTGAGCAAGCAAATTTTTTGTATATATGCCAACGTATGTTCAAAATGCAAATTATGTATTTGAACATAAAGGTATTTATACATATATAATATAATATGTAATATACACACATATATAATATTTCTGTTTATTTGTATATGAAAGATAGTTATTACAGGTTACAATCATGTTTCCCATATAAGTTCATCTTTTTTTTTTGAGACAAGGTCTCACTCAGTCATCTCGGCTGGGGTGCAGTGGCACAATCACAGCCCACCATAGCCTCGACTTCCTAAACTCAGATGATCTTCCCACCTCAGCCTCCTTAGTAGCTAGGACTACAGGTGCCTGCCACCATGCCTGGCTAATTTTTGTAGAAATGGGGTTTCAGCATGTTTCCAAGGCCGATCTCAAACTCCTGGGCTTAAGCAATCCACCTACCTCAGCCTCCCAAAGTTCTGGGATTACACACATGAGCCACTGTGCCCAGCCTCTGTAGGTTTATCTTTCCAGATAGCTAAAGAACACTTAATATATAAGCAGCATATGTTTTGTGAAAGACTAGTTGCCTGAAATGTGAATGTGTTTACTCCTCTTTATAATATTTGAATTGCTTAAATCAATTTTTTATGTCCTCAATTCCTATTTGAATTTTTATTTTTATTCTATTTTTCCATAAGTTATTGGAGTACAGGTGGTATTTGGTTACATGAGTAAGTTATTTAGTACTGATTTGTGAGATTTTGGTGCATCCATCCCCTAAGCAGTATACACTACACCATATTCATAGTATTTTATCCCTCGACCCCTCCCACTCTTCCCCCCAAATCCCCAAAGTTCACTGTATCATTCTTGTGCCTTTGCATCCTCATAGCTCAGCTCCCACATATCAACGAGAATATATGATGTTTGGTTTTCCATTCTTGAGTTACTTCACTTAGACTAATAGTCTCTAGTCTCATCCACATCACTGCAAATTATATTAATACATTTCTTTTTATGGAATAATAGTCTCCAGTCTCATCTAGGTCACTGCAAATTATATTAATGCATTCCTTTTCATGGCTGAGTAGTATTCCATACTACCCATTCCAGTTACTTTATCCACTCTTTGATTGATGGGCATTTGGGTTGGTTCCATGATTTTGCAATTGTGAATTGTGCTTGTATAACCATGTATGTGCAAGTATCTTTTTTGAATAATGACTTCTTTTCCTCTGGGTAGATACCCAGTAGTGGGATTGCTGGATCAAACGGTAGTTCTACTTTTAGTTCTTTAAGGAATCTCCACACGGTTTTCCATAGAAGCTGTAGTAGTTTACATTCCTATCTGCAGTGTATAAGTGTTCTCTGATCACTGCATCCACGACAACAACCACTGTTTTTTTTATTTTTTCATTATGGACATTCTTGAAGGAGTAAGGTGGTATCACATTGTGGTTTTGATTTGTGTTTCCCTGACTATTAGTGATGCTGAGCATTTTTTAATATGTTTGTTGGCCATTTGTATATCTTCTTTTGAAAACTGTCTATTCATGTCCTTAGCCCACTCTTTGATGGGATTGTTTGATTTTTTTCTTACTGATTTGCTTGAGTTTGCTGTAGATTCTGTATATTAGTCCTTTGTCAGATGGATAGATGGTGAAGAGTTTCTCCCACTCTGTGGGTTGTCTGTTTACTCTGCTGACTGTTACTTTTGCTGTGCAAAGGCTCTTTAGTTTCATTATATCCCAGATATTTATCTTTGTTTTTATTGCATTTGTTTTTGGGTTCTTGGTCAAGAAATCCTTGCATAAGCCAATGTCTAGAAGGGATTTTCCAATGTTATCTTCCAGAATTTTTACAGTATCAGGTCTTAGGTTTAAGTTCTTCTTGAGCTGATTTTTGTATAAGGTGAGAGATGAAGATCCAGTTTCATTTTCCTGCTTGTGGCTAGCCAATTATCCCAGCACCATTTGTTGAAAAGGGTGTCTTTTTCCCACTTTATGATTTTGTTTGCTTTGTTGAAGATCACTTGGCTGTAAGTATGTGGGTTTATTTCTGGGTTCTCTATCCTATTCCATTGGTCTATGTGCCTATTTTTATACCAGTACCATGCTGACTTGGTGGCTATGGCCTTATAGTATAGTTTGAAATCAGATAGTGTCATGCCTCTAGATTTGTTCTGTTTGCTTCGTCTTGTTTTGTCTATGTGGTCTCTTGAAGACAGGATGCCGATAGGTCTTCGTCCTTTATTCAGCTTGCCACTCTGTGTCTTTTAATTGGGGCATTTATCCCATTTTAATGTTAGTATTTATATGTGCAGATTTGATCCTGTCATCATGATGTTAGCTGATTATTTTGCAGACTTGTTTATGTGGTTACTTTAGAGCATCACTGGTCTGTGTATTGCAGTGTGTTTTTGTTGTGGGGGGTAATGGTCTTTCCCTTCCGTATTTAGTGGTTTCTTCAGCAGTTCTTGTAAGGCATTTCTGGTGGTAACAAATTTCGTCAGTATTTGCTTGTCTGAACAGGACCTTATTTCTCCTTTGCTTATGAAGCTTAATTTGGCCAGATATAAAATTATGGGTTGGAAATTATTTTCTTGAAGAATGTTGAATATTGGCATTCAATCTTTTCTGGCTTGTCGATGTCAGCTGATAGGTTTACCATTAGTCTGTGGGACTTCCCTTTGTAGGTGTAGGTTATATATTTAGTTATAGAATTCCAAATATTGGTGCCATTTTTTTTCTTCAGTTTAATATATAAAATTGAGAATTTTAATGAAATCGTGAGAAATAGAGAATATTCAGGAAAAGATTTAACATTGTTTTCTCTGCTCCATACGTATAATTTGTTTTACCTTTATTTCCAGTAGCACACACCTACCCCCACACACCCTACTAAAAACTATCTAGTAGAATAGTGTCTGTCCTACTAGTTTATAAGCCAAAGTCTTTTTTCCCAATGTTTTTTATCCTCTCAAAGGTTATTAATGATAATGCTCTATTCTAAGAGAATAAAAAACTCTAAAGTTGTCTTTCATTTAATTGTAATTTAAGATTTGATCTGTTCATTGAGTTCTTGTGAAATATATGCTTTATAGGGGAAAATGGTAAAGCAGTAATTTATATTTTTGCATCCAGACTAAATTATATACTGGAATAATAACACTGGACCATTTATCTTACTTTCCAAAACTCAACATTCTCATTTGTAGTACAATTTAAAGTGACACCTACCTTAAAACATTTTATCAAATTTATATGGCATAGTATCCACAACATTCCCTTACATATGATAAACTGATATTGATCCGATATCAGTTGAGTATCTATTTTAATCACTGGAAAGGTAATTGTACCAAGGTAGACATTTGAAAAATTAGAGAAAAGTGGTAACAAAATGTTTGCTAGGGTTGCAATGACTGGCTACGTAACCATGGACATTTTAGACCTCAGTATACTTATCTGTAAATAGGGATATAATAAAACTCAAATTAGTTGAACTATATTTAGGATTAAGTGAGATACTATGTCCAAAACTCTTATCACAGGTATTGGCACATTGTAAGAATTCAGTACAGTTAAACTATTATTATTTTGTTTTATAAACTGTGGCTGTTAAGCCTATGCTCTCTGTCAGCCAACAGATAAAAGCAATATTGAAAATTCAAGAATGTTGTTGTGGTGACTATAAACCTGATAGTTACTATATTTGTATATGTTATTAAGTTCCTTACCACCAATTTTCTGCTCAGCATAAGACATCAGCATATAGAGACAGCTCTAATGTCATGGTAGTCTGAGTAATTAAATAATATTTGAAAAAAACATATAAATCTCACAAACATATAATAATTGCTCCTTAATATTAAAAAGTGGTCTACACTGTGTCGTTGTTCTAAGAAGAATTTGGTTATATTATCTTCAGTCATTCTGCAACCACTTTAATTAGGCTAACATCATTGTCCAACAGCTTGCTAAGAGGGCTTATGATTCTACAATAACTTGGTACTTAGGGACTTAAAAGAAGTCTAAGTATGTTTTAAATTAGCATATCAGGGTGACATGCTTGCCAAGTGCTTTGGAACAATTACTAATTTAAGTATTTTAAGTATTCTCTCTGAAATATAATTTAAAATTTTGATTTGAAATAAGTATTTGATAATGAAGGAGAAATACTAATATGCTTCTTTACGTTTGCCCCTGACATATCAATAATACAATTAAAATTACTAAATTCAATTGCTAAAAAGGGATAAAGATTTTAGTTTTTTTATCAACTAGAATTTTCCTAAGATAATCTAAAATTCTTAATATGGTAAAATAGTAATCAATAAATAGTAATTTAATATTTTCAGTTTGATTTATGGAATTGTATTTTTATTCAGAATATAGATATATTTGAAGGAATTAAGATATGTTTTCCTTTTGGCAGTGAAATAAAAATGATGATAAAATTAGTTATCATTTAACTTCTTTATTGCTTTTTAAAAATATATTTTTTCAGTTTTTGTAAAAGTTTAAAGATAAGCTATATACATATGTTGAAAAGCTGATTTTAAGAAATGCCAATTAGAAAATGATATTAAATGTCGAGAAGAGCTAAATTATCACATTAGTCATCTATTGTGATAATAAATTTGATCAACTTTCATCCTTATGTTGTGTATAGAGGGATTAACTAGGACACCTTTTAAAATCTTTCACCTAATTTCAGGTCTTTTTTAAAAAAAGAGCCTTACAACTTTTTAATTAATTCTAATTTTTTAGATGATTCAGAATTATGAAACTATATTATTGTTAAATCAATATTTTTAGCATACAATATTTTTAATTTGGAGTTAGATATCCTCAATTAAACCAATCATGCATCAATAAGTCGACACTATTTTGAAGCACTTTATTTTATGTTACTAGATATAGGCCATAGCATTTTAGTTCATTGAATTTACACATAAAACAATTAAGTGTAATATTGTTAGAAAAATATTAATATCTCAATAGTAATATTTTATCCTAACTTTAGAGATGAAAGATGATTTGACAGTCACATTTCTTACAAAAAAATCATAAAAGTTGTAAGAATATGCCAGATTTAAGGTAAGCGAGGCTCCAATTGCTGTTGCTATGTACAGTATAACTCAAGCACGCTGAATCTACTTATGGAAAAGTTTATTGTATAGCCTATATTCCACATGCAAACTGTAATTGCTGAGAAGCATTTGACTACAGAGTGGGCCTCTTCGTATATCCCTGAGAGCCTTAATGACCAGCAAATTATAAACACCTAAGTGACTCTGGGCCCAGTAACACTTTGGCTCTGATTCCTATGGACCTCTGCTATTTGCATTTGAGTGAAATGTAAACAATTATAAAGATGCAGTATTAAATCACAACTGCATGAAGTTAACTCTGGTACATAATATACTATTGTTATAATTTTGTAGCCACCTCCTGTTGCTGTTGCAGTGAGCTCAAGTTTTTTGAGAATCTGCCTACAACACTGTGTGACACTAATCATCTCCATATGAGCCATTTGTCTCTCTAGTATATTTCGTACAGCAGTAAAAAATGATCTTTCACAGACTTCATATACTTTAATCTTATTTAATGCAATACTGTCAACCTTGAATAACATCATAAGACTCATACAAAGTGTCACTTCTAATGCTGGAAGTGCATGCAAGAAACAGAGAAAAGTCATATTACAAGAAAAAGCTGAATTGCTTGATATATAATATAAATTCAGGTCTGCAGATGTAGTTAACTGCCATTTCAAGAAAAATGAATCCAGCATAAGTATCATTGTAAAAAAAAAGAAAGAAAGAAAATTTGTGAAGTCGTCACTGCAGCTATGCAGTGCTTTTTGCAAAATACTGCTTTATTGCATATTGAAATTCAGCTTTTATGTGAGTGCATGGTTCCTATAAGAAAGGCGTATCTATAACTCTAACATAATTCAAATAAAAGCAAAGTTCTTACGTGACAACTTAAAGTAAAGTGAATTATCTAAAACTGAAGAATTTGATACCAGCAAAAGATGGTTTGATATTTTTAGAAAGGAGCTTGGCTTAGAAAATGTCAAGCTAATGGAGAAGCAGCTTCTACTGACCAAGAGGTAGGGAATGAGTTTCCAGACACCATTAAAAATCATTAAGGAGAAAGTATATCTGCCTGAACAGGTGTTTAATGCAGATGAAATTGCCCTATTCTGAAAAAAAAAAAAAAGTTATAGAAGAGGCATTAGCAAAAAACAAAAGCAAGCAACAGGATTTAAGGCAGGAAGGAATAGGTTAACTCTACTGTTTGGTACAAAGGCTATCAGGTTTATAATCATGACTGCCCTTATCTACAAAACTACTGACACCTGAGCCTTGAAGGGGAACGACAAATATCAGCTGCCAGTCTTATGGTTGTACAACAAGACCTTGAAAATAAGAACACTTTTTCTGGTTTGGTTCGACTGATGTTCTGTCACTGAAGTCAAGAAGTACCTTGACAGCAAAGGACTGTCTTTTACAGTTCTTTTGATATTGGACAATGCCCCTGGCCACCCAGAACCCCATGAGTTCAACACTGAAGGTGCTGATGTGGTCCACTTCCCTCCAAACACGTCTCTAATTCAACCTCTAGATCGAGGAACATAAAGATGTTTAAGGCCCATCACACATGGTACTTGATGTAAAAGATTGTCAATGCTGTGGAAGAGAAGCTCGATCATGAAATGTGGAGAGGACATCATGAATGTCTGGAAGGATTATGCCATTGAAGATGCCTTCATTGTTATAGAAAAAGCTGTGAAAGCCACCAAGCTCAAAATAATAAATTCTTGCTGAAGAAAACCATGCTCAGATGTCGTGCATGACTGCACAGAAGATACCACAAAGGAAATCAAGGAAATCATGAAAGAGATTGTGGTTGCGGCAAGAATCATGGAGACTGAAGTGTTTCAAGTTATGGATCTTGGAAAAATTCAAGAGCTAAACCACACTATACCATTACCTTTTTTCTTAGGTAATATGTGCAAAATAACACATAATTTATTTGTTCTCAATTGATGGTAACTAATGAAAATGATAAAAAATAATGCATTACCAAAATAGCTAATAAGTTATGCACGTCTTGCTCATCAAATGCGCAACATCTTGTTCAGGTTATCATCTCTGATGTGTGAGGTTTAAGCTTTATTCTAACTGTGAAACTAATGGTTTTGCCTCTAGTTATCATGGATTTTCAGCTCATAGGGTAATATAATTCAGCCTAAAATAATGTGGGGTTAGAAGTATTGATTCCCTACATAGACATAGAAAACTAAATAAAACCACTGATGAATACATAATCTTATCAAGCATAAAATTAATATTTATGAATACATGACAATATTTTGAATGACAAGTAAAAAGTAAACTTACTTCGAAATACAGGCCTACCTTGGAAATCCCTATGGTTAAGTGACAAACTACCGTAATAAAATGAATACCCACAACAAAGTGACCCATACATATGTTTTGGTTCCTCAGTTCAGGTGAAAGTTATGTTTACACTATACTGTATTCTATTAAGTGCATAATAGCATCATATCTAAAAAAAGTACATACCTTAATTTAAAAATACCATATTATTAAAAACTGCTAATGATTACCTTAGCCTTCAGCAAGTTGTAGTTATTCTGCTGATGGAGATTCTTTCCTTGATGTTGATGGCTGTTGACTGATCAGAGTGGTAGTTGCTGAAGGTTAGTGGCTATGGCAATTTCTTAAAATAACACAACAGTGAGGTTTGATACATTGATTGACCCTTTTTTTCACAAAAGATTTATCTGCAGCATGCAATTCTACTTGACAGCATTTTACTGCCAGTAGAAATTCTTTCAAAATTGGAGTCAGTCCTTTTAAACCCTGCCACTGCTGTATCACCTAAAATTTTGCAATATACTGCATCCTTTTTGTCATTTCAACAATGTTCATAGCATCTTCACCAGCAGTAATTTCCATTTCAAGAAACCTCTTTCTTTGCTCATTCATAAAAAGCCACTCATCTGTTCACGTTTTATCATCAGATTGCCAGAATTTAGACACATATTCAGGCTCCATTAATTATTCTTGCTATTTCCACCACATCTGCTGTTACCTCCTATGCTAAAGGCTTGAAGTGATCCATGAGGGTTGACATTGGCTTCTTCCAAACAGTTGTTAATGTTAATATTTTGACCTTCTATGAACTCCTTCTATGAATCCCAAATATTTTTAATGGTATCTAGAATGATGAATCATTTTCAAAAGGTTTTTAATTTACTTTGCCCAGATCCATCCATCAGTGGAATCACTATCTCCAGGCAGCTATAGCCTTACAAGATGTATTTCTTAAATAATAAGATTTAAAAGTCAAAATTGATTCTTGATCCACTGGTTACGGAATGGATGTTGTGATAATAGATGTGAAAACATTAATCTCCATATACATCTTCATCAGAGCTCTTGGGTAACCAGGTAAATTGTCAATGAACAGTAATATTTTGAAAGAAATCATTTTCTTTTTCTGAGCAGTAGGTCTCAACAGTGGGCTTAAAATATTCATTAAACTATGCTATAAACCAATGTGCTGTTATCCAGGCTTTGTTGTTCCATTTATAGGACACAGCTAGAGTAAATTTAGCATAAATTAAATGGCCTTTAGATTTTCTGAATGGTATGTGAGCATTAGGTTCAACTTGAAGTCACCAGCTGTATTAGCCCTTAACAAGAGAGTCAGCCTATCCATTGAAGTTTTGAAACCATGCATTGACTTCTCTCTAGTTATGAAAGTCCTAAATAGAATCTTCTTTCAATAGAAGGCTGTTTCAACTACACTGAAAATCTGATGTTTAGTGTAGCAACTTTCAACAGTCTTAGCTAAGTATTCCATATAACTTACTGTAGCTTTTCCATCAGCATCTACTGCATCTCCTTGCACTTTTATGTTATGGAGCTGGCTTCTGTATTGAAACCACCTCTACTAGCTTCCAACTTATCTTCTGCAGCTTCCTCTCTCAGCCTGCAAGAATTGAAGAGAGTTAGGGCCTTGCTCTGGATTAGGCTTTGGCTTAAGAGAATGTTGTGGCTGGCTTGATCTTCTATATAGATCACTGAAATTTTCTTTATATCACCATTAATGCTGTTTTACTTTCATATCATTTGTGAGTTCACTGGAGTCACATTTTCAATTTCATGTAAGAATTTTTTTTTTTTTTTTTAGGTTCACAACTTGGATAGCTATTTGGCACAAGAGGCCTAGCTTTTGGTTTATTTTGGCTTTTGTCAGGCCATCCTCATTAAGATTAATCATTTTCAGTTTTTGACATTAAATAAAAGACTTGTAACTCTTCATTTCACTTGAATTTTTTGAGGCCATTGTAAGAATATTAATTTGCCTAAAAATATTGTTGTGTCTCAGCGACTAGGGAGGCCTAAGGAAAGGAAGAGAGACAGGAGAATGGCTGGTCAGTGCAGCAGTCAGAACACACATGGCATTTATTCATTAACTTCGTCATCTTATATGGGCACAATTCATGACAACTCAACACAATTGCAATAGTAACATCAAAGATCACCGATCACAGATCACCATAACAGATAATACTAAGAAGCAACTTTGAAATGTTATAGGTAGAATTACAACAATGTAACACACAGACACAAAGTGAACACATACCATTAAAAAATAACACTGATAGACCTGCTGGATGCAAAGTTGCTACAAACCTTCAATTTGTAAATAATGCAATATTTACAAAGTACAATAAAGTTATGTGCAATAAAATGAGTTGTGCCTGAATTGAAATCATACAGAGTGTGTTGACTTACTAGTAGAAGGTTATTAGTAAAAAATTAATGCCAATATAGTTTCAAAGTGTAATGAAATGACCAAATGCATTGGTGGTGGCCGGTGGACAGGGGTAGCAAATACTGACACAAAAAGGAATATAAAATAAATAATTTAAAAAGAATTAAGACACTGATTTTTACGTTAAATACTATCCCACAAAGATAACTTCTGATTCAGATGGCTCTTTCAATAATCATTGAAATTGATTGATACTTCTAAATATTACAAAATAAGATAATGTAAATATTATATGTCTCGTAAGAAATAGAAAATTCGGCAATACTTTCCATACAACAATAAGATCTTATCCTATAACAAGAAAAAATGTGTACACCTACCTTATTCATAAGAATAAATAAAAAATATTGACAATGCTTACAAACTGGTATTATGCCATGACATGTTGGATATAATTTGAGACCTCAAGATTACTTTAATATTTGAAAATGAATCATCATAATTTATCACATTAAATATTTTTCTCTGACATCAAAGATGAGAAAAAGCTACTTACTATTAATCATTTTACTCAACGACCAAAAATTCTAGCCACTGAAATAAATTAAAGAGGGAAAAATATGATAATCAGAATAAATGTAACTTGTATGTTCTCAGGCAATGTGAATCTACATATAGAAAATCCAAGAGAAAATATTAAATTATAAAACTTAATATGTGTGCTTAGCAGGATTAGTGGAACTAAAATGCATATGCAAACATTAATTTATGTTTGATACACCAGGAACAACTTATTAAAAATGAAATTTAAAGATCAGCTGGCTGTAGATGTGTGGTATTATTTCTGAGGACTCTGTTGTGTTCCATTGGTCTATATCTCTGTTTTGGTACCAGTACCATGCTGTTTTGGTTACTGTAGCCTTGTAGTATAGTTTGAAGTCAGGTAGTGTGATGCCTCCAGCTTTGTTCTTTTGACTTAGGATTGTCTTGGAGATGCGGGCTCTTTTTTGGTTCCATATGAACTTTAAAGCAGTTTTTTCCAATTCTGTGAAGAAACTCATTGGTAGCTTGATGGGGATGGCATTTAATCTATAAATAACCTTGGGCAGTATGGCCATTTTCACGATATTGATTCTTCCTATCCATGAGCATGGTATGTTCTTCCATTTGTTTGTGTCCTCTTTTATTTCACTGAGCAGTGGTTTGTAGTTCTCCTTGAAGAGGTCCTTTACATCCCTTGAAGTTGGATTCCTAGGTATTTTATTCTCTTTGAAGCAATTGTGAATGGAAGTTCATTCATGATTTGGTTCTCTGTTTGTCTCTTACTGGTGTATAAGAATGCTTATGATTTTTGCACATTAATTTTGTATCCCGAGACTTTGCTGAAGTTGCTTATCAGCTTAAGGAGATTTTGGGCTGAGATGATGGGGTTTTCTAAATATACAATCATGTCATCTCAAAGAGGGACAATTTGACTTCTTCTTTTCCTAACTGAATACCCTTGATTTCTTCTCTTGCCTGATTGACAAACCTGAGAGAAACAAGAAATGGGGAAAGGATTCCCTATTTCATAAATGGTGCTGGGAAAATTGGCTAGCCATAAGTAGAGAGCTGAAACTGGATCCTTTCCTTACTCCTTATATGAAAATTAATTCAAGATGGATTAGAGACTTAAATGTTAGACCTAATACCATAAAAATCCTAGAGGAAAACCTAGGTAGTACCATTCAGGGCATAGGCATGGGCAAAGACTTCATGTCTAAAACACCAAAAGCAACGGCAGCAAAAGCCAAAATTGACAAATATGATCTAATTAAACTAAAAAGCTTCTGCACAGCAAAAGAAACTACCATCAGAGTGAACAGGCAACCTACAGAATGGGAGAAAATTTTTGCAATCTACTCATCTGACAAAGGGCTAATATCCAGAACCTACAAAGAACTCAAACAAATTTACAAGAAAAAAACAAACAACCCCATCAAAAAGTGGGCAAAGGATATGAAAAGACATTTCTCAAAAGAAGACATTCATACAGCCAACAGACACATGAAAAAATGCTCATCATCACTGGCCATCAGGAAATGCAAATCAAAAGCACAATGAGATACCATCTCACACCAGTTAGAATGGTGATCATTAAAAAGTCAGGAAACAACAGGTGCTGGAGAGGATGTGGAGAAATAGGAACACTTTTACACTGTTGGTGGGATTGTAAACTAGTTCAACCATTATGGAAAACAGTATGGCGATTCCTCAAGGATCTAGAACTAGATGTACCATATGACCCAGCCATCCCATTACTGGGTATATACCCAAAGGATTATAAATCATGCTGCTATAAAGACACATGCACACGTATGTTTATTGCAGCACTATTCACAATAGCAAAGACTTGGAATCAACCCAAATGTCCATCAGTGACAGATTGGATTAAGAAAATGTGGCACATATACACCATGGAATACTATGCAGCCATAAAAAAGGATGAGTTTGTGTCCTTTGTAGGGACATGGATGCAGCTGGAAACCATCATTCTTAGCAAACTATCACAAGAACAGAAAACCAAACACCGCATGTTCTCACTCATAGGTGGGAACTGAACAATGAGATCACTTGGACTCGGGAAGGGGAACATCACACACCGGGGCCTATCATGGGGAGGGGGGAGGGGGGAGGGATTGCACTGGGAGTTATACCTGATGTAAATGACGAGTTGATGGGTGCTGACGAGTTGATGGGTGCAGCACAGCAACATGGCACAAGTATACGTATGTAACAAACCTGCACGTTATGCACATGTACCCTAGAACTTAAAGTATAATAATAATAAAAAATAAATAAATAAATAAATAAATAAAATAAAATAAAATAAAAAATAAAAAAAAATGAAAGTTAAAACTTAGCATATCAAAAGCTGTTGGATATTTGGTGTCTTTGTCTGGGTTGCTATAACAAACTACCACAGGCATAGACTAATATGAGAAAAAGTAACAGAAATGTGTGTATCCTGGTTCTGGAGGTGAGGAGGTTCAAGAAGGTACCTTTGTTCAATGTCTGGTGAGGATTCACTTCCTGGCTCATAGATGATAATTTTCTTACTGTGTCCTCATTTGGTGGAAGAGGCAAAGATCTCTCTGGGGCCTCTTTTATAAGTTACTAATATCGTTTATGGGGTCTACACATTCAAGACCCAATAAATCCCCAAAGACCCAGATGTCATTGGATTCAGAGTAGGTTTCAACATGGAAGTTTTGAGGTAAGAGAAACAAAAATATTTAATCCATGACACTTATGGAAAGACCTTACAAATGAATTCAACAGCAAACTATAAAACACTTTAGCATTAAAGTGTTTTATATAAACATCATATGATCTATATTGCATTAAAGTGTTGAACTATAAAACACAAAGCATTAAAAAAATATAATGCAGGCTTAAGTAAATCTAGGTTCATAGGTTAGAAGATTCAATATTGTTATGCTGTTCTTTCCAAATTGATCAATTTGGAATTGAGCAACTCAAAGTTTCAATCAATTTGGAATTAGTTGATTCAGTTCAATTAGAGTAAAAATTCTGTTATGCTGTGTGTGTGTGTGTGTGTGTGTGTGTGCGTGCGCACGCGTGCGTGCACACGCGCATGTTGTTTGTGGGTGTGGATGTATGTTAACAAGCTGATTCTACATTTGCATGGAAATACAGAGAGTCAAAAAGCCCAAGATTCTTGCAGAGAATAAAATGGAGGACTCACATTACAAGATATTGAGATATCACAAAAGTAAAATAATTAACATAATTTTTAAAATATGGTGTAAAGTATAAACAAATAATAAAAAAGAATCAAGACTCCAGAAACAGACATGCATATATGGATACTTTAGAAGATTTATGAAACAAGTAGTATGTCCCAACAATTGAGGAATGATTCTTTTTTCAATAATTTATGTAGGTTATTTAGATACTTACAAAGATAAAATGAATCTTAACCTCTTCCTCACATAATCTCCAAACTTTAACTCCTTGTGGATTGTGGATCTGAATTGGAGATGCAATTATAAGTAATATACAAGAATATATCAGAGAATATCTCATTTTATTTTAGTATGCAAGATTTTTTAAACTGAACAAAGAAGCATAGCAATAATAAAATAACTATTTGGTATATTAGGTCACACTAAAATTAAGAACCTCTGTTCATCCAAAGCTATCATTATGACAACAAAAAGGCAAACCACAGAGTGGAAGAATGATTTCACTACACATGTGAGAGACAAAGACTGATTTCCAGAGTATATAAAGGAAGGCAATTCAATAAAAAAGACAAATCACTCATTGGAATATAGGCACTTCATAAATGAGAATATGCAAATTGTCAATACACATATAACGGTGAAAATTGAACACATAAACTTGTGGGTTGTAAGCAGACTAATAGTTAAGGGAGAGATAGATGATAGGTAGATAGCAAATAGATATAAATAAAAATACAAATGGACACAGACATAAATAGATGTTCATAAATATTTGTATTAAAATTAGAAAAGAGAAAAATTAATGAACAAATTATCCAACTTATGTTAGAAAAGAAACTATAGCCAGGGTATATAATTAAAATGGAAAGTACAACTAAAGGCAAAGAAATATGTGGCAAGCAATGTAATAAAAGAACGTTTATTTTTATGAAAGAAATAATAAAAATATTGGCAATTTTAAAAATTGAAAAGTAAAGAGTATGAAAAAATGAGAAATAATTTTAAGTAGAATAGGCATTAGGCCATTCAATAAGAGAGAGATAGACAAACAGAAAGAGAAAAATGGAATATGCTGTATTTGCAGATGACATTAACATGTACATTAACACAAGCAATAAGAAG
This sequence comes from Macaca fascicularis, assembly GCF_037993035.2. Lineage (NCBI taxonomy): Eukaryota > Metazoa > Chordata > Mammalia > Primates > Cercopithecidae > Macaca > Macaca fascicularis. Next base: position 172,427,805 of record NC_088379.1, read on the forward strand.
GGACCAAGATGGCCAATTAGAAGCAGCTGCAGTCTGCAGCTCTCACTGAGAGGAATGAAAAACGTGAGTGAATTCTGCACCTTCAACTGAGGTATCCAGGTTCTCTCATTGAGACTAACTAGGTAGATGGCACAACCCACAAAGAGTGAGGAAAAGCACGGTGAGGCAACAGCCCACCTGCAGTGGCACGGGCAAGGGGAGCTCCCATCTTCAGCCAAGGAACGTGATGAGTGGTTGTGCTACCTCACCTGGGAAACCACATCCTTCCCACTGATCTTTACAAACGGCAGATCAGGAGAGCCCCACCAGAGCCCACACCACTGGGGCCTTGTGTCCCAAGCACAGAGCTGTGCTGTGCAGGCTCTCAGTGGTCGCTTGGATCAGCGGCCTGCTGGGACAGGCACTGAGATGCAGGAGTTGTCTTGCATACTCAGACTGAGAATTCTGTTGAGGCAGGAGATCCGTCCACTCTCATAGAAAGGGGACTAAAGCCAGAGAGCCAAGTAGCATTGTTCAGTGATCCCACTCCCACAGAACCTCACCAGCTAAGACCCAGTGGTTTGGAATCCCAGCAGCCAGTTGTAGCAGACTGGAGACTGCCTAAGATTACCAAGTTCCTGCAACCATCTCCGTGGTTCCAGATGGTCATTTTTCCTTGCTAGTGCCAGGGTGACTGAGCTGATTGGAAAAAATGGAATTCCCCACAGCACAGCACAGCAGAGGTGGCAGATCATGGTCAGGCTACTTATTTAAGTGGGACCCCAATCTATCACTCATCACTGGATGGGGCCTCCCTGAAGGAATTTCAGCAACTGCAGCCAGGGTTATATGGACAGAACTCTGATCTCCCTAAGATAGAGCCCCTGCAGGAAGGGGCAGCTGTAGTCTCTTAGTAATGCCTACTAAGTCTTTCCTGCCATCTGGTTCTGAAGACTCTGGACAATTAGGACGAGGGACATTCCCCTGAGTGCACTGCACCTGCTCTGCCAAGGAGCAGACAGAATGCTTCTTTAACTGGGTCCCTGATCCTGTTCCTCTTGACTTGGTGAGATCTCCCATCAGGGGTTGCCAGACACCTCATACAGGAGTGTTGCAGACGGCATCAGCTTGGTGCTCCTCTGGGATGGAGCTCCAGAGGAAGGAGCAGGCTGCCATCTTTGCTGTTTTGCAGGCTCCATAGGTGATACTTCCAGGTGTGGGAGGGCAAAAGTCTGGAGTGGATGTACAGGAAACCACAGCAGCTCTATGGAAGAGAGACCTAACTGTTAAAAACAAAGCAGAGGCAACAACATCAACAAAAATGACCCCACCAAAAATAAATAAGTAAATAAATAACATCCAAAGGTCAGCAGCCTCTAAGTTTCAAGGTAGATAAGCCCACAAAGACAAGGAAGAATCAATACCAAAACACTGAAAATGCAAAAAGCCAGAGTGTCTCTTCTCCAAATGACCACAACACCTCTGCAGCAAGGGCACAGAACGGGGCTGAGGCTGAGATGGATGGATTGACAAAAGTAGGCTTCAGAAGGTGGGTAATAACAAACTTCACTGAGCTAAGGAGTGTGTTCTAACCCAATGCAAAGATGCTAAGAACCATGAGTGATCACATCATTGAAAGTAAAACACTCCTCAGCAAATGCAAAAGAACTGAAATTATAACAAACAGTCTCTCAGACCACAATGCAATCAAATTAGGACACAAGATTTAAAAACTCACTCAAAGCCACACACCCCCATGGAAATTGAACAACCTGCTCCTGAATGACTCCTGCGTAAATAATGAAATTAATGCAGAAATCAAGATGTTCTTTGAAACTAATGCTAACAAAGAGACAGTGTACCTGAATCTGGAATGCAGGTAAAGTAGTGTTAAGAGAGAATTTATATCACTAAATGCCCACATCAAAAAGCTAGAAAGATCTCAGATGAACATTAAAAGAACTAGAGAATCAAGAGCAAACAAACCACAAAGTTAGCAGAAGACAAGAAATCACCGAGATCGTAGTAGAACTGAAGGAGATAAATACACAAAAAAATTTTCAAAAATCAACAAATTCAAGGGCTAGTTTTATTAAAAATTAACAACATAGATAGATGGCTAGCTATACTAATAAAGAAGAAAAGTGAGACCAATTAAATAGACACAATCTGAAATGATAAAGGGGGAGATAACCACTGATCCCACAGAAATACAAACAATCATCAGAGAATAGTATAAACACCTCTATGCAAATAAACTAGGAAATCTAGAAGAAATGGATAAATTTTTGGACACATTCAGTCTTTAAAACTGAAAAGGAAAAAGCTGAATCCCTGAATAGACCAATAATGAGTTCTGAAATTGAGATAGTAATAAATAGCCTACCAACCAAAAAAGCCCAGGACCAGACAGATTTACAGCTGAATTCTACCATAAGTACCAAGAGGAGCTGGTACCATTTCTTCTGAAACTATTCCAAACAACTGAAAAGAAAGGACTCCTCCCTAACTTATTTTATGAAGCCAACCCCATTCTGATACTAAAACATGGTAGAGATATGTCAAAAACTGAGAGCTTCAGGCAAATATCGCTGGTGAACTTTGATATGGTTGGCTGTGTCCCCACCAAAATCTCATCTTGACTTTTAGTTCTCATAATGCCCACATGTTGTGGGAGGGACCCAGAGAGAGGTAATTGAATCATGGGGGTGGTTCCCCTTATGCTGTTCTCCTGATAGTGAATGAGTTCTCCCGAGATCTGATGATTTTATAAGTGACTTTTCCCCTTTTTGGTCATTCTTCTCCTTCCTCCTGCCACGTGAAGAAGGTCTGTTTGCTTTCCCTTCTGCCATGATTGTAAGTGTTTTGAGGACTCTCCAGTCATGCAGAACTCTGAGTCAATGAAACCTCTTTCCTTTGTAAATTACCACGTCTTGGGTATGTCTTTATGAGCAGTGTGAGAACAGACTAATACAAAGATGGATGCAAAAATCCTCAATAAAATACTGACAAACTGAATCCAGTAGCACATCAAAAACCTTATCTACCACAGTCAAGTTTGGTTCATCCCCAGGATGCAAGGTTGGTACAACATACACAAATCAATAAATGTGGTTATCACATAAACAGAAGTAAAACAAAAAACCACATGATTATCTCAATAGACATAGAAAAGGACTTCAACAAAATTCAACATCCCTTCATGTGAAAAACTCTCAATAAACGAGGTATTGAAGGAACATCCCTCAAAATAATAAGAACCACTTATGACAACCCAAAGCCAGTATCATACTGAATGAGAAAAAGCTGGACGCATTCCCCTTGAAAACCAGCACAATACAAGAATGCCCTTTCTCATCACTCCTTATTCAAAATAGTATTGGAAGTACTGACCAGGGCAATCAGGCAAGAGATAGAAATAAAGGTATTCGAGTAGGAAGAGAGGAAGTGAAATTGTCTTTGTTTGCAGATGACTTAATCCTATATAGAGCAAACTCCACTGTCTCAGCCCAAAAGCTTCTTAAGCTGATAAATAACTTCAGCAAAATCTCAAGATACAGAACCAATATGCAAAAATCATACACATTCCTATACACCAAAAACAGACAAGAAGAGAGCCAAATCATGAATGAACACCCATTCACAATTACTAGAAAGAGAGTAAAATACCTAGGAATACAGCTGACAAGGGAAGTGAAGAACCTCTTCCAGGAGAACTACAAGCTACTGCTCAAGGATATCAGAGAGGACACAAACAATGGAAAAACATTCTATGCTCACGGTCAGGAAGAATCAATATTATGAAAATGGCCATCCTGCTCAAAGTGATTTATAGATTTAACACTATTTACATTAAACTACCTTTGACATTCTTCATAGAACTAGAAAAAAACTATTTATAATTTATATGGAATCACAAAAGAACCTCTATAGCCAAGACAATCCTAAGCAAAAATAACAAAGCTGGAGGCATCATGTTACCAGACTTCAAACTACACTACAAAGCTACAGTAACCAAAATAGCAAGGTACTGGTAGAAAAACAGACACATAGACCAATGTAACAGAATAAAGAATTTATAAATAAGACTGCACATCTACAAATATCTGATCTTTGACAACCCTGAAAAAAACACACAACAGAGAAAGGATTCCCTATTCAATAAATGATTCTGGCACAACTGGTTAGCTATATGCAGAAAATTGAAGTGCACCATTTCCTTACACCTTATACAAGAAATTAACTCAAGATGTATTAAAGACTTAAATGTAAAACCCAAAATTATAAAAATCCTAGAAAAAAATCTAGGCAATACCGTTCAGGACTTAAGCACAGGCAAAGATTTTATGACCAAAAAAAATGCCAAAGCAATTGCAACAAAAGCAAAAAACGACTAATGAGATCTAGTTAAACATAACAGCTTCTGCACAGCAAAAGAAACTATCTTCAGAGTGAACAGACAACCTACAGAATGGGATAAAATCTTTGCAATCCATCCAGCTGACAAGACCCTGGCCTTGTAGGCCCAGGGTCTACAAGGAACTTAAACAAATTTATAAGAAAAAATAAAACAAACTGCATATAAAAGTGGGCAAATGATTTTAACAGACACCTCTCAAAAGAAAACATTTACGTGGCCAAGAAACTTATAAAATCTCAGCATTGGTGATCACTAGAGAAATGCAAATCAAAACTGCAATGAGATACCATCTCATGCCAGTTCAGAATGCGATTATTAAAATGCTGACGAGGTTGCAGAAAAATAGGAATGCTTTTACACTGTTAGTGGGAATGTAAATTAGGTCGACCACTGTGGAACGCAGTGTGGTGAATCCTTAAAAATCTGGAACTAGAAATACTATGTGACCCAGCAATCTCATTACTGAGTATGTACCCAAAGGAATATAAATCATTCTGTTATAAAGATACATGCATGTGTATGTTCATTGCAGCCCTATTCATGATAGCAAAGGCATAGAATCAACCCAAATGCCCATCACTGATAGACTGCATAAAGAAAATGTCGTACATATACACCATGGAATATTATGCAGCCATGCAAAGGAACAAGTTCATTTCCTTTGCAAGGACATACATGGAGCTGGAAGCCTTTATCCTTAGCAAACTAAAACAGAAACAGAAAACCCAACACCACATGTTCTCACTTATAGGTGGGAGTTGAACACTGAGAACACATGGACAAAGGGAGGGAAACAACATACACTGGGGTCTGTTGGGGGATGTTAAGGGAGGGAGAACATCAGGAAAACCAGTTAATGCATGTTGGGTTTAATACCTAGGTGATGGGATGATAGGTGCAGCAAACCACCATGCCACAGGTTTACCTATGTAACAAACCTGCGCATCTTGCACATGTACCCTGGAACTAAAAAAAAATAAACAAAACAAAACAACAGTGATAGCAACAATAAGCCAATAGTATTTACTGAAAAACATGTTTAATTAATAAAAGTCCAGTAATAATTTTTTAAAGATGATTAATATTTTTAAAAAGTTCTAAATACCAATAACAATTAGATGGTACTCAAGATAAACAGGTTATATTTGGGGTGTATAACTAGAAATCAATTTGACAAGGCATGGTAAGACATACACAGAGAAATTGTGACATTACTGAAAGTCAGTAAATCAGACTTAAGTAAATGTAGACATATAATATTGTTTGGAAAAAAATTAAATGCCTTAAAGATATCAGTTCTTTTCATTTAATTTATAATGAAATGCCACTTTGTTCAAAATCCAAACTAGTTCTTTACAGATTTGATGAGCCAACTTTAATATTCTTGTGAAAATAAAAGACCAACTTATAACAGTAAGGGCTTTGGAGAAGAGGGAAAAAGTGAGCATCTATAAGACATTAAGACGATACAAGGAGATACTATCTTAAGCAGGAGGTTATTGATCTTGGAAACAAAATAGTAAGCCTATGATTCGTCAAACATGTTGGGAAGATTAGTATATTACAAATGACTTTACAGATAAATAATGGCAAGATGGATTAACAATAAAAATTTGAAATTTACCTCTAACCATGAACCAAAAAATTGGGGATATGTACATTAACTAAATATATAAAACAAAATGATACATACTTAGAAGAAAACATGGGGAAAACAATTCATTATAAAAACAGGATAAAGCCAGGCATGGTGGCTCACACCTGTAATCCCAGCAATTTGGGAGGCCTATTGCTTGAGTCCAGAAGTTTGATCCCAGCCTGGGTAACATACTGAGATCCCATCTCTACAAAATAAAATAAAAAGTTAGCCAGATGGGGTGGTGTGCACCTTTAGTCCCAACTACGTGGGACTAAAGCAGGATTGTTTGAGCATGAGAGGTGGAGGCTGTAGTAAGCCATAATCATGCCACTGCACTCTAGCCTGGGTGACAGACTGACACCTTATTTCAAAAAAAAAAAAAAAAAAAAAAAAAAAATTAGATGAGGTTTTCTAAACATGTCATTATAAAAGAGGAGAAATAGTTATTCTAAATAAAGCATGTTAAAAAGTCTCTATATCATAAGACAAACATGAATCAATGAAAAACACAATCCATAGATAAGAGAATCAGATATTTGGAAAAAAAATGCATCACTGACAAAAGAGTAGAATCTAGAGTATATAATGAGCTTTTAGAACTCTATAAGAAAAAAGAGAGTCCCCTACAAAAACAGCCAAAACACTTAGAAGGCATACACATAGCCAATTAACAAACTAATGATGCACAAAAGTAACTGTAATCAGGGGAATGAAACTTAAAACATTGAGATACCATTTCCTACACTCATTTTTGGCCAAAAAAATCTATCACCAGGTGTTTCTGTAAATTAACAAGCATAATGGTTTCTTAATTTGGTTGTTTAGTTCATTGATTTGATTTTTCTACTTTTTTGTGGGTGGAGGAAACAAGATACCACTTTGTCAACCAGACTGGAGTGCAGTAGTGGAATCATAGCTCACTGTAGCCTCAACCTCCTGGCCTAAAGCGGTCCTTCCACCGTAGCCTCCTGAATAGCTGAGACAACAGGCATGCATGAGCATGCCTGGCTCATTCTTTTAATTTTTTTTTAGAGGTGGGTTTCATTTTGTGGCCCAGGGTGTCTCAAACTCCTGGCTTCAAGTGATCTTCCTGTCTTGGCCTCCCAAAGTGTTGTGAGGCCAAAGTGTTGAAACACATTGGGACTTACTTTGTGCCTTTTCTAAAACTCTCAGATACATCACTATCTGTATTTCTCTATCCTCATAAAGCCACTATGCATCGCATTATGATGCCTAACCCCATCTGAAACCTGCTCTACTTTTAGGCTCCCTCATTACCTTAAAAGTTATTATTCACCCAAATATCAAGGCCTCAATCCAGTGTCATCACTGACTCCTGTTTTCCATATTGGCCAAATCTGTTGGAGTCACATTTTTAAAAATCCAATTTCAAACATTTCTCACCACCTCCAGTTGTGCCTACTTAATGCTCACAGCTACTATCTCTTTTCTAAATTGATAGAAAGATCTATTAATTGCTATCATTCCTGCCCCACTCTTTGAAATGTCAAGTAGTTCTTGCCACTCACTTATTGAAAACCCTTTAGTAGACTATGATGGATGACAGGTCTCTAAAAATATTAGTCCTAGTTCATTCCTATCAATCTCATTTTTGATTCTCTGTCCCCACACACTATGCTACATCATCTCCTCCTTGTTATTTCTTAACCAAGCCGAGCTCACTTCACAGCATGACTTTGTACTTGCTGCACAGCTGTGTTCTCCTTCCTGTCTGCTTTTGCCACTCATTTGGTTAGGTCTCTGCACAAATGTCAATTCCTCAGACAGTTTTCCTCTACCCCTGTCACGCTTAACTCTTAATCTGTTTTGGTTTGTTTTTCATAGTTGTTCATTTCAACTGAAATTATACCTTTTTCTATCCTTTTCTTTCCTTCTTTCCTTCTTTCCTTCTTTCCTTCTTTCCTTCTTTCTTTCTTTCTTTCTTTCTTTCTTTCTTTCTTTCTTTCTTTCTTTCTCTCTCTCTTTCTCTCTCTCTCTCTTTCTTTCTTTCTTTCTTTCTTTCTTTCTTTCTTTCTTTCTTTCTTTCTTTCTTTCTCTTTCTTTCTTTCTCTTTTTCTTTTTTACTAATAGTTTGTGTGTTGTCTCTTTTTCCTGATAAAATTTAAGCCTCTCAGGAGCAAAGACTTTGCCTTTTTTACGGTCGTGTCCCCTGTGAGTAGAAGATTGCCTAATGCCTGCGAAACATTTGTTATATATTTTTATATAATTAATAAATATTGCTCAATTTAGATAGTAATAATGAAGTGGCAGACAATTGACTCTTACGGAATTAAGGAAAACATTGGCAAATTTAAACCATATTTTATAGATTTTTGCCAGGAAAAAAAAAAGATTATTAAAATAATCCTATCTTGAAAAGCAGCTTTTTAACTTCAGTTTGCAAATTTCAAGCTGAGTTCAATCTATATTGGTATTGCTGCTGTATTTGATGGAACTTTCAACCAATTTTGAGCACCACTGATTCATAGTGTAGTTTAACTAAATCAGAGGAAGCAAAATACAGTTGCTTTGTGCATAACCAATGTATTCCTTGGCAGTAATTCATCTGCACTAGGCAAAGCCACCTACTGCTTCAAGAGCATAACCATTTCCTTCTATTACTGTAATCACATTATTCCAGAGCTTGGCAGTGATGGATAAGCATATCAAAAGATTGAGAATTTTGCATAATGGCGATGTTGTGGACCATTCAAATTTCTTTTCAAATAGTCACCTTTTTCCAATAGGAACTTGTAATTTCGTGCTGGTCAGGGAAAAATAAAAATAGTGAGGTCTATTTTCTGTGCAAATCAATGTGTTATTTTAAAATAAGAGTACTAACTAATCAATTTATTCCAGATTTATTTAGTAAACAAATTTATAGATTGAATTAAGTCTCTAGCCAAGAATCATGACTTCTAATTACATCCCCATTACAGGGTTAACAGTGAATTATTATTTTTATATTACTATTGCTTTACAAATCTGGTGCATGATAACAATAAATCTAAAATGTTATATGAAAAAGGCTGACACTGATGAATAATGGAGCAAACAATGGAAATACTAATGAACTCCATGGGCTATTTCCAAGCCAGTGAAGTCCAGGACGATCATAATCCCTGGCTAAATAACCCTGAACTACTATCTTCCGTATTTATCTCAATCCTTACATCTAAATAGATTAAATCAGGAAAAGTAGAACAACATGACAACCTTGAAAGATAAAACATCATGAAGTCCCTCTCTCTCTCTCACACACACACACCCATACACCCACACACACACTTATATATAGTTTTATCAGTTTGTATGTCAGTCAGTCCCATATATTTGTCTTGGTGACAGAGGAAGATGATAAATACTAGGAAGAAAACTATAGCAGAGCAAGGGGGATAGAAACTAGAGGTGAGGTGTTGTAATTTAAGTCAGGGAAGGCCTTACTAAGAAGGTGAGCCTGTGTTGTGATCTGAACAAAGTGAGATAATCAGCCATGTAGACAATTTTAAAAACCACCCCAAGGGAACAGCAGTTGCAAAGGCCCTAAGTTGGGAATATTCCTGCTGTGTTCAGGGAACATCAAGGAAGACAAAGTCATCTAATGAACAGAAAGGAAGATCGATAAAAGGCAAAGTCAGAGAGGTAGTCGTGGCATAGTCACATTGTGGCAATGATAAGGACTTTGATTTTTCCTCTGAGTATCATGGGAAGCCATTAGAAGGAGTGGCATAATCTAGTTTATGTTTTAACATTTACATTCTGTCTCCTATGTAATAAATATTTGGAAGTGGATATGGGCAGAAGATTATCTAACCTGGAGTGTCTTCCAATCACCTAGGAATGAGAAAGTTGTTACTTGACCGATACAGTGATTGTGGAGATGATGAGAAATACAAATAATCCCTGACTTATGTTAGTTCACTTATGATTTTCCAACTTTACAATGATGTGAAAGTGATGCATTCAGTAGAAATGATACTCTGAATATCCATTCTGTTTATCATTTCAATACAGTATTCAATAAATTACATGGGATATTCAGCACTTTATTATAAAAATGGGCTTGGTGTTAGATGATTTTGCCCAATGGTAAGATAATGTAAGTGTTCTAAGCACCTTTAAGGTTGGCAGGGCTAAGTAAGCTATAATGTTCAGTAGCTTTGGTGAATAAAGTGCAGTTTTTGGCTTATGTTATTTTCAGTTTATGGTGGGTTTATTAGGACATAATCAATCATAAGTACAGGTGTATCTGTAGTTCAAGTCTGGATAAATTTTTAAGGGAGAATAAACTGGATTTTACTGGGATTTGTTGATAAAATTTCATGATTGTAAGATTGTTTTTTCAACTATAGAATGATTATGGATAGTAATATTTATTATACATATTTTTTTTAATTTTTTTTGTATGTATTTGGACCTTTGAATCTTTACATTTTATTACATAATCAATTTATGAGACAGGCAGTCCAGACATTGTGGCCCATAATTTTACTTCTAAGAAAACTGGAGGACCACATAGTAGTTAAAAAAACAACAACAACTAGATATTGCAATGATCAGCTATCAAAACAAGTCACCTGTTTTCTCTCCAAAAACCCTCATTTTTAGATATGTTAAGTAATCTGTACTTAGAAGGTGTTAATTAATGGAACAAAATGACTTTTATTACAGAATATGGAACTTATTAGAATAGTTTAAATCCTTGTTTGTGTGCTTTATGAACTTATAACATTACTTTGAATAAGAATATATACATGTAAGTACACTGTGTATATCTCAACTCCGTGCTAAATCCAAAATTCTTAAAATCATCACTTGAAAAAAATTAAAAATTTAGCGTTGAATAATTGCAATAAAACCCAAACAGTATCACCAAATCTTGAAATAAGAGCAGCCTTATAAACTTTTATTCTTCCACTGTTTCTCTTCTCAGACCCACTCCACACCCTGCTTTCAAGCTCAGTGCTTGTGAGAATTTATGATTATTATTTTTTATATACTGACTATTGTCTGGATCTTTCATCTGATTTTATCAACAATATCTTAATAACTTCCGGAAATAGATGATCTTTTTTTACCTGGAAAGTTTTACACCATATTATAAAGTCTGTTTTTCCTCCCATCACAATGCACAGGTGGCATCTACACTGCCTGTGCCTCTGTGAGCCTCACAGTCATCGATTTCACGCACTTCAGTGAATTCCCAGAGAGGATGGTGTCCACACAGAGGTCACTTGCTTAGTACCTCAGGAAAATTTTGATAGTATTATAATTCTTGAAAATTTTTCTTGGCCCCAGTAGCTTCAGATTATTTGAAATGAAAAGATTAGTTGGGAAATACAAAAAGATGAAAGTGGTACAAGGTAAAAGAAAGGAGAGAAGCATACTGTAAAGAATATTGGTGAAGTGGGCACAGAAGTGTACCTCTTTGTCCAGCTGTGTGGTTTATTTTCTAACCTCTGGTTAGAACATGTAATGAACAAGTTAATTTGACTCTTGCTTTCATAGGTTGTTCTCTAATGTATTTTCATTGTTATGTTAATAATATCATGACAAAGTATCAAATATCACTATAAATTTCCTCCCTTTGGATTTTGTTCAACAGGAGTTTGTTAGCTAGCACAATTAACTCCCAGAGATGTTCATGACTAATCTTTGGAGACTGTAGAAATCTTTAGTCAGTCCTATAAGAAACCAAATTCTGCCCTCAACCTAAAGGAACAGGGAGTAGAGCCTCCCCTAAGACACCCAGAAAAAAAGACAAAAAACAAAAAAACAGCCATGCTGAAACCTGGGTTTTAGCCCAGTGAGAACCATACTGGACTTCAGTTCTACAGAACCGTAAGGTAATACATTTCAGGTGTTTTAGACCACCAAGTCTGTGGTAGTGTGTCACAGGAGCAACAGAAAACTAATTCAAAGAGTGACTTCTTTGTTGCCCACTCTATCCATGCCACTAGTGATGTAATAGGATAAGATATATTCTGAAGGTGAGAATCAACTTGACAGAAATTTTGAGTTACGTAACTGCCATCATGGGGCACTCAATGACTGGGCCTATGAGATAGAGATGTTTTTATGAAGCTTAGAGGCCTATACATTTGGAGAACTAATCAGACATCAGATGGCAATTTTTTGTGTGTGCTTCTGGCTTTAGAAGCTCTGCTCTTTGCCTCATGAACTGAAAATGCAGAACTAGTTACTCAGAGTTGCCAGTGGGTTCAGTAAAACTTTATTCACTTCCTCCAATGTAGATCGGAGATAATAAAGGACTTCTCAAATGAAAATTTAAAGAATGCACCATGTTTCCCAGAAATGCAGCTTTACCTCTAGCTTGTTTTTAAATAAACAGTTGAATATTAAAAATGAGTGCTGATGAGAGTCTACCACCAACAGCTTTCCTGAGCATTGGTGTGTTTTTCTGAAATTTGGTCACTTTTTTTCCCGATCCCTTGCTTAGATCACCTTACATTTCATTGGTATACATGATTTCTTTACCCTTCAGACTGCAACAAGGCTAAATCAAATTTTAGATCTTAATTCTTGGGCATTCAGCTAGGCATAGAATCTGTCCTCCAGACCTCAGGAACTGGTGGTTGAAGGTTGAAATGTCCTACCCTTCTACTTCTTGGTCATCACTCGAGAACCCAGCCTTCACGATTCTCTTTTCTGCCTTGATTACTTAGAAGCAAGCTATTAATGAGCCACCATCTAACCATATTCCCAGATGGAGACGTGTTGGGATTCATTCAGGATGGTGGCAGAAATTTTAAAGAGAAATATTAGGGAAAGTTATAAGGAATAGTCACAAAACTTTTTGGAAGGTCAAAAGGTTACATAGCTTGTAATAATTGAACACGCTGAAGGCAGCCAGTTCTTACCCTAGAGCATTAGGTCATAAGGGAAATACTAGGGACAATAGAGCCTTCCCCAGTTAAGTCTGTTTATCCTACCTCCTTTAACCAATCCTTGGGCCAGATTGCCCTCTTGCGGGGAGGTCGACCAAGCATATGGCTCCCTAAAGGTTTTTACTTTAAACTGTGGGAGCTGAGCTTTAATCATTCATAGAAATACCCTCGTAACCATGTTAATTATCCACAAGTGTGTTTACTCAAGTTTCTGTTGTTAATTCTTTACCAAGTAAACGCCTGGAGTGCGAGCTGCTCAGGGCCGGCCACAGTGACAAACTTCTCTTGGTGTGCAGGCAGTCAGACACTCAGTTGGACTGGCAAAACAGAGTATCCGTATGTCAGTGCACGTTTTATTCATCCGTCGTTTGGGTCAGGGTCTGCAGGCAGACCCTCACAGCTAATGCCCTTTTGTGAAGAGCAATACCTCACAGATGGAAATGGAAATGCTAGTCATCCCTTTCAGTAGAATATTTTTCATTATTATCTTGGAAGGCAAAAGATTTCCTGCTTTTCATCCCAATGAAGTGAGTAGGAAGAAAATAATTTCTATTCACAAGCCACCAAATCCTTGGGAAGGCCATCCTTTCACTGGTCAGACTTTGGAGTTATCAGAATTATACTTAAATTGATGCAGGGTAGGCACCTTGCCTCTAATTACTGCCCTGTTACATAACTCTAACACAAGCATAGCATAGGAGTGTAAATCTGACAGTGATTTCAGAAATTTCCTCAGGAAATGAGGGAAAGGATAGGACTTAAAAGCTTAAAAGACAATAAGGGAGTAGGAAATTCAGAAAGAGAAGAACTTAAATGAAGCAGTGGGTGTGGGAGAGTGCAGGGTGTTTGCAGGAACAATGAGAACACCGGGGTGTGTTTGTTTCTAGGTACAGGGCATGTAGCAGTGGTAAAAGAGGTGAAGGCTGAAAAAGAAAGTGAATTTGTACAGCACTTGACTTCTGTCTTGGGCAAATCAACATTCAATGACCATAAATGAGTGACATTTTAAATAAAATGTTTTCTATAAAAAGATATTGCTTAGTAGATTACTATTGACATTAAAGTTATAACAGGTGAAGACTCATTTAATATATAAATCATAGAAAACTCTTAACTAATATGGCCAACTCCTTTTTAATGCTCAGAGTGCATTGATCCTACTGCTTTGCTCAATTGATTGTTCTCATTTACAAAGTTCATGGAGCATGGACACCAATTCACTTAAATGCATGCGTTGAGTCTTGTCACTTGGGATTTTATTTCTTGAGATTGATGCTCAGAGTATTAGAAAAGCTTATTATTGGCTTCTATAATGCAGCTTTGTTTTTCAAAATAATAAATTAGCATTAATTTAGAGTTGTGACAAGTTTAATCTGCTGCAAAAGCCAGGGCACAGATTTCATTTAAATGATTATTTACCTCATTCCTTTATTGCTGTGGTTGACATTTGTTTTCATTCAGAATAGTTGAGTTATTTTCTCAGTCATTGATTATTGTAAGGAATATTGTTTTAAACCTACATTACTATGATTTTAATAATATGTGGTTTATTCTATCATGAATTTGAAGTGTTAACCTAAATGGAACTAACCACTCTCCTGAATGTCTGATTAGTTTAAATAAACATGTTTACTTAGAAGATAAGCAAATTCTAAAAATTGTCTCTAGAAGAATCATTTCAAAGCCTCTGTAACACATTTTACTTTGATATTAAATGAAAAGGCAAGACAATTTTTGTCATGTGTGAGATATCACAAATGCTGTTTATTTCTAGTTTTATGCCTTATATAATCCACCCAAGTTTAAAAGTTGAGAGTAAAATTATTGTATTATGAGGATTTACTCCAAAAAAGGATTTGTGTCATCTTTGGGCATCTCAGATTGATAGAGTCTTGAGCAGAGTTACTGAAAGATCCTGCACTATTTTAGTGTGACTTTCATGAACACATTTCAATAATTTTCAAATTCTCTAATCAACTTTCATGAATCAACTAGATTAAGGATTCTTCAACACCTGGCACTTAAAAAGCATATGAAAAATCTTTATGTTGGGTGCCTGGATTAAAAGAATATTGAAATGGAAATCATTGTCCAGTTTTCTTTACTCATTATTGCTGGCCTCTGAAAACAATAGCTTCTTCTCAGAAGGAATGTGCCTAGGGCACAGTTGATGGCAATGGTGTCTGCTCCAGAACAGGGTTGAGTTCTGAGAGTGCCTGGTAAGCAGGAGAAGGACTTCTCTGGATTTCATTCTCTGGGGTGAATACAGCACCATCCATAATAACCTTGCTCTATAATTACATAGCAGCAATCTGAGTTATGTGCACCTTTTAGAGTTTTATAGCTGATTATAAAACCACCTTCTAAGGAGGACCAAAACAAGACAACAATCATCCATGAATGATAAAAGTTTCAGGGCAGCCATAGCCAAAGACACAATTGAGAAGGAAACTTGTTACTTCTGTAGCACGCAATAATTTAATATAAACAATTATAATTATTACTGATAGTGGACACTAAACCATATCAGAACTTTAGTAGTTTCCCATAATTTTGCAACACACACCAATAACATATTTATACAAATATAGCCCAAAGAAAACCAAATGCCATTTCATATTTGACAATGCTTCATGTATAATTTTTATAGGAAATAAGCCAAATATGTCATTTTTGGACTTTAGGGAACCTAATATCTTAAAGGACTAATTAGGTCACAAAAAAACATAGTTTATAATTTGATTTTGGAAAGTTTGTCAAATATCAAAAGTTTAAAACCCTTGATATCACAAGGTAGGATCACAGGTTATTGTAAAATAAGTTATTCATTTAACCAAAGTGATAACCCAAGGATTTCAAAAAAAGGTGAAAACTTTCATTATTTGAGAAAGGATACTTAATTTTCCAAACAATAAGCCATAATAAAAACAGCATAAAGCCAATTAAATTTGTTTTCCAAAATTTTATAAACAATCTATAAAATTGTAATCTTGACCATAAGATATAACTTCCATAAGCCTTTTATAACCTTTATAGCCTTTATTAGGGAGTCAGTTAATGCTTCAAGAAAATCTTGTTAACCTGACACAGGGTCTCATTTGCTGGTTTTGCATCAGTGTGCCGTTGACATTAATGGTTAATTTATAGAGAAACTGAACTTATTTTATTTCTCAAAATCAGTCCTTGCCTCTCACATGCCCACAACCCTTCCGTGATAGTTCCTGAGACTTAAGGAGTTGAATAGCTTTAATTTCTGGCCTTGTGTCTCAGGAATACAGTTTATTTTTATTGATCTCTTCTACAGGGCCTGAAGATGAGGCTTTAATTCCTATCAGGATTTAAGATTTAGCAGGACTTAGTGTACTTTTGAGACCCAGGAGTCCAAACCCTGTAACTTAATGTCACAACGACTTTAAAAGCACATACAGAAAGATACACACATGTAATAACTTTAATTAAAATTTTTAAATTTTTTTCCGAGGAAATCTAAACTTAATGATAATGGGATAGGAATTATTTTGATAAAACTTAAAAAAACTGTTAGGCCAGTTACCAAAAGACAAAAGAAAATACCTCTGCAGTGCACAGAATATTATGTTGGAAAATAATTTCCTTTAGACCTTTAAGGAAACACTGTTAGCATCAGGTCATAACAAACAGAACTTGAGGGAAAAAAAAAACTCATATGAGCGAAAAATGAGTTAATGGAGGGTGTTACTATTTTGTGCCCTTTAAAAGGGAAGAGTAAACCGAAAACTGCAAGATGCAAATAAAAGGTGAAATTTTGGCTAAAAAATTAAAATCTCTTATAATTTATTAAGAGTAAATTAATCCCTTAAGAAAGTTCTATTGTTCTAATCATTTTTTTAGTGTATAAGTGTTTTTTTTCTTTGCATCAAATGTCATCTCTAGAAAGACCATGATAATTTCCCATTAATTGTAGACAACATGATCAAATAAAAGTGGTTTTTTTTTTTTTTTTTTTTTTTTGAGACGGAGTCTCGCTCTGTCACCCAGGCTGAAGTGCAGTGGCGGGATCTCAGCTCACTGCAAGCTCCACCTCCCGGGTTCACGCCATTCTCCTGCCTCAGCCTCCCGAGTAGCTGGGACTACAGGCGCCTGCCACCTCGCCCGGCTAAGTTTTTTTTTTTTGTATTTTTAGTAGAGACGGGGTTTCACTGTGTTAGCCAGGATGGTCTCGATCTCCTGACCTCGTGATCCGCCCGTCTCGGCCTCCCAAAGTGCTGGGATTACAGGCTTGAGCCACCGCGCCCGGCTTTGTTTGTTTTTAATAGCCTCTTATAATGACTTACACATACCATTCATGACAGGCTTGCTCTTGGACTTTTTGGTTTGTCCTGAACATTCCTCTTTCTTAAACAACCAGTCATTTTATTCTAGGACTAAATTTACCATACAAGAGTTTTTTTGCCTATATAAAATTATATCTCGTTAAGCTTTCTTACTGAAAAAAATAACACCCTCTTTATTTCTATTTCTTTCTTTACATCTCTCCTATTTCCTGGGTCCTTTCCTTTGTTTTATACACAACCTTTGAATAAGCTTTGAATTTAAAAAAAAAAAAAGTTGTTCATCTTTTTAAAAAGAATATTCTTTTTAGAAAGAAAATTTTCCTACAATATATTTTATTGGAAAATACCCAAAAATGAAATATCTACTATTTAATTTAATACAACTTTAGAGTCTAAATTATGACAAATTTGTCTACAAGTATTATCCCATTACATTTACCTAATTATTTTATTTTAATCACTTACCTAGATTATATGTGAAAACTGTGATAGTCATCATTTAAAATTCTGAATCTCACCATTGCTAAATTCTGAGACAATGAAAAAGATATGACCTAACTGACCCCATTTTGCTTCTAACCTCCATTCTGTCCTTGTTCACTCCTGGTGTAGACTGAACTAACTTTGGGAGAAAAATAGTTTATAGTTTAGCTTTGAAACAAAGATGCTAACAGCCCCTTCACAAAACAAACCTTACTGCCTGTGGACTAGACTGCCAAAAGCCACAAGATTAGAAGTTATGGTAATCTTACTGAATTAAAGATGTAGCTATTTTTGTTAAACCAATATCAATATCTTATTTAGTAAAGATTACACAAGCAGAGATCATTGTGTCTTGGGCTGGGTTTATAGTTTTGTAACCACTATGCCATTTTGATACCTCATAGTATTTGGCAGGGATAAGTATAAACATTTTTTATTAATAAATGCTAACAAAAATGTACGCTGGCAATTCTGAAGACATTTCTAAACTATTATAATTTACCAATATATTTAAAGCTAGTTTATTTTTAGAGATTTTATTTGTTACATAAACTTGAAACATAATTTGACTAGTCTTTTCTTTTTGCCTCATAAAGTATTAGACTCAAGCACTTATTTTCTTAAGCCAATTATTTAGAGCACTTTTATAGATTTTCAGTAGTGAAACATTGTATACACAACACATAAATACATAGCTGTATTAGGCATGCCAATAGAAGTACAACTTATAGTTCATAAAGACTTATTTTCCTATCTTAGATTTTCAGATTCTTGATAATGTGTTTCACAAACCTATGCAGTTGTCAGCTAAATATCCTTAAATTTGCATGTTAAAGAAAACTTAGGTGAAATGTAAATAGCAAAATTTACATCTTAAGGTGTAGAGAAACTCTGTTGGTGCTAGAGGGAGATTAAAGATGGATGCCAAATCACATAATATTATAGAAATCAGTCATAGGATTGTATAAGGAAACCAATTTACTTAGATAGGGACTACCTATCTTTTAACTGGACCTCTGAACTATGGGAAAAGCCCACACTGAATCCTGGGTCTTGAAAAAGGGAGAAGTATGAGAATAGACCACGTGATGCTTTTACAGTGCACTTAAAACAATTTTTTTTTTAGACAAAGAGATTGTTACGTGTCTAGTCTACACTCTTCCTTAAAAACCCAAGAGTAGCCTCTGTGGCATTAGCTATTTTAGTCAAGAAATCAGGTGACACAATGCAAAAGCAAGCAGCTTAAGAGCTGAGACAAACTTGTCTGTTTACATTTTTGGGATTCTATAAGGAAAAACAGAGTTTCTGCTCAAAAGGGAACTCGTGCCTTCTCCATTTTCTTTAAGGAACGCCAGGCAGTTATAAACTATTTTAGGTCCCTCACGCAGCAGAGGGTGCAAGAGAAAGGAGAGACAGAAGTAAACAAAGAAAACAGAATTCAGTCAACTGAGGAAAAAAATACTTTTGCTCAAAAAAAAAAAAGACAAGGTCCTAGTAGAGAAAGAAAAAAAACAAAAACATGAAGGCCTTTTACATACAAACATGTACACATACACACATTAGCTTTTAATTAAGCTGAATTTTAACCTTTTGAGCTCCTTTTAAAAAAAAATCTTCTTAAATCTCATTACCATATTTCAGCTAGGACAAATTGTTGCTATTTCAGAAGTAGCAAGTATCAAATCAGAATGGGCTTGATTTAAGAACCAAACCCAGACTGTTGTGGTAGAAAAAAAGAGGGCAGAACTTTAGCTATCCAACTGCAGCACGGGAGCAACTGCCATTGCTCTTTCAGTTTGACTTGGCTAGCAAAAAAAAAGAGGCCTAAGCTATGTAAATAAAGTCTCTTTAGTAGTAAAAATCAAAAATTTATTGCGGCACTATTCACAATAGCAAAGACTTGGAATCAACCCAAATGTCCATCAGTGACAGACTGGATTAAGAAAATGTGGCACATATACACCATGGAATACTATGCAGCCATAAAAAAGGATAAGTTTGTATCCTTTGTAGGGACATGGATGCAGCTGGAAACCATCATTCTTAGCAAACTAACACAAGAACAGAAAACCAAACACTGCATGTTCTCACTCATAGGTGGGAACTGAACAATGAGATCACTTGGACTCGGGAAGGGGAACATCACACACCGGGGCCTATCATGGGGAGGGGGTATGGGGGAGGGATGGCATTGGGAGTTATACCTGATGTAAATGATGAGTTGATGGGTGCAGCACAGCAACATGGCACAAGTATACATATGTAACAAACCTGCACGTTATGCACATGTACCCTAGAACTTAAAGTATAATAATAATAAAAAATAAAAAAAATAAAAAAATAAAATAAAAAATTTTTTCTTTCGCTGGTCGTTTTTCTCCCCAACCACATCACCTTCGCGTGTGTGTGTTTGTGAGAATTTAGCCACTTTAGAGTCCTTGTTTCCCATAATTTGGAACTTTCCGAGTCAAATAAAGTTGTTCAAATCCAATGGGAAAAAGATGGAAGCAACAACAAATACAGAAACAAACAACAACAGAAACACAGTTAAGCAAAAAACAGTTAAGCAAAACAAACGATCACATAACTTTTATGATTACTGAGTGCTCTAATAGGAAGGAGAAATTAAGACCAGCTGGTGGATAAGCTTTACCCAAGGAAGTTCAGTAAGTTACCTAGGGATACGTCTCAGGCTGAAGACTACACTCTACCATCCTAGAAGCAGCGGAAAAAAAAACCAAACACGTCTTTCTTGCTGCGGAAAATGATGGAATGCTAACTTCATAATGGAATTATCTGCCTTCCATCATTATGGAAGCAGGAAATCTTGCCTCTCTTGTTGAAAGTAAGTAAAATTCCAAAAAAGGGGGAGTTGTATAGCAAAATAAACTTTAGATCTCAACCAAATTTTGGGAGATCAGGGATTCTCTGGAGGGTGTGCTCCCAGAGCTCAGCAAATTTTCCTGTTTGTTTGAGCCATAAAGTTAGCTTATGCTGGTACCAAGCACTGAAAGGAAATTTGTCAAAAGTCAGGGGCATATCCACTCAGAACCCCATTGCAGTTACCAAAAGGTGAACCTCAAATATCTGAGAGAGGTGTCAGCTATTTTAGAAAGTTTATTTTGCCACGGTTGAGAGTGCACACTTGTGACATAGCTTCAGGAGGTCGTGACAACATGTGCCCAAAGTGGTCAGGGCACAGTTTGGTTTTATACATTTTAGGGGGACATGAGACATCAATCATTATATATAAGATGTACATTGGTTCTGTCCAGAAAGCTGGGAAAACTTAAGAGCTGGGTGGGGGGGTCTTCCATGTCACAGGCCGGTGAGAGACAAACGGTTGCATTCTTTTGAGTTTCTGATTAGCTTTTCCAAAGGAGGCAATCAGATATCTCAGTGAGCAGAGGGATGACTTAGAATAAAATGGGAGGCAAGTTTGCCCTAAATAGTTCCCATATGACTTTTCCCTTAAGCCTAGTGATTTGGGGGCCCTAAGATTTCTAAGATTTATTTTCCTTTCACATATATTATACTCTGTGAATTATAAGAATTTTATCTCTTTATTTAGGGCCCTGAGTCTCCACGAAGCTATATCAACAATTAGAGAGCTGAGATCCAGCCACTTCACTCCAGCCTGGGCGACAGAGCGAGACTCCGTCTCAAAAAAAAAAAAAAAAAAAAGATATGAATTGAATATTAATAAATATTTAATATTAATGTATTATCCAATAATCTTAATTTCAGAGTTCTTATAAATGTATAAATTGATCTCATTTATTACTAACACCAATATATATATTAATATGGCAATTATTAAAATAGAATTACTAGACTCTTCACTAACAATATAATATTTGGTATTTGGAGAGCAATCTACACATTTTCACCCTGAGTGATTATATTTACCTCCATGTCTTTGAATCACACCTTCAGAATGATAACCTTCAAGTAGATGCTTCTAGATAGTACCATTCCTCTGTGCTTCAGGCTAATCTATCCAATTACCGAAGTGACTTGTCCATTTTAGTACTACATTACATATACTTCTAAAATTATCTTTAGTAAAATTGACCTCCACCCCTTTCCAAAACTGCTCCACTGCCATAAATAGTACCCTTCTCACTAAATTGTACCAGTTATTCATGCTAGAAGCTGGAAATCTAAGACCATCCTTGATTGCTCCTTTCCCTAAGTCTCTTACATCTGATCTTGTCAGCAAATCTACCTCAAGACCACATTTCTAATTCATCTCCTTCTTTCCACACCACCTCCAGCACTCTAAGCAAGCATCACCTCATACCTGGACTTCTGTGTCAAACTGCTAACTCATGTCCCTGTTACCACTCTTGCCTAGAAACATGGTAGGGTATAGAAAATGTTTTATTATTTTATTTTTCCCAAGTAGTCTTGTTTGGGTCTAGTTCTTTCAAAGTCCAGTGACATACAACAATTTCATGTTGTGTAGTATAGACATTGTCAAGGTAAAAGAGAAAAGACAATTGAACTAGCATCTCAAATAGCCAAACAATTCCAAAAAGAGAATTTGCTAGAAAACCAATGACCATAGTGAACCATGCCCAATGCCAGGTTCCCTATTTATAAAACCAAGATGTTGAATTAGGCCACTTAAAAATCTGCATCGCCATTTTAAAAATCATATATTTCAAGCTTTTAAATATTCCTCTTGGTTTTTTTCCTCCTATTACTGCTGTATTAATGGCAGAATCACATGGTCATCCCATTATGAATTGAATTCTCACAACTCTGTGTGTAATTTTTTCCTTAGATTTTGATGATTTTTAAAACTCAGTGTCATCTCTTGCATCTAATATACAGAATAGATATTGTCTACACAATATAAAGTAAGAACAGAAAAAAATGTAACCTCCGTAAGTTTCCCTACTTTCTCAAAAAAAAAATTGCAATTCAAATAATCTTATAACAAAAACATCTTGACTTTTAAAAGAGGCAATTTAACTAAATCGTTTTAAATAAATCAGCACAAGTCAAAATGCACTTTTGTACTGCTGATGTTATAGATTGATATAAGTTCATAAAATGTTATGATGAAACTTATTTAAATCATAAAATGTCACAGACACTTCTCAGATTATGAGAGAATAGTTCATCAACATATAATATGCCAAAACTGTGAGTAATGCAATAACCTGATATAAGGAAATAGCTGATGATTTTTCTGATAATAACACAATTATGGTACAGTGTCAGTTTAATGAATTACTTTACCATTGTCATGGATACTGAATTATTTATCTCTAATATACTTAGTTACACATAAGTGAAAATGGAAAAGATCCCAAATGGTTGTTGTGTAAATTTTCATTGAAAATTGGTATAAAACTACATTTTCAAGGATGTTTAATTACTAAACGTTATTATTTGTCATGAAACAGTACTATTTGTTGAAGTCTCTCTAGGTTTCTAAGTTAGAATTAAATAAGAACATTATTTTTAGGTATAATTAAAAATTCTCTCTCTCAATGTCTATCTAAATACCAGTATATAAACCTACATATATACCTATTCTGGATGTACTTTAAAAAAATTGTTCAGCAAAATTGTAACAATTATTATTATTGCTAATTCTTCTGTTCTAAGCCCCAAATTGGCACTAATGGCCTCTTCTCCTAAAATATTCTGGACATACAACTTGAGATTTGCAAGATAGGCACATCCCCGAAGTCAATTACTCGATGTGAAATGCCATTTTTCCCCTCGTGTTTAGGAAAGTGAAAAGAAACACCTTTCAAAACATTCATAGCAGAGCTTTTGTCTGTGTCTATTGTGATGTCAAGTTGAAAAGAAAATAATCATGAAAATGCAGGAAATAAAAATTTAAAAATAAGTTATCTTTCTCAGTGTTATTTAAACATTTTAATCACTTTTGGGATCATATTAATGAGAGTGAAAATGAGTTTCAATTTTGACAATTTTTCTAGGTTTCTTTTGCACTGACATATTAAATGTGTTTAGTGATCTTCATTTGTGTTGATTTCTCATACCTTTTGTGTTTTATTCCAGTATAAAAAAATCATACGTGGCTAAGTGTGGTGACTCTCACCTGTAATCGCAGCACTTTGGTAAGCCAATGAAGGAGGATCGCTTGAGCCCAAGGGTTCAAGACCAGCTGGGCAATAGTAAGACACCATTTCTCCAAAAAATAAAAATAAATGAATAAAAATTAGCTGGGAACAGTGGCACGCACCTGTAATCCCAGCTACTCGGGAAGCTGAGGTTGAAGGATAACTTGAGCCTGGGAGATGAAGGCTGCAGTGAGCCATGATCATGCCACTGCACTTCAGCCTAGGTGACAGAGCAAAACCCTGTCTCAAAACCAAAATAAAACACGGCAAAATGATCATATACTATAGTGTGATACAGTAATGATTAGAATTCACATACATATATACATTTTTTTCTTTCCTCATTTGTAATTTATTAAAAAGGATTCAAGATTGTATCAGAAATACATTCAAGAAAATGTGTTGTAGTGCTCAAGAATATGAGCTCTGAGGCAGCATTATTATCTGACTCCACTTTATCTGACTCCATTTCATAATAACTGTTTGGCTTTGTACCATTTTTTAATCTTCTCTGTGCCCCCAGCTTCCTAATTTGCACATGGGAGATAATAGTGCATAAAAAGCACGTAGGAGAACTCTGGGCTCTTAACAAGAACCCAATAAATGTACCAATGTTGTTATATAATGTTAAAAACGAATAATCTTAGTAATCCATTCACATTTGTATTTGTATTTTTTGCTTTAGAACACACTATAGAATAAAAAAAGAAAGAAACATTTAAAAAAACAGATTCCATAATACACTAGTCTCTGATAATCTGTCTTCATTTGATAGAAGCACAATTTTAAATATTTGAATAAAAATATTTACCCGAGGTGGGTAATGTAGAAACTATCTGATGTATTTAAGTGATAAGATCATGAATAATTAATGTTTAATAGCTAATTTTTTGCTGAGTGTTTTTAAGATGCCAATCACTTGCCTAAGGATTTCACATATTATCTATGTAAATGGTATTATAATTTATTGGAGGTGCTTTTATCCTAATTTTTCAGATGAGAAAACCGAGGCATGGAAAGTTTGGGGAATCTGCTCAAATAGTAGGGGGCAAATGTCAGTATAAAAGCTTAGTCACTGTGACTCAGGAACTAACAACCTTTGCTCCTCTAATGTACCACCTCCCGGTAACAGTGGCTACGAATACAGTTGTGAGGTATCAACCTCTGTTTCATAATAAAGATTTAAGGATAAGTTATCCCATGGCAAAATATTTGTATCTTGAGACAATAAAGATACTTGAGAAGGCCATCACAAAGTTGTGGATTCTTAAGGGTGAGACTCTAAAACAATGAGATGAATTACTTTTTAGAGATTACAAAGTAATGAGATTAATGATTTTTTTAAAAAATAGATAACCTAAACATGTAAATGAATACTATAGTTTCAAAAACTAAGAAATAATGATATTTTTCAAGTAATTCTGTCATATTTGAAAACATATGTAGATTTTTGCTAAAACTATATTTTACAAGGGAGTGCACATATGGACCTAGGAGAAGGTTCAGGAGCCTGAATAAAGTGTGGTGAAGCAGAGAATCTTGTCAACATGCCTAACTCCCTAGCTCCTTTGTGCAGATGCCAGAAAAGGATGAGTGCAAATTGGGATCCATGACTCTTAACTCTGCTGGGCAGTCATTAGCCTCTCCCTTGTTAATGGGGAGTATGTGGGAAATCTAAATTTTACCTCACCCAATACTAACAAAGCAGCCTTCCCTGTCCCCACTGGGGATGTCAAAGGAGGCATAGAGGAGATTCAGGATTCTGACCACCACACAGCATAATGAACCTGCACCCTATTATTTCAGCAGTGGTAACACATGGAGCTATAATGAGACCTCCCTCCTCCTCCCAGCAAGAATAGTATCAGTGGAGGTCTAGTGTGGAGCCTCAAATCCCAGAGATAATAAGTCACTCCTTCTTTGCTGTCAAAGGAGGTTGAGTGAGGAACCCGGACTTTCATCTCCACCTGGTAATAAAAATGAGGGTTCCCCTGATGCACTGATGCAGTATCCTAGACCTGCTAAAAGACAAGATTTACATAAGACCCAGCTTTTCATAACATCCCAAAAGTCCAGAATACAATGAAAAATTACTCATCATACTGTGAAGCAGGACAATGCTAAAATGACAGATGGCAATAAACAGATGCTAGCACTGAGATAGCACAGGTGCTAGAATGCTTCTAAAAAGAATGTTAAAGCAGCTGGCATTCTTAAATTTGCAATTATGAACATGTTTGAAGCAAATAAAAACATTGAAAATCTCAGAAAGAAATACAAATTCTCAGGAAAGAAATAGAAGATGTAAATAAGAAGAAAATGAACACTTTAGAACTGAAAAATATAGTACTCAAAATAAAAATCTGAATGAATGTGACTTATAGCAGAATGAAGAGGGCAACGGAAAGAACAAGTGAACTCAAAGACAAAACAAAAGAAAAGTCAACTTGAGACAAAACAGACTTTTAAAAGAAATAAGCAGAACTTCAGCAAATTGAAATTTTCAAAAGATTTAACATTTTTATCACTTAAGTATTAGAAGGAGAGAAGGATAGGATGGTATTGAAAATTTCCCAACCTTGTAAAAAAGACCAAAACCTACATATTCGAGAAGCTGAGCAAACACAAACAAGATAAACAAAGAAATTCTCATCAAGATTTATCATAATTAAACTTCAGAAAACTAATGACAAGGAAAAAATCTTGAAAGCAGTGAGAAAGAAACTTCACTTTACCTATGAAAGGGGGGTGGGCATTCAAATAACAGTCAATTTTTAGTCAAAAATCATGAAAAATTGAAGGAAGTGATGCAAATTTTTCAAGTGCTAAAAGAAAAAAGGCAATCTAGAATTCTGTATCTAGAAAAGATACCTCATAGGATGAAAAAACAAATACATTCTCAGATAAATTAAAAGTAGGGAATTTGTGACTGGAGGATCTACCCTAAACAAATAGCTAAAGGAGGTTTTGAAACAAACAGAAACTGATTTTTAAAAACTTGGAAAATCAGAAAAGAAGAAAGAAGAATATAGGAAAGAGCAAAACTGTGGGTAAATATAAACTGCCAGATGAAACCACAAAAGACCCAATATAGCCAAAGTAATCCTGAGCAAAAAGAACAGAGCTGGAGTCATCACAGATTTCAAAATATACTACAAAGCTATAATAAATTAAAACAGCATAGTATTGGCATAAAAACAGACATACAGATCAATGAACACAATAGAGAGCTCAGAAATAGATCTATAAAATTGCAATCAACTGATGTTTGACAAAGATGTCAAGAACACACAGTGTGCAAAGAACAGTCTCTCCAGTAAGTAGTGTTGGAATAATTAGATATCCACATGCAAAAAAAAAAAAAAAAAAAAAAAAAAAGATGATATTGGGTAATTGCCTCAAACTGTATGCGAAAATTCAACTCAAAGTGAATTGAAGACTTAAATGTTAATCCTGAAACAGTAAAACTATGAGAAGAAAACAGCGGGAAAACCTTCTTGTCATTGGTCTAGGCAATTACTTTTTTTACTATCAACCTAAAAGCACAGGCAACAAAAGCATAAACCAACAAATGGGATTGCATTAAACTAAAAAGTTTATGGGAAGCAAGGAAAATGATCAACAGAGTGAAGAAACAATCTGTAGAACAGAAGAAAGAATTTGCAAACTATACATTTGGTAAGGAGTTAATATCCAAAATACATAAGGAGCTCAAGCTATTTAATAGTGAAAAAAATAATAACCCAACATTAAAAATTGTCAAAGAATCAAAATAGATATTTCTCAAAGGAAGACATCTAAATGGCCAGAGAATATATGAAAAAAAAAAAAATGTTCAACATCACTAATCATGTGGACGATGCAAATTAAAACCACAGCGAGCTATCACCTCATACTTGTTGGAATGATTATTATCAAAAACAAAAGAGGGGGGCGGTTCCAAGATCGCCGAATAGGAACAGCTCCAGGCTACAGCTCCCAGCTTGAGTGACATTAAAAACTCAGGAAACAACAGGTGTTGGAGAGGATGTGGAGAAATAGGAACACTTTTACAATGTTGGTGGTACTGTAAACTAGTCCAACCATCGTGGAAGACAGTGTGCGATTCCTCAAGGATCTAGAACTAGAAATACCATTTGACCCAGCCATCCCATTAGTGGATATATACCCAAAGGATTATAAATCATGCAGCTATAAAGACACATGCACACATATGTTTACTGTGGCACTATTCACAATAGCAAAGACTTGGAACCAACCCAAATGTCCATCAATGACAGACTGGATTAAGAAAATGTGGCACATATACACCATGGGGTACTATGCAGCCATAAAAAGGATGAGTTCATGTCCTTTGTAGGGACATGGATGCAGCTGGAAACCATCATTCTCAGCAAACTATTGAAAGAACAGAAAACCAAACACCGCATGTTCTCACTCATTGGTGGGAATTGAACAATGAGATCACTTGGACACACGAAGGGGAACATCACACAGCAGGGCCTGTTGTAAGGTGGGGGAAGGGGGGAGGGATAGGATTAGGTGATATACCTAATGTAAATGATGAGTTAATGGGTGCAGCACACCAACATGGCACATGTGTACATAGGTAACAAACCTGCACATTGTGCACATGTACCCTAGAACTTAAAGTATAGTAAAAAATAAACTAAAAAAAAAATTAGCAGGCACATGGAGAAAAAGGGAATGCTTATACACTATTGGTTGGAATGTAAATTAGTAGAGCCATTACAAAAAACACTATGAAGATTTCTCAAAAAATTAAATATAGAACTGCCACATGATCCAGCAATTATTCTCTGGGTATATATCCAAAGGAAATGAAATTGCTATGTTGAAGAGATATCTGCACTTCCATATTTACTGCAACACTGTCCACAATAGCAAAGCTATAGAAATAACCCAAGTTTTCATCAATGGATCAATGTATTAATAAATGTGGTACAAGTATTTTATATATATAATACAAATATATACAAGTATATATAAAATACAAGTATATATATATTTATAAATATACACAAGTATATATAAAATACAAGTATATATATGTACAAATGTATAGAAGTATATATAAAATACACACTTATTTATATAAAATACAAGCCTATTTGGCCATTAGAAAAATTCTTATTTGCAACAACATGGCTGAAACTGAAAGATATTATACTAATCGAAATAAGCCAGTCACAGAAAGACATATACTGCATGATATCAATTACATGTGGAATCTGAAGAGGAGATCAAATAATACAATATATTGAACTTTAAAATAAGAAAATAAAAAGAAAAAAAATAGACAGTAGACCCAGTAGTATGCTGTGGTGGTAAATATTTAACAATAAGCTCTCCAGAGTTGGGAAACATTGATTTATAGTGTTTGCCAATTTCTATGATATGCCAACTTTAAGTTACCTATGTGGCGTAGCAGCAAACACAGAATTAGGAAAAGATGTGCATAATTGCCTCTTGAGATGGTGCCATTAGCTCCAGTCCACCACTGGGTAGACACTGAAAGCAATACTAAAATAATGCTTTAGCAATATGGCAATACTACTAGAACTGCAACATAATTGTTTTGCATGTGTAACATTTATTTTTCATAATTTTTTATTAAAATCATTTCTAATATTTCATAGTCACTTCAAACAGAAATCCATTTGAGAAAACAGTAGATCAGTGTCTTTAACAAATGGACATGTAACACATCTAAACTATGTCAGCCATTTCGGTTCCTGATATACTTCACAGAAGGAACGTAACTGGCAAATAAGCTGACAAATATGCCTCAGGTTGGACTTCAGGTCTTGATTTTCCTGCCAGATAATAAACTCAACCAAGGAGCTTGGAAAGAGGCACAGTTGGGGAACATGTCTGCTCTTTATCAAAATTTGTTACAATTTTCATCACTAAATAACCAGAATAAAGCTTGGTGCTAGTATCTTTTTCAATCTGGAAGAGAAAAATTATGTTGACTGAAGTATCTACCATTATCACCAAGATTATCATATAAACTGAAATGTAATGACTGTGTATGGATCATAAGTTACAATAATCAGAGTGTAGGTGTTATTACTGGCTACGTAATTTAATCGGGTCAATTCTCAGCTTGTAAGAGCAGCTGGGCATCATCTCCAGTTGAGAAAATAAAAGTACTATCATAGGAATCTACAGAACAACTACTAGACTTAGAATCACAATGCGGAAATTACAGCTTATCAAGAAGAAAGATAGAAAGATACAACCCTCTTTCTCTCTTCCCCTCCCTCTTTCTCAACACACACAAACACACATACACACACACACACAAACAAAAAATCATTAAAGAGATGTAGTCAGAGATCTTATGTCATAGAAATTGTTTAAATTTTTGCAGAGAGGAATATCATTTCTGAATGCAACTAATGCATTCAGAAATAACTAGTTAGGCTTTTTGAACTCAAGAATTCAAGATAAGTATTTAGTCTTCTACATCTCTTCCAAAATAATTTTTAGACTCATTTCCTGTATGAAAGTTAATAATCTGGAATTATGCCCTATTTACATGATGTATAATGCAGCCTTTTTTTTCTAAAATGTTATTATTAATTTTCAGAACATGTGCCAGAAATGTCTCTTTCCAAATTCACATTTCTGCAATAAATCTGAAAATATTCACCCCAACATATTATAAATATACTTTTAATTTCTTAAATTCTTATATTAAATTTCTAGGTTCGAATTTATCTACAATTCACTACAAGATTAATACATAGTAATTTTTCCTTTGATTGTTAGCTTATATATAGAGAGTATGACTTTGCTTTATGCAAAAATATACTCAATATTGGATTTGTAATAATAGTTTTAATTTTAATATGATCAATTTAAAGGCAATATACCTGTACTACTTGGGCTCAGAAATATAGTTTTTAAAATTTTTGATATATTTACTATTTAAATTGAATTTATTTCTAACAAGCAATATAAATGCCACAATCTTACAATGTATCTTTCTAATTCTATTATTCTACATTATTCCTTATTAAAGAACATTTTTTCCTCTTACATGCAAGACCTAGATCTTATTCCTTAGGCACTGATTGACTTCCCAGTTCATTGGCCTCCGCATCTCCAAGGGAGGGTTCTTAGTTCATTGTACTAGTCTGTTCCCTGAGTATAATTCTGTATCAATGTTCTCCATTGCTCTTGGCTCAGACTTCTGCGCCCTTTCATCTAAAAAGAAAATTATCATGACAAACTATGCACAGTGACAGATTTCTATCTGAGGACCAAGATGTTGGAGTAAGACAGGGATCAGCAAGCTATGGAAGACCCCTGTCACAACAGAAAAGACATAGCTCATAAAGCCTAAAATATTTACATCCTGGCTCTTTACAGAAAAACATTTACTAACCCATTGAAAACACTCATTTTTTTTTTGTTACATAGAAAAAGTTATCTAACAGAGAAACATGGATAAATTATTTTACTGGGAGTGGGAAAAATTATTCTAATTATGATTAAGATTTCAGAGAATGTAAGATAAGTGAGTAGTAATTTCGATGAAATAAAAATCAAAATGTTTTGCATGAAAAAAGATAATACATGAGAAAAATGTATTTTCAAATGATATCACTGATAAAGAGTTAATATCCCCAATACGTAGACTCCAAAAATAAAGAAGGAAAAAGACCAATACATTCTAAGCAAGAAAAACAGCAAAAGATATAAATAATTTAAAGAAATATTTATTATTTCATATAAAAATTATTATCAACCTTGCATACAATTAAATAGTGCAAATTAAAACTGCACTGAAATATGATGTCTTACTTATCTACCCATTTGTCCCTACAGTCTTCTAGGATTTTGGCTAATACCCTTGGTAGGTTCTCAGCCAACAAATACTGTGAACCACCAACCTCAAGATCACTCCAGCCCTCAGCATCTTGTATTCTAGCTAAGGGCCCAGGAATTATGAAAAGGGACAAGCTACCATGCTATCACCTCTCAACTTTCTGTCCTATACAATCCAAGAGCATAATACTATAGGTCAAATATCGCTTATCTGAAACACTTTGGACCAAAAGTGTTTCCGATTCTGAATTTTTTTCAGACTTTGAAATAATTGCATATACATAGTGAGATATGTTGAGGATAGAACCTAAGTCTAAACATATAATTTATCTTTTATAGACATCATATACACATAGAGTTAAAGTAATTGTATATGCTCTTTTCAATAATTGCGTGCACAAAACAAAGTTTGTGTCCACTGAACCATCAGGAAGCAAAGGTATCCCTATTTCAGTCACCCACGTGGACAATTTGTAATTGTTGGACATCATCATCATTTCTGACTTGTAATTTATAAGTTACTAATAAACAATCATTCTCCTGCACTTCTTCACACATAAGTACTATAAGTAAAAATTACGACACACTATTAGTAAAGTGAAAAATTCAGCAGCACGGCAGCAGCACCAGAACCCCTGTACCAGCTGGTAAACAACAGCCACAACCATCACCAGCAGGTTTTCAGTTCCCACCTACAATCCTGTGTTTTAATTAAAAGGTTGCTGTACGCTGCATGTTAATTTTTTTTAGGTGATAAGAAATATCAGAAGTAGTTGAGGAAAAAGAAAGTGTGTCCCCTAAGGATAAGAAGGCATTCTATCGGATGACTTTTTAAAATGTGTCTTTTAGGGTTGTCTGCCTCATTAACAATGGTATTTGTCTTAGTAGTCTCTCTTTGATTTCATAAGCTGACATGGTTTCTTGTCCTATCATGCATACTGCTCTAGTGCTTCCTAAGCTCATCACACATGTTTTACCACGTCATCTACAGGCACTTTGCCTGCAGTGTTAATGGCATCGTTTTCATAGTTGTGTGCCTGCATTTTGACTGTAACCCATCACATGAGGTCAGGTGTGGAGTTTTCCACCTGTGGAGTCATGTCAGTGCTCAAAAAGTTTTGGTTTTTGGAGCATTTTGAATTGCAGATTTTTGGATTTAGGGATGCTCAAACTGCAACTGTTTTACACCAATAAATTTCAAGTAATTTTTTATGAAGTCATAGTAATTGGATATTACATTTCCAAAACTGTATCAAGAAAAATCTTGAGGTAAAAACTTTAAAAAAATAAATTAATATAGGCATCTAAAATATAACTACCATATTCTGAATTAGGCTAAAATAGTATTTCGACATAGCAATAATTTTCTAGTGGAACATAAATTATACACCACTGTAAATGATACATCACTAGAATCTGATACTATAAAGGCAATATCTTAAAATATGGAAAATAAAGATGAAAGTAATCCTAAGGGCTATCTTCCTTTAGATTCCTTATTTTACTTACAGAACAGTAAAATAAGAAATAGGAAATGTGAAAAAAATTATTTCTAAAAAATCCTCCTGCTTTTTTATAGAAGTAGTTTTTAAATGAAAGCAATATTATCCTGTTTATTTGATATTAAAAATTTTTATAGAAACAGTCACCTAGGCAACAAAACCCCATAAAATAATATAACAATTTGGGATATGTTTTTCATCTTTCTTCTTAAGAATCAGTCAAGAAAAATAGTTTTGGATTTTAAGACGTTAGTGGGGTCATTGTTAGAATAATTTGATTTAGAAAATAATAACACAAATATTTAATAGAAATAAGGTTCTGAAAGAAGGGAAGATACATTTCAAAACATTCCATCTCCGTAGATGGAAAGTCTTGGATAGCCATGATGTGAAAAAAACCAAGGCTAGAAATTTAATTCTTTAGCATGGAGGAAGATCATAAGGATACAAATATAAGCAAGATACCTACTTTTGCATGGTGATAAACACAGTTCTCAATAACGCATAAAATGTCATAATGGAATTACAGAATTATTTATAATTAAAATAGGACCATGGAATTTATGTTGTTTATTTTAAAAAAGAAAATGATAAATATATTATAATATATACAGAAAGGTTTACTTTACTTTCTCAGCTCAAACTAAGTCAGGAGAGATCAGGATCTTGATAACATTATTCACATGACCTTCAGATGTCTGGCCGCCCTCTAGGTTGATGGGGTAACCGGGCCACATGTTTGCAGATTATTCAGGTTAGTCTGTCTTTTTTTCACGTGGTGGTGGTCTAAGACTTTCTAGTATCATCAAGTTGACAAGTCGTAATATGTATGTACTCTACAAACCTCTGCTCATGTCCCAATGGTAATGCATCACTGGTCAAAGCAAGTCATATGGCCAACCCAGAGCCATCATTACGTCTTTCCGGAAGATCAAAATTTGTAGTCAATTTTACAACATACGACAGTTGAGTTTTTGGCTACATATATTTATACGTCTCCTGTAGGCAAAGTAACGCAACACAAAATAACTCAAAATAAATTCTATGCTCCTGTAAGCAACATTCCCTAACACAGGACTCTCTCATTTAATCAAATATGGCATAAGAGTTGCAATTTGGATGCATACGAGGACGCTCTTGATGTGGAGGCCTATCAGTAAGTGACCTTTTATAACATACTCAACAGGCTAGATAGGCACGGGAACACCTGATATGCATTCTTATTCAGATAGAAGAACAAAGGAAGTCACATAGTCACTGACCACAGCAATTCCAAAGTC
Organism: Macaca fascicularis; assembly: GCF_037993035.2. Taxonomy (NCBI): domain Eukaryota; kingdom Metazoa; phylum Chordata; class Mammalia; order Primates; family Cercopithecidae; genus Macaca; species Macaca fascicularis. Next base: position 172,462,296 of record NC_088379.1, read on the forward strand.
TTGTTGGGAGAATATTGCCAGGGCTCTCTATACTGGGGACAAGAAATATTCTATGAGTATGGCCTAGCAATAATCCCTGGAAATAGGTGCCTGTCCACTAACCTCCTTACATTCCTCAGATTATTTTCCAGTGTCATATTTTTCTGTTCCTTGGCAGTGCCTCTCTATTTAAATGTTCACCACAGCCCATGATTTAGGTTTTTGTCTTGTGTTCTCTCCCCTCTCAGATATACTTCATATTTCATAAGGCATAGACCATCTTTGTAACTGTTGCAAATTAAAGAAGGCAGTAAATTCTTTGCCACCTTTCCCACCTATTTGCTTTCTTCTGGAATTTGTGCTGGCTCTTGGGACTAGATTTGATTAATAGAGTGTAGCAGAAGAGACGTTTAACCACTGGGCATGGGCTGTAAGACATACACGGCTTCTGCTTTTTTCCACATGATACAATCCCTCTCAGAAATCAGATGCCATGTAAGAAGTCCAACTATACCAAGATAACCTATAAGGAAGGCCAAGTTAACCATATGGAGATAGAGGCCACTGTAGGAGCAGGAAGATGCCAGACATGCAGGGAAAGCTTTATTGGATCTTTCAGGCCATTACAGCTTCCTGCCGAATGCAATCAAATGAATGACCCCAGTTAACAGAACATAGAGCAGAAGAAACATCCAGCTAACCCAGTCCTAAATCTTGACCCACAAAATCAAGGGTTAATTAGAGTAAATTAAGTTTGGGCAATTCATTGCATAGAAATAGATAACAACAAGAACAACAGCAAAAAATAGGGTAGCATTCTCAAAATGCTTGCTGCTTATGAAGAGTTAGAGGCCCAGAAATTTCTTTTTAAAGAACTATATTCTTTTGTATGCCAAGATTGTGATACTTTAATTAGTATAATTCCTTAAAAGCTTTATTCCTTGTCTATGAATATGATCCAGGTGCATGTTTATTGCTTCAAGGCTAAATCTATGATTCTTTTGAAGACAGATGGTGCTCTAAGACTTTCTCTACAAGGGATGTGTCAATCTTCAGTAGGAAAAAACACACATACAATTCTGAGAAGCCCTCTTTTTAGGGTCTTAGGCACTAACTTAAATCTAATAGAAATTTTTAAAAAGGTCTTGAAATTCGTTCTGCACCCCTAGACCTTGTTTCACTTTTTGTTTGGGGAGATTTTTACTGACCAAAGAGTCTGAAGATAACAAACAGATTCATTTGTAAATTTGGTGCTTCTCTATTACCTCTAAATTCTGCTTGCAAACTGAATAGTTTATTCTTTAGCTATTCTCTTTTTGCATCTTTTCATAGACAGCTAAAATAGATCAATTGATATTTAATATATTTATTTGGCCTAGAAATCATCTTTCCAAGGTGGCTACATTTATTGGTCAATTTTATATCTTTCCTGTTACTGTACTTGACAGTTGTATTTTTCTGCAACTACAAACACAGGTCACCAAACTGCTATAATAGTTTCTGTATTATTATTCTTTGCTCTTTCTAAATGGTCAGTATATCATTTGTTCTGCTATACTAACAGTTTTCCAGACACTTTTTTCTGCCTCATCCAATATGCTCATTCCCAAATCAGTGCTGTTTTATGTTTTTGTTATGACCGTGCCTGATTTCTAAGTACTAGCTTCTTCAGCAGTCAAGAAAGCAAGAATACTATGAGCATTATAGAGATACAGTAAATAGTAAAGGAATTAACCTTGAAAAATGATGACTGAAGCTGAGGAAGTAAAGCTCTGGAAGCGGAAATCCAATAGTCACTACTGAATTCAACTGAAATACTCACAAAGGTGGACATGTCAGAGTTTGCAAGGTAATAATGCAAGAAATCAAGCATATCCAGTTACAAAAGTGGAGCAACAGAAGGGGAATTCATGGACATGTCTATGTGCCTTTGTAGCTTCTGCTTACAAGTTTCAAAACCCAGTGTCTGGTGGTGGGTATGAGACTGCTTCATCCAACAGGACTGACACATGGAGTAGAGGAGAATGAAGCAAATCCACTGTGCATCTCTTTGTACATAACCATATGTGACTATGACAAGTTTGCAAGAGTGATTGTTGTTCCACTTACTCTTCTGGATCTTGCCTTAGTTTCTCTTTTGGCCAACACTAATCGACTCCAAGTGAGGAGATTCTGGAGAAAGCATAGCCTTGTCTCAATCACATTAAAAGCACAATCCAACACAGACTTGTATGACTCCATTTTTAATGTTTACATCTCTTATCCATTCAGAATATATTTTGGGGTATGATGTGAGGTATTGGATACATTTTATATTTTGATGTAAATATGTACTAGAAAGTATTTATTTTGACCACAAATTTGAAATGCAATTGATATATTATGTATAATATGGTATATCACATATACCATATTCTCATTATTTGGGGATTATTTTATATTTTTCCACTGGCCCATCCTCTATTTATAAGTCAGTGTTACAATGACTTAATTGTAGAATTTTACTGTTTGTTTTACTATCTAATAGGATGAGCTTCTACTTTCAAACACACACACACAGCTGCTCTTTGAATCAAGAATTTGTATTCATGTTACTAGATTCTTGGACAGAATTCTTCAGCACTACACACACTATCTATAATCTGACCATGAAGATCCAGGCTTGGAGCAAACTGACAAAAGAAGATCTGATCTCTGTATCTCAAACACCAACAGAGTGTTTAGGAGAAAAATGAAATAGTGAAAAAGAAGTAGAAATAAAATTTCAGTTATTATTTAGCTTAATGAGTGTCTGTCAATCCTAAAAGAAAAAAAAAAAAAAAAAAAAAAAGCAGTGATCAGATTTAAGGGACATATATGAGACTGATGTCCCTCAGAAAATTCTAGCTCTTTTCACTTAGACTGAAATATTGAGTAGCCACTTAACTATTGAGCATAGAAGATGAGTTTCAGAAATAAAGTAGATGATGCTTGTGCTACATCATTTAATAAAACTAAATCAGACTATGTCAATTTGTTGGTGGCTTTTGACAACATACTAATATAGTAAAGCACAGACCACACTGAAATGAAATAAACTCATATATTACCACTAAGATATATGTATTTTCTTGGACTCTAAATATTTCTTCCCTCTGAAAGCACTGAACTAATGTCTTTAGTGTAAGACTAAACAAGCATGCCTACTCAGAGATGACTCTACCAGAATTCTCTTTCTGCTGAATGTGAGCACATCTGATTCTAGGAATAAATGTTTTAAAAAAGTGATAAGGAAAATAAACATATTTAAACCCAACACAAACTCCAAGGTTTTCCCAACTCTTCTGCAGTTTCTACACTTGCTTCCCTTTCCTGTACATATGGACCTTATTCGATCTAGTGATTAAAGCACATACATGTGACTACCATCTTGGTTTTTCATTATGATATTACTTCCTAATATTGCAGAATCTTCCCAACATGAATTTGAACCATCTTAATCTCAGAGTTGTCTTCAGAACTTCGGACATGATTGTCATGTTCCCAAATCGGATTTTCTGGAAACACTGTGAACTTTATGATTAAGCCCAATATTGGCAAGATCCCTGTTTTCCAGCTAACAGTTTAAAATATGTTCTCTGCCCTCACTTTCAAAACTGTTTGAAGTATATAAAACATTCCTGAATGTTCTCCATAATATTTGTGTTTCCCATTTCAAAACAACTATTTCCCAGGTTTTGTAAAATTGTTTCATTTCTTATCTCCTCCTCGGCCTTTATTTAATCCATATACTCTTAAATCTTTGCTTGGATCAGTAGGATTCAGTACCAGATGAAAACAGCCTTCATCCTAACCAACATAGTGAAACCCCATCTCTACTAAAAATACAAAAAATTAGCCAGGCATAGTGGCAGGTGCCTGTAATCCCAGCTACTAGGGAGGTTGAGGCAGGAGAATTGCTTGAACCCGGGAGGCAGAGGTTGTAGTGAGCTGAGATTGCACCGTTGCACTCCAGCCAGGGTGACAGAGCGAGACACTGTCTCAACAACAACAACAACAACAACAACAAAGTAGCCTTATGTTTACTTTCCAACCAAATATTCTAATGCTTCTCTGAGATATATGTACTTCAGAAAAACTTGAAGCCATTTTTCTAAGCTTCTAATTTCCTATTTTGAGTAACCTGAGGATCATGAACAACTGGAGTAAACTGGTTTTCTTAATTCCCTCCATTGCCTTCTTCCTGTCTTCCATGTGATCTAAGTTGCTTTTGATAGAACTGTAATAATTTATGTGATGAAAATTATTTCATGAATTTTGGACATCCTGAAGAACTTGGACATGACCAGAGTTTATCAGAAAAGTTTAGGCATGAATTCAATACTGGTTTCCCAAATAAGAGAATATTAAACTGAACATTGATTCCATGTCAGGAATATTTCTCTCTATGTGGAATATGCTGACTCACTCAGTCAGATTCAATCTAACAACGTCCAGGAGGATGCTGCCTGCGTGTATAAGTGTGTTGGCAACTTAGAGCTACTGTGTAAGCAGAATTATTTTGAAAGGTAATTATATTCATTGACAGCCTAAACAGGACATAGAGTCATGCTAGATAGAAAATACTGCATTTTTAAACATCTACAGCAAAACCTACATGAGAGACATCAATTGTACTTGACTCATGGTATCCTCAGGAATCTGGCTTTTGGTATCTTTGGTTTGATTTTGATCTCATATAGGGAATGAATGTTACTTATAACTTGGGCCATTTTTGGAATCCTTGATTAAGGCAGTTCAACAAAATATGCAGCAGCAATTATGTTAACATTTAACATGTTTTGATTATAACAGATTGTATAACACCAAAATGTCCTCAAGTATATTTATAGATATGTATAACTCTAGGTTCAACTGTGTGTGTGTGTGTGTGTGTGTGTGTGTGTTCTTAGCAAGTTGAAACTTGAAATAAGTAAATAGGGAAGTAATTATTTAGTGGAATTCTAGAATATGGACCGAAGAGCTAATATTATTACACTTAGATAATATGGATTTTTGAAAAGAATAACCTTAGAGGAACAGCCTGAATATTTTACTCCAATTTTAAGGCAAATAGATGTTAAATCTAAACTAAATACCCCACACATGCACAGTCGTGTCTCTGAAAAGATAAGGATAACATAATTAAACCACAATTCTCAAAATTGGCATATCCTTTATTTAAGCTAATGATGGTTTAATTCTAATGTAGTAAATATTAAATTAACCATTTTTTGTGAAACAACACATTTTATCAAATAGTCATTTCATTAGTTTGTTTAGCTATTGCAGAGTTGCATATACATTAAAACCAGAATTTTAGCTCTAGGGTGAGTCTAGGATACTTTCAAAAAGCTTGTTCATTTCACAATGCCATTTAAATTTCCACAGCTAGATTTGAGCATTTGTTATTTTTAGAGAGCAATGGTCATGTTCATTCTAAAAGCTGAAAAGAGAACTTACCAATTACAATTCTAAAGTTATTTCTAACATGTCTCCTACTTCGTTAATTTGGCCTCAGCAAGCATGAAACAATGATGTACAGAGAATATCTCAGAAAATTAATATATAGCCTTCTTAAATAATTTCAGTGCATTTGGTATTTAATTTTATATTAAATTTATTCTAAACTCATCTACTGCTTATTTTTTGTCCCATTTTGTACACATAATACTATTTTTACTCAATAGTTGTCATATTAACAGCATAGTAATATGAATAATATCATGCTAATGTCATTAAATGAGAGGAGGTATCTGTGAGCACTTGGGGACTGGGATTGAAGCAGGTTTGTAGGAGAAAATGAAGACCTTGTCCTTAGACATGTTAGGTTTTTGATGCTTAGTTAAATGTAGTGAACCAATTTCCTTTACAAAAACAAATCAATGAAGTAATCTCTAGTTCTTTTCATCCTTCGTCTCTGCTGAAATGATTCCTTCTCAGTGATGTGACTTCATTACTCTCTCTTCTTTATTTTCATCATAGCAATTAACACTATCTGAAATTACATCATTTATTTATCTACTTATTTTTGGTTGCCTCTCACTAGAATACAGGCTCCATGAAGATAATCTATTTTGTCTTCTGCTATATTCTCAGAATCTATAATAGTATTTGAAACATAGTATGCATACAATAAATATTTGTTGAATAGATAATGATGAGATGAATTTCAGATGTTACTTCAGTTACCTCCGGCAATTTGTTTGCGACACCAAATCTAGAGTTTGCTGGTAAGTCCAATCAACTCTTTAAACAGAACACAGCTATTGCTTTAATAGTTTGTTGTTTGGGATATATATACATATCTAACATATATATGTGTGTATACATGTATGCACATATATCCAACATATATATGTGTGTGCTTGTATACATATACATATATATATAGCAGAAAATGGGCCACAGATAATACACAATTTTTATTCTTTTATCACTTTGAGGTAGGTTCAATGATTAGTTCTCTGTACTCTAACAGTAACATTCAACTGTAAACAAGCACGATCAGGGGAAAGAGATACTTCTCACAGGTATTTAGTAAGTGTAATATGTCCTGTTTTTGCAATGCATAGATATTATCTGAGAAAAGATACCTGCAAATTTTAGTTTTGCTTACTTAATAAAATAGACAATATAAAAATCTGCATTGAATTTAACTCTCAATGAGAAAGAATAAACTATATGTGGCATGATGAACTATTCGAAAATATTAGGCTTATAAGTGGGAATTTAACTCACTTTGACTTACCTTTCGTAATCCTGCCTATATGGACACAAAAAGTCTCAGATTGTTGTCCAGCTGAAAAATTACAAAAGTGCTTCATCCACAGAGCAAAAACAGTAACTCTATTACTATTTTAGTAATAGCTTAGTAGTCTTGCTGTACTGTTTAAGGAAAAAAGACAAGAAGAAAAAGGTTTGTACATGTTCAATACTGGCAAAACCATTCATTTTACTTTTGTTGTGGTCACAAATAGTTAATATTAAAAGAGGATATATTAAAACCACAAGAAGTACAACTTCTTAAAAATGCCTAAATAGTCCCCATTTACTCCAGGGATTTGATAGTTATCTTAAAGACAGAATAGTTTAAGCCAGTTATTTGAACTATAGACATTGTTCTTGTCTACTCCAGTAGTTCTTAGCTTTTTGGCACTCAAAATAACATTGTCTCTCAATATCTGCAGGGGGTTGGTTTCAAAACCCCCATGATTACCAAAATCTACAGGTGCTCAAGTTTCTTATATAAAATGATGTAGTATTTGCATATGGCTTATCCACGTTTTTCCACTTTCTTAAATAATCGTTAGATTAATTTTAATATCTAATACAATGTAAATTCTATAAAAACTGTTGTTATACTATATTGTTTAAGGAACAATGATAAGAAAAAAAGACTATACATGTTTGGCAATGGCAGAACCATCCTTTTTCCATTTGTTTTCCTTTTATATTCGCAAAAAATATATAGTTTATTCTTTCTTATTAAGCGGTGAATGGAATGGGCAAACATTTTCAATCCACGGTTGGTTGAATCCATGGATGTGGAACCCATGGATAGGGAGGGTTGACTGTATATATTTTACAAAGATATTTAACTCAAGTATAACACACACACACACTACAATATACACACATGTGCATATATTCTACTACAAGTGTTCATACATACATGTTCAGTATATAGAACCATGTATTTTTTACATATGTATAACCCTGTGTTCCACCATATGAAAGAAGATACAGGGCAATTTTTAGCATCACAGAATCCTCCTTTAGGTTCCTACCCAACAAACACCATCATCCACATACAGTGATTACTACTAGTCTTATTTCTCACATAGTAAAAATTTAATTTGCTATTGAGCTTCATATTAATATAAATGCAATAATAAAGTATATATATTAAAAAACAGGTCTATGCAGGTATAATTTACATATAGTAAATCATCCTTTAAAGGTGTACAGTCATATGAATTTCACACACAGTCATGTAATCACCACCACAGATAGATGAGATATAAAGCATTTCACCAACCACCACAGCTCCCTCATTTGACTTTATACGCAATACCCCTCCCTAAAACTCAAGTTCTAAAAAACACTGGCCTGTAGTTTGCTCCTATGAGTTTGACTTTTCAAAATATATAAATGAAATCATATTATGTATAGCCTTTGAATCATATAAGTCATTTGTGATTCATCCCAGTTGGTTGTATCAGTATTCTGTTTCTTTTTGTTATTGAATAGCATTTAATTCTACGGATGCACCAGAGTTTATTCTTTCACCATAGCTGATATGCATTTGGATTCTTTCTAATTTTGGGTGATTATGAATAAAACCTCTGCAGATATTCACCTACAGAATTGCATGTTGATGTATACTTTCTTTTCTCTTGAGTTAAAACCTAGAAGAGAGCTTTTTAGGTTGTATGGTAAATACATGTGTAATATATATGTGTAAATTAAAGACTGTTCTCTGAAGCAATAGACCTTTTTGCATTTTGCATCAGTGATGCTTGATAAAGTTGCCCTTCATCCTCACCAGTATATAATTGTATACAATTGTAGTTTCAATTTTATTTTTCCCAATGACTAGCGATGTTAAGCGGCATTTTACATCCTTAACTTCTGTCTTTATATATTACTTAATAAAGTGTCTGTTCAAATTTTTAATTTATTTTAATTGAATTGCTTGTCTTAATGAGGTGTATGTTATCAATTAAGGGTGCTATAAAAATATACCACAAACTGCTTGGCTTAAACAACAAATTATTTACTTCTCACATTTGTCAAGGCTTGAGAGTTTCAAGATCAAAGTGCTAGCAGATACAATCAATGTGTGGTGAGGACTCACTTCCTGGTTTGCAGGTGGCCATCTGCTCTTTGCATCTTCATATGGTGGCAAGGAGGGAGTGGGAGAGCACATGGTGGAGGGAAGGGGAGAGTGCATCCTTATATGGTGGCAAGGAAGGAGGAGGAGGAGGGAGAAAAAGAGAGAGAGAGAGAGAGAGAGAGAGAGAAGCCCCTCTTATGAGGGCATTAATCTTATTCACGAAGCTCAATGCTCACTACCTATTTACTTTCCAAAGACCCCACCTCCTAATGCCATCACATTGGTTAGGGTTTTAACAAATAAATTTTGGGAATACACAAATTCAGCCCATAATTTGTGATAGTTCTTTGTATATTCTGGATACAAATCCTTTCTCAGATATGCATTTTATTTTCATTTTCTTATAATTTGTTTCAAAAATGAAACTTGATCAAGTGTAATATATATTTTTTAAAGTTTGTATTTTGTGTTGATGTGCTAAGAAAGCTTCAGTTTTTCCAAGGTCTCAATAAGTTTTGCAATGTGTTTTCTGGAAATTTTCTTATTTTAGTTTTTTTCTAGTTTTAAATCAATGATATGTTTCATGTTAATATGGAACTTGACACAAAGTTTGATTGAGTTTTATTTATTTTACAAGTAGATGCCCAATTTTTTAGTGACAATTTGCTTTAAAAAATCCTATACCCATTAAATTCCTTTAGCAAATTTGTTAAAAATCAGTTGAACATTTTTTTAACTCTATCTTTACTTTTTATTATTTTTTACTCCCTACTCTGGGCCATTGGTCTGTGTGTCTTTCTTTTGTCTTAATTTTTTAAAGGCATTTTTGTTGATAAAATTTTGTTTTTCATTAAGCACCTCAAAATGTCAGTTAAATGACACTCCATTGTTTTCTGGCTTGCTTAATTTTGATGAGAAATTTACCATAATTCTTGCCTTTGTTTTTCTGTATGAGATCTATCTTTTTTCTGTCTTCAGGATTGTTTCTTTGTATTTGATTTTCAGCAATTGGACTATATCTAGAATTTTTTGTTATTAATGCTGTTACTGTTGTTGCACTTGTTTCTTTTGAAACAATCTGCATTTTTTCAGTTCGATGTATTTTATGTATTATTCTTTTGAAAATTATTTGTTGTTATCTATCCAAATATTCTGCTACCTTCCTTCTTTATTTCTGGATCTTGAATTACACATATGTTAGATTGTTTGATATTATATCATAGCTCTTTTACGTTCTGTCTTTTTTCTTTATGTTTTAAGCCTTTTTTGGTTGTGTTCTATTTTCTTATTTTTTAATTTTGGTAATTTCTATTAAAAAGTCTTCAGTTTCATCCATTATTTTCTTAACTGTCTTAAGTTCATTTGTGAGCCCAGATAAATAATTATTTTTCATACTTTGCTACAAGTTTTTAAATTTTCATTTGATACTTTCTCTCTCTCTCTCTCTCTCTTTGAGACAGGGTCTTGCTCTGTCACCCAGGCTGGAGTGCAATGGTGTGATCTCTGCTCACTGCAACCTCCACCTCCCAGGTTCAAGTGATTCTTCTGCCTCAGCCTCCTGAGTAGCTGGGATTACAGGTGTGAGCCCCCACCACCACATCCAGCTAATTTTTATATTTTTAGTAGAGACGGGGTTTCACCATGTTGGCCAGGCTGGTTTCGATCTCCTGACCTCAGAGGTTCCACCCACCTCAGCCTCCCAAAGTGCTGGGATTACAGGCATGAGCCACAGTACCAGGCCTTTTCTTTTCTTTTTTTTTTTTTTTTTTGAGATGGGGTCTCACTCTGTAACCCAATGTGGAGTGCAGTTGCACGATCTTGGCTCACTGCAACCTCCGCCTCTGGGGCTCAAATAATTCTCATGACTCAGCCTCCCAAGTAGCTGGGACTATAGGTGTGTGTCACCGCATCCAGCTAATTTTTTGTATTTTGGTAGAGACAGGGTTGTACTGTGTTACCCAGGGTGGTCTCAAACTCCTGAGCTCAGGCAATCACCCGCCTTAGCTTCCCAAAGTGCTGGGATTACAGGTGTGAGCCACTGTGCCTGGCCAATATCTTCTTATAATTTCCATTTATCCTCTAACATTTTCCCATCTGTTTATGATGTTGTCCCCTTTAACATATTAATCATTGCTATTTTAAAATACTTTGTCAAATAATTTCAGCACCTTGGTCGTCTCTGTGTCTTGTCATATTTATTGTTTTTATCCTCATTATTTTTAAGCCTATTTTGTGTGTGCACTTAAATTTTTTGTTAAATCCTGGATATTAGGCGTAGAACAGTAGAAACTGAAGTAAATCATATTAACACCTGAAAATAGGTACATTTCTTCTCTCAGACATTCACCTTGGTGGTTTGGGTGAATCTAGTCAGGACTTTGCTGGGATGATATTTTGTTGTTGCTATGCTTAAATTCTGCTGGTAGTTAGCTGCTATTGCTTTGAATTTGAAGTGAAAACAGGGATGCTGGAATATTTTTCTTAGTGTTTTACACTCAGAGTTTTACTTCTATCTGCATGTCTTTAACATAAAGGGAGTTTCCTTGTATGCCCTTGCCCTTCTGGAAACAATATGCCTTTATTACTTGCTACTTGATGATTATTAGGCTGATGTTAGGTGGCCTACATGGTTGTTCATTGTTTTAGTCAAGCCATAGTCTTAGAGCTTGGGAATGTCAGTTATTTATTGTCCCTATCCTGTTCCCTGTGGTAGAAAAATGCTACCCCTTATCTGTGACAGATCTTGCATATGAAAGAGTTTCTTGCATCTCTCATATTAGTAGAAGATTTTTAACGGTACTGATATAAAGTATTGGGTCCAGGCCAGGCACCGTGGCTCACGCCTGTAATTCCAGCACTTTGGGAGACTGAGGCGAGCGGATCATCTGAGGTTGTGAGTTCAAGACCAGCCTGACCAACATAGAGAAACCCCATCTCTACTAAAAACACAAAATTAGCCAGGCATGGTGTCACATACCTGTAATCCCAGCTACTCAGGAGGCTAAGGTAGGAGAATCACTTGAACTTGGGAGATGTGGAGGTTGTGGTGAGCCAAGATTACGCCATTGCACTCCAGCCTGGGCAACAAGAGCAAAACTCCATCTCAAAAAAAAAAAAAAAAAGCTATTGGGTCCCGGATTGTTTCCTATTTGGCTTTGTTTTTGACCTGTACTTCTGCTAGCCACGATCAATCTTCTCCTATGCTCTGAGGGTGAGATGGCTTGCTGTCAGTTTCTCAGCATTTTAAGCCTTTTGCTCTGTATGAGAGTAGGGTCTAGGCAGGTGGCTGAGGTTTTTGTGCCCTTCACCATCAGCTTCCAATTATCTATTTCACACCACCACCATCCACAGAAGTTCTCTCTGGTCTCCTGTACGCCTGCCAGTCTTTCTACTGAGCACCTTACAGAGTTTCATAGAAAAGAATCCATAGGTGAATGTGAAGTCTCCCTGTGTGGGGGTCTTTGTTAGGTTTTTTTATTTTCATCTCTATTAACATCCTGAATGTGAGCAGATGAGCTCTTGGATCTGAGACAAATTTATTGTTAGCTCTCTTTTAGTAAATAAGTGTGCCAGTCCCTCTCTCCATAGACATGACCCTTTGTGCAATGAGATAAAAGCAAGAGGGGAAACTCTCCTGCATGACTAGCCAAATAGCCCAAAGGCAAGGGGTAAAGAACAATGGACTCTCTCAATTTACAGACAGTAAGAGACACAAGTCCCCTTCTCCTCCCCAAAATAAAGAATACAATAATATAAAAACTTTTGCTCCTTAAAATTAAATGGAAATCATCCTGAATTCTCGCCTTTATTTTTGCAAGGTAAAGACATCATCTTTCCATGGGAGAGTTAACCCCAAGAATCTCTGGCTTTTACAACCTACAACCATCTATAAAGTCTTGCTTATAGTATTTGGAATGTGAATATTAATATCTGTATAGGAAGAGAGCATTCCAAGCTTCCTGGCACCTTAGGAATTATTTTAGGAAATGGATCCAGGGTGGAATCATTTGGCTGTATCTGGAAAAAAGAAGAAGTTTTATTATCCTTTTAGGTCAGAGCAACACGCTAGAAAAATGACTACTGATCTAATAGTATGTGAAGAGTAAAATGTTCCCAGGGGAAGTGAAAGCAAGTACTCTCTATTTTTCTATTGTATACATTTCTTTCCTTGTCTCAGGAGAGGAGGGCTTTTTTAGGATCACTGAGATTTCCAGAGAAGTTTTATTTCTCCGCAGGCGCCCATGGGTTCCATATTGTTGCAAGTAGCCCATATCTGGCCTTTAGCATTTTTTTCGTTTTCAATTTTCATCCATGTTTTCTTACCCACTGTTTGGACAACTGGTGCCTTCTATGTGGTCTGCCACAGGTATATCAGTCAACATCCACTATTTCTCATTGAAAATACTTGTCCTTCTTTAGAATTTAGGCTACTTAGACAGCTCTGTAAACCTGATTCTTTGATGGGTTCAGTCAAAGTTATTATTTTGTACTGTACCCAGATTTTCTCATTGTTAGATCTGGAAGTTACACTGCTAGCTTCCTATATCCTAGATGAAAACGGAACTCATATTATTTATTATTTGATGTCTAGTTTCTTTGGCTCAACCCTATGCTTGCAAAATGTGTCTATGTTTTTTTACCTTGTAGAAGTCTATTCTTTTCTACTGCTAGTAGTATTCTGCTGTATGAACATTCTATAATTTAGTTACACATTCTCCAGCTGATGAACATTTAGATAGTATCCAATTTGGGTTTATGATAAACAAAGCACTATGAACATTTTAATGCAGATATTTTTGTAGAAGCACACTCATAAATTCTGGAGTGATACTGCCTTAACTTACACAGATATATATTTAACTTTAGTAGGTAAACTAAATAGATTAAAGAAATGACTAGCAATTTGCACGACCATAGCAAACTATGAGAGTGTTTGATCCTTCACACCCTTGACAACATTGATATTATTGGTGTTTTTCTTTGTTTGTTTGTTTTTTGAGACAGAGTCTCGCTGTGTCTCCCAGGCTGGAGTGCAGTGGCGTGATCTCGGCTCACTGCAAGCTCCGCCTCCCGGGTTCACGCCATTCTCCCGCCTCAGCCTCCCAAGTAGCTGAGACTACAGGCGCCCGCCACCACGCCCGGCTAGTTTTTTGTATTTTTAGTAGAGACGGGGTTTCACCATGTTAGCCAGGATAGTCTCGATCTCCTGACCTCGTGATCCACCCGCCTCGGCCTCCCAAAGTGCTGGGATTACAGGCTTGAGCCACCGCGCCCGGCCATTATTGGTGTTTTTAACATTAATATTACTCAGTAATAATTGTGAATATTCTCAATTTGACTTTCTGCATTGATTATAGAATTTAACACTTGGATAACATTTTGCTCCAGTTTAAAACATTTAGTTATTTTTTTCACTCCTTAAACTAATCAATATCAGGTTTGAGAGAGCACATTGAGGATATTAGTCAACCTGGTTTCTTTTAATGCTTGTTTTAAAGGTGAGGAAATGTTTGAAATAACAGAATAATAGAGAAAACAAAATTTGCAGACTACCTCTGGGTTGCAACTGTTCCTTTATTACTATGGATATAATATTTATATTAAAATATACAAATATACATATATATGTAAATATATTTATATATATTATAATATAGGTATTATATTTATATTTATGAGTAAGATTATAGTTTATATCATCAAATAACTCTTCCCAAATGATACATATATTTTGACTTAGAGAGAGCTATTGAGAATATCTGCATAAATAGTCTCCAGCTCCTGTCAAATTATTTAAATCATTGATTTCACAATTCTGTCTGCATACAGTTGAAAGTCTTTCAAAAGTCAATGCATCAATGTTGCACCCACATGCTTTTCCAGAAAGCAGATATAAATTGACTAGCTTTGCCTTCTTAATGAATTTGTCATGTAACTAAACTATTAGTTTGTGCTTATGTCTGACAGTTACCTTGTTATCAGGCCAAGAATAATGTGCTAATATTTGAATTTTGTCATATGCAATGATTTTTGATGACTCTATATCCAATGCTAAGGTACAGAGAAAGGAAAAATGCTTTCCTTTAGTTTAGAAGTTGGCCAAGGGTACACAGACACACTATAACATCATATTTAATAAGAGAAAAAGTCAGTTAATACAGAAAAGGAGAATCAGCCTCTAAGTTGAGGTATGTTTGGGTGTTTTCTTCATATTATCAACAGCAAGCTGTCTTTCATGTCTAGGATTCACCAGACAAATGATAAATGCCTGATATTCGGTGAATTTGACATTTGGAATGAAAAAAATAGAGGTTTTGAGGCCTTATTTTAGCTCCTGGAATTGAAAGAGCATGCACAACCATATCCATCTCCTGGATTAACCAGAGCTTGTTATTAACTAACAGTGAAGGATGAAATATTAGATATGTTCTGAGGAGTCAAATAAAGTACACGACATGAAAACAAAAAACAATAAGCCATGTTAGAATACATCTCTTTTCAAGCCTCACCCCATATTCTGTCATTATAAGAAAGAATTTCCTGCTTTCCAAAGTAACAGTAATTAATGAAGAGGATGTTTTACGTCCCATGTAAAAAGTAAACCTAGCAAACAAGACCTCTTACGACCCTGAGTGTATGGATATCACCCTGTTCAATGAAGGGCAAAATGTGAATATATTTTGTCATAGTTTCTGCTATGTTAACAGGTAATCTTGTGTTACAGCAGGCAAAGTTCACTCTCTATTTTACAGTTTTTCCCAGAGGCTTTCATAGTCTAATTAATCACTTATCCATTTAAGATATACATGTGGTCTGTTGAGAGAAAGAGAGAATAAGTATAACATTTGTCTTTGAAATAATTAAGAAAAAAATACGATTTAAAAATCAACAAAAAATGCAGCAGACAATGTAACTTTGGGTTATAACATGGTACTCAGGGTCAGTGTTTAGAATATCAATTATTATTGAACAGAAAATATTTAATACTACTGCATAATAATGATTATGATCAAGACAATGCCCAGTAACATATGACAAAGAATATATTTTCACTGTTACTCACTAGTGTGTCTGTAAAAATGTGGTAGTACAGGAAACAAAAAGACAACCTATAATTTACATACAAGTATCAACGTTATGTAATTTAATTTACTAAAACATAAACTAGAAAATAAGTAATCTGGGACAGATGTGTAGTAACAGTGAACTGAAGGGGATGCCTTCAGAAAGGGCATCAGTGAATGGCAGATTGTTTTAGCATAAAACAATTGTTTCGTTTCTAGCTAATGGGACGGTTCTGAGTGTTTGGATGGTGATGAACAAGACAGACAAATTTCTGTTTTCCTGGAGTTCACATTCTGTAACAGGGAAGATGTATAATAAATAAGCAAAACAAAACAAAACAAAACAAAAACCATATAATCAGGACAGAGACAAAGTACTTCACATCCAGCTGAGGAGTGATAAAAATGTGGACGTTGTACTGGATATCAGAAATTCTTTTGGAGTTAAATTGACAGGATTTGTTACATAGATGCAAACTTATATAAAGGTGGGCATAAAATGTGGCAGTTTGTGCATATTACATAGACATAAATGTACAGACATTTTTGAAAGCTTAATTTTATGTTGTTTTTCGAAATTATTATTTCATTCCTCCCCAGGCCTACAGAGGGAAAAAACATGTGGTATGACCTGTGTGGCTCTTTCAATCTCCTTAAGTGTTCTGATGATTCCTTTACTTGACTTCTCAAATACATTTAATATATTATTCTAGTAAAAGCCTTGATCTTTGTGATCATAATGAATACAGAGTGGAGAGCTTTGTTTATGAAATATCATAAAAAGGAAAATATGAGCTATAGCATTCTTTGATGCCCAGCGTGTTCAAATTCACAAAATTAGCCACATCATAAATTCTCTGCTGATTTTCCAGCAATGCCAGAATACTTTCTTTTTAAAAAACGAACTGGGGGAGCATATAATCATCTGAGCAGTGATCAGCATACCAACACATCTTCTCTCTCTCTCGTACTATTGATCATCTCATCATCTACCTCTGCCTCCTTCCCGTCCTTTCACTCACTCTCCTCTCCATATGTCTCTCTGTTCCCTTTTGTGCGTGTGTGTGTGTGTGTGTGTGTGTGTATGTACGTCTTTTTGGCTCTCTCTTCCATTTCTATCTCTTCTTTTACATCTCTCTCTTTATTCCTCAAAGTCTTCATGAATTTTTGTTGTCCCCTTCTCTGATTTATTTCTCCATTTCCCATCATGCTTTCCTCCAACTCCCATCTCTCACCTACTATGCCCTCCATATGTGGATCTTTGTAAATGCCCCTCTCCTAAAATGACCAATAGCCTTAGCTATATTAATTAATAAAGAACAGGTGTCTGAGCCAAGCTACAATGATAATACCCCAATATACAGGTCCTAGTCTACATGCATGCATACACTCTCGTGACTATAGATTTCTGCTCAAGATAACTGACTGGCAATCCAGGAAGGTCTGAACTGATCACATTCTTATAGGCCATAGAATGTCAACTTTGCTGTTTACTGGAGAGAAGTCCATAGTGCTCTGTCAGCACCATCATGGCATACGTTATATCATTTTAGCACTCTTATATTTTCTTCAACTCAGTCTGCTGCAGCAAACTGTCCCCATGTTGCTCAGAGTCCAGTCAGATAGTCTCATGCCTCTGATTGCACACCTCATTTATGCCATCCATTCCACGCTTACTTACTACTAAGGTTCAAGATACTATATGACCTTCTCAGAACCCATGATAAAGTCCACCTTATCAGATTAATGACATTTTCAGTTTCCAGCCAGCAAATAAATAGGGCTAATGGCCAGTTTTTCCTCGTGACTCACTGTGCAGTTTACGGCATGTGTGGTGAATGCTGCTGCTACTCTTGCACTGATCCAGCTTCTCCAGGAGCTGCCTTCAGAGGCCAGGGAATAAAACCTGGAAAAGTGGGGATAGTTGATATCCAATGGGGTAAACGTTGACTCATGAGAGATAAGAGATGGAAAGGAGCCATTGAATAAATTCTCTTCCACTTCTAGTAATTATTCTGAGGTCCTATGTTTTCATAAAGTCTTGTTTGAGAAACATAAAGTCTTGTTTGAGAAATGCTTCTTGACAAGAAATCAGCTGTACTTTATGATTATTCTTTGGCCAATTTTGTTATTTACCTTTCTTTCTTTCCTCCCATGCTGCCTTTTCTTTCACTATTACTGTTCTGTGTTTGGAAGCCCCCTAAAATGTTTGCTTAGATTTGGTCTTCCAGGGAAATAAGACTAAAACTTTTTTCCAAAGTTGCAATTATTAATCTCTATGGTGGCCATAAAACCAAGTCAGGCCACTTGAAATCCAGTCACACTATTTTTTATTGATATATAATATTTATACATATGTAGTTGATACAGGTGATTTTTTTGTTATATGCATAGAAAGGGTAACGGTTCAAGTCAGGGCATTTATGGTACCCATCATGTTGAGTATTTATCATTTATATGTGTTGAACACATTTCAAGTCTTTGAAATATACAATACTTTCTTATTTACTATAGTCTCCATACTCTACTATTTAACATTAAAACGTACTTCTTCTATCTAACTTTATGTTTCTACCCATTATCCAACCTCTCTTAATTCCCTCCCACCTCTTTTAATTCCCTCCCAACTCACATTCTTCCCAGTCTCTGGTATCTTTTACTCTAACTTCTATATTCATGAGATGAAATTTCTTCACTATCATATATAATAAGAATATTAAACATTTTTCTTTCAGTTTCTGGCTGATTTCACTTAACACAATAACCTCCAGTTTTACACATGCTGCTGCAAAGGACAGAATTTGGTTGTTTTATTGATTAAATAGCACTCCATTGTGTATATATACCACATTTTCCTTATTCATTTATCTATTGAAGAACACTTAGGTTCATTTTATATATTTGCTATTATGAATAGTGTTGCAATAAACATAAAATTGCAAGTAACCCTTTGATATACTGATTTCCTTTCCTTTGGATAAATAACCAGTAGTGAGATTGCTGGATCATATTGTTCTATTTTTGGTTCTTTAAAAAATCTCCATACTGTTTTCCATAGTGGCTATGCCAATTTACATTTCTATCAACAGTGTATAAGAGTTCCTTTTTCTCTGTATCCTCACCAGCATCCTTTATTTTTTGTCTTTTTAATAACAGCCATTAGAAAACCGACATTCTAAGTGGAGTAAGGTGATACAGAATTGTGATTTTGGTCTGCATTTTCTTGATGACTAATACTTTTGAGCATTTTGTATATACTTCTTGACAATTTATATATATACTTTTGAGAAATGTGTATTTATATCCTTTGCCCATTTTTAGTGAAATTATTTGTATTTTCATTGTTGAGTTGTTCAAGTTCCTTGTATCTTCTAGATTTAGTGCCTTGTTGGATGAATAATTTTTGGTTCTAGAGAAATATTAAAATTGTTTTTTTCAATTTCTGGGAAGAAAGATGTTGGTGTTTAGATAGGCATTGCATCAAGTTTTTAGATTGCTTTGATAGTGCTTTTCCATTCCATAAGTATGAGATGCCTTTCCATTTGTTTGTGTGTTCAATTTTTTTCATCAATATTGTGTAGTTTTGCTTTTGTAGAGGTCTTTTATCACCTTGATTCAATTTATTTCTCATGTTTTTGTAGCTATTGTAAATGTCTTCTTGATTTCTTCTGAGCTAGTTGATTATCTTCTTAATTTCTTTCTCAGGTAGTTCATTATTGGTGTGTAGAAATGATACTGATTTTTATATGTCGGTCTTGTATGCTGCAACTTCACTACGTTTATTCATCAGATTGAGAGATATTGATGAGGTGTTTAGGTTTTCCTGGGTAGAAGTTCGTGTTGTCTCTAGAGAGGGGTAATTTGACTTCCTCTTTTCCAATTTGGATTTCTTTTATTTATTTATTTATTTATTTATTTATTTATTTATTTTGCCTGATTGCTCTGGCTAGGACTTCCAGTACTTTCTTGACTCGGAGCAGTAGATGTTTGCAACCTGGTCTTACTCCAATTCTTAAAGGAAAGGCTTTCAACTTTTCCTCATTCAGTATAAGGTTAGCTGTGGGTTTGTCATATATGGCCTTTATTAGTTTTTTTTAATGCCTAGTTTGTTGAGAGTTTTTATCATAAAGGGACGCTGAATTTCATCAAATGCTTTTTCTGTGTCTACTAAGATGACCATGTGGGTTTTGTCCTTCCTTCTGTTGATGTGATATACCACAATTATTAATTTACATATGTTGAATCAGCTTTGCATACCTGGTATAAATATCACTTAATGATGGCTTTTTTTGGTCTGATGTTGGACTCTGTTTGCTGCTATTTTGTTGGGAATTTTTGTGTCTATGTTCATCAGGGATAATGACCTGTAGTTTTCTCTGTTGTTGCACCTTGTCTAGTTTTGGCATCATAGTAATGCTGTCCTCATAGAATGAGTATGGTGACTTGTCCCCTCTTTAATTTACTG
Source organism: Macaca fascicularis (assembly GCF_037993035.2). Taxonomy (NCBI): domain Eukaryota; kingdom Metazoa; phylum Chordata; class Mammalia; order Primates; family Cercopithecidae; genus Macaca; species Macaca fascicularis. Next base: position 172,482,661 of record NC_088379.1, read on the forward strand.
AAATATTTTGAGGTGAATTGGTATTAGTTGTTTTTTTGCACTTGGTAGAATTAGGGGTGAAGCCATCGAACCTGGGCTTTTCTTTGTTAGGAGACTTTTAATTACTGTTTCAATCTCATTATTCATTATTGCTCTGCTCAAGTTTTGTATTTCTTCCTGATTCAATCTTGGTAGTTTGTATATGTCCAGTAATTCATCCATTTCCTTTAGATTTTGCAGTTTGCTAGTGTGTAGTTGTTCAAAATAGTCTCATAATCTTTTGTTTCTGTTGTAATGCCTCTTTGGTCAATTCTAAGTTTGCTTTTTGGGTCTTCTCTCTTTTCTTGTTAGTTAGTGTAGCTAGTGGCCTATCAATTTTGTTTGTCTTTTCAAAAAAATTCATTTTGTTGATTTTTTGTTTGTTTTTGTAGTCTCCATGATATGATTTGACTGTGTCGCCACCCATATCTCACCTCGAATTGTAATAATTCCCATGTATCAAGGGCAGGGCCAGGTGGACATAATTGAATCATGTTGGCCGTTTCCCCCATACTGTTCTCGTGGTAGTGAATAAGTCTCATGAGATCTGATGGTTTTATAAATGGGAGTTCCCCTGCACAAGCTTACTTGCCTGCCGCCCTATATGACGTGACTCTACTTCTCCTTTGCCTTCCTTCATGATTGTGAGGTCTCCCCAGCTGTATGGAACTGTGAGTCCGTTAAATCTTTTTACTTTATAAATTACCCAGTCTAGGGTATGTCTTTATTAGCAACGTGAGAACAGACTAATGCACTTTATATCATTTAGTTCTGCTCTGATTTTGTTATTTCTGTCCTTCTACTAATTTTGGTTTTGGTTGGGTTTGGTTTCACATTTCTTGTTCTTGAGATACACTGTTAGATGGTTTATTTGAAATCTCTTTACTTTTTTGATGGGGTTGTTTATTCCTATAAACTTGCCTCTTAACACTGCTTTCACTGTATCTCATAAGTTTCAGTGTGCTGTTTCGATTTTCATTTGTTTAAAAAGTTGTTCATTTCTGTTTTAATTTCTTTATTCATTCAATGTTCACTCAGGAACATATTGTTTAATTTCCGTGTACTTGTACAGTTTGCAATGTTCCTCTCAGTATTGATTTCTAGTTTTATTCCATTGCTGTTCAAGAAAATATTTGATATGATTTTGATTTTTTTTAAATTTGTTGAGACTTGTTTTGTAGCCTAAGGTATGGTCTAGCCTGAAGAATATTTCATCTGCTGATGAGAAGAAGGTATATCATGCAGTTGTAGGATGAAATGTTCTGTATATGTCTGTTGGATCCATTTGGCCTAAATGCAGTTTAAATCCAATGTTTCTTTGTTGATATTCTTTCTAGATGATCTATCTAATCCTGCAAATTGTTAAAGTCTCCCATATGATTTACTTTTGGTTGTGAACAGTGTCATGATTTCCTCACAGGTTTGGATATGGTTGTTAGTGGAGTCTCTGGTAAGGCTTTACTGGACTTAGGGATGCCAGGTGGGCCATTTCTCAAGCCCCAGTGGTAACAGTGGTGAGCCAAATGCACCTCTCTTTGGGCCTCCAAGTAGTGTATGCAGGCTCCTGTATTAGTGGGTTCTGGGAGGTTAATTCTTAGGATCCCAGGTGGCCAGAAGTGGCCATGGTCAGCTGGATAGGTGGCCAGGTTCTTGGGCCCCTGGGCATGGGCGATGGTAGTAGCTGTGGTTGAACAACCTTCTGGGTCATAGGCAGTACTCGCTAATGATAGCCGTGGCTATGATGGGCTTGGTGAGTCAGTTCCCAGGTGCTCAGGTGGATACGCTATTGGTTGCCAGCAGTGGTGTTGGCAGCAACCTGAGGGATTCCATCTTCAGATCTCTGGGAGAATGATAGTTGTAGCTATGAATGGCTTAGTGAGCCAGTCTCCAGGTACTCAGGTGGCACATGTTGTTGGGTGCCAGCAATGGTGTTGGCAGCAAGCTGGGTGGTCACATCTTTAGATCGCTGGGAGATGCTAGTGGTGCTAGACTGGGTAGGCTGTTCCCTACTCTCCTGGGTGGCATTCTTGAGCCCTGGGTGGGGGTTTGTGCCAAGCCAGGTAGACCCACGCTTTGGCTGCTAAGTGGTGCAAATAAGCATAGGCTGTAGTATGTAGGATAGAGCAATACACAGTAATGTGTATGACAGCCTGACCTCAGGGTGCCTGCAATTGTGCAGTGGATCTGCTGTTTGTAGGATTGCTGTGAAAGTGAGCAGGCCCAGGTAGGCAGATGACTTCTAGGTCCCAGGGAGCAAGTACTTTGAACCTCAGCAGCAGTAGCCACGGCAGTGTGAAGGGAGAGCCTGTTCTCAGGGTGAATGCAGGGGCACAGGGCCCTGCTGCTAGTGAAGGCAGAGTTGCCGTCAGCCTTCACAAGCAGGCAACCCGCAGTCTCTGGAGAGCACAGGCTGTGATTCCCTTTGTCCTTGGGGAAGCTACCACAGCATGATGCACCCTTTCCTCGGGTGTAGGACTCTGTGTGGGGTACAATGCTGGGGACCCTGCCACACTGCCTGATCTAGCTGGCATCGAGCCAATGCAATTCTCTAGGTATATCCACATTATTTTTCAAACATGGGCTGGTGGAAGAAGAGGTTGTGAGCTAATACAGTCTCTCAGAGAAAGATGGTGATAAAGTCATCATAAATATTCAGAATTAAACCATGAAATAAACAAATATGGAGGGGCACAGGGATGTGATTATTTTGGTTTCTGTCTTACTAAGACTTAGTTTCTTAGCTGCACTCTCTGTTTTGTTTGCTATCCCAGATTTCCACCAGCAGCTCTACCATTTAGCTTAGGCTAGTTTGATTAGATATCAGACACTTGCAAACAAATGTCTTGAGCTGTAGCCAAATTCATAAGATTCCATTATGTGTCCTTCTCAACTAGTCTTTCAAAGGCCATGTTTTGACATATGTCATCCCACAGCTATTAGGTCTATTGTAGCATCACTTTCTGCCATATGAATCTCTGTTTCTCCTCACTCTGATGTCTTGGATGACATTTATCTTTTTCTTTCTTCTAAATCTCTGGTTAAATTTTGGAGAATGAAACAAAGGAAAGTTAATAGATTTGAAGGTGAGTGAGCATCAACAGCAATAAAATTCCGTTAAATTATATGCTATTTCTAAAAAGTGTGGAACCCCATACAAGGCAAAATAAAAAAATGAAAGGATAGAAAATGTATTTTGAAAGTGAATAGATTTAAAATTTGATCTGAATTTGAAATTCTTCAGTTATTAGCTGGAATTGGACCAATTTCTTATCATCTCTGAGCTTCAATTTCTCCAGAATACAGTAAAGATTGAGTTAAGATACTAAGTGCATTAGTTCGTTTTCACACTACTGATAAAGACATACCCTAGACTGGGCAATTTATACAGGAAAGAGGTTTAATGGACTTACAGTTCCACATGGCTGGGGAGGCCTCGCAATCATGGCATAAGGTGAAAGGCTCATCTCACATGGCGGCAGACAAGAGAAGAGAGCTTGTGCAGAGAACCCCCCCTTATAAAACAATTAGCTCTCATGAGACTTATTCACTATTACGAGAACAGCACAGAAAAAAGTCCTGCCCCCATGATTCAGTTACCTCCCACCGGGTCCCTCCCACAACACGTGGGAATTCAAGATAAGATTTGGGTGGGGACACAGACAAACTGTATCACTAAGATACTATGTAAACTGTGTAATAATTCCTGAAAGGTAATATATACTTTCAGTAATTTACAAACTTTATATGTGGGAGATTTAAGTAATCTATGCAAAATGTTGAATTGTGTCCTTTCTCATGATGTTAATTAATTAGCATATTTGCCTCTTTTTTGAGTAAATTTTGAATGTATCATCACAAAAAAGTTTGTGAGGTGATAGATATGTATTGATTTATTTACTCCATGTATATGTGGATATATATCTAAACATCACATTGTACACCATAAATGTATATAAGTATTCTTTGTAAATTAAAACAATATAGCATAAAAGATTTGCCTTTTAATTGTTTCTCCAAAACTTTTTCTAATTTTATTTTGTTTTATTTTTCTTGGAGACAGAGTCTTACCTTGCCACCCAGGCTGGAGTACAGTGGTGTGATGAATCCCAGGTTCAAGTGATTCTCATGCCTCAGTTACCCAAGTAGCTGGGAATTGCAGGCGTGCACCACCACCTCCTTCACACCTCGGCTAACTTTTATATTTTTCATAGAGACAAGATTTCACCATGTTGGCCAGGCTTGTCTCAAACTCCTAGCTTCAAGTGATCCACCTGCCTCAGCCTCCCAAAGTGCTTGGATTACAGGCATGAACCATGGTACCCAGCCACTTTTTCCTAATTTCAAATATTAAAACAGATATATATATACACACACACACATATAGATGTATTTTATATATATATATATCAACTTCCCAGAAAGTTCCACTCATCCTTTATACTTTCTACTAATATCTAATCTCAATACTACCTTGTTTGTGGATTTTTTATGGTAGTTTTGCAATATTGCATGCTAACGAACAATGAAAAGCAAGCTATGTATGTGAAGTAGGTATTTTGCCATTTCCAGAACGTGAGGGCTCCCTTCTTTTCCAATATCACATCTACCAGCTTGTTATCCACTCAGGTGTTTATGCAAAGCACTATGCAGTTTTTCTTTTGGCTGGGTGTATCTCACTATCTGACTTGCCTCCATGACTCATTACACAGCACTGTAGTCCTGCTTCTCTACTAAGAATTCTGTTCTATGTTTGTTGAGTCACACTGAATTTGTCAGAGGAATTTTGTTAAGAATGTTTCTATGGAGAAAAGAGTACCTCAGTTTCCTTCCCAGATATATACGGTATCTATCAAAGGTCCTGACCAGGGAGCCGCTCTAGGCTGCCCTCTGGTGGGTAGACATGGAGCTAAGGAGACTGAAAGAAGTTGGAACAATCAGACTGAACTTGTATCATGCGGGCTAGCAGAGAAGAAAATTCAGGCATTCATGAGCTTACCATAGCCAGAGTCTGGTCTATAGATGTCGCTCGGCAAAGACCCCAGGGAGCAGGCCTGAAAGCCACTGGAGGAGGAGTGCTGCATCTGAAATCTCATTTGCAGCTGTTTAGGACCCTGTGATTCCCTTACCTGTGAATGGGCAGGTAAGAATAGGGAGCTTATTTGAATGAATTTTCAAGGCACTAGTAAGACAAAGAGATGATAAAAGTTTCCTTTGCAATATCTATAGTGATGACCAAAAGAAAAAAAAAAAGAAAGAAAGAAAGAAAAAGAGCCTCACATCACTGTGAGCTGTAGAGGGGACAGAAAAAGATGTTGCTACCGGAACATGAAACCCAGCATCAAAGTGCAAGTGAAAATGTACTGCAGGAGAAACAGAGTGCTTACAAGTAAACACAAGTTGTCATCAGTTGCCAGTTCAAATTCCAAAAAAATACCTCCTGCCAAATACCTAGAATCCATGAAGTTAATGAAAACACTGTGATTCATATGGCATGAACTTTTGATACCAAATATTTGAAGACTTTATTTTGGAATTGAGTGGAGAGTAAATTCCATCTGAGGGTACTTTATAGCGACGACCACCAAGGGAATTCTGCAGTCTTACCTAAACGTTTAGACCTCAGAAAGTAGTAAATTTTATTTGAAAATAACTAACTGCTAACTGAATCTTTAACTTGCATTTTGCCACATGAATGTAAAAATGCAAGTTAAAAAAGTATGTACCTGATACCTACCTAGATGTAGATGAAAAAAATCTGACCTCGCTTAATTGTTATTATAGCCACTATTTCTGTGATCAACTGTTAATTATAACATTTCACCTAATTTTCTTTTAAGACCATATATTATTTTTCCTTGTTTATTTCCTAACATTCACATCAAAGAAGGGAAAACAATTATAAATAGCATCAGGGACTGACCAGACATAATTTGTCCAACAATGGGACCTGGATACCTGCCTGTAGAAGAGTAGATGGAATTCTACAAATGACTTTTTCTGCAGGATCCCTTGACGCATATTATGAGCCAAAGAAATAGTGTGACACCCAATCCAATGAGTATCCCTGAGCACTACTAATATACACTTTTATGAGGATACAAATTGCACACTGATGAACAATACCTGGCATGTGGAAACCTCATTTAGACCACTGGGCACTTAGACACCTGTGTCCTAAAAGCAAAAATTACCTTGTAACTGCTATTGGAAAAGCTACTGCCTACATTTTAAGTAGAATTGATTTGCCAAAGTACAAAACAGTCTCATTTCAAGTTATCTATCTGTGTACAATTTAAGAAGTTTAAATCTTAAGTGTTTTAGGACAAAATCCTCATATTTTTTTTTATTTTAGTAATTCTAAATGCACAGACCATGTATTTTGCTCACTGTAAATCTAGGTAGGATTGAGACAACTATTCAGGGTATAGTTAGCACATGGTAGTTGATGATAAAACTAGATCTTCCTGTAGCTAGGACCTGATAAAAGTTTCAGGCTCTTGATTTTTGGAATTACCAGGAGAGGTTGACTAATAAAGAACTGTAGCTCTGGGTAATTGTTAGAGCCTGGGATTGATGGTCATCAGGAAACAGTGTAAAATTTGATAACAGTTGGTTAATTTGATTTGAAGAAGTCGTTGAAACAGTGTGCAAATGTTCTTAATAGGCCCAAGGATAGAGTTAGAAATAACATTATATTGCTGTTTTTTCTCCTAATTTGTTTCTCACGTACTAATGAGACATCATAGCTAGAATATGATTTACTGCAGTAGAAGAACCTATAGTCAGACTTTGTAGAGAAAACATTCACAATTATATTAGTAGATATGCAGACAGGTAAAAATTAATGGAAAGATAGTTACTTCTCTGTTTCTCATTCTTAGACCTTAATACTTTCTTCCATCATTCGTAACAGATTATTTCTTTTTAATTCACAGAGAATACAAAACCCATGAGACTAGAACTTTGAAAATTTGCTACTGACACAAATCTAAAATATTTAAAAAATATTTTAATTGTGGTAAAATGTACATAAACACAACATCTACCATCTTTCCCATTTTAAGTGTATATTTTAGTAATGTTAGTACTTTTACATTATTGAAAAAGCATCACCACCATCCAACTCCAGAATACTTTGCATTTCAGAAAACTGAAACTCAGTATCCGTTGAACAATACTCCAGCAATATTTCCATAACTCATGATTTGTCTTTCCTTATATTTCAATAGAAGAAAAGTTTTTGCTCCTGTGCCAGCCAATAACTTCACCAATTCTCTGTACTTCATTTCTTCTCACCTGAACAAAGGCATATTTTCTATGACTTTTCCATTTTTTTCTACCCTACCTTCTCATTTTCAATTTTTTAAAAATTATTTTGCATTGTCAAATTCTGTCTAACTCCATGCATAATGCTACTAATTAGCTACCTTGGCCATCTAAAAATTTATTCCATCGTCCCCTTATGTGTCGCTCAACATTCTTCTTTCCCCTGTGACACATTTCCTAAATATAATTACTCCCACTTCTAGTCTATTTTTTCTCAATTCCAATTAGCTTCATGCTCCACTCCTATCAAACTTACACCTCCTCATTCTATACAAACAATTTTCTTTAAGGTCAACAATATCAACCTTTTGCTAAATTCAGTGGTTAGTTCTCTTTCTTCTTCCTTCATTCCTCTGTGGCAGATGATACATGTTTTGTAAACCACATGTTTTGCTCTCTGAAATATTTTTCTCCTTATGCGTCTGCAATGCCCTACTCTTCCTGGTGCTTTATTAGATGTTTCTTCTTAATCTCATTGCTGGCTGCTTATTCCTTTCACAAACTCTTATTGTCAAAGTTCCCCAACTCTAACTCTTTTCATCAGTGATATTTTTATGCCTCAGATTACATGCCACTGAATCCCAAACCTTTATGTTCAGTTCTGACCTCTTCGCTGGGGTCCAGTTTTATATTCAACTGTGCACGCAACAACTCCACCTTGATTCTAAAACATAACAAATTCAAAGCAGACTTGATGATTCATCCACCACTGTTCTATTACTGTCCCTTAGTTTCCTTTATTTCCATTTATGGCACCATTAGTTACCCAGTGGCTTAGACCATTAACTCAGAACTCATCTTGGAAACTTTCTTCCCCCTCACATTTCATATCCAATCCATCAGCAAATCCTCTGGTATCACTTCCAAAATGTGTTTTGGAACCTAGAGGTTTCCACCATTACCACTGATAAAACCCTTGTCCAATTATCTGTAGATGGTGGTGATGATTATACAACATTGTGAATTGAATTGACGTCACTGCATTGTGTACTTAAAAATAGTTAAAATGGCAAATTTTATTTTATACATCTCTTTCACTCAGATGATGGCAGGATCTTCCCAAGTTGCCTCCCTGCTTTGTTCCTGTCTTTCTGCAATGCATTCTCCCTGTAGCAGCGAATTTAAACACTTCAAAACATAAGTTAGATATGTCAGTCCCTGTTTCAGATATCTCAACAGTTTCTCATTGCTTTGAAAATAAAATGGAAACTTCTTACCTGTTCTACAATGCCCTACATGTTCCTATCTTGGCCTAAATGTCCTACCTCATTTTTTACAACTCACATTCCACTCACTCTGTTCTACTTGTACCAGCCTGTTTGCCAGGTCTTGAATACACCAAGTTGGTTCCATGCTTGAGGCTTTATCAGTAGCTGCTTCTGCTCTAAATATATTTATCTCTTATCTCATGGAGTGTTTTCTTTTCAAAATCCCCTTTTAAAGGTATTTAATTTTAACCTTTCTTTTTATTTTCAATACAACTTCGAACGACTTCTGAAATATTTATTTTAGTCATGTCTCTCTTGTCAATTATTTCTTTGACTCAAATATAATCTACGAAACTATAAAAATGTTTCTTTTGAAGACCGTCCCAATGGAAATTCAATGTATTAGATGACATGGATTCATTAAACCTTCTTTATATTATCAGATACAAATGCCACTGCCTGATAGATGCGTCTTCATATATCACTAACAGAACTGAGTACTTTGTCACAAAGTTACGTATTTTTTCCAAGCATTCTTTGTTTGTGATTTCTAAAATTTGCAAGATATATTTTTATTTTTATGACAGATATTACCTAAGTATTAATTTTCCTTTTGGTGTTCCATCATGAAAATTATAAAATATAATTTAACTTAGTAGAATATCTTTATATCTTATATATAAAAGATACATCTTTGTAAGACATATAAAAAAGATAATCTTTACATCTCTTAGAAAACACAAAACAAAATCTGAGATAGTTTTTCTACCAGTAAAACCTAAATAATGTTTTTTCAGTCCTACCAAAAATTGTAAATTGTTTCCTTTGTTAAAGTTCATTCCTCATGCAATAAAAAGAGAATATTAAAAAGTACTACATTTTAACGAATATAAACTAGTTTAAACACAAAATAAATGGAAGATGGGAATATATTTATGTGAATATATATATTTGTTTATATTATGTATAAATATAATTTGTTTGTTTGCCAGGCTGGTTTCAAACTCCTGGCCTCAAGTGATCCGCCCACCTCAGCCCCTCAAAGTGCTGGAATTACAGGTGTGAGCCACCATGCCCAGCAGAGGAAGATGAGGTATAATATATTAAAATCCCAATACACAATATAGTAGAAAATATATTAGTTACAAACTGAAAAAAAAATGGTTTTCAGAGACAATAAATTCTACTTATTTTTGGAACATTTATTTAGATTTGGTCATATTAAATGTAAACACTTTTTCTCATAGATAATTATGTTTTAAATACTATTTCCTTAGCTAAGAAGAATAAAAATAAACTGAAAGTAAAATATTAACCACTCTATGATCTATTTTTCAAGGGAGTAATAAAGACTTTGTAATCATTAAAAATAGAAATATTGAACTCTACTGTATCTTATTAAGAAAAACACCTTTCATATGTTAAGTAGGTCTAATCCTTTGACTCTTTGGTTGGTCGTAATGTTTATATAAATTCTCGGAAATGGTTTCTGCATCTTTATTCACAGAATAAAAGGTGTTATTTCTTCCTACCACCCTCCCAAGGAAAATTTCGAAAGGACAATGCAGTAACATAAACCTGAATTTTAACAAGTCTTTTTGGTAGCAAGTAGTGCACAGAATTTTCACATAGAGCTGCTCCAGCTTGCTTTTCCAGAGTTCTAAGAGAATTTAGAGCTTCTCTGAAACCTGCAGTATGTGACTGCTGTGTAATATCTTGATTGATTTTCTGCTTAAATTGGGCATAAGTGAAGTACGTTGAGAATCAGAAAAAGCAAGGTGGGTGAATGTGGTTCTCATTGACTCCACACAAAACCCTGTGGAGTTCAGATGATGCACCGGATTCAGGATCTTGCTGGGCACACTTGGATTCATAGATTTAATTCTTCAGCACTGACCAAAAAAAAAAAAAAAAAAAAAAAAAAAATCCATCTAGTGATTGCTCTTATTGACCCATGAAGAAAGACCTACATTGATTTATATATTGTGTACATGTTAGGATATTAGGCACTAAATGTGTGAGGACAATCAACATTTCAAGGACTCACTTTTTGTAAATTATATAAATTAGTCTTTCATTATTGAGGGCTTAAAAGACAATAGGGACAGCAGGGCACAGTGGCCCATCCGTATAGTCCTGGGAAGTGAGACGAGAGGATCCCTTGAGCCCAGGAGCTGGAGTCTAGCCTGGGCAATGTAGTGAGACTCTGTCTCCAAACCAGAAAAAAAAAAAAAAAAAAAAAAAGAAGAAGAGAGAGAAAAGGAGAGAAATAGGTAAAGGGACAACAACAGGGAGATTTTTACCTTCTGTCTAAGAATTCTTGCCACATGTCTAAGTATAATCTGTTTGAATTGATGAATGTTTTTCCAAAAAATAATGCATGGCAATTTGTTTGAAAAGTAATGTCTATTCTCATGATTGTACTGATCTTTGAAACGGCTTCAATTGGTAGAATATGAATAAACCAGTAACTTACTTTCCAAGTAAAGTTTGCTCTTTACAGAACGGAATGATCCTTTCCCCAATACTGATGAAACGTATTTAAACGATAAATGAGCAATGAAGGCTGCTGATCAGAAGGTTCCTGCTCACTGGAGATATTATGAGGGCTGATATTTTAGACCCTGCCTAATTCATTCTAAACACTCAACCAGGCATGTCTGTCCATAAAATTGACTTAGAAAGTAGATTTGCTGAGTTAACCAATGTAATATGAAATGTTTCCTAGTTGCTTATATGGTGTGTGTCTGTGTGTGGGAAGGTTAAATACGAAAAAAATCATAGTATATCTAATTACAGAATTAAGAGGAATGATTCTTAGCATTTCTAATCACAAAGTATAATCCAATCATCATTATTGGCAGACTGCCTGCCACTCATGCTGAGCATATACTCTCAGAGTATATTTTCTCAGACTTTCATATTTATTTGCTTGTCATGATTGTTTTGATATTCAGCTGACAAACTATGCCAAATGACTGACACGAGCAAATGCCAGGGAATATCAGGAGCGAAATAAGACGACAATTGAGTATATTATCATTTTAAATGGTCTGTCTCACCCTGCTGAGGGTTGTGATTTTGTTGTATTCCTACCTGTCATGCTTGATTAACTAGATCCTGCTTTAGGTGTGTGATGTTTCAAGTTATACTCAGTCCTCTCAATTTAGCAGAATTCAGTTTCTGTGATCACAAAAACATTGAACTTCACTTGCCTTTCTTTCTCTGTCTCCAGTATTAAAGAGGGCTGATGTGAATATGGCCCCTTTAATTAAAGAGGGGATATGTGAAATGAACTCTAATTTGATGAAATTTGAGAAGTTATTTTTTTCATAAATTGTGTATTAATTAGGGAAATAGCACATTTAAAGCTGTTCATAAACTGGAATAGTTTTCAAATAGCATACAGAAAAACATATTATTTTATGTCATCAGAATAGAATGGGATTGTATTATCAATGACATGGAATAAGCCCAAATGTCCCTAAATGATAGGCTGAATAAAGAAAATGTGGTACATATACTCCATAGAATGTTATGCAGTCATGAAAAGGAATGAGACAATGTCTTTGCAGGAACATGGATAGACCCGGAAGCCATTATCCTCAGCAAACTAACACAGGAACAGAAAACCAAACACCTCATGTTCTCACTTCTCATTGGAGGTGAACAATGAGAACACAGGGATGCAGGGAGGGGAACAACATACAATGGGGCTTGTCGGGGGTGGGTGTGAGAAGAGGGAGAGGATCAGAAAGAAATAGTTAATTCATGCTGGGCTAGATACCTAGGTGATGTATTGATAGATGCAGCAAACCACCATGACACACCTTTACCTATGTAACAAACCTGCACATCCTGCACATGTATCCCAAACTTAAAGTAAAACAAATAATAATTTTTAAAAAATCTAAAAATGTCTATTCCTTTATTGTTAAACTACAAAAACAAAATCTAGTTTTGACAAACTCTTGAGACCTTAAAATGTTTACTTTTTAACTTTGAGCTGTTAAATTTTACATCTACTTTAATTTGGCTTTTAGTCTTGTCTGTAATGGTACCTGAGGTTTTCTATTTTGCCCTCCCTAAACTGATATGTAACTTCTAGAATAAACTAAAAGGAAATATGTATTTGCATGATACAAAAAATTAAGCCCTAGTGATAAAACAAATACAGGTGTGTGTGTGCGTGTGTATGTGTGTGTGTGTGTGTGTGTGTCTGTGTGTGTGTGTGTGTGTGTGTGTGTGTGTGTTTGGGGGCCTTTGGATAGCTTCTTCTGATCCTGCCTCTGCTGACTTTTGGGTCTTTTGGCTTTGTTTGAAAGGTAGTGCTTGCCTCAAGGCATAGTTCCTAATAAGTGGGATATTATTATTACAAAGTTTGCTTTTTATTCCTCAAATAATTTCCTAAATAAGAAACAAGCCACAGTAAAGATACACAATAGTTCTCATCAGGTTTAGATACCAGTGTTGCAAATCAAAATATTGCCTGCAGCAATAGCAAAGATATTCCCTCTCTTTGCATTTAAAATTCATGAAGTGACAGAAAAATTAAATAGCACCATAAATCAAATAATATATAAACATAGTTTAAACCCACACTCTGTCTGACTTTATGAGTCTTTTAAAGTTTAAGCGATTTTATAATAGCTGATTTTTGGCAAAGTTATTTCAAAGTGGCAGTTTAATATATAAGTTGGAAAAAAAGTGAAAAACTGAATCTATAGGAGTTTGGGGAGACTAAAGATCAGTGCAGACTCAAGTTATTTAAACATAGTTGGGGTTTTAAATATATATGTACATGACGATCACATAGGCACTTGTTTAAAATGCAGATTCTTTTATAACTCAATAGGTCTTAGACTCTGGAATGTAAACTTTAATGGCTACTCCAGGCATTTCTAATGTAGGCTATTCTTAGACCACACTTTTAAAAACTTGGTTAAGCTACTTACTTTAGAAATATAGTCCACCTATTGGTGGCACCAGCTTTTTGGAAATTCAGAATCTCAGGTTCAACACCAGAGTCTGTAAAATCTTCACCTGATTCATAAGCATAGTAAAGCACTGGTTGTAGCCTATTACTTATGAAGTCAAATAACTTCATAAGTAATTTTTAAAGTAACTTTGAAATCTATATTAAGGGTGCAAAATACATTTAGATCCAGGAAGTGAAGAACTTTACATTAATCATAGGGACATGCTGTGATTTTAGTTGTTTGTGTCACTACAAATACTGGAAGAAAAGCCAAACACAAATCCTACTGTTGCTATATCTCCTGATGCTCAGGGAAATGTTTAAGATGTGAGTTCTGGCAAGGGAACTTTCTCACTCTTTGAGTAGAAATATTGATGTCTCAATAGTGTTTGTAGGGCCAGGCATGGTGGCTCATGCCTGTAATCCCAGCACTTTGGGAGGCTGAGGTGGGTGGATTACCTGAGGTCAGGAGTTTGAGACCAGCCTGGCCAACATGGTGAAACCCCATGTCTACTAAAAATACCAATTTTAGCCAGGCGTGGTGGTGGGTGCCTGTAATCCCAGCTACTCGGGAGGCTGAGGCAGGAGAATTGCTTGAACCCAGGAGCCAGAGGTTGCAGTGAGCCTAGATGGTGCCACTGCACTCCAGCATGGGTGACAGAGCAAGACTCTGTCCCTCGCCCCCCAAAAATAGTGTTTGTAACTTATTAATTCCTTTTGAAGCAATCATTATGGCTCTCATATATGGAAAGGATATTACTTAATGGGGGTAACTGCACTTTGCTTTCCTTTTAAAAGATGGTAGTTGTTTAATTTTTTAATTAGTAAGCTTTATTTTTTAAGAGTGACTCTAGTGTTACAACAACATTGAGTGGAAAATACTAAGAGTTTCGGGGTATCCCCTCTCCCTACACATGCACAAGCTCCTTCACTATCAAGATGTCATGCACAGTGGTATATTTGTTGCAGTCAATGAAAATTCATTGACACATCATCATCCAAAGATCATAATTTTCATTAGGGTTCACTTTTGGTGTTGCACATTATATGGGTTTTGAAAATGTATAATGACATGTATGCATCATGGTGGTAACATACAAGACAGCTTCAATGTCCAAAATATAATCCGTATTCTGCCTACTCATCCTTCTTTCCCTGCTAACTCCTGGCAACCGCTGATACTTGCACAGTCTCCATTGTTTTGCCTTTTCCTGGATGTCATATTGGGAAGCAAACAGTACGTAGCTTTTGCATAATGGCTCTTTTCACTTAGTAATATGAATTATAGTTTTCTCCAAGTCTTTTCATGTCTTGATAGCTCATTTCTTTTCAGCACTAAATAATATTCAGTTGTCTGGGTATACTAGTTTATTTATCTGTTCACCTACCAAAGGATAACTTGGTTGCCTTTAAGTATTAACAATTATAATGAATGCTACTATAAATATCTATGTGCAGCTATTTTTTATGTGTGGGTACAGTTTTCACTTATTAATTTGGGTAAATATCTAAGAGTATAATTTCTGGATCATATTGTAAGTGTACATTTAGTTTTGTAAGTAATTGCCAAAGTGTCTTATAAAGTGGTTGTACCAATTTCCATTCCCACGGGCAATAAATAAGTTTCTATTGCTCCACATCCTCACTAGAATTTGGAGTTATCATTGTTTTAAATTTCGGCCATTCTAATAGGGTTGTAGTAGTAACTCACTGTTGTTTTAATTTGCAATTCCATAAAGACATTTATACATTGTTGGATTCATCTTACTAATATTTTGTTGAAAATTTCTGCAACTATATTTATGGAAGATGTTAGGGCATAGTTCTTTTTTCTTATAATATACTTGTCTACTTTTGGTACAAAAGTAATGATGGCCTCAGAGAATGACTTAGAAAAAGTTATTAGTGCCTGTATCTTCTGAAAGAGATTGTAGAGAATTGGTAGAATGTATTCCTTAAATATTTGATAGAATTCACCAGTAAGCCCATCTGGGCTTGGTGCTTTCTTTTTTGGAAGGTTGTTGAGTTTTGATTTAATTTCTTTAATAGATATAGACCTATTCAGATTGTCTACTTCTTGTGTGAGTTTTGGCAGAGTGTATTTCAAGGAATTGGTTCGTTTGATTCAAGTTATCAAATTTGTAAGCATAATGTTGTTCATAAGAGTCTTTTATTGTTGTTTTAAAGTCCATGGTATTTCAAAGATTTGCTTTCTTTTATTTACTATATTAGTAATTTGTGTCCTTTCTCTTTTTTTTTCTTGGTTAGCCTAGCTAGAGGCTAAATGAGTGTATTCACCTGTTCAAAGATCCAACTTTTGGTTCTTGATTTGCTCTATTTATTTCCTTGTTTCATTTTCACTTATTTATGCTGTATTTTTTTTTATTTCTCTTCTTTTGCTGACTTTGAATTTACTTTCTCTTCTTTCTCAAGTTTTCTAATGTGCAAGCTCAGATTGTTGATTTTCAAATCTTTTTTCTTTTGTAGTATATTCTTTTACTGCATCCACACATTTTGATCTTGTATTTTCATTATTTCAAAATATTTAAAAATTGTTCCTGAAATTTCTTCTTTAACCTATGTGTTATTTAGAAGTCTGTTGTTTAATCCTCAAGTATTTGGGGGGATTTTCCAGCTCTCTTTCAGTTATTAATTTTTAACTTAATTCCACTGTGGTCTAAGAGCAGATATTATATGATTTTTATACTTTTAAATTTGTTAAAGTCTGTTTCATGGCCCAAAATGTGCTCTATTTTGGTGAATGTTATGTGCGAGCTTGAAAAAAAAGTATAATCTGCTATTGTTGGATAAAGTAGTTGTCAGTTATATCCAGCTGAATGATGAGCTCAACTGTGTTCTCACCGATTTTCTGTTTGCTGGCTCTGTGCATTTCTGATAGAGGAGTGTTAACGTCTCCAACTATAATAGTGAATTTTTCTATTTATCATGCACCTCTATCTGTTTTACCTCATGTATTTTGACACTCTCTTTTCAGGCACATATACATATGAATATATCTATCTCCATCCCTTTCCTTTTAATGTATATGTAGCTTTATATTTAAAGTGAATTGCTTCTACTCAACACACAGTTGAGTCTTGCTGTTTTGATCCATTCAGACAATCCCTAAGTGGTATATTCAGGTCATTAATGTTTAAAATGATTATTGATATAGTTTGATTATTATATACCATATTTGTTAGTTTTCTATTTGATGTCACTGCTCTTTGTTTACATTTTTTGCACAATTTGCCTGCCTTTTGTGATCTTAATTGAGAATTTTATATGATTGTATTTTTTCTCCTTTCTAAGCATAACAATTACACTTCCTTTTACATGGTATCCCTAGAGTTTGCAGTATATATTTGCAACTAACCCAAGTCTACTTTAAAACAATGCTCTATGGCTTCACGGGTAGTAAAATAAATTTATATTAGAAAAAAAATCTAATTACTTTCCCCACATCCCTTATATCATGATTGTCATATATTTCACTAAGTTATTTATATACATATAAATATATTACATATTATATATAAAACATTTAAGTATATACATTTGTATGTATGTATTTAAGCCCACATAATTGAATACATTATTGTTATTTACTGTCTTAACAATTATTTATTAGATCTAACAAGACTAAGGAAATTATGTTTTGATTTTACCTTAACTTTTTCCTTCTCTGATGCTCTTCCTTTCTTTATGTAGGCCCAGGTTTTTGATCTATATCATTTTCGTTCTCTCTGAGAAAGCTTTTTCCTGCTTAAATTGTTATTTTTTATTAATAATATTTTCAATTGACAAATGATAATCAGAAATATTTAGGGGTTAAAATGTGATGTTTTGATATACATAAACAGTGTGGAATGATTAAATCAGCTAGTTATCCATCATCTCTCTTACCCATCCTTTTTTTGTGGTGAGATATTTGAAATTTACTTTTAGCTATTTTGAAATATATAATACATTATTATTAACCGTAGTCAACCTTACTGTGCAATAGTTCTCAAAAACCAGTTTCTCCTGTCTAACTAAAACTTGTTCCCCCTGGAAAATATCTCTTCATTTCCTCCTCCTTCTCCAGTCTCTGGGAACCACCATTCTACTCACTACTTCCATGAGTTCAACTTTTTTATTTGCCTTTCTCTGCATGGCTTTTTTCACTTAACACAAAGCCTTCCAGCTCTATCAAAGAACTTCTTTTAACA
This sequence comes from Macaca fascicularis, assembly GCF_037993035.2. Taxonomy (NCBI): domain Eukaryota; kingdom Metazoa; phylum Chordata; class Mammalia; order Primates; family Cercopithecidae; genus Macaca; species Macaca fascicularis. The sequence continues at coordinate 172,500,402 of NC_088379.1, forward strand.
TTTTTCTAAAGCAAGTCTACTGCCAACAAACTCTGTTTTTTTAAAAATTTTTGTTCAACGAAGTCTTTATTTTTCCTTTGCTTTTGAAGGATAATTTTGCTGGGTATAGAATTTTAGATTGGTGGTGTCTCTATCTTAAAGATTAAATTATTTAACTCCACTCTCTTCTTACTGGCATGGTTTCTGATAAGTCAAATATAATCTTACCTTAACTCTGCTATACACAAGATGTTTCTTTTCTCTGTCTTCTTTCCATATTTTTTATTTGTCATTACCTTTCTGAAGTTTTAATATGATATACCTAGGTATAGGTTTTTTCAGTTTTGTTCTTATCATTTATGCTGATTTATACTCTCTGAGCTCCTGGATTTGTTGTTTGTTGCTTGGCATTAATTTGAGAAAATCCTCAGTCATTACTGCTTCAAATATCTCTCCCATTTTGCACAGGTTATAGCTTTTGTAGTTGTACCACAGTTCATAATCTGGTTTTATTTATTCAGTGTGTTTTGTTTTTTTTTTTTTTTTCTGTGCCTTTTAGTTTTGGAAGTTTCTCTTGTCATATCCTGAAGTCAGATATTCTTTCTTAAGCATGTCCACTCTACTAATGAGCCCATCAAAGGCAATGTTTATTTTTATAGTGTTTTTGATATCTAGCATTTCTTTTTTATTCCTTCTTAGAATTTCCATCTCTTTGTTTATATTCTTCCTTTCTGTATGTTGTCATTTTATCCATTAAATCCCCCAGCATGTTATTCATAGTTGATTTAAATTCCTGGTCATTAAATTGAACATGCCTGCTTTATCTGAATATTCTAATGCTTGTTCAGTCTCTTCACACTATGTTTTTTCTCTCTTTGTAATTTTTGCTTGAAAAGTAGACATAATGTACTGGGTAAAATAAGGTGCAGAAAATAGGCCTGTATAGTTTGTTTTCATGCTGCTGATAAAGACATACCCAAGAATGAGAATAAGAAGATGTTTAATTGGACTTAACAGTTCCACATGGCTGGAAGGCCTCAGACTCATGGTAGGATGCAAAAGGCACTTCTTACCTGTCTGTGGCAAGAGAAAATGAGAGAAAAGCAAAAGTGGAAAACCCTTGTAAACCCACCGACTCTCTTGAGACTTATTCACTATCACGACAATAGCATGGGAAAGACCAGGCCCCATGATTCAATTACCTCTTCCTGGGTCCCTCCTGAAACACGTGGCAATTCTGGGAGACACAATTCAAGTTGAGATTTGGGTGGGGACACAGTCAGACCATACCAAGACCTTTAGAAATGAAGTGGTGAGGTGTGGGCAGAGGAAAGTGTTCTATAGTCCTGTGATTTGATCTCTGGGTATATGACATCATTTTTGGCCTTTTTTTTTTTTTTTTTTGAGATGAAGTTTTACTCTTGTTGCCCAGGCTGGAGTGCAATGATGCAATCTTGGCTCACCATAACCTACACCTCCTGGGTTCAAGCAATTCTCCTGACTCAGTCTCCCAAGTAGATGGGATTACAGGCATGTACCACCACACCCCGCTAATTTTGTATTTTTTGTAGAGACAGGATTTCTCCACATTGGTCAGGCTGGTCTTGAACTCCCAACCTCAGGTGATCTGCCTGTCTCGGCCTCCAAAAATGCTGGGATTACAGGCGTGAGCCCCCATGCCCGGCCTAATTTTTGGCTTTTAAGAGACATTAGAACAAAATATTCTTTTTTGATGTATATTTTGGTATTACTGATAATTTTATTTTTGAAAATGGTAAGAAAACCTTAAATTAAAATTTTAATTTTCCCAAAGCATCTATTATTATATACTTCAGTCTAATAATTTACTTATCACTCACTAATGCCTGATGCTTAAAAACAAGTCTCCGAAATAAAAGCAAAATATATGGTAAATGTGGATAAAATATTTTCACAAAAATGTATTTTTCCTAATAAAAATAAGGAATGAATAAAACAGAAGCAAATTTTTTTTAAGTTGCTTTTAGGAACACTTTGATTTCTTCTAAATCCTGAAAAAGCAATTAATTTTACAACTGGATTTTTAATACCAAGTTTATATTGAGATGTGAATTAATTTTTGTGAAAGGCTTCTTACCAGGTTCAAAAATACCTCAAAATTATAAGGATCTATCATTCAGTGTCATAAAGACAAAGAACAGACAACAAATATTCTATACATTTGAACACTTCTATAGGTATATTTCAATACACAGACTAGGAGACAAAATACATTATTTTTTCTGTATTTCAATCTAATGTTTGTTAAAAAAATAAAGTCTACAAATCTAGTATTGTACTAATAATTAAGATTTAAAATGAGTGGAAAATATATATGTATTTTTATAGAATAATATTTTTTCAATTATGCGAACAATGTATATTTATTATAAACATTTGGAAAATTGTCCATGTATAAGGAAGAAAATGACTTTTATCTATAAAAGTTATTCCACTATGATAGAGGAGAAGTTCTATGCTCATGGGTAACTACAAATTATTTTCTCTTGATGGGGTGTAGGGGAACTGTGTGTTGTGGGAGGTGAACTTATGATTCACTCAGCCTTCGAAAGCAGAATAGGAACAACTCATTAGAAGGTCATATAAAAGACCTTCAGAAGAGGAAAGTATCCTCAGGATATTATTTTGCCTTCAGGCAGAAATCCTGGCTACGATTTGCCTACATGGAGTATTGATTACATAGCAAACCTTGGGGCAATATTCTTTGTCTAACTCAAACACCTTCACTTAACCAACGAGAAAAGATTGAGAACTTAAGTATATTTTTCTGAGATTATAAACCTGCAAATAGCATATACAACACGTAAATGAAGGTTTCTATGATTCCAAAGACGATCATTCAAAAAAGACACTATTTCCTTCATGTGTCAGGACATTAAAAATTGTCATATACTTACACGACTCTGTCCCTCCTGAGATCTCTACTAAACTATTGAGAAAAATAAAAATCCTTAGAAATAAAATATTGGAGATGAAATATAATTTATTTAAATATCTTACTAATAGTTTTGGGTAACTGAATGGGACGAAGGCTACCAATTGGTAGTTAAACTTTGCTGTATATTTTTAAAATAATAACAATTAAAAGCAACATGAAGATGGAGAAGTGAGGAGTTTAGATAAGGAAAAGCAACGTAGAAGAAGGTTGAGGTTCTAATGGTTGAAGTGATCAAAGAGCTTTCTAAGAGTAGACATGTTGAATCATTTATTTTTCATAAGTGAATTCATGTCTCTATCGCTTGAGCTCTGAAAACTGATCTGGGCCACTATAGCCCCTCTCCGTCTGGAGTCATAGCTGATTTTGTTCAAAATAACTAATGTATTTATAACTAGACTTTCTGGGAGGAGAAGGGAAAAGTGTAGGAGTCTGAATTTCTGAATGACCTCTTTAACCACCCCCACCATCACCAAACTAGATTAGAATACAATATGAATAGGAAACAATTGTTAGTTGGGCAAAAGCCACTGATATTTTAGAGTTGTGTGTTAGAGCCGTTAGCTTATCTAATTCTGCTATTTAGTATTCATCTAAAACACAAAAATGTTCTAAATAGAATTATTCATTTCTATATGCCAAATTTACTGTCTCTGAATGTTCCCATCTTATTAAATAGTACTATCAATCATCCAGATTTCCCAGCCTTAAAGCTGAAATCATTTTTTACTCTTTTCTATTATTCATATGTTACATACAGTCTGTGAACAAATCCTTCCCAAAATTATTTCAATTCTGACTATTTCTTACTACTTCCACTTTTAGTTTATTCTACCACTGACTCTTGCCTGGTTGTTCACAATAGCTTACTAATCCTTCTCCCTGTTTCACTTCCTGTGCCCCTATAGTCTATTCTCAACAGCAACTAGAACAATGAGTTTTAAATATATATGTGATTACATCAGTCTGGCACATGGCTGTAATCCCAGCACTTTGGGATTACTTGAGGCTGGATCACGTGAGGTCAGAAGTTCAAGACCGAAGTGGCCAAAATAGCAAAACCCCATCTCTACTAAAAATACAAAATTAGCCGGGTGTGGTGCCAGGTGCCTGTAGTCCCAGCTACTTGGGAGGCTGAGGCAGTGGAATCCCTTGAACTCAGGAGGCAGAGGTTGTGGTGAGCTGAGATTGTGCCACTTGACTCCAGCCTGGGCAATAGAGCAAGACTCTGTCAAAAAACAAAACAAAACAAACAAACAAAACTGCATGACCTGACTGTTTGCCACCTCTCTCCCTGTGACTCTTCTTCTTGCTCAGATATGCTACATTTGTTGCAGGGCCTTCCTTGCTTTCCTGGAACATTCTGTCTGAAACACTTTCTGTTACCCATATGGTTTCTCCCTTCATAACATTTGGATCATTCTCAAAATACTCTTTTCTTACTCCCACTAAGAGAGGAATCATTTATCTCCCCCTTACTCTACCTTGTTTGTTCTTCACTGCTTATATCATTATTTGCTATTATATTGTGTTTCTACTTAATGCCATTAAAATATGATAAGTTTCCTGTCCAATATCCCTAGTGATCGTAAGAATAGGCATTTATTTGTTGAGTGAGGGAGTAAGGTGGCAAATTAAATCAGTCTCCTCCCATAAGTAAAAAAATATTACTCTTCAATTAATCCTGCAACTTTTATGGAGGGCATCTGCACATGCAAAGCAGTGGGAGATTTGAGAAATCCTGAGATTTATTAGAGAGCTTCTCTAACCACAAATAATTCAAAATCTAACTGGGTAATATGACAATATTTACATGCTGTTAAGAATTAAATATGTGTATAGGTCAAGAAGAAAAATAATTTGTACATTGAGGCAGTAGATGATTAACTGTTTTAATTGTTCTATTAAATATGCACTATATAATTGCCATAATAGTTTAAGGGAGGAACAAAGTATTTCAATTTGAGGTGTTAAAGGAATATTTCATAGTGAAATTGTAACTGAAAAAAAAAAAAACCAAAAAACCTGAGAATGTGAAATAGATATTTCCACAAAACAAACTCCAAGCATTTTTTTTCCCCAACTACTTTACTGAAATTAACAAAACTCCAAGTTAAGCTGTACTGGGGGAAACCACCCCTAATATTTCAACATAGCTTCCTTATATTTTCCATAAATGTTGGCTGGCTGAGAAATAAAGAGAGACAGTATAAAGAGAGGAATTTTACAGTTGGACCTCCAGGGGTGACATCACATGTCAGTCGGACTGTGATGCCTGCCTGAGTCTCAGACCAGCAAGTTTTTATTAAGGGTTTCAAAAGGGGAGGGGGTGTAAGAACAGGGAGTAGGTACAAAGATCACATGCTTCAAAGGGCAAAAAGCAGAACTACTAAGGATCTAACAAAGATCACATGTTTTTGAGGGAACAGGACAAAGGGCAAAAGCAGAACTACTGATAAGAGTTCAACAAAGATCACAAGGCAAAGGACAAAAGCAGAACCACTGATAAGGGTCTATGTTCAGCGGTGCACGTATTGTCTTGATAAATATCTTAAACAACAGAAAACAGGGTTCGAGAGCAGAGAACTGGTCTGACCACAAATTACCAGGGCAGAGTTTTCCCAACCCTAGTGAGCCTGAGGGTTCTTCAGGAGACCAAGGCTCATCTCAGTCCTTTTCTCAAATGCACAAGACAGACATTCCCAGAGTGGCCATTTACAGACCTCCCCCAAGGAATGTATTCCTTTCCCAGGGTATTAATATTAATATTCTTTACTAGGAAAATAATTTAGCAATATCTTTCCTACTTGCACATCCATTTATAGGCTCTCTGCAGGAAGAAAAATTTGGCTCTTTTTGCCCGACCCCGCAGGCAGTCAGACCTAATGGTTGTCTTCCCTTGTTCCCTAAAAATCGCTGTTATTCTACTCTTTTTCAAGATGCACTGATTTCATGTGGTTCAAACACACATGCTTTACATCAATTTGTACAGTTAACAAATTATCACAGTGGTCCTGAGGTGACGTACATACTCAGCTTACGAAGATAACAGGACTAAGAGATTAAAGTAAAGAGAGGCATAAGAAATTATAAAAGTATTATTTGGGAACTGATAAATGTCCATATTAAGATGAAATCTTCACAATTTATGTTCCTTTGCCACGGCTCCAGCCGGTCCCTCCGTTCGGGGTCCCTGACTTCCCGTAACAAAGTTGGATCACAATTTCAAGTCAAAATCAAATTAATGATTTAATTTATCCTTTTTGCCTTCTAGTCTTTGTATATATACAGTGTTTGCATATTTACAGTATTGTCATAGATAGAAGCTTATATTTCTTTTCTATTAGCATATAGCATACATATTTTCTTTCTTGCTTTTTTAACAGATTTTATTCCCCACACTGCAACCCTTTCTACAACAAAATAGGTTAGAAGCCTGGCATGCATCTTTCCACACCATTCTTCATGTTTATGTAATTACGTACAAACATAAAAGGAATTATCTTCTTGTTGCTGTTGATGTTAAAAAGTAGGATCACACTCCAAATATCTTCATATCTTTCTTTTATCATTTCAAATATATTATAAAAGTATCTCAGTTATTGATCTATGTATTGTATAGCGGCAAAATACCTTATTCTGCCAAATCACAATTTAGTCAACTATGCTTCAATTTAAAAAATTCAGATAATTTCCAATTTAAATTTTAAAAATATTGCCATACCATTGCATATCTGACATTATAAATTGGTGTTTTTATTTTATGCAATAATTGAGTCAAAATATGTTTGTGTGTAACTAGATGAGTGAGATTTTTATTTTGTGTTGATGTTTGAGCTCCCAATATTGAAAAATTGTAGTTGACAAGTGCACTTATTTGCTTCAGACAGTGTGTAGGAATTTTCAGACATCCCCTCCAGGGCCTGCCAAAAGATAACAAAACTCCAGTGCTGTGATATTCACTCCATCATTCTAAAATTGTTAATATAAGAAGAAAGCTAAAAATTTTGCAGTTTGATGGAGTCTTGGCAGGGGTGAGAAGTATTGTGAGTTTACCTCTTCCATTCCATCCTTCGTGGGTCACTGTTTTCCACTAAGCCTAACAAGGAACTTCCTAGTTTAGTGGAGCCCTCAGGAAGGGGAAAATCTGCCTCTTGGCAGCTGGCTTCTTCCTGTTTGGCACAACCATATATGACCACCCTGGTGTGGCCACTGAAATAAAATGTGGTGGTGATGATTCTTGGGAGAATTTGCAAAGAATTTGTGGGTGTTGTGGGGAATATGCCACGATAGAGAACGGTGCCTGGTGCCTGGTGCCTGGGCCTATCCTCCTGTGGAGAGTTTTGAACATAGAAAGCTAGTGGGAGCAATCTGGATAAAGGGTGATTGCTAATAATGTAAGCCTACACCATTACAGTTTAGCATGTCATAAATGTGTGAAATCTCCAAGGAATATGCAAACACCAAATGAGTCTGAGCTATTTCAAAACTAACCTTCTGGAGGAGAGATCCCAATAGTGGTAAGCAGCAGAGTGTAAATCTAGGAGCAAATCTATGGTCAAAGAGGGCATCACCTAACCTTTGTTGTGTACAAATGTCCCAGGTTACCAGGAGGACCCATGGATGCATTTTCCTAGAAGGCAAGCATTTGAATATCTGCCATGCAAAAGGTATCAAAGTCTGAATTGCAAAGCACCGGTGATATAAAACTGTCCCCACTTTTCTCTAACATTCCTTTTGTCCATGTTTCCTAGGTAAGAGAGCAGAAGGAGAGAGTGAGGAGAGAGAAAAGATAAATGGATAGATCATGCCTCCTTTCTTCATAGCAGTCCACATAACAAAGAGTCAGGACTGATCTGGGGAATGTTCCAAAACTGATGAAAGATGGAGGTTTTAAATTGGACTTGACTTTATTATCTGAAAAAAGGTTGTAGTTTTCTTATAATTCAAGGTGACTAAAAGACTTTAACATATTTCTAAAATATCAACAAGCAAGGAATGATGATCTAAGCAAATACGTATGAAGATAATGATGGAAGAAATAGACATTTGTTTATAGTTTTTACCCCCATCCAATAATGAGCTTAATTATTTTTATTCATATATTTAAATATGTACATATATGTGTGTATAAGTACATGCGTATATATATAAATACACAAACATACATATGTGTATACAGGTATTCAGCTCCTTAATGTCAAGAGCTTCATCATGTATACACACACGTGCAAGCACACACTTATACACACGTATTTTTAGTGTTATTTCCATACTAACGTCCCATATATCCTACTAATAACATGTAACACTAACTTTTTTTTCCTGCATATTCACAGCACCAGACATTACCTTTTTATTTTATTTTTCAAAAATGTTTGCTAGCAAGGGAGGTGAAATTAGGGCATCTTTATTCATTTCACTATTTTTATTGTCTACTAGAGAAGTTGAGAATCATCTTACATGGTTTTTATTTTAAGTTGTTTTGAGTGTCTCATCTGAGGACTATTTATTCCTGTTAGGTGATTTTTTAAATATTGAATTGTTTTCTTCTTAATATAAATCTGGGGAATATTGGAACTCTTTTTGGAGAATAGCTCGATATGCTGTATGACGTAAAAATCCTAATCTATTTTTTGTCTTCATTAATGAAAATTTATCAGGCAAAACATTTATACTTTTTGAAGTGTAATACTTCTACTTTATTTTTTGTTAAAAAAATAATGTAAAGGTTAATATATATTTGACTATATATTATATAATATATAAATATTAGATATATAATTATATAATATATTTAATATTTTCTAAATGCTCTATTTTTTAATATCCAAATTATACTCTGAAATTCATTTTGTTTTATATGAGACATTTTTTATTTTCTCAGCTCCTAGACTCAAGATTTTCCTTCTTCACTGCTTATTCCTCTACCATGAATCTATTGCTTTTCAGCTGAACTAATTATTCCAGTTTTCTGTTTGTTTGTTTATTACACAGTTCTTTTTTGTGTATCTTTATCGACCTTAACCTCCTATGTCTTCTTGTCACTCTGACATGTGAATGAGATCTTATGTAAGAATGGGGTTTTGAATTACAGTCTTGCTTTTCTATGGTAGCTAAAAGGTGTTTAACTGTCTCAATGTTGCAAATAAAAGACATGCTTTTTTGTGCTTTGTAAATAATTCGTATATCTGCATTGAAATTTTAAGGTTTCATCTCTATCTTTTTTTTATTTCAAAGTGAATAATTTTTACCAGAATTATTTAATCCATTTCTTTTATCATTAAACTCTTCCTAGAATAAAAAACTTCTTTTTTTATATTACTGCCCCTCCCTTTTATTTATTCTCCCACCTATTCTCTTTCTCCTGTAATTGAATTGAACTTGTATAAAGTTTGATCTTCTTAATATATTCTCCGTTTTTAGAACTCTTTATTCTATTTGAATCACTTTGTTGTTTCATTTTGAATTGTGATATATTTCTCTCACTTGATCTTCCAGACAGATTTTATTTTTCTGAGATGATTAATAGTTTCTTGTTAGAAGTGAGGTAAGAGATTTTATCACATCTTCCTCCATGGTATGTTGAAAAATTGTTTTACATTTTTCTTTTCTTTAGTGTCTTTACCCATGAAGATGCCTGTTTATTATGCATGGTCTCTGTGACGTTTCCCAAGCTTAAGAATCCAAAATTAAACCTCAGCTTCTTCCTTTACATTCCTTACATGCTACGAGTTGATTCTTGAATAGTACCTCAAAAAAAAAAAAAAAATTTGTTTCACTTCCTTTGTAGCCCTTATCATTGGGCCATAGGAAGTATTCACACATCAGCCTCATTTATTGTACAGCCACACTTCTCTTTTTCTTCCTTAAACACGCCCTAGGTAAATATGTTAGACTCCTTTGAGACTCAAGACACCAAAGCTAGTGGGAGGCAGACCCCTCCTTTGTGTGGTAGGAAATCTCTGCGTTCCCAAGCTTTCCTAGGCAATAGATTAATGATGGAGGGCCTGGAAACAATTGGGAACTATTTCAGGTTGACTCCTGTTTTCCTTTGACATACCCTGTCATTTAACCTTTTGAACATTTCCTTACACTCTGGCACTCACACTCTCACAGATTCTGAGAATATGGAAGACTAAACTACTGCACTATAGCCCTCCTATAGTTAGTTTGCTGTCGTTTCTTTGAGGTCAGCAGAATAAAGCAAACCTTCCTAGAACTATGTGTTACTCTTTACTGAAAGTTTTCACAGATTTCTCAGGGTCAGATTCCCTCTGAGAACCTAAAGAGATTACTGCTTTCTTGACTTCTACCAGTCAAAGAAGAGGTCAAAATCCTGTATTTTCTTTCCTTCTGTGGAATTTCGAACTGTGGTGTTTCAAGAGATTTTTAGGCAGAGTGTGGGGACAATAGTTTAGACCGCCACATTCTCAGAATCTGTAAGATTCTGAGTGCCAGAGTGAAAGGTTCAAAAGATAAAATGACAGGAGTATGTCCAAGGAAAACAGGAGTCAAGTCGAAACAGCTCCCAGAGGCTAAAAGTGGAACAATTTGAGCAAAACCTTAGATTTGGATTACAACCCACATAGTAAAATAAATATCCTGAGTACCTACTGATATAAACGAGTGACTGCATTAACAAATTAATGGAGAGAAGAGGCATCTCTCCTGCAAAAAAATTCCAAATAATTTATTTAAATACTCCCCACTCAAAAAGGTGGTGCCTATCTCTCTATCCCTTAAATTAGTGTTGTACTTGCTTAAATTAGTGTTGTACTTGGTAACTTGCTTCTGAAGACGAAAGTATGAAAAAGGAGAAACAAGTAATTTTAAAAGGGGTTAGGAAATTGATGCGGAGGTCAGAGTGGAAGCAGGTGTAAGAGGTTCCAGCCTGGTTGCCAAAGTGTTTGAATTTATCTGCAAGCTCTGCCTGCCCTTAGCTATTGCAGGAAGCATGGTGAATTCTGCCGTATATAATGTGGATGCTGAATACAGAGTTGTCATCTTCGACCTATTCCATGGAGTACAGGACATTGTGGTAGGAGAAGGGACTCACTTTCTCTTCTCATGGGTACAGAAAGAAACCAGGTATCTTTGACTGTGGCTCTCGACCATGTAATGTGCCACTCATCACTGGTAGCAAAGCAAACAGAATGTCAGCATCGCTGCACATCCTCTTCCCACCTGTCACAGGCCAGCTTCTTGACATCCTCACCAGCGCTGGAAAGGACTGTGATGAGCGTGTGCTGCCGTCCATATAATTCAATTACCTCCCACTGCGTTCTTCCCACAATACATGGGAATTATGGGAGCTACAATTCAATATGAGATCTGGGCGGGGACACAGCCAACCCATATCACTATCTTTGCAACTTTTCTGTAAATCTAAAACAACTGAATTTTTAAAAAATACATATTTAAAAGAAAATATCACTTTTCACAAACAAATGGGATAGAAAAATGAAATATAGAATAGATTTTCCTTAAACTAAAAAAAGACATAGACATATGACTTGAAAGATTCATTGTCATTTTAGCCAAAAGTTTGAAATGAAATCAACCACTATACTGTAAGGGTTTCATTTTTATTTTATTTTAAAAATTAATAATTATCTTAAAACTTCTTGGGGTTAAAAAAGTATACCTGAGAATAAATAATAATTAAATTAGTTTTCCCATTGTAGTAATAAAAATATTAATAAAAGCATGAATGATAGTGTTAATTACAACTATAATAATAATAGCTAGCAGCATTTATTTCATTCATTAAAAAACCCTGTATCAGGCAATTTCTTTTTGCCAAGTATAATTTCAGGCACTACAACTTTAATAGTTAATGAAGTAGACAAATATCTCTGTCCATGTGAAGCTTATATTTTGCTGAAATATTTACATAATGCTTACTATGTTCCAAGTATTCTCCCACTTACCATACATATATATACATTATATATATAGACTCATTTAATTCTTTTAAATTGCTCTAAGATTTGGCACTACTTTTATTTTAATTTTATAATTGAAGAAAAAGAGTTATAATAAGTTTAAGAAATTTGAACAGGGTCACAGAGCTTTAATTGTAACTGAGTCTCAAATCCAAACAACCTGACTATACAGATCATTGTTTTAGCCTCTAGACTCCCCTCATGCATTTCGTTTCTCCTTGTTAGGTTGTTCTCCTATTATCACCTCATGCTGATATATGACAGTGGCATTTGGCTACTTCGGTGGTGAAGACACTGAAGCCTAGCAAGGTCACGTGTTCCAGGGTCTCACTGATGCCTGGGAACAAGGGAGATGAGATGGGGGAGCAGTGGTCACAACTCCAGAAGATTACATCTAATAAAGTGTTTTTTTTGTGAAGGCAACGAGAGACCTTAACAGCAGATGCAAAGATCCAGCAAAAAGATGGGCTGAAGAGCACTGGCTGGCCATGGGAACGTAAAAGTTCCAACAGGGAGCTGCCTGCAGTTTCTGCCTCCAGCTTCATGCTCAGAAGTGGGACCCATAGATTATTTGGATAGAACAAAATTCTTACATAAATACTAACAAAAAAGTACTCAACTTATAGGTCCAGTGAAAATAAGAATGTAAAAGTAGGTAATTCAGAGGAAAATGCATTGCAAGTAAATACCTTATTTTAAATAACAGTGGGCTAAAATAGTGTGTAGCATATTGTAAAGCTTACTTGTAAATTTCAACACTATTTTTGAAAGAAAGGATATATGATGTAAAAACAATAACGTAACAATATACTGGTAAGAAATGTCACATTATCCTAATTAAGACCAAAAGGTGTGTGGGTTAGCAGAAGAGATATAAGTAATAATATTTTGAACTCTATTAGGTAAAGAAAAATAAAAATATTCTATTTTATTCTTTACTTGACTAACTTCCGAAATAGAGACTATAAAAAGTATTGTAAACATTTACGTTTACCATATTAGTAGCAAAAATCAAAAACAAATAAATATGTTCTAGAAGAATTGATGAAAGATAAGAAAATGTAATCAATATGGCAAAAGTCAAAAACAAGCTACAAAAGTAGTAAAAGTAAAAGAACAAAATATTAGGAAAAAAATATGAAAATACAGAGCACTAAATGAAGTCATCTATTTGAAAATCAAAGATTCTCACACGTGGCTCACACCTGTAATCCCTGCACTTTGGGAGGCCGAGGCAGGCAGATTATGAGGTCAAGAGGTCAAAACCATCCTAGCCAATATGTGAAATCCCATCTCTACTAAAAATATAAAAATTAACTGGCGTGGTGGCACATGCCTGTAGTCCCAGCCTCTGAGAGGCTGAGGCAGGAGAATTGCTTGAACCTAGGAGGCAGAGGCTGCAGTGAGCTGAGATTGCACCGCTGCACTCCAGCCTGGTGACAGAGGGGGACTGCCTCCAAAAAAAAAAAAAAAGCCAATTATAATTTGTACACTAATAAATATCTATGAGATAATTTTTCACAAGTGAATAAATGCAATTATAAAGAAATCAGGGTTTCTGATTAAAAAAAAATACACAAATTAGAAATGAATTAGAAAAAAAGTCAAAAATTGACAAGGACTATTATTTCCAATGAAAATATAACTATTTAAAACCACTCTTTTGAATTACTATGCATTAAAATGATTATTCTCATTATTGACTATAGAAGTACAATAAATTTTGAAATATTACTGATATATTAAGTAAAAAAAGCTAATCACAAGGCAGTGTGATCTCAATTTCAAATATTTTACATGGAGTACAATCTTTATAAGCACATATTAAATAATCTTTGTCAAGCTGGAGATTATTTTCATTGCTTTGTGTGTCTGTGTATTTTTACAACTTTCATCTATGTTGATGCATTAAATCAGAAAAAAATTAAATTAATTTTTTAATTGTTTGGATTAGCAAATGTGATTCAGAAAGTCATTCTATATGGTTTAACTACAATAGTGGAGGTTGAAATAAAGGATATACTGGTGGAAGAAGGTATGAATAACTCAGTGCTTTAGTTTTATTCTTTTGTCTACTCCAAAATTCCAAGTCTTAATTTACCTAAATATAATATTCTTTTAAACAGATGTTTCTAGCTTGTCAGGGAAATAAATTTGTGTTTATGTGGATCAATTGCACTGTGTAGCTGATAGGATGAACTCTGCTTTTGAGGAATTAAATAGTAAAAAAGTTGGAGATAAAAGAGTTTACTTAATTATTCTTTGTTTTAAAACTAAGCAGATATTTATTTTACATTATTTACTCTTATATCTACAAAAGTGATCTTACTGAGAAAGGAGCTACCTTCTTTGCTAAGAGGTTAACACTCATCAGGACACCCTGCTATGGAGAGGAGCTACCCTCTAGGGTCTCCTCTGAGCTGTTCTATTGCTCAGTAAAGCTCCTCTTCATCTTGCTCACCCTCTACTTGTCTGTGTACCTCATTCTTCCTGGTCACAGGACAAGAACTTGGGAACCACTGAAAGGTGGGGCTAAAAGAGCTGTAACATAAATAAAAGAGCTGTTCCAGCAAAAAAAGAGCTGGAACACACCCCTTGCCCTCCACATTACAGTCAACAAGAAGGAGAGAAGAGTGAAGGAGAGAAGAGTTGCAGCCCTCCAGGGACCCCAACCTAGGAGCTCCCTGAGCCAAGGTTGTGACACCCTCTTTAGGGCTCTGCAGTTCCTGGTGTCTCCAAGATTCTGGGCAAAACTGCATTCCCCACATTCCCTGGTGTCAGCTGTGGAAGCTGCTTATGGTATGCCTGGTCCAGCCACAGTGTCATAGGTAGCTAGTGACTGTGCCACCTTGGAGCTGCCCACCCCACCACAGCTGGCATGCCTGGTTGTGCACAGTGGCTGCACCCCATGCTCTTTCACACATCCCATGCTGCCACATGCCTGGCTTGCCTTTGGCAGGCATGGGATCCATGCCAGTAGCATGAGCCAAATGCAGCCCAGGCCTGGTGGGCGAAAGGAGCCCAGTGAGCCAGAGCAAAACTCAGGCAGAGGCGCCACTGGCCACAGAGGTTTCTGGCTGGCAAAGCAACATCCAAGGATCTCATAACAAAACTACACATATATGCCACTTAGGCAAATTTTAACCCTTCTTTTTTGTTTTCCTTTCTTTTTGTTAACAAACTAAGGGGAAATGGAGAACAAGCAAGAGAAGATAGGACGTTTCTTTCTTGGAGAGTTCCCTCAGGTTCTCTCTAATGAAAAATTGCAGAAATTTAACTCAGGAGAAGGCTAGGAAGACATGCAACTTTGGACCAAATTGATAGATTCACCTCAAATATCAGCTAGGAGAAGAGGAGAACTCACAAGTTAGTTTTCTAATAATACTAGTTTTTGAGATGGGGGCTGTGAACATCTAAGAATACAGATTGATAAGTTCAGAAATAACTGAATAAATATAAATAAATTGCAAATAAAGCTATGAACTTCAGTTGGCATGCAGTGCCAGATGATAATACAATTAACTAAAGAATTAGCAAATAGAATAATATGCTAATGTGTTATATCTCTGCATTCTGGTCTTGTTCTCCAGGCTTCGGAGACCTAACTTTATGTCCTATTTTGTATACATGAAGTAAATATGCATAATAGATGACCATGACATTGTATTCCTGCAATCTCTAGGTTCTGCACGTTTTTTGTATCATATTTTAATACATATAACCATAGCTTAATCTTTTTTAGACTTTATTTGTTCTACTAAGTAATACTTTGTGAGAGTGGCCTGATCTCTAGAGTATTTGTGTTTATTATTAAATCCAATTTCTATTTCTTGTTTCTCTAAGTATACGTGTCTGTTTTTCTACCTTTTATGTTATTTGCATTCAAAACCTTTCTAGGTCAGTTTCATATATTTCTTAACATCAACTTAAATTTCAAACACTGCACACATAATAATCTTCCAATCTGGAAAGTACTAGAAGTCATAAGATATTCTTTTAAACAATTTTCATTCAGATCAGGGACAAGATTATTTCACTATGCTACTCTAAAGTTGTAAATTTCAGTCCCATACAAAGTGTTTTATATTTTAACTCATAAATATATCTAGAAATTTCTGAGTCATAACTATTATTTGACAGTAGCTATTCCTACTCATGATTAAATGTTGTTACATATGGTCCTTTTATTTTATTGGTGAGATGTATCTAAGTATTTAATACTAATTCTCAGCTATTTATAATATTTACAGCTACAATCACTACTACAATCTGTGATTTACTAGTCAGTTTCTATTATTTAGGATGTGAATATCAATCCTTTAGAATTTTCTTTCTTGTTTTCATTGTTTGTATTTTTTCCCCACTCTAAATCACTTGTAGTAAATACTATGTTGTATTTCTTCATCAAGGCTGTTGTATTGTGCGGTATGGAGTCGCAGTTCAGAAGTGCGTATTAGGCTCCCTTCTATTAAAAAAATAAAAGAAACCTAATGAAGGATGCAAGGATGGAAAATTCTATGACATCAAAAGTCCAAGTTGTGTTGCTTCTAGGTGCCTCTCACCTTCCTCCCAAATTTTTCAGGGACTTTTCTTAAGGTAGTGTTATCACAGTTGCTCTTAACTTACGTATTCTGAAGATTGATAATTATCAAACTTATCACTATTATCCTTAGGAATTACTGCAGATGCATTTAAATCAACCTATTCTTCAATGTAATTCAAAGAACTTAAATGAGCCCTGGCCTACTTTCACAGTTTATGTTTGCATCCTGCCTTTAAACACTGCTTACCTCATAAAAAGTCAGTATCATACCTTATGTTCTAGGGTACATGTGCACAACGTACAGGTTTGTTACATATGTATACGTGTGCCATGTTGGTGTGCTGCACCCATTAACTCATCATTTACCATTAGGTATATCTCCTAATAAAAATAAAAATAAAATACAATGGCTTATAAATAAAATTCACTTGCTCTGTGTAGATAAAAAGGAAGCAAATAAATTTTTATCAACTTAAAACAAGTCAGCATCTATTTTGGTTGTGCTCCTACAATATATCCTCCAACTTATTACACCCCCTTAAGAGTTATGAGTGGTCTTCCCTAAGTATTTTGTTTCTGTGATTCATAGAGTAGTTAACTTTTAAAATTTTCTACACAGAGTCCATACCAAATTATTTCGATATATCTACATTTGTTCAAACACTTCAATCTCCACAGAAATACTTTAAGATGAACTCGTATTAGTAGCATTCTAAGTTCATGCATGAAAAAAGTCACAACTTTTTACTAAGAGTTTTAATAGTCACTTCTTTTTTATAAAGTCACATCTAGTCTCATCTTTTTAAATTTCATAGTCATATCTTTTTATAAAGAGCTACCTACCAGTATCAACAATGGTATACATCTCTAGGTATGTGCTATGGTTTGAATATGTCCCCCTTCAAAATTCAGATGTTGCCAATATGATAGTCTTAAGAGGTGAGGCCTTCAATAAATGATTAGGCCATGTGAACTGCCCCCTTGCAAATGTGATTAAGACTCATAAAAGAAGTTTCACTCCATATTTAGCTCTCTTGTCCTTCCATCTTCAATATGTGAGGATGTAACATATGTTCCTGCTGTTGAACACAATAAGAAGACTCTCACCTGACCACAAAATGCTGGCAGCTTGGTCTTGGACTTCCCAGTTCCAGAACTGTAAAATAAATTTCTCTTCTTAATAAATGAGCCAGGTTCAAGTATTCTGTTGTAGCAGAACAAATGTACTAGAACACAATGCATGATATAAGAGTGTCAATGATGGTCTTTGTCATTATTCAAGCCTGGATTTGAAGTTAGGCTCCATCTCATGGCTGAATGGCTCTTTACAATCTATATGATAGAGGCAATAATGCCAACCCACAGGTTTGCAATGCCAATTAAACTAGATTACAGAAGGGAAAAGCTAACATTATACTCAACACGTATTAGGCCGTCAGTAAATGATAATTCCATTTCTTCTTTCTCCCTTATTTCCAACCATTTTTCCACTTCCTAAGGCTGCATTAGTGATCACTTCATGAAAAATCACATATTTTGAATCATATTACTTTATTTAAAAATGCCTTGTATTCCTGGGGTTTCTGCTTAGGACATTGTATCAAATTTACAACTTTAGACAGTATAGTGAAACCATTGGAAATGGTTTCCATGTCTGGCTACTTTCTGCTGCCTCGTAGCTCAAGAGATTGGACACTGGTTTGGGTGCAAAATTGTTAAGGTTTTTCGTTGTAAAAACAACATGTTCCTAGGAAAATAAGTTAAAAATAATTTACAGGTTTGGCCAATATGGCAGACTAGAATCAGTTACTGTGTGCTAAGCTCACAGAAAGGAGCAGAAGGGGTGAGTAAATACAGCACCTTCAACTAAAATATCCGGGAACATACATTGAGACAAATCAAGAAAACCACTCGACCCACAAAGAATGGAGAAAAGCAAAGCAGGGCAATCGCCCGCCCCAGAGCAACGTGGAGCCGGGAGAACCTCCCCAACCCAGAAAAGCAGTGAGGGAATGTGAGACTTGAGAACCCACACTTCTCCCATGAATCTTTGCAACCCTTGAGTCAGGAGATCCCCTCATAAACCCGCTCCACCAGGGCTTTCAGTCTGACACACAGAGAGCTACATGGAGTCTCAGCAGAGCAGCCACTCCAGTACCCATGGAGACCCAGACACCTGGGCTTCCTGGCAAAAGCAACTGCAAGTCTGGCAAAGCAGGAGGTTAGACCCCAGTACATACCTTTAGGAAAGAGGTTGGATCCAGGGGACTGAGCAGCAACAGTCTTCAGGGTCCACTTCCACATTACCTCATAGATAAGATCTGCTGGCTTGGAGCTCCAACCTTCTACCAATAGTAGCATTACACTTCTCTGAAACGGAGCTCCCAGAGGGAGGGGTGGGCCACCATATTTTCTGCTTGGGTGACTTAGCCATTCCAGCCTTCAGGCTTCGGAGAGTACAGGATGACCAGGGACTGGAGCAGACCCCCAGCACAGTACTACTGCTCTATAAAAACATGGACAGACAACCTTTTTACGAAAAATGGGAAACACAGTGGTCCCACACGCCCAGGCAAGAGCGTATCAACTAACCAATAAGTCTAAGTGTCACTTAAAGGGTCACACTCCAAACTTTCAACACCAAAAATATCTCATTAACATGCCCCCCTGTGAAACCAAAGACAAGAAGTCAGTTTCAAGTAAAGACTCTACACAAAGCCTCAGTCCTGTGAAAACGTCCGGAGAAGAATCTATTGACAATACTCAGTCTCCACTGCAGTTAGAGGAATATCCACACACAGAAATGAGAAAGAACCAATGCAAGAACTCTAGTAACTCAAACGGTCAGAGTGTCATATGTCCTCCAAATGAGTCCTCTAGTTCTCCAAAAAGAGTTCTTAACCAGACTGAGCAGACTGAACTAACAGAAATAGAATTCAGAATATGGATAGAAAGGAAGATCCTTGAGATTCAGGCGAATGGCAAAACCCAATCCAAGGAAATTAAGAACCACAATAAAATGATACAGGCTCTGAAGCATGAAGTAGCTGGTGTCAAAAAGAACCTAACAGATCTGACAGAGCTGAAAAACACAACACAAGCATTCCACAATGCAATTGCAAGTGTTAACAACAGAATAGATCAAGCTGAGGAATGAATCTCAGAACTTGAAGACTGGCTCTTTTGTCAGTCAGACAAAAGTAAAGAAAAAATAATAACAAGGAATGAACAAACCTCCAAGAAGTATGAGATTATGTAAAGAGGCCAAATTTAAGAATCATTGGCATCCCTAAAAGGGAGGAGGAGAAAACAAACAACTGGGAAAATGTATTTCAGAATATCGTGCATGATAACATTCCCAACATTGCTAGAGAGACCAAGAGTCAAATTCAGGAAATACAGAGAACCCCTGAAAGATTCTATGAAAGATGATCATACCTAAGACACATAAGCATCAGATTTTCCAAGGTCAAAATGAAAGAAAGAATATCAAATGCTCTTGATGTGTTTGGTAATATTTTCTTAAGGATTTTTTAATCTATATTTTTAAAAGGGATATTGGTCATTAATATTCTTTTTTTTTTTTGAGATGGAGTTTCACTCTGTTGTCCAGGCTGGAGGGCAGTGCCATGATCTCAGCTTACTGCAACCACTGCCTCCCAGGTTCAAGCAATTATCCTGCCTCAGCCTCCCAAGTAGCTGGGACTACTGGCATGTGCCACCATGCCCAGCTGATTTTTTATATATTTAGTAGAGACAGGTTTCATCATGTTAGCCGGGATGTTCTTGATCTCCTGACCTCATAATCCGCCCACCTCAGCTTCCCAAAGTGCTGTGATTACAGGCGTGAGCCACCATGCCTGGCTAGTCTTTAATATTCTTATGATACTTTTATCTGTCTTTGGTATCATGATAATTCTGGCCTCATAGCATTAGTTTGGAACTGTTTTCTTCTCCTTAATTTTTGTGGAAGAGTTTAAGAAATATCAGTGTTAATTATTTAAATGTTTGGTAGAATTTACTGATGAAATTAGTCCAGGACACACATTCTATGAGAGATTTTTGATAACTTATTTAATTTCTTTACTAGTTTTTTTGATATATTTTGTATTTCTTGCTGTGCTATTTTAAATAATTTGCATGTTTCAAGGGATTTTTCCGGTTCTTCTAGGTTATATAATGTGTCAACCTTCATAGTCTTCCCTTATAATCCTCTTCATCTTTATAAGTTCAGTAGTAATGTTCCTGTTTTCATTTCTGATTTTAGTTATGTGAATATTCTCTAATTCTTCATTGTCAAGGTAGCCAAAGATTTGTCAATTTTGTCAATCTTTACAAAGAACCAAATTTTAGTTTCATGAATTTTCTTTATTTCTCTATTCTCTAACATTTATCACTTCCTTTCTCCCGCTAGTGTTGGTTTCAGTGTGCTTTTATTCCCTAGATTTTTAAGGTACAAATTAGGTTATTAATTTGAGAGTTTCTTCTTTTCAAATGTAGGAATTTATAGCTATAAATTTCTCTCTGAGCAAAGCTTGCACTGCATCCCATAAATTCTGAGGTGTTGTGTTTTCAATTTCATTCATTCTGAATATATTAGAATTTCACACATGCTTTCTTCTTTAATACATTGATTGTATGAGTGTGTAAATGTCCACATATTTTTCCAGCTTTTCTCCTGTTATTTCTTTTAAAGATTGTCACCTTGTGGTCAGAGAAGATACATTACATGATGTATACCTTTTAAAATGTACACAGACTTGTTTTTTATCTAATATATGGTCTACTGCAGATAATACAACATCCGTGCTTGAGAAAAAAATAGACTTAAATAGAGTTCAGAGTTTCAAAATAATCACTTCAGATAATTTTTGCCATACAATTGTTACCTACATGGGGAGACAGATTCCTGGCACTTCCTGCTTCCACCATATTATCTGATATCACTGTTGACGTATTAGTCCATTTTCACACTGCTGATAAAGACATATCTTTATTTATGAGAAATTTACAAAGGAAAGAGATCGGAGAACTCACAGTTCCACGTGGCTGAGGAAGCCTCACAATCATTGCAGAAGGCAAGGAGGAGCAAGTCATATCTTATGTGGATGGTGGCAGGCAAAGAGACACCATGTGTAGGGAAATTCCAATTTCTACAGCCATCAGATTTCCTGAGACTTATTCACTATCACAAGAACAGCATGGAAACACCTGCCCCCATGATCCAATTACCTCCCACCAAGTCCCCCTCCCACCACACCTGGGAATTCAAGATGAGATTTGGGTGGGGACACATCCAAACCATGTCATTTCACCCCAGGGCCCTCCCAAGTCTCATGTACTTGTATTTCAAAACAATTATGCCTTCCCAAAAGTCCCCCAAGGTCTGAACTCATTTCAGCATTAACTCAAAAATCCAGAGTCCAAAGTCTCATCCAAGACAAGGCAGGTCCTTTCTGCATATGAGCCTGTAAAATCAAAAACAAGTTAGTTACTTCCTAGATACAATGGAGATACAGGCATTGGGTAAATACAGCCATTCCAAATGGGAGAAGTTGGCCATAACAAAGGGGCTACAGACCCCATGCAAGTCTGAAATCCAGCAGAGCAGCCAAATCTTAAAGCTCCAAAATGATCTCCTTTGACTCTATTTCTAACATCCAGGTCATGCCGATGCAAGAGGTGGGTTCCCACGGCCTTGGGCATCTCTATCCCTCTGGCTTTGCAGGGTACAGCCTCCCTCCTGACTGTTTCACAGGCTGGCATTGAATGTCTGTGGCTTTTCCCGATGCACGGTGCAAGTTGTCAGTGGCTCTATCTTTCTGGGGTCAAGAGGATGGTGGCCCTCTTCTCACAGCTCCAATAGGCAGTACCCCAGTAGTGACTCTGTGTGGGGGCTCAGACTCCACATTTCCCTTCTGCACTGCCCTAGCAGAGGTTCTCCATCAAGGCCCCACCCTTGCAGCAAACTTCTGCCTGGGCATCCAAGCATTTTCATACATCCTATGAAATCTAGATGGAGGTTCCCAAAAGTCAGTTCTTGACTTCTGTGGACTCACAGGCTCAACACCACATGGACGCTGCCAAGACTTGGGGCTTGCACCCTCTGAAGTCACAGCTCAAGCTCTACATTGGCCCCTTTCAGCCATGGCTAGAATGGCTGGGATGCAGGACACCAAGTCCATACGCTGCACACAGCACTGGGACTCTGGGCCAGCCCATAATACCCCTTTCTTTCTGCTAGACCTCTGGGCCTGTGATGGGAAGGGCTGCTGTGAAGTCCTCTGGCATGCACAGAAGACATTTTCCCCACTGTCTTGGGGATTAACATTCAGCTCCTTGTTACTTATGTTACTTATGCAAACATCTGCAGCTGGCTTGAATTTTTCCTTAGAAAATAGAATTTTTTTCCTATCACATTGTCCAGCTGCAAATTTTCCAAACTTTTATGCTCTCCTTCCTTTATAAAACTGAATGCCTTTAACAGCACCCAAGTCACATCTTGAATATTCTGCTGCTTAGAAATTTCTTTCGCCAGATACCCTAAATCATCTCTCTCAAGTTCAAAATTCCACAAAACTCTAAGGCAGAGGCAAAATGCATGCAGAGTCTTCGCTAAAACATAACAAAAGTCACCTTTGCTCCTATTCCTAGCAAGTTCCTCATTTGAATCAGAGACCTGCTCAGCCTGGGCTTTATTGTTCATATAGCTATCAGCATTTTGGGCAAAGCCATTCAGCAAGTCTCTAGGAAGTTCCAAACTTTCCCACTTTTTCCAGTCTTCTTCTGACCCCTCCAAACTGTTCCAACCTCTGCCTGTTACTCAGTTCCAAAGTCACTTTCACTTTTTCAGGCATCCTTTCAGTAGCGCACCACTCTACTGGTACCAATTTACTGTATTAGTCTATTTTCAGGTTGCTGATAAAGACACACCTGAGACCATGCAATTTACAAAGGAATGAGATTTAATGGAGAACTCACAGTTCCACGTGACTGGGGAAGCCTCACATCTTATGTGGATGGCGGCAGGCAAAGAGCGAGATTGTGTAGGGAAATTTCCATTTTTAAAATCATCAGATCTCCTGGGACTTATACGCTATCAGGAGAACAGCATGAGGAAGACCTGCCCCCATGATTCAATTACCTCCCAGCAGGTAATAGTCATCTAGGGAGAGAAAATGCTGTCTACAATCTGGAAGAACACTTAATTTATAAAATACGCTGGAATGTTTGCTCACATTGTCCTTTTATTTTATATATAATGTAATCAACTTGGAGGAGTTTAATGATTTGCCCAGATTAATAGGACAAGTGGGTGGTTAAATATGTTAAAGATAAATTGCTAGAACACCTCCTCATTTCACAAATAAAATAAACTAAGTCTCAAATAGTATGTAGCTTAAATCCCAGGTAGTATTCCAGCTCGTTTTCAGAAAATAAAAATGAATTCTGGAAAAGTGCAGCAACTTATTTTGTTATTACAATTACATAATTGGTCATATTTTATGTCTAAGATGAAAAGGAGCCACTAAAATGAATGTCTGCATGTTTTTGAAAGAAAATTTACTTTTAGTAGATACTAAATATTTATAAACATTAGGCTAAATGTAATTTTAAATTCTGGTAGTTTGCAGTAACATATTTTTACCTCATGGAATTATAAAACCTTAAAATATTGCAGTTTTCTGCAAGGATTTTTTTAAATCTCTAAAGAACCATACATAACGTGATGAAGAAGTTGCCATGGAAATTAGGTATTAAAAACAACAACAAGTTATCTATTATGTATTCATAAGACTTACGTAATTACATGTACATTTTATTTCAATGTTTTTAGTTTTAGAATTGTTTTCAGAAACAATTATGTGTTTCTGTACAAATGATAAGCAGAAGTTACATATATATGAAAAAAATTATATTCCATGGTCAAGGAAAAATGAAAGTAAATTTTTTGAAAATTTGATTTAAGCAAAAAGTAAAAACAATCAGTATTTGTAGTTATATTGTATTAATAAAAACTTTTTTGTATATTGCTTCTTTACATGAACTGAAGTACTTTCATAGCTGTTTTTCTAATACCAGAATCTACCAAATAAGAAAATCATTGCTTTATCTTTCACCATAGCAATAGATAATTATTTCCATGTACATGCATTAACACAATAAAACATTCCTGGCCTATTATATCATAAGGGGTCCTAATACAGTCCAAAAATATGCTTTGTCCTACCATAAAATACCTGGTACAACATATATATTTGCATATTAAATATCTTAATATTTATACTTATACAATATATTTAAATTACATCAACTTATTCTATAAATAAGTGGCAGAAAAAATTGGTAAGAAAAATGTTTCGGGTTACCGAAATCTGTGATGATGATTCATTGATCACTGTAATAAAATTAATAAGCCAACTACTAAAATGTTACTTGACCTGTGTAACAGAATTTATGCTGGTTTAGATTATCTGAATCACCACAGTAGAAATTAATGAGGTCTCACTCATTTGTTAACTCTCAGCCCATTCACAGATTAGAATTGTTTCATGATAAAGCCAAGTCCCTCTGTTTAAGTTCCTGTAGCACATTGAGAAGTATACACCTGGGGATAGCCACCTTCAACAAATGGAACTGTGGAAATTTTCTAGGGTGACAATGCTTTTGAAAAAAATAGAATATCCCCAAATAACAGATTAATAGATCCTGGATCTCAATTTACATAGGCTAAGTTTGAGTACCACTAGAACACTCATGATATTAATCCTTAAAAGTCTTTAGATATATTTAATGGGCCTTAAAGATACATCCCCAGAACCATAAGAAGCAACTGGAGGAAGTGTTGCATTAAAATGGAGGAATGGTCCAAGAATCTGAAAGACAAGTGTCCAGGTAACAGAAGATCTGATAAAGGAGAGAAAAAAAAAGATATTGCTAGGACAGCCTAGAGACCAATCAGTATGGATAAGAGCAGAAGGACAATGCATTCCTAGGACATGTGCCACGTGCACAAAAGTAAAACTGATTTTCATATTTAAAGGAGATTCATGACTTAAGAGTTTGGGAGCAAATTAGTGACAAGTACTTACAAAGTAAGCAAATAATTTTTTTAAAGAAATTATTGGCCGGGCGTGGTGGCTCATGCCTGTAATCCCAGCACTTTGGGAGGCCAAGGCGGGTGGATCATGAGGTCAGGAGTTTGAGACCAGCCTGACCAACATGATGAAAACCCATCTCTACTAAAAATACAAAACAAATTAGCCGGGCATGGTGGCACATGCCTGTAATCCCAGCAACTCAGGAGCCTGAGGCAGGAGAATCGCTTAAACCCAGGAGGCGGAGGTTGCAGTGAGCTGTGATTGTGCCACTGCACTCCAGCTTGGGCGACAGAGCTAGACTCTGTCTCCAAAAAACAAAAAAAAAAAAGAAGAAGAAAGAAAGAAAAGAAGGAAAGAAGGAAAGAAGGAAAGAAGGAAAGAAAGAAAGAAAGAAAGAAAGAAAGAAAGAAAGAAAGAAAGAAAGAAAGAAAGAAAGAAAGAAAGAAAGAAAGAGAAATTATTAACTGTAGGGGGAAAATATGTCATAGAAAGAACATTTAGTTATGAAATATATTATGGCTCAACAATATTTGTGAGACTATAAACAAAGAATACCGATTTAATCCAAAATTTTGTTAGTCCTGTGGTTTTGAGATTAATGAGCAGAAGTGTGTGTGTGTGTGTGTGTGTGTGATAAATGCTGTGATATAAATGGGTGAAACACCCATTTTTCCATTAAAAATATAACATAAAATGTATATATTGAGAAATATCAATATAAGCAGGTATTTAGAAGAACAAAAGTAAGTACCATGATAAATAAGTAACATAATTGAAAATAATTTTCTCCGGAAAGTAAAACTTGTTGTGAAGAGAAGTGTCAGAGATAAACGCTGCCAGACCCTAAGTAAGGTGGCAAGAACAGATTTTAAACAGTAATATCTTATTGCAATAGGGAAAAGAATCCAGCATGAACGGAACTCAGCTTTGAATTGTATAGGAGTGACTGGTTGTATTAAAGGGAGATAAGAGAATTGGAAGTGAAAAATTACAAAACGCAGGAAGGGGTGTTGAGTCCATGTGAACTCATCTGGGTTTGCGAACTGGGACATACAGAATTCAGGCTCTGTACCCTCACAGGGACTGGAAGACAGCGGCCTGTGTTCAGGGGATGGCTGGAACAAACTGAATTCTTTTGGCAGCCCTGAGATTTGTTGTTGTTGTTGTTTTCAGTCAAGCACTTTAAGTGGGGGCTACTGTCATCCTAGGGATGTGGTTTTGAGCTTAGAAATAGTGTCAGTGTGTGTTCAAGTCTTTCTAGACCAAAGTTGACAAGTCTATTCAAGAACCAGGATCAGAGGAGTCTGGCTAGGGTGAAATCAGGGAGAATCTTTGTCTGAGGTGAAGAAGCAGATGCCGTTTTGTTTTTATTAGCATTCTAATACTATCTAGATTTATCATTGTAAATGTGTACTTTTAATACAAATTAAAATCAAGAAATCAGTAAGAAAAGTGAAGCTTTTCACCATAAAACATGGAAAGAACAAAAAAGAAAAAAAAAAGTGAAGCTTTTGATGCACTCAAAAGTTTGAAGGTATGGTCGTATAGAGACCTTATCTTCTGTTCAACTCCCATTATTTCACATTTACCTTCCATCTCTCCTAGCCCCAATCTATGAGAAGTTGGAAGCTTAATTGAGCAGAATCTGATATATTAAGAGACCTTATCTTGAGTACAAGTTCAACTCCCATTATTTCACATTTACCTTCCATCTCTACTAGCCCCAATCTATGAGAAGTTGCAAGCTTAATTGAGCAGAATCTGAGATATCGATTGCACACTGTTTTCCTAGTGGTCATAGGCACTGAGAACTAAGAATTTTATTTTACTTTACACTCCAATGTTATAAACACTTGGGCAAGACCAGACAAGAGTCATTCCCTGAGTGTCTGAGACAGACTCTCAAAATTTTTCTATGTTGATAGTTCAGTTTACAGATGGCTCCAGAGTTTCTAAGGGGTCTGAATATGAAGACACTCCTAAGGGCGTACAATTTAGCTTCTTTTTCTTTTTTAAATGCCTTAAAGTTGGTGAGTATTAAGTATTTTCACTGTTGTTCTTTGAAACCCCATTCTGCCATTGTTATTTGCATACATAGCTCTCTTAAGAAAAAATCCCAGAGACCTGGAGAAGTGAACACATCTTTTAGGCAGCAATACCCATCTTAAACCCATATACATGGCCATTATTTGTAGTTTGATGTCGGCCTCAGGAACTGACCTGTTTTTTTATTTTCTTCTGTTGCATAGAGGTGAGAAAATTCTTTACTTATACAGATAAAGCTAAAAATGGTACTAATCTCTCTCTTACTGTCTCTCTGGGTCTCTATCTATTTCTTTCTGTCTCAGTTTCCCTTCCTCCCAGTTCTCTTCACACTTTCAAAAGACACTTCAACTCAAAACATTTGGAAGTTTGAAGAATAATGGTAAGTTTTTATTTTTAAAACATGCTAGAATCCTTAGCTCTCAAATAATGGCTGCTATTTATTTTTTCACCAATTGAGTGTTAGGTGAGAAGAATACTTAGCTTTTAATATTAAAACTACTATGTGATTTAATCATCAGGTAATGTGTTATTTTGCAACCTTGTATTTTGCTTTGATAACATAAAGAACAATAGAGTAGATTCATGTGCCTAAAATTTATGTAAGTATGTTACATGTGTATTGACAACAGTATGCTTGCTTGTACAATTTTCACTGAGCAGATTTGCAGTTCTGATTTTTTAAAAGGAAAATTTTCACATGTCTACTTCCAAAAATAAGGACACATTTGTAAAAACCATATGCACTAGGTTGCCTTTTCTCTGCAGTCTATCCTATAGGCTTATATGTGTGTATGTGTTATTCTGCAATTGGTTAATTATTAATTGATGTAGTTCAATTTCATCTGAAATGCAAAAAAAAAGTGAAATGTTTGATGCACTTCTGCCACATTCTAAGTTTCATGAGGACCCAGTTTAAAATCACTAAGCTAATCCTATTGCCAGATTAAACTTTGATATTAAAAAAAACTACAAAGAGAGAATACATTTAAGGAGAGCTATGATCTATATTTTAATTCACTTTTTATTTAAAAATGTGTACTTTTTCCTTAATTTTTTCAAGACTCTTACCAGATTTTACCTTTATTTCAGGCTGCCCAAAACATAAAAATTTCATAATTATATTATTCTTTCTCCCAGGAAAGCAAATTGTCCAAAATGAACATAATAATACTTTTTCATGCCTCATGTCAAAATTAAAGCAATACATGTAAAATCAGACACTCTGTGAAATGATAATCTTTTGTTGGAATTCCCATGTGGAAGAAGCAGAGAGATAGAGGGAGGCACAAATATTATTTTCTAGAAGATGTGTTTAGTTGAAAGGCTCAATTGGGAGTGAGCTCCCAGGTTTCATTGCCTTCTTCTTTCTTAGTATGTATGCTTACATGTCATTGCTCACATGACTGTAACCTATATACATACATATACACATAGATGTATATATACCTGTGTGTATATGTATGTACATGTATATATATGTGCGTATATGTGTATATATGTGTGTATGTGTATATATGTATGTATAAGTTGTCAAGCAGAGAGCAGTTAGCATTAACAGTTCTTTAGTAAATTTGCCTGCCCACTCTATGAGTTAACTAATTAGGCTTTTTTTTTTTTTTTTTTTTGAGACGGAGTCTCGCTCTGTCGCCCAGGCTGGAGTGCAGTGGCCAGATCTCAGCTCACTGCAAGCTCCGCCTCCCGGGTTCACGCCATTCTCCTGCCTCAGCCTCCCAAGTAGTTGGGACTACAGGCGCCCGCCACCGCGCCCGGCTAGTTTTCTGTATTTTTTAGTAGAGACGGGGTTTCACCGTGTTAGCCAGGATGGTCTCGATCTCCTGACCTCGTGATCCGCCCGTCTCGGCCTCCCAAAGTGCTGGGATTACACGCTTGAGCCACCGCGCCCGGCCTAATTAGGCTATTTTTTAGAATGCATAAATGAATGTAACTGAGTGCTCAGGCTTAAGAAAATATAATTATTTTCAACGAAGAAACAACAGAACACACCATAAAGGTAGATGGGTGATCTCATGAGTTTTCAGGCTTCGGAAGATATAATTATTTTCAATCAAGAAGCAACAGAACACTCCATAAAGGTGGATGGGGGGATCTCATAATTTACATAGGATCAGGTGTCTCAAAGTGAAACTGGGAAAAAATTGAAAAATAGGTAAGGTGAGAGTCAAAAAGAGAAAAACAGTTTGTGCAGGAAAAACAAGGAAGTTACAATGAAATCTTTAGAAGGCCAAAATTATAGAACTTAATATAGATGAGAAGGCAAATATCAGTTTCAAACACTTTAAAATGGTAATGATATGCATATGTACATTTCAGTTATGTCAGACTTAGAGAGTTCTGGAAATATTTCCCATAAATTGCAGAACATGTATTAACATATCTAAATTCTAGCATATATGGAATGGACAGATTTGTGGACCTGGATATGTTAATAAATTGTTTTTTAAAAAAAACAAACAACAACAAAAATCTCTTAACACAGGCAAGTGTAGAAGTCACCATAAATTTGACAGAGTTTTTTTTGTAAGTCAAGAGTCCAGCTAGACCCTCTGAAAAAATTTTAGGTAGCAGGCATTAAACTGATAATTTCTTAAGTACATCTATTAATGTTGTTTGCAGAACTACTTCAAAAAATAGCAATGTATTAGACTGATTTATTTTATATATTATAAATTAATTTATTAAAATTCTGCAAAATATGTGGCATCCAGGCATCAACAAGAGAAGCAAAATCAGGAGGAGATTATATTTTTATAAAAAGTTATATCTTGTTCTATTCCAAGGTTTTTATTCAGGCAATTATTGGGAGCAAATCTGAATTTCAAAAGTCACATGGTTAGGAAGGGAGGATCAGAGGCAGCATGGAATTCCATGGCCACAGGATGAAGGGAATTGCTCACGGATGGAATTTCTTTTGTCTACCTCAGGGAGGTACAGTTCTATAGGATCAGGAGTGTTTCTGAACTGAGAAATATGAGCAAAATTTCTATATGACACTTCTAGGTTCAGCACACAAAAGCCTCCCTCACAATTGTTTCTGGAAACAAGTAAGAATCTTAAAGTATTTTAGAAAGGAAGCAGTAAAAGTCTCCTTTTTCAAAAACAACAGAATTTTGTATAGAAAATCACAAAGAATCTAGAAACATCTCTTTGAACTAATGTGTTATTTTAGCAAGGGTGTTGAATCACAATCAATTTTAAAAAGCAAACGGGGTAAAAGACTTAGATCCTGTTAAAAAGCCAATATGCAAACACCAAAAATAAAAAGCTCGATGCATTAGTTAACAGGATAATGCATATTAAAGCCGTAATGACCACTTTAATGACAAACATGACCAAATGTTGGCAAGGGACACTCAAATCCCACTCCTCCAATTGTTTGAAAATGTATAATAAATTGCTGTTAATTATAGTCACCCCTTAGTGCTGTAGAACATTAGAACTTATTATAACTCATTCCTCTTATTTAGCTGTACTTCTATATCCATTAACCAATATTTAACCATTCCTCCCTCCCACCCCCATATTTCTCCACCTCTAGTAACTATTATTCTATTCTGTACTTCCTTGAGATCTACTATTTTTAAGTTTCCTTATATGAATGAGAACAGGCAGTATTTATTTTTCTGTGTCAGGCTTATATCACTTAGCATAGTGTTCTCCAAGCTCATCCATTTTTGCCACAAATAACAGAATTTTATTCTTTTTATGACTAAATCATATTCCATTGTGTGTATATACATTTTCTTTATCAATTTAATCTACTCATCTGTTAATGGACACTTACGGTGATTCCATATCTTGACTATATTGAATAGTGTTACAGTATACATCTCTGAGTGTCTGTACATGATGTACACCTCCAGTATTGGAAATCATGCAAATGTGACATACATAGCATAGAGAATTGGTGCGATATGTGAAGGCCCAGAACTTGTGCATGATTTAATCATTTGTCAGGGAAAATGTCTTGCATTTTTCATCTATGTTTTCAGTTCTATAATCTTCAAAACACTCATTGCACTTTCATTTGGAGAGTGGTTGCTTTCTAGAAAGTTTGCAAGTACGTGCTGTCTGTGTAAAAGTTTGGTTGTTGCTGGACCATTGCAATTAAATTATTTTCTGCTTTTAGGGCATTTTAAAAACAATTGGGTTTTAAATTATTATCTTTCACCATTAAGTAGCCTCTATACTTAACTTATCACAGTCTTTTTATGAATAAACAATTTCACAGATCTCTACCATTGTGTTGTAAATAATAAAGTAAGAAGAAATATTTGGCTTCCCTGATACCAAATCTGTATTAGTCAAGGTTCTCCAGAAAGACAGAAACAAAAAAGATATATGTTTAGATATAGGTGGGAGAATTTATTAGGGGAATTGGCTCGTGTGATGAAGA
Source organism: Macaca fascicularis (assembly GCF_037993035.2). NCBI lineage: Eukaryota > Metazoa > Chordata > Mammalia > Primates > Cercopithecidae > Macaca > Macaca fascicularis. The sequence goes on from NC_088379.1 coordinate 172,532,407, forward strand.
TGCCTAAGTCCCATGATAGGCCATCTGCAAGCTGGGGTCCCTGGGATGCTGATAGCCAAGTCTGAAGCCCTCAGATCCAGGAATGTCGATAGTATAACTCTCATCCCGAGGGATAAAGCCTTGGGATCTGGAGGGTTGTTTGTGCAAGTTCTGGAGTCCAAAGGCTGGCAAGTCTGGAGTTCTAATGTCCAAAGTAGCAGAAGTAGAGTGTGTGTCCCAGCCCTCAAAGAAAGAATAATTTGCCTTCTGTATTCATTCTCCTTGGACCCCCATCTGATTAGAAGGTGCCCATCAATGTTGAGGGCAGATCCCCGCTCATCCACTCAGACTCACACACTCATCTCCCCTGGAAACACCCTCACAGACATGCACATAATAATGCTTTACCAGGTTTCTGGATATTACTTTCATTCAGTCAAGTTGACACTTAATTTTAAGTCCACAAGTCCACCCCTTGTCAATGTGGCACCCATACAAATCTTTTAAAACCATACTTAATTTCCAAATAAAGACAATAACAAGGTAATATTTCTGCCTAACACCATGTACCTTAACTAATGCAACTATCCTGCATACAAATGAAAACCCATTAGTCCCTTCCCCCAAATTTTGGCATTCAGGATTTCAATATTCATCTTTCAAAATTGTGATTTTCAGGAGTTTAAACATTAAGAACTTTGGACTTCAGGGATTTTCATGTTTCTGGATTTCAACATTAAGGGATTATGGTGTTCAGAATTGTCCTTCTCGAGAGGCACCACATGAATAAATGTATCTGATTTTTACCCCTCTATTGGGATTACTTTGTGGCATTTTCTTCACTGTTTGAATGAGTTCTCCTGAGAGACTGAGCTTCCACTGCCAACAGTGGCAACAAGATTAGTAAAACACCTTTCAGTGGCTTTTTTTCCTTTGCTTTTAACCCCCTTACTTTTTTTTTTTTTTTTTTTTTGAGACAGTCTCACTGTTGCCCAGGATGGAGTGCAGTGGTGCAATCTCAACTCACTGCAACCTCTACCTTCCAGGTTCAGGTGATTCTCCTGCCTCAGCCTCCCGAGTAGCTGGGATTACAGATGTCCACAACCACGCTCAGCTAATTTTTGTATTTTTAGTAGAGACAAGGTTTCACCATGTTCACCAGGATGGTCTCAATCTCTTGACCTTGTGATCCACCTGCCTTGGCCTCCCAAAGTGCTGGGATTATAGGTGTGAGCCACCGCGCCTGGTACCTTGCTTTCTTATTTATGTTTACTCCAAAATAAGCTATATCTGCATTCAATTTTTTATCCCAGAGTCTGCCTCTGTAGTGACCCCAACCAAAGCAGCACATATTTCTTACATCTTTACCAACTTGTCATACTAGAAGATGGTAATGTGAACATCATTAACTAATTGTGAAACCTTAGAGAAAAATTTAATTTGAGATGTACCTCTGGTCTTGCTAAGTGGAGAATTTAGTCCAAAAGGAGGTAATACTCTGGACTTTAAACAATGCGGTTTATTTATATGTCTAATGAGTGCATAAATGCATTATTCAGATGTCTCAGAATTTAACCTGAAATTGAACTTTTTTTTTTTCCAGGCTCTATCATGCAATGGTTTATATGTAACTAAAATTTGTCTCTTCTTTAGTTAAGATTTCAAACAGAAAACTTTATTTCCTAACTTGATCGTAATACTATATAAGTGCTCAAAAATTGGAACAAATTCTTGAGAATATTCAGTCCAATATAATTTATTATCCGGTTTAGCCATGTAAACTTTCTAGAGTTTGAATCAGAAAATCTCGGAAAATGCCTTCTCCCATGAATGCCAGCCTTTGGTTTGCTGATTCTGTGTTCATTACTCTCATGTACTAATGGCTAACGATGGCCTCCTCAATTGAACCAAGAATTAGCTGTAGCCAATACAATGACTGCATCAAAATTAAGAACATTAATTAGGTGGTGCTGATAGACACAAGGCAGGGACAGCAACTTCCTTTCGATTTCATAAACACTTGCAAATGGCAAGATTTACTAGCCAGTGACATATTTTTCTTTAAATAACGTATTATAGTGTTAAGATTTGGGAGGATTTGAATTTCATCTGATTTGTAGTTGATAACCCTGGAACAGCTTGTTGGAATTGTAATCATTAAGAGTACATGTGCTGAAGAGAATTTCTGGGTTTCATTCCCAGGTGACATTTCTGCTGTTCACCTTTACTATCTTGGGCAACGTATTTATCTTATGATAACCCATTTTTTAATAATCGAGTTGTGTAAGGATTAAAGAAATGTTGACTATTAATTATTTAAAATAGTACCTTATTTCTGCAGGGTGGGCCAGCCGGCTGGAGATTTAAGGAAGACCCAATATTGCAGGATTTTAAGGTCAGTCTTTGTTTCATCCAGGCCTTCAACTGATTGGATAAGGCCCACTCAATTTAGGGAGGGCCATCTGCTTTACTCAAAGTCTACTGATTTAAATATTAATCTCATCCAAAAACATGCTTTAAGAAACCCAGAATAATTCTTGACTTCACATCTCTGCTCAGCCAAGCTGACACAAAATTAATCATCACAACCACTTACATTCATGTTGTTGAAACGGCAAGGAAGGCAGAGCCTGATGCACACATTATAATAGCTATGATTTTATTGAGTGTGTTCCCCATGTCATTTAAGCTTCATGAAACAGAGACTTTTCTCTTTTTTTTATCATTTCTGTATTTCCAGTGCCTACCACATATGACAGTTTCAATAAAATAAAAATATTTTTAACAAATTAAATAAATCAATGGAAATAAAATAGCACCTGACTGTAGTGAATTCTTATAATTTTATGTTGCTTTTATATCCATTTCAAATACAACTTTAACTATCGCATACCAGAAACAAGGGTCAGTCACCCTTGACACACTTTCCAGTTCTATTCCACACCCAAATAGCTCAAGCTGGTGGCCAGGGCTAAGAAATTAGAGGCATCTCTCCCATCTAGCCGACTGGGTTCTTTGTATTCCCATCACTAAATGGAACATTCATGCAGCCCTCAAACATAAAATGACCCACACTCTAACCCTTATCTATACTGCTAATTGCCATGGGACTCTTTCTCTGCTGACTCTTCATTCTTGCCTTGTGTGACCTGTGGTAGAGGAGTGTCCCCATGACTAAATATGCCCTCCTTGCCCAGGATCTGTAAGTAAAAACCTTTGAACTTGCTTCCTATTGTGATGGTGTCTTGAATTTACACCTTTTATCTGAAGAACCAGGGGCTAGCCTAGGTGGAGTTTTAAGAGGTAGAGGGGCAGACAAGGTCAGGGTCCCCATGCCAGAGCTTGGTCAGGTAGGCATAAACTGGACATGGGTCAGACAAAAGCCACAAGGTGTCTGCCAGAATAAACAAGTTTTCGGTATGGGGAACACCTGGCCATAGTCATGTATCAGGAAACTAAACATGAGGTCATCTGCCAAGTAAAAGGAGGGTCCCAGGAAAGCATACTATAAACACTCAAGTCCAACACCCCTTCATTTGCCCTTAGGGCAGGGTTGCTGGCTTATTTGGAACTAGAACCGTAATTTAGCTGGGAGCTTTTGAAACACTAACGTATAGTACCGTTTAATATTTCAACATTGCAACAACAGAAAATTGTAAAAGAGAGATAAAAGAACATATCATCTAAAAATGTGTGAAGTTATAAAGAAAATTAATAGCTATATTTATATTTAGCAGTGATAGAAGAGATATTTTAGTAATTATAAAATTTGCAAAAAAAATCTACACTGAAATAGGGCTTAGCAAATGCTTAATAATAATTTCAGTACTATTTGTAAACATTCCCAAGATCTTTCTAAAATAATCAAGTAAAAGTAAGCTCAAGGCAAATTAAAATAGATAAAATTAATGATTCATGTGAGGAAAGTAAAGTTTTAAATTTACCATACTTGTTGTTTATACATCCTTTTAAATGTCATAATGAAAACTGTTGCAATCCATTTAGGCTGCTATAATAAAATACCATAAACTGCATGGTTTATAAACAACAGAAATTTATTTCTTACAGTTCTGTAGACTAGCATGTCTAAGGTCAAGGAGCAGGCAGATGTGGTGTGTGGTAAGGGCCTGCTTCCTGGTTCATAGAAGGCTACCTTCTTGCTGTGTCCTCATACAGTGGAAGGGGCAAGGCAGCTCCCTGAGGCCTTTTTCCTTTTTAAATAAAGGCACTAATTCCATTCATTTGGGCTTAGCTTTCCTAATTAAAACACCCCCCAAAAACTCCAGCCACTAAAACTATCACTTTGGTGATTAGATTTCAACATCTGAATTTTGGGAGGACATAACATTCAGACCATAGCAATAATTATCTTTTGAATTTTATTTAGATACAAGTGAGCCATGATCACTGCACTCCAGCTTGGGTGACAGAGCGAGACATTATCTTAAAAAATAATAACAATAAAACAACACCTATTTATGGGGTTACACAAGTTATATTATTATGTTTACCTTACGAAATAAGAACTTGACCAGACCAAAGTGGATTTAATTTTCTGGGACAGATTCATTTTGTGATTTTAACATAAGTTATGAGTGCAGTAAAAAAAAATATTTTACTACTGTCTGCCTATTCCTTTCTCAAGACAATACTACCAAACAGGCATATTTCATAACAGTCATTTCAGTCCTTGGCTTATGAGAGCTCTTCTTCAAGTATTCAAGACTACGGAGACCTCCCATCCTCACTGCAACTCTTTGAAGGTTAATCAAAATGTGCAAAATGCAGATTTTTCACAACTTAAATTCAGCTTCATATAGGGAGTAGTGTGGCTTTTTTAATAACCTATCTTTGGACAAAATGACTGTCGAGGTTCATTCCTCACTGGAAGCCTGTTAAATGAGCAGGGGCAGTATTGTTCTTTAGTAGCAAGATGGAAGATCCAGCAGCACACCAGTACAAAATTTATGGTCTAAGATTTCTCACAGAAATTACGCAAACATTGCCTGCTCCCTGTATATCTGCAAAGCTAAATCTACATTTCTTAGAGTGGTTCACACAGAATTTTGTGGCATTTAGTTTGGAAAAAAAACTGAACAGTCACAATTCATTACTTTCTAACTTTTCCTGAGACAGGATACAAAGTTCATGAAATATATTGTGTCAAATTCCTTCAGTCCTATGAAGGGAAGTTTGGACAAGTGTTTTCTGGTGTAAATCCATGCTACTATTTTCATCATAAAATATATTTAGTCAACAACTTTAACAGAAAATACCTCTCTTTGTTTTACAGTTATGATTTGGGAATGACAAATAATAGAAAGTTGGAGTGAGGGCTATGATTTGAATGTGTTCCCTCCAAGACTCAGGTGTTGAAACCTAATCACCAAGGTGATGTTATTGGAAGTTGAAGTCTCTGGGAGGTAATTGGCTTAAGAGGGTTCTGCCTTCATGAATTGTATTAGGACTCCACTAAAAGGACTTTGTGGGGAGAGTCTGTCCCCTTTTGCTCTTTCCCCTTCTGCCATGTAAGGACATAGAGTTCACCCCCTTCAGAGGATATAGCATCAGAATTTCATCTTGAAAGCATAAAGCAACCTGCATCTTGGACTTCCCAGCTTCCAGAACTGTGAGATAACAAATTCCTGTTATTTACAAAATTCCCAGTCTGTGATATTTTGTTACAACAGCACAAATAGACTATACCATTCAGCTAGAGCTTAACCTTTTAAAATATCAGTGCTACAGGATTCATTTATGTGCTTTATTGAAATATTAAAAGCTGATAAGGCATAAATTGTATTAAAATGGACTACACTATAAATAATTTTAAACTGTCTAGGAAAAATGAGAAGCAGCATGTTTATTTTCTGTCCATATTATTTGACCTTCAGAGAGTCTATTCAGCTTATGAATTCTGCAGCAACAATTTAACTATAAACTCCTTTTCCTAAGTTTAGAAAATGTTTTGCATGAGATTTGAAAATATAACACCTTAAACCGCCTATCTACTATCATTAGGATTGAAAATATTCCACAGATATGAAGGCAGGGAAAGTTAGGAAAGTGTGAAGCTCATTTTAGGGCTGGGTTGATGTGAACATAACACCAAGAGTAGAAAATAAATTTGAAAAATATGAAAGTTTGTAAAATTTGTGAAAGTTCCCAAGAAATGAATAAACTTTTAATGCTCAACTGAATTCATAGAACGGAAAAGAAATGCTCAGGCCATACATACGGAGCAGCAGTAGATTTCACCATTGATTTCATGTGGTCTAAAAAATTTATTGAAATAATGACAGATATCTGAGCATAAAAAATAGGGAGCGATGCACCAAAACATGGCTTCAGATAACTTGCAACAAAAGGTATGAAGTTATATTAGAATACTCCACACTGATATTTAATAAAGAGAAATGTAGGGATTAATCTTTGTTTTTCTCAATTCCACAGGTTAGGAGCCCAATATTAAGAAAATATATTAAAAACAATGGGAGATACAGGTTTCTCTCAAAAGTAAGATACTATGAAAATGCAAACATAGTTCTTAAATATTTTGTCTAAATCACAGAAATATGTAAACTGGAAAAGAAAAAAGAAAAATAAAAGCATCTTCATTGGACAAAAGCAATCATAATAAAGAATTTGGTTTTTATAAGCTATTTCAGTCTTTATGTAATGCATTTTAAAGTAGAAACCAAAACTCCCCAAAGTATTCATACTTTTGAAAAATTTAATAAAATATATGAATTAAGATGCACTTGTTTGGATGTCCATTAAAACATTTTATAATAGCACATTTGCAAACATTTTAAACATTTGTTGTCCAAAGGTACAACAGAAGGATACTGAATTATAGAATAAAATGGTCAAACAATGGAATATTTGGTGAAAAAAAGCTTCAAATGAGTTTCAAAGATCAGAAAAGTTCTCTTTTCATAAAGTTCCAAAGCAACATAAAGACCTGTGTACATGGTGCCATTCATACAAATTAGTATATCTGCAATACATCAGAAGTTGGCAAAAATTTTCTATACAGAGCCAGATAGCAAATATTTTAGACTTTGTGGCCATGTGCTATCTGTTTTATATAATCAATTTTGCAACTTTACCATTGTAGTGTGAAAGCAGACTTAGAAAATGCATAGAAAGTACATGTGGCTGAGTTTCAATGTTTTATTTACAAACCGGTGATAAATTAGTGTGGCCCTTGGTCTGTAGTTCGCTAAACATTTGTTGTATGCATGAATGCTAGTTTGAGAGGGTAAAATGATATATGACTTAGGTCAAAACTGGCACCAAAATACTAAAGGCAAATAAAAATAAGATACTACCTTATCCCTAATATTACACTTGTACCCCACCCCTCCCCAAGTATGGTTCTCCTAAGTAAGCCAAATCAGAACAGGAGACAAATTTCAGACGAAATCTCTTCCTTCTCTTCAACTACCACTCCACATAATGCTAATGAATGGTAAGGAGGAAACGATACGGAAAATGCTCATTCTGTTATTGAATACTAAAAAAGAAACCAAAGAATTCATTCTAAATGACTGCAAACTTATTTCATCTTTCAGTGTGGGAGCTGCGACAGGAATAAGTTGGAACCTTGAAAACATCCTTAAGGAAAAACCATACATGAAAGGGATTCTTTTATGAAAGACTTAGCAAGTGGGTGAAGTATGAAAGCATGACACCAAAAGCTGAAACTGGGGACTGGGAAAGGAATAGACAGGTATAAAGTCCCTACAATAGAAAACTTACATATTTCACATCGCATGTATTTAGTCAGAATATTTTTCATGATTGATGAAGAATTAACAATTCAATCTATCCTAGGCAAAGAATGACTTTCCTCATGTACATTTCTAAACAGCAAGATGCATAGATCATACATTAGCTCAAGTGAGAACTGAAACCAAGGGCTGAGATGCGCTAGAATTAATTTTCTTTATACCACCTTTCCACCACTTTCATGCATATCTGCTTCACTCTTTTATGCCAACTTTTCCTTGAACTAGAATCATGTTTGGCAGTTTCTCTGCAGTACTTATCTTCAGCTACACATCTTTATTCACATGACCAGCCCTGTGGGTACAGACAGAAGAATTATAACTCTGATATCCACGTACCATCACTTAATTGAATAGAAGGAGAAACAGTTCTATTTAAAAAATGGATATTGCTTCCTGTAGTTGAGAGGAAATCTTGGCAGAGAAAATGAAATCATTAGCACTTTAATATATTCAAAATTGTCATTGTTAAATAAGAAATAAATATGCAACTGGGAAAAAATGAATACGCATTTCACAAAACAGCATATCTGCATACCCTGTAATTGGAAAGTGTATTTAAAAAGGTCGTTGATAAAAAGTAAATGAGAAAAAAATTCTTTTTACAATGAACTTGTCAACTGAACAAATGTACACAACTCAGTGTAGCTCAGTGAGAATTTTGGTAGGTTTATAAAATTGGGTCAATATCTTAGTGAGCAACTTAAAAATTGTATCAAGAAATGTTAAAATATGGATACCCTTACATTTTGTAATCAGGTATATGTGTCATTAATTGTATCATTTAAATAGTAATACTTAAAGTGCCTTCTAAACTATTTAAGAAATAGCTCACTACAGATAACTTCATAGCTACCATGTGCTCCTCCTCAACCTTTCCCCGTTCCTCTCAATTTCTTCATACACATGAAATTGACCTCTCACTTGGTTTTATGTAAACATTGACTTGCTTTTATTTATAAACTCATCATTCATTAAAGATAAAGATAACACTCTTGCACGAATTTGAGCTTAATATAAATGAGAACATATTGGAAGTATATTTTGAAACCTGCTTTATTTCTTTTTGTAGATTTCTTTCTTTTTGTAGATGTCCCTGTGCACATGTGCACGCACATGGTGCACACACGGGAACACCCGTGTCTTAGGGAGAAGGATGGTGTTCATTCCTTGTCACTACTAGGCAGTAGTCCATTCAATGAAAATGATTCTAACTATCCAGTCTCTTGTAAATCAATATTTGGTTCTTTTCTACTTTTGTGCTGTTTGAAATAATTATGCTATAAATATATTGCATGTGGCTGATAGTATACACGTGAAACATTTTCTTTAGGGAATAGAAATGAATTTCGTACATTATGAGGTACAGATGGCTTTAAATTCATATAATGAAAAATTTGTTTTGCAATGTGATTTTACCAATTTGCACTTTTGTCAGAGACATTTTCCCATTGGTCTACCATCTTGCCACCATTTTGGTGGTTTCAGAGATTTCCTATATTTATTTTAATTTAAGGGAGTGGAGAAAGATAATAGTTGTCTTCTTGTGGCTATCTGATATCCTGGGAGTTATCTGCTTGTGCTTATTGGCATTTATGCCTTCTCTAATAAAAGTTTTTTGTTGTTTTTTCTCATTTCTTCTGTTGCCTTGCTTATCTTTTTCTTGTTGATTTGTAAGAGGTTCAGCATTTTCTGGACATAAATGTGTTGTTTGCTATCTGCGACAAACTCTTCCCCAAGATTTTGTGGTTGTATTCATTTGTTTTGTGATATCTTTTGATGTCCAGAAGTTCTTAGATTTAATGAAGTGAGATTTATTGGGGTTAGACTTTGTGGTTGAGTATTTGATGTGTAAGACATCATTCCATACCATAAGATCATGAAGACATTCTAAACTTTTTCTAAAATTTAAATCATATTTTTGATATTTAAGTCTAAATTCTCTCTGGAATTGATGTTGTATATGGCAGCAGTCCCCATCCTTTTTGACACTGGGGACTGGTTCACGGAAGATAATTTTTCCACAGACAGGTTTTGAGTGGAATGGTTTTGGGATGATTCAAATGCATTACATTTATTGTGCACTTTATTTCTATTATTATTTCATTGTAATACATAATGAAATAATTATACAACTCACCATAATGTAGACTCAGTGGGAGCCCTGAGTTTGTTTTCATGCAACTAGATTATCCCATCTAGGGTTAATGGGAGACACTGACAGGTCATCAGGCATTAGATTCTCATAAAGAGTGTGCAACCTAGACCCCTTGCACATGTAGTTCGCAATAGGATTTGTGCTCCTATGAGAATCTAATGCCACCGCTGATCTGACAGGAGGAGGAGCTCAGGCAGTAATGTGATTAATGGAGAGCAGCTGTAAATACAGATGAAACTTCGCTTGCTCGCCCACCACTCAGCTCCTGCTGTGTGGCGTGGCCCCACTTCTTAACAGGCCTGGGACCTACCCTGGCCTGTGATACACCTACCCTGGTATATGCAGGGTATGATGTAAAAATATAATTTTATCTCAATAACAAATTATTGTAGTAAAACTTACTGAATAATTGATCCTTTCACCATTCTTCTATGGCATCATCTGTGTTATAAGGTGTTATAACTGTTCCTTACCTGCATGGCCATTTCTCTACTGCGCACTTTTCTCTCCCTCTGTTACATATTTTTCTATCTTACTTATGTACCACCCTGTATTCAATACAATAGCTTTCTAAAAGTCGTAATATTGGCAGGAAGTCACATTTCTTTGATTTTGCTACTTTGAGATTCTTCTAAGTTTTCACTACTGTACTTTTCACACCAAACAAATTTACTGAGCTGGTTAAATTTTACATACCACAACAGGTTGGAATTTTAATACAATTTAATTAAAACTATAAGATCAATTTGAGGAATATTGGAAAATTTAAATATTGACACGACTTATCTCTTCACACGTGAATATCACTGCATTCTTTAGGTTTTCTTTAATGTTGATATATTGAGACTTTCAACTCTACATATATGAACTCATGTTAAGGCACAGACTCTGCCAGTAGTGTGCCAAAGTGTGTAAATATATGTATTCATATGGAAAATGGATAGATAGGCAAGTAGATAACTAGATAGCCAGACAGACAAACAGTGCTCCATGACAGTGTTTTTCATAGCTACAAATTAGAAGCAACCTATATGTCTAAGAAGAGTAAAATAGTTCAATAAAAACTATGATTCTTGCTGATAGTAAATTATGTGGAAATTTAAATCATGTTTCTGAAGCATGAAGCTAGGAAAAAATTAATAATTACATTTAAGTAAACAATAATTTTAAAATTATATGTATATAAATTTACATGTATGTCCATGTTAACATAAATATGCATTGATAAATATATGGGTTATGATCACCTCTTTAGAATTTAAATACAATTTAACACGAATATACAAAGTTATAACTCATTTTTATGTTGAATTGAGTCCCCCCACCAAATTCATGTTGAAGTCCTAATTCCCCAGTGGCTAAGAATCTGAGTTTATTTGAAAATGAGGTCTTTACAGAGCTAATCAAGTTAAAATAAGATTGCTAGGGTCAGCCCTAATCCAATAAGACTGAGGTCTTTATAAAAAGGGAAAATTTGGAGACAGACATGCACACAGGGAGAACCCATGTGAAGATTAGAGTTACGTTGTCATAAACCAAGGCATTATCAGTAGAAGAGGGGCCTGGAACAGATGCACCCTCACCACACTCAGAAGGAACCAACCCTGTCAACACCTTGATTTGGGGCTTCTAGATTCCAGAACTGTGGGAAATAAACTTCTGTTTAAACCACCTAATCTGTGGTACTTAGTTATGGCAGTCCTAATAGACAATACACCAGTCAACGAGCAACTTCTGGTGCTGACATGCATATGTGATTTCTACATGTATTAATCTGTTTTCACGATGCTGAGAAAGGCATCGTGGGAGAGTGGGCAATTTACAAAACAAAGAGGTTTAATAAACTTACAGTTCCGTGTGGCTGAGGAGGGCTCACAATCATGGCGGAAGACAAAGAGGAGCAAGTCACATTTTACGTGGATGGTGGCAGGCAAAAAGAGATGGTGCAGGGAAACTCTCATTTTTAAAGCTATCAGATCTCGTGAGACTCATTCACTATCATGAAAACAGTGCAGGAAAGACCCACACCCATAATTCAAACACTTTCCACCAGATTCTTCCCGCCACATGTGGGAATTGTGGGAGTTACAATTCAAGATGAGATTTGGGTGGGGACACAGCCAAACCATATCACCACACTTCTCAATTCATCTGTGAGGCTTTGGTAGCATATTTGTAAAAATAAAAATGTAAAATACTTAAAAGTTCAAGCACTTTACGTATTAATTTTATTTCATAGGAGAATAGTATTTTTTTTTCTTTTTAATAAAAGGTAAATGAAGGCTCACAGGAGTTTTAATGAGATTTTGCTTGTATATAGACTTAGGTGATGGTATCAACAGAGATGGAGAGATTGTGAAATATTGAATATAGGAAGTTGCAGTGAACAGTAGTCCAGACGCACTCAGTGGCCAGCAGCCTCTCCCTGCAGAGTATTTCCAGTGATCAGCTTTCCCAAGCACCCTAGAGGGCAGATTTCAGGTAATTTCCACCAACAGAGCATCACAGCAACTTTGCCATTTATTGAGACACAGCTGTTCCCTCTCTGACAAGTGGGACTCTTCCATTCAAGTGCCATCTCAGACCTAGGGATAGTGGCTGTCCTTTATATCCACTATTTCTATATTCTTTAGGATTATTTTTCTTTCTTACTCAACTATTCTCTCCTTACTTTGATCCTGTGTGTTAGAGCCGTGAATAATTCTATTAAACTTTCTATGTTCAAATTCCTTCATGGTTTTTCTCTCCCAACATCTGAGTCAACTTATGCTGGATACTCATATTTTTTTACTAACATTTTAAATAGACACAAAAGTCATGTAAAATTTTCTTCTGAAAATCACTCCCTGCCCATTTCATGGCAAATGCTGCACTGCGGGTCATATCACCTATAAGGTGTACAGTGTCTTAGTTCAGGCTGCTATAAGAAATTACCATAGTCTGGGTGTCTCATAAACCAAAAAATGAAATTTTATTTCTCAGAGCTCAGGAAGTTAGAACTTTGAGATCAGAGTGGCTAAGCTGGCACTGTCTGGGTTCCGGGGAGAGTCCTCCTCTGGGTTGCAGAGGACAACTTCCCATTGTATCCTCACACAGCAGAAAGACAGTGAGAGAACTCTCTAGAGTTCCTTTTACATAGGCATCAATCATACTCATGAGCCTCCACATTCATGAAATAATGACCTCCCAAAGGCTCCACCTCTTAATACCATTGCATTGGGGGATAAGATTTCAATACATGAATTCTGGGGAGACACAAACATTCAGGCCACTGCAGACGGCAAAATGTTTCAACTTTTCAGAGAGATCAGTAAACAAATCCTCAATCTATAATTAAGTGCTTGCATTATGATCTTCAAAGTATTATTTTGTGTTTATTTTTTTAGCTCTACATAGCTTTTAAATCTCCAATAATACGTTTTCAACTGCTTTCTCTAAAAATAACACATAAATTGTTGAAAAAATCAAACTGGGAGTAATCAAGCAGTTTCCTCTATAATTTAGTTTCACCAACTTTAAAAGCGATGGCATCTTGGCCTTGAACTTGGGGATCACTTGTTAGGGTGACAAAGATCACCAGAGCTTTGAAGTCTATACTTTGACAAATGCTGCTATGAGCAGTAAAAATGAGAAAGGATTGAAGATAGAAATGTCCAAGGCATGACCTCCAAAATTAGAAAGGTGTTGATAAAAGGATGAAGGGTAATAGTTTGGAACTTGTGATGACTGGCCAGAAGAATGCAGTAACAAGCTTCTTGGGTTATAAGGTATGGGAGGATAGCCAATTCCTTTGGAGCTACCTGTAAGAGAAGCAATGTTGGCAGCTAAGTTTCAATTACATCTTGGAGAACAAAATTCTGTAAAAAAATACTAGGATGACAGGCAAATTAACTTATGTTGAGACTGAAAGTGGGAAACATTGGTGTACTGAAAAGACAAAAGAAAAACAATAAATGAATATGAAAAACAGATGTTTGATCATTTTACATGGGATGTTTGCTTTTCTCTTTTTCACTAAATTTAGGTTGGAATTGGTTTCTTCCTTACCTATTCCACCACAGTCAACATTTGGTTCTTGCTTTGATCACAATTACTTTCTATCTGGCCCCTCTACCTCCAGGTTTAGCTCCATCAATCCCTCTCTCCTAAGAGCAAAGAATAATCTATATTAAATGTGAACGTGGTTACTTCACTCTCCTAGTTGCCCTTTTTCCAGTTCTTTAGCAGCTTCATTATTAAGTGAAAGACACCAAGGATTAAGAGGACTTCTATGATCATTCCTTCTCTCCCTGTCCACTGTCATTTCTAGTGAAATGTACAGAACATCCTATCTAATGCATGATGTCTCATACCTTTAGTTGTGGCTCATGCTGCTTCTTCAGTCATCAGGGAAGTGTTTGTTGGCAATGAAAGTGTGTGGTACTATATGACATAGGAGAATGGAGTAGGAGAAAGACAATGTATTTAAAACTATATTTTTAAAATGCTGCAAGATATATTATTTAAATCTGCAAATTAGTGTGAAAATAGATGGAGACTATAATTTCTTCTTAGAAAACTATGATTCTGCCTTTGCTCCAGAAACCAGTATCATCTGTCTAAATTTAAGTCAGCCACCTTACCTTTACTTAAGGCCAGTTTCCACAAATATAAGTTGGAAATAATACTTTAATACACATTTGCCAGAGTAATTAAGATAATTGTATAAAGTAAAGCACATTCAGAAGTTAAATATAAGTTTAAAACTTAGGGAACAATAGCAGCAATGTGACAGATACTTGTGAAGTCACAGTTTTTATTTCTTTGTTAGTCAGAGTTCTCTTTTATTTTTTATTTATATATTACTTTGAAATGCAATAATCCCAAAAGAGTTGCATAAACAAAGAATGTATTTTCATCTCACTTTTAGGTCATTTCTCAATATACTTTGCTGTCATATTTAGAATTTTCTTAACAGGCCAGGAAATAACTTCCATATATCTACAAGCTTTCTAAGGGTCAATCATCTTGCTCTTCAGAGTTTTAGTAGCCTGACATTTATCAATGTGGACAACCAAGAACAAGACTTTCACATAGAGTCACATTACACAAATAGATACAAATGCCCATGGTGGGGGACAGCCTGAATGATACTATTGAGCATTCCTGATACAGCGTTCTCCCAGCAAATTAGCTTCCTTGAGAACATGGAATTTCACACACAGATTGATGCAGTACAGTGTTTTGAAAGCAAATATTCTCAGTTGTGGCATAGGCCACCAACACTGAAAAGAGAAATGTCCAATGTGTTTTGTGTAACTTTGATGATTTGGCAACCTTATACCTGAAATTTTCCATTCACTGAATGTTAAAATTGAATGGCATATTCTTGAGAGCAAAAACAGTGCTTCTGAAAAAACTCGTATTTATAATGTGAATAAACCATTAAATATGTTAAACTTAAGCAGAGCTGGCAATAAGGAACAAAGGACATAGAATTTATTTGCATAAAATGAATTTTTAAAATTTCCTTAAGAGGAGAAATGAGATATTACTGCTTTTGATGTTCTGATAATTTCACATCAAAGTTTTAAAACTGCACATCTGTAAATCACAGATGAGGATAATTTAGTAATCTTGTATCATCTATATGGTCCCATTTTTCTGTGTAGAAAAAACTACTGTCATAGGTCAGAAATCTCAGTGTTCTGACAGTCTTTTGAAGAAGCAAGTAGCTTATCCTGCTACTTTATATGTGTATACTTTTTATACTTTTTGGAATCAGACAAGTATGACAATGGTTACTTGAATTAATCATAACAAAACATGTTATACACTTCTATTTATTTGCACCAAAATTATTTCTTGCTAGGCATCTTTTAAAAAGATAATATATCACTTTCCTTTCATTAATTTTTGTAAAATAGAATTGATCTCATCTTAGAAATGAATTTACTAGTATCACGTTCATTATTCATTTAAGGGGAGTAGTATTTCTTAGTAATCCTGGAAATCTAAAAACCCATTCCCAATCATCCACATTTAAAAATATATGTATTTCTAATATTACCTTTCAAGGTTAATTCATGTAAATTCAAGGATTTTATTTCCTCACTGATTTCTAATGTTACAAAAGCATAAGTTACTGCCATTGTGGGTCTTTGCTATCTCAAAGTAAAAATAAAATTGTTGGCTATAGGGTGCCATTTATACATAGAATACATAGAATGAATTGTAAAACTATTACAAAGCTAAAGGGGAAAAATATTAGCTCTAATGGACTTTTGATTGCCAGTTGCAATATTCTAGCTCTACATTTTCCTTCTGAAATAAGTGCTACTTTCTCAATAGGATACATGCATAGCTGTGAGCAATAACAGTAATATTATACCCAATAATTATTTGACACAAGTTCCTCAACTAGCAGAATTGAATTTTGGTTTCTAATATGACTTATGTATGCTAATATGATTTAAATTGCAGAAAACTGAAAAATAGCTGCTCTAATGCCTTTAGAAAAACTATTAATTTCATAGAATGAGTGATTCCCATGTTCTAAAAATCCCATACTTTGGGTGCTTATGTGCTGAATAGATTTTGAGAGGTAACTATTTAAACACAAAATTTTAAGCTAATAATTTAAGACATACTTTCTGTATCTATAAAATACAATCCCTCACATTTTGCTGATTTTGTATTCAAAATGAGGAATTGGGGAATTCATTCTATTTGAAAACGAATTTATTTTGTATACTCATAGCTGACATTTTCCATCTTAAAATATCAACCTTAAACAAATCAATGCTTATTAAATATTTATTAAAACGTGTCTAGTTTATCCTTTAAACACAATTTTCCTGAATTATATTAGTAAGGGGAAAAAACTGCTTTGTTTTATTTAGGCCAGAGTAAAACACAAAGCCTCCCTTGACAGCGCATCCTGGGATTTAATAATGCTACTCACAGGAAAGTCTTACCTAGATTATGTATAAGCCCTTCATGCTCCAGCCTACACATTTGTGCCCTGGTTGTATCCTCCGCAGAGAACAGAAACAGCTGGCCACCAGCCTTTCTGATAATAACCTCCCAGTACTTGAATTTCATTGCTAAATTTCTTCTTAGTCAATAAAAGAATCTATTTGTAAAAGTTCCCTGTTGGAGCCTCTCAGGCTGCCCAATGTTATTAAAATAAAATGTCCTGTACATACAGCAAAATATATGCTTCGTTTCAAGACATGAAAGACCGTGTTTTTACTATAGTTAAGAAAGCTTGTTAGATATGCCCATTAATTTTACTTTAAAAGTAATAACTTTATTTATTTTATTTTATTTTATTTTATTTTATTTATTTATTTTTTGAGACAGAGTCTCGCTGTGTCTCCCAGGCTGGGGTGCAGTGGCGCGATCTCGGCTCACTGCGAGCTCCGCCTCCCGGGTTCACGCCATTCTCCTGCCTCAGCCTCCGGAGCAGCTGGGACTACAGGCGCCCGCCACCACGCCCGGCTAATTTTTGTTTGTTTGTTTGTTTGTTTTTGTTTTTGCATTTCTTAGTAGAGACAGGGTTTCACGGTGTTAGCCAGGATGGTCTCGATCTCCTGACCTAGTGATCCGCCCGCCTGGGCGTTTGTTGTGGCCGTTTGTTCCTTCTGCATCAACCACTTTTCCTTTCTCTTGTTTATATCAATTACACGTTTCTTTGGGAATTCCCTCCTTCCCCTTCTCAGCCACATCTTTTGAGTCAAATGAACTCCATTATAAGCTTAGGGGTGGACCCTGAAGTTCTCAAGTCAATTATTACATTTCACTCTCTACTATCTCACCCTAACACCATGACCATAACTAATTGATAAAAATTTGACCTCATGCCCCACGTCAGGCTAGTGACACACGAGGGTGTGTTTGCCTGGGGCTTTTGTAAAAAGAGTGCTTTATCTCTCTCTTCTAATAGGACCGGAACAGATGCTGTCTTTCCTCAAACAGATGTAGTAGAGTCCTTCACTATTGCTACTAGAAGAGCAGCCACTCTGGAAATGAAGTTGATAAAGAGAGGGCAAAGCCCGGAAGAAAGTGTTAGGAATCTCTTGATAGAACTGTTCTTAAATTCAGGCCTACTGCTGAACTGTTCTGTTTAATTAATATATGCATACATAGCTTTATTTATATAAATTATTGCATGTATTTATATTTATATTTCTTCAGGTCAAGTGCGGTTTTCTGTAACTTGAAAAAAAGATTATTAATTCATAAAATTTTCTAGTTAAACTTTTCTTTCTAAAAATGTGATTGGCTAGCAAGACCCACATAATAAATTTTTGCGGGGATGACATTTAAAATGTATGTATTCTTAAGACTAACTTCTCCCTAATAGTACTCATTATTACTAGTGAAGACTTCTTTATTCTAGCCACAAAAAGTCCTAAAAATGTGAATAATTATGATTGAATTCTTCAAAAGAACAAACTTTAATCTCCCAAATATGCCAATCTCAAATTATTGAATGTGCTAAAGACCTTTGTATGATTAGATGCAAATAAGGAAGCAATTAAGTCATTATTAATTTGTACAAATGAGCATGTTATTCAGGCTTATGTCTCAAGTAAAGAAAATAAGTGACAAATCCATGAGGAAGGGTGACTCCAGGGACAGAATCATAAGCATCCATGAGATTGTGGTGCAGCGTGGTATGAAAACACCTTTCCAACACAGCTTCCCAAATTCTCTCCATGGCAAAGATACCCCTGTAAAAATCACTGGCTAATTGACATCCTTTTTAGGAAAAACAAAAATGAGTCAAATTTACATTTCGCTAATTTAATGCACTCTTCGTATCACTTTAGGCTTATTTGTTCTTGTTCTCTCAAAAGGATCCTACTATGTCTAAAAATATTTTGAATTGTTTTCCCTAACTTTTCCATTTATATAACAATTCTTTATCCCAGGAGTATTCTTTTGCTCTAAGCCCTGTCTGCCCCTATTACAGCTTCCCTTTTCTCTGTAAAGTCTAGAGATATTTTCATGTTTTAACCTCTCTCAAGTCTTCCCACACACCCATCCAATACCAATACATACATATATACCACATCTTTGCAACCGCTAAAATAGTGTTCCATACCCCTGGAACTAGCCAGTCTGTTGATGGACTTACTAACCAGCATTCATGTGATTGCCTTTATATCATATATTACTAATGTGAATCATTCATTCACTTATGTATTTATTTAGCAAACATTTCTCATCTCCTTTGTTATAAGCAGTGTTTTCGGCATCTCAATTGCAAGCAAACTTCAACTAGTTTATAGCCCAATGACTTTGTTAAAACTTAATTAGTTTATACTATATGGAAACATTCTGAAGAGGTTTTGATGTGTTATGTAAAACTAGGTTATGTGATCCTTGAACTACAGTGATAATATCTTTATTTCATTTGCATCCTTATGGCAAAATCTAGAGGTCTATTAGAAAAATAGGAAAGGAAGGCATCCGAATATAAGTTTTGTTTGAATTTACAGTTGCTTTAAAAATGCTGCATAAGAAACATCATTATGTTACATAATGGGAGTCATGCTTTTTAGTTTGACTTTTGAGCAATAAGTTGTAACAGTGGAATTGTTCCTGCAAGAAAGTGCTCCATCCCATTGACTTATCTTTGCAAGAGATGGTTTTTGTCTTTAAAATGGAGACACCAAGGAAAACATGTTTTCATGGTAGATAAAGAGAAACTCAATGGTGTATCAAACTTAACTTGATCATAATCTTCACCTGGTATGTTTGTAGGTAATAGAGAGTCACCAAGCACCCTACTTGATTGTTATGACCAAACTCATTTAGGAAATACTACACTGGAGAATCACAGCAAGGTTGACTAGATAAGACCTGACTTCCATCAGTGTTTTACTGAATTGATCAACTAGAAATCTATCTTTACAAGTAGAAATCGTATCTTTCAAGATTCTCCCACCTTTTACATTTCTGTAGCTCCGTTTCAAATATGAAGGTGAAATCATATGCCTTGCTGTACACCTTAAGTCATAATCAATTCCCATGAAAGAGAAAATCGAAGATTCCAAATACTACTTTATAGACAGAACTTAATTTTTTTATTTGTTACTTTTATTTCAGGTTCAGGAATACAAGTGCAGATTTGTTATACAGGTAAACTTGTGTCATGGGGATTAGTTGTACAGATTATTTCATCACCCAGATACTAAGCCTAGTAACCAATAGTTATTTTTTCTGATCCTCTCCCTCCTCCCATCCTCACCCTCAAGTAGGCCCCAGTGCCTGCTGTTACCCTCTTTGGGTCAATGTGTTCCATCATTTACCTCCCACTTATAAGTGAGAACATGTGGTATTTGGTTTTCTGTTACTGTGTTAGTTTGCTAAGGAGAATGGCCTCCAATTCCATCCATGTTCTCGCAAAAGACATATTCTCATCCTTTTTTTATGGCTGCATAGTATTTCATGGTGTACAAGTACCATATTTTCTTTATCTGTTCTGTCATTGATGGGCATTTAGATTGATTTCATGTCTTTGCTATTGTGAAAAATGCTGCAATGAATATCCACATGCATGTGTCTTTAGGATAGAATAATTTATATTCTTTTGGCTAATGGGATTTCTGAGTTGAATGGTAGTTCTGTTTTTAGCTCTTTGACGAATTGTCACACTGTGTTTCACAGAGGTTGAACTGATATACATCCCACCAAGAGTGTATAAGTGTTACCTTTTCTCTAACACCTCTCCAGCATCTGTTATTTTTTAACTTTCTAAAAATAGTTATTCTGACTGGTGTAAGATTGCATCTCTGAGGGTTTTTTTTGTTTTGTTGTTGTTTTTTTTTTTTTTTTTTTTTTTGGTATGCTTCTTGGCCGCATGTCTGTTTTCTGCTGAAAAGTGTCCATTCATATCATTTGTCCACTTTTCAATGTGGTAGTTTGTTTTTCCCTTGTAAACTTAAGTTCCTTATAGATACTGAATATTAGACCTTTGTCAAATGCATCATTTGCAAATATTATCTCCCACCCTGTAGGTTGTCTGTTTATTCTGTTGATAGTTTCTTTTGCTGTGTAGAAGCTCTTAAGTTTAATTAGATTATACTTGTCAATTTTTTTTTGTTTTTTTTGATTACTGTAGCTCTGTAGTATAGTTTGAGGTTGGGTAACATGATGCCACCAGCTTGGTTTTTGTTTTGTTTTGTTTTTTTGCTTAGGATTGCTTGGCTATTTGGGCTCTTTTTGTTCTATGTGAATTTTAAAATTGTTTTTTTCTAATTCTCTGAAGAATGTCATTGGTAGTTTTATAGGAATAGCATTGATTCTGTTAATTGCTTTTGGGAGAATGGCCATTTTAGCGATATTCTTCCTATCCATGATTCTTCCTATCCATGAGCATGGAATGTTTTTCCATTTATTTGTGTTATCTCTAATTTCTATGTGTAGTGTTTTGCAATTCTCATTGTAGAAATATTTCAGCTCCCTGATTTACCTGAATTTCTAATTACAGAATCTCAGATAGAAATGAATTTAGTCCTTATACTCAGTGTGTTTGTAAAAGCACCTATCAACTTTTTTGTTATACTTTCTGGACTCAAATATCTTTTGTAATTATGTTTCTTGAGAGTATTTTTCACATTATCTTATCAAGCTCCTATACGTACCAATGTTCCCAATTGTCATAATATACGTTTCCATAATATCTTACACTAATATTAACTTAGTGTGTCTCACTGCACTTTTATTCTATGGAACCAAGTGTATATTATCTGACACATTTCCACTTGTTCCTACATTCTACAGGGTATAAATTCTTATTTTTTAAATTAAGGCTACTTCAAACTTTTATGATCTTCTGCTTTCCTATGTCCAGGGTTGTGCTTTTCTGTCTATGGTAGAACTTTCACTTTCTCTCTTGGCCCTGGGTTCAACAGTTCCTTCTGAACTTCTTGGGAAAAATCTGACAAATAAACTAATAAATTCTGTAAAACAAAATATGAAAGTAAATATCACCATTTCCATAGCCAAATTAAATTTTCATTTTTTCTACATAGTAGCTAAAAATAGGTCTATATAATATCAGTATCATGTCTCATTCTTTCATATTTCTCCTGTTGTTAAGTTTCACTCTATCAGTGAATAATAACTGGCTCTATTTTATTTTAATTCTTTTATTTTAATTATTTTAATTCTTATTTTAATTCCATTTTATTTTAATTCTTATGTGGTTAACTACTCCTATTTTCCTGATACCTTGACTTTTAGTTTGTTTGGAAGAACATGTTCTCTACTGTGAACAAAACTTGTGTGATAGATTTACTTTGAAAATTTTAACTGGATATTATAATTTTGTTAAATAAATTTTATGATATACTTTGAATATTTATGATAAATAATTCAAATGCCTCTAATTTTCTCAATTTTCTTATGTAAATGGAGCTAATTTTTCAGATTATGTAATATATAGAAAGCATTTTTTAATACTTTCCACAATGCAGGCACTCAAGAAGTGTTAAATATAATCATTGAATGAACTTATCTTTGGTTTACAAAAATAAGCAACCAATGCCTTATTCAACAAATATGTTTTGAGCATGCAATGATAGCAAGATATTGAGACATTGGAAAGGTGATACACTAAGTGTTCGGAGTTTGTAATATAATCCATACAAAAGGCAAGGAGTGATTCAAGGTGCAGACTATATTTGTTTCTTACTTAGTGTCTCTATAGACTTTCATTTTGTTATTTGTATTAGGCCATTCTTGTATTGCTATAAAGAAAGGTCTTACAAATTGTATTGCTATAAAGAAACGCTTTACTATAAAGAAAGTAATTTACAAAGAAAAGAGGTTTAATTGGCTTATGGATCTGAAGGCTATGCAGAAAGCATAGCAGCAGGCATCTGCTTGGCTTCTGATGAGGCATCAGGAAGCTTAGGACCATGGCAGAAGGCAAAGGCAGAAATGGCATGTCACATGGCCAAAGCAGGTGCAAGAGAGAGGGTATGTGTTGAGGGGGAGGTGTCATGTACTTTTAAATGACTAAATCTCACGAAAACTCACTATCATGAAGACAGCACCAACTCATGAAGGATCTGCCCTCAGGATTCGAACATCTCCCACAGGGCCCCCATTGCAGCATTGGACATTTCATTTCAAGATGAGATTTGGGTGGAGACAAAACTATGTCATTGTTTAACTTACACACACTAACCATTGTTCTTCATCAGATATGCTAAAAAATCCAGACTTGTGATACTTTTTCCACATAGACGTCAAGACCTAAACCCACACCAGTCAATGTCTACTATATATTCCAGACCATGAATTCCATGCCATTTTTTTTCTGATAGCTTTGTAGTGAATTTTGATTCCTATGAAATCAAGAAAAGGAAAAGACTGAATCTCTTTTCATTGAAGATAATCACCTCCTTCTCAGGCATTTGTGATCATCCATCTGAGGGCTTTGTGGTGATCCATGTGAGATGCAGGCAGGAAGTGCAAAAAAAAAAAAAAAAAAAAAAACTGTTCCCAGGGGTAGCTGTCAGCCAATTTCAAGTGACAGTAAGAGGATACATATATGTCTGCTTTCTTATCCCTTCTTGAGACCAGTTCTGAGACAGGTTTGACATAATCTCCCAGGTCTTGCAGGAAGACATTGCTAGTTGTTCATGGTAATAACTGGATTGATAACACCTTTTTGTCATTTTTCAAACTTCTCTATTTTACCTCCCACATAGATTCCTGGAACTTAAATCCTTGCTTTTGGTTTGCTTCTGGGAGGTGCCCAGGCCAAGGTAATTAATACTAAATTGGTAAATAGTAGAGACACTGTGATTTATGGGCAGCACTGAAGTGACTCTGTTGAGGTTAAAGAATATGACTTTATAGTGGTATCGATTTGTAAAGACACACTGAAGAATTTTCATTTTAAATTTGATGTCAATAGCTAAATTTAGTAGTATATTTTTTGTGTTCCATGTCTTTTATGTGATTATAAACCTTCCCTCTATAGTTTAGGTGAGATTAACTCAAATGGTATTAACTAAGATACTATTTGTAAAAGGCCAATCAAAATTTTTAACAATTATAGAAATACACATTTAAAACATTTTTACTCTATTATTTTATGATTATGGTTAGCTTATTTCCTTTTTATGTCAACTTAGAAAATGCATGTGTTGATGAAGGAAGTATAAGCATAACAACCTTGGTCATATTTTATGCTGGGTTTTTTTGCATTTCATATTTAAATGTTATATACTGATATGTGGTTATAAATTCATTTTTGCTTTTAGAAGTTGTGCTACATATATTGTTCAAATAAAAAAAGTTAATTTTTTTCAACATTTCAATGTTGTGGCAAATTAAAATTTTGCAGAAATATATGTATTCTTGGATGAGACAGAAAAATATTGTGGCGGATGCTTCTCTGAAAAATTAAATTTAAAATTAATTTTAAGATATTTTATTGGTTATGTGACCTTACAACCAGTTAACCTGAGTGTTCTTCATTATGGTGCTGTCTGAATTGACTTTTACTTTAGAATGATCTAATTCTGCACATTTACATGATTAAAACAAAACTCCTTAACAGTACATTCTGAATTAAAGTTTTGAGTGTAAGTGTTGCATGCTAAGTACAAACATTGAGTAATGAATCAAAATGCTGAGTCTGGAAGTATTATGATGCCATGGTGGGGCCCAGTAGATTTATGCCTGAATCATTGCCAGGTGCCACAAAATTACCTCTCACATAAAGTTGATTATTCCAAAATATCAAATTTTATTCTTGGTTGATTTCTTTCAGTTACCTCCATGCACCATCCATTAGCAGATTCCAATGACTGTATATCCCAAGTGTATCATGAATCTGTTTACCTGTTTCCATTGCAGGTTCTACCATCCTAGTGAGAATCAGTCTTCTTCTGATAAGACAATAGCTTCACAATTTTTCATATTGCCTTTATCAATCATCTTTTCTCTATTCATGTATTCTCTAGAGAACAGTTTGAATGTCACGTTTTCAAAGTCTTCAGTGGATTTTTATCACACTTAGATGCAAATGCAATGGCCCTCCCTCAGATTACAATGTCTTAAATGATCTGTTCCATCCTGACCTGGGCAATCTTTTCTTGTACTTCTCCCGGGCTTACCTATTACATGTCAGTCACTTTGTTTTTCTTGCTATTCTGTGAATGCACCTTGTTTGCTTCTGCCTGAAAGCCTTTCCTCCTCCTGTAATGTTTTTTTTCTTTTCTTGACATACATCGTCAGTCTTACCATTCAGATATCAAATGCTACCTCCTAAAACAAGATTTATTTCTTGACCTCTGAATCCAAAGTAGTCACCAAAGTAGTCAATCTCTAATATATCACCTAATTTTATTGTCCTGTGTATTACTTATTATCACATGATAATTTTCTTGTTACTTGTTTAATAGGTTTTTTTTTTTTTTTTTTTTGGGTCTCTATTCACCAACCAGAATATGCTACACTCCATGAAGGAATGGAACTAGCCTGTCCTCCTCATTAATATGTTGTCAGCATCTAAATTATTAGGAGAGAAGGGGACTCACCATGTTGGCCAGGCTGACCTCGAAATTCTGACCTCAGGTGATCTGCCTGCCTCGGCCTACCAAAGTGCTGGGATTACAGGTATGAGCCACCGCGCCTGGCTTTTTTCTATAAGAATTCTTTCATTGACTCTTAATCCTCTAAGTTAGCTCTCTCTTAGAAATATAATTGTCTACCTGGAATTGTGGAATAAATGAATATGTGTATGCATGCATGTGTGTGTGTAAATATGAATGTCTAAGATATACATACCATGGCAAATTTTGATTTAATCTAATCTTATTCATTGCAATATGTATACCCCTTGTCAGACTCACCACTTTTTTGTGTTTTATTCAGTTGCTTTATACTTTTTAGTTTTAATACAAGGATAAACAATGGTAGTCAAATAGTACAGATATAGGAAACAGAAATACAAAATCTCTGTGAGTGAGAGTCAGATACATACGTGTGCAATAAGAACAAAAGAATATGAAGACTGAAGATGGGCAAATATAAACTATCTTTTCTAGAGCTAATTAAATAGACTACTCTCTTATATACAGTTTCACAGCTAACCCCACTCCCTACTCCCACCTTGAATAGTAATTATATACACTTCTTCCATTTTTTTATTATATACGAAAATGTTCAACCAAATGTGTGGTTTCATGATCTGTGCAGCATTTAAAAAATATGTGACGGGTGATAGGGAAACCCTGCCTATCTTTTTGACATTTTACTCTCACCTATTTATACTCTTGAGGAAACTGACAGAGAGGTAAAAACATTTACCCAAAGTTATACAAGTTGTAAATGGCAAAGCCAGAATTTCCTCCAGTCCTTTTATGTCACCACAGAGGATCCCTGCTCCCCACTGATCACATGGTAGAAACTTGATAAACATTTGTTAGTTTACAGGAAGATAAAGGAGACATAAAAATGGTTTCATCCACTTGGGAAATAAAGTTTACATGCAGCCATCCCTAAATAATGTTGCTAAAAAATGTTAACATGTAGCTATTACATTTTATGAAGGAAATCACAGTGATATCTTTCCAATATTATATTATAAATCTTAAGGGAAGAGAGGCGATACACATTAGCACCCTCATCTTTCTGATGGCTAAGCTGAAGCATCTTTCTCAAGGGCAATCTAATTGACTCTCCAAGATAAGCTGCTGAGCCTGGGACTTTCACTGTTGTTGTCTAAGCTGGGTCTTTTCTATGCCACTTTCAGTGCTGTTTTATGTACTGTGAATCTATAGCCTGATCTTCTATTTACTAGGTTCATATAAAATCAATATTTATTTTATATAGCACCTTGTACTTCAAAAGATCCAAGGTAAATCAATATGTAGGATTCATTCCATAAGAAGAGTAATTAGATAGCCCCTCAAACATTGCAGTTACTGCAAATTTGAAAGCTGTAAGTTGTCCGAATCAAAGGAAAAGTCACTTAGCTTATACTAGCACTTTTCTGAAATACAACTAAAGATGCTTTTATTTATGGCTAAACAGCGACGATAAAGAAAAACAGAGTTGCTGAAAAGATCCCAGTTTTGAGGGTTTTCTTTAATGTGATTCTAGGTGAACAGAAAACATAAACAAAGAATATCTAAAATAATCACTCAAAATTACTTGAGATAACCAAGGGATGGAATGTCAAAAGGTTGTTGGAAGTGAAATAGAATGTTAATTTTTATTTAGCTTTTTGAGTGTAGGATTCTTAGAATATAATTTGATAAAGCTAATATTTACATTGACAAATGAACCGAGGCATCATTAATGCATTTTGTAAGGAATACATCTGAGAACAGATAAGACATTACAATAATAACTGACTCAAATTGAGAGAATTACTAAAGAAATTGTAGCCTTGGCATGAAGCAGATGACACACTAAGGATATCACTACTTCATACTCTAAGACAAATATATCAGCTTCTACCCTTGGAGGGATACAGCCCTTCCTTCAATGGTTTCATATTTTCCTGAACAAACTACCATCAGATTATCAGCATCTGATCTAGTCCTTCTATCTCGTCATCTGCAAAGATCTTTATGTTCCAACATCTGCCCCTCTGGATCTCTAGAATTTGACATTGCCTGTGTTCTATGTTTTAGTTCCTAATCCTTTATTTCTGATTTCCTGTATGTATATTCCTCAGGTTTATATTCTGAAATCAGAAACTGTAATTTCTAATTTCTAAAGGTTCACAACCTTTTCTTCAAAAAGTGTGTGATCCAACCATTTTGGGGGTTGTTTTCAGATTTTAGAAAAGCTATATGATATATAGGCTATTATCATTGAAATCAAACAAATTATATACAGAAAAGTAAGATTGTATGAGTAGAATGAATAAAGAATGGTAAGTAACCCCAAGTCAACTCAGGTCAAGTTTTGCTGACAACTGACAACTTAGTTCAGAACAGGTTTTTTCTCAAACATTTTCGGATTTTGAAGTGGAAATAAGAGATGATGAGTGTCTGAATAAATGGTTATACACTGGATAGCACTGCAGATTATTTTATTTCAATTATTGTCTTACTCATAACTGTTTTGTTCCAACCTCAGTCATTTATCCCCTTGACTTTCCCACATCTATATTTGGTTGACCATAACAAAATGCTAAGAAAAATCACGAGAAGAAATTACGAGGGAAACACAGGAACAAAGTTCTCTAATAATGGAAAATACCTCAGTTCCAAGTTACAGTTCCCCACGGTATAGGGAAGACAGTGTGGAAATACTTAAGTAAGTAGTAACTGCTACGTGTCCTCCAAAGTTTAATTATTCCTGAATAGGTTCAATAGATTTTACCTGAAGGGTAAGTTCATCAACTCACTCAAAATCGTTTCCTTGACTGTCTATTGTATAGAACCCAGTGTGCCCCTTACTGTGTGGAATTAGTATGAGGGTTAAATACTATAATGCAGAATTTCATAAAATAAAATTTACTAAGTTTTAGCAAGGGTAACAGATATAGCTTCCAATTTGGAAGATATGAGAAAGTTTAACATGGATAGAAAAGTAAACACTTAAAGCATATCTTATTGAATTTGAGAAAAAAAATCAAGTCCTTCTACCTTGTCAGATGTAATCATTTATTGCCTTGATGAAGGCAAGAAAATGCTTTATTAGAAACCTGTAACTGGCCAGCATTCAGAGTAGGAGAAGAAAAAAGGATATATATATATATGACTTTAGATTAAAAATAATAATAACTAGAGGCCCTTAAATCATGTCTAACATGGGTAACTTGCCTAATCTGATATCAGCTTAGTTACCTTAAGTTATTCAATGAAAAAATAACAATAAAAGTTGTTATAAAAATAAAGTTTATAATAAACAACAACAATAAAAGATTGACTATGATACGTAACATTTTGGCCCTTAAAAATAAAATGTGCTAGTTCCACTTCCAGTATCAATGAATTTAGATTCTTCAGCTCAAAATTTTATCTGAAAACATCTGGAAAAAGTATATATGAAGACATTGGATTATTATCAATGAAGATAGAGGGTTGGTAGCACAAGGGTAATAGAAAAAAGAGAAGCCTAGAAATATCAGCCCAGAATGTCATACTTCTTTTTTTCTTTTTCTGGAAGCTAACTTTGAAAGCTGTGTGTAAGAAGATGAACAGAACACACTTGAAATCCATAGCATTGTGTCATGGATTTCAGGGGTGTTCAAAGAGCATGAGTCTTGTTTATATCCCAGGCATTTATCTGAGATCCCAAATGTCTATACCTTAAAATAAACCATTTACCAACCATGACATATCCCAGGTTTATAGCATTTCAGATCCTGATTAGAATAAGGTTATCTTAGCTGCTAAGAGCTACAAGCCTAGCTGCCTGACAGGAAAAAAAAATGTACACTCTTTCTAGAGAAATATGATGTTAGAATTGATTTTAAATATAAAATACATGACACTGAATCAAAAATAACTGACATAAAAAAAGTAAAATTTTCACAGAAAACCAAAAGAAAGAAAGAAAATGATTAGAGAAAAATGTATGAGATGTAAATAATGAAGTTATTACTCATGGGCTTTAGTATATTTAATATTAGTATATTTAATATTAAAGAGGTGAAAGAAGCTAATGAATATCTTGAGCAGATATTAAGCAAAAATGAAGAGAGAATTTATAAAGTCAAACTAGAAGAAAATACCCAGAATGAAGCATGGAGAAGCAAAATATTAAAAGTTCAGGGAAAAATAGCACCTTAGATACTAAGAAAAGGTATTATAGATATCATCTTAAATTATCAGAAGAAAGGAAGAATAAGACAGTATTATTATATGAAGAGTTAATGAAATATACACTATTTATGAACAGAAACCAAAATAAAGCTAGTGTAGCTATCCTGGTGACAGACAAAAGTTTCAAAAGTAGAGCAATTACAAGAGTGGAAGATATTCAATACCATAAAATGTGAAACATAAAAATGATACAATTCTAAACGTGAATGTATCTGATAACATAGTCTCACAATATATTTTAACCAAAATCAGCAGAGGTAAATAGAGCAATATAAATATAATCATGAACTTGATAGGAATATTTTAACATAAACAGAAATCCAATAACTATATAAAAGATTTGAACATCAGAATGATCAAACTTGATCTCATTAACATACAAAGCACACTGTACCCAGAAGCCACAGAACACACTTTTTAAAAGTGTTCATGGACTATTTTTCCAAAATGATCATACGCTTGTTCAAAAAACAGATTTTAACAAATCTCAAAATATTTAAGTTCTACAGAGAACATTCACTGACTACCATTGAACTATTGAACTGAGCTAGAAAATAACAACTAAATGATAACTGAAAAATCCCCAAGTGTTTGAAGATTCAATAATATGCTTTTATTTAATAAATACAGAACTGAAGAAAATATTACAATGTAAATTGGAGAATAGGTTGTACTAACTGATAATAAAAATTATCTCTGTGTGTGTGTGTTTGAATTACATATATACATATATATAGAGGATGAAATTCAACTAATAGCATTCTGATTTATTGCTTTAATTATCTATATGTTTATATGTATACATAAAAAAGGGTAAAATCAATGGAATAAAATAAATATGAAATTGATTTAAAAACAAAAACACTTCACTTGCTACAAGTAGCGTGTGACAATAAAAATGGAGAAAAGTTCAGATCTTATTAAAATCATTTTTATTTTTATTATTAAATTTGACAAATACTTATTGACATCTTCTATGTACCAGACACTTTTCTAGAGTCAGTTGCAGAGATGGGAGATATAGCAGTGAACAAAACAGACAAAAATTTTTTATTGAGATGAAGTGAGGTCAGGTTACCTGCATGAACTGGCTCCTGCAGCAATGTCTGGAGCCCTGGTAGGCAAGAGGATGAAAAGCAGGATGAAGGGTGTCTAATACATGGGGTACCAAGACTTGGCTTTTTTTTCCAAGGTACATAGAAGGAGAGATCATAGAAAAAATATTTTACAGAGATTTACAGAGTTGACTCCTCAATTCACATATTTGAATGAAAGAGTTTTGAAAAATTCAATTTCACAGACCCTTCGTGACTCCCACAATTTTACTTTTTTATTATTTGAACATTCTGAACATGAGACTATAGATAGCAAGACTATTGGAGATTTTTTTTTAAGTACAGGTATTAAACTCAAACTGTGCAGTGGATTGAGTCTAGAGGACCTGAATGTCGCCCTAATTCCTTATTTCAGAAATGCCTGGAGTTGAACAGATTTAGAATTGAAAATAAAACAGATTATTTGGTGGACATATGAGTATGCTTTCTGAGAAATTCCGTAGACTGTGAACCGTATGAGCCGTTATTTACGTTGTAAGTCTGACTTTTGGTAGCTAATCTAATTTACTGTCTGAATCATAAATAACTTTCCCTGTCATGAGAGTGATCTTTCAAAAGGAAAATTTGGAGCTAAAAATGAACTGTGACCATAATAAGAGACAGTATTTCTAGAATTGTGGAAGTAAACATATGACTTTCAATGCTATGCTCTTCTGTATTTTGTGGCTAAACACTGAAGTTTGGACTTAACTAGGTTTGTAAGAATGTGTCCTTTTTTTTAAGTAAATTCTGTAATTAGAGATGTAATTACGATTCAGAATTAAATATGTTTCTCACTGAATCTTCTTCATGACTCTAAAAGAAAGTCTCATTGGTCCAAGAGCAGTATTCCCATTTAGTTGACAAAAACCTAAAAGTGATGTCACTGTATCCATAACTGTACATATAGATTAAAAGGTAAAATACAACTTTATTAAAATACTAAATTAAAATACTTTTAGCTGAATTTATTTACTGATTGCTAACAAGTTAGCCACAGTCATCTATGAAAAATATCTTATGTCCCTCACGCTCATATTTTAGATATTCCATGAATTATTTTAGTCCAAATAAATTGATAGCTCAATCAATGTATTCTTTGTTAAACATTTTAATCTCAGTATATAAGAGTAGACAGTGAAATAGCAAAGTTTAAACCAACGATACGTTTTTCCAGGTAGTGAAATGCCAAGATGATAATGATGAACTATAGGGCAATATTTTAATATTCACTGTCGTCTGGAAAATGGCAGATGAACTTCAGTGTAGATAAGAAAGTTTGAAAAATAACCTAAACTAAATGTACAAGGACACAGGCCCTGAATTTTTAGTTACAACTGTAACACACACACACACACACACACACTCTTAAAAATCACTGCAAATTATTGTTGGAAAATATTAATCCAATTTATTGTTGCAGAGAGATCAAGTTGATAGCATAGGTAAGTGAAATTTATTGAAAGTAAGATGTAATTCTTTTCTTTTCCCTATACATGCAGTAAACTAGGATGTTTTTATACATAAAATAGGATGAATTGTAGCCAGTCCTCAAAATTGAAAGAAAGCTGTTGAAGACCTAGAGAAAGAAGAATTCTGAAGCATCTGGGAAATATTATTTTAATCAAATCTTGAATAGTATAAACCGATTAGCATATTTCTTTTTAAAAAGATGAAATAATTAAGGATTATAAAATTTCAAAGGATATGAATAAAGTGAACATGGTATTATCCTCTGGATTTTGATGAACAAGAAATGAAAAGTACTACCATGTGTTGAGAGCTGTTTAAGATCAACTAAAAACTATAAAATGCTTCACATTACAGGTAGTAACAAGATTTTTTTAATGCTGATAGAGACCAAAAATATACAAAGGCATAGGAAAATTTCTGATAAATGTATATATAATGACAATTCACTTGTTTAGGGAAAAAAATGACATGTATTGAATTATGGGTTAGACAATAGGCCAAGTAGCATCAGTTTATTAGTAGAAACAATAAAATAATCAAATAATAACAATCCAGGCTTATAGATGTAATGCTACATGTAGAGACTGGTGGTGTGGTATCTTGCGTGTGTGTGTGTGTGTGTGTGTGTGTGTGTGTGTGTATGTGTGTGTGTCTGTCTGTATGAGGAGGAGAATATTGAAACTACCACATGGGTATAGCAACTAAACTGAATCTCGACAAGTATTTAGGAGGCAAAAGAGCAAGAAGGAAGAAGGCAGTAGAGTTTCTAAGGCAGGAAGTTGAAAGGAAATAATGGTATATAAAGGAACTGCAACAATGTCACTAGGAGTTGTAACACTAAGTCTTAGGTATTAAGAGTAAGAGATGAGACTGGAGACATAAACAGGCACTCTCTTGCCATTTTAGGAACTTGGCCTGCATCTGAAGGGGAAAGAAGGGCTTTTGAAGAACACAAAATGATGGGGTCTGAGATAGGAGTACAATTATCTTTGTCTTTTACCATTCTTTATCTTTGCCTGAGTTAAAACCAGTAGCATAAAAATGAATTTATCCACTGAAATATTTTTAATGGTGAGTAAGATACAAAAGTTCAAAAGTATATAGGTTAGAGGATTATTTCAAACTCATATCACAAACTTTAAAAATTATTTCTTGAAAACAATACAGTTAGGATTGAAGTAAAATAAGATTGGAAGTTGACATGAAATTTCCCTTAAAAACCATGGGAAAGGTTTTTAAGATATTTGTAAAGGGCATGATAGAAAACTCACTTATCAACATCCCTAGGTTTGTGGGGTCAGGAACTACAAGGGTGATTATACAATGCATTGATTTAGATGGCTCTAATGTGGATACCTATTTACCTGCCAAGCAACAAGAGTAGTAGCAGGATTTATAAACATTGACATCATGCCGTGCCACTTTTTTTTCTTAGACATAGGTAATTAATGGCATGATTTTGTTCTGACATGAAATAGAAGAAAATCACCCAAGATCGAGAGGCTATGGTGGATGTCAAAGTGATGGAGAATAATCTCTAAAAGTCATTTTTATACATTTGGACAAACGGCAGAAGATGTGACCAGAGGAGGGAAAGATATATTTGACCCTATTTCACCAAACACAGGGGATAATTCCACTTCTAATAAAAGTTGGTAAAACATCTCAAAGTAGAATTGGAACTGAAAACTAAAGAACTTCTGTCTTCCAACTTTAGCAGAGAAGGTGGTTCAGTTTTTTAAATAAATACCGGTACAAAATATCATGAGACAAAATATCCTTACCATGATGGATAATTTTCTGGTTGCTTTCCACACTGCCTTTCCCTCGCCCCTATTTCTACTCTAAGCTTTGTCAGGAAGACAAAAGAATGAATATTCACTACCATGTACTTACCTTTTCAAGCCCAGTTTAAAATCTATGCAGTAAGAATTGTAACAATACTTACAGAGTCAGATGGAGAAAGAGGAAGAGAGAAAGGGAAGGGCAAACAAACATGACCATTTGGAAAAGATCATCCTAAGTAAAAAGAAAACAAAATAAAATCATTTGTGGGACTTAAGCAATATTTTCTCAATGATAAGAAAAAAATCAACATAAATGAAAGAAATACAGAAATAATACAGTCTTTATAAAGATAGATTTTTAAAAACTTTTGGAAAAAAGCTCACAACTTCAAAAAATTAAACAAAAAGTTATGAAATGATTCAGTAAGATAAAGAAGAAAAAAAATTCAGATAAAATTGAAGATGGTAAAACTCAGGAAAGAATTTAAGGTGGCAAATAATGCTATTGTGCATTATTAAGATGGTATTGGAAAAGCAAAGTTAGCAATCAACAATTTAACATCTTGTACCTGTGATATGAAGAACAGGCTGCAAAAAAAGAATCCCTAAAGTGGAGAGAAGAGGCATGAAAAGAGGAAAGCAGGTATAGAAAAAATGAGAGATACAGGCTTGCACACCACAGTAAGTCAACATGATCATAACTGATATTTCTATGAAAAGTAAAATTTTAAAAGCAGGCAAAAATGGAGCAGATATTTTATTTAAAGATATAATAGAAATTAAGGATGTGAATCTGTGGAATAAAAAGAGTTACTACATATACAGTATTGTGATTGAAAATTAACTAACATTGATAAATAAATTGGTGAAGTTATTGAAAGTCAATTTTAAAATTCTCCATATTCTCAGATAACAGGTATTATTCACTACACACACACACACACACACACACACACACACACACACCAGGCCAATTTCAGACTTTGTACTTATGAGCTGTAAACATGCCAGAAAATATGAGAGTAATGTCTACAAAATGTTGATAGGAAAAAGCATGAAAGTAAAATATCTCTACCCAGCTATGTTGATGTACACGTGTCCTGACAAAGAGTTTCATCCATAGATACTGACTGTCATCTGCTTGTGCATGTTATAAACGTTGCATGATGATGTGGTCCCACCAATAGAGAGATGAGGAAAAGTGGGATATACATAGCGCTTTAGACAAGTTATCGGTGCTAATCTACTGATTTCTTCTTTCAAAGGACACAGTCTTTCTCCTGCTCCACCACTGATTTGGTAGTGAAGGCAACCAAGTTAAAGAAAGGATTTTAAAGTGGAAGAATGTTATTGTTTCAATGGGCGACTTCAATATTGATCTCTTCTCCTTCTTCCCAATTTTTTTCAAGGAGGTATAGGGATAAAAGACAGTCCATACTGAAGGAGCGTTGCGTGGCACAAATTTGAGGATGCTGATTGTCTACGTTTACTAGGAGCATCACTTGCTAAAAAGTTGACATTGTGTATGAGAATTCCCCTTTCTCTTCCATTTTCTTCTATACAAATTAGAAAAACAGAAAGACGAGTATAGACCCCTTGCAATCTCATTGTCTCCTCTTGTTCTCAATTTTGTATTTCTTTATTTCCCTCCAGTTTTTAATGTTATCCTCCCTTCCTCTACCACCCAGGAGGTATTCTCATCACTGAAAGACCTCTGTTAAAAGCTTTACATGAGTGAAGATAATGTAAAGTAATTGACTTTTGCGTGTGACTTTCAAAATCAGTATAATTTAATACATTTAAGAGCTATCTAGTATACCTTACTACTTTAAATAGAAAATAAAAATGATTCAATTTGTAGAGGCAGAATGATTACATCTATATGCAGAAAGTTGAGATATCAAAAAAAATTAAAAGCAGTGTAACAAAATTTAATAGTAGTTTTGCTAGGCAAAATAATAATAAATGAGCTTTTAAAAAAATAAGAGAGAGATAGGTTAGTGCTCTCTCACCCAGACTGAGGTGCAGTGGCTTTACCATAGCTCACTGCAGATTGAACTCCTGGGCTCACGTGATGCTTCTCCTTCAGCTTCTCAAGCAGCTAAGAACACAAACACACACCACCACTTTCTGCTAATTTTTAATTTTTTTTACAGATAAGGTTTTGTTATGTTGCCCAGGAGGCTGATCTTAGACTTTTGACCTCAAGCAATTCTCCTGCATTGGCTTCCCAATGTGCTGGGATTATAGACACCCAGAAATAAACAAAATTTTAAGACAGACAGTCCTTGTTTTGCACAGTGCCAGATATGCTTACATATCAATTGCCATGGTTTAATTAAAGCGAATCCCCCATAACATGGTTATAATTCCAATTGCTACAGTGTATCAATGGTATGTGTATAAAGCACAAACTTCACTGCTGCTCTTCAATGAACAAATTACTACCTAAATAACGGAGGCACATCCCGATCGATGACCAGTCGCAGCATTTATTTCTAAGCCTGTTGTTGACTGGTCACTGCCTAGACAGCAAAGCAAACAGTTGTCTAACTGCGTTGCCTCCCAGTCATCAATCAATGTGATAATTTTCAAAAATAGATAATTTGAATAGGTGAATTCGCCAACCAAGATGAAATTGTAGCAAAGAGACAAAAAAAAATGGTAATACTGAAAGTAAAATCCACGTTGAATATAAATGGATTTGTAGGAAAAAAATAGCTGACTGTGGAAATAACACTACTGCCATTTGAGAGACTCAAGATATGCAGCCAGAGAAATTTCCTGAAGGTGAATGAGGAAAATGACTGTGATAAAAACGAGTGAACATATGCCAAAGGAAGTAACGTCCCAAACACATTAACCTTGAAGGAACTCAAAGAAATCTCACGATACTCAAAGTGCAGAGGATAAAATATTGGAAGCTGGTCTACATTTTAAAAGGATTGTAGCGATTCACCAAGGCATAGAAAAAATGTCCACTCAGTATCCTATGTGACACCAGGAGAATGGAACAATGTTTAAACTACCCATGACACTTTTTTTTAATAGAACACTTTCATTATAAATGTTTCTTATGTTTTAAATTATGGTGTCTAAATATTAGACTTGCTATTTTGGTTCCTTTCTTTAAACTTTTAAAACTGACAATAAGAGATATTTTAATATAAGGTCATGTGACAATCACCATTTTTCCTATATCTTATTATAATCACTTTTTAAAGGATATTTTTAGGGCTACTTGCTATTCTCCAAAGTGAGAACTGTCTGTCCTTATTTTCCAAAATTTCTATAATATGTTAAATATATGACATTATATATATGACATTATATATTTAACACAGCTTGATATATTAACATAATAATAACATATACATATAGCAACATAATATATAGATATATCAACATAGTATTAATGATAATATATACATGTATCAACAATATATTGAATATATTATTTCACAATGAGATCATAATTTGAGGAAAACATAAAGGAAAATGTCAAAATGTTTAAAACTAGACATCAAATTTGAGCATTCAGTACACATCATTTTGGTGGCAGTAGGGTGGATCGAGAGAAATATTCTACACAAAATCTTAACTTAAGCATGCTATGTCATTCAGAAAGTTAATTATCTAAGTCTAGAGTTTTAAAGTTCCTACATCTCCAGAAAATCAGATAGAATATTTAATATGCTCTAAACATTACCAAATTATTTAATCGTTCACAAGAAATTTACTTTACAAGTATTGCCCCTTCAGTACTACACTGCCAAGAAACGTAAGTTCATCTGAAACCCCAGAGACCCAATGACATGCAAAATGATGTTTAAGTGCCATTAATTTACTTGATGACTCCAGTGCTTCACTCTGACGTCAAACAAAGGAGAACAGCAAACATTTTAACTTGTAGAAGTAGAAGAAATTGTTCTTTTGTCACCTCCTTAGATTTCTCTATCAACTGAAAGCAAATATAATATTATGATAAGGAAACTTTATCACATCCTACTGAAAGGCCCTTTATGTCTTTCAATTAAGGCTCTGAGAGGTGGGTGGAGATGGGTCCCAGATACTGATAAGATACGAGCTCTGTACTCAGAGTTCACCGTCTGTGTTGGGCACTTTCTGTCCCTCTCATTCCTCTCAGAGCAGTTCTCCACATTTGCCTGCCCTGTTCCATGCTCAGGAAGCTTCCCCCAACGGACTTCACCAAGCTCCTCTTTGCAGTTATGTTTGTCTTATTTGTTTCAGGGGATGCAGAACTGAGAAGATAGATGTGGATTTTTTTTTTTCTTTTGACCTCACTTCCACAATTTAGCAGTGACTGCTTCCTCCTATGATTAAAGATGCTCTTAGATGGTCTTTAACCTGAGTTCCAGCTCTCACGATGTTCTGGTAATGCATTTTCCTCCTTGTTTACTCAGATCTAGAGGTAGTAAAGCCTTCCTACTATTGTTCCCTGGGTGCTTCAATATCCCTTTTTAGTTCCAGTAACCCTATTCATACCTCTGGAAATAGTCCCTTTATTCAATTATCTTACAAATCCCTCCTGCTTCCTGCCAAACTGCAGAATAAAAGGCAGAATGAACACTATGAGAATGTAAACAGAGAAGCTATTAATCTGTGTTGGATAGATTCGTAAATACATGTACACTGGCAGTTTACAAAGATAAATTCTGTCTGTGCACAAAACCCATAGACATTAGCTTTTTTGACTCCTCATCTCCTGCTGGAAGGACATAGATCCCTTCGACAGAGTAAAGGGCTTTCGGAGATCAGGAAAACTCCTGGCTAAAATTTTTTCATACCAGTCCTTTATAACAGTGTGCTTTTTCATTCTGTCTTTGTTCTTATGTCAGAATTCCCTGAGATTCCCAGAGCACTCCCTAGGGAAATCTAGGCTGCCTCTACCCCAAACCAGCCAAGAGCAATGGTTTGTCAAGACAACTGTGCAGAACCAAATCTCCACCTGTGCTAAAGCTTCCCTAAACAATTTACTGCCACCAGTGGAAACAATTCTTCATACCCATAGTAAAAGTTTGTCAACCATCCAAGAGGGAAATCAATTACCAAATACTTCTGTGCCATGAATGAGACAAATGTGGTGTCTAAATGCAAGTGCATTGTGAACAAGTCACATCTAAAAGGGACTAAGATAAACTCTCGACTGGGAATGCAGACAAAAAAATGTTCTGCCTTCTGTGAAACCAACAGACACTTAAGATGACGTGGAATTTCCCAAATGGTCACAGTCAATGAACTTTACTTGACTTTGGGGATAATATTCCTTTACAAAGTTAATGGTGAAAGATTTAGTTATAGATATCCTCATGTGGCATAACATTAATCAAATCCCTTTTCTCCATATTTAAGTATGAGTAGGATTTCTCATCAGAAAAAAAGGATAATTAGATTCTGTGTCTATTTTATTTTCTAGGGGCAGAATCTTGCAATAGAATAGTCTGTTTTTTGAAAAAAGCATTACTTTACCAATTTCTTTTTTAAAAATCATATTTATGACTATTTTTTTCCTAGGGGTTTCATGATTTTCATCTGTCCAGTAAGAATCACAGAGCCTTAGCGTCCAAAGAAAACTTCTAAAATATTCTCCCAGAAAGTTTTCTGGTCCTCCTTAATAATAAAATATACCATTGTTAAAGTCATTAAAAACGTTAAAAATTTTATTTAGATATGTGTAATTATCATGTTAAATAACAATGTATACATTAAAATAATTTTTAAAAAATGATTTCCAAAAATATTTACCTTGAAAGAAGAAATGAGGTAAAAAAATTAGCAAACTTTTTGGGGCAAATTATAATTGTAACTATTATAAAGATAAATCTTGCAACATTTCTGCACTGGGGGATATAAACAATGAATTTATTAGGGTAGGGACAAAATTCTTAAACATGGGTCAAGATACAGTTCTATTACCACAAGAGTAAGAGACAAGGGAATTAAATTGAGCCATTATAAAATGTCTTCTGTCTTCACAAAGGCTAATTATTGGTAATAAATCCAAAATACACTTAAAAATCACTTGCCAATTTAATAAACATGCTGTTATCTTGAATTAATAATAATGGCAGCAGCCATATTTTATATAAAGTTAGTATTGTGTATAAAGCTTTTAACTGCACCGTTTAATTCCATACTACGAATAATATTCTTTCTACTACATCAAACATTTTCTACTACTACCCTGATGAGAAAGGCATCATCTTCATTTTGTATAGTGGAATAAAGAGGCTCAAGGGGCTGATGATGTGCTCTCAATTCCTTCCTCTGTTAAAGCTGTTCTGTCTCTGACTCTGAGGTCCTCATGCAGCCATGTTCACTGACCCAACCTAAAATGAGCAGCCCTCAGACAATTGGGTCAAGAAAAACTTTCTGTGGAGTCATTTCACTCTTAAAATAGTCCTATATATCGAAATAGTTTGATATTATATAAAGTAAAAAGTCTGAGTCATGGGGCAAGATTGTACAGAACCATTTGCTTCTTGTAAAAGAAACACATGCACACACACACACACACATGCACACACACACACACACATTCTGCCTTTACAGTAGTACTGCTACTCTACTGAAGCAAAAACCAGAGAAATTAGACTTAAGAAATGTGAATAAAGTAGGAAGACTATTCTTCTCCGATTTTCAGTCTCTTTTTCAGCAGTATTTAACAAGAGGACTCTGACAAGCACGCCTCCTGTGAGCCCAAACGGATGTAACAGATAAGAAACCAGGTGAATAAATAGCCAAGAAAGCAAGTGATTTAAAATAATATTCAACATCTAATGTCAAGTGAAGCCATTAGGGAGAACTTAAACATTTTTAACACTTTGGAATCTTTACCAAACCTCACTACTGAGTCCCAGTTTGCTCAGTTAATGAATGTTTTTGTGCCCTCAGTGTGGAAAGTGTACAAAGCCCTCTGTTGTCCCTCATTAAAATATCTATAAAACGTACTGCAGATGCCCCTGAAATGAGGCTCATCTAACTGACCCTTTTATAAGATTTATGACATCAGAGTCACATATCCAATTCCAGCTGATTAAGGAAGTTTTATAGAAGCAGAACTAGAAGAAAATGGAACTGAGACGTGGCTATAAATACGGTGTGCAGCGACAAGTCTTTCAGAAGTGTTTATTAAATGAAAAATGGTTTTTCCACCCTGA
Organism: Macaca fascicularis; assembly: GCF_037993035.2. Classification (NCBI taxonomy): domain Eukaryota; kingdom Metazoa; phylum Chordata; class Mammalia; order Primates; family Cercopithecidae; genus Macaca; species Macaca fascicularis. Next base: position 172,573,671 of record NC_088379.1, read on the forward strand.
CTGCTGTATTTCATCAGAGGCCCCCGAGCTCTCTGTCAATACCCTTTCACACATATAATGAACACAGGATAGGCACTGGAACCAGCAAAGGCACCTTAGCCTCGATGATTCCTTCTCCGTAAAACTTGGTGGGAAACTATGAATCAATAATATATTCGTAGTAGGAGAGGGGGTTTTACTAGTGATAATCACCTTGATCTTAAACTGCATAGAGGAGAAAAGAGAAAGAAAAGAAAGTTTGTAAGATCCATGACCCATTCAACTGTGAGTCCAACCTGGATGGATGATTTATTATGACCCAATTTATTGTTTCTCCTCTAAAGCCAGTCACAATAAAGAACACTTATTCTAAAACTGCTCAGTTTGTGGTGTTCTTTTAGCCTCCTTTTTGGAAGTTGCTTAGCAGAAGGGCATTGTGTTTTATACTCTGAAAATTTTGTTTTAAGGTTTTCACATAATAAAGGATTTGAGCATTATTCAATCCCTTTAAAGAGATAATAGAGTTATATTAAATACAGCTTGGACTATTAAAGTTTTTTAACACTTTTTGAATATTTCACCTTTTACATTGCAGGTTTTATGGCCTCAATCTCTTCATTCTGTGTTTTAAGTTTCTTGCAAATGTTTGTAATTAGAAGCTAAATACCATTTAGAAGTCAGGATTAATATGATAAAGAATACGATTGATTTCTTATTCACATTTCCATGTCCAAATCAACATTGGTATTTGATGCTTGAATTTTTGTTCACCTGTTCTTTTTGAGTATCATGCAACTATCAATTTGCACACTTTTCTCAGCATAGAGCAATGAGTTCCAACACTGTTCTTGCCATATGTATGTTAGTGTTGTTGTAATGTAAATAATAACAGTTGTAACTTGATGAAGAAAAGGAGTGGACCTATGTTGCGCTTGTTTAGCTCTGAAATACTTTCCTGAGCAATAATTAATCAGTAATAAACAACTTTTTATTGAAAAGGAGTCTCACTCTGTCGCCTAGGCTGGAATGCAGTGGCACAATCTCAGCTCACTGCAACCTCCGCCTCCCTGGTTCAAGCGATTCTCCTGCCTCAGTCTTTGGAGTAGCTGGGACTATAGGCATGTGCCACCATGCCTGGGTAATTTTTTGTATTTTTAGTATAGACAGGTTTCATCGTGTTAGCCAGGATGGTCTCAATCTCCGGACCTCGTGATCTACCCACCTCAGCTTCCCGAAGTGCTGGGATTTCAGGTGTGAGCAACCACGCCCTGCCTATAAACAAATCTGTTTAAGGAATCATAGAATATTTGAGCTGAAAATCTTAGGAGTTGTATTTGTTTCCCAGGGTTGCTATGACAAAGAACTGCACATCAGGTAGCTTAAAAAGAGCAGAAGTGTATTGTCTCACAGTCGTGGAGGCTAGAAGTCCAAAATTGAGGTGTCTGCAGGTAATGTATCTTCTGAATCCTATCAGGGAAAATTCTTCCATGCCTTTTCCTAGTTTTGGATGGTTCACTGCAATCCCTGAAGTTCTTGGATTGCAGCTACTGCACTTTAATCTCTGTCTCATCTTCACCTGCTGTTCACATGTACATGTCTCTGTGTCTTTCTTTCTCTACTTACAAGGACAACAGTCACATCAGATTAAGGGCCCAGTCTCCTCTAGTATGGCCCCATCATAAGTAATTATATCTGCAACCACCTTGCCTCCAAACAATAAAGTTACACTTTGAGGTGTACATTAAATGCCCCTCTACACATCTTATGAAAGTTAAGACTTCCATATATCCTTTCCAGGAACACAATTTAACCCTTAACAAAAGTCATCTATCAAACCACTTCCTTCAAGGATAAGAAACTAATTTATGTTGGAGAAAAGTTTTATGAATTAAGAATTTATACATGTTATTTTATTTGTTCCTAGTAAGGCAAAATGTGACCTAAAAGGAGATGAAGAACATATACATTCATTAATCTCTTGATAGTGGTAGGGTTTTTTGTTGTTGTTGTTGTTACTATGCCAGAATTATGAGACAAGCTGCTAGGAGCCCTTCTTTCTATTTCTAACAGATGGAACTGTACAGCAATTCTCTCTCTTAGAGAAAATAAAATAAAAGCGAAGGTTCAATGGAAAAGCATGAAGACCAAGGTTATTGGTTAAATGTAAAAGGCTTCAATGAATACAAAAGCACAACAGCACTGAGTCACTCATAGTCCATCACTTATTTAGAGATGAACCATCAAAAAAATTTGTAGGCCACTTCATGCTGACTTTGAGCTGTTGTCCCTCTAGAAGCAGGCTGGATAGTTTTAATGCCTGTGAGATCTGTGAAAACACAATCTGATTTGGTTCATCACTGCTTGGATCTACAACTCAGGCAATAATTGTCACATTAGCCTTTTGTCTTACTTTTCTTTAAGACTTTGTTCCCTCAGTATTAAACTAGGCATTTGAGCAGTTCTATATTAACTATTTTAGACCACCAGAAAATCCTTTAATTACAAAGGTACATTTTTATATACTTATCTTCTTAGATGCTCAAAGCTTGTAGAAACAAATGTAATAATACACACCACAGAGGTAGCATTTAAAAACTAGCATAAGCTTGCACAACAAATCAGAAAATAGCCTATTCCTGAGATGTATTACTGAGGAAATCATGTTGTCATTGGTTCTAGTCTAAGGCTTTCAGATAAAATCTTGATGTCTGAAAGGAAAGCAAGCAAGCTGTGGCACTTTATTTTAATACTTTACTCCACATAATAGAAGATAAGGATGATAACAGGTAGGAGACTATTTTCTCCAAATAGGACTGTTAGCCAAAGCAGGCATTAGCCTGCTAAAGTCACACCTGCTGACTATCTTCAGTGAATGACGTTGGTGTCCTAAAATAAACAACTTGAAGTTCAATGTGATTTTTGAAATAATTTAACTCCTAAAAATAACATTAAGAATTTGGGGCATTATGGACCCTTGGAGGAATCTGATGAAAACTGAACACTCTTTGCCAAAAATGGTGCATGTCACAGTCATATAAAAGTTTGCATAACATTTCAGGGTCTAAATAGGCTGCCTGTTTTATACCCCTTCTTTTATGTGATGTTTCTATATTATTAGAAGCACACTGTGGAACAAAACATGATCACAAGAAGTAGTATCATTTTGAGGAACTTGACATAGCACATAACTGTTTCCACTGGAAACCATGTTGGGGAATCTGGGCTCTTTTCAAAGTTAAATTTCTCTGTGATAACCTTGCTATGCTTTTGAAAATTACTGTAAGGACCAGGTATAACACTTAGTGACTTAGTATGCATGTCTTATTTAGGTAAGCCTTTAAAAGCAAGTATTGAGTGGAATAACTTTTCTTTTTTTAACCAGCCTGAAATTGCCTTATCTGTAAAAAAAATAATTTCAGTTGATATAGTAAACAATTATTTTACTGCAAATATTTGTCCCGGATTTCCTATTTTTCTTAGTTGCTCACTATATAGCATAAAAGCAGAGGTTCAAAAGAAAAGCATGAGGACCAAAGTTATTGGGTGAATGTATAAGGCTTCAATTAATACAATAGCTGTGAGTCATTCATAGTTCGTCACATATTTAAAGGTGAACTGTCAGAAAAATGTGTAGACCACTTCATGCTGACTTTGAGCTGTGGTCCCTCTAGAAGCAGGGTAGATAATTTTAATACCTCTGAGATCTGTGAAAACACCATCTGATTTGTTCCCCACTGAACAAATTTGGTTTGGTTCATCACTGCTTGGATCTACAACTCAGGCAAAGATTGTCACATTAGCCTTTTCTCTTACTACGTGTGAATACAACATATGTCCATTTTGCCACATGTTTTAGAGACAGATTAGAGTATTTGGTAAACATACGACAGGATTCAAGATGGAATGTGTATCTTTCTATTTAAGCTAAAAAATATGTATGCAATAAACTAGGTCGTACAAACCATGTAGGATTCTGCTAAGCATTCATTGCTTGAAATGTAAGAAAACCCAAGTACTGTTAAGAGAGAAAGGAAGTAAGGTAGGAAAGATGGTAGGAAGAAAGGAAGGAAGGAAGGAAGGAAGGAAGGAAGGAAGGAAGGAAGGAAGGAAGGAAGGAAGGAAGGAAGGAAGGAAGGAAGGAAGGAAAGAAGAAAGGAAGGAAGGAAGGAAGGAAGAAGGAAAGGGAGGGAGGGAGGGAGGAAGGGAGGAAGGAAGGAAAGAAAACCTTACTAAAGTATTAGAAATTAATTGACTGCACAGTTTGCTATGAATTCTGAAAAATATTGTTTTTCCAGGTAGTATTTATATTCTATGCAAGGAGTGTGAAGCAGTCTTAATTCTTTGAAAATGCATGCTATCTCTTGCCTCTAGATTGTTACCATATTTGTATCAATTTTTCTTGTTCTCTTTGCCCTGGACACTTTCTCATGATCATCAGATTCAAGGTTTGATGCACCTTCGCTAGGTTTTCACTGCACCCATCCAACCCACAACCCCTAAGACAGGCTCTGTCTCACTTGTTCCTGTTGTTCTCACGCATGATATAATGTAACCAATGCTTGAAAAGAAGCATATTGAATAAATGAATGCATAAATAAATGAAGGAATGAATATCTTGATATCCAGAGTGACCCATTTCTCTTCTCTGTAATCATGTGACACTATAGTGAAATCCTAGTTGTTTTCAGTGGTTTTCCATTTTTATTTCTATTTCCACTAAATTATCTTCCTCACTTCTGTGGTTTTCTCATCTTGATTTTCACTCTCAAATTTAGAAGGTTTTTAAATGTATGCATGAATCTATATTTCAAATATCATTTCAAAAGGCAAAACTAATCAAATTATTGTCATACCTAAAACTTTATAGAGCCCACATTAGTCATTTGCTTATAATTCTAAAGCATGATGATGTGTATGTCTCTACAGTTTTGAAAATCATTCCAGATCCAAGATATTCTTGTACTTGTTCAATAATCATGTATAAAGTGCCAAGTATGTACCAATAACTATGCTCGATGCTGAAATAAATAATTGTAACAGAGTTCTCATAATCTAGTGGGAGAAAACAAGAATATAAACAAATAAATTTAGCAATTTTTATTTATATGTAGTTTTTCATTTTATAATATTTTCATATGTGTTTTGTTTGAAAAGGACCATAACAATAGCTATGAAATAACAATGTGATGAATGTAACGTAAAAAATACCCAGAATACTATGGAGGCACAAAAAGGATATAGATCACTTCATTAGCTTATCTGGAAGCTGAAATTCCCCCAAGCTCACAATTCAATATTTTCTTCATGTGAAAGTGCAAAGTAATACACGAAAATGTTGCATTCTTATCTGCTTCATTCATGATTATGTCCTTGTGAAATCAATATATATTAGGTATTTGGAGGGCAGTATTTATTTATACAAGACAATAGGGTAGTAACTTTAGGGCCCTGTTACAATGGGGCCTCTACTTAAATCTATGCTATAAAGGTAGCCAGTCCTAAGATATCTAACACATCATGCCATGAGTATGCAAAAATGCACAGAAGGAACTGAATTTTCAGAACAGTAGTTTTTCAGCCCAGAAACTATTTCTCCTTTAATCAAGAAAATTAACATTGTTGTTTACACCCCTAAATCACTCTTTGGTTATTCTTCTATTTTTAAAAAATATAGTATCAACCCCAGCTTCCCATTATTTTATATAAATCGACAATTTTACATTACTCTTGAATGGTGCATTTCGCTATCACTCCTTACTTTTGTTGTTCTGACTACTGTATCCCTGTTCATCATTGCTCTCCAGTTGATCTCTGGGAGGAAATGGCATTCTGTTGGCCTATTAATACTGGGCTTTGTTCCTTCTTACGTGGCTGATCTTTTCCTACCTCTATTTCTCTATGTTTTAATAGCATTTATAACCAACAGAATTAGGTTCCTAGCTTAAATTGGATATTATGAAGCACAAGGTAGTACGAGTAATGAACATTTCTCCTGAGGAAATTAGAGAGCATCCACAGCCACCTTGTGGGCCATGATTAAATCAAAGGAAGGGGCCCTCTGTGAAATGAGCACCGGCTGTGCATTGACAGTCTATGATCCCCTTAACCTGTCAGCTTTCATTACTCTACCGAAGATGAAAAATTACTTTGAATGGCAAGATGAGTGTGATGATATTGTGTTTGTGGATGCACGCATTCCAGAAATTGAAACTGACATTTTCCTCTGCACAGCGCTGAACAGAGAGCAGCATTATTCACCTCCGGTCCATCCAAAGTTCAAACGAACCATGACTTATGAGATATTTTATTTCCAGGACACCACCACATAAATATATAAGGCATGCTGTATTGATAAAGCCAAGGTCTACCTTATGCAGTGTCTACCTCATACTGTGGCACAAGGAGATTGTTATGGGATTAGGCTAGGTGAAACTCTCTTCCAAAAAAGTCAGAAATGTATTGTGAAATAAATGTATCTTTATTTAACAATTTCTCAGAGTCTGAGGAGATAATGCTAAAAAATTTTGGAACTACCTATTTGTTGGTGTATACCTTATCTAAAGTTTTACTGGATTCATGAGTTTTTCTTGATTTAATTTGTATACCTTTTTCAATTTACATTAAAAATTACCTCTGTCAAGCTTTCAGGGATTCTCAAGTATTCCAGTTTTTGATTTTAAAAATGAAGGTACGATCTATTTCTTTTATAGTATTATACAGATTAATCATATGGCTTTCTAGCCATTTAAATTTTCCAGTAATTTTAACTTTTAATAAGAATTCAGAGAATTTTAAAAATATTTTCATTTAGCTTAAGTGTTTATCTCTGGTTTACTGGAGGCTCCATAAGTCTTGCTTATGTTAAAGCAAAGAGGACTCTAATGCACACTGTAGATGATGCACCATGGATTTGTTACATGAGAGCTTACTTTTGTCTTAGGCCACGTTTGTTCAACCCATAGCTCACGTTCCACATGTGGCCCAGGACAGCATTGAACAGGGCCCAACACAAATTTATAAACTTTCTTAAAAGATCATGAGGGGTTTTTTGTTTGTTTGTTTTTTAACTCATCAGCTATTGATAGTGTTCATGTATTTTATGTGTGGCCCAAGACAATTCTTCTTCTTCCCATGTGACCCAGAGAAGCCAAAAGATTGGATACCCATGCTTTAGACTACAGATGTTACTATCTTTTAGGAAACTAGTTATGTACGTATCTCTTTCTCATATCACGATATAACATTGTAGTTCATTATCTTATAATTTGGGTTAGTAATATGAGATACATTTCTTTTTATTTAATATTTCTTTCTCAGAAGACCTTAGCATTTCAACTTAAAACAGGCATTATAATAATTGTGTTTTGGCATTCAGAGGATTGTTAACTTTTCAGATGATTTGTTGTCTGATATTTCAGTAATTCAGTGTGCAATGTGTGCAATGAATTCTGGAAGTATGGATACATTCTATTCATATGTTCATTTAGCAAGATCTCAATAGCAGGTGCTATGGGCAAAGATAAAACTCACCATAATGTTGCCCTTAAAAGTTTACAGAGACAGGGTGCAGTGACTCACACCTGTAATCCCAGCACTTTGGGAGGCCCAGGTGGGCAGATCACGAGGTTAGGAGTTCGAGACCATCCTGGCCAACATGGTGAAACTCCGTCTCTACTAAAAATACACAAATCAGCTGGGCATGGTGGGCGAGCCTGTAGTCCTCACTACTTGGGAGACTGAGGCAGGAGAACTGCTTGAAACCGGAAGGTGGAGCTTGCAGTGAGCCGAAGAGATCATGCCACTGCCCTCCAGCCTGGCCGACAGAGCGAGACTCCATCTCAATAAAAAATAAATAAATAAATAATTAGCTACTGTTTTGCTGGGGAGTGTTTGGTAAAGTTTTCATAGGAAAGAGGCCCCAAACTAAGGCATTTTCTTAAGACACAAACACAATGACACAGCAATAAAACATAATAATTTCCAGGACTGTGTTATACTTACATATAAAAATGCATCACTGATGCTTCATGTGTGTCTAACTATACTAGACCAACTATTAGAGCATCCACATTAACAGACAATTACTGGCAGTAATGGATGGAATATCCAAAGGAACACTGATCCGTCAAAGATTCATTAGTCTATGAAAGTGTGTAAATTTACCACAGGTATTCAATATCTGCTAGAGATCTTCTCTGCTAATGATGTTGAGCTTTACTGTGAAATCAATGAGAAGAGTCTAGAACCCTCCACATAATTTCCATCATATAAAGTTTTGATCCAGAAGACACAATATAATTTTAAAAGTTTATGTAAACAGGTTTGCATGTTAAGTCTTACTATAGAGAGAAAGTAAGCTCCCCCAAATTTTTCAATACTTTATTTTTGATATTAGTCAAACCACATAACTTTGGAAATGTCTTTTGTATTTTAACAACTACAGTGAAGCTTGACAAATATAATAAATATTATGAAATATTCCTCTTCTACACTTTCTATTGTAAAGGGTAAATTTAAGATCTTATTAACTAGGGATATTCTGAATGATACAGTGGCTGACGGAGAGGGTAGAAAGAATACATTGCTACAAAGGAAAATCACAGACAAAATTTCTTGTATCTGCTTGATACAGTTCGGGTGTTTGTCCCGTTCAAATCTCATGCTGAAGTTTGATTCCCAGTGTTGGAGGTGGGGCCTGTGGGAGGTGTTTGGATCATGAAGGCAGATCCCTCATGAATATCTTAGTGCCATCCCTTTGGTGATGAATGAGTTCACTTGAGATCTTGTTTAAAAGTGAGTGGCACCTCCCTGCTGGCTCCCTTCCTTTGGCTCTCACTGTGTGATGTGCCTGCTCCCACTTCACCTTCCACCATAACTGTGAGCTTCCTGAGGCCTTCCCAGAAGGTGAACAAATGTAAGCACCATGGTTCCTGTACAGCCTGCAGGAACATGAGCTAATTAAACCTCTTTTCTTTATAAATTGCCCACCCTCAGGTATTTATTTATGGCAAAACAAAAACAGCCTAACAAACTGGTTGAACAAAACCTGAGTGTTTTGAGAAATTTCACCTTTAATTTGTTATATTACTGTTCTTCTGAAATTTGATGAAAATAATTTTAACAAAAATATAATCATTAGAAAATATTATGTCTTAAATATCAGGTGGTCTCAAGAGGACTCACTAAGGATGAATTGGGTACTTGTTAGTCTGAACCTAAAACAACAGTAAGGCTATTTCTTAAATATTTTGCCATGCTTTCAACCTTCCGAATTTTTGCTTAGAGTCTAAGTCTTAGACTCTTATGCTCTAACTCACCTCTGTGCATTCATACTTGCCTCATCCCCAGTGCAACTTCTGCCCTTGTGCTTAAAGTAATCATGTCCTTGCCATTTCAGAAATCCTTCAGTGGCTCACGACCAAGAGCTGAATGATCTTCCTGAGCTCCTTAGCATGATACGTCAGTGTCCTGGATTTCTTTTCAATTTTGTCTCCCACCTAGACCTCTTACTTAGGCAATCTGGACCATAATGACAGCATTTTCCCAATACTACACATTCTTTCATACTTTCAAAATTCTGAACATTCTTTTCCCTCTGCCTAGAGTGCCCGTCATCCACATTGTAATTCTGGTAATTTAATCTTCAATATTAAAATTGAGCTCCAGTTCCTTTCCTCTAGGAAGTCTTTTCTATCTTGTCTCAGCAAGGGCAAATGTCTTCTCCTCTGTACTCTTTAAGTAAATCATTTAATCTTTATTTTGGTGTTTACAGAAGATCTGTGGTTCTTTAGTTTATATGCTCTTTTTGTGCAGGACTGTGGGCTCTGTGGGCCCTTCAGCTGTAGGACTGTGAGCTATTCATATTCTCATTTTTAATGAGTCGCATAATGTCTGGTACCCAGAAGATATTTGAATTTATATTTGAGGAATGAATAAGTCATTAGTAAGCATTTGATATTGGACTGTGGCATCGTCGTTTCTTTTTATTCCGACACTCTCCTTTTCCTCTTCATTGATGGTTCCTGCGTGAGTGTGTGGCCCTCCCCCACTGCCCTGCCCTCAGTTACCTCAGTGGTCATTGCTCAGGAAGAAGGCTCAAATTCTTCCACTGAATTTTAGAATGCAATCACGTAAAAGGGTAAGAAATTCAATCAAACTGCTACACAGTTTGTCAGGAAAAGAAATTAACAACCATGGCACATTTTCCTGAGTTTTATTTATGTTCTGGAAAATGGTTTCCTCCTGACCTAACCATGACTGAAAAGAAACATTGTTTCTTAAAATGTCACCAATAAATTTAACAGAGTGATATTAAGTATTTTATAGGAGAAGCCCTAGCCAATACAAGCAAAAGTTCATCTGGTGTAAGTTATATATTTTTTCTGAACTTAATTCTCTCTAAAAATATAAAAACTGATTATTTGGGAACAGCCAATATGTTTGCCATATAAAGAATCTTAAGTTCAAGCTGTGTCACTTCCATTAAGGATTGAAGAACAGGAAAGAAGACAGTTTCAGTCTCCCAAGCCCTTTCTCTAAGATCATTTCTACAGAGTTGTATTGAAAGTACTTTCTACTGAGATCCAAGATGGATCTATTATTGGAATATTAATGTCATATGGATTGTCTCAGTTTTGGCATCATTATAAGCTTTCTTTATATCACGATTCAGTTGATTTATGTCCTAACCATCCTGTGGCAGGGCCATTATTAAGTGGATGCAGGGATGTGATACAGTTCAGTTCAAGTTAACCTTGCTTCACAGTAGTGACATGAGTTAATTTAATTCCTGTCACCAGACTCCGCAAGGGGTATATTGCACATTACCTCTCGTTATTGCAGCTGCAAGTCATTATCTCCAAATCGCCCTTCGTAAAACCTATATGTGACCCGTCTTACAAGTGTCCCATACAAATAGAGAGAGGATGCATAATCAAATATCCATAAAGAAATATACCATAAAAATGAACCTCATTGGAAGTTCATTACAAATATGTAAAATGTTTAGATGTTTATTTCCAGTGAAATGATGTCAGTTCCATAAACTGTCCCAAGCTCTCTGAAATACCTGAGCAAAAACCTATGGAAACATTAACAGTAATCTCAATTGCAACAAGAACAAAGGAGGAAAGTGAAACTTTGCAAGAATAGGCAAAATTCCTATAAACATGATTCCTATCATATATCTGAATAATGAGATTAGATTGCCATTCATAGAACAGATGTAATTTTAGTTTCCCAGAAATAAAAAGGAAGGCTTCTTTTTTCATTCATACTCTCCTTTATGTTGAAGAGATGCCAAATCTCTACCAAAAAGAAAATGAAGCAGTCTTCCTCCCACTGTGTTGATGTTTCTCTTTTTTAGGAACATATGTATGTGTCTTGTGTGTGTGTGTGTGTGTGCGTGCGCGTGTGCGCGCGTGTGTGTGTGTGTGTGTGTGTTGAGAGAGAGAGAGAAAGAGAGAGAGAGATTTCCTAATATAAAGCAATAAAATTTCCCATGGGCCATGTTAGGACATAAACAAACACAGACATGTACTTGGGCAAGGCAGGAGTGCTTAAGATCAATTTTCTTTCTTCCCCCATTCTTCTTGGATCTGCACGTCACATCCTTGAGGTTATTTATACAAAAATCGTCACTATTAATCCTCAGCCTAAACCATTTATTTAGTATGTGGTATGCATTTTACCTTAATGTCCACTGTTTTTCTTCTAGACTGGTTTTCTGAGTGCTAAGGTTTCTAATTTTTTTTTCTTCTTTGACACAATTTTTATTGAGTAGGAAATGTCATGTATTAATCATTTTAAAATATTCAAATAAATGTGTGAGTAAATCAAGTGATCAACCTCTACTCAGTCCACAGCTCCTCGTTATTCCAGTTGGCTTTATCTTGCCACTTTTCCCCAGCACTAGAGTAGTTCTACCTTGGACCTGCTCATGTCTCTCTCTCTCTCTCTCTCTCTCTCTCTCTCTCTCTCTCTCTCTCTCTCTCTCTCGGTCTCTCTCTCTCTCTCGGCAGGACTCTTTCCTTCTGAAAATAAATTTGGTTAGAGGCTTATGAGATCTGCTCCTGAAAGACTGATTTTCTTGACTCTGCTGATATTTTCCTATAGCGTTATCCAATTTTTGTATTTAATCTTTCTTCCTGGATCTGGCTTTGTAAGCACTTACACATAATTTGAACTTTTTGAGTTTTCTCCATGTCTGAGTTTCCTGAAAACCAACTTGTAGAGTTTTTAATGTCTTCTTGTTATTATTACTAGTCTTTTTGCTATTTCCAAAAAAAACCACACAAATAATTCAGAAATACAATGTTTCTATATCTCTAAAGGAACCAGAAATCCTTGATTTTTTTTTTTTTTTTAAGAATGCAGAACAGCACCACCTTAGACCTGGGCAGGTTAGACCTTTACTCTGAATCCTGTGGCCCAGGGTCTGCCATCTTTCCACTTTAGAGTGATTTCCTGCAGGCAGGTCCTGCTCCAGTGCCTGGAACATATTGGGACCTGGCTAGGTCTGTGTTACTCTTTCACCTATTTCACGTGTGCCCCGACCCCCTATCCTATATGTGAGATTGACCAGATGCCTCCAAAGAGCTGTAGAACTTGCACCTGAATTATCCTAGTGAGGTAACACTTTTGCAAGATTGCTGAGGTTGGGTCTTCAGATTAATGCTGACATGCTCCTTGAAGTGAGTGTGGGCTGAGTTCAGGATCCTAGACAACAGAAGCTACACCACTGGTGCTTGGACATGAGCTACATATGTGTTCTAACATGATACCACCTATGGTCTTTATCCTCCAAAGGTGGTAGAGGTGGTGGCAGTGTAACCAGCAAAAGGGTCTGCATGCTGGCCTCTTATAAAAAGAAACCGAGATGATAAGAGTGAGGTGTGATTAAAAAGAGAATGAAATTTTATTATCTATGACAACAGAGGGAGGATAAGGTGCAATTCTTATCAAAAATTTCCACTCTTCAATTTGTGGAGGAAACACTAGATTTTCAAAAGAGAGGGTTCGAAATTCAGACGAGGCAGGGGGGCTAGGATGTGTCAGGTGATGTGGCCCACTCCGATGGTTTGTCTTCAATTATTGTTTCATTTAGTGATGGGACTAGCACCGTTGCAGCTGGAGGTGTCTGGTCTATACCAGGAGCCAACCCCTGAAGCTTCTAAGAAAATATACGATCAGAGAAGTGAGCATGGTGTGTCCTTAACAAGCATGTAGGTAAATAGCTGTGTATAGAATGGGGAAAAAAAAAAAGGGAGTGAAAGCTCATAGTACATTTTGAGGCTGCATTTCAAGATGAAAGAAAACACATATGCAGTTTTGCTTGAAGTTATGTCTTGAGATTGGGGAGAAAGAAGGAACAAAAACAAAGTTTTAAAATACAGTTTGAAGTCAAGCTGCTTCATTACAGGAGGTGTTCTCTATCTGCCCCCACTTCTGGCACTCAGGGTTACTCACCCCCTGCCCCCAGTGGGCTCTCTGCCACATGTTAAGCAGTCCTCAGGGATGGTCACATCTATCTTTTTCAAGAGTCTTGAGACCATTGTTTCATAATGCCAGCAGGCCCTTCCTATCAGTATTCTCTTTTGCATTCAATCAATATGGTGAGGTCAAGCTTTCCCAGCTCAGTGTAAATTTGTAGCAAACAGCAGACTGAACTCTTACAGGCTTGTGGGAATGTTGCCCTCTCCACCAGCACAGCCTTTGTCATTCCTTCCCTGCTGACGGTTCATAGAAGTCAGGTGTGCAGGCAACATCAAAGGAAATCATATTCTACCATGCATTCATTCTGGCTTAAAGACGTCACAGGATAGCTTAGTTGGAAAATGTGTTATTCTACATTTATACTACACAATTCTGACTGGTAAATTTAACAAGAAAATAAGCAATTGTTCAAAGTTTTCTCCAAACAGTGAATAACACTTGGGTTGATGATCATCATCAATGAAGCAAATAACAACCTTTGAGAAAGTCATTCAAAGCCAGTATTCACTTTTGGCATGATTGATGATGCAGTCTTGCAATTAATTGCAGAACCAGAATTAAATATATGATATTGAAGAACTGAAGAGAAGATCTATTTTGCTTTAATACATTTTAGAACCATGGCATTATGAGTAATAACAGCTTAGCTATCTTTTTCTCATAGTGGAACATATTAAATTAGCTGAGAAGGGCACATTTTAAATAAAGAATATGAAGAGACGGTTTCTGAACCTGAAAAGGAAGGGTTGACTTTTCGGCTTACAAATCTACATCACATGCACTGATTAGAAAATAAACAAATTTTTAAGTTCCTCTTCAGTACACATTACTCTAAATATTCATCATCAAGTCACTATACATTCATAGTAACCCACAAATTTTATAATGCACATTTAATCAATTTTTATGTAGAGAGGGAAAGCAGAAAAGCTTTTGTCAAAGGACCTGCATACCCTAAAGATGACCTTGAGGCAGCATGCTGAATGTCTATCTTTTCATTTCTGTTCTCATTCCTCACCATATCTCAATATTCAAATTAGTTTTACTTAAATTCATGAAAAATAAATGGGCAACAATTGATGTCTGTGTATAAGGATGTGATTGGAGAGTGAGGTAGTTGGTATGGGAAGTGTCACCTGTATCTGATCATGCTGAGTCTGGAAATACTATCTGTCTTTTAGAAAGTTGATTAAAGTACCTTAGGAAGTTAATATAGGTGACCTCATAACATGTAGGAGGTTAAAAGAAGGTTAGTTTTAGGGAATGATGTGTGTCCTTTTGAAGAGGTGAAAAAGATTCTGAAGATAGAATCCAATATAAGGGCAGACATCGCAAAACATGTAGGCTGAAATAATCAATTATGTCATTTCAATTAATTAGTATATTGAATTCTTTCCTAAGGATAATATTTTATGGGTTAAAGGATTTAAGTAAAAAATTTACGGTATAAAAATATTTTCAAAGGAGTATTTTGAATAATTTCCAATTTAAAAAAACAACAAAATCAACCTAAGTGTGAATTTGGTTATTAACCATGTACAAATCCAATTTATTCTTAAACAGAAAAAATCTAATGTTACTTATAAATTTAATCTACCAATAACTTGAACATAAATCTAGAATTTAACTGGAGAGGATATATTGAAAGCAAAATCAATGTGTAATACATTTCTTATTTAATATGTGAATGTTTAAAATAAACTATTATTTTCTAACTTTGATAATTTAGCAAGTACAGGTTAATATTGTTAAGCTTCATCCTTATGAATCATAAACAAAATAAAAATAAAGAAAATGATATAATGAATTGCAATGAAATCATGCTAGCTGAGTAGAAAATTCAATGTGCAGATTATTTGATTTTACTGGGTATATTGATATATAAAAAAATGCATACAGGGTATACGTTTAAATATTACCAACTATTTTTATAGGATAGTTAAAAAATATATAATTTATTTTATTTTGGATTTTGGATTGCAAAATCTTCTTAAATAAGCTTTATAATTTATAATCATAATTAGCATATATGTTATTTTAAAATTTAGATCTATCATCATAATTTAAAGATGAGTTTACTGTAAAGAGGTTTCTCCCATAGTAGAGAGTTTCAAGGCCTACTTTTTGGACCAAACTAACAGTCATAAATATTTCACTGATATGGAAACTGGAAGTGAAAGACATCAGCTTCTAAGAACATTTACAAAACCAAAATCCAAAGTTCTTTGACTTAGGATGTTAACCATTGTTTGAAATTGTTGCACATATATATACACCATATATATATTGAAATTGTTGCGCATATATATATATCATAATATATGTTCATATTAAAGACAATTGCCTTTTCACGGTTTAAATTATTTTAGCCAGCATTTTAATTAATGACTGCTGCACATACCTTCTCTTTTGCAATATGTGTTTCGTAACATCATTATGATTGTGGTGTAAAAATAGAGCCTATTAACTCTGACAGAACTTACGGAGTTTTTCCTATAAAGGACGCTTGTAAATCACGCAAGCAACTAGATCTACCAGTAGATATAACAAAATAGGTATTGTAATCAATATTTTGACTTGATGATTAGCAAGCAAATACTGGAGACCGAAGCCATATTTAAGCAAATTATAGCATTCGATTAAAATTAAAAAATATGTTTAACATAACTTATAATGGCTTTTATTGAGTAGTCTGTTTCATGTGCAATTCTGGGCTCTTTTTTGGTCATTACATTTAACCCTTGAAAATGCGGTGCGTATTGTAATCTCTGTTTGATAGATAAGGAAACTAAAGTTCAATGTGGTCACAAAAATTGAACAAATCACATAGATAACAAATGTCAGACCTGGGAACTTATCTAGCTCTAAAATGTATTATCTTGGCCATCGTTATAACCATTATAAAACTCACTGATTTAAAAAAAAAAAAAAGCAAAGACTAGAGAAGGCAGTATCACGTCGCAGGACACACACACATTTAGAGTTCCTTTTTGCAGGAGAAATTTATAAAATAGAGAATATAACAAAAATAATTTTCAGGGATAAATTGTGTTCTTAAAAAATGAATGAAGACATGGTTTATTCAAAAATCCAGAAGTACAGTGGAGAACATAAAACCCGTTACTGTTGCTATAATTCAAATATTTGGAATGCGTTCGGAAAGAAAGTTACCATTACAATATATAAAGCTATTCAAATATTTAATGAGCACTGTTGTTCAAGATATTCTGTTAGGCAGTTTCTCTCTCTCTCTCTCTCTCTCTCTTTCTCTCTCTCTCTCTCTCTTTGTGTGTGTGTGTGTGTGTGTGAGCGTGTGTTGAAGGACGTAGAGGGCAGAATGGTGTCCTCACGATTTTGATTAGACAGCAGAACTTTCAGAAATATTTCAAAGATAAAATTTATGGACCCCCCTCAAGGATGTTGTTAGATTATAACCCTATTTTGTTGGAGGCCAATATTCACAAGCATAAGTCATCTTAATGAACTATAGATTATTGATCTTAAGCATATTAGTTACTTGAATTTCTGAATGAATTTCTGAAACCGTAGCTTCATACTGAATGCCCTAATTTTTAAGGAGGTCCTCTAAAAATGCGTTTAAGGCAATAAAACATTTCCTGCCACTATGAAGGTATCTGAAGTTTTAAGAACTTCAGAATCTCAACTCCGATATTACCAAGGAAACTGAAGGACTTTTACGTCAAACATCAGCATTCTCCTTCTACCCCCTTGTTTTACTTGAGCCTCATTTCTTTCCTGAAATCTGTTTCTCAGCCAACACTTTCCTGACTGTAATCTCCCATCCCCTTGAACCCAGTAACAGAAGCAAAGCATCCTCATTCACCAATGTCCTTCTCAGAATATTCAACATTCATGGAAACAAAATTAAAATCAAAAGACCATGAGGAAACTTCTGTTATTTTAAGCTAAACCAATCAGTCATACCACAATATGACCAGCTGCTTGTTAGCATCTACCATCTGGCAATTATTCCCTATCATTTTCATTCACAGATTTTCCTTCTACCTTAAATCTTGCCATAATTGGAGGTATTTTTTGCAGGTATGATGTATTCAATCTTTTACCCTCTCCATTCTGTGACTGCTAAAACTCCAATAATATTCACTTCTGTTACACTCAAACCAAGAACTTTCATATTCATGGAAGTTATCTGATATAATCTAAACAAATAAAAATAGCAAAAGAACACCCTTGCTTTATTTTTATTAAATTATCCAGCAGCCCCTCTCTCTTTTTTCCAGGTAAATGTCTTTAAACAATGGTACTATTGTGACTAAGTCTTCTCTTTTGACTCATTTCCCCAACTATACACTCTGGTTTCTGCCACTCATGCCATAGAATTTGTCTCACCAAGGTCATTGGTGGCATAAAACGTTAAATGCAAACTCTGAGTTATCTTTCCTGATAGCCACCAAACTTATTACATACCCTACTGATATGGTTTGACTGAGTTGCCACCCAAATCTCGTCTTGAATTCCAATGTTTTGTGGGAGGAACCCAGTGGGAGGTAATTAAATCATGGGAGCCAGTCTGTCCCATGCTGTTCTTGTGATCATGAATAAGTGTCATGAGATTTGATTGTTTTTTTCTTTGTTCATTTGCTTGTTTGTCTGTTTGTTTTTGGAGAAGGTATCTTGCTCTGTCACCCAGGCTGGAGTGCAGTAAAGCAATCGCAGCTCAATGCAACCTCTGCCTCCCAGATTTAAATGATTCTCCTGCCTCAACCTCCAAGTAGCTGGGATTACAGGCACCTGGCATCACAGTCAGCTAATTTTTGTATTTTTAGTAGAGATGAGTTGTCACTATGTTGGTCAGTCTGATCTTGAACTCCTGACCTTGGGTGATCTGCTCACCTCAGCCTCTCAAAGTGCTAGGATTACAGGTGTGGGCCACCAGGCCTGGCTGAGACCTGATGGTTTTTAAAAGAGTAGTTCCCCTGTACAAGCTCTCTCTCTTTGCCTTTTGCTATCCATGTAAGATGTGACTTGCTCCTCCTTGCCTTCCACCATGATTGTGAGGCCTCTCCAGCCATGTGGAAATATAAGTTCATTAAATCTCTTTCTTTTGTAAATTACCTAGTCTTGGATATGTCTTTATCAGCAGTGTAAAATGGACTAATATAATAAATTGGTACTAGGATTAGGGTGCTGATGAAAATATACCTGAAAATGTGGAAGCCATTTTGGAACTGGGTTACAGGCAGAAGTTGGAACAGTTTGGAGGGTTCAGAGGAAGGCAGGAAACTGTGGAAAAGTTTGTAACTTCCTAGAGACTTGTGGAATGGCTTGTGCCAAAATACTGATAATGATATGGACAATGAAATACAGGCTGAAGTGGTCTCAGATGAAAATGACGAACTGGACCAAAGGTGACTCTGGCTATGTTTTAGCAATGAGACTGTCAGCATTTTGCCCTTGCCCTGGAAATTTGTGAAACTTTGAACTTGAGAGAGATGATTGAGGATATCTGGAGGAAGAAATTTCTAAGCAGCAAAGCATTACGGAGGTGACTTGGATGCTGTTAAAGGCATTCAGTTTTAAAAGGGAAACAGGTCATAAAAGTTTGGTAAATTTGCACCCTGACAATGAGACGGGAAAGAAAATCCCATTTCTGAGGGGAAATTCAAGCCTGCTACGGATATTTGCATAAGTAATGAAGAGCTGAATGTTTACCACCAAGACAATGGGAAAATGTCTCCAGGGCATGTCAGAGACCTATGTGGCAGGCCCTCCTATCACAGACCCAGAGGCCTAGGAGGAAAAACTGGTTTTGTCGGCTGGGGCCAGGGTCCCTCTGCTATGTACAGTCTAGGGGCTTGGTGCCCTGCATCCCAGCCTCTCCAGCCATCACTAAAGGGGGCCAAAGTACAGTTACATCCATAGCTTCAGAGGGTGCAAGCCCCAAGTCTTGGCAGCTTCCACGTGGTGTTGAGCCTGCAAATACACATAAATCAAGGATTGAGGTTTGGGAACCTCCATGTAGGTTTCAAAGGATGTATGACAATGCCTGGATATCCAAGCAGAAGTTTGCTGCAGGGGCAAGAACTCATGAAGAACTTCTGCTAGGACAGTGCAGGAGGGAAATGTTGGGTGGGAGTCCCCTCACAGAGTCCCTACTGGGACACAGCCCTAGTGGAGTTGTGAGAAGAGGCCCACCATCCTCCAGACCCCAGAATGGTAGGTCAACCCACAGCTAGTACCGTGTGCCTGGAAAAGCTGCAGACACTCAACACCAGCAGCCAGGAAGGAGGCTGCACTCCTGCAAAGCCACAGAGGTGGAGCTTCCCAAGACCATGGGAAGCACCTCTTTCATCAGCATGACCCAGATGCAAAACACAGAGTCAAAGGAGATGATTTTGGAGTTTTAAGATTTGAATGCCCCATTGGTTTTTGGACTTGCATGGGACCTGGAGCCCCTTTATTATGGCTAATTTCTCCCATTTGGAATGGTTGTATTTACCCAATGCCTATACCCCATTGTATCTAGGAAGTAATTAATTTGCTTTGGATTTTACAGGCTCATAGTCAGAAGGGACTTGCCTTGTCTCAGATGAGACATTGGACTGTAGACTTTTGAATTAATGCTGAAATGAGTTAAGAATTTGGGGGACTGTTAGGAAGGCATAATTGGGTTTGAAATGTGAAGACATGACTTTTAGGAGGGGCCAGGGGCAGAATGATATAGTTTGGCTGTGTCCCCACCCAAACTGCATCTTGAATTCCCACATGTTGTGAGAAGGACTCAGTGGGAGGTAACTGAATCATGGGGGCAGGTCTTTCCTGTGCTGTTCTTTTGATGGTAAATGAGTCTCATGAGGAGTTCCCATGCACAAGTTCTCTCTCTTTGCCTACTGCCATCCATGTAAGACACGAGTTGTTCTTCCTTGCCTTCCACCATGATTGTGAGGCCTCTCCAACCATGTGGAAATGTAAGTCCATTAAACCGCTTTATATTGTAAATTGTCCAATCTTGGACATGTCTTTATCAGCAACATGAAAATGGGCTAATACACTGACCTATGTGATCCCATAGAAATTGGTAAAAGGTTACAATATAAAAACAGCAATAATGGCCCTGGACTCAGGTAGCTGAAACACTAATAGAAAAGAGAAACAAGAAAACAGTGAAAATACATCAGTAACATACTAAGAACTTAAATAAATAAGTGGTTCTCAAAGTATGATCCCCAGACCAGTAATGTCAGCATCAACTGGGAACTTGTTAGAGTTGTAAATCCTGAGGCTATACCCCAGACAAACTGAATCAGAATCTCTGGAGGAGTGAATTTAGAAATCTGAATTTTAAGAATTGCTAAAGATTATTCTGTTGCACCCAAATTTGTCAACCACTTACATAAGTGTGTGTGTCAGTGTTAATATCTATCTATTCATATATATTTTTATGTGTAGGCATGTGTATGTACATTTTTATTTTATGTGTTTTCTTGGTCTTTCTTATGTGTGTTTGTGTGTGTGTGTGTGTGTGTGAGAGAGAGAGAGAGAGACAGAGTTTCTCTCTATCACTCAGGCTGGAGTGCAGTGGCGTGATCTACCTCTGCTTCCTGAGTTCAAGCAATTCTGCTGCCTCAGGCTCCTGAGTAACTAGGACTACAAGTATGTACCACCAAGCCTGGCTAATTTTTGTATTTTTAGTAGAGACAGGGTTTTACCATATTGGCCAAGCTGTTCTTGAACTCCTGAACTCAAATGATCTACCCACCTCAGCCTCCCAAAGTGCTGGGATTTCAGGTGTGCGCCACTGCACCCAACGTTTTTAAGCAACTTTCTGTGAAATAAAATGACAAAGAATCTGCATTTAAAAATAACTTTATTGAAGGCTTTCATGAGAAGGTCTTGTTTCAATGTAGACCTAAAACCAAGGGTACCATTCTATGCAATTACCGGAGAACATTATGGGAAGAAAACAGAGCAATGTGCGAAGACATGATACAAGGAAAATGCTTCATGGAACTGAAAAAGGCACTGAGTCTAGAACATACTGATTAAATGGGAAAATAACATAAGAAGATTTTAAACAGGCAGGGCATAACATCTATGACCTTGAAGGCAACGGGAAAAGGTTTTGTTTTATTTTAAGTGTGATTGGAAGTCATTAGAAAGTTCTAAATAGAGCAATCCATTGATTTTATTCACTTTTAAGAAGTTACTCCTACTGCTTTGAGAGAACAAATTTTAAGAGACACAAGTGAAAGTTTAGAGACAGGACAGAAAACTGTAGTGGACTGAGGGAAAGATGATGCTGACCATGGCTAAGATGTGGCTGTGAAGACAGAGAGATATTCACAGTTTTGCAGATTGGAAGGAAGGGGTTAGAAGGTGTGGTAAAGAAAAAAATATTGATGAAGACTCCTGGGTTTCTCACGTGAGAAATGAAAAACTTTAAAATAGTCATTCATGTTTAGGTCTTAAAATTGTTGGTAATTTGTTTGAGAGGATGGCATACGGTAGAACAATAATTTGTTTTATATAGCACTCTTTTGTTACCAAACCTTTATAGAAAAGCCCATTATCCCTATTGATTGGAGATGACGCCATCTATGTTTTGTATTGCGTTCTGAAATAGGTATGAAGAGTCTTTCTCTGCCATCAGTATATTTCTTTATTTCTGTGCCACTGTGATGCTGTTTTAATTATTCTAACAAACAATTTTGTCTTGATGCATGGTATGTATTCTTTGTTTGTTTATATCCTCACAAAAAAAATCTTAGTTATTTTACCACACCATCGTTAGAATTAGTTAATGGAATCATTTTAGGATTTTTTTCTAAGAAATTTTAGAACAAGTTAATCCAGTTTCACACACAAAAAAAATCTTGTTGGAGAGTTGAGACAAATATTAATTACTCTGTAGACAGACTATTTTTGGAGATGTGTGTCTTTACATCTTTAAGCATTGTCTCAAAAAATGATATATCAGTCCCTGACCCATGTTCTCTCTTACATCTTTTAAGAAAATTGTATACTTTTCTCTATCATGACTTACAGTGGACAATGTAGCACTCCACTCCTCTTTCTTTTACTTTTTGTTTTGTTTTACTTTGCTATTTGTGCACATAAAAATCACCCTGTCCTCCTTTGTGCACTATTGCTTCTAACAACCAGGACCTGTTGCACTTTTTCTGGAAGTCTCATGCTAAGGTTTCAGGAGCGTCTTTACCTTTATGCAAAATGTTAGACATCCCTGGGAATTCAAATGTGTGCCTCTCCTCCCTTCCTTGAGTCTTCAGCAGCCGTTTACCAATGAAGCAAGAAGAGAAAAGTATGAGAATCCACCTCACTTGCTTCAGGGCAGGGCAACTTTGCAGTGCAATTTACATGGCATCCTTTTCCAGTGTGGCCAGATGAAGCTCTTGGGTTTGAGACTTTGCTTGGCTCTTCACTCAGGTGTGTCCTTTTCTCTCCTTCTGTGTTCTGCCTCCCTCCCTCACTTATAAACTTCCCTCAGAAGCTCCTTCTGAGTAGATCACTTGCACATGAAACCTTATCAAAGGTCTCCTTCTGGGAGAGAGTTGATGGCCAGAAGTGGCTCTGGAAAGCTAACTCTAACTGTTGGATTCTTGTTTTGGATCAACTGTCAGCCACATGGCAACCAGGATCCCATGTTAGTGGTGAGCAGAGTGGGGATATAACTGATTACACTGTAGCATTATAATTGCAAATGTTTTCATCTGTAATGATTTTGAAGGTTTTGGGTTTGGGTATAGGTGGGAATGCATGTATGCCCATATGATAATACTGGGAATTGATAAATATGAAAAATAACCATTATAAGGATTATATGGCTTTGACACAGTATAAGCATAGTCTGCTGTTCCTCATTACAAAATATTTTAATCACACTTATTTTGCAGTTTCAGCATCGTCTGCCTTCAAACTATGCCGAGGGTATGGATCCTAGTACAGATTATTCTTCCCTTTAGGTTTGTTTGTTTTTGTCTTAGTTTGATGAGGAGATGTTGAGAGGTAGGTTGAGCAACTACTGTCTTCAGTTACAATGAGGTTTCATAGGTTTTTATAGATACCTTTATTCAGATTAAGAAAGTTCCTTTCTAGTCCTGTTTTCTAAGAGCCTTTCTTTAAATTTTGCTGACATTTTTCAAGTAATTATTTTCTGACTCCATAAAATGATAATATGGTTTTTCTTATTAATACATCTCTTAATCCAAAGAATTGTAGTTGTTTCTCCATCCTTTTATATCTGGGATAGAGGTGCCACACTATGATGTATTTCAATGCAATGTTGGTTTAGATGTATTAATTATTGGTTTTATATTTTGTGTGTCTAAGAATTCATACAGATATATGAAGATTCATATATGTGTACAAATGTATTTTCATATAATGTCTTTTGGGGGTGAATTATATTCCCCCAAAATTTATGTGTTGAAGCCCTAATCCCCAATACTTCAAAATGTGACAGTATTTGAAGATAGAGTCTTTAAAGAGGTGACTATGCTAGATGAGGTCATTAAGGTGGGTCCTCATCTGACTGTTGTCCTTATAAAAAACATGAAGACCGTACAAAAGCACAGAGGAAGATAGTCATAGGCCAAAGAGAGAAACCTCTGAAGAAATCAACCCTGTTGACACCTTGACCTGGGACCTCTAATCTCTAGAACTGTGAGGAAATTAATTTCTGTTGTTTAAGCAATTCAGCCTATGAAACTTGGTGATGGCAGCCCTAGCACACTAATAGAGTGCTCTTGTCTAGAGGTCATCTTTCTTTGCCTTTCCTAATCATCATAACAATATCTGAGATAAGAAATATCTATTCCTTGGAAATCTTTAAAAAATTGTGTTTAAATCACTATCTTTTCATACATTGGTGTAAGCATGTGTGTGCATGTGCATTTGTTGGAGAAACAGCTTGGTTTTAACTACTGTTTCAGTATGTTTATATTGACTAGTCCTTTTTGCTTTAATTTGCAGATTTGAAGTTTTTCTATCGAAGTTTTAATCTCTAGTAATTGCTATAGTAACAAAATACAGCTCTCGATTCTACTTTTGTTTAATTGTTTCTAATATTATTTAATGATTCCCTAATTTTCGTTGTTATTACTATTTTGGTAAGTATTTACAAGAGTGTTTTGCTTGTTTTCATTTTCTTTCTTTGGTTTTTAGTTTTCTCAAAAAACAAGCTCTTGATTTTATTACCTCCATTTACTATTTTATTTATCTCTGCCTCTATCTTCATTGTTTCATTTCTTATATTATTTTAGATTTTAATTTTTTAGCGATGGTAACATTTTTCTGAATTCTTGAACTCAATGCTTTAGTAAATAATTCATAAATTTACTTGTTTTCCAAATAATATAGTTAAGCCCACATTTTTTTCTCTAATTACCATTGTGGCTATAATTTACAAATTATAAGATGCTTTGATTGTTATTCTGCTCTAACTTCTTGTTCTTTAGTTAATAGATTGGAAGTCTATGAAATTCTATTTGGAATTTTCAACTGGAAGTTGTTCTTCAGATTCCAAAACTTTTCGTTTGTTTTTATTTTCTAAGTTTTTATTTTTATAAAATGTGTTTCCCTCATTTCCTTATATTTTTGCGCTGTAGTCACAGAAGTCACAGAACTTAAACAGAGACATGCCTTTCTTTGTAGCCTAAAATATGGTTATGAAGAAATTGTTCCAGAGATTCTGTTAGTGAATGCATATTCCCAGATACTAATTTCTATACGTAATTAAAGTAAACCTTTTATTTGTGAATCTTACAGATATGTAATTTACTAATAATGTGTCTAGGAACATAATTTTTATTTGTGGCATTATAGATTGTATTCTCTATAGGAATGCTATATTAAATAGCACACTGTTAAACTATCACTATTTTGGCACCCTTGAAATTGCACAATTATATTTATTATCTTACTGTGAATCATGTATTATATTACATGATATTGTAGTATTGCACTGCTACGTACTTTTTAAAAAAATACGGCCTCTCTCTCTGTTGCCCAGGCAGGAGTACTGTGGTGCGATCTCGGCTCACTGCAACCTCAGCCTCCCAGGTTCAAGCAATTCTCACGCCTCAGCTTCCCGAGTAGCTGGAATTACAGGTGTGCGCCACCATGCCTAGCTAAATTTTATGGATTTTAGTAGAAACAAGGTTTCCCCATGATGGCCAGGCTGGTCTCAAACTCCTGATCTCAAATGATTCACCTGCCTTGGCTTCCCAAACTACTGAGATTATATAGGCATGAGCCAGCCCATACTTTTATTTTAATTTTGACTTTAAACTCATCCTTAGCAGGAATTATTTGCTTGAGAGTTCAACTCACACCTAGCTTACAAAGGCCTTCCTATGGATTAGTTTTTGTTTGCTCTGCTGGGTTCTTATAGAGTTTACTGGTCCTGAATCATTTTTAATATTATTTTACTGGCCTGGGATTTCTGTATGACACAGATAGTTTTCCTTTGGATACACGGGCAATAGTGTCTAGGGTTCTAGTTTTGTTGCTGGTAATTGTATTTCTACTGAAAGTCTTGGCTCAATTCTGACCATGGCTCTGAGTTGACAGACATCATTTGGTCTGTGTTGGTCCCCTGCTTCTCTCATGCAGCTCACATCAACATCTCCTACACATGGTCCCTGAATGGAAGATCATTTCCTTCAATAAGCATTAGATGTACACATTCTTTAATGCCTCTCTATATTTCTGGTTCCCCAGTTAGTTGTGTGGCGTATTGTTCTTGATTCCTTAATTGATTTGAACACACAAATAGTTTCATCTTGCTCTTGATCTCTATATCGTGTGTGTGTGTGACTGTTGTGAGGAGGAAGGTGGGTCCAGAAAGCAATGGTTACAGCATTTGATCGGTCTAACTCCTGACCCAAAGTCTTGGATTGAGGTTTATTAATTGTCTGAATGCTTATAGGTTTTGAATCCACAGGGGACAGGATCCATACATTTCTTGGATTTCTACTTCCAGCACATAGACCAAAGCATAGATGTTTACTGAACGAATGAGTATTTGAGTATTTTCTGTGTAGTCTTTCTTCCAAAACCAGAAACACACAAGTAATATTCACACTTCTTTTCCTGACGTTTACTGACAAAAGTTAAAAATGCAAGCATATTTTAATGATAACATGCCAAGATGGAAGCAATAAAGGGAACATATTCAAGAAATAATAAATAAAATATCTAAAGCCAAGTTTGATTTCGGGATTCATAGCAACTCAGTAAAAGAGAAATGTTACTTTTATTATGTAAGTGTTTGCATTCATTGTTTTACATCCAGC
Source organism: Macaca fascicularis (assembly GCF_037993035.2). Classification (NCBI taxonomy): domain Eukaryota; kingdom Metazoa; phylum Chordata; class Mammalia; order Primates; family Cercopithecidae; genus Macaca; species Macaca fascicularis. The sequence continues at coordinate 172,600,439 of NC_088379.1, forward strand.
AGGAAGATATGGTACCACATACGTTAAGGACTCAGGCCCAAAAGTCATTTATATACACAAGTATTAATTTAAAATACACACACACAGAGTTTAGAAGAAAATTTACCAAAAATTATTATAAGTTAATATAAAAAAGAAAGAAATTGTCTATATTCTGTTGAGTGGGTTGTCCCATATGGTACAGTCACAAGAATTGTGAGTTAGAGTGCTGCAAATTATCTACAACCTTTACCACCCAAGACTGGACTTGTTTTGGTTTAGCAATCTCCTCTTCCCGTCAGTGAAAGTAGAGAGGTAGAAAGTTCATTTTATCAATTTATTATTATCACTTCTTATAGGTTTTGGAGCAAAATAATCAACAAATATTTACTTTGTAGTTATAAGCCTTTGTGTTAAGCATTATGAAGTATTTATGAAACAGTACGAGATACAGCCTGTGTCTTCAAGAAATAAGACAGAACTCTGCACTCATTTACACAGAGACTAGCTACAATACAAACATTATGAAGAACAAGTGGACATGTAGAAAGATAAGAATTTTATAAGACTATGATAAGCAGAAGCATTTTGTGATGAGTCACTTCTAACCATATTCATCATGTATTTATTGAACCATCTATTCTGTCTTAGGTCCAGAGTTACAGAGATTACCAATGCAAAATTCCTCGATTTTACAACTATATAATGTAGTAGAGTGAGAGAATTTAGCTTCTTGAGTTCTATGAAATATGGCAGGATTTATAATGTTCAAGTTTCTGAGAAGAAGAGGAAAGGTGGTCAAGACTGTATGAATATAAGATATGGAGTAGCTAGCAAATGTTTCATGTAGGTTAAATTCTCTGAACAGTATGTTGAAATAACACAAAAATTACAGTGTCTGTGCATCAGACACAATAAAACAGGGATATTCAAAGATAGTGTGTTTGTTTGATTTTCACACATGAGCAGAGGTATCTACATACTAGCAAAAGGCTAAACCTAAGCCTCTTGGGAAATTCAGTCATTTAGATGGGATAAATAGTCTGATGAAAGATGTAGATCCTTAAGCCTTGAGAGAGGCAGCATTGACCCCTATAATTTGTTTGCAAGATGTCCACTGCAAATTCTGCACCCTACAGATCTAAGTTGCCAAAGCTTGTTTTTTGTTGTTTTTGTTTGTTTGCTTTTTTTTCTCTTCAAACAGATATAAACCCCTTCTCCTTTACACTGAACTTTGATTAGCTGGGCTTTACCTAGAGTTATGGTATACACTCAGATTGATCATTGTCTAAATTTCTACATTCAAAACAAATGTATGTCAACAGTCTGAAACAGGGAAGACATTTGGACATGTTTTATGAAAGGATTGAAATTATATTTTATTCAAAAATTTGAAAAATCACCAAATACATCAAAGGTATACTTGAGCCCCACAGTGAACTCAGAAGCTCATTGGCAGTCTCTCTGAACCAGGAGAATTCTGATTAGATAGCAATTTTTGGGTAATATTATTTCCCAACATGAAAGTGAAACTTGTGATTTGAGAGTTGGATCAGAAAACACATCAACTTTATATGGTAAATGTACCATATCATTAATTGGATGTTTAACCTTTGCCCACACCAATCCATCTCAGTAACCCACCTCAACTTCTTTTTCTTCATCCATATCAATTCCTTATTAGCAATAGGTGAAACAGACCATTACCTTTGTCAAGGAAAGTTTGATACTCTAAATTATTTTTCAATTTTAGGTATGTTAGCCTAAAATACAATAAAGACAAAATTTATCTTTTTTATAACATGTATACAAACAAGAAAGAGGGATTTCAGGCATTCCACCCACTATTTTAGCAGGCTCCTACGACGTAGTGATATGATTCCTTCTTGTTGCCTGATGTCACTCGCCAGTCTGTTCCAGGATCTGAGACATGAAAGGCTATAAATAAATGTTTGTTGATTTTTATTGCAAATTACAAGTTAGTTAAAAAAATTATTACTTAGTTTATAATTGAGAAACACTGAATTATGTGTATGAGATCTAATTGTATGCATACAACATTAGTTTAAAATATGCATTAGAACATATTGATAAATCAAACTTTCAAAGTATAGTTAACAATACTTATAATATTTTAGAATCTAAAATAATTTTTATATTTTTAATGTGAATATTTAAAAATAAAATATAATATTTTTGATATTATTATTAAATGTGTAGTTTCTTATTTTCACTTAACTGATATTTACTGATTATAAATTAGTTTAATTTTTCCCATCTCATGTTTCATTTTTACATTCTCAATCTTTTATTGTTCTCCAGACATACTCCGAGATGCTCCACGTTAGTTATTTTGCTTATATACATTCTCAGAATTGGTATGCCACCCCACTAATTTGCATCTCTATCAATGCAAATCTATCCATCTAAGACAAACCAGAAATTCCTGCTTCTTCATAAAGTTATTTCTGATTTATTCACTAAAATTCAATGTCTCATTTCACTAAATCCCCATTGAACTTAATTTATATTTCTTCTCATTATCTACTTATATACAGTCATGTCAACATGGCTGTGATTTTATGGCTTCATCAGCCTGCAAGGTTCTTGAGAGAAATAACTCTGTGTTATTAACATTCGTCCTCCCTGCATCTAGCACCACATTGACTTGTGTATCAGAGACAGTTGCATATGTACTTATTTATCCCCAGCTTTGTTTCAAACTGCATTTGAGAAATAGTTCACCAAATTACTTAGCTTAATTAAACTTAATTGAAAATAAAGTTATCAAATGTAATAATCTGTTCTCTGGGAAAAATTCTAATTGCTTTTACAAATGCTCTACAAATTAAACATGTTTTTCAGTTATGTTTTAATAGGCATACTTCTGACTCAAAATATGACAGATTTTTTCTTCTTTTAAATAAACAAAAATTCATACCTTTTAGCTGAAGATTTGCTTGATACATATATACAAACTCTTTCTTGACACATATGCTGTAAAAGTTCATAAAATAAAATCCAACCCTCTACAGCCCATGCTAGTTAAACACTGTAATTAAAATTCCAGAGAGCACCAACAGAAGTAAAAGCAATTGTTAGCTGTTCTGTCTGAACATTATGGAAGAAAATAGGTACTGCGAGTAAGGCAGGCAAACTATTTGGCAGACTAGTCTAGGATAGTTTTGTACCAAATTGCAACAGGCATCAATGTATTACAATTTTGTCAATGATGACATTCGAATAGCAATAGAAACTTTTTTTGCAGAAATGGGTAAATTTTGTTGTTTTTAGTAAGTATTTTGAAGAATATTTGTGCTTCCACAGAGAAACGCTGATTTTTTCGAGAAGCTCTTTAGAGGACGTAGTCAGGTGTGTCCAGTTGCATGAGGCTGTCCATACATACTATATCTTGTGTCAAAAATAATAATAATAATTTAATGTGTTACTGACTTACGTGACAACAGTCTGGTAACAGAAATGACAGCAGTAGTTGAATGTATTTGCAATGGTAAACACATAGCCACCATTACATAATTAGTATACATTTATTGTAAGTTTGTTAACTCTAGAAACCAGTATGAAACCATTTGCATGATTAAGTGTTTTGAAAAGTTCTATTCCAAAGATTTGTTTTAGCCATGACCACGAGAAGAAATAACATCTAGATCTGACCGTAACAGACCCCACGTTGGGTCTCCATGTGGATCTTCTTGCAAACAATCCAGAGCTCTTATATGATTAAGTGCATTGATTATATACGGATATTCTACTCCCTGCTGGAATCCTCCCCCTATCTAGCACTTACTCACCCCCGATCCTGTCCACGCTCAGAGTGCTATTATTCTCCCCAGTCATCACCACCACCAGCTTTCAGGAGGGGAAGTCTATATTCTTTGAAATAGTTCTTATGCTATTCACTTATAAAAACATAAAGAATCATTATGCAGAACTGTTATTGTAAATATTAAAGTGTTTTCTAAAAATTACCATTATAGTTCTACATAGTGGACAATATCATTATTTTTCATAGACGAGGTATAATGTTCCCATAATTCTACAGCAAATAAGTGGCAGAGTCTGGGATGTAATATAGATTTTTCTGACAATAAATCTCATCTTATATAAATGTCTATATAATGGTGATGAGGATGTTGTGATATAAAATGACTGATATGTCATTCTAGGGGAGCAGTGTTAAATTATTTAGATTTTTAGATTATCTCAGAAACAAGAAAGTATCTTCTGTAAGTGACCTAGGCATCATGAGATCTCTACCTGTGTTTGTCTATTTAATCTGCTTGATTTAACTGACTAGGGTCAAAAGATGCTAGCTTTCAGGATCTCTGTACTACCAAAGCCAAACATCTAAAGCAAAATGGAATCAAAAATCATTTTAAAAGGAAAATAACTAAGCCAGATTTTCATGTAGATAAATGCAGTGCATGGTGATTATGTTTCTCATTTATCAAAGCAGCTGTGTAATGAGAAAGAATTCCCACTATTTCCAAAAGAATATTCCTAATACCAATAAAGGTTGCCCCCCTGCTGCAAATGGGGACTCAGGCAGTCCATCTACATTTGGTCCAGTGCATTATCTGTGAACAGGGAAAAGCTGTGCAGGTAATTTATATGGGATGTATACTCCAGGTTATGTGCCTATCCCCGATACAAAGCTCAGTGCTGTTGTGGCAAACACTGAATGAAGAATGGAATACCGTTTTATATTCTTTCCAGTTTCTGCTTTGTGTCAGCCTTACTTGACAATCATCTTTCCGTGCTTATGTTTGCCTAAGTTCTTGCAATACCCCTTAAACCTGTTTATTCATTTTCCCCCTAGGAACACAATTCACAGACAGAAAGAAAAAAGTCAAAACGATTTAAGTATGCCTAAAATTTCGAGAAATACCATAGCTTATTTCTACATCAAACATATCAAATGGTATGGAGAATCAAATTTTTTCCTGTTACTCTAATAAATATAATTATTATTAAGGAAAATTTAAATGTGTATTTCAGTATCCTAATCCAGAATAATGTCACCAAAATATAATCTCTATAACAAAACACACTTTCCAACATGCTTTGATTATAAATCTGAAATTCTGAAATTCTAATACATAAAACTATTTTAAAAGATTGCAAGCCATAAAAGAAAATTACTAATTTTAAAGTGAAGATTTATTAATAGCAGCAACTTCATGATGTCTCCTTTTGAACATCTCAAAATATTTAAAGGCATTTTCATCCTAGGGAAATGTTTCTAAAACTATTCAATTGGTCTTGTAAATTTAGACACTAATGAATACTCAGTTGAAATGTGTTTTTTTTTTTCTATCATTAAGAGATGTGATGACTTTAGACCATATAAACAATGGGAGTGGTAGACAAGATATCTTCCTAATTTCAAATTTTATATTTCTGATTCTATAATAGTAATAGCTCAAACAATTCAGTATGTATGTGTGTGTGTATATATATATATAAAAATATGTATATGTGGGTGTCTATATATTTATATATAACAGGAACATACTTTAATATAAAAATTTTAAATATAAGCAATTTGCTGTTTCCTCAAGGATCATCGTGTATTAAAATGGAAGGCACAAAAAGTTTGTTGCACTTGATATCCAGCAGCAGAAATATTGAAATAAATCAAAGAGTAGAAATCCTCTATTTCTATTCTTATTTCCATGATGTCTTCTCTTTATTGAAGCTAACTCCATGTCAGAAATTTTATCTAAGTTTTCTAAAAATTGCCATTATAGTTCTACATAGTGGACTATATCATTATTTTTTATAGACAAGGAATAATGTTCCCATAATTCTACAGCAAATAAGTGGCAGAGTCTGGGATGTAATATAGATTTTTCTGGCAATAAAGCTCACCTTCTTTTATCCTTTCGCATTACTTCTCTGCTAACTTTGTCAGCAAGGAAAAAAGACTCTTCCAGCGCCACAACTAATCACCTACAATCCATACCTGACCATTAAACAAAATTCTCTCTTTACTATAAGCTCTCTTGTGAATGAAGTGTCATAGTCACTGGTTTCTCTTCAGAGCTTGTTATAGTATCTATTATAGAATATGTAATAATTTTGAAAAAGCAAACAAATAGGTTCATTCATTCTGTGTAAACTCCATAGGAATTAGTTAATTCTCTGCAAAATTCTAATTTTAATGAGAAATTTAGAAGTATGGTGAGAATTAACATCCCTAATTTTTAGTGCAATGTGGGAGAAAAAGGTAATTAACATTCTTAAGGCAAAGCTATACACTCAAGGTAAAACTATTAACTGATACACTCAAAATAACATTTCAGAGATTTTGCATCGCTGGACGGGATAGAAGAGGAGACAAAGGGATGAGTGATTATTGTGATTTGTCAGTAAGATATTTGTTTTACTGTCATATTTTATCCTCTACTCTTCCTTCTGATTTTTTTTTTTCTAGATTTACCAATCTAGATAGCGCATACAGGACACCCATTCAAATGCAAGGTAATACAAACCAACATTTAGATTACTAGCTTTGGATTTATATTATTACTACAGCAGGCAGGACTGTTGGTTTATGATAGTTTATCTTTAGTGTCCTCTTTCTAAATCCTAAGTCCCTTTCTGTAAGATTTTGTCTAACATGACTTTCCACGTGATATGTTGCCAGAGAGACATTTTATCTTCTTTGGTGAACCGATGAAAAGCTTAGACTCAAAAATGCTGAAATTGCTTCGTTTATCTGTCAGGACATCCAACCCTTCTAAGGCCAGAAGCCAAAAGAGGGCTTGAAAGGGAAAATGATGTCAGAAATAGATCAACTTGACAGGATTTGCAACATTAAATCTCTCAGTTGTTGCAGAAAGGTCTAGAGTCTGTGAACCCCACTTAGTATTGTAGAAGAAATCACTAGAAAATGCACACGGTGAAAGTAATATGTGAGAAAACCAATCTATTTTGTCATTGAAAATCAATCATATATCTCCTGCTTTTATGTCTTATACACATTTGTTCATAAATCATATACGATTAATTGAGCTATGCAACCATATAAGGAAGGGGTTTGGCAAAAATCCGGCCATTGGTTGCAGGGTCACCGCCCTTGTTCCAATTTCCATCCAACCGCTTTAACTCTCTTTGTACATCACACGTGGGCAGCTGCGAAGTGAGCATCAAATGAGACCATCCAACCAGCGTACAGGATCGCAGAGGAAGGGCACCCTCACGAAATCACTCCACATCTAACCTCAGGACCTCATTGAACTCCTCCATTTAATATATTTACTTAATAACAATCAAACACTGCTTATGCACAATATTCTTCTCAAATGTTTCATATCTCCCCTCTCGAAGAAGCCTATTTTAACATGAGTGTAAACTTCCCAAGAGGAACTAATTTATTACATGTATAAAAATAGTTTAATTTGCATATTACTTCAATAATTTCTGTTTGAAAAGGTGAATTCATCACATTCTGGGATTTTTTGGTAGAAAAATATATTCTAAAATATTAAATATTTTAATAGCAATTAGACTTTTCAGATTTTCTTTTTAGTCAGTTTTATTTCAAGTTGCAATTATTAAGAAATTTATTTCTTCCAGTGTTACTGATTTAAACATTTTCAAAATAGACCCATTATTATTTTATTTTTATTTTTAACTTTTTAAATTAAAAAATTAGATTAATACCAAATAATTGAACATATTTATGGGGTACATAAGGATGTTATCATACATATTACATAGTTATCAGATCAGGGAAATTAACATGTCCAATATCGCAAATTTTTTTTATTTTTTGGGGTGTTGGGAACATTCAATATCCTCCCTCTAGCTAAATGAAACTGTATAATATATAGTCATTCTACAGTGCTATAAAACACTAGAGCTTAATCATTCTATCTAGCTACAATTTTGTGTCATTTTAATGTCTTAGGTCTGCCATGATATTTTTTGCTTTGTTACTGATAATAGTAATACATATTCTCTATCTTTATTTTCTATGAACAAATTTACTAGATTTCTTTTGTTTAAAAATAGTTTAATTTTTCCTCATTCTAACTTTGCCTTTACTGATTTTATTATATAGTTTTTATTTCATTATAGCTTTTTTGTTAGTATTTTCTTTTTCTGTTTTTGAGGGGATGCATGTAACATTCCTTTTCTAATTCCTTGAATATGATCTTAGAGAATTGAGAATCATACTTCTCTTCATATATATATATACTTCATATATATAGAAGCTGGTATATGAAGTATATATATACTTCATATATATATACACTTCTCTTCAAATACATACATATATATATATATGGCTCTGTAAAAACTTAAATAAAATAGCATTCTGATTTATAATTCAGTAACATTAAAAATTTTCGAGAATTTAGCCAGACTTTTGAAAGCATTTATTGGGGATCTTAAAAGGTAAACATTGAAGAGCTTATTTCAATATTTTGATGTTAGTTTTGTAGCAAAGGATTGGGGTACAAAGGTATTTTGTAAATATTTTTCAACATAAAGATGTATTTAATATATACTGCCTTGTATCTGTAAGAATAAAAACTTAATTTCTCAACTGATTTTTATCATTTAAATGATATTTGTCCATTTACATTTTTGAAATAAATATACATGATATTTGTATACATTAAGATAGAAGTTCATATTTAATCTTCTGATACTTTGTCCCTGAATTAATTGGCCCATTTATTATTTCAAAACATTGGAATTAAATCTGAAATATCATTAACAATGTTTCTTTTAGAGAGACTGTCAAAGCATTATAGGAATAATTAAAAACTGGGACAGTGAAACTCGGAGGTGGCAAATATTTCAGCAAGCAACTGTAACCAGAAGAGTTAAAATGTATGCTGATATTTGATTTATTTATTTTTCTTCTCAATCATTTGCTGTTGTAAATTGCCTGCGGCATCACTTCTAATGCTTCTCAGTAGTTTAAGATTTGTGACCTGGTGCAGTGGCTCACACCTGTAATCCTAATGCTTTGGGAGGCCAAGGCAGGAGGATTACTTAAGCTTAGTATTAAAAGACCAGCCTGGGTAACATAGGATAATCAGGTCTTTATAAAAAAAGTTTTTTAAATTTCTGATGGCATGATGGCACTGGCCTGTAGTTCCAGCTACTCAGGAGGCTGAGGTGGGAGGATCACTTGTGCCTGGAAGGTTGAGGCTTCAGTGAGCCGTGATTGCCCCACTGCATTCCAGCCTGGATAACAAAGCAAGACTGTCTCTCAAAAACAACAACAAAAAGAAAGATTTGTCACCCATAGGTTAACATTTATCTTTTTTTTCACCTAAGTTATAAATACTATTTGGTGATTGTTGTGATTTAGTTTTTGCATTTTATAACCTATTATAGTAAAATGTACTGCTGTGATATTTGTTGATATTCTTTACATTTAAGGTTTTAGCAACATAATCAAATGAAAATTGTTAAATGAAATTTGCTCTTTGTTTGCTAGCTTATAATGTTCTTTCTTATATTCAGAATTAGATTAACGCTTCATGTATTTAGTACTTTAATTTTTCTATAATCTTAAATATTTTACACAATTATTTGCCATGAAATGTATTTAGGAAATCAGCTAAATGTGAATCTGTTCTTAAGCAAATTACTAATAATGGATTGAGTTTGTGATTTTCAGGGAGAATGGATTCCTTTACACATACTAGTAACATTGGAATTTTGGAGGTCTCTATGAGAGGAAAAACTACTGCAAATCCATTCCTTAAAATAATATTGCCTGTAATATATGCAAAGAATTGAAAATTTTTCCAAAGGATAGCATGGTCCCAGCAAGCGTGTGTGTGTGTACTCCTTATCTTAGCTTGCATTCTCCGGAAAATAGAGTCTGAAGCAAAGCCTTACCTGTTACATCTGTCTTAGGAAACACAATGTCAGTAGTGAGGGAAAGAGTTATGAGGCAGAAAAGGAGAGAGCCAATACAATACCAAAGGGATGGGAGTTGTTTAATCCTAGACAAGTACGTGTATCCATATGATGTATTGCATATAGGATACATCTGCCAAAGTGGAGGTGTGGATGATGGTGAAGAAGAAGAAGAATGCTTGTTGGTCAAAGATTTACTCTGTATTTCTGGATTACATGTGCTTTTAGTATCTGGTGAGTATGCAGTGCTTCATGCCTTGGTAAGAGCAAACAATTTTTTTTAAAGCTTTGGATAAAATAAGTGCTTTTTATAAGAAAGAACCCAGGACTATGTAGTGTGCTAACCTAAAATTATCATAGCCCTTGCAGGGATGACTGCTTCGTTAGAGAATTTCTATAGTGGAACAAGTTGTAAGCATGAGATTGGAGTCAGGCAAGAGTCACTTGTCTCTTTTGCAAAATTTAAGGGTGCATCGAAAACTCAGTAATAGAGATAAATAGCATTTAACATGATATTTAAGAAATAAAATTAATGCAAAACCAATGATAAATATAATATAGTTTAAAATAAAGTCAAGCTGTTATTTGTTAAACTACTTTGAGTCATGCAAAAAAAAAAAAAAAAAAAAAAAAAAAAAAAAAAGCAGCAGTTTGCAATGATCCAACAGTCTGACCAATGCAGTCATCAGGATTTTTGCAGGGTAATTTGAAGAGGGTTGAAAATTGCCTACAAACAGATGAGGTAATTTGAGGCTTGACATATAGTCTTTTTTTTTTAATTGTAGAGCTCTCAGTAATTTTTGCCATTCTGTTCAAAATAAGGAAAAATATTTTGATAAATATCTATATGAATGTACATTTTTCCTTTTGTCCCAGGTTCCAATATGACTCTACCTAGCCTGAACAAAAAAAAATGGTCTAGTGACAGGTGAGAACAATGAGATCTGAGGTGCTGCACATAAACTGTCTATAGCCCAACGTGTCCACCTAATGTTTATCAGACCATCATGGCATCACTCTCTGACATTTGAAGTACAAAATAACACAACTCTTTCTCTGTGGCATGTACTATCTCAAATTACTTTAGAAATGATTCAATGTTGTGTCTTTGTCATCTAAGAGTATTTGAGAAAATGTCTACTCTTATATGCTTTCACCAAGGAAAATCTTAATTTTAATTTAAAGATAAATTATCTGGCCGGGCGCGGTGGCTCAAGCCTGTAATCCCCAGCACTTTCGAAGGTCAAGACGGGCGGATCACGAGGTCAGCAGATCGAGACCATCCTGGCTAACACGGTGAAACCCCGTCTCTACTAAAAAATACAAAAAACTAGCCGGGCGAAGTGGCGGGCGCTTGTAGTCCCGGCTACTGGGGAGGCTGAGGCAGGAGAATGGCGGGAACCCGGGAGGCGGAGTTGCAGTGAGCTGAGATCCGGCCACTGCACTGCAGCCTGGGCGACAGAGCGAGACTCCGTCTCAAAAAAAAAAAAAAAAAAAAAGATAAATTATCCTAGACTTGATTTAAAGCACATGTGTTTTCTTCTCAGCTTTTCTTCCGGCATACCTACATCAGCTGTCTTTAGGTTATCTTCTTTGACACCCATGAGAAAATAAAAATGTACAGATGATGTTGCATTGCTTTGATTCTGTCACATATGCCTATGTTCTCTTCTCAGATAGTTTTATATTATTAGATAAGAAAAACTTGAAATTAAATAAGTGTAGTAAAGGATGTGAAATATGACTTCCCTCTTGTCTACAGGTTTCAACAGCCTGAGCCAAAAAAGAAACAATGAGTGCCATTTACCTATATATCCTAGAGTGAACTCTGAACAAGTTCCAATAGTATTAAGCTGCTGTATAGTCAATAGCCATATGAAAGATTATACATGAGAAGAGAGATAGTGGAAAGTGACAACATCTTTAGAGAGAGCTGACTGAGGGCTATGGCACGCCCTTTCTACTCTCTATGGGGAAAAAAAGGAGGATGCAGGCTGACCTCCAGCCAAGTGTGCCAGATATAAATGTATTGCCAAATCCACTATTCCCTAGTCTTGTGATAACTGAGCTGGGCCCTGCAGATATTCCTTCTTTGCCAGATTGCATAATGAAAGCATTTTCAATGAAAGATGCTGGATGAACATTGTATGAAGAAGATAATTTTCTTGCTGTTTAAAAGAGTTTGCTTGCTTGCTTGTTTTCCTTCTGTCTCTTATGGCACAATGAAAATGTTTCCTCATCAGCGAGTAGGGCCTCATCAATGGGTGGCTTCCCTGACAGTACTATGCAAGAAACACAGTGGTACAAACCCTTCATCTGGTTTTGCCATTATCTTAGCAGGTGAATCCTAGTCAATATAGATGATGCTCCCATCAGAGAGCTTCACAGTCCCTCTTGCTGGCATAAATTTCCTAGTGAGTTTCTCTTGTATTCCAGTGAAAAACTGCCGAGTGTGTTTCCTTCCCACTGTCCCTGGTTTATGGCACCTCAATAGAGTTCTCCACCATGACTGGGTTCCAAGCACACATTCTCCAAGTTCTGAATATATTATCCATGATGGGATCGTTCTTCTGTATTTGTTCTGTAAGCTCTAGAGTTGGTGGATGCTTCCTATATCTGCTATACCTATAACTTTTACAGTTCTGTTTATCTTCTTAATAGGTATTCCCTGCTACTAGTTAATTTATTGAATAAAAATTCACCTTCACATTATCAGGGTAGTTTCTGCCTGCTGACTGACATGCTAAGTACATAAGACTTTAAGAAAACATCCTTGATTACTGTGTTCTATATTTTCTTGAATCAATCACTTTCTAGCATAACAGATAATTTGCTTATTATGTGATCATAGATAGCTGCCGTTTAGTACATCCTTTTCTTTTTTCTCTGTTTTTATCAAATCCTTGCAGTAGGGACTGGTTCTACTCCATTGAGTATGTATCCTCAATCATGTGACTTTCTCCTGGGTGTTTTACTTGCTTCACTTTCTTTGGGGAGACCTAGAATAATTTTCGTTCACTATGTTCTGCTTCCATATAATTGCATTTCTTCCACCCAGATGCTTCTGTTTATCATGACATATGAAGACGATTGCAACTAGCAAATATTTTTCTACTTGTGACTACCCTGAGGAGACATTAGTGAGGTGGGCTAGCAGCATCATTACAGTGTTGAGTAGGAGTGGTGAAAGCAGACATCTTTGTCTTGATCCCAGTCTTAGGGAGAAAGAATTCAGTCTTTATTAAGTTTGATGTGAGCTACAAGTTTTCATAGATGTTTTTTATCAGTTTGAGTAAGTTTCCAAAGTATTCTTAGCTTGTTGAGAGATTTTTGTTGTTGATCTTGTTTGTGATTTTTAATTATGAAGTACTATTACATTTTGTCCAAAGCTTTCTACTTATTTAGATCATCATATGAATTTGTATTCTTTATCTTTGGATATGCTGAATCATATCAATTGATTTTCAAAGGCTCAACTTGTCTACTTTGGATAAACCCTACTTGATCACTGTGTTTTATCATCTTTCTTATGTATTTCACATATATTAAAATTTTCTTAATGACTCTTCCCTTTACATTACTGAGTGATACTGTTTTCTTGGTATTTGTTTCTTTGGTTTTACTATCTGGATAATGCTGACTTCATAAAATGAACTGGTGATTTTTTTCTCCTCCTCTAGCTATTGAAATTTTTGTCAGAAATTAACATTAGTTTTGTCTTAATTATTTGATTATATCACCAGTGAAGCCATTTTGATCTCAGATTTCATTATGAAAAGTTTTTTAGAATTATTCATCGACACATTTTACTTTATATAAGACAAAACAAAAGGGACTTCCTATACGGTAACTTAGTCCAAATGAATACATTAAAAACACCAACAAAGATGCTTACATAGTAAAATACAGAGTACAAATGTATTTTTATTGTAATTCTTTTCCTGTATCATTGAAATAAAAACTGCATAAAGAATTATAAAACATTGTTTATGTGTTCATATATGTTTATATAAATATATTAGATATATGTATTATATATAAATATATAAAAATGCAATTTGTATGACAATAATAGCACTAAGTAGTGGAAAGAAAATAGAGCTTAAATAGGAGTAAAATTTTTTAGTAATATTGAAATAAATTTGATATTAATCTGAAGTAGGTTGTTATAAATTAAGTTGTAAATTTTAATCACCAGAATGAACTTTAAGAAATTAACTCAAAAAACAGGTAGTAAAAGAAATAACAAGGGAATTAAAATGGCTCACTAAAAAAAAAAAAAAATGGCTCACTTTAACGCAGATTAAAGAAATAGTGGAAGAAAAGAAAAATAAAATAAGAAAAACATAGAAATAAACCAAATAAATCCTACCTTAATAAGTAAAATAAAATAAATCCTATCTTAACAGTAATAATATTGGTTGTGAATGGAATAAACACCTATCAAAAGGCAGAGACTGCAGAATGTGGGGAAAGAAAACAGGATCCAACTATACTCTATCTACAAGAAACACTTTAGTCTTAAAAAAAAAAAAACTACCAATATATTTTAAAGCGTTAAAACAATACAGAGTATTTGCTTTAATCATAATGAATTAAAATAAAAATCAACAAAAGAAAATGATTTGTAAATTCATATATATGTGCAAATTAAACAACAGCACATAAATAATCAATGGGCCATATAAAAAGATCAAAAGAGGAATTATAAATACTTTGACATATGATCCAAATCCAGGAGCATACAAAAATAATTAAATACCATGTCCAAGTGGGATTTGTTCCCAGGTTAAGAACTTGGTTTGGCAAGTGAAAATCAATCAAATACAGCATATTGATAAAATAAAGGACATCAGTCACATGATAAGCTCTACAGATACTGGAAAAGCATTTGACAAAATCCAACATCTTTATATGATAAAAACTCTCAACAGGCTAAAAACGAAAAGAATTTTCTAAACTTTAACAATGTTATCTATTTTAAAAACAGCTAAAATCTTACTTAATGAAGAAAGACTGAAAACTTTTTCCCTGAGACCATGATTGAGACAAAGCTGTTGAATGTCAACATTTCTTTCACCATTGCAAAACAGAGAAATTAGGCAAAAACATGAAAGACGTATAGAGTGAAAAAGAAAAAGCAACCTATCTCTACTTTTGGGTGACAGAATTATTTATATTAAAAACATTTCAAATATCCACGAAAAGAAAACCCTAATGGAAATAACAAACAAGTTAAGCATGGTACAGGATACAAAATCGTTATGCAAAAGTCACTGTCAATTTCCATACACTAGAAATAAACAATCTGAAAAGGAATTCAAGACCAGAGGCCAACATGGTGAAACCCCATCTCTACTAAAAATACAAAAATTAGCCAGGCGTGGTGGTGCACACCTGTAGTCCAAGATACTTGGGAGGCTGAGGCAGGAGAATCGCTTGAACCTGGGAGGTGGAGGTTATAGTGAGACGACATCGCAGCACTGTACCCTAGCCTGAGCTACAGAGCAATACTCTGTCAAAAAAAAAAAAAGAAAAAAAAAAAGAATATTTACAATAAAATCAATGAGGTAAAATACTTAAGAATAAAGTTATCAAAAAAGGTGCAGAACTTATACACTAAGAACTGCAAAATATTATTAAAATTAATTAAAGATGACCTAAGTAAGTGAAATGATATCCCATTTTCTTGGGTTGGGAGACTCAATACTGTTAAGGTAATAATAGTCTCTGAAATAATCTTTTTTTTTTTTTTTTTTTTTTTTAACAAATAACCAAATAATTTACAAGTTTAATGATTTTATGGCATACCAAGGCCAAGGTTAGAAGTGAGAAAAAGCAAAGATAGCTTTTCAAACTCCAGATGCTCCCTGCTTTCTTTTTTTTTTTTTAATTTATTTATTATTATTATACTTTAAGTTGTAGGGTACATGTGCATAACGTGCAGGTTTGTTACATATGTATACTTGTGCCATGTTGGTGTGCTGCACCCATCAACTCGTCATTTACATCAGGTATAACTCCCAATGCAATCCCTCACCCTTCCCCCCTCCCCATGATAGGCCCCGGTGTGTGATGTTCCCCTTCCTGAGTCCAAGTGATCTCATTGTTCAGTTCCCACCTATGAGTGAGAACATGCGGTGTTTGGTTTTCTGTTCTTGTGATAGTTTGCTAAGAATGATGGTTTCCAGCTGCATCCATGTCCCTACAAAGGACACAAACTCATCCTTTTTTATGGCTGCGTAGTATTCCATGGTGTATATGTGCCACATTTTCTTAATCCAGTCTGTCACTGATGGACATTTGGGTTGATTCCAAGTCTTTGCTATTGTGAATAGTGCTGCAATAAACATACGTGTGCATGTGTCTTTATAGCAGCATAATTTATAATCCTTTGGGTATATACCCAGTAATGGGATGGCTGGGTCATATGATACATCTAGTTCTAGATCCTTGAGGAATCGCCATACTGTTTTCCATAATGGTTGAACTAGTTTACAATCCCACCAACAGTGTAAAAGTGTTCCTATTTCTCCACATCCTCTCCAGCACCTGTTGTTTCCTGACTTTTTAATGATGGCCATTCTAACTGGTGTGAGATGGTATCTCATTGTGCTTTTGATTTGCATTTCTCTGATGGCCAGTGATGATGAGCATTTTTTCATGTGTCTGTTGGCTGTATGAATGTCTTCTTTTGAGAAATGTCTGTTCATATCCTTTGCCCACTTTTTGATGGGGTTGTTTGTTTTTTTCTTGTAAATTTGTTTGAGTTCTTTGTAGGTTCTGGATATTAGCCCTTTGTCAGATGAGTAGATTGCAAAAATTTTCTCCCATTCTGTAGGTTGCCTGTTCACTCTGATGGTAGTTTCTTTTGCTGTGCAGAAGCTCTTTAGTTTAATGAGATCCCATTTGTCAATTTTGGCTTTTGCTGCCGTTGCTTTTGGTGTTTTAGACATGAAGTCTTTGCCCTTGCCTATGTCCTGAATGGTACTACCTAGGTTTTCCTCTAGGATTTTTATGGTATTAGGTCTAACATTTAAGTCTCTAATCCATCTTGAATTAATTTTCATATAAGGAGTAAGGAAAGGATCCACTTTCAGCTTTCTACTTATGGCTAGCCAATTTTCCCAGCACCATTTATGAAATAGGGAATCCTTTCCCCATTTCTTGTTTCTCTCAGGTTTGTCAAAGATCAGATGGCTGTAGATGTGTGGTATTATTTCTGAGGACTCTGTTCTGTTCCATTGGTCTATATCTCTGTTTTGGTACCAGTACCATGCTGTTTTGGTTACTGTAGCCTTGTAGTATAGTTTGAAGTCAGGTAGCGTGATGCCTCCAGCTTTGTTCTTTTGACTTAGGATTGTCTTGGAGATGCGGGCTCTTTTTTGGTTCCATATGAACTTTAAAGCAGTTTTTTCCAATTCTGTGAAGAAACTCATTGGTAGCTTGATGGGGATGGCATTGAATCTATAAATTACCTTGGGCAGTATGGCCATTTTCACGATATTGATTCTTCCTATCCATGAGCATGGTATGTTCTTCCATTTGTTTGTGTCCTCTTTTATTTCACTGAGCAGTGGTTTGTAGTTCTCCTTGAAGAGGTCCTTTACATCCCTTGTAAGTTGGATTCCTAGGTATTTTATTCTCTTTGAAGCAATTGTGAATGGAAGTTCATTCCTGATTTGGCTCTTTGTTTGTCTGTTACTGGTGTATAAGAATGCTTGTGATTTTTGCACATTGATTTTGTATCCTGAGACTTTGCTGAAGTTGCTTATCAGCTTAAGGAGATTTTGGGCTGAGACAATGGGGTTTTCTAAATATACAATCATGTCATCTGCAAACAGGGACAATTTGACTTCTTCTTTTCCTAACTGAATACCCTTGATTTCTTTCTCTTGCCTAATTGCCCTAGCCAGAACTTCCAACACTATGTTGAATAGGAGTGGTGAGAGAGGGCATCCGTGTCTTGTGCCAGTTTTCAAAGGGAATTTTTCCAGTTTTTGCCCATTCAGTATGATATTGGCTGTGGGTTTGTCATAAATAGCTCTTATTATTCTGAGGTACGTTCCATCAATACTGAATTTATTGAGCGTTTTTAGCATGAAGGGCTGTTGAATTTTGTCAAAAGCCTTTTCTGCATCTATTGAGATAATCATGTGGTTCTTGTCTTTGGTTCTGTTTATATGCTGGATTATGTTTATTGATTTGCGAATGTTGAACCAGCCTTGCATCCCAGGGATGAAGCCCACTTGATCATGGTGGATAAGCTTTTTGATGTGTTGCTGAATCCAGTTTGCCAGTATTTTATTGAGGATTTTTGCATCGATGTTCATCAGGGATATTGGTCTAAAATTCTCTTTTTTTGTTGTGTCTCTGCCAGGCTTTGGTATCAGGATGATGTTGGCCTCATAAAATGAGTTAGGGAGGATTCCCTCTTTTTCTATTGATTGGAATAGTTTCAGAAGGAATGGTACCAGCTCCTCTTTGTACCTCTGGTAGAATTCAGCTGTGAATCCATCTGGTCCTGGACTTTTTTTGGTTGGTAGGCTATTAATTATTGCCTCAATTTCAGAGCCTGCTATTGGTCTATTCAGGGATTCAACTTCTTCCTGGTTTAGTCTTGGAAGAGTGTAAGTGTCCAGGAAATTATCCATTTCTTCTAGATTTTCCAGTTTATTTGCATAGAGGTGTTTATAGTATTCTCTGATGGTAGTTTGTATTTCTGTGGGGTCGGTGGTGATATCCCCTTTATCATTTTTAATTGCGTCGATTTGATTCTTCTCTCTTTTCTTCTTTATTAGTCTTGCTAGTGGTCTGTCAATTTTGTTGATCTTTTCAAAAAACCAACTCCTGGATTCACTGATTTTTTGGAGGGTTTTTTGTGTCTCTATCTCCTTCAGTTCTGCTCTGATCTTAGTTATTTCTTGCCTTCTGCTAGCTTTTGAATGTGATTGCTCTTGCTTCTCTAGTTCTTTTAATTGCGATGTTAGAGTGTCAATTTTAGATCTTTCCTGCTTTCTCTTGTGGGCATTTAGTGCTATAAATTTCCCTCTACACACTGCTTTAAATGTGTCCCAGAGATTCTGGTATGTTGTATCTTTGTTCTCATTGGTTTCAAAGAACATCTTTATTTCTGCCTTCATTTTGTTATGTACCCAGTAGTCATTCAGGAGCAGGTTGTTCAGTTTCCATGTAGTTGAGCGGTTTTGATTGAGTTTCTTAGTCCTGAGTTCTAGTTTGATTGCACTGTGGTCTGAGAGACAGTTTGTTATAATTTCTGTTCTTGTACATTTGCTGAGGAGTGCTTTACTTCCAATTACGTGGTCATTTTTGGAGTAAGTATGATGTGGTGCTGAGAAGAATGTATATTCTGTTGATTTGGGGTGGAGAGTTCTATAGATGTCTATTAGGTCTGCTTGCTGCAGAGATGAGTTCAATTCCTGGATATCCTTGTTAACTTTCTGTCTCGTTGATCTGTCTAATGTTGACAGTGGAGTGTTGAAGTCTCCCATTATTATTGTATGGGAGTCTAAGTCTCTTTGTAAGTCTCTAAGGACTTGCTCTATGAATCTGGGTGCCCCTGTATTGGGTGCATATATATTTAGGATAGTTAGCTCTTCCTGTTGAATTGATCCCTTTACCATTATGTAATGGCCTTCTTTGTCTCTTTTGATCTTTGATGGTTTAAAGTCTGTTTTATCAGAGACTAGTATTGCAACCCCCGCTTTTTTTTGTTCTCCATTTGCTTGGTAAATCTTCCTCCATCCCTTTATTTTGAGCCTATGTATGTCTCTGCATGTGAGATGGGTCTCCTGAATACAGCAGACTGATGGGTCTTGACTCTTTATCCAGTTTGCCAGTCTGTGTCTTTTAATTGGAGCATTTAGTCCATTTACATTTAAGGTTAAGATTGTTATGTGTGAACTTGATCCTGCCATTATGATATTAACTGGTTATTTTGCTCGTTAGTTGATGCAGTTTCTTCCTAGCATCGATGGTCTTTACATTTTGGCATGTTTTTGCAATGGCTGGTACCGGTTGTTCCTTTCCATGTTTAGTGCTTCCTTCAGGGTCTCTTGTAAGGCAGGCCTAGTGGTGACAAAATCTCTAAGCATTTGCTTATCTGTAAAGGATTTTATTTCTCCTTCACTTATGAAACCTAGTTTGGCTGGATATGAAATTCTGGGTTTAAAATTCTTTTCTTTAAGAATGTTGAATATTGGCCCCCACTCTCTTATGGCTTGGAGAGTTTCTGCCGAGAGATCTGCTGTTAGTCTGATGGGCTTCCCTTTGTGGGTAACCCGACCTTTCTCTCTGGCTGCCCTTAAGATTTTTTCCTTCATTTCAACTTTGGTGAATCTGGCAATTATGTGTCTTGGAGTTGCTCTTCTCGAGGAGTATCTTTGTGGCGTTCTCTGTTATTTCCTGGATTTGAATGTTGGCCTGCCCTACTAGGTTGGGGAAGTTCTCCTGGATGATATCCTGAAGAGTGTTTTCCAACTTGGTTCCATTTTCCCCCTCACTTTCAGGCACCCCAATCAGACGTAGATTTGGTCTTTTTACATAATCCCATACTTCTTGCAGGCTTTGTTCATTTCTTTTTCTTCTTTTTTCTTTTGGTTTCTCTTCTCGCTTCATTTCATTCATTTGATCCTCAATCGCTGATACTCTTTCTTCCAGTTGATCGAGTCGGTTACTGAAGCTTGTGCATTTGTCACGTATTTCTCGTGTCATGGTTTTCATCTCTTTCATTTCGTTTAGGACCTTCTCTGCATTAATTACTCTAGCCATCAATTCTTCCACTTTTTTTTCAAGATTTTTAGTTTCTTTGCGCTGGGTACGTAATTCCTCCTTCAGCTCTGAGAAATTTGATGGACTGAAGCCTTCTTCTCTCATCTCGTCAAAGTCATTCTCTGTCCAGCTTTGATCCGTTGCTGGCGATGAGCTGCGCTCCTTTGCCGGGGGAGATGCGCTCTTATTTTTTGAATTTCCAGCTTTTCTGCCCTGCTTTTTCCCCATCTTTGTGGTTTTATCTGCCTCTGGTCTTTGATGATGGTGATGTACTGATGGGGTTTTGGTGTAGGTGTCCTTCCTGTTTGATAGTTTTCCTTCTAACAGTCAGGACCCTCAGCTGTAGGTCTGTTGGAGATTGCTTGAGGTCCACTCCAGACCCTGTTTGCCTGGGTATCAGCAGCAGAGGCAGCAGAAGATAGAATATTTCTGAACAGCGAGTGTACCTGTCTGATTCTTGCTTTGGAAGCTTCCTCTCAGGGGTGTACTCCACCCTGTGAGGTGCGGGGTGTCAGACTGCCCCTAGTGGGGGATGTCTCCCAGTTAGGCTACTCAGGGGTCAGGGACCCACTTGAGCAGGGAGTCTGTCCCTTCTCAGATCTCAACCTCCATGTTGGGAGATCCACTGCTCTCTTCAAAGCTGTCAGACAGAGTCGTTTGCGTCTGCAGAGGTTTCGGCTGCGTTTGTTATTGTTTACTGTGCCCTGTCCCCAGAGGTGGAGTCTACAGAGACAGGCAGGTTTCCTTGAGCTGCTGTGAGCTCCACCCAGTTCAAGCTTCCCAGCAGCTTTGTTTACCTACTTAAGCCTCAGCAATGGCAGGCGCCCCTCCCCCAGCCTCGCTACTGCCTTGCCGGTAGATCACAGACTGCTGTGCTAGCAATGAGGGAGGCTCCGTGGGTGTGGGACCCTCCCGGCCAGGTGTGGGATATGATCTCCTGGTGTGCCTGTTTGCTTAAAGCGCAGTATTGGGGTGGGAGTTACCCGATTTTCCAGGTGTTGTGTGTCTCAGTTCCCCTGGCTAGGAAAAGAGATTCCCTTCCCCCTTGCGCTTCCCAGGTGAGGCGATGCCTCGCCCTGCTTCAGCTCTCACTGGTCGGGCTGCAGCAGCTGACCAGCACTGATACTCCCCAGTGAGATGAACCCAGTACCTCAGTTGAAAATGCAGAAATCACCAGTCTTCTGTGTCACTCGCACTGGGAGTTGGAGACTGGAGCTGTTCCTATTCGGCCATCTTGCTCCGCCCCCGTCTCTGAAATAATCTATAGATTCTGTGCAATCTATATCAAATTTGTAGTATCATCTTGTGTAGAAACTGAAAAGAATGCTAGTCCTAAAATTCATATGAAAATGCAAAAAACCAGGAAGAGCCAAAACAATCATGGAAAGGAAGAAAAAGTTAAAAGACTCACACTTCTGATTTCAAAATTTATTACAAAGCTACAGCAATCAAAAGTATTGGGCACTGCCATGAAGACAGAGATATAGACCAATGGCATTTAGAGTTCAAAAACAAACGCTTAAATTAATGGTCATTTTTATGATAACAAAATTTTGACAAGAGCATCAAGACAATTCAATAAGAAAAGATAGACTTTAACAAATGGTGCTTAGAAAACTAGATATCCTCATGCAAAAAAATGAAATTGGGCCCCTACCAACACAAAAAATGAAATGTAATAGCTAAATGTATACATGCCTTAGAAAAAAAAAATAGGAATGTATTTTTATAACCTTGGATTTAGCAGTTGTTTCTTAGATATCCCGAAAAGCACAAGTGGAAAAAGAAGAACAGATTATTTAGACTTCATCAAATTTAAAATCTTTTGTGCTTCAAAGGAATTCATCAGTAAAATAAAAGTGAATCCAATCTCCTACTCTCCAATCCACAGAGTAGGAGAAAATGCTTACAAATCATATATCGGATAAGGTGTTAGTATCCATCATATATTTAAAAACCCCTTACAACTCAACAATAAAAAGACGAAAAAACTCAATTTAAAAATTGGTCATAGGGTATAAATAAACATTTCTCCAATAAGGATACAAATTGCCAATAGGCACATGAAAAGATGTTCCAACATTACTAGTCATTAGGAAAATTCTAGCTAAAAATCACAATAAGACATCATTTCACATCCACTAGGTTGCTCATAAATTGTTTTAAAAGGTAATAACAAGTGTTATAGAGATGTGGAGAAATTAAAACTCTCATACATTGCTAGTAGGAATGTAAATGATGCAGCCACTTTGGAAAATTCCTCAAAAAGCTAAACATAGAGTTATCATATAATAGGTCATTCTACTTGTAGGTATAAACAAAGAGAAATGAAAACATTTACATGTAAAATGTTGTAAATTAATATTTATAATATTCCTTATAATATCCCTGAAGTGGAAATTACCCAAATGTCCACAACTGATAAATGGATAAACATATGTTACATAACCATTCAGTAAATTATTTATCCATACAAAGAAATGATACAGGTTACAAAATGAATGAAACTTGAAAGCATTATGCTAAAGGAAAGAAGTCTGATACAAAAGACCACATACTGTAAAATTTAATTTGTATGAAGTGTCCGGTAGAAAAAAGTTTATAGAAATTGAAAGTAGATTTATGCTGTTTGGAGCTGGGGAGAGGAGAGAATGGGGAATGATAACCAATATAAGGTTCCTTGTAGCCTTTCCTCCTGCCTTCCTTCATTTTCTTCTTCTGATCCATAATATTTGTTTAGAACTTAAAATTTACCAGAGGCAGGGCACGGTGGCTCAAGCCTGTAATCCCAGCACTTTGGGAGGCCGAGATGGGCAGATCACGAGGTCAGGAGATCGATCGAGACCATCCTGGCTAACATGGTGAAACCCCTTCTCTACTAAAAAATACACGAAACTAGCTGGGTGAGGTGGTGGGCGCCTGTAGTCCCAGCTACTCGGGAGGCTGAGGCAGGAGAATGGCGTGAACCCGGAGGCGGAGCTTGCAGTGAGTTGAGATCCGGCCACTGCACTCCAGCCTGGGTGACAGAGCCAGACTCTGTCTCAGAAAAAAAAAAAAAAAAAAAAATTGCCAGATATTCATTTTTCAAGGTATTGAGAATACAGTAGTGAAAAATATATTGTCTTCAGATTTGAGAAGCTTAGAGCCTAATAAAGGAGTAACTTCTATTAACCTTGGCCTTGGTGATTTATCATCAGCCTGAAAAGCACCTTAGAAATGAATCAACTAAATATTGAATTGCACAATGAATCTCTACTTATCTAGTTATTAGCTACAACAATTTAAATATCTGCACCCTCTCGTGTCAATAAGCCTTTTAGCTTCTCGATTGGACCTTTATTTATATACCAATCTATTCAAAATTATTGAGCACCCAATATAATTTAGGCACTATGCCAGGCAACAGGTGAAGGATAGTGTTCTGTAGAAGTTATGCAAAGTATAGGATGTAGAAAGTTAAAGAAACCTATACTATACTAAATGTATGCTATGCATACAAATATCTCACCAAAACAAAAACCATGCCGTACTATAAAAAAATGTATTGATGAATTATGATTTAAGAGCTAAATTTCACCTTAGTAGTTGAGTATCATTATTTTATTATCTGATATCTATAGTACCATTGGGAAAGGCTGAAATCAGTGAAAATATTCACTTGCAGACATAAAAATCTCTACAGAACTCTCTAACCAAAAACAAGATAATATACATTCTACTCATTGCCACATGGCAAATTCTCTAAAATAGACCACATAATTGGACATAAAATAATCCTCAGCATATGCAAAAGAATCAAAATTATATTAATACTAAACACACTCTCAGACCATAGCACAATAAGAAAAAAAATCAAGAATAAAGACCAATTACTCAAAACCATGAAATTACATAGAAATATTAAACAACATGCTCCTAAATGCCTTTGGGGTAAGCAATGAAATTAAGATAGACATCAAGAAGTTATTTGATACTAATGAGAATAAAGATATAGCCTACCAGAATCTCTAGGACACATCTAAGGCAGTTTTTAGAGGGAAATTCATAGCACTAAATGCCCACATGGAAAAGTTAGAAAGATCTCAAATTAACAATCTAACATCATAACTAAAAGAATTGGAGAAATAAGAGCAAATCAAACCTAAAGCTAGTGGAAGACAGGGAAAAACCAAAATCAGAGATGAATTGAAGGAAATCGAGACATGAAAATCCATTCAAAAGATCAACAAATCCAGAAGTTGGTTTTTCAAATAATAATAATAACAATAATAAGATAGACCACTAGCTAGACTAATAAATAAAAGAGAGAAGATCCAGATAAACACAATTAGAAATGACAAAAAATAATGTTACCACTGTCCCCACAAAATAAAAATAACCATCAGAAACTACTATGAACAACTCTACACAAACAAACTAGTAAACCTGATAGAGATGGATGAATTCCTGGACATGTACAGTCTAACAAGACTGAACCAGGAAGCAATGGAGTCTCTGAATGCACCAATAACAAGCTCTGAAACTGAGTTAGAAATAAACAACCAACCAATCAAAAAAGCCCAGGACCAAAGAGATTCAAAGTTGAACTCTACTAGATGTACTTTAGAAGACCTAGAAACATTCCTGTTGAAATTATTCCAAAAAATTGAGAAGGAGGTACCTATTCCCAACTCATTCTGTGAAATCAATATCATCCCAATACCAAAAGCTGGCACAGACACAACAATAGCAACAACAGAATCTTCAGGTCAATATTTTTGATGAACATTGATGCAAAAATCCTCAACAAAATACTGGCAAACCAAATCCAGCAGCACACCAAAAAGCTAAATTGTCCACAATCAAATAGGTTTCATTCCTGGAATGCAAGGTTGGTTCAACATACACAAATTAATAAATGTGAATCATCACATAGAAGAGATAAAGAAAAAAGCCACATGCGTATCTCACTAGATGCAGACATGGCTTTTGATAAAATTTAACATCACTTTGCGTTAAAAACTATGAAAGAACATAGCTCAAAATAATAAGAGCTGTCTATGACAAACCCACAACCAACATTATATTGAATGGGAAGAGGCCAGAAACATTCCCCCTAAAAACTGGAGCAAACAAGGATTCCTTCTGTCAACACTCTTATTCAACAAAGTATCAGGAGTCCTGAGTACAGCAATTAGGCAAGATAAAGAAATAAAGCATTTAAATTGGAAGAGAAGAAGTCAAATGATTAATGTTTGCAGACGACATGATCCTATATCTAGAAAACAACATAGTGTCAGCCCAAAAGCTCCTTCAGCTGGCAAACAACTTCAGAAAAATTTCAGGATAAAACATTAATGTACAAAAATTACTAGAATTCCTATACACCAACAGCAGTCAAGCTGTGAGCCAAATGAAGAAAGTAATCTCATTCACAATTGCCACACAAAGAATAAAGTACCCAGGAATACAGCTAAGCAGGGAAGAAAAAGATCTCTATAACGAAAATTACAAAACACTGCTGAAATAAATCAAAGATGACACAAACAAATGGAAACACATTCTATATTCATGGATAGGAAGAATCAATATCATTAAAATGAACATACTGCCTGAAGCATTTTATAGATTCAGTGCTATTTCCATCGAACTACCAATGACATTCTTCACAGAACTAGGAAAAACTATTTTAAAATTTACATGCAATGAAAAAGGGCCAAAATAACCAACACAATCCTAAGCAAGAAGAACAAAGCTGGAGACATTGCACTACACAACGTCAAACTATACTACAGGGCTACAGTAACTAAAACAGCATGATACTGATACAAAAATAGACACATAGACAAAAGGAACAGAATAAAGAGCCCAGAAATAATGCCACATACTGATAGCCATCTGATTTTTGACAAAGCTGAAAAAACAAATAATGGGAATAGGGCTCCCTATGCAATAAACAGTGAAGAAATAACTGGTTAGCCTTATGAAGAAGATTGAAACCAGGTCCCTTCCTCACACCATATACAAAAATCAACTCAAGATGGATTAAAGACTGAAATGTAAAACCCCAAACTATAAAAACTCTGAAAGATAACCTAGGCAATAGCATCCTAGATATAGAAACAGGCAAAAATTTTATGACAAAGACACCAAAAGCAATCACAAAAAAGCAAAAATTGACAAATTTAATTAAACTTAAGAGCTTCTGCACAGCAAAAGAAATTATCAACAGAGTAAACAGACAAACTACAGAATGGGAGAACATTTTTGCAAACTATGCATCTGACAAAGGTCTAATATTCAGCATCTATATGGAATGTAAACAAATCTATAAGAAAAAAACAAACAAACAATCCCCTTAAAGAGAGGGCAAAGAACATGAACAGATACTTCCAAAGAAGACATATGTGTGGCCAATAAACATAAGAAAAAAGCTCAATATCACTGATCATTAGAGAAATGTAAATCAAAACCACAATAAGAAACCATTTTACACCAGTCAGAATGGCTACTATTAAAGTCAAAGAATAACAGACACTGGCGTGGTTGCAGAGAAAAAGGAACATTTACACAGTATTGGTGGGAACGTAAATTAGTTCAAACGTTGTGGAAAGCAGTATGGCAATTCCTCAAAGAGCTAAAAACAGAACTACTATTTGACCCAGCAATCCCGTTACTGGGCATTTACCCTGAGGACTATAAATCATTCTATTACAAAGACGAAAGAACATGAATGTTCATTGCACAACAGTGAATGCATGGAATCAACCTGAATGCCCGTCAATGACAGATTGGATAAAGAAAATGTGGAACATACACACCATGGAATACTATACAGTCATAAAAATATAACAAGATCAAGTCTTTTGTGGGAACATGGATGGAGCTGAAGGTCGTTATCCTTAGCAAACTAACATGGGAACAGAAAACCAAATACCACATGTTCTTACTTATAAGTGGAAGTGAAATAAGAACTCATGAACACAAAGAAGAGAAGAACAGACACCCGGACCTCCTTGAAGGTGGAGACTGGGAGGGAGAGAGGATCAGAAAAAAAAAAAATCTACTGGGTACTAGGCTTAGTACCTGGGTGACAAAATAATCTGTACAACAAACCCCCATGACACAAGTTGACCTATGTAAGCAAACTGCATATGTACCCTCAAACAACATAAAAGTTAAAAGAAAAAAAACCTCATTTCTGCAAATCCACATAGTTACATGATTCCGAATAAAAAGGGCAATATCTGAACTCTGATTATTCAGCTTTCTTTTAATAAAATGAGAATAAAGCAGGTATGAGAATGACATTCTGAGAAATAAAATGGTATATATTATTTTATGGTATTTTGGAGAACTTATATGCACTCTTTTACGAGTTAATTATAAACTGAAGCAGTCATCACATTGTATAGAAAATACAAACTAGTAATAGAACAGCTATTTACTCACAAGCACTATTTTCCAATTTACAAATACAGTGTATAACAATTTTCTGTTCTTTCCCATGTGAAGAAATTGTTTACAGTCCTAAACAATCTCTTTTCTGAAAGAGATTTAATTAAGAGTAGATTAGTTTTATAAAGACAATCAGAATTGTGCTATTATTTGTATAAATAGTTAAGAACTAATGTAAAGGATGCTTCCTGCATAGTATGGATAATGAGAAAATAAGTCAAGTTCTAAAATGTTCTAGAATGTTACGATTTATTCTGTTAAGCACAACTCTAAAAGTTGTACGGACCAAAATAACCTCCAGGTCATTAGAAAGCATATTATATTATTTTATAGAATTACATATGAAAACCATAGAAGAAATAATTTTATAGTAAATATAGGAAATCTATAATCACCATCTAAAAGTGGATATTATATATAATATATGGCAACTTTAATTTACTTGTGCAAAATTTGTTTTTTTTGTATTTCTGGCACCTTTATAAAGGAATTTCAAGTAAACAAAAAAGGTGACTTATCACCGTGTTCACATAGATGGGTTCTAATCAGCAAGTATAATTTATCTTTATTCCATTACTTTCTCTGCCATCCAGTTTTCCCTGGAGAGTTCTCTTTTCGAGCTCAAGGATACATATGTCCAAACATCTATTGATCATATCCAGAACTGAACTGAAAAGATAAATCTAGAAACAGGTTGAGTATCCCTTATTAAAAATGCATGAGAACAGAAATGATTTGGGTTTTAGATTTTTTTTCAGATTTTGGAATATTTGAATATACATAATAAGATAATTTGGAAATGGGATCCAAGTTTAAACACAACTTTATTTATGTTTAATATATACCTTACACACTTAGTCTCGTGGCAACGTTATACAAAATTTTAAATAATTTTCTGCGTGAAACAAAGTTTGGACTATATTTTAACTGCAACCCAACACATGAGGTCAGGCATGGAATTTTCACTAATGGCATCAGGTTGGCACTCAAAATGTGTCACATTTTAGAGCATTTTCAAACTTAAATTTTTGGAGTAGAGATGTTCAACCTGTATAGGTATTTTTATTTCCTAGTTCAAAGGAAAAAAATTACTTAATCAAAGGATAATAAATTTCAACACAGACTGGATCATCTATTTTCAATGAGCTGATTTTTAAAATTTGTCAGAAAATATGCATGTTCAATGGAAAGAAACCAAAGTATAAAGACAAATAACTCATAAAAATAAAATGCAAGTTGCTAAAAATAATGATATAAATACTAAGATATATTTAATTGATCAAATTGTTCAATATTAAAAGTAAAAACATTCTGGGTTGGAAAGTATACAAACAAGCCTCCTCAGATAATATATTCCTGGTGAAAGTGTAAACTGATACAATATTATAGAGGGCATTTAACAAAAGTAATCAAAAGTCTTAACACTTTATGTACCTGTTGCCTGAGCAATGTCCTCTAAGAATGTATGTGGAAAGAAAAAATACAGGGATGGGTAAAATTTACCTAGGGTGCTCATTCCACTGGGCTCGAATCCTGATTTGATCTCAAATGAGAAATAAGGGATATAGATTTAACTTCAACAGTAATCAAGCAATAATATTGATAGATGCTCTAGAGATGAACAAGAACGTATTGAAAGATCTTATTTTGAAATTAAATTGGACTAATACTTGAGAAATTTCTGTATTTAATAACAAAATAAAAGGGTGGTGAATATGTGATATAAAAGGAATGGTCAAGTACTTGGAGAACATACAATCACAGAGATAACATAATGTTTCAGAAAGAAGAACAATCAACCATCTCCAATCTTGCTCAGATGACAAGGAGAGTGAGGACTAAAAGATGTCCTGTCCATTAGATTTATGATATTAAAGCTATCAGAGAACTTAGTAACAACTTGTTTGTTCAGCTACTCCCAGTAAAAATATTCTTCATAGGCGGGGCTCTGTGGTTCACACCTGTAATCCCAGCACTTTGGGAGGCCAAAATGGGCAGATCACCCAAGGTTAGGAGTTCGAGACCAGCCTGCTCTACATGGTGAAACCCCATGTCTACTAAAAATACAAAAGTTAGCCAGGTAAGGTGGCACGCTCCTGTAATCCCAGCTACTTGGGAGGCTGAGGCAGGAAAATCGCTTGAACCCAGGAAGCAGAAGTTGCAGTGAGCCGAGATTACTCCATTGCACTTCAGCCTGGGTGACCAGAGCAAAACTTCATCTAAAAAAAAAAAAAAAAAGCATTCTTCATGGACACTGCTCTTTTTCATTATTTTCCTTTTACAATAAATTTAACTATTTTTATTCCAAATCAATTTATTTCCAACATAGGCCTTTTAATAGAAAGTTAGAGTTTTAGTATGAGAGTCAATCACCATGGTTTGGAAGAGGCAATACATGTTTCTTCATTCTGAAACATAAGGGCATCAGTGAGACTGCTCACCTCCAGTGCGATGTCAATACCAAACCTCTGAGGTTATCCAATATCTTAACCCATTTTACTAAGTCTTACTCATCTCAAATAATTGAAACCCCTTTCAGTTCTTCAGGTCAAAAAAAATGCAGTCATATTTCCCTCATTTATTTTGCATTGTACATCCAATATGACAGCAAATCCTGGAGACTCTATTTCCAAAGGTATACAGAATCTGATTTTGTATTATTCCTTACTGCTGACATTTCTTCCAAATCACTGTTTCCTCACACCTGAATTATTGAAGTAGCCTACTAATTTTTCACCCTGCTTCCACCTACCTTCCCCACATTTTGTTCTTAATTCAAGAACCATCTCTATACATTTTAAATTAGTTCTTGTTACTTCTTGGCTTAAATCTCTCTAATGATGTCTGTTCTAATGAAGAGTATTACACAGCATTCTTACAATGACTCTCATTATCTCTCTAACCTCATCTCCTTCTACTTTCCCCTCCACTCAGCTAGCTGCCTTGACAGCCTTGCTGACAATGGAGCATCCCAGGTTGCTTCCTTCGTCAAGGACTTTGCAGAGAATTTTTCTCTGTTATTTCTTTAGAACACTATGCTTTCTTTACATGTTTTCTCACACCCTTCTCATTGAGACAGTCCCTGTCCACCCTACTTACCATACTCTTGTCCACCCCAAACCCAGCTTTTCCTATTTTTTCTTCACTTTTTGTTTTCAATAAGACATCATTATCTAAAGTCCTATACCTTACCTATTTCTATATCCCTCATGCACAGAATAGCATTGATGCACAATAGTTGCAAAATTAATATTTCATGAGTGAATGAATCAAATATCCACTGAAATATTCATCATGTTTGGCCCCTAATGAAATGTCTCATGTTGCTTTCTGCCTGTCTTCTTCTCATTCAGAGGTATTTCCTCTCCTCTCTGTTACCCTGGGAGGCAGAAATTATTCTGCTGTTTCCCACTTGTCATGGAAATTTTAGCGAGAGAGTCAGAGACCTTTTACTCAGCTTATACTATATGCCCATTCTTTTAATTGGGTTTTACAACCCTTCCCCTTTCTCTTTTTGACCCTGAAAAATATGTGACATATTGTTACTTCGATGGAGGTTTGATTAAAAAAAAAAAAAAACAGGATGCAGATTATTTCTTTCCAGGACTCTACAATATCGCTTCCACTCTGTCTTTTTGCCCACATGCCCTCATTTTGAGAAAAATACTTTTTATTCAATTTTTTCTTTTTTTCTTAAGCAAGCAAATGAGCAAACAATCTATAGTTGTTCTCATACTTCTCATCTCCCTTATTTTGCTATATCCCATACACAAAAACAACAACAAAATTTAAAAGGAAAACAAACACTTAACTGCTAGCTGTACTTTTAGCCACAAATTACATTGCAAACATTTGGTAAACTGAATTGGAGTGCATAGTCTATTCTATAGACTATAGACTTCTGGGGCTTCTTTTACCCTAAACTCAGATAAAATTTTATATGTTATTATTTAGACAAAAAAAGAAAAAACCAAAAACATTGCAATGCTCCTTCAATCAATGTCAAAAAATTGGAGCCTAGGAAATGCTGTTAAAAGTCCATTTGACCCTAATGCCTAGCATGGAGTTATCCAGCGGAATCTTTAATCTTGACTGTCCTTTGGTAATGAGTAATTGGGAGGAACAGGGAGCAGGTTCGGTGGAGGGTGGTAAGCGGATGGTTCACAGATTACCCCTCAAGCCATGTGGAAGGCAGGAGAGAACACAGACCCAAAGAGCTAACTCTTATCAGGCCACATGAGGAAATGAAGAAGAATGAGAAATTGAGTCATATGCCATATTTACAGAACTTTCAATGAAAAGTGATTATTCTAAGACTGACTTTAAAAATTGCCAGATTAGAAGACTCCCTCTGAATGTACTAAGACACTAAGTATGTTGTGGGAGAATAAATAATAGCATGAAATTAAGGAAGTCCTACCACCTTTGCCTAAACTTTGAAATGGAGCAGATTTTGCCTTAAAATGTCTCTCCTTCCATTGCATTTCTTAGGGAACAGTTATTATTTTTCTTTGATTTAGGAGTCAGGGGCATATAATTATTCAGCAGATTTTATGCAAATCTTACTTGCAATTTAAAAATATTTCAATTACACAAAACATATATACCACATTTAGTGTCCTTTCCTATCCATTATTGTCCTTTGGCTTCCCCTCTTTGTCTTCTCACAAATGCAGTCACTGACACAAGAAATTCAGTGTGATTAGTTAATTGGGAATAGATTTCAGTAAACCCTGCTAGGGGAGTGGAAAAATGAGACAAAAGAAAGGAAACCGGAGGGGTATAGTATCAGGAAAGTTATCAACTGTGAGCAAAGGAATACCCTGATCTCATGGCAGGAATTCTAGGAGACAGCATAGACAACATTCCTCAGAATTATTCCCATGAAGGGCAAAAGTGTGAGGTATTTAAATGTCACATCCTCATCCATCACAGTTTCAGAACTTCTTTCATAGGTGTTCATTCTAAGGCATTTCTAGTTTGCTTCCCTGGAACTGAGCCTGCTCCTGAAGTTAAGGAGAAGCCCCAAAGCAGAGAATTGCAGTGACTGCAGGAAACATTGGCATGAAGGCAAGTATTGACTGACTATGGGTGGAGCCCAATGATCTGCAGCTATATTTTGTTTACCAAATGGAAGAGTAATTTTGTTTGGCTTCATTTACTCTATTTCACACTTACTCTGTAAACCTGCTTAGCTATTTTCTTTTTTGCTGATTTCGTATTGATTTTGTCATCTTTTAAAAAACTCTCTATGCCTCCTGATGCCATTCAGAATTTCTGTAGACTATTATTCTTGATTTTACCTTTATCAGAAAATCTGTTGGAGTAGCTGGCTGTATAAACATAAGACTTCCAATTAGAAAGAGCAATGGATTTGGGAAGGTTATCCATATGGATTTTATAGATTTTTCTTCCATCATTAAGCTACTACTGTCAACTCTCAGTTATAATTACATTCCATCTTAAAGCAGACTCACTGCAAAGAGCAAACCAAGCATACCATTCTATTCTCTCAGGGAACCATTCGAATAGGGTGTAATTCATCTGTGTAAGCATTACCATATGTTCTCACATATTGTGGATTTTAGTCTCATGCCATTTACACTGTGGACCTTTCAATAAAAGTGATAGTTGATACTGAAGTGCTCAGTGTGTGAACTGGTTTGCAGGGAAATTCTAAGGATGGTTTCTTTCACCAATATTACAAGTTAGATGACTTAGATAGAAGCTGGCAATTTAAATTAATAAAACATTACATGTTCTTAGGTGATGGGAAAATAAGACATGGTAGGAAATTATTTCTGAAGTTGAAAGAATTCTTTTTTCCAGTAAGCCTTTTGTATTCTATGAAATAATTTAAACTGTGGCCACTAACCTTTTTGGCATCAGGGACTGGTTTTGTGGAAGACAAATTTTGCACAGACCAGTGGGGAGGGGGAATTGTTTAGGGATGATTCAAGAACACTATATTTATTGTACATTTTATTTTTATTATTATTACACTGTAATATACCATGAAATAATTATACAACTCACCATAATGTAGAATCACTGGGAGCCCTGAACTTGTTTTCCTGCAACTAGGCAGTCCCATCTGGGGGTGATTGGAGACAGTGACAGATCATCAAGCATTAGATTTTCAAAAGGAGAACACAACCTAGATCCCTCACATGCGTAGTTCACAATAAGGTTTGCACTTCTATGAGAATCTAATGCTGCTGCTGATCTGACAGGAAGCAGAGCTCAAGCAATCAAGCAGTAATGCAAGTGATGGGGAGCAACTGTTAATACAGATGAAGTTTCCCTGACTCACCCGCCACTCACCTTCTGCTGTGTGGCTCCGTTCCTAACAGGCCAGGGATCAATACTGGTCCATGGTCCAGATGTTGGGGGCTCCTGATTTAAAGAACTAAAAACCTACCTGGGTAAATCATAGCTAAGCAACAGCAAAAGGAAAATATTGATGCTCAAGACAATAAATTCCATTCCAATTTGATCTCTCTTTTTTCTTAATAAAATGTTGATGTATACGAGTACACTCCCTCCTTCTTTTAAAAAGTAAACGTTTGATTGTTACTCAATACTAAGTAGCAAATGTTTGATTGTTAACTCAGTACTAGGCTTATGGTGAGAGAAGATTCTCTAGTGTCTTGGTCCAGCCTCAGTCTTAGGCATGCTGTGGGCATCTGAGCCTAAAAGTGGGGCTTTCTCTACCCCTGCTTTCTTTCGCAGCCAAGCATCTCTGTGTATCTGTGGTTAGATTAGATGGAAGTTTTTATTTACTTTTCCAGTGGTAGTAGACTTCTGCTGAATTTTGTAGGTTGATATTATTGGTTGCTCTTACCTGTATTCGTTCTTGTCTTCTTTTATTTTTACTCATGTTGGGTTTAATTTACTCTTTCTTTTCTACCTTCTAGAGAGGAACACAGTGATCATTGATTTTTAAAGTTTCTCATTTTGCAATATAGACCTTCAAAATATGCAAATTTCCCTACATACTGATTAAATTTTTAATATACATGTACTCAAATTTTAAAATATCACATATTAGTTAGTGTTCCATTTAAAATATCTGATTTCTCTTTTCATACACATCTTCTTTGACTGAAATTATGCTAGTTGACTTCCCTATACTTTGGAATTTTTCTAGATAAACTTTTTATTGATTTATAATTTAATTACACTGTGTTCAAGAACCTAATCTGTAAGGTTTCAAGGTTACAAATTAGCTGAGAATTATTTTAGGACACAACAAACATTTGGTCTACATTGGAGAACATTCTATGTGGAAAAAAATGTGTGTGTGTTTTATTTGTGTGCAAAATATCTCTCAATCAGGGCTGTCTACAGAATTTTTAGGGCCTATTAAAAATAAAAATGCAAAACTCCTTGTTTGAAAGGAAGGTAGAAAAGTACTATGAAGGTGGTAATATATAAAGTTTCTTTCTTTTAGGAAAGAAAGACCTGTCGTTTGTTTTGCTGTTGTTGTTGTTGTTTTCAATATGCCTTTTCCTATGAAATTATGGGATGCATATGTCTAACTCTCCACCCTTGTCCAGGTACTCACCAAGGGCAAAGAGATACAACAGATGCTTGGTAGGCACAGGGAGAAAAGGAGATTAAATAGGACTGGAGCACCAAAGCTGGGGAAATAGATGGCTGGGAACCTATTCCATGGGGGCAGAGAGATGGCAGGAAGTGGGACCAAGTGAAAGATAAGGCTCCAAACCCTGATGTATGTTTCATTGTCCTATTGGACTTCATTTAAAATGTACAAATTCAAATGTAAAATTATTTTTCTCTTTGGCCAAGACTATAATACATAGATTTTATATATTCAATTTAAAGGGTACTTAATATCAATTATTGAAATAAATTTGGCATTATAGGAAGGATAAAATTAAAGACAAGTTTGTCTATATTCTGGCTGGATTCAAATGGTGTGGGATCTAATGTATGTTAATGTTGTTTTGGATTGCTTGATAGTTTTATTTTGTTTTGCTTAATCCTTCAAATATAGTAGCTTGTAAGATCTCTTATAAGATCTCTAAAAACTTTTGCAAACTCAATATTTATGTAGTTTTCTAATCTGGTTAATTTTTCTCAAAAATTCTTTGACTTCAATGAAATTTTTTCAATAACTTCTTTATTATTTTTCAGTAATAAATGCATTATTGATGAAAAATGAAGTTGAAAGTGTAAAGTGCTCAGATGCAGAATCAGTTAAGTCTATCTTTTTCATTAGGCCCTGTCAAAATTATGTCTCTTACTATTATGAGTTATATAAAGAATTAAGTTCTGCCACCTTAAGGTAGACTTTTGTTTCCTAGGACATTGGTTACATTTCTAATTGTTTAGGATTCCAAAAGATGCAATAGTGTTTACTCTGCCCCCAATTACCTACTTTAATGATATACTCAACTATTCTTTATGTTCAATGTTTTATATAGTAGCAAAACAAAAAAATAGAAATTTGCATCCTTTAATTTCAAGATAAATTTATTTTAAACGTGTTGTGATTTTGTATGCCTTTGGTCAATTGTGCAACCACCACAAAAGTTGTTTCAGAAGCTTCTAGATAAAAAGTTTAACCTTTCTGGAAAATATTAGCTATCTCTGCCTTCTAGGTCAGGATCTTTATTACATGTTTTCTCAATTCTTCTAATTCTCTAGAAAAATTCTCAAATTCTTCCTTTCTATGCTCATGCTTGTTTATTTAAAAATTTGAAGGAGCTTCTGATTGTTTGCTTCATTGTTCTTACATCAGAACTTCTCATTTTACAGTATGTCTTTAGTGTTGATAGTGTAAGATTCCAAGAAGTCCTGGGGAAATATTTTGATTCTGTTACAATCATCTTCAATTTTCAAGCCTTTTGGAGTCTTAAGTTCATTTCTCCTCTGTCGAAATGCATTCATCATGGGTAAAGACTGTCTTGTTTTGCTTGCCTATAATCATCTTCATGGCAGACACAATAAAGATGTTGGCATCAATAGGATTAGACAAAGAACTCAAACTTGTCAAGATACTTCATATTTGGTCTTTTGCTCTCACTTTTATAAACTTAAATAGGTACACTATACTCTGGCTGGGTTTGGGATTGTATGTGCTTAATCAGAATTTACAAAAAACAAAACAAACAAACAAATCTTCTACAAATCCACATGATTTTGTAGTAGTAAAACACACACACACACACACACACACACACACAACCCCCATAACTGTAAGTCATATTTTCAAACTTGATTGCAGTCAATATTGGGATTTAAATGTGTCCATGTAATTAAAGTGTTCATTGATTTGATTCTCTTGTGAAGCTCCTTAACATTGAACAAGCCTTTCAGGTGGTTCTATATCTTAGGCATATGGACACAGCCACTACCACAAAAAAGAGGGGGGGGCGGTGATTTTCCAGTTTTATGAAATAGATTAGTATTCAGTATAGGTGAATTGTATAGAAATTCTAGCCCTTTATAAGAAATCGTTATCAGAACATATGGTACTCTTTTCATTCACCAGGCCTTTTTTGGGGAAGGTAACATTGCATGAGGTTCTCTTTTCTAGTTCATTGGAAAAGATTTTATTACCCCAACTAGAAGGATATTTACTAATTGATCTGTTCCAAATGCATCCCAGTAGGAAGTCAATTGAATGTGGTTTAATAAAAGCCAATAAAGGCTGCTGCGGCTTCACCAAATAAGCACATTGTATTTTTAGAATAAAAACTATTCTGAGTTATTCAGAACATTCATGTGAAACTCAACTTAATTTTAGAAGAATTAAATTTTAAAAATAGTGATTCCAAAGTAACTGTTATGTGTATAAAATATATTAAAGAAAATAAGCAGGATTTTTGCATCTATGTCTATCAGAGGTGTTAGTCTGTAATTTTTCCTGTAGTATCCTTGTCTGTCTTGGGTATTAGGATAATGGTGACCTTGTGAAATTAATGTATAAGTATTCTCTTCTCTTCCATTTCCTGAAATAGTTTGATAAGGTCTTGTGTTAATTAGTAAAATGTTTGATGGAATTCAGGTATAATGCCATCCCATGTCCGGGGTTTTCTTTGATGAGAGAGTTTTATTATTGATTTAATTTCCTTACTCATTTTTGGTCAGTTTGGATTTTCTATTTCTTCACAATTCTGTCTTGGTAAGTTTTATGCTTCTAGGAATGTATTCATTTCTTTCAAAACAAGACATAAAAATTACCAACTGGTATATGAACAGGTGCTCAACGTCAGTAATCATTAGGGAAATGTAAATCAAACCCACAATGTGACATCATCTCACAACTGTTAGGATTATTATACCGAAAAAGACAAGAGATAACAAGTATTGACAAGACTGTAGAAAGAAAAGAAAATCTTTGTAGAAATGGTAGTTCTGTTTTAAAGTTGAGGAAACTTCATACTATTTTTCATAATGGCTGTGTAAGAAGGTAAGTTAGCACAGCCATTGTGAAAAATAGTATGGAGATTCCTCAACCTTAAAAATAGAACTACCATATCATCCAGCAATTCCATTAGTGGGCATATATTCAAAGAAATGAAATCAGTACGTCAAAGAGGTATCTACAGTCCCATGTTTATTGCAGCATTATTCACAACAGTCAAAATGTGGGATCAACCTGTGTCCATCAACAGCTGAAGGGACAAAGAAAATGTGGTGCATATACACAATGGAATATATTCAGACTTGAAAAAGAAGGAAATCCTGTCATTTGTGACAACATGGATAAATGGAAAGATGTTAGGCTAAGTAAAATAAGCCTGGTACAAAAAGACAAATACTGCATGATCTCACTTGTATATTGAATCTAAGGAAGTCAAATTCATAGAAGTAGGGGATAGGATGCTGGTTTCCAGAGGTTGGGCTGGGAAGAGAGGGGAGTTGTTTTATGGGTGTAAAGTTTCCATTTTGCAAGGTGAAAAGGTTTTGGAGATCTATTGCAAAACAAGGTGAAGATACTTAGTACTACTGAATTTACACTTAAAAACAGATGCTAAAATTTATGTGTTTATGATAATTCAGTTAAAAATAAAAGTAAATGCTTTATTACAGTATTTTCAAAACTTTTGTCAACTGAAAAAAGATTCATTCAGAAATATCTTATTCTTATCGATGTTCTATTTTGTTACTAAATTGAATGTAACAATTTAATAATTAATGAAAAGTTTCTTTAGTTATGAAAATATGTAAGATGTGCTATATATCAACAAAGAATTTTTCACAAAATAAAATCTCATCATGCAAATTTGTTTACTGAAGTGCTGCAAATAGTTTTTAAAATTGAAGAAAAGCATTCCCTAGAAATTTTATTTTATTTTTCTGTATTTTTTTTTTTTTTCAGACTGGGTCTCACTCTATCACCCAGGCTAGATTCCAGTGGCATGATCATAGCTCACTATGACCTCAGACTCCTGGGCTGAAGTGAGCCTCTTGAGTCAGCCTCCCAAGTAGCTGACTATAGACATATGCTATAGCCCAGGTAATCTATAATAATAAATAATCTACTAATTATTTAGTAGCAGAGGGTCTCCCTATGTTGCCAGGGCTGGTCTTGAACTCCTGGCCTCTAGGGATCTTCATGCCCGACCTCTCAAGATGCTGGGATTACAGGTGTGAGCCAGAAATTTTAAAACAAATAGAAATAGCCAAAAAGAGACAAAGAATCCTCCAATTAAACAAGAGGGTATAATATAATTGTAAACCAAGAAAAAATATAAGGTTGGAGGTAAGTAAAACCATATTAGAAAAGGTACATTGAATTGTGTCATTGATCTTGTAATGCTTAGATACTACATTAAAAAATTATGTACCTAATTATGTCATGTAGAGTAGCAGGTGGTAAAGCAAACTACCTGATATATAAATCTTTGAAAAAAAACAAATTTGTATTAGAAAGTATGTGTATTGCCACTTTTTTCTATTCAGAAAAGTTAAGTCACAATGAGCAGCAGTAACACAGCCATATGAGTTCTACATCCTTTTTTTCCTTTTTAAGGAAAACCAATAGAAGGGCTAATTTCTTCCAAGTGAACATACAAACTATGTCTTCATGTCAAGTTCTCATTATCATTGAATCATTCCTAGACAGGAAAACCTGGGAGGTAAAAAAAAATTCATATTTATGACATCAAAATTGTGGTCCCCTCAAACAAACAGATGACTTAACAGTGCGTCATCACCATCACACAGATATAGTCCATATGCATCTTAGAGCAGGCCTGATGAATTTCAAGACAGTAAGTCTACACGTTTTATTCGTATGGTGAAGAAATATATAACCTAATGAATGTTAGTAAAAACACAACTTACTCTGCAATTTGTGAGAGGGTAATGAAGAACATTATGCAATAATCTTTTTCAATATTAATTTGTGGTTTACTGTTCATCATGTTTCTTTGCACCAATATAGCTACATATTTCTTTCTTTATTTTTTAAGATAAACCTATAAAAGTTTTATGTCAAAATCCCATAAGCCATAGGTAGTTGTTTATCATTCCAGATTTCCTTCTTTATCTACTTTTTAATATCTGTCATATGGACGTAGGTCTTTTTGTATGTATGCATGGATGGATGGATAAATGACAGATAGACAGATAGATGGATAGATACATTCTAATAGACATATTTCATATTTTAAATAATTAAATTTTATAACATTTATTATATTTTTCCCAGTTCTTCATATCTTCATATCACCAATGCATTATCTTCCTTCTGTTTTCTCATTAGTTTCACTACTCTAAAGTTAGATGTATAAAGGCTATGTAAAAACAATTCCATGGGGTGTGTATCACTTAAAATCTTACAATTCTAGGTAAATTCAGCACTGTTTTGAATTACTTTTAGTGACCTGGGATGCAAGTCAATGTGTATCAAAAATAATGGCATAAGACATTTTTAAATTACAACATCCATCATGTTCCTATCTTTTACCAAGAATCCTGAGAAATATCTAATGAAATTTCAACATAGAAAAATCTTGATCCTAATTGATCAATAAAAGGTCATAGTATCTAATACGTGGTTCTACATTGTGGTACACTTCAGCACTCTCTATATTTGCGTGATTCTAATTTATTTCTTTTCTCTATTTTAAAGGAAATGAGTTGAATAATTTTTATTATTATGAATCAATCACAATGCATTTCTCCAAGTAGCCAAATTTATTATGTCATCTTTCAGAAATGTGTTGAATATAATGTGGTGATTTTAATGTCATTTCTTGAATTTCACTTGCTGAGCCACAAATACTAATACTCCTGCTTTTTTTAGCAAGACATATTATATATACTTAATGACTTTGATATATGTATGAATTCTAATGTGATTTAAATGAGGGTAAAAACAGCAAACATAACTAAAATTGTTTGTCATTATTATTATTGACTTTCTCAAAGGCAAAAACATAACATTGAAAAAAGGCCTTCAAATTAAATTTTATTTGCACTATGAATGATTTAAGGGAAGTAATCTATTATTGTTTGAATAAGATAACAATTGCCTTGAAAGATGAAGTCCTATCTTGATATTGCAGAAATAATTCACAGAAAATATGTAAATAAAATACTTTAATATTTTTCATTAGTGATTCTGTATATGCCCTGGACTTAGCAATGAATATATGTAGAGAAGTAGTATATGACCTTCAATTTCTTAAAATTAGATATTCTAAATATGTCTCATGTCAAATTAAGAAAAATATTGATTTCAATATTGTCTTTGTATTAAACTCAGTTACTTTTCACATTCTATTCTTTGTTCCTTATTTGACTCTACACAATTTTTAAAATTATTATTATACTTTAAGTTCTAGGGTACACGTGCACAAAGTGCAGGTTTGTTACATATGTATATATGTGCATTGTTGGTGTGCTGCACCCATTAATTCGTCATTTACATTAGGTATATCTCCTAATGTTATCCCTTCCCCCTCCCCCCACCCCACAACAGACCCCAGTGTGTGATGTTCCAAGTGAACACTCTGTGTCCATGTGTTCTCATTGTTCAGTTCCCACCTATGAGTGAGAACATGCGGTGTTTGGGTTTCTGTCCTTGCGATAGTTTATTCAGAATGATGGTTTCCAGCTTCATCCATGTCCCTACAAAGGACATGAACTCATCCTTTTTTTATGGCTGCATAGTATTCCATGGTGGATATGTACCACATTTTCTTAATCCAGTCTATCATTGATGGACATTTGGGTTGGTTCCAAGTCTTTACCATTGTGAATAGTGCTGCAATAAACATACATGTGCAC
Source organism: Macaca fascicularis (assembly GCF_037993035.2). NCBI lineage: Eukaryota > Metazoa > Chordata > Mammalia > Primates > Cercopithecidae > Macaca > Macaca fascicularis. The sequence continues at coordinate 172,642,829 of NC_088379.1, forward strand.
CTGTCATTATAGCAGTATGATTTATAATCCTTTGTGTATATACCCTGTAATGAGATGGCTGGGTCAAATGGTATTTCTAGTTCTAGATCCTTGAGGAATCGCCACACTGTCTTCCGCAATGGTTGAACTAGTTTACAGTCCCACCAACAGTGTAAAAGCGTTCCTATTTCTCCACATCCTCTCCAGCACCTGTTACTTCCTGACATTTTAATGATTACCATTCTAACTGGTGTGAGTTGGTATCTCATTGTGGTTTTGATTTGCATTTCTCTGATGACCAGTGATGATGAACATTTTGTCATGTGTCTGTCGGCTACATTAATGTCTTCTTTTGAGAAGTGTCTGTTCATATCCTTTGCCCACTTTTTGATGGGATTGTTTGATTTTTTTCTTGTAAATTTGTTTAAGTTCTTTGTAGTTTCTGGATATTAGCCCTTTGTCAGACAGGTAGATTGCAAAAATTTTCCCCCATTCTGTAGGTTGCCTGCTCACTCTGATGGTAGTTTCTTTTGCTGTGCAGAAGCTCTTTCATTTAATTAGATCCCATTTGTCAATTTTGGCTTTTGTTGCCATTGTTTTTGGTGTTTTAGTCATAAAGTTCTTGACCATGTCTATGGCCTGAATGGTATTGCCTAGGTTTTCTTCTAGGGTTTTTATGGTTTTAGGTCTGACATTTAAGTCTTTAATCCATCTTGAATTAATTTTTGTATAAGGTGTAAAGAAGGGATCCAGTTTCAGCTTTCTACATATGGCTAGCCAGTTTTCCCAGCACCAGTTATTAAATAAGGAATCCTTTCCCCATTTCTTATTTTTGTCAGGTTTGTCAAAGGTCAGATGGTTGTAGATGGGTGGTATTATTTCTGAGGGCTCTGTTCTGTTCCATTGGTCTATATCTCTGTTTTGGTATCAGTACCATGCTGTTTTGGTTACTGTAGCCTTGTAGTATAGTTTGAAGTCAGGTAGTGTGATGCCTCCAGCTTTGTTCTTTTGGCTTAGGATTGTCTTGGCAATGCGAGCTCTTTTTGGTTCCATATGAACTTTAAAATAGTTTTTTTTTCCAGTTCTGTGAAGAAAGTCATTGGTAGCTTGATGGGGATGGCATTGAATCTATAAATTACCTTGGGCAGTATGGTCATTTTCACGATATTGATTCTTCCTATCCATGAGCATGGAATGTTCTTCCATTTGTTTGTGTCCTCTTTTATTTCGTTCAGCAGTGGTTTGTCATTCTCCTTGAAGGGGAGCTTCCCGGATTAGACTAAAGGTTAGAGTAAAACAGATATTAGTCACTTATTGCAAGCAAGGAAAAGATTTTAAGAGGTGTTAAGAGTTGCCAGTGGCATCTTACAGAAAGGCAAGTACAACTAGGAGAAAGAAAATTCCATTCAGTTTTGATTTTTAAAAGATGTGTTGGTAATCAATTTAAGTATAGTCAAAGGATTCATCATAAGCATAAAAGAGAAAGTAAGTGCAGATAATATAGACCATTCATTCAAGAACCTTGTAGGGAATGGCAGAGGGAAGTACAGTTTTGTTTAGATGAAGTTTAATATTAATGCAATGTTTGATGTGTTTTCTTTTCATTTTTGAGATAAAGGTGAGCACTTATATTAAAAAATCAGTAAGTAGATATTATATTATTTAAGATGCTATAGGTAGGCAATATAATAAACTGAATAGGATATACGAAGAAGAAAAAAGGACTATAATAAAAACAAATGGTAATAAAGTTTCCAAGATGAAATTAGTGTCAGGAAAATAATAAAAGAGATATTATTATATGTATAATACTATATGTATTATAGTAGCACGGCTGGAATGATTATGTACATTTTGGTCTTCAATATTAATTTTGCTCTCCCGATTTTCAACCCAGAAACTCATCACATTTATAACCATCTAGCAAAATCTCATATTTGATATGAGAAAACAAAGACTCAGATGTTTGATTGATCTCTTCAAATCACCTGGAAAGGCAAACCCAAAATAGAACAGACAAGACACCTTAGAAGAGTTGGCATTTGCATCTCATCTGTTGTTTGCCAGTCTTAGTATTCTGATAGCCTCGAGCTAAGCTACAGCAAGCCCATCTCACATGCCCCAGGCTTCAAAATCAGGATTGCACCTCCTTGTGGTTACAAAGTACTTTAGCTGGGGTGAGCGCTTACTGGGTAGAGGGCTTCATAATCACGTGGTTAATTTTGCTGACTATGTGTTTTGGAATTTAGGCTGATAAACTCATTTTCTGTAGGAGGTTCTTACCTGCCCTCGTTTCTCCTCCTCTACCTACATCTCTTCTCCACTCCTCTCTTTAATCCCTGTTCCTCTGCCATTTCTAAAAGATCAAATGATCTATTGATTCAGCCCCTTCATAAAACCTGATATTATTAATATTTTCACATACATTTGAAATTGGCCTATACATTTATTTACTAGTACTAAATAACAGTGAATAATATAATTTTGAAGTCAACCTAACAATAGACTCATGAAGTAATTACTGATAGGGATACTCTGCCTGTAACATGCCCCGCTACGGTCCCTGCCTCCCGGTGTCCATGCCCTCATATGAGCCTCTTCTTCTGAGTGTGGGCTGATCTGCTAACTCATATCTAATAGATTATGGCAATATTGATGGGCTGTCAATTCCAAGATTACGGTACAGAAAGATTCTGGCTTCCGTTTTGGTTGCCTTCTCTGTCTCTCTGTCTCACTTTCACTTTCTCTTGTGTGTTTCTTTCCTCGGTTTTGATGATGATTTATCTATCGTCTTAGCCTTTAAAAATTCACCAGCTGTTAGTTTGCAAAGTATCTCTATTGCTTTGGTTATTCATCTCATAGATTTTTGTATATTTGTTATTTCTTTGTTCTGTTCTATTCCTTTTTTTTTTTTTACTTTAGCTTTTTTAGTTCACCACATATCTTATTTATTTTTTATTACAAATGAGTTAATTCAAATCTTCATTGTTTCTCAAATACTCCTAATTGTATGTCTTTGCATGCAGAAACACATAAACACACAGTTATCTCACAAACTAAAATTATTGCCATGTATCAAAACTTTTATCTTATTCATGAATAGTTATTTAACTTGTTATACAATTGTAGATTGTCAGTTGCTTTGCAATATTTTTCCATTGCTTCATGACATTGGCCAATTGCAACGAATTCTGATATTCATCCAGTTCTTATTTCTTTGTAGGTAAACTCTTACATTTGCAGCTACAAATTTATTGCATAGGAAAAAATTTAACCACATATGTGTATATATACATACATACATATACAATTATATGTATAAATTTCATATGCTTCTGTAAAGTATAAAAATAGAGTAAATATTTATAAATCCACCAACCAAAATAAGTAATGGAAAATTACCAATGCCATTAAAGGTCTCCCATTATCTATATTTGGTCACATATTCTTCACTCCTACTGAGGTATAATAACTATCCTGAATATGAATATTCTGAATATTATCATTCCCAAGTTTTTATGTATATTTTAACATACATGTATTAATTGCTGAAATATGCATATGCATATATACATTACTGAAATGTGTGAATAGTAGTTTCTGCTTTATTTAACAGTTTTTCTAATGTACTATTCTACAAATGGCTTTTTTTTTAAATTATACTTTAATTTCTGGGATACATGTGCAGAAAGTACAGGTTTGTTACATAGGTATTTATTTGCCATAGTGGTTTGCTGCACCCATCAACCCATCATCCACATTTGGTATTTCTCCTAATACTATTCCTCCCCTAGGCCCCAACCCCCAACAGGCCCCAGTGTGTGATGTTCCCCTCCCTGTGTACATGTGTTCTCATTGTTCAACTCCCACTTATTAGTGAGAACATGTGGCGTTTGGTTTTCTGTTCCTATGTTAGGTTGTTGAGAATGATGGTTTCCAGCTTCATCCATGTCTCTGCAAAGGACATGAACTCATCCTTTTTTATGGCTGCATACTATTCCATGGTGGATATGTGGCACATTTTCTTTATCCAGTCTATGATTGATGAGTATTTGGCTTGGTTCCAGTCTTTGCTATTGTGACTAGTGCTGCAATAAACATACGTGTGCATGTGTCTTTATAGTAGAATGATTTATAATCCTTTGAGTATATACCCAGTAATGGGATTGCTGGGTCAAATTGTATCTCTGATTATAGTTCCTTGAGGAATCATCACACTCTCTTCCACAATGGTTGAACTAATTTACACTCCCACCAACAGTGTAAAAGTCTTCCCATTTCTCCACATCCTCTCCAGCATCTGTTGTTTCCTGACTTTTTAAGGATTGCCATTCGAACTGGCGTGAGATGATATCTCATTGTGATTCTGATTTGCATTTCTCTAATGACCAGTGATGATGAGCTTTCTTTCATATGTTTGCTGGCCACATAAATGTCTTCTTTTGAGTAATGTCTGTTCATATCCTTCAACCACTTTTTGATGGGTTGTTTGTTTTTCTTCTTGTAAATTTGTTTAAGTGCCTTGTAGATTCTGGATATTAGGTCTTTGTCAGATGGATAGATTGCAAAAATTTTCTCCCATTCTGTAGGATACCTGTTCACTCTGATGATAGTTTCCTTTGCTGTGCAGAAGCTTTTTCCTTTAACTAGATCCCATTTGTCAATTTTGGCTTTTTTTGCCATTGATTTTGGTGTTTTAGTAATGAAGTTTTTGCCCATGCCTATGTCCTGAATGCTATTGCCTAGGTTTTCTTCTAGGGTTTTTATGGTTTTAGGTCTTACGTGTGAGTCTTTAATCTATCTTGAGTTAATTTTTGTATAAGGTGTAAGGCAGGGGTCCAGTTTCAGTTTTCTGCATATGGCTAGCCAGTTTTCCCAATACTGTTTATTAAATAGGGATTCCTTTCCCCATTGCTTGTTGTCATCAGGTGTCAAAGATCAGATTGTTGTAGATGTGTGCATTATTTCTGACACCTTTGTTCTGATCCATTGGTCTATATATCTCTTTTGGTACCAGTACCATCCTGTTTTGGTTACTGTAGCCTTGTAGTATGGTTTGAAGTCAGGTAGAATGGTGCCTCCAGCTTTGTTCTTTCATCTTAGGATTGTCTTGGCTATATGGCTCTTTTTTGGTTCCATATGAAACCTAAAGTAGTTTTTTCTAATTCTGTGAAGAAAGTCAATGGTAACTTGATGGGGATAGCATTAGCATTGAATCTGTAAATTACTTTAGGCAGAATGGCCATTTTCATGATATTGATTCTTCCCATCCATGAGCATAGAATGTTTTTCCATTTGTTTGTGTCCTCCCTTATTTCATTGAGCAGTGGTTTGTAGTTCTCCCTGAAGAGGGCCTTCACATCCCTTGTAAGTTAGATCCCTAGGCATTTTATTCTGTTTGGAGCAGTTCTGAATGGGAGTTCAGTCATGATTTGACTTTCTGTTTGTCTATTATTGTTGTATAGGAATGCTTATGATTTTTGCACAAGCAAAATGTATATGCATATATACATCCCTGAAATGTATGGATAGTAGTTTCTGCTTTATTTAACAGTTGTTCTAATGTACTATTCTACAAGTTGCTTTTTTTAAGTCAATATTATATTTTAAGGATGTATTCATATTAATGCTTACAGTTATAAGCCATTAATTTTCATTATAGTGATTATTTCATGTCATGTGTACATCAGTTATTATTAACCATTCATCTGAGAGAGAACATCTGGGTGCGTATTTCATTATTAGCAGCAATAGTAGTACATACATTTTTTAACGTCTCCATGTTCTCCTCTGTAAAATTCTCTTTAGTTTGTAAACTCTGGAGAGGAATTGCTAGGGCATAAAATTTTAACAGTTTTACGATGTTTCATTTCTTCCTTTCAAGTCACTTGTCTTATTCAAGAGAGTATAATCTTTTCCTTTCCTTTGTTCTTCTTAATACATTTCAGAATAACTTTATCAAGTTCCATGGAATTCCTATTGGGATTACAATTAGAACTTCAGTAAATGTGTGGTTCTATCTAGGAAAAAAATAACTTCCTCATTTTACTAATTTCTCTTTTCCCTAGGGAAAAGGAATATGTGTATTTTGTCATTGATTTAGTTCACCCTACAGTATGTACTGAAAGACATACTCCAAGTTGTTTATACCACTGCTCCATTGAAGGCACAAATCTCCTTTCAAACAGCTTGAAGATTCTATGATTAAATTCAGTAATTTGTAAAGCAAGACCTGAGTCCTTCCCTCTAGAAGATAATCTTTAAACAGCAGAATGGACATATTATGATAGATGTAGGATTCAGACTGTGGGGCTCTACCACTGATTGCTGAGGCACCCAGAAAGACTATCCATTTGATCATTTTTGCCAGTTTTACCTCAAATAAGCCCAAATGATGATGATAGGGAATTTCAGCCTAAATGCCCATCTTTCTCTGGGTCACTATAGAAAGAAGTTTGTCAGTAGCAATGTCTTAATTGAGTTCTGTGTTGACTGGATGAATATGGTGGTGCTGAACTTTCACAGCACATTGAGAGCAGTCCAAGTCAAAGACGTAATTATTTTGTGGTACTAAGTGACTGTATTTAAGAGTAAAGTGCTCTCTAGATTTTTGAGGTATTGTCAGTTGAGATTTCCCTGAAAATTCATTTCAATTGGAAAGTTTACAACTACTTCTTAAATACTCTCCACAGTTTTACAAGTTGACCATATACTCTCAGATGGCAGATTTCCTTTAATGCATTTCTTATTTCCCCAGTTACCTTTCAAGTATGTTCATTTTTTTCTAGTATCACATTTAGCTCTTTACCTTGCTGTGCCAAAATATTTCAAATGGTCTCCAGAATGTCTATGTCTGTGAACTTCTTCAAGCTCAGAGGAAAATCTAGTAATTGCAAAGACCAAGAAAGAAATATCAAATGTTCTCTCTTCTTTGAATCACTTTAGTGCTAAGAGTAGAGGAATTACCTGTCATGTAACTCTAAATTAAATTTACTGGGAAAAAAACAGCAATGGCTTTCATTTTCTCCTTGTGATCAATATGTCCATGTTGTCCTCAAAATTCTATGCTTTTTCTTTGTATTTGGCCTTCGAATTATGATTAATGGAATTACATTTTCACTTTCTTTGCCAATTCATCTTTTTATTTATTTAAACACATAATGCTATATTACATATAATAAATATATGTATTATTTTTAATAATATACAAATAATTGTATATACTCACATAAGATTTAACAATTAAGTGTGCTTAGCATTATTGGCAATTGATTCAGTAATAGTAAAAACAAGAATTACAGATTATCTCAAGATTAATATTGTTGTTCTAAAAAGGTTTTAATGCTTTTTCCTATTAAAGAAAAGTCATTTTACTATTCTAAATGTATTCTCAATAGCTTATAAATATATTTTAATTGTGATTCTAATTATTTGATATTTATTTGTGAAAATCCACTGGAAAGGAAATGGAAATATAGTAACAAGCAACAGATTATAAACTGAAAACAGTTTAAGCCCAATACAGAATCAACAGAATTCTGACAGGCAAAGTACTTTTGCTAATGTATTGATTAATGTTTTTCAGCTGTTGGCATTCCTCAGTGCATATGGGTAGACACAGATATCTTGTCACCAGAGGCGCACGGAATAGCAGGAGGTCATTTCACCTGCTGCTCGTAACTGTCAGTACTTGGCTTTTGGGCTGCCAGGCTACTCCAAAGGTTTGTGAGGGCCCAGAAATAGTCTTTTCAAGCTGTGATTGGGATGGCCTGTTTTTTTGTTTTTTTGTTTTTTGTTTTTTGTTTTTTCTAACAGCAACTGCTGCTATGTGGATATGAGATAAAAGAGGTAAGCTCTTTCAGTTCTCTTTAAAACCATGAAGATTTGCTCCTTATTGCAGGACTAGCACCCCTTCTTCATTCCCTGCCTCATCATTTCCCCAGCCTACCCCTCCACATCCATTTTATAATAAAAATTAAATAAAGAAATGGAATGTTTTCCACTGATTTTTTCAGGCAGGCCTCAGTAATGTAAAGCAAACTACATTCTATGTTGGTCTAAAAGAAACAGTCTATACAGAATAGGGAAAGCTTATAATAGATTGAAACCTGATTCGCAGGAAAGAAAACAGGAAAGGAAACACATAAGATCCTTAAACTCACTGCCTCTTCATGGTCAGCAGCAGGGTGTTAGAGTAAGATAGAAAATTGAGACAAGAAAGAAAGAAAGAGAAACATATATCTCCTTTATGGGTTTTACAATGGACTGAGTAAATAAGCCAAATGATGATGGCAAATATGATATCTACAGCAACTACCAGCGATACTGCTGACCACAAGTGAAGGCAGCCCCCTTCAATTGAATAATGAAAGAGCAGGAGCTCTCTAGGAAGGATTCATGACAAAAATAGCAACAGTATATTTGTTATGAATAACATATACTGTCTGAAATAGGAAGAAATCTTTCAGGAGACACTAAAAGTTCCCCAGGTCCTCATTACTGCAGTCACCATAAAGAAGAGAGGAAAAGTGGATGACTACTTCTTTCCATTTGAATGAAGAATGAGGATTTTAAAAAACCCCGCAGATTGGCTTAATCGAGCTTTGCTTTTTAAGAATGTTTACAATTAATCAAACCTAAAAGCGCATTGTGAAAAGCATTGCACTTTTATCCTTAATTTATGATGCCATGTTTACTTTCATTTATGAATATCCCCACATGTTACTACAGATTTGTCAGAGCTGTTTGAGATCTGGCAAGCATTTGACAGAGGAATATAGAAATATAAAGCTATTAAATATCTTAGTTATATTATAGTTCATTCCATTTATTTGGAAGATGAAAATAGAGTCCAATAGGAAATAATCAATTTTCACAAATTCACTCTAAGGAGTAAATGAGCCGAAATTTCTAGGGTTACTGATTCCAAACCATTGTGACTCCCAGACTGCTTTTATTTATTTGTATGTTTCATAATTAACTTTGAATCTAATGTTCTAGGAATGCTATTTTTAAATTAAAACCTTTTACTTTGGATTTTCCAACATGAATTTTAAGTATAATTTTTGTCCCTCCTCTCAAGATTTTCAGGCCAAGGAGTGGTAGCTAAAGAATGTGGTTTATTGGACATCTGAGCTGTGGTGTCCAAGTGATCTTATCATTTAGCTCCCACTTATAAGTGAGAACGTGTGGTATTGGGTTTTCTGTTCCTGCATTAGTTTGCTGAGGATAATGGCTTCTAACTCCATTCAAGTTTCTGCAAAGGACATTATCTTGTTCTTTTTTATAGATGCATAATATTCCATGGTTTATATGTACCACATTTTCTTTTCCCAGTCTACCATTGGTGAGCATTTACATTGATTCCATGTCTTTGCTGTTGTGAAGAGTGCCACAGTGAACATAGACATGCACATGCCTTTATGATAGAATGATTTGTATTCCTTTGGGTATATTCTCAGTAAAGGGATTGCTGAGTCAAATGGTAGTTCTGCTTTTAGGTCTCTGAGAAATCACCACACTGTTTTCCACAATGGGTGAACTAATTTATACTCCCACAAACAGTGCGTATGTGTTCCTTTTCCTCTGCAACCTTGCCAGCATCGGTTATTTTTTTTTTACTTCTTAATAATAGCCTGACTGGTGTGAGATGGTATCACATCGTGGTTTTGATTTGCATTTCTGTAATGATTAATAATGTTGAGCTTTTTTTCATATGTTTTTGGTCACATATGTGTCTTCTTTTGATAAGTAACTGTTCATGCCCTTTGCCTTCCTTTTAATGGAATTGATATTTTCTTGAAAACTTGTTTAAGCTACTTATAAGTTCTGAATATTAGACCTTTGGCAGATGCATAGTTTGCAAAAAATTTCTTCTATTCTGCAGATTGTCTGTTCACTCTGATGATACTTTCTTTGTCTGTACTTTCTTTGTCTTTAGTTTAATTACATCGCATTTGTCAATTTTTGCTTTTGTTGTAATTGCTTTCAGTGTCTTCATCATAAAATCTTTGCCCTTTCCTATGTCCAGAATGGTGTTGCCTAGGTTGTCTTCTAAGGTTTTTATAGTTTTGGGTTTTACATTTAGGTATTTAATCCATCCTGAGTTAATTTTTGTATATACTGAAGGCATGGGTCCAGTCTCAATCTTCTGCATATGTCTAGTCATTTATCCCCAGACCCATTTATTGAACAAGGAATACATTCCCCCATTGCTTGTTTTGTCAACTTTGTCAAAGATCAGATGGTTGTACATGTGCTGCCTTATTTCCTTGCTCTCTATTTTGTTCCATTGATGTATGTGTCTGTTTTTGTACCAGTACCATGCTGTTTTGGTTAGTGTAGCCCTATAGTATAGTTTAAAATCAGGTAGCATGATACTTCCAGCTTTGTCATTTTTGCTTAGAATTGCCTTGGCTGTCAGCTTGGCATGGTGGTTCACGCCTGTAATCCAAGACCTAGGTGGGCAGATCATGAGGTCAAAAGATTGAGACCATCGTGGCCGACATGGTGAAACCCAATCTCTACTAAAAATACAAAAATTAGCTGGGCGTGGTGGTGTGTGCCTGTAGTCCCAGCTACTCAGGAGGCTTAGGTAGGAGAATCACTTGAACCCAGGAGGCAGAGGTTGCAGTGAGCCGAGATTGCACCATTGCACTCCAGCCTGGCAACAGAGTGAGACACCATCAAAAGAAAGAAGGAAAGAAGGAAAGAAGGAAAGAAAGAAAGAAAGAAAGAAGGAAGGAAGGAAGGAAGGAAGGAAGGAAGGAAGGAAGGAAGGAAGGAAGGAAGGAAGGAAAGAGAGAGAGAGAAAGAAAGGAGGGAAGGAGGGAGGGAGGGAGGGAAAGAAGGAAGGAAGGAGAGAGAGAGGAAGGAAGAAAGGAAAGAAGGAAGGAAGAAAGGAAGGAAGGAAGGAAGGAGAGAGAGAGGAAGGAAGAAAGGAAAGAAGGAAGGAAGAAAGAAAGGAAGGAAAGAAGGAAGGAAGGAAAAGAAAGAAAGAAAGAGAGAGAGAGAAAAAGAAAGAAAGAAAGAAAGAGAAAGAAAGAAAGAAAGAAAGAAAGAAAGAAAGAAAGAAAGAAAGAAAGAAAGAAAGAAAGAAAGAAAGAGAGAAAGAAAGAATTGCCTTAGCTATATGGGCTCATTTTTGTTCTACATAAATTTTAAAATAATTTTTTCTAGTTCTATGGAGAATGTCATTGGTAGTTTGATAGAAATAGCATTGACTCTATACATTGCTTTGGGCAGTATGGCCATTTCAGCAACACTGATTCCTACTATCCATGAGCAAGGAATGTTTTTCTACTTGTTTGTGTCATCGCTGATTACTCTGAGCAGTGTTTTGTAATTTTCATTGTAAAGATCTTCCAACTTCCTGATTAGTTGTATTCCTAGGTATTTTATTCTTCTTGTGACAATTTTGAATGGGATTGCATTTGTGATTTGACTCTTGGCTTAACTCTTATTGATGTATGGGAATGCTAGTGATTTTCGTTTGCTGATTTTGTATCCCGAGACTTCACTGAAGTCATTTATCATCTTAACGTTTATTTCTTTCTCTTGCTTGATTGCTCTGTCCGGCAGCTCCAATACTATGTTGAATAGGAGTGATGAGAGAGGACATCTTTGTCTTATACTAGTTTTCAAGGGAAATTATTTCAGCTTTTCCCCATTCAATATGATGTTTGCCCAGTCAGTTTGACATTGACTGTGGGCACACTGTTTTTAGCTGTAAGACTTTAGATGGATTGTTAGAATACCCAGACTGGGGCTGTTGCACATTTTTTTTTTTTTTACATTTTTATAGCTGTTAATAAGGCACTTGTTATCCTGTAGAAAGAAAGCATGTATTGATAAGGATTTAATAATCACTGAAATATACCAGTCACTTTTTTACTTCCAAGATTACAACAGATATCAAGAAGAACAAATTGTTTTTATAGGGCTATATTCACTTATTCATTAATTTATTACATTCCATAGGCAATAAGTGATAAATCAAAGTATGGAACATGATTGTTTTAGACATATATTGGGGTAAATTAAACAGGGTGATAAGAGACAAACAATGACTGGGGTGGTCTTGGAAGATAGTATCAAAATCCAAATAACAAGAAGGAGCATTTGAACATTTAGGGACAGCAAGTGCAAAGGTCTTAAAGCAGAATGTTTAGTGTGTTTGAGAGCATGACTAAAGTAAAGTGATCATTGGCTTTGATGAGAGGGTTAAAAGGTTAACAGTCTCCTGAAGGAGACATACATACATAGTGGTCTAATTGAAGCCTAAGCCAGAATAGATACTACATTCTAAGGTAGCTAAAAATGTGATTAGTTTCACGTAGTTGAATAAACCTGAAAGAGTAGTTTCCTAGATTTCTAATATGTATCCAAGGAAGTAGCTTAGTTTAATAAGGCTTAGTCCCAAAGCCATGCCATAAGGAAGGTTAACTCCAAGCTTGGAGATAACACTAAGCTTTTATAGTTGTAACATATCATATCGATGTGAAGAAATTGTGCAAAATTTCTCTGTGTTCTGGGAATGACTGGGAAAATGGTAGTATAGTTCCATGCTCACCAAATTGTGGTGAAACATTTATTGACAAATGAGCAAAATTCTATTTATGAACATATCAGAAAGTAGGGTCTGGGCTCTTGGCACAATCATGAAGGGATTTTAGGAACTGATATATGACACCATAAAGTGACTTCTTACATGATCAGGATAGAGAGATAGATAGATAGATAGATGGATAGATAGATAGATAGATAGATAGATAGGAAGATAGGAAGATAGATAGGAAGATAGCATTGTGAGAAAATGAATACATCAATGAGTAAACCCTCTGTATAACTATTGTTCTAAGTGTTGAACATGCAGTCACATGTTTAATTTTAAGAGTGACCCAATGGGTTACTTACAGTCCTAACCTTACCTAAAATTTCATAGCAAATAGATGGTGGAGCTGGAAATCAGACCTTTCAGACAAGGTCTGGCTCTACTGCCCAGGCTGGAGTGCAATAGTGTGATCTCGACGCACTGCAACCTTTGCCGCCAGGGCTCAAGCCATCCTCCCACCACAGCTTCCCGAGTAGGTGGGTCTACAGGTTCACACCACCACATCTGGCACATTTTTGTATTTTTTGAACACAGGGTATTTTGCCATGTTGCCAAAACTGGTCTTGAACTCCTGGGCTCAAGTGATCCACCCACCTTGGCCTCCCAAAGTGCTGGGATTACAGGTGTGAGCCACCGCACCCGATGAGGGTCCTTGTTCTTAACCATTATATTGTACTGCCTGTCACATAGGGTGTGAAGCAGGAGTGTGTACCAAACCTCCACCTCATATTGATATATAGATCTCTGCATTAAACTTCAAACAAAGAAATAATAATGCTCTGGTAAAATAAGTATGAACAAAATTATAAACGAGAAAAGGCATTCTCCTTTGAAGACAATATTAGATTTGAAAGATCAAAATACATTTTGAAATTTATGTCATCGTAGTGTAGATCATACAGTATATTTCTGGCAGTTCTCCACTTTGCCATATTTGGGCTTGATTTGGAGTTCATGGGCTTTTCTCTGTGCTTAATACATTTCTACTCATACCTTCTACTGGTAGCTCGTTACTGGTGAGCTCCACATTTCCCTTCAGCCCCCAGCACAGAGCTCACATCTTTCAGGAAGCCTTTTCCAGATACTACAGCCTTGGCTAGGTATCCTGCTTGTGTGCTCTGAAGAATGTCATTTATTAATGTAATTTTAGAGCAAAATATACATATTTTTAGTAGAAAATTCCTAAGTGTATACAACTCGGTGCTTTTGGAGGGTAGTATAGGTTGTATATTTTTCATATATATATATTTATATATATATATGTGTTTGTGTGTGTATACACACACACACAAACATACACACAGGGACAGATATATATTGTATATATGCTGTATTCATAAACTAAGTGACAATAAATTAGTAAAGGTGTTAGTGATATCAGAGTTTCACCTTTCACTTTTTGAAGCTGTGAGGGAGAACAACAGTTTCCCATAAAATGCACCTGAGGTCACCAGGTAACATCACCAGTGTAAAACACGAAACCACTATAAAGCCTGCTTTTTTTGTTAATCTTTTCTAACATGTATTGCATCAGAATAGTTTGAAAGACTATAGCAATAATAAGGTTAACATAAATTATATGTAGAGTAGAAATTGAGTATAAAAATGTAAAAATAAAACTATTTATTTCCTCAGAATTTTGGCTTGCAACCCTGTTCAGGCTGATCAACATCCAAATAGTTCTCCCTTGAGAGATCTCTGCTAACAAGGAGCCCAAAATGTAAGAAGCTAAAAGTCTCCACTGATTGGATATTTTTGTGGATAATTGTTTTGTACCATTTAATTTTTTTCTCAAGTTTGTATCATTGGTTCTGTGGCTTAAGATTTAATTTTAAAACTGTTTTTAAATGGCAGTGGCTATTTTATCATGCCCTGTGACTTTCTTTCTTTTATAAAATAAATAACTATGTATTAGGAACATTTAGATTAGTTAGCTTTTTTTCTGGTTTCATGTAGTTTTGTGTTCATCAGATCATCTCATGATCATGAAAACACTGGGCAGAGTATTAATTATTTTGTTAGAGGAGTAAATGGCATACACTGAAAGCTAAACTGGGAAACGAAAAGTACCCTTATGAAGAATGAAGGCAGAAATTTCAGCCAAATTAGGATGCATGAAATGTGGAAAATTACTGTTTGAATGTTTATCTGCAGAGTAATATAACTGTTCTCAGGAATACCTGTGTTGGATGATTTATAGTTTTTGACTTGCTTTTGATCTTCATAATTATATTTTCAATTTAAGGGTAATTTACTTATACCTACATGGGACAATTTTAATAGAAATGTACAATTGCATTGTTAAATTAGCAATTTAAACACACCAGCTCCCTGTTTTAAATGCATAGCCTTGATGACTGTAAATGTTTTGTTCATAATTATTGCCCTCATAATTCATATAGGCTGAAAGTGTAATGAATTTGTGGAAACCACAGTAGCTAATGATACCATTCCTGTAGCATCACTAAATTAAATCTCCAAAGGCAATTTTATATAGGACCAAAAATCTCTACTTGGAAACTAGAAATTTTGCAACATTATATAACTTGCTTGGTTTATAGCATTTGAAACATCAGCAATTATGCATTCAATGTGTAATTCCCTAATTCAGGCAATTATCCTTATTCGAATAAGTGGGCATAGAAATGTAAAAATCACTAAGATTGAACAATTTTCAATTATTAAACTTCTTTGCATGGAGACTAACTGCTGATTGAGAAAAACACATTTACCTAACTCTCTTGTAAGATATTCCATGTCGCTAAATTCACACGTTGGCATTCTGAAGCTGAAACATTTGTATAGCATATACTTAAACTATATAAACATTCTGGGGTATACTGTGAGAAAATTAAACTGTCTTACCACAAAATAAACTTATGTAGCAGCTACCTATGTAATTCTTCTGTGATCTGGGGGCCAAGAAGCAGATGGGGAAGTGGTTCCCAGAGCACCTCTACAGCTGGAATGTCACGTGGCAGCTATGGGAGAATCTATGCTTCAAGAGCTCCACGCCCAGCATCCTGGAATTAGGCTCTGCATTAGACCCAGTGAACATCCTGAAAGCATGAAAAGTCAATGGACTGCGTACATTTCTCCTCTAGGAGATTTCGTTTCTCTCAGGGCATAATGCTGAGTGGATCCTGCAGTTTCCCTTCTCTATCAATGGGGTGGTAAGCAGGCAACAGTCCACTCAGGGCTATGCGAGGGAGAGAACAAAAGGGCACACCTGTATCAGTCCCTCCATCCCACAGCCTGTCTTTGTCAAATCAAACCCATACTTGATGGTATGTTACTCAGGAAGATGACTTCTTTAAGACTCACCTAGAAATTCACAGGAAGGAAGGAAGGGAGTATAGGAACAAATCCATTTAAAACAAAGTCAAATAACTTAAGAAAGTTTAAGAAAATGAATGCTGGAAACTACTTGGGCTAAAATAATCTTTCAAATTTCTAAATTTAAAATAAATCGCTCAAGTCTGGGACTTCTAAACGTCTCGATTAGGCCTTCTTATACTAGAAATAAATACACAGAAAAGACTGGTGCAAAAGACAGAATCTGAAAAGATTGTTTACGAGATTTAATGAGGACACTATATACAGAGGGCATTAATAACGGTATTGAGAGGCTCCAGAGACTAGCAACAGTGAGAGGACATTAGCAACCTAAGTCTTAAAGGGCTAAGGGAGAACTAGGACAACTCCACCTCCACCAGAATGATAGCCTCTATGTAATGAATTCGTATGTGTCAAAAATAATAATGAGTTTCTAGATTTTTTTTTTTTTTAGTTTAAAGCAAAAGAGACTACTAAGGAAATGCGGCAATATTGGCAGATGGCGTCTGCCTAATTTAAACCCTGCTTCTATTATTACAGGAAAACTGCATTGAGTGCTCCATAAAATCATGTTCAAACTTTTTTGGCACAAAAACAAACAAAAACATAAAACAGTATGTGGTCAGAAAAATAAAAGAGCTACAATGCTTTGGGGACCCAGAATATAAGTAAATGGGGAAAGTATGGAAGACATTGCAGAGAAAGGGCATTTGATCTGTACTTTGCAACAAGAGTAGAAGTTTAACTTAAAAAGATTAATAGAAGTAATGGTAAGGGTGGCTTGGAAATGTTGAGGATATTTGAGAACAGTTAGCAAATTGGAGTGTTCCATGTACTTATTTAGAACTGGTGATCCAGAGGACAATTTTCTAATAAACTAATTAAATTAATCCTGCTGGGACCCTGTCAAAATCTTTAATCAAAAATCTTTATTTTGATTTTTCACTCCACTATACCATCAAGGACTTTCTGGATATCTTGATTACCAAGTGAAGAACAGGAGAGCTATAAAAATGTTAATATTCATATTAATAATAGTTTATATTTTTATATTAACTTTCAAAGAAAACCACAAAGTATTTCTTGACAAACATTTGGGTGACTGCACGAAACGTAGATGAACATCAGCACTGTCTGACAGTAAATGTAAAACGTGTTACTTTATCAAAAACTCCATTTTTTGTTTTCTTAGCTCTTTAGAATAGTTCACTAAAACTCAAGATGTCAGCTAATCTGTAAACTGATTCCGGCAAAACTTCGGCTGCATGAGTAAACGTTTTCCTGATAGCTGGTATTCCATTATGAACAAACGTTTTTCATTCATTCATTCTCATTGCACCCATTTGCCCCAATCAAACAATGAAGGTTTAACTATACAGTTGATGATTTTCTTTCTGTTTGTCAGAGCACTTAATAAATACTCTACATTCTGAAGCTATCAGCCCAACTGACCATCGTGATGAATGGAATTTCTTTTAAATAAAAGTATATTATTGCCAGAGGAGAGATTCGTAACAATCAGATTTTTTAAGGGTTCATCCCTGAAGGACAGTTTCATACATCCTTCTCTCTCTGAAAGACCAGGGAGTTCTAAACTTTCTAGGAAACCATGGTGGCTCTATGCTACCAGAAAAAAAAATGCTGCAAAGTAGAGCATATGGCCTAGCATAGGAAACTCATTTTTATCTTTTTACATGCCCTTAGATCACTTTTAGGGCCAAATTTTGCTCTGGGATACTTAATTCTCATTGAATTCAAGGGCTGCTGCCTGCTGTGAGGTAAATGCGACTATAATTTTAGAAAGCTTTATTTCTAAAACAGAAAATAGCTCAAAGAACTCAAGAATGATCTGCTATGTAAATTAAAATGGTAATATAAATTCCAGGGCCACGTTTTCTAGTTCTCAGGCTTTGATTCATTTTAGCTTATATTTGCAAAATAGGAAACAGGTGATTATCTGGACAGATTCGAGCTTTCAAATTTTGTTTGATCTTTCCAGTGAAAGAAAGTCAATTGTTTTATTTTCTAAAAGAGATAATTGCCATAATTATGTACCTGTCATGTAGAAATTACCAGAAAAGACAATACTCAATTGATAAACACCTCAATATGATTTCCTAAACTCACAAGTGCCACAGGTTCTGTCTGTGCATCCGGAAACATGGCAAATAGGCAGAATGGGGTATTGTACAATCTATCAGGCTTTGGAGTGTTGCGATAAATGAATCCATTAACACATAATGTTCCCATTTACTCTAGAATTATCTTCAGACTGAATTATAGACTAAATGTATCCTCATTAACCCTCCGTACAGCAGCTTATAAAATAATATTACTCACCATAACATTAATTACTAGAAATATCAATTAGAAAGATGTGAAGCTATTCAGATTTTGGGGGGCAAATTTTCTAAATAGAGATGACATTTAATTATGTATGCTCAACATGCAGGCTCTCTCCATCAAATCTAAGACTGAATTCCGTATCTTTTTGTCTTTTATTCCAGAGATTTACAGAATTAAACCTTTACTTACCAAAGATTTCTTACCAAATGGACCAATAATTGAGACAAGTTGATTGAAACTCTAATCGCATTAGATCCTTTATTTTTATTACCCATCAACAGTAAATTAATGATTTGAAGATGCTTAGACACAAAACTTCATTTCTCCAGCATGTGAACTTGGGCCAATTACCTACCCTCTTCTTTCTTGAATTGCCTCATATGTAAAACTGAGGTAATAATGGCATCAACCTCAAAGAATTGTTGCAAGTTTTAAATGAAGGAATATGGTAATATCTAAAGTGCCTAGAACAAAACGTGGTGAATAATAGGTATTCAATTGAAAGATTCATTTCATTTTCATAAATCATACAGATTTTAATAAACAGATATTTAGCCTTATTAAAATTCTTCCATGGATTGGTGCTTATCTTTGTATATATAAGTACAATGTTCAGCACTGGTTGCTGCTGTGTCTACTGACTCCATTTAGGGAGCTGGTGACCTGCTTTTATAAATAACTTGTAGAAACATGGAGACTGGGCCATGCGCCGTGGCTCACACCTGTAATCCCAGCACTTTGGGAGGCCTAGGTGGGCAGATCATGAGGTCAGGAGATCGAGACCATCCTGGCCAACATGGTGAAATCCTGTCTCTACTAAAAATACAAAAATTAGCTGGGCGTGGTGGCTGCCTGTAATCCCAGCTACTCAGGAGGCTGAGGCAGGAGAATTACTTGAACGAGGGAGTCAGAGGTTGCCGTGAGCCAAGATCGGGCCACTGCACTCCAGCCTGGCAACAGAGCGAGACTCTGTCTCAAAAAAAAAAAAGAAAAAAAAAAAAAGAAACATGCAGACTGAGGCAAGGGAGACCCCAAGGGACAATAGCAAATCTCCATTAAAGCTGCAAATATAACACTAGAGTTTTATCTTCCAGTCCAGTGCTCACACTAATAGGATAGACTTTGCTCCCTCTTCCATGGGAACATTCTAAGTTTTCTTTGAAGTGAATATACTCTTCACAGGCTTACAATTGCCTGTAATTATTCACATGGGGACTCTCAGCAAAGATGTGGTAAAGGTTCCATCTGTATGGCTTCATTTCAAGGACCTGAAGCTTTGTGCCTCCTCAGAAATGGAGCTGCCAAAAGAGCTGCCAAAGACAATTTTGCTTCCAGTGTCCCTTGCAAAACTGCAAACTAGATTCTTTTCTGTTGTTGTTGTTACTGTCAAAAATTAATAAAATGTCATGTTTCTCTCTTGGTGAATAAAATTGGAAAAGCTGCTTTAAGAACACTTTGTTCAAAGATATGCTAGTCAAATTATACAAATTACGTACAGTGATAATATTAACCTTTCCTTCAGCCCTGTGCTTGTGGAAAATAATGATGATTAAGAAATAACCCCATAATTTTGTGCTCCCCAAACAGCTTTATTGCCAAGAAAGAACCACCCTTTCCCACACAACTTCGATAAAATTCATGGAGCCCTCTTTTAAACCCATGACAAAGCCAGACAGACTCTCCAAATTTCCCTTCTTTGCCTCATGAAAGATTAGCTGACTCTTTGTACCGACTGACCAATCTGGACAAAATACTTGCTGCCTTAACTTTACCAAATTTTAATTAAGCTTCTTTTCTTCCCTCAGAGCCCTGAACTTTGACTCCTTCTCTGCCAAACCCAGTATTAGCAGGGAGTGTGGAACAACCCTCCCTTAAGAGATCCTCCCCTCCCTTCAGAGAATATTTTCTGCTCAAATGTCAGATCACTTTGCCCTCTCAACCCACTCACCCATACCCAGTTTCTTAGCCTTATTTACTCCTGCCTATAAAAGAAAATTTCTTTCTACTTGACCCTTGTAAAGTTTATAGATCTTATGGTCAGAGGAGTCTCTCCACTGCAATTGTTCCCATCGCCTACAGCAATAGTTCTCTCCTTTATTGCAATAATCCTTTTGAAAAAGTGTCTCTGTGCCTAAGTCCAGATTTGCTTTTATTTGACATAGGGCACATAATGAAAACATAAAGATGAAGGTTAAAATGAGTTTTTCTCATATCTAAGATGTGAAAATAGAAACTCTTCTAGTCTCAGTTTTCGTATAGCATGAAAACTACAGAATATATATCTCTACCGCTATTCAGGACTTTTGAAGCAGAGAGCAGAAGACCAGTTTTGCAACTCCTGATACCCACATCTGGCTAATAAAGTGGCTAATAAAGAAGATCATGAAGGCCTAAGAAGCAGAGAGTGACAAATGAAAAACTTTTTTTTTTTTTTTTTTTGGTGAGAATCATTAGTGTTCTGTGTGTCTCACTCCTCGCCCTCCAAACCACCTGTGTGCATGCACACATATACAACATCTAATCTAGGAAGTGGGGTTTAAATAAGAGTATTAGATAACATTGGCATGTGACTCCTACAGTACAAACATATACATGCCTGAATCCCATCTGAGTAATATAAAGGATAAGAAATTAGATTGCAAGCTGCTTATTCAAGGGCTTATACAAGGGATAAAATTAAAGTGATTTCACCAGGAGATCTGCAGTCCCAAAGTCTGTAAAGCAAGAGATGTAGTTGCGTTTCCCACTAACCAGATATGGGCCATAGGAAAAAGACATGCCCAGAGTTGCCTCAGGACCTGTTCAAGAAAAACTGGGGTAAACAAATCTCAAAAAAGGAAAGCTTGGGTTATCTCCTGATGTCTAGAGGCAGAGAAAAGACAAAGTTAAGAGTCAGAGAATAATACATTACTCCATTAAAGAAATTGCTCTGACATGTCTCAGCAACTGCGGGGGTGGGGGGCTCTAGAGAATTCAGAAAGAGGTTCTCAATAGAGTGCTCACATATCTGTCTGTTTAGAAAACATGTCACATACTTAAAACGTATCAGTCGAGTAAGAACTACACTGTCCTTCTTATGTCTTTTTCTTTCCAATACAATATACCCGAAGAGTTAGCCAGGTAAAGGAGGTAAGAAAACATTGTGAGATATTACAATTATGGGAGTGCTCTGGCTAGTTAATCCTATAGTTTATTGCTGCTTTTTATTCATATCTGACTAGGCTATTTTGAAAGCAGAGATAAAGTTAACTTGTTGAAAACTGATAGTAATGCAAATAATTTCTGTCCATAGAAATAAAAATTGTGCCTGGTGAAATGCAGTTTACATTGATATTGGATATTGACTAGCTTTGGAAGTTTTTCATTAGTTTGTAAATTTATTTTAGTATCTCAACAAGAATATAATCAGTTATTTCTGTGATTACGGGTATATTTAATAAAGGCATCCCTAATTTTAGTCATTTTGGGTGATTGCTCTTAATTTTAAATGGTGTTACTTTAATCTAACATTATAGATAAATTAAATTTGATGATATCATGTGTTTAGAAGATAATATGTGTTTTAGTTTGTGTGGAGAGACAGAGGACAACTTTACTCCAGATACTTTTTGTTTTCTAAACAGAATAGGCCAGGTGCAGTGGCTCTCCCTGCAATACTAGCACGTTGGGAGGCCGAGGCAAGTGGATCGCTTGAGCGCAGGAGTTCAAGACCACCCTGGGCAATATGGTAAGACTCTTATCGTGAAAGAAACAAAGGAGAGAGAGAGAGACAGGAGGAGAGGAGAGGAGAGGAGAGGAGGAGAAAGAAGAGAGAGAAGAGAAGAGAAAGAGAGAGAGAAGGAAAGAAGGAAGGAAGGAAGGAAGGAAGGAAGGAAGGAAGGAAGGAAGGAAGGAAGGAAGGAAGGAAGGAAGGAAGGAAGGAAGGAAGGAAGGGTAAGAAAGAAAGAAAAAAGAAAGAGAGAGAGAGAAAGAAAGAGATGGGAAGGAAGGGAGGGAGGGAGGAAGGAAGGAAGGAAAGGAAGGAAGGAAGGAAGAAAGGAAAAGGAAAGAAAGAAAGATTACTTTGCAGGTCATCTTCTGCTTAAAAAGAAAAGTGACAATCATTACTCTTCCTGACTACAACTACTCTTAGTATATATGCCCAATGATGGGAATACAGGCTCCATAAGGACACTCAAAATGCATCTTATTCTCCAGTAAGTGCCAGGTCGAATGAAACTCCAACATAGCTACTTATTAACAGCTTCTAGAATTGAAATCTCACTATCAGGCCACATCCAATATGTGACATATGCTTGCAAATTTGTGGAGAGAAAAGATAATAAAATACATGTGATCAAGACAATTGAGAAAGTCAATTTACAGCTTGGACTACTTGCATAATGGTTTTATTTTCTAAAATGCATTAAGGCTTTATTTATTACATTCCAAGAGTATCTTTCACTGCCTCTTGATGTCTCAATGCTCAAAGCTTAATTTGTGCAATGTCTTACCCAAAAGAGCACATTATTGAGAATAGCTTTCCCTATACTTTTTTTAAGAAGAAGAATTCATCTTGCTTTCACATTTATATATGATAACATCTAATATAAGAACAAGAAAAAAATCTTAAAAATATAAGTGAGTGGCTGAGGCAGGAGAATGGTGTGAACCCGGGAGGCAGAGCTTGCAGTGAGCCAAGATGCGCCACTGCACTCCAGCCTGAGTGACAGAGCGAGACTCCGTCTCAAAAAATAAATAAATAAATAAATAAATAAAATATATATATATATATATATATATATATATATATATATATATGAGTGACTTACTAAGAAACTGTTTAAAAATTTTTAAGTAAGTAATTTACTAGAGTAATATTACATATTTCTGGTAATGAAGTCTAGCCTGGTGATGATAAATTGCAGAAGGAACTCACATATTTCTCCTGGTGAAATGAAAAAAATAACAAATGTCCAAATTTTAAGTAATATAGCCAGAGGAAAAAAAATCCAATTTTTACATATAAAATGTTGACATGCTATATAAATTGATATCCTATATAGCTATAAGGAAAAGAGCAAAAAATAATGAAAGAAATATTTTTGGCAATATTGTGCAACTTCAGATGAAAGATCAACAAAATAATAAGACATAGCAAAAAGTAAATACTTAGACGAACTTGGTGTTAGTGACAACTTGACTCATTTATCATTTAGCTTTTATTTTATTAGCAACTATTAATTCAATTCCCTGAAGGCACTAAGGATCCCACAGTGAGTGGAATAGATTAAAAATCCCATCCCTAACTGAATGTACATTATTTTGCGGGGAGATAGTCAATATATAGGTTTCATTGTAATATAAACAAACAAAAATAGAATGGAAAAGCATGTTAATATTTTACTGCCTTTCCTGTGTTTGTGTCATCTCCAGTGGTTTAGTACGGAAAACCACAACAAAGACCAGAGATTCACCTTGCATGGGTATAGACTGCCCGGAGTTTAGGGAGAAGCAGAATCAAGTGTGCTATTTATTTCCAAAACCATTGTAAAGTAGTTGTAATTTTTAAAACTTTGATGTTTAAAAAAAATTGTCTCATATTAGTATCTTGTATTTCTCTACCATTGCAGATAGGGTTTTTACTATACTAATTTACACTGTGTTTCTATTGGATTATTGTCTCTCAAAGACTGGCAACATGTAAGAGACTCAGATTGAAAAGAAAAATCCCAGAAATTCAGATAAAATAATGAATAATGGATCATTGTTAAGGAAATATAAGAAGACAGAAAAATTATGTATGCTACATCTGCAAATGTCACAATTGCTGAGTAAAGATCTTTTTACAGATTTTAATCACCTGGAATGAGAGGAGAATAAAATAATATAATATTTAACAAAAATGAGTCTGAAGACCCTCCATGTAGGATCAAAGAAAAGGTAATCACAAGAAAAGAGAAAAGAAAATAAGGAGCTGCTTTAGCAGACACCTTTGCTGCCTTGTGTGACCCTCCTTCTGCTTACCTCTGACATTAGCTGCAGCCGCAATGCAAAGTTGCTTGTGAGTTCAGACATTTTGTGTGCTAGTGGGGTCAGCCCCCATTCAAACCTATCGGAAAGTCGGGGGAGTTCATTTCTCAGAGGTTCTGATGCGTGGAGTCCCCACTATCTAGAGCGGTAAATCTAATTGTGCACCTGTAAAAACTTTTCCTCCTTTCCTGTCTTTTTCTGCCCCGTCCTCCTGCTCCCTGGATCACGTTCCAAAAAACTACCCACACTGGAGTCCTTGTGCCTGGCCCTGCTTCCAGAAAAACATACACTAAGATACTGATTCAAGTAAAAAACCCTCCAGATTTCAGTTGAACAGAAGCAGTGCTAGAACACAATTGCTTTAAAAAAAAAAAAAAAGTCAAAACAAACAAAGCTTATATTACCTAACTTAAATATAGAGATCAGAATGAGGTGGGGATAACTGTCCTCTAGAGGCCTAGGGTGAGAGAGAAACTAGAAAATCAAGCTCTGTTTTTGAAAACTTTCTTTAACGTGTTTTACTCACGATTGAAGTGTATTTGGATTATTTGACAATGAAATAAAGGAAAATAACTGTTCTCATTCACTCATTAACTCTTTCTTGTGCTGATAATGAATTTAGGAAGCAAAACAATTAGCCAAGTTGTTGTTCACTTGTTTTTAGAAATAGCAAACACTAATGTTAATATTGCCATTTTTAACCAGAATTTAAAGATGAACTATGCTTGTTTTAGTGGATCCATTGAACTATCACCATCCTAACCCTTCTCAAAAACCTTTTTTGTTTGTTTAATAATAGAAGTTAGATAAATGCTAACTGCTGCCTTTACTATGACTAAACCAACTTAATTGGCCAGTCTTTCATTGTGTTGGAACAGAAATCTATAATTTCAGTCAATTATTTCTCTAAGTTTTTTGTCAGGTACAAATTTTCTTCCTGGGAAATATTTTGAACTTGCCTTTTACTGAAGTAGTTCCCTGTGAATAGATCTTCTTCAGGGAAGAGGCTGCTATCCAGATTACAGTTGACCCTTACAGGTTTCAACTGTGAGGGTCTACTTACAAGCGATTTATTTTTTCAACCAAATTCAAATGGAAAATACATTATTAGCAGATGTGAAACCCAGGTATGTAGAGGGTCGACTTTTCAACTTTTCATAGCTGTGGGTTCCGCAGGACCTACAAAGGGACTTGAGTATACATGAATTGGGGTCCTGGAACCAATCCCATACCTATACCTAGGAAGGACTGTCTTTAAATTGTACATTTATACCAAGGGTGCCTCCATCCAACTGGTAGCTGAGGAAATCCTTTAAATTAATTTCATAGAATACCTAGATATGTTGACTTCAGACACTAAATCTTAACTTTTGATTGAAGCTATCTATTATCTGGGCCCTGACTGCATCAAGAAGACTGTAGTAAGACTTTTAAAACGACACTAACCAACAAGAAAAATTCCAACAATTCACTAGTCAGGGGAGTATATCTAACGTCATACCCCCTTACTCATGCAAAAAGCTTTGAGTGTTTAATATGTAGCTAGGTTCTAGACTGAGATAATCTTGTCTTTCTTTAAACATCCATTCTAGTACCAGAGATAAATATTAAACAATCACACAAATACATGATTATGAATTGAGATGTAGACTTTCAAGGAATACAGTGTCCTAGCAAACCACATCAAGAAAGTCATTAGCTACTCTTGGAAGACTATGAAGGCTAAACAAAAAAGTCATGTTTAAGTAGACTGAGTCAAAAGTGAAACAGATGAGGCTGACTGCACAGAATCTCTGTGCAGCCCAAGACTGAGAAATCTGGGTTGTGAGGAACCTTGGTAAACTGTGTCTTTCTTTATGGAGCTAGAGGGGAGCATCTTCTTTAATACCATTATTTTTGAAACTTGTATTTTCTTGTAACTGTTTAGAAATTTCAATACTTAAGTTTTTCTCCCTGAAATAATGTTTATTTTTCTCTCTTTCCCTTTAATCATTTTTAGAGTTAGGGCTTGAATCAGTCCAAAAGAAAAAAGCAACAACAACACTGCTTTTAAAAAGTTTTCTGTGATAATAAATATGGGAACTTTTCTTGCAGTCAAGAAGTAGACGAAATATTCCTTTTACATAACTTTTTAGGAGATGTCTACATGTCATATCTTATTCCCAAGATGATTTAGAGATAATTTAAATACCTAAATCTGTTATGTTTCTTCAGCTGGGCTCTCTCCTCTTCCTGAACAAAGGTGAATTATAGACTTCGGCCTGATGATTGGTTTAATTGGATTTTGTATATGAGAATCAAAAACTTCCTCTTGATGATTTTCCATGCCTTTGGTCTATCTTTGGTCCTTTTCCCTCGTTAGAATATAGCTCTAAATAAGTCATTGCCCACCTATCAATGATTCTCCAGACCTTCCACCCATCAGTTCCAGAGTTGTCAGGGCTGGAAACTTATTTTATAAGTGCGGTTGTATCTCAAATGAACTTAAACTTGAATAGGTTCCTTTCCCAAACTTGCTCTGTCAGTGAATGCAGGCCTCATCATCCTCCTTTAGTGTTTCCACCCATATAAAATTTATCACCAAATCCTGTTTCTATTTTACCTCTTATCTCCTGCATCTCTCCTTCCTTCATTGTTTTACTGGCTTTACCTTAGTCCAAGTTACTGTCCTTTCTTAGCAACAGCCAATTAATTATTTTCCCTAAATCTTTTCTGGTTCCTCTCCTATCTGTTCGTCAAATTGTAGCCAGAGTGATCATTTCAAAACTGAGATTTGATTAGTTTAATTCCTGTCAAGTTTAACATCAATAAATGGTGTAACATTGCTCTTAAGATAAAGACCCAAATCCTCAACGTGGCTTACAAGTCCCGAGGAGAAAATTTCTCTTCCCCTTTCTCATTGCACCACAGTCAGACAGACCCTTCTCCAGTTCTTCCCCCTCTTTTCAGAGCCCTTTTATGAGGCTGTTCCCACAGACTGAGGTGCCACTCCCTTCTCCATTCCCTTCATATGCTATCTTTTGGTTCCCATCAGAAGCCTCATGCCCATAGAGCAAACCATCCTGAGCTCAACTCAGGGCCAGTTTCTTTAGTGTATTCTCACACACCATTGTATTCATTTTCTATAAAGTGTTTCAGTTGGCCTAGTTTGTAAGTATACATTCAACAATGCAATTGTTTTATTAGTGTGTTTCCCCTTACATTAATGAAAACTCCGTGAACTAGGGACAAGTTGCATTGTTAATCAGTAGTATTGTCCTAATGCCTTGCACAGTGTTTGGCCCATGCTGTAAGCTCAATAAATATCTGTTCAATATACTAATTCACTATTGTTTTCTCCAAAAACTTCTCAATTAACAATTGGTACTCATATCTGTCCTATATATAACAGAATAATTTCAGAAATCCTGGCTAATGAAGGAAAGAATTGAAACCTCCTCTCTCTTCTAATGTGAGCACTTGCTGACCTGTACCCCACAGTTGAGGGCTCTGTTCGATGCTGTCAGGGTGGGCCGAGGGCAAGCAGAGAATTTTTCCTCCATGTTGTTATTCATGAACCTAAATTTAGGGTAATAATAATGTCACTCCATAATCTCCCTTCATTTTGCCAAGTGAAACAAATCAACTGAGAATCAGCTTACAATATGCAAGTGAAGTTTTTTAACCATGTAAATAGAATGAATTTCAGGAAAACAAATTTCTAAAATTGCAAATAGTGTTCTAAAAATGAAATAAATAAAGCTTCTAAAAGGTAAATAAAGGTAAACAAAAATAGCAGTCATCTCTTTAGAATTATTGAAAAGTCACTCATCTAAACCGTGTGTCAAATTCACCTAAACCTAAGTTATACGGAACATATAAAGTAACTAAGTTAAGCAATGTAAGAAAAATCAATCCAGTAAAAAAAAGTATTTAGAAACTCATATAATTAGGTTGGCATAAGCTCGGAAAAGATAAACAATAAAATCAGTTGCAATTTGTAGGATATATTTAAGATAAAGTAAATAATTTTAATTATGTGATACTGAAATGATTAAACAGTACTGTCTTTTCTAAAGGTATGGGAATTGATGACAGAGTCTGGTTAAAGGCAGAGGCTTTTATTCTTTTTTTAGCTTTTGTCTTCAAATTTAAGAGTAATCAGTTAACCAGAACAAATGTCTGCTAAGACAAGAACAAAAAAGAAAACTCAATATTATAGAGGCACAAATAAAAGGCACAAAAATTATTTAAGAAAATAGTGATTTCTGGCCGGGCGCGGTGGCTCAAGCCTGTAGTCCCAGCACTTTGGGAGGCCGAGGCGGGTGGATCACGAGGTCAGGAGATCGAGACTATCCTGGCTAACATGGTGAAACCCCGTCTCTACTAAAAATACAAAAAACTAGCCGGGCGTGGTGGCGGGCGCCTGTAGTTCCAGCTACTTGGGAGGCTGAGGTGGGAGAATGGCGTGAACCCGGGAGGCGGAGCTTGCAGTGAGCCGAGATCACGCCACTGCACTCCAGCCTGGGAGACACAGCGAGACTCCGTCTCAAAAAAAAAAAAAAAGAAAATAGTGATTTCTTTCATGGATCCCTTTTCCATGAGAAAGATTGTTCATAACATATAGAATATGAAAGATATTCTGAATTATGGCATTAAGGAGCATGGTAACTATTCTTTTAAGAAACAAAGAATGAAAACCAAACAATAACAACAAGGATGATAAAACCTTGATGGAATAAAACAAAAACTCTGTTGTTTTAAAGTTCTGAAAATTGCTGTCCAAGAGAGTCTATGACTCTCCAAACCAAGGTCATATTATATTTCTGTCAATTTAACTTTGATAAGTAAATGTCCCTGCTTTGTGATTCATCAGAGAAAAAGTCAGATTCAATTTTGCTTGTGATAAATATAGATCTGGAATGTCTGGGCATTTAAGCTATTAAACACTAGACAACTATAGTATTTGGATATTGGATGGGTTTGGCTTATTACATAGAGTGCTTTTACAATCAGCAGACCCATAAAACAAATTCCTAAAGCTTCTATAATGGAATTTTGAATTATTCTCTAGCTTTCATTTTCAAATCAGTTACTTAATACTTTCCTAATGATTTAATTATCATTTCATTTATTTAACATATTTTAATAAGGTCCAGTTATGTGCTGAGCATTGTACTAGATTCTTATTGAAGTAGATTTCAATAAAGATGAGTCAGTATTTTAAGCCATGTTTAGATTTAGTGATTATATAAAATTATGTGCACTTAAACTGACAGATTGAAAAATTAAGGTTTACAAATGCATACATTTGTAATATATATAATTACTCAGTTCTCTTCTGTAATATGAAAGAATTAGATCATCACTGGGGTCCTTCTATGTGATTATATATCCTGACTCTTTTAAATTTATTCAGATAGCCTCCGTTTCCAGAAATGCGTTGGCATAGAAATCTGTTCATCAATCCTTCCCATTCTTAAAAGCTGACTATAAATCCACATTACTCATGGAAGCTACTCTAACTAGAAACTCCCTCCCCTATTGAAATGTCACTTAAACTTTAGTTCTGCTTCTGTTGTTGCATATGTTTCTATTATATTGCTTAAGTGCATGCATAGACTCTTTGCCTTTGAGGTCAGCATTTTTTCATTAGCTAGTACTGTATGAAATGACATTTGGGATTCTTACTAAATTTATACAGAAACTTTTTAATCAGGTATGATTTATTTCTATATTTTGCCTCAGACTTTTGCCTCAACTGTAGTCGAACATTACTTCTACATTTACTTTTGAATTTTTAACACAGTATAGTTTCTTTCTGTTTATTTACTTGCATTAATAACTTATTGCATTAATCAATCTTCTGGCATTACCATAGACTGGAATTCTGTCAAATATTAACTAGTCTTTTTATGTTGGTTTTTTTTGGGGGGTTTGATTGAAATATTTTCTGAAATGTTATGAAAATGTAAACCTTATCAAGAAACTTAATTTACATGTACACTCATTTCTCTTCTACATTTGTGAAAAGAAAATAATGAGGTAAAATTACCTGCTCTTTGAATGGACCTCATTGTGTATGAACACAGTGATATGCCTAAATCTTCAGATCAGGAACAGTGACTACCATCCCACGGTGTTGGTGATGACCACAGAAAGATGTATAGAGATCATGTTCTTTTTCCTTCCTCATCTTCTTTCTTTCTTAAAAATTATTTCCTTCTTGTTTAGAGAACTTCCTTCAGTCATGATTTTAGGGTTACTCTGTTGGTGACAAATTCTCTTCACTTTCTTTTATATATGAATGTCTTGATTTCTCCTTTATTATTAAAAAAACCTTTTTCGCTAAACATAGAATTCTCGCTTGAGAAAACTTGAAAATTACTGCATGATTTTCTTCTGGCCTCCATCATTTCTGATGAGGAATCAAATATCATAATTGTTTTTCCTTAGAGATAAAGTGGCTTTTCTCTCCATTTTCCAGATTTTGTTTTTAGTTTTCACAAGTTTGACTATGATGCATCTCACTGTAGATTTACTTTGGGTTTACTGTTTTTGGAATTCAGTAGTTTAAGCCTGCAGGTTTATATCTTTTGCCAATTTGGGGACATTTTCAGCCACTTTTTCTTCAAGGATGGTTTATCCCTGACCTCTTTCTCCTCTTATTTGGAAACTCTGAAAATACCAATGTTATACTTTTTGTTATAGTAAAGCAGGTCCCTAAGACTCTGCTCTTTTTTTTTTTAAGTCTATTTTCTCTCTGTTGTTCAGATTAGAAAATTTCTATTGTTGTCTTTCAATTTACTAATATTATCTCTGACTCTTCTATTCTGCAATCAAACTCATCCATTGAGTTTTTAATTTAGGTTGGTTTATTCCAGATCTAAAATTTTTATCTTGTTCTTTATAATTTGTATTTATTTGCTTAAACTCCATTTATCTGCTAGGAATTTCTATTTTTTTCATTTGTTTCTAGTGTATTTGCAATTACAAGGTGAAACATTCTTATGATGGTTGCTTTCAAATATTTTTCAGAGAATTTTAACAACTCTTTCATATGAATTTTGGCTATGATTGATTGCATCTTTTCATTGAGTTTAAGATCTTCTTTCTGATGTGACAAGAGATTTTCAACTGCAATCTGGACATGCCGGGTTTATGTTATGATACTGCAAATCATATTTAAATGTATTTTAGCTGGCTTCCTCTAACAATGCTTCAGCAAGCGAACAGGGGGTGCCACTTTGTTTTTGCCAACTGGGGGCATAACACCAGATTCCTGACTCAGATGTTTGTAGCACCTTAGATAGTAGCGAGGGGTCCTCATTACTGCTCATTAGTGGTAGGAGTTTTGGCTCTCTACTATGCCTCGATACTTACTTGACTGGAAGAGGCAGCAATGCCTCATTATTGTTCCCCATATGGAGTTTACTGACCCTTCAAAAGGATGTCCTCATCACCCCTGGGAAAGAGTGAAAGTCCTGATTCTTCATTAGCCCTCTTTAGCTACCACATCAGATTGGAGGGTGAAAATGGGCTTCTGCCAGGTTGGGGTAGAAGTCTGTGCTCCTATTTGGTTCTCATTGACACTGTAGTTTGTGTTGAGGAGCGTTGTCATTACTACTTGGGAGAGACTAAAGCCCTTGCTTCCTACTTGACCTTCTACGACACCATCCTGGCAGAAGGCCTGGAGTGCTTCATTATAACCTGAGTGGGGTGAAAGCCTAGGCTCCCTGCTTTGCCTTTTCTTGCATGGATGGAAGTTGGCCCACTGTTCTTCTGTACTGTTGGGCTGGAGTGGGGTGGCTATTGTCTAAAAAAGTTCTGCCTTGCTACATCCCTTTCCAGGACAATTGGCTAAAGAAAGCAGGCTTTGTTGGTGGGGATGGTATTAAATTCATTGATGTTTCTGGGTTGCTGGCTTCTTTAGTTTCAAGGCTGGTATATATGAGGCAAAAAACAAACAAACAACAACAAAAAGAAAATACAAAAAAAAACTCACTGCCATGTCTTTTCTTAGATCTCAAGTTCCCTAGCCAGTCTGTCATATTCTCTACGCCCTGCAGAGTGTTCATGTTTGTTTTATATATAATGCCCAGGGCTATTTAGTGCAAAGAATGAAGAACAACACACATACTCTAGCTTCCCAGAAGCAGAACTTCTTTTACTTACTGCTAATTAGAACAAAGGGACAATTATAAAATTTGTAGTCATTTTTCAGGCACAATAGCATAGGATCTTATAACTACTATTTCTGTTGTAAGTTTTAATTATGCAAAATACAAATTAATGTTACATTAAGTCAAAAAATAAAAGTCTGCTGGTACCTGGTGCTCAGAAACAGCCTAATAGTCATCTGATAAAAAGTTTTTCTGTGTGCATGCTTTTGACTTTTATTGTCTATAGACTTTAATTTTCATTTTGATTTTTTATGAAAAAAAAACACAAAACAAAACACTCAGGTACTCTTGCCACTTTTTGCATCACTTGGGCATTTTACCAGGTTACCAGGACATCTCAGTGATTACTCACAGCAATTAAGTAATCTTATCCACAACTTTCCTTGGCTCCTCTGATGTACTTTATTTATCTTAGAAGGCCAAAATTAAATTAAAACAACTTTGTATTAGCTTTTACTACATTTGCTTCTCTTGAATTACAATGCCCTCTAGCAATAGACTTCTAACTGCATCTGAGCTCTTCTTCCCATTCTATCCTGGGCAAAACAATCAGAACAATGTCCCTGATGTTCTGCTTTCACTTTACTTCTGTGCAGAAATGTTTGAGGACTTATTATGTTAAAATACATTCAAGCCGGGCATGGTGACTCATGCCTCTAATTTCAGCACTTTGAGAGGTCAAGGTGGGCAGATTATCTGAGCTCAGGAGTTTGAGATCAGTGTGGCCAACATGATGAAACCTTGTCTCTACAAAAA
This sequence comes from Macaca fascicularis, assembly GCF_037993035.2. NCBI lineage: Eukaryota > Metazoa > Chordata > Mammalia > Primates > Cercopithecidae > Macaca > Macaca fascicularis. Next base: position 172,676,033 of record NC_088379.1, read on the forward strand.
TTACAAAAAATTAGCTGGGCACAGTGGCATACACGTGTAGTCCCAGCTACTCGGGAGGCTGAGGCATGAGAATCACTTGAACTTGAGAGGTGGAGGTTGCAGTGAGCAGAAATGCCACTGCATTCCAGCCTGGGCTACAGAATGAGACTCTTTCTCCAAAAAATAATAAATAAATAAAATTTAAAAAATAAATTCAAACCATTCAGCCTAATTTTAAAAGACCATATTCTAATTTTACCTCTTGACATGTTCAATCTACTATACAAAATTGTTTTTTCTACAAAAATAGCTGGCTTATGGCTTCAATATTCTGTTGCATGCTTTTGATGACCAGGTTTTTCTTTATCAAAGGATTCTCCACCAATTTTTTTTAACTATGTAGATGTGTATTAAATAGTTTAATTCCAACTCTATAGCATAGCATGTTGTGAAAGTTCCTATATTCACAACTGTTATCCTTTTAAAAGGCAATCACATTTTCTCCTCTCTCATGTATGTGGCAATAGATAGTTTATGTAAAACAAGCTTATATGATTTATCCTTCTTGTTACTAAAATAATGACTTATAAAACACATAGTTATTCACTTTGTTTTATTCAGTCTTGAAAGGCAACATCATTTTTAGCACTATATGTCACTTAATTGTATGGATTTATCAACTTTCATTTTTTATGTTTTCATTATTTTTTTAAAATACCATGTATTACTTCTACCATTATATGTATGCCACTTTGATTATAATTTCTCCACTTGTCCTATTAGGAGGTATTTCTATTTCTCCAGCCCCATAATTTCAGTTGTCCTGGAGAATTTATTTCATCTGGGACTTTGAGAAACCTTGCAGTTTATGCTCTCCAATTTGTGTAATTCTGTGACTGTCACGCATAAAAAAATAATGTTTCTCTTTCTCTCTATGATCTTTTGGATCTATCTTCTGGTTCTCTAATTCTCTCTTCCCTGTGTTTAATCAGCTATTAAATGCATCCATTACAGTCTGCATTTTAATTATCTTGCATTTCAGTTTTATAATTTTTCTTTGATTTTTTCCCTAAGTGCCAATTTTCTGCTAAAATTCAAAACCTTCTTTATAATATATTCAAATATATTTGATATAGTTATACTTTATTATATACATATGCAATAATCTGTATGTCTTATATACACATGGTTATATTTCAGAATGCATGTAACAATGAATCTATATCTCTATGGGTCTGTTTCTACAATGTTTTTTCTCTTGATTTTTTTATCACTTTTGATTTCTTTTTCTTTCTTTCTTTCTTTTTTTTTCTGAGATGGAGTCTCCCTCTGTTGCCCAGGCTGGAGTGCAGTGGCGCGATCTCTGCTCACTGCAAGCTCCGCCTCCCAGGTTCAGGCCATTCTCCTGAGTACCTGGGACTACAGGAGCCCGACACCACACCCGGCTAATTTTTTGTATTTTTAGTGGAGATAGGGTTTCACCGTGTTAGCCAGGATGGTCTCGATCTCCTGACCTCATGATCCGCCCACCTTGGCCTCCCAAAGTGCTGGGATTATAGGCCACTTTTGATTTCTTTTCTCCTAGTGGCCTTGGTTATTTTATTACTGAAACCCAGAAATTGTATAGAATTATTTCGAAATAATATCAAGAGGAATTTTATTTTTTTCTTTAGAATAGATTTCTCTGGCCCTGTCAGGCATTTGGGAGCATTAGCATTTCTGATTCTTTTTAATCTAATGAAGGGTTAAAGTGATTAGAAATTTGTCTCCTGTCTCTGCAAGAACCTGTCTATTGATGCTATACCTTTAATAATATGGCATCGTCTCAGAGATCTAGCCCAAACCTACTTTTTTGGGGGCTATCATGGAATACTATGCAGTCATAAAAAAGGATGAGTTTGTGTCCTTTGTAGGGACATGGATGCAGCTGGAAACCATCATTCTCAGCAAACTATCACAAGAACAGAAAACCAAACACCGCATGTTCTCACTCATAGGTGGGAACTGAACAATGAGATCACTTGGACTCGGGAAGGGGAACATCACACACCGGGGCCTATCATGGGGAGGGGGGAGGGGGGAGGAATTGCATTGGGAGTTATACCTGATGTAAATGACGAGTTGATGGGTGCTGACGAGTTGATGGGTGCAGCACACCAACATGGCACAAGTATACATATGTAACAAACCTGCACGTTATGCACATGTACCCTAGAACTTAAAGTATAATAAAAAAAAAAAAGAAAAGAAAAAAATCTTTTATCCTGCATGACATTCCAATGGCTTAGAGATTATCTCCCCAAATCAGAGAGTAAATACCAGACCTTTTTTTGGATAACATTACATTTCTTACCACACAGTTTCCAAAGCATAACCCCAACATTTTTTGTTTCATACCAAAGTCTGTTAATTTTTAGTCCTTTTGCAGTAGAGGTTCCAATATTTGCTATAGCTTATTTGGCAACATATTATTATCTAATAGTTTCTTTAAGGAAATGTAATTGAAATTATTTTTCCTGAATCTATTTTTTGTTAATTAGTTTTCTTGCCTTATACTCAAATGATACTCTGGCTAGGTATATACTTATTGCATCAGTTTTTAAAGTCATATCATAGGCAAGGCTCATTGCTTTCTAGTGTTAAATGTTGCTGTAAAAAATCTGTTTCCTCATGACAGATGATTTTTCTTTACCTAGTTTCTTAATACATATTTATCTTTAAGTTTTGTATCTAGTAAACTTACCAGAACCGATATTAGGGTTAATGATACTTAACCAATGTTTTTCTTGTAATCACTCAATTTGTAGATGTAAGTCTTCTTTCATTATTCAAACATTTTTAAAAATTATATTCAATATTTAAATTTTCTTAAATAGTGACACCAGCTATATGTCTATTAACTCCATTTTGATTGTCAATTATAGTCTCAAAATTATTTTTTATCTTTTGTTTATTTCCATTGTATTTGTTTGAGTCGTATTTTGCTCTCATTTCAGTGTTCACTACAGCTTCCTGAGTTTATACATTCGACACTTATTTTTGTCATGTTTTTATTTTAGTACTTCTCTCTTTCTAATATTCTGATAAATAATATCTGAGCTTCTTTTGTTCTTGTTCGATAAAGGAAATAGTTGTATTACATTTTTAAAAAAAAATTAAATAAATATGTTTGGTCACACTCTTCATCTGTTCCAAAGCAAATTTTGCCACCAGTTTTCCTCCTATTGCCATTTGTTTTCCTCTACTGCCATTTATTTTTCATTTATCATTATCTTTTTAGGGAACATTTGAATATTATTTGTTATTGAATAATGTATATTCTTTCTGGACCAACTATCTTCAGGAGGTTCCTATCTGTAAAAGGATGAGGATCCTAGTTCAAGATTAACTAGACTTCTTTTCATGTCACTGTGTGTGTGTGTTTGTGTGTGTGTATTTGTGTGTTTGTGTGTGTGTGTTTGTGTTTGTATGTGTGTTTGTGTTTGTGCATGTGTTTGTGTATCTGTTTGTGTGTGTATGTTTGCATGTGTGTTTGTGTGTGTGTGTGTATGTGTGTTTGTATTTGTGTGTGTGTTTGTGTGTGCATGCACACTAGATATTGTTGGCTTTTCAGCCATTCAAGACCAACCCCATAGGAATGTTACTCACAGGAACTCTTTCCTCTCTCCTCCTCTACTTACTTTCTTCACTTAAAATTATGGATTTTCTGTCCAATTTCACATTGAACTGTGCCTTCCAGTTTCTTTTTAACTTTATATCGACTTAAGTACACAAAACTTCCTGATACGAGCCCCATTTCCATGTTGTTAATGTTCTCAAAAATGGATTTTTTGTTTTACTTATCAGAAGTTTCAATTCTAGGGAGCTGGTAGTGCTCCACTGTCTTGTGTTCAGCAGTGTATCTTAAATCTTCCCAGTACCCTGGGGGACATGCCCATAATCCCAACAGTAAATTGTTTCTATTTTAACTTTATAATGAGACGAGTTGTCAAGAATGCACACAACAATTTAACAATAAAAATACAGCACATGCCCATAACTCCAAGAGTTTCCCCATATCTCCTTGCTGTCATTGCAGTCCTTTTCACTTAACTCCGGGTCCAGCAGAAATGCTAATCTGCTTTCTGTCATTATAGATTTATTTGGACCATTTTAGAATTTAGAATGTGTCAATAGTAGACATTATTTTAAGGATACCTTAAACCTACCAACCAATCTACCACTTGCATTCTCATTTGTATGAACTCAAAGGAATTCACACAATGAATGAGTTCTAAGAATTATCCAGTTTAGAGTTCCCTGGTATCTATTTGTTCTTTGTTCGACCTCATAGATTTTCACCTTATGGTTGCAAAATGGACTATCATTATCCTTAGCATCCTTTCTTAAAGAGCTTCTTATTCTTTTTCACTGAGTAATTCCCTTCTTCTCTGTTATACTATCTAGTTAATTATAGTACCTTAGCTTTCTTACTCTGATCTGTGCTTTTTTGACTCATGAAAACTTCCACATTCTACTTTGGTTTTTCCTTCCATTGGAGCATATAAGAATGTGCCCCTAGGCAGAAAGTATGATCAATTATAAAGCTCTCCTCATTTTTTCTTTTCTAAAGGATCGTAGATTATGCCAAACAGTTGTCATAAATCTGTAAACACCTGTATCATTTTTTTTTTCTGCTTTCAAGTGTTGGAGGTGGGCCCTGGTGGGAGGTTATTGGATCATAGGGATGGTTTCTAATGGTTAGCACCATCCCCTTAGTACTGTCTCATGATAGAGTTCTCACGAGATCTGGTTGTTTAAAAGTGTATAGCACCTCCCCCTTCACTCTCTTCCTCCTGCTCCAGCCATGTAAGAGGTTCAGGCTTCCGCTTTGCCCTCCGTCATGATTGTAAGTTTCCTGAGGCTATCCCCAGCCAAGCTTCCTGTACAACCCACATAATCTTTGAGCCAATTAAGCCTCTTTTCTTTATAAATTACCCAATCTCAGGTAACTTTTATAGCAATATGAGAAAGGACTGATACAGCATTCAATAACCTGCTAGCTTGTGACAGATTGTATGTTTTACTGTTTACTACCTTATAAATTAATTTGCATGGGGAGGACTCAAGAAATATTTATTGGTACAAAATAAAAATAATAGACCTTAATGACACAAATATTAAAAATACTATTTATGCAATAAAATTTTATTGGTAATTGGCTAAAATATGTACGTTTATATCTTCTTATATTCTGCCTCATCTTAATTGACTACGCATGACTAACTTTGCTTTTGTAAAAGAAATTTGAAAACTTTACAATCAAACATGTAGTGTGTTTTCTTGAATAAGAGCTCAAATTTTAGCTTGTTTAAACATTTTCAGAATTTTTAAAAAATTTTTACTGCCAAATGTAAAAAAGCTATGACTATATGAGTATACAGTTTCTTTACTAAAGAATTTTAGAGGCCGAGGTGGGCAGATCACCAGGTCAGGAGATGGAGACCATCCTGGCTAACACAGTGAAATCCCGTCTTTACTAAAAATACAAAAAATTAGCCGGGCTTGGTGGCAGGTGCCTATAGTCCCAGCTACTCGGGAGGCTGAGGCAAGAGAATGGTGTGAACCAGGGAGGCGGAGCTTGCAGTGAGCTGAGATCGTGCCACTGCACTGCAGCCTGGGCGACAGACTGAGACTCTGTCTCAAAAAAAAAAAAAAAAAAAAAGAAAGAAAAGAAAAGAAAAAATTATAGAAAGACAAAGAAGTTTGAATACACCCAAAGCAAAGTGAATCTTTATTTTTCTCTAGCTCACATGAAAGGATATTGAATCTTGGTGTGCTGAAATTACAGCATCTTTCGCTTTCCAAATTAATTAAGCTTTTAATGATTTCTTTTGAACAACTTTGTTGTTGCACAAAGGTTTCACTAATATTTTGCCTCAAATTCCTTCTTGTCTCCAAATATTATTTTCTGATACAGATGTTTTTAATGTAGGTTTCTTTATTTACCTCATTTGTATACTTAGTTCTCCCATGCAAAAGTCTCTGTCAACTTAAAAAGCATTTGTTCTGTTTCACAAAAGTAGTGTTTAATGCAACTCATGTTGACAGTTTTATAACACTAACCGAGCAGAAATAGCGCTAATTTAGTATGGTTACATTTAATTTGGAGTAAGTACTCAAGATTGATTCCAAACCTGTTGTAACAGGTGCTTAAAAAATAAAAAATTAAAAATTAAAAAGCACAACAAGCACTAAAACAAAACTAAAATTACCTTTTAGTTTCAGGTTATTTCCAAGGAAAACATTAGATTGAGGATTTTTATAGTATAGTTAATTTTGTGCCACAAACATACATCATGAAACAAAGGGAATTGCACTGAGATAACATTATCATAAAACCATAAATGCTGACAAAGCACTCTGAGATGTCTTATATCCATGGGTGTAATTTGGCTAATTTGTTAAAACTGACAAAAAGGATTAAAGACAACTTTACATGATAAATGAATAAATGAAATTAATAGAAATGCTGCATTGTTAAAATGTCAATGTGTGTTGTTGAATTCAATGTCCTCATACTGTTCTGTATTTCACGCTGATAGAATGGTATTTGCTGGAATAACCTTCAGATTTGTGGAAAGGTTCAAAAATATTAAATTATCTTTTCAATGCATTAGATATAAAATTCCCAGAACACTGTCCTGCTAGGGCAGATATTTCAACTCAGAGCTAAGTACTAAAATTTCTCATCTAATGAAAGATCTTGTTTTATTTTTAGAAGCTCAGTTCATAAGTGTCATTTTTTTAATTAATTGAAATTTTTATCTATATAACTGAAGAAGTAATATATGGGAGACAATATATTTGTCTCATATGTCAAACATGTGGTTGCTTATGACAGTGCTACTAATAATTGGCTTATAATTATGTAATTATTAAAATGAATTATCAATAGTTCACCCATGTTAGCATTACATATCTAGCAATCCTGTAACATATAAAATACACAGGACCTACGTAGTAGATTTTAAAGGCCCACTCACATAGAAAGAGAGCATAAACCACAGGTTTTTATGAGATTCAAAATCAACATTGAGAAGTAAAAACATGTGGATCAAAATAGCTATAAACAGATGTGAGATTGTGGCTGCCCATACATAATAGTAGTTTTACAAGGAAACACTTATTCAACATTAAAAAATATATATAAAGAAGAAAGTTACTGAGCTAATAACTTCATGTTTCAAAGCGAAGAGGATTACTTCATAGTGAGAAATATGAAAAAGAGAAGGACATAACATGAAACCAAGTACTTTGTTAGAAAACAACATAAAATATAAATGTGGCAAAATGGAAAAGATAAACTACGAAATCAGGAGAAGATAGAATAATAAAAACCTATGAAAATCACCCTTTCTATGTTGTACATTTCAACAGTTTAAATCATCTTGCTTCCACTGCTCCAAGATTTTTTATTATTTACAATGTGATAGAAAAGTAATTATTCCCTATTGTTTTATTAAGTAGTTGGACATCCTTTTGTATACCCTATTTGTCCTCTCTCTTTCTCATCTCTTACACCTTCTGAGAGACATGATTGATTCATCAGAGTGAAGATTTTCAGAAGAGCTAAACAAATGTAACTCAACCCCTTCCTTCCATCCCTCTCATTCCCTCCCCTCATTTTCTCCCTTTTAAGATCTACCAATCTGCAGAGGTTAGTGCTTTGGGCTACCATTGGCCAGACAAGAAAACGTACTGATAAAGGAAAAATTCCTGGGAAAATTGATCTACATTTGATGGATGTGAGGCCATTGCTATTTTATCTTTGTGTCTTTGTGTGTAAACCCTTTACTTTAAAGTAGGAAGCATCAGAGGCTTGATTCTTTCTGTTATTGTTTTTGAGACAGAGTTGTGTTTTTTGTTTGTTTGTGTGTTTGTTTGTTTGTTTGCTTGCTCTGTTGCCCAGGCTGGAGTGAAATGGCATGATCTCGGTTCACTGCAACCTCTGCCTCCTGGATTCAAGTGATTCTCCAGCCTCAACCTCCCAAGTAACTGGGATTACAGGTGCCCTCTACCACGCCTGGCTAATTTTTGTATTTTTAGTAGAGATGAGGTTTCACCATGTTGGCCAGGCTGGTCTCATGCTCTTGACCTCAGGTGATTCACCTGCCTTGGCCTCCCAAAGTGCTAGGATTATAGCAGTGAGCCACCATGCCCGGTCCAGAGGTTTCATCTTGACTGATACAAATTTCTGTCCAAACTACACCCATTCTAGTGTGAGACAGCCAAGGCTACAGCTGCAGAAAGAACCCCAACTCTTCTATAGCTCTTAGGATTTTTCTAGCTGAATTCAACAAAACAGAAAATGACGTGGGAAAAATTTTCCATTTTAATTTCTTGGAATATTAACTCAAAAGAGCAAGAGTATTAAATGTAAACTTTAATTTCTTTAGATTTTGAGTTGCAAAGCAATCTAGATGTAGGATACTAACTCCCTCCATAAGAAACTTATAGTGGGAGAAGATAGGTAATCAAATGTAGAGAATCTAATTATTGGCAACATTTTTAGAGTAGCTTTACATCATTTTTAATTTTATTTCAAAATCTCTAGTTGGCTATGTTGAACGATGAGGCTGTTAATAATTTGAGATCAGAATTTTAGTTGGTGGTGACTTCTGAGTGTTAATACAAAACACCTATAGAATATAATACAATAAATATACCACTATAACTCATTGCAGAGTTTTCTACTCAAAACCAATCTTGAAACCAGAGTTTCATGTTATATTATGCTCCTCTTCAGATTTCTTCCTGTGAAATAACCCCTTTTGGTTTAGAGCATGGAGCTATAGTATTAGGGAAATATAATGAAAAATATAATATTCTCCCACTCATGAAAACCTCTCCACAAAGTAGAGAAGAAAAAAATTTATAATTGAATAAACATTAAGCCAGAATGTGATGCTTATCACAAAAAATTTGCTAAGAGATTTCAAGAACAGAGAGAAACCTCACCCTTTTCTATAGCCGAGTAGAACAACCCATTACACATGTTTTCAAGATAGACAATAAATAGTCATCAAGTAAGATGACTTGACAGCACCATTTGTCGTCCCTCATGCTTCGTCCTATGAAGTATGAAGTATGAAGATGACATTGGGGCAATCATCTGGGTTAACTAATTGACTGAATCTATAGGGAAACAAAACTTCTCAAATCTTTGGGACCGGAGATAGTTTTACAATCTAGGGTAAGCTGCTCATGGAAGTTAGTCTCCTACCCTTCCACAGAAACTGGAAAATGGGTGTGCTATCTCCGTCAACGTTTAAATGCTAAAGAGAAAAACATTCCTGGGTCACAAAGCTGACAAAAGGCCCTTCTTGTCTTCTACAGGATTTATATCCATACATACATTTTAAAGAGATAAAAAAGTCTTACAAGTTTTCTAAGGTAAATGCTATGGAGAAAAAGAAGGCGAGAAGAATCACTCTCTTATCTTTTATAGGGAGAAGTAGCCATTTATTCTTAATAGGTATTTATTTTACACTTGTCCAGTAATTTTCTTCTGTATAATTCTTTCCAACTCTTAAACAATCATTCCCTAAGATAATTGCTGTAATGTAGGGACAGTCACAACTCAAATCCTTTTGTAGGTATTTTGTTCCACAGATTTTTACTTTTGGGGTTAGATTTTAAATCTTGTAATACTTGTGGAAATTGCCTCTCACTGGGTCAGAGAACATAATATGTGACAGTGGCTCCAGGAGGCTCAACAAAACAGCAAGCAAGCATTAGTTGGTGTGCAGGAGCAACGTCAAGGTAAGAGCAGTACCTCACTGATAAACTGATATTCTGCTGTGAGGGATAGCTTACTCTTACTTGGCAAGACTAATTTTTTAAGCATAACAGATAAAGAATATAACAAGATGGGACCTATTGGGAGGAAATGCTTTGTCACCATATCTGACATTTCCTTTCACATACATGTCTCTATTGAGTCCTCTCTCATTACCTCCTAGAGAGGAAGTAACATATTCAATTGTAAAGTGTTAGAATTCAACACTCTGAATCCTGTGAGCATACATGATTCAACTCTTTCCTCATTTTCACTTTGGATAAAACTGCTTCCGGGAACTGTGTGCTTCTGTCTGTTCTTGGCTGAGTGATAAGGTACACTTAGCTATAAAGTATCTAGCCTCACTCCCAAAACAATTGTAGTCTAATGACTGTCTTGTAAATCTACCTAATCCTTGGGTTCACTATTAGAAAACTCATTGAATAAAGCAACCACACTCAACCAAGCCTTTGCTGCTAAAAATGCAGATATTTTTATCTGTATCTGCTTAACCACTACATTTCCCTCAGTTGCTTTTGACTTCAAAGAAGAAAGAAAAGAAAAACAGTGCATTTCTAACGCACCAATAAATAATAGTATTAGTAGGTACCAGAATAGGCATAATGTAACTTGATTTCATATAAATCCATTAAACATTTATAGTGGTCTCTATTTTGCAAATGAGAAAACAAAGTTTCAAAAAGCATAAGAAAATTATCTGAGGCTTTGTATCTCATAAGTGCTTATCTGACTCCAAAGACCATGATTTTTTAAATGTCACTATTATTTGAACCATATTTCAAGGAACGCTTTATTTCCTAATAACTCCTCAACAAGTAGAATTTTCTATTTCTTTTTTGAAACTGCATAGTTCTTAAGTTCCTTTTTAGTACTATCTATACCATTATGACTTTTGCTTAAGTAACTTGTTCAGTCATGAGATTCTGTAAACCACCACCTTTTCTGAAACTCCAACAGTGGTCAACTATAGTAACTTGCATAATGCTATACACCTGGTAGGTGGAGAAAAACATGGTCATAAAATTAAATTCTTCTAAATCAAGACTAAGTCAGTCAGAATGCAACAAAGCTTAACTGTCAGACCAAGAGCTGTGCTAACCTCCTTAATGATTATCAAGTGGTGTAGAGTAAAACCTCTTACAGCATGATTGAAAATTCACCAATCTAAGGAGACACATAACAGTGTCATAAAGTTATATCTTATCAATTTGAAATTTTTTTCTAGAATATTTGGAGGCACATACTGAAATTTGAGATTTGTTTCATCAAACAGTCTATGTTCTGAAATACTATATAATTTGATGGAAATAGATAAGACAAATGAAACTGATGAGGGGGTATATATGATTTCTGAAATAGCATATGGTATAGAAAACCAACACTGCCTTTTTATGTGAGTCATAAAGGCCTGAATATCTCTGATGCCATGGACATTGGCATTTTACTTACTCAAGATGGGGAATAAAAGAAATTATCATTCTTGTGCATGAACCTCATGTGGAGTGTTATGATAGACATTTTAAGTACTTTAACTTCTTTGGTAATCTCAACAAACTTGAGACTTATCAACATGACAGATAAACACTACCTCACTTACAGATGAGGAAATTGAAGGGAAAAAGAAATATAGTAATTTTTCAATCTTTATATGCTATTGAATGGCTAAGCCCAAATGAAAGCCAAGTCTGACTTAAACCTGAGAATTTTTAAATTGCAGATTATATCAAAAATATTGCATTCACTTATTCATTCTGGTAAATAAGACAAATTCGGGTCCTGTTATGATGGAACTCAAAGTTTAAATATTTTTAAAATAAATACTTAATTTAAAAGTTATTTTATAAACAGCCATATACTGACAATTATGAAGAGTATTTAAACGTAGAACTTACGAGAGCATACAATCCAGTGTACTAAGGAAGTTCTCATTTAAATTGATATAAGAAAATTAGAGTCAACAAGATGAAATTAAACAATTGGGAAAACGATAAAGACAGCATTTCCAGAAGAGGAAAATTATATGTGATTGTCCAGAAATAGGAGGGAGTTTGGTAAGTTATTTTAATGGAGGGTCTGCCATGCTAGAGAATAGGAAGAGAAAAAACAATCCTCGAGTCTCTGTGGTTTTAAATGAAGGATATTTCTTTCTCACAGTCTACATACATTGGTGTGTCCTCCATCCTCTAGATCATTAGTAATAAAAGTGACAAATTTTGTATTCCGTGGTTTTTTAAAAAATGTTGCCTGAAAGTGACAAGGATCTCATTTGATAGTACAAAGAAAGGTACGTGGCCATACCTAATTTATGAGAACAAAGAAGTATAACTCTAAAATGTGCTATGAAGGAATACTCACAAAGTAAATAAATGGGAATGCATGACTAGGGGAAAGAATAACTTCAAGTGAAGCTGGAGTTTTAGTAGCGGAACAGGCTACCCTTTGCTTTGTAGATACTGGCTTACCTTAGATATATGGCATGTTTCCTTCCAGATCGCCACAACAAAGAAAATATGGCAACAAACATGTATTTGCACTGTGTGTGTGTGGGTGCACGTGTGTGTGTATGTGTACGCAATACATTGGCATAATGGATTCTATAGCTCAAAACTAGGAATATCTTTGTGGCTTATAGGCTTTTATGCAATAGAAAGAGTCATTAGGATTCTGCACTGACAGCATATTTTCCCAAAAGGAATCAGCCAGTTGAATTATTTCATGACTCAAATGTTGGGACTGGAATTGGCCTGGAGTCTAAATTAGTTGTATACCACCTTTCTTTCTACATGATTAGTTAAGGCAGACTTGAGTTATTTTGGATATATATGATACATAAATACAAAGTGGGATTATAAAGTAATGAATTTAGCTTTTATTTTAATTAATTATAATAAACATCGGTTTACCTGGAATACACCAAGCACTGTGCTCAGAGTTGAGCCTGTGAGGAAGACTAATGTGTAGTTCTTGCTCCCTAGTACCTATCAGTTTAGTGACTTTGCCTTGTGAGATGCTAAATGGCTCTAAGGACAATTACAAGATACTACGGCAATGTTCACAGGCACTGGGGCTCAGTGGAGGCGCTCACACCTGGAATGTTTGGATTCACACCCCTACTCTACCACCTATCAACTGTGTGAATTTTGGCCAAGCCTTCTGTGCCTTAGCATGCCTGTGTAAAATACAGGTATAGGAGTGCCTTGGAGATAGTAGGGTTTAGTTCCAGATCATAGCCAAAAAAAAAAAAAAAATTGCAATAAAGCAAGTCACACAATTGTTTTGGTTTCCCAGTATGTATAAAAGGCACAAAAGTTTATTAAGTGTGCAACTGCATTATGTCTAACAAATATACATACCTTAATTTAAAATTACTTCATTGCTAAAATATGATAACAGAGACACGGAATGAGTACGTACTGTTGGGAAAATGGCACTGATTGACTGGCTTGACGCGAGATTGCCACAAACCTTTAATTTGTTAAAAATGCCAGATCTGCAAAGTACAATAAAGTGAAACACAATAACATGAGGCATGCCTGTACTGTTTTGGGGATATGATGTTATCAAATTTTCATTTTAGGAGATGATTTTGGCTTCTTATATGAACAGACTGTCGGGGAATAGCAATAGAATCAAGGAGGCCAGTTAGGAACCTACTATAAAGATAATTTGGAAAGATGATGTAGGGAAATGTAAATTTTCCCTCTCAAGGTGTCATCATTGAGTTTACTGAAATAAACTACAGATTAAAAGGAGAAAAGACACACAAATATATCAACATGCAAGTGCAGGGGAATCCCACAAAGTAAGAAACTCTAAGTATGAAATTCAAAGAGCCAGATTATTGAAGTTTAAAACCCTTTTCTAAGGCAAAAGAAAGTGGACAACATATGCAATTTTTGAAAACGAGTAAATAATATTTAGAGGAAATGAATAGGCTGGAAGAACAGACAATGGCTTGAGACAAAGCTCCCCTGGGCTCTGGAGGAGCTAGTAAGGAGTTATGGTAACAAGGTGAGGGGTGGAATTGCACTTCAAAGTTTGTCTCATTATGCAGACAAAGTCCCAGGTAACAGCATTCAGAAGAATAGATAAAAAGTCTGTTCAGGCAGGCAGGATGATGATCTTTAGCTCTTTTTTCAGTGATTAATCTTTCCTGGTTCATGCAATTTCAGACAATGGAGTGAAGACAATTGTGTTTCTTTTGCAAGAATTTCCCTCAGTCAGATAAGGGAACTTCAGAGAGTCCTCCCTTATGTGGAGGAGAGAAACAAAGAAAGGTCAGAAACATCTTTATTCTGAGGCATCTTGTAAGGCTTTCCAATTTCTTTTAATTCAAAGTGTTCTGCATGCCAATGTGCCATACTTTGGGGTATCATTTTCTGAGCTCCAACAAGGATGTTAACTAACTGAAATAAGAAAAGTGAGCAGATGAGTAATCTCATTAGAAAACGAGTAGAGTATTATCATTTATTGATTATGGATTAGGATGAGAGACAGAAATATCAATGTTCATCTAAGTCTCCATCATGAATTATTAATAGAATGGTCATATTTCCTAGATGGGCAATATGAATGTATTAATAGATGGAAATTTATAGGGATTAATTGAGAATTGAGAGTCAGACATGTTTAATGTGAAGTTTTCAAGAGACATCAAAATGGAGGTATTATAGTCGTCTATATGTCTAAAACAGAGCTTACGAGAAAGATCTATGGTGGATATGTGGATTGAAAGCTGTTTGCATATATGGTATTTTCAACCATACATAAAGATTAATTGTGATTTAGATAAAAATTGTAGAGGAGGAGAAGTGCCAAAAGCAAACACCTTTGGCAATCCAACACAGAAAGGTCAATTTGGTAAGAAGGAGCCAGCAAATAATATTGAGAGGCAATCAAAGAAGGAGCACAAGAACCTACAGAAAATTCTGTCCCATTTCTCCACCCTAGGCATCGCATTTTAGAAGTCTCATGTTAACCCATGATTTGAAATCTGAATAATTATTTCGGGAAAGTTGAGAATTCAACTGTCTCTTCACATTCCACCTTGTGATACTTTTAAGTATAGGCAGGCAGTGGCATGTGTGTTTTGAGAGAAAGTGGGGGAAGAGAGAAATACACTGCTGAATGGAAGATTAAAATGCTAGATTTCCCTTCTGCAATTCTCAACTCTCTCTTAGTAACACATTCACATACAATCCCATACAGGTGTATATTATTATTTTTGCTAATCTTTTGCATGCATTAACTGAAATGGAAGGGTTGAATATATTCAGTGCTTTTTGTGTTGCTCTCAGGGCTTAGATATAACACAATTTACAAAATCTAATTGAAAAAGGGAAAGATATGAAAATATTAAGTGCTCTAATGGTTACCTTCCTAAGGCTTTGTGGGTGTTGTTGGCAAGATAACAGAAGAAGTATGATAGTTAAGAGTTATATTTTAAATTCTATAAAATCATTCCGTGGTATAGAATAAAAACTACTTAAGCTATCTTGAATTTATTTTGATGTAAAGCTAAAACTATGCCTAGAAGAGGAGTTGTTGTTATTTATTATTCTCTTTCCACACTTAGAATTAGGATAGATGAAATTTAATTTAATATCACCAGTAGAAAGCTGGCTATGGATCAATATCTGGTGACAAGCTTGTATTCCTCATACTTTACAGACTGTGTTAGTTCTTTCATAAAAAACATGGTGATTCACTGTGTGTTCAAAAAGAGTAAGGGCAGTACAATTAGAATTATATTGTGCAATAGATGCCTTACATCAGAGCATTGATGCACGCAGACCAAGAAAGGATAATCTTTTATGTAATCAGTTATTGTGTACCTCAAATAGGTTCTCAGCATTTACTGTATAGTTACACTGTTCATTTCCAAACAATTACCAGTGAGAAGTAGCAAGTAAGATTTCCAATTTCACTACATGCCATACCTTGAACTGTATAGGGCTGGTAAATCAGCTTGCTAGTTTTTGCTTGCTTTAATTTTTCAGAAATTAAATTGCTCCTTTGTTTGCAATATTACACAAAGTGTACTTGAGCACATCTTATTTGTTGGTATTAAACATGTCGGCACGTTTCCTAGGGAAGAGCAAATTTTGATGTTTGTCTTTTTCCCTGTGCTACATTCTGCATTGGTCAATGAGTAAGGGAAAATTACTGGGCTCTTCAGTAGGTTTATAAAAAATACTATGGATTGTGTGTGTGTGTGTGTGTGTGTGTGTGTGTGTGTGTGTGTGTGATCTGTTTATAACCATTAGTGTCACCACTGAGGCACAATTCCTGTCTTTATTACTGGAGAATATATTCGTATTCATGAGAATACATTCATATTAAATTAGTTTAAGGTAGTTTTTGTTTTTGTTTTTTAAATAAGTTGAGAAGTATGTAGTTCAAGGTAGGTAAGGAGAGCCATGATGACATCAGACACATCTGCTATGCATATGTTGTTTTCGCCTTTAAACTCACAAGAAGACTACTCCAATTCTGCAGTTATATCTGTATGAAAAGCTAGAAGAAGTGGGTAAAGGGAAGAACAAGAAGCAAATGGTGGATGTCTGTTGAGTGTTTCTTTTTTAAAAAAATCTGATGTCCAATTCCAGAGTTGGTGGATTAAGCAATTCAGAGCATGTTTACACCTGTGGACAAGAAATGATAGTAGTATTTAAAAAAAAAGAAAAAACTTTTGCTTAAAAAAATTGAGAACTAAAAAGGCATAAAATAGTTATAGGAACAAGATATAAGAGAATTAAGAAACTCAGTGAAGACAGATGGCTTTGAAGAACCACTTTTGTCTAGAAGCATCAGCAAAGAGAGGCATCAGCTGAGAAGATGACCAGCGCTGGGCCTGGACTGACAAATACTTGAGTTCAGGTCCCATCAGGAGAAAAGGCATTGTCACTGTCCTTTTTGTGCTGCTATCACAGAATAACACAAATACAGCAATTTATAAAGAACAGAAATTATTTCTCACAGTTCTGGAGACTGGAAAGTCCAAGATCAAACTGCTAGCTTCTAATCCGGGCCTTCTGGCTGCAATAACCAATGGCAGAAGGCAAGGGGGCAAGCAGAGAGAGAGAAAAGGGAGCCTTTTATCCTAAACACACTTCCACAATAATGACACTGATCCATTTTTGAAGGTGAAGCCCTCTTGGGCTAATCACCTCTTAAAGGTCTCAACTCTTTGTACTATTACAATGGCAATTAAATTTCAAATTGAGTTTTTTTGTTTGTTTGTTTGCTTCTTTTTGAGATGAGTCTCGCTCTGTCCCCCAGGCTGGAGTGCAGTGGCACCATCTTGGCTCATCACAACCTCCACCTCCCAGATTCAAGCGATTCTCTGTCTCAGTCTCCCAAGTAGCTTGGACTACACGCATGCGCCAACACACCAGGCAAATTTTTGTATTTTGAATAGAGACAGGGTTTCACCATATTTGTCAGGCTGGTCTCTAACTCCTGACCTCAGGTGATCCACCCACCTCGGCCTCCCAAAGTGCTGAGATTACAGGCATGAGCCACCCTGCCCAGCCTCAACTCAAGTTCTGAAGAGGACAAACATTCAAATCATACCAGGCACTAAAAAGTCCCCAGGACTTTGGATTTGAATCCTAAGTGGTCATTTCACAGGAATAAGGGAAGTCTTTGGAAGGACTAGCTCCAGTAGAAATTTAAACTCAGTTTCCAGGCATCTCAGAGTCTAATTAAATTAAATGATCCAGGTTCATTCTTTACAACCAGTTTAGTTAGGTGTGGCCATGGACCTTGCTTTTAACAAAGAAACATGGGTAAAAATGTTGTCTATCTTTCTAGGCAGAAATTTACATAGTCAGTACAGGGCTTGCTCCCTTTGTGTGCTAATTTCATGGGACTAGCAACATTTCAAATAGTATTTGCATGTTCAGCTGCCACCAAGTGAGGACCTTAGAGCAAAAGCCTCAAACAACAGTGGATGTGTAGATGTGTTGTTTTAAGCCACTGAGATTTGAAGATAATCTTAGTGTTTCAGTTAGGATATTATTTCAACATTTCTGTGGATTTCAAAATTTTTATAACAAATTAAAAAAAAATGTAATTCCAGAAATCCAACCAAGAAATTTCCACCTTATATTTTATTGGCTATTCAAACTTGGTATAGGGGCATGGAGAGGATTTTGGCTTAGATAATATAGGGATGAAAGAGTAATATCTTCTCGTCACCCATAGCAAAGTTCATGGCTGCCACCCTAATACTACAAGACAGATTGATATGAGAAAAATATTTAAATTCATTTAATACAAGTTTTCTGTGACATGAGAGCCTTCAGGAATGAAGACAGGGAAAACTGTATGTTCTTATTCTTAGGCTTGATGACGAGTGGACAGTCGAAGTGTGATTGGACAAAATGGGGTAAAATTGAATGGTAATAAACTGGAGGAAACTTAGCAAGGCCTATTTGTTCATATTCTTCTCCATCTCTTTGTCTCTTCATTCCTTTCCTCCAGGTATAACAAGGACACTGCTGGAATGAAAGTATTATGGTCTACTTTAGAGGAAGGTCAGAGAATTATCTTATGGCATGCTTCAAGGGCAAAAGCTAGAAAAAGGTCAGAGAAACCATCCTGCTTCTGCTATTTTCTCATATGCCAAGATGCTCTATTTTGGAGTAGTAAGTCCTAAACCCTGTCAGTACATTGCCACCTTAAACAAAATCAGAGTTGTTACTAGTAATGAGTAAGGGAGGGCAGATATAGATTGGCAACTAACAGCGCCTGTCAGTACCACTCTTTTAGCTAACCAATCTTCACATGTAATCTTTTTCATAAACGAAACACCCTCACTCCTTGTCAAATAGTATGACTCCAAAATCTCACCCTGCTTCAGTGTCTACCTTAAAGCACAGGATTTTAAGGTTATGACAAATCCCTCAATTTGAAGCCATCAGTTGTAGTTCATCATGATACAAAGATCTATAAACTAAAAATTATCTGCTGATATCGTAGCTAATGTACACTATTGGAAAACAGCATACCCACGATATCAAACAAAACTTTTCAAAAAAGTAAACACATAATGAGAAACCTACAATAATTGTAAAAAATGCAAACAACAAATACTGCAAGGCAGAAATAGTGAAGGCTTGCTGCCATATAGTGGCATCAATTCCTGGATTATGTAGTTCAACAGTCCTGGGTTCTGTTCCCTGGAAGAATTCCCCTTATCCATTAGTCTCACATCCCAGTACTGATTGCTAAGTAGAAATTAGTCTTTATATTTCACAGCAATAACTCAGATGGGAATCTGGAGACATGCCTTTTCTGGGTGCACAAGAACCTCCATAGTTCACTGCCTGTGATATAAACTAGAGGAACTGGGAATATCACTAGCCAGGCCTGAGTTTTCTTTGCCAATGCAGACCCCTGCAATTAATTTGGCTGCCAGCCTCTTGGTTTATATTCATGTGGACAGACAAGCAATAACATTTTCAGCTTTTACATTTTGACCCACCCCATCCCTTAACTCACATAGGAATCATGACCTAGAAGAGAGATGAAAAAAAATCTGGGAGAAAATTATTCAAGTGAAGTATAGTAAAGGGAGACTACACACACCAGATTTAAAACATATTGTAAAACCTCAATAATCAAATCAAAATGGTAGTGATTTACAAATAGACAGCTAAATGAAATAGAATTGAATACAAGGGCCAGAAGCAGAAACAAATACCTAGTGAAACTTAGTATATGATAAATATAGGACCTCAATACAGTGGGTGTAGAGATATATGTTTTCATAAACAGTATAAGGGCAACTAGGCAGTGATTTATAAAAGTTAATGGTAAATCCATACTTACTGTGCATCAGAATAGGTCCAAATGTATCAAATACTTAAATGTAAAAATGTGAAACTACTCAATTAAAGCACCAAGATTCCTTTGTAAATGTGGGACAGGGAGGCTTTTGTAGGCAATATTCCAAATCTGAGAGCTGTTAAAAGACAGACTGATAAATTCAATTACATTAAAAAAGAAATGAAAATAAGGAAAATACTTAAGGCATGACAAGAAAGATCAATGACAAAATAAACCGATTGACCTTGGAGGGAAATATTTGAAATGCTTATCATAAAATTTGGCTTTCTAATATGAAAGAGCTCTTAAAAATTGAAGAAAAATAGAAAAATTAAACAGAAAAATGGACAAACCTCATGAACAAATATTTCATATAAAAAAACCTTATGAGTGACATTGAAACGTGTAAAAAATGCTTCATCAAACTTGTGATAAATGAAAAATGCAACTGCACTGAGATGTCGTGTTTCACTCTAGGATATTGGCAAATATCCAAAAATTTGACAACGTACTCATTTAGTGAGTCTATAGAGAAGTAGACTTTCTCACACATTGCTGATGGGGGATTCAAAATGGGGCAGTTTCACATAGAGAACAATTTTAAATCATCTGACAAAATTACGAAAGCATTTATATATTTACTTAGTAATTTCACTTCTAGCCAAGGGGCCAGCAGATATGCCTGCACACCTGAAAAATGATGTTTGCAAAAATTCCATGCTGTATGATTTTTTGTAATAGCCAAATATGAAAACAACTATTGAGTGCCCATCAATAGAAAACGGTAAATAACAATTGCATATCCTGTTATGTCTAATTGTCATTAATCCTGTGGCTCCCTGGGGCTTTTCGTCAAACAACTTTCTTTTCTCACACTTCATTTTCTCTCAGGACGTGATTGATTCTCAGTTTTTTCATTTATTTCTATTTGCTGACATTTCTCAAATTCTTGTCCGAGCCTCAGGTTTCTCTTTCTGAAGTCTAGGCCTTCATGTCCAAGTATCCATTTGGCATCTTCACTTAGATTAAAGGTGGCATCTCATACTGATGTGTCCAAAACTGAACCCATTTTCTAGCCAAACACCATCCCCTGTCCATTTAACCTGTTTGTTCCCCTCTGCCTGCAATATCTTCAATTCACAGGGATCCTCCTTAACTCCCAATTTTCTCTACCCCTCTACCCATTCAGTTTCAAAGCCTTCCTAATCCAGTATACTTATCATCTATTCAGGCAATTTTATTTTCAAAATTACCAACATCCTAGGCCTAGACACCACATTATTCACATTTACTGCTTCCACATGCTCTTAACTATTCCCTTTGTATCCTTCTTTGATCCTTTATGATTCGTTTTTTAAAAAATTACCAAAATATGCATAATTGACAATATATGATTTATATACTAAATAATATACTTATAGAATAATGTACATGATTAATGCAATATATATATAATATACAGTGATATGCAATACAAACAATAGTGTATAATTGGATTCAAATCTATGGTTATAATTTTCCTGGTTGAAACCCTTATATCATTTTCCAGTATTCATAAAATTCCAAAATAATGCATGGCTATACCTAATTTGGAATTTTTCTTATCATTTGAGTATCCTCTTGCACAACTTGTTTTTTCTTATTGATTTTTCTGCCTTTTCCCTGTATCTCAAACATATTGTGCTCGCTCTCGTTTTAGAAATGCATATAAACGCAGTTGTCACCACCTGAACTATGCCTCGTCCATCTTTGCACCATCAACTTTTCTTCTTTTGTGGCTATGCTGACTAATCCAGTTTCCCTGCATCCTCACCATTATTTACTGTTATAGGTATTTTCTATTTTGATTTTTCTTATAGAAGTGTAGTGGTATTTCATTGTAGTTTTAATTTGTATTTACATAAGAGCTAAAGATGGTGAACAGCTGTTCATATGCTTATGATGCTATCCTATAAATTTAGAGACACAGAAGAAATAGATCAATCCCTCAAAAACTATAAAGGACCAACCAACCACATTGAACCAAGATGAAATAGATAATCTGACTATTCCTACAATAATTAAAGAACTCAAATTTGTAATTAAAAAGTTCCCACCACAGAAATCTCCAGGCACAAACTACTTCAGTGAAGAATTCTACCAAACATTTAACAAATAATTTACAACACTTTTATACAATATTTTGTGGAAAATAGAACAGAATGGAGAATTTCCCAAATCATTTATTGAGGCTGGAATTACCCTGGTATCAAAACCAAAAATAGTACCAAAAAACACACTAAAGAACAATGAACTTAATTCTCACAAAATTTCTCCACTAAATATTAGTTTATGGTTTTTTTTATTGGTGAGTAATTTTTTTATGAATACACCACAGTTTGTCAACCTATTCCTCTGTTGGTGAACATCTGAGTTGTTTCTTGGTTAT
This sequence comes from Macaca fascicularis, assembly GCF_037993035.2. Lineage (NCBI taxonomy): Eukaryota > Metazoa > Chordata > Mammalia > Primates > Cercopithecidae > Macaca > Macaca fascicularis. Next base: position 172,698,115 of record NC_088379.1, read on the forward strand.
TTCTAGACTTTAGCTATTACAAGTAATAGCCAAAGCTATTACTCAGCTGTGCTTATTCATGTACACATCTTTCTATGGATATAGTTTTTATTTCTCTTGGGTAAATGTTAAGAAGTTAAATGGCTCGAATATAAGCTGGAGGTATATTTTGGTTGTCAAGAAACAGAAAAACAGTTTTCCAAAGTGCTTGTGTTTCTTTAAATACCCACTAATACTGGGTGAGGTTTCTAATTCCTACACGTCCTCACTATTACACGGTGTAATCAAACTTTTTAGTGTTAGGCATTCAAGTAAGTATGTAGCATTATCTCATTATAGATTTATGTCATATTTCCATAATAAGTAATAGTTTGGGTCATATTTTCATGTTCTTACTTATTATCTTAAGACTTACATCTTAACACTTATGTCTTGCCTTTTTATCCAATCTGACAATGTCTGCCTTTCAATCGGAGTATTTAGATCATGTTTTCCGTCTTTCATGTGTTTATTATCTTATTATGTGCCTTTGTTTTTGGATTGAGAAATTTGTATGATTCCATTTCATCTCCTTTATGAACCAATTAGCCTTTTTGTATATGTCTGTCTACATTTTATTGATTGCCATAAGAGTTATAGTATACATCTTTAAGTTAGCAGTCTACTTTAAAGTGATATTATACCATTTCATGTAAATAAGTTGAGTACATTACAATAATACATTTCAGTGTTTTCTACTCCTAGATTTATGCTATTGTTGTTATACCTTTTACTTACGTATGTTATAAGTTCTACAGTTCGTTGTTGTGTTTTCAAGTCAGTAGCTATCCTATCAATAATTCTATCTAGTTCATTTTTCATGTAATACATTGTAGTTTTATCCCTCGAAGTTCAAATTGGGCTTTGTGATATATCCCAAGTCTTTACTTAACTTTTGGAGCACGTGAAGTACAGACTGTAACAACAGTTTTAATATCACTGTGTGCTAATTCTAATATACGTGTCTGCTCTGTTTTGATAGATTTTTCTCATCATTATGGATTGTATTTTCTTGCTTCTTTGCATATTTGATCAGCTTTAATTTTATGCCATGAATAAAATGTGTTTTACTTTATTGGATGCTAAATATTTTTATTCTCAGATAAATTGTCTGCATTGTTCTGGTATCTCATTTAGTTACTTGAAAATACTTTGACCGTTTCATGCCTTGCTTTTAAGGTATGGTAGACAAGACCAGAGCGTGTTTTGCTTAGGGTTAATTTTCCCCACTATTGAGGCCAGATAATTCTGGATACTTTACCTTATGTATCACGAATTATGAGATTTTCCAGTCTGGCTGGTAGAGCAGGCATGATTCCCAGCACTGTGTGAGCATCAGGTACTATAATCTATAGTCTTTTTCAAAGTATCTTTCCCTGTTCCCAGGTGGTTTCCATACATGTATGTATTGACAAGCACTGAGCTGAGCATGTGAAGAGGACACTTTTCAGATTATTGTAGTCATGTCTTTGGTAGCTCTCTTCTCTTTGATACTCTGTCCTTCCAACCCTACATACTTTGATCTCCCTGGAGCCTTAGAAACATCTCCTAAACTCAGGGAGTCTGCCAGGTCCCACCTTGGTAGACCCTTTATAAGCAAATGCCTGGAAAGTCCGCCATTGACAGAGCTTACCTTGTTTGTTTACTGTCTTAGAGATGACTGTCCTTTATTACCTGACATCCAGAGACATGAGAAATTTTATTTCAAGTATTTTCTTCCTTCCTTCCTTCCTTCCTTCCTTCCTTCCTTCCTTCCTTCCTTCCTTCCTTTTCTTTCTTTCTTTCTTTCTTTCTTTCTTTCTTTCTTTCTTTCTTTCTTTCTTTCTTTCTTTCTTTCTTTCTTTCTTTCTTTCTTTCTTTCTTTCTTTCTTTCTTTCTCTTTCTGTTACCATTGTTGTTCTTGTTTCAGGTGGGAGGATAAATCTAGTTTCCATTATTCCATCTCGTCTGTAAGCCAAATAAGCATTTTTGATGTCAGAAAATAAACCCATTTAAAATTTTATTTTACTTTATTTGTAGGGGAAAAAAAACCACTCTGTTTCTGTCCAAGAAGTTCTGTTCATCAAAGCTATCCTCTAAATCAGAAAAATATTTGATCAATCAAACTCTTTTTGGTTTGTTTGTTCATTTTGTTTTGTTTAAGGCAGGGCCTTGCTCTGTTGTCAAGGCTGGAATGCAGTGGCACAATCATGGCTCACTGCAGCCTCAACCTCCTGGGTTCAGGAGATGCTTCCACCTCAGCCTCTGGAGTAGCTAGAACCACAGGTGTGCAACACAACACCCAGCTAATTTTTAAATTACCTGTAGAAATGAGTTATCAACTCTGTACCTGGGCTGGTCTCGAACTCCTGAGCTCAAATAATACTCCAACTTTGGTCTCCCTCAAATTCTTTTATGAAAAAATATACTGAAGAGATAAGAATTTCCATTTAATTAATAAACATACTTGCATTTAATCAATGTGCATGACACTATTAATTTTCTAAAAGAAGTTATTAGTAAATTGTAATGCAAGATCTGTCTGAGAAAATCGAATGCCAAGCTGATATTTATTACCAAGGAAATAAATACATGTGCTGCATATATTAGGCTATGTTCCACAGATAGAAAAATTCTATCATAGCTGGAAACTGTAGATAAGATGCTCTTGGATCATCCTGAGCCAAGTTGATATAGACTAACTCAAACAAAAACATGGGTTTTGTTCATCCTTCAGTGCCTGTGCTAATATTTCTAACTTTCGGCCTGGGTTTCTTGATTTCTTTTTTCTTCTTGAAGTGATAAAAGAGATCCAGATTTCATTACTGGCATCTCTAAACCAACTTTCATTCTCAATGGCCATATATCTTTTTCCCTGATGTTGTAATGCTTTTGCATCTTGATGTAAGAATAAAAATCATTTTATGTATTTTTCTTCTGCTTGTCATGATTTCAAATGCATAGGTTATATCTTTCAAAGGACAATATATATATAACAGAACTAAAAAAAAAATGGAAAAACAGTTTCTGAGATTTAAAAACAAGGTAATGAAAGTCTAATAAATAATTAAGAACTAGCATTGTGTGTTTAAAGATTTTAGGAAAATTGAGTTTTTTATTTTGTTTACAAATTTGGGTTAACAATTATAAATCTGAGTAATCTATCTAGTGATAAATATTGCTTTTCAGCAATTTTTATCAATATTGCTGACCACAAGGTGTCTGAATACTCTTAGATCATTCTGAACCAATTTGCTACTAAATAACTCAGGCACAAATGTGGATTTTGTTAATCCCTCAGTGTCAGTGCTTATATTTCTATATCCGAGTCCCCAGAACAAGGTAAGATATTGCAAAACCCAAGAATTCCCAAGTTCCCAGCACCTCCTGCTCTGCTGAGTACCCTAAAGTTTCAAGCTTCTCACCAGTCCTTACTCTTATGCAACTGAGATCCAGGCTGCAATTTCTTATACTTTCTGGGGTTCTTATTTTTTCCTTTAGATATTCTATGTCTGGCTTCAGTCACTTGTTTTAGTTAAGCTAAATATATTTATTGTAACAGATAAATTCCAATATTTCAGTGGCATGATACAGTTTTTCTATTATACATTTATATTAAGTTCATCAGGTAGCAGGGAGGACTCTGATCTGTACAGTCATTTGGACGCCCATCCTGATAGGGACCCACCCAGTGTCAAAATGCGGTATCCTGCGCCAAAAGATAGGGATGAGGGAAAAACTATAATACCATGTAGACGTTAATAGGCCAAAAGTACTAATATAACTAAAAGTACCAATATTACTTTAGCTGGCATTCCATGAGCCAGAACTCAGTCATTAATACTACACCAACTGTAGACTAACCTGTGCTCAGGAGAGGGAAACAAATTGATGAACAGTGGACAGTACTGGCCATGCATTTATATAAGATGTGGAGTCAACACCCAAGGCCCAGTACTTACACATCTCCATGGAACAAAGCACCATCTAGATATTTGGTGTAGATAACAGTAAGAAAGCACTTGAGCTTTAAAGTCAGAGGCACCCAAAATTAAGTCCTAGCTGTGACTTGAAGTGTATCTTTTGAAAATTCTGTGTTGAAGGCCTAACCCTAATTTTCTCAGCATATGATTCCATTTGGCGATAGTAATTACCTTTAACGAGGTAATTACGTAAAGTGATGCTATGTGGGTGGTCTGAAATCTAATACGACTGATGTCCTTATGAGAGAGGATTAGGACACAGACACATGGAGGAAGACCATGTGAAGATACTGTAAGAAAACGGCCAGTCATAAGCCAACAAGAGAGGTTTCAGAAGAAACCAACTCTGCCACCCTGTTGATCTCAGACTTCTAGGCTCCAGAACTGTGAGGAGAAAAAAAATGTCATTTAATCTACCAAGTCTGTGTTACACTATTTTGGCAACCCTAGCAAACTAATACAGTTCAACTCTAAATAAGTTTTGATGTTAAATTTGTATTTATTTTTGAGATAAGATCTCACTCAGTTACCCAGGCTGGAGTGCAGTGGTATGATCTCAGCTCACTGCAATCTCTGCCTCCTAGGTGTAAGTGATCCTCCCTCTTCAGCCTTCTGAGTAGCTGGTGACTACTCAGCTGGTGACTACAGGTGGATGCCACCATACTTGGCTAATTATTTAAAATTTTTTGTAGAGACAGGGTCTCCCTATATTGCCCAGGGTGGTCCTGAACTCCTGGGCTCAAGCGATCCTCTCGCCTTGGCCTCTGAAAGTGCTGGGATTACAGGCATGAGCCTCCATGTCTGGCAAATTAGAATATTTAAACTGCCAAGTAAATTGCTTACTATATGGAAATCACTCAATAATTGACAGTTTTTTATACATGAATGTCTTATTGAAGTTTTGTGATTTACTTTAAAAATTTCTGACAATGAAAATAAGTCATTTTTATTTAAAGTAAATGGTTAGAATCTCAAAACAAAAGAACAAAAGCTCTGGTGATGTTCAATCTTAAACATTCTGATAAAATTTATTTTAGTTATAAACGGCTAAAATGTACTGACTTCTTGATGAATGCTGGTAGCCTTTTTCATGTTATCTAACTTAACTCTGTCAGTTATATAACTCTCTATAGGGGTTTTCTTATTGCCAGAATATAACTTTCTGCCAAGACCAACTACAGCCCAGGACACCTAAGTCACTGACTTTTGTTTCATTCAATCTCTCAAAACAGATTTATAAAAGTGTTGAGGTTTTTTATCAATTACTTGAAAACAGTGAGGAGATAGGCACAAATGCAGTATCTAAAGCAATTTAGACAGGCAAGGAGTAAGTAAATTGTTCTGGAGAACAAGAGGGTAAAATAATAGGATCCATTATTACAGGCAGTTGCTATTGGTACAGTATCTTGAGAGACAGGGAGGCTTGCTCTGCCAATAGGACATGTTCTTTTACATGTACTGTTTTGTTCAGCCATCTATGAATAGGTAATTCCTTGTATTGCTTAAACACTATAAAAGAATATGTATCTTCTGCCAGTGATTATTGTTCTTTAGCAATCACTGTCACACTTATGACACCTACACAGTTATTACCTTCGTTTTACAGATGAGAAAACAGAGAAAGAGGGTTTAAATGACTTGGACAGAGTTACACAGTTGGAAACTGGTACAGTCAAGCCAGAATTCAAGCATTCAAGCCTGCATGTTCTTTTTTTTTTTTTTTTTTTTTTTTTTTTTTTTTTTTGAGACGGAGTCTCACGCTGTTGCCCAGGCTGGAGTGCAGTGGCGCGATCTCGGCTCACTGCAAGCTCCGCCTCCTGGGTTCACGCCATTCTCCTGCCTCAGCCTCCTGAGTAGCTGGGACTACAGGCGCCCGCCACCGCGCCCGGCTAATTTTTTGTATTTTTAGTAGAGACGGGGTTTCACTGTGGTCTCGATTTCCTGACCTTGTGATCCGCCCGCCTCGGCCTCCCAAAGTGCTGGGATTACAGGCTTGAGCCACCGCGCCCGGCCTTTGCATGTTCTTAAGTATTGTGCAATGCTGGTGTTCAAGGTAGGTAGTAGTATAATCCATAGAGCTAGAGCAAGAGCTTATACAGGTAAAATAGAAAGAAAGAAGGTGAGAGAGAAAGAAAAATCACATATACAAAATAAATTCATAAATTCATACCTGCATTCATTCATACCTATATTCATATGTAAGTCTTTGAAGAGACTATTATGAGACTATACTTGTCTAGAACATCACTAGTTGTGAATCATACATTAAAAATTTCAGCCGGGCACGGTGGCTCATGCCTGTAATCCCAGCACTTTGGGAGGCAAAGGCGGGTGGGTCACCTGAGGTTGGGAGTTCGAGACCAGCCTGACAAACATGGAGAAGTCCCGTCTCTACTAAATATACAAAATTAGCCCAGCATGGTGGCACATGCCTGTAATCCCAGCTACTCGAGAGACGGAGCCAGAAGAATTGCTTGAACCCGGGAGATGGAGTTCCCAGTGAGCTGAGATGGCACCATTGTACTCTAGACTGGGCAACAAGAGTGAAACTCTGTCTCAAAAAAAAAAAGAAATTAAAACCTAAGGTAGCAAAATGTTAAATTAAGGAACAGTCATGGAAAAACATGTAAAATTTAATGATTTCTGTCCTATCATCGTATTTGTATAATATAAATTGCATAGGCAATGTGCTTAGCTAGATTCACACAAAAATTGGAGTATAGTAAATTTGGACATAAATAGAATGCTAAGGATAAAGTAATTTGGGGAAAGGCTATTATTTCTTCCTTTCAATCTTCCTGTTAGTGTAAATATACACCTTTAGCAAATACACAATCATTTTGGAAACACACCTATGTAAATAGGATACTTGCTTTTGTCCACATCTCTTTGAGGAGGTCAGGTGTATTCCTAACTCTTTCCATTTAGTATATCTTTTGTTTACTGTTTGTTTGTTTTTAGTTACCAGCTGCTGTAATCTAAAAACATGATGGTAGTAATGTTTAAAGGACACTCTGAATATCATCAGATATAAGTACATTCAGGGCACATCAAATGTTCTCAGATATAAATATATATGTTTTAGAAAAATTGAGAATTATTCAGCAAATACATTTCCCTATCCCTATGAGATACTGATAAGTTTGTTAAATTTTTAAGAGAGAGTTTGGGAAGTTGGGAGGTGATGGAGGATATGATTTAGGTGATTGAGGAGATGCTGCTCAAAGGATAGAAAATTTCAGTTAAACAGGAAAAACAAGTTCAAGATATTTGTTGTACATTATGGTATCCACAGTTAATAACAATGAATTGTAAGCTTTAAAATTGTTAAGTAGTTTTTAAGAGCTCTCACCATAAGTAAATGATAAGCATGTGAGGTAATGTATATGTTAATAGGCTTAATTTAGCCATTGTACAATGGATACACATTTCAAACATTATGGTTTACACCATAAATATAGACAATTCTTATTTGTCAATTGAAAATTAATTAAGAAAATATTCAAAAAAAAGAAGAGTACGACATTCACAGATTTAAGTATGTTAGAACGTCTCTTTCATGTGTTAGTCAATACTTAAGGCGATTTTTCTTGAGTCCCTAGGCAAGTAAACAAAAACACTAACCATTTATTTGCCAGATTGTACTGTAATATTTCATCTAGATACTTTTCATCCTTATAAGTGAATATTTCACTAGGAATATGGACTAGACAATGATAAAAAAACTTGAGAGAAAATTTGCTGCATATAGTGTTTAAAAGCAGCATGCTTTTCATTCTGTTCTCTGTATATTAAAAAAGACACAAATTCTGGGTTTTATTATTATTATTATTATTATTTTATTTTTGGGACAGAGTCTTGTGCTGTCGCCCAGGCTGGAGTGCAGTGGCATGATCTCAGCTCACTGCAACCTCTGCCTCCCAGGTTCAAGCAATTCTCCTGCCTCAGCCTCCTGAGTAGCTGGAGTTACAGGCATGCACCACCACGCCTGACTAATTTTGTACTTTTAGTAGAGACAGGATTTCACCATGTTAGCCAGGCTGGTCTTAAACCTCTAACCTCAGGTAATTCACCCTCCTTTACCTCCCAAAGTGCTGGGATTACAGGCGTGAGCCGCCGCACCCATATTCTGTACTTTTGTAAGTGCAGAATTGGTTCCTGAACTTAGTAACCAGGAGTGTGTACATGCATATTAGTGTGGAGTGCGTGTTTGTGGCATGGCTTTCTCACAAGCTAGGATCGCTGTAGTTTCCCCACTCTCAAGTTAATGTGCTTTAAGTAGCAGCAGACTCTCTTTACTGTGTCCACAGACACCCTGTGTGATTTCTTTTCCCTTATACACTAACAAAACAGGAAATTTCTGGAGTGCAGCGGCACACTTCCAAATCTTTCAAATAAGATCAAACAGGAAGAAAGTATTTAAAGGTGGTGAAAGCCTTTCTCTAACCAGCGACTTGCCAGCTATGCTCCTTGAGTACATTTCATCCTTTAAAAAAACCTATCAGCTTTTAAAAAAAAAAAAGAAAAAAAGTTTCCGACAATTTAAACTCCCAATCACGTTGATACTTAATGCAGTTTCTTTTTTTGGAATTTTATTATAACACTTGCGTTACTGTTGAATGATCAAAAAAATTCCACTGAATATTCTTAGTAGTAGTTTTAATTCTGTCCTTCTAAATCATTAAGCCTCTGCCTTTCATCCTCCATTGGTTTTTTCCATCTTGTTCACATGTTATTAAGAGCAGATTTAATTTCTGTTAGTAAGTGATTTCCATTTCCTTTGGAATCATACTTTAGTAAAATTCAGCTGCAGAAGCGTATCCCAGGACACTTTATTTCGCATTTCTATTAACTCATGTTCACATTTTATTCAGGCTTCCTTTGTTTTTGCCTAATTTTCGGTCTCAGGAACCAATCCAGGATATCGCATAACATTCAAGTGATAGGAATCTTTAGTTTCCTCTTGATTATGATAGTTTCTCAGACATTTATAGTTTTTGATGAGTTTGAAGAAAGGAATATCAGTCAGGTATTTTGTAAAATGTCCCCCAGTTGAAATTTTTCTGATATTTTTCACCTAAGAAGACTGAGATTACAGATTTTGAAGAAAATCCCACAAAAGTCAAGTATCAATCTCATCACATTCTATCAAGGGTATATAATATCAACATGACATCACCATTGGTGTTGACTTTGGTCACCTGGTTGAAGTAATGTTTGTCAGATTTTCTCACTGTTAAGTTGCTCCTTTTTTCCTCCTTTCTATACTGTACTCTTTGAAGGAAGTCACTCAGTGCGGCCTGCAGTTGAGAAGGGAGTTACATTCAATCTACTTAATGAAAGAGTACCTCAGTAACTTGTTTAAAATTCTCCTGCATGGAACTCATGTCTCCCATTTATTGATTTATTCAATCATTTATTTATATTAGTATGAATGCATGAATATTTATTTCTTGGCTATAATCCAATACTACTTCACTTTGCTTCTCAAATTATTACAACTTTGGCCAGGCATGGTGGCTCACACCTGTAATCCCAGCACTTTGGGAGGCCGAAGTGGGTGGATCACCTGAGCTCAGGAGTTCAAGACCAGACTGGCCAACATGGTGAAACCCCGTTTCTACTAAAAATACAAAAATTAGCCAGGCATGGTGGGGTGGCTCCTGTAATTCCAGTTACTCAGGAGGCTGAGGCAGGGGAATCGCTTGAACCCAGGAGGCGGAGGTTGCAGTGAGCCGACTTCACACCATAGCACCCCAGCGTGCGCGACAGAGTGAGACTCTGTCTCAAAAAAAAAAAAAAAAAAAAAAAAAAAAATCCAGCTTTGTCCACTGGGAACTCTTTTGTCCATTGGGGACTCTTTGTGTCTCTTTCACATGCTCCATCAAGGAGGTGGAATTTTTTGTTTGGTTTCGTTGTTGGTTTTCGTTTTGAGCACCTTCTTGCTTCATGGGAGTACAGATGTTATGTTATGTATTCCTTGCCCCAGTTCTAGAATCAGCCTTTGCTACCAGGGGCTCTGGTTCCCTTTGATTGAATAATGAAATGAGAAACTGAGATCTGATTGCTAGAGGTGCTTGTTGCTACCAGCTGTCATTGCTTCTAGGCCCACTCACTGACAGAATCAGCTTAATTTTAAAATACTGGATTCCTGATGTTACCGAAAGACATTCCCACCCCGTGGGAATATTGCTGAAGAGGCACAGTTGTGTTAATGTTTTTCCACGTACAAGGTCACTTAGTTAAATAGCACCAATAATTGTAAGTAGCACTTTCCCCTTGAAAGTAATTATGGATAAAAGCTTTGCTTAATCCTGATAATGAAGTCTTATTGTGTTCTTAGTAAAACAAACAAACAACAACAACAATAACAACAACAAAAAAGTTGTACTTGCAAGCTTTCTATCAGTAAGTTTTTAATATGTTTTTGTGGCACTTTATACTTGACAATGTGGTTTACCCTGAGAGTTAAAAAGAGATGATACTCATATGGCATTTTTATAATTGGATTCTGCAAAACTCAGAAAAGTGAATGAATTTCCTCAAGTTCAGACAACCTGTCACAACTGGAATGTAGTCTAACATTTTTGAATATTTTGCATTATACTATGTTGCTTAACAAAGAATTAAACTCATTTTTATCAGTTACTCTGTTGTTTTCAATAAAGTAGAATAACTTTGTTGCATCACTGACTTATTATTATACAAATTAAAAGAATATGACCTCTGCATTTCCTTTATCCATCTCAGATAAAATATAGTTTAAATGCAGTGATAAATAGACAGATAGGTGATAGATTATTGCTAGATAAATATTTGGAGAAATCAGATGTCTTCCCTACCTTTATCAGTGACTTCTATAAACTGCAATGTAAATCACCCTCAGAAAGAAGAATCATTTTGCTTTCATTCTTCTGCTACCTCTCATAGCTTCCTTAAAAGAGCTATTTAATGGATATTTATGCCAATGCCTTCATCTTAGAAAATATTGCTCCAATATTTTTGCTTTTCTCAGTTGTCTATTCTAGTGATTAAATGCCATTACTTTGCAAATATTACTCACAATATATAAACACACTTGTTGAGCAAAGCACCTTTTTGTCTCTGTTAATGAGTTTGTTGGCATTATATACTTCACATTTCTCCTTTTTTAGTGCCAATGATTTTTATTTTTCCTATAGACTGTGTACTTTCCAGTTGCGTTTCAAAACAAAAATGTTCATCTTTTTCTTTGATGAACCAAAATTCCCCTTATGTCCTGGGATTTGGTAACAGGATAATGAAGAATTATTTTAACTTATTATTGATAAACATCTCCACCATTTTCTTAGAATATTTTCATCTTCGTGCTCATTTTTATGTATTGTCGTATGTATTTTTCTCTCAATTTTCCTTAATAATTTCCTTCACTGAAGCATAACGGTCAGCTTTCCTGTCATATGTGTTCTTCATAGTAGTGTAGGATTTAGAGAAATCTTTTATTAAAAAATACATTATCTGCAAATACAACTTGATGGAAAATTAATATAGAGACTCTTTCACATACTATTTATTTCATAAATCATCATCCATTTTACAAGCCTTAAAAAAATGATCATGTATTTTAATGCAGTCTTATTTTTTTTATCCAGGTTTAAAGCATGCACATTGGAATTCACTACTGAAGTTGTCTTGCTTTCAGCTAAAGGAGTTAAAATTATATTTTTATTGTTTTTTTCTGCATGGATTTTTGATTTCTGAGGAAGAAAAATTGGATATTTCATGTCCATTTTAAAACCTGTTTCAACATATTTTTTAAAATAAAAATATCTTCTACATTCATTCCTAAGTTCACATATTTATTCAAATGGATTTAAATCTTGCTGTAACTTAACTAGTGTCTGCTCTGCTGTGTATGATTCACTCTTACATGTAAAAATTATTTCAATAATGTCATAAACTTAGACAAAGGTCAACAGCATTGTCTTAGTTATGGTATGCATTTTCGTTTATGTATACTATACTACTTACAAGCATTTTCCTGTTTAGGCTTTATTCTTTATTCTTGTATCTTCAACTACGAATTATGCGACATATAATATGCATGCTCCTATGAAGTGGTTACTCTTTCAGTCTAAGCCAAGCCTAGTTAAAGTTGTAAAGAAGAGGTTGCTAAAGATGGTTCCCAAGAATCCATGAAGTGAGAAAATAGTAGAAAGTTGACATGAATGGGTATCAGACAAAACCAGAAAAAGTGGCTTTGTCATGGAAGCAGTTAACCATTGTAGACTTCAACCTAATCCCATACAACCAGTCTAAAGATTCACCATGCTTTGCATTATGATAGAAAAAAATGTGTTTTTATGAAAAAACATTTTATTTTCAAATAATATGATATGTTTTATTATTATTAATATACAGATTTTTAGTAAATCAGGGCTGTGGCTAGTTGGTTCACTGATGAATATCTCTGGTAAAGTGTGTTTCAACTTCACAAAATATCAGTATTCTCTGTACTCTACCTCTAACCACATAAATATAAAACATTTATATTTTATATAGTATTTGTGAAATATTTCTTGGCTTTTATGGATGACTGTCAAAGCCAAAGGATATATTTGTCACTGCTGCAAAACAGTAGCCTTAGATTTTAAAAAAGCATATTTCTAGTTAACAAAATGGATTGGCAGATTACATATTTATAGCATACCTAAAATAGACAAATGATGTAATGCACAAGAAAGTGAATATAAAAGTAACACAGTGCCAGAAAGCGTGAGTTTCTAATATTAATATGTATGCTTATTTAATGAAATGAACCATATTTAAATGGTATCAAAGCCATGAGAATGAAAGAGCACTTAAAATTATAAATATTGCTTATTTAAGAATTTTCTCTTTTAATGAATCCCTACTATAGAGCTACATAAACTATTAAATAATAATAAATTTGTTGATGATTAATTGGATTATCCCTGATTGTGAAATAACTGGACAATCTAAAATGTAATGCCCCATATAGATTCTTCCTATAATTTCTGTAGATCTCATTAAGTCATTTCTATTCTATACTAATCAAGGAGCAAATACTAGCACATTATAACTGAAGTATATAAGAAGAAAGCAAGCCAGAAAATATTAACAAATTTATAGCACAATAAAAGATACCACTTACATTCAGAATCTCTTAGACCTGCGTACTTTAATATAATGATAAAGCAAAATAATTATGTAGCTACCTGTGTTTTTTGGATCTTATGCAAACAATACTTTTTCCTTGATTCTCTATTCCAGAGAAGGAACACATAATCTTCAAAGGATATGAAAATTGTATATTGGCTCTATAATTCTGATCTATATAATTCTTTGTTTGCTTGCTTTTTCCTTAATGAGAGTAATGAGCCACTGTTGTTCAAAGATAGAGCAACCTGTGTATTCCAATTGAGATCCATGTTGTCTCATACTATGAGTTCCATTCACATAAATCGAAAATGGTCCTTTGTGAAAATTTTTAAAAGTTGAGCAAAAAATAAAATAAAATAGAAGCAAACAAAGCTTTCAACAAGCTTTCATCATACACTGATTGAACAGGTACTTGGCTATGAATATGGTTACCTAACTAAAGTTATCTCATTAGTCTGGTTTTATAGTACCTCTTTTATGATCCACATATCACAAAATTACATTCACATTAAAAATAACCATCTGGTATACATCATTTTATGATATTGGCAAATAAATCTACATACTGCAATATGGTAAAATATATTGATCTATAAACTACAACACTGAACAACAAATCGACCATAAACTAAAACCCCAAGCATCCCTTCAACACTAAAACTCCCATTTCCAGGCTTCCTCCTGGGCAGTGCGAGCTGTCACCTGATCCCCAACTCTTGAAGCATAACAAAGATCACAAATAACTTTTGCATGACAACACAGCCAACTTCACAGCTTAGACAACCCTTCCAAGGGCGGGAAGAAGTTCAGGAAGAAGTCATGAACTTATATATGCGCTGTATTGAGTACTCTATTTCCTAGGGTTATGGCTGAATATTTTCCAATCTTTGCTTTGAGAGAAAAAATAAATACTGTTTAAGGGGAATCATTAGCAGTTGAACAATTTGAATTATTTGTCTTTCATGTAGCCCCTTCCAGATTTTCCATAAACCAGTTACGTGATGGAAGACAAAGACAATTCAAACAATGAGACATTAGTAATTCCACTCTTCATTTAAATATATCTTTTTTAAATGCATAGAATTATCATGCATCTTTAAAATACAGATAAGGGAAAAAGCAGAAAAGAAAAATGTCTCACAAAATCATCAATATAAACAATTTTGTATTATGTTGGTGCAAGGTCACCTAGATAAATAGATACATATTGTATGAAGGCATTATTATCTGACCCCGAGTGTCTTCCCCCATTACCTTTACTCAACGACTGTCCTACAGTTTGGGCTATAAGACTTTGTCCAATAAGGCCCCCAGGTGGGGCAGCATTATTGGAACAGGTGAGTAAAACAAAGAGAGCAGATGCTTGGTTGCACAAGGAGGTCTTAACTTTTAGCCTGTCCAATTATTTTACTATCAAGGCTGAACCATTTCTTAGCCGTAACTGTTCAAGTGCATTTTGGACAACCTTATCAGTATGTTTTTCAATAGATGAAATTTACCTGAACACCTTTTTGTGACTATAGATATATTTTGACTCATTCCTGTCTTCTTATTTGTGTTTTCAACTTACCATCACTTTAGATTTAATTCCTTCTGCTCAGATTGGTTGAGATTTCTTTGTTATATAGTTGGGTTTTTGGTTTGTTGTTGTTGTTGCTGTTTTTCCTTAAATGGGTTGAACATTATTCATCCTGTGTCTTTGTTTCCATTCTTCTATTTTCTGGGACTTTATTCATTTCCCTCATCTTGACTTTTTGTCTGTTTATTCTTATCTATGCTTTTCTTCTTCTCCTGAATAATTATTCTAAGAATATTACTGAAGTTGCTTCTTAAGAGAAGCCTTATCTTATTATCCTACTCCCTGTCAGAGGCTAAGCTGTGTTCCTTTTGTGCTTTCATTACCCTTCCTTTAATTTTTTGACCCTATTTGCTGCTTATCACAAAGTAATGAAATTGCTGGAAGATACATTGCACTTAACTGCAAACACTTTGGGAAAAGGCATTGTATCTCTCACAGTATTTTATGTCCCACACAACACAGTGTCTGGCAAACAGTAGTCAGACACCTGTTGCATACAGGAAGGCAGGGATGGATGTCAGGTATGTTTATCTTCTGGAAATCATTAATGAATGCAATAGAAAATATATACGTGATTCCAACAGGCTATGCTGTTTTTCTTTAGTTCTCTGTATTTGCAACTGTTCTGAGGCAACTTTAGGCTTATTGTTCTTCCTATTAATACCGGTAATATCTGAATCTGACATTTCTGCACAAGTTAACTTTTTGAAATTCCGTAACTCCTGCTTTGTTTCTTTGTGGTAAATACGGGCAAGACATGAAATAAATGTAAGTGCATTAGAAGATAATTAGTTCTTAGAGGTTTCAGCTCAGCTTTATGATCTCTTCTAAATTGCATGCTTTCTTTTTATTATAGTGCAATAGTTGTAGTTTCTTCTGCCTACTCAAAAACATTTCTTTACAATTTGACTCTAAACTACAGATTTTACTGATTCACCAAGAGTATATAAAAGTGAGACAACTTCTCTCATTTTCCAGCTATGATTTCCAAAAGTGCCTTCTCTATCACCTCAGTGAGTGAGTCTTAATACTGTTGCATTTTTAATCAGGGCTCACACACTTATTTAAAGTAAGGATGTTTCCCTATAAAACTCTGCAAGCAAAGTTCACATAATTTAAGTCTATAGTTGAAATTCCATTATAGTATTTCGTTGCATTTTAGGACAGTTTTTCTTTCTTTCTTTTTTCTTTCTTCCTTCCTTCCTTTCTTTCTTTTTTTTTTTTTTTTAGATGGAGTCTCGCTCTGTCTTGCCCAGGCTGGAATGCAGAGGCACCATCTTGGTTCACTGCAGCCTCTGCCTCCCGGGTTCAAGCAATTCTCCTGTCTCAACCTCCGAGTAGCTGGGACTACAGTCCTGTGACACCACACCCAGCTAATTTTGTATTTTTAGTAGAGACAGTGTCTCATTATGTTGGCCAAGCTGGTCGTGAACTCCTAACCTCAGGTGATCCATCTGCCTCAGTCTCCCAAAGTGCTGGGATTACAGGAAGACAATTTTCTAGTAAGTGATAAGTCCCTTTTTTCCACCCCCTACTGAAAGTCAGAGTTAATTTTGCATCCTTTACTTTCTTTTACGTTTATTTTCTGCCTTGACCTAACATGTACAATGATGATGCCTCTGTTTTAATCCAGTCACTTGTTCTTTGAAGCCCTATTAAATTATAAGCTCCCCAAGGACAAATGTTCCACCTTCTTTCTTGCTGGCCTTCTCACAGTAGCTGCACATAATAGGCATTGGAAAATTTTTGTTGATTTTACTTGATTTAAGAGCATATAGTTCTAAGAGATGATTTAAATTGAAGTTAATGTTGTTTATTAAAATAGATGAATGGAATACATAGATCTATGTTTACATTATATAGATTTAGATAGCTGTTTTTCCTCAGCACCTTGCTTGCGTTCACTTAGTAACAATTCATATATACTACTCTATTCTCTGTTTCTCATTCTATATCTTTATGACTTTTAATACTTCTTGTTACATTAGGTAAATGTGACATAATGCATTATCCGGTGCCCTAGCATTACAGCAATTTTTTTCTGTAACAGCAAATATGTAGATTGATTTTTATGAGAAAAAAATAGCTGAGAAAGTGACTCAAGTTTAAGATTTAGATAGAAAAAAGAATGTAGATAATTTTAGTAATTTATTTTTATTTGTATAAATAACCAATTAGGAAAATAGCAAATTAACTGTATTCTCAATAACCAACATATTACACAGCACCCTAAATGTATATAAAAATTAACATATTGGAAAACTGAGCATTGTGCTGCTTTTCCTGAACCATTTTTAAATCGTAAAACTAATTAAAGTAAAAATGATTTAGTTTCACACTACAATGTCAGCAATTATATATATGTTGCTAGTGTTAACCAATACATTGCATATATTTCAAAATAAGGCATGTTTTCTATCATCAAAAGAAATATTAAAAAGTATATTATGCACATAATGCTATTACAAACACTACTAAAGGTATTAGTTTTCTAAATTCATCATCAGATAGAGACCTGCAAATTACTTCAAGTCCAAATGTGACATATCACAGGCTTTGTTAATTACGTATGTTTCAATATTTCACATATAATGAAAGAATAAAATAGTGGAACAGAGAATTAAAAATATTTGTTGCCACCATTTGTGGTGATCTTTTAACTATTTTCAGGAATTCTTCAACAAAGCCATAGCCAACATATGCAACGAAGAACAATATGAATCGTTCCTAAATTAAGTGTACCGCCATTTCCACATATGGTAAACTCTTCATAATTCCCAAATGTGCATATGTTCCGGGCTGCCTTATGTATTAAGTTTCATTATGATAAGGAGTGAAAGATCTCAGCTTCCCTGCGGGCAGCATGTCCTGGCCCAGTGGCCGTGTATAACCATGATGTGGGGGAAAAGCAGAGGAAACTAGTCAAAATTGAACCCAGAGAAGTATCTTGAAACCTAAAGCTAATTGTGAATGAGAAATTAAATAGGAGTGTAGGCACCAAAGAAATCATGCATTCAACTTTAAGCCATCTAGATTCACCCTTAAAAATCACAGAAATGTCTATGCCATGGCCTATTAAGCTAAACTAATTTTAGCCAAAGTTGTGAAAAAGGCTAGTGTATCTTTCTTCTAATTGTTCAAAATCTTTTCTCCTCAGCTAAGATTCTGCTGTCTCCATCCTTTTTTATGTTCCAGGTTTCCTCTATGGTACCACTTCCTTTCATAATAAAGAACCTGTTTCTACGTCTGCTCTACTTATTGTAACAGTTTATCCTTTGTGAGTCTCAGACTTCAGGGAGCTTCTTCCAGGAAGGAGGGATCAGAACACATTGAGGAGGATCAGCAACTTACCTGAAATGAGATGTTAATGCATATTTGCATAGGATTATGTCTAGGTAGAATTTGATAGCTAACTTTGTATTTAACATTTCTGGCATTTTATAATAATTATCTACTAAAACAGTTCAAGCATTGAATTTCCCAGTATGAAATAAAATTTCACATGTAATATACTAGTTTTTACTATTTTTAGATTTCAAATAAGAATTGTAGAAGTTTAAAACTGCAACAATGATTTTGAGATAACTAGATAAAGAATCAGGTTTATAGAGGTGGAAAGGGTTGAAGAGAGTTGCACAATATAACAAAATTAGTAAGTAATAGAGTTTTAACGTGAACTGAAGATTAAACTTGGAGAAAAATCCAGGTCACAGAGGTGTAAGTAGTCATAAATGAGCTCACCTCTGCTGTTTTGCCATTGAAAAATATGCCTCAGCTGGTATAAAGTTATTAAAATGTGTTATCAACTATCTTCAGTTGGTATAACAACCTTCTGGAAAAGGTGAGATTTGGGAAGTACTCGGATTATATGGTTTCAAGGCAGGGGGAATAGAAGGAAAACTATTAGAATGGGGAATTTCGGTGATTTGATTAGAGTTAATTTGAGAGAAAGGCATTGCAAATGTCAGAGGCAAGCCAGGAGAAATCTAATGCTGGTGGAAATGGTCACTGCATTTGTGTTCCCATCAATAGTGCATTCTTTCACAAAAATGATGGCATTGGTAGGGAGATGATTCATAAACCAAAAAAACATAGCTTTATGTGGAGAGGGGCAGGGAACAACTGTCATGGAACCATCATTATATATAATAAAATAATTTTAGTTAACATAACTAGATCACATAGCAAAACTTGGAATGTATTTATTACAGTTTATGGCACCAGATTTATTGAATGTTATATTCATAAATTTCCTGTTAAACCTGTTTTGCTTTGGACTTCCAGTTTAATGTTAGAGATGCAGAGAGCTGGAGAAAGTGTCACTCTCACTCTTAGAAGAATAAATGTTGAACAGTGTGCATTAACAATTTATTTTCAGCCTATCAGAGCAATGAGGTTGTTTGAACAGTAAGTAACCCAAAATATGGACAGAAACAGGCACCACCAGAGAGACACAGGATCTGAGCACCTGCTTAAGAGGGATGGAAGCCATGTAAGATTCTAAGAAGATTGAACTAAATATTTATCAGAAATTTTAAAGGCAAATTGTGGGATAATGTGAGAATATGAAGATTTGGAGGGTCACAGAAATGCAGGAGAAATACAGGATTTTTCACCCTCTTGCAGGTTTTTCTTCCAGAAACCCCAGTAAGCACTCATGGGGCATTTGGGAGAACCTTGAGAAGTTTCCCTAGTGGAGCTGGCTGGGAAGAGGAGAGAAGCCACAGCCCAAGCCTTAGGTTTCATCTGGCTTTGCCCTTGATGCCTATATGACCTTGGGCTATTCTCTCAGCAGTAAATTTGGTAGAAATAGGGCTCCCTTCATTTGTTCTGTGTCTCTCAAAAGTCAGTATTTTTCATCGGCTGACGTCTGATATCTTAAAAACCATTGTTTTCATACAGTTGGGGCAATTTTTTGTTTGTTCTGTTTTGTTTTCTCAAGAGAGATGCTAAAATCAGTCTTTGTTTCTCTATCTTGGGCAAAACCTGAAATGTCATTTATGGATATAAATTCAAAGATAATGAATAAAATATTTGAAAGCAGAATCTGACTCTACCTTAATAAAATAATAAACCATGACCTAATGAGACTTACTCCAGGAATACTAGGTTGATTTAATATTAGGAAATCCTTTAATACCATACACCATATTAATAAATCTAATTTTAAAACCACATAATTATCTTGCTCAATGTGGAAAATGTCTTTGCCAAAATGTCACATGCAATCATGGTTTAAAACTCTCAGGCATACAAGAATTGATAGATAATTAATATGATGAATTATTATATATGTATATATATAGACACACACACACAATGTGTATCTGAAAAGCCTGTGTCATGCTTAATCAGAACCACTAAAGTCCTTTTGATGAAAATTCAGAATTAGGCAAAGGTGTTCACTGACTTCATTAACATTTAAAATTGTACTAGTAGCAACTGCCCATACAATTGAACAAAAGAATTCAATTAGAAGCATGAGAATCGTTAAAAACAAAAATACATACAATTAAAAATATTATTTTAAATGATATGATATGATGATATGCTCAAAAAGCTGTACAGAACCAATGTTAAAGCTAACTGAAGCAATGGAACAATTCAATAAGGTAGCCTGCTATAAAATGCACATACACAAATAAAAGCCCTCATATGTATAAGAAATAATAGTAGAAACATTTCTGTATATAATAGCAAAAAAGAAGATTAAACATGAATAAATTTAAGGACAGATGCACAAAACCTTATGAGGCACAAAACCTTATGAGGAAAACTATAAAATACTCTTGAAAGACAATGAAGTAGACCTGAACAAATGGAAACACATCCCCTTTCTTGGATAGGATGACTCTATGACATAAAAATGTTAATCCTCCTTAAGTGAATTTCTAAATGGAATGCAATCCCTATGAGACCCTCTAAAGCTTACTGAATTAGAGAAGGTGATTACCAAAGTTTCTGGCGAATAAACAAATATACAAGAGTAGCATAGAAAACACAAATAGAAAATCTATAATGAGGGACTAGCCTTCACAGGCTAAAACCATTCTAGCAAGAGTATAGGAAATAGGCCGATGGATGGGATAGAAAGCCCAGAAATATATCCAAGAACTTTTGGAAATTTAGTGTATGATAAAGGCAGAGTTTCATCATTAAGGCAGTGGTGGAATTTATAATAAATGATACTGGAACAATTGGGTAGTCATTTAAAGACAAAAGAGATAAAATTGAATGCATACCTTATACCTTACACTAGAATACATGCCAAACCATCAGTGCTTTAAATGTAAAAAAAAAAAAAAAAAATAGAAATAGTAAAAAGAAACATGAGTGATTTCCAAGCTGTTTCACTGTGACTCCAAAATTAAAATCTACTGAAAGAAATGTTTAATATGTGTGTGCATATATATATATGTTCAAATATATCAATATATGTAAATTGCATAGCCAAAAAAGGATATGATTAAAAGACAACAAACACTGAGAGAGAATATTTGCAGTATGTATTACAGACAAATGGCTTACATCCCTAATATATAAAGCAGTCTTAATTAAGAGACAGAAGACCAAATATCCAATAGAAGAATACAAATAAAACAATGGCCAGATAATTCTTTTTTAAAAAGTAAACAAGTTCTCTTAAAATATGTACACGTTCAAATTTACTCATAATAGCTGCATGTAAATTAACACTGATAAAGCATTTTTAGTTATCATCTTAGTGAAAATTAAAATATACACGACAGTACATTTTGTTGGTGTGACTGACAGTCGTGAAACTGAAACTTTGTAGTATAAAAATGTTTAAATTGCTGAGGGAGAATGCAGACAAGTATAACCTTCTGGAGTACATTTTGGCAATACGTAATAAAACTACAGGTTACTTACCTTTTGACTCAGGAGTTTCATTCCTAGGAATTTATCCTGAGATGATCACCTCCAGCAATGCAAATTAATAAGAACAAGAATAGTCATCCCAACATTATTTCTAATTTTGAATTATTGGGAAAAAACCTAAATATCCACATATAAAACAGAGGTTGAATGATAGATCCACCCAGAAGAGAACTTTGCAGCTCCAAATAATAAAAAGAAACATATCCATACAGATATGAAGTCAATTCTAAAATATATTTTAAGTGAAAAGAGAAAAGTACAAAAGAATAGCTATAGTGTGATGAAATTTCTATAATAATGACATATAATAAAATATACATGTGTCTGGTAATTTAGGAGAACATAAACACAGGAATGATAAAACAAATTAATTAGACTGGTTACATATTGTGGTAGATGTAAGGTAGGTGAAAAGAATGGGGAAATTAGAATAGGTAGACAGGATGAGGGAGAGGAACATCTCTCTAAGTATCACATTTTATTTTGTAACTGTTCAAATCATGGTAATGTCTCATAGACCCAAAGATACATTATAAAAATTAATCAGGATATAGAAGAACCAAAAAATGGGATCCAAGGAATAATAAGGGAATGTTAAGTGTACTATAAATGAATAATATAATCAAAATTATTGTAATGGGGAAAAACCAAATCTAAGTAATTTTGGAAAACAGTGTTTTGTCTGTTTGCTATAAAGCTAAAGAGACAAAATTATAGGCATGCACACACACACACACAAACTGTGCACAGATTATATATTTTAATTTGGAAACTTACTTTTTACAGAGTTATGGTTTAGTAATTTGGAGACTATTTTATATATATTGTATTATCGGATTGAGCAAATAAATACATTGTGGATACTACAAGCCAGATTTTCATTGCCAGAGAAAAATGTTACAAGTAAAACAATAGAGTTAATCTACGATATTGGAATCAACTTTTGTACCATCAGTCCAAACTCATGGCTTTAAATATGTGTAGATAGAAGATCATTAGGTAGATATTGAGATAGATAGATAGATAGATACATACATACATACATACATACATACATACATACATACATACATATGTGTACATATTTCCCTACTTTTTCTAGCTCTGACCACTAGGAGGATCTAGAAACAGTGATAACAAATTAGCAATTAACACCCCAGCACACAGATTTTGGTTTCCAAATATCATTTTCCAATAAAAAATACCATGGCTTAGAAAAATGGCTGATTCCAGGACTGAAGCACAGAAAAAACAAGATGATCCCAGAACATCTTGTAACACCAGAAAGTTAAACAGTGATAAAATTAAGAAACGGAATCTTATCAAAAACACTGGAACCAATTTGAAGGAGCTCCCAATGGCTATTTCCAGGTAAATTTTAGCACCTATATAATGATAATATTGGATAATAATCCATAAAATAAAATACATATCATTGAACAATATTAATAAAACTCACAAAAAAAGAAAAAATGACAAGGTATAAATCTTTCCCACTGTAAAGTCCTAATTAACAAATGTAGAACGCATGATGAACATAGAAAGTCACCATTTGGCAGACACCACAGTAATAATTATCGCAAGCAAGAATCATTAATGAATGCTAAAATTAGATGCTAAATTGGATGATAAAAAATAGGATAATTGCATAGACTTGAAGTTTTTTTCTAAAGGCAAAAAAATAGTAACTTTATAGTTGAAATGTCTATTAAGCATCATCTTAGCTAAGTAATTAAAGTTAACATTACCAGTAATAAGATACATGAATATTCATATTTTCTGACATACTATACTGAGAAAGACACATCACCATTGTGGTATTCTTGCCAAAAATGCTAAACATAAATTTTATCCAGGAGAAAAATCAGACAAAACCAAAGTTGTGAAATAGCTTTCAAAGGATCAACTCATGAAAGACAAAGAAAGATGGAAGAACTGTCCCAGACCGAAGGTCACTAAGGAGGCAAGACAACTAAATGTAATGTGGGTTACTTGACCAGTAAAAAGATATCAGTGAGACAATTGGTGAAATTTAATAAGATCTGCAGATTAGTTAATAGTATTTATCAAATTAATTTCCTGGTCTTCATAATTGTACTATAGTTATTTAAAATGTTAACATTCAGAAAAGCCTGGCAAAGGGTATGTGAGAACTATTTCCAGCATTTGGTGAACTTCTTTTTATGTCTGAAGGTATTTCAAAGTAAAAGGTTATAACAGTGATAAAAAATAATAAAAGATATACCCTCCATACTAAAAAAATAAATCTGAAAACCATGTGTATCTGTTAATTAAATAACTATTTCTACTTAGAATTAAAATAAAAAATGTTAATGGGACAGCCAAAATGTAATATTTAGTTCTATTTACTTTCCACTATACAAGCATAAAAGAATCTCAAACAATAATGGAAGAGCAGGTCAGATCATTCATGTAAAAGTCAAAAGTATTACATACAGCGCTATACGTTCTGTTGTCTCTTTTATGCAACCATGTATAATGAAAGTATTTCAATCAGACCATTAATTTTTAATGCCAGAGTACATTGGACTTTTGGTTTAGTTCATCTTCAATGCTAAACACTAAAGATTATATTTGTGATATGAGTGATAGTGAGATAATTACAGATCTATTTCCAGATGAACTTCCTCCTCTCATTGTTTGGTAGAGAATATGTAGTTAATTGAATGTGTTAGCATTTAGAACACTGTCGGGAGTTATTAGCTATTATTGTTGTTATCACTGTTATTATGAACATGATGTCGTTGCCCTCTTTGATCTTTAACAAACATAACTCAGCAAGCAAGTTTTAATTTTCCTTTAAGCTGTTCAACCCTGAACTACTTAAATTTCAGGCACTAAGTGATTTAATACAACCAAGTAGAAAAGCATACTGAATTATTCAAAAATTATATTCCATAGCACTCAAGCATCAAAGTAGACCTGCTTAAATTGGCAGCTTTCAGTCTCTCTAGTGCACCTGCTTGATGACCTTTGAGAAGGCAATGATCTTTAACTCATCTTGTTCTGCTTCATGTTCTGCTTTGTGTTTGGCACATAAAATCATCTAAAATAATCACCACCCATGAATGTCAATGGAATTGTGCTATTCTCTTTTACATACTTGGTTTGTGTCATGTAAGACAAAAAAATGCAAAGGGAGAGTTTGGACATTTCACCAAAGCGCAATAGTGACTCATGTTTTAAGCACATTAAGCTGTATCTTTCACTTATATCCAAGAAACTAAACAACAAGATAAACTATGGAGCAGAGATTCAAAAATGCTTTGGAGAGATTGTTGAAAAAAGTTACATTAGTATGTTTATAAGGAAGATAATCTCTCTAGACCTAATGAATAACATTTCTAATTGCAATCCTGGGAATGAAGTTGTACGAAATTATTCCTGTGTAGACATGTTACAAGGTTGGAGGGACGGGGGAAGAAGAGTCCATTATGAAAAGGATTTTGAAAGATTCTCTTGGACCCAATCTCAAGAATATAGTAATTCTTTAACAGAATATACATGAATAAACATAACAGAATGCAGGATCTGTATAATTCAGTTTATTAAATAAGTGTATATTCAAATCTCCATGTTTTAAGGTTACATTTTAGATACATACATTTATAATCAGTAAGATTTTGAATCTATTATGTGTTTTCTCTAGCTCATTATTTTATCTTATAAAAATGTAAAAAAGAAACTATTTAACTTATGGCAGTATAATCTTAAAGAAGAGCTTTGGGAACAATGAAACAAATATAAAAAGTAGTTTAATATTCTGATCTGCTATAGTCCCTTCTGAATCATAAAAGAAAGTAATGATCTTGGTTTGAATTGAATAGGATCTCTAGGGATATACAATCTCATACCTTTGTTTAGGTGAAAGACTAGAACCTAGAAAGACTGGAAACTAGAAATTGTATGTTTAACTCACTAATAAGGACAGATATATGGTGCTTTAATTCACCCATTAATTAAGAAGTTACTGATTATCATGATCTTTGCAAAGTGCTGGAGAAAATAGCAAAGGATAAGGGAAAAAAATGTGTCTTCACAAAGTTTATTACATCATTATTTAAGTTGATTAAACTAATTTAATACATATGAGTGAAATGACAAAGCAGCACAAAGATTGTAAAAAACTGATAAAGAAAAAATTCATGCATTCTCAGTAGAAGGCATTTTATGGACATGAGTCATTTTGGTTTTGCTAGCAATAATCTTGGGGTTTCTATATGTAATCCTATATTTCATTACTCAAAATTTATTTAACAAGATCTTTCAAAAATTCCCTCTGCAAGAATTTAATGTCTTGTCTTTGTCAAAATACCCAGCCTCACTATTTTATTGTCATATTTTCTGTGGATATGGATCCAAGATTTTCGAGGCCTGACACCTTTATAACTTTTGGAGCTCACTTTAATGAAAAGAATTCAAACATTATAAATGTTTGAAGCCATTTATTTAAATATTTTTAGAATACAATATCACACTTATTACTTATTTTTTAAAGTTATAAAATATTGTAAAATGGGAAAATTCTGAAAAATTATTAAGCTTGTTTTATAATTGACCAACTGACATGCTAATAATTCTTTCCAGTTGCAGTCAGCAGAGGAATTCTTTTCAGAATTTTTAATTTGTAATTCCTTTCCCTCAAAAAAGATATGTCACTAGAAATCAATCCTAAGATTATAATTTAATAAAACTAATAAATAGAAAAATGAATTTGACTAGTTTCTAGGTCTTTAGGGCTCCAGTCATATTTTTCTTCGCCATCTACATGGTTTGGGTACCGGGTACCATAGGACAGATATAAATCACAATGTGACCTCTAGCTCAGAAGTTTCATAACATGAGACAAAGCAGGTAGGCAAGGGGGAATTAGGGGTACCCCTGAAGGCCATTCTCACATCAGAATGTCAAGCAAGAACTTTTACACACACAGGCGGATGCCATTTTTTACTTTACTGCCTCTCAGCCCCAAAATAACTCTTCATTCCCTGTTCCGTGAAAATGAATCTGGGCCCTTTAAATATTGTTTCTTTGCCAGCTGGCACAATGTTAAGATTTTTTTAAGCAGCAGGTATGAGTGAGAGAGTGCAAACATGAAGGAGATTTATTACTTGATTTCAGCTACTGTGCTTTTATCTTTCTTTAAACTTTTAATTTCAGGGGTACATGTGCAGGTTTGTTACATTGGTATACTTGTGTCATGGGGGCTTGTTGTACAGATTATTTCATCATCCAGGCATTAAGCCTAGTACCCACTAGTTATCCTTCCTGATCCTCTCCCTCCTCCTACCCTCCACCTTCAAGTAGACCCCAGTGTTTCATGTCCTCTGCCATGTGTCCGTGTGTCCTCATCATTTAGCTTCCACGTATATGTGGTATTTGTTTTTCTGTTCCTGCATTAGTTGGCTAAGGATAATGGCCTCCAGCTCTTTCCACGTTCCTGCAGAGGACATAATCCTGTTTTTTTTTTTTTTTTTTTTTTTTAATGTCTACATAGTATTCTGTGATGTAACATAACTCCTCCTGCATGCTGGGGTCTGGTGACTAATATTCCATAGCCCTTGCAACAAAAACACCACATGGGCTAAGCTTTAAAAACACTTCTGATTACTGTACACACACCGTGATCCTTGCAAAGTGCTGGAGGAAATAGGAAAAGATGAGGGAATAAATCTGTCTTCACAAAGTTTATTACGTGATTATTTAAATTGATTAAACGAATTTAATATATATGAGTGAAGTGACAAAGCAGCATGAAAGTGCAAAGTGCCTGCCTCTGAATGATTGCTTCCTACCTGCCTGGTGATTCTGAATCTGATCTGGTATTAGCAACGCACAGAAGCTCTCCACCATCCAGTGAGCTGCAACCATACTTTCTCCAGAGAAGTCTCAGAGGGGCTTCCATTCCAGCTTTGTACTTTCTTGGGTAATTTCCCTCAGTCCTACAACACTATTGGATTACTGTTAACATTTTCATATTTTCTCTTCCATTTTAGATTAAATATGCTTTATATTAAACTTCCTCCTTTAACTGCAGCATGGATTTTGTCTTTTGATTGTACCCAGACTCATACATAAGAGTAACTGAAAGACATATAAGTTCAAATCCAAAGTAAATGTTTCCCAAACTAATTTCACCTTTAGTTTGAACTAAAAAAAATATCTATGACCATTAAAACATCACTGAAGAGATGAGGTGGGTAATTCAATTGAATTCATGATTGAAAGAGACAACAGTTTAATCAGTGCATTTAATTATTTCTCTCCATATATATATATGTGTGTGTGTGTATATATATATATGGGTGTATGTGTGTATACACATACACGTGTGTATGTGTGTGTGTGTATATGTATATACACTTTATACACACATACATCCATGCACCCAGACAGGAGCACAGACAGACACACACGCACGCGCGCGCGCACACACACACACACGCAGGTCTTGGCCTTGGAAGGGGCTATACAAGTTAGCTTAATGAAAAATTGTCCTCAGCCTTGAGAGGTCTAGTCTTTCTCTGGACAATCATTTCCCCATAAAAACTCCATCCTAGGGTTGGCAAACTACAGTCAGTGAGACGAATCCAGTCTGGCATGTGCTTTTATAAATAAAGTTTTATTAAAACACATCCATACCTATTCCTTTCAATATTCTTTATGGCTGCTTTCATGTTGTAATGGCATAGTAGAGTAGTTACAACAAAGATCCTATGAATCACAAAGCTAAAATATTTACTGCTTTGTTTTTACTGACGAGATCTGCTGATGTTTACTCTATATTATTAAAGGGCATTGAGATTTCAGTAGATAACCATTTATGTTGCATGCAAACAAAAAATAACAGTTATTAGTTTCTGATCCAGAAACTGAGGAACAGCTCTATATATTTCTATTCAAAGTCAAGCAGTTGATGGCTTGCCACTCAGGGACCTTGAAATTTTACATTTAATTCCTCTACTATGCTATGAATTATTGTTAATGTCAGAAGACTGAACACTGAATTGTATGTTACCTTGTAATAGTGCTTTAAAAAGACAGGGCAAATATACACTTAAAGGAATTCTGCAGTGAGAGCAAAGAGAAAATAGACTGGAGTACCACTGTAGATAAGAGAAAGCTATTATCAAAGCAGAAAGGCTAGGATTTGGAACTCATATTGGAGGCATATTGGAGAAGAGGAGTGAAAATTTAAGATGAGACTGGAAAAATAGATTAGTTGGGCACTTCAGCCCATGATTTTTCTCCTTTGAAATAAGACTAGCATATGTAAAGAACAATATTAAGGAAGGCTTATAGAAGGATTGGGACATAATATAACGGTCATCTATCTAGTGAGATTGGCAAGATCTCTTCACTTCAAAAGACTACCAAGTCCAGCTAAGCAATGAGATAATTCCAAAAATAAATGAGGATCTATTGAAGTGATATGTAAATGGACATACAGCTAGAATCAAATTTGATTTTGCGTTATTTCAAGAACAATATGGAAGAAATAAATCTGACATGCCAACTGCTGACCTAAATAGATCAAAACATAAAAATCTGAAGTGAAAAAGACAGGTAGATCTTTCTTAAATAATAAAAACTAAACTAAAGAATTCTAGTTGTTTGACATTATTCTTTCCTTTCTTAAATGTATCTCGGAGAAAGATTTGAATATGTACTCAAATAAATATTTAGGATCAATCCTATCATTAGTCATTAATTTAAATACAATCATATTTAAAATAAAATTTCCTTTCTGTGGACACCTAGGGGAAGATGGATGTACTTAATTTAATCGGAAAATGTCTTTAACTGGGGACTCTGAATACAGAAGCAGCTAGTTTTCATGCTCTATTATTTTAAGCATATTCTGATTTATACTCTGAATTTGCCATAAAGCACTATTCACCACATTAAGAAAGAGAAGTTGCCATTCTTGATGTGGCGTGCTTGAAATACAACAGGAGAATAACAGATACAAGTTACTTACAGTGTGGTCGTTAATGTATTTTGTATGAATAAGCTTTCTTTTGAGTTTGTACTTAGGTGCAAAACTGATAGTACAAGTGTGTTTTAAATGATTTGTCCATTAAAGTAACTTGATTCATACAGTTCTTACACTTCTCAATACATGGACGTCTCGTTCATTGTTATGTTTCATTACTGATATATAAGTAACCATGACAACATTCGTATCCAGGAATTATCATTGATCCCACAATAAGACATATTAGGAGTCAACTTATTCAACTTACTCAGAGAGAGCAAAGGTAACATCTGCCCCAGGGGAAGAAGAGGTGCATTTATTATAACCCTTCCCAATATGGTCATATGGTGCCATTTTGTTGATTTTCTAAAGGAGAAAACATCTCATAGAAGGAGATTAGTAATGTGTTCCAAGAATGGCATTTTCTTGCTGTGGTTTTCTGACGCCAAGGTACGCCTTGACTCTATAGGTTAAAACACTTTTGTTAATTTAATCTCAGAGAAGTCACTCATAATGAGACAGGTAAAAACACAGACTAATTAACTGTAAAATGAAGCTTCATCATTTTTTAATGAGAAGACTCAAGCCTGTCTTTGGTAACTCCTTACTTCCAAGGTACCCTCCCCAAAACAAAAGAATCACAAAATATTTATTTAGCATATGAGTTGAGCAAAGCTGTCACGTTTTTTCTCTGCCACAGTAGAAAATACTCATTTAGAGACTAGGATATTCTTAGCTCACTGTCCTTTAGACAGTGCTGGATAAGCAATGAACAATTCTAAACGTTTTTTTCCCCATTTTTGTCCCCATTCAGACCACTACTCTTCTGCTAAGACATACTATTTTATTATGGCTTCAAGGAAGGGATTATTTTTCTGCATTATGGCATTAGTTTCCTTTCAAACCTTAGTCCTTCTAATTCCCTATCAACAACACATTTAACTACCATGATTTAGAATAGATTGTTATCATAACTGATTCACCTCTTCATTGAGCTTTAGCTTATACTGTTTTACCTCAGAGAGGGTACAGTCAACATCAGACCCAAGGGAAGAAAATGATCAGGAGGAAGAGAATAAGGAGGAGGAAGAAAATGAAGAGGAGGAAGAATATCATAGTAAGGGGGAAAAGTAGTCATTATGGATAATGTATTGAGAATTTATTGAAAGTGCTTCTTTACATGTGTTTAACCAACCAGCCCCAAAATGCAACAAAAATACCAAATACAGAGTTTGTCACTCTGAATGCCAAAGTCAACACATGGAAAAACGTGAGTTAGAAAGTTAGGGAATGATTTTGTAATATAGTGGTAGGTTGATTTTCTAGTAAGAAATGTTTTAAATAACCTCATTCTTTTCTTTTTTGGTTATTCAACAAATTTGTATTGCAGGACCACTCTACTCAGAGACGGTTCTAAGCACTGGGAATACAGGACTGAACAAGAGAGGTGTGATCCCCACTGTTCTGGCATTTGCATTCTAGTTAGAGAAAATTAGAGAAGGAGAGCAACTAGAATTCATTTTTACATATTATAAGTTCTTTCAATTGAAGTAAGAATAACATTGTGGAGTACTATAATCGGTGTTCAATTGTTTTTATGTTGTCCTTTATTAATAAAGTTAGAAGCAGAAAAGACTTTAGAAAATGAATCCTCACTTCCAAAGTAGAAGTATTAAGACAGTAAATCAGTCTAAATTTTCATTTTGATTACACATCTTTGATAACCATATACTGCTTAAAGTTGTTATGAATAAACAACAAAAATCTGCCTAAAATTTTCCACCTGTTGAGATATTGCTTTTGAAACTTCCTCGAGGACAAGATTCCACAAATTTGCTCTGTGAAAGGCCAGACAGTAAATATTTTTGGCTTTGGAAGCCAAGAGATGAAACTGAGGATCTTGTATAGATATTTACATTGCTAGAGAGAAAATCATTCTTCACAAAATTTTATTAATGAAATTAAAAACATAGTATTTGTTTATTGATGAAATTAAACACATAATAATAGTAGACCTTGTTTTTTGTAATACAGGTCTACTTATGAGGAATGGAATTTTGGAAAGGAAGATAACATCTGATTGACAATCAATGATAGCTTTTTGATCAAAAACAACTGCTCACGTTCATCTATTAACGGTGATCTGTAATGATTTTTTATGTATGTCCTCTTTGAAAATACTTTCTCACATAGATCCTGCCAAACACTGATTATCAATCCACAAGCAAATTATTTTAATTAAATATATTGATCTTTTGGAAGGCATTCGTAGAATTCCATTAGATTTTTGTTATTGATATTTGCCTTTAAGCAATTATTATATTGCAGATTTACACTTCCAATTGAAAATTAAGCAGAAGCTCCTAAATAGAATCATTAAAATGCATTTTGATATATAAAAATTTACTTTTCACACATTTGAGTTTGGAAAATCTATCTGGTTCAAAACTGGGTGGGAATGAGGATCTGGCTTCTTGTTTTAACTGTTAAGAGAACATGCAGTGCATAAAGTAACTTGATATTGCTTGTGATGCAAAACAATGTTTAAGTTGTTGAAATAGCTTTACTATGGTGTAAGTTTCACATCTGAATACTGTTTGACCCTGTAGTTTTATGTTGAATTCATTATGAAACACCAAATCTGCAGCAAAAACTAATTTAATGCTATTTATTTTCTGATTATAGTGGTTGAGGGCATTTCTTTCCAGAAAAATTTCTGCATCAACCCTGAGCTGAAAATATTGCAATAAAACTTGAATACTGCTAAGCTATTGAAATGTGCAATATGCTGAGTCGGAATACTCAGTTTTCTTTCAGTCAAAAATTCACAAAACTGACAGTGGTTGAGTCCATGAGAGGGAGTGAAGTTCACTGTTGACACTACTGATTTAATAAAACATAATAGATTTTAGCATTTTCCTCAAATACCTGCTGGTGAATAATAAAGTGGGCAATGATGGGCTTTAAACCCTTTACACTTTCACATGTTTTGTAAGTTTGTTCAAATAAGCTTTTCCCTGCTCCATATGTGTTTTTATTATCAGCAGACCCCATTTCAGTTTGTACTGAATTCAAGCTTTCTCAACTTCTATAAAAAATTCCTCACCTCCCCTAGTTTGGTGTCCACCATTCTTAGGGGTTAATTATATAATCAGTTAAAGCTTGGTATTGACTCATCAAATAAGTAAAAACTGATGAGTGTTAGCAACATCTGTGAACTCATCAGGAGCAAAGCAAAGCCACTCAAAATCATTTGCTTTTAAAAAATAAGGTAAATTGATTATCAATGCTGCTCCCAATGTCCTTAACTCATCAAGTAACTCTTCGGGCTAAAAGGCTAATCATATTAAACAAGTTTGTTTTCTCTAAACACATTTCTTCAGCTGCTCTAATCCAACATGATTTAAATAACTCACCATTGGTAAAAGGCTTTTCTTGCTTGACTAACAAATGGGACATTTGAAATTTTATTCTGGTTGTAGCTTCAGTCTAATTATTTATTTTTGTGAAGAAATTCTACTGTGATGAGATACACTGTTTTAAATTTTCTAGTTTTTCTAAGCATTGCATTTGTGTGAGTAGGAAATATTGTGAAGAATGCTTAGTTTGATAATGTCAATATAATTTTTTTAGAATAGATATATCGTCACTGGGCAATTTGCTATCAAATTCAGTACAAAATAATTCATATTCAACTGTGCCTTAAATATACAACATTTAAAGTCATTTTTCTTTTCTTCTTTTTGTTTTAAATTTATGGTCGTGTATTAGTAACAAAATATACCTTAAGTGTTGTGTTATAGTGACTTGTGGAATTTGGAATGCTGCAGAGTTTTAACTATGTTAACACAATTTGTAGAGTACCAAGCATTAGTATGAAGCAATGAGAGTGTCACATACATGCATTCTCTTTCAAAACAACTGAACCTCTCTACTGTTGTAATGCAAAGCAGCCATAGACAACACACGAATGAAGAGTGTGGCTGCCTTCCAATAAACCTGTGTTTATGAACACTAAAATTTGATTCCAAATGTATATGTCACAAAATCTTATTTTTCTTTTGATATTTTCACCCATTTAAAAATGTAAACACCATTTCATGCTCACACGCATGAAAAACTGCAGGCAGGCCAGGTTTAGTGTAGTTTGCCAACTGTATTTTCTGATTTGGAAAAGGAAACTTAAGTATTTAATGTTTACAAGACATAAAATTAAAACTTAAGAATATTAAAAGCTGGGTAGTCAAATAATAACCCAAGAAAGTTGGTAGCATTTTCCTATTTTTTTTTTTTACTTTTTTACTCTGATAGATTTGTGTGTTTTGTTGTTGCTATTGCTAATGCATCCCCACTGAGGTTTGCTAAGCTTCCAAAATCTACGGTTTGATATCTTTCTTCAATTTTTGAAAATTCTCAGGCACTAGGTCTTTTTGCTTGTCCCTTTTTTGTGACTATAATAATACTTTTTGTATTATATTATCATCAATAATGGATATTACTTGATATTGTCAAATGTAAGCCCATATGATTAATTTTTTTATTTCTGATGGCTCATTCTTTATTTCTAACATTTTCATTTGGGTTTTTTAAAATCATGATTATATATGTACTAAAAGTTCCCCTTTTCTCCTGCGTTTTTTCATATTTTATTTAACATAATTGCCATCGTTATTTTGAAGTCTTTGTCAGATATTTCCAATATCTAGGAAATATCTGGGCTTGCATCCTTTCTTGAATGTGAGTTGCATTTCTTTGCTTCTTTATGTGTCTTGTAATGTTTGGTTTTACGCTGGATCCTAAGTGTACAAGAAAAAATAGAGACTGAAGTAAATAATACTTAAAACCAGAAAAAAGCACATTCATTCTATCATTGCATTATTAATGTGAAGGACTAAATTAACTTAATCCATAATGTAACTGGGCAAGAATTTGATGAAATATTTGTTTGACTCAATTCGTAATTTGTTTCTAATATTTTGAGTGCAAAGTTACAACTGACATTTCATTGAGACTTAGGCTCTGAGCATTGGTGAGATCGACATATTCTTTTTATGTTTAAAGCCAAGTTACTGGCTATTAAATCTTGGGATCTCTTGAATAACTCTCTCTCTCCTGCTCTGTCCACTCTGTAGACCACATCTGCCAGCTTTTTAGGCTTCTGGAGATTTCTGGGTGCCTCTACATTTTTGCTCAGTTTCCAGCATTTACAACTAATTAAAGCTTGGGGAGCCCAGGAGAATTTTCTCGAACCTCTCTGCCTTCCTCAATTTGCTAATAACCTGCCATCGCACCACAGCAAGAACTTCAGACTTCCTCTTGGAT
This sequence comes from Macaca fascicularis, assembly GCF_037993035.2. Lineage (NCBI taxonomy): Eukaryota > Metazoa > Chordata > Mammalia > Primates > Cercopithecidae > Macaca > Macaca fascicularis. Next base: position 172,733,057 of record NC_088379.1, read on the forward strand.
CCCCTTTCTTTGGCTCTCTGTCCCTGGCTCTAGACTTTGGATCACTACTCCACACACTGACCACAAGGTCTAACATTACTTGGTAGGTGCAGACATGATTTATTGCTAGGGCTTATCTGCATTCTAATCAGTTCTCTCAGCCTACATATGACAACTACAAGTTTTTTAAAAGTTCAGCTGGTTTCTCCATATTTCCATCTATAATACAACTATCCTTCTCCTCTTGTTCTAAAATAATAGCAATTGTAGGTCTCTTCTGTTTGAAGAATAAAGTAGAGACACTTTTCCATAAGATGACACAGTGGTGAATTTTATAAGATGTATTTTATGGGGACTCATGTACGAACTATTTGAGAGCAATTTTGGAACGAGGCTTATATTTATATTTAACCTAAAAGTATTCATTAGGAAACAATTATTTTTACCATTGCAAAATAATTATCTATCTACCAAGTTGTGAGACAAATTATAACTTTACCGTAAATTCACTCCATTTAAGAAATTTATAGCTAGAGGCCGGGCACGGTGGCTCACGCCTGTAATCCCAGCACTTTAGGAGGCTGAGGCGGGTGAATCACGAGGTCAGGAATTCGAGACCAGCCTGGACAACATAGTGAAACCCTGTCTCTACTAAAAATACAAAAAAAAATTAGCGGGGTGTGGTGGCACATGCCTGTAGTCCCAGCTACTCGGGAGGCTGAGGTGGCAGAATCGCGTGAACCTGGGAGGCAGAGGTTGCAGTGAACTGAGATCGCACCTTTGCACTCCAGCCTGGGTGACAGAGTGACACTCCATCTAAAAATTAAAAAATATTAAAAAAATAAATAAATAAATAAATAAATAAACAAGAAAAGAAAGAAAGAAAGAAGGAAGGCACCAGGCGGGCAGGCAGGCAGGCATGGTGGCTCGTGCCTGTAATCCCAGCACTTTGGGAGGCTGAGGCGTGTGGATCACTTGAGGTCAGGAGTTCAGACCAGCCTGGCCAACATGGTGAAACACCGCCTCTACTAAAAATACAAAATTAGCTGGGCATGGTGGTGCATGCCTGTAATCCCAGCTACTTGGGAGGCTGAGGCAGGAGAATCACCTGAACCAGGGAGGCAGAGGTTGTAGGGAGCTGAGATTGTGCCATTGCACTCCAGCCTGAACAACAAGAGCAAAATTCTGTCTCAAAAAAAAAAAAAAAAAAGAAAAGAAATTTACAGCTAGAATCATAAATGTGAATCAGAAAGTTGGTGTTCTAACTGATTTGTTTAAAGTTGGTGTTTAAACCTCTAGAGTAATTCTTACAAATTAACAAACCATAAGAAGTCTAGAACATAAACATACATACAAAAGATCAAATATTTTACCAAGTGTCTACTGGGTTTAAGTGCTAACAATAAACTTCATAAAAATTGAGATGTTTTACCTACTTATACAAGGGCTACTGCACACTGTATTAATTATAATGAAGATCTGGAGTTTAAACACTCAAAAGACTCTGCCAGTTTCCTGTTTTTATACTAGATTCCTGTATCAGGTTGACAAATGACACAGACAAATTTATATGTATCTGGTATGCAGAGGTGGCTTAGACCATGAATTCCCTAGCCATTGTTAAACACATAAATGGTAATATCACTAATAGCATTAATATTTTATCATATGAATGTCTAAAAAATCACCTTAAGTTTTACATGTGCTCTTAAAACAATTTATTTCCTACATTATTATTTAGTAAAGTTGTCTTTTTCTTCCATTGTTGTATAGTTCTATGAAGTTTAATACATGTTTTTATTTTTATTTTATTTTGATTTATTCCTCCTCCACCTCAATCAAGGTAAAGACCAATTCAATTACACCAAAAACTTCCTCTTACTCCCTCTTTAAAGCCACACCCTTCTCTACCTCCATGCCTTGAATCCACTGAGCCCTTTTCCATAGTTTTATCTATCTGGGATTGTCATACAAATGAAACCATACAGCATGAAACCTTTCAAAACTGCCTTGTTTCACTAATTAGATTAGTGATTCTAATTCATCCAAGTTGGGAGTGAATCATTAGATATTCATCCAAGTTGGGAGTGTATCAATATACATTCCATTTTTTATTTCACAGTATTATTCCATTATGTGGATATGCCAGTGTTTATCAAGCTATTTATCTGTTGAAGGATATTTGAGTTATTTTTGGCTTGAAGCAATTATGAATAATAGTACTATAAACATTTGTCCATGGGTTTTTAGTATAAACTAAAGAGTATCTGAGACAAGTCTCAATCAATTTAGAAAGTTTATTTTGACAAAGTTTTGAGGATGCACCCATGATACAGCCTCAGGAGGTCCTTACAACATGTACCTAAGGTGGTCAGAGCACAGATAGGTTTCATACATTTTAGGGAGACAGGAGACATCAATCAATACATGTAAGATGTATACCTGCTCTGTCCAGAAAGGCGGGACAACTTGAAGCTGAGAGGGGGCTTCCAGGCCATAGGTAGGCAAGCGACAAATTGTTATATTCTTTTGAGTTTCTGATTAGCATTTCACTGAATATATTTTTTCCTGAATTTACAGGAATAGTCACTAATGTCTTAGTCTGGCTTAGTTGAAGCAATAGGCCAAAGGGAGCAATCGACTACGGATTTGTCTCACATGAGCAGAGGGATGACTTTGAGTTCTGTCTGTCCTTTTTCCACAAGGAATTTCTTTGTGGGAAAATTGTGAGGGAGGCAGGTAGCTTTTGTATCTTTGTAGCTATTTTATTTAGGAATAGAATGGGAGGCAGGTTTGCCCCATGCAATTCCCAGCTTGACTCTTCCCTTTGGCTTAGTGGTTTTGCGGTCTCAAGATTTATTTTCCTTTCACATTAGTAAACACGTTTTTATTCCTCTGTGGCAAATACCCAGGAGTGAAACTGCTGTCATATGACAAGTATATTTTTAACTTTATAAGAAAATGCCAAACCATTTTTTGGATTGGCTATAGCATTTTCCATTTTCTCCAGCAATGTATGAGAGCTCCAGTTGCTTAACACCTTCCAGCATTTGTTGTTATTAGTTCTTTTATTATTATTATTATTTTAACCCTTCTAATATGTATATATTGGCAGCTCATCATGGCTTTCGTATTGATTTCCCTAATAGCCATGGCATTGAGCATATTTTCATATGCTTATTTGTCATCATTTTGGTGTTTATTACAGTTTTTTTCTCAATTAATTTTTTAAATTCTTCTGTTGTTGATTATTTAAAAATCTTCATATTCTGGATACAAAGCTCTGTGCTGTGTTTTGAAAATATAAGCCAGCCTACAGCTAGTCTTTTTATTCTCATATAGTGTCTTTAGCAGAGCAATTTTGAGAAAATACAATTTACCATTTTATTTTCCTTTTGTAGATATTTTGTTTGGTGCCTTCACTCAGAACCCTACACATCTTTGGGTTAACGTTTTTTTCTATGTTTTGTTTTGCATACTTCAAAAACCTATCACTCATTTGTATAGATATGAGGTTTAAAGTTGAAGTTCTTTTTTGTATGTGAATGAGAACGAATACTGAGATATGCAAGAATCTGAATAAATCTCAGATGCATTATGCCAACTTACAGACTAAAAGACTATCTGTATGATGTCTACTTTATGATTCTAATTATATGAAATTACAGAAAGAGGCAAAACTATAGTAGTTTTCATGGGCTAGGATGGGGGAAGGGGTAATTAAAAATATTTTATGATTGTGGTGGTGTTCGTTACATCACTGTATGTATTTTTTCAACTCCATTGAATTGTACCTTTAATATTGATAAACTGTATATCAATTATACTTAAACATGATTGTTTAAAAAGGTATGATAAAAGGACATACAAGTATTGTTACTCTGTCCTAGGTAAAAATATATAATCTACTTGGAAGAGCAATATATAGTTTTTAAAATATCACCAACTAAAGCAGTAAGGGTATGTGGTGTATCAATGTGGGTTCATAGAATGAAGCACTTCATTCTGTAACTGGAACATTCATTCATTCTGTAACTTCATTCATTCTGTAACTGGAACAGAAAACATTTTGTGAACCAGGACATGTTTTGTAAACATGAATACTGTGTAAAATATATTTTAAAATAAATAACATTCAGTGATGTAGATAACAAGAAGCACACACACACGCAGTGAAAACGTAGATATGAGGTTTAAAGTTGAAGTTCTTTTTTGTATGTGAATGAGAACAAATACTGAGATATGCAAGAATCTGAATAAATCTCAGATGCATTATGCCAACTTACAGACTAAAAGACTATCTCTATGATGTATACTTTATGATTCTAATTATATGAAATTACAGAAAGAGGCAAAACTATAGTGACAGAAAACTTCTCAGTAGTTTCCATGGGCTAGGATGGGGGAAGGGGTAACTAAAAATATTGGCATGCTTGCCCATGGTTTCTTGGTGTGGGTGCATCTAATTGTAATAGAGGTGTTCACACTGTAGATGAAAAGCAAAGGACTGTTTCCTAGTTTTTAGGATTAGCCAGAGCAGTGGATGATGGAAGAATGTTGATGAAAGAATTGGTTATTCTAAAAGTCACTCAATGAGTTACTCACTTTATCATCTTAAACATCACTTATTTTAAGGAACATAATTGTACTCATGCAGTATGTGGTTTTTTTATTATTTCTTAGAAAAATCTTACAGCACTTGATAGCATCAAGACGAAGACAAATGCCTCGACATATAGGGGCAGGTCCCCAGTGAAACCCCGCCTTCAAGCCAAAAATAGTTTAAAGCCTGAAGGCCAAGCTACAGGTCAAATCCACAGACTTAATTCAGACCCTGTATTCCTGTTTGGCATGCTTTCCTTTGATTGATCCCCATCCTTCACCTATTTTACATATACTTACCTTTCTCTAATTAGTTTTACACTGTGCCCAGCTTAGGCTGGTGCCTTTGTTTTAAACTTTTTGCATACTCACAAACCAGTCAGCACACACTCCCTTATCCTGTGCCTATAAAAGCCCCAGACTTAGCCACATTGGGGAGATGGCCTCACTTCAGGAGAGATAACCCAATCTTCCTGTCTTCTCTCTGCTGAGAGCTGTTTCATCACTCAATAAAATTGTCTGCCTTCACCACCCTTCAATTGTCAGCATGACCTCATTCTTCTTGGACACAGTACAAGAGCTTGGGACCCACTGAACTCAGGTACCCAGAAAGGTGGTAACACACAGAGGGCAGCTGCCCCTTCAATGGAAGCAGTGGTGGGGCCGAGCTGGTCCCAGAGCCACAGGCAGAATGGGGCAAAGGGTTGACTGAGCTGATGATATGCCACCATCTATCACTCTGCAGACAGCTGAATTTAAAAAGCTAAGTAGCCCACTATAACACCCATGCTTCAGGGACTTCAGGCTTGTGGTCACCCCTGAATGGGTGTCACCAGGTTCCCCTCAGGGTGACACTCCTGGTCTGAGCATGGGTCCCGCATGTATCCTGCTCCTGTGTCAGCACTTGGAGCAGCCAGTCGTACCCCACACTCACTCACTCACATGCTCCCTTCCACCAGGGGCTGAGTGCTTGGTTGTGGCATCCGCAGGAGCCACAGGCCAGAGCACAAGTCAGATGCAGCCCAGCTGGCCGAGTAGATGGGGTACCCCTTGCAGTGAGCCCAACAAGGAAGCTGGGGAAAATCCTGTGTCACTTTGGTTTTCTTTGTCAAAACAACTTTCATTAGTTAATGATAGAATTAAAAAGAACTAATTACTATTCACAGAATAAAGCATTTCAATATCTGTAATAACAACTTGACCTGCTTTACAGCTGAAACTATCTAAAGCCTATAAAGTTTACCGATGTTTCTGAGTAAATCACTTTGCTCAACAGGAAGACTTTCAGGAGACCAAGACCAGTGTCTGAATACCATAGTCCCCATTTTTCATGGGGGATACTTTCCAAGACCCCCCATGGATGCCTTATACCACAGATAGTACTGGACTCTCTATATACTGTTTTTTTCCTATATACGTATATGCATAAACACATATACAGACATATCTATTATAAAGTTTAATTTAAACTAGGCACAGTAAGAGATTAACAAATAACTAATAGCAAACTAGAACAATTCTAACAATACTCAGAAAAAATGCACAATTTAAAACTTACAAATTATTAATTTCTAGAATTATCTATGTAATATTTTTGACCACAATAACTGAATCTGCAGAAAGGGAAATTGCAGGTAAGGAGGGACTGCTGTGTCAGCCATTGCTAGGTCAGCATTTTAATATTTATTTCTTCTAACCCAACTTCTAGTTACTGGGAACCTACCTTATTGCTTATTGCCCGTGCCAGAGGCTTTTCTTGATATGCTGGCCAGTTCCTCCAAGGTGCTGGAGTTGTCTTGATTCTCAGTTCCCCATTATTGAGATCCAAAAGCTCACTGTCAGATTTTTCTGATGCCTTCACTGATCTCTTACATTCTGGACTCTCATTGTGCACTTCTGCCAACCAAGTAGACCACTGACGTTTCTGCCTTAAATTTCCCTCATGCACCACCCATTTCCCTGCCTCTCAGATATCCTCGATTCTTTCCCATCATGGTCCATCAACACTCTCCATTACTGTTCAGTGATAATATCTTCTTCTTAAAAAGCAGGAATATCATTACAGCCACTGATTAATACCCTTGTAGATTAATAAAGAAGAGCAGTTCATCTGCATCTGCAAGTCTACCAATCACAACGCCCTTCCAAACATTTGAGACGTGCTTTACCACTTCCTCTCCTATTACATCCTAAATCTTATTCTAGCCCGGGTGCAGCGGCTCACGCCTGTAATTTCAGCACTTTGGGAGGCTGAGGCGGGTAGATCACGAGGTCAGGAGTACAAGATGGTGAAACCCTGTCTGGCCAAGACGGTGAAACCCTGTCTCTACTAAAAATACAAAAATTAGCTGGGCATGGTGGCAGGTGCCTATAATCCCAGCTGAGGCAGAGAATTGCTTGAACCAAAGAGGCGGAGGTTGCAGTGAGCCAGGATCACGCCACTGCACTCCAGCCTGGGTGACAGAGCAAGACTCAGTCTCAAAAAAAAAAAAAAAAAAAAATCTTATTCTACACAAGACAGTTTATTATTTATCAAACATATCCATTTGTTACCTGCCTTATCATGTTGCAATGATGCATCTCCCTGTCCTTCAACATCGCTTAGTCAGATCCCTCTGATCTGTGGAGCCACAGCTCATTTGACATTTTTCCATGAAATGATTCTATTCTCCCAAAACGAAGATTATCTTTCCTCAGACTGAACTTACAGGACATTTTGTTTGAAACTTTATGACAGCACAGTTCATATAGTTTAGATATTTATCCCCTCAAAATCTCATGTTGAAATGTAATCCTTAATGTTGGAGGTGGGACTTAGTGAGAGGTGTTTGGTTCATGTGACTAGATCCCACATGAATGGCTTTGTGCCATCGTCGCAGTAATGAGTGAGTTCTTGCTGTGTTAGTTCACTAGAGATATCGTTGTTTGAAAGGGTGTGACACCGACCAGACACAGTGGCTCACATCTGTAATCCCAGCACTTTGGGAGGCTGAGGTGGGTGGATCACCTGAGGCCTGACCAATATGGTGAAACTCCAGCTCTACTAAAGACACAAAAAATTAGCCAGGCATGGTGGCGGGCGCCTGTAGTCCCAGCTACAGGCTGAGGCAGGAGAATGGCGTGAAACCGGGAGGCGGAGCTTGCAGTGAGTGGAGATCAGGCCACTGTACTCCAGCCTGGGCGACAGAGCAAGACTCCAACTCAAAAAAAAAAAAAAAAAAAAACAGGGAGGGAAGAGAAGAAGATAGTCTAAGAATAGTTAGCAGAGCATGCAATGTCCTTGATATGTGAGAGATGAGTTCAGTATTGCAGAAACATAGAGTGAAAGAGAGTCATGGCAAAAAGGGGTCTAGAAACATTAAAGGGTATTATTTTCATTGGCACAGGTTTGGATTTTCGGATTGAAGGGTTTTAAGTAAAGTAGTAGCATGACCAGAGTTACCGCTTAGAAATGTATTGAGAGCAAAACTGGTGGCAAGAAAACCAATCATAATGTTACTGCACGTTAATGAGAAGGACGTGAAGGAACATGAAACAGTTGCCTATTGGACATGAAAGGCCATATTCTAGATTTAATAATATTTATTTTGGAAAACAAAAAAGGAGAGGAAAAAAGAGGTGGGAATAATACAGTATGATCCTCAGATCTCTGTATTTCATAACTGTAATAGAAAATTTAAGAAATAAAAATAATGTGGGGTAAAGATAAATTCCTATCTGAAGAAGAAAATGATTCTGTTATTACCCGTGGATTGTTGAACTCATAATACTGGATCTTGGCTTATGATATTACAAGGCATCATAAATGTACTGGTAGTTGCACAAGATTGAGCAACTAGGTTATAATTATCTCTGGAAAATGAAGCAGAAAAATAGGAAAAAAAATTGGAGAGTATTTTTTAGATGGTAGTGGGATGTGTAAAACACGTGGTCTAAGTTAACGTCTCTCAAATTCATAACACATCTACTCAGTTAGGGGAAAGTCCCCCCTTCTTCTTATACCCCATCTATGCCCTCATTTCCATGGTAAAGTAACTACACTGATAACAAAGAATTAGAGCAGTAACAAAAAGTGCTTTATAATTTTGTAAAAGATCATTATAGTTATATATTTAATTATAAATTTTTAAAAGTGAACAAAAAAGTTGCCCAGTGGTCTTTTTAAACTGAATCTTATCACATGCTATCAATATTTTGAGTAATAAAAGTTTCCGGGCAGCATAACACTTACAAAATGTGACCTTGATGCAAATTTGGGGGAGATTATTAAGATGCAAGAATATAATTTTCATAGAAATATTAAAATATGCATATATTTATCCTGAAATTGGCATGTTTACAATCAGCCCAGATCAAAATAAATTGATATTTTGAAGCTAAACCAACAGACTACTTTTTTAAAATCAAATTTAGCATAGCTTATGAAACAAAATATCTATCATTTCATGTTTCTTTAAGAAAAATACATAGTGCAAAAGAATGGCAAATTCTGGATGTTGCAGTGACTAGAAAGCAATAAGGAGAATGAAGTTCAATACTCAATTCTAAGTTACGTGTTCCATTCTCTTGTTGATATACTGTGTTCCTGTGCAAATTTTCACTGTTACCTCCAAATTTCAAGTAAAACCACAAGGTATGGAATTCACTCACATGTAGCTTTGTTCAAATTAAGTATATTTATTAATATTTTACATATTGTTTTGTAAAATTAAATATAAAGGGCTTATGTCCAGGTATGTGTTGGTGCAGGTCAGAGACAGGTTGATCAGATGTGCAGAGAATCAGTGATATAAAACACCCAAAGAAGGGAGAAAATTGAAGCAAGAGCTCATTAGTAGAATTATAAAGCCCTTGAGAGTTTTCATACATACAATGAAAGGAAATGATTTTACAAAGTTAGAAGTTTGGGGAACATGCAAAGAGATGACTGTTTGGTTACATTAATATAATCAGATATATATGGATATGATAGTTCTATTATGTGCTTTTGGGGCCTTCATTGTCTAACCTTATGCTATTAAATTCTAGAAAACTGTTGCAGGTATAATTACTTATATTTTAATATTATCTATTTTCTTTATGTGAAATCTAATGTACTTTATTAGTTCTACTTAAAAGTCCATTGGTGTTTTGGGAATAACTCTAAACGTTTCACTAAACAGAATACATTTATGCATGTGGAATAAACAGAGTAAGCTGGAACTAGTTTGATGTTTTCCTTATAGTCTCGTAACATATCCTTTTGTCATTACGTACTGCAAAAGAATTGCTGATATTGACGGTATAATAGCAGTATTTACTTTCAGAATACACAAGTGGCTCAGAAATCATAATCATCGATATCTAATTGTGCGCTTTGGTTTGTATGATGCTTCTCTACCTGTCAGTGGTAGGGCTTTGTGCATAAACTGTAATTCCAACCAAATGATTCTGAGAGTCAGTAAAATCTAATAATCCCCACACTTTCAAAGAGATGTACACTGAAATAGATTTGCTTTGTGATTGTTTGCAGATGTGATCACTGGCTTGAAACTGCAGACGCTCTTTTTCTTAAAACAGTAATAAACCTGAGTATTATCTGTATTGAATGGATGTAACTTTATATTGCTTTCATTATACAGCAGAGGACAATATATGCAATGCAAAACTTACTTTAGAAAAAAAAAGAGTTCCACATATCACTTTCATGCAGGCTTTCTGTTCAATGAAATCCTAGTTTATTCTGATTCTGAAGAGCAACTTGCAGAGGTAAAATAATGTTAAAATGCATGCCATTTTAGTTTAGATGTGCCCATTTGGATTCACAGCATGCTATCACTAAGTATTTGATTGCTGATGTCGTGTAGGAAATTGCTTTGTAAAAGCCATGCTGGATTTTCAAACCAGGACCAAATGATGACATTGCCATTTGGATTTTTTCAAAAGGACTGAATATATCACTTTTTCTTTGTTTTCCTGTGGTTTCATTGGTCATTTTTTGTTTTGCTTCCCACTCCTCATTTCCCACACTTCCCAACACACACACATATTCATACTCACACACACACACACACACACACACACACACACACACACACACACATCTGAGATGCAGAAACAGAGAATTGAGGTGAAGACGATTGAATTTGGAGGCAGGCAAATATTTGAATTGGTCTCAGTTTGGGCCCTGTCCAACCTTTGTTCTTTAGCTTGTGCAAAAAACCTCTATACACCAGTTTCCTTAGGCACAAAATATAATGATAAACCACCTTATCTCTTTCATGTTTTTAATCCATATTTCTTGAGAGGCTATTACATTCCAGGCACTGGAAATATCTAGAGAAGTAGATAGAGGGCAGATCATGGGGAGTGTGTAGTCCATGTCAAAATACTTAAACTATTTAGTTTCAAGGCAACGGGGAACTAATGACCCACTCATCAGATTTGTCTTTCTCCTCTGGGATCGTGGTGGACAGGAGACAAGACTAGATTGCGGCTCCGGACAGAGCAGCACGCGGAGGCTCACTTTGTGAATTTTAGCTCCAGACCGACTGCAAGAACAAACCAGCAATCCCGAGAGAACCCACAGACCCTCTGAAGGAGCGGCCTGCTCCTGCAGGACCTGGGAGACACCCCAAATACTGTGAGTGCCCCAGCTGCGGAAGTGGGAAAGGGAGACCCTCCTCCCCCGAACACACACCCCCACTGGAGAAGCTGAAGGTCTATTTGCAGGAGAAGTTTCCGATGTTACCTGGAGCTGAGTCAAGTTAGAGAGCTGAATGAAATACAGGGGAAGAAGCAGCAGCAGAAAGGCCCTGGGAGCTTACTGGGTCCCCAGCAGCCCATTCCTGCCTGGCACCACAGGGATCCAGGGTGAGGGCGGCCTGAGGATCAGGGGGTAAAACTCCACAGGTAGAAGCACTTCTCTTGCTGAACTCTGTAACAATTTGAAAGGGGCAAGAAGCCCCCTGGCCAGAACTTGGGGGAGGGCGTGAATAGGATGTGCAGACTTTATAGGTGGGGAAGAGCTAAAGCCCTTTTCTCTGGCAGCTGGGAGGCAGATCGTCTCAGACAAGTTTCAAGCCCCTCTTGCCATCCACCTGGAAACAGACTCGGGGCTGTCAGTTGAGGGCATGGTGGGAGTGAGACCGGCCCTTCAGTTTGCATGGGAGCTGGGTGAGGCCTGTGACTGCTGGCTTTCCTCCACTTACCCGACAACTTGCATGACTCAGCAGAGGCAGCCACAATCCTCCTAGATCCACAACTCCAGTGACCTGGGAATCTCACTCCCGTCTTCCACAGCAGCTGCAGCAAGACCGACCCAAGGAGATTCTGAGCTCAGACACACCTAGCCCTGCTCTCACCCGAGGGTCCTTCCCTATCCTCCACGGTAAATAACCTGGTATATAATTCTCCCTGGTATATAAGACAAAGGGCATATAATCTTGGGAGTTCTAGGGTCCCGCCCACCACTGGTCCCTCTCCACACTGCAGCTGATGCTTTCTGGAAAGCGCCCCCTCCTGGCAGGAGGCCAACCAGCACAAAAATAGAGCATTAAGCCACCAAAGCTAAGGACCCTCATGGAGTCCATTGCACCCTCTGCCCCCTCCACTGGAAGAGGCATTGGTATCCACAGCTGAGAGACCCATAGATGGTTCACATGACTTTGTGCAGACAACCCCCAGTACCAGCCTGGAGCTGTGTAGCTTGCTAGGTGACTAGACCCAGAGGAGAGACAACAGTCATTGCAGTTTGGCTCACAGGAAGCTACATTAATAGGAAAAGGGGGAGAGTACCCCATAACGGGAATACCCCATGGGACAAAAGAGTCTGAACAACAGTCTTCAGCCCTAGACCTTCCCTCTGACAGAGCCTACCCAAATAAGAAGGAACCAGTAAAACAACCCTGGTAATATGACAAAACAAGCCCCTTCAGTATCCCCCAAAAATCACACTGGTTCACCAGCAATGGATCCAAACTAAGAAGAAATCCCTGATTTAACTGAAAAAGTATTCAAAGGTTAGTTATTAGGCTAATCAGGGAGGGACCAGAGAAAGGCAAAGCCCAATGCAAGGAAATCCAAAAAATTATACAAGAAGTAAAGGGAGAAATATTCGTGGAAATAGACAGCTTAAAGAAAAAAAATAAAAAATAAAAAATAAAAAAATTCAGGACACTTTGGACACACTTTTAGAAATGCAAAATGCTCTGGAAAGTCTCAGCAATAGAATTGAACAAGTAGAAGAAATTCAGAGTTTGAAGACAAGGACTTTGAACTAACCCAATACAAGAAAGAAAAGAAAAAAGAATAAGAAAATATGAACAAAGCCTCCAAGCACTAAACAGGTTATCAAGACAGAAAGTCAACAAGGAAACGATGGATTTAAACTACACCTTGGAACAAATGGACTTAACAGACTTCAGGTGATCTGCCTGCCTTGGCTTTCCAAAGTGCTGGGATTACACATGTGAGCCAAAGTGACCAGCCCAGAGCTGATTAAGCAAAAGGAAAGCTCTCAACAAAAGGAGCAGTCCTGCACTCAGGTTTCCACCTCACAAATTGAATTCCAGCGATGAGGCCAGGCTCCTCCCCAGCATACAGCCCAAATTCGTGGTGGCTCTACCCCATTCCTCCAGTGCATGTGCGTCTCTGGTTCGATGTGGACATACCCAGGCAAGACCCTGCACTGGCTCCCTTATCTGCACAAAAACATCTGGTGTGAACACTTGTGGGGCAGGTTGGATTTTCTCCGCGGGCTCTTTCCTATTTCCTAGGCATTTGCCTGTCCCCTGCCTCTATCAATAGTAAAAATACCTTTCTCACAGTTTAAGAGATAATGTATGAAAAAGCAACCTGCAAAGTCTAAAATACAAACGCATTAAAAAAAAAAAAGCACACGAATCACCAGAACCTTTGTGCCTCTGATCGTGTTTACCAAAGAAAAGTAACTAAAGCTGTGAGTTACCATTCGGAAATTATCTATTATCTACCTGGCCATTTGATACCTCTAAGTCCTTAACCTTGTTATTTTAGCAGATGATATTGTTTTATCATTAACAGGCATACTTTTCCTTGCATCCAAATGAAATGTACTTGTTTCTATTTCATTATGTTTTTTAAATTACATAGTCTAAAAACAAATTAATATTTTTCAGAGAGTAAAACTCGATGGAGGTAATGCTGTTTTACATTTTCCTTTTTATAATTTTTTTTAGAAAAATCAGTGACTGCTTTATTTCTCCTGATTGTAAAATAATACATATTGATTATTGAAAAGTTGGGCAATATGAAAATTATAAAGAAGATAATGAAGATGTCTTTAAAATTACACAATATACATAAATATTGTTCATAATGCTTTTCAAGATTTTTGTGTTTGGAAAATATATCAGACTCTGAATTACTCATTGACTATATAATTTGCCATTAACCATTTTCATTATCATTAAATGATTTTAAACACCAATTTATAATTTCTATAAATCATTTCTATACATTTACATATCATAATTTATTCATCCCTCAGGGCATTTTACTTTTGCCTATTTATTTAAGAATTGAATTTGTATGTAAAGAATATATAAATAAGATATTAATGAAGACAAAAGCAGACACTAATTACTAGAAAACCAAAAATTTGGAATAGGTAAATATGAAAAACATTTATCTTAAAAAGTACAATAAAATAATCATTAGAAAGGAAAATTTCCCAGGTTTTAAATCCCAATAATGTTTTGTGCAATTCTTCAAAGAATTTTAAGCACTTTGGTTCACTCTTAGTCTAAAAGCATTAATTGCCTATAATGTATCTGATCAGATACTATCCAAAGCATTCATGCAGAAAAAGGTACAGAAGTTCCTATCCTCATTGAGATCATTTTCTAGTGGAGAACATAGTCCACAAACAAGCGATATAGTACATAAGCTACAGTTTAGTTGATACAGTCTATACAAAACAAAGCAGGTTACAGGGTGAAAAAGGGACCTATAATTGTATTTCAGTTAGGGCAGTCAGAAAGACCTTCTTGAGTAGAATGACTTTTGAACTGAAAAGAAAATATCAGAATGAAAGTATTTGGAGCATGTTTGTCTGAGGGCCAAAGAAGAGCAAAGGAAAGGCCTTAAAGCGATGTTAAAATGAAAAAAAAAAAAAGAAAAAGAAAACCTATGTTCTAGAAACACCAAGACAGTCTATATGGCTGCAGTGATGCGAGCTGAAGAGTGGGAGTAGATGTGATTGCGGAAGTAGGCAGGTTTCAGACTGCGTGGAGCACACAGTGCTAATGAGAAGTATTTGACTATCATATAAATGTATTATGGTAAACCCTCAGTAGAAGGTTTTGAATAGAAAAGGGAAATAATCTGGTTTGTCTTTATTCTGGTTTGTCTCTGGGTTCTGAGTAGAGATGAACTGTACATGTCAAGATTAAATATGGTTAGAAGGATTTTTTCAGTTGCTCAGATGAAAGATAATGGTGGTTTGAACTGAAGTGGTAGGGATGGAAGTGATGAGAAGCTGTAGGGCATAAAATATAATCTTAAAAGAAATGCATATTTAAATACACAGAAATGAGGATGAGGGAAAGAAGACCTTCCCCTTATGACAGATAAGTTAAAACCATGTAATGACATGTGAAGACCAAGGGAGATATGGGTAAAAGGTGAAATGCAAAAATTCCCTCTGAGACAAGCTATTGAAACATGCCAGTTCAGATGTACTATAGGCATCAACGGTATGAATTTAGAGAGCTACAGTCTAGTGATAAAGTCTGAAGATATCAATTTGCCATTATCAATCTATAATATTTAAAGGCACAGGAACAAAGGTGTTCACAAAGAGAGAGACCATGGATAATGAAAAGAAGAGACCAGAAGACTGAGTTTTGGGGCCACTTTAACATTGAGAAGTTGGTGGTCAGGTGCAGTGGCTCATGCCTGTAATCTAGCACTTTGGGAGGCCAAGGCGGGAAGATCATCTGAGGTTGGGAGTTCACGACCAGCCTGACCAACATGGTGAAACCCCGTCTCTGCTAAAAATACAAAATTAGCCAGGCGTGGTGGCACATGCCTGTAATCCCAGCTATTCCAGAGGCTAAGGCAGGAAAATCGCTTGAACATGGGAGGCAGAGGTTGTGGTGAGCCAAGATCACACAATTGCACTCCAGCCTGGGCAACAAGAGCAAAACTCCATCTCAAAAAAAAAAAAAAAAAAAAAACATTGAGAAGTTGGTAAATGAATTCAGCAAAAGACACTGAGAAAAAATAGCCACTTAATTAGAAATTAAAAGAAAGATGTATTTCAATTAGAGGGGAATAACTACAAACTGCTGCTGAGATGTTAACTAAGATAATTACTCAAAATTGACAATTGAATGTAGAAAGATGGAGATAATTTATTAATTTAACTAGACTTAAGAAAATAAAAGTGTAGAAAAGCAAGTATGGAAATTTGTCTTTCTACAGATAAAGGCTACTATTTCAGATGGAGGAACAGACTAAACAAAGACATTGATACTGCTTTGTCAGTTAGGACTAAATTGGGTGGTGAGTAGCCAAAAGTTATATTCTCAGTGGCTTAACTAGTTAAATTACTTTTTCATATAACAAGAAAACTAATGGTAAGCAGTTTTGGGGGTTGGTTCAGCAGCTTAAACAATGCCAAGGCTGCATTCTTGTGACATTTCCTTCATGCTCCCAAGATGAGAGCTGCTGCAGCAATATTCAAGTCATAGAGAAAAAGGTGAAAGGAACAAAAGATAATGTATCCTTAGAGCAGTTTGCTTTTTTAAAGAACTGAGATCTAAGAATATCTACAGTCACTGAAGTGGACCAGGCTTCTTATGTTAAAAGATAATCATAACCCTGTAGAAATACTGCCTCTTCAGAGAAGTGTTCCCTGACCATTGTCTCTAAAATGGCATTTCTCCTTCCTTCCTTCCTTCTTTCTTTCCTTCCTTCCTTCCTTCTTTCTTTCCTTCTTTCTTCCTTCCTTCCTTCCTTTTTCTTTCTTTCTCTTTCTTTCTTCCTTCCTTCCTTCTTTCCTTCCTTCCTTCTTTCCTTCCTTCCTTCCCTCCTTCCTTCCTTCCTTCCTTCTCTCCTTCCTTCCTTCCTTCTCTCTCTCTCTTTCTTTCTTTCTCTCTTTCTTTCTTTCTTGATTACCTTTCTTCTCAACAAGTATATAAACTTCATGAAGACAGGAGTTTTGTTTTTAGTATTATGTTGTCCGTGGCACCTAGAAAAGTATCTGGTACTTACCAATTACTTTAGTAAAATAAAAAAAAATAAAATATCCATGAATAGATCAGTTGAGTAGGGATTTGTCATCCAAAATATACCAAGTTGACCCAATAAGAAGTAAGTATAAAATAAAGCTTACAATTTAGAGCATTATAGGAGATGAAAAGCAAAATATTCTCATTCTTAGAATTCAACTGGGATGTAGGGCACGTGACCTGATTCTGTCAAAGAGACAAAATTAGGGGAAAGTTAGTAAGGAATTTTGAATTGTTTTCTTAACTAATTTAATTTAATATATGTGTGTGTGTGTATGTGTATATGTGTGTGTGTGTGTGTATCCTTTTCTTGAGCTGTTTTTAATTGGCTTTATTGTTGTCATCTGCAACAGTCATGTTGTGTCAGTCATAATAATTAATTTCTAAAATCTCCTTCTAGGGAATATGGTCAGTGACAGGAATAATGCTTTAAGATGAGGCAAAAAGTCTAACTATATTTCCCCTTGGAATTAAACCACATTGATTAAGCAATCTTTACATTTGAGGAGAATGAGGAGAATAACCATTAATTAAATGTGCAAAATATGCTAGCAGTGACGTGCATTGGCAGCATCATCCCCATACATATCTTTAATAATTCCAAAGACAGTTGTCTTATAAATAGGCAGATTTGAACTTCTAGTCTCTGGTCTGTCATGGAAGAAGTTTAGAGCTCTCCAATCCATGCTAACAAGTATAAAACTGAAAAACTTAATCAACAGCTCTTCCTAGATTCCTACGAGGAGTGAGGTCACAAGACAAAACCACTGCCCCCAAAACTGGAGACAGCGAAAGGCATATCCAGGGAATCACAGCTCGCAGGAGAAGGAACCCATGAGCAGAAACCTCCATAGGAATTGGATTAGAAAAACATAACTGGATTAGAAAAACCTAACTCTAATAGATGAGCTGCTGGAGGATCAGTATGGACAAATGTTAAGAGATAAAAAAATCCAGGGGGACCTATTGATGGGATCCCTCACGCTTTTGTGAGTTTTACCTCCAGGAGTTCTACCAGAATCTCACAGTGAATATTGGAGAAAAATTTCCTTATGCTTCTGGCGGACAGAGGGGAAAAGGAACCATTTTGTAAAATGCAAAGCATTCTGTTCTTCTTAGCAAGGTTGCTCTCGTGAGAATCTATTTAAACAGAGTCTGTCATGGTGGATTTTTTTTTCTTCCAACACTGAGTCTCACTCTTGTCGCCCAGGATGGAGTGCAGTAGTGCCATCTCGGCTCACTGCAATCTATGCCTCCCGAGTTTAAGCGATTCTCCTGCCTCAGACTCCCGAGTAGCTGGGATTACAGGCGCCTGCCACCACACTGACTAATTTTTGTATTTTTAGTAGAGACAGAGTTTTGCCATGTTGGCCAAGCTGGTCTCGAACTCCTGACCTCGTGATCTGCCCACCTTGGCCTCCCAAGGTGCTGGGATTACAGGCGTGAGCCACAGCGCCTGACCCGTGCTGTGGTTTTATTACAGCCTAACTTACCTGGGAGAGGAAAATATCTAATTTCAGCTGATTCTAGATTTCCACTTGAAGGAAGGAAAATACTCTACTCCAGTCCCCTCTCGCCTGCCATTTGGAAATAGAAAAACACCCAAATTCTACCCACTCTAGTCATCCTTTTCCACCTGGGGGGATGGTGGGAGAAAACTAAGAGACTGTGTGAAATTCATAGTCCAAAGGCACAGGATATCTAAAAGACTGGAACACATCATGGAATTAAAGAATGTTCTTCTTCCCCCACACATTGCTTCTGCATTACTAAGCACCTATATACAGCCATTTGTTTTAACCAGTACATTGTGTCCTAATATTATGAAAAATTTACAAGTCTTTCTGAAAGGCAGAAAACCATTTGAAAAGACAGAACCAGGATGAAAACCATACTCAGATATGGTGAGGATGTTATCAGAGCAGGAATGTAAAACTACTATAGCCATTATGCTAAGAGTTCTAATGGACAAAGTTGACAAAATGCAGAAACAAGGGAGCAATATAAGAATAAACATGGAAATTCTAAGAAAAAGTAAAAGAGAAATGATAAAGATAAAAAACATTGTAACAGAAATTAAGAATGCCTTGATGGAATTATTAATAGACTGCATATGGATGAAAAAAGAATCTCTGAGATTGAGGATAGCTCAGTATAACCCCCAAAACTGAAAAGCAAAGAGAAAAAAGACTAAAAAAAGTACAGAACCATGAGACAACTATAAAAGATGTACATATAATGGGAAAACCAGAAGAGCAAAAAAATGAAAAAAGGAACAAAAGTAGTATTTGAAAAACTTATGACTGAGAATTCCTCAAATTAATATCAGATATCAAATCACAGATCCAGGAAGCTTAGAGAACATAAAGCAGGATAAATACCAAAAATAAAAAACAAAACAAAACAAAAAACAAAAAATCCTGTATCTAATAAGAGTATCATATTTAAATTATAGAAGATTAGAAAAGCAAGAAAAATTCTAAAAGGAACTAGAAGGGAAAGAAATAACTTACTTATAGAGGATGAATGATAAGATTTATATCTGACTTCTCAGAAAGTAAGAAGAGAGTGGCATCAAATATTTGAAGCTCTGGGAGAAAAAAAAAACTCACCAACCTAGAATTTTGTATCCTGAGGAATTATTCTTCAGAAGTAAAGGAGAAATAAAGATTTTCTCAGACAAACACAATTAAGGGAATTTGTTGCCAGTAGACCCACCTCACAAGAAATATTTTAAAATTTTCTTTCAACTGAAGAAAAATGATATGGGTAAGAAATTCAGATCTACATCGAAAAGGAAGAGTATCAAAGAATAAATATATAAATATAAAATTAAAACTTTTATTTTTCTTTATCTTAATTCATCTAACAAATTAGTTTGTTCAAAATATTAACAACAATGTATTTGTGTATTTTATTATGTGCATATATATATATATATATATATATATGCTTAAGTGTGCTTATATATAAATGCCAGCAATGAAACAAGTTGTGAGAGAAAGGAATTAGAATTATTTCATTTGCTTGTACTACCTGTGAAGCAGTATAGTGTTATTTGCAAGTAGACTTGGATTCGTTGTAAATGTACGTTGAAAACTCTAGGGTAACCACCAAAAAAGTTAATGAGAAAAAGGAGTACAACTGATATTCTCAGAAAGCAGAGAAAATTAAATCAGTGAAATGCTTAAATACAATCACAAAAGGCATAAAAAAAGAGTAGAAGATAAAATATTAGGAACAATAAACAAGGGCAAAATAGAAAACAATAACAAATATGCTAGATATGAAACTTATTTGTCAATCATTTTAAACACAAATGATCTAAGCAGACCTATTAAAAGACAGAAAGTGTCAGATGGATAAAAAAATAAAACCCAACCATATGTTGTCTGAAAGAAATTCACTTTATTAAAATGAAGATATACATATTAAAAGTAAATGGATGGTGAAAGACATGTCATACTAACACTAATCAAAATAAAGCAGATGTAGCTATGTTACTTTCAGAGCTAACGTGAGAGCAAGTCAAGTTATCAGGGATACTACACAATAATAAAGGAGTCAATTATTTTTTTAAAACACAACAGTTCTTAGCATTTATGTGCCTAACAACAAAATATCCAACTATGTGAGGCAAAAACTAATCAAACTATAAGGAGAAATAGAATACACTAATGTGGTTGAAGCTTAGACACCTTGCTATCAGAAATGATTAGATCCAAGAGGCAGAAAATAAGTAAGGTTTTAGTTGAACTCAACAATACTATCAACCAAATTAATATAACAAACAGCTATATGCTACTTCTTTAACAACAGCAAATGCACTTTTCTCTCAGGTTCACATGGAACATTCACCAAGATAGATCATATTCTGGGCAACAAAACCTACCTTTACAAAGGTAAAAATATAGAAATCATATGGTGACACATGCCTGTAGCTGTACCTATTCAGGAGGCTGACGCAGGAGGATCACTTGAGCCCAGGAGTTGGACCTTCAGTGAGCTGTGATTGTGCCATTGCACTCCAGCCTGGATGACACAATAAGACCTTATCTCTAAAAAGGAAAAAGAGAGAAATTATAAAAAGTCTGCTCTCTGACTACAGTGGAATTAACTAAAAATTAATAACAGAAAGATAACTGGAAAATCCCCAAATACTTGAACATTACACAGAACATTTCTAAAGAACACGTGAAAATATACAAATGACAAAAAAAGTATACAAAAAGATGTCCTACATCATATGTCAGCAGATACATACAAATGGAAACAACAGTGAGATGCTACATTCTTATTAGAATGGCCAAAATCCAGAACATTGACAACACCAAATACTGAAGAGGATGCGAAGCAGCAGAATCTCTCATTCATTGTTGTTGGGAATGCAAAAATGGAACAGCCCTGTCAAAAGATAGCATGATAATTTTTTATAAAACTAACACACATTTACCATAGGATTCTGCAATTGTGCTTCCCAAAGGAATTGAAAGCTTTTGTCCACACAGAAACCAGAATATGAATGTTTACCCCAACTTTATTTATGATTGTCAAAAGCTGGAAACAACCATGATGTCACTGAGTTGGTAAAAGGACAAATAAACTATGGTACATGTAGACAATGGAATATCATTAATCACTCAAAAGAATGAGCTATCAAGCCATGAAAAACATGGAGGCAACTTATGCAAACGTAGTAAGGCATATTTCTAAGTGAAAGAAGCCAATGTGGAATGGCTATATGCTGTATGATTACAACTGTATGACATTCAGGAAAAGTCAAAACTTTGGAGGCAATAAACAGATTAGTGGTTGCCAAGGGTCAAGGGGGTGGGAGGGATGATGTTTAGGTAATGAAAGTACTCTGGAGGGTACTCTACGGTATAATGGTGGATACATGTAATTATGGATTTCTCCAGACTCATAAAGCACATAACACTAAGAGTGAACCATAATGTAAACTATGGACTCTGGTGATAATTATTTGTTAATGAATATTCATTAATTGTAACAAATGTACCCTCTACTAGGGTATACCAATAATGGAGAAGTCTATGCATGTATGGGGGTAGGGTATATATAGGAAATCTCTCTGTACCTTCCTCTTAATTTTGCTGTGAACCTAAAACTGCTCTAAAAATATAGTCCATTAAAATTAAAAATAGGCAGATTTGTGTAATATTTCTTAGAGATAGAGATGGGTCTAAGAAACAAAATAATAACCACTACCACAAAATTTCCCTTAAATTACATTATCTGTTTTAAAGTGCAAATAAATGCAGTATCTTTTAGAAACATCAGAGTGAAGAGATACCTGTCAAGTTACTTGCACAACTAACTAACATATGCTTGAGCCAAATCTCTCTTTTTTGCTATCTAGCTTTGACTATTTATTGTACTACTGTATTTATATTATTATCATATTACTTACTATATTATCTTTTTTTTTTTTTTTTTTTTTTTTTTTTTTGAGACGGAGTCTCGCTCTGCCGCCCGGACTGGAGTGCAGTGGCCGGATCTCAGCTCACTGCAAGCTCCGCCTCCCGGGTTCACGCCATTCTCCTGGCTCAGCCTCCGGAGTAGCTGGGACTACAGGCGCCCGCCACCGCGCCCGGCTAGTTTTTTGTATTTTTTAGGAGAGACGGGGTTTCACCATGTTAGCCAGGATGGTCTCGATCTCCTGACCTCGTGATCCGCCCATCTCGGCCTCCCAAAGTGCTGGGATTACAGGCTTGAGCCACCGCGCCCGGCCTACTTACTATATTATCTTAGCACAACCTGAAGCATACTTGCTGGGGAAGTGGCAACTGGTCATAAAAC
Organism: Macaca fascicularis; assembly: GCF_037993035.2. Classification (NCBI taxonomy): domain Eukaryota; kingdom Metazoa; phylum Chordata; class Mammalia; order Primates; family Cercopithecidae; genus Macaca; species Macaca fascicularis. The sequence continues at coordinate 172,755,712 of NC_088379.1, forward strand.
CCAGGCAACACATTGCAGAGTTTCAGAGGCAGCCCTTTCTTTCTTTCAAAGGCAAAAATAGGCCCTTGACCTGTGAAAGGTAGTGAGAGCGAAAAGGGCTTCTTTTATTATTAAGATCAAATGTGAATGGGATGGGTGTTAGGAAGTACTCCTATATTCCATCAACCTCTGGACATGAAAAACATTGTGTGTATATATATATATAATATATATATATACACACACACACACACTCTATACTCTATATTCTATCAGAATGAGCAAAAATAGAAATACAGGTGCCCTTCAATGTTCCCCTTTTTCTTACATATAGAGTATTTATTTATATTTATCTGTTTATAGTAATGCTTCATTTATTTTTCCATGTGGGAAATAAGCCATTTCATTTGCAGAATTTGACAGATGAATGGAGTGTATATTGTAAGCAGCAAACGTAAACATGAAAAATATTTTTTTGATGAACATATTTCTAAAATATACTATACATTTGTCTGCCTTTGAAAAAAGAATATGTGATTTTCTGCATTTCTAAAGAGGTTTCAGATAAATTTTTGAAGCAATGACAGCTTATCCTCCTGAAAATCTCTCTCTTTGTTCATTATATTATTACCCTAGAAAACTAGGCTAGGAAATTGCTGTGAGTTTTCTGTGCTGATCTTCTCTGCCAGTGCCAACCATGTTCTGGTGAGTGCTTGCAGTGATGGTTTTGGTTGTGTATAGTGGAGTTGGGCATGAGGGGAGATGGAGCCTTGGCATGAGTAGAGGAGCCACAAAAGAGTCAACATTAGCTAAGGAGAAAACAGAGAACCACCATTCCTCGTAATCAAATCTAATGGAACAGGGTCAGAAGTAGGAGTTTTCAGATTGAAAGGCTAAGGGAGAATTCTGTGGATGAGTGATCATGGGCATTTTCCTGCCTTTCCAACCAAAAGGGCATTGAACTCATTTCTGTGAGAGTATTTCTACTCAACCCAATGAACCCATCAGTGGCATTTAAACAAAGACAAAGAAAGATTAATGAAAAGTTCAGGAAAAGCTGACATGACACTTCCAAAGCTTTCATATTAGTTCCATAGGCAAAGTGATGACAATGTATCAACACATCCATGGTGTAGTCCATTCAAAACCACAGAAAAGAAGGAATAATGTCTATGAAGTCTTTTTATTAACTTTAATGTAAAAGGCATATAGATCGTTTTGCTCATTATCATAGAATGATGGACAAATCTAAAAAGGCAGGCCATTGGGAACTGTAATTCAGCTGTATCCATGCCCCTTAACTTGTTCAGCTATATTTGAATGTCTAGCTATATCACACACAAAAATATCCTGCCTCCTCATTCCTGGAATATCATGTCTCCCCAGTGAAAAAGTATTATTCAGAGAGAAAATGATTTGTTGAGAGAAAAATATGAGTAACCAGTACTGTTCAAAAAAATGTTAACAAGAAATCTGTGCAATGGATATCAGAAAGATCTCAAATGTCAAAAAAACAAAACAAAACAAAACAAAACAAAACAAAAACACAGTCTGTTATCCGTTAAAGAAAACCTCTGACTTTTCATTTATGGATTCTATTTTTAGGAACGAATTCTATTTCCAGGCTCTTGATGAATTCACAAACATTCCTGCCAACAGATTTTGTCCCTTTATCTTATTTGTCTTGAACATTTTATGTTATTTTATAAGTATTAGGAATTACATAAGCCTACTTTCATATGGACAATAACATTTTGTTAAGGATTAATTTGGACACTGATCATTCTTCTCTAAAACTGATGCATGTAAGTCTGTGCAAACAAAAGCTTCCCAATCAAACATATAAACATAGTAACTTAACCTTAAGAGGTAGAATTGAGATATCTTAGGTATTGTCATGCCATGACGGGTAATTAGAAAACAATGTTATAAAAATAGTCTGAATGCAGTGACTCACACCTAAAATCTCAGCACTTTGAGAGGCCAAGGCAGGAGGATCACTTGAGGCAAGGAGTTCGAGATAGCCTGGGCAACATAGCAAAACTGCATCTCTACAAAAAGTAAAAAAAATTAGCCAGACATGGTGGCACACACCTGTAGTCCTAGCTACATGGGAAGCAAAAGGAGGAAGATAGAGCCCAGGAATTTGAGACTGCAATAAGCTATAACCACACCACTGCACTCCAGCCTGGTAACACAGCGAGACCCTGGCTTAATAATGATAATGACAATAATAATAATAACGACAAGTCATTAGAAAATAATTTGTTTTACTGAAAATAAGTAGTTAGAAACCTATTACATGTTTCTTTCACCCAGTGAGTGACATGTAAAGCAGTAATCTTCCCATTATCTCTTTTGGAAATAAAATATTAAAGAATTGACATCTTCTATCATTCTTATGACACAATGTTGATCGAAAATTTTAATGAAAGTTGAAACTGAAATCCATGAGAACTATTGGGAGCTTTCAAATGATCTGTACAAGTAAGCAATGGCTAGAGATTGTCCTTTGCCCCCTCTATTTTCCCAGCCACAGCCTAGAGCATGTCCTCAATCTTGCATGCCAACTTGCTATAATAGCTTTCAAATTTTTCTTCCCACTTGTATCCCCCTCCTCCCTAAGATTCACCACAGCCTATACAACCCATCAAAATATGTTTCCTAGAAAACATGCTGAAAAATCTCACATGGTTGCTCAAAAGCAAGCAGTGATGCATGATTTATTAAGAGAATTTGTTATTTTCATCATGAGAGTCAATGCAATTTTCCATTATGACAGTTCTCTAACGTGGAATATTCTCTCCCCTCTTCTCTGCTAAACCAAGCCCTACATTTTACTCACTCTGCACCTCCTACATTAAACTGTTTCTCTCAAAACCAATCTTATGATTATAATTCCCCTTACTTGCATCCCTAAGCACTTTGTGCTACATGAATCTCACTCCCACAATTTTGAAATAACATTCTGTGAATTTCCGTTTTCTCTACCAGCCTAAATGGGAAATTTCTGTGAATCTGAATCAGAGTCCTCCTCTTTAATTTTGTTTTATGTTTGGCATCTTTTTCTTTAATACAAAGGCATGAGTATAGCAAGGAATATCAATCAAGCAACTAAACAGAGACATAGCTAAAAGTGCACATTAGCTGAACTGTCCTGGGAAAGTTGGTATTTTCATATCAGTGGGATATCTGAAATGTCTCAGAAAAGAGAAAGGTGTAGTGAAAAATCCAAGAGTCTGACCTAAGGTAAGAGCTAACTCTAAGGTTAGAGTTAAGTTTCTGCAGTCAACTACCATTCCAAACTCAATTGTTGCTAAGGCACTGGTGCTTTTCTAATAAAAATTTTTAACACTTTTGTTCTAGCTTTTGATGAAATAAGAGATTAAATAATAGTTTTGTGATACTGCGATATATTTATATATGCTGCCTAGAATATAATATTATTAATAGCATGGTAAGCCACTACATATAGAACTTGTTATTTGTTCACCTTGAATTTCAAGACAATGCTGTATAATATTGGTCTGTTCACCCAGGTGGGGTGGCGAATATTTGTGGTAGCTGAACATTTTTGACAGGCAGAGGCAGCATATTTAGTGAAGCAAATAAATTTAACATAAAAATACTCTTTGTATCTCTGGTAGAATTCTGCTGTGAATCTGTCTGGTCCTGGAATTTTTTTGGTTGGTAGGCTATTAATTATTGCCTCAATTTCAGAGCCTGATATTTGTCTATTCAGGGATTCAACTTCTTTGTGGTTTAGTCTTGGGTGGGTGTATGTGTCCAGGAATTTATCCATTTCTTCTAGATTTTCTAGTTTATTTGCATAGAGGTGTTTATAGTATTCTCTGATGGCAGTTTGTATTTCTGTGGGATCAGTGGTGATCTCCTCTTTATCATTTTTTATTATGTCTATTTGATTCTCTCTTTTTTTCTTTATTAGTCTTGCTAGTGGTCTATCAATTTTGTTGATCTTTTCAAAAAACCAGACACAACAAAAAAAAAGAGAATTTTAGACCAATATCCCTGATGAACATCAATGCAAAAATCCTCAATAAAATACTGGCAAACTGAATCCAGCAGCACATCAAAAAGCTTATTCACCACGATTAAGTGGGTTTCAGCCCTGGGATGCAAGGCTGGTTCAACATATGCAAATCAATAAATGTAATCCATCATATTAAACAGAACCAAAGACAAAAACCACATGATTATCTTATAGATGCAGAAAAGGCCTTCAACAAAATTCAACAGCCCTTCATGCTAGAAACTCTCAATACAAGAGGTATTGATGGGATGCATCTCAAAATAATAAGAGCTATATGGCAAACCCACAGCCGATATCATACTGAATGGACAAAACCTGGAAGCATTCCCTTTGAAAACTGGCACAAGACAGGAATGCCCTCTCTCACCACTCCTATTCAACATATTGTAGGAAGTTCTGGCGAGGGCAATCAGGCAGGAGAAAGAAATAAATGGTATTCAATTAGGAAAAGAGGAAGTCAAATTGTCCCTGATTGCAGATGACATGACTGTATATTTAGAAAACCCCATTGTCTAAGCACAAATCTCCTTAAGCTGATAAGCAACTTCAGCAAATTCTCAGGATACAAACTCAATGTGCAAAAATCACAAGCATTCCTATACACCAAAAACAGATAAACAGAGAACCAGATCATAAGTGAACTCCCATTCACAAATGCTTAAAAGAGAATAAAATACCTAGGAATCCAACTTACAAGGGATGAGAAGGACCTCTTCAAGGAGAACTACAAACCACTGCTCAATGAAATAAAGGAAGACACAAACAAATGGAAGAATTCCATGCTCACGGATATGAAGAATCAATATTGTGAAAATGGCCATACTGCCCAAGGTAATTTATAGATTCAGTGCCCATCCCCATCAAGCTACCAATGACTTTCTTCATGGAATTGGAAAAAACCACTTTAAAGTTTACATGGAACCAAAAAAGAGCCAGCATTGCTAAGACAATCCTAAGTCAAAAGAACAAAGCTGTAGGCATCAAGCTACCTGACTTCAAACTGTACTACAAGGCTACAGTAACCAAAACAGCATGGTACTGGTACCAAAACAGAGATATAGACCAATGGAACAGAACAAGCCCTCAGAAATAATACCACACATCTACAACCGTCTGATCTTTAACAAACCTGACAAAAACAAGAAATGGGGAAAGGCTTCCCTTTTTAATAAATGGTGCTGGGACAACTGGCGAGCCATAGGTAGAAAGCTGAAATTGGATCCCTTCCTTACACCTTATATAAAAATTAATTCAAAATGGATTAAAGACTTAAATGTCAGACCTAAAACCATAAAAACCCTAGAAGAAAACCTAGGCAATACCATTCAGGCCATAGGCATGGTCAAGGACTTCATGACTAAAACACCAAAAGCAATGGCAACAAAAGCCAAAATTGACAAATGGGATCTAATTAAACAAAAGAGCTTCTGCACAGCAAAATAAACTACTATCAGAGTGAACAGGCAACTTACAGAATGGGAGAAAATTTTTGCAATCTACCCATCTGAAAAAGGGCTAATATCCAGAAACGACAAAGAACTCAAACAAATTTACAAGAAAAAATCAAACAACCCCATCAAAAAGTGGGCAAAGCATATGAACAGACACTTCTCCAAAGAAGACATCTATGCAGCCAACAGACACATGAAAAAAAATGTTCATCATCACTGGTCATCAGAGAAATGCAAATCAAAACCACAATGAGATACCATCTCACACTGGTTAGAATGGTGACCATTAAAAAGTCAGGAAACAATAGGTGCTAGAGAGGACATGGAGAAATAGGAACATTTTTACACTGTTGGTGGGACTGTAAACTAGTTAAACCATTGTGGAAGAGAGTGTGGTGATTCCTCAAGGATCTAGAACTAGAAATACCATTTGACCCAGCCACCCCATTACTAGGTATATGCCCAAAGGATTATAAATCATGCTGCTATAAAGACACATGCACATGTATGTTTATTGCGGCACTATTCACAACAGCAAAGACTTGGAACCAACCCAAATGTCCATCAATGATAGACTGGATTAAGAAAATGTGGCACATATACACCATGGAATACTACGCAGCCATAAGAAAGGATGAGTTCTTGTCCTTTGTGGGAACATGGATGAAGCTGGAAACCATCATTCTGAGCAAACTATCGCAAGGATAGAAAACCACATGTTCTCACTCATAGGTGGGAATTGAACAATGAGATCACTTAGACACCGGATGGGGAACATCACACACCAGGGCCTGTCGTGGGGTGCAGGGAAGGGGGAGGGATAGCATTAGGAGAAATACCTAATGTAAATGATGAGTTAATGGGTGCAGCACACCAACATGGCGCATGTATACATATGTAACAAACCTGTATATGGTGCACATGTACCCTAGAACTTAAAGTATAAAAAAAATGTACTCCAGGACCCAGAGACAAATAGGAAATTACCAAATTCTTAAGAGTCATTTTTGTCCCCTCCGGAGCTGCTCCACTACTTCAAATTCCACTTTTGTAATAAACTTCCCTTTCCCACACCTTCTCCCATTTCATTTTTCGTGTGAAGAAACAAACTTCAATATCTAATAGCCTAATGTGCTTATTCACCATGGAGAATTTAGCTTGAGGAGAATTCTAAGGCAAGCACTAGTAAGAGAATGATCTCCGCCTTGCTGCCTTCAAAATAAACACATAGCACTACACAGTGAGTTTGTAGATCATACTTATGCTATGGGAAAAAGATTGCCACCAGATGACTGTCACTTAAAGAATATATCCTTTGTGCAAAGGAAAGGAAATGAAATTTGGAGTGTGAGTAAACAAGAGATCATTTGACAATAAAATTTAGATTTGAGTTTTTTCCAAGATATCCTTATCACACTTAAGAGTAATCCAATTAACCCTCTTGAAGTAAAAGCTTCCTTCCACACAAAGGAAAGAAATGTATTCTAAATAAGAGGATTTTCAGACTCTCTGTTATATCCTATTCTTAGAGAGAACTAAGCAACTAGATTAGCACTCCAGATTTGGTTAGTTCAACCCAAAGTACATAAAAAGAGAACAAATAATACAAACAACTTAAATAGACTTCTTAAATAGAAGCAGCGATTTGTATATCGAGTACATTTTTAAAAAACAAACAATAAAAGCAATAGGTAAATGGCACTTACCTTGGTCCTTCAAAAGCACACTTACAAAAACTAAATGAAAGAAAAAGCTCAATAAACTCACCTGAATCCAGATTTCTTTAATCTAGTGGCATTTTACTTCATAAAACTGTATTTTAGAGCAACTTTTTCTTCTCAACTGTAAAGATTTTAAGTCATATAGCCATAGTTTTAGACTGTATAGATTCTCAAATGTCATGTAATCTATGAGAGTAAAGGAAATGTCATCTCTCAATGTTTGAGACACTATTGTTATGCTAATTTTTCAAAATGGTGATGAACTAACAAACACTGAGCATCATCTCTGTACAGACCGCTGATCTAGGTGTTGAAATGTTCTTGTTTGAATTAGTTTTATTTCTACATTTAAAAATAATTACAAGTATAATTAACTATGATTCAAAACCCAACAAATAAGTTACTATGAAAGGACAAAGGAAGGGAAATCATTTAAGATACAATTTTCAAACTAAATTAAACATATTTTCTATGTGTTTCTTTCATTTATTTTTTGTAAGTGTACTTTTGTAGGACCAAGGTAAGTGCCATTTACCTATTTTATTGCTATGTATTTGTTTTGAAGGCAGAAAGATGGTGATTATTTCCTTGTAGTTATCTAAATTCTAAGTGTGCACAATTTCATGGATACAGCCCAACACTTAATAATATTAGGAATGGCCAGTTTATCATGAAAACAACACTGGAAACATGGAGCCACATTTAAGTCTCCCTAGCACAATTTCTTCTGCTAGATCTTACTATTTATTAATCTCTTACCTCAATGTTTGAAAACTTAGCTGAGAAGAATATAACATGATTAATTATAGTAGACAAATCTCAGAAAAGATAGCATAAAATGCCTACGTATACTTTAAGAAATTTGTCATATATTTCTGTTTCAGAAATGGGACAGTAGAAAGTGACAAATTTGCCTTCTCACTCCTGGAAAAACAGTCATTTTTATTTATAATTATACTAAAATCTTTCTTTATTGGAGCTCTATGGGCCCTAAATACTTATTATCAAATGTCTGAGAAAGCTGCAAAGCTGCTTCCATTTGGTGATTTTTTTGGATCCAAGAAAAGAAAAACAAATTTCCATTTTCCTCTCTCTTCCCGTTTTTCCTGCTGCATTTAATCTTTGTTGCCTTTCAAATTCCACAAACATGTTATTGAGAAACCTCTTGTGAAATGCATTTTTTTTTTCATTAAGCGTTTCTTAAGTACCTGCAATTTACTGGTAACAAGTTCTGGACAGAAATGATTGTCAGAAAATTAGGATAATGGATTTCATTAGCTCCCCTTTATTGAGGTGGAATAAAACTCAGGCACAGCTTACATAATTTACTGTCATGAAGACAGTAAGCAAAAGACCCAGGGGAACACTCTAGACATTTCTAACACAACTTATTGTGCTCTTTTAACTTTTTATTTAGAGGGGAAAAAAACAAAATAGACCAGCAAACAAACAAACAAAAAAACAAAAAACCACCTCCTGAAACATTTGCTCAGAGACCAAACGCTATGGTACCACATCCTTATTAAGTATGCTATTCAGAAGGAAAAGTAGTTCTGGAAGGGATCGTGTGGGCCATGCATCTTACTTGCCTTCTTCATTCTAACAAATAGGATTTTGGTTCAAAGAAAAGGAGGAATTAGACATCATAGTGAACACTATTTGGTGTGTGTGAGGGGGAACAGGGTGTGTGTATGTGTGTGTGTGTGTTTGATTCAAACGTAACCCAAACAGACCACTCATAAAAACCTGGACCCATGTGAAACACTGCAGATGCAGAGTTGTTTAAAGAAATTCCAGCCTTTCAGGTTCAAACTACAAGTCTGTTTACCTGTGAAAGGCAGTGAATGTAGCCGATGTACACAGCCGTGGCCAACAGACCTGGAAACAAGCCTGGCTCGTTGCAGGTATTAAATGAATATTTTTCAAATTAAATTGACTTGAGTTAAATGTAAAACCATATTTTTCAACAACAGATTTTTTTAACAAGCACCTTATTAAATATTTCATTTTGACTAAAACATCAGAACATCTATTCTATATATGATAGCAGAATAGTCAAAAAGAAAATTATAATTAGTTTACCAGTTGAGCACGTAACCTTTTTTATTTGTAATGCATAAGGAAACACCATTGGTAGGCATGCTCAAAAATATGGCAATAACGAGTAACAAAGTTAGTGGTTGATGTTCTCTCTTCATATTGCAATTATTTCTGTGGCTGAATTTCATTCCACAAGTTTAATATAAAATGTCTCTAATAATGCAAATACTGCCATATGAATTCTCATTTTTGTCTGAGGCTACTATCAGACAGAGGGGTATCATGGCTAGAGCAAAATAAAATTGTTTTTGAAGTTAAAGAGGACAGTATGAGTCCTGTCTATGCTACTTATATCCTAAGTGAGCTTGGGCTAATATTATTTTGGATTGTCATAATTCTATAAATTAGTTTCCATTGCAGGACCTTTATAGAGGCTGGTAAAGTTTGACAGAATTAAGGAATGTGAGGTTTGCATGAAATAAAAAGGGCAAATAGAATTAAACTGAAAAAAATGCTCCTTTGAATATAGCCTGAGGACTCAATTGTTACAGGACCAACAGGTTTGTATGCCTGCTGCACAGTAACAGAGCAATAAACTGAAACAGTGGGGTTTGCAGCAGAGAAAGAGTTTAATGACTTCAGGGTGCCAAGAGGAGATGGGAGGAGAGTTTTAAATGTATCTCCCTGAGGATTTCCGGGCTGTGGTTTTTAAGGGGATCATGGAGGGTAAAGGGCAGGTAAATTGGGGTCATTGCTTGGTTGGGGCAAGGGGGATGAAATCATCAGGATGTGTAAACTGCATTCCTTGGTGAGTCAGCTCCTCATGGGGTCCTTCAGATCAGCTGACATCAATAGTTTCACTCGTATTCAGGAGCCAAAAGAATATCTCAAAGGGAAACTTAACATTTTATAATGTTCAAGTTGTTATCTATACAGCGGTTAAGAAGAACCATAATCTTGTAGCAAGGCTCTATATGATTCTGAGGCACCCATGAGGAAGGGGTCAGAGATCACTTGCCCTAATAATTAATGCTGAATATGTTGTAAGCTTGGTTTATTTTTATTTCTCCCACTTCCTTCTTCTCTGATTAATTTTATGTTTATAGGGACAATTTCACACTACATTTTGGGTCAGACCTCACTGCCATTCAAGGCAATACTGCTACCTTGTCATGGAGATGCTACAGAACTCATCCCAATGTTGACTCACACTGGGATAAGATACATGATGTTCACTGGGTAAAGTATAGTGCAATTTCATACTCACAGTTTGATTGCACTAAATATGTGACAAATATACACATGTTCAAGAAATGTAGAGCCAATTGAATCCGAATGAGAAAAGGATTATTGTTCTCTCTTACAGAGTACCTGTTTATGTGGTGCCCTCCAATACACATTCTATAAACAAAATTTTAAAACAGCAATATTGTTACTTCTTGTATGTTCTTTACTTCTAAAAGATCATGTATTCCTTTGTAGAGAATAATGTTTTCAAAATAAGGATTTATTTCATTTTTCCTCTTTACTACATGGGATGATGTTTGAAAGAACAACCATTCATAAATAAAAGATTCCCAGATAATCACATATCCTTTAAGTCACCAAAATGGATTTGAGTAGCAAAAGTCACATACACTAGATACATTACACAGATTGTCCAGGCTTTTCTTTAAATTTATTTGTCAGCCCTTTTAATGACTAAATTATCATCCTTTGTTTTTCTCTCTGATGTGTGTACTTCTAACACTTTTGTTAGAGTAGCAGATAGTAAAGTCAGTGAAAAAATAAATATTCTTTCTTTGTTTTTTGAATAGCAGAAATCTTTTAGAAAACTCTTTCCAAATAATTAATATCATATTATTCTTATTTTGCAAGCAGATATTTCATGGTTTATTCCAAAAAGACTCATATGGTTCAATATGTAACCATTTTCCCTTGCGTTCTATAAATGTTAAGTGACAGTCTTGAGGGCTAATGTCAATCTGCATCTGATCCAGAAGGTAACAATAACTTAAAATATGTTTTGCATTGTGTCTTGGTGTAATGGCGGTTTGATTAAGGTGAGGGTAAAGCTGGTGTGCTCACTGCTGCCCCTATCTAAGCCTGCTATCTGCTGCCCAGATGGGCAGATTACCTTCAATGACAGACCTAACTCTCCTGAAAGCAAAATGAACTTCCAAAGAGATACAATACACATTTTATTTCATGCTATCACTTATAAAATAAATTGATAATATGTGAAAATAATATTTTGTGCAATAAGCAATTGTAGGGATTAAATAGGTTTTTAAAGTGTTTCATGTTTTGCACAAGATAATAATGAGTTAGTAATGAAACTTCCATGCATATTCTTCTGCATATAAGAACACTGAAGTTCATAGAGTTTGAGTAACTAATCCAAAAATCGCATAGTATGAATGATGCTAAAGGGCAATTAGAGTTAAAACTAGACCCTTTGAAAGCCAAGATCTGCAATCTTTTTAAATCACCTCACCATCTCCCATTTATCTTCTGGTTAAATTTGGAGAGAAATTATAAAAAGGGAAACACTTTTATAAGTTTTCTCATTGCCATCATTAACAGTGGTGTAATGACAAAATAATTAAAATTTAATTAGTTCTCCCTCTGCTCTCACAGCATTGGAAGCTTATATTCTAATCTTGCATCCTCTCTAACCTAAATCAGTCTTTGAAATGAAGGTTGATTTAACTTGATAGTGGAACTTTGGCTATAGTTACTATTTTTTTTTTTTTTTTTTTTTTAATTGAGGTGGAGTCTCACTCTGTTGCCCAGGCTGGAGTGCAAGGGTGTGATCTCAGTTCACTGCAACCTCCGTCTGCACCCCCACTTCTGCAGGTTTCAAGTGATTCTCCTGCCTCAGCCTCTCGAGTAGCTGGGATTACAGGCATGTGTCACCATGCCTGGCTAATTTTTGTATTTTTAGAAGGCATGGGGTTTCACTATGTTAGCCAGGCTGGTCTTGAATTCCTGGCCTCAAGTGGTCCACCTGCCACAGCCTCCCAAAGTGCTGGGATTACAAGCATGAGCCATCATGATCAGCCTATATAGTCATTATTTCCTACAGTGAAACAAAATGATGTCCAATCTTAGATCTATGTATTAAATATCCAAAAAGGAGAGGTCCAATGCTAGTATTGGACCCTTTTCCCTGTTAGGTACAGGAAAATTGAAGTTTTGTGGGAAAAAATATATATATAGTCTTGCCTATCAGCATATGGCATATGCTCCAAATTTATGGAAATGCACTGACATTAAAGGACTAGAGCTAATTTGGGTATAAAGTCAGGAAACACTTAAGGTCTAACGTCTTTTATTTTAGGAACATGAAGGTTGGAATTAATGAGACAGCTGGAACATTGAGCTCTGTATTTTCCAGAGCTCCATGAGACACTCAAATTTGTTTAACTGTAGAACAAGACTCCAGGTGATGCTCTAACCTGAAAATGAGCCAGGATCAGATGAAAATATTATGTGGTTTCAGCAGAGTAGTCAACCATTGTGAAAGACAGTGTGGTGATTCCTCAAAGACCTAGAGTCAGAAATATTATTTGACCCAACAATCCCATTACTGGATGTATAACCATAGGAATGTAAATGTTTCTGTTATAAAGACACATGCACACATATGTTCACTGAAGCACTGTTCCCAATAGCAAAGACATGTAATCAACCTAAATGCCTATCAATGACAGGCTGGATAAAGAAAACATGGCACATATATACAATGGAATATTATGCAGTCATAAAAAGGAATGAGATCATGTCCTTTGCAGGGGCATGGATGGAACTGACTGTCATTATGCTTAGCAAACTAACGCAGGAACAGAAAACCAAACACCACATGTTCCTATGTATATATGGGAGCTCAATGATGAGAACATGTGGACACGTGGTGGGGAACAACACACACTGGGGCCTGTCCAAGAGTGAGGGGTGGGAGGAGAGAGAAGATCGTGAAGAACAGCTAGCACATGCTGGGATTAACACCTGAGTGATGGGATGATCTGTGCAGCAAACCACCGTAGCACATGTTTACCTATGTAACAAACCTGGACATCCTGCACATGTACCCCTGAACTTAAAATAAAAGTTGGAAATTAAAAAAAAAAAAAAAAGAGAGCTATTGGTAGCAGAGAATCTACCTTTCAAAACTGAGTTTTTTTTTTTAAAGCCATCTCTCTCTGTGATTGATATACAGAACGTTGCCTTTCCAATTTCTAACTCAACAATTAGGAAAAGACTGGCTTGGAAGAGATTGATTTTTACAGTTTACAGATTTTAAAAAATGAAATTTTAATTTGTCTTGCATCACCACCCTTAAGTAAGCATCATGTGACATTTGTGTATATCAAGTATACAAAAAATGGAAATCACAAAACCAAGATAAAGATATGAGTTCTATTCATCATTTAGAAAAGCAAAATACAAAAAGTAAACTTGTATTTATAGGAAGTGGGAACAGTTCAACATTAGAAAAGAATACTCATCATTATTTTAATATTTAATACTGATCATTATATACGCTTATAAAGGGAGTCAATTGACATTTTTCATATTTTAAAGCAAAAGTATTTTTTGTAAATAAAAGCTCAGACTATAATATGTCTTATAATATAATATGGTCTTATAATTAAGACCATAATTATCTCACAGTATCAAATGAGAAATAAACCAGATTTTAAAACTGACCTTAATATGTAAGCATTTCGTTAATACTGCTGTATTTTATGTCTGAAACTAGAAATAAGGTTATTATATGAGTATGATATAGTTACTTGTATTAGTCAGGGTTTTCTATAGGGATTGAACTAATAGGATATATATATATATATATATGTATAAAGGGGAGTTTATTAAGTATTAACTCACAGGATCACAAGGTGCCACAATAGGCCATATGCAAGCTGAGGAGCAAGGAAAGCCAGTCTGAGTCTCAAAACCAAAGAACTTGTTTGAGGGCAGGAAGCATCCAGCACGGGAGAAAGATGTAGGCTGGAAAGCTAGGCCAGTCTAGTCTTTTCACGTTTTTCTGCCTGCTTTATATTCTAGCCACACTGTTAGCTGATTAGATTTGCCCCCCCAGATTAAGGGCCGGTCTGCCTTTCCCAGCCTGCTGACTCAAATGTTAATCTCCTTTGGCAACACACTCACAAACATACCTAGGATCAATATTTTGCATCCTTCAATTGAATCAAGTTGACACTCAGTATTAATCATCATGGTAACCCCCAGTAGATTATTTTATTTTTACTATATTTGCCATTTTATCTCAGTAGGCAATATTAAGAATATTACTTTATTAAAAATTATGTTCTTAACTCTTTACCCTGAAGTATTGAAATTCCGAAAATTATCAGAAATGATGTCTACAAAATAGTCAGTATGATCATGCAAGAAATAGAAGCTGTATAAAAACTCATTTGAGTGTATTAGAATTTGGTCAAGCACGGGTGGATCACGAGGTCAGGAGATCGAGACCAACCTGGTGAACATGGTGAAACCCCGTCTCTACTAAAAAATACAAAAAAAAAAAAAAAAACTAGCCGGGCGAGGTGGCAGCGCCTGTAGTCCCAGCTACTTGGGAGGCTGAGGCAGGAGAATGGCGTGAACCTGGGAGGCGGAGCTTGCAGTGAGCTGAGATCCGGCCACTGCAACTCCAGCCCGGGAGACAGAGCGAGACTCTGTCTCAAAAAAAAAAAAAAAAAAAAAAAAGAATTTGGTCAAGCAGCTTTAACTAGAGCTCTTTGGGAGAAGAGTTGCTGTGTTTTGAAAGTATCTCCCAAAATTTGTGTGTTGCAAATTGAATTCCCAATATGACAGTCTTGGGAGGTGGGGCCTGATGGGAAGTATTTAGATCATAAGGGGCCCTGCCCTCATAAATAGGCTAATGTCTTTATCAAAAGGGCTTGCAGGGGTGGGCTCACCCTCTTACACACTTTGCCCTTACCACTTTCTACTGTGTGAGAACAGAACAGGAGTGCCCTCACCAGATGCTGGACTTCCCAGCCTCCACACCTGTGAGAAGTGTCTGTTTTCAATACATTACCTAGTCTCAGGTATTCTGTTATAGAAACACAGATCAGAACCAGAGAAACAGGGTGTTTCTATAACAAACATGTAAAAATGTGGAAGTGACTTTCAAACTGGGTAAGAGGTAGAGGATGGAAAGATTTGAATGAAAGGCTAAAAAAAGCCTAGACTGCCATAAAAAGGGTGTCAAGGGCGATTCTGGTGACGGCATAGAAGAGAGCTGTAGGAAAAATCTGAAATTTCTTAGAGATTACTTAACTTAAGTGGTTGTAACCATAATGTTGTAGAAATATGGGCAATAAAGGCAATTCTGATGAGGTCTCAGATGGAAATCAGGAACAAAGTGTTGGCAACTGGGGGGAAAGGGCACCCTTCCTACCAATTGGGAAAGGACTTGACTAAATTGTTTCCATGCCCAAGGGCTTTATGAAAAGCAGAATTTAGGAGTGATAAACTCGGATATCTGGTAGAAGAACTCTCTAAGCAGCCAAGCATTGAGAAGGCTGTATTGCTTCTCTTAACTAACCATAGTAAAATACAAGAAGAGAGAAATGATTTAGAGATGGAATTTATAATCAAAAGGGAAACAGAATATAGAGATTTTGAGAAGTTCAGCCTGGCCATGTAAAGAATTTAAAAGCATGTTTAGGAGGAAAAAAACAAGAGTGTAACCACACAATCCTTACTTTGTTAAGGAGATTAGTATGGCTAGAAGGGAGTGCTATTCATTAAGACAATGGGAGAATGACTGAAAATCCTTGAAGCTGTCACTCCCATCACATGCCTGGAATGCTAGAGCCTGGAAGGCAGAAAAATTTTGAGGAAGGGAACAACACTGATGGAATGTCAGTGCTCCCTTCCCAGGGCAGCCTTGGGATTCTAGTCCCTGCATTCTGGCGTTGCACCCACAGATGTGACTCACAGGCCTATGTGTGACTCTAGCCATTACTGCAGAAGATTCAAATGATAAACCTTGTTGACATTCACATGGTGCTAATTCTGCTGGCATGAGCTGTGGAGGCAGAGCCACCGCAGACAGTCCCCACTAAAGCAATGCCTAGTGGACTCATAGGGGCAGGGCTGCCCCAATACCCCAGAGCTGTAGGGCTAGTGTGGCAGACCAGGTGTCACTAATGCGGGCCTCCATAACAATCGTTTCAGTACGGACTGTGTGGTTAACTTAAATATTAAAAGCCAGTGCCCTTATACAAAGGCTGGGATGTAGCAAAAGCCCACCAAGAGTTTCACCTAGGCCTTTCCTGAACCTTAAAGCGTGATGAAACAAGTTTTATCGGGGGTCTGAAGAAACTCCCCAGCTCTCCACAAACAAGATTATTGAGAGTCTGAAGGAACTCCCCAAACCTCCGTGATTTAGCAGGAGACAAGATAAGGGAAATCTCCCCAGTACCTGGACCCATTTAGATTAGGTAAATTTACTGAGGCTCCAGAGAAAGGTCTTCAAGACCCAGATCTTAGTTACAGAGTAAAATAAGTTAATCACTTATGTCTTTAGATGAATGCACACTTACACATGGACATATAGTTTAGGAGGAATATAAGCTCTGGAAAACTTTGTAATTTTGAGTTTGTCTGGTAATAATTTCCAGGCCTTCTCCCTGTAACCAGTTACAGAAATAAAAACTCTCTTCCTCCCCAGTTCGTCTGCATCTTGTTTTTGGGCCATGAGATATAGCAGCCCAACCCTCAGTTTGGTCCAGGAACACTACAAGTGTACAACAACAGCCTAGTAGAGCTACAAGCATGAGACTTCAACCTGTGAGTGCTGCTGTGTGGACTGAACCCAGCAAAGCCACAGGGATGGGGCTGCCTGAGGCGTTGGGGGCCCACTCTCTGCCCCATTATGTCCAAAAGGCCCAACATGCAGTCAAGGATTATTCCCAAGCCTTAAAATGTAATGTTTCACCTGCTAGACTTTGTGTTGGGACCTATTACCCTTTATCTCTTGTCTATTTCTGCCTTTTGGAATAAGAATGTCTATCTGACACCTGGCCCACCATGGTGTTTTGGAAGCATGTAATTTGTTTTGATTTTACAGACTGGTGAGGAACTTATCTTAGGATAAATCCTACGTTAAGTCTCGCCCATATGATATGTAGATGAGACTTTGGAATTAGACTTTAAAGTTGATGCTGGAATGACTTGAGAACTTTGGGAATATTGGAACGAAATGGAATTTTTGTGTGCAATGGACAAGAATTTGGGGGGCTGGGGCTGAATGCTGTGGTTCGAATGTGTTCCTCAGAATGTATGTGTTCAAAACTGGATCCCCAGTGCAACAGTGTTGGGAGGTGGGGCCTAATAGGAGGTAGAACCTTCATAAGTAGATGAATGCCATTATCAAAAGGGTTCACAAGAGTGGTTTCACTCTTTTGTGCTCTTTGCCTGTCCTTCTTGACCATGTGAAGACACAGCAAGAAAATCTTCACAAGATGCTACAGACCTAATACTGCACTTTCCAGCCTTCAGAACTATGAAAAATAAATTTCTGGTTTTTATCAATTACCCACTTTTAGGTATTCTGTTTTAGCAGCGCAAAATGGACTCAGACAATAGTCCTCTCCTGTCTCAAAACATCAACATACTAGATGATTTCTTCTTCTATTTTATTTCCATTTCTCAGTGGAATATGTTACTAGACCTAGGATGTGGCTGTTTTGCTAGACACTGTGAAAGCAAAATAAATCTTGGGGCCCAAAAATAAGCTAAAGGGAAAAGTCAAGCTGGGAACTGCTGAGAGCAAACCTGCCTCCCATTCTATTCCAAGTCACCACTCTGCTCCCTGAAATAAATGTATATCTGATCGCCTCTTTTGGAGAGGCTAATCAGAAACTCAAATGAACGCAACCATTTGTCTCTTATCTTCCTATGACCTGGAAGCTCCTCCCGGCTTCCAGTCATCTTGTCTTTGCTTCCAGTTGTCCCACCTTTCCAGACTGAACCAATGTTCATCTTACATATATTGATTGATGTCTCATGTCTCCCTAAAATGTATAAAACCAAACTGTGCTTTGACCACCTTGGGTACCTGTTGTCAGGACCTCCTGAGGCTGTGTCATGGGTGCATGTCCTCAACCTTAGCAAAATAAACTTTCTAAATTAACTGAGATCTGTCTCAGATTTTGGGGGTTCACAATACAAAATCTTGAACATTTTATTTTTGCAACAGCACCTTATAATTTTGAACAGTTTTCTACTGGTTCATACAAACATTTAGCCCAACAGAATGCCCTCTGCTAATGTAAATTTAAGACTTTGTCATTCAAACTCTTTTGTTTGCAACAGACAAATACTCAATTTATGCAGGCTTAAAGAAAAAGAAAATAGTTGTATGCTAAAATTAAAAATTTAAGAAATAGATCTAAATTAAGCTCCTTGCCGGATTCAAGATTCAATGAAGTTCATCATGAATCTGGTGCTTTCTTGGAACTAGGACGGTAGAGTAAGCCCCATGCATACCCCGCAGACAGTGACAGGAGGAGCATTCCTTTAATACAACATGAAGATTCTTTGAGAAGAATAAAGGAAAATGGAGGCAGGACAGACACAATATACTTTTTGTGGATCTAACAGGGTTATGTAAATTTCCAAAACTGCTTCCTGGGCATTGTCTAAATCTGGCTCTGCCAAAAGACCACTGCTGTCCCTAAACAGGAAAATTTCCCATTGAGAGTTCTACAGTATGCATGTGTTTTGTAAAGAAAACATTCATCAACTCCTAATATCATTTCAAATATTTTTCTTCATTTAAATTTTAGCACAGAGTGTTCAGTTCTTCAGTCTATAATACTTCTCTCTAAAAGAAGTTTTCTTGTCAGTCAGTTTTTTCAAAGATCCTCATTCTGCTCCTTCTTCCATTCTCGTCCTTTCTCTTTTCAAATGAGTAAAGGACATGATCAGTTAATTTTTACCTCAAACATGTATTTACTTTGTTAAAATAAACGTTAGTGAATAAATCAAGAAAATTGATTTTTAACTGCAATATGTCGACCTTCAGTGAGCTGGTGGAAGAGGTCCCCTGGGGGATAAATGTATATAAATTGTACTATTATGTAACCAAAAATAGCCCCAAACCTAGTGATTTAAAAAATCTACCATGCATTATTGTTGATGCAATTACAGTTTACTTGGAAAGTTTTGATGTAGGCCAATTTCAACACACTTAAGCTTGGTTGGTTTATGTGTCTACCATCAGTTTGTGGTTAGTGTAACTGAGTACCGCCATTTTTCTAAGAGATGGAGAATGAGTTATTTTTAGTTTTTTTCTCTTGCTTCCTTTTCCCCTGCTTCCGAGTTCATACTCTGCTGTTTAGAAATGCAAGTCTAACCTTTAACTTTCTCTTCACCAGACTATCTACAGACTAGCTTCTCTAACTGGGTGCTTATTTAAAAGTTCCAGAGAGGAACTCTTTTCTACCAGGGGATCGCCTCTAGAGACAACAGTCCATTTACAACCAAAAGTATTCCTGCTACGAAACTCTCTTCCACATGGACAGTATCTGAGACGAGACCTCTTTACAACCTAGATCTGCCCACAATGGCGTCTGCTCAACCACCCGGTAGAAAAGGCACTGAAGCAGTCAAGTGGACTTCCACCTGCTTGCTCCTTCCCGTGCATGCCATTCATGCCAAGTCCTCTTTTATAAACCCCTGCCTTATGCTCCAAAATTGAAGCAGTACCCTGAAGGCAGGAAGCCTGCGCTATTTCCCTGAAGCTAGGTTTGGAATAAAAGGTCACTTTCTTTATACCAGACCTCACTCTGGTAATTGAACTCTGCAAGTGGTGAGTGACTGAAACTGTGTCTGAGTTATAGTAGGCTGCAGGTGACTGTCCCAGAGTAACTTCATTCGCAGGTTTTTGGTGGCTGATTCGTCAGTGGGGGTAATGGTCAGTGGAGGTAATGGAGAGACTATACTACATGCCTCAACATCTGGCTGGCAAACCCAAGTTTGTTCACATGGTGATTGCAGCAAGGTTATAAAAAAGATGGCAGAAAGACAGAAGGTCTACTGGGGCCTAGGCTTAGAACTAGCAGCCTCTCATTTCTGCTTTTTTTTTTTTCCCAGCCAAAACAATTCTGGACTCTATTTTAGAATGGCTAAAAATCCACATTACTTGCAGATATGAAATATATGGTAGATAGTTGGGCCATTTTTATAAACAATCAACCATTCCTTTCTATATTCTCCCTCTGGTTTTGTCTTGATACTCCCACATGAAAAATAAACTAATACACTCCATACTAAGATCTCGGATAGCCCCTAAACCCAAGAGCCCATAATCAACATCTTATCTGGTGGTGACCCCTTAGAAACAATTCCTTGGATCCAAAACTTCTGAGCTAAAAATATAGATTATTGCCCAATTCACTGTGACACAAGAATGGGATAAATAATCCCATTTTAAAAGGGTGAAAACGAAGTGTACACAGTTGTGACTGATCTGCCGTATTTCAAAAACCCACTGGGCAGTGTTGTTAAGTTCCCGTACTCTGAAGGTACAAACTGCTCCTAAATTAGAGTCACTTCGACTTCCAGTACTCTCAGCTCGCGTATCTGAGTTTCTCCTTCTGAGGTATCCGGTTATTGTTTTCATTATACTCGTTGGTTACTTGGTAACAATAGCTCATATTGTTATACTCCTTGGTTACTATGAAGAAATAGCTCATATCATTTCTCTGCCTTCTCCCTGCCTGTACAAATTTGGGACTCAGACTTTTTACAGTTTTCACCATCTCAATCCCTTTTAGTTCAGTCTGCTGGCACTCTTGAGAATATAACCTTCAAACGTTTGTGGTCTCGTAGATAGGATTTGCGATCGCTCAATTCAACGACAGCCACACTCAAAATTGGCTTCAAGACATTTTTCTCCCTCTATAGACTTACATTCTGTTACTTTGGAAAGAGACTGCTGTGAGATCTTGCCATTCTGGTTCTTAGAAGTCCTTTTTCTTTGCTAACTGAAATAATCCATAGGCACCAACTTATCTCTTTAAGTCTCAACAAAGCATTTAGAGCCCCCTGATTTGACTTCTGTCCATAGAGCTCAGATTTTACTTTGACATATTTTACCTACCAGATATGAGAAACAGCTTTATTTTCCAACTGAACAAGGCCTGGTCCCACTTTCTCTCTTCTAAATTTTACTTGCAAATTTCCCAGCTCTTGAAACAATCTATTCTCTTTCCCCATGCCTTATCATATATGGCAGGTATCAACCAGCTGGTACTTTCAATATTCTTTCTGGAGACTTTTTTGCCCAAAACTGGAGCACATGAGTTATATTTTCCATATTCCTGGTTACTGTATGCAATTGTTTTGTTAACTATTTTGTGATTACATAATATATGAGTTTTCATTTTTCTAGCCTCCAAGAGCAATTTCTTCACCGTGTCCTGTCCAATTTTCCAGCCTCTTCCAGCTCCCTAGTCCAACGATTTTATTATGACTGTTCCTGTTTCGGGTACCAATTTCTGTCATTTATCTATCATTCTGTAGCAAACTATCCAAAGAATGCGACTTAACACAACTAGTTGTTATTTCTCACATGTTTATACATCAGCTGGATGCTTATATTTACCACATTCTTCTGGTCTCATTTTGGGTCTGTTATATGCCTGTGGTCACTGGGCAGATTGGCTGGAGGCTGGTTGGTCATGAAAAGCCACACTCACATGTCTTTTGGATGGATGGCTGTCAGTTGGGGCAATGGTGGCAAAGGTGCCACATGAGTAATGCCATTCAGAGTTTATTTGTATGGTTGTGGCAGAACTTAATGAAAAAAAATCAAAGTACGAAGGTCTTTGGAGGCCTAAGCTCAGAACTGACATGTCATCTGTCTGTCATGTTCTATCAGCAAAAGGAAGTTGTGTGTGATGTCAGAACAGATTGAAGGGGTAGACAATTATACTCCACCTACTGATGGGAAAAACTGCAAAGTCATACTGCAGAGGATGCACACTCACAGAGGTATGAAGAATCAGGGCCATTTTTGAAATCAATCTTCACATCCGGTCTCCCATACATATCAGAAAAATGACACAATGAACATAGTTACCTATTGCTAAGACCACCAACATTTAGAACTTGAGTTGACATAAACATTTATTTTGCTGCTGTTTCTCAATTCCGTTTTCTATTTTACTGAACTATTACTTGAAATGTTTTGTAGTTTATGCTCAGCTTGTCATTTAGGTTTTGATAACAAAATATAATGTGTTTTAAATATTCTAAATGTTGTCAGGGAGTTAAAATTAAGAATAAGAACTCGAGAGCAATGCTAAAGTTGTAAACTCAAAGTACAATGACCTGCCGGGTGCTGTGGCTCACACCTGTAATCCCAGCACTGTGGGAGGCCAAGGTGGATGGATCACCAGAGGTCAGGAGTTTGAGACCAGCCTGGCCAACATGGCAAAACCTCGTCTCTACTAAAAATACAAAAATTTGCTGGGCGTGGTAGCAGGCACCTATAATTCCAGCTGGTCAAGAGGCTGCGGTAGGAGAATCGCTTGGACCTGGGAGGCGGAGGTTGCAGTGAGCCGAGATTGCACCACTGCACTCCAGCCTGGGAGACAGAGCAAGACTCCATCTCAGAAAAAAAAAAGTACAATTGCCAAAAGTAATAACCTAAAGAATATTTGTTTTTATCTTTTATATTTTTGGTGACCTTAAATAAATCAGTAAAAGTCTTAATTTTATTATTTCTTCAAAATATACAGTATAGTGAAATTAATAACTAATATTTATCTTCAAAACAAATTATCATGATCATTATTGGAACAAATTGATCATGATCAAGAATGCGTGGTCAAGATCTGGTAAATGAAACCCCTGATTATTTATAATTTTATTATTGGACCAGAAAGGGCAAGTAGGAGATGTTGAGTCTGCCAGTTATTCGGATGTGTTTGTCATACAGCAGAATATGAGTAGTTACGGATTTTGTCAGTCTTCAGAGTCCCTCAGCCCTAACACCAAGATTTTAACAGGTGGTTCTACCCAGAAAAGAATGGCATTGGAAAGTAGAGTTTCTTTTTTATCTGCAGGAAGAAATAATGCAGATCCCTCGCTCTAGCAAACACCTTTGCCTTTGCCTCAGACAACCGGTCTCTGCCATCCCCAGAAGTTTCCATATCAGTACCTGTGAAAAAATAAAATAAAAGAAGCTTTCTTTCCAACTAAACAAGGCAGAAAGGAACATCAGTGACCACAGGAGTTATCCTGGGAGGGTTGGAGACCAGTAGCCTTCTGTCAGAGGCCAGTACTTGGACAACTTGAGAAATTACTAGTCTCCCAACAGCAGACAGCATATATATATTTAAAAAAAAAAAAGAACAAACTGGAGTAATTCATCAAAGTGTTTACTTTTCTTGGGTTCCCAGTAATCATTTGAGAGGGAACCCCAAAGAAGAATCGGTTTGCTGGGGACTCAGAATCATATTGCATATATTTTGAAGATTGAAAGAATAGTAACCTTTCTTACAGACCCCAAACAGGGGAAACAGATCATATCCATAAAATTAGATAATAAAATACATTAATGCTAAAGTTATTGTCTACAATGCTATTATATTAAATAGAAATGACAAATGGAGGAAAAATGCAGTAAATTATATACAATAGTCTGTAGGGAGTGTAAGACAATAGGTACAAATGCCTAAATAACTGAGAATGCTTTGAAATACAAAACATTCACCTCTTTTAATTAGAAATTAATTTATTATTAGCTGTCCAGGTAAGTACCCTTTCCATAGTGACACAATAAGCTGCTGTAGATTTGTACATCAGAATGCAAGTTGATTTTTCTCTTCCCAGAGCAGGATTTGATCTAAAAAAACTTCATTGTCCAAGATTGCTTACACTGTAAAAATTGAGCAAGAAAATAGAGTTAAACTCTGTGTGCAGCAATTATTCTTTCTGTCAGCAGGAGCAAAATTTATCACCAAAGGAAAATCAAAAGTACTGTCATGTAGAAGTCAAACAGCACTCCTGAGTTCTTTCTTAGATTCCTAGTAAAAATCCTTGGCAAGAACTGCCATGGCTCATAGTTTCATGAATGTGGGTGAAAATAGATTCCAGTAGCAGGTTTTGTATGGACATGCAGTGCATTATTCTTTATAGAAATATAGCTAGTGGAGCAGTGAGAAATTGTTTAGTCTGAGTTTAAGAATGGGTATTCTCCTAGGGCATCTACTCCTCTTTTCTATACATTTTGAGAAGATACCGGGCATTCTACCTGATCTAACATGCTGTATGCCAATATATTTTCATATTATAACCTGTATCTATGCCTTTGTCGTTTATCTCCTGGCCAACCAATTAATGGGACGACTACCTTACTTTTGAGAGAAATCCCTTACTGGGTGCATATCCTTGGGATATTCACTCTTCCTTCACAATTTCTATATCCTCGGTAGCTATCCTGCAGGGAACTAGGAAAATGTAAGGAGGAAAAGCTTCTCATCAACAGACAAACTAACTTACAAGCAGTAACTTCCACAGGGAGTGTCCTGCCAGCTCTCTGTGGCTTCCTGCCTTCCACCTCAAGATGGCCACCTGTCAATATGCTCATTAGTTTTGTATCTCACTCATACTGTGGTTCTCACTTTCAGAAGACAAAGGACTCTGATTTTATTTTTTTAAGCAATGAATGTCACAGATTCTCCAAGAAATTCCTTAGTCTTTCAAAAAGCATACAGGTTGTGCTTTTTTAAAGTTTCACTTTTAATTCTCTTGTAAAGAGAGGTATTTGTTTTATTTCCTCAAAATTGATGACTTTGTTGACATATTATTTCTTGCTAGTTTAATTCTGCATTTTGCACTTTCTGATTAAGTGCAGGAAACCCTCAGAGATCCTTGGGCACAGGCTACACTCAAACTTAGATATGTTGTATTCAGAGCACAGAAATGATGCTTATCTGCAGACTGTCCCATCGACATTTTAGGACGTTTGGCATTTGCTAAAGAAGGCTGCAGTCAGCAGGGGTGGGAAGTCAACACTACAGAAAGCCCTAGATGAAGCTGTGGTTGTGGGAGAGAAAAGGAGAGAGATGAAGAGACACTAAGTGAGGGGGCTGGGAATGACAGCAGCCTCTCCATCCACACAGGGAGAGGCAAGACTCCAAGGGCTGTCAAAGACAGATAAGCACACATGCATGGAATTCAATTTGTGCTGGTCTAGAAGTCAGCGATGCAGTGAATGACACCCCCACCCCAAGAGTTTCCTTGAATAGTTTGGAAATTAAACCTCATTTTCAGACCTTCTGATAAGTAACAGGCAGGGCAGCCCTGGTGTGGAAAAGAGGGGAGAGACCAGCAAGTACAGGATCTCAAGGGAAACTTCTATTTTGGGGTGAAAAAGTGTGTTTGTTACATAAAATCACTGAATTCAAAGTACTAGAAAACCTGTCCAAGCAAAGGCAATGCCATCAATGTTCTAGTTACTGTCGTTTGGGAAGCCAGGAGGCAATGTTCTCGGAGGGAGCAGCCAAGTGCTTATTCATATAAAAGAAGTCTACAGCATTAGAAACGCACAAATGCTGTGAGTACTCTAGTTTCTTGCCAGTAAATATTCCTGAGGGCCCCTCCTAACCTCCCTGCCAAGAGCAGGAACTAGCCAAAAACAGTAACATTTTGGCCACTGAGAATACCTCGGCTGCACTCCCTAACTGGTGCATACATTGAATATTAAAGAGTATAGGAAAAGCCAAATTATAACAATTACATGGCCTCTACCCTGAAAGAACTTGTGTTCTTCTTGGAATAACAATAAACACACAGAGTACAATGAGTCTCATCTCTGGATCCTCCCTACTGAACCACTCCCCAGCCCTGCCAGGCTGGACTAATTTCAGGCTCCTGGCTAAGCTTTCGGTACCTTCTCTTTCCTCTGCCTGAACTTTTCTTCTCCCACCCACGGTCCCTACATCCTCCTTCATTTCAGATCTTCTTCCAGAATCTCTTCCTGATTCTTTAAATTGAATAAGATGTACACACCCCTCCCCCACATACATATATGATCAGGTGAACTGTATTTGTGTGCTGCCCCTACACAACGGCCATTGCATCATATTCTGCTTCCGTCAGTGTTTCTCTATACACCATCCTTTAGATTATACATCTGGCAGGTACAGGGATCATATTAATCTTGCTCTCTCCTATATTCATTTTTGTTTTGTTTTGTTTTGTTTTTTAGATGGAGTCTTGCTCTGTTGCCCAGGCTGGAGTGCACTGGCGCGATCTCGGCTCACTACAACCTCCACCTCTCGGGTTCAAGTGATTCTCCTGCCTCAGCCTCCCAAGTAGTTGGGATTACAGGTGCCCGCCACCACGCCCAGCTAATTTTTTGTATTTTTAGTAGAGATGGGGTTTCACTGTGTTAGCCAGGATGGTCTTGATCTCCTGACTTTGTGATCCACCCGCCTCGGCCTCCCAAGTGCTGGGATTACAGACATGAGCCACTGCACTGGGCTGCTCTCTCCTATATTCTTCGGACACAGATTTCTACCTGGACATAGTAGGAATTCAGTAGACAATCTCTGTCTAAGTGAAGTAAAACTGCACTAAAGAGTTTTAAAGAGCTTAAAATTGTTTTACTAAGGTTTTTTTTTTTTCTAATTTGAATAATATCAGCATTGATCTGTTTTCAAAAATCTAGGGAACTCCTGAGAAGTCACTCCACTTGTCACAGGAGCTGAAGGAAGGATTTTTATACCAATAAACTGAAACAGGATAGTGTGTCCAGTTTGACAGTGTCTCTTTCCAGTATTCTTGCACTAACCACCTAATAGTCACCTTTCTTCTGCTCTGGAATAGCAACTCCCTACCTCACCTGCCCATGGAACTCATCCTTTACTCTGTAGACAGAGTGCTCTTCTTAAAACAGAAACTCTGGCTGGATGCAAGGGCTCACGATTATAATCCCAGCACTTTGGGAGGCCAAGGCAAGCAGATCACTTGAGCTCAGGGGTTTGAGAACAGCCTGGCCAACATAGCAAAACCCCATCTCTACTAAACACACAAAAAATTAGACGGACATGGTGGTGGGCACCTGTAATCCCAGCTACTCGGGAGGGTGAGGCGTGAGAATTGCTTGAACCCAGGAGGCAGAGGTTGCAGTGAGCCAAGATGGTGCCACTGCACTCCAGCAAGACTCTGTCTCAAAAATAAGTAAATAAACAAGCAAACAAATAAAATGAAACAGAAACCTGAGCATATTATTCTCTAATATCCTTTACTGGCCATCCAACCCATATCTATATTCCATACGTATAGAGTAACTTTCAAGCTACTAAATATAAACCATAAAGCCTTCTGTTGTTTCACCCCTGCCCACCTCCTCAGCTTCAAATTTCATCAATTTATGCTTCAAAATATACACTCTAACAAGATGAAACCATTTGTTTCCATTGCTGTGTCACCTATTTGTGAATAATAAAATTACACAGGTAATATGAAATCACTTACATATTTACCTAAACCATAAACTCTACCTCCAAAGCAAAAGTATGGGAAATTACACCACTTCCTTTCATGCTCTTCCCAATTTACAGGCAATCCTAAGGTTTACCTCCTTCTCTTCTTTAAGGCTATGTATTGTCCATTTTAAACTTAACTCTGCAGAATCTTTTAAATGTATCTCATCTGTATAGAATTATTGCAAAAGGAAGGAGTTCAGTGTTGAAGTATCTCTTCTACAACACGCTACAGTGTAGACGGAATTTAAGGGACAGTGAATCCACAGCATAGTCCTTGCATACAATGAACTGAGTTACTGTGCATGGCCAGAACATCGTAACCTTTGATGGCCAGGAGTTTGTCCTCCTACCTGCACCTGACTGACGTCCTGTATCTCGCAGAGTTTATTGCTTTACCGATCCCTTTTACACTTTGATATCAAATCTACACTTGAGAACACAATAAAGAGCATTATTTTAGACAACTGCTAAATATTTTGATCAAACTTACATTCAAATAAAAA
This sequence comes from Macaca fascicularis, assembly GCF_037993035.2. NCBI lineage: Eukaryota > Metazoa > Chordata > Mammalia > Primates > Cercopithecidae > Macaca > Macaca fascicularis. The sequence continues at coordinate 172,784,005 of NC_088379.1, forward strand.
GCTCCTTAGAATTGCCACTTCCCAATGCATTCTTAGAGAATTGCATACATTTTGTGGAATGAGTTGCAATGGAAACAGGCTAGCCATTGGTAATATAGATGTGAATCAAAGGCATGCATTATGTGTAAATGCACAACTTTTAACTACTGAGTATTGCTGGAATAACGCAGATGTGCCCCAGCTGTACTGCTAGAGGATTTCATCACCTTCCACATAAAAGCTATTTATTTCTAAGATTAGTTTACTTGACTTAGGTTTCAGTTATCATGACAATAGCAAATATATCTTGTTAACCAAGATTCTTATTTTCATTTGAATTTGGCTCTCACATTTTAAAAACATACTAAATTATTAACAATTCTAAACATGAATACTCTTTTCCCTTTGATATTCTCTCCTCTAACATATTCAAATGTTTTAAGATTATATTCAAATTTTTAAAAATTATGCATATGAGAATATATTTCAGACCCCTTTCTCAGCTAATTTATATGAAACTGATATCCCTTTGCAAGAAGTCACAAAAGGGGAAGAAATATTTCCATGGTTCAAATTTAAGGCTTATTTTTTTCTCCTTTCTATAAGACCAGCTCAAATGTCAGCACATCAGCATATCATTTCATTTTCATTGAGCTGTTTGCCCAGTATTCACAAATCCAATTACTTTTCTGTAGCATAAAACAAGATTCGTACATGATTTTCTTCTGCAACTCTGAATTTCCTTCCTGCTGTTTTCTGCTTTGCTTGCTTAAAAAAAAAATCTTCCATTTTTTTGGTGATGTATCAGCAGGTTTCATCCTCATGATGGGTGAAACAAACATTCATCCAGGAATTGAATAGCATCCTTGCTTCACACATTGAATCTAGTTAAAATGAGGTATCACTGTATGGGTATTTTCCTGCCAATGATAAGCTTTAGTTTATGAAACATAAAACACAAGTCCTCACTTTACAGTTTACTTTTACTAAGGACCTGATTCTGGATTTTCTTATAAATTAAGCCTCCTTGACCTTCCAATCACCCCTCTTTACAGCAATATTTTTGTATTTATTATCCTACAGAATGTTTACATGTAAAAATCACCCTTTCTCTCATTCTTTTTTTTTTTTTTTTTTTTGAGACGGAGTCTCGCTCTGTCACCCAGGCTGGAGTGCTGTGGCCGGATCTCAGCTCACTGCAAGCTCCGCCTCCCGGGTTCACGCCATTCTCCTGCCTCAGCCTCCTGAGTAGTTGGGACTACAGGCGCCCGCCACCTCACCCGGCTAGTTTTTTTGTATTTTTTAGTAGAGACAGGGTTTCACCGTGTTAGCCAGGATGGTCTCGATCTCCTGACCTCGTGATCCGCCCGTCTCGGCCTCCCAAAGTGCTGGGATTACAGGCTTGAGCCACCGCGCCCGGCCTCTCTCATTCTTAAAGCTGATATAGATCATTCCTTCAATCGGAAAGTGAAATTTGCATTTGTTACTTACCATTGGTCACAAAGATAGCATGATGGGAACAGAGGATAGAGACAGACTAACTCCAGAGTTGGAATAGCAACTCATCAGTGTTTGAGTGACCTCACCGTGAGACACACTGTCTCACTTGTCAACCTCTGTAAGCCTTTCCTAGAGTTCAGACCATTATTATTTCAGAAATTGCAAAAATTGAAAACCTTCAAACAAATGAATGTCAATGGGAAATGTTGAGAATTGGGCAACATGAATTTCACACTATCTGTCTTAGATTTCCTGAAACTTGAGCCATTTAAATTATGTCACTATTTGGCATTAGTAATGCACTCTGTGGACAAGGAATAAATCAGTAGCAGGAACCTGAAGCTCCTAAATGAAGCTGAAAAATCCTTAAGGCATGTTGCAATGAGGTGCATCATATGTTACTTAATTCTGTGTCACTCATTCTATAAAGCAAATTGACAGAATTTAGAAACTGTATCTGTCTTTCAAGTTGAAATAACAACAAATAACATGGTGAATAGGTTACATTGAGTAAAATCCTTTCACTAACATATCAAGTGATTTCTTAACAACTTTGTAAATGGTAACTACACCTCTTTTACAGCTGTGAAAACGGGATCAGCAAAGACAAAAACAAAACTTTATAACAGTCACAAGATTAACTGTTACAGCTATGACAAGAACTTAGGCCATCCGACTCTGCCACCAGTGTCCCCACCACAAACAAAGTGATGACGGGAGTTCACAGCTCCTTTCTTTGAGAAAATGGTCCTGCCCTTTATCTAATTTTTCTAAGTGTAATTTGCTCTTACAGTAGTGTGCGTTTGGACACTGTAGCTGATTTTGATCTATACATGCTGACTTAGATGTAGTCACATTTCTGTATGCTTTCTGGCTTCAGTGATTGATTATTTCTATGGCTGACATCACCATAACAGGCCACCCAGAAATTCTGAATACAGAAAGATGCAGCCTATTTAATACTGGTAGTGAGCTTTAGGTGGCATATTGAAAGGGATTTTAGAATCTTTTCATTTCTTGCTAACTTTAAAATGATAGCAGTTGGAAAAGTGCTATATAACTAGGCTTCTTTCTGCCTCGGGAACAAGTTTTATTGAGATGTCTGAGATAACAGACTGATCATTTGCCTATGGTTCCTAGAGTTACAGAGGCGGAAGAAGCCCGCAGTGCTCTCTCCACAATCACCCACTGACCCTGATGTCTTGCACCAAACTTCAACCAATAATTTCTTTTTCTGTCATGTGTCTGTATGATGAAAATGTTTGTCCTTCGTTTAGATTATAAGCAGAAGTCAGGGATTCTGGTAGATTGCATTGATGATTCTAATTCTCTTACTGCAATATGAAATCCTTTTACTGCCCACTCTTACCCTTTTCCCACACTTGTCCAAGAACAGGAGAAGATGGGTGTCCAAGCTCAAGGAGGGTGGTAATTTGCTTCCCTTTTATGTTTTCATTCTATTTGACCCTCAGTGGGTTGGATGATGCCCACCCACATTGGTCCATTTTTGCACTGCTGTAAAAAAATACCTGTAAGTGGGTAATTTATGAAGAAAAGAGAATTAAGTGGCTCATGGTTCTGCAGGCTGTACAGGAAGCATAGTGGCTTCTACTTCTTGGGAGGTCTCAGGAAACTTACAATCATGGGAGAAGGTGAAGGAGAAGCAGGCATGTCTTACAGGGCCAGAGCAGGAGGAAGAGAGAGGGGGAAGGTGCTGCATACTTTAAGAAAACCAGATCTCGGCCGGGCGCGGTGGCTCAAGCCTGTAATCCCAGCACTTTGGGAGGCCGAGGCGGGCGGATCACAAGGTCAGGAGATCGAGACCATCTGGCTAACACGGTGAAACCCCCTCTCTACTAAAAAATACAAAAAACTAGCCGGGCGCGGTGGCAGGTGCCTGTAGTCCCAGCTACTCGGGAGGCTGAGGCAGGAGAATGGCATAAACCCGGGAGGCAGAGCTTGCAGTGAGCTGAGATCCGGCCACTGCACTCCAGCCTGGGCGACAGAGCAAGACTCCGTCTCAAAAAAAAAAAAAAAAAAAAAAAAAAAAAAAAAAAAAAAAAAAAAAAAAAAAAAAAAAAGAAAACCAGATCTCACGAGCACTCATTCACTATCATGATGACAGCACCAAGGGGGATGGTGTTAAACCATGAGAAACCAACACCATGATCTAATCACCTCCCACCAGACCCTACCTCCAACATTGAGGATTACAATTAAACATGAAATCTGGGCAGGGACACAGATCCAAACCATATCACTCAGTCTACTGATTCAAATGCTAATCACTTCCAGAAAGACCTCCATAGACATACTCAGGCATGTTTTGCCAGCTATCTGGGTATCTCTTGACTCGCTTGACATATAACATTAACCATCACAACGAACTTTCACAGATGAGTGTATTACTATTACATTTTCCATTTCTACTCCCACAAATCATTACAAACTTAAACATGGCTCAGCAATGATGTAGTTATGGCTTTCAGTAAGTCATTGCTATTGATATTATGCCTTAAGACTCCAACTGTGAAAACATGTCTATACTAGCCATGTTTGAACCTAGGGATTTGGCAGTATTTTCTTGGTGAATGGTTTTTAACTTCAAAATAGAAATCTGTGTATAAATTAGAACATACACAATTTTATTTTATAACAAAATTGGTAATATACTATTTTTCAATTAACTTTGAAGAAAGAGTAAGACAAGAAGACAAAATAGGCTGAAGACCAAAGTAGCGCCTGAGCAGAAAATATCTTACAGGCCATAAAAAGAAGCTTGGACTTTATCTAGGAGCAATGGGAATCTGAATTCATTCCCTAACGCTGCCATAACAGTCTCACAAAATGGGTGGCATAAGACAACAGAAATCTATTATCTCAAAGTTCCGGACGCTAGAGGTCCACAATCAAAGTGTCAACAGGGTCATATTTCCTCCAAAGTCCCCAGAGTAAAATTCTCCCTTGTCTCTTCTAGCTTCTGGTGGTTGCTGTCAGTCGTTGATATTGTTGGCTTGTGGCAGCATCCCTCCAATCTCTGCCTTCATCTTTACATAGCCATCATCCCTCTGTCTGAATCGATGTCCAAATTTCTCTTTTCTTTTAAGAACATCAGTCATTGACCCAGGGCCCACTGTAATCCAGTATGAACTCATCTTAACTTGATAACATCTGCAGAGAAGCTATGTCCAGTTAAGATCACATTTGCACATTCTGAGTGAACATGACTTTTGGGGGAACATTATTCTAATTAGGAGCCTTCTTCCATTAAATGTTATATATTAACATAGAATCTTCTGTAAATATGGACAGTATTTATTAAACATCTCAAATATTTGAAAATTTTGATACATAGCACAACAAAATGAATTTGTCTAAATTATTTTATTTTTAAGATAGTGTACTTGAAATTTAATTTCCATGTTTCTGATTGGTTTATATTTAATCAAAAATATCTGTTTGCCCAGGTTTAATAGTTGATATTTTACATGTACACACATATACATATATAAGACATATACAGGCAGACAGAAAAAAAGAGAATTATAGTACCAAACACATCAATAACAAACGCAGATTAAGAAGCTTCAAGGAAAAATATAATCTGATAGTAAAAATAATAATTCGCTTAATTTAAATTTTATTTGATATTTTTCATTGCTAAAAGTCTTGCATAGGCAGAGTAAAAATAAACTTCTATTGTATTTTGCAAAATATGTAGAATGTAGAGTTTATTGTCAAGGGCAGTTTCAAAATCCAAATAAATCCCTAGATTGTATAACAACAAATTTCCAACCAATTCAGCCATGTAACCCACGGGAATACACTTTCTCCAGAAATTGTAATGCTTCTTTATTAATCTCTGGAAGAAAAATTCTAGGAATATATATATTTTTCTCTATTCATCTATGTATTTGGTTCATTGTTTTCTCCTCCAAATGATGAGGAAAAAAGTCTTAATGGTGCATTTCTGAAACATGTGAAATGCTTGTACTGAATTGAGTTCCTGAAGCTGATAAAACTGTAAACATGTAGAGACTATGACTTTGAAGGAGTTCATCAGGTTTAGATTTCCAGCAATTAAATGCATATGGATTTTACATTGATGATAGAACAAAGCTTTAGAAATGTCACGGTGGTGTCTTGTCAATACTCAATGCACAGTTGCCTCTACCCCCCTCTCCCAGTGCCACAATTCCTCCTTCTCATGCCCCCAGAGCTATGTTCTGGTGAAACATTCAAGTAAATGAATACTCACAATGAAGTCCTTGTGTAAAGCCTGATAATAGGCAGCCTCCTTATATTCTGGACTAGAGTTTCTGAATTCATGATTCCATGGATGAGTAGCTCAAGTATGTGAACATCCTGAAGTTGTATTCAGCATTGTATGGGGATAGATTATTAAAGTCACCGTTACATATTTGGATGAGAGAACACAGAGAAGAAAGTGTTATGTGATTTGCAAACTTGCAAAATTTATAAGAACCCCAAAAATAATTTCCCAGGTAATATAAAGATATAAACATTTCTTATAGTTTCAAGCAGTCTGTACTTGCATATATAGTTTGTTTATAACTCCTGCGAATTTAAGAAAGTAAAGCATCGCACAAATACCAGGGTGGACTTTTGAACTAAACTTATTCTACTGGCTCTAAGCGTTGAACAGAAGTATCTCCAAAGGAGGTCTGCAATGGAATCTACAATTAGCCTACTTACAAGATCATTAATGTCATGCTACAATGAAATATTTGAACATAAATAGCTATTTTTAAAAAGTCTCTAAAATCATGCTGTTGATGCAGAAAGAGAAGTAAATTGAAATTCAATTAGCTCCTACTTTTAGAACCCTTTTAATTATCAGGTTGGGAAACCATACCAATTGAATTCCCATTAAGTAGGGGCATGAATTTTTAGGACTCTCCTAAATTTCACATACATATATAACCTTTTGTGATGTGAAGCATTTGGAAGTATCGTTCACAAATGGAAAATAATTAGAGCAATGTAAGCAGCACTTTAACACAGATTCTGTACTAACTTACCTTCAGAATCTGGGGTTCTACTTTACTTCATCATGTATACATTGCACATGTTCCAGCTCTCAGAACCTGCTGGAGTTTGGATTAACAGGAAGAAATAGATAAGCAGTAACTATCATAAATATTGCTTATACATTTTGGCCTTGGGTCTACACTTATATAGACCAATAAGTATAAACATTTCTTCATCTTATTCACAGCTTCTTTTCTTCACTGTTTTATTTTTTTCCCTTCCAAAAAGAAGCTACAAAGAACTATTTTGAAAATATGTAAGGAAACTGCACATCAGTTTTAAAATCCCAAGCAACCCAATTTAAGAAAGTGAGCAAAATATTTGAACAGTTACTGCAAAGAAGATGTATCTAGATGTATCTAGATGTATAATATCTAGAGTATCTAGATGTATAATAAGACAATGAAATCATCTCTAGTCAATGAAAAATGCTCACTAAAACCACAAGTAGACTCTATTGCACTCTCACTCAAATGGCAAAAAAAAGCCATACACAAAAAAAACCTCAAGATTTATGAAAGACATGGAGCATCTACATTTTCTCATGTAATCCAGGTTAATAAAACCATTTCAATAACCTTAGCAGCTGCTAATACATTTGAACATAAAGCACATGCATCACCCAGTGACTCTACTCGTAAATATATACCTAACATTAATATATATTAGAGCCAAAAGACATGCATAGGACTGTTTTTAGCAGTATCATTCACAACAACTAGAAACAGAAAACAACCCACACATCCATACGTAAATACAATATCATACAGTGATGAAGAAGAACAAATCATTTAAGGACACCACCACAGCAATTAATTTCACAAATGTGATATGGACTCCCAAAAATTCCAGACCCAAATAGTAAATACTTTACAATTTAATTTAAGCAGTTAAAAGACAGGCAAAAGTAACCTTTGGTGAGAGCTCAAAATAGTGGTTACCATTGGAGTTACTGACTGAAAGAGGACCCAGGAAAGTCTTCCAGGGTCCTGAAGATGTTGTGTATTCGTAACAGTTATAAGGGCATATAAATAGGTAAAATTCATCAGGTTGAACTTTCAAGATTTGTTTTAAATGTATCCATGTATGCAATTTTGCATAAGCACATACACACTCATATTTTACTTCAATAAAAATGCTGTGTACATACATTTCAAGCAAAGTTTTGTATGCATTGTATGGTTCTTAGTAATGTGTCAAGGAATTTTAGGTGACTAGTAGTTGTTACTTTCTTCTCAACCTGTAGTCTGACACAATTAATGTTCTGAAATAACTACTAATCACAATAATAGGATATGGAAGAAATTAAAATGTAAGACAGACATACATTTTAATACTTTGCTATTTCTACATACAGGGATATCAATCTTAAAATTTATTACAGAAAGCAGATAAGGTATTGTGATACATTAGCAAACAACAATCAAGATTTCAATGACACAAATGGCCACATTTCCTTAGAATGAGTGAACAAAGACTTGTGTGTACATTCAAAATTTTTGCATTAAGTCAGGATTATTAAGAAGCCTGAAATATTTCCAAGCAGGTTGGTATCATTTTAACTTACAAGCAGCAATTGCAAATCATCCTTGAAAAAAAAATCCAAATTTAGACCCTCAGATTTGATACAAATTAAATTAACCCAAATGTTAGGTCACAATAAAAACCTATCAAATAAACAGACCAAAAAAGAGGGAGATTTTCTTCAAAACTTCTGATATTAAGTTTATTATGTGTGGATTTTACATTGCTTAATCTGAAATGTTTAAATTTAAAAAAAAACATGAAATCAGGAAAATAAGACAGCAAGATATAGGTATAAAAATGACTTGGCATATTTGAAAATGAACCATATTGCATTTACAGAAATAAAATGTATACTAATTGAAATAAAAACTCAACAGATTTGCTAGAAAACAAGTTAAACACCACAAAACAAGAATCAGTACTCAGAGGATGTATATGAAGAAAGTGCTTCGAATGAGTCTCAGAGGCATCAAAAATACCAAAGAGTAGTTAAGAAACATAGAAGAAAATAAAGAGACTAAGAGGAGATACCAGCTGAGAAGGACATGAATCTGCAGACACAAGAAACACAATCCAGAGGGAAATTTCATATCTAAGTCTGTTGTAGAATATCATGACTACAGAATGATTATATCAGAACCACAGGATATAAAAAAAAATCTTAAATTCAGTCAGAAAGAAAAGTCAGATTACCTACAATGTACAAAATAAAACCATTAGACTAAGGGTAGAGTTTTTTTTTTTTGAAATGGAGTCTGGCTGTGTCACCCAGGCTGGAGTGCAGCCTCCCAAGTAGCTGGGACTACAGGCGCCTGCCACCATGCCTGGCTAATTTTTTTTTTGTATTTTTAGTAGAGACGGAGTTTCACCATGTTAGCCAGGATGGTCTCGATCTGACTAAGGGTGGAGATCTTAACCACAATAACAACGTTTAGAGGAAAATGGAAGAGTATCTTCAAAGTGCTAGAAGAGAATAACTCTCAATGCAGAATTATATACCCAGAAAAATATTTTTTTCTAAATAAACATGATATAAGAACTTTTTTGTAAATGAAAACTGAGAAAATATATCACCACAGAGATTCACGATAATAATTTCTATGTACTTCAATAAGAGAAAACACACATACACACATACTCACATACAGAGTCTGTAATAGAAGAGGGAAAACTGAGCAAATAAATTGGTAAGCCTTGAGGTAAATATAAACAAAAGTTACATTTATAAAATAATAATAGCAATTATAATAAAATAATAATGCCTTAGATTATTATTATTCTGGGTAGCTATATTCTTTAATGTCACCATGAACACTAACATACTGGAAACTAAACCATCATTGTAAGGGAAAGTATAGGGTCAGTTTCTTTTTGTATTCCTTCCAAATTTTATTTTAGCATCAAGGGGTACATGTACAGGTTTGTTATGTGGGTAAGCTGTATGTTGCGGGGGTTTGGTGTACAGTGTTGTCACCCAAGTAATCAACATAATACTCAATAGGCAGATTTTCAATATTTATGTTTCTCCCATCCTCCACCCTCAAGTAGGATGTGGTGCTGTTGTTCCATTCTTTGTGTCCATGTGTACTCAATGTTTAGCTCCCACTTATAAGTGAGAAGATGCAGTTTTGGTTTTCTGTTTCTGAATTAATTCACTTAGGATAATGGCCTTCAGCTCCATTGATGTTCCTACAAAGGCCATGATCTCATTCTTTTTTATGGCTGGGTAGTATTTCATGGTGTATATGTACCACATTTGATTTATGCAGCCCAACATTGATGAACATCTAGGTTGATTCTATGTGTTTGCTATTGTGAATAGAGCTGCAATAAACAGAGTCATTCATGTTTCTCTATGGTAGGATTTATATTTCTTTGGGTATATACACAGTATACCCAGTAATGGGTTTGCTGGGTCAAATGATAGTTCTCTTTTGATATGGATTGGCTGCATCTCCACCCAAATATCATCTTGAATTGTAGCTCCCATAATCCCCACGTGTTGTGGGAGGGACCTGGTGGGAGGTAACTGAATCATAGAGGCAAGTTTTTTCCATGCTATTCTCATGATATTGAATAAGTCTTATAAGAGCCAATGGTTTTATAAAGGGCAGTTCCCCTGTACATGTTCTCTTACCTGCTGCCATGTAAGATGTGTCTTTGGTCCTCCACCTTCTGCCATGATTGGGAGGCCTCCCCAGACATGTGGAACTGTGAGTCCATTAAACCACTTTTTCTTTATAAATTACCCACTCTCAGGTATTTCTTCACAGCAGTATGAAAATAGGCTAATATAGTAAATTGGTATTGGTAGAGTGCTGCTGCTTTAAGGATACCCAAAAACGTGGAAGTGACTTTGGAATTGGGTAACAGGCTGAGATTCTAACCAACTTTGGAACAGTTTGGAGGGATCAGAAGAAGATAGGAAAATGTGGAAAAGTTTGGAACTTCATAGAGACTTGTTACGGGCTTTGACCAAAATAGTGATAGTGACATGGACAATAAAGGCCAGTCTGAGGTGGTCTCAGATGAAGATGAGGAAATTTTTGGGAACTGACGCAAAGGTGACACTTGTTATGCTTTAGCAAAGAGACTGGCAGCATTTTTCCCCTGCCCTAGAGATATGTGGAAATTTGAACTTGAGAAAATTGATTTAGGGTGTCTGATGGAAGAAATTTCTAAGCAGCAAAATGTTCAAGAGGAAACAGAGAATAGAAGTTTGGGAAATGTGCAGTCTAATGATGCAATATAAAATAAAAACCTATTTTCTGGGGAGAAATTCAAGCCTGCTGCATAAATTTGCATAAGTAACAAGGAACTGAATGTTTATCACCAAAACAATGAGAAAAATGTCTCCAGGGCATGTCAGAGACCTTCACAGCAGCCCCTCCCATTACAGGCCTGGAGGCCTAGGAGGAAAAATATGATTTTGTGGGCTGTGTGCAGCCTAGGGACTTGGTGCCCTGCATCCCAGCTGCTCAAGCAATGGCTAAGAGGGGCCAGGGTACAGTTCAGACCTTGGCCCCTTTTAGCCAGTGGCCTCAGAGGGTTCAAGTCCCAAACCTTGCCAGCTTCCACATGGTGTTGAACCTACAGGTGCATAGAAGTCAAGAATTGAGGTTTGGAAACCTTTGCCTAGATTTCAGATGATGTATAAAAACGCCTGAATGTCCAGGCAGAAGTTTGCGTTGGGGTGGAGCCTCATGGAAAACCTCTGCTAAGGCAGTGCAGAAGGGAAATATGGGGTCACAGCCCCACACAGAGTCCCTACTGCCTAGTAGGGCATTGCCTAGTGAAGCTTTGAGAAGAGGGCCACCATCCTCCAGACCTCAGAATGGCAGATCCACCAATAGCTTACACTGTGCACCTGGAACATCTGCAGATGCTCAATGCCAGCCCATGAAAGCAGCTGGGAGGGTGCTGTACCCTGCAAAGCAACAGGGGCAGAGCTTTCCAAGTCCAAAGGAGCCTACCCCTTGCATCAGTGTGACCTGGATGTGAAACATGGAGGATATCATTTTAGAACTTTAAGGTTTAATGACTACTCTACTGGATTTCAGATAAGCAGGGGACCTGTGGCATCTTTGTTTTGTCTGAGTTCTCTCATTTAGAATGGCTGTACTTACCTAATGCCTGTACCCCCATTGTATCTAGGAAGTAACTAACCTGCTTTTGATTTTAGTCTCATAGGTGAGAAGGACTTGCCTTGTCTCAGATGAGACTTTGGACATGGACTTTTGAGTTAATGCTGGAATTAGTTAAGACTAGGGGACTGTTGGAAGGGCATAATTGTGTTTTGAATTGTGATGACATGAGGTTTGGGAGGAGTCAGGGAAAGAATGATATGGTTTGTCTGTGTCTCCACCAAAATCTTATCTTGAATTATAGTTCCCATAATCCCCACATGTCATAGGAGGGATCCTGTGGGAATTAATTGAATCATGGACTCAGGTTTTTCCCATTCTGTTCTCTTGATAGTGAGTAAGTATCACGAGAGATGATGGTTTTATAAAGGGCAGTTTCCCTGCACAATCTGTCGTGTTTGCTCTCATATACGATGTCCCTTTTTTCCTCCTTCACCTTCTGCTATGAATGTGAGGCCTCCCCAGCCATGTGGAACTGTGAGTCCATTAAACCTCTTTTTCTTCATAAATTACCCAGTCTCAAGTATTTGTTCACAGCAGTATGAAAATGGACTACATCTACAATATGAAAATGGAAATACATCTTTTAAGTTTTTTGAGATTTCTCAAATCTTAAAAACCCCAAACTTTCCACACTGGCTGAACTAATTTACATTCCCACCAGCAGTGTATAAGCATTTAGGGTCAGATTGTTGAAAACCTCTGGTCACAATATTTTCACCAACTAATCAATATATAACATTACTTTATACATATTCTTGTTTAAAATGTCTTATTTAATATATTATTTTTACAAATAATTGCATGTAATATGTCTTTATAATAAAATAACTTTCCAATTGTAACAGTTTTTGTAATGTATTCCACTGCACTGTGATTGTACTATTTTAACTCTTTTACTTGGTAATACACACACATATACAAACAGTATACATATGCAGTATTCACAATAAATACACACAGTATGCAGGCACTGTATAGTACTCATATGTAGTAAACACACACAGTGCTGTGAACACATATTATACAAAAGGTATAATACAGTCATGCAAATAAAGTCCTGAAGAAAACCTTAAAATAAAAACTAAGCATTTACATTTTAGAAAAACATTAACTAAAATTTTACTTTGAATGGAGCTACAGTATGTCATGGAGAAGCATACTGTGTGGTTAAACCTCTTAAAAATGGCTTGCCCCAAAACCCAAAGACAGATTGGTGGAACTTACTCTGCAGAAGGAGACATTTAATGAGGATGGTATTTGACATCTTAAATTCCAACCTCTGGAGTTTGTTCCTTTCAACTTTTTGAGATCATAGCCCATTTTCCCCTCCTAAACTGGCTTAAAATTGCATCTACTTTGTTTCTTTGGCTTTTGCCTCAAATCTTTAAGCACTTCAGTATAAGAGGTGAACACAGTGGAGGCTAGTTTAAACTAGAGGCTGTGTTCTAGCATATGGTCACATTCCTCTTTGACATTGAAAAACTTTTGCCAGGCAAAATTCCATTCTAATATTTTGACTGCTATAAAAGAAACAATTCGTGGAGACTTAGGATTACTTTCATTCCATCATTCTCCTTGCTGATTTATGCCTTGATTTTCCATCGTGTTTAAGTGTTTATTGGTGGGTTTTAAGGCTTTGTTTGCCAAAATTTTCTCCATATATTTTTCCTTTACATCATTGATGTCTTCTACATTTATTTGCTGTGCAATATACATTATATTTTTGGCACGATTTTATTTTCTATAACACCTCCAAAACCTTCCAAAGTTTTTATCCAGTATGCCTTAAAAGCTTTTATACTGCCCTGAATGAGAGGTGGAATGACAGAGTTAGAGATTTGGAGTATAAAAATAGCTTTTATGTCAGAGTAGAATTTTTGAGTTCACAGTGATATTCTGGCACATTGTCCAATATTAATACAATATTGAAGGCAACGCTTTTGCTTTGGAGATGGCATTCAGCTTCTAGGATGAAGAAGTTGTAGAATATATACCAGAATATCAGAGTGTCATACACAATTTTATTATTCTGATCACCGAGCTATAACACATATATTTTTTCTTTAAATGCTCATGAATTTGGGGCTTTTAACATCATTGGAGGATTACACTTAAAGTCTCTCTTTCTGCACAAAGTCACCCTAGTCTTTGAAATACTTAAAGCTAGAACTTTGGGGCTATTTGTTTTACATAGGCTTGTTTGTCAATGTCCTTGTAAAACACGTCAACCTTGTAGATATTGAAAATCTCCTTTGTCACATAACTACTTCTGTATAACACATAGTTAGTATTTTTGTTTTGTTTTGTTTTTTGAGACAGAGTCTCACTCTGTCACCAGGCTGGAGTGCAGGGGCACAATCTTGGCCCACTGCAACCTCTGCCTCCCAAGTTCAAGCAATTCTCCTGCCTCAGCCTCCCAAGTAGCTGGAATTATAGGCATGCCCACCACACCCAGCTGATTTTTGTATTTTTAGCAGAGATGGGGTTTCACCATGTTGGCCAGGATGGTCTCGATCTCCTGACCTTATGATCCACCTACCTCGGCCTCCCAAAGTGCTGGGATTACCATGAGCCACCGCACCCGGCCAGCAAGTATTTTTATATTTTTAAATATAAAATTCTATTACCTCTAGATTTTCAGAGCCTGCCTCGCCTTCTAGTTTAACATTTTTCTTGTCATATCACCTTTTGAAATGTGTGAGTTAGCCAGCACTAGCCAAGAAATATTTAAAATTATCCTGACCCTGGGTAACGTCACTAAATTTCTTTGGATTTCAGCCTCAAAACAGTGATGTCAGCTATAGTTATTTATAGGTAGTGATCTCATGAATCCACAAATATAGCTGCATTTACACTCTTTTCCAAAGCACCATCACACAATTTAGATGCTATTTTATCACTTCCTGGAGGGCCTTATGCACAGATCAGTGAATTTTCTTTTCTATTTTCTGTATGTACTTCACTCTTGCTCCGTTAACATTCCACTTACCACCACAGTAACTATAACCTGTACCTGAATAAAACTTAACTAATTTTTTCTCCCTACAACACATCACAGTCTTCTTGCACTTAGAAACATGAGACAGCACTTCAGCACTACACTTGAGAAACATTCTAAGCTGCAAAAGTGCCAACAAAATGCATCAAAATGCCAAACACATGATAGTAAATAAACCATAAGAAAGATACTTGTTTATAGTGTGACAGTTAAACAAGAAGGCAGAGTGTAGTATTGTTCACTCTTAGCTTGGAACGTGCACTTGAGATGACTCAAATTTTTGCCACATTGTGAATGTTATTGAATGACTGCAAAAACATTAGCAATATTGATTTGTGGGTTACAAGTAAATTTAGCAAGTAGACAAGTTTATAAATATATACTCTGAAAATAATGAGGATAGACTGTGCTTCATATAGTTTGTATTTATTTTGTATCATTGCTATAACAAATTACTATAAGCTTAAAACTTACCATTTTATTGTCTTACATTTCAGTGGATCAGAAACCAATGCACAGAAAGACTCAACCAAGTCCTCTACTCAGAGCCTAATAACAATAAAATCAAGGTGTCACCTGGACAAGGTGTCTTGTGGATCTGAGGATCTGAGGAAAATTCTACTTTCAATTTCGTTCAGGTTATTAGGAGAATCCAGTTCTTTTATGTGCTTTCCAAATGGTCATCTCCATCTTCAAGCTACCTGTGGCAGTCAGTCCTTTCGACACTTTGAATTCCACTGCCTGTTTCCTCTGTTGCTAGCCTGAGAAAAATATCTGCTTTTAAGAGTTCATGTGAGTAGATTAGGTGCACCTGTATAATTCAGCCATATCTCTTTATGTTAAAGTCAGCTGATTTATAATGTTTGTTAAATCTCCAAAGCCCCCTTTGCCATGTATCATAACATGTTTATGAGGGCAACATGAGGGTCCAAAATTTATGAACATCAAGGTGCTTTTGACCACGCAGTTTTAAAATCACAGAGTTAAAATATCATACAATAGCATGCAGGTTTAAAAGTTTATAAGACTAAAGGCTTAAAGTGTTACAGAGTTGTTAGGGAAATGTTAATAGTTAACTTTAAACTTCATTAAGTTGGTTATACAATTTCAAGGTTAAACACTAAGAGCAGAAAAAAAAAATTAGAAAACCAAAAAAAATCTATCCTACCATTCAATGAAGTAAAAAGAGACGAAAATAAGAGACAGAGGAAAAAGAAAGAAAAAATAAATAAAGTACAAAAAACAAAGAGAGAAAAAAATAAAGCACAAATTAAGATTTCAGAGATGAATCCAACATATTCCAAATCAAAGGCTCACCAATTAAAATAAATTTTCAAAATAGATATAAAAAAACAATGCAACTATGTATTATTTTCAGGAGATGAGTTTAAACCTAGGAATACAGAAAGCTTAAAAGTAAAACGATGGAAGAAATTCCAGATAACACTCAAACCATTAGTTTCCAAAGTGGCAGTTTAGAAGCAAGCTGGCTTCATCCATCCTTGCACATGCACACACACACACACACACACACAGAGAGAGAGAGAGAGAGAGAGAGAGAGAGAGAGAGAGAGAGAGAGAGAGAGGTGAGGGTAGGGGAAAGACAAAAACCAAACAAAAACACACATATACAGCACTGAAATTTTCACCAGCAGTATCCTGGAACTCATATATGAGGATGAGCCAATTCCTGAGGCCAAAAAGAAGTGAGAAAACTTCAAGCAGATAATAAGAGAATCAGACTTCTGTAGGTGAGATACTCTTCCCCACAATCTGCCTGACACCAAGCCCATGGAAACTTTCCCCCAATTTATGTTTTCAGCACTAGAAAAATGAGGTCAAGGTTGACAGCCAGCTTCTCCACCATCCTGGGTTCCCTGGCAAGAGATCAGTCCCTGCCTCAACCCACAGAAAGCTTCAGTAATACCTACAGGGAAAAATATCCTTGCAGACAACAAAGATAAAAGGGGGAAGGCAAGACTATGATTCTGAGCCCTGGAAACTCTACAATTTAACACAGCCAAAAGGAGACAGCCAATCAGAGTAACTTCAGCAGCATCATGATGTAGAAAGTTTGTTCCACAGGTCCTCTGGGCACTAGCCCCTAGCCAGCTTTCCTACATTACCAAGATATTCCCTTTAGGACTTCCCTCAAAATAGGCAAAACTTGGATGGTTTACTAGACCCAAGGCAAACTTGTGCTAAAGGCACCATATATTAACAAAAAGGAGGCAGCAACATAGCAGAAAAAAAAAGACAGAAAGAAAATCAACAGGTAAACACAAAGAATTTCTAAGTAAATTTATTCAATAAAAAAAGAAAACAAGCCAACAAAGAAGGCTTAAACAAGTAAAGAATCATTCAATGGAAAGACATAGATATACACTCACAAGAAACAACAGCAAACAGGAAATTACGACCTTCTCAAATGGACAAAGAATGAAACCGATGACCAATCCTAATGAGATGGTGTCATGTAAACTCTCTGGCCAAGAATTCAAAATAATGGCTTTAAGTAAACTCTATGATCTCCCAGATAACAAAGAAAAGCAATTCAGAAATGTATTAGAAAAATTTAGCAAAGAGATGGAAATGAGTTAAAAAAATCAAACAAAAATATTGAAACAGAAATATACATTTGCTGAACTGAAAAATTAAACAGAGGCTCTCAAAAGCAAAATGGATCAAGCAGAGGAAAAAAAAAACAGTGAACTTGAAGACAGGCTGTTTGAAACTACACTGAAGAGAAAAAAATGAAACAAAGATCATCTACAAGATATAAAAAAATACTTCATAAGACTAAATCTAAGAAGAATTGGTGTTCAAGAGTTAGTTGAGCAAGAGCAATGGGTAGAAAGCTTATTCAAACAAATTACAGTGGAAAACATTTGAAAACTTGAGACAGAGATAAATATCCAGGTAAAGGAAGGTCAGAGAAAACTCCAACCAGATTAATCCCAAAAAAGACTACAATAAATAATTCTCAAGTACTATAATAATTACAAGTACTACAATAATTAATTCTCAAAAGTCAGTAAGAGATTATACTATGAGCAGCAAGACAAAAGAAGCAAATAACATATAAAGGAGCTCCAATGCATGTAGCAACAGACTTCTCAATCAAAACCATACAAGCCAGGAGGTAGTGAAATGACAGTTTTAACATGTTAAAAGAAAACAAAAAGCCCTGTCATTCAAGAATACCATATCCAGCAAAGCTATCCGTCAAATATGAAGAAGAGATAATGTTTCCCTGATAAACAAAAGCTGAGAAAATTCACCACCATAAGACAAGTCTTATAAGAAATGTTAAAGGAAGTTCTTCAATCTGAAGGGAAAAAACACTGATGTGCCAAAGGAAAACATTTAAAGATATAAAACCCACTGGTAAAATTAAATACACAAGCAAAACTCAAATACTATAGTACTGTAAGTGTGGTGTGCAGTCTCCACATAACTCTGCTATGAAGTCCAAGAGACAAATTTATCAAAATAAGTAATCGCCACAGCAACCTGCAAGAGTTAGGCAAAATAAAAGTATGTAAGTTGAAACAACATAAAGTCAACATGTTGGATAAATGGAGTTAAAGTATAGAATTTTATTTTTATTTTTGTTTCTATTCTTTGTGATCTGAGATAAGTTAGCATCTCTTTAAAATAACTTGTCAAAAAGATGTTTTTATAAGCCTCATGGTAACCACAATGTGAAAATCTATAATATGCTTGCTAAAAATAAAAAGCAACAAATTAAAACATACTACCAGAGAAAATCACTTAAACACAAATGAAAACAGAAAGACAGAAGTTAATAAACATCCAGAAAACAAGCAACAAAATGGCAGTGGTAGGTCATTACTTATTGATAATAATATTGAATTTAAATAGTCAGTTCTCCAATCAAAAGGCATAGAGTAGCTGAATGGATAAGGAAACAAGACCCCATGACATGCTGCCTACCAGAAACCCACTTTAACTATAAAGACACACAAAAATTAAAAGAGAAGGGGTGGAAAATATATTCCATGTAAAGAAATTTGAGATAACTGAAAACAATAAAAAAGCAGAAACAGCTCTACTTATATTAGGTAAAATAGATTGCAAATTAAAGACTATTAAAAGAGACAAAGAAAGTCATCATATAATGATAAAGGGGTCAAGCCAGCAAGAGAATATAATAATTATAAATGCCTGTGCATCTAACACCAGAGCTTCCAAGTATATAAAGCAAGCATTAATGTATACAAAAGAGAGATATTCTGTAATACAAAATACAATAATAGTAATGGATTTAAACATCTCACTCTCAGTAATGTACCTGCCGATAGAAAATCAGCAAAACACATTGGAGTTCAACTATGCACTAGACCAAATAGGCCAAAATATCATTTACAGATAATTTCACGTAACTCTTACAGACTACATATTATTTTAATCTGCACATGGAACCTTCTCCAGAAGAGATAATCTCTTAGGCCACAAAAGAGTCTCAACAAATTCAAAAAAGTAGGAATTATGTCAAGTATCTCCTTGGACCACAATTGAATAACATTAGAAATTAACAACAAGAAGAACCTCAGAAAATACACAAAAATATGGAAATTAAACAATGTGCTCCTGAACAACCATTGGGTCAATGAGCAAATTAAGAAAAACAATGTTTTAAACATTTCTTGAAATAAATAAAAATACAACATACCAAAATCTGTAGGATATAGCAAAAGTAGTACTAAGAGGGAATTTTATAGGAAAAATATGCCTACATCAAAAAAGTGGAAAGATTTAAAATAAAGAATCCAAGGAAGCACCTAAAGGAACTAAAAAAGCCAAAGCAAACCAAACCTAAAATTAGAAGAAAGCAACAAATAATAAAGATCAGAGTAGAAATAAGTGAAATTTAGACTAAAATATACAGAAGATTGATTTAAAAAGTTGCTTTTTTGAAAAGATAAACAAAGTTGATAAACCTTTAGCTAGACTAAGAAAAAAAAAAAAGAAAACCTAAATAGATAAAATCAAAAATGAAAAAGGATACCTTTTCATTAACAACAGAGACCAGAACTATACCAACACTCATTAGAGACTATTGTGAATACATACAAGCCAACAAATGAGAAAATCTAGAGGAAATGGATCAGTTCCCAGAAACATACAGCCTACCAAGATTAAACTATAAGGAAATAGAAAACTTCAACAAATGAATACTGAGCAGCGTGATCAAAGCCATAATAAAATGGCCCCCATCTTATGGCTTCACTGCTCAATTCTACCAAATGCATAAAGAACTAATAACAATTCTACTTATACTCTTCAAAAAATTGAAGAGGGAATACTTCCAAATTCATTCTATGAAGTCACCATTACCTTGATACCAAAACCAGACAAGGACGCAGCAAAGAAAGAAAACTACAAGCTAATAGCACCAGTAAATATAGATGCAAAAAATCCTCAACAAAACACTAGCAAACAAAATTCAACAACACATTAAAAAGGTCCTTTATGATGATTAAATGTGATTCATCCCAGGGATGCAGGGATGGTTCAACATAAACAAAATACACAAAAAATATGCAAATCGTACACCTGATTTCCCCAGAATCATGTCCTGGAGTATCTCCTAAGATTTTTTTGTGTGTAAGACCTCGAAAGCACAGGCAACTGAAACAAAAATAGACACATTAAGCTAAAAAGATTCTGCATAGCAAAGGAGAAAACAAAGGTAAGAGACAATTTTCAGAATGGGAGAAAATAGTTGCTTAAATAATCCTAACAAATATTTACATGGATTTACTAATAGATACATACATAATAGGTAAAATGCAATTACCTTAAGTGTTAGAATATTATTTTCCAACAGTAATAGTGAGGTTGAACAGAAATTTGTGCTCTCTCTATGTTCTCTCTGTCTCTAAACTTTTAAAAGGAAAACATAAGCCACAAAAACAAATGATGATGTAAAATGTTCCAGAATGTTGTGTTCTGAAGGTTCTAGAGGACAGCCTTTCCTCCTCCACCTTTTTCCTAAAACAAACTCATCTTATTTCATGACCTGTATAAACCACTTATGGAAATTTTTCCTTCCACAAATGTGCTGCTCAAAAGAAATATGAACAGGATTGTATGTCACATTTTTCTTGCTACTGGAGCTCTTAATATATTCCCAGTTGTACAGAGGGCTTTATCAGGTATTCCAATGCGTTTCTTTTGGGGATTCCTGATCATTTTTTTTTCTGTACCTTAAAAGCTTCATGCATGCACTGAATCTCATAGAAATTGGTCCTAACATAGGATCTCTTTCATCCTCACAACATTAAGCTCTCCATTTGTTTATTTCTTTGTTGTTGTTTTTGTTGCTCCTATATACTTTCTGGAATTATACAGAAGTATTATTTTCTTTACATTTTTGACTTTAACAAAGTGTTTTGTGGCTTTCTTTCCAACTGGCTGAACCATTGTGTTTACTTGGCTTCATTGCATATCTTTCACCTTGTTAAGTCATCAGTGGGTATACTCGTGGAGACCATACTATAACTGATCAGAAGATTCATGAGTGGAAAACACTAAGACAATGGTCAACAGAAGTCAGTGTTATTTCAAATGCTAACTAGTGTTCTCTTGCCTACCACTCTGGGTTTGTTTGATCAGTGCATTTGATTAAAATGGTTTCTTTATTTCCTTATTCTCTTAACATGAAAAGAAAGAAAAAATAATCTGAGTGAAGAACAGACATATACACATACACATAAATTCAATGCCAAATATAATTTCACACTAGATATTCACACATAAAGCATTTTCTAAAATCTACCTTGTATTAATTTTCTATTTCTGTGTAACAAATCTAGCAAGTTAAAACAACACATATTTATTATCTCACAGTTTCTCAGCTTAACTGGGTCCTCTGTTTTGTGTCTCACAAGGCTGCAAACTGTTGGCCGTGATCTGCATTTTCATCTGGATGCTCAGCTAGGAAGATATCCACCTCCAGGAGTGTGTATGTTGTTGGCAGCCACAGGAGTGAGGACCTCAGATTCTGACTGGCTTTTGGCTGGAAGCTGTCTTCAGGTTCTAGAGGCCAACCTCTAGAACCATGTGGCTCTTTCTGGAGGCCAACCTCTAGAACCATGTTGCCGTGTGGCTCTCTCCATAGGCAGTTCACAACGTGGCAATTTGCTTCTTCAAGCCCAGAAGGAGAGTCTCTTACAGACAGTTAAGTTGGAAATTTATAGAATTCAAGGTCATCACAGGAGTGATACCCCATTATCTTCACCACAATCTAATCAGAGTGACATCCCATCACCTTTGCCATATTCTATTCACAAGTGCACTAAAGGAATGGAGTTACACAAGGCTTGAATCCCCAGGAGGCAAGTATTAGTAGGTTATATGTTAGTAGTCACTCTTGGGTCTATTGGCTGCATCAAAAATATTTAATAAAATACTGCCTTTTACCTAGAAGTTATAGTGTGTGTTTTAAAATATTTTGAAGAAAAAAAAGATGATGTATTCTAAACCATCTAGGTACAAGACAGAAATGTAGTATTTTATCAAAAATATAATATGTGGAATTGTTTTTATGCCTCCTTAAATCACTTATTTCTCCTTTTATTATCTGAAAAAATATGACTATGATTTTATGTTATTTTCTTTGCCTTCCCATAAGATTAATTACAGCAAATGTATTTCTATGTGTCTTATTAAGAATATAATTTTGAAAACATATAATTAAAGGCATAAATCAAATTTTAATTATCTCATTTTAACAAAATATAGAAATAGCATTTTCAGTAAGTAAAATCTAATAAACACAGAGCACTACTCCAGGTGCACTGGCCTTCTATTTCTTTTAACACCCCTATGGCATTTCATTGTATGTCTGATAATATCTCATTTCCAAAAGGTAATCTCAAGGACTCAACCAAAGGTGGATCTACCACATGTATGAAGAATTGAGGATACTTTTAAATTTCCCTGATTCATCTTACAAACTCCAGATATTCATAATGATTCTGTGTTGGATGTGATTCTATTGCAGAAACAAAGGCCATCAGATATCCCATTGGAATATGCCAATCTTTACCATATAGAATCTCCAGGGAAGTGCTTTTGCCTCACACAGAGAAACAGAAGAAATGACGTATTTCTGCTCTCTGTGTCAATTTCACTGTTATAAGTTACTCCCTACTGGCAGATCAGTTAATTTGGAAATGAGATAAAAGTGAGACAGCCACATGAATATGGCCTTCCTGTATAAGCATATTCAATAAAATACCAGTCATGGCTTAGATATTTATGCCAGTGGTTTTACACATTAAAGAACTTGCTAAACTAGTCTTTCCAAGGAGTAGGGCTGCTCTATTTCAGCAAGTGAACCTGTGCCATCACTGTGAGATCACTGCCCTTTCTTGTTTGCTCAGTTTAAGCACATTCTTTACACTGATTAAATTCTGGAAAAGAGAGCTGAGAACAGATAGGATTTCAATATAGGCAGAATGGCAGAAGAATATTTTTCCTCTGCTTGTTACTGTTTTTGAGTATGTAAAATGGAATAATAATGTTTCCTTGTGGGGATAATTGTAAGAATGAAATAAAATTTTGCATACACGCAATAAAAATAGTGTCTGTTGAATAATAAGCCCTTAACATTAATGGCTAATGTTATTGTAAATTATGAATTTGGAGATCAAGTATTTCATTTTTATTTTTAAATTTATTATTTCTTTAAATATTTTACTGATACATAATAATTGCACATACTATAGAGTAAAACGTGATATTTTAGTACATGCATACATTGTAAAATGATCAATTCAGGGTATCCATCACCTTGAACATTTATTGTTTCTTTGTACTGGGAACATTTTACATAGTCTCTTCTAGTTACCTTGAAAAATACATTGCATTATTCTTAACTATGGTAGTCCGACTGTGCTATAGAACACTACAGATTATTCCTTCTATCTAACCGTGTTTGTACTCATTAACCAACCTCCTTTCCTGGGCCCCACACACCCTTCTCAGTCTCTAATTACTATCTTTTTACTCTCTAACTCTATGAAATAAATTTTTTAGCTCCCACATATGAGTGAGAACATGCAATATTTGTCTTTCTATTTCTGGCTTATTTAACTTATCATAATAACCTTCAGTTCCATTCATGTTGCAGCAAAAACAGGGTTTCATTCTTTTATGTGGCTGAATAGTATTCCATTGTGTATATATACCACATTTTCTTTATCCTAAGTTGATGGAAATTTAAATTGACTCCATATCTCAGCTATAAAATATGGGAGTAAAGCTATCCTTTTGATATGCTGATTTCCCTTCCTCAGGATAAATACCTAGTGGATTGCTGAATAAAATGTAGTTCTATTTTAGTCTTTTGAGGAAATTCCATACAGTTTTCTGTAGTGGCGGTATTAATTTGCATTCCCACCAATGGCATACAAGGGTTCCCCTTCTTTACATCCTTGCCAGCATTTGTTATTCCCTGTCTTTGATAAAAGTCATTTTAACTTGGGTGAGATGATATCACATTGTGGTTTTGATTTGCATTTCCCTGATGACTGTGTTAAGCATTTTTCTTGTGAACCTGTTGGCTATTTGTATATCTCCTGAGAAGTAACCATTCAGAACCTTTGCCCACTTTTTAATAGGATTGTTATTTTTTTACTGTAGAGTTGTTTGAGTTTCTTGTATCTTTAGGATATTAGTCCCCTATGAGATGAATACTTTCTCCCATCCAAGAAGTTGTATCCCCATTGGTTGGCTGTTTTGTTTGCTGTGCAGAAACTGTTTAGTTTAATATAGTCCCTTTTTCCTATTTTTGTTTCTGTTGCCTGTGCTTTTGAGGTCTTAGTCATAAAATTATTCCCTAGACTAATGTCTTGAAGAATTTCCCTTATGTTTTCTTCTGTAAGTTTTACCATTTTAAATAGTATGCTCAAGTCTTCAATCAATTTGTAGTTGATTTTTGTATATATGGCAAGAGATATGGGTCTATTTCATTCTTGTGAATATGCATGCCCACTTTCCCAGCACCATTTATTGAAGAGAATGTCCTTTCCCCAATGAATATACCAAGTGCTCTTGTCAAAACTCAGTTAGCTGTAAATGGGTAGATTTATTTCTAGGTTTCCTATTATGTTCCAATGGTTTATGTGTCTATTTTTATATCATACCATGTTGTTTTCATTCCTACAGCTATGTAGTATAATTTGAGGTCAGGTAGTGTGATGCTCCCTGCTTTGTTCTTTTCTCTCAGTATTAAATTGGAATCTTTAGTGGTTCTATACAAATTTTAGAAGTATTTTTTATATTTCTCTGAAGAATGTCACTGGTATTTGATAAGGATTGCACTGAATTGTAGATAGCTTTGAGTAGTACGATCATATTAATTATTCCTATCCATGAGCATGGAATGCCTTTCAATTTTGTGTGTGTGTCATCTTTAATTTCTTTCATTAGTGTTCTGTACTTTTACTTGTAAAGATTTTTCGTATCTTTAGTTAAATTTATACCTGTTTATTAATTTATTAATTTTTGTGGCTATTATAAGTGAGATTGCTTTCTTGATTCCTTTTCTACCTATTTCATTGTTGCTGTATATAAATGCTAGTGACTTTTGTATGTGGATTTGTATCCTGCAATTTACTGAATTAGTTTATCCATTCCAATAGTTTTCTTTGGTGCAGTCTGTACATTTATCTACATTTAAGGTTATGTCATCTTCAAAAAGGGACAACTTGACTTGCTCTTTTCCAGTTTGGATGCCTTTTATTTCTTTTTCATCCCTGATATCTCTGGCTAGGACTTTCAGTACTATGTTGAATAGGAGTGATGAGAGTGAGTATCTTTGTCTTGTTCCATGTCTTAAAGGAAAGGCTTAAATTTTTTTCATTAAGTATAATGTTAGCTGTGGGTTTATCTTATAAGGCCTCTATTATTTTGAGGTATATTCTTCTATAACTATGTTGGTGAGACTTTTTATTATAAAAGGATATTGAATTTTATCAAATATTCTAGGAGCAAGATGGCAGAATAGAACGATCCGCCAATCATCGCCCCCTGCAAGGACACCAATTTAACAACTATCTGCAAAGAAAAAACACCTTTGTAAGAGCCAGAAAAAAGGTGAGCTTTCATAATACCTTGTTTTATCATCATATCACTAAAAGAGACACTGAAACTTAAAAAAAAAATAGTCTTGAATCGCCGATGCCACCCCTCCACTATCCCCCACAGTGGTGGTGTGGTGCAGAGAGCATCTCTGGGTGCTGCAAGAGGAAGAGCACAGCAATTTTGAGGCATCAAACCCAGTGCTGTCCTGTTATAGCAAAAAGGAAAACTGGACCAAACTCAGCTGATGCCCACTCACGGAGGAAATAGTTAAACTAGCCCTAGCCAGAGGGGTATAGCTGATGCCAGGGTCAGAAATTAAGTTCCCACAAACCTTGCCACTGTGGGCCAAACCCATCTCTAAGAAGTAAAAAAGGTGGTCTAGGCCACAAGGATTGCAACTCTTAGGTAAGCCCTAGTGCTGAAGACACAAGCTGGAGAGGTTAAGGGAGTGCTGGTATCACCCCTCCCCGACTCCAGGCTGCACAACTCATCTCTCCAAAAGTGACCGCTTCCTTCCATTTAAGCAGAGAAGGGGGAAGAGTTGGGAGAATTTTGTCCTGTGTCTTGGACACTAGTTCAGCCACAGCAGGATAGGGCACTGGTAAGAATCATGAAGCCCCCATTCCAGGACTTGGCTCCCAGGAGAGATTTCTAGATATACTCTGGGCCAGTAAGGAACCTGCTGCCTTGAAGGGAAAGGCCCAGTTCTGGCAGTATTCATCACCTGCTAACTGAAGAGCCTTTGGGCCCTGAATAACCAGCAGTGATACCCTGGTACTAAATCAAGGGCCTTTGTTGAGCCTCAGACTTGCTGGCTTCAAGTATCAGCATGGCCAAAGGGATGTACAGCACCAAGTGGACTCTTAGGGTCCCTGATTCCAGGAAATGACTCTGAATTGAATTTCTGGACTGCCCTGGAACAGAGGGGATCCCACTGTCCTGAAGGGTGAGTCCTAGGTCAGGCAACATTCACCACAAGCTGTTTTAAGAGCACATGGGCCTTAAGGGAACATCAGTGATATTCTGGCAGTACTTCCCATGGCCTGTGGTGACAGTGGCTATGGAGTGATGCTTCTCTGCCTTTGGAGAGGGGAGGGAAGAGTGGGAAGGACTGTGTCTTGTTGTTTGGGCCAGCTCAGCCACAGTACAACAGAATACCAGGCACACTTCTAAGGTCTTTGACTCTAGTCCTTGACTCTTGGACAGCACCTCTGTACCCACCTGGGACCTGGAGAACTCACTACTCTAAAGAGAAGAACACAGGCCTAGCTGACTTTGCCACCTGCTGATTGTAGAGCCTCAGGACCTTGAGCAAACATAGGCAGTAGCTAGTGAGTGGTTACATCAGACCTTGGGTGAAACCCAGTGCTGTGCTCTTTTCAAGTGTGACCCAGCACAACCATAGTGGTGGTGGCCACAGGGGTTCTTGTGTTACTCTACACTTAGGTTTAGGTGTCTTAAGAAACAGAGAGACATACTCTGTTTGGGAGAAATTAAGGAAAAAGAACCAGAGTCTCTCCCTGGTAATCCAGTGAATTATCAGATATTGTGCAAGACCATCAAGGTGGAACCTCTACAAGTCTGTGAGAGTCACAGGGTTACTGGGCTTGGGGTGCTACACAAAAAACATACAGCTTAGATGACAATCCTCATGTTCTTTCAAATGTCTAGAAGCTTTCCTAAGAAGGATATGTACAAGCAAGTTCAGACAGTGAAGACAACAATAAGTACCTAACTCTTTAATGCCCAAATACCAAAGAACATCTACTAACATCAACACCATCCAAGAAAAGATGACCTAACCCAATGAACTAAATAAGGCATCAGGGACCAGTCTTGCAGAAACAGATTTTTCAGACAGATAATTCTAAATAGCTGTGTTGAGGAAACTCAAAGATATTCAAGATAACACAGAGAAAGAATTCAGAATTATGTCAGATAAATTTAACAAAGAGGTTGAAATGATTTTCAAAAATCAAGCAGAAATACTGGAGATGAAAAACGCAATTGGCATACTGAGGAATGCATCAGAGTTCTTTGATAACAGAATTGATCAAGCAGAAGAAAGAATTAATGAGCTTGAAGACAGGCAATTTGGAAATACACAGTTAGAGGATACAAAAGAGAAATGAATAAAAAAGAATGAAACATGATTATAAGATGTAGCAAATAGCCTCAAAAGGGCAAATCTAAGAGTTATTGCCCTTAAAGAGGAGATAGAGAGAGAGAGAACAGGGCAGAAAGTTTATTCAAATGGGATAATAACAAAACTTTGCAAATCTAGAGATATATGTCAATATCCAAGTACAACCAGGTTATAAAACACCAAGAATATTTAACCCAAAGAAGATTACTTCAAGGCATGTAATAACATGTAATAACCAAACTCCCAAAGTTCAAGGATAAAGGAAGAATCCTAAAAGCAGCAAGAGGAAATAAACAAATAATATGCAATAAAGCTCCAATGCATCTGGCAGCCAACTTTCCAGTGGAACCTTACAGGCTAGGGGAGAGTGGTATGATATATTGAAAATGCTGGGAAAAAAAAAAAAAAAAAAAAAAAAAACCTTTTACCTTAAAACAGTGTATCTGATGAAAATATCCTTCAATCATGAAGGAGAAATAAAGACTTTTCCAGACCAAAAAATAAAAATGAAAATAAAAAGCTAAGGTATTTCATCATCAACAGACCTGTCCTACAAGAAATGCTAAAGGGAGCACTTCAATCAGAAAGAAAAGCATATTAATGAGCAACAGTAATGCCTTGAAAATATAAAACTCATTGACAACAGTAAGTACAGAGAAAAACACATATAGCACTGTAACTGTGCTGTGTAGACTACTCTTTTCCTACGTGGAAACACTAAACAATAAACCAGTCAAATATAACTACAAAGTTTTCAAGACACAGCGAGTACAATAAGAGATAAATATATACAACAAAAATCTTAAAGCAGGTGGTGGGGGTAAAGTTAAGGCACACAGCTGTTATTTGTTTTCTCGTTGCTAGTTTGATTAGTTATGCAAATAATATTAAGTTGCTATCAAGTTAAAATAATGGGTTATAAATGGTAGTTGCAAGTCTCATGGTAATCTAAAATTGAAACACATACAATGAATACACAAAAAAGGAAAAGAAAAAATTAAATCATAACACAAGAGAAAATTACCTTCACTAAAAAAAAGACAAGAAGAAAAAAAAGAAAGAGAAGACCACATAACAACCACAAAACAAATAACAAAATGACAGGAGTAAGTCCTTACTTATCAATAATAACATTGAATGTAAATGGACCAAACTTCCAAGTAAAAGACATAGAGTTGCTAAATGGAAGTAAACACAAGACCCATTGATCTCTTGCTACAATAAACACACTTCATCTGTAAAGACACACAAAGACTGAAAATAAAGGGATGGAAAAAGATATTTCATGCAAATAAAAACCAAAAAAGAGCAGAAGTAGTTATATCATAAAAAGTAGATTTCAAGACAAAAACTATAAAAACAGACAAGTAAGGTCACTATATAATAATAAAAGGGTCAATTTTAAATATGCGTGCACCAAACACTCAAGCACCCAGATATATAAAACAAATATTATTAAAGCTAAAGAGAGAGATGGGCTGCAATACAATAATAGCTGGAAATTTCAACATACCACTTTCAGCATTGGACAGATCTTTCAGAGAGAAAATCAACAATCATTGGACATAATCCATACTATAAACCAAATGGATCTAACAGATAATTACTAAACATTTCATCCAAAGCCTACAGAATTTTTTCCCTCAGTACATGGATCTTCTCAAGGATTGTAAATTATTCTATTGTAAAGAAACATGCACACATATATTCATTGCTGCACTGTTCACAATAGCAAAGACATGGAATCAACCTAAATGTCCATAAATGGTATAGTGGATAAAGAAGATGTGGTGCATATATACCATGGAATGCTATGCAGCCAAAAAAATGATATCATGTTCTTTGCAGGAACAGGAACAGGTATGGTACTAGAGTCCCTTAACATACTAATGTAGGAACAGGAAATCAAATAACTGCATGTTCTCACTTGTAAATGTGAGCTAGATGGTGAGAACACATGAACACATAGAGGGGAACAACTGACACTGGGGCCTACTTGATTGTAGAAGGTGGGAGGAAGGAGAAGATCAGAAAAAAATATCTGGTGGGCAGTAGGCATAATACCTGGGTTACAAAATAATCTGTACAACAAACCCCCATGATATGAGCTTACCTATGCAATAAACCTGCATATGTACTCTTGAACCTAAAATAAATGTTAAAAAAGAAAATTCAGTGAAGTTGCAGGATACAACATCAATACACAAAAATCAGTACTCTTTCTGTAAGCCAACAGTGAGCAATCTGAAAACAAAATTTAAAAAGTAATCCCATTTACAATAGCCACACAAAATTAAATACCTAGGAATTAACCAAAAAAGTAGAAGATCTGTATAATAAAAACTATAAAGCACTGTTGAAGGAAACTGACAACACCAAAAAAAATGGAAAAATATTGCATGTTCATGGATTGGAAGAATCGATATTGTTAAAAGGTCTCTACTGCCCAAAGCAATCTATCAATTCAATGCAATCCCCATTAAATTCCAATAACATTCTTCACAGAAATAGAAAAAAAATCCTAAAATTTATAGAGAATGGCAAAAGTCTCAAAGTACCCAAAGCTATTCTATGCAGAAAGAACATAGTTGGAGAAATCACACTACCTGACTTTAGATTATACTCTAGAGCTCTAATAACCAAAACAGCAGGGTTCTGGTATTTTAAAAACAAACAAATAGACCAGAGGAATAGAATAGAGAATCCAGAAATAAATCCACAAACCTACAGTGAATGCATTTTTGACAAAAGTGCCAGGAACATACACTGGGGAAAAGACATTCTCTTCAATAAATGGTACTGGGGAAACTGGACATCCACATGCAAAAAAAAAAAAAAAAAAAAAAATGAATCTAGACCCCTATCTCTTGATATATTAAAAAATGAAATCAAAATGTGTTAGACTTAAATCTAAGACTGGAAACTATGAAACTAGTACAAACACCATTGGGGAAAACCCCCAGAATATTGGTCTGGGCAGAAAATTCTTGAGCAATACCCTAGAAGAACAGGCAATCAAAGCAAAAATGGACAAACAGGACTGCATCAAGTTAAAAAGCTTCTGTACAGCAAAGGGAACAATCAATAAAGTGGATATACAGCCCACAGAATGGGAGAAAATATTTGCAAGATGCACATCTGTCAAAGGATTAATAACCAGAATATATATGGAACTCAAACAAGTCTATAGGATAAAAGCTAACAATCTTATCAAAACATGGAACAAATATTTGAATGGAGAATTCTCAAAGAAGACATACAAATTGTGAACAGGCATATGAAAAGGTGCTCGACATCAATGATCATCAGAAATATGCAAGTCAAAACTACAATGAGATATCACCTCACCCCAGTTAAGATGGCTTATATTCAAAAGACAGGCAATAACAATGCTGGTGAGGATGTGGAGAAAAGGGAACCCTTGTGTGCTGTTGGTGGGAATGAGTGCAACCACTATGGAGAAGAGTTTAGAATTCTGTTTAAAAAAACTAAAAATAGAGCTACCACATGATCCAGCAATTTCACTCCTGGGAATATATCCAAAAGAAAGGAAATTGGTATATCTAAGAGATATCTGCACTCCCATTTTTGCTGCAACACTGTTCACAGTAGCCAAGATTTAGAAGCAACTTGTATCCATCAATATATTAATGGATAAAGAAAATGTGGGACATATAAACAATGGAGTACTATTCAGCTATGAAAAAGAATGTGATTCTGCCATTTGCAACAATGTGGATGGAGATCATTATATTAAGTAAAATAAGCCAGGCACAGAAAGACAAACATTGCATGTTCTCATTAATTTGTGGGATCTAAAAATTAATACAATTGATACCATGTACAGAGAGTAGAAGAATAGTTACCAGAGACTGGGAAGGGTAGTAAGGGGCTGGGGAGAGATAGGAATGGTTAATGAGTACCAACAAAGTAGGTACAAAAAATGAGTAAGACCTACTATTTGACAGCACAACAGGATGACTACAGTCAATAATAATTTTACATTTTAAAATAACTAAAAGAGTATAATTGGATTGTTTCTAACACACACAAAAATACATGCTTGAGAGGATAGATACCCCATTCTTCATGATGTGATTTCTTCGCATTGCATGACTATATCAAAACTTCTCATGTATCCCATAAATATGACACCTATTAAGTACCCACAAAAATTTTAAAAACATTAATTGTATCAAATGCTTTCTTTGCTTCTATTGAGATGATCGTATGGTTTTTGTCCTTCATTCTGTTGAGACATCATGTCTATTTATTTGCATATGTTGGACAATCCTTGCATAGCTGCTACAAATTTCATTTGATTATGGTGTATTATGTTTTCATTGTGCCGTTGGATTCCGTTTGCCAGAAATTTTGTTGAGGATTTTTGCATCTATATTCATCAGAAATATTGACCTATAGTTATTTGTTGTTGTGTCCTTGTTTGGTTTTAGTATTAAGGTAATGCTTGTTTCATAGAATGAGTTAGGGAGAATTCCTTCTTCAAGTTTTTTGAAGAGTTTGAGAAGAATTGGCATTGTTTCTTCTTTACATGGTTGGTGGAATTCAACAATGAAGCTATCTGGTTCTGGGCTTTCTTAAGTTGGGAGACTTTTTATTACTGATTAAATTCCTTTAGTCATTATCAGTCTATGCAAGTTTTCTCTTTCGTTTTGGTTCTATCCTGGTAGGTTGTATATGTCCAGAAATTTACCATTCCCTTAGGTTTTCCATTTTGGTAACATATAGTTCTTCATAATGCTCTCATTTTATATTTTGTATTTCTCGGTATCAGTTGTAATGTCTCCTCTTTCATTTCTGATTTTGTTTTTTAGATCCTATTTCTTTTAGGCTACATTGTTTATCTTTTCAAAAACCTACTTTTGGTACATTGATTTTTATATCATTTTTCCAGTCTCTATGTCTTTTAATTCTGCTCTGATCTTTCTTTCCTTCTGCAAATTTGGGTTTTTTGTTGTTCTTGTTCTTGTTTTTCTAGCCCTTTTAGGTGTCTGCTTAGGTTGTTAATCTGAAATCTTTCTCCTTATTTGATATAGGTGTTTATTGCCATAAACTTCCCTTTTAGCGCTGTTTTTGTCTCATTCTGTGAGTTTTGGAATGTGTTTCCATTTTCCCTTATTTCAATATTTTTTATTATCATCTTAACTTCTTTATTGAACCAATGGTCATTTAGGGTCATGTTGTTTAGTTTCTGTGCATTTGCCCAATTTCCAATATTCTTCTTGTTATTAATTTCTCATTTTATTCCACTGTGGTCTGAGAAGATACTTGATGTGATTTTGACTTTTAAAAATTTTGTTGACACTTGTTCTGTGGCCTAACATGTGGTCTATCATGGAGAATGTACCATGGCTTATAAGAAAATGTGTATTCCTCAACTGTTGGATAAAATGTTCTGTCAATGTTAGATCTATTTGGTCTAAAGCATAGTTTAGCTTCAGTGTTTGTTGATTTTCTGTATAGATGATCTATCTAATACTGGCATGGCTATTCAATTCTATATTAATACTATATTGGAGCTCCTCTCTCCCTTTACATCTAATAATATTTGCTTTAAATATTTGGATACTTCAGTGTTGGGTGCACATATGTTTAGGATTATTATGTCCTCTTGATGAATTGATTCCTTTATCTTTATCTAATAACTTTCTATGTCTCTTTTTATAGGTTTTGACTTACAATTTATTTTATATGACATACCTAACTTCTCCATGTGGATAGCTAGTGGTGAAAAAAAACATGTCTACAGATCATTTCACGATAGAGAATATGTCCTAGGCTGTGATAACAGATTGTGGAAACAGAATGATTCAGAGTTCTAGTCAATACATTTGTAAATCAAAAGTGAGTATCTTACAATGCCATGTGCATTGTTAGGTGAAAACTCAAACCTGTCAAAGACGGATGTAGTCCCATCTTTCTGATGGTTGTTAAAGGTGACAGGTGAAATGACTTCTGGCAATTTCACTCAGATCCCCAGAGAACAAGAGTCAAATTCAAGATACAAGCAGTAAAAGAATGTTGTATGAAAGCGATACAGGGCTTGACAGATTGAAACACACTCTCAGTGGGATTGGGAGGAGAGAATAAAACAAGTCAAGTCCTATTAAATTGTCCATAGGGCTCAATGATTATATTATTCAGGTAGTTAAAGTTACAGAGCATTCAGTACTGGCTTTCTATATAAAAAATTCAGTTAATTTTTTTGATGTTGGGCAATACATGGTCTCCAGTCTTGCAGCAGCTTTGACAATTGCTAACCAGTTGAGCAATATTCTGCGATATTATGAAGCTGAGGACAAAACTCCTTATTTTACTTGCTCATCATTTGTTACTGTGTGGTTGTGTCTATATATCTATTTGTGCAAACTTTAACTCCTGAAAACCAGCTTCCAAACAAGAATGTTCTGAAAGATTAAAAGACAAGTGGTTTTCAATGAAGTGAAGCTCATTTCCTATGTAGATTTGTATTACTATTATTAGTTAAGTAGTACAAATTAAACTGAGAGAAAAGACCACACTCAGTTATTTTATTGTAGGAATTATTGTAACTTTATGTCTATGTGTACAATTATAAGCTTCTCTAGTACTATAATGTCTTCTCACTTTACCAATAGGCTTTTTGTTTCGTTTTGTTTTGTTTGTTTAGGAAGGGCAGGATAGGGATCCAGGCTGCTTAAAGACTGCAACAACATTCAGTAGAATTTTCACAGTAATATAGATGACTTTCTGGAAAATTCCATAAACAATTCCTGCAGAGGAATGTCTATTCTCTCACTTGGAGGTCAATAACAATGCTTTTCTAGTAGGTATAATGGACTATGACTACACTATTTCATAGGAGAAACTGTAGTTCAAGCTTAACATGAGACTCTGCATTTCAACCCATCTTGACTTTGTATAGTTCTCTTTTATAACCATTTTAAAAGCCTTTGGAGAGCAGTAGAGAGGAGTAAGCTATACAGCCTAAAGAGGCATTGACCACAGGTGAACATTTAATTAGTCCCTTGTTCAATAGAATTGACCTTCATTATGGATCTACTATAAAAATTTCCCTATAGTGAAAACTGGACTTGATGGTGTTTTAAGTTTTCTTTCAGGGAATTGCTTCAGAATATACACAGCACAACTTGAAAATCAGAGGAAAGCAATCTACATTGCAATAAATTATTTCTGATACATAGGCATTTATTTGATCAATTGTAGTTTCTGTGTTCTCAATGTATATGATAAGCCTACACATTAAACTACATGAGAGGAAATTTTTGTATGTGTTTAGGCATTTAAAAAGTCATGACTTGGAACAAAATATACAAACAAAAAACGTCACAACATTTACTAGAAATTACAACTTATGATAGGACTAGTTTAAATAATTTTAAAATACCACAATATTATCACCAAATGCTTGGCATATCCCTATTGCAACACTATTCACGATAGCTAAGACTGGAAGCAACCTCAGTGTCCATCAACAGATGAATGGATAAAGAAAATGTGGCACATACACACTATGGAGTACTATTCAGCCATAAAAAGGAATAAGATCCTGCCATTTGTAACAACATGGATGAAACTGGAGGTCGCTATGTTAAGTGAAATAAGCCAGACACAGAAAGACAAATTTCACAAATTCTCATGTATTTGCAGGAGTTAAAACTTAAAAAAACTGGACTCATGGAGATCCACTCCCTGAAAGCACAACAGAATGACTATAGTCAATGTAATTGTACATTTAAAAATAACTAAAAGAATGTAATTGGAATGTTCATAACACAAACAACAAATGCGTGAGTTGATGGATGCTTTGTTTACCCAGATGTGATTATTAAACATTGCATGCCTTTACCAAAATATCCCATATAACTCATAAATATATACACTTACTATGTACTCACAAAATTGTTTTAAAAATTTAAAATATTCCATAAGTTGTTATATTTGCACTGGTGCTATCTCTTCCCAATAAATTAATACTTTATCCTACATTTGTATGGTATTTAAGTTTGAGTCTTCTACAATTATAATTTTTTGGTCAATTGGTAAATAGTGTTAACTGCGGACCTTAGGTCAGCACTAGACAGTAATTCTTTCATATAATACAATTATTCTGCTTGCTTCCTGCTCCTTCCATCTCCATTTCCATGTGTAGTTAGAATTATTGGGAAATAATCTTATTAAATTAGCCAAGAGAAGGAGGACTGATGCTTCTACAGTTAAAGTTTCACGCGCAGGGCAGGGCGCGGTGGCTCAAGCCTGTAATCCCAGCACTTTGGGAGGCCGAGACGGGCGGATCACGAGGTCAGGAGATAGAGACCATCCTGGCTAACACGGTGAAATCCCATCTCTACTAAAAAATACAAAAAAAGCTAGCCGGGTGAGGTGGCGGGCGCCTGTAGTCCCAGCTGCTCGGGAGGCTGAGGCAGGAGAATGGCGTGAACCCGGGAGGCGGAGCTTGCAGGGAGCTGAGATCCAGCCACTGCACTCCAGCCCCGGCGACAGAGCGAGACTCCGTCTCAAAAAAAAAAAAAAAAAAGTTTCACATGCATTATGAGATATGTCTATAAACTACATGTTAGCTTATGTATTATGTATTTGAGACCATATATTCTTATAGACAGGGACTATATTCTCTCTCTCTCTTTTTCTTTTTATAGCTCTCTGTATTGCATGGGCTAAGACAGCGCATTTAGGTTTTTTTTAACAAGTGTTTACTGAACGAACACATTTGGAATTTAAATATAACACTGTTTTTTTAGTTTTCCTTTGTTGATTTTGTTTATTCCAGGTGATGGCAGTAAAGGACCTTAGCTCTATCTATAAGAATGAAAGAACAAAGTTCAAACAGTTAAACTTCTTCCATACGTGAAAAGTAGCTCCCTGTTTGCTGGATGACACACACATCCCTACACATAAACACACCATACTCACTAAAGGAATGTGCAAAGAGAGGGGAATTATTAAAATGGCAATATATTTGTTAATCTTCATAAATAATAAGGTGTGTTTTCATTCCATTTATTAACTGTTTTTTGTCTATAACATTTTAGTATAAGTTTCAATTCATTTACATAATTTACAGAACTAGTAGAAATATAGTCCACCTTTGGCATTTTAAAGTGCACCTGAAGAAAAAGAATAAATTATATTCTTTTCAGGGATAGGTGAGACCAGTAAAGCTGTTTAGTTCAAATTTGTCATATAAGGTAGATGGCACTAGAGCTGTGTTATGTCAATGACAGTCTTCAAATGGAAAACATTACAGTAAGCCTTGAGCATGCCATCTGTAATTGTAATAAGTAGAACACTGAAGAAGGAATATTAGAGAAGAAGCTTAAAATTTAAAAGTTGATGTATAAACACCATAGAAATGAATTTATGTAGTGGTTTTTAATTGCTTACAAATAAGAATGTGGTGATTACTTCTCTAACCAGAAAGGTGGGTGCCCTGAATTTGTGGATTTCCTAGCAAATGCACTTATAATAGTGATGATATTTACAAGAAAGAAAAAAATCATAATATGTCATTATATACTGATATTAATCAGCATAATTGCAATTTTTCTGTTGTGAAAACCTAAGATTCTCTAGGTTAATTTTGTAGTATTCGTTTCCTGTAGAAATCACATGCTGAATAGTCCCACAATAATAGCTCAGAGTTATTGTTATCAGAACTTTTATGCATCGTCTTATTAATTGCATTCAGCTTGTATCATTCTAAATTTGCAATTAAAATGCCCGAGACTCAGAAATCTTCAATAATTTGCTCAAAACCATAGAGCTTGTTAGAAGACCTTGTGATATAATTCAGGACCTTGGAGCTTCTTTTACTAATTGTGTAACCCTATCTGTCTTCTTTTTCACCACTGCACTCTCAGTATTATGCAGACTCAATTCATATAAAGATAGATTTTTCAAATCTAATTTTGAAAACTGGACATTATTTTTTCTTAAGAAAGACCATCTTAAATCAGGGTGGCAAACTTGAAAGTAAACTATTACTTGTAAGACTTTCCCACAGAAAAATTGTAAAATAAAGATATTGTGTGCATTGTATATGTGTGTATAAGATATTTACCTGTATAAATTCACATTTTAAGATAATTTTTGATTTGTTTTGAGGTACGGTCTCACTCTGTCAGCAAGGCTTGAGTGCAGTGCCATGATCTTGGCTCACTGTAGCCTCAACCTCCTGGGATCAAGTGATCTTCCTACCTCAGCCTCCAGAGTAGCTGAGATTGCAGGCATGAGCCACCACACCTGGCTAGTTTTTTTGTAGTTTCTGTAGAGACAGGGTTTCACCATGTTGTCTAGGCTGGTCTTGAACTCCTGAGCTCAAGCCATTCTTCTGCCTCAGCCTCCCAAAGTGCTCACAGGCGTGAAGCCATCATGCCTAACAGTTTCTGAATTTTTAAATACTACCAAAGCAATACAATAAAATCAAGATACTACAGCTTACGTATGAGATGATCTTTTGATCACACAACTGGAAGGGTGAAGTATTTAAACAAAGACTATGAATGCACAATGAGGACAACAACAAAAACTTGAAAATACAAAACAAGATACTAGTAGTGAGCTGAATATTAGTATGGGATGCAACACTTTGCCTGCTGAGAATTATAAAAGCATTTTTCTGAAACTTTGGCAATATTGTATTTATCCAATGTCAATAGCTTTTCATTAGCTCTTCAATTGGAATGTAAATTTCTGTTAAGACTTTTAACTAGATAATTTAAAAAGCAACACTATTGAACTATATAACTTAAAGGAATAGTTTCCATTTTCTCCTAATTGGGATATATGAATTGAACGTTTATTTGCACCCTTTCCCCACATCCACACAAATTATGAACTGTAGACTTCACAGTTTGCTGAGTAGTTGAGAACAACATGGCCGGAAGAGTTATCTATCTACCCACTGTCTTCTGGGCTTGCAAAATTTTTCTTTGCTTTTTCCTAATTGGATATTTTAGAAATTTTTCTGTGCTAACTCTAGTAAAAGAACTTAGGATTTTAGGTAAGAAAGAAATCAAATATATATAAAACAAATTTATATATATAATAAAATATATATATTTGATTTCTTTCTTACCTAAAATCCTGTTATTTTATAAATGTAATATATATAAATTATATATAAATGGAATTTATTTATAATTTAATTTATAATAGTTATATATAAATTATGTATAAATGCAATTTATATATATTTATATATATATAAATTACATTTAGCAGATAACTAATAATTTTCTTATTTTATAAATGAGAAGACCCAGCACAAAAAGCTGTAATTTACTCAAGAACTCATGGGAGACTGGGAGTGCAGTCACCTCCTCATCATACTAATTTCCTTTCTTTGGGTATATACCTAGCAGTGGGACTGCTGGATCATATGGTAGCAATATTTTTAGTTTTTGAGGAATCTCCAAACTGTTTTCCGTGGTGATTGTACTAATACACATTGTCACCAACAGTGAACGAAGATTCCCTTTTCTATACATCTTTGCTAGGATTTGTTATTGTCTGTCTTTTGAATAAAGATCATTTTAACTGGGGTGAGGTAACAGCTTATTGTAGTTTTGATTTGCACTTCTCTAGTGATCAATGATGTTGAGTACCTTTCATGTACCTGTTTGTCATTTGTATGTATTGTTTTGAGAAATGTCTCTTCATATCTTTAGTTCATTTTTAATTGGATTATTGGATTTTCT
Organism: Macaca fascicularis; assembly: GCF_037993035.2. Classification (NCBI taxonomy): domain Eukaryota; kingdom Metazoa; phylum Chordata; class Mammalia; order Primates; family Cercopithecidae; genus Macaca; species Macaca fascicularis. The sequence continues at coordinate 172,823,710 of NC_088379.1, forward strand.
CCTGTAGAGTTGTTTGAGCTCCTTATACATTCTGTTTATTAATCCCTTGTCAGATGAACAGTTTGCAAATATTTTGCCCCTTCTGTGGGTTGTCGCTTCACTTTGTTGGTTGTTTACTTTGCTGTGCAGCTTTTTAACTTGATGTGATCCCACTTTGCTTTGGTTGCCTGTGATTGTAGTATGTTACTCAAAAAATATTTGCCCAGTCCAGTGTCCTGGAGAGTTTCCACAATGTTTTCTTGTTGTATTTTCATAGATTGAGGTCTGAGATTTAAATCTTCAGTACAATTTGGTTTGATATTTTGGAAATAGAGAGAGATAAAAACATAATTTTTCTGCATACTGATATCCAGTTTTCCCAGCACCATTTCTTAAAGAGGATGCCTCTTCCCCAGTGTATATTCTTGACAACTTTGTCAAAAGTGAGTTTACTGTAGAAGTGTGGGTTTGTATCTGGGTTTTCTATTCTGTTTCCTTGATCGATGTGTCTGTTTTTATGCCATAACAGTGCTATTTTGCTTATGATTGCTCTGTAGTATAAATTGAAGTCAGGTGATGTTTCATTCTTTTTAGTCATGTTAGCTTTGGCTCTTCTGGGTCTTTTGTGGTTCCATACAAATTTTAGGCTTGCTTTTTCCATTTCTGTGAAGAATGTCATTGGTATTTTGATAGGGATTGCATTGAGTACATAGATTGTGTTGGGTAGTATGGACATTTTATCAATATTGATTCTTTCAATCCATGAACACAAAATATTTTTTCATTTTTTTGGAAAAAAAATTGTGTCCTGTTCAATTTATTTCATCAATTTTAATAGTTTTTATCGTACAGGTATTTAACTCCTTTTGTTAATTTCTAGGTATTTAATTTTATGTCTTGCTATTCTTAATAAGATTACTTTCTTGATTTCTTTTTGACATTGGTCATTTTTGGTATATAGAAATGCTAATGATGTCTGTTTACTGAGTTTGTGTCCTGTAACTATACTGAATTTGTTTATCATTTCTAATATTTTTTTTTGGTGGAGTCTTTAGATTTTTCCAAATATTGGATCACATCATCTGCAATCAAGGATATTTTGACTTCTTTCTTTCCAATTTGGAGACTCTTTCTTTCTTTCTTTCATCTGATTGCTCTAGCTAGTACTTCCAGTACTATGCTGAATAACAGCGGTGAAAGTGGGGACCCTTTTCATGTTACAGATCTTAAAGGAAAGGTGTTCAGTTTTTCCCCATTCAGTATTATATTAACTGTGTGTCTGGTATATATGGTTTTTATTACGTTGAGGTATATTCCTTCTATACCCAGTTTTTTTTAGAGCTTTTATTCTGAAGGGACATTAAATTTTGTCAAATGCTATTTTAGTATCAATTGAAATGATCATATGATTTTTGTCTTTTATTCTGTTGATACACTGTATCATATTGATTTGTGTATGCTGAATCATCCTTGCATTCCTGCCATAAGTGATCTTTTTAACATGCTATTGAATTCAGTTTGTTATTTTTGCATCAATATGTATCACAGATATTGGCCTGTAGTTTTCTTTTCTTGAAGGTGTCTTTGTCTGGTTTTGTTATCAGGGTAATGTTGGCCTCATAAATCAGTTAGAAAGTATTCCCTCTGCCTTTATTTTTCAGAATAGTTTGAAAAGGATTGCTGTTAATTCCTCTTTAAAAGTTTGCTAAAATTCAGTAGTGAAGCCTTAGGTTTCAGGTTTTTTCTTGGTGGGTGACTTTTTACTATGACTTTTATCTATCCATTTCTATACACCTAGAATTTGTGCCTAGGAGTTAATCCATTTCTTCTAGATTTTTCAATTTAAGGGCATACAGTAGCTCATACTAGCCTTTAATGTTCTTTTTAATTTCAGTGATATTTTTATGTTTCTTTTTCATCTCTGAAAATTTATTTGAGTCTACTCTCCTTTTTCTTAGTTAATCTGGCTAAAAGATTGCCAGTTCTGTTTATCTTTCAAACAACCAACTTGTTTCATTGATCTTTTGTATTGTTTCCTTTATTTCAATTTCATTTATTTCTGCTGTGATCTTTATTATTACTTTTTTCCTACTTACTTTGAGTTTGGTTTGCTCTTTTATCTAGCTCTTTAAGATGTATTGTTAGGTCGTTTATCTGAAGTTTTCCTTCTCTTTTGATGTAGGCACTTATAGCCGTAAATTTGCCTCTTAGTACTGCTTTCTCTGTCTCTCATAGATGTTGGTATGTTGTTTTCCCTTATCATTTGTTTCAAGAAATGTTGCAATTTTCTTCTTAATTTTTTCATTGATCCATTGGTCATTCAGAAGTATATTGTTTAATTTCCATGTGTTTTTATAATTTCCAAGATTCCTCTTGTTGAATTTTAGTTGTATTCCTTTATGGTCAGAGAAGATGCTTGACATTATTTTAAATTTTTTGAATATTTTAAAACTTGTTTTATGCAGTAACATATGGTTTATCTTTGAGAATGATCCATGTGCTGAGTAGAAAAGTGAGCATTCTGCAGTTGTTGAATGAAATGTTCTGGAAATAGCTATTAGGTCCATTTGATCTATAGTACAGACTAAGTCTGAGGCTCGTTGATTGAATTTCTGTCTGAGTGATCTGTCCATTGCTGTCCATTGGTGTTGAAGTCTCCATCTAATATTATATTGGAGTCTATATCTCTCTTTAGCTTTAATAACATTCGCTTTATATATCTGGGTACTCCAGTGTTGAGTCCATATTGTTTACAATTGTTATGGCTAGTTGCTGAATTGACTCCTTTATTATTATATAATAACTTTCTTTGTCTCTTTTCATACTTTTTGTCTCAATATCTATTTTGTCTGCCATAAGTATAGCTCCTCCTGCTCTTTTTTGATTTCCATTGGCATGGAATATCTTTTTCCATCCCTTTAAAATATGTTCTTAAAAAATAGATACAAGGGAAAAACTTGTTTTATGGTAAAGGTAACAAATACAAGTTTTTAAATAAAAACTACCAGTAAATTCTCCAGGATGAAATAGTCAGCAGGCCTTAATAAATGAGGAACTGGAAATTAGAATTTATAACTGAAGGCATGGAATGAGAAAACATCTACAGAGAGGTGACAGTTCAAGTCCTGAAAAAAGGGTGAGATTTTCCCAAGTGACAAAGAAGAAGAAAAGGCAAAAGAAAGTCAAAGGGAGGGTAAGCAAAGGGAAGGAAGACAACAGCATTTACAGAATGCCTCTCTATAGGGTCAAAGAAGAACAGAAAGCAGAGGATACAGGAAAAATCTTTGCAAGCAGGGATCAAATATGGGGTCATTTCAACAATGGCAAGGGGCAGAAAACTTTAAATGAAGAGAGACTAGTAAGCAAAGTGAAGAAGTTTGAAAAAAATTAAGACTGACCAAAGGCTCTAAGGACTAGGAAAATATTTCCAATCTTCACAAAAATAGTTTGAGAGAATGGTGAAAGTTAAAAAAAAAAAAAAAAAAGGAAAGAAAAACAACAACATATCAGATGTGAATGAAAGATAAAAAGTAATACAAAGTATTGGACCATCTTTTTGATAAGTTTCATAATGAAGGGAAGAAGGCAATTAGAACAGTATCTAGAAAACTCAGTTGGATTATGGAAAACATTTTTAGAAAAAGTCACATATTTTTGTAGACATAAATACAAAATTATAATTATAAGAAATTATTAGGACAATAACTGATGGGTGAACATCTAGAAGAACTTCAAAATAAACTTTTTCCCAGACCACCAAAAACTAGGCAGCCTAGGATTGCTCTCTTACTCTCCACCTTGGAATTCTTGAATAATTGAGGAAGTAATCTGATTACAGAAAGCGAGGATGAAATTTTGAAACTTTGGTATTTGAACTACAGCTGAAATTAAAGCAAGAATTGAAATTATACAGGAAGGATATGACCAGACGACTAGTATTTACCATCCATTAAACATTTTTATTTAAAAAATTATATCAGAATTTCTCATTAATTTTCATATGAACTTTTAAGAAAATTTAAGACAAAAAGTATAATTTCCTAATGTTGGGTGATTTTATTGTGTTTGTTTGAGATGGAGTTTTGCTCTTGTTGCTCAAGCTGGGGTGCAATGGCATGATCTTGGCTCATTGTAACCTCCGCCTCCTGGGTTCAAGCGATTCTCCTGCCTCACCCTCCCGAGTAGCTGGGATTACAGGCGCCCGCCACCACCCCCAGCTAATTTTTTGTATGTTTGGTAGAGACAGGGTTTCACCACGTTGGCCAGGCTGGCCTCAAACTCTTGGCCTCAAGTGATCCACCCGCCTTGGCCTCCCAAAGTGCTGGGATTAGAGGCGTGAGCCATGGCGCCCGGCCAATTTTATTGTTTTTTAAATACTCTCTGAAGCAGCAAGAGAATGGTTGAGGAAAAGACTGTAGCACATACTGCCAACAGCCACCCTCACACCCTGAAATAAACTTTAAAACATCACATTGAAATCCTCACAGAGATGTTTTTACTAAACTCATAAGAATTGGCGTTTGTCTGAGGTTAATTACCTCAGCCATGACTATGGGCCATAATCTTACTCAGCAAATCAGTAATAACAATAAATTGTCTTGGAGATCAATCATTATTGTGTGGACATTGAAAATTCGTTCTGAAGTTGATTATCTCTGGCAATTTTAAAAGCCTGAAGAGCAAACATAGTGAAGGTTATGGAACATATTTGACAGCCAGGCAATATTTAACCCTGGCGCACAAGCAAATACACTGCACAGCCACGATTCCTCTAATACAACAGCTTACTGATTCTAGCTTTAAAGCAGCAGAGGAAAGCTGAATGACAGACAATGAGGAGGGCACTGACTTTGAGGGGGCTGATCCTGTGAGAAATAAGCACAGCTAGAAGAGTGAATTTAAGAGACAAAATGAATTTTATATTTTGATTCTGCTTTTAGACAGATTGAAACATGTACTAGGTCACTGTTCAATTCAATTAAAGCTCTGCATTTGAGCACCAATAAAGTATATGTAAAAATGTGATCCTTGAGCACCTTTGGTAGCAGAAAATATAAAGCTCTATTTTCTGGGTAGTAAGAAGAGAAAGAGAAAATTTTGTGTTATCTGATGTGTAGCAAAACCCATGAGCAGTTATCTACAAAATACTGTGCAAAAAAAAGAAAAAAGTATTTTTGAAGATTTTATTATCATTTGAGTGATTAGTTATTACTTTTTAAAGTAACAATAATGTCTTACAATGTATATTGTTGAGGCTTTCCACTGTAAATTTACATTAATTTATCCCCTTTGAATCCTTACCAGAGACTTATAAATTAATGATAAACAAATTATTTTAGTCTTATGGGATCCAAAATATTTTGACATATAAGCACAAAGATTTCCTAATCTAAGGCAACTAAATTATCAGATATGATATTTATAGAGGCTGACTCCACTTAACTAAAGGGAGGAAACTAATGGGAATGTTCTACTTACATGTACTATGTTAAATAATCAGGAAAAAGCTGAGATCAAATACCCATTTTAGGGCTTGAATTATTCAGCGTAATAAACTAAACGGTGGACAAAAGAGAAAATCTCCTTCAAGTTTAATTAGACACTGCAGGTTACTTTTTATGAACAAAGTACCATTTGGCACCTGATAATGTGTATAGAAATTAGTAAAATGTCAGCTGTCCAACAGGAGCTCTCATACATGCTGGAGACACCTGCATACATCATGAAAGGCAGTAAACAGTATGGTTAATAGAACGAGCTCTGAAGTAAAATTACGTGGGTTCAGACGCTGGCAGACAACAGGTTCATGTTACTTATATGAATGAACTGATTAAATTGTTCGAACTGGAGGACAGGTACACAACAGTTACTGGCTAATGCTTAGAAGCATCGTCTGTCTGTCTGTCTGTCTCTCTCTCTATATATATATAATTTGGTATAAAATTTGACTCATAGTTTTATCTGAAAAATCTTTAGTCTATCTCTTTTAACCAATAGATGTTTTTTCTTTTTTCCCCTTATCTTACACAGACCAAAGAGTTCAATTTCCTCTTGTTTCTCACTTATCTTTCTTTTACACTTTTGATCCTTGAGAGATGAGGAAAGATAATGAAACTGAGACTAAAAGTGACCTTGTGTTTTAGCATACTGTGCTAAACAGTATGGGAAAGAGAAGAGAAAGCAATAAGTTTAAATTTAAAAAGATGAAAATCATCCTGGAATCTAGAGAGAACACTTTAACGTGGACCCTATCATGAAACCCTGAAAATGATTAAAGTCTACAGACTGCGGGGTCAGACTGAAACTAGGAAGATCTGAGTGAACAAATTGTTACTCATGAACAGCATAAACAGAGTTATTTGCAGAAGAGATTTTCATTTCTGTCTGTAAACTACATCTTAGAAGTGCAGGAATATGTTCTATCTTAGGTTAGTAAGTCTTTTTCTTTCCATTAATACCTTTATTCTGTTGAATACTTTTTGTTTCCTTCCTTTTGTTATCTACCAAATTAGGTACACACATCATCTGCTAGAATGTAGTCTTTTACAGGTTACACAAATGGGGTGCAAATTTTTTTGTCTTTTTTTTAATCCAAGAATCTATCCTGGTCCATGTGTAAAATCAACAAATATATTTTATCTCATCTGAACAGAGATCATTTACCACCTTGAAATGTCAAGGAAATATATTATGTTCCAGAAACCAGGGAGAGGAGAAGTGAACTCTTCAGCATCAGTCATCAGATCATATACACACCTCGCAGATGGTCAGAAGCTTAAGATAAATACCCTTCAAGGAAGAGAGAGGAGATAAACTAACTTTACTGAGCACAGACCTTGTGTCTGCCATTGCACTAAGTAACTTACCAAATAGGTAAAAATAGATTCCGCATAAAAGTGATGAAAGGGAATATCTTTCTGTGTCACTTAGCTTATTTCTCTTAGCATAACATACTGTACCAGGATGATTTCCACAATGAATTTTTCCTGATATTCATTTGAGAACTATTTTTGAAGGGAAGGACAAGAATTATCTATTGGAAATAATAAGAGAATTTGTGAAAAAATATTTATCGTAATTCCAATTTTACTCCTAAGAAACCAGAGGTAAACCAGAAGGTACCTGATTTGCTCAGTATCTCACTTTCTGCAAGTAACAAAACCTAATAATTGAAATTAAAATTAAAGAAAGAATGATGATAATGGTGTTAGTAGTAGCAGGAATATCCATAATTTATGAAATTCTTACAATGATAAAAGAATGTGTCACCACTTTCCATGTACTATCTATTTAATTATTATATTCTCTAGACAATAGGAGGAAACAATGGTTCAAGTAAATTAAGGCATTAGATATGTAAACAAGGATTTACTTTTATTATTGGAGCTGATGACTGCTGACAACGACTTCTATACCAGCCAATCACATTGTGCTTTCCTTCAAAAATAGTTCTCAAATTAATTTCAGGAAAAATTTATTGTTGGAATCATCCTGGTACAGTACATTTGCTAAGTCAAATAAGCCAGGGGACACAGAAAGATAGTGCATTATATCACTTTCATTTTGAATCTTAAAAAGGTCGAACTAATAGAAACAGAGATTAGAATGGTGTTTGCCAGGTAATAGAGGTGAGAGGAATAGGTAGAGAGTTAAAGGGTGCAAACTTTCGGTTATAATATGGATAAATTCAAGAGACTTAATGTAACTGTGGTTAACAATAATGGATAAATTCTAGAGATGTAATAGTAACTCTGGTTAACAATAATGTTTACTTAAAATATGCTAAGAGAGTACATCTTAGTGTTTCTCTCTCACACACACACACGCAGAAAAAAACAGTAAAAAATTAAAATATTAACAAGTTTGTAGGTAATGCTGCCATGGTGGTTTGAGGACTCCATTTTGAGAGCAATTGATTTAGGCAATGGTATAATAATTTTCTTCACTCTTATTTGCATATAAATGTAATTTCTGGGGGAGTCATGCACCTGGACACTTTTAAGGAATCTGTCTTGCATTGACTCCACTGTTCTTCTATGCATGTGTGTAATGCAGAAGAAAAAAAGAAAAAAAAAACAGAATAAAAGAGAGAGAGGGAAAAAAAAGAAAGAAAATGGGCTTTGAAGGCACACAGAGATTAGCTAAAAGCTGAGGCATGCCCATTCCTAAAATTTTTATTCTAGGCAAATTATTTAAATTTTCACAATTCATTTTATATTTCTGCAAATCTAGATAATAACCTCTAATTTTTAGGGTCATTGTGAAGATTAAAGATTAAATAAAAGAATATGCAATTTATTCCGACATATAATCTGTAATGATCCAGGCAATATAGAGCAGCCACTAGTATCATAGCCGGAAAGAGCAAAGTCATTCACCCTTCTAGTTCCCTATTTGGTAAAAGAAAAAGTGCAAAGCACTAAGTATACGTCATTTTAACGGAGCCTATTAATTCTGAATTGAAGTGAAATGTGCATGAGTTTACAGCTAGTACAGAGTAAAAATAAATAAATATGGGGAATTACAATTTTATAATTGTATTTAATTATTTTAAAACCTCAACAGTTAATACAATGCAAAAACAAGTTACATACTGGGAGAAAATATTTCCAAACACATATGTCACCAAGGACTTGAATCCAAAACATACAAAGAACTCTTAAAACTCAATAATAAGAAAAGAACAACCCAGTTAAAAGGTGGGCAAACATCTGAACGAACACCTCACCAAAGAAAATATATAGATAGAAATAAACATATGGAAATATGTCAGCATCATATGTCATTAAGTATTTGCAAGTTAAAACAATGAGATACCATTACACGCCAATTATTAGAATGGCTAAAATTCCAAACACTGATTATACCAAGTGTTAATAACAATGTAGAGCAACAGAGACTCTCATTCGTTGCTGGTGGAAATGCAAAATCCAATGGATAACTTGGGAAGACAATCTGGTAGTTTCTTACAAAGCTAAACATAGTCTTACCATATGATCTAGCAGTTGTTCTTGTAGGTATTTACCCAAATAAACTAAAACCATAAATCCACACAAAAACCTACACACCAATGTTTAGAGTAGCTTTATTCTTGATAGCCAAAAATTGGAAGCAAACAACATATCCTTCAACAGGAGAATGAATAAGCAAATTGAGGTATATTGATGTGATGGAATATTATTTCAAGATAAAATGAGCTGTCAAGCCAAAAAATACATGGGGGAAATCCTAAATGGATATTTGCTAAGTGAAAGTGTTAATTGTGAAAATGATACACGCTGTATAATTCCACTATAAGACATTCCAGAATTCCAGAAAAGTCAAATGTACAGAGACAGTAAAAATATCAGTGGAAAAATATCAGTTGTTACCAGGGATTGGGAGGAGAGAGGAAAGGATGAGTAGATGTGGGGAAAAGGGATGTTTAACTCAGTACAAGTATTCTGCATACTCTGATGGTGAATACATAATATTGGTCACTTGTCAAAACCCATAGGATTGTACAGCACAGAATGTGAATGTTTACGTAAACTATGGACTTTAGTTAAAACTATTACACCAATACTGCTTCATCCATTGTAATAAATGTACCACACTAATGCAAAGTGTTGATAATAGGCAAAACTGGGTAGGAGATTATATGTAAACTCTGTACTTTATGCTCAGTTATTTTGTAAACCAAAACTGTCCTAAAAATACAGTCTAATAATTAAAAAGCAACCCACAAAAATAAAATAATGGTCTTTTAAATCCAGGTAAAACAATTTAGGAGACTCTATATACTATATTCCTCCATTAGATATTAAAAATTGCATTTGTCTACTAAAAGTTGAGAGGATCTGAGTAAAGAAATATGTTTAAGGCTGGACGCAGTGGCTCACACCTGTCATCCCAGCACTTTGGGTGACTTGAAGCAGGAGATCACTGGAACCCAGGAGTTTGAGAGCAGACTGGGAAACATGGTGAAACCCCACTGCTACAAAAAGATTAAAAAAATTACCCAGGCCTGGTGGCCCACGTGTGTAGTATCAGCTACTTGGCAGACTGAACTGGGAGGACTACTTGAGCCCAGAAGGTCAAGACTGCAGAAATCCTGTACACTCCAGCCTGGGTAACAGAGCGAGACTCTGCCTCAAAATAAATAAATAAATAAATATGTTTTAACTATTTTTAACCCCATGTTTTCCAAACGTTTTTGGTTACTGACTGAACCCTTTTATCCCCTAATAATCTCCATTAACATTCTGTGGGACACATTTTAGGGAATGTTGCTCTGGACATTTAAGTTTCCCTTAAGCTACCTTCCAATATTCTTTGGACTGCTGGTACGATTATTTTTCCTTTACTTAAGCATATATTTAAATCTAAGCAAATACACATATATTAGCTTATATTTAAATATAAGCATATATACTTATTTATATACTTATATATATTTAAGCAAATATTAAGTATATATACTTATATTTAATATATGATTAAATATAAGCAAATATATGTGTATTTGCTTCGATTTAAGTATATGCTTCAGTAAAGGAAAAATAATCATACCAGCTGTCTCATTACACAGCACTCTCTGCTCAAAACCCTACGGTTGCCTTCTGTCACCATTTCTCTTTGAAAAAACAGACTAAAATCAGTGTTGACCTTCATATTGATGAATGCAAAGGTCATTTCTCAATTCTAATCAGCACTGTATTAGCCAGGGTTCTCCAAGCGGACAGAACTTATTGGATATATGTACATGTGAAGGGGAGTTTATTAAGGAATATTGACTCAAGCGATCACAAGGTAAAGTCCCACACAGGCCATCTGCAAGCTGAGGAGCAAAGAAGCGAGTATGAGTCCCAAAACCTCAAAAGTAGGGAAGCCAACAGTGTGGCCTTCAGTCTCTGGCCAAAGGCCCTAGAGCCCCCGGCAAATCAATGGTATAAGTGCAAGAGTCCAAAAGCTGAAAAACTTGGAGTCTGATGTTCGAGGACAGGAAGCATCCAGCATGAGAGAAAGATGAAGGCCGGAAGACTCAGCCAGTCTGCTGTTTACAACTTCTGCCTGCTTTATGCTAGCTACGCTGATTGGATGGTGCCCACCCAGATTGAGGGTGGGTCGGCCTCTCCCAGTCCACTGACTCGAATGTTAAACAGGTTCCTACACAGGGTCAGTCCACTAATATGGACATCCTACAGTTTTTCTGCTGCACATCTTAGGCAAAATGATTATTTTGTGATCATTTGACTAATGTCTATTTTCACCGCAATGCTAGAATCCATTGGGCAAAGGTTTATATACCATTCTATGATTTGCTTACCCTGCTTAAAGCAGAATGCCTGGCCCGGTTTTCATCAAATACTTGTTGAATTAATTAATGAAATTGTATGTCATAAATTCAGTACATACAGGTGTGCAGATCACATTAACATGAGAAAAAAGATTGATTCCATGAGAATCCCACATAGTGTAGGCAAAGAGCAGAAAATAATTAGTAGCTTTCCTCTCAGGCTGGAAAGAGCAGGCCAAGAAAGCAAAAATTAGGAAAAACATTAGAATCCAAGTAGAAAAATCGCAGGTGATTAAAAAATAAAAGGCAAAAACAGGCTTTATTCCTTCTTTGCATACAACTCTGGTAGTATAACAACTGATAATACATTGAGCACTATAGTGTTAACACCGGGATGGTAATACTAGTACCTAGCATGAAAGGCTAGGTAAGGCCACTGCAAAATTACATAGATAAGTACAAGTAAAGCAGTTAGAAGAATCCCTGGCAAACAATCAGCTCAGTATAAGTAACAGCAGTCTTAGAAGAGATCAGCGGACAGTAGGTAGTCCCACTAATTTCATTTTATTATATCTTCAGACAGTTGACATTTACTTACTGCAAAAGAAAAAAAATGGGAAGAGATGATAATATGGAAAAATCATTTGTATTTTCAGGGTTCTCTGGAGAAAAAGAATTATATATATAAATATGTATGTGTGTGTATATATATGTATATATAGACATGTGATTGAGTATAAAAAACTACCTATCAGGTACTACCTATCAGCTACACATGTATATGATGTACATGTATATGTGTATGTATAGCTGTCCATATTTTTCAGATGAGGAAACTGAAGATCAATCAAGAAATTAATTATTCTATTCCAGTTCAGGAAAGCAGAGAGTGGAGGAGCTGAGATTTAACTCAAGAGTAGTTGACAATGTTTTTTGAGCTATTTCTATTATACCACACTATTTTCCTTATAATTTATGAGCTTCTCAAAGGCATAGATTCCTCCAAATTTAAAGATATTATATTCCAATCAACGTTTTCAAAAATTTTCATCTTTGCTCACTTTTTTCCTTCACAAAATATGGCGTGTGTTTCAGCTCCAGAGGTCAGCTTTCTGCTTCCAAAGATGTGAGACCTCCCTTTCAGAGTTCTCTGTGTTCCTACGAGCGTCGTTTTCTGTGACCATGTGCTCAGCCATACATAAAGCAATGACTATTCAGAAATGTTGCAGGTTTGAAAATTATTTAATGACTCTGGAATTTCTGTTTCTGAGTAAGAAAAGGGAAGTTGTGTTGTCAATACTTAATTCACAGGCAACTTATCTGCATTATTATTAAGAAATAAATATTCTTGAAAAAAGAGGCAAGAATTATGAGGTCTCTTAGCACTTAATATAATCTGAGAACTTTTTGTTCTTAGATTTAAAACAAAGACCTTGAAGTACATGGATTCATATCCCAGCTCTGTCCCCGTCTGGGTGAGTGACCCTGGGCACTTAATATGTATGTCCCTGGCAGATAGTAAGCTTTTAATAAATATTAGCAGCTTTTACTGTTATTTTAATTTTTCTCAAATGTAAAATTTGTTCTGACATTGTGGTCTTCTTAAAAAGAGAAAGACTCTGAATGCTGAAGCAAAACCAGAAGCTATCACACAATACCAGGTATTACACAATTTAAAAGCAATGGGTTAACAGAGACAAATCCATGTAAAATGGTATTTAACTTTGGCTCATGTAGCTCTCTTTATTTTCCCAGTCCCTTTACATACTTACAGGCAGGGACCTCGGTGGAGGGGTAAAGTGGGGCTCTGGTTTCAGCGGAGATTGACAATTAGAACGGCTTATGAAACTAAGCACGGACCTGGGTTGTTTGAGAGGACAGTGGAAACCGAAAGGCGACACACAAAATTACCTATTACACACTGGAGGTGAGGGACAATTTCATATTTCGTGGAAATAAAGTCAGGGCCAGGAGAAGTGACTCACACCTGTAATTCCAGCACTCTGGGAGGCCGAGGCGGGAGGATAGTTTGAGCCCGGGAGTTCAAGATCAGCCTGGGCAACATAGTGAGACCTCTTCTCTACTAAAAGTAAAAAAATCAGCCAGGTGTGGTGGTGCACACCTGTGGTCCCAGCTACTCGGGGCACTGAGGTGGGAGGGTCACTTGAGCCAGGGAGTTTGAGGCTGCAGTGAGCTATGATCTCGCCACCGCACTCCAGCCTGGGTGACAGAGCTAGGCCCTGTCTCAAACAAACAAGCAAATAAATGAGAGGCTTTATTTCTCCTTTGAAACTAAAGAAAAATATTTTTCTTCCTTTTGTCTCTTTTCTCAGGACATTTTCCAACAATCGAAATCGCATATATAATGACTTCATTGTTTAGTCTATGTTTTTAAGTTGCTTTGAGTTTTTAATCTGTGGTTCTCTAATGTATAACTTAATTCAGATTTAGGAAAAATATTAGAAATGTTGGGCTGAATTCTGAAATCAATGTTCACTTTTCAGTGGTCATCTCACATTATACATTAAGTACATGCTGGTTAAATTAATATCCCACTGGGATGAAAATAATTCCTCCTCTGAAACCTGAACATATCATAAAAATTGGATCTACAATAATAAAAGGTTTGTTAAACATTTAAAAACTCAATGTTCATTATTAATTGTCTGCTTTACTTGACTACTGTGGATCCTAATGAAATAAATTGATGTAAAAGTGTGTCATATGCCCTTCAATAATTTTTGTAATTATTTAATTATAATTAATGCATCATTAAAATGTGACTGATAACAATTTGATGTAAATTGCCAGATATTATTAATTAACCTGGTATTCATTATACTTGCATTAATCATGTTATTGTAGATATAAAATATTCTTTTAGAGATATACATTAGTTATTCTGAATGAACTGCAGCACTTTAATAGCTCCATTCTATAAAAGTACATAATTAGTAGTTTTTCTTCCCTTGGAACATATGTGCACATCAATGAATGGACATAAATTTTTTATTACATTTGTATCTCTTTAAATAGTCTTAGAGTAGAATTAATGTCATTAGCATTCATGAACTTGCACTGTGTTCTTTATAGTGGTCCTGCTGAGAATGAACTTCGGTTCACACATTTTAGATAGAGTTTTATTGAAAGATTATAATTCCTTCCTAAACTTGCTACAGGCATTTCATTATGATTACAAATAAGCTCAAAGCCATGCTTAAAATGTATTACATGCATGTGGCTTAAATATTTGAATTATCATTGTTTATTTTTTTGAGAATTGTAATTAAAAATGATTTTTTAAATTATACTGTAAGTTCTAGGGTACATGTGTACAATGTGCAGGTTTGTTACATATGTATACATGTGCCATATTGGTGTACTGCACCCATTAACTCGTCATTTACATTAGGTATATCTCCTAATGCTATCGCTCCCCCTACCTCCTCCCTACAATAGGACCCGGTGTGTGATGCTCCCCTTCCTGTGTCCAAGTGTTCTCATTGTTCAATTCCCACCTATGAGTGAGAACATGCGGTATTTAGTTTTTTGTTCTTGCGATAGTTTGCTGAGAATGATGGTTTCCAGCTGCATCCATGTCCCTACAAAGGACACAAACTCATCCTTTTTTATGGCTGCATAGTATTCCATGGGGCATATGTACCACATTTTCTTAATCCAGTCTGTCACTGATGGACATCTGGGTTGATTCCAAGTCTTTGCTATTGTGAATAATGCTGCAATAAACATACGTGTGCATGTGTCTTTATAGCAGCATGACTTATAATCCTTTGGGTATATCCCCAGTAATGGGATGGCTGGGTCAAATGATATTTCTAGTTCTAGATCCTTGAGGAATCGCCACACTGTTTTCCACAATGGCTGAACTAAAAATGATGTTTTACATGTCTATAAGTTGGCAGCTAAACCACCACATAATTTCAACTCCATATATCTGTACATTTTTATCTCAAATATTTTTACATCAAAAACACAGCCACAGCTTACATTACATATTTAAATATTATGGCTGGGCATGGTGGCTCATGCCTGTAATCCTAGCACTTTGGGAGGCCAAGGAGGGCAGATTGCCTGAGCTCAGGAGTTCGAGACCAGCCTGGGTGACATAGTGAAACCCCATCTCTACTAAATACAAAAAATTAGCTGAGCATGGCAACGTGTGCCTGTAGTCCCAGCTACAGTGTGAGGCAGGAGAATTGCTTGAATCCGGGAGGTGGAGGTTGCAGTGAACCAAGATCACACCATTGCACTCCAGCCTAGGCGACAGGGCGAGACTACATATCCAAAAATAAATAAATAAATAAATTAAACTAAAATATGTGAGTATAGTTTTGCATTTAATATATAGTTACATGGCAGAGTAGTTTTCTAGGGATGCTGTAACAAAGTACCACAAACTAGGTGACTTAAAATAACAAATTTATTGTCTCAGAGATTTGGGGACTAGAAATTTGAAATCAAGGTGTTGGTAAGGTTAATCCTTAAGAGAGCTTTGAGGTTCTGCCTTATTCCTTTCTTTCCACAATCCCATGAGAAAAATAATTACCGTCATCTTCATTGTTAGGATAAGGACATTGAAATATAGAGAAGTTAATAGCCTAACTAAGATCTCGTAGCAAAATGAATGACAGAGTCAGGACTTGAACCCACAATTGGGCTCCAGCGTTCCTGCTGGAAGGTCAAAGTATTAAGAGTCGGAAGAGGTGTTAGAATGACATTTAAAGTATGATTATGAATGTTTGATGTTCTATCAATTAACATTTTTCAGACGGAAAAAGTAAATATTATCATCTCAATAGGTCCAAAGGCATTGAGAATATAAATTTAGTTTTACATATATTATGTACATATTGTATATTTTATATAACATTTTATGCATATATAACATCATATGTGTATGATATATGGTATACATACATAATATGTAAAGAGACCTAAATTTATATTCTCAATTTTGTATGATTATATGTATATATAAACAACATAAATATTTATATTGATAAAGAATGCATGGGGGAAAATGAAGTGCACAAGTAAAATATACAAACTACATTTTCTCAAACCAATCAACATGTATCCATCAAGTAGAAATATAATATGTATAGACGATCTTCCAAAAGCAATGCATTTTTATTTTTGTAATATATAGCAAAGTACTGAAGTCGTTACTTTAAAGCAATCAAATGGAGTGATTTGAGCTGATGTTCTAAAGCAATCAAATGTTTTTTAAAAATAATCAATGGTCAAATATATTGTTTCCAAATCTCATGTATGCACATTATTAATATTAAAAAGAGTTCTCAATAAAGCCTATTATGATATGTTAGTTAAGCCATGCACAATGGCTCACACTTATAATCCCAGGGCTTTGAGAAGCAGAGACAGGAGGATCTCTTGAGGCTGAGAGTTTGAAACCAGCCTGGACAACATACTGAGACCCTGTCTCTACAAAAAAAAAAATAACAAAAAAAAGACTATATTAGTTCAATAAAGTTTTAAGTTTAAGGAATTTTTTTTTCTGGTAATTTGTTTACTAGTACTTTTCCTATTACATCATTAACCCCTTATTAAAGTTTGATAGTCATTCCAACCAACTAACCTTATATAAACAAGAAACCAAATAAAAAGAAATTGAAAAAGTTTGCAATAATATTGATGAACAAACTGTATTCCCCAATCTCCAAGACCTCAATATTTCTATCCTTAATAGCTGTAATGCTCTTTTTCTCATAAGCATCTCTCTAATATTTTCATATTCATCTCATTGATTTATGTTCTTTCTTTTAACATACTTTATAAGCTATATTCATCTAAATGCTAATAAAAGCAGTTTTTAAAATTATCCAGGGGTTTCAATACCAACAATGCATTGAAACAAATTTTCTAAAAGACTCCTGAATAGAAAGTGTTTTAACATAGGAATTTAAAAAACACAGACACACAAATCGCCAAAAATAAACAACCTTTACTTCCTTACAAATGCCCTTTTATTTCTAAACAAAAACACTATTTGCCTTGTTCCTATAAACATGACATCTCAACAGGTCCTGACAGGACAATAATCCACCCTCTCTTATATAGTAGAAAATAATTATTGAACGCTAATTGAAAGAGGGAAAACTAGCATAGGTTATATACAAAAGCTCTCCAACAATATCAATGTAGAAACTTAGTCAAATACTCTATAGTATCGGAAACAAGGATAACCACTATTACAGTTCCTGTGTTGCATAAGACAAGATAATTGTTAATATACTAAGATAAGAAAAACTAAAAATATTAATAAAATGTAAAGATAAAATAAAAGGTCCTTATCACTTGCCTATGGTATGATCATATAATAGAAAATAGACACATTAACAAATTATTAACATTCAAAATGAAACTTATCAAACATAAAAATCAACTGTATTTCGGAATACCATATATAATCAATCAAACACATAGTAGAAAATAAGATAGTATTTGCAGAAATAACAAAATTATAAAGATCTGTTAGAAAGCATAAAGAATATCAAAAAAACTGGAATTCCACACTTTGGCTTTAAATGGAATAATTCAACATTTTAGTAACTGATTTTTCAAAATTGATTGATTTGCTCAAAAATTCAGTGCTGACAATCTAAATCTCTAAAGCTGTTTTTCTGAAACTTGACAAACCCTAGTTATAAATGTAGTAGGTAAGGATACATTCTATAAGCAGTTAAATCAGCCGTACAGAGAAACTAGAACAGCTTTCCCGCTGCAGGACATTTTTAGACACATATACTTCCTGTGATGATTAATATTGAGTGTCAACTTGATGGGATTGAAGGATGCGAAGTATCATTCCTGGGTGTGTCTGTGAGGGTGCTGCCGAAGGAGATTAACATTTGAGTCAGTGGGCTGGGAGAGGTAGACCCACCCTCAATCTGGGTGGGCACCATCTAATCAGCTGCCAGTGTGGCTAGAATAAAGCAGGGAGAAGAAGTTGGAAAGAGCAGACTGGCTGAGGCTTCTGGTCTTCATATTTCCCCCATGCCAGATGCTTCCTGACCTTGAACACCAGATTTCAAGTTCTTTGGTTTTTAAACTCTTGAACTTAACACCAGTGATTTGCCAGGGACTCTCAGGCCTTTGGCCACAGACTGAAGGCTGCCCTGTTGGCTTTTCTAGTTTTAAGGTTTTGGTTCTCAGACTGTCTTCCTTGTTCTTCAGTTTGCAGACGATCTATTGTGGGACTTCACCTTGTGATTGTGTGAGTCAATACTTCTCAATAAACTCCCCTTCACATATACATCTATCCTGTCAGTTTGTCCCCCTAGAGAACCCTGACTAATACACTTCCCCATTTCCTGTTGTTATATATAATCGTGTGACTAAGTGTAGCCAACAAAATGAGAACAAAAGAGACATATGCCACTTTGGGGCTCTAGCAACTGATTGCCAGTCCATTTGTCACTGGCATTGTTTTCTCTTGCCATGGTGATGTGGAAGCACCTGTTCAGGTTGAGAGCATTATGAAATCATGGCATATCATCCAGCATTGTCACTTCCAACTGGTAGAATGAAAGAGTCCGTATGAATTGAAGGGTAGGTGTGCCTCATGAACAAAACTAAACCGTTGTTTTTCTGGCACTGAAGGATCAGACAGTTGTTCATTACCACAGTGTAATATTAACCTGCTGAACAAGTTGAGGGACTTTCTTCAAATTTTAAGAGATTTCTTTAAATTTATGGGGAATTTCCAACCAGAGGCCTAGGCATACTATAAAACAATAAGAAACAATAAGACGAGGCAAATAAATTAATGGGAGAAAATAAAACCCTCAGAGAGAGTCCAAGGTACACATAGACATTTGTTATATGGTAAAATTAGCACCAACAATAAATGAGGAAGTGAGGCACTATTTTAGTAGATGTCTCACTTAATTGAGAACATTAAAAATGAAGGCTGTCTTGCACAGTGACTCAAAGTAGATTTTAAGTGCATTATAATATGGATGTGAAAGGTAAAACTATATATTGATTAGGAGAAAATGTAGAGAAGAGGTACTTGCAGCTTGGTGGAGAGAAATTCTAAAAAAAAAAAAAGGATGCACATAAGCCAAACTTGTGATTTTGATTCTATCAACAAAGGATTTCACTTAAACAAAAGACATCTGAGAAAAGTTAGCAGAGGGATATAAGGTTGAGAAAAAATACTTACAATATCTGAAGTTTCAAGGGATTAATTTTTAGGACAAAAAAGAAGTCTTTTATATCAATTTGCAAAATACAGGAAACTGAAAGAAAAACATGACAGACTATAAACAGGCAATGACATGTTTAATAAATATATGATAAGATGTGAAAATTTATTTTTGATGAGACAACACAAATTAAATAATCAATAAGAGATCTTCAGGTTGACAAAATTTCGAAAGTTGGACTAAGCCATATATTGGAAAAGAAATTAAGGAAAACAGCAAAACTTGTATACTACTGATAGAAGTATAATGCAAAGAGGCCGGGCGCGGTGGCTCAAGCCTGTAATCCCAGCACTTTGGGAGGCCGAGACGGGCGGATCACGAGGTCAGGAGATCGAGACCATCCTGGCTAACAAGGTGAAACCCCGTCTCTACTAAAAAATACAAAAAAAAAAAAAAAACCTAGCCGGGCGAGGTGGCGGGCGCCTGTAGTCCCAGCTGCTCGGGAGGCTGAGGCAGGAGAATGGCGTGAACCCGGGAGGCGGAGCTTGCAGTGAGCTGAGATCCGGCCACTGCACTCCAGCCTGGGCGACAGAGCGAGACTC
Organism: Macaca fascicularis; assembly: GCF_037993035.2. Classification (NCBI taxonomy): domain Eukaryota; kingdom Metazoa; phylum Chordata; class Mammalia; order Primates; family Cercopithecidae; genus Macaca; species Macaca fascicularis. The sequence continues at coordinate 172,843,761 of NC_088379.1, forward strand.
CGTCTCAAAAAAAAAAAAAAAAAAAAAAAAAAAAAAAAAAAAGAAGTATAATGCAAAGATGATCTGGAGAAAATATGATAGTATTTACAAAAATTAAATAATTTTAGACCCAATGACACATCTATATCTGGAGGTGTAATCAAGGGTCCCTGAGGAAACATGAATGACAGTTTTTCCTGCATGATTATTTGGGGTGGGAGGAATTACAAGACCTCAGTATTCTGGGAACATATGACTGAGGAAAAGGATAAAAAAAAGTAGGCTAAAGAGATAGTATGGAACTCAGTATGTGCCAAGTGACATAATTAGATAATAAAAATCACCACTCACTGAAAGAAACTAAAGGACGTATCTTGCACAATATTATTATGTAAAATCATGAGGCATAAATACAAATAACACTGTATATCTTATAACAACACCTGAAGTTACAAGGATGGCAGGAGTATTAAGATTGTGAAATAAGGATTAAAATTGAAAAAAAAAATTAAAAGGCTTTATAAGACCCAACAATTACATGCCATAAATTACCTTGTGGAATGATAATTCCTAAAATCCATTAATGTTTTATATTTGAACTATTTCTCCATTTAATAATATAAATTTTCATACCAGAAGCAGAAAGCTCGAACATCAGATACGTTTGTATACTTTAAACTTGAGTAGACACAGGCCCGAATTAGATCTAGCACTGGTAGATCAAGCATTGGCTGATGATTTCAAACTATCTTTGTATGTCAGCAAGTTACAAAACCAGGCAACTTGATCAATCTTATAATAGTATAAATCCAAAAGTCCTTGATAAGCAGCCTTCCAAAAGAAAACTTGAATGTACTGTTTATAGGTCTGTGTCTAGTGAAGGTAGACATAGAATAGAAATATACATTCACCAAATAAGAAGAGCCATTAGTGGTTCTAAGGGTCATGGTCGTGAGTAATGAACTTTCACACGACCCCTACTTCAACCATTCTGTGTACTGGCACAAGGCTGTATTTCACCAAAACAATCTTACATACGCAAACAATGCAGTCCAAAATAGTTATCTTCTTGTAGTGACAGCATTCACCATGGATTCCCTCCAATACGAATTCAATACTGTTTCCTTTCCATCCACTGGATTACTCAGAGATTAATCTGTAGCACTATGTCATGACCAGTGGAAGACGCCAGATTTATGTAACAAAAATCTGTTTTCCCATAGCTTTAAAAAATTCCTTGAGCTAGCCTGACACACACAATTTCCAAAATCAAAGTGGCTCTAACATAAGATGAGTCTTTCTTTTCTGTGCCTTCTGTGCCCACCCCAGGCTGCATTTGTGCTGTGGTAACACAGTAGCACAAACTATGTCAATCCTTGATGTCAATCTTTAACACCTACCTCTGCTCTTTGCTGCAGAACCTTAGGTTATTTCCCCATTTCTCTGCATCATGCCAGTAAAATAAAAGTCCCACTGTGTAGCACAAAGGCTGTCTAACCTTCTCCTCCTAAGAGGCTCATATATCACAGCTGTTGTGTTACTTTACATCCTTCAAGAGGCTGACATGAAGCTGGGAATAACTGTGTCAGAGAATTACTGGAGAATAAGAATTGTGTAGGGAAATTGGAAGGGAGTCAATGGAGGCTGAAGAGCTGTCTGACCACTAAGGTCCAGGTCTGAACACCATGAAGGAAAGGTGAAATCATTCAAAGAAGGTCTTATAGAACAGCATTGCAATCTATTGATCAGACATTCCAGACCCCTATATAATGATGTTTGCAGACAGGAATGGCAAACTTATACCCAGAATAGGTATCCATTCTTGTGAGACTGAGCCAAGGGCCCCAGGATGAAAAGGAACCCAACTGAGTCAATCTACTACAGAGTGGATGCTTGGTTTTCCCAAGGAATAGTGCTATATAAGAGGCCCAGTGTTGGTCTCCATGTAGATCAGTTAGACATTCAAAGACAGCAGTATCTATATCAGCCTTGGTAAGTGGGAGTCCATGCCATTGAGTCCACGCGTCGCTCCCATCCTTGCTAGCATGGAAACTCCACTTGTGAATCCACAGCACCAGTTTGGGTGCATCTTATAACAAAGGCTGGCAAAGGCCCACTGGCCAAGTCACATTGCCTGCTTGGTTGCTCAGTAGACATTTGTCTGTAGGCTTGCTTCCACAGTGGACATTTTCTGGCAGGTGATAAACTATGACTACATTAATTTACTAATGCTCCTCTGAAAAATTACCATAAAATGAGTGACTTAAAACAAATTTACTCCCTTACGCTTTAGGGGAGCGTGAGAAGTCTGGCATGAGTCTTAGAAAGCTCTTACAAAGTGTTGCCAGGGCTGGTTACTTCTGGAGGCTCTAAAGGAGAAGCAGTTTCCTTGCCTTTTCCAGCTTCTGGCCACATTCCTTGGATTCCTAGCCCCATGGTCCTTTCCTCCACCTTCAAAGCCACCAACTTGGTCTCTTCCAACATTTCACTGTTTTCACTGTCTTACCACCTTCTCCTCTTCTGTAATCAAATCTCTCTTTGCCCTCCTCTTATAAGGACACTTGTGGTTGCATTTAGGGCCCCCTGGATAATTAACGATAATCTTCCTATTTCAAAATCCTTAATCTGTGAAAGTCACTTTTGTCATATAAAATAACATTCAGAGGTTCCAGGCTTTCAGAACATTGTTATATTTGGCAGCCATTAATCTGTCTAACACAGTGGCACAAAATTCTTTCCACTTTTCAGTGCATTACCATGTTCATTCACATGCCTCTACACCAGACCTTTACATTCCAAGCAGCCAGGCCATTGACCACTGCTCAGGAACCTGCATGCATTCTCATCTCAGGTCACTTTTCCTCCCCCACCAAAAGAGCGAGAAAGTGCACTACTTTGCATCTCCAACATGGAGAAAGTTTTTCTTCTCCACTGTATTTTAACATCGTACCTAAATGTGGCTGTAATACTGACTGTGTTCAGTTTATAGTCATGAATCAAACTGACTCATATATAAACTGAGTTGTTTTTTTTTTCTTCTTTCAGCTGGTTGTAAAACAACAACAACAACAACAAAAACCTACATATAGACATAAGTACAAGGTGGGGGAAGAGAACTAGTGAAATTTTGGGGAGTGGAATGAAGGTCTGGGCTAGGTACTCATGAGATTTACTCGTGCCTACTGCTCCTGCTGAAGCTCCATCTTAGAGACAGTATTTCTTTATCTCTATCCTATGAGGGATGGCTGTGGGGCCAAGGCAACTTTTGAGCAGGTGGGTCAGCCAGAACTCAACACATAATGGGCAGATCCAGACCCACTGTCACTTTGTGATCAGTGACCAAGCATTTTGTGTCTATCAGGGCCCTTTAACATGCCAGGAGCCTTTTTTTTTTTTTTTTAAGACGAATTCTTGCTCTGTCATCCAAGCTGGAGTGCAATGCTGTGGTCTTGGCTCACTGCAACCTCCGCCTGCTGGGTTCAAGTGATTCTCCTGCCTCAGTCTCCCAAGTAGCTGGGACTACACGCACATGCCACCACACCCAGCTAATTTTTGTATTTTTAGTAGAGACAGGGTTTCACTATGTTGGCCAGGATGGTCTCAATCTCTTGACCTCGTGATCTGCCTGCCTCCGCTTCCCAAAGTGCTGGGATTACAGGTGTGAGTCACTGCACCCGGCTGCCAGGAACCATTTTTTAAAAGGTGTACAATACTCTGCTGAAGATGGCACGACCTTTCTCCAGCATTCTTAGGGCTTGGACAGTAATTCCCCCATGAAGGCTTGATGTGAGACTCAAATAGCATCTTTGTCCACCACTGTCACCTCCCACACCATTGGTTCTGCCATGCCAAGGGCCAGGGCTGCTTACACCAAATCCTGGACCTGTTGGAGCCCTTTCCTACTGAAAGCTCCATTCACCACTAGCTGAATTCCATGTCATCTGGTTTCTGTGAAGTAACAGTATCCCTGTGTGTTGAAACATTTTGCCTCCATAACCCAAAAAGGTCTGCCTGGCTCTGTGATTGCACATTTCTATGTGACAGGGAATGCAAGATCCCACCATTTCTTCCTTTTAGAGGTTATATTGCCATGCCCCTGACCATTGAACCTTTACAAACTTCACTGAAAGGATAGGTCCACAAATCTTTATAAGAGATATCTCCCATCCTCTGGAGCACAAGGACTCCAGGATACTAGCCAATATCCTCAGGGGATGTCTCATCCCACATTTCTGGGTTTCGTTTTCTCAATCAGAACCCTGAACTTAGAAAACAGATCTGTCTTGGCCAAGCCTTTAAACATCTCTGCAACTCTTCAACTCCTTCAAATACTGTATTTGTTGCTCAGTTGTTTCCACCATTGCACTGCAGGAGGTACAGACTTAATTGCATGTTACCAAAAAAACCCTCTGCCTTTCACATTTAGTCTTTGACTGCTTTTCAGTGGCTCCCAATATTGTGTTAGTCCTAGGTAGAACATCAATACAACTTAAGCACAACCCAAGCACCTTCACAGTTTCTGTAGGATTTGTTTCTCTGCATCTTTCCTTCATTACACCAGCAAGAGCACTCCTCTCCACTGGGTTATTTCCCCAGGTCACCTCCTGTGGACTCTTTAGCAAATACGTAACAAATAGGCTAGGGATTTCCTTTGTCTCATATGCCACTCAGAACAGAATGTCCTTTTTGTTTTGTTTTGTTTTTCCTACCCGGCAATCAGTGGGTGTGTTGGTCCACTTTGCATTGCTATAAAGGAATACCTGAGGCTGGGTAATTCATGAAGAAGTTTATTTGGCTCACAGTTCTGCAGGCTGTACAAGAATAGCATCTACTCAACCTCAGGAATCTTTTACTCATGGCAGAAGGTGAAAGGGGAACACGTGTGTCGCATGGCAAGTGAGGAAGCAAGAGAGATGTCAGGTTCCTTTAAACAACCAGCTCTCACATGAACTAATAGAGTCAGAACTCACTCATTACCATGTGGATGGGCACCAAGACATTCATGAAGGACCCATCCCTATGGCCAAAACAGCACCCACCAGACTCCACCTCCACCATTGGGGATCAAATTTAAACATGAGATTTGGAAAGGACAATATACCCAAACTGTACAGTGAGCCAGTTCTAGTACCTCCCCATACTGCCTGTGTTCCAGAACCACCCCAATGATTTATCAAGGAAAATGACTGTGAGAAAAAAAATGGAAGGGGAACCAGAAGAGACTAAAGAGCCATTAGAGATGAAAATCTGCTCCCTGTGAAAGAGAGAGGGAAGGAAGAGAAGATTCATATAAAGAAACTTAGACTGCAGTGCATTTCTAAGAAAGTTCAGCGGAGCTCAAAGGAGAGTCCTTGAGCTAAAGTCACTTGTCAGTGGAGTTTATGTCTCACAGGAATGGATCTTCTTTGTACCGAGGCTCTGCTCCGTCGGTGACCGAGAACATTGTGTTGGATGTCTGGCCACCTCATAAGCGTAGTGGTAGATTCAGAGACATCAGTTAATTAAGCCTTAAGTCAATTAAGGAGCTCCAAGAAGCCCATATTAATAGTTACCACAACCAGCAACTTCAAAGGAGCACTCAGTGAAGAACATGCAGCAGCTACAGAATTGTTCTGTGTCTCTTTTTCTCTGAACAAAGAAGGATTTTGAAGATGTAGGTTTCTTGCTCATGAGCCCCACAATGTTATATTCTGGTCCTGCAGCTGCACAAACTGCATCCGTCTTACTTACTGTGAAACAATCTTCTTGAAAACAGATGTGTCAGGAAGGAATTAAAACTATCTCCTCTATTCAAAGTTGCATTTGTAAGAGACACACGTTCGGTGTTATCTTAAGAATTCATTTTTCTTCTTTAAAGTTTTAACTTTTAATTACACCATTCCAAGGACAAGTGAAAAGGAATGTCTCATTGAACCACTATTTTCTGTCCACATGCCGTGTTTATTTACCCCTCAATTCCCATCAGTCTGGTTCAATTCTTTTATGCATGTGCACTCACACGTAGCAGTAGAAAAATATAAAGGGATGTGATTATGAAATACATTGTCACAAAGCAGCAATAAATTCTTCCTCCCTCCTCATCACTTTGCCTATGCTTAGCAAAAACTTATGCTTACTACATCTCTGTAATAGAGATGTGGAGTTCTATGCTCTACTAATTTATATAATACCTTGTTTCTATCTTTTCTAATTTTTCCATCTACTTAGTACCCTTTCCTTCTACCTAGCTGTACTGTTTTTAGTAGAAGATTAACAAGAACTTTGTAACTTTTTATGTTAACTTAAAGTATTTTTATAGACTGTTGATTGAAGAGTCATCATCTGAGTAAAATTTAAAGAATGCAATTGATTTTCCTCCTTACTACTCCTGACAAGTATATACTCACACTCATAGCTGGAGGTGGTCCCTTAAATAACATATACCTATTACCACTCTTTTTTCACTCTTTTCATTACCCCAGATGATAATCAATCCTTCCCAGGTCTTGAGGTGTAGAACAACAACATAGGGCCAAATCAAAAGCAAGTGAAATTGTTCCCCACAATTCCTCCATTTCCTCACCCAGGCACATTCCATTGACTTCATGCAGGCTTCCCCAGGCTTCATCTCTTTTCTTATCCCAGCTCTCTGACATCTACATAATGCCCCCCAGACTTATCTGCAGATTTCCAGAACATAACAGTGTTATTCATCCTCATGAAATCACTTCAATTTCCCTTAGCTATTCTCCATCAGAGTCTCATTATTACAAGCTGATGAGGACAAGCCTTTATGTCAAGGTGACCTAAAAACAGAGCCCTGAAGGAAGTTAAGATACCACATGGCTATTATGGCAATTATTTGGAAAGATATCCTAACTCTCCTCCTCTATCCACATTTCTTTGAAATTGACATTCCAAATCTTCCCATAAATAGATACAGTCTTTTTTCCTATTCTTTGTCACTTACTTTGAAAAATAAAATACTACCAGGTAATATTGTGCAGGTTTTGAGCCTGGGCTTTAAGAGGTCTTCTATAATTTTACTCTCTCTCTCTGTCTATCTCTCTCTCTGAAATTTTAACAAGGGTCCTTGTGAACAAGCCTCAGATTGCCTGCTGGAGAATGAAAGACCATGTGCATTAAAATTAACAGATCCTAATAATATCTTTCTAGATTATCTATCCCCACCCCCATCCCCAGCACATGGCAGCTGAATGCAGCACATGAGTAAATTTAGCTAATGGAAGAATCACATAGTTTACCCCAGGCCAAATTTTTGATCTGCATAGTTGTGAGTTGATAGACTCATGTTGTTTTTAACACCATGTTTTAGAATGCTGTGTTACACAACAAAGCTAACTGATACACTGTGGGAAGAAACTTTCAGACAAAGGTTATATCAAAGGTCTTAAAATAATAGTGTTTTGGTGAGATAGAACAGAGCTTATGATAAGACTTTTGGATTTTACTCACTATGTCATTGGAGATTTTTGAGCTAAGTAGTGGCTCAATGTGCAAAACTGTAGTTTTAAATCACCATGAAATTGAACTACTGCCATTTGTGAAGAGAAAATGTAAGTATAAGTTTTGCCCCAGAGAATAGAAAACATTTACATGGATATAATAGACAGCATATTAATACATGATGATATCTGTTATATATTCTAATGATTTAATACAAATCCATGTTTTATTCACTTTTTGAGTGTAGTCTTACAAATATTTTTCTCCTTTATGAAGCATATTTATGGGAAAGACAAGCTCTATAAACCAGAGTGGAATTCCACCTCTCATTATTTTTCACATTCTTGCTATTTCAAGAAGCATAATAAAATGGGACATTGACAATACTTTGAGCAAAACAACTTAGATATACCTTCTAAACACAGGCTTTTTTTACATCAACGAAAAGTGCAGTTTTATTTTGAAAATCTTTCAAAGAAAAATTGATGTATAAAAATCATTTCTTACATGATCATGATCATATAAATTGTCCATTATATAAAACAGTAAAATTTTCTGCTCAGTGGAATAAAATAACAATGTATGTGATGTATATAACAGGAACCATAAACACTACCAAAAATAAATATAATAAATGCTAGATAGCAAAATAATAGCCATTTATAAGTAGATTCTTAAACATTTATCATGAAAAAAGCTAAACTTATCTATTTAAAATGTTTTAGAATCAAAAATAAAGTTTATTTTCTGTCAAAAAGCTGACTTTTATTATAATGTTTTGGAAATTTATTATCTTAGCAAGAATACAAGACTTTACCCTCAGTTTGAAGACACAATATTTTAAAACAGGCCAAATTACTAAATATATTTAAATATATTTCATCCCTACAAGATATATTGTATTACAATAATAATTTGTACTTTTTTGATAGTGGCAAGTTTATATAGTAAGAAAATAACTATGTGAAAATATAGAATATATTTTCTTTACTCAGAAAGGAGTTTCAAGCCAGTATTCTAATAACACTGTAGCCAATGAATTGGTATGGAAAAGGTCATAGAAAATGACTTTTTATTTCAGTATGAAATGTAAACATGGTCTTTAAATGTTAGAAAAATTTGGTTACCTCATAACATAAAATCAGATACTCATTGAGTGTCTTACATAAAAAGCACTCTCGAATTACTTACTGAATACAATGTACATTATTCAGCTGATGTATGCATGAAACACCCAGACTTCCCCACTATGCAATATATCCATGTAACAAAATTGCACTTGTACCCCTTAAATGTATACAAATAAAAATAAATAAATTAATTAAAACCATTCTCAGACTAAGAGAAACTACTAGGGTTTTAGTATAAAGTAATTTAAATTAATATTAACAAACACCTTTTTTATTACACTTTTGTCAAGTTCAAAGACATTTTAAGAAATAATAAACTATTATATTCTATTATCTTTTTAATGAACTATAAGGTTTAGATGAACTATAGTGTTCATCTTCTCCCTGGGCAATAAACAAAGCAGAATTTCTAGTTTCCCTGGAATATATAATCACATGGATGGTTTCAGGCCAACAGAATGTGTGTCAATTTGAATTGTATTAGTCCATTTTCATGCTGTTGATAAAGACATACTTGAGACTTGACAATTTACAAAAGAAAGAGGTTTAATGGACTTACAGTTTCACGTGGCTGGGGTGGCCTCACTATCATGGCAGAAGGTGAAAAGCACATCTCACAGGTGGCATACAAGAGAAGAGAGCTTGTGCAGGGACACTCATCCTTATAAAAACATCAGATTTTGTCCAATTTATTCATTAACATGAGAACAGCATGGGAAAGACCTGCCCCCATGATTCAACTACCCTACATTAGGTCCCTCCCACAATACATGGGAATTCAAGATGAGATTTCAGTAGGAACACAGCCAAACCACATCATTTCACCCCAGCCCCTCTCAAATTTGATGTCCTCGTATTTCAAAATCAATCATGCCTTCCCAACAGTCCCCCAAAGTCTTAATTTATTTTAGCATTAACTCAAAAGTCCATAGTCCAAAGTCTCATCTGAGACAAGGCAAGTTTCTCCCACCTGTGAGCCTTTAAAATAAAAAGCAAGTTAGGTACATCCTAGATACAATTGGGATACAGGCATTGGGTAAATACAGCCATTCCAAATGGGAAAAATTGACCAAAATAAAGGAGCTACAGGCCGTAGGCAAGTCTGAAATCCAGCAGGGCAGTCAAATCTTAAAGCAGCAAAATGATCTCCTTTGACTCCAGATCTTACATCCAGGTCATGCTGATGCAAGAGGTGGGTTCCCATGGTCTTGGGCAGCTCTGTCCCTATGGCTTGCAGGGTACAGCCTCTCTCCTGGCTGCCTTCATGGGCTGGCATTGAGTGTCTGTGGCTTTTCCGGGTGCATGGTGCAAGCTGTCAGTAGATCTACCATTTTGGGGTCTGGAGGACAGTAGCCCTTTTCTCACATATCCACTAGGCAGTACCCCAGTACAGAAACTGTGGGGGTTCTGACCCCACATTTCCCTTCCACACTGCCCTGGCAGAGGTTCTCCCCGAGGGCCCCATCCCTGCAGCAAACTTCTGCCTGGGCATCCAGGCATTTTCATACATCTTCTGAAATCTAGGTAGAGGTTCTCAAACCTCAATTCTTGACTTTCGTGCACTCACAGGCTCAATACCACATGGAAGCTGCCAAGGCTTGGGGCTTGCACCCTCTGAAGCCATGGCCTGAGCTCTACTTTGGCACCTGTCAGCCATGGCTGGAGCAGCTAGGACACAGAGCACCAGGTCCCTAAGCTGCACACATCACAGGGACCCTGGGCCCGGCCCAATAAACCACGTTTTCCTCCTCTGCCTCCAGGCCTGTGATGGGAGGAGCTGCTGTGAAGACCTCTGACATGCCCTAGAGATGTTTTCCCCATTGTCTCAGGAATTAACATTAAGCTCCTCATTACTTATGCAAATATCTGCAGCCAGCTTGATTTTTTCCTCAGAAAATGGAATTTTGTTTTCTATCACATTGTCAGGCTGCAACTTTTTTGAACTTTTTGCTCTCCTTCTCTTATAAAACAACACCTTTAACAGCACTCAAGTCCATCTTGAATGCTTTGTTGCTTAGAAATTTCTTCCACCAGATACTCTAAATCATCTCCTCCAAGTTCAAAGTTCCACAAATCTCTAGGGCAGGAGCAAAATGCCTCCAGTCTCTTTGCTAAAACATAACAAGAGTCACCTTTGCTCCAGTTCCCAACAAGGTCCTCATGTTCATCTGAGACCACCTCAGCCTGGATTTTATAGTCTACATCATTATCAGCATTTTGGACAAAGTCATTCAATAAGTCTCTATGAAGTTCCAAACTTTCCCACATTTTCCTATATTCTTCTGAGCCCTCCAAACTGTTCCAACCCCTGCCTGTTACCCAGTCCCAAAGTTACTTCCACATTTTCAGGTATCTTTTCAGCAGCAACCCACTATACTGGTACCAATTTATTGTATTAGTCTGTTTTCATGCTGCTAATAAAGACATACCTGAGACTGGGCAATTTTCAAAAGAAAGAGGTTTAATGGACTTACAGTTCCACATGACTGAGGAGGCCACACAATCATGGCAGAAGGTGAAAGGCACGTCTTACAAGGCAGCAGACAAGAGAAGAGAGCTTGAGCAGGGCATCTCTCCCTTATAAAACCATCAGATCTCGTGAGATGTATTCACTGTCACGAGAACAGCATGAGAAAAACCTGCCCCCATGATTCATCTACTCCCCCCACCAACTCCCTCCCACAACATGTGGGAAGTCAAGATGAGATTTGGGTGAGGACACAGCCAAACCACATCACCAACATACCCTATGAAAAACTCCCATGGATAACACTCTTTTTGATTTGTCTCCTACTCTTGTCAGATGCCTATGAACACAGTGTTCTTGGTGGCCATAAATTTAAGATGACAGAAACACAGGATAGAAGAATCCTGGAGTCCTATATCTACCACTTGGGGAAGTACTGCCCGCTGATAATGAACACCTACTTGGAGTTCCGTAACAGATAATCATATTTGAATCTTTCCTCATACTTTTCAGGGTGCACTTTTTCCTGGCACTAGCACATGAAATATATTACATTGTTTTATTGAGGAAGAGACATTTGTGATTTATAAGAAGAACTATATCATTACAATGACATCATGCCAACTACATAAATTTAAAATAGGCAAAAGTCATAACAACACAGAATGTATCTCACATGTTTGAGCAGATTAAAATAGCAAATTCAGACAGATTCTTATACATATAAACTTATTTCTTCAAATTTAAAATATAAATATAAATTAATTATCTGACTGAGAACTTTCATAATTTGTTTTAGGAGCCATAAATGTATATATTTGTGTGTATTTGCATATATGTGTGTGTATGTGTGTGTGTAAGAGTAGATATAACGCGTTAAGATTCTGTGTGTGTGTGTGTGTGTGTGTGTCAGAATAGATATAACTGGGTTATGATTCTTCTGTTGCTTTAAATAAGATTTGGATTTTTTCTATATAAATTAATCATATCCATAATTCCTCACTTTGCCTCATAAAAGCATTTGAGGGAATAACAATTCATCCAGATAAATTTGAAAAATCTTATGTCAATTATACATAATTTCAATTTGTCACTTCACTTTCACTGCCATATATCTGGAGTCCAAATTAGGGAAAGGAGTCAGGCTGGCAAGACCAAGGGAAAGCAAAAATAGAAGGCAAATAAAGTATAGGTTTGGCTTTCTTCATGATCCAGGACATGTAGCCCTCCTGCACATATAATGTTCATAAATCACAATCTTTCCCCACCCAACTTATCATCAAACACTTCAATTTATCATCAACTACTTTGGATGATGAAAAAATGCAAGTTAGCTCCCTGCAACCTTGGCATTGTCAGTACTGCATGTAGCACTCTTCAGCGCAAGTTACAGACTATAAAATGCCCAGCATCCCTTTGTTTCCTGGCAGGCAGCTCCTCTTCTGCTGACCTACCTATTTCCTTCTAGCAATGTGTTTTCATACTTTCTTTAATACATCTGTCTTTCCTTACCTACAACTGTCTTGGTAAATTCTTCTTACTCCCATGCCACCAGCCCCAGATTGCTGCTCACTCAGAGAATATACGAAATTATTTTGTTCTAAATCCAATAATAAAAATAGATAGTATGAATACACACACACACACTCACACTCACACACACACACACACACACACACATAGATATAACACAAAACATACAAACTAGTTCTTTCTTCGCCAATAGATTTATTGAGATGTAAGACCTAGTGAACATAAAAGTTGACTATTTGATGTTAAATGTAAATTTCAAATAGGTTTTTAAACATTATCTAAAAAGCAATAAAAGGAAAGTAGAGGAGGAAAATAGTGACTTTCATATATTCACTGTTGTAGAAAAAGGAAATAAAGAAAAATCAGTTCATACTTTCTCCAAGACTGAAAAGGAAAGAAGCATAAGCATTCTCAGCAGTGGCATTTTTCCCCCTGTGGAATTGTAAGCATGTGAAAACTGTAGGATAGGGCTGCAAGTGCTCTCACCATCATGTCTTTACCATAGCTGCTATTATGACATTGTGTGACAAAAAGATCCTGGAAATTCAGCATATGCCACCATTCACATTCACATTTTTGCTATACATGACTCTTCTCCTCAAAACTTTCATATATTTTACTTAAAAACTAAAGGAAGTCATTTATATTTCATTCTCTACATTTTTCACTGAGTCCAAAGTGAAATTTAGGTCAACATATAGCAACCACCACCAGTTAGGAAATCCTCTGTGTGACCTGACGGACAAGCTTCTTTAATTATTACAAAGTATATGGAATCACATAAGCAGTGATCTAACCACATTTTCTTATTTGCATAGCGCTCTGCCTCCTCATGGGAAAACATTTAAACATGCCTTCAATAGAGGTTAGACTATTTATAGGCAAGTCCGATAGACCATGGAATGGGATGTCTTTTGGATGTCATAGAGTCATTCTCTGAGATAAAAGCAGCATAAATAAGGAATGTGAGTCAAGAAAGACCAAATTCAGCAGGGCAGTCTGAGTGAATGCAGAACACTGTGAGACTATACTTTTCCTGAGATGCCCTTCACGGTTGTGTTTGGGACAAGGAGAGGCCTGGATTGTATATGAGAACAGAGAGACTGGCTCCAGTATCCAGAAGGAGGTCTACTCTCCTTCCTTCAATTTCCAGAATCACTTGGGGCTCCTGGGCAGTAATGGCAGTTTGGGCCACTGGAGTCAGGGAATTGAGCCCTGGGACCTGTCAGTCCTGTTGGATCATTTGTGAGACCAGTTCTGGACACAGTGACCTATGTCTCCAAGGGCAATATGATCCCCAGTGGTTCCTGCCACAGGCTGGACAGGGTTGAGGTGGCTTCTTCTTACTGTCTGGACAGTTCTTCTGAAAGTGTCCTGATTTGCCACACCAGTAGTAATTAGTGGATGTGCCTCGGGGATTCTAGACTTTATAGGCTTCTGTCCATCTCCTGTGTTTCCTCTGTTTTTCCTCAGCCTTCTCCTGATCCTTATTGTAAAAGGCCAAGGTGGGCACCTGCAGAAGGTTCTCCAAAGTACTATCTGGACCTATAGTCTGTTTCTGTAATTTTCTTCTAATATCAGGGGCTGAGGAATAAACTTGTCCTTTAGGATTAGCTGTCGTTCAACTGAGTCAGGAGACATGGAAGTGTGTTTTATTAAGGCCTCTCTCAGCCTTTCCATGAAAACTGAGGGATTCCCATCTGGTCTCTGATCTATTGTGAACAATTTAGAGCAATTAAGAGGTTTGGCCCTAGTTTTTAGTAGGCCCTCCAATATGTACATTAAAAAGTGTTTCACTTTCCATTCATCTGTGGGGTCACTAGGGTCCCAGTCAGGATTTTCAAGTGGTATTGACTCTCATCCTATTGGGAATGGTTGTTCCGTAATTTCCTTACCTTCCTTATCTCCTCTTTTCCTTTTTGGCCCGTCATAAGAAACATGTTGTTCATCCCTGAATTTTTCTGTTGCCTCTAGAGCTGTCTGCCTTTCAGTGGCTCTTAGGGTTTCGTAAATATAAGAGTAATATAACATCTTTCCATGTGAGGTCACACAACTGGGCTAAATTTTGGAAAGCCTCTACATACCTGTCAGAGTCATCAGAGAACCTACCCAGGTCTCCTTTTATTGGTCTAAGGTCTTATAATAAGAAGGGAACCTGAACCCTAGTGGCATCACACCCATCAGGCATTTCTTGTAGTAGTAAAAGTGAAACTGGGGAAGTGGGGAGTTTTGAAAGTGTTGAACTGGAGGAGCCAATGGCGTAGTTGGAGGAGGGGGTCCCAGATAAAATGGACAAAAAGACTGAGACACTCAATAGTTGTCTCATAGGATAACCCAGCAACTTGTTTTCTTAGCTTTGGGAAATCATTCCCCATGGTGATATGATTGTTAAAAGAGCTGGGTCAATTGTGGATCACTTGTAGAAGTCTGCGTTGTCCCACAGGGCAAAGAAAGTCTGTACATAGGGGAACTCGGACCATTTGCCCTCCCATCTACAGAAAAGATCTAATTGTTGGATAGTATTCAAATCAAGATTTCCCTCAGAAGGTCAGGTTTGTCCATGTTCAAGCTGGTAAGAAGGCCAAATCCTTGTGCAAAAGAATGTGAGCTGCTTTTTCTTCAGAATTTCAGGGTCAAAGGAGTTCCAGTGCTTCAGAATGCATTTGAGAGGAGTGCAGGCTGAAGATGGTTTGTTAACCATCTAGAAAGGTGCCCATTAGTCTTCTCCCTTTGTTTGGAGTGACCCAGGTGGAGAGGAAGGCAGTGGGGACATCCCCCCATTATCCTTCTTCCTTTGTTGCCTGTACCTCAACATCTATTAAAGATGTCATCCATGGATGTAAGTGTGACCTCCACCCGTGGACCCAGAGGAGTGGGTCAAGCAGGAATGGTCACACTCATCTGTGTGAGACCCTAGTCCTCTGCTGAGAACACCCCTTTGATTCCTTAGATTTGTGTGGTTGGCATGTCCCTACTATAGAAGGATCTCAGGAAAGACTATATAACGTTGTATTTGAGCCAGGCCCTTCAGTGAAGGGAGTATTCTGGGTTGAGTCCTATATTCTGTCATTATGGCCCAAGTTAAAGTATCTATCCTTAGTCTGTTGATTGACTTTTAAACATAGAATCTCTTCTTTATTTAAATGTTATTCTAGTTGGAGGCAGAATAGGTGTCTCAAAAGAATATAAGGATCATGACTGTCTTTCTGTTGATGGAGACAGTATGGAGGCCAAAATCTGTTGATGGAGACAATATAAAGTATTAGAAGAACTGCTCTCTCCTCTGCGTCATAGGCAGTGTTTTCCTGTTCACAGAGAGGACGTAAGTTCTGGTCTCTAGTAGAGGGGCTCAATAGGTAAAAGAATTGGGAAAGCAGAGGCTTTTGGCCAACAGCCAAGTTTCCCCGTGGAGAAGATTTCCATTCCACTAGGTGGCATTATAAACCTGGAACTAACAGGCTGTAGTTTTGTTTCCAAATGTTCTCTAGACAATGCATTGAGAGAGAGGTCTGAGGTATGAGAGGCCAACCCCACAACTTGCCTCCCAGTAGGAGAAAGTTAGTTTGTCTCATAGAAAGCCTATCTAGTTCAACTGGGCAGTGTTGACTCCTCACATGGAAAAAGAAACAGCCCAAATGAAGAGGGAGCCATCCACTGGCGGGGCAGGGGGGCAGTGTTACGGGAAGTCAGGGACCCCGAACGGAGGGACCGACTGAAGCTGTGGCAGAAGAACATAAATTGTGAAGATTTCATGGACATTTGTTAGTTCCCCAAATTAATACT
Organism: Macaca fascicularis; assembly: GCF_037993035.2. Taxonomy (NCBI): domain Eukaryota; kingdom Metazoa; phylum Chordata; class Mammalia; order Primates; family Cercopithecidae; genus Macaca; species Macaca fascicularis. The sequence continues at coordinate 172,860,099 of NC_088379.1, forward strand.
TTCATAATTTCTTATGCCTGTCTTTACTGCAATCTCCGAACATAAATTATGAAGATTCCATGGACACTTATCACTTCCCCAATCAATACGCTTGTGATTTCCTATGCCTATCTTTACTTTAATCTCTTAATCCCATCATCTTTGCAAGCTGAGGAGGATGTATGTCACTTCAGGATCCTGTGATGATTGCATTAACTGCACAAATTGTTTGTAGAGCATGTGCGCTTGAACAATAGAAATCTGAGCACCTTGAAAAAAGAACAGGATAACAGCAAAGTTCAGGGAACAAGAGGGATAACCTTAAACTCTGACTTCCAGTGAGCCGGGCAGAACAGAGCTATATTTCTCTTCTTTCAAAAGCAAATAGGAGAAATATTGCTGAATTCTTTTTCTCAGCAAGGAACATCCTTGAGAAAAAGCATGCGCCCCTGAGTGTAGGCCTATGAACGGCCCCCTTGGGGGCGGCTGTCTTTTACTGTCGAAGTCAAAGGGATGAAATAAGTCCCGGTCTCCTGTAGTGCTCCCAGGCTTATTAGGATGAGGAAATTCCCACCTAATAAATTTTGGTCAGGCAGGTTGTCTGCTCTCAAACTCTGTCTACTGATAAGGTGTTATCAATAACAATGCGTGCCCAAAACTTCATTAGCAATTTTAATTTCACCCCATCCTGTGGTCCTGTGATCTCGCCCCTGCCTCTATTTGCTTTGTGATATTGTATTACCTTGTGAAGCATGTGATCTCTGTGACCCACACCCTATTCGTGCACTCCCTCCCCTTTTGAAAATCACTAATAAAATCTTGCTGGTTTTACAGCTGAGGGAGCATCACAGAACCTGCTGACATGTGATGTCTCCCCTGGATGCCCCCCTTTAAAATTTCTCTCTTTTGTACTCTTTCCCTTTATTTCTCAGACCAGCAGACGCTTAGAGAAATAGAAAAGAACCCACGTTAAATAGCGGGGGTGGGGTTTCCCCCAACAGGCGGGGGATAGCCCCCTGTCAAACCCTAGGAAGTGTCAACATTGGGAGTTAAATGATCTCTTAGACCCAGATCGTGAAATCCTCCTGTTTCTAAAAAATTGCAAAAACAGTAATCTCTCGGGCTAAATTCTTGATTGCTAAGGCACTTGTTAATCCTTCCTAACAAGTCTATTTCCCCAAGTTGTTAAAAACTGCCACACCATTGTATACAGAGAGGGAATAGGAGACACAGTAGCCATGGAAAGAAAGGGAGAAAACTGTGGTAGGAAAAGTTTGGAGGTTCTGTTGCCAATACCCACAGGGCATTCAGGGACTGCAGTTAGTCCAGAAGCCTTCAGGTAACAACAGGGTGTGGCCCAAGCCAGAAACTTTCAGTTGCCTCAGGACCTTTTCCAGCCCCATGCAAAGGCTAGGCTCTCCATGAAAGAAAACCAGTCTGGAGAAGAGCCAACATTCCCAGCACACTGAGTGTGTTGGGAGATTAGCTAAGTCCTCCCCAGCAAGCCTGTCAGCTGTGTCTTTAGACAGGTGGCCATGCTTGTCATGTTTAAATGGCCAACAGATGCCTGGTGATTTTCTTGATTTGATAAAAATAAGGACCAGAGGGCTCAGAAATGAAAGTAAAGAGTTGGGGTCTGCTCCAAGTCACCCTTTCAGTGAAATCCTGGATGAGCTTCCAAAAGGAAATGGTCGCAGTGTCTGAGGTGTCACCTGAGATTCTTGGTCTCATGGCCCAGGAAATCAAGGATGTGGACACTCAAAAGGTGAGGTTAGAGTAGAATTTTAATAAGTGAATGGAAGAAAGTTATCTGGAGTAGAGAGAGGTCCCAGAAAGATGGGTTGTCATTTTACGGAGAAAAATAAGGGTTTTAATACATAAGTTGTTCAGGACGGGTGTTTCATTTACATAAGGTATGAATTTCTGAGTCCCCACTCCACCCTTTCTAGTGTGTATGTGGGCTTCTTAGTTTGAGTTATTCTATATTGTCTCTTCCTGTTGTGTATGTGTAAAAATGGCAGTGGGGTAAAACACTGTAAGGTGGAGGTGTCTGCGTCAGGGTAGTTCTTATCTTATGTTGTTGTAGGTACTCCTTCTGTGTAAATCTCCTTGTCTATTTTTTCTTTTTTCCCTTTTTTTTTGTTTTGAGATGTAGTCTCACTCTGTTACCCAGGCTGAGTGCAGTGGCGCGATCTCGACTCGATGCAAGCTCCGCCTCTTGGGTTCATACCATTTTCCTGCCTCAGCCTCCTGAGTAGCTGCAACTACAGGCACTTGCCACCATGCCCGGCTAATTTTTTGTATTTTTTAAGTAGAGACTGGGTTTCACCATGTTAGCCAGGATGGTCTAGATCTCCTGACCTCATGATCTGTCTGCCTCGGCCTCCCAAAGTGCTGGGATTACAGGCATGAGACACGATGCCTGGCCTGAGTATTTCTAAGAAGGGAGAGGACTGTGTTTACTGGGGTCCACTGTATGTCTGTATGTCACATGGGAGGCCCTTTTCTGTGTTAAGAGTTTGTCTCCCTTATCTGTGTTTGTAGCCTGTTCTCTCAGGCTGCTCTTTGTTGAAAGAGAAATGACCTCTTGGGTTGTTTTTTGTTAGAAGGGAATTCTACCGAGGACCCTTGTCTTAATTGTCTGCCTAGTTGATTTCTCTGTCTCTCTTCTCACAGTATTTTTAATTTTACCTCTCTTATGGTATGTAATGGATTTCATTGTGATTTTTATTTTATATTTCCCTGATGAGTACAGATGTTCAGTGTCTTTTGCATTTTGCAGATCTTCAGCTGTGAAATGTTGCTACAAATATTTTGTCTATTTATAATTGTGTTGTACTTTTACTATGTAATATTAAGCATTTTTTGTATGCTCAAAATATAAGTTCTTTGATATGTATATGGCAAATATTTTCTACCACTTTTTGGCTTACCTTTTCACTTTTTAAACAATGTCTTTTGTGGGTTAGAAAGTTTTGATTTTGAAAAAGAACAAGGTGTCTGTGTTTAAGTATGATGTATACATACACTATTGTGTCTCACTTAATAATGGGGATACGTTCTGAGAAATGCACCCTTAGGAGATTTTGTTGTGCTACCATCATAGAGTGTACTTACACAAACATAGATGCTATAACCTACTACATACATGGGTAACATATACCTAAACTTATCTAAACATAGAAAGGTACCATAAAAATACAGCATAAAAGATTTTTAAATGATAAACCTAGATAGGGTGCTTATCATGAATGGAGCTTACGGGACTGGAAGTTGCTCTGCTTGAGTCAGTGAGTAATTGGTGAGTGAATGTGAAGGCCTTGGACATCCCTGTATACTACTAGAGACTTAATAAATACGGTACACTTTGTCTCCACTAAATTTCATTAAATTTTTTTTCTTTAATAATAAAGTAACCTTAGCTTACTGTTACTTTATAAGCTTTTAAAAAATATTTAACTGTTTTGTAATAATTCTTAGCTTAAAACACACCCACTGTATGGCTGCACAAAAATATTTTCTTTCTTCCTAATCTTATAAGTATTTATTTACGTATTACTTTTTAAATTATTATTTTTTTAAATGAAGACAAAACACCCATATTAGCGTAGGTCTACACAGGGTCAGGATCATGAATGTCACTGTCTTCCATCTCCACATCTTGTCCCACTGGAAGGTCTTCAGGGGGAATAACATGCAGGAAGCTGTCATCTCCTGTGATAACAAGACCTTCTTCTGGAATATCTCCTGAAGGACCTGCCTGAGGCCATTTTACAGTTAACTCTTTTTAATAAGTAGGAGGAGTACACTCAAAAATAATGATTAAAGGTATAGTTTAATAAATATGTGTACTAGTAACACAATCATTTATTTACATTATCAAGTATTATATACTGTACACAATTGTATGTGCTATATTTTTATTCAGCTAGCAGTGCAGTAAGTTTGTTCACATTAGCCTCACTACAAACACATAAGTAATGTGCTGCACTATGATGTTATGATGGCTATGTCACCAGGTGGTAGAAATTGTTCAGTTTCATTATAATCTTACAGGATCTTATGTGGTTCATTGTTAATGGAAACACCGTTATGCAGTACATGATGATAATATACAAGTACTTATGGTTTGTGTTTTTTGTGTCCTGAGAAATCTGTGCCCAATCCAAGATCGCGAAGATATTTTACCTTCTTTTTTAGAAGTGTTACAGTTTTAGCTGTCACATTTAGATTTCGGATCTCTTTCCAATTATTTTTCTATGTGTATATGGTGTAAGGAAATGGTTATTTTTTTAATCACTATCACTTTTATCAGCATCATTTTTGAAATTAGAGAAAAATACTTTCCTATTGGGGTGCCTTTGTTGAAAAGCAATTGACAAAATATGTATGGTTCCCTTTCTAGATTATCTTGCCATATGTCTATCTTTTGCAAACATCATGCTGTCTTGATTACTGCAGCTTTATAATATGGTTTGATGTCAAGAAAAGTAAATTAATCCAGTTTAATCCAGCTGTTTTTTTCCCAAAATTGTATTATATTTTTCCTTTACACAGTCTGTTAAATATTTGAAGGAACATGTCCATTTCTACCCCATTCCAAGAACAAGAGCCTGCTGAGATTTCGAATGTACTTGCATTGAATCTATAGATCAATTTAGGAAAAACTGACATTTTAAAATGGTTGAGTCTTCCAATACCTGTACATGCACATTTTAAAACTCGTTTGAGGTTTTATTTTCCTTAACAACGTTTCGTAATTTTTAGTAGTAGTTTCAGGTCTTGCACATACTTAGCTAAATTTATCTCTAAGTGTATCATAATTTTGGAAGCTAGTTTAATCTGTATTTTAAAAATATTAATATTCTAATTGTTCATTGCTAGTATACAGGTACTTTTTTTGAATATTACCCATTTAATAAATTGCCTCAAGAAATTCACTTATCCGTTGTTTTAGCTTTTTGTAGATTCCTTTGTTTTTCTAAATATTCAATAAAGCCTTATAAGAATAGAAACAGTTTCACTAATTCATTTTCAATTTTAATGCCTTTATTTTAATTCCTGTATTTGCCTTGATGTACCAGGTAGGCACTCCAGTAAAAACATGTGTAGACTGGGAAGAACAGCATCAGTCTTTTTCCTGATCTTAAGAATGAGATATTCAGTATTTCATCTTTTAGAATATTTCTTCATTTTAATTAGCCCCTTATTCTGTTGAAATCCTCTTCTGTATTAGATAGTTGATAGATTTTATCCTAAAGTGATGCTGAATTATGTCAAAGTTTTTATCTATATGTATTGAGATAATCAAATGCCTTTGCTTCTCAGTTCTTGAAATGTAGATTGGGGCACTTGATTTGATTGATTTTGTAATGCTAAACCAACGATGCATTCATGAAAAAAATTCCACATGGCTAGGGTATATTATTCTTTATGAATATTGCTAGATTGTATTTGCTAACATTTTCAAAAAAATTTTGCATCAGTGCTTAAGTGTATTGTTTTGAAGTTGTATTTTCTTCTAAAGCTGTTATTTGGTTTGGCTCTCAAGAAATTGCTAGGTGTTTTTCTCAAGAAGTGAAGCTAAAAATCCCCTTTTTCTCAAGACATGGAGCTGAAAGCCATTTTTTTCTCAAGAAATTGAGCTAAAATATCTTGAGAAAATGGAGCTAAAATGTTAACTCAATTTTCCATTTTCAAGGTTGAAAATGAATGGATATTGTTTAAAAGTCAAAAAAATGACAGATGCTGGGAAGGTTGCAGGGAAAAGGGAACACTTATATACTGTTGGTGGGAGTGTAAATTAGTTTAACCACTGTGGAAAACAGTGTGGCAAAGAGCTAAGAAAAGGAAATATCGTTTGACCCAGCAATCCCATTACTGGGTATATATCCAAAGGAATAGAAATTATTCTATTATAAAAGCACATGCACGTGTATGTTCTTTGCAGCACTATTCACAATAGCAAAGACATGGAATCAACCCAAATGTCCATCAATGATAGACTGGATAAAGAAAATGTAGTATAATACATGTACACCATGGAATCCTATGCAGTTATAAAAAAAATAAAAAAGAATTAGATCATGTCCTTGGCAGGGACATGGATGGAACTAGAGGCCATTACACTGATCTCCTTCCTAAAGTATTTTTGTCCTCTACTTACTACAGTTCTAATTTGTTCTTAATCTATCTTTTCAAGGTGGACACTTACTTGATCTCAGAAATTTCCTATTTTCTAGTATAAGCATTTAAAACCACCAATTTATCTCTAAACATTGACCTAGCTTGTCCCAGAAATTATGATATATTATATTTTTCTTTTGTTTGGTTGGAAACAGATGCTCAAATTATCATTGTAATTCCTTCTTAACTCTGTTTTTACTTAGAATAGTATTTTTTGTTTACAAATTTTCATGATTTTCCAAATACTTGCTCGATTTATTTAAATTCATTGTGATTACAAAACAAACTTATTCTGTATAAATTCAATGGTTGAAATCTAATACTTCTTTTGTGCCCAGCATGTAATATATTTTGGTGATTATTTCATATCTACTTAGAAATCATGGGTATTCTGAAATTGTTTAGTCTAATGTTCAAAACTGTTGATAGATTGTTCAAGTATTTTTTATTCTAAAGTGTTTCAGACTAGTTTACTAGATAAAATTACTGACAGAGGAATGTTGAAGTCTTTATCTGAAACTGTGGATATGTCTATACCTTTTTTAAAATAGTTTTTCTTCATATATTGATCTATAATTAGGCACATTATACTTCCATTATATAAATGCTTTTCTTTATCCTTGATATTATACTTTGACCTAAAGTTCACTTTGGCTGATATAAATATAGTTATTGTAGTTTTCTGAATTTTAGTAGGTTTGTAAAGTATACTCATATTTTACTTTAAACTTACAGTAATTAATTCTCACAGGTTTTATTTTTGCAAAAAGCTTTTATTCAGTGTTTATTTTAAATGATATTTATACTAAATAATTCTACTTCTGTGTATTTTAGTTTTTTCCTATAGTACTTTAAGGATGCTCTTCTGCTATTATTGGGCTACATTGTCTTGATGAGAAATCTGAAGATACTCTGAACTTTGTTCCCTTGTTTGTATTGTTTCTTATCTCTTGGGCTTCTTTTCAATTTAACCTTATATTTCATTATTCTTGGATTTCAGAAAATGTATTAAAATGCACCTTGCTATTGTCAAGTGATTATTTGTAGATTATTGGTGTCTATCAAAATTATGCCTTCAAATTGTTTTCTGCACTGACTGACTCACTCCTCTCCTTCTAGAACTACAATTGCACATATGCCAGACTGCGTGATATTGTCCCACAAGTAACTAAGACTGTTCATTTTCTTCATCTTTTTTTAAATCTCTGTACATTGCCCTGAATAGTGTCTGGTCCTATGACTTTAAGTTCAGTGGTATCTTTTTTTGTTTGTTTGTTTTTTCTTCAATGTCACATTATCTCATGCTCACTGATTGAAATTTTCATTTCAGATATTGCATTTTTCATGTGGAAACATTATCTTTTTTCATTTCTACATGTTCCATTTCTCTTCTAATTATGTTTTTCCCCTCTGTATTCTTGAGCATATTTATTATATTTATAATAGCTAAATTCTTATCAGTAAATCTATCATCTCCGTCATTCTGTTGTTTATACGTCTTTTCCTATAAATGCATTTTCTTCCTTCCTGGGTTATGGATCTCATTTGATAATTTCCATAGTAATTTTGTATCAGATGCTTGACATTGCATATATAATGTCTAGTATTTAAGGCGGTCACCTACTTGGCTGAAGAGAATGCAAATAATTCCCAACCCTGTGTGAGCACAGGGAATTCTTCAATTTACAACTCTCCAAGAGTTGTTCTTGCTTAGATCCCTGGAGTTCTGCAGGTATAGATCAATAAATAGCAAAAGACTTAACTGGATTCCTATCGTGATTTCTTGAGCTCTTTTTCCTTCACAATTATCTCCACTATCATATTCTTCCCTGCAAATTTTAGTGCCTCAGCTTCCCACGGCTCCCTTGTTTGTCTCACCTTGAGAGATTGCCTTGTTCTGCTTCTGTTCTCCTTTCTTCTACTTTGGCCTGAAAAGTATGAGTTAAGAAGCCCAGGGCCACCAGGTGCGGTGGATCACACCTGTAATCCCAGCACTTTGGGAGGCCAAGGCAGGTGGATCACCTGAGGTCAGTAGCTCGAGACCAGCCTGGCCCACATGTGAAACCTCGTCTCTACTAAAAGTACAAAAAATTAGCCGGGCGTGATGGCGGGTGCCTGTAATCCCAACTACCCAGGAGGCTGAGGCAGGAGAATCACGTGAGCCCAGGAGGTGGAGGGAGGTTGCTGTGAGCTGAGATCGTGCCACTGCGCTGCAGCCTGGGCAACAGAGCAAGACTTCATAAAAAATAAAATAAAATAAAATAAAAAGCCCCGGGCAATTTTAGGGCTCCACTCATTTATGTCCTTTTTCTCAAGATTTTCAATCCTGTGTTGGCTTTTGTGCCAGTGCATGAAAACAGATGTTTCATTTATTTTATCCAATTTTTTTTTTTAGCACAGAATAAGTTCTGCATGAGGAATATTCATGGACAGAAACAAAAGTTTAAGCGTGACATTTCAATTACAAACGTTACCTGGCCAACACTTATCTCATCATCAAAATATAAATGTTTATTTACATTTATTGCCTCTCCTTTTTCATACCATGAGGCAACATTCTGACACAAACGGATACCTGAGTCTGCAGGAACAGAAAGACCTTTATAATCTCTCCGGTTTCCAAGCCTCTAAATTGTGTTATATAAGCAACCAGCAAATTAATCTCATTACTTCAATCATGTCCTTCCTGAATCAAACTTGACTGACAGTTAAAGTTCATTACCGGGTCCACGAATCACAAAAATTTTTTTCCTAAGGTTTTTCAACCTAGAATAATACCCCTGATCTCATAAAATTATGAGAAAGCCCTAAAATACGTCACATGCAAAGTTTCTTACTGGTGTAATATAAGGAGTCATTAGGAAAAATGTTAACAATGAGAAGGACAGTGGTATGGGATCCTTAAAATTAGGCGAAGTTCTCTGGAAAATGTAGAAGTCATCAGAAGTAAAAAAAAATTCCCATAATACAGTAAATTATTCAGGTTCTAGCTATTGTTACAAAACACTTAACACATTATATACCACAGAGATATGAAAATGCATTTCAAAACATTTAAATGATTAGTTTCCTATTAATTTATGAGAGCAATGAAAGAATAAAATGTTCTTTATTTTAAAAATAATGGTAAGGGCTAGGTGCGGTGGCTTACGCCTGTAATCCCAGCACTTTGGGAGGCCGAGGCAGGTGGACAACGAAGTCGGGAGATCGAGATCATTGTGCTAACACGGTGAAACCCGTCTCTACTAAAAATACAGAAAATTAGCCAGGCGTGGCGGCGGGCGCTTGTAGTTCCAGCTACTCTGGAGGCTGAGGCAGGAGAATGGCGTAAACCCGGGAGGCGGAGCTTGCAGTGAGCAGATATCCCGCCACTGCACTCCAACCTGGGCGACAGAGTAAGACTCCGTCTCAAAAATAAATAAATAAATAAAGTAAGCATTAAAGGGTATTGTCAGAAGAAAAAATCTTCATATTTGACATTACAGTAACAACATATCATTCATGACAATTCTAATTCTGCTACTAACAGATTTTCTCTGCTTTGAGAAAAATCTTGAGTATGAAATTTTGAATGTGTATAAGCAAGTTCGTGGTAAACAGAAGGCTTGCAGAGCACCTCGGAAGGAACATTTTCCCAATGTTGGCAACACAGGACTATGTTTTCCATGCATAGTCTGTTGGAAAAAAAAAAAGGTTGTTGGAATATGAACACTACTATGTTTTCTTAGCTGAGTATGTATTTTAAAGAATAAGAGTTGAAATGATGCAAATTTAAAAGACTGTCTTCATTAGCAAACATCTAAGACAAATGTTGAAATGTTTTGTCTTCACTAGCATAACTCCATAAGGATTTACAATCTGGCAATAATTTCACTAAACATTTAAGATTATTCTCTCAGTTTTGCATTAAACTCAAAGAAAAACTGAGTTTTAACAGCTAAAAGATGTGCTCAAGCACAAAATCTGTGATAATGTTAAGAAAAGAAACTCAAATATGAGTTACAGCTTTCAAAGTAGAGAGAAAGAAAAAAGGTTAACACTGTAAGATGGAAATCTTTTAAGCACAAACATTTCTGAGTACATCTTATCGTCTATTAGTAATATATTAGCACTTATAGTGGGAGAGGTTGGGCAAGTGATTAGCTTTGAGTGAGGTAAGAATCCTGAACCATAGGAATACGTTTGTGATATTTTTAAAACCTGGGTAAATAAACCACAAGCCACCTTAAAACCTGAAGTTAAACAAACTTTAGTCAATTTAGAAAATGAAAGACCGAATCCAGTTCAAACAATTAAAGCTAGATATCATTGATATCTGTTAGTGATTTGGTTTTCAAATAGAAAATAGTAAGTGATTATGTTTCATGCTTGTACATGAAAAGGACCTACGTAAAGGCAGACTTGTAGGGGGGAACTGATGTATAAGCCAGCCCATAAGACAACACCTGTATTGCGTTTTGCAGAATCAGTGCAGAATAGTAGAGAAAATAGGCTGCTTACTAATTCTACTTTCAATGGCATTGGGGGAAGAATTTTGCAAACTCAGGCAAGTTAATAGAACTTTTCTCACTTTGAAAATAAAAAATGTTGATCTCATCTAGGTAACCTCTGGGATTTGTTCTAACTCTAAAAATTAAATTACAGTAGCCAGGTGGAGTGGATCACGCCTGTAATCCCAGCACTTTGGGAGGTCGAGGCGGGCTGATCACGAGGTCAGAAGTTTGAGACCAGCCTGGCCAACATGGTGAAACCCCGTCTTTATTAAAAATACAAAAAATTAGCTGAGTCTGGTGGTGTATACCTGTAATCCCAGCTACTTGGGAGGCTAAGACAGGAGAATTGCTTGAAACCAGGAGGCAGAGGTTGCGGTGAGTGGAGATCACACAATTGCACTCCAGCCTGGGTGACAGAGCAAAACTCCATCTCAAAAAAAAAAAAATAATAAATTAAATTATAATTTTTAAATGAAGGAAACATTGACAGAATCAACAGAAGGACCTGTAGTTCATTCCAAACAAAAGTAAAATTTGTTTTGAACTTTTTTTTATTTCAGTAGAAAATCTAAAGTTTTGTGCAGTTATGTTAAATATTATTTATAACTTTGCAAAATGCTGAATTTGGTATTGCCTTATTTCGAGAAGATGTACAAGTGATAAATCTAAAACTTATGATAGTATTTGGGATCACAAATAATTTATTACTATCACCATTCTCTTTAATCTATAGAGGGAGATTACATTTGTTTCCAGGTGAAATTATCTGTATATGTTCTATTTTTCATTAAAATAAATAATTGCAGCAAAAGTTTATTATCCATATCTCTTGCACATATAAAAAAGTCACAATAATAATATATAATCATAGATTCATTGTATCCAGGAAACAAATATCAATAAATTTAGAAGAAAATGATAAGTTCATTCATAGTTGAAGATAGTCTAAACAAAAAAGCAAGGTCAAAGATAAAAACTCCAGTCTGGGCAACATGACAAAACCCAGTCTCTACAAAACACAAAAATTGATCTGGGCGTGGAGGCACACTACTGTGGTTGCAGCTGCTAAGGAAGCTGAAATGGGAGAATTACCTCAGCTCGAGAGGTTGAGGCTACAGTGAGCCGAAATTGTGCCACTGTACTCCAGACTGGGTGACAGAATGATACCCTGTCTCAGAGAAAAGAAAAAATAAGATGCAAATTACTGTACCTTCAAATCGATTTGAATAGAGACTCATTACATTATATTGCTGGGGAATTTTTAGAAAAGCAATTATTTTAATTTTTTAACTTTTCTGAGATATTTTTATCTGTTTCTTATTTAAGCACGCCAACACCAGGAAGCTTATTTCCTTATAATAAAACAATATGAGTTCAATGATTAGGAATATATTCCTGTCTTCCTGTAACCTGTACTGTCATACCTTATGCTGGCTCACAATTCAGAACAAATCTGTTCTTTCAGTCAGTCAAATATACAATATCAAATAACAGATGTCATTTTCTTTATGACACTTCTCTCAATATTGAATGCTATCATTTCTCTTTTTGGCCTACTTCTCTCTGAACGAAGTCTCTCATTATCCTTTAGCAATTCTTGAATTGGTTTGAAGACTTCTTTACATACCATTGGTTTTCTTTTGAATGCACCTTCATCTGTTTTCTGTTCAATATTATCAAGGATTACATATACTCCATAGCCACTATATTAGTCAGGGTTTTCCAGATAAGTGGAACCAATAGAAGATTATATCCCAGGAGAGCCAAAAAAAAAAAAAAAAAAAAATGCACTTCCAGTCCGAATTCTGAAACCACGTGCCTACTGGTACAACACAAAGAAAACAGTATTTCTTTTCTCTGTTCCTCACAAAAGTGATTAACATTGGCATAATCATGACAAACACTCAGACAAAAACATGTTTAAAAAATTTATGAAACAATTGGCCTGTATCTTCAACAGGTCAAGGTCATAAAACAAAACAAAACAAAACTCAACGATTTTTTTTTCAGATAAAAGGAGAGTGACATTACAGCTGAAATCAATGCATGATTACTGATTAGATTTGAGAACAAAATAGCCATAAATGACACTAGTGGGATAATTGGAAAAATTTTAGTATGGAATGTAGATTATATAATGTATAATATTAAATTTCCTAATTTATATAGGTGTACTATCATTCAGAAAGAAAATTTTCTTTGTCCTTAGCTAACTAAGAATTAAATATTTAGGGACAAATGGGCATGTTTTGATGAAAGCAATTTACTTTCAATTTATGTAGTCTCAAATGACACAAGTGTATGTGTACATATATTTATGTTTGTTTGAAAAATAGACGACAAGAGAGAGAACATGAGAGAGAGAAACAAGGAAAGAGAATGAAAGTGAGAAAAAGTGAGCAAATGTGAAAGCAAATGGGACAAAATACTGACAAATGATACTGAGCAAAGGTTAGGTGAATATTCTTTATATATCTCTTATAATTTTGCTAAACTATTGAAATTATATTAAAATAAAAATTGTCCCCCACCAAAAATATATATATTTGTCCCAAAAAGAAATTTGCAAGTCTTGTAGACCAAACACATTGCAAGCTTGAAATAATAGATTCGAGTGTGTACATGTGTATTATATATATAAAATACATAATATATTACCTTAATATATAATAGGTGTATATACATATATATAACCTTAATTATGATGAGAATAACCTTTTTCCTCACACCTAAACTATGATAATAATAAACTTACATATTCTCAAGAATTGTTTTACTATGAAATTGTAATCACTTCAAAACCAAGCAATTAATTTTAAAAATAATATGTAAAATAAAAGATCTGCCTGTTTTAAAAAATATTTTACATAAATCCTTAAATTACTAAAAGAAACACCTCTATATTACAGATGTAAGCATGTTACGAAAATGTGATTTATACTCACTAATTTTCTACAAGACTGTAAAATTCTAATTTGCAAAGTACATGTCATTGTACAATTTTCATTTTCAAAATGTTCTTTCTTCAATAATTTATAAGCCAGCAGTAAATTTTATGCATCCAATTATCAAAATTGCTTTGAAATATAATGCTAAGCTGACAGTGAAATGTTCAAAATTGCTAAATAAGTATTGCATCACTGTGAAATAAAAGATTTTGAGAATTATTGAATATAAATGTAATGATATACATCTAAGTAAGACAACCATATTAATTAATATTATCTCATTAAAGATGAATATTGAGAATTTTTATAACAGATATGAAAAACATCAGCAGAAACACTAACAAAATATCATGGGAAATAAATATCATGATATAAAGTGCATATTACCCAGATAGCATACTCAATGCTTTATTTAAAGATGACGACTCTCATTAGAATTTTAAAATAATTATAGTTATTTTATGGATATTATAAAAAAATGGTAACTTTCAAAACTTAAAATACTATTACTAACAATATAAATTAGTTTCTTATTTTTCCATAATAAACTAAATCCATTTATTTAAAGATCTTTCTGTGCTAATACTCAACCTACCTCAGAGGAAGAAGCACATTAGCTAAACCTTGAAGAATGAATAAGTGACTACAAAGTGAAAACATTTCAAGGGTATATCCCTGAAGGACCTGGCATATTTAGACAATGTCTCAGTGCATTACAATACTTAAAAGAGGTAAAACAGAGGTCAAACATATAAGCAAGAAAAAATAATAATTCCATTAAAAAGCGGGCAAAACCATGAATCGAAATTTCTCCAAAAATGTACAAATGGCCAACAAACATATGAAACAGTGCTCAACATCACTAATCATCAGGAAAATACAAATTAATATGACAGTGAGATATCACTTTGCCCCAGCCGGAATAGCCACTATTAAATAGTTACAACACAATAGATGTTGGCATGGATATGCTGGGAAAAGGAATACTTAAACACTGCTGGTAGGAATGTAAATCAGTACAGCCTCTGTGGAAAATAGTATGGAGATTTCTCAAATAACTAAAAGCAAATCTACTATTTCATCCAGCAATCCCACTACTATCTATTCAAAGGAAAAGAAGTCACTGTACAGAAAAGACACTTGCATGTGTATGTTTATTGCATCACAATTCACAATTACAAAGCTATGGAATCAACCTAAGTGCCCATCAACTGGTGAGTGGATAAAGAAAATGTGGTTTTATACACACACGTGCACACGCACGCACACACACACACAAATACACCATGGAATACTGCTCGGCCATCTAAAAAAAGAATAAAATAATGTATTTTGCAGCACTTGGATGGAACTGGAGGCCATTATTCTAAGTGAAATAACTCAGGAATCAAAGCCAGATACTACATGTTCTCACTTAGAAGTGGAGCTAAGCTATGGGTACACAAAGGCATGTAAAAACAGTATAATGAACGTTGGAGACTCAATGGGGATGATGTGAGGGGAGTGAGGAATAAAACTACCTATTGGGTACAATGTATGCTACTTGGGTGACAGGTGCACTAAAATTCTAGATTTCAACACTGTACAATTCATCCATATATCTAAAACTACTTGTAACCTTAAAACTAATGAAATAAAATTTAATTATAAAACATGGGAAATAAAAATTTTTAAAAAAACAATGTGTTCAGAAGGAGAGATTTTTCAATTATGACTACAGACAAGGCTGGAGTGACAAGTTAGTGTTATATTGTAAATGGTCTCACAAAATCAAAAAATAAGAAATTTAGGTTTTATCCCACAGGCAAGAAAAACATTAACTATTATCCAAAATTAATTTTGTTTAGGAGAAAAATATATTTGGGAAGAGAACTCTGCAGTAATATGAAAACGGAATGAATGTATTAGCCAAAAGAAGGAACTTAGTGATAAGAACTAGGAGATTGTTCCAATAGATCAAACTGGTAATGTCAAAGACAATAAGTTACATGACAATAATACTAGAGCAGAATTTTAGCTTTGGTAACTTATTAAATGTTGTGTATATAACACTGGTTTCTGGCTTTTGAGATTGTCGATACTGTTTGGACATGATTTGTTCGTCTCCACCAAAACTCATGTTAACATTCAATCTTCAATTTGGTGGTGTTGGGAAGTGGAGCCTAGTAGAAGGTGTTTGGGTCATGGAGGTAGGTCTCTTATGAATGGCTTGGTGCTGTTTTCAAGGTGAGGATGATTTCTTGCTCTTGTGAGACTGGATTAATTTTCGTTGAAATGGATTAGTTCCCACAAGAATGAGTTGCTGTAAAGCCACAAAACTCCTCAGGTTTTTCCTTCTTTGATTGCGTCAGTTTCCCCTTTGACCTTCTCTGCCACATTGTGACGTAGCATGAAAGTCCTCACTAGAAGCCAGGGCCATACCCTTGGACTTCGCAGTCTGCAAAGTTGTGAAGTTAAATAAACCTCTTTTATTTGTTAATTACCTGTCTGAGGTATTTTTGTAGCACCACAAAGTAGAGTAAGACACTGGGTAAACAGCAGAGCCAACATTTCTTAAATGTGTAGTTTGTAATGTGTGGGGGTTAGACTTGTCACTAGGTACAACAGATACTTGGGAATATAATTCGTCTTAATGCCTTCACCGGCAAAAGCCAAGGCATGAAAATTATGCTAGCTAAATGAACTGTGTAGTCCACATGGACAAAACCAAACAGACAAACTCTTAATTTCTGACCTAGACTTGAGAGCTCTGTACATTTGATGCTACACAAAATGCTACAGAAAATACTATGCAGCCAGTGGGGTTACTACATACAGAGGCATACAGCAAGCTGCCCCAGAATCTGAGGAGAAAGTTATGCTCCGAAAATATTACAAGTAACCCGCTCTTAACAAAGCACACTTCAAATGAAATGTATGCCCAGAATTCATGTATAGGAAAGTATTTTTTCACTGTTCTTAGAGAATGAAAATTTAAATTTTACAGCGTAATTTTGGACAAACATATATAAACGTTTTATTTATTTAATAGAACTTGTCCTAAAAAAAACCTAAATATTATATCTCAATTATTTTTAAAACATAATAAATGGCCAAAAAATCATCTCTGATCTTTTTTTACCTTTCAACCATGTATCATACTAGAACAACCAACAAAAAAAGGAAAAGAACTTTAGACTTGTAAATAAACAAACCAATAATTTTATATTAAATTGACAATCACTATCCTATTATTTCCAAAAATTAAAATCTACCACATCCACAAAATGCAAAACTTCCAATGTTTAATACAAATTCCCTAATGGATTGTTTCCTTTAGAAAAATCCATTCGGTTTTTGTGTGTGTGCGTGTGCGTGCGTGTGTGTGTAATTTAGCTTCTAAAACTTTATCGTAAAATCATACATAAAATAGGCCGGGCGTGGTGGCTCATGCCTGTAATCCCAGCACTTTGGGAGGCCGAGGCGGGTGGATCACGAGGTCAGGAGATCGAGACCATCCTGGCCAACACGGTGAAACCCCATCTCTACTAAAAAATACAAAAATTAGCCGGGAACTCAACATTACAATGTTGAGTCACAAATTATGACACTATCAAATTAAAAAAAAAAAACTCTTATTCAAAGTAAAAGTTAGTGCCCTTTTTATAAAACTGAACAATATAGCAATAAAACCTCTAAGTATTCAATTAATTATTTGCTGATTTGGCACCTACCTACATCTTAGTTTCAACTGATGAAGAATTTCTGCAAAAAAATAAATAAATAAATAACATTTCTAACTTCTGCCTCAGTAATGATCAACGAGAAATCATAGAAGCATTTTTCAAGGTTTTTGCATAATGAGTTTCTGCAAGTTTTCTTAGTGGATTTTTTTTCTCTGATGAGTTCATGCTTCTCACACAAGCAATAATTGAGAAAAATAGTAAAGGAAAATGTACTCAAGAAACCACTTAAGACAAATCTCTTAGGAGGAATTATGTGTTGAATTTATTTTCCTCCAGTTCTGCTCTCATGCTCCCTCTCCACCCACCATCCCCTTGTGCCACACACACACACACACACACACACACACACACTCGCTCACTATAGTAAGTAGGCTTTTCTTATCACAGGGTTCAGATGGGAAAAAGAAAACATTTGTTCCTGTAAAACTGATGTTTAGTTTAAATTAGTTTAAAATTATGGCTTTTGTTCATTTATTTATGTTATTAAATGCCAATGTCTTTCTTTAAATCTTTATTGGGGTGGGACACCATGTCCAGTCATGATATCTAATTTATTTGAATATATGAATTCATGTATTATGTACCCACAAGTAATTATGAGGGCCACATATATCATAAAGAGGTTTCAAGTTCAATGAATTTCTACAGCTAAATAAAATTTATGTCATTCTCATTTAAAGTTATACTGAAAATAAGTATCTTATTTACATTTGAAAGATTCAGTTTATCTCTATTCAGTAGGATGTTTTTGAATTAAATATGGTATGACATAACAAATGTAGTTATCAACCAGCTTTATCCTTTTTACACTTATTATGATGGGAAACTCTTCAAGCTATCTGCATTTACACTTTACATATATGTTTCATTTTTAATATGATTTAATGTGTTACATACACCTACAGAAGTGTTTAATGAAATGTCTTTCCCTTTATGCTTTCAGAAATACTTATATAGTAATAATGCTCACAGAATTCTGTTTTGAGAATGTTTGCCTTTGGAACATAATAAAAGAAAATAAACATCTCTTCTTTCCCTTGATTTTTATTGTCTCTCTGGCTTTGAAGTGCATTTCAGACAAAAATAATGCATACAACTGAATGCTTTTTAATAAATTAATGGAGTTATATAACCATCAACACAATCCAGTTTTTGAGCATTTCTATCACTACAAAAAGTGTCCACCTGCCACTGTGAGATCACTTGCCTTTCCCCTGGTGTCCTACCTAACCCTCTCACCCTCCCTACCCCCACCTTGGACACAAAACCTAATCTTTCAGTCTCTCTATGAAGCAGGATATTTCCCTGACCCCTTCGTGGGACTTGTGTGGGGCTTGCCCTCGTTTACTCAGCCTGTGGGTGTCAAATCCTTGTGGGAGGGAGTGCATGGGTGAACAAGGTGGTAACTGAGGTGCATGAATGCTGGAACCAGCTGACTGTCTTGGCACTGGCAGGATCAAACTCCACTCACTCAGACCCACTGCATTCCACCCCATGTGGGAGGCAGTGCATAGGTGAGCAGGTGCAGGGGCCATAGGTGAGCAGGTGCAGGAGTCAGAAAGAGCGCCGGCAGGAGTGAACTCCTACAGATCCCACAGCAGCGTCCAGATGGGGTGCCCGTGACTCCCAAAGCCCCAGAGGGGGTGTCTTTTAGCTCTGCCATCCACAGAAAGCTTCAGTGTTAATAGCTCAGTGAGCCCTCTTCCTTTTCACATGAGGCAGCTGCCCTCTGCCAGTGAGGGCAAAGGGCCAGTGTGATAACCTTTTGTATCACCATTTGTGGTTCGCGAGCTCTTGTCTGGTGTCCCTGAAAAATGAGGTCACATGAACCAATTGAAGGATGGTAAATAAGGGGATTTTATTGCTGATGAAAGTGGCTGCCAGTGAGGAGGGGAGCTAAAAAGGGGACAGGAGTGAAGGCAATCTTCCCCTGAAGTCCAGCTGTCTCCAACTGGGTTGTTCTCTGAAGTTACCTTGTCAGGCTGTTCCTCTGAAGTCAAGTCACTTCTCTGACATCCAGCTGTAGTCCTTGCTCCTCTCCAACTGAGTCTGGGGTCTTTACAAGGTACAATTTTGTAGGTAGGGTGGGCCATGGATGGTTTAGGAAAAGTCAACATTCAAGCAGGAAAACAGAGATATAAGTTCTCATTTTGGGCTATGGTTTCAGGCTTTTTGGGTTAAGGATGGGGTTTCACCAGGGACCTGCCCTTTTCTGCCTGGAATTTCTCTGCCTGCTGTCCCTATCCTCTATACATAGAATCATGTTGATATGGTTTGGTTGTGCCCCCATCAAAATCTCAACTTGAATTTTATCTCCCAGAATTCCCACATGTTATGGGAGGGACCCAAGGGAAGGTAATTGAATCATGGGGGCTGGTTTTTCCTCTGCTATTCTCACGATAGTAAGTAAGTCTCACAAGATCTGATGGGTTTATCAGGGGTTTCCACTTTTGCTTCTTCCTCATTTTTTCTTGCCACTGCCATGTAAGAAGTGCCTTTTGCCTCCCACCATGATTATGAGGCCTCCCCAGCCATGTGGAACTGTAACTCCAATTAAACCTCTTTTTTTCACAGCCCTGGATATGTCTTTATCAGCAGAGTGAAAACAGACTAATGCAGTAAATTGGTACCAGGAGTGGGGCTTTGCTGGAAAGATACCAGAAAAAG
Source organism: Macaca fascicularis (assembly GCF_037993035.2). Classification (NCBI taxonomy): domain Eukaryota; kingdom Metazoa; phylum Chordata; class Mammalia; order Primates; family Cercopithecidae; genus Macaca; species Macaca fascicularis. The sequence continues at coordinate 172,880,097 of NC_088379.1, forward strand.
TGGAAGCAACTTTGGAACTAGGTAACAGACAGAGATTGGAACAGTTTGAAGGGCTCAGAAGAAAACAGGAAAATGTGGGAAAGTTTGGAACTTCCTGACATCTTGTTGAATGGCTTTGACCAAAATATTGATAGTGATATAGACAATAAAATCCAGGCTGAGGTGGTCTCAGATGGAGATGAGAAACTTGTTGGGAACTGGAACAAAGGTGACTCTTGTTATGTTTTTTGTTTGTTTGTTTGTTTTTGAGAGAGTCTTGCTCTGTCCACCAGGCTGGAGTGCAGTGGCACAATCTCGGCTGACTGCAGGCTCCACCTCCCAGGTTCACGCCATTCTCCTGCCTCAGCCTCCCGAGTAACTGGGACTACTCGGTGCCCAAATATGCCCAACTAATTTTTTGTATTTTTTTAGTGGAGACGAGGTTTCATTGTGTTAGCCAGGATGGTCTCCATCTCCTGACCTCGTGATCTATCCACCTCAGCCCCTCAATGTGCTGGGATTACAGGCGTGAGCAACCGCGCCCAGCCTCTTGTTATGTTATGAGACTGGCAGCATTTTGTTCCCACCCTAGAGATTTGTGGAACTTTGAACTTGAGAGAGATGATTTAAGATATCTGGCAGAAGAAATTTCTAAGCAGCAAAGCATTCAAGAGGTGACTTGGGTACTGTTAAAGGAATTCAGTTTTAAAGGGGAAAAAGGAGCATAAAAATTCAGAAAATTTGCAATAGAAAAGAAAATTCCATTTTCTGGGGAGAAATTCAAGCCAGCTGCAGAAATTTGCATAAGTAGCAAGCAGGTTAATGTTAATCCCCAAGACCAAGGGGAAAATGTCTCTAGGGCATGTCACAGACCTTCATGACGGCCCTTCCCATCACAGGTCTGGAGACTTAAGAGCAAAAAGTGGTTTTGTGGGCTGGGCCCAAGGTACCCATACTGTGTGCAGCCTAGGGACTCGGTGCCCTGTGTCCCCATTGCTCCAGTCGTGACTGAAATGAACCAATGTACAGCTCGGGCTGTGGCTTCAGAGGGTGGAAGCCCCAAGCTTTGGCAGCTTCCACGTGGTGTTGAGCCTGAGGTACACAGATGTTAAGAATTGAGGTTTAGAAACCTCCACTTAGATTTCAGAGAATGTATGGAAACATCTGGATGTCCAGGCAAAAGTTTGCTGCAGAGGCAGGGCCCTCATTGAGAACCTCTGCTAGGGCAGTGTGGAAGGGAAATGTGGAATCAGAGCCCCCACGCAGAGTGTCTACTGAGGCACTGCCAAGTGGAACTGTGAGAATAGTCCCACCGCCCTCCAGACCCCAGAATGGTAGATCCACTGACAGATTGCACCCTGCAACTGGAAAAGCTACCGACACACAACATCAGCCTAGGAAACAGCCAGGAGAGAGACTGTACCCTGCAAGCCACAGGGGCAGAGCTGCCCAAGACCATGGGAACCCACTTCTTGCATCAGTGTGACCTTGATGTGAGACCTGGAGTCGAAGGAGATCATTTTGGAGCTTTAAAATTTGACTGCCTCACTGGATTTTAGACTTCCATGGGGTCTTTAGTCCTTTTGTTTTGGTCAATTTCTCCCATTTGGCACAGCTGTATTTACCCAATACCTGTACTCCCATTGTATCTAGGAAGTAACTAGCTTGCTTTTGATTTTACAGGCTCATAGGTAGAAGGGACTTTCCTTATCTCAGATGAGACTTTGGACTGTGGGCTTTTGGGTTAGTGCTGAAATGAGTTAAGACTTTGGGGGACTGTTTGGAAGGCATGATTGGTTTTTAAATGTGAGGACATGAGATCTGGAGGGGCCTGGGGCAGAATGATATGGTTTGGCTGTGTCCCCACCCAAATCTCAACTTGAATTGTGCCTCCCGGAATTCCAGGATGTTGATGGAGGGACCCAGGGAGAGGTAACTGAATCACGGGGGCCATTCTTCCTGTGCTATTCTCGTGATAGTGAGTAAGTCTCATGAGAGCTGATGTGTTTATTAGAGGTTTCTGCTTTTGTTTCTTCCTTATTCTCTCTTGCTGCCACCATGTAAGAAGCATTTTCACCTCCCATCATGATTCTGAGGCCTCTCCAGCCATGTGTAACTGTAAGTCCAATTAAACCTCCTTTTCTTCCCAGTCTTGAGTATGTCTTCATCAGCATGAGAAAACAGACTAACACACATATAATATATAGTTTTTTGAATCTGGCTTCTTAATTTTGAGGGTAATCCATGTAATAGCATGTACAAATAGTTTATTCCTTTTTATTGCTGAACAGCAATCCATTGAATGGATGTACCACATTTTTTTCCAGTCACCAATTTACAGATATTTTGTTTTGTATTTTTTGATTATTGTAAATAATACTACTTATTATTAATTAGTGTGAAAAAGTACACTACTTATTGTGTATACAATGAGTATTCTAACAATACATGTATGCATACATATAGCAAATAAGCACTCAGGTACAAGTCTTTGTGTAGACATATATTTTCATCAATTTTTGGGTTGAGACTGAGGCATAGAATTGCTGGGTTTTAAGGTAAATTTTACATTAATCAATTTTTTTTAAACTGCTAAACTCTTCCCAAGTAAGGCTGTACTACTTTACATTCCCACCATCAATGTAAAAGGGTTCTAATGTCTCCACATCCTTGCTATTTTCCTTTTAATAAATTATTACTATGTACATCTTAGTGGCTATAAAGTGGTTCATCATTGTGGTTTTAATCTGCACTGTTCTAATTAATAATAACGATGAACTTTTTTCATTTGCTAATTGGGCACTTTATCTTCTTTGGTGAAGTGTCTATTAAAAGCTTTTGCCCATTTTAAAAATGAGTTGTTCATCTCCTTATCCGATTCTCAGGGTCTTATTTTGTCCTGTACACAAGTCCTTTGTTGCATATTTGATTTTCAAATATTTTCTACACAAGTTTGTGGCTTTCCATTTTCTTAATACCATATTGTGAAGGTCAAATGTCATTTTTAATTTTGATTAAGTTTATTTCATTTATTCTTTCTTGTTTTTAATTATGCTTTTGGTGCCCTAACTTAGAATTCTTGGCTTAACTCAGGTTTTAAAGATTATCTATGTTTTTTTTTTTGTTTTGTTTTGTTTTTTTTTTTTTTGAGACGGAGTCTCGCTCTGCCACCCAGGCTGGAGTGCAGTGGCCGGATCTTGGCTCACTGCAAGCTCCGCCTCCCGGGTTCACGCCATTCTCCTGCCTCAGCCTCCCGAGTAGCTGGGACTACAGGCGCCCGCCACCGCGCCCGGCTAGTTTTTTGTATTTTTTAGTAGAGATGGGGTTTCACCGTGTTAGCCAGGATGGTCTCGACCTCCTGACCTTGTGATCCGCCCGTCTCGGCCTCCCAAAGTGCTGGGATTACAGGCTTGAGCCACCACGCCCGGCCTTTTAAAAATACATATAACTTAAAGTCTTATATTTAGTTCAAAAATGTACAAGCTATTTTTTGTGAGTATGTTATATGAAATAGAGTATAAATTCATCTTCCTGACTATGAATATGCAATTATCCCAGCACTATTTTTGAAATAGATTACCCTTTTTATTGAATTCCCTTGGTTTCTTTGTTGGAAATCATTTGACCTCAAAGATGAAATTTTTACACGTAATTTTATTCCATAGATTCAATATTTATGCTTATGCTAATATCACATTGTCTTGATTCATTTAGCATCATATTATGTTTTGAACTGAGGAAGTATAAGTTCTTCTGTTCTCTTTAAAAATTGTTGACGCTATTCTGGATCCTTTCCATTTCCACATACATTTTAGGATAAGCACATCAATTTCGGCAAAATGCCTGCTGGGGTTTTTATGGAGATCGCCTTTCTAACAATATTGAATCTTCAATCCATTTACATAGGATGTCTCGATTTATTTAGAATTTCATTACTTTCTATCAACAATACTTTTAGTTTTCAGTGTACAAAATCTTACACTTTTATGTTAAATTTATTTTTCTTCATTTTATTCCTTTTGATGCTAACATGAATTGAGTTCTTTAGTATTTCAAGTGCTAGTACATAGAAATGCAACTGATTTTTATAGATTGTTCTTACATCCTGTGAACTTACAGAACTTGTTTATTGGCAATAGAAGTGGTTTTGTGGATTACTTAGGACTGTCTACATACACAATCATGTCACTGCAAATAGAGATAGTTTTACTTTTTCCTTTCCAATTGAGATGAGTTTGGTTTCTTTATCTTTCCTTATTGTGCTGGTAGAACTTTCAGTTCAGTATTGAATTGGAGTGGTGAGAGTGAATATTTCTGTCTTGGTCTCAATCTTAGGGGAAAAACACTTCATCTTTCACCATTAAGTATGATGCTAGCCGTAGTGTTTTCATAGATGCCAATATCAGGTTGAGAATTTGTTCTTAATTTGTTGAGTTTTGTCATGAATAGATGTTGGATATTCTCAAATGATATTTCCATTTTTCTATTATTATAGCATATGGCATTATTTAATGTTCTGATATTAAACCAATCTTGAATTTCTGGGATAAATCCTACTTGGTTATGATTTATACTCATTTTTATATGTTGTTGAATTTGGTTTACTTATATTTATTTGAGAAGTTTTTGATCTGTACTCATGAATGATATTAGCCCATTACTTTCTTGTAACTATCTGGCTTTGGTATTACCGGTGTTATAAACTAAGTTGAGAAGTGATCTCTCCCACTTTATTTTCTGGATTATTTTTTGAAGTACTGGTATTACTTCTTGATGAGATAGAATGGTTTCTCTTTCAATTCCTTTAAAGTATTAGTGTTCCCTTCAAATCTGCTCCAATTGTGTTCTCACACTATTTCATGCACTCTCCTTTAATAATCAAGTCTGCAACTGTAACTGTACTGTCAGCTTGCAGTTTGTAAACTGAGTGCATCCAAATCTGTATCTCCATTTCAAATTTCCCTCTTAAGTTCTATATTTCTCTTTTTAATTGGCCACTGGCTATTTATTTCTAAATGCTCACTGGCATTTCAACTACCCAAATTATTCTATCTTTGTTAATAGAATAAAAGCCATATAGCTACCCACATCTACTTTGAGCCATGAGCTTACCCACATCTACTTTGTGCTACCGTATATTTGATGATTACTAAATCTTGTAAACACTACATCCAGGATGTCTCTTGAATCTTTCTTCTCTTCTCCTCTTACACAATTATTATTTCCCACTTGAATTAAAGTAATCACTCAACAGTTTTTTGTTGTTGTTGCTCCTGTTTGGGGGCTGCTTTTGATCATATGTTTTAACCAGAAGACCTTATTTGAAATATTAAAGGTGGTAACTAGAATATCCTGTAATTTATAGGTGGAACCTTCAATCAATAGAAAGGACAATGTCGTCCAAAGCAGACTGACTTTATGGCTATGTGTGTCAGTGTGATGAAGAATAATAACAGGTCCCTTCTTGGTATTTACTCTTTCTTTTTCTTGTCTTTTTGTAATGTAAAAACTCTGCCTAAGGTTAATACTGTGCTTTTCTCCATTAAAAAATGTATCTTGCCCTTAATTATCTCCTGCAAGGGAGTTGTAAAATTTATCAGCTTTTCACCCAAAGCCTTAGATCCAAGGAAAAATGACATGTATATTGTCAAAAACATAACTTGCAAATAACCTTTTTTGTATTGTAATTTTCTTTAATTCTCTCATGTGAATATCTACCAATACTATTTCCCTAAAATATAATCAGCAAAAGTAGAGTTTTTTAAAAAAGTCAAGCACAAATATACACAGATGATAAAACCTGGGAAAAGGGAAAGATGATAAATAAGAAAAAAATTATTTTCATACTCCTAACCCTCAGAAAGTTATGCATAATACATTTGCTTGATGAATGGATACTGTAGTTCAAATCATGAAAAGCAATTACAGTGACATTTTTAACGATCTGCATGTACAATAACAATGGTTCCAAAACGCCCATGATTATATATTTAACTGCTGTTAATAAAATTTCTTATTTTAAAAAAGTCAGTTAACTTTACAAATGAAATAACAGTTAATACCAATTACCAGTTGTCAAGCTAACCACTGAATATTAAAAGGTAGATATTTTGCTCCTTCGGCTTGTTCAGCCAGCTTCCAAGGTCGGGGAGTAGGGAATAAAGTTAAACATCTATGAGATTAGAATATTAGGGTCCAATATTCTTCCTTCGGCATTTACACACTACCATTACAGTTATATTTCAACACTATTCATTATGCCTGACTGTCTCCTTGTCTAGTTTTGAAAGCAATTACAGAATATTCATATCCTGAAACATGGTTATATTGCTCGTTCAAAAAATGTGCTTTTCAATATAGTGAGATTGTTCTTTCATAAAAAGTCACTTTATTTAAAATTAAATGGAAAGCTCTGTTCAACCATTTCCCTTTCATATAAATCACATACAAAATTTAAAAACCAAAACCAACGGTACATACAAGACCTTAAAAGACTACTTTATGGTCATATTTTCTGATTTCTGATTTTCTGAACTTTAAAAATGTATTTACAAGAGAATTTTTGTGGAACCCACTTTTCTTTGTATGGTGTTTTTTTTAATATAATCATAAATTTTATTTGTGTAAATACTGCATACCTTGTAACTCTTGCATGGCAAAAAAAAATATTTTTTACTCAAATTTTCTCATGATTTAATACAAGTTGAATATATTATATAAATTGGCTTTTAACATCTTGGTGTTTAAAAATCTTAAGTAGATGGAAATGATGTTCAATTATAACAATTTATGCTGTCTGTAATTTGCTTACACTTAGTTGTAGAAGAATTAGCACATTCATAAAAGTCTGTATGGTAAGGATATTAGAAATTATCTAGACATACAGTTCTCAAAGTGTGTTTCTGAACAAGTAGCATCAGCATCATCTGACATACGTTAGAAATGCAAATTCTTAGGCTCCAAGAAGACCTATTTTGTGGATGGGACTCTTAAATCTACTTAAACTAGTCCTACTGGTTATGCTAATGCCTGCAAAGTTTGAGAACCACTGGACTGAACTAGTGCTTCCCAGATACCTGTCTGTAGATGGATGCTGATGCGTGGCAAAATCATAATGGTTAGTGTGGGGAAAAAGTTACAGCTAGCAGCAATTTCTTAGAAAATATGAGACTTTACTTTAAAATGATGTCTTATTGGCAATTTCTGGAATTAAATTGCCTTCTCTTTATTAAATGATGGTGATAGTAAGTCCTTTTTTGAGGTTCTCTTTTTTTAAGCAGAATTTAAGGTCTGCAACTCAGTGTTTATTCTTAATATTTCTTTTGTGTTATAGGGGTGGGAGTGGAGGCCACTGTGTGGTGGTGAGTAAACTATCAGTCAGTGTGAATTCCCCTTATTTATAGATGAAAAACTGACCCAGCAAGATTAAGGAAACATCTCTAAGTCACACAACTATCTGTGTGTACAGCTAGACAAAACCCCAAATCTGACCACCAAGGAATCCAGTGATGTTTGATTATATTATGCTTTCTCTATAGAAACATAGGAACAAATTTAATGGTACATGGTTTGACAGAACTACAAACACAAAGGGATCTACAATGAAGCAGAAGTAATGAATAATCTATAAAGTAACAGAAGTCCGAGCACAGTGGCTCACATCTGTAATCCCAGCACTTTGGGGGGTCAAGGTGGGCGGATCACCTGAGGTCAGGAGTTTGAGACCAACCTGGCCAACATGGTGAAACTCCTGTCTCTACCAAAAATGCAAAAATTAGCCAGGCATGGTGGCGAATGTCTGTAGTCCCAGCTACTAGGAGGCTGGGGCCAGAGATTTGTTTGAACCTGGGAGGCAGAGGTTGCAGTGAGCCAAGAACACGCCATTGCACTCCAGCCTGGGCGACAGAGGAACACTTCAACTCAAAAATAAAAATAAAAAATAAAGTAACAGAAGACCTCGATCAGGAAAAGGGATGAAAGAGTTTGGCAAATCCTCAAGGATTAAACAAGGTTGTCCCAGGAATGAGATCACCATGAATGATAAATTGATTGACAAAACTATATGGGAGCCTTCATATACCTGCATCTTAACTTAGTATTTTGCCCTTTCTTTAGAGTGATAGGATCTTTTCCTCTACATTGTGCTAACAAAATACATAGGATTTACATGAAATGATTTTTTTTTTAATCTTAGAAATGAGCACACCAAATTCCACTCAAAGTTAGATTCATTTTAGCACAGCTAATGATAATTTGCCAAATTGGGGATACATTTAAAATGTGATTTTGAGTCACGGGATGTGGAGATGGAATGGAGAGAGGGAGGATGAACACAACTTAACTTGCTGGTTGAAAACAACAGATTACTGCCTTGTTTCACAATTTGACTGATTTTGATGTACTTTTGTGAAAGTTAAGAGGGAAGCAGAATAGTAGTAAATAAAGTGAGAAACAGAAAGTGTTATCCATTCAGAGTGTCTTTTGCTTTACAGTCAGTTGTAGTCTAATTTCTTTCCTTTCATGAACTAAGGAGATGTTCTCTCTGTGGTTCTCAAAGTGTAATATTGTATATAGGCTAATCAAAATAAGACAAAACAGACTTAAATTCCAACTAACTCATACTGAGGTAAGACATCAGAAAATCTCCCTACTTACAAAAGTTATTACTGATTAAGAGATTACATAACATGGGTATAATTACTTGAGGCTTAGCTAGCCAGCACCTAATACAGTTCTATGTTTTTAAAAAACTATGATTTAGTAAATAGTAGAACGCATCTACCATGTTTATGATAGACTTACTCAAAATCAAAGTGTGCTGAAAGGATGAATCTTGTTTTAATGGAAACTCAAATATATACTGCAAAATTCAAAGATTAGTTGGAAAAGTTTAATAGTCCGTATGTTTTATGGCCGTGGACAGGTTTATATTTTTAAATACATAGTCTATTTTTGTTTACAATCTCTACTAAAGTAAGACTAGCAATAAAATCATACAACTTAGATGCCTCCTTTTCCAGCATCATCAATTTGTCCACTAGCAAGAGTGAAATAGATGTTGCCTACATGGTCTGAATGGAAGAATTCAAGAAATGTTTCCAGCATAAAAATTATTATTTCATTGATTCAAACAATTTTACAAAGAGCATATTCTTTTAGGCATTAACCATTGCCTTTTCCATATATTCCCATTAAAAGTTCAATTTATTGGCCAGGAGTGGTGGCTAATGCCTGTAATCCCAGCACTTTGAGAGGCCAAGCCAGGCGGATCATGAAGTCAGGAGATCAAGACCATCCTGGCCAATATCGTAAAACCCCGTCTCTACTGAAAATACAAAAATTATCCGGGCATGGTGGCATGCACCTATAGTCCCAGCTACTTGGGAGGCTGAGTCAGGAGAATTGCTTGAACCCGGGAAACAGAGGCTGCAATTAGCTGAGATTGCACCACTGCACTCCAGCCTGGGCAACAGAGCGAGATTCCATCTCAACAACACCACCAACAACAAAAATTCAACTTATCCTAGACCATAATCTATCACAATAGTAAGACTATTCTTAGCATGTTCCCTTTGCTCTTCCAACCTAACCAAGGGCAGCATAAGAGCACTGTGACCCTGAATGTACAAAAGGTAAAGAGGAGTTCACTGAAGAGATACTGATTGCTACAAAATGTGGTCCTGAGCTTACCTTCTACAATATGTTTCTTGAGTTTTTATAGGATTCGCGATCAACACCAAGCCTTATGGGGCTTAAATCCATTTGAATCAGTCTTTGCATTTTTGACTCACAAAAGGTGCTTTTATGGAGGTCATCAACTACCTCCACCAAAATCTAATAAGTAGGCTTTGATTTTCTTGTAGCTGTATTGACAGCTTTTAAGAAACAAAACTGATCACTTATTTCAAACACTTTTTCAGTTGACTTTCAAAATATCACATTTTTAATTTCACTATTACTTGGTGACTACTCATTTCTCATTTTCCAGCCCTCTTAAAGCTATTTGTCTCAAGTCTCAATCTTCGGATGTCTATTCTACACACCTGCCCTTGGTGATCTCGTCCAGTCTTGTGGCTTTGAACAAATCCCATAGGCTGAGGCTCCCCAAATATACATCTCCAGTCTTCACTCATACCAGAAACCTGGTCTAGTCAATATGACTGCCTGGATGTCATCTCTACATCAAAGTCTAACAGGATCTAGCTTAACATGTCAAAAAATGCAACTCTCATTCCTCCCAAAAATAAACTCCTCCATTTTTTCCCCTATCAATTATTACAAGGCAAATTTTTCCAGATACTCAAGCCAAAAACAGGGCAGTCATCTTGTACTCATCTTTTTCTCTATATCCCACATTTAATTTATCTGGAAATCGAATTGACTCTACCTTCAAAATCTGAGTATCTCTTACCACCTTTACTTCTACTGCCCTGGCTTATCTGATGATTGTTTCATAGTTTTAGCCTCCTAACTACTTTAATTGATTGTTCCCTACCTTCTTTTGGTCTGTTAGCAACCCAAGAGTGAGGGTCATTCAGTTACAACATAAATCAGATCATGTCACCTCCATGGCCAAAACCCATCTGAACCCTCTTAGAATTAAGTCTCCAGATGTGTCTAGAACTTGCCTCAGCTCTCTGATCCTATTGTCTACTACTTTCTTCTGTCTCCCTTAACTACATATACACTATCTTCTTCAATGTTCCTGGAACACTGTAAGTTTGGAGATTTTGACCTTACTCTCTTTCCTCCATGAAACATATTTCCCCCCAATATCATTAGGGCATGCTTCCTCATCTCCCATCTTTGTCTTAAAAGTCATTTTCTCAGTGAACCTTCCTTTCCACCATGTACTCAATAAGTCTACTCTGTTTAAAATGGAAACTTCCTTCAGCTGTGACAGTAGCTATTTCCCTTTCCTGCTATGTTTTTTCTCTATGGCATTTATACAATTTAATTATTGTGCACCTATCCAACTGATTCATTGTAGGCTCTTTAGCCTTCTTTAAATAATCATATAGCTTCATTTATTTAATCTGTTGTAAATTACATAGCCTATTTAAAATAGAAAGCTCCTACATTTTAATATGTTTTTATTACATTTTCTGCTGACATATATTTATACAGGACACCGTTATTTCCAAAGTATTTTCCCATGTAGCTTTCTTCACTATGGCTGCAAAGCAGTAGTATCTTAAGCAGAGAGGCATTATCACCAAAATTGCATTGATGAGAGCACAGGGCCAAGTGAATACTGGGAGCTCTCTACTCTTGCTCACTCTGTGCGTGTGGTAAAAATAAAGTCAAAGGTTTAAACATTAGCATCAATATTAAATAAAGGATAATCATTTCAAAAAAGTGTAAAAAGGTTTTTGTATATTTTGAATTCAATTTTACTTGATTTGAGGAAAGAGATAAAATAAAAACAATCTTCCTCTTCTGCATGAAAACAATCTGGGTGCCAGTTTTAGTTCTAATCAATCTAAATTGATTTTTTGCTTATACATTTTGTGTTTTAATTTACTCTTCTGGAAAATCCATGGGCACATGGATTTTTATTATTTAACTACCCACTTAATTTTTTCCCCATCATTGCATTTGTTTAAATGTGGACTTTTAAAACACGAAAATGGCTTTTTAATCTGGTTTAAATTCAGAACCTTGGAAAAAATGTGGGAATACATTAAGCATTCTATATTTACTAATTTAATTGAAATGAAATGGGCTTATCAAGAAAACAAGAAAACAGTCTTGCTGAAATGCAGCACATTACTCATACAAACCCTGCATGAAAATGTCTAATGTTGTACTCAAATTACACTCCATCCCGAATATCCCCCATGTTATTTCTTAGTCACAGTAAAATGCTTGCTATTTTAAGTTGATGAATGATTTGCAATTGTTATAGACTAACTTTGCAAACTGGAAACAACATTCTTGCTGTTCTGCTGATCACTACTTTTTCTAAAGTAAACAAAAAAAAGAGACAAATAATAAGAACAACAATTAAGTCATGATATGCTTTCACTGGAAGGCAGAAATTTTCTGTATATATACTTTGCTTTGTTTTCTTGTAGAAATATAGAAGATATTTTGGCTTTTTATCTTCTGGGTCATTTTGGTTTTTTTCAAAATGACTTTGCTGAAATATTTAAGTATACACAGTAAAAATTATATAGTCCAAAATATTTTTACATATAGTAATATACCTATCACTGATTTATCAATTATGATGTCTTGATATTTTCTTTTTTCTTTCTTTTTTTTTTTTTTTTTAGAGATGGAGTCTCTGTCACCCATGCTGGAGTGCAATGGCACAATCTCAGCTCACTGCAATCTCCGTCTTCTGGGTTCAAGCAATTCTCCTACCTCAGCCTCTCAAATAGCTGGGATTACAGGTGCCCGCCTCCACACCCAGCTAATTTTTGCATTTTTAGTAGAGACAGCATTTCACCAAGTTGGCCAGGCTGGTCTTGAACTCCTGATCTCAGTCCATCCACCCACCTCGGCCTCCCAAGGTGCTGGGATTACAGGTGTGAGCCACTGCGCCTGGCCTTCTTGATATTTTCTATGTGTTTATTTTGCTTGAGGTTTGATGAGAATTTTGCATCTGTTAGTTCATACTTTTCATCTAATTTGAAAAATTTAAATCACTTTTCTTCAAATAATTGTTCTAATCCCTGGCTTCTCTCTCCTCTTTTCTGAAACTTCAATTACATGTTAGTTGGTGAGCTTGATATTGTTCCACAAATTACCCAGTCTTCTTTTTCTTTGTGTGCATCAATATGCATAGTTGATATCACTGTATTCAAAAGTTCACCTATGTTTCCTTTTGAAATGCTTAAATTGTATTTAACCTAAATGAGCATATTTCCATTTTATATTAAATTTCTGAAGTTCTATTTGTTTGTATGCTTGTCTATGTGTTGTTTTGCATGTTTTTCTTATTTTTTCTCCTGATTTTTATTATTACTTTTAAATTCTGAATATTTTTGCAATTCTGTTAAGAAATGTGTCTGCTAATTTCTGTATTTCTACCATTTGTGCTATATTTTTATTAAATAGTTTTTATCCAGTTAATGGATCACATATTACATTGGTGGTTTTTTTTCCTTTTTTGGTACATGATTATGTCATTAGATGCCATCATTGCATTTATTACATTTTTAACTATCTGTATTTTGTTGCCTTTCTCTATAGAATTTTGAACTTTGAGTTTGCAGGGAGTTAAGTTACTTGTTTCTGATTTGTTACTAAGCTTTGATAGGATGTATTTGAAGTGGTTAGAATTTGGAGATAAAATATAGGAAACCCAGTTAAATTTGAAAATCAGATAAACAGAAAAAAACATTTTTTATGATAAGTATGCCTATATTGTTATTATAAATTAAAAACTTGGGCATTACACTGAAATTTCAATGGTAATATTTGAGACCTGCATATATAAAAATGGTGTTTATCTGAAATTCAAACAAACTAGGCATCCTGTATTTTTATTTTTTCAATTTGGCAACCTTAGGATTTATCTATTGGGGTCTCCATTAAATGATCCAAGTACTCACTAAGATCTCTGTACTTTTGCTGGCTGGAAGTTGATCATCTCCCACTCTATCTGACCTCTAGGAATGTTTTAGCTTACAGCTTCCTGACAGTTTTCTTTGCCTGACCTTGTGAATTTTCACTCCATGCTTCTGTAGCTTAGTCTTCAGACAAGGACTTAAGAGAAACCCTATTTACATATCTTGGATTCTGTATTAGTCTCCTATGGCTGCTGTAATAAATTATCACAGATTTAGTTGTTTAATGCAATAGAAACTAATTATCTCACAGTGTGGAGGCCAGAAGTCTAAAATAAGTATGACTGAACTGAAATCATGGCGTTCAGCAGGGCCACACTCCCTCTAGAAGCCCTAATGGAAAATTCACTCTTGCATCTTCCAGGCTCTGGAGGGCTACAGGAATTCCCTTGTGGTTGAATTTCTCCATTCTCTGCCTCCAGTGTCATGTTCGCTTCTTCACTTCCGTTTGTCAAAACTCCCTGTGTTTCTCTATATTATAAAGACACTTGTGTTGATTCCACTTAAGGTTGACTTGTATAATCCAGGATAATCTCCCGTTCTCAAAATTCTTAATCGTATCTGCAAAGACTCTTTTTCATGTAAAGTAGTATTTACAGATTCCAAGGATTAGGACCCAATATTATTAGAAGTCATTCTTAAGCCTACTACAAACTCTTTCTTTGCATAGCTCTGTATACTCCTCTACTTATAAAGAGCTACAAATTCCAGATGCTCCAGCATGTTTAAACTTTGATCTCTGTCTTCTCAGCTCAGAGAGATTCTGCTCAGCTTGGGTTCCCCTTCCCTGTGCAGTAGTTGAGAATATGTCTCCAGGCAGAGACCAGGGTAAAATCATTTTAAAATTCATTTATCTATTAGATAAATTATTGATCAACAGGAAGTCTGTGCTGGGTGATTAAGTTAAAAAGAGTCTGTTTGGGTGTGTCCTAATCCAATATATAATCCAATATGACTGGTATCCTTGTAATTTACAGTTGCTACAAAAAACACCTAGAAATGAATTTAACCAAAGTGAAAAAAAAAAAAAAAAAAAAAACTACAAAAACCCTATAAAACACTGATGAAAGAAATTGAAGAGGAAACACAAAATGGAAACATATCCCATGCTCATGAATTGGAAGAATTAATATTGATAAAATGTTCATACTATTCTAAGTGATATACAGATACAACACAATTCTTATCAAAATAGCAATGATATCCTTCACAGAAATAGAAAACAAATCCTAAAATTTGTACAGAACAACAAAAGTCCCCAAATAGCCGAGCAATTCTCAGCAAAAAAAGTTGCAGATCTCACACTACCTGACTTCAAATTATACTATGAGCTATAGTAACCAAAACATCATCTGCTGGCATAAAAACAGACACAGTAACCTTTCAAACAGAAAAGAGGCTTAGAAATAAATCCACTTATTATGACCAACTGATTTTGGACAAAGGTTCCTACAAGACACAATGGGAAAAAGACAGTCTATTCAATAAATGGTGTATGAACAATAGGATATCCATGTGCAAAATAATGAAGTTGCACCATTATCTGATACCATATACAAAAATCAAATCAAAATGGATTGAAGACTTACATGTAAAGATCTGATACTGTGAAACTATCAGAAGAAAACATTGGGGCGGGAAATGCATCAGGATATTGGTCTGGGTAAAGATTTTTTGATAAGATCTCCAAAGCACAAGCAACAAAAACAAAGTCAGACAAATGGGATTACATGAAGCTAAAAAGCTTTTTCACAACAAAGGAAGCAATCAACAAAGTGAAGAGATAACCAAGAGAATTGGAGAAAATATTAGCAAGCTATTCCTCTGACAAGCATACATGTGATCAATACGCAGAATATATAAGGAACTCAAACAGCTTAATAGCAACAAAGGCAAATAATCCAATCTTAAAATGAGCGAAAACTGAACATATCACAAAAGAAGACATACAATGGCCAGTAGGTATATGAAAAATGTTCAAAATCATTAGTCACTAGGGAAATGCAAATCAAAACCACACTGAGATATTATCTTATCCCAGCTAGAATGGCTTTTATCAAAAAGACAAAAAATAACAGAGGCTGGCAAGGATGTGGAGAAAGTGGAAGGCTCGTACCATGTGGGTGGAAATGTGAGTAGTACAGCTTCTATGGAAAAGAGTAGGAGGTTTCCTCAAAAACATAAAATAGAACTTCCATATATCCAACCATGCCACCGCTGGGTATATTATACTCAAAACAAAGGAAGTCAGTAGGTTTACGTGATATCTGCACTCCCATGTTTAACCTATCACTATTCAATATAGCCAAAAAATTTTGTGCATCAAAAGTTAAAAGGATAAAGAAAATGTAGTATATAACCATTCTATATACACAATAGAATATTAGTCATCCATTTAAAAAAAATGAATTCCTGTAATTTGCAATGACATGGATGAAACTGGAGGTTAGTATGTTAAATGAAACAAGCCAGGCACAGGAAGACAAATACCGCACACTCTCATTCATATGTGGGAGCTAAAAAAGTGGATTTTGTGGAGCTAGAGAGTAGAATGTTGGTGACCAGAGGCCAGGGTAGGGGGAGGGAATGAAAGGAATTTGGTTAATGAATACAAAAAAACATTTAGATAGAAAGAATAGGTTCTAGTATTTGATAGTACTGTAGGGAGATTATAGTTAATAATTACTGTACATTTCAAAATAGTTAGAAGAGAAGAATTGGAATGTACCCAACACAAAGAAAAGATGAGTATCTGAGACAATGGATATCCTGATTACTCTAATATGATCATTACACTTTGTATACAGGCATCAAAATATCGCATGCACCCCTAAAATAAGTTAACTCATATATCAGTAAAAGAAACCATTACAAAAAAAGAAAGAAGAGGAGATGAGGACACACAGAGAGACACCAGAGGTGAGCATGCACAGACGACAGGCCATGCAAGGACACAGCGAGAAGATGGAGAGCTTCAAGCCAATGAGAGGGGCCTCAGAAGAATTCGAACCTACTGGAATGTCTATCCTGGACTTTCAGCCTCCAGAACTGTGAGGGAATACATTTCTGTTGTAGTCTGTGGGATTTTGTTATGGCAGTCCTAGGAAATACAAGGATTTATTCTGCAAACTCCACAAAAAGCTGTTCATTATGCTTCCTCAAGCAACCCTTGAAGAATCCATTGAAAATGAAATACAACTTAAAGCTCTAACTCTTGATACCTTCTTGAAATGGTTCTTTTTGAATGGCTGACATACTTACCAAATCAAAGCAATGGTAGTACATGAGGAGGGGACTTCAAGAATTCTGGCTCATATCTGAGATACCTGAAAGTCTGCATGCTGTTTGAGACTGCTAGGAGTAGTTTTACATGGGTATAAAATTCTGTCACAGATACCAACCTCTTTAAGTTAAAATACTACAGGACTACCCATAGCAAGAGTCACCACAAGGTAACCTCAAAGGAAGCAGGTCAGGATCAGTGGTGATATAAAGTTGCATATTGGAAGTATCATTGAAAAGATATATTAATATGTGTGTTTAATCTTGTTTTAGTCTTACAAGGTCTGAGGAAGAGAAAGAAAGAGAAGGAAAAGTGGTGAATGTGTACTGTACATGTTATATATTAAAACAAAGAAAACAGTGAATGAACCTATTGCCGAAAAGAGAGGCCTTTCATGCTTTCTCAATAGGGCTAACTAGGTTGATTATTGATGTTACAAGTAGGTGCTCTGTCTTTGCGCAAGTCCCCACTTCACCTCCACAGAATAGAAGAACAAGAATGGCTTCAAACACATGCTGGGTAACCCAAAGGCAAAATTAAACACCTTATTTACTAGATTTATTTGGCTTGGCAGTGTATATTAAATTGTATATGTAACTTACATAAAGTATCCCTTCAGATTGGTAAAAGATATATTTTAAAAATGGGTTGACCATATAAACTAACAATTCATGCAAGGGGAAAAACAATTAACATGAAGGCAGAAAATTGCCAAGCACTATAATTTCAAAATGCAAATTAAAAGTGTAATTAGATACAGTTTGACACATATTTAATTAGAAAAACATTAAAAAACTATTCTATGCTAGTAAGGGTGTCTTGAAAGAAGATGGTCTTTATTTATTTAATGTAAGACAACAAAAAAACTTTTCAAAAATAATATAATAATATCTAAAACAAACAAAAAATTATGCTCTTTAATTCAGTAATACTCTTAAGAATTTAACCTAAGGGAATGATTATTTTTAAAAATTAATATTCAGTAAAACAATACTTAGAAATAAACTAGAGAAAAGACAACAGTCTAGACATAAAGGAGTAATTAAGATTAAGCCATCTGATACAATATGACTCATTCATTACAATAAGAAATATGACATTTCAGAGCATAAAAAGTTAGTATGATACATAAAGTAAAATACAAACTAAATATTTCACCAATTGCCATTATACAAAATAATGTATATTTAGACAAGGACAAAAAAGGAGTAAAATATATTACAGTTTAATTAGGAGGAAGGATGGTAAGTATGTTTTTCCTTTAACATCTGAATGTAAACAAACATTTTGATATGTTATTTAAGTCCATTTTTATACATAAATATAGTTGAGTCATTATATTGTATTACATTGTAAGTTTTCTGCATGTTATTCAACTATTTAAAACACGATAAAGAATTTAACATAACAAAAGCCTAATAAATATTTACACAATTATTAGATATCTCAAATTTCTTTTTTTACTTTTTTTATTATATTTTAAGTTCTGGGTTACATGTGCAGAATGTGCAGATTTGTTACATAGGTACACGTGTGTCCTGGTGGTTTGCTGCACCCATCAATCTGTCACCTACATTAGGTGTTTCTCCTAATGGTATACCTCCCCTAACCCCCCACCACCCATGCAGCCATAAAAAAGGATGAGTACATGTCCTTTGCAGGGACATGGATGAAGCTAGAAACCATCATTCTCAACAAACTGTCAAAAGATCAGAAAACCGTCCATTTCAAGATGGCCTGATAGGAACAGCTCCAGTCTGCAGCTCCCAGGGTGATCAACACAGAAGATGGGTGATTTCTGCATTTCCAACTGAGGTACCAGGTTCATCTCACTGGGACTGGTCAGAAAGTAGTTGCAGCCCATGGAGGGCAAGCCAAAGCAGGGCGGAGCTTTGCCTCACCCAGCAAGCACAAGGGGTCAGGGGATTTCCCTTTCCTAGCAAAGGGAAGTCGTGACAGACTGTACCGGGAAAATTGGTACACTGCCACCTAAACATGGTGCTTTTCCAAAGGTCTTAGCAAACAGCACACCAGGAGATTATATCCTGTGCCTGGCTCAACTGGTCCCACGCCCAGGGAGCCTTGCTCACTGCTAGTCTGAGATCTAACTGTGAGGTGGTAAGCCTGGTTGTGGGAGGGGCGTCTGCCATTGTTGAGGCTTGAGTAGGTAAACAAAGCAGCTAGGAAACTTGAACTGGGTGGAGCCCACCGCAGCTCAACCAGGCCCACCTGCCTTTGTAGACTCCACCTCTGGGGGCAGGGCGTAGCTGAATAAAAGGCAGCAGAAACTTCTGCAGACTTAAACATCCCTCTCTGACAGCTCTGAAGAGAGCAGTGGTTCTCCCAGCACAGTGTTTGAGCTCTGAGAACGGACAGACTGTCCCATCAAGTGGGTCCCTGACTCCCGTGTAGCCTAACTTGGAGACACCTCTCAGTAGGGGCCGACTGACACCTCATGCAGTTGGGTGCCCCTCTGAGATGAAGCTTCCAGAGGAAGATTCAGACAGAAATATTTGCCGTTCTGCAGCCTCTGCTGGTGATACCCAGGAAAACAGGGTCTGGAGTAGACCTCCAGCAGACTCCAACAGACCTGTAGCTGAGGGACCTGACTGTTAGAAGGAAAACTAACAAACAGAAAGGAATAGTATCAACATCAACAAAAAGGACATCCACACCAAAACCCCATCTGTAGGTCACCATCATCAAAGACCAAAGGTAGATAAAACCACAAAGATGGGGAGAAACCAAAGCAGAAAAGTTGAAAATTCAAAAAACCAGAGTGCCCCTTCTCCTCTAAAGGATCACAGCTCCTTGCCAGCAATGGAACAAAGCAGGACAGAGAATGACTTTGACGAGTTGACAGAAGTAGGTTTCAGAAAGTTGGTAATAACAAACTTCTCCAAGCTAAATGAGGATGTTTGAACCCATCACAAGAAGCTAAAAACCTTGAAAAAACATTAGTTGAATGGCTAACTACAATAAACAGTGTAGAGAAGATCTTAAATGATCTGATGGAGCTGAAAACCATGGCAGGAGAACTATGTGATGCATGCACAGCTTCAGTAGCTGACTCAATCAAATGGAAGAAAGAGTATCAGTGATTGAAGATCAAATTAATGAAATGAAGTGAGAAGAGAAGTTTAAAGAAAAAAGAGTAAAAAGAAATGAACAAAGTCTCCAAGAAATATGGGACTGCATGAAAACACCAAATCTACATTTGATTGATGTACCTGAAAGTGACGGGGAGAATGGAACTAAGCTGGAAAACACTCTTCAGGATAATATCCAGATCTTCCCCAACCTAGCAAGGCAAGCCAACATTCAAATTCAAGAAATACAGAGAATACCACAAAGGAACTCCTCGAGAAGAGCAACCCCAAGACACATAATTGTCAGATTCACCAAGGTTGAAATGAAGGAAAAAATGTTAAGGGAGGCCAGAGAGAAAGGTCGGGTTACCCACAAAGGGAAGCCCATCAGACTAACAGTGGATCTCTCAGCAGAAACCCTACAAGCCAGAAGAGAGTCGGGGACACTATTCAACATTGCTAAAGAGAAGAGTTTTCAGCCCAAAATTTCATATCCAGCCAAACTAAGCTTCATAGGTGAAGGAGAAATAACAGCCTTTACAGACAAGCAAATGCTTAGAGATTTTGTCACCACCAGGCCTGCCTTACAGGAGCTCCTGAAGGAAGCACTGAACATGGAAAGGAACAACCAGTAGCAGCCACTGCATAAACATGCCAAACTGTAAAGACCATCGATGCTAGGAAGAAACTGCATCAACTAATTAGCAAAATAACCAGCTAACATCATAATGACAGGATCAAATTCACACATAACAATATTAGCCTTACATGTAAATGGGCTAAATGCTCCAATTAAAAGACACAGACTGGCAAATTGGATAAAGAGTCAAGACCCATTAGTGTGCTGTATCCAGGAGACCCATCTCACATGCAGAGAGACACATAGGCTCAAAATAAAGGGATGGAGGAAGATCTACCAAGCAAATGGAAAAAAAAAAAAAAAAAAAAAAAAAGCAGGGGTTACAATCCTAGTCTCTGATAAAACAGACTTTAAACTAACACAGATCAAAAGAGACAAAGAAGGCCATTACATAATGTAGAGGGATCAATTCAACAAGAAGAACTAACTATCCTAAATATATATGCACCCAATACAGGAGTATCCAGATTCATAAAGCAATCCTGAGAGACCTAAAAAGAGACTTAGACTCCCACACAATAATAATGGGAGACTTTAACACCCCACTGTCAATATTAGACAGAACAATGAGACAGAAGGTTAACAAGCATATCCAGGACTTTAACTCATCTCTGCACCAAGCAGACCTAATAGACATCTACAGAATTCTTCACCCCAAATCAACACAATATACATTCGTCTCAGCACCACAGTGCACTTATTCCAAAATTGACCACATAGTTGGAAGTGAAGCACTCCTCAGCAAATATAAAAGAACAGAAATCATAAAAAAAAACTGTCTCTGAGACCACTGTGCAATCAAACTAGAACTCAGGATTAAGAAACTCACTCAAAACCGCACAACTACATGAAAACTGAACATCCTGCTCCTGAATGACTACTGGGTAAATAACGAAATGAAGGCAGAAATAAAGATATTCTTTGAAACCAATGAAAACAAAGACACAACATACCAGAATCTCTGGGACACATTTAAAGCAGTGTGTAGAGGGAAATTTATAGCACTAAATGCCCACAAGAGAATGCAGGAAAGATCTAAAATCGACACCCTAACATCACAATGAAAAGAACTAGAGAAGCAAAAGCAAACAAATTCAAAAGCTAGCAGCAGATAAGAAATAACTATGATCAGAGCAGAACTGAAGGAGATAGAAACAGAAAAAACCCTTCAAAAAATCAATGAATCTAGGAGCTGGTTTTTTGAAAAGATCAACAAAATTAGTAGATAGTTAACAAGACTAATAAAGAAAAAAAAGAGAGAGGAATCAAATAGATGCAATAAAAAATGATAAAGGGGATATCACAACCGATCCCACAGAAATACAAACTACCATCAGAGAATACTATAAATACCTCTATGCAAATAAACTAGAAAATCTAGAAGAAATGGATAAATTCCTGGACACATACACCCCCCCAAGACTGAAACAGGACAAGTTGAATTGCTGAATAGACCAATAACAGGCTCTGAAATTGAGGCAATTATTAATAGCCTACAAAACAAAAAAGTCCAAGACCAGATGGATTCACAGCTGAATTCTACCAGAGGTACAGAGAGAGCTGGTACCACTCCTTCTGAAACTATTCTGATCAATAGATAAAGAGGGACTCCTCCCTAACTCATTTTATGAGGCCAGCATCATCCTGATACCAAAACCTGGCAGAGACACAAAAAAACAAGAATTTTAGACAAATATCCCTGATGAACATCGATGCAAAAATCCTCAATAAAATACTGGCAGACCGAATCCAGCAGCACATCAAAAAGCTTATCCACCATGATCAAGTGGGTTTCATCTTGGGATGCAAGGCTGGTTCAACATACACAACATAAGCAAATCAATAAACATTACATTAATAATAATCCATCACATTAACAGAACCAAAGACAAAAAAGACATGATTATCTCATAGATGCAGAGAAGGCCTTTGACAAAATTCAACAACCTTTCATGCTAAAAACTCTCAATAAACTAGGTATTGACCGAAAGTATCTCAAAATAATAAAAGCTATATGACAACCCCACAGCCAATATCATACTGAATGGGCAAAAACTGGAAGCATTCCCTTTGAAAACTGGCACAAGACAGGGATGCCCTCTCTCACCACTCCTATTCAACATAGTGTTGGAAGTTCTGACCAGGGTAATCAGGCAAGAGAAAGAAATAAAGGGTATTCAGTTAGGAAAAGAGGAAGTCAAATTGTCCCTGTTTGCAGATGACATGATCATATATTTAGAAAACTCCATCATCTCAGCCCAAAATATCCTTAAGCTGATAAGAAACTTCAGCAAAGTCTCAGGATACAAAATCAATGTGCAAAAATCACAAGCATTCTTGTACACCAATAACAGAAAAACGGAGAGCCAAATCATGAGTGAACTCCCATTCACAATTTCTAAAAAGAGAATAAATTAACTAGGACTCCAACTTAAAAGGGATGTGAAAGACCTCTTCAAGGAGAACTACAAACCACTCTTCAATGAAATAAAAGAGGACACAAACAAATGGAAGAACATTCCATGCTCATGGATAGGAAGAATCAATATCATGAAAATGGCCATACTGCCCAAGGTAATTTATAGATTCAATGCCATCCCCATTAAGCTACCAATGACTTTCTTCACAGATTTGGAAAAAAACTACTTTCAAATTCATATTGGACCAAAAAAGAGCCTGCATTGCCAAAACAATCCTAAGCCAAAAGAACAAAGCTGGAGGCATCATGCTACCTGACTTCAAACTATACTACAAGGTTACAGTAACCAAAACAGCATGGTACTGGTACCAAAACAGAGATATAGACCAATGGAACAGAGCAGAGCCCTCAGAAATAACACCATACATCTACAACCATTTGATCTTTGACAAACCTGACAAAAACAAGAAATGGGGAAAGGATTCCCTATTTAATAAATGGTGCTGAGAAAACTGGCTAGCCATATGTAGAAAAAGGATCCCTTCCTTATACCTTATACAAAAATTAATTCAAGATAGATTAAAGACTTAAATGTTAGACCTACAACCATAGAAACTCTAGAGGAAAACCTAGGCAATACCATTCAGGACATAGGCATGGACAAGGACTTCATGACTGAAACACCAAAAGCAATGGCAACAAAAGCCAAAATAAACAAAAGGGATCTAATTAAACTAAAGAGTTTCTGCACAGCAAAAGAAACTACTAACAGAGTGAACAGGCAACGTACAGAATGGGGGAATTTTTTTGCAATCTACTCATCTGACAAAGGGCTAATATCCAGAAATGACAAATAACTTAAATTTACAAGAAAAAGACAAATAACCCCATCAAAAAGTGGGCAAAGGATATGAACAGACACTTTTCAAAAGAAGACATTTATGCAGCCAACAGACACATGAAAAAATGCTCATCATAACTGGTCATCAGAGAAATGCAAATCCAAAGCACAATGAGATACCATCTCACACCAGTTAGAATGGCGATCATTAAAAGGTCAGGAAACAACAGGTGCTGGAGAGGATGAGGAGAAATAGGAACACTTTTACATTGTTGGTGGGACTGTAAACTAGTTCAACCATTGTGGAAGACAGTGTGGCGATTCCTCAAGGATCTAGAACTAGAAATACCATTTGACCCAGCCATTCCATTACTGGGTAATCCCAAAGGATTACTAAAGGATTATAAGTCATGCTGCTATATAGACACATGCACACATATGTTTATTGTGGCACTATTCACAATAGCAAAGACCTGGAACCTACTTTGCTATTCACAATAGCAAAGACTTGGAACCAACCCAAATGTCCATCAATAATAGACTGAATTCAGAAAATGTGGCACATATACACCACGGAACACTATGCAGCCATAAAATGGATGAGTTCACGTCCTTTGTCACAACATGAATGAAGCTGGAAACCATCATTCTGAGCAAACTATCACAAGGACGGAAAACCAAACACCTCCATGTTCTCACTCACAGGCGGGAATTGAACAATGAGAACATTTGGATACAGGGTGGGAAACATCTCACACTGGGGCCTGTCATGGGGTCGGGGGATGAGGGAAGGATAGCATTAGGAGAAATACCTGATGTAAATGGCAAGTAAATGGGTGCAGCAAACCAACATGGCACATGTATACATATGTAACAAACCTGCACATTGTGCACATGTACCCTAGAACTTAAAGTATAACTTTTTTAAAAAATCAGAAAACCCAACACCACATGTTCTCACTCATAAGTGGGAGTTGAACAATGAGAACACTTGGAAACAGAGAGGGGATCTCTCAAAATTAATGTTTTGTTTACATTTGAAGTATATTTCCTATCAAATTCTGAAATCAATTAAAAATTACAAACTACTCAAACAAATATTTGCAATGCACATCTGTATTTTTCGTCTGCAAAATGCTGGCGTAATGGATTCTACACCTCAAAACTAGAAATAGTCCTTGTGGCTCATAGGCTGCCTATACAGTAAAGACAGCCTTCAGGATTCTGCACACACAGCTTTATTTTCTCAAAAGGAATCTGTTAGTTGAATTATTTGAATTATTTCGTGACTCAGATGAATGTTGGGATAAGAATTGACCCCAGAGTCTAAATTAGTTGTATACCTCCTTTCTTTATGCATGATTAGTTAAGTCAGACTGGAGCTCTTCTTTTGAATATGCATGATACAAAGTGGGATATAAAAAGTCAATTTAGCTTTATTTCAATTAATTACAATAAACATTAGTTACCTTGAATACATCAGACACTGTGCTCAGAGTTTAGCATGTGAGGAAGATTAAGTTGTGGTTCTTGCTCCCTGGTACCTGTCAGTTTCATGACTTTGCCTTGTGAAATGCTAGATGACTCTAATGGCAATTACAAAATACTACAGCAATATTAGCAAGGATTAGGAGTTCAGTGGAGGCATTCAGAGCTGGAATGTTTGGATTCACAACACTACCTTACCACCTACTAATTGTGTAAATTATGGCCATGCCTTCTGTGCCTTAGTATGCCTGTGTAAAATAGTTAGAGGCATGCCTTGGAGATATTGAGGATTCGATACCACATCACCACAGAAAACTAAACATTGCAATAAAATGAGTCACACACATTTTTTGGTTTCCCAGTACATGTAAAAATAATGTTGACACTATACTGTATTTTGTGTGCAATAGCATATGCCTAAAGAAAAACAAGGTACATACTTTAATTAAAATTGTTGCTAAAAATGCTAATGATTACCTGAGCCTTCAGTGAGTCATAATCTTTTGACTGGTGGATGGTCTTGCCTCTATTTTGCTGACTGCTGACTAATCAGGCTGGTGGTTGCTGAAGGCTGAGGTGACCAGGACAATTTCTTAAAATAAGACAATGATAATTTTTGCCACATTGATTGAGTCTTTCTTTCATGAAAGGTTTCTCTTAGCATGTGACGTTTGACAGCATCTTATTCACAGCAGAACTTCCTTAAAAACCAGAGACCATCCTCTCAAATCCTGCTACTGTTTTATCAACTAAGTTGATAAAATATTCTAAGTCTTTGTTTTCATTTAAACAGTTTTCACAACATCTTCACCAGAGGTAGATTCTATTTCAACAAACCACTTTTTTTGCGCATCCACAAAAGCAGCTCTCATCCATTCATGTTTTATCATGAGATTCTAGCAATTCAGTCACATCTTCAGGGTCCACTTCTAATTCTAGTTCTCCTGCTATTTCCATGACATCTGCAATTATTAAGTCCACTAACTCTTAAACCCCTCAAAGTCATCTACGAGTGTTGACATCAAACACCATTAATGTTGTATTTTGTAATAATATTGTAATGTTCTAAACTCTCATTTTTGTTGGTATTTTGACCTCCTCCCATAACTCACAAATGTTCTTAATTACATTTAGAATAATGACTTTTTTTCTAGAAGGTTTTTAATTGACTTTGCCCAGATCCATCAAAGGAATCACTATCTATGACAGCTATAGCCTTACAAAGTGCATTTATTAAATAATAAGACTTAAAAGTAAAAATTATTCCTCAATCCATGGACTGAAGAATAGATGTTGTGTTAGCAGGCATAAAAGCAACATTAATCTCCTTGTACATTTTCATCAGAGCTATTTGGTGACTAGGTACCTACCTGGTCAATGGGCTGTAATAGTTTGAAATAAGTCTTTCTCTGAGCAGTGGGCTTAAAATATTTAGTAAACCACTCTATAAACAGATGTACTGTCACACAGGCTTTGTTGTTCCATTTATAGAGTACAGGAAGAGTAGATTTAGCATAATCTCAAGGGTCTTAGGATTTTCAGAACAGTAAATCCTTAGGATTTTCAGAACAGTAAATTAGCCTTGGCTTCAATTTAAAGTCACCAGCTGCACTAGCTCCTAACAAGAGAGTTAGCCTATCTTTGAAACCTTTAAGGTCGACATTGACATTTCCTCTCTAGCTATGAAAGTCTTAGATGGCATCTTCTTCCAATACAAGGCTGTTTCATCTAATTGGAAATCTGTTGTATATTATAGTCACCTTCATCAATTACTTTAGCCAGACCTTCTAGATCAGTTGCTGCAGCTTCTACATCAGCAGTTGCTACTTCACCTTGCACTTCTATGCTATGGAGACAGCTTCATTTGTTAAACTTCATGAACTAATCTCTGCTACCTTCCAACTTTTCTTCTGCAGCTTTCTCACCTCTCTCAGTCTTCATAGAATTGAAGAGAGTTAGGACCTTGCTCTGGATTAGGGAATGTCATGACCGGTTTGATTTTGTATGCAGACCACTTTAACTCTCCAACTCAGCAAGAAGGCTGTTTCACTTTATCATTTGTGTGTTCGCTGAGAGTAGCACTTCTAATTTTCATTAAGAACTTTTCCTTTGCATTTTCAACTTAGCTAACTGTTCTACATAAGAGTCCTAGCTTTTGGCCTATCTCAGCTTCTAACATGCCTTCCTCACTAAGATTTAACATTTCTAGCTTTAATTTTAAAGCAAAAGATGTATTACTTGTCCTTTCATTAAACACACAGACGCCATTAATTATATGGTTATTAACTGGCCTAATTCCAATATGGTTGTGTCACAGTGAATCGGGAGGCCTGAGGGGAGGGAGAGAGACAGGAAAATGGTCAATTGACCGAGCAGTCAGAACACATACAATATGTATCAACAGAGTGACACCCAAAGCAATTCAATAGTAACATCAAAGACCACTAGTCACAGATGACTACAACAGGTGAAATAATAATTTAGAAGTTTGGAACATTATGAAAATTAGCAAAATGTGACAGAGACATGAAGACATGAAGGAAGCACATGCTGTTGGAAAGATGATGCCCACAGACTGGCATGATGCAGGGTGGCCACAAACCTTTAACTTGTTAAAAAAAAAAAAAAAGCAATACCTGCAAAAGTACAATATAGTGAAGTACAATACAACAAGGTATGCCTATATTTTGCAGCTGGAATAAGACACCTCTCTATCTCCAGGGACGGCTGAAAGTCTGGAACTGACTTTTAGTCAAGATAAGAAAAGGGAATGTTACAATTAATAATTTATAATGTGCTATTTAAAATTCAAAATTTCCCCAATAGCGGAAACTGGTAAAATTGGCTTATACCTCATATTAGCAGCGAGGAAGTCTTAATTGAATAAGTGATTGGGAACATAAAAGATCCTCCTGGAAACTTTTAGGGACATCTTCCAAAACCCAACTGTATCGCACAGATATTGGTGTTGCAATTTGGAGCTGACGTGTGTCCTGTGGAAGTGACAGAGACTTTAAGAAGCTGGGCCTGTAAATACCGCCAGGACCGTCACACTTTTCCACATTCTTCTACCACTCTGTTCTTGCCATGATTACAACCTTCTATGTGTATGTTCTGGGCAATGCTGTGAATCTTGTCAAATGTTAGACTTGTGAGCTGTTGTAATCTGTGCAGTTGGCACCATTTACTCTATAATTTTAAGTAATGGTGAGGTTTCTGTTTGGGAGAATTAAGAATGAGAAAGGGGCCGGGCATGGTGGCTCATGCCTATAATCCCAGCACTCTGGGAGGGCGAGGCGGGCAGATTGCTTGAGCCCAGGAGTTCAAGACCAGCCTGGGCAACATGGCGAAAACCCATCTCTAACAAAAGCACAAAAATTAGCTGGGCATAGTGGCATGTGCCTGTAGTCTCAGCTATTCAGGGGGCCCAGGAGGGAGGATTCCTTGAGCCCAGGAGGCAGGTACTGCAGTGGGCCAAGGTCGTGCTACTGTACTTTAGCCTGGGTGACAGAGAAAGACCACATCTCAAAAAATAAAAGTAGAAATAAAAGAATGAGAAAGGGTGGGGAAGCCAGGAAGTACTGTTGCAGGATGACTTTCTGCCCATCTCTGATGTGAAGTATCACAAATACTGCAATCATTGCTGGGAAGAAATGCCTGTCAGTGGATGCTGGAGAGGAAAATTCCTGGCTTGGAGATTAGGGAGCTAAATGGATTACAAAAAAGAAATCTCAAAAGGAGAAGTCAACCAAGAATACCCTGCTTTTTTCTAGAGAAAATGATAGTAATAGGAAAGCAGCTGATGGCGTTCACAACCACAGATGTACAGCATGTGATCCTGACTGTAATGCCCAAAGGCAGTGGGGAAGATAGCCGTTTCAACCAAAATCTCCCCTCAGCATCGACAAGAATCACAACACATTTACACAGGTCACATGGGGGTGGGAATTAAAAGACCGCAGAAGTGCAAGGTAGTTAGTTAAATGGTTAAGCCACTTGGGAGTTGATCGCCAACTCACTGCTGAACCTCTACTGAAATCAGTGTTGTGTATGAGAAGTCACAGAGCTCTTTCCCTCTATTGGATACTGTCAAATGAACAGGCATGTTAGTGTTTACTCAGCACCCTCACTTATTGTAGCTTTTGCAGAAACGTGGATAGAAGAAAACTCCAAATCCATTAAGTTGTATAAAACCAAAGGTAAATAACATAAACCTTGAAAAGGAAAATTCCCCAAATTCACCCTTAGATTTTAAATGGAATATTTCTGGGACTGCTGAATTGTTGAGAACAAAAGTAACTTTTATTAGTTGCAGTAATTCTAAAAATTTTCCTAACTCTACAGGTTTGGTCAAGATATAATAGATGCTGTAAGGAGCTACAACTGCTTGGACTCCTTATTTGACTTCATTATTGCAGGGATAAGATGGGAAGAACAAAACTATGGAAGGACTCCTTGTCCAACTACTGCAAATAAGTGTTAATGATGGAAAAATGATTAGGATTAATAAAAAGAAAAGTAAATATGGATAAAAGGGGTAAAAAAAAAGTCCTAAGAAAATTTAAACTGAATACTAGTGTTCAGAAGGTTAATTAAAAATAACATTAATAAGGAAGAGACAGATGTTATAACCACTAAAATTGTAATGAATTGCTGTGTAAAGATTAGGTGGTTTGGCTGCCCCATCAATTTTTCAACCTGTAAAGGAATTGTGACAGTTTTGCTCAATTTATTTTAGTCTCAATAAATTTTTAAGAATCTGATTATTGTACAAAAAGAAATTCATAATCCCCTGAGTGTCAATGCCCATGAAAATTGTATGGTGAAAAAGAGAAGATTCTGACTCTGGATGACAGGAGGGCCAGAGTCCCTTGACTCAACACCCCAGCCAGGGATCCAAGGCTGTTTCCATTGGTGTGAGTAAAATGGCCCGAGGGAGGTAAAGGAACTGTAGTTGGCTTTCTGGACAATGGCGTCCAATATAGCATCATACAAAGCCCATTAAGGAAAAGTTAACAGGCAATAGAATTGAGTTAGAGAGATACAGTGAGCAATTCCAAGGAACAGCAGGCAAAAGTATAGCTAAAATGTAGGCATTTATTAACAAAAGTTATGTAAGGTTGTTGCATCGCTCTGTCAGAATGTATGGTTAGAATGGATCTAATGTCTGAATGAAGGACTCTTATCCAGGTTATTAGGAAAAAGGTTGTCTCACACATCTGTTTTTAATCCTCTTTTACTGGAGCATAGCAGATGGGAAATTTCAAAATTATCTAAGCCCACTCAATTGGCCAATTTAAAGCAATTAGAATAGGCTAGGTTTGGATACCTGAGGCACATGAAGAAATTTTGTTTTCAATTAAAAATGTTTTAGATGTAGGTATATTAATATCCACAATTTCCTTGTTTAATAGCCTGTGGAAGAAATGATGAAACCCAGAGATTCACTATAGAGTATAGAAATAATAATAAATAATAACCCTCATTCCATGAGTAGCGCACAGTATCGTATTAACTATTCAAGCTGAACAACAAGCTAAGGGACACTATTATTCTGTGACCAATTTGACTAATGTTTTCTTTTCCGTTTCTACTTATGAAGAAATTTAAAGCCAATTTGCATTCGTGTGAGATGGATGGAAAAATACACATTTACTATGCTCTTGCAAAGATATTTAAATTCTCCTGCTTATTGCTGTACCTGATGAGATGAAACAGATTTGATTCAATTGGAGAGTGCGGCTATTTGTGATAGTAATGATATATTGTTTATGTATCAATCTGAATACTAAGCTAAAATTGCATTATAAATGCTTGTTAATCACATGATTCCAGAAGATGGCTGATTAACTATCGTACAATACAGATGTCAGAAAAATGGTGAAATTCCTTGATATCTCTTAGACAGAGGAGACTAGGGCATCGCCCAGAAAACAAAAAATAAATAATTTTCTCTGTGAACTCCAAAATCAAAGCAAGCCGTATAAAGATTCATTAGGTTTTTTGGTTTCTAGAAAATTCACATACAATATCTGAGAAATGTTATCAACCCCTATTCACCAAATTACCAAGAAAAAAAAACCTGGATTTGAGCAACAGCCGTTATTTTTCTTTTTTTTAGAATTTCAAAGAACCATAGCACAATCAGGTCTCTGTGACCTTACTAAGCACATGGTCACTTTATTATCTCCATGATCAATGATTTTGGAAATGTCCAGTCAAAGCAGCCATGCTAACTTAAGCATTTGGCAAAAGCCCTTGACTGACACCCAGCGGTCATTGCTGGTATTTGGGACTAGAAAGTAGCCTATTTCAACTTCAAGGTAAGCATCATTTGAAAACTATCATTGGCTTGTTATTGTAATAGGGGCTTTAATTGAAATCTTTTTTTTTTAAACAAAAGGATATACATTTATTTTGAGATATGAGATACCTATTGTCGTGGGTTATGTCGTATCATCATTCCTACATGGAAGCAAATGAAGGAAATAATTTCCTCATCAAATGAACATGTACATTAAGTCTCCCTGTGGAATCGTGTAAGGACATAACTTGTCCCTATGACAAGTTTCCAAAGGGTGCCAAACAAGTAACTGAAGTTTAGATGGTTCCCAAGGGTGGAAGACCAACACCATAAGAATTAAATCTAGAAAGCAGCCACACTGGTGAAGTGTTGGTGACCTTATTTTAGGTGAAGAGGTAAAAGATAAATCTGTGTAACAGGCAGAAATGAGTCATGTTTCTTCTGGCATCAGAGGAACTGGATAATAACAAAAGTGACTTTTGCCAATTCTTTGGTAGAAACCAATAGAGTTGCTGTATGGTCCCCCAAAAAAGTGAGCCTGAGATAATGGGAAAATAAGGGAACCCCAATGGGGTTCTGTATTCTGAAATTTGATATGGAATTAGAGGTGGGCATGAAAGTGCAGCACTCACAAAGTAAACCCCAAATACCTCCCAAAATAACACAGGTAACTCCTATTACTGATTACTCACCTTGACTTAACTACATAACTTGAGGACATAAAAGATTCCACCAGAATATTTTAAAGAAGTTTTCCCAAAACAAGGCTCATTGCACAAACAGAAGCCCGAACTGGAGATGAAGCACGTTCTGTGCATGTAAGAAGGACTTTGATAAGCAGGCCCCTAATATTTGCCTCAACTCTTTCTGCTACTCAATGGTGTTCTTTACCGTTTTTAAAAGTCTTATACAAGGATGCTCTGTGAAGTCTTGTGATTCCTTTCAGTTATCAGAATCTAATTTTCAATCTATGGAATCACCATCTGTATTATGAAATAATAATAATGCTTACTTTGTAGGGTTGTAGGAATGAATTAAACCATTTAAAGTGCTTAGAACAGAACTGGCACATTCATTGCTTTAAAATCTTATTTTATATCACTGGAACAATTGCATCATTACAGTAATTTAGGTACAATCTTTCATGGTAAATGACAATACACACTTGTATATATAAATTATAATATATTTAAATTTCTTATGAAATCCTATATTTCCATAAAAACCTATTTTTTATTTCAATGAATAAGACTATTATATGTATACATTGAAAACAGAATATTCTTATATTATAATACAAACTTTATTTAGTGATTTCAACAAAAATACAATCAGGTTTAAAGCGCTACTTATTGCCACATTTGCTCCATAAGAACATAGTTTTCCCTACTGCAGGTTAATCATGTTGAAGATAAATAAGATGTACAATAAGTAATTTCAAAACAAAAGTATTCATAAGCCAAAAGGTAAATATGATTCAGAAACACTTGCTACTATTTTAATATACTTTGCTTTTAATTGTAATATTATCTATTAAAAATATTCAGATGAGACCAGTTTAGCAGCACATTATATTTTTTCAGTGATAATGATCCTCTGACTACTAATCTCTGTGTGGGATACATGAAAATTACTATTCCAAGGATGTGAACTTTGTTTCAAATTAATACACATGACTAATTGCTAGAATTTAATTTTCAGGGTGATGAAAATGTTTATAGTAAGTTAGTTTTTCTTTGACTTTTAATTAAATTTCCTCTACAAGGATTAGGACACATAATTTTAAAAATAATAAAAATTGGATTATTTTTATTCATGACTTCTATTGCTACAAATTGGAAAGGGTCAGTGCAAATTTCCAATTAGAATGAACCTTAAATGGACTTTAGAACATCAGAATATGTCCAAAGTACAGAAATGAAGATAATTTTTAAAATCATATTTTGTTCATTTACCTAAAACATGGATATCTAGAGTACATTATATGTGGATATTCAATTCTGAAAAATTGCTTTACATTTCAATATCAATTATCTTGACAAGCCATAAAAAGTAGTGACATTTTGAGAGGGATACATGGTATCTACACTAAAAATCCATTTTTATAAATGATAAGCAATATAATTCGAGAAAGATAGTTTTTGCTATTTTGCTTTACAAAGATTCATGAAGTATACAAAGAAGGAGGTTACAGATATTGCTAGCTAGAATGATCAATGATAACACTTTTAAAGTTATAGAAAAAGAAATTCAAAGAAAAGAGAATCTGGTGACATATAACATTGGTTCTTAAGCTAATAGATGTTCTGTATATACATCAGAGGTTAAGAGACCTGCCACAGAGGATGGTCACCAAGGAAAGTATAATGGCCCCACCAACATAGATGATAGCTTTGCCCTCAGCTCCAGATTCTTAAAAATCAATTCATTCATTCAAAAAATACTTGTTGGATGTCGTTTTAGCTGTTTTATACACTATTTTAAGTGGAATTTACAATAAAGCTGACTAAGAAGATACAATCAATATAGTCAAAGTAAAACCAAGGGAATGTAGGTTCCAGAAGAATGTGTATCATGAAGGAGAAACAATTATGTCGAGATGAGAGCAGAGGATAATCCACTAGACTTGCCAAAATGACCACTATTTATCACAACAGCAGTTTCAGTGTTGCGTGGGAATACTTGATTGACATGGGATAAAATAAGAATAGACAAGTGGAGAGAGAAGGTGTAGATAACTGTCTGAAGAAGCTTACCCTATGAAAAGAACGGAAAAACAAAAATGAAGTTGTACCAGGTAGATAATACAAAACCAGGGGAAATTTTCCATTTGGTTGCCTGCTTGCTTTTGAAAATTACAGGTGCTATCACATAACTTTGGGTTGTTGGAAATAATAAAAGAATAAAATGATGATGTACGAAAATGGGATAATTTCAGGAATGAAATTCTTAGATAAGTGAGAAGAATTCATATAGTCAGCTGGTGGGAAAAGGAGACTAAGTTAGAAGCAATGTGCACTGTGAAAGGTAGAGATGGGAGAAAATACAAAGGTACAAATACACATAGAAGAAGAGTGAAAAATCTCCTATTTGCATTAATGGATGTATCCTCAATAAAAACAACAAGGGAGGGATCAGCTGAAAATTAGTTGAGTGAAAGAGTATAGGGGTTGGAAGGCTGATAAAAATAAAAATGTGAAATAAATCTTCAAGAGAGTGACACAGCCAACAAGGATTTTCAGAAAGAACTGGTTATCACATACTCGATATTTGCTGTCACATAATAAAATTGTAGCCAATCAATATAATGTATTACTGTGTGTGTGTTTCTTATATTTATTGTGACTTGACCATATACCTTTCCCTCCTCACATGTAAGTTTTAAGTATACACTTTAGATTTACATAAACATAACAGAAATGTGAATTTTATAATAAACTATTCACTTAACAGGAATTATAATGTAATTTGTAAGCCCTGCACTTTTACTGACCTAATAGTTACTCACTTCAATTGTTGTTAATACTCAAAGCAAACAAGCCTGCATTCTAAGAACACCTCAACTTATGTATCGCTATAGAACAAAACGTCCTTTACTGCATTCTGAAACATAATGCCTAATATTTTGGAGTACCAGATTCATTGAATGAGGATGAATTATTCTCTCTCACAGATGTTGATGTGCTGTGTTAATTCTGCCAGTCAAAATCATAAACTTAATTATGTTCATTAACTTAATTAACATAAACTTAATTATAGTTGACCTTTGAACAGTGTTGGTTTGAACTTCATGGGCCTGATTATTTGTGGATTTTCTTCAGCCTTGGACACTCCTGAGACAGCAACACCAGCCACTCCCTACTGCACATGAAGACCGTGAGGATGAAGAACTTTATGATGATCCACTTCCACATAATGAATGGTGACTATATTTTCTCTTCCTTAGGAATTTCTTAATAATATATTTTTCTCTAACTCATGTTACTACTATAAGAATACAGTGTATAATACATATAAAATACAAAATATGTGTGAATTAGTTATTGACATTATTAATAAGGCATCCAGTTAACAGTAGACTATTAGTAGTTATGTTTTGGGGGAGTCAAACATTATATGTAAATTTTTTACTGTTCATAGGGTCAGCACCCCAACGCCTACACAGTTTAAGGGCCAAGTCTATTTTCAAACATCATCTGAAATTACTAGTATATCTATATAAGTATTTCTAAAATGTCCACACTTCTTCCCACTTATCCTTATCAAGGGACTTCAAGATAATTAAGAAAATTAAACATTAATACATTATTATATAGGTTTTGTTACCAGGTGACAGAAACAGTTTGACCAATAGGTTTCCCGTTTATAGGGCTGTTTCTCTGTGTCAATTTTTAATTCTGATGACAAGGTGTATCTAGGAAAAGGATAACAACACAATTAATAGTAATTGAGAAGTCTTCTCTTTTGATGTATTTATTAAAAATTGAGATGATAATTGAATAACATATCCTTCTGGACCAAATTTATGTTGGTGATAAATTGTAACGTTAGTATCACTCAGGACTTCAAAGAATTGAGTCACATTTCTTTAATGAAATTTCTTCTCTTCCTATCAAAAGACTTATTTTAATATGCTTCTCAAGAACATGTACCTATGAAAGAAGTAAAACCAGAATGTATGCTGTAGTTTTCTCTAACTTTAGCCATCCATGGACACATGTACTCATTGAAAAAATACCTTAGCCGCTATCTCATTGTATTATAATTTACCTGGAAATATTATGGGGTTTTTTTTGGCAAATTGTGCACAATTAATCTAAGGGAATCTCCATCAAGAAAAAAATTAACACTAAGAGGCTTATGTTTACAGACTTTTTAAAAATTAAATCCCAACGTATTAAGGAAAGACTTTCAGTAATGGTATTTAAGTAAAGTCGTATGTAAGCCTTCCCTCTCACAGACAGAAACTAGATAACTAAACTTAAAAATTAGCTACATAAAAGCACTTAGAAATTGTCCAAAATCAGACAGAAGCTGTAGCAAATGTTATTCCCTGCCCTCCCCCAACAGAAAAAAAAACAAAGCCAGCTCCAGAAAAAGAGTGAGTTTGATGCTTTGAGACCTGACTGTGTGACTTTTGAATTAAAGACACTCTCAACCCCACAGCTACAGTGATGTAAACAAGCAGTAGAAAACCATTGTCTTACATGGTAAAAGCTCCAGCAATGAGAGTTCAAGATTGAAAGACCAATTCGAAACTTAGAGGTAAAATATTGGCAGCAAGAGGACTGGAAAAGAAAGGAGAACAGGCATTCCAGCCTTTTACAAATCTTAGGGGGATGCATTCAGTTTCTCATCATTATGTATACTATTAGCTATTGGTCGTCAATAGATGTTCTGTTTCAGGCTGAGGAAATTTCTAACCACATCATCAGTTGATACAAAGTACATTTGTACAAAGAAGTCCTGAAATACACAGGTAGGGAATAATAAAAAGGCAGGTAGAAATCGGAGAGACATCTATTCTTGAAAATTTTGTGACTTTTTTTTGTTTGTTTTTCAGGAAGAGTCTCCCTCTATCACCATCAAGCTGGAGTGCGGTGGCGCGATCTCAGCTCACGGCAACCTACGCCTCCGGGTTCACATGATTCTCCTGTCTCAGCCTCCTGAGTAGCTAAGATTACAGTTGCCTGTCACCACATTCGGCTAATTTTGTTATATTTTTGGTAGAGTCTCGCTCTGTTCCCCAGGCAGGAGTGCAATGGCGTGATCTCGGCTCACTGCAACTTCCTCCCCCAGGTTCAAGCAATTCTCCTGCCTTGGCCTCCTGAGCAGCTAGGATTGCAGACGCCCGCCGTAGACTAGGCCCGGCTAATTTTTGGCATTTTTAGTGGAGATGGGGTTTCACCATACTGGCCCGGCTGGCCTAGAACTCCTGACCTCAAGTACGCCTCCTGCCTCAGCCTCCCAAAGTGCTGGGATTACAGGTGTGA
This sequence comes from Macaca fascicularis, assembly GCF_037993035.2. Classification (NCBI taxonomy): domain Eukaryota; kingdom Metazoa; phylum Chordata; class Mammalia; order Primates; family Cercopithecidae; genus Macaca; species Macaca fascicularis. Next base: position 172,917,710 of record NC_088379.1, read on the forward strand.
GCCACTGCGCTCAGCCAAAAAAAAAAAAAAAAAAAAAAAAAAATGACTGATTAGTCACTGAGTGCACTCTTTGACCATGCACAGTTTGAGTGGCAAAAGAAGTCTTACTGGTTTAAAGTATGAGAAGAGAGCTTAAAGCCAGAATCATAGTAGAAAATTAGATGTGAATGTCTAGAAACAAGTAGGCCACAGGTGAAAGGACACAAAGATACAAAAATGCGTACCCTCCCTTCCTCCCCCCGATGTTGCTAAACTCTTTGTTCTGCTTTCTAATCTCTGCACGTACCAGAGGTTTCGTAAGTTCTGTAAGTACATGTTTTTCTTTCTGAGGCCAGGTCACAAGGAATGTTTAAGTAAGATAGCCAGGTCACAAGGTGTGTTTAAGCAAGATAGCCATAAACTGGTCGTGCAACCTGATGCAATATAATTAACTGCCTTTGTGTAAAACTGCTCTTCCGCCTCAAGGGTTGTACTGAAATATCAGAAATGGCGGGAACCAATCATAGTTTGCCAAATCGCTTTGTTCAAACTCCAGCCAATCATACCTCTAATTTGTATAATGATTCTATGCCTACTTTCCTTAGACTATATAACATTGTTCGGAGCTCAGCGGGGGAGCTCTCCTGCCCGTCTCGTTTCACGAGCAAGTGAGAGCTCCAGGTTCGAACCTGTAGTAAAGATCCTTGCTGCTTAGCTTTGACTCTGGACTCTGGTGGTCTTCTTCGGGGAATAAACGGTCTGGGCATAACAAATGGTGGCTCATCCGGGATTTCCCCCAAGCCCACCAGACCCCCAAGTCAACGGATCTTAATCTGTAGGTAAGCCGGCTTTGTCACTGTCTCTGTCTTTGTCTCTGTCTGTCTCCCTGAAATTTCGCGAAATCCGTAATCTGTAATCTGTATTGGTCTGTTCTGTAAGTGGCACGGTCTTGGCGGACGTGCTAGAAGACAGCCACTCGGGACTGGTGGGAGACGTTCCCCAGTGCCCATCTGGGGGCCTCCATCCTTGGTTGCCCCGTCTGACTCAGGTCGGAAGTCCAACACGCGCTCGCGAATGCTCATCGTTATCACTGTCTGTCCGTTATTGTTAAGTGTTAAGTGTAAGCCCAAAACGAAATATAAAACCTTTTCTTCCCCTTCCAGGACCGGACCTGTCGGATACTCCCCTCTGCTTCACACTCATTTTCGTCCCCCCTTCTCTTTGTAGGAGCAGTCCAAAGATGGGCAACAACCAGAGCACGCCGCTCTCACTCCTTGTTACCAATTTTAAGGATGTGAAGGCTCGGGGGCATAACTTAAGCGTAGAGCTAAAGAAAGGAAAGCTAGTTACTTTCTGCCATTCGGAATGGCCCTCTTTCGGCGTAGGGTGGCCCTCCGAAGGAACTTTCTGTCTCTCTATTATTACTAAGGTAAAAACTAAGATTTTCCTGCCAGGGCAGTCAGGACATCCTGATCAAATTCCTTATATTCTAGTGTGGCAAAATCTTGTGGAAGACCCACCGCCCTGGATAACTCCATTCATCCTTGAGCCTTGCAAGGTCCTAGTAACACGACCTACAAGACAAAGGACTCCCTCTGCTCCCTCGGCCCCTGTGCTGCCGGACAGCCAGGACCCCCTAACGTTAAAACCCACATTTCCCCCACCATATCCGCACCTTATCCCGCAGGACCCAGTCCCCCAGGGTGGTGCTTCCGTAGAGAGAAACCGAGAAGCGGAAGCAGCCGAGAGCGAAAGTAACCTGGGGGGGCCGGCCGGCTGAACACGAGGCCGCGTACAGCGGGACCAAGCTTCCCGACTCCCTGACTCCACTGTAGCCCTGCCTCTCAGAGAAATAGGATCACTCGATGATACCGGGCTCTCCCGTCTCATGTATTGGCCTTTTTCCACCAGTGATTTATACAATTGGAAGTCCCAAAATGCTCGGTTCTCAGATAATCCCAAAGATCTAACCTCGTTGTTAGACAGTGTCATGTTTACTCACCAGCCGACCTGGGATGACTGTCAACAGCTCCTCCGAATCCTGTTCACAACGGAGGAGCGGGAAAGAATCCAAGTTGAGGCCAGAAAGCTGGTTCCAGGAGATGACGGCCAGCCAACTGCAAATCCTGACCTCATTAACGCGGCTTTTCCTTTGACCCGGCCCAGATGGGACTACAACACGGCAGAAGGTAGGGGACGACTGCTCATTTATCGCCAGACTCTAATGGCAGGTCTCCGGGCTGCAGCTCGCAAGCCCACCAATTTGGCTAAAGTATATTCTGTGTTACAAGGTAAGACAGAAAGCCCCGCTGTGTATTTAGAAAGATTAATGGAAGCCTTCAGACAGTTTACCCCTATGGACCCGGAAGCACCGGAAAATCAGGCAGCGGTAGTAATGTCCTTTGTAAACCAGGCAACACCAGATATTAAAAGAAAACTCCAGAAATTAGAAGGTTTAGAGGGAAAGCAGATTCAGGACCTCCTTCAGATGGCCCAGCGAGTTTATAATAATAGGAATACTCCAGAAGAAAAACAGTTCAAGGCAACCAAAGAAATGACCAAAGTCTTAGTAGCAGCTTTCCCCCAGGCAGGAAATGGCCAAAACAGAAAGCAGAAAAAGCAAGGCCCTAGGCAAGGATTAGAAAAAGATCAGTGTGCTTATTGCAAGGAACGTGGCCACTGGATTAAAGACTGCCCAAAGAAACGGAGACCAGCTAACCCTACCTCCGTACTCGTTACCCAGGACTCTGACTAGGGAGGACGGGGTTCGGACCCCCTCCCCGAACCCAGGGTAACTTTGCAAGTGGAGGGGTCCCCAGTTCGCTTCTTGGTCGATACTGGGGCGGAACGCTCAGTCCTAACCAAACCAATTGGAAAAATGTCTAAGAAAACATCCTGGGTGCACGGGGCCACAGGCATCAAAAAATACCCCTGGACAACCCAGAGGACTGTAGACTTAGGAACGGGAAAAGTCTCCCATTCCTTCCTAGTCATCCCAGAGAGCCCCTGCCCTCTACTAGGGAGGGACTTGCTGACAAAGATGGGGGCCCAAATCCACTTTGAGCCAGAAGGGCCCAAGATAACTGATTCCCAAAACAGGCCAATATCTATCCTGACTGTCACCTTAGAAGATGAGTACCGACTCCATCAAGAGCAAAAGCCCCCCGATCAGGAAATTGACTCTTGGCTCCAGCGTTTCCCTGAAGCGTGGGCAGAAACTGGGGGCTTGGGGCTAGCTAAACATCGACCTGCCATATTTGTGGAAGTTAAGCCAGGGACGGACCCGGTTCGGGTTTGGCAATATCCTATGCCCCTGGAGGCAAGAGAAGGAATTACGCCCCATATCCACCGACTCCTAGACCAGGGAGTCCTACGGGCTTGCCACTCATCCTGGAATACTCCACTGTTACCTGTTCGTAAACCCAACAGTACGGACTACAGGCCAGTACAGGATTTAAGAGAAGTTAATAAAAGGGTCATGGACATACATCCCACTGTGCCCAATCCATACACCCTTCTGAGTGCCTTACATCCCGAAAAACAGTGGTATACCGTTCTTGATCTAAAAGACGCTTTCTTCAGCCTTCTTCTGGCTCCCAAAAGTCAAGAACTCTTTGCATTTCAATGGACGGATCCTGAGAGGGGCATCAACGGTCAGCTAACATGGACCAGACTGCCACAAGGGTTCAAGAACTCGCCAACCCTGTTCGATGAAGCCCTTCATGAAGATCTGGGTGAGTACCGGCAGCAACACCCTGAAATAACTCTTTTGCAATATGTTGATGATCTCTTAATAGCGGCCAGGTCCCCGGAAACTTGTGTTCAAGGGACTGAGGACCTCCTGAAGACTCTGGGGGAGCTAGGCTACCGAGCCTCCGCAACAAAGGCTCAGATCTGCAAGTCGGAGGTAACTTATCTGGGGTACCTATTAAAAGGGGGGCAACGCTGGCTAACCAAAGCCTGAAAGGAAACAGTCCTACGCATCCCTAGACCCCAGTCAACACGGCAAGTGAGAGAATTCCTGGGGTCGGCAGGGTTCTGTAGGTTATGGATACCCGGATTTGCTGAGTTAGCCAAGCCCCTATACCAGGCAACAAAGGAACGGCAGCCCTTCAATTGGACGGAAGAGGCTGAGCTGGCCTTTCAGCAAATCAAAACTGCCTTGTTATCAGCCCCCGCGCTGGGGCTCCCTGATGTCTCCAAGCCCTTCCACTTATACGTGGATGAAAGTAAGGGTGTTGCAAAAGCCGTGTTAACACAGTACCTAGGCCCCTGGCAGAGGCCAGTTGCCTATTTGTCAAAAAAATTAGATTCAGTGGCTGCTGGCTGGCCACCCTGCCTCCGGATAATCGCGGCGACCGCCCTAATGGTCCGAGACGCTGATAAACTTATCATGAGGCAAGAGTTGCGCGTTATAACCCCGCATGCCATTGAAGGCATCCTCCGGCAGCCGCCGGACCGATGGATGAGTAACGCCTGGCTCACCCACTATCAAGGACTGCTGTTAAACCCCCTCAGAATAACTTTTCTGCCCCCAACCTCTTTAAACCCTGCTTCACTGCTGCCAAATCCAGACTTGGATGCCCCGTCCCATGAGTGCACTGAGATACTGGCTCAGGTGCATGGGGTGCGGGAGGACCTGCAAGATCGTCCGCTCCCCGACACAGAACTCATCTGGTTCACTGATGGCAGCAGCTACGTCCACCAAGGCCAGCGGTATGCAGGAGCAGCTGTAACGTCAGAGACTGAGGTAATCTGGGCGGAACCCTTGCCTCCAGGGACATCGGCCCAAAGAGCCGAGTTGATAGCACTCACACAGGCCCTCACCCTAGGGGCAGAGAAAAAACTAACAGTATACACGGATAGCCGCTATGCTTTCGCTACTGCGCACATACATGGGGCCATCTACAGAGAGAGGGGACTATTAACAGCTGAAGGCAAAGAAATAAAAAACAAGCAAGAGATCCTAGCTCTATTAACTGCTTTGTGGAAACCAAAGAAATTGGCTATTGTACATTGCCCTGGGCATCAGAAACCAACTACGCCAATTGCTCGAGGCAACTTCTTAGCCGACCAAACCACAAAGAGCATAGCAAAAGCTCCCAGTCAGCTCCTCACGCTCCAGCTCCCTGATCCTGGCCCGCGAAATTTGCCATGTTTTCCCTACTATACCGAACAGGATCGCGAATGGATAGACACGCTTCCCCTAAAACAGGTTCAAAATGGGTGGTGGACTCATATAAATGACCAAACCATCCTACCAGAAAAATTAGGACGGCAGGTGTTGGAACATATCCACCGGACAACCCACCTGGGTGCCCGGCGAATGATAGACTTAATCAGGCACGCCAAGTTCAGAATCAGACGCATAGCTGAACTGGCCAGCGATGTCACAACAAATTGCAAAGCCTGCCAACTGAACAACGCTTGCCCCCAAACCCAGACCGCCGCAGGAATCAGGTGTAGAGGAACTAGGCCTGGTATCTATTGGGAAATAGACTTTACTGAGATAAAGCCTGGAAAATATGGGTATCAGTACTTACTTGTCTTTGTAGATACTTTTTCAGGATGGACAGAAGCGTTCCCAACTAAGAGAGAAACTGCTCAGGTTGTAGCAAAGAAAATTTTGGAAGAAATCCTCCCCAGGTATGGCTTTCCCATCCAAATAGGGTCAGACAATGGACCAGCTTTCGTTGCTAAGGTAAGTCAGGATTTGGCTTCCATTCTTGGGGCAAATTGGAAATTACATTGTGCTTATAGGCCCCAAAGCTCAGGACAGGTAGAAAGGATGAATCGGACTCTAAAGGAGACCTTAACTAAATTGACCATGGAGACTGGTGCTAATTGGGTAGTACTTCTCCCCTACGCTCTGTTCCGGGCCCGAAATACCCCTTACAGACTGGGCCTCACACCATATGAAATCATGTATGGCAGACCCCCTCCCCTGGTCCCCAGTCTAAAAGATGACTTACTCAAACCTGAAACTGAAAATGTCTCTGAGCTCTTGTTCTCCTTACAAGCCTTACAGAAAATTCACCAGGAAATTTGGCCCAGACTACGAGAACTGTACGAGGCAGGACCTCTGCCGACGCCTCATCCGTTCCAGCCGGGAGACTGGGTCCTAGTCAAGCGCCACCGGCAAGAAACTCTTCAACCCAGGTGGAAAGGACCACTGCAAGTACTCCTGACTACTCCCACTGCTCTCAAAGTAGAAGGCATCGCTTCGTGGATCCACTACACACACGTCAAACCAGTGGACCCAGCATCCGACCTTCTCGGGCCATCTGGAGCACCGGTTACATGAACTGTAGACAAAGCTAAGAACAATCCCTTAAAGCTAACCCTGCACCGTCATCCCCATAGCCGTAACCATGTCTAGCTTACCTATGCTTTTATGCCTTATGCATCTGACTCTCCTCACTGCTGCGCCGTCTAATCCCTATGTCTGGAGGTTCTGGCTCTATGAGAACAAAACTCACCCTGGGGAAACCCCCCAAGCGGGTAAACTGCTAGCTAGCTCAGACTGCCCCCCCTCAGGGTGTAATACTATAGTTTACCTCAATTTCACTAGGTTCCAGATTGCCCAACCAGCAATACCCATGATCTGTTTTGAATATGATCAAACTGAATATAATTGTAAAAATTATTGGTGGCACCAGAGTGCAGGTTGCCCATATAGCTACTGTAAGACGCACTCTGTCCGATACTGGAGAGAACAACAAGGGTGGTATTTTTACAAAACTGAGTCTCCCGTCACTTACACTTGGATAATTAGAGACCCATGGGACTCTCGGTGGACAACCCCACAACATGGGGGAGTATATTACTCATCAACTAGTACCTGGCCCAGTAGCCATTTATATCTGTGGAGAAGTCTAGTCCAGATTCAACCCTTAATCCATACACAAATCCACAGGCAAGAAACCAAGCTATCACAAGACTTGCAGCCCTTCTCCTGGCTAACCCTACTACAGGAAGGGCTAGCATTCGCCAACCTCACCGGTTTAGGCGACCTGTCCTCTTGCTTTATGTGTGCAACCCTAGGAAGACCACCATTAACGGCTGTTCCTCTATCCTCCCCTCCCACAAACTATACAGGTTTTAACTCATCAATAGTCACGATACCCGATGTGGCCCTGTACCGTGACCCATACCAAGAGAAATACCCCTATTGTTATTTGGCATTTAGCAACAGCCTCTGTAACCAATAGGCTACATACCCTAATAGTCCCATATATGCTCCCCCTGGTGTGTTCTTCTGGTGTAATATGACTCTGTTAAAAACTCTGTCCAAAAGCATCTCTGACGGACAGTTGTGTATCCCTGTTACCCTAGTTCCCTGACTGACACTGCTAACCCCGGCAGAGTTCATAGGCTGGGCAGGGACCGCCCCAACTAAAACTGCGCGACATAGACGAGCAGTTTTTCTACCACTAATTGCCGGAATATCCTTAACCACCTCTGTCGTCGCAGCGGGGTTAGCAGGAGGGGCCCTACAACACTCCATGATAGAAAACGACAAGCTGTTACAACAATTCTCTGTTGCTATGGAAGACTCCGCCTATTCCCTAGCCTCCCTTCAGCGGCAGCTCACCTCCCTAGCACAGGTCACCCTTCAAAACCGCAGAGCCTTAGACTTACTCACGGCTGAGAAAGGAGGTACCTGTATGTTCCTCAAAGAAGAATGCTGTTTCTATATAAATGAGTCAGGGTTAGTTGAGGAAAGGGTCCAACACCTACACAAACTAAGCTTAGAAATGAAAAAGCAACAATTCACTACAGCCGCTAACAATTGGTGGAGCTCTTCAATGTTTTCCCTTCTGGCACCCCTTTTAGGCCCCCTAATGTCTTTACTACTTCTATTCACTATAGGCCCCTGTGTGGTAAATAAAATTTTACAATTTGTCAGAGAAAGGTTTGATACCATCCAACTAATGGTCCTCCGTAGCCATCACCAGCCTCTACTGCACCCAGAAAGTGAGGCTACATTATAAGACTCTGGAAATCCAAGATTGGACATCCAGTTACTTATGGGAGGGGGAAATGAAAGGACACAAAGATACAAAAATGCGTACCCTCCCTTCCTCCCCCCGATGTTGCTAAACTCTTTGTTCTGCTTTCTAATCTCTGCACGTACCAGAGGTTTCGTAAGTTCTGTAAGTACATGTTTTTCTTTCTGAGGCCAGGTCACAAGGAATGTTTAAGTAAGATAGCCAGGTCACAAGGTGTGTTTAAGCAAGATAGCCATAAACTGGTCGTGCAACCTGATGCAATATAATTAACTGCCTTTGTGTAAAACTGCTCTTCCGCCTCAAGGGTTGTACTGAAATATCAGAAATGGCGGGAACCAATCATAGTTTGCCAAATCGCTTTGTTCAAACTCCAGCCAATCATACCTCTAATTTGTATAATGATTCTATGCCTACTTTCCTTAGACTATATAACATTGTTCGGAGCTCAGTGGGGGAGCTCTCCTGCCCGTCTCGTTTCACGAGCAAGTGAGAGCTCCAGGTTCGAAACTGTAGTAAAGATCCTTGCTGCTTAGCTTTGACTCTGGACTCTGGTGGTCTTCTTCGGGGAATAAACGGTCTGGGCATAACACAGGCATGGAAGGACCACGTACCTAATATAATCTCTGGCCCAAAACTTGGCTAACAATGAATCCATGCAAATGGAAACACCCCCGACAAGGAACAAGATAAGAAAAGCAGTAGCTGGAAGTTGTAAGACCAGAGCAGAAAATTCAGCTGTTGCATAACATAGGGAAGACACAATTTCTGTCTGAGTCTAGGCAACTTGACTACCTGTTAGAACAAAATCAAGCAATCCTCAGAAGAATGCAACAGTATCTAGAGTTCATTACCAGTGGTTGGCTTTAAAACAAAAATTACTAGACATTCCAAGAAACAGCAAAGTGTGGCACATATCCAGGAAAAAAGATAGTTCATTGAAACAGGTTCTAAGTGGGTCCCCGTTTAAATTTACAAGAAAAGCCTTCAAAGTCCATATTAAAAACATGTGAACATAAAATCAAAGAGAAATCTGAACAGCTATAGAAATTGAATCCATAATTTATAAAATAAACCTTTTCACATAGAAATCTGAATAAGATTGGCTTCACTGGTAAAATCTACCACATATTTTAAAAACAAAAAAATATCAATATTACACAAATATTTTTTTAAATGGAGGAAAATTAAATACTTTTCAACTTGTTTTCAGAGGCCAGCCTTGCTCTGATAAAAAAAAAAGCTAGTTAAAGTTATTATGAAATTTTATAAAATGCTATCGACAAGTATCCCTTGTATATATGCAAATTTTTAAAAAAATAATTTAGCAAATCAAAGTTAACGATATATAAAAAATGTAATGCAGAATGACCAACTGAAGTTTTTCCCAGAAATATAGGTTAATTTAACATTCAAAATAGATTACAATAACTCACCACATTAATATAATTTTAAAAAAATTTGATCATCTCAGTTTCAGAAAAAGGAATTTTTAAATCCACTAAACTATGAATAAAAGGAAACTTCTCAGCTGTCCTAAAAAAGGACATCTATTCCAAAGCCATAATTAATAACATACATATTAATAACATACATATTAATGTGATGAAAAATGAAATGCTTCCACCTAAGAGTCATAAAAGGCTATATTGCCTCTACCATGTATTCAGTATTATACTGGAATTCATATTTAATAACACAAGAGAAGAAAAATGAATTTTTTTAAAAGTTCAGATAGGAGAGAAAGAAGTAAAACTATCTTTTAAAAAAAATTGACCCAGTCTTAGTCTGTTTGTGTTGCTATAGCAAAATACCACAGAGTGAGTAATTTACAAACAATAGAAATGTATTTCTCACAGTTCAGGAGGGTGGGGAAACCATGATCAAGGCACTGACAAGTTTGGTGTCTGACTTCCAATCTCTCTGCTTCCAAGATGGTGCCTTGTTACTGCATTCTCTGGAGAGAATGAATACTGTGTTCTCACATGGCGGAAGGGCAGGAAAGCAGAAAAGAAAAAAAAAAAAAAGAAAAGAAAAATTTTAAAGAAGGTTGAGCTCTATGTGAAGCCTCTTTAATAAGGTCCCTTAAGCCATTCACAAGGAAGGATTCCTTATGACTTAATCATCTTCAAGGCTCCACCTCTTCAAACTATTGTATTGGAGGTTAAATTTCAACATTAATTTTGAGTGAGCTGCAGACATTCGAACAATAATCTGATTGTATAAGTACAAAACTCTAAAAATTCTACAAAACAGCTGTAATAACTAACAATTTAACTTAGCAAAGTCACAGAATACAATGCAATAGTATATTTATTTTTCGACACAAATAATTCAAAAACAAAATAACATATATGATTTTCAATGAAATCAGAAAATATGAGGTATTTTAAGATAAAAAGTAAATGCACTAAAAACAACAGATTATTAATGAAAGTGGAGGCTTCAATTAATTGAGAGATATACTATGTTCATGGATCAGAAGACTAGACATTAATGTACTTTTTCTTCTTCCGGATAAGCCTATAGATTTAATGTAATTATAATTAAGTTCCCAGTATGCTTTTTAAGAAATTGGCAAGGATATTAATAATTTATAAAATAAAAAACATAACCTATAGGAGCCAAAGCAATTAAAAAAGGAGGAGGAGGAGAAAAATAGTAACAAAGTTGCAGAAATCACATTACTTGATTTTCACAATTATAAATCTACAGTTATGAATTAAGATGATGTGGTAGTGGTGAAAGGAAGGACATCTAGATCAATGAGGCATAAGTTAGAATCCAGAAATGGACCCATACATATATGTTAAAGTGATTTTTTACTAATGTGTAAAAACAAATCAATGAGAAAAAATTATTTTAAATAAATGGTACTTTAACAACTTAGTATCCCTATGAAGAGAAAAAAATGAAACTTGACTATACCATACAAAATATATAACTGAGTATTTATTATATTTCATAAAAGGTGTAACTATAAATTTCTAGAAGAAATATTGTGATCTTGGGGTAGGCAAAAAATTTTTAAATACAAAAAGCTTGAAAAGGAATAATTAATTGGAGTTTATTCAATTATAAATTAAAAGCAAACAAAAACTACTCTATTCATGAGACAACATTTAAAAAATAAAAAGACAAGCCACAAACTGAAAGCAAATATTTATAAATCAAAGCTGATAAAAGGTTATTTGTCCAGAATTTATAAAGATCTCTTGCAAATCAATACTAAATATACCAACTTCATTGAAAATGGAGAAAATATTTGAACACTTTGCATAAGAACATGTAAGGATGGCCATTTAACATATAAAAAGATTACATTATTAGTAATAAGAAAATTGCAAAATACAAGCACACAACAATTTAATGGCTAACACTTAAAAGGGTGAAAATGTCAAGTATTAGCCCCAAATCAACTTTATTAGTAGCAATCAAATGATTATCAACATGTAAATGTATAAATAGCATGTGGTATAACTACTTTATCAAGGTTATTTATGAAAATAACAAAGATTAATGGGAAGAGCCCATGGCTTCCAGTTTGAATAAAGATGGAAATCATTACAAGCAACTTTCTTTAAGTTATAAATATAATGTATAAATATATGATAAGGTGATCCCCTAGAAGATATTCAGGCATAAATTACCTCATAATAAATGACTGTGCAGGAAATAGAATGGAAATAAGAATTAAGAGAAAGAGAGAAATGATGCAAAATATTCAACTGTTAAATAAGAACTTATTTTACATATTTAGATGAATTAAGTGGACATTGAATTGCTATGGTATTGAGATCACATTGGATGCTTTGAGAAGAGTGAAAAATAACTGTGACTATTTAAACTTGAATGAAAGTATTTTATATGACATTTGTAAAAAAGTAGAAGAGGTACATAGATTTACAAATTCTTTGGGGAATATTGAGACAAAACAACTTGAAGATCATTGTCTAATTGGAAAAAAAAATGTTCTGTGTCTAGCCTTCTTCTTATGATTGCTGTGTTAGGCAATTTGCAGTACTTGAAAAAGGCAATGGCAATGTCAACCATATATAAATATATATAAACATACTAAACAACTTTTGTTAATTATATTTTTTCATCATGTATAACATAAAAATTTCAAATCATTAATTAATGTATGTAAGCAACACAGGCAGAGATTTTTGCCTATCTTGTTTCGTGAAGTATCCCAAATACCTATTGCAGTGTCAGAAACCTTTTAGTTGCTTAATAAATATTTGCTAATAAATTTAATGAATGATAAAATGTGACTCCAAGAAGGATTAAATGTTTATTTAATATGGCACATTAGACAGTAATTCAAATTTTACTAGATGCTGACACAAGCAACATGGAAGAATAAGAGGATTCTAACTATCCCTCCTCCCATAGACGCACCAAATTAACACCTACACATGGAACAATTCTCTCCAAGAGAATGACAGAATTTAGTTGAAAGACTCCTAAACACTGGATAATTGAGAAAATATACACATTAAAATGGGTAGGAAAGGCAGATGTAAACTATGAAGCCCACCTTGAGCACTGTGCCTTATGATCAGGAAGAAATCCCCAATTCCTAGCTGCATCTAGAGGGGTGAAGAATTTGTACCACGCATATAGCACCCAACTTTTATAATCTCTACCAGACAGCTTGTCTATTAAAATAATTACCTTGCTTGAGGAGCAGCAGGAAAAGGGTATTAGAGGATTTCCTTCAAGCAAAAAGAACAAAGAGAAGTTTTAATCCACACAACTACTCCCAGTATCTGTAGTCCTTAGGATCAATCCAGCTTTCAACTTCTAGAAAGAGTTCGGATACACAGATTTCCAGAAGCTCCCTGTGATCCTGGCCTCTAACAAGCCTTTAGTTGGGAGCCTACATTGCAAATAAAAAATAAGACTCCTCAACCCCAAATAAGAGAGGCAGCAATTTCTGTGCCTTCGCCCTTACCTTTCTCTAGTGATAAATTCCTGAAATCTTTCATTGAAAGGAGGATGGGTACCTTGCTGTGCTGAACTGGAAGCTCAATGGATACCTAATGAATGAATCCAAGGAGATCCGCATCAACACATCGTAATCAGACTGTCAAATGTTATGGACAAAGAGAGGATACTGAAAGGACAAGGGGAAAGCAAATCATTACATATGAGGGAGACTTAATAAGACTATCAATGGATTTTTCAGCAGAAACCTTGGAGGCCAGAGGGGACTGAGATAATATAGTCAAAAAGCTAGAAGAAAAACAACTGTGAGCCAAGAATATTATACCTAGCAATTCTATTTTCCAAAAGTGAAAAAGAGATAAAACCTTTCTAAAAAAAAACAGAAGTTGAGGGACTTTATCACTGCTAGCTCTGCCTTATAAGAAATGCTAAAAGGATTCCTTCAAGATAACGGAAACGGTCACTAAATAGCAATAGGAAAATATATAAAAATTAAAAAAAACTCACTAGTAAAAGTATACACTGAAAGAAGTAAAACACACTTATACATGAAAGGAAGAAACAAAATTGTATCTGTATGCTGATGACATCATCTTATACATAGAAAATCCTATCAACTCCACTGAATAACTGTTATAACTGATTTTAAAAATTCAGTAAAGGTGCAGGCTACCAAGTCATTACACAACATCAGTGGTGTTTCTATATGCTAACAAGAAACTATCCATAAAACAGACTAAGAAAACATCTTATTTAAAACTGTATCATGAAAAAAATAAAATACTTAGGAGTAAATTTAACCAAGCCAGTAAAATATCTGTGCATTAAAAACTGTGAAACATTGATGAAAGACTGAAGACAACACAAATAACTGAAAATATATTTTATATTCATGGGCTGAAGAATTAATGCTGCCTAAGTAGCCCATACCACTTTAGGCAATCTAGGTTCAGATTTCACTCTCCCACTTCAAGAGTGAGATTTTAGGCAACATTCTTGACTGCAGAGCAACTCCATTTCCTCTCTACTAGCTATCTATGCTGTGGATAAAATATGGGCAATAACAGTATCAAGCTCATAGAGTTGTAAGAATTAATTTATACAAGTATATTGACTTGAAACAATGTTTAGAATAGGGGGAAAAAAAGCTTTATTATTGATAACATTTCTGACTGTACAGATTGTAGATAATCAAACGATATTTAAGTATAAGTAAATAAGTTACAGCCAAACATTTTTAAATTTTCATCAGGGAAATTTTCATAAACACATAAAACAGAATTACATTAGCTAACTAACTACCATCTTTCCCAATAGTTTTCAAGATTTTGCCACACTGGTATCAAAAGGTGTCTCATGACCCTCTTTTGCATGGAATATTATAAACCAAATACTAGATATCATAATTTCCATTGAGGACATGTTTTTAAAAGCTAAATCACAAAATAATGAGTAACAAAATTATATACTAAGAAACTATTATCTGGGAGAAAATTAGGGAATATTATCAAATCTCTTTTCTCTGAATTATTTAATAATCTTAGGGAAAGGATTTTGTTCTCAAATATTTTGACAATTTTTGTTCATATTCACATATTTAGACTATAATAAAAGCTGTAAGAACTGTAACTTACAGGGCGGGCGCGGTGGCTCAAGCCTGTAATCCCAGGACTTTGGGAGGCCGAGGCGGGCGGATCACAAGGTCAGGAGATCGAGACCACAGTGAAACCCCGTCTCTACTAAAAATACAAAAAATTAGCCGGGCGCGGTGGCGGGCGCCTGTAGTCCCAGCTACTCAGGAGGCTGAGGCAGGAGAATGGTGTGAACCCAGGAGGCGGAGCTTGCAGTGAGCCGAGATCGCGCCACTGCACTCCAGCCTGGGCAACAGCGTGAGACTCCGTCTCAAAAAAAAAAAAAAAAAAAAAAAAAAAAAAAAAGAACTGTAACTTACTAATCATAAAAATAATTGTAGTTGAAAACTCTTCTATTGTTTCTAATTAAAAAATAATTGTAGTTGAAAACTCTTTTGTTTCTAATTCTGAATCCTATAGTTTTAACAAGTATATCTATTATTTTATAATTGCTATATGCTGTCTAAATGTACACAGCAAAAATACAAGACCCTGATTCATACACAGACACATACACATATATAGTAGGACTTACTAGATTTTAATGATTTTGAGCCAAGCTGCATGGTTCCATATATGTCTCATAGTACCAGGTATATTGGTAAGCTAATCAGATTATATTATAAATTGAATGCTGAAGAATATATATATATATATATAGCTGCTCATTTTATATATATATATATATATATTTGTGTTTGTGTGTGTGTCTGTGTGTGTATTACATTAAGACATCCTGTTTCATGGCTTTTATTCACATTTTAACATCAGAATTATTGGGTAGTTCTAGAGCTATGGATGATGATCAATTGACACTTGTCTTGTAGTATTTTGTTCTTTCAATAAAGGATTATTTGCTCCTAATTCTTGTTCAAAGTATTTTAAAATTTTTATAAATGAATACTACATTGTTCAATAAATAGCAAGTAGCAGTAAAATAATATAATACAGATTCATTTTGTTATTTTTGGAATGATATATGAATGTATCTAGATAGTTTCCAAAACTGCATTGAACTTTACAGGTTTTTCTAAAATGTGTTCCCTTAAAATGCAATCGTTAAATATTAAAATTCCATATATATATACTATAGGAAAATTAAGTGCAAAAAATGATGGTGAATATATTTCTCCAAAGACTTTTATTGGTGGATAATGAATTCTTTTCTAAATATATTTAAAATAATTTTTTATTTTGTATATTTTTGGTATAGACAGGGTTTCGCCATGTTGGCCATGCTGATCTCAAATTCCTGACTTCAAGTGATCTGCCCGCCTTAGCCTCCCAAAGTGTTGGGATTATAGGCATGAGTCACCGTGCCCAGCCCCTAAATACATTATTTTTTAAATATAAGAGCAGATAAACAGTAGTTGAAATTTTTTTTAAAATTGTGTGGATACACGTAGAACCTAGCAATTTAAAATAGGAAACTAAGGCTGGAGCACCTGAAAGAGTTTGCATGTTAACAACAATTAAGCAGAAAATAAATCATTAACTTTGTGGGTAATCAACTAAGCTTTCCATAAGTCATCAGCTTTTTCAAAAGATTACATTTCTTTCATTAGTTGGCTACTTTATGTGTCTTAAATCAACATACAACCGGGGATTAGGTTAATGGTTCTATTTATTTTGTGCAATAATTCTGCCTACTCACCTATGACTGATAACTAAGTATAAATACAGTATCTCAAGTCATGCTGTATCCAGATTTGCTTTTACATTTTCTTACCTGAGTCTGAGGTGAACAGTGAACATATTTACATTTGATTTAACAGTGAACCTCAGTTCTTTCTGGCTTCACAGTGAAACAAGTTTATGCAATTGATCAAATATTTTCATCCCTGAAGTTAACGATTATCATCAAAATGTTTTGTGGAGACTATGTGAGTATAATGCTCATTTCTGCAAAGCTTTTCAGTCTTTTGAAAATTGATTTATAAAATTTCATTTGTGTTTTTGATGTTTTTAACAGAAAATATTGTTTTAATTTGTTTTTATTAAATTTTAATTAGTGGGTCTTCAATATAACTATTAAATAGAGTTAGTATTATGAAATCTTAAATCCATGCTAATTTTGAAACAATGTATTATCTCACAGAGGCAAGTTAGTTGTCCCTGCTTTCATATGTAATTTGATTGAAAATTCTAACTGAAGTTATCATAAGATTTTTTATCTCTATATTTGTTTCTGTCTATAAAAAATTAAAATAATTTTGACTATTAATTTTATTCTAAATCCATGCTTTCTTTAGAAGATAGCTTATTTTTGAATAATTTTCTGTTGAATAGAAGCAATGTATAACAAGACTTAGTCTTTTTTTCCTTTTTTTGGCCTTGTCTGAATCATTTTAGAGCAACTGCTCTAATAGTCATTAACTTTTTAAAAAGCCAACATAAACATTAAGTTGTCTGAATATGCTTTATATGAAAAGGTCTCCATTTCACATGGTTTTGAAAATCATATACAAATGTGAATCTATGCCTTGTGGTCTTAGAAATTATATACAAGTATATGTGTGTAATGATGATTCTTTACAAATCTATATTATAAAAAATTTCAGGAAGCTGAGGCAAGAGAATGGCGTGAACCCGGGAGGCGGAGCTTGCAGTGAGCCGAGATCACGCCACTGCACTCCAGCCTGGTTCACAGGGCAAGACTCCATCTCAAAGAACAAAAACAAAAAAACTTTCTGGGAACTTTTATGAAAAAAAAAATTATAATTTAAACTTTGGTACACAAAACATATTGTTTACTCACACAAAATAATCAATGCAGGAAAACTTTACTTTTATATTGTGTTTCTTCGGATGAATACTGAATTAGGACCTAAATGCGGCTATTTTCCATCGCTGTTAGTTTAACAATCTTAATTTCATCTTAAGATTTCAAGATCTCATTTTGCAGTTGAAAGTTACCATTTTTGTTTTATTAATTGTGAGGTAGTTATATTTCACTATAGAGAAAAAAAGGTATCAAGTAATTAGGCCAGCATGGTAAATGATTAAATTGGCAAATGCCTATTGTTTTCGCTTTCTGTTCATTTGAGTATAATTATTTGGGAGTAGCTACTATTATATTATATGCATTGTGTGGTCTAATGTTACCATTTATATGCCAATTTTTCAAAAGAAACATTTATAGAATATTCAAATTATATTTCCGAGATTATTAAACATTACCATGGTAACAAGATTTTTTTAAATGCAATTATTTGCTATGCTTCTGAAGCAAATAAACAAAACTGAAGATTAAAGATTTGGACTTGAGCATACCTAAGAATCCATTTTAAGTACTTTTGATTAGCCATTTTAGAGATGAATGTTATGTTTTATGTATAATCTCAGCAAGTGTGGATGGTAAAATGGTTTTACATAATCAATATCAGTATAGTTTAAAGTAATTTTCTATCTTAAGGTATATGACCCCAGTGGTCAGAATTTAGTGTTAAAAAGGCCAATATTTGCGGCCAAGCTTATCTCTTCAGTCTGATGTTCTCAAGAAAGAGACAGGCTCTTCTGTTGACAAGTAATTTCTTATTTTATAAAGTGGGTAGTAATTGACTGAGTTGTTTGTTGAAGATACGTCCCTAGATCCTCCTTATTTGGCAGTCCTCATGCAGTATATATGACATCTGAACCTATACACTTGATATAAAAGGGTTACCATTTTTGAGAGCCACAGAGATAGGAAGTTTATTACTCTCAGTTACAAAGTATAGAAAATTTAAATATACATCCAGCAAGAGATAAGAATCATGGAAAAATGGTTACATTTCTCTAGGAGATAAACATATATAATAGGTTAAAATTACTTTCTATATTTATGGAGTTAGGTGGGCCTCAGTGATTAAGGTAGTTTAAGTGTGCTTGTTACATGAAGAAGGAAATTTATCTTTGGTGCAATAGTGTATTTTACTTATGTGCTTGACTGTGAGACCATCTTTCAAAAGCAAGATTTAATTAAGAGATTATTGCAAGCCTGAGTTTTGGTATATTCGTCAGATATAAATCACATTGCAGGAAGATATTATTATAATATTATAACAGCTCTCTTAGAATGGAGGAAATTGTACTATACAATGTACTTGCCCAAGTCAAGATCTAAACCCAGGTACCTCTACGTCCCCAGAGCTCAAATTCTTTTTATTAATAATAATGTCTCTTTAGAATACACCTGCCTCTTTAGAATAAAATTTTCTTATAAAAATTGTTCACTGATTTTGTCCTGTTTTGTCATCAACTGATCCCCCTTTTTCATACAGTAGCATTTTATTTAATATAGATTCATTTCTTAGATGATACCCTTCCTTTTGACCTTTAATGGGATTAGAGTTTTTAATCCTATTCCCTTTTCTACCCTTTTGACACCTTTTCCTATTTCTATCATATTTATTGATTGACAGAAAATGTTAATCATAGCAGTATGAAAAGTAAGATACATGTTGATATCATATATCTTACCTAAAATAGCACTATGTATTATACAAACATATAGAAATTATTAAAATAATTTACTGAATGTCTATAAACATCATCCATACCTTGTTTAATTTAATCTTCACAGCAAATTGTCCTATAAGAATACCATTTAACATGCAAAGGTTTGAAGTTCTTTTGGAGGTACTGAATATTCTACCCAAATGTTTTACACATATTATTTTTTTGTTTGCAAATTTCTAGGGCAGTATTATCATTATCATCCCCGTTTTCCAGATGAAAATACTGGGGTTCAGAGACATTAAATACTTTTCCCAGGAGTTAAAAGCCAGGAGGTGACAGATACATAGGATCCTGTGTAACTCCAAAATCATTTCTACCACAACGAGAGAGAGAAACAAAATGCCTAGGTATGATCATTCTTTGTGACCCCAATTAAACGAGAAAAACTTAGCAGCAGTATCTTTACAAAGATGCTTTGACTCATGAGTTTGCCTCAGAATATCTCAAGAGCACCAAAGTCAGGTAACGGCATGTTAGGCAGTGTCTACTATGGGCAATGAGACTTACAGCATTTTAGCCTAACTAGATAAAATAAATGCATTGGTTTTTAGCAGTGGATTACATGTAGTGAAGGAAAACCACTCCATAAACGAGAAACAAATTCAGGGCATATTACCTAGGAGTGATTGCAGATTGAGAAGACATCTCATGGGAGGAGAAGCTGTTGATAAGGCAAGATTATTTTCAAAACTGTCTTTTCCTATAGAAAGTAATTCCCAGGGCAAAAACTTCCATCCAAGAAATCTGACTTTGATTGTTTATCTGCAATATGACTTACTGAGCAAATATTATTAAAAGGTTATTCATACTTTAGATTGCTTTTCACCATCACAAGACTACATTGTCTGAACTTTACACACTTTGATTCAACAAAAGTTATGAATCATGCTCTTATGGCTTCAACTTTTACTGAAGCTTCTGTAGAACTAATAAGAATTGGATTGGAAAAACTAAATGTAATTTTTTCCTTGAAGTGGCATGCACGCATGTTGTTAATTTTTTAAAATATACCATTATAACAACCGTAGATTGCTTTTAATCTAGGGGCTGGGCAAACCTGACTATAGCATAGTGGCTAAACATACACCGAAATCTAGCCTTTCTGCATAGGATCTATGTGACCGGGCACAATTTGCTGAATCTTTCTGCATCTCAATTTTTTTTAACCTGTTAAGTGAGTGTGATAATAGCATCTATCTTATAAGGGTCTCTTGAGAATTGTTTGGCAGATAAAGCACCAAGAAGACTATCTGCAGCATAGAAGTATCTCAAAAAGATGAGCTATTATTCACAGTTTCATTTAGCACCAGTGCCAAAGCTTGAATCCAACTGTGTCTAATTCAAAAGCCCTGGCCTTCAGCAGCCCAAATGCACTGCTTCCAGAAGGGAGGTTAAGTTTGTATCCATTACTAATACAAATGCATATATATATGTGTGTGTGTATATATAACACGTACATAAGCATATATGTGTGTGTATGTATACAACGGTTCCAAATTTTATAAAGAAATTTGAGAAACATCAAAAGTTTCACAAAGGGAAATATATTTTCTCTTGTACTCAGCATGTTTATTTGTAAGTAGATTGTATCATGCAAAAAAATTTCATAAACCCACTTACTTCAATTTCTACTAACTTCTCTTCTTTATTATGGTAAAACTCCTCAAACATGTATTACACCCATTATATACATTTCCTCTCCTTCAATTCTCTCCGTATCCACTCATCGGGTTTCTTTCTCAAATGCCCTGCCTGAACCGCTCTTATTAAGGTAAACAATGACCTTCATATGGTTAAATCCCATGCCTAATGCTCTCCTCTCATATTTCTAGATATATGGGTGTTATTAGACACAATTGCCTTTGCCAGAAATATTCCAGAGCTAAATTCTTGAAACTCCTCCTTTCTCCTTATAGCCTCTCCTTTGGTCATAACATCCAATATAATGGTGTTAATTACATTCTATATATAGACTCTTTTCTGAATTTATGTTTCAACCCAGAACCTATGCCTGAACTCCAGATTGCTGCAACCAAGTGTCTATTCAGTGAGTAGAAACTCATCCTTTTATTAGTACAGAGAAAGGAAAGTTAAAAAAAAATTAAGCCTTGCTATTATTCTTGGCTCAGGTTCTCTCATACCTTACATTATCATTGCGTGCCAACTTCCGCAGTGGCTTCCTACCTGGTGCCCCTGGTCCCGCCTCCAGGTACTGGGCAGACAGTAAAAAATATGATTTTCATAAACCCTGCCCTCTTGAAACATGTATTCCATTGATGTACAGGATTCATAATCACTCTGAAATTAGACAAAGTAATGGAATAGGAGGTAAAAGTCATCAAAGAGGAGATTTTGAGAAAGCCATCTCAGTTTGCAAGTTCTTAATTTATCATAATAGCTAGAAAAATAAGAAGACTTCAATTTGTAGAATCACTTGCATTTTTCCAAGTGAGAAGTTAGAACACCTCTCTAGATATGATGGTTTCTCTTGAATGGGCTAGTTTTTGAGATTATTATAAAATTATCTGTTATTTTGACATTATACCTATACCATTAACATTAATACATTGTGCCCATTTAAATAAGTATTACTTTAAATCTAAGGCACTTTTGAAATTAAAAAAAAAATGGTTAACTATATGTTCATTTTTTTTATTGTTCCTAATTAATCAACTCATTTAACAAACAGTAAAGGAAGCAAGTCATTAGATTATCACAAGTGACAAGCATTAAGAACATACTTCTTTCCTTAACCCTTAAGGTGAAGTCTTCAGAAATTATGTTTGAGCGATATGAATCATAGTGAGTTTAATGAGTCATGTATTTCTGCAATTAGGTGGGGAGGAAAAAGCAGAAAGAAAGGGGCCATTAAAGGTCATTATTTGCCAACTTCTCATTTTTCAATACAGCTTCACACACCAACATCCGACCCTTATCTACCTTAGAGTTCTTCTACTGGTAGAAATTATTTGTAATCAGAAGTAGCTCAGCCTGATCCATCAAAAAGGAAGGAATTGCAATATTTTTTAAAAAGAGATTTCAGAATTTATGCTGTCAATCTCCCAGCATCAGCTTCTTCTAAATAGTCTCCAGCTATTCATAAGACTTTACTCATAGCTTTTGGACATTTGTAATGTAACTCATAGCATTTGTAATCAAAGGCAGAGTAAAACTTTCTTCCTGGGGCCTATTTTTCTTTGCCAGCATCACAGTCTTACAACACACAGTTATGAATATATTCTTCCTCAGTTACACTTTTATTAATGTCCTGTAGACATTCTGGGTAATCATGCTAGAAGGAGCCAGAAAAAAAAAGACTATTACAAGTATCATGTACAAAATATAAAAGGAAATCTACACAAGATAATGTGTTTTATATACTCCTATTATAGATACAGTGGGAATCAACTTCACTCACAGCAACTTTGGATTGACTTTTCATCTTCATTTGGTGGCAATTTGTAATAATAAAGCCACAGAATGTCTTCATGTATTTTATCATTCTATCTCTTAATCGAAACATTTCTGCTATTTTATTTTTAAATAAGCCAGAATGGAAGGCATTGTAGTCATGCTTTTTCAGTTATGTAAAAAGAAAGCACTTTAATCCCAGCAAATATAGCATTCTTAGTACTCTGAATTAGCAATTGTTTTAAAATATGTAAATCATATCGTATTTCGTTGGTGGGTTATTCTTTTGTTGTTGCCATTAGTAGAGTAGTAAACTTCTTGAATTATTTTTCAACCCTTTGGAGATACTGAATATATGTACATATTCTTCTAGGCATTCATTTAGTTGCCAGTCTGAAAATATTGTTTGAAAAGGTAAGTAAGAAAACGGTCAAAGGTGCTGAAAGAGAGAGGCGTTAGTACCTGGGGACACATGCACCTTCTGTGTACCTTTCCTCACCTGTGGGCCGACTGCTGTGTGTTTAATCAAGAGTGCGACTCACATATAGAAAAGTAAATATTCACAGCGAATACAGTAGTCCCTTCACAGCAGAAAAGGGTTAGATTCATGAACCCCCAGTGAAAGGTAATTACTGGTTTTGAAATAAGACTTTTTCATGTAACAATGGTTACAACTGAACCCAATACAGCTTAACAACCAGAAGAAACTCTTCGAGATCTCACTCCCTTCTGGTTCTTATTTTGTTTCATTCCAGATATTGTGAATACTAGAATGACTGTGGGTGGCTATGCTTGGTTTTCTTTCAAGATATTAAATGACTTCTAATTTGATGACTTAGTGGATTTGGTCTTTTTTTAAATATATGATCCATATGTGGAGTAACCTGAATGCGTCAGAGAAATGTCTTTTATAAAATGTTATTTTAGTCATTTGGCAGAGGGAAATCAGTATCAAATAATACCTCCTCTCAGAATCACGGGATTACATATAACATATAACAAGTGGGTTAGTCCCTTCCAAACATTAGGCTTCCTTCTCTCTCCTACAACATGCAAGTGTTCAGCTTATAATCTAGGTTCATTGCCTTTTTGTTCTTTCTCAACGCTTTTTGCATATTGAGAAAGTTTTCAAATAAAAATTCATGCAATCTAGAATCAGTCATAGAAATTATTAAGATAGGTGCACTAAACTCTGAAAACTAGTCAATGGTGTATTGTAATTAAAGGCATCAGATTAACTTTTCTTACATTTAGTCATGTTTTTAATCTAGATTTTTTAAATCTCTGATTTAGAGACATGTAGACAGGTTGAATTTTACAAAAATACTTAGCTTTGTTGGCAATGTAGCTTATTCATCTGTCATCTGATTTTGAATTACAAGAACATTCTTTCCTTAGACTGGGATATAAAACAGATTCATTATGAAATTGTACTTCCCTGTAAGGCTTTCTGTCACCTCACTATGACAATGTGTGAGGCAGGACATTTCCATATGGTAAGATGATCATCACCCTTCTTTCTATTCACAAACATGTTGCCTCCTTAAGCCTCTCATATGGGTTCCTTCATCTTTAGCTCTAAGTGCTCTGCTTCTCTCCCTTGTATTGGGTGCTCTTCAAAGTGAAGATAAAAACAACTGGGATCTGTTTCCTGCTACAACTCATTATTATTCTCATATTTGAACGTCCATCTTAATTCTACAGTTGTAATTCTTGTGAAATTATTTTGTCAAACTATACAGTTTGAAGCCAAATTCAAAACAAATGTGGTAATTTCTGATTTAAAAGTTTGCCATATTTGGTTTTATGAGACTAGATGTGCACCTAAAAATACTATGTTTAAACTTTTTGTTTTGGGAACATTTTAGATTTACAAAAATGCAAAAATAATTCACAATTTGAATTACCCTTCCCCAAGCTTTCCCTAATGTTTACATTTTATATAACCATATTGAAGTTATCAAAACAGGATATTAACATAAGCACAGTGCAACTAACTAAACCACAGATATTGTTTAGATTATACCAGTTTTTCTGCTAATCTTTTGGTTTCCTGTTTGATATGGTTTGGATCTGTGTCCACACCAAATCTCATGTAGAATTGTAATTCCTGGTATTGAAGGTGGGGCCTGTTGGGAGGTGACTGGATAGTGGGGGCTGTTTCCCATGAATGGTTTAGCACTATTCCCTTAGTGCTGTTCTCATGACAGTGAGTGCTTCAAAGATCTGGTTATTTAAAAGTGTGTAGCACCGGCCGGGCGCGGTGGCTCACGCCTGTAATCCCAGCACTTGTGGAGGCCGAGGCGGGCGGATCACGAGGTCAGGAGATCGAGACCACGGTGAAACCCCATCTCTACTAAAAATACAAAAAATTAGCCGGGTGTGGTGGCGGGCGCCTGTAGTCCCAGCTACTTGGGAGGCTGAGGCAGGAGAATGGCGTGAACCCGGGAGGCAGAGCAGTGGCCGAAATCGCGCTACTGCACTCCAGCCTGGGAGACAGCCAGACTCCGTCTAAAAAAAAAACAGTGTGTAGCACCTCCCACCTCGCTCTCTCATTTTCCTGCTCTGGCTGTGTGACGTGCTGGCTGCACCTTTGCCTTCCTCCATGACTGTAAGTTTCCTGAGGCCTCCCCAGAAGCTGAGCCCATGCCAGCATCATGCTTCCTGTTCCTGTGGAACTGTGGGCCAGTTAGACCTCTTTTCTTTATAAATAACCCAGCCTCAGATATTTCTTCATAGCAATATGAGAATGAACTAATACACTGCTCCCAGGAGCTAATGGCCATTGGGAACACTTTTAGGCTTAATCTTACTTTTGGCATTTCTTTCTTTTCTCTTTTTTTGGGGGGCAGAGGAGGCAGGGGGTAAGCTTTTCCTTACTTACAGCTACAAGATGCATTCATCTAAACTTGTATTTTTTCCTACTCCAGCCCCGGAATTAACCACTTCTCCAAAAAGCTCTGATTCCTTTCATTGAAGACCGATATTTAAAACCAAGATCTGGATACTAGTTATACTCATTGCTACTGGGGTATCACTGCTTACATGCCCTCTTTAGAGTACAGAGCAAAAAATATGTGTGTATACTAACCCATTTATCTGCACACATCTATATTTACTTTTGTACATGTGTATACATATATGTTTGCATGTATGCATGTCTCCATCTGCCTTCCTACTTATCTATTTCTCTGTCTCTATGTATACATCTATCTACCATCTATCTTCATACTAATACCTCCAATCTAATCAACAACACTGTTCTAACCTTCACCATTATTTGTTACTTCTTTTTCAGACAGTAAAAACTATAAGACTATCAATATCTGAAACATGTTTGCTTATTTGTTTAACCCTACCACACATGTAGTTTAAAACTTGCTAAGCCATTATTCTGTGAGAAACAACTTTACCAAGAAGAGTACATTGTTTGAATTATTTTTATTTTTAGCTTTACAGTTCAGTCAAAACACTATTTTCTAAAGTTACTTAAGGCACATCCCCTCTCTCCACTGAGCTTATTGTGGTTATGAGATTCATTTGTTATATAAATAGATAAATTTGCTACAAACTGCATTTTCTGTTGGGTTTCCCATACATCTTTGCTGATTTTGTTAAACTTATATTTAACAAAATGTGCTTTTTGTGGTATACAATTTTATGATTTAAGTCATGTATCCAATGCCACATTTCCTTAGAGAAGACTTCCATTATCCAAAAATCCTTCCACACTGCCTGCCTGTAGTCAGCTACCAACCCCAAACTCTAAACTTTGGCAAATATTGCACTGTTTGCCGCTGCTATAGTTTCACCTTCTCCAGAATGTCATACGAACAGAATCATAAACTATTTAAACTTTTAGACATGGCTTCCTCCACTTACTAGAACACATTTAACCCTTATTCATATTGTGTTAATCAATAGTTCTGCCATTTTATTGCTGAGTTGCTGTCTGTTGTATGGACATACCACAGTTTGTTTGTTCACAGTTTGAATGGATAAACTGTGAATGGATAAACTGTGGGTTGTTTCAGGTTTTAGTGATTATAAACAAAGCTGCTATAAACATTCAAGTTAAAGTTTTTGAGTGAAGTTATGTTTCCATTTATTTTGGGTAAACACTTAGTAGCGAGATTGCTAGGTCATATGGTAACACTATGTTTAGCTTTAGAAAAAACTGGCAAACTGTTTTCCCAGAGTGGCTATACAATTTTGCATTCTCACCAGCAATATATTACAGTAGAATATCATTGTGGTTTTACTTTGCATTTCTTTATGGGTAATGATATTGATCATATCTTCATGTACTCATTTATTATACCTTCATTGTGAATGTGTTTGTTTAAAATACTTCCCTAGGCCGGGCGCGGTGGCTCAAGCCTGTAATCCCAGCACTTTGGGAGGCCGAGACGGGCGGATCACGAGGTCAGGAGATCGAGACCATCCTGGCTAAAACGGTGAAACCCCGTCTCTACTAAAAAATACAAAAAAAACTAGCCGGGCGACGTGGCGGGCGCCTGTAGTCCCAGCTACTCAGGAGGCTGAGGCAGGAGAATGGCATGAACCCGGGAGGCGGAGCTTGCAGTGAGCTGAGATCCGGCCACAGCACTCCAGCCTGGGTGACAGAGCGAGACTCCGTCTCAAATAAAATAAAATAAAATAAAATAATATAAAATAAAATAAAATAAAATACTTCCCTATTTTTATTCCATTTTCTTTGTTTATTTATATTGTCCTATACATATTCTGGAATAAAAGTTTTATGAAAATGTAACTTACACACATTTCCTTTCATTCTATGGATTGTCTTTTCAGTCCTTTGACAGTGCTTTTCACCAAGCAAAAGTTTTCAGTTTTGACAAAGTCTAATTTATTTTTTCATTATGGATCATATTTTTGTTGTCATTTCTAAAAATTCTTTCACTAACCCAAGTCATGTAGATTTTTTCCTATATTTTTCTTCTAGAAGTTTTATAGACTTACATTTCTACTTAGGTCTATGACAAATTTTGAGTCAAGTTTTGTATAAGGCATGAAGTATAGGTCAAGCTTAATTTTGTATATGAATCTCCAATTTTTATAGTACTATTTCTTGGGAACACTATTTTTTCTCTATCAAATTGTTTTCACTACTTTGTTAAAAGCTACTTGTCTGCATTTAAGTGGGTCTAGATTCTTTATTCTGTTCAATCGAGCTATACTTCAAGATTGTTACCTAAGAGCACAGTTGCATTAGTAATATGACTTAATAATAATTCTTAAAATCAATTAGCATTACTCCTACAATCTTGGAGTTTCTTTTCAAATTTGTTTCAGCTATTCTAGGTATTTTGCATTTCCACAAAAAATTGTGAATAAAATTGTCAACATCAACACAAAATTCTGCTAGGATTTCGACTGGGATTTTGTTGAAAATGTAGGCCAATTTAAGGAGAACTGATATCTTAATAATATTAAGTTTTTTACCCATGAAAATGATACATATCTTTATTTACATAAGTCTTCTTTAATAACTGTCAGGAGTATTCTGTTTCTTCTATTCCAATATGTATACTACTTATTTCTTTTAATTTTCTTATTGCATTGCCTAAGATTTTTCAGTATGGTATTGAAAATGAAAAATAACATTCTTGCTTTCTTCCTAATCTGGAGCAGACTGGGGCAGTGGAAAGGGAGGTGAAGCATTCAATATTTCACCTTTAAGTAAATTTTAGATGTAGGGATTTTGTAGGTGTCTTTTACCAAATTAATGAAGTTGCTTTGTCTTTTAAGTTTGCTGAGTTTTTAACATGCATAGATGCTATACTTGTCAAGTGCTTTTTCTGCATCATGTTTTGATGACCATATAAGTTTTATTTTTTAAATTGTTAATAAGGTGAACTAAACTGATTGATTTTTGAATGTTATGCCAGTTTTGCATTATTGGGATAAACACAACTAAGTTGTACGACATCCTCCTTTTTACATATTACTGCAATGAATTTTCTTGTATTATGTTGGGCATATTTGCATTTATGTTCATAAGGGTTACTATCCTACAGTTTTCTTTTCTTGTAATGTTGATTTGGTTTTGGTATTAGTATAATCTAGAGTCACAAAATGAGTCAGAAAGTGTTCTACTCTATTTTCTAGAATAAATTTGGTAGAATTGGTATTATTTCTTCCTTAAATGGTTGGCAGAAATATCCAGTAAAACCATGTAGGCTGGAGGTTTTCTTGCCGAAAGGTTTCTAAATACAAATTCAATTTTCTCAATAGATATGAGGCAATTTAAGTTAACTGCTTTTCTTGAATGAGTTTGGGTAATTTTAGTCTGCCAAGAAATTTAAATTGAATATATATGGACATTGAATCATTCATAGCATTCCTTTTGATAGGAATGTCCTCACCAATTTTTATGTTTATAGTTTGTATCTTAGTTTTTCTTTGTAAATTGGCTACAGTTCTATCAATTTTGCTGTTGTTCAAATAATAAGCTTACTTCATTTTATTTCCTTATTTTTCTGTTTTTAATTTTATTGATTTTACTCTTGTCTTTACTACCTCCTACCTCCTGCTTGCATTGCATGTAAATTTCTATTATTTCTCTAATTTCTTATGGTGAAAACTTAAATTTTTGATTTGAAAATTTTACTTTGTTCTAATATATATATTTAATGTTATAAATTTTCCTTTAGGCACTGAAACAAATGAGTATTAAAAGTGGCAGACTTGTGTGATAAATGTAGATGACTGAATTTGTTTCTTCTCTTGTTTGTTTGTTTGTTTTTGTTTTTTGAGGCGGAGTCTCGCTCTGCCGCCCAAGCTGGAGTGCAGTGGCCGGATCTCAGCTCACTACAAGCTCCACCTCCCGGGTTGACGCCATTCTCCTGCCTCGGCCTCCCGAATAGCTAGGAATACAGGCGCCCGCCACGTCGCCCGGCTAGTTTTTTGTATTTTTTTTAGTAGAGACGGGGTTTCACCGTGTTAGCCAGGATGGTCTCGATCTCCTGACCTCGTGATCCGCCCGTCTTGGCCTCCCAAAGTGCTGGGATTACAGGCTTGAGCCACCGTGCCCGGCCTTCTTCTCTTGTTTTGATCAGCAAAGGTCCATACAGTCTTGAAAGCTTTTGGGATCTGTAGATTTGGGCACTTTTTTTTTTAACTTTTATTTTAAGTTAAGGAGTACATGTGCAGGTTTATTATACAGGTAAATTCATGTCATGGGAGTTCGTGGCACAGATTACTTTGTGACTCAGGTATTAAGCCTATTACCCCTGCGTTATTTTTCCTGACTCTCTCCATTCTCTCACCCACCTCCCTCCAGTAGGCCCCAGTTTCTGTTGTTCCCTTCTATGTGTCTGTGTGTTCTCATTATTTAGTTCCCACTTATAAATGACAACATGTAATATTTGTTTTTCCCTTCCTGTGGTAGTTTACTAAGGATAATGGCGTCCAGCTCCATCCATGTTTCTGCGAAGCACACAATCTCATTCTTGTTTATGGCTGTGTAGTATTCCATGTTGTATATGGGCCACATTTTCTTTATCCAGTCTACCATTGATAAGCATTTAGGTTGATTCCATGTCTTTGCTATTGTGAATAGTGCTATAGTGAACATACACATGCATTTGTCTTTATGATAGAATGGTTTATATTCCTTTGGATATATACCCAGTAGTGGGATTGCTGGGTCAAATAATAGTTCTGTTTTCGGCTCCTTCAGGAATCACCACATTGTTTTCCACAATGGTTGAACTAATTTACACTCCCACCAACGGTATATAAGCATTCCTTTTTCTCTAGAAGCTCACCAGCATTTGTTAGTTTTTGACTTATTAGTAGCCATTCCGTCTAGTCTGAGCTGATACCTTATTGTGGTTTTGATTTGCATTTGTCTAATAATCAGCGATGAGCTTTTTTTTCATATGCTTCTTAGCCACATGTATGTCTTCTTTTGAAAAGTATCTGTTCATGTCCTTTGCCCACTTTTTGGAGTGTTTCACACACACTCCAAACATGGAGTTGTTTGCTTTTTCTTTGTAGATTTAAGTTGCTTATGAATGCTGGATGTTAGACCTTTGTCAGCTGCATAGTTTGCAAAAGTTTCTCCCATTCTGCAGGTTGTTTACTATGTTGACAGCTTCTTTTGTTGTAATTTATTGGATCCCATTTGTCAATTTTTGCCTTTGTTGCAATTGTTTTTGGTATCTTTGTCATGAAATCTTTGTCCATTCCTATTACTTGGGTACTTTTTAATGCAAACAATTTTAGGTCAACAATAAGTACAAACAAGTTTGGGTCAATGATATTTTAAAATCATTTGTTATGAATTTTTATAGTATAATGTATGAGAAATGGATAAAATATAGATTGTGGACCTGTAAAAATCTTAAAGTTTTAATTTTACAACTCAGTTAAGCTAGGCATGTCTAATTTTATATCAGTGTGATTCTTGAAAACAATATAGTGTTCCATGGAACTCTTGGAAGAACAACCAAAACCCGTGTGATATTACAGGCAGGTGCTAATTATAAGAAGAAGAAAGAAGAGAAACAGAATGAATGATAATTACTATTACTTGAAATACATATCTCATTAATCTTCATAGTAACTGAAACTTACAAAACATCTACAACTTTTATTTTACAAGGTGTGAAGTAGGGGAGTTAAAGTAATTTACTACTTTGTCCAGCAAGGGACAAAGATCATTTAAAATCAAGTCTGCTTTACTGACTTACTTTAGTGAGATATCTATGTCTGTTATCACAAGAAAAATGAAGGGGAGGTTCTAACATTTTCTGGCAATGCTTTATTTTTTACAATGCCCAGAGAAGGTAAAATTATCAGATGTTTGGATACATGACACATTATTTTTGCTCCAGTTTGTCACTTACTTGATAGATGTATGCTTCTTTTTATGCCCTTCTCTTCCCAATCAGAAAAAAAAAAGTTAAATCATATAAGATAAAATACATTACATATAAAAGTTCCTGCTATTTTTAGATGTGTTTCCTATGAGATGCCTCAAAGATGGAGGCATTTAAATTAGTGGCAAAAAGTATGGAAAGCCTCATGGAGTTCTTAGGAATACTATCCCCCACGTTGCAGGTTAGTTTAGAGCCTCTTCAAAAGACCAAAATACTGTAAAATTATCACATTAGAATTCCTTTTATATGGATTCCATTGGCAGTAATATAAGCAGACCAATCAAAAAGAGAAAATATGAATTTACTTGATTACAAAACTTAAATAGTTCTTTGGGGATAAAATAGATTTAGACCAAGAATGTCAATAAAAAGGGGCAACAGAATGAAGGAAACAAAGAGCTTCAGTGGAGAATAGGAGCAATTTAAGTGTTTAGAGATTTTTTAGTGAATATCTCTCTGACATTGTTAATTTCACTTTCCAATTATTTAAAGTGATGAGAAATTATTGTATTTATCCTTTACCCAAAATATATTTTTGAACAACACTAAAATGTTTTTTCAGACAGTTTAATTAATTAAACTCAGGATAATTACTGGAGGCAAAAACCATGGCCTTTATTTCATTCTTAAATTGTTCATTTAAACTCAGTAGGACTAGTTTTCCATAGGTCCTATATTAGTAAGTTTAGGCTACTATAACAAAATACCATAGACTGGGTGGCTGAAATAACAGAAATTTATTTATCACAGCTCTGGAGGCTGGAAAGTCCAAGATCAAGGTGTCAGCAAATTCGGTGTCTGTGGAGGGCCCTCTTCCTGGCTTACAGATGGCCACCTTCTTGCTGTGTCTTCACATAGGAGACAGAGACTCAGCTCTTTCTCATAAAGATACTAATCTCATCATAGGGTCCCCATTCTCATGACCTCATTTACATCTAATTATTTCCCAAAGGCCTCATCTCCAAACACCATTATATTGGGGGTTAGAGCTTGAACATATGAATTTTGGGGGATATGAACATCCAGTCCATTTAAGTACCATTACTTTTCTGTTACTCTTAGATAATTAAATGTTCGTAAGTCACCTGCACTCACAAAAATTTATAGAAATTTAAAATGTCTAATTTTGTGTCAAGGTAAAAATTCTTCCCCTTTTTAGACCATATAGGGTTACTTCCTGAAATTGCCATGGCATTTGTAAACTGTGATGGCACTGGTGGGAGTGTCTTTTAGCATGTTAATGTATTATAACTAGAGTATAATGAGCAGTGAGGACGACCAGAGGTCACTCTCATTGCCATCTTAATGTTGGTGGGTTTTAGACGGCTTCTTTACTGCAACCCGTTGTATCAGCAAGGTCTTTATGACCTGTATCTTGTGCTGACCTCCTATCTCATCCTGTGACTTAGAATGCCTGTCTGGGAATGCAGCCCAGTAGGTCTCAGCCTTATTTTACCCAGCCCCTACTCAAGATGGAGTTGCTCTTTTTGAAACACCTCTGACATCTAGTATCATTTAGCTGGTATTATAATCATTTCGCACTGATACACTATGGCCTTCAAAGATGTTTCTTTGGGTCCATTGTAGGTTTTTAGGATATTTCTCATGGCAAACAATCTTCTCTTGCCATCTTCTTATTAATCTGCTCCCTCTTAGAGTTCCTGTCATTCCTTCTAAAGGAAAATTTGGAGCCAGATCCCTTTAAAATGGCTTATGGCCAACTCCTCCCACTTTGTAGCACTTATGTAATCTGTGGCAAAGTCTCACATCTTTTGTCTCAATAAACTCTGGGAGTGCAACAAATTATTGGAATTCAGACATCCGTGGTGAAGCCACCCTCTCGTTTAAAATAGCTACGTAGCCATGCACTCTGAGCTTTAGACATTTCTCAATGTGTACCTACTGTGTTCCCCAAACACGTTACACATTTCAAGTTCTCTGGGTGGTCTCCTTGATGCTGACATCACCACCCTTCATCTCATTCCCCATGGCAGGACAAGGCGGTCTCAGAGAACACTATCACCTCTACCCAAGTAAATCCCCTTTCTAACCTCATCTAGGTTGGTAAGTGGCTATGAATAACAACACTGATTTTTAGAATGTTCTTTGCAAATCTGTTCTAGGGAATCTATTCACTTTGGAATGTGAATGCTCTTGGCAGCTATTATTTTGCCATCAGGTTGCAGCCTCAGCAAAAACTGAATTACAAAGGGACCAATTTTAAAATCTTGTTAAGGTGGTACATGAACATTTTGACTGTTTCCCACATTTTTTCTACTATGCACCCATCAAATGAGAATTTCTACCAGCCCTCACTTTCCAGAAAGGAGATCAATATATGTTTGGTGCAGAGCAACCCATAACTGATTTCTGCTCAACATACCGTATTTATTCAGCAAAAATTTTCATTTTGATATAAAACACAGTATGAATTTTAATGGATTTTAGTCTCCTAGGCATATGTGCTCAAGGTTTTTTTTTTTTTTTTTTTTAATCAAAATTCTCTTACTTCTATCTTTGTAGCTATTACATTTCTTAAATGAAGGAAAATGATACCAAATACTCCAAATGCAATTTATATCAGAAAATTGATTTGGACTTAAGTACATGTTAGGAAAATGTTAAGTACATTACCAATAATTAAAAGTATAAAATAAATCACCAAGTTAGTATTATTTTTTAAAATAAAATGATAAAATTTCATTCCCCCTTTAGGCAAGTGACTTTAGCATTTCCTGAATCTGTCATTGAGTGGTTTGGCAAAGAGCTGACAGATGAATTTGAAGATCTTTTTAAAAAATAACTGCAGACTCCTTACCATATAATTTCATGATAATCAATATTTGCTGAATCATCTTTTTCTTACCTACACAAAATCATAACAAAAATATACATTTAATGTCTTTATAAAACTAGGTACTCCTGAGAAATTAAAAAATTATCTTTAAATATATTTTAAAAGCATTTTAGCTATATTCAGCTAAGTTATCTAAGTTATCTCACTCAGTTTATACTCCTTACTATAACGCATCAATAAACTCCATGTTAGGCCAGGCGCGGTGGCTCACGCTTGTAATCCCAGCACTTTGGGAGGCCGAGGCGGACGGATCACGAGGTCAAGAGATGGAGACCACCCTGGCTAACACGGTGAAACCCTGTCTCTACTAAAAATACAAAAAATTGGCCTGGTGTGGTGGCGGCGCCTGTAGTCCCAGCTACTCGGGAGGCTGAGGCAGGAGAATGATGTGAACCCGGCAGGCGGAGCTTGCAGTGAGCCGAGGCCACTGCACTCCAGCCTGGGCAACAGAGTAAGAATCCGTCTCAAAAAAATAAAAAATAAAAATAAATAAATAAATAAATAAATAACTCCATGTTAGAAGTAGAAACTGTTAACCAACTGATAGAAAACCAATCAAGATAAAATGCGCTCCTTTTGTCTCCTTTATTCCCTGGTTTAGTTATAGCTAGATGTATAGTTAATGTTTATAAAGAAAACTTCTAGTAACGAAATGCCTTCCACCCATATTAATGAGGCCACAACATTTTTATTTAGTGTTAATTCTCTTTTTTTTTTTTTTTTGAGATTTGTACATCTTATTTCACTGAATAGAATAGAAATGCTGTGTAGGACATTTATTTAAAATAGTTTAACATAAAAATTGCCTTAAACAAACCGACTCTTATTTCTAACTCTGTAATATATATTATTTGTCTATCAAGGTTAATTTCAAAATTCTAAAACTTTTGTTTCCATTGAAATTCTTTCATATAGAAGTCTACAAGTTCTTCACTATATAGTTAAACAACTCATTTATGGATTGCCCAGCCAGGTTTTATTTAGCTGCAAACTGGTTTTACTTTAAAATCACATACTCTTGCTTAAAAAAGTATTAAGGAAAGGAAAAAAATAACAACAACATAAAACCAACCACAGCCAAGCATTATTATAAAGGTAAAAATCTGCTGCGAGTAGAATTTCATGATACTTTCGAGAATAGTCTATCAGTGTCCAAAAAGGAGGAAAGTAAAAGGTAATCTAAAGGACCATTCTTTTTCTCATTAACATCTCAAGAACATACAGTTCTCTAGATAACAATATCACTGGTCTCTGCTACTGAAAGCCAAATAACTTTTAATCTCCAGGAATCTGTTGCTGTTTGTGAAATAGATGATTGTGCTTTGTGAGTGCTGATTACTAACCTATCTAAAAACATCAAATGAGATTAAAGTTGCTGAAATTTTAGAATCACCATTCATCTAAGGTTTGTAATACCATTTTGTAGAAATTGTTCTAATACTTCAACAGAATTCAGTCCTTCACACATTAAATGTCAGCATAATCTCTGTTTTAAGTGTGAGGTTCAGGAGTGCATACGTTCCTTGAGGATGAGCAAACACTTCGAACCCATGTTAAATTTGCTTTATGTTTAACCCTTCAAAATTACTATGTTTTATCCTTTCTAGATTAATTTATGTGTACTAGGCCTTTTAACCACTTTATGCAACATTAAAAACATAAAATAAGCCTTAATTTTTCAAAATGTGAGAATAATAACCAAAAAGAGTAGAAAAGCATAAAATTAACTGGTAAGATACACTATAAAAGCGCTAGTTTAAATCCGCAACACTTTAGAGAGGACACAATGCTCAAGGCACCTATTCTAGGCTGCCAATTAGTAAGCCACTGGCTTTGTAAAAATATTGTCACTTTTTCATATATAATATAGAAATAGGAACACTTACCTTGCTTAATACACTCTTGTTAACATCAAATAAGATAAAGAATATGGAGGTGCTGTTTAAACTGCACAGTAGCTATACACATAGTATAATGCCTCCTTCACTTCTAGAATGTCGTGATTTGCAAAATATACTTATCACTATTTTATTTGGGGCACAGGTATGTTCACTGAATTTAAACATTATTTCAGTTCTTTTTAAATAATATAGTACTGATGAATAAAAAGCATGTAATGACATCTTATTATTAAACTATTTATAGGGAGAACTGAATAGTATTTTCAGATCTGCTCCATGACATTTATCTTCAAGATAAGCACAATAGACTTCAAGAAATATCCTATTAGTGGTATATTATGAAAAGAAAAGCCAGGCTGGGTGCAGTGGCTCATGCCTGTAATCCTAACACTTTGGGAGGCTGAGGCAGGTGGATCACTTGAGGCCAGCAGTTCAAGACCAGCCTGGCCAACATGGAGAAACCCCATCTCTACTAAGAAAAAACACGAAAATTAGCCAGCCACAGTGGCATGCACTTGTAGTCCCCGTTACTCAGGAGGCTGAGGCAGGAAAATTCCTTAAACCTGGGAGGCAGAGGCTGCAGTGAGCTAAGATTGTACCACTGCATTCCAGAGTCTATGCAACAGAGCAAGACTCTGTCTGGAAAAAAAAAAAAAGGCAACAAAAGAAAAGTCAGATTACAAAAAAAAAAAATGTAAATGTGACTTCATTGTTTCATTTAGAAAAAATACCTTATCACTATATGTAAAGATGTGAAAAGCACAAGAAGAGCACTTAGTGGACTATTTTCTCTTTTGACAGCTATTAAAATATTTAACAATAATTTGTAGACAATGAGATCATAAATGACTTTTCTTAAACTTTTTATGTCAGAGGTTTTTTAATTTGCCAAATTTAATACATTAAGTATATATTAATTTTCTAATGACTAAAAAATATTCCCATCTGTATTTCTCCTTCATGTGGAAGACTAGTCTAGCGATCAAGAGCATAGCCTTTGGAATCAGACAGATTGGGGTTTCAGTGTAGGCTCCATACTTTACTAGCCATATGACCTAGCAACAGAAATGAATCTGCCTGCCGACACGGTGGCTCATGCCTGTAATCCCAGCATTTTGCGAAGCCAGGGTGGGCAGATCATTTGAGGTCAGGAGTTTGAGATCAGCCTGACCAACATGGTGAAATTCCATCTCTACTAAAAATCCAAAAAAAAAAAAAAAAATAGCCAGGTGTGGTGCTACATGCCGGTAGTCCCAGCGAGTCAGGAGTCTGAAGCAGGAGAATCGCTTTAATTTGGGAGGCGAAGGTTGCAGTGAGCCAAGATCATGCCACTGTAGTCCAGCCTGGGCGACAGAGGGAGACTCCATCGAAAAAAAGAAAGAAATCAGTCTCTCTAAATCTATTTCTTCAACTTTAGTAATAGGACCAATCCCATTTGCTTGTATATTTGATGGCTTAATGCCTGAGAGTGAAATATGCTGTCTTAGTTCATTGTGTGCTGCTATAACACAATATTTAAAACTGTGTAATTTATAAAGAGTAGGAATTTATTTTCTCACAGTTCTGGAGGCTGGAAAGTTCAGGATCAACCCGCTCTCACTTGGTCTGGTGAGAGCCCAGTCTCTGCTTTCATCTCCCTTGGTCTGGGGAGAGCCCAGTCTCTGCTTTCATCTCCCTTGGTCTGGGGAGAGCCCAGTCTCTGCTTTCATCTCCCTTGGTCTGGGGAGAGCCCAGTCTCTGCTTTCATCTCCCTTGGTCTGGGGAGAGCCCAGTCTCTGCTTTCATCTCCCTTGGTCTGGGGAGAGCCCAGTCTCTGCTTTCATCTCCCTTGGTCTGGGGAGAGCCCAGTCTCTGCTTTCATCTCCCTTGGTCTGGGGAGAGCCCAGTCTCTGCTTTCATCTCCCTTGGTCTGGGGAGAGCCCAGTCTCTGCTTTCATCTCCCTTGGTCTGGGGAGAGCCCAGTCTCTGCTTTCATCTCCCTTGGTCTGGGGAGAGCCCAGTCTCTGCTTTCATCTCCCTTGGTCTGGGGAGAGCCCAGTCTCTGCTTTCATCTCCCTTGGTCTGGGGAGAGCCCAGTCTCTGCTTTCATCTCCCTTGGTCTGGGGAGAGCCCAGTCTCTGCTTTCATCTCCCTTGGTCTGGGGAGAGCCCAGTCTCTGCTTTCATCTCCCTTGGTCTGGGGAGAGCCCAGTCTCTGCTTTCATCTCCCTTGGTCTGGGGAGAGCCCAGTCTCTGCTTTCATCTCCCTTGGTCTGGGGAGAGCCCAGTCTCTGCTTTCATCTCCCTTGGTCTGGGGAGAGCCCAGTCTCTGCTTTCATCTCCCTTGGTCTGGGGAGAGCCCAGTCTCTGCTTTCATCTCCCTTGGTCTGGGGAGAGCCCAGTCTCTGCTTTCATCTCCCTTGGTCTGGGGAGAGCCCAGTCTCTGCTTTCATCTCCCTTGGTCTGGGGAGAGCCCAGTCTCTGCTTTCATCTCCCTTGGTCTGGGGAGAGCCCAGTCTCTGCTTTCATCTCCCTTGGTCTGGTGAGAGCCCAGTCTCTGCTTTCATCTCCCTTGGTCTGGTGAGAGCCCAGTCTCTGCTTCCACAATGGTGCCTTGAACGTGTGTGCTCTCTAAAGGAAAAATGCTGTGTTCTCAAGTAACAGAAGGTGGAGGAACTCGTTTTATCAAGCCCTTGTATGAAAGTACATAATCCCATTCATGAGGACAGAGCCGTTATGGCCTCATCACCTCCCAGAGGCTCCATCTTCTGATTCCATCAACTTGGTAATTAGGTTTTATTGTAGATATTGGAAAAGACACCACATTCAAACCATAGCGCAGGGTAATATAAATTATTTAGCACTATTCTTGATATATATTGAAAACTCAGTGTGTTGACTATGACTTTTGAACACTTACTTACTATGAATACTATTATTCGTGATATTAAACTACTTTTCTTCCCTTTACTTTTTTACATTTATTCGACTTTCATTTCAGTTTGAAACCTTTCCCTCTGGATTCTGGGAATGCTGATCAAATGCCTTCTCATATTTAATTTTGCAGAAGAGAATGCTAATGGCAGTTTGGTTATTTCTTTTGTAAATAACCTAAATAGGTCTAAATATTATGTTTCAAATGTTAATCTTGTTTTTTTTTTCATTAACATTCTCCAACATGAGGTAATCTCTTTTAATTTAAGGATGTGATTCTTTCATTACTTAAATTTATGTTTTATTTATTCTTGTTTTTTCTTTCATTGCTCTGCTATCTTCCGGGTGTGTGTGTGTGTGTGTGTGTGTGTGTGTGTGTGTGTGTATATATATATATATTTTTTTTATAGACAGTCTCACTCTGTCACCCAGGCTGGAGTGCAGTGGTGTGGTCTTGGCTCACTGCCACCTCCGCCTCCCAGGTTCAAGTGATTCTCCTGCCTCAGCCTCCCAAGTAGCTGGGATTATAGGCACCTGCCAGCACACCTGGCTAATTTTTTGTATTTTTAGTAGAGATGGGATTTCACCATGTTGGTCAGGCTGATCTTGAACTCCTGACCTCGTGATCTGCATGAGCCACTGTGCCCGGCCTAAAAATCTTTTGATGGGAATCGAGAGGGCTCGATGAGGATTGGGCAAATTTGTGGCATAAGAGTTTAGGATTGGTGGACATATAAGATACTTGGCTTTCAAAGTAAATGTATTAGTTCCCTGTTGCTACTATAACAAATCAGCACAAACTTAATGGCTTGAAATAACAGATTTATTCACTTACAGTTCTAGAGGTCATAAATTTTGAAATCAATTTCACTGAGCTAAAGTTAAGGTAGCAGCAGAGATGATTCCTTCTGGAGACTCTAGGGAAGAAACAGCGTCCTTGACTTTTCTAGCTTCTAAAGGTCACCTACATTCCTTGGGCTGTGTTTCCTTCCTTCATCTTCAAATCTGGTAACACAGCATCTTGCTTTCATTATCATGCTGCCTTCTTCTATAGTCAAATCTTCCTCTGCCTCCCTCTTATGACAAGACATTTGGAAAGGTATTTATGGCCCACCCAGATAATCCAGGATAATCTCAAGAATCTTAATTAAACACATCTGCAAATTCCCTTTTTCCATACAAGGCAACATTGATAGGGTTCAGGGATTGGAGATAGGATATCTTGAGCCTTGAATAGTAACTAGCCATATGATACTCTCTCTTTTAAGTTTAGTAGTCTTCTATTGAAGTAATTTTCAATGACATCTTCCTAGAAAATTGTTTTTTAAAATAGTAAAAGCATGTTAGTTGAAGATACTCTTAGATCTTAATTGTAAGAGGATGGGTGAGTGAAATCAGTTCCCCTCTATCTATTTTTTAACTCCAGACATCTACCTACTTAATTGTAATGACTGTATGGCAACTGATTTATCATAAATTTGGTCATGTAGCAAATTTCTTGGCAATTGGCTGTGATAGCACACCAGGAATTATCCAAACGATTGCAGATGTCCATGACTCATAAGGCTGATTTTCATTTAGCGCACCCTCTCATATACAGGTAGAGTGAAGCAATCAATTGTCATAGAATCACAGAATTATTAATTTTCAATTGAGTTCTGAGTTTTTCTAAAGCAGTCACCATACAATGGAACCATGTTTATGCTACGTGGTTTATAGGTACCTGGATTTAACAGCTTGCACTGAGCTTTGCAATTCAACTGTATCTGTTTCGAAAAGTTTAGAACTATATTAATATGTTTATCTTTGGTTAATAGATTTTTGAAATATTGTTATACACTGCAAACAATTGATTAGTTATAAGCCCAGCCAAAGTGTTAGGCCTTGAACTGTGAGAAATAGAAAGTACTGCACAAAGCATAATTCCTAATTATGGGGGCATAAAATGACCTTTGTCCCCCAAACAAATTATTTCAATGATTTGAAAGTACTGCAATAAGGTGTACACACACCAAACTAAGTGGTACAAAAATGAGGGAAAGAATTTAAGATTTTTGGCCATAATACTTTGGCATAAAATTTGAAAAAATAATATTACTAAGCCTGTTTTAATATCACTGACTGTACTAGTGTTAATGAACTATCCATCAGTTCATTAAATTTTAGATTGATTAGATAATATATTCATATTTTCTTTACAATCATAACACTGCTAGAAGCTGAAGTAAGCTTTAAGATTTAAATCAGGTTCTCAGAATTTCTATTCCAGTGACTGTCTCCCTAAAGATTTTTTCCTGAGGCTAGAAGAACACAGGAAATAAAGATTAACAATTATCTTACTCATTTGAAGCTCTATGTTTTCATGTTATTTGACTAATTAGTTTAAGGACCATCCAGCAAACACATGCATATTGCTCCTCTTTTTTTTTTTTTTTTTTTTTTTTTTTTTTTTTTTTTTTTTTTTTTTAGCAATGATTTAAACTTTTATTTTAATTTCATGGATCTAAGTGCAGGGTTTGTTACATTGGTAAACTTGTGTCATGAAAGTTTGTTGTACCTAATAGTTATTTTTCCTGATCATCTCCCTCCTCCCAAAATCCACCCTCTGAAAAGATCCAGTGTGTGCTGTTCCCCTTCTATGTGTCCATGTGTTCTTATCATTTAGCTTCCACTTATAAGTGAGAACATCTGATATTTGGTTTTCTGTTCCTGTGTTAATTTGCTAAGGATAATG
This sequence comes from Macaca fascicularis, assembly GCF_037993035.2. Classification (NCBI taxonomy): domain Eukaryota; kingdom Metazoa; phylum Chordata; class Mammalia; order Primates; family Cercopithecidae; genus Macaca; species Macaca fascicularis. The sequence continues at coordinate 172,959,506 of NC_088379.1, forward strand.
GCCTGGCTCCAACCATGTGCCTGCAGAGGACACGGTCTCGTTTGTTTTTATGGCTGCATAGTATTCCATGGTATACATGTACCACATTTCCTTTTTTTTTTTTTTTTTTTTTTGAGACAGGGTCTTACTTTGTAGCCTAGGCTGGAGTGCAATGATACAATCTCAGCTCACCACAACCTCCACCTCCAGGGCTCAAGCAATCCTCCCATCTCAGCCTCCCAAGTAACTGGGACCACAAGCATATACTACCATGCCCAGCTAATTTTGTATAGAGATAGTGTTTTGCCATGTTGCCTGCTTAGGCTGGTCTGGAACTCCTGGGCTCAAGCAATCTACCCGCCTCAGATTCCCAAAGTGCTGGGATTTCAGACATGAGTCACCACGCCCAGCCTCTGTACCTCATTTTATTTATCCAGTCTATCACTGGTGGGCATTTAGGCTGATTTCCTCTTGATGCTGAATAACCCTATCATGGGGAAAACCCTGATAGCTTCACTCCCCCAAAATACCACCAACTAAAATGTATTCCAACTAACCTCTGTTGAAAGTTCATGACCACAGATGGGTTTACACAGTGGTTGTGCAAATAACTTAAAATCAAATATTAGACATTCTGTTCGTAAAAAATTTCAGCAAGGCAGACAATGGGAATTTCTTTTTGAGTGTCTTACCGTCTTTCCATCCCTCCCTACAATACACACACAGACACACACACACACGCACACACACACACACTCCCCTCTTTCTTCTTTCTTTTTGAACTGACATAAAAATAAGAGCTCATCCTTTTAGAATTTTGTGTTTACTTGTAGGGTCCTTTGAAAATGGAAATGTTTTTATTCACATAAGTGAAAAAAAAGTCTTAATAGCATATGTTATTTTATTTTACACAAATTACAGCTATAATGGGAAGGGCACTAACCGCGAAGTTAAATTTGGATTTGAATGTTGGCTTCATGAGTCAATACCTGTGTGGCTTTAAACAACTTACTCAGCCTCATAGTCTTCTCGTGTGTGAAATAAGATTAATATTATCAGTCTCACAAGACTGCTGAGGTGATTACCAAGGAAATGCAGGTGTAGATGCCTAGAGCATAGCCTGCTTATATGAATAATGAATTTTTAAAACCACCAGGTAAACAGAAGATGTCACTGTGGTACATGGATTTTTTTATACTTTATGAACATTCTCTGAGCTCACATTACATGTAAGGCACTGCCCTAGATGCTTTGAAAAGCAAAAAAAGAAAGGTACCTGCCCTCCAGAAGTTTTAAATTTAGAGACAAAGACAAATGCAAAAAAAAAAAAAAAAAAAAAAAAAAAAAAGGGAAGGCCATGTGTAATAGAGATGCAAAGAGAATAATAATAATACTTGGTAAAATCTGTAAAGACTTCACATAATATAGTTTGAGTGTGAGCTAGGTCTCAAATTTTGGGTGGAATATAATCCATATAGATAAAACATGTGCAGAAAAAAAATAATTTGACTTTTGAACCTAAGAAATCACTATTAAACAGTCTATTGACAAGCACGAGTAAAACCCAAAGACTGAGCCTACAGATGTGACCAGCTTGGAGATTTTAGACAAAATCACTATATTCCATTTATCTTCTTCTGAATCTATGCATCTTTGTGTAAATTATATGTGCAGTATTCCTTTGAGCCAATTTTGTTTTGCATGAGCCAGTAATGGGCAGGTGACCATTTACTTCAAGAATAACAGAAGTATGGTGTTTATTATGGCATCCTCTATAGCCAGAATAACAAAATAAAATAAATAAATAAAAGAATGAGCATCTCCAGGTATCTCCCCACCCCCCAAAATATAACTAGAACTTTCAGTAATCTACTGAATCAGAGAGGCAAAAAGGCACCATTTTAACTTTTCATATTTTATTTATTATTATGGAAGAAATCCAATTAATATGCAATGTGTTTTAATAACTAAGAAACACATCCAATTATGGAATAAAGGTGGTATTATAAACTGGTGTCATTTTTCATATAGGATGACTACCAACCAGAGCTCAGTAAGGCAAACTTTTTTCCAGAAGTGGGGATGTGTTTGAGCCAAATCCACTCATTTTTTAAATCCACGTTCTTTGTGACCTAACAATGAAGTTTGATTCATCAAAGTCACTAAGTGATGAAATACTATGAAATTTACTAGCAATTATTTCTCCATTTAATTTTATAAATTTCCTCCAGTTTCACTAATATCATCAGCAAATTTTACACACAGAGACACACACACACACACACTGTGGTGTTATTAACAGCTTTACTACTCTGTATCTCATTAGTCTTAGCCTTGGCTAATTGTAAACATCAAATCCATCATAAAATAGTAAGTACTCAGCCAGGCACATGTGGTCCCGGCTACTCAGGAGGCTGAGGTGGGAAGATCACTTGAGCCTGGTTGGTTGAGGATGCAGTGAGCCATGATTGCACCACTGCACTCCAGCCTGGGCAACAGAACAAAATCCTGTCTCAAAAATACTAATAAGAAGAAGTATTCAAATATCTCTGAAAGCAATTCTGAAATACTTATCCCAAAGTGATATTTGAACAATTGGAAAAAGTGTGTGTTCTCCAAAATAATTCCCTTTAAAAATACAACCTTAAGATTATATACATAAATATATGCTGTAATTTGTCTAATCTTTGGCAGGAACACATCACATCACTTAATTGTTTCTTATAACACTCTTTGTATTACCAGCTGCATATACCAACTCTTTGTGAATAGGTACTGAATCTCCCATGTAGAGCTCTGCCATTGTACGGTGAGTCCTCACCTAATGTCGTGGATAGGTTCTTGGAATCTGCACCTTTAAGGAAAACAATGTATAACAAAATCAATTTTACCCACAGGCTAATTGATACACGCAACAGTTACGTTCCTACATCTCTCATCACAAAAACATCACCGAAGTTCTAAACAGACCAAAGACTTCCAATATCAAAATTGAAATAAATGTGAGCTATACATACATTGAAGAAAGATTAGTAAAAACAAGATAAGTGTTTACCAACTTATTCCAGTTCAAGATTACGGGTGGCCCCAGAGCCTATCCCAGCAGCTCAGGCACAAGGCGGCAACTGACTTGGCCGGGATGCCTGTCCACCACAGCGTGCATTCAGACAATACTCACTCATTCACTCACTCACTCACTCACTTACTGACACTGGGACCATGGGGACAAGCGGATGAACCTAATGTGCACATCAGTGGAATGTGGGAGAATACAGGGGCACTCGGAGAAAACCCACACAGACATAAAGAAAACATGCAAACTCCACACTGTCACTGCCGGGGATTCTTTTTTCCCCCTCATCAATTTATAACCAAATAATGTGGATCAAAATGACATTACTAGAGGACCTGCTGTGTGAAAGGATTGAGGACTGTTGTAAAACTCTAAAGAAACAAGGGGGGAAACAATGGGCTCTTGGCCTAATTAGCGTGGGATAGCAAAGAACTGAGCTTTCAAAAGATTAGATATACACATAAGCATTTCCTCTTTCAGCTGAAATGAGTATGGTGAATATTGTGTGATGATCAGTGTCCCAGCAGTTCCAGCCATGTCCCAGCCATGGATTTTCTATTTCAGGGAGGAAGCTATTGTCACTCTGCAGGTTCTCACTCACTTTGATTTATGCTGTGCTCTCAGCTCCTGAAAAGTTCTTCAGAACAACCTGAGAAGTGACTGTAATCTGATTGCTCTCTCGGAGCAGTAGGGATTCTACAATGGCACTAGTAGTGTTCTGTCTTCTGTAATGAGCTCTAGTAACGAATGGGGAGTTGGTACCCAAACTATAGAGAACCTGACTGGTATTTTGCTCAAAAAGGGTGTACTCTCCTTAGAAAATATAATCTGTACTCTAGAGGATTTCTCCTTCAGAGACATTTCATGATGGGGAAGCAGACTTTTAGAGATTTGCTTTTAAAAAATGTATGTGTATATATATTTTTTTAAACCAAGAAGAAAACAATTCTGCAAATGTTGCTGAAATGTGTAAAAACACCTTCATGGTATATCCTATGTTTTACTTGGAGAAAGAAAGAATATCAAGAAGCAAAAATTATTAATCATGTTTTTCTGCATTTTTGTATTAATTTATAACTAATTCTAAAGTGTCTGGCTAACAGAGAACAATATTTGTGCAAATAATCAAAGATGATAAAAACTAGCTGAAAATATTTCATATCTGTGCTTGTTTTTATATTTACTCATTAACTACATGATTTTTATTTAGTGTCCCTTGATACATACTTTTCTCCCACAATGTGTAAGATTCTATCTCATAAGTCTTGTTCTCTTCTTAGTTCTAAGCATTTACTACTATTTCGATTTGTGATGAGGAAATAAGGCTGGAAATAATATGACATAGTGAAAAAGGAACTAATAGTGTCAGCCCATAAAACTATCTCAGGAAATGAGGTGGAACCTCATAGAGATAACCTCGTTAAGAGGAGTCAGAAAAATGTACATTACACATCCACATAATTGGAAATAGGCCATGATAGCAAACTAGGAATTACCAAAATGATTGCAGATGTCCTTGACTCATAAGGCTGATTTGCATTTAGCACACCTTCTCATATACAGGTGGAGCGAAGCAAGCAATTGTCATAGAATCACAGAATTGTTGATTTTCAATTGAGTTCTGAGTTCTTCCAAAGCAGCCACCATACAATGGGACCATGTTTATGCTACATGATTTATAGGTACCTGGATTTAATAGCTTAGACTGAGCTTTGCAGTTCAGCTGTGTATGTTTCAAAAAGTTTAGAACCATATTAATATGTATCTCTTTGGTTAATATATGAGATATTTTGAAATATTGTTATACACGGCAAACAATTGATTAGTTACAAGCCCAGCCAAAGTGCGAGGCCTTGAACTTTGAGAAATAGAAAGTACTGCACAAAGCATGATTTCTAATTATGGAGCGCATGAAATTTGGTTGCGTCCCCCAAACAAATTATTTCCGTGATAAGATAGCACTGGAAAATAAGTATATACACACCAGATGAACTGGTACAAGAAATTAGGAGAGGATTTTAAGTTTTTTGGCTCAGCACCAGATAAATTCGGATTCAAGCCTCTTCTTTGCCACTCGGTAGCTGTATTGCCACAGTAAGTTCCTTACCTTTGCTGTGTCTCACTTTTTTCATTTACAAAATGGGGAATAATATAGCTGTAATAGCATAGGGTAGCTTTAAGGATGAAATACAATACCGAGAAATAGAGCTTTGCAATACTTAACACTCTGTAAATGGCAGCTATTATAGCAACTCATGAGAGATTATTTATAAGTTTGGTGACCAGAAAACACTAATGGAGACGGGGTTTTACTGGAACATTGAAATATATTATGAACTTCATAAATGTGAAACTCATTGGAAAAAAGTCAAAATAGGAAGCCTCGAACCTAGAAATATTACCAGATGTGAAAACTTGTTAAATAATTTTTATTTAAAGCTGGTTTCCTAGAAATATAAAATTTCCAAGCAATGTCTTTCCACCTGTTGCAATCTAATCAAGCGTCAAATTTTCACCTCAAGTAAAACATCACTCATAAGCACATCTTGGGGGAAAAATACTTGTTGGCAAAATTCATTTAAGAAAATATTAACACTTCAGGAACAAAAAAGCCTGGGTAAATAACTGGTTATAAGACTTAACTTTATTAATATATTTCTAGAAATTTATTGGAATATTGTTGGACAATTGTGGTCATTTTGATAATGGTACAGAATGTACACGTAATAAATTTTGATGACATCATAATGTTAATAAACTACCTAAAATATTAACAAGGAGAAGAGGGAAATTAGGAAGCAATGTGAAAGTATCAATATCCTCATCTTTTACATAATGTTTGTATTTGAATCCATCTAAAATTGAAAAATTGTTTATAAAATATAATGACTTAATGTTTTTATCTCTTCTCTTAACCTGAAAGTGACACTTTAAAATGTCAGTACTAATAGTGCTTATGGTGGATTTGTTACAAATCAGTACATTTTTTCAATATCACTTCATTAGATTTTTTTTCATTTAATCTAAGTAGTATTTATCCCAAATTGCGTTTAGTAAAAGGTATTTCTTGCTTTATATCCAGATCTAGGACACAGCTACTTTGGCCCATAAGGAAAATATCATTTAGCTGTCTGCCTAAGTTTTTGGCACTTCATTCAGTGTATTTCTGTTTCTTTAATATAAAAGTTTTTAAAAAGCCATTTTATCTTTTAAAAATGTTTACTCTCCTAATCATGTTTTCATTTGATGCTTATAATTTTTAATTCTGAGTAGTAATACTGAGGGTTTTTTAAAATTGTTTTTAGTTTTCTTCATTGTTTACATTCTTTGAGTAAACACATGTCTTTTACACACACCAAAAAAAAACCACACACACACATTCTAACAAGACATTAACTGTTTTCTATTTTTCACTTGAAGATCAGTCATTTTTCTTCAAATTCCATGGAATTTTGTTAGGCTTTTGTGATACAATGTATCATCTTCCTTGAATCCATTGTGTATATGCATTTAATTTACAACAGGAAAACTATATTACACATGTTAGCCATTTAACCTTCTTCAAAAAGTAACATGACATTTAGTTATTTGAATCTAGGAAAGTTAAATTCTATAAAATTACAATAAGTGTGGGCTACAATTTTAATCAAAATGCACATAACTTTCAACGTGAATAGTTTAATTCTCTTTTAATAATATCAGTTAATCTCAAAAATTTGATTAAAAGCATTATCAAATAATTAAATGCTTAGAGTTAAAAATTGAGAGTAGTCTGTTCTTATTCAACAAAGATTCAAGTTTCATTGTTTTAGAATATTAAAAATCATGTTTTCATATGTTATAGTATACACTAAAAATATTTATTTCCCATATACCCTCAATTTTTTTTCATTGAACATGTTCTTTTCACAGGGAAACATTCCCTTTAGTATTTCAGCTTTTTTGTTTGTTTTGTTTTTGTTTTTCTGAGAAGGAGTCTTGCTCTGTCTCCCAGGCTGGAGTGCAGTGGTGCAATCTCCACTCACTGCAACCTCCACCTCCCGGGTTCAAGCAGTTCTCTGCCTCAGCCTCCCGAGTAGCTGGGACTACAGGCGCCCACCACCACGCCCTGCTACTTTTGGTATTTTTCGTAGAGATGGGGTTTCACCGTCTTGGCCGGGCATGTCTTGAGCTCCTGACCTTGGATCCACCCACCTGACCTCCCAAAGTGCTGGGATTACCGGCATGAGCCACCGTGCCAGGCCAGTTTTTCAGCGTTTTAATCCTCCATTTTGACCTTCTGTGAATGAGACTCATTCTCTCAAATCCATATCCATTGAAGTCTCTTCAGATCCGTGGTGTTTTGATATTGTTTCTAAACCTCCTAATCTCATTAGAAATATAAGGGTAATAAGAGGATGGAGAGGAAGTTTCTGACTGAGATCAGGTGATCAAAAAATAGTTACCTCTTACTGGATTGTCTAGAAAGTAATTTACCTTGAAATTTGCACATACATTTTAAGCCCAATATAATACTATGTACTATAGAACTAAATTCCACTTGTGTGAATTACAACTACTGAGGCAATCCCTAGAACTGAGGTCAATATATCATATTGTATTAGGCCATTCTTACATTGCTTTAAAGAAATACCTGAGACTGAGTAATTTATAAGGAAAAGAGGTTGTGAGGACAGCATCAAGCCATGAGGGATCTGCCCCTGTGACCCCAACGCCTCCCATTAGGCCCCACCTCCAACACTGGAGACACATTTCAACAGGAGATTTGGAGGGGACACATATTCAAATCATATCACATACTTAGCTTCATTTCAACTTAATTGTGTGAAGGAATTTGTGTAATCAAAATTCTTCCAGTCTATTGAAAACTTTGAAAAGGCGAAATCAGAAATTATTTCAAATCAAATACAGTACTATTAATAAAATTACACTGCACAAAATCTATGGTCTTGAGAGCTTACGGTCTAGAAGAAGCAGGAAACCATGTAGGTTTTTATGGGGTTCTACACATAAGATTGCTCAAATACCCTGAGTATGCAATGTGGAGTCCAAAGCCTTCCCAGATTTCTTCGGACTCCTAGCATCTTATGCTGCCTTGATTCTTTCCCTGTGTGAGCTCTATAGCTGTGCATTGTTGAAGAAACCAGAGCTGAGTAGCAGTTAAAATGGTAAAAAAAAAAAAAAAAAAAAAAAAGGCTTTATTTAGGAACTATTGCAATAGGGGAAAAGAGACTTCAGTAATTGAATAGAACTGAGCTCAATTCCAAATATATCATGGATAAGTGGGGATTTATATTCAAGGGAGGCAGTCTGGAATGAAAAATTACTGAGATTATGCATCAAAAGTAGAAGGTTGATTCTGGTTTAACATACCTAACAGGAATCTTGCTGAAGGCAGGCCAGAGTGACCAGCCATCACTTGGGGGATGAGGAATTTGATCAGACATTGAGGTTCATCAGATATCACAGTTGGGACATTTTCTTTAAACCGACTTAGCAAGATTCTCATTACAATTGAGTGACGCCAAGACTAACAGAGACCCCCAAGTGTAGATGTCTGGTTGGGAACAGGATTCAAAGGTGCCCAACTAAAGTTTGACTAACTAAAGTTTAAACCGAAGAGAGACTTTGTCAGCATGTTATTTTTTTTTTCACCCAGATGAACCCAAATAACTCTTTCTTTTCCCCAACTTCTATTTAAAAAAATCACTTATAACAACCTTTTAACAAATGTTAATGAAAAGTTGTTACTAATAAGGGGAGGTCACAGAGAGGAATTTTGCCTCATTTTCCATTCTTGTTCCTTGTTAGGTATCTTCCCAAATTATTTCCTGAAGATCCAAATTCTTCTTCATTTACTTGCAAGAACAGTTCTATTTCCATATTTGCACAGCCACTCACATTCAGGTTTACTCTCAAGAAAACTGAGGAAGCCTTGCTAATAGGACCGTTATTCTCAGAAAGCCAGTAGAATTAGAAATGGAAAATTTCTGCTGAAGTGCAATTGATGCTCTAGTAGCGCGTGCTACAGTTCCATGCCCAGGATAAAAGAGAGGGCACCAGGATGGGAGTGGACAGTCCTACTACAGGCATCATGAATGGCTCCATGTACAAGATGACTCTGGATCCAAAGCTTGAAAGATAACATCTTGTATAGATGTTCGCCATGATCATAAGGTGAAATCAAGAGATGGGAGTTGGGGAGGAAATATTCACACGGATGGAACACAATGAACAATGACACAGAAGTTCCTTTTAGCTGGAGTGTGTGACTGTGAGTCACGGTGTGGGAACAGAGGGGCTCAGGAGAGAGAAAATAAAATATGAAACTATCCAGGGAGTAAAGAATCAGGTCATGAAGAATGTTGTATACTCTGTTAAAATATTTGAAGTGAATCCCATGAGTCATCTATTCTGAGTCACAGGAATATGTTATGGCATATGCATTGAAAATGTTTAACTCTGAAGAACCAAAGTTTGACTTTTTCTATCCTATGTAATTCCTACATTGCTTATATGATACTGTCACTCAGTTGGATGGCAATATACTTTCTCGAGTGGGCAAGAATGGGATGTACTTAAAGCTATAGCGTACTGGGACATGTTCATAAGCCTAGATGCTCCCAAGGATGTTTCTTTCTTCTGAAAACCATGTATCACGTGGGCCAGAGTACAAAACAAATATTGAGAAGCATTGTTTTGGGCATTAAAGATTTTAAGCATGGAAAGGCAAATAATATTTGATCTTTTAGAAGGATCATTTTGGTAGACAAATAGAATCTACTTGGCAGCTTATCAGATATAAAAAGAAAGAAATAAAAATGAAAGAAAAATTGGCAAAGGTCTGTATTAAGTAGTAGTAACAGAAATTAAAAGAAGGCAAATTACATGAAAAGTATTGTAAGGCTAGGAATGAGGGAATGAGACTGAAGGGCTCATTAGCTGTGGAAGGGTAAGGAAGAGAAACAATGTGTTCAGTAATCCACCCTTTAGTGTTGGCTGTGTTTAAAGCCATTGAAACCACTTTGGAAGAACTCCTGGGAGACATGAGGCAGAGGGTGATAAATGGCTGAAGACCTTTAGGAGAGTTTAGAGCATTTAGTTCTGTCCAAAGTAAAATCCCAAGGAGCAATGCTCCAAAGCTAAGTCGATGCCATGTTCAGGGTAAATGCCCCATGAAAGGAAATCCTAAGATTCCTGTACAATTTCCTCTTAGGACTCTTAAAGTCTTTAATTAACTAGAGATCTAGTATCAACTGCACTAAAATTAAGCTACTTCAAACACACAGAATTATCCATTGAAACCCACACTCTAGCATGTGTCTTGTTAGTCACACTGTCACTTTGCCTAGCTGACATTTCAAACTCAAAAAGTCTTGAGGCACTCAGATTGTCAAGGTGCATGTGACTCAAAAGCCACATGAGAAAAAGTATTCAAATGTGGAAAGCCTAGGGATGTTGGAGCTGGAGGGATGTGGTTTTATGAATCCTGGCCACCTAATTGGCTATAAGTGAAATATGATCCATATGTTGATGTACCTATTGATATGAGATAGTAAAAATATTTTTATCAACTTCATGTGCAAAACAAGTGTTTTTTTTTTTTTTCCAGTCTGTACTGAGTCTCAGGAATTAATAAATTTGAAATTTTTCTGTCATTTAATATATTCATGGAGGTGGAAAGATAGTTTCTAGAACCAAATTTTAAACATACAAATTACTCATACTCTTCTGTATAGTAAGTTTATGTGGCTGTTTATTCTGTCTTCTAAAAGGAGCACATTCTTTATTCCTTTTTCAAAACCCAAATTCATATGTAACTAGAAGCAAATATTATATTTTGATTACCTTGTGGTAAAACTTAAATAGAGATGACAGGGATTACAATTTATTTTGCCTTAGACAAGTTATATATACTATTTCTAAATCTGGCCATTTTCAAAGAAATGAAAAAATCTTAATGCATACGGATACACATTATTTCTCACTGTCACATTGAAAAATGTACATTTTTTCAAAATTTCCAATTTACTCTAAGGCCAGAATAAAAAAAAAAATCATGCATATAAAAAGGGCATTGTTCGAAAGGTATAAATTCTGGAAAACTCCTAAAACAGTCTCTGACTGTTCAAGGTAACTTTTCATAGTAAACTGCCATTATTAGGTTAAGTTAAAAATGTGTCTCAAAAAAAATTAGTAGGTTAAATTACAGTTAGTTAACCAAGAAATCTGTATTTATTGAAAACATGCTATTTGCCTCAGTTCAGGTTTACATTATAGCTCAACTGGAATTCTAAATTAGCCACTCTTGCAACTTGTATTGCTTCTTTTTGTTTCATTCTTTGCATTGTTATAAAGTGTTACCACTGGAACTCAAATCAAATTGTATCACTCTTTTACTTAGTAACCTTGTGGCTGCCACCTCCAACTATCTTTTGCAACTCATATACAATCAGCTGTGGAAAGGCTGCAGTCTGACTTCCCAGATCACTTATTCATTCATACATGTGGTTGGGGGAAATTTACACCCTCTCATCTAGGACCAGCTCTTTCCCCCACATCTTCTTCTCCAGGGTAATTCTTATGAGTCTGTCTGATATGTGTATTTCTGTTTTGTTTTCCTGATGCAAAACATTAAACACGATAAGTATAATGATTGAAAGAATCTGCATAATTCACAGAATAAGAATTCCACTAATTTGTACTTCTAAGAATGGAAATATAGACATATCACAATCATCATGTTTTTTGGTCTACTTCAAATAGACAACTTCATATTTATTAATATCAGTGAGGTAGAATCCAAACTGAATTCAATTCTTAGTTTTGAGTTCTTAGTCCTTCAAATTCCTTTTACAAATACGTTGGTATCAGTATATGTATATTCATTTAGCTCGAAATTATGGTCTAGTCCTGTTCTCATTAGTTAATTAACTTAATTAATAGGAATGTCTGAGTTCATCTCAGGGCCTGGAAGACTCATTTGCTGTGGGAAGGCATAAATTCCCCAAGTGTCTGGGCATACTGACAATAAACAGGGAGAGCTGCCCTTCTTAATAAATTTTGATTGACAGCTGTATTGTGCTGAGTGTGATTGTATGGTGGCTAGTCCTGGCAGGTTCATTCTAAAATAATGCACCATGTGGATCACAAGCCTGCTTTAAATGTTCTACCATTTTATGATTGTCAAGAGAGAGAATTTAAATAGAATGTCTGTCAAGTTTTTATGTTTACAAGTTTTTATGTTTACCTTTGCAGTCATGAGCTTTGGCTAGATAATCTCTGCCTTATCTATATCACCTGGATTTCTATGAAGCTCATAATCCAAATTCAATTATTTTTATTTTTTTCTAATATAATTTTAAGGTCCCTTATATAGAAAAACGCTGTGGTAGCAAGTACCATTTCTAATTCATATGAATGAAATTAATCCCACCAATACAGTACTCTTTTTCAGTTTCTATAAAATAAGCTCCATTCCTTAAAAAAACCTTACTATTAGTCAAGAAGATATATATTATTAATTTGATTCTTATATTTTTTTACAATTGGTTTTGGTATCATGGTCTCTTATTTGAATGATAGATGCCAGCGGATAGTAGTAGAGACCAACGGATAAAATGAACTCAACCAAATTTTCTCTCTGCAGTTAACACACAAGTAAGGCATTTGTTTAACAGGCCTTGTGTGTATGTCTTGTAGTAATGTAAACATACAGAATATACTTTCATTTTCGTTTGTCTGGAAAACAATGTTGAATTTTTTTTTTTTTTTTTTTTTTTTTTTTTTTTTTGCCTCCTGAGTAGCTGGGATTACAGGCGCCACCACTCCCAGTTAATTTGTTGTATTTTTAGTAGAGACTGGGTTTCATCATGTTGGCCAGGTTGGTCTTGAACTCCTGACCTCAGGTGATCGCCTGCCTCTGCCTCCCAAAGTGCAGGGATTACAGGTGTGAGTCATCGCGCCCAGCCACAATGTTGAAACATTAATGTGAATCATTACAATCACTTTCTCATTGATTTTCCCACCAGGTGCAAGGAACCATCTTCCCAGCTCCCAATTTCAATCCCATAATGGATGCCCAAATGCTAGGAGGAGCACTCCAAGGATTTTGTAAGTCTGATTATTTCTACCATCTTTTATTGTAATTATTTTTTGCTTCACCTTGTTTTAAAACTCTACTGTGGGTATAAAATAGCTAATGTCTTGCAAAATACAGATACAGATTAGACAAAAACTGAGCAAAGAAGTAGAATGAGAAGAAAAATAATATAAAAAAGACAATAATGATGAACAAATTTGCGTTTAGAAATTGCTACTCTAATCTTAAAATGTTTGCCTTAAATCCCTAAGTGCCTCATCACTAACTACTAAATGAAATCTCAACTGAAACACCTTAATCTAGGATAGAGCATTCTTTTTAACCTTTGCTTTAGTTTTCTAGCTTGCTTCATTTGCTATTTGCTATTTCCACTTCCAGTCAGATCAGACTTTTTGCTATTCCCCCAAATGACTCTGCTTTTCACATCTTTGTAAATTGGCCCAATCACTTCACCTGGAACGCCATTTTCTTCTCTTGCCTACTTTTCATCTAAATTCTCTTTCTTCAAGAATCTGTTCAGCTAAGCCTTCCTCTTTGAATCCTTCTCTGGGCACTGCAAGCTCAACCAGCTATGCCAGCCCCCAGGCGCCTTGCTTCCTACCTCTCACTCCCCTAATCTCATTTGCACTGTGCTTGTGTTTGTCTCACCTGCTGACTGGACTGTGAACTCCCAGAGCTTGGAGTTTGACATAGAGGTGATTAGTAACGAATGAGACTAGAGTTTAGAAAAAAGAATACAGAGAGAGAAGAAGGGAGGAAAATTTTGGGATTCTCTTACATATATATAAAATATATATATATAAATAAATATAGAATATTTAAGATATCATATGGAGGTATTAAACTTTCATATAGTTTCCTAGAATAAAACCTGTTTTAAGAAGACTCCTGATGAGCACAAAGATAAACATAGACAACATAAAAGAAATCTTTGCATAAGCATGCAAAACCTTTCCTAAGAAAGCAAGCTCTTAACTTTAAAGACAAGGTCGCCTTTACAGGAGCTTGACTGTGTGTGTGTGTGTGTGTATGCATGAATGTACATCTGTGTGTTTTATTCACTAGCAGCATCCCACAGGAAAACAATAGAGGACTTAAAATATGCTTGCTAAAGCTGACTTTAGGAGTTTGCAATGCTTTCATGCCTTTTAAAATATCAATCATCACTAGAAAAATAAAAAGACAAGTTAACACAAAGTTATGAATTACCTTTTTATTGAGGAGTGCAATTTTTGCTTTAAAACTATGGATCACACAATCTGTTCACCAAAAAGTTGGTTTGTGTGTTTTGTTTTGTTTTTTTTTTTTTTTTGCTCCAGTTTCAATGTTCCTGTCATTGCAATTTTAGGGTCAGAATAACAATTCCTTTTGACCATCATAATTTGCTGCTTGTCAGTGTGTTAGTCTGAAGTACATTAAGAGGTTTTGGCTTTTATTGCACGGTGTCCACTGTAGCATGCCAGAGCATGAACACAGCTCAGATTGCTTTAAAGGTCTATCCATCCCCATGACTCCGGCGAAGTGTTATTGAAAAAGACAATTACTAATGTTTTACTAAGTTACTGTGTTTTATTTAGAAAAATCTGAAAGCAAAAATGTATTCTGAAACAAATGAAAATGAGAAGCTTTGATATAAATTGCTTTAAGTTGTATAAAAATTTACTCGTCATCTACAAAAAGAAACACTTCTTAGTTAACATTCCCTAATAGTGCAGTCTACTTTCCAATTTCTCACCATTTGAAGATACTTTCCAGCTCATGAATTCTTACAACTATTATTATTTTGTATCTATTAACATGTGTAATTGCTAGGTCAGCCCTGTGAGATCCTGGACAACCGAAATCATTTTTAACCTACATTCCTAAATCTTGACGAAGGAGAACACAAGTCAAAATTAATCTTTTTTGAAACTCTCAGTGCTATTCAGAGTGGACATTCTCAGCTTGTTCCTGATCTTTCTGATCATTAAGTACAATGCTAGCTATAGGAGTTTTGAAAATATTCATTATGAAGTTAAGGAAGTTCCCCTCTATTCTTAGTTTGCTAACACTTCTTATCTTGAATAGGTATTGGATTTTGTCAAGTGAGTTTTCTTCATCCGTTGATATAATCACATGATTTTTCTCCTTTTTCCTGTTGATGCAATGGATGACATTAACTGATTTTTAAACGGTGAACCTGCCTTGCATATCTGGAATAAATCCACTTAATCATGAATTATAATGCTTTGTATGCATTCTTATATTTGATTTTCAAACTTTTTGAGGATTTTTGCATCTATCTATGCTCATGAGAAATGTTGGTCAGTAATTTTCTTTTCTTGTTGTGCCTTTCTCTGATTTTGGTATTAAGATAATGCTGACCTAGTAGAATGAGTTATGAAACATTCTCTATGCATCTAATTTCTGAAAGAGATTGTAGAAAATTGATATTTCTTTCTTAAAAGTTCGGTAGAATTCATAAGTGAAGCCATATGGACCTCGTGCTTTCTATTTTGTGGGTTATAAATTACTGACTTAAGTTTTTGATAGATATGGGCCCATTCAGATTGTCTATGAGTTTGGATAGCTTGTGTCTTTGAAGAAATTGATCCATTTCATCTAGACTATCAAATTTGTGGCCTTAGAGTTGTTAATAATATTTTATTATGATTTTAATGTCCATTGAGATTGGTAGTAACGCTTCCTGTTTCACTTCTGATATTAGTAAGGTTTTTTTTTTTCTCTCTGTCTCTCTCTCTCTCTCCTCTCTTGCGTTCTCTCTCTCTCCTTATCCTAGCTAAAGGCCTATAAATTTTATTGATGTTTTCCCCCAAAATACCAGCTTTTGGTGCCATTGATGTTTTCTCTCAATTTTCCAATTTCAAATTCATTGATTATTTCTGTAATCTTTCTTTTCTTCTGTTTACATTAGGTTTAATTTGCTCCTCTTTTCCCAGTTTCCTAAGATGCAAGCTTAGATTCCTGATTTCAGATTTCTTTTTGTTTCTCTAAATGCAATGTTATACATTTTTCTCTAAGCATTGCTTTTGCTGTATCTCATAAATTTTGAGTCATATTTTTACTTTCAATTTGTTTGAAATTTTTAAAAATTCTCTTGTTACTTCTTCTTTGTCCCACGTGTATTCAGAAGTGTGCTGTTTAATCTATGTGTATTTGGGGATTTTTCCAGCCCTCTTTCTGTTACTGATTTCTAGTTTAATTTTATTGTGGCCTCAGAGCATATTTTGTATGTTTTTTATTATTTTAAATTGTTAAGATGTATTTTGTGGTCCAGAATGTGGTCTATTTTGGTTAATACTCCATGTAACTAGAGAAGAATGTGTATTCTGCTTTTGTGGTAATAAGCGTTCTATAGATGTTAATTAGTAATTGACAAATTACTCTAGAGGTGGTAAATTGCTCAGGTATAACAGTGGATTCTTCTATTTCTCTTTGCAATTCTATTATTTTTTTTCCTCATCTCTTTTGGCACTCTGTTGTTTGGCACATACATATTAAAGTTTGTTATATCTTCTTGGAAAACTGACCCTTTTATCATTTTGTAATAACCCTTTTATTCCTGATAATTTTCTTTGCTTTGAAGTATTCTTTGTCTAAAATTAATATAGCTACTCCAACTTTCTTTTGATTGCATTAGCATGTTATATAATTCTCCATTCTTTATTCTTAATCTCTCTGTGTCTTTAGTGTTGATTTCTTGTAGATCACTTAGTGCTATCAAGAAATAGTTTCCCTCACCTCAGTTAAAATGAGTTTTATCCTAAAGACAGGCAGCAACAAATGTTGGCACGAATGCGGAGAAAAGAGTACCCTTGTACGTTGTTGCTGGGAATATACATTAGTACCACCACTATGTGGAACAGTTTAAAGGTTCCTCAAAAAGAATTAAAAAGTGAGTTATACCATGTGATCCAGAAAATCCACTGCTAGGTATGTACCTAAAAGAAAGGAAATCAGTATGTCAAAGACATATCTGCATTCCTGTGCTTGTTCCAGCACTATTTACAATAGCTCAGACTTGGAAGCAACCTGTGCATCAACAGATAAATGGATAAAGAAAATGTAGTACGAATACTCAACAGAGTACAATTCAACCACAAAAAAGAATGAGATCCTGTCGTTTGCAACAACATAGATGCAAGTGGAGATCATATGTTAAGTGAAATAAGCGAGGCACAGGAAGATAAACATTGCATGTTCTCATTTATGAGATCTAAAATTCAAAACAATTGAACACATGGACATAGAAAGGTAGAAGGATGATTACCAGAGGCTGTGAAGGGTAGTGGAGGGCTGTTGGGGACTTGGGGATGGTTCAGGGGTGCAAAACATAGTTGGAAAGAATGAACAAAACATACTATTTGATAGCACAACAGGGTGACTATAGTCAATAATAACTATGTATTTTAAAATATCTAAAACTGTGTCATTGGATTGTTTGCAACTCAATGGATAAATGCTTAAGGGGATGGATAACCCATTTTTCATGATGTGTTTATTTCATATTGCATGCCTGTATCAAAACATCTTGTGTACTCCATAAATATATATACCTATTATGTAACCACAAAAATTAAAAATTAAGGAATAATTTTAAATTTTAGTAATAATTATTTTCTTGCCTAGGAGACCACTTTTACCTATTTGACCATACAGTCAATTCTCATTATTCACAAATGCTATATTTACAAATTTATCTACTCACTAAAATTGTTTTATAATCCCCAAATCAATATTCACAGATATTTCATGGTCATTTGCAGACAAGTGCAGAGAGGTGAAAAATTTTAGTCACTAGAATGCATATTCTCAGTTGAAATCAAACAAGGTGACCTCTGCCGTCTTCTTTCAGCTTTCATGCTGTAAATAAATCCTTTATGCAGTCTATGTAGTGACACAATTTTGCATTTGTATGCTTTGCTTGGTGATTGTGCTGTTTAAAATGGCCCTAAGCATAGTGTTAAAGTACTGCCTACTGTATTCCTATGCACAAAAAGAAGTATTCAAGAAAAAATGTGTGTTACATAAACTAAGTTCAAGAATTAGCTATAGTACTGTTGGCCATGAGTTTAATGTTAATGAATTAATAAAATAGTACATCCATAAAAAAGAATAGAAAATGTATTGATATATGCATGGTGCTGTTTGGAAAATGCTGAAGTAACATCTATTCTACATTATGAAGTATGGAAAAGATGAAAAAATAGCTGAATTTGTGGGTTTGTGAGATGCTAACTGATAACAAAATTAATAATTTTTAAAAATTATAAAAGCGGTCAGCTTTCTTTTGAAAGTAGTGTCGGGTGGCAGGTTAGAAAAAGTCTGTAGATCAGAAGGCTATAGAAGAGCTTTAAAAATATCTCTTAAATGTTCATACAGGAGAAGGATATGTGGAAGGGTAGTTTTCAATGCTAACAAGATGCTTGTTTCATAAGGACGTTTGCAAACAAACATAATGCAAACGACATTTCAGTTGACAAAAGTATTGTAACCATAGGGTTGCAGAAACCTAACCCTGCATTTTCCCTGGGAACAATAGTTCAGTATTTACTAATTCAGTGTTCATGACAAATTTGTAGAATATATATACCCCACACAACAAGAGTCAATTGTACAAAATAAAATTTGATAAAATTGTGATAGTTCATTATGCCCAAATTTTCCATTAAAAATCAGCAAAAGATGAATTATTTAGAAATCCCTGACCTAAAGCAGTAGAAGAAAGAGAAAAACATACAATGATTACAAAGAAGAAATCAAAACTTTGATTATATGAAGAAATTATGTATCTAGAAATTCACGATTAATAAAAAGTTACTTTAATATTATAAGAGAGTTCAATAACTTTTCGGGATACAAAGTTAACACAAAAATCAGTATCACTTCTTCAATTAAGCAATTATGTGTTAGGAAATAAAACAAAAATAACATAAATGAGAATATCAATAGAAGTGCAAATATAAATAACTTTAGCAAGATAAAGCTTCTTGTCATTAGCAAAAAGCTCCACAAATCTTTACTAAGTCATTTAGAAAAGAAATAACCTTAAATAATAAGTTGGCAGAAATATCATGTAAGTGACAGAAAGACAACACTTACAAAATTTATTCCTAAATTTACAGTTATTTTAATTTAAAAATTATAATACAATTATTGAGATTCATATAAAATATCTCTGGAAGAATAAATAAACAAGAATTGCCATGAAAACTTACAAAGAGAGAAATTCAGAGGGCTAGATTGTGGATAATCTCAACAGAACAAGAACAAAAAACAAGACTATAATAATTTCATAAATGTGATAATAGTAAGAATAAGACATAGAAAGTAATTTTAAAATCTTCTATTTATTATTAAATATATGTCCACTTTAGAATGTCCATCATGCCATTAACAGATTCCTCTACAGCTATTTTTTTTTTTTTTTTTTTTTTTGCCTTTTAGTTCAGAGTCTTAACCAGGCTTGAGGCAGACATCACCTTTCTCTATGCCTTTTCAGTGGAGGCTGCCTTTTCTCTCAGTAGCCATTAATTTCTATCTTTGAAGCCAGTTCTAGGCCTTCCTCCCTCCCTGTTACAGCTTTCAGACCATTTGTCTGTGCATAAAATACCCTGAGGCTCCCCCTGCTTTTCAGTGGTACAATCATCTTTGTGAATTCTTAACACTTGTTCTCATTCACTGGATATTTCAGCACCTTATTCATAGCCTTCCTGTGATCCTAAGCCCATCCAGGATGGACTTAATTTCAAAAAAGATGATTTGGTTAACATTCTAGCTTTTCAATTCATTTTTCTCCCCATCTCCATTATATATCTCCCCTTGTCAAAGAAAAATTATACCCGATGGAATTAAACAGCAAGGAAGTTTCTGCAGTAGGGATCAAGACCATTGCAAGAAGGGAGAGAGAGTGAACTCAAATCCTATGAAACAAAGGCAAGAGAGTTTTTAAGCAGTATGGTGAGATAGTAGGAAAGAACTGAAGGATGTTGGGGAGGGAGGGCATTGGTCCATGTGATTAGACTATCTGTGGTTGCTAATTGGCACTTAACAAAGTCAGGTTCCTGTCCTCACACAGACACTGGGAAATAGGAAACACAGTTTCTATCTTCCCAGTGATTACATTTAAAAAGGATGGCTCCCATATTCCTGAGAAAGACAATTTTGGGTTGTCAAACTGCAAGAGGCTGGGAGGAGATTTACGTCTCTTAAGACGCAGAGAAAGAATTTAAAATTGCATGTTTTCTAAAATAAATGCTCTAATAAAAGGGAGGTTAGGAACCTGTAGTTGGGAAGAAACCTGTCTAAATTTTAGTCAAGCTGAGGGAAAGGTAAATGTCATATTGCTGACTCTACTATGACTACAATTACACCTAAATTTATCCAAACTAGTTGTACACTAAATCGGTCTATTAGCTTGGTGTGTTGGTACATGAGGAAGTGAAGGATACACAGACCAGAAACAGTCTATATTAGGGAGGAGATAGACAGGGTGGCCGGTGTTCCATGAAAAGCATGACAGGTTCACTCTATCCCTCAGAGGCACACAGATGCCTTGTACTTTCATGATTTCCTTCTCCATTATCCTCTCTCCTTAATATATGTTCATTATAAGCCATATCTCTCTATTCAACAAGAAAGATGCAATATTAGTCAATTCTCAGACTACAATAGAGAACTTACCTGAGACTGCGTAAATTATAAAGAAAAGACATTTAATTGGTTCATGGCTTTGCAGACCATACAGGAAGTATGGCTGGGGAGACCTCAGGAAACTTACAATCATGGCAGAAGGCAAAGGGGAAGCAGGTATATCCTACGTGGCCTTCCTACAAGGAAGAAGAGAGGAAAGGGGAGGTGTGACATACACTTTTAAACAACCAGATCTCATGAGAACTCACTCACTATCACAAGAGCAGCAAGAGGGAAATCTGCCCCCATGATCCATTCACCCCCCCACCAGACCCCTCCTCCAACCCTGGGGATTATAATCCTGCGTGAGATTTGCAAAGAGACACGAATCCAAACCATATCATTCTGCTCCTGTCCCCCCACAAACCTCACGTTCTTCTCACATTGCAAAATATAATTACCCATTTTCAACAGTCTCCTAAGCCTTAACTCATTTCAGCATTAACTCAAAAGTCCACAGTCCAAAGTCTCATCTGAGACAAGGCAAGTCCTTTCTGCCTATGAGCCTGTAAAATCAAAAACAAGTTAGTTACTTCCAATGTACAATTGGGGTACAGGTATTGGCTAAATACTCTCTTTC
The DNA here is from genome assembly GCF_037993035.2 of Macaca fascicularis. NCBI lineage: Eukaryota > Metazoa > Chordata > Mammalia > Primates > Cercopithecidae > Macaca > Macaca fascicularis. The sequence continues at coordinate 172,980,932 of NC_088379.1, forward strand.
CAAAGGGAAAAAATCAGCCAAAACAGAGTAACTAAAGGCCCTGTGCAAGCCTGAAACTTAGCAGGGCAGTCATTGAATCTTAAAGTTTCAAAATAATATCCTTTGACTCCATGTCTCATATCCAAGCCACACTGATGCAAAAGGTGGACCAAGGCCTTGGGAAGCTCTGCCCCCATGACTCTGCAGAGCTCAGCTCCCACGGCTACTCTCAGGGGCTGGTGTTGAGTCCCTGTGCTTTTCCAGGTGCATGGTGCAAGATGTCAGTGCATCTACCATTCTAGGGTCTGAAGGATGGCAGCCCTCTCCTCACAGCTCCACTAGGCAGTGCCCCAGTGTGGGGGCTCCAACCCCACATTTTCCCTCGACACTACCTTAGTAGAGGTTCCCCATGAAGGCTCTGCTTCTGCAACAGACTTCTGCTTGGACATCCATGTGTTTCCATACATCCTTTGAAATCTAGGCAAAGGCTCCAAAACCTCAGCTCTTGCTGTCCGTGCACCCATAGACTTAACACCACATGGAAGCCTTGGCAGTTTCCAGCTTGCACCCTCTGGAGCAGCAGCCTGGGATGTATCTCGGGTCCTTTTAACCAAGGCTGGAGCTGGAGCAGCTGGGATGCAGAGAGCAGTGTCCCAAAGTTATGCAGGGCAGCCAGGTGGGGACATAAATCCAGATATCAGATGTTGCTCCCATTTAAACACTAATCAGCTTAAAGGTCAAGGAAGCCATTTTTGGTGGAATAAGAGCTAATTGAAGAGACACTATATTTTCTTCAGTCCCCTGTGCTTTTGACTGGAGTTTTCCTTCCAAAATTTTTTTATAGATTTATGGTGTACGAGTGCAGATTTGTTGCATGCATACATTATATACTGGTGGAGTCTGTGCTTTTAGTGTACCCATCACCTGAATACTGAACAACATACCCAACTGGTAATTTTTTAACCCTTGCCCATCTTCCACCCTCTCACTGTTTGGAGTCTCTAATATCTTTTATCCTACTCAATATGTCCATGTGTAGCTTTTGTTTAGCTCCCACCCATCAGTGAGAACATATGGTAATTAACAGTTTCTGAGTTATTTCACTTAGGATAATGGCCTCTGATTCCATCTATGTTGCTGCAAAAGACAAGATTTCATTCTTTTCTATAGCTGAGTAGTATTCCATGGTATGTATATGCCACATTTTCTTTATCCAATCATCTGTTGATAGATACTTAGGTTGATTACATATCTTGGCTATTATAAATGCTAATGCAATAAACATATAAATGCAAATATCTTTGTATATAATGATTACTTTCCCTTTGAGTATGTACACACAGTAGTGAAATTTCTGAGTCAAATGGTAGTTCTATTTTTAGTTCTTTGAGAAATCTCCATACTGTTTCCCATAAAGATCATACTAATTTACATTTCCACCAACAGTCTTTCAGCATGCCTTTTTTTGCACATCCTCTCTAACATCTATTGTTTTGCCTTATTTTATTTTATTTATTTATTTATTTATTTTTGAGACAGAGTCTCGCTCTGTCGCCCAGGCTGGAGTGCAGGAGTGTAATCTCGGCTCACTGCAACCTCCACCTCCCAGGTTCAAGCAATTCTCTTGCCTCAGCCTCCTGACGGGCTGGGACTAAAGGCGTCTGCCACCACGCCCGGATAATTTTTTGTATTTTTAGTAGAGACGGGGTTTCACCATGTTAACCAGGATGGTCTCGATCTCCTGACCTCATGATCCACCCTCCTCAGCCTCCCAAAGTGCTGGGATTACGGGCATGAGCCATCGTGCCCGGACATTAACTTTTTAATAATAGTCATTCTGACTGATGTAAGATGGTATCTCATTGTGGTTTTAACTTGCATTTATCTGCTGATTCATGATGTTGAGCACTTTTTATATGTTTGCTGGCTTCTTGTATGTCTTCTTTTGGAAACAAAAAAGTCTGTTCATATCCTTTGCCCACTTTTTAATGGAGTTATTTGTTTTCTCTGGTTCTTATAGCAGTACCATGCTTGTTTTGATTACCGTAGCCTTGTAGTATAGTGTGAAATTAGGTAATGTGATGACTTTGGCTTTGTTCTCTTTGTGTAAGATTGTGTTGGCTATTAAGGCTCTTTTTTTTTTTTTTTTTTTGAGACGGAGTCTCGCTCTGTCGCCCAGGCTGGAGTGCAGTGGCGTGATCTCGGCTCACTGCAAGCTCCGCTTCCCGGGTTCACACCATTCTCCTGCCTCAGCCTCCTGAGTAGCTGGGACTACAGGTGCCCTTCATCACGTCCAGCTAATTTTTTGTATTTTTAGTAGAGATGGGGTTTCACCGTTTTAGCCAGGATGGTCTCGATCTCCTGACCTCGTGATCTGCCCGTCTCGGCCTCCCAAAGTGCTGGGATTACAGGCTTGAGCCACCGCGTCCGGCCTCAGGCTCTTTTTTGACTCCACATGAACTTTAGAATTGTTTGTCATAATTCTATGAAAAATGACATGATAAGCTGATAGTGATTGCACTGAACCTGTAAATTGCTTTGGACAGTATAATAATTTTAGTGATATTTATTCTTCCAATTCATGAGCAGGAAATAATTTTCCATTTGTTTGTGCTATCTATGATTTCTTTCAACAGTGTTTTGTAGTTACCCTTATAGAGCTCTTTCACTTCCTTGGTTAAATGTATTCCTAGATATTTTATTTATTTTTGGTAGCTATTATAAATGGAACTGAGTTCTTGATTTGGTTCTCAGATCGTTGTTGGTGTATAGAAATGGTGCTGATTTTCATATGTTGATTTTGTATCCTGAAACTTTACTGAAGTCATTTATCAAATCTGGGAGTCTTTTGGAGGAGTCTTTAGTTTTCTATAAGATGGTGAGATCATATCATCAGCAAACTGAGATAGTTTGGCTTCCTCTTTTCCAATTTGGGTGTTTTTTATTTTTTTCTCTTGCCTGATTGCTCCAGCTAGGACTCCCAGTACTATGTTGAATAGGAGTGGATAAGGAAATATCCTTGTCTTGTTTCTGTTCTCAGGTGGAAAGTTTTCCCTGTTCAGTATGATGTTGGTTGTGAGTTTGTCATATATGGCTTTTATTATTTTGAGGAATGTTCCTTCAATGCCTAGTTTGTAGTAATAGCACTAAACTAGGAGATAGGAAGGATCCAGGCTTCATCAAGCATCATTACATGATTTCCAATTTTAGTTAAAATTGTTCCCTGCTGTAAAATACCATCAGGGATAATGTTTGCACACTGGTTATGATCGTTAGATAATGGATTCTTCCCAACTACAAAGTAGCAACTTTACTAATCTTCAAATATTATTCTTTTCCAGACTGTGACAAAGACATGCTGATCAACATTCTGACTCAGCGCTGCAATGCACAAAGGCTGATGATTGCAGAGGCATACCAGAGCATGTACGGCCGGGTAAGGTCACTTTATCTTGACCTATTTCTAGGGCAATCGCCTGAGAACTAACCACACTTGTGGATAATAGGTATTATTTTTTTTCAATCTCACAGATTGCTGATATCTCAGACATCATTATATGTCAGAAACAGTTCATATTCCTCTAGCACGTTTCGAGGAATAAAATCTATATTATGAAACAAATATACGTGTGAGATATGTTCACAATCACACTGATCAGTGACCACAAGTTCTTTCCCCAAAATCATTCAGTGTCCCCAAATGAAAAGTTTTGATAACCTGACATTGCCAGTGGGTCCAATTAGGCTTAAAGTGTTGTGCTGGAAATGCGCCTGTGTAGAGCTTTAGGGCAGGCATATAAAATACTGATGATCACCAGGTCAAAATATAACAGCTTTTCCTACAGTTCCTGCAAGTCCTCACCTAACTCTCAACCAAAGTGAATTCTCTACTAGCTTTTCCTTTCACCAGCATGCAGCTATGGAGACCATTAAAAAAGAATGGCAGTTTAACAATAGTTTAAGGCAATAAAACTATCCATAGTGTTTTAAAGTAATCACACTCTAATTTCAAAGCAAGTACCATTAAAGATTCCTTGCTTTTGTTGTGCATTTAAAGCACAAATTCAGAACAAAAGCTCTTCAGGCCAAAAGTGCCTGAAACAACAATTCCTTCTTCAGCTGAGCTTCATCCATGAAACACTCGCCTAAAAATTTCTCTATAGAGTTAGTCCATGTAAATTTACTCCACCTCTAAACCCCAGTCTTTGCACAACTATAATAGATGAAATAAAAGATATCCCTCAGCTTTAGGTTGACTTAATAATCCAAAAGCTACTACCAGTAGTGACCTTAGTTGAATTAAGCCAAAGTAGAAGACCAGTTATACCTTCTTTTCCACATAAACTGTTACCTCAGCCTATGTTCCACTGACACCAGTACTAGCTTTCTTCTGAAAGAGAATATAAAAACTATAAAAGTTGTATCATTGGTAATCTAACATTGTTTTAATATGCATAGTGCTGTAAGAAATGTCTTTTTTTTTTTTTTTTTTTTTGAGATGGAGTTTCACTCCTGTTGCCCAAGCTGTAGTGCAATGGCATGATCTCGACTCACTGCAACCTCCACCTCCTGGGTTCAAGCGATGCTCCTGCGTCAGCCTCCTGAGTATCTGGGATTACAGGCGTGGATCACCACGCCCAGCTAATGTTTTGTATTGTTAGTAGAAATGGGGTTTTACCATTTAGCCAGGCTGGTCTCGAACTCCTGACCTCAGGTGATCTGCCCATCTCGGGCTCCCAAAGTGTTGGGATTACAGGCGTGAGCCACCATGCCCAGACAAGAAATGTCATTTTTAAATAACTTTTCTTTTAACCCAAAGTTTACATACCTTTTTGCTTTTTACATATCAGGTTAAATTTAGCCTGAAAACATTACTTTATCAAGCTCTACAAAACTATGCTAAAGCAGATTAAAATAATTTTAAAATGAAGTACTTACACTCAAGGAATTTAAAATCTACTAAAGAATTTATACTCTAGTGAAGAACTTTTCACTGTACATATAAAGTCTCAGAGTTTGTTAAACCCTCAGTTTTGCTGAATAATTCATACCTCCTGGAAAACCTTGGCTGATACACTAAATTGCACTGCCTGGAAAACTGGAAGTCACGTTTGCCTCTTTCCTCTGAAATACCCTTGTCATTTGCAGTCAATTAGCAAGTTCTGTAAATTATTTCTCTTCACACATTTCTCTCTTTAAACTCACTTACACAGTCTTGATTTAGATCTTCATCATTTTGTGCCCAGGCTAATGCTGAAACTCCTAAATGGTCCTGTCTACCCCTAGTCCCTTCCCACTCCAGTCTATCCCCAAACTGTGGCCAGAATGACTCAAAATCTAAATTTTCACACATCACTTTGTCACTTTAATCCTTGAATGTTTATCTTGTTTCTCCCTACAAATATCCGTGTTTCCATGCGTTACTCAAAAGTATGGGGAATCCTCAGTCCTTAGTCATCTTGGGAGTAAGATAATGGCCAAGTGACAATTCAAAGACAGCAGAAATCTTTACTTGAAGGGAAAGAGGGAGCAGAGAGTTTATTCAAAGGGACGGGACACTCTGAAAGATGAGGCAGAGCAGGCTGCTGAAAGAGAATGGGCCAGCAGAGTCCTGGGTTGGGTTTTTACAACGTTGGATTTTTCTTCATGTTTCCCGCTCTGTCTCCGCTCTGTCTCAAGTCTCTGCCTTTTTTCTTCATCTAGTTTTTCTCCTTCTGCCATAAGCCCTTGCCTTTTACCTGCCTAGTTTCCACCCCAGGTCGGTGCGCATGCGTGGGCCAGGTGTTGGCTACGAATTCTATCTAATGGCTGCGTTGCTCATTACCGCCACCCCAGGAAGGTCTTACAGCAGTCAAATTTGTACTTGTGCCTGTATATCTCTTAAGAATTTCTTCTTTGCCCTTTTTCTTTCTTTCTGCTCTCAGTTGACTAATTGTCCACCCATTCCAACATTAGAGACGCTATTAATATGTAAATGGTGGGTGGTCCCTTGGACCTGAGACTTCCCAAGCTTTTCCTTTCTCAAAGGCTCCCAACCTGCTCATGTCTAGCCATCTGCCTACACGTATTCCTACACATGGAATAAACCTAATGCCTTCCCAGGGCTCACAAAGCCTTCCTTGCTTTGTTCCTGCTCTCCATCTTCACCCCTCTCCCCTTCCCTAACACAGCTTTCACCAGCAGCCAGATGGAACTGCTCTACTTGTAGTCCTTCAAATTCACCATGGCTGCCCCTCACCTCCAGTCACGTTGTTTTATCTATCTACAATAACCTGATTTCAATACCACATGCTGGACACCTATCATCCTTCCAGGTACTGGACACAAGACCTCACAGCCCCCCACCAGATGAAGTGGAACAGACTTGGGCTGCTAATACATCCTTTTTCAAACTTCCTCACAGTAACTAATGACAACTCTGTGAGTTTGTTTGTATCTGTTTCACTTTACCACAGTCTAAAGCCTTGAAAGCTGGGATGGTTCTTGTTCATCCTAGAGCTTACCACAAATGTCTGTCTAGCATACCAAGATTGCTTAATTAATGTTTATTGAATGACATTGTAAAGGTGCATCTAACTGCAGTTCCTCCGATAAGACACAGGCAGGCTTTGACTGCTCCTGGAAACCTTCGCAGTCTGTCAGGCTCACCCTCTGCTCTGTGTTTCCTGCTTGGTTCCAAGAGGTCTTTGTGCATAATGCCAGTGGGTTGTGCTGGTTCACTTTTACATCTTGCCAAGAACACTGTCATCTCCTGGAAAAGCAGGGATTGTAATATTTGCTGCTCTCCCTCCAGAGCCCGGCCTAGGTCTGGCATAGAAAAGGCATTTCGTTTACAGAATCAGTGCATCTAAGGCATTATGTTCTGCCTATTTACTTTTTTTTTTAAAGAAAAGGAAAAACATCCTTTCATTATCCACTCTGTAGTTAAAATGAATCTACGCCAATTGCCTAGATTTCTCTTTTCCCTCACTCCTTGCCCTGGCTGCCACCAGGTTAATGTCCCTGACCATCAGTAAGGTCTTCCTGACATCTACCACTGCTCACATTTAGGACTTCTTCTTCCAGCTGGTCCAGGTATATCTCCTGCTACTTTTCCCTTTCTGTGGTGAGAATGTATACATTAGCTCCTATGTTAAACAATGATATTTTAAATTTTCATTAACAAGAATAATCAAGAGTTGACAGAATCATTTTCTTAGCTGCTGAGTGAAGTACAATTCTCAGCAGGCTCCATAAACACTTCTTACTTGACAGTTTACATTGGTGCAGAGTGGCTGAATTTCATCAGCTTTGCCTCACCTATTGCAGAAATTAATCCCTAGACTCAATTGAAAATCCACTTGGAATTCTACTGATTGACATATTTATCAAAGTAATTCATGAGGTCACTTCTGATCTTCCCCACCAAAGCAAGAGCTAGTTAAAAACAATGCAGTGACACCAAGGCAACAATGAAATGCCCTTGTGAATGGGAAGAAGAACAAACAGACAATGACTCTTGAAGGAGTTCAAATTCAGCATTGATGCAATTCATTTTCTCATTTTTCATCTAAAACAGGGACTATCCGGTCTAAAATATGCTGGTTTCTGTCATTCATTTAACCCACTTTGTTGGTTAAGCAATTTAGTGCCCGGGCTGACTTGCCCAAAAGTAAAACTTGAACCAAGGTTATCTGACTATTAAATTGTTTCTTCCACAAGTTCTCAGTAATGCCCACTGTTCTCAATGGAGCAAACACTCAGGCTTACAAGGACAGACATCTATACTGCGAATTCCCTCACATCCTTCAAGGTTTTGCTTAAGTGTCAACTACTCAAGAGGGCCTAATCTAAAGTTGTCACTCACTCCAAGCCCTATGCTAGAGCTCCAGGTACCCCTCACCTGACCCACAGCAGGAAGTTCAGGGCAAGCCTATCATGTAACAGTCTTAGCCAGTAAGTTAAGGCAATCCCGAATGCCCTCTAAGGCCAAAATGGTGTGTGTAATTAGGTATTCTCTCTCCAGGTGCCAAGATTGTTGTTCTTTTTATTTTTTTTTTTCCTTTCTTTTTTTTTTTTTTTTTTTGAGACGGAGTCTCGCTCTGTCGCCCAGGCTGGAGTGCAGTGGCCGGATCTCAGCTCACTGCAAGCTCCGCCTCCCGGGTTCACGCCATTCTCCGGCCTCAGCCTCCCGAGTAGCTGGGACTACAGGCGCCCGCCACCTCGCCTGGCTAGTTTTTTGTATTTCTTAATAGAGACGGGGTTTCACCGTGTTAGCCAGGATGGTTTCGATCTCCTGACCTCGTGATCCGCCCGTCTCGGCCTCCCAAAGTGCTGGGATTACAGGCTTGAGCCACCGCGCCCGGCCTCCTTTTCTTTCTTTGAGACAAAGTCTCGCTCTGTCACCCAGGCTGGAGTGCGCTGGCGCGATCTCAGCTCACTGCAACCTCCGCCTCCTGGGTTAAAGCAATTCTCCTGCATCAGCCTCCCCAAGTAGCTGAGATTACAGGAGCGTGCCACCACACCCAGCTAATTTTTTGTATTTTTAGTAGAGATGGGGATTTGCCATGTTGGCCAGGCTGGTCTCGCACTCCTGACCTCAGGTGATCCACCCGCCTTGGCCTCCCAAAGTGCTGGGATTACAGGCATGAGCCACTGTGTCCAGTTGTTGTTCTTACTCTACCACTAGAAAATTGACCTGTTCCATTCCAGTAGGTGTAACTTCAGTTTTTTTCTATCATTTCCAACTTACACCTAGAACCTTAATATGGAATGGTCAGGTACAAGAGGGACAAAGCCATTTGTATACAGCTTCCAGAAAGCTATTATGTCCCACACATAGTGTACCCAAAACAGTGATCCTTATCCTTATGATCTGGGGTGATGAGATTCCAGAGAGAATCCAAGTGACTGATCCAGAATTGAGTTTGAATTCCTATGTCCACTTTTGATTAGGCTGCCACCCAGAGAATAGGCCAACTAGGACACCCTGAGGTTGGTATTGTAACTGCCCAATGGTTTCTCCTTGCCCACTGACAAGACAGAGCTGATTTATCAAGACAGGGGAATATAAATAGAGAGAGTTTAATTCACACAGAGACAGCTGTACAGGAGACGGGAGTTCTATTATTACTCAAACCAGTCTCTCCAAAAACTGGGGGATTGGGGTTTTTAAGGATAATTTAGTGGGTAGGGGTCAGAAAGTGTGGAGTGCTGATTGGCTGGTTCAGAAATGAAATCATAGGGAGTCAAAGCTGTCCTCCACTGAGTCAGGTGCTGGGTAGGGGCCACAAGACCAGATGAACCAGCTGATCAACCTGGGTGTTGACAGCTAATCCACTGAGTACAGGGTCTGCAAAATATCTCAAGCACTCAGCCTAGGTTTTATAATACTGATGTGGTATTGCTTCCCAGCCCTTTGGCTAAGATCAAGTGTATAATACTGATGTTTTCCTGAGGAACAATTTAGGGAGGTTCAGAATGTCACAGCCTCCAGCTGCAAGACTCCTAAACCATAATTTCTCATCTTGTAGCTAATTTGTTAGTCTTGCAAAGGCAGCCTAGGGGGTTTGTTTTAGAAAAGAGCTGTTACTGTCTTTGTTTCAAAGTTAAACTATAACCTAACTTCCTCCCAAAGTTAGTTTGACCTATGACCAGGAATAAACAAGTACAGCTTGGACGTTAGAAGCAAGATGGAGTCAGGCCAGCTCTCTTCCCTGTAATTGCCTCAGTTGTAAGTTTTGCAAAGGCAGTTTCAGTATTAAGAGAAAGAAAGAAGCATCATGCTTAGAAAAGGTCAGAGTGAAATCCCAAATTTTAAAAATAGGCTTATATGACCCTCTTCCTCCATCATGGTCGTTTTCCAAGAAACTGAAAGGAGGTTAATATTTTCCAGGAACTATTGAATTCCAGAACCAAACTTCCCTGCTAAGCTAAGTAGGCCAGACGAAGGTCAAGAAGATAGAGTCAGAAGTCTTACTGAGCTGGTCAATTTGCAGCAATACCAGAAGCCTAGGGGTGGTGGAGAGCATCAAATACCTTGACTCTTAGTCTATTGTTGAGTGGCTTTTATTTTTCTTTGAGACAGAGTCCTGCTCTGTCACCCATGCTGGAGTGCAGTGGCATGATCTTGGCTCACTGCAACCTCTACCTCCCAGGTTCAAGCAGCCTCCTGTGTAGCTGGGATTACAGATGCATGCCACCACGCCTGCCTAATTTTTTGTATTTTTAGTAGGGATGAGGTTTCACCATGTTGGCCAGGCTGGTCTTGAACTCCTGACCTCAGATGATCCACCCGCCTCGGCTTCCCAAAGTGCTGGGATTGCAGGCATGAGCCGTGCCCAGCCTTGAGTGGCATTTTTAATAAAACTGCATGATGGTCAGACTTCAAGTAATCTAGAAAGCCAAAAACATGGCACAGATTATTTTCATGGGCCACAGTGATGGGCGGAAGTCAGCTGATTGAACTGAAACAGCAATATTGTAACTTGACAAAGTGTTATCATTTCTGAGGACCTGCAGGAGCCTATGAGGTGCTCAAAGTCTGAAGCAATCCATCTGCCAGAACTGCAGGGGCGATATCCTATGAATTGTGATTTCCTTTGCCAGGAAAAATGCAAGTCAACCTTTGACGAAAGTGACAAGATTGGCAAGTGGTGGTAACCTTGGCATCAGAAACATAGAATGCTTTACCACATGCCCAGTCTGATGATTAATCCAGGTAGCAATTGTGGATCTGAGCAATGCAGGCTGGATCAGCACCTGGATTCCAGTTGGTCTCATCAGAGAATCAGCCCTTACTGTGGACAGCTGCAAGAAGGACACAAAAGTTATCAGCACCTGCAATTTTTCCCCACAGACTACAGAAGGAAACTCCTGTTTAATATGCAGTTTGTGTTTTTCCAAGAGTTAACCCAAAGAAAAGCTAACAGCCCAAGAGTGAATAAAAAGATTGAGTTTATCAAGGGGAACGCTGTTCAGAGCTATGATAGCCTTGATTTCTGCCCATGGGGCAATAGTCATTCATTTTTGGTTCTGCACAGGTGTTTCTGAGTTGAGCAGCCACAGCAGCCCAGTGGACACTATCTGGTTTCAGCTCATCTGAATCGCCAGTGAACCAGGCCATGGCATTTAGGGCAACAGATTGAGGTCCCCATTGAATCAGCAGCTTGCTGATTTCCCCAACAGTTTCCCCCAAAGGAATAGCTACCATTTTTTTTTTCATGTAAATGCAAGACACTGCAGGGTCCAGGTCTACTGGATTCTTCGATGTACCACTTCTATTTGACAGGTGAGACTGGCTGGTTTCCTTCCACCTTGCCACTCATTGAGTCCCAGTTGACCTACTCCAATATGGGAATGTCAGGCATCAGGGTCACAAGGCCTGCATGGATCAGGCATTCAGTTTCTCTAAAAGTCCAGTAGAGGCCAGTAGCTGCTTTTCAAAAGGGATATACCCAGAATTGTATCAGGAAGGCAACAAGTTTAAAACAGCGAGAGGCATCTTTGAGAGACTGCTCTCCCTTGCCAGAGGCTCCAATCAGCAAACGATCTATCATAGAAACTTGTACCTGAAAGTGATCATCAGGCTTATGGGGCTTCATAGGTAGTAGCACTTCTTACATCTGCTGTTTTCCCATGGAAAGCATGCCCTCCAGTATTTAGGAGCATTCACAGAAGAAACAAATAAACATGAATACCAAGTACCTTCAACAGTGGAAGTTATACTAGTCTAAAGGTCTCCATTCATAAGGTTTTTTGAGTTTCCTTCTCCATTTCAAACCTTGCTCAAACCCATCCTTTGAATTTGGGTGTACTTTCACCGTGGGTGTACTTTCACCGATGATGGGCCCAGGTAGAATGGTGACATGGACACCCGCATCCAACAAATTCACATATCCTTCAGTCCTCCAGCTCCACAAAGGCAAACGTGCATGGCCCTAATCCACAATGGGAACAGGAAGATTTCTGTCCCACCTTCACTCACTTTTTTCCTGAAAGCAGTAGAAGTTGGGGTAGAGGGAAGGAAAAGATCAGGGGACGTGAGGGAGACAGTGGCTCTGCATCAGTCAGCATGGCACGTTGATTTCCTGTACAGTGGCTGTGCACACCTCAATCAAATGAATTTCCAATGGTTTTGGCCTGCACAACATTCTCCATCGGGGGCAACTTCATCATTACTGACCCTATGTGTTTCAGCTTTGTGGGCCCTTGAGTCAGAGGTCAGAACCACAGTTATTTGTGTCACAGTCAAGGGGTTTGAGCCCTTTGACTGACTTGGGTTTGACCCGTATGTGACTTTTTTTTTTTTTTTTTTTTTTTTTTGAGAGGAGTCTTGCTGTATTACCTGGAGTGCAGTGGCACAATCTCAGCTCACCGCAACCTCTGTCTCCTGGGTTCAAGCAATTCTCTGCCTCAACCTCCTGAGTAGCTGGGATTACAGGTGCCCACCACCACATCCAGCTAATTTTTGTATTTTTAGTAGAGACAGGGTTTCACCATCTTGGCCAGGCTGGTCTTGAACTCCTGACCTTGTGATCCACCTGCTTTGGTCTCCCAAAGTGCTGGGATTACAGGCATGAGCCACTGTGCCTGGCCATAACAATTTTTTTTTAATGAGTCAGTCTTTGAAATGGACTCTATCTTACTTGCTAACCTATGTTCACAATAACATCTCTTATCTCAAGTTTTTTCCTGTAATTGACATAAAAGCTGGGGAAATTTTCTAGGTGCATATAATTTTTGCCCAGTATTTTTATTCCACCTTGTTTTATACTCCCCCAAATTAGTCATTATTATGCCATTGTATAAGTTAGTGTTTCTTTAGTTTTATTTGTGATTGTTTATTTATTTGTATAGTTTTCTTCTAATGCCCAATTCTATGTTTCTGATTTCAATGTGATTTTTTTCAAAAGGACATTCATTAACAGTTCCTTTTTTTCTGGAATAACAAATGAATGTTAAATTATTTCAGTCTTTTCCTGAGAATATTTTTATTATTTTCTCATTGTTAAATATTAGTTTAGATAGCTATAGAATTCTGGGATCAATTCTAGTTATTTTTCCCCAAATCTTTGCAAATAAAACTTCAGTGTTTTTTTGTTTGTTTGTTTGTTTTTCTGGCCCTTATCGATACTTCTGAGAAAACTCTTCTGACATTGAGAGGTATTATTTTGTTTGTTTTGGTCCTTTTTTCTATAGATTCTCTGTTATTCTCTGGATGCTTTTAAGATAGATTTCTTTATTTTTGGTATTCTGTAGTTTCACTGTGGTAGTCAACAGGCTTGTATATTTTTTGTCTAAATAACTGAGGATTTACATATTCTGGAAGACTGGAAATAATGTTTCTCCAACATTATTCACATTCTCTCCTACTGTAAATCCTATTAGACCAAAGTCTGTCCTTCTAATTCACTCTTTGAAGTCTGCTAACTTTATGTTACCATATAAATACCATATATTTCTTATCTGCATATATGGAATATTTTTGTCATTTTAAAATGTATTTTCCCAATGTACTGATTCATTTTTAGTTTTTTATTAGCTACTCTTTTTAGTTTTTAATTTCTAGAATTTTATTTGCTTTCTTTAAAAAGTCTGTTAACTTTTTTCATAGTATTCCCTTAGATTGTTATTAATGATCTCAAATTCATGGGGTTTCAATTCTGATTGTTACAGAGTCCACTATATCATCTGGGAGATGGGTCTGGTTTTTTGTTTCTTTAGGGAGAATCTTTTTCTGTTCTGGAGTGTCCGAGAATTTCTAAAGATTGGTTTTGCATTTGCTTCTTCTGTTCCACGAGAACCACCAGTTTAAGATCAGCTTTCATGATGATTTTTCTAAATGGAGGTCTCAGTTCATATGAGTTAAATAAATTCGAGCTTCAAGCCCAAGGAAAGCACAGATCTATTGTTTCAGATTATCAGGGAAAATGTTCTCCTACTCAAAGCCCAGGCAATGAGTGGTAAGCATGAGCTTTCTGCCAATCTTTCAATGCTGAATGATATTTTCTTCTAGTTCACTCTGCTCCTGAGGATACAACCCTTTGGGGATAGCAACCTCATATGGGAGGTTTCACATTTAATTCCCTGTGTTGCGTTGCCCAGTAAATGTTCTTTTCTCTTCATAGAGTGCTGTAAATTAGGCATTAAAGCTCAAACCAAATAGTTCTCAAAACCAACCTCTACTTTCCCCAGTCACCTGCAGGATCATCTCCAAGGTCAGCTCACTTGCTTATCTTCTGGTTTTCATTTTTTCCCTGATTTTTACATCAAGCTGTTTCTCTTTCTTCTGAAATCATGTATACTGTTAAAAGTATTTTTGTTACTTTTTATCAGGTATTTGAAAAGGGAGAGTTTTAGCTTTAATATACTATATGTGTCTAGAAGACCAAAGTATTATCATTATTATCAGACCAAAAAAAAAAAAACCCAAATTTCATTGAAAATTAAATCATAATGTAAACTGCAAAAATATCTGTAAAATGAAGTTATTCGAAAGAATATTCTCTTACCACTGCAAAGTGACGAAGCAACTTGCACAAACATTTTTATAATACTGTCAATTGAAGAATAACAAGGTTCATGAATTTGGAAAGGGAAGCTTTATTTTTTACGAAAGGTTGTAGCCTGCAGGGTGGCCATTCTGACAGGCTGGAAAGCATGGTCTCCTGCCCAAAACTGGAAACAGACACTTTGATAGCCAGAAATAAGACAGGAATGTATGCGGAACAGGGTGGTTGAATATACATATTCAATGAGTTCTAGGAGTCATGAATATTTATGAACGGAGAAACATGCACATGCGCAGTTAAGCTTCACACCTCTGCACAGGACCCGTGTTCAAAACATGGTGGTGTTAGCATGTTGCAAGGGTGGACTGTTCAGCCCTCTGACACTGAAGGTGTCAGAAAACCCTCACTGCACATCCTCCGTAGACTGGCCAGAACCACTCAGTGGTCGGTGGTATCTAGCCAGGAAAAGAACGCTGGCTGGTTGTTTTGTCTAAATCACAAAAAGGAGAGGCAGTGTAAGAGGGTTGGTTGATATCAGGGGTGGAGTCAGTCTTTCCAAAGGGC
Organism: Macaca fascicularis; assembly: GCF_037993035.2. Taxonomy (NCBI): domain Eukaryota; kingdom Metazoa; phylum Chordata; class Mammalia; order Primates; family Cercopithecidae; genus Macaca; species Macaca fascicularis. The sequence continues at coordinate 172,995,967 of NC_088379.1, forward strand.
TGGTTTCTGGTTAACTCTTAGGAAAGAAAAGGCAGTGAGCTAGAGAGGGGGTATCATAAGGTGTATTCTACCTTCCATCCCATCTTCGCTAGGAACTCAGTTTTCAAGATTGCTCTGGGGCCCCCTTGGCCAGGAAGTTGAGGGACTTAGGATTTCATTTTAATTTTTCAATATAATATAAAATTATGCAAGTATTTACATAGTGACCACTGGGGGAGGGAGATAGAATTAAGACAAATTGTAAATTTCACTTTATACAGCATGCATCATTGATATTTAAACAGCAAATAACATTTTAAATAATCATAGAAAAAGCCATATAAGTGAAAAGCATATGAAACTATTCCCCTGAGCATATTCAGACAAGAAAAATGCTAGTCTTCTATTTCTTGCCCCTGTTTATCCATAATAAAATAAAGGTAAGATGAATAAGAAATAAGAAAATGCCATTTTATTTTTAATTTAAATGGAGTGGTTAGAGTAGCTGCAGCAGGGGTAGTCTGCAGTTTCATTGGCAACACAACAGCTCAATTTGCAAAGCAAGTACTCATTAGCTTAATGTAAGGCCAAGCTGTGATTCCAGCAGAGTCTGCTTTAGGGCAAGTCTTCCGAAAACAGGAAAGCAGAGGCAGGCAGGCTGGGGAAAGTCACGCTCCAAAGGTTGCATTTGAAAAGCAGCGTATGTATATAAGTCCAAGTGAGAATGTAACACTCTAATTAGAGAACCTATTTGAAGGCTCCACTCTGAACTTGCAATGTTTAGTTATTTAAACATATTATTCAATATTTATCTTCCCAACTGAAAGTAACACTTTCTTCCAGTGTCCTGATAATAGCCTGCTATTCCCATTACTATAGCACTTACCAAATTTTGTATTGTAATTTAATTGTAATCCTTGTATTTCTCTCCACTGAAGAAAACTGCTTGATGATAAGGACCTTCACTTATTTATGTCCAAATTGCCAAGAATGACTCCAAACAAATAATTGTTGAACCACAAGTAGTCCTCATTCACTCATTCATTTTGTACCTATATTGTAAGTGATTACCATGTCGCAGGCACAGTTCTATGGGCTGGGGAAATAGCCGTGAAGAAAACAGACCAACAGCTCTGCATGGTGGAGCTTACATTCTGCCTGCTCTACCTGGGTGGGAGAGATCTTGCAGAGAAGGCAATAAATGCTTTGGAAAAAAGCAGAAGCCAGGTGAGAAATACAGGAAGTGTTGGGAGATGGGGTATAATTTGAAATAGGATAAATAGGGCAGGCTTCACTAAGAAAGCAGAGGGGGTGGGCCCTGTGAATACCTAGGGGAAGAACATTAAGGCACAGTGAAGGGCAAAAGTAAAGGCCCTGACTCCAGCAGGTCTGCTGTTCCAGGTTCAAGAAGCAGCCCACTGTAGCCAGAGCAGAGAAATCAGGAGCAAGGAGACTTGTAGGTGATGAAGTCACAGAAGTTACCAAGAAGAGATCATGTATCTTGCTGACCATGTAAGGACTTTGTCATTTACATGGGAATAAAACACTCTGAGTGTTCATTTTCTTCTAAGATCAACTGTATAAAACAATGGTATAGTTCACTTTGGAGTGTGGAGTAAGAGAAAACATTTTGAGCAGAGGAGTAACTAATCCGATTTTTATTTTCCCAGGATCATACTTTCAGGGGTGTTGACGGAGACTGCAAGGTACAAGGACAGAAGAGAAACTCACTTGGAGGCTATTTTATATATATAATAAATAAGTAAATTATATATATATATAGCCACCCAGCAATTCTATTTATATAAAATATATTTTATGTAAATCAACTATAACTCATAGGGCTTATTTAATATTTTATATATACTTTTTGAGACAAGGTCTCACAGTCAGTCACCAGGCTAGAGTGCCATGGCACATTCGCAGCTCACTGCAGCCTCACCCTTGAGGGCTCAGGCCATCCTCCCACGTAGCTAGGACTAGAGGTGCATGCCACCACACTCAGCAAGTTTTTGGCATTTTTTGTGGAGACGGGGCTTCTCCATGCTGTCCAGTCTGGTCTTGAACTCCTGGGCTCCAGCAATCCCCCGGCCTCAGCCTCCCAAAACACAGGCACTCACCCCTGTGCCCACCCAGAGGCTATTATCTTAACAAAGGAGAGTGATAATGGTGACCTGGGTAAGGATTGTAACAGTAAAAGCGGTAACAATTCATCAGTTTCTAGATAGATTTGTAAGTTGGAGACAATAGAATCCATGGACAATCGGACATAGCAGGGGTATCTAAGGAGAAAAATAAAGTTATAGGTTCTCAGTTTCTGTTTCTGGTTGGGCCAGTAAAGGCCCTTCCCCATTCCTCTTTTCTGCTTATCACTAGAGAGAGAAACTAAAAAGCATGGCTTCAAACTGCGAAAAGCTAAAGAAAAAAAAAAAATCCACAATAACAACAAAATAAGATAGGTTGGACAAGCTTGGGATATAGAAAAAGTTGCAAGAAATACAGGAAACTGTGAGGTGAAGAGAGACAGACAAAGATGGGGGACGGGAGAGAGTTAAACAACCTAGTGTTGGCATTGACACTAATTAACCATGTTTTATTTGCAACAAGTTACTTGAGGTTTTGTGGGGTTGGAAAGACATATATTGATGCCTATAATATGCCATAAAATATTTTCAGAATTTTACCTGAATTAAATCTTTTAACATTTTATATCAACCCTGTGAGGCAGATGCTGTGATTATTTTCACTTTGCAGACTGGGAAACAGACACAAACAAGTTAAAGAACATATTTGGAATCTCACAGCTGGTATTTTGCACTGTGAGGATTCAAGCCTAAACATCCTACCTCCAGAACCTGTACATTCTAACATTAGATGATATCTGATATTGTTTATTTTCCTAAAATTATATATATATATATTTTTACAAAATTAGTTCACTGTAAGTATAGCTATGTACACACACACACACAGACACACACAGACACACACACACACACACACACACACACACACACACACGCACGCGCGCCTGAGATAAAAACAAAGATACAGGCGCCATCTAGTGGCACTACTAATCTCAGTCTACAGTTCAGTATTACTATAAAAATATAATATGTAAAGGGAAGAAATATGTTGTGATACATGTGTGGGGTGGGAGTAGTGATCAAAGAAATGTGACTAAAGGTTAAATAACAAACTTTTGCAATGTTTGCATCATCTTCAGCTTGAACATTGCCTTTTTTATCCTTTACCAAGTTTTTCTTTATCCACATTCATCCATTATTCTTTCATTTGCTTATACATTCATTTATGTATTATTTATACACTGTACTCTACATATTTTGTGCACTCAGTACTTTGCTAGAGCTAGATGCTGAATTTTGAAGAATTTGTGAGAAAGTCCATGCCCTGATAGACTTTTGGGGGAAATATGCACATATATTTATCATATAATGTGGTCTTCGAAATATAATAAATGCAAAGATAAAGCAGTGGTGACGAAGAAATAATCAACTTCACTTAGGGATAGAAGAAGGTTCACGGAAGAGATGATCATTTTAATGTTTCTACCTTTCTATCAACTGTCAAGTGCCACTATCCTGTAGAGATAAAAGTATATTGAATTGATCCACTTGCATTCAAACCTTCAACGCACTGCCACCAGATTTATTAAAGAATGCCTAAAACATGCCACAGGTACCACCTATTTGCTGTGTTCATCACTTTGGTGGCATGTAATTAGTGGCTTCCTATGGTGCTAGCTATGTCACCGTTGTGTGCCTGATTTTCTTGTCTACATAGTGGAATGAATACAGTTCCTAACTCACAGAGTTCTTGTAATAAATTATTACGGTTATTCTAATATTCAGAATACTGTCTGGCAAATATTAAGTCTTCAGTAAATGCTGGTTGTTATGATAATCATCACACTCTTCTGCCTGGCCTACTCAACTTTCCATTATTGGGGCCTCAGGATATACCCTTTGCACTACAAGGACATCCAAAGTCTCTTTGGAAATATTCGGATTTCAAATCAACCCAACATGTATTGGAAGCTAGCTGTATACTTCACATGCACGTTTTACTCTCCCCAGAACAGTACCTTCTCTGTAGCGAAACATTATTTATTGTTGGTACCTCCTATGCCTTTGCCTGACCAAATCCCACTTCATCGTTCAAGGCTTACCTCACAACTAGGCTTTCCATGAACCTTCATTTTATGAATAATATCTCTCATTTATACATTCATACAATTCTGTAAGTTGCCTTGCCCTTAAGGGTCTCTCTCAAGTTGGCCCTTAGTTTATATAGAGTAGGTGACCACCTTGCTTTTAAGTACGTATTTCTCGTTTTTATCCATCCTGGTGATGTTTAGCTGGAGTAAAGGGAAAAACACCTGGCCTCCAAACAGGAGACTGTATTAATTTTGAATAATTTTTACAAACTCTTCCTCTTGCCTAGGATTCTCATGTCATCTCTATCCCCAGTCCTATTAAAGAATCATTCCCCTAGGGCACCAATATTAATGATGAAGTTCATATTTTTTCTAAGGTACACTAGCGTGGAAAAAATGCTAAAACTACTAAATTACCTGATAAATAACTTGAAACCAGTGATCAAGTGGTATGGCATATACATTTGAAAGAAGTGAATAAACTGAAGATTAAAAAAACACATTATAAATACCAAAATAACATTTTAAAATTAAAAATTCAGAATATTGAATACAATTTCTATAAAATAAAATTCATTTATGTTGATGCAGTTTGAACACAGCACAATCAAGGTATAGAGCATTTCTTTCTTTCTTTCTTTCTTTTTTTTTTTTTTTGAGACGGTGTCTTTCTCTGTCACCCAGGCTAGAGTGCAGTGGTGCAATCTTGGCTCACTGCAACCTCTGCTGCCTGAGTTCAAGCGATTCTCCTGCCTCAGCCTCCCAAGTAGCTGGGATTACAGGCACCTGCCACCACGCCAGGCTAATTTTTGTATTTGTAGTAGAGACGGGCTTTCAGTATCTTGGCCAGGCTGGTCATGAACTCCTGACCTCATGATCCACCTATCTCAGCCTCCCAAAGTGCTGATATTACAGGCATGAGCAACTGCGCCTGGCCAGTATAGAGCATTTCTAATACCTCCAGACTTTGTGCCTGTTCCTTTGCAGCCCATCTCCTGACATCCTCCTGCTGAAAGAAACCATTGATCTGCTTTCTACTTGTCTTTACAGATGAAATTTTGCTATTTCTAGAATTTAATATAAATATAGTCATGTCATATGTGCTCTTTTGTGTCTAGATTCATTTTCTCAGAATAATGTTTTTAAGATTCACTTGTGAAGCTATGTGTGTACTTTTATTGCTGAGTATTTTTCTATCCCATATATATACCAATATTTGTTTATTCATTCACCTGTTGATGGACATTCCTTTTCAATTTGGGGTTATTATGAATAAATGTGCTATAAATATTCATGTTATTTGGGTTTATCAATGTTTGTTTTTGTTGGTTAATACTGAGGAGTGGATTTGATGGATTGTTTTTAAATATATGTTTAAACTCATGAGAAACTACAAAAGAGTTTGCTAAGGTGGTTGCAATATATTACATTCTCATCAGTGATGGTAGTTTCAAATGATCCACATCCTTACCAACACCTGGTAATATCAGTCTTTTAACTGTAGCCACTCTAGAGAATATGTGGTGGTATCTCATGATGGTTTTAATTTCCATTAGTCTAATGACTAATGTTTTAAGCATGAAAACATTTAAACATTCCACAGGCTTATTCCCAATTTGTATGTTTTATTTGGTGAAGTTCTAGTTGAAAGGTCTTGTCCATGTTTTCATCAGAATGTCTTATTGGGTTTTAAGAGTTTCTTATATCTTCTGGGCACAAGTGTTTTGTCAAATATGTGAAGTGACAGCTGTGGTTCGCTTTTACTTTCTTAAAAGTTTCTTTCAAAAATTTAAGGTTTTTATTTCAAAGAAGTTAAATTCATCATTGTTTCATATATTGTTTATTCTTTTATGTATCACGTAAGATTTTTTTGTCTACACCAAGTTGCAAAGATTTGTTCCTATACTTTCTTCTAGAAGATTTAGAGTTTTGGCTTTTCTTTTTAAGTATATAGCTCTAGTACAAATTCAAATAGAATATATCAGTAAGAGCAGACATCCTTGCCTTGTTCTCCATCTTACAGGATAAGCATTTAGTTTTTCACTGGTGTCCTCTTCCCTGTAGAAATTTTGTAAATGCCCTTTATCAGTTTGAGAAAGATTCCTTCTTTCTTTGCTAAGAATTTTTTTTATGATTGTGTGCTAAACATTCTCAAACTCTTTTGCTACATTATTTGGTTTAGATATGTGTCCTCTCCAAATCTCATGTTGAAATGTGACCTCCACTGCTGGAGGTGGGCCCCAAGGGAGGTGTTTGGGTCATGGGAGCGGATTCCTCATGAAGAACTCTTTCCATCAGTAATGAATTCTCCTTAAAGAGCCTGGCAGCTCCTCCCTCCAGCTCTTGCTCCCCCTTTGCCTTCTGCCATGATTGTAAGCTTCTTGAGGCCTCACCAGAAGCAGATACTGTTGCCCTGCTTCTTGTACAGCTTGCAAAACCATGAGACAATTTTTTTTTTTTTTTTTTTTTTTTTGAGACGGGGTCTCGCTCTGTCCCCCAGGCTGAAGTGCAGTGGCCGGATCTCAGCTCACTGCAAACTCCCCCTCCCGGGTTCATGCCATTCTCCTGCCTCAGCCTCCCGAGTAGCTGGGACTATAGGCGCCCGGCTAGTTTTTTTTTATTTTTTAGTAGAGACGGGGTTTCACCGTGTTAGCCAGGATGGTCTCAATCTCCTGACCTCATGATCCACCCGTCTCAGCCTCCCAAAGTGCTGGGATTACAGGCTTGAGCCACTACACCTGGCCTACCATGAGACAATTAAACCTCTTTGTAAATTACCCAGCCACAGGTTTTTCTTTATGGCAACACAAAGTGGACTAACACACTACTTCTATTGATATCATCATGTACCTTTTCTCCTTATACTGCTAAAATGGAAATTTACATTGATTAATATTCAAATGCAAACCAATCTTGCATTCCTGGAATAAACCCTACTTGCTCATTACGTGTCATTATTTTTATGTAGTACTAGATGTGCTTTATAAATATTTGAATACATATGTTTGTGTCTAGGTTTATAAGGGATATCAGTCTGCAACTTTCTTATGAAGTTTTTATTTTAATTTTTGTATTATGGCAATGCTGGCCAGATAAAGTAAATTGAGAAATCTATCATCCACTAATTTCTTCAAGATTTTGTGTAGATTTACTTTTCTCCTTCCATAAGGGCTTGATAGATTACATCAGTGGTTCCACCTGGGTCTAGGGATAGGCGGGAGCATTAGCTACAAATTCAATTTATTTAATTAACATTGGGCAATCTAAATTTTCTTTTTATGCTTCAGCTATTTTGGTAATTTGTATTTGTCATGGAATTTGTCTATTTCAACTAAATTTTAAAATACAGTGGCATAAATTTGTTTATAATATTTTCATTTTAACCTTTAGTGTCTGTAGTATACATACACACAACTCTTACACTTTCAATATTGGTACTTTGTATTTTCTCTCTTCTTATAATGCTTTCATCTACTAAAAAAGAAAATCCACAGTATATGAAAGGTGTTGTTGGATTATGCCAAATAAAACGAAAATTAGGACTATTTTGTTGTTATTTCAATGTGGAATCTTTTACTTGAATTCTAGTATTGAACCACCTCAGAACTGAAGTATTGCATGATTTTAATAAAACTGAATATGCTTTACACACTTTAGTGAGAGATTATTTTAAACATCATTCAGATATCTTGGTAACCCTACAGAAAATGAATTGAGCATATATATATTTTTTTTCCCTCAAATGTTATTTTAATTCAGGGATACATGTGCAGGATGTGCAGGTTTATTTCATAGGTAAACATATGCCACGATGGTTTGTTGCACCTGTCAACCTATAACCTAGATATTAAGCCCAGCATCCATTAGCTATTCTTCCTGATGCTCTCCTTCCCACCTTACCCCTGCTCCTGACAGGCCCCAGTGTGTGTTGTTCCCATCCATGTGTCCATGTGTTCTCATCATTCAGCTCCTACTTGTAAGTGAGAACACGCAGTGTTTGGTTTTCTGTTCCTGTGTTACTTTGCAGAGGATACTGGCTTCCAACGATCCATGTCCCTGCAAGGGACATAATCTCATGCCTTTTTAATGGCTGCATAGTATTCCATGGCATATATTTACCACATTTTCTTTATCCAGTCTATGATTGATGGGCATTTAGGCTGATTATATATTTTTGCTATTGTGAATAGTGCTGTAATGAACATATGCATGCGTGTATCTTTATAATATTAATATAATGGTTTTTATTCCTTTGGGCATATACCCAGTAATGGGATTGCTGGGTCAAATAGTATTTCTGCCTCTAGGTCTTTGAGGAATTGCCACACTGTCTTCCACAATGGTTGAACTGATGTACATGCCCAAAAAGAGTTTGAAAGTGTTCCATTTTCTCCACAACCTCACCAACATCTGTTGTTTCTTGACTTTTTAGTAATCACCATTCTGACTGGGGTGGGATATCTCACTGTGGTTTTGATTTGTTTTTCTCTAATAATCAGTGATGTTGAGCTTCTTTCCATGTATTTGTTGGCTGCATGTCTGTCTTCTTTTGAGAAGTGTCTGTTTATGTCTTTTGCCCACTTTTTAATGGGGTTGTTTGTTTCTTGTAAATTTGCTTAAGTTCTTTGCAGACTCACTCTGGTTATTAGACCTTTGTCAGATGGATAGATTACAAAAACTTCCCCCATTCTGTAGGCTTTCTGTTCACTCTGATGATAGTTTCTTTTGCTGTGCAGAAGCTCTTTAGTTTAATTATATTCCGTTTGTCAATTTTTTGCTTTTGTTGCAATTGATTTTGGAGTTTTCATCATGAAATATTTGCCTGTGCCTATGTCCTCAATGGTATTGCCTAGATTTTCTTCTAGGTTTTTTATAGTTTTGGGTTTTACATTTCAGTCTTTAATTCATCCTGAGTTAATTTTTGTATGCAGCATAAGGAAGGTGTCCAGTTTCAGTTTTCTGCATATAGCTAGACAGTTCTCCCAGCACCATTTATTAAATAGAGAATATTTTCCCCATTGCTTATTTTTGTCAGGTTTGTCAAAGATCAGATGGTTGTAGGTGTGTGGTCTTATTTCTAAGTTTTCTCTTCCATTTGTCTGTGTGTCTGTTCTTATACCAATATCATGCTGTTTTGATTACTGTAGCCTTGTATTATAGTTTGAAGTTGGGTAGTGTGATGCCTCCAGCTTTGTTCTTTTTGCTTAGGATTGACTTGGCTATTCAGGCTCTTTTTTTGGTCCCATATGAATTTTAAAATACTTGTTTTTTCTAATTCTGTGAAGAATGTTAATGGGAGTTTAATGGGGATAGCATTGAATCTATAAATTACTTTGAACAGTATGGCCATTCTCATGATATTGATTCTTCCTGTCCATGAACATGGAATGTTCTTCCATGTGTTTGTGTCATCTCTGATTTCTTTGAGCAGTGGTTTGTAGCTCTCCTTGAAAAGATCCTCATATTCCTTTGTTAGCTGTATTCTGAGGTATTTTATTCCTTTTGTAGCAATTCTGAATTGGAGTTCATTCATGATTTGGCTCTTGGCTTGCCTGTTGTTGGTGTATAGGAAGAGCATATGTATTTTTAAATTCTGCTTTACATTTTTGAAATAAAATGCAAAATATTTTTGTCAGTTTTCATAGCACAAGCATTTAGCATGCATGTATTTCTCTTTAAGTGTTTGACTTTCAATATTTAAAATTATATTGCTTGTTATTTGAAGAAAGTTCTCAGACTACTTAATGAATTTACATAAGCTGTTTGGCAATAGTATAACCAGGGACTTCTGCTAAAAGAGACTATTGCAATGATAAAATAAAGTGCATATTTTCTTTAAGGACTAATGTTTCAGTAATTCCACAAGAAAACTAAAGACCCCAATTAAATGTTTTTAAGTTTAACTTTTATATATTTTCATAATGAGATCAAAAGAGGAGCTGGAGTTTGGGGTTGGAAAAAGAAAATCATTCTATGTTCAAATGACTGCAATGTGCATAAGCTATGTCATGCAGGGGTGAAATTAAATCAATAATTTTCAAGTTCGTCATCTCATGTAATGCATACATATACATGAGAATCAGACTTGTTATTCTGCTATTATTAAATGACATGGAAAAGAAAATATTTAAAAACTTTCTGCCATTATCTCATTTCTCTTGCAAATTTGGTGACATACAATAAAAATATGTACTTTTTCCTCCACAGGACCTGATTGGGGATCTGAAGGAACAGCTTTCAGATCACTTCAAAGATGTGATGGTTGGCCTCATGTACCCACCACCACTGTATGATGCTCATGAGCTCTGGCATGCCATGAAGGTAGTGATCTGATCCAAAAATATACCTGTAGCAAGTACAGGCCAGTATTTCAATTGTGATGCTCCTACATACTTATATGATCAAGGAGAGGGGAGGGAATATCTAAGCAACGATGTAACAATGGAAATGTTGTGGTCAAGGGAAGTGGCCTTGTTAGGAAGCTGGAGCCTACCAGGCTCAGTGGCTGGGATCAACGTGTTCTTTTGTTGTACAGACTCACAAACTTACTGAACCAGCCCCAAGGCTGACCTCCAACAAGGAAAAGGGAACAAGCCTCCAGGGCTATTCAGATTGGTCCCTGAGTGTGTATTCCTATATTGAGGAGAATGTATTAAAAATGATGTGACTCTTGTTACATTATTTGTAAAAGTTTGATTAAGTCAAAAGAAGATATTGAATCAGGGACAATATATAGATGACATCTTTATATTTTCTTCATATGACCTGAAGCTCATTCTTTATAGAAACAGTTTTTTTTTTTTTTTCTCAAATGTATAAAAATTTTAATTCGGAAGAATTAGAATCAGTGTTTCTTAAAGGAAAGTCATTTCCATGAAATAAGTTGACTGTGGATTTTTTACAGATTTTGTTGGCTAGGGACAGGGAACAAAGAGGGCCTTGGCTTTACTTCTTTCCAAATGCAGATATTAAACACCTGCAGAACTGTTGAAATCATTCCAGTGTGATGCTTGCCAATGACCAGATTACCACAATCTGTGAACAATGTGTGACAGAAAAGAGGCAACAGGAAAAAATTAAAGGACATGGATTTTGGCCATCATATTTACTGATCCAAATAGGCATTGTACAAAAAGTATATGAATTTTAACTAATCGCTTTTAACAAACGTTGCATGTCAATTCCTACCTCTTGCAAAATTACATATCTAAAAATTATTTTAAAGATAAAGTTATATGTTGCTGTTTGATTAAACAAGTGTATTTTATCAATATTTCATAGAATGCTAAGGATTTCTGAGGCTTTCCTAAAAAAGGTGTGTTGTCTTTAGATCACTTTCACAGACCAATATGTGCATATGTCTGCAAGAGACCACAGAAAGCGTCCTTCGAAATATTTACGCAAATTGTACAAAATTCCACATCTAGAGAGGCAGCCACAGGTCCTTAAAATATTCTTGGCAAATTAGAAAACCTGTATGCTAATGTCAGCCTGCTAAAGAATTAATATTGCAGCAGCAAATGGAATATCAAATATCATTTCAACAGCAAATGGAAATGCTCAGTGCCATGAGCATTGCTTGACCATGTCTTCCTCTGCATTGTTTAGAAATGCTCATACTGTTGTATTCTAAATGAAGAAACAGAGTTTCCTTCAGATAATATTAATTCTTCAGGATGAAATAGGTAGTAAATGGCAAAGTTGGAACTAAGATTGTGCCTACCTTCATCCCAAACAACTTCCTTTCCCCTGCCACCTCTCAAAACACTGGAAAGGCTGTATCCCTTTCATGTACAAAAGGTGCGCTATTACTCCCAGTAAGAATATCCTTACATTTATCTCTTTTTTTCCTTTCTCTAGGGAGTAGGCACTGATGAGAACTGCCTCATTGAAATACTAGCTTCAAGAACCAATGGAGAACTTTTCCAGATGCGAGAAGCCTACTGCTTGCGTAAGGAAATATACATATGTGAATGTATTTTACACATATATGAACTTTATAACACGTTGAATATTCCAGTTTCTGTATTTTGAAGAATTATCTAAGACATTCTTACATTTAACATAGGATTCACTGAGGACCAATTAACTCATGAGGTAAAATTGATTATTAGTGCACTAAAAATGAAACAGTTCCCTAGACAATCAAGCTAAGCAAATTTTCCAGGAAAATCATTACAAATCTCTATAAGGTGAATGTTTTCATTAAGACAGGAAAGTGCCCCACACTTGAATTCAGGGCGTATTTCATCTCTTACCCAGGAAAGACCCAGCATATAGAAAAAATAAAGTACAATAATGGCTCAGTGAATTCTACAAATACATCTGCTTCGCTTTACATAAATTTCACGTTCCTGTAATCTACCGCAAAAGCAGATTTTTATACGTTTCAAAAGTAGAAAGGGTAACTCTTTTCACTTTCAAAAAGGTATAATGCCTTAAGTTCCATTGCATTATGTACTCTGTGACACTGTGTGTCAAGAAAATGTTGCGGACAGTCATCTCTATTGCATTCAAACAAAAACAAGACTTTTCTGAAGGGAATGAAGTCAGAACTTTCATTAAAATGTTAAAACGAGATGAAGCACTTAGAAAATGTGTTGGGCTGGGCAGCAGTCTATGGAAATAGAATGCATAACACTGTATTTTGAGAATCAGAGAATGTGAAATGACTCTCGATCCTGTTTTTCAATTTTGGAATAAAGATTTTTAAAAAACAGTCCTATGCTTATGTTACCATTAGGTGACAGAATTCTTTGGCAGACAGTTTATTAACAAAGAAATGTCAACAGGTGGACTACATTTCCTGGACTTTGTACTCATAACTGGGAAATAACATTAACTTATTCAAAACACATTGATATATAGTTCCATAATAAATCATACCTTTAATGTGTTTCCTTATGCAGAATACAGCAATAACCTCCAAGAGGACATTTATTCAGAGACCTCGGGACACTTCAGAGATACTCTCATGAACTTGGTCCAGGTATAGCATTCCAAAATTTACACCACTTTGCACTCTCTAAGAAAATAGGTATATGTCATTGCAAAAAGAAAAGAACAGAAAACTCCAGTATATTACAGTTCAACAGTAAATTCTGTGTAGTAACATTTACTGAAGCCATGTTCAAAGTACTCAACTAGAAATTTAAGTTGTTAAAGACAAGTATGGATAATGCATCAGCTCTATTTTCAAAAAATTAAAAATATATTCTAAAGACATTATAAATATACATGTATGTATAACATATGTATAATTAATTATATTTTCTGAGAAAATTAAAAGATTAAAAATATTACAGTTAAAATTAATAATTCTAATTAGAAATAATGTCTTTCTTTTTTTTTTTTTTTTGAGATAGTCTCGCTCTGTTGCCCAGGCTGGAGTACAGTGGCATGATCTCAGCTTGCTGCAACCTCCCCCTCCTGAGTTCAAGTGATTCTCCTGCCTCAGCCTCCCACGTAGCTGGGAGTCCAGGCACGTGCCACCACACCCAGATAATTTTTGTAGTTTTAGTAGAGATGGGGTTTTGCCATGTTGGCAAGGCTGGTCTCGAACTCCTGACTTCAGGTGATCTGCCTGCCTTAGCCTCCCAAGGTGCTACGATTACAGGTGTGAGCCACCATGCCCAGCCTTAGAAATAATTTCATTATTAAAACTGCTACATGAGTTTAGGGCACACTAACATTTCTGAGCTCCTACAATGTGCCTAGTACTGTGTGAGGAGATAAACAATTTTCTCATTTAATAACAAAACACTATAAATATTCTCATAAGTACTTCAGAAAAGAATAATCAAAATGTATAAAGTTCTAGCTCTATGATTGTCTAAAGAGCTAATAAGTAGAAATCCAGAATTTGGTTGAATGGTAGAGACTCTGAAAGCCAGCATATGATCTTCAATGCAGCCTATAAAAATTCTATGGTATTATACATTACCAAAAAGAAACATTAAGTTAAAAATAGATTTTATCATTTATGTTTCTGTACTGACTAAATGATATATATTTCCATTTAATGACTATTTCTTGAAAATATTCCACATATTAGCATTGTAATACAAACAATATTTTTAAAGATATAATTATCTCCTGTTTTATACATATTCTCCAATATACCTGCTATCCTATTTAACAAAGGCACTCAGGAATGCAAAGAGAGAGAATCAGTGTTCAGCTCTTAATTTCTAAAAGAGAAACTCGAAGGCCACAGTTGAGGAAAATGTCTTAAAAGCTGGAATTTTTGTTTGGTTTTGCATTTTGTATGCGTGTGTGTGTGTGTGCATGTGTGTGTGTTTGAAATGAAACAAGAGTTTCTAAACCCCCAAACCTTTCCTTTACACATCAAAGGCATAGTAGTTAGCAAAGAATTAGTAGACACCAAAGAATTTCACTAAAACCAAGAAGTCGATAGAATTTCGTACATGGGAACATGAAATTAGAAAAGAATACATGAAAGCCTTTTTAGTGGGAACAAAGCTGGAAGAGTAGGACCGAGGAGAGAGAAAGGTCTACAATCCAGGTGGAGGCAACTAGAGTGAGAATCCTGCCTAAAGCCCTCAGGAACCCAGAGCCCCACACTCTTAGGCGAGGAGTTACAATCACCAGATGAAAATACAAGATAGATCATTGTCTATTCTTTCTCCCTTTTCTCTGAACTACTCCAGTGTCAACTGTCTCCATGAATTCTCGGATTTGTTTTTAATCTAAACTTTTCTGTGGCTACTGTTGATAAACTCTGAGAAGTCCTTCCCTGTCCTTTATCCTGCTTGTCTTTATCTGAAGAGGTGCTTTGGAGAACAGACAGTCCTCAGTCCCTGAATTTTTATGGTCTGACTTATCTACTTCATGGTACCTTTCTACTTTATGATGGTGCAAAACTACTGCAATTTTCACATAATAGTTGATATTCCATAAATTATGTGAGATATGTAACACACTTTATTGTAAAATAGGCTTTATGTTAGATGATTTTGCCCAACTGTAGGCTGTTGCAAGTGTTCTGAGCACATTTAAGGTAGGCTAGGCTAAGCTATGATGTTCAATAGGTTAGGTGTATTAAATGCATTTTTGACTTGGGATATTTTAATTTACAATGGATTTATCAGGATGTAACCCCATCATAAGTCTAGAAGCCTCTCTATATCCTTGAAGGTTGTACCACTTTCATAGCAGCTCAACTTTGGCAAATTTAGAGTCCTCATAGCATACGTTATCAATGTTTCTTTAATCTGGGTTTGTAATGTCTTTGAAAATGAGGCTCTCTTAAAAACTTAGAAGAGTTGTGATCTACTTGCTTTTGGTTAGGTCCATTTACCACTTAACCGCATGCAAAGTTCTTTCCTAGATATATTTCTACAGTATGACTTTGCATCCCTGCTCCCTCATTTATGCCTTTTTTATTTTCACAACTCAAAAACATTTCCTTGAAGGATCTCTCAGAAAGTAAAACTGGCCGGGTATTACTAGAGGGCTGAGTCATAAAAGACCCTTACTTTTCAAAACCTCTTCAAGTCTCAGCTTACATTGCTTGGAATCAGTAAGTGGTTTCTCTTTCTAACTCTTCAAGGCACCAAATTTCTAAACTTTTTCTCTTCTCCCTTGTGTGTCTGCTTGCAAACTAGCCAGTTACTTACTGAGCTCATCTCTTTCTTGTAATAGATGACTAAAAGCATAAAGTAAATGCCATTTCTCAAGCTCACAGGAAGACCAGAACAGGTGCTACCAATCAGAGTGCATTTCCCTTCCAAGAAGTGATCCAGAGACTTGGTCTCTTTCCACCGTTACTACTGGCTTTTAAGTTTATCATGTCTGTCTTCAACCCAGGGAAGCAGAAAGAGAATAGAGGTTTCTTCATGGAAGTGTTTATGAGCCTTGTTGCAATGCATACCCATTTCTGCTCAAGTATCATTGGCTAAACCCTCATTCAAGTAGGCCTACTTAATATCAAGGGTAGTGAAGTTATTTGTCTTCAAGGAAGTTGAAATGAGTTTTACAATCTGTAATTAGTGTATTTCTACTTCTTTTTTTTTTTTTTGAGACGGAATTTTGCTCTTGTCACCCAGGCTGGAGTGCAATGGTGAGATCTCGGCTCACTGCAACCTCTGCCTCCCAGGTTCAAGTGATTCTCCTACCTCAGCCTCCCGAGTAGCTGGGACTACAGACACGCGCCACCAAGCCCAGCTAATTTTTTTATTTTTAGTAGAGATGCGATTTCACCATGTTGGCCAGGATGGTCTCAGTCTCTTGACCTCTTGATCCTCCCGCCTCGGCCTCCCAAAGTGCTAGGATTACAGGCGTGAGCCACCACGCCTTGCCAATCAGTGTATTTCAGAGCTGTGAAAGAGAATTGAACATTGCAACCAAGAAATACAAATGGGTAACAGAAGATGGTAAAGACATATTTGTCAATAAATAGAAAACTTTTGATGATGACTATATTAGGCCCAAATAGAATTTCTAAAAGGGAAGCATATATAAACAAAGGGAAAAAAACACAAAATGCACTGCATTCCTTCTTAAATATACTTTAAAAAGGAAAATGTCTTTGTATTTGTATCCATGCTTTATGTTTTTGAACATGTCTTTACTGTGCCACCATTTCCAATAATCTTGTTCCTACTTTTAATCTCACTTTTAGAGTGATGTTTATTATATTATCAAAAAGGAAATAAAAATATATAAAGAGCAAAAATATGCAATTTTAATCTGAATACATCAGATTAAAACATTTTATTATATAAAATGTATAGAAATATGTTACATATATATCATATTTCTATATAATTAATCCTACCATTAATAATTCATTTCTAGGAGACAAATAAAAGGCCAAAGATGAGGCTATATTTTAATTTTTTATTCCTTCTGTTTTGTTTTTGCCATTAAGTATGTTTTAAAATATGAAGCTAAACATTTATCGATATAACATAGTTTTTCTTCTGCTAGAGTTTGCATGCGTCTGTCCCCCAAACTTCATGTTGAAATGTGAGCCCCAGTGCTGAAGGTGAGGTCCAGCTAGGAGTGTTTGGGTCATGAGGATGGAGCCCTCATGAAGAGCGTGATGCTGATTCTCATTGTAATGAGCAAGTTCTCACCCTATCAGTTCCCAGGAGAGCTGGTTGTTAATGAGAGCCTGGCATTTTCCTCCTCTTGCTCTTGCTTTCTATCCTCACCACGTGATCTCCGCACATGCCAGCTCCCCTTCACCTTCCATTACGAGTGGAAACAGCCTGAAACCCTCAGCATTAGCAGATGCTGCAGCCACGCTTCTTGTACAGCCTGCAGAGCTGTGACCCAAATAAACTCATTTTCTTTATAAATTGCTCAGCCTCAGAAATTCCTTTCTAGCAACACAAATGGACTAAGACAGAAAATTGTTCCAACAGAGAACAAAAGCAAATTTCAAAAATGCTAGTATGGAATGAAGTTAACAATTCCCCATCAGACCTGTCAAAGAATTTATTCTCCAAAGCCTTCTTCCACTCTATGAGAACTGCTCTCCTCTAAGCCTTTTATACACATTTCTATTATAGTCTTACCATGTGATATTGAATCTGTTTGCATATCCATCTTTCCCATTAGACTGAGTTCTCTATGCATAAAATCTAGCTTTATTCCAATTTGTAACTTATAACTAAGCTCTGCACATGATACATGGTAAGCAATTCATATTTTTTGGAAATAAATGGCAAGAAGGATAAATAGTTGAGAAAATCTGAGTGAATAAAACTCAATGCTGGATAAAGTAAAAGAAGAAGACTTCATATATGCTGTGTCTTTAACAGGATTCTGAAAAATTAGCATCACTTGCAAACATGAGAGGAGGAAGCAAGGGTGGTTCAGGGTAAGTAGACAGGTGCTGCTGGAGAATCTGCTGGCTCAAAGGGCTTTTGTTGAATAGGGCAAGTTTTTCTGATTAGAGAGCTGGTAGAGATGCTAGACAGAAGAGTTCCTGTAACCAGGAAAGAGCCATGGGGAAATTTTTGAGCAGAATGTGAGATGATCAGGAAGTTTTTTAAATTGCACATAATTTACCACTCATTTGTGGTGAGTACCTCACTTGTGACTTAAGAGAACTTGATTTGTTCAAGATAAAAACCAGTTTTCCTTCTTAGCATTTCTTTAATTTCTATAATCCCATTCCTCTTTTTGAGTTTGTATTGATCAAATCAATCAGACATACCCTGATTGGTATGTATATATGTACATATCTGTATATTTATGTACTAATAATGCAGTATATATGTACATTTACTAATAATACTATATATGCACATATATATGTACTATTATATGTGCATATATAGTATTATTAGTACAGTATATTGTATTATTACTATATGCTGAAGAATACAAGAAACTATGAGAAAATTCACCAGAAGGAAAGGAACATATATTTAGGCAGGAAAAGGCTATTAAGAAGAATTTTATTTTATTGCTCAGAATCTCTTAATAGTCACATTTTAGCAATGAGTGCTGCTACATTGAATTCTTGGTGTCTTAGCTCCTGTCACAGAATGAACAGAAACAAAGAAACATTCAAGTAAGGAAGCATTCAAGTCAGGAAACAAGTGCAGAAAATTCCCCAATCAATCAGGAAAATAAACCCATACCATAGGCTGATTTCCCACAAAATTGCCAATTTTTAAATGTTTAAAGAGATTCCTAATTTCTATTCTACAAATATGTAAAAAAGATAACTTTATATTTCTGAAGTTAGTGTTATATCATTTCATGCCAAAAAGCTAAAGTTAATAATTGTTTCTACCCTGTCTAGAACTAGTCTGAATACAGAAAATAGTTAAAGAAAATGGTTCTTAATGATAACTTGTTCCTCTAAAATATCAGTGACAGTGTGCAAGTTTAAATTAATACTTATTTTCCCTTTTTTCTTATTATTTATTTTGCTATTTTCCTCATTTGGAGTGGATTAACATGTTGAAACCCAGGGGATATAATTTCCTTTAATGTGTGCTTATTGTAATTAAAAATGTTTTAATATAATTTAAAACTTTGTAACATGTAAATTATATCTGAAATATAATTTCAATTAAATATTCAATTAAAGAATGAATATATATATATATATATATATATATATATATATATATATATATATATATGCCAGACTGGAATACAAACTTATAATTTAAACTAATAATGCCATTCATTGCTAAGCAATACAAATTCTAATCCTTTTTTATCCTTTGTGTGTGCATGTGTGTGTCTGTGTGTGTGCATACATGTATGCACTCAAGCCATTGTCAATTTTGCATTAGGAATAAAGCAATCTTCCACAAAAAACTGCTGAGGAAGCTAAGTATTACCTTTCCCACATTGAAGAAAGACTGGTCATTTGGGCTGATCAGAGTCTTTCAAATCGTTCAGTTTCTATTCCCTCCCTCCCATAGGTGTTGATCCCAAGAACATTCCATCATTAACAGGCTGTATGCTGATCTCTATTTAAAAGGCAGCTTCCCAGGAAACCCAACTAGCAATGTCCCCTCTGTGTAGAGATGAGGAGACTTAAGCTTAGAGAGGGTAAGTGGTGTGCCTGACATTATTACAGGTCTACTTAATGAAAGGGCTGACAGAAATTAGTTGGAAAATGTGGCATATTACCAAGTAAACTCATTGACCCTTCAATTAAAAATTTCAATTTTATATCACATTTTAATTAATATCAAGAATTTGCTTTGTTGTGTTTGGTTTTGGTTTGGCTTAGTTTGATTTGGATTTCTGTGGTTTGTCTGCAAAGTTCATAAAACTCCCATGTCACCACCCTCAGTAAATCATCCTATTCTAAGATTTTCATCTGCAGGTTTATCCATGTCAGTGGAGAAAAGATAATTTGGTTTTTCATAGTACAAACTGAAGCTTCTGGTAAAATGTAGGTATAAGCTCATTTTAATTTGTAACAGAAGTTGAAGTCATTTGTAGAAAAATACATTTGCAATAATAATTACTATTTTAAAATAATCTCACTTGACAAGATGCCAATTGAATATTTTCTAACTTTTGCATTTTATAAGATTAATTTTAATTAAAAATTTTTTTCAAAATGTAATTTTACAATAATGTTGCTACAATAATATAAATTAAAGCAACAGTTTCCACTCAGAGATTCTTGGCACAGGTATTACCCCTAACAGAGTGAAGCCAACAGTTCCATTATAAACCATTATAAATCCTAACATCAAACAAGTTTTTATTTTTTTAATATCTACCTACAAATGTATTTCAATTCATTTAAGAAAAATGTGGCCGGGCACGCTGGCTCATGTCTGTAATCATGGCACTTTGGGAGGCCGAGGAGGGCGGATCACAAAGTCAGGAGTTCAAGACCAGCCTAGCCAATATGGTGAAACTCCATTTCTACTAAAAATACAAAACTTAGCCAGGCCTGGTGGTATGCGCCTGTATTCCCAGCTACTCGAGAGGCTGAGGCAGAAGAATTGCTTGAACCCAGGAGGTGGAGGTTGCAGTGAACCGAAATCAGGCCACTGTACTCCAGCCTGGGTGACAGAGCAAGACTCTGTCAAAAAAAAAAAAAAAAGTAAGCTGTTTAGTAGGAAGAAAATTATTTTCCTAAGGACTTCATTTAATTCCATTAGGACTACATCACAGCCAGATCCTGCTCTGTTCCCTCCCTCCCATAGGTGTTGATCCCAAGAACATTCCATCATTAACAGGCTATATGCTGATGTCTGTCTCAAAGTCAGCTTCCCAAGAAACCCAACTGGCAATATCCCCTCTGCTTAGAGATGAGAAGACTTAAGGTTAGAGAGGTTAAGTGGTGTGCCTGACATTACAGGTCTACTTAATGAAAGGGCTGACATGAAGTCAGGCCTAGATGCACTATACCTATGTTGTTGAATTGTATTGCTCCTACCTCCAACCCCATTTGGTTCCACTCCAATTCTACTTCTATTTGGTAAAATGTCAACGATCAAAACTCAAACCCTCTTAGCATTCTGCACCTCCTTAAAGGTTGAGCTGTTGAGCTATAAACCACCTAAAATAACTGACATCTAAGGATTAGGATCACAGTGTATTTTTATAAAGCAAGCATTCTTGTATTTCAGGGGAAAACACAAGTTCCGAAAATGAAACATGAGGGAAAATAAATCACAAGGGAAAAAATAATCAATGAATGGTGATTTTTTGGATATAATAGTGCAATCAATTTTATTCTCAATTGTAGTTATTTTTTCCCTAAAATTAAACAATATGCTTTATTAATGATAGGGTGTGTACATGAGTATTTGTATATATAATAATATTTGAATAGATATACATATATTTTAAATATTTTATCACTTGTTTTTACCTAATTTGGATTCTGAATGTATAGGATGAACTATTACTTTTTTAAATACAACATCAACTTGAATTTTTAATTTGATTTTCCTATTTATATATTTCATTAAAATTTTCAAAAAACATAGCACTTGTAAATTTCTATGAATTACATGTATGAATAGCTCAGATTTCTATTGCTTCCACACACAACTTTATTTCCTAGATTTATCTTAATAGAAAAAGCTAATCCTGTATACTACAGACAGGACAGAATCACCATTTTATTGCTTGTGTTTTAAGCTTAGAGTTTTAGGCTTTTGGTTCCTAATAGGCATAAAGCTCTTCTCCAAACCATGATTCAGGACCCAAGACTCTTTTCAGTTTGTGGTTCCACCAAAAGTGTTACTTCTTAACTTTGATTTCCAGAATTGGAACATTAAATATATGTATGAGTATTTAACCTTGGAACAACTTTTAAGTATAGTAATATTTTCCTTTCAACATAGAATACCAAAAAGTGTGGGTGAATCAAGACTTACATTTCATAAGAAACCAAGGAAAATTAATAAAATTAATTAACTTTATTACTTTAACATTAATATATACTTATAAAGTTTCACAGTACATTTTCCTTAAAATGTAAAATACACAAAAATACAATAATACATATTTCATACAGATTATTTAACTCATAATAGAAAACAGAGGTAACAAACTATTAAAAAACTTAATATAATCTCCTTTAACAATAGTCTCTTTGAAAATCAGAAGTTCCATGATAATTTATACTGTTACTAAAATGTATGACTTCTCTTAGATTGTTAAATAGTTCAAAGATTTTCTATTGGCTTCTCATTTCTACATTAATGGCTCCTCAGTTTGAAACCACTGACTTAGGATTTCGATCAGTAAATTCAGAACATTGGGAAAGATGTAAAGTGAATAATGGGATCGTAAAAGTCCATCACTTCTCTTCATCATAGTCTGTGGTATACACCATTTTAGAGGGAATCCGTCTAGATATTTTACAAAAAGAAATGGATTTTCTTCCTGAAGGGAAGTGAAATTTGGAGCTGGTGAGTTCCTAGTGGATAACTGTGGGACACAGTGTAATCAAATCTCTCCCATCAGTTTTGTATCTTTGGATGTATCACTTAACCTTTTATGAGATTCAGGTTTTTACTCTGTAAATTAAAGGATATGAGCTCATCCTTCTTTCAATTCCTTTCCAGTACAAATATTCTCTAATTCTTTGGTTGTTATAATCAAGTCCTCTACCTCCCTATGCACCTTCACTTTTAGAATCAAAGGAAAGCTGACCCACGGTTTTCATATTTTTAATGTCACTAAAATTCAGACACACCCAGTTTTTTGAATTAATAGAGACTGGAGTAATTGGAGCATAGGAGCCTTAGGATTTTATGAAATGGCTAGTGTTAAAAATCATTGTCATATTTTCTAGAAGAGAAGATCTTTTACTTTATCTATAAAGTGTTTCCTGACAGGATGATTTCTAATAAGGAAACAACTGAACTGGAACACATTCTTCTTGAAAACTAATGCCAATTATTAAACTGGCTCACAATGCTTCCTGCATGCTTTTATTACACAGATTTATGAAAGATCTAATTATCTGTCAAATAATGAAAAATTAGTCACTTAGACATTAATTAATCAATATGTGCAAATCACACTGGAAATGATAAATGTTTTCAGGAAGAGAGAGAATGGAAACTACCCAATTGGATACTTACTCCTTACCTTGGCTTTCAGGATTCTCCTTTGACAGTTTGTTGAACTCGTACAATGAGGCCTCTGGGAGTGTTATTGCCGACAGCTTTCAATAATCATCTGTAATCAATTTATCGCCTCCAAATATTTTCACCCACATCTTATTTCTTTTAATTTCTTCCCTTCCCATGTTTATCATGCCCTTAAACTAAATTCTGTACTCATTTATGCCATTTTCTGGTATTTACATCAATTAAACATACCATGCGTGGCCATCTCAGGCCCTTTACATGACAAAGCCAGCTTGACTCTGCCTTTGTCAAAGCCAAATCACAATCTTACTTATTCACATTGTTTAAATCCACCAGTGTGCTTAAAGTGCTCTTGGCAATTAGCTGCATAGGAAAATAAACAGATAAGCACCATTTCAGGTTAAATATCCAAAACAATTATCTTTCCACACAATATTTCAGATATGTAAAGTTGCAGAAAATTCTTAAATATTTCTCACAAACTTTGCAAGGGCAGAGCTTACTTAGCTATAAAGGCTGAAGGTCACTAAGAAAATATCAATAATCCAGAAAATCTTCCCACATCCACTGATGCATCTTTGAAGTCTGCTATCTAAAGTTATTTATTTACTTTTCCAACTAACATTTCTTGAGTGCCTACCATGTGCCAATCATGATTTTAGATAATTGGGAATGATTGGTGAACAGAAGAGACAAAGATCCCAGCCCTTAAGATGTTTACATTCTAGCAAGAGAATATGGACAATTAAACATAAATTTAATAAATAGGTGCATTATATAAAATATTAGAAGGTTGATGAAAGATATGGCAGAACAGAGTAACAGGGAGACATATTGTAGGGCTGAGCATAATGGGTAGGTTGCCATTTTTTTTTCTTTTTTTTGAGGCAGAGTTTTGCTCTTGTCACCCAGGCTGGAGTGCAATGGCACAATCTCGGCTCACTGCAACCTCCACCTCCTGGGTTCAAGCAATTCTCCTGCCTCAGCCTCCCAAGTAGCTGGGATTACAGGTGCCTGCCACCAGGCCTGGCTAATTTTTGTATTTTTAGTAGAGATGGGGCTTCACCATGTTGCCCAGGCTGGTCTTGACCTGATGATGTCCACCCACCTCAGCCTCCCAAAGTGTTGGGATTACAGGCATGAGCCGCTGTGCCCCTCCTGCCATATTATATAGGTTGGTCAGTGTAGGCCTCATTGAGAAGATGAGATTTGAGCAAAAATATGGATAAAAGAATGAGTTAACAAATAAATCAATGTGATAGGATGTTCCAAGTAAAGAGTATAGCTAGAGAAAAATGTAAGGTTAGAAAAAGCTAATGGGTAGCAAGAAGGCCAGTTGGTGGCCTCTGAGCAAGCAAAGGAAACCTACTATAATAGTAAGTGAATTCAGAGAAGTAGCACGTGGTAAGATTATGTCAAATCCTGAAGCCATTTGAAGGACTTTGGCTTTTCCTTTGAGTGAAATGGATATGAGGTAAGTCATTGCTGGGTCTTTAGTGAAGGAATGTGGTCTTATACTTTAAAATATTCACAATAGCTGCTATGCTGAGAAAAGACTACAGGGAGACAAAGGTAGAAACAGAAGCCTGTAAGGAGGCTGCTTCAGCAGTAAAGCTACCCGTAATATTAATGTGGACCCATACGAGAGCATTGGCAGTGGTGGTAAGTTCCCAGTTTCTGGATGTATTTTAAATAGCAGGAGACAGATAAATCTTTAGGCAGATAGGGGTGGTGAAACCCAACCTTCACACCAAACACAGTTTAAAGTCGAAACCCATCTACAAGTCTCAGAAAAATCCACAGACCGGATTGAAAACCACTCTTCCCATGTGAGGTGCTTTCCTCTGGTTGATCCCCACCCTTCACCTATTTTACACATTCCTACCCTTCCCTAATTGGTTTTTGACACTGTTGTGCCCATCTTTGAGTGGTGCATCTTTTTAGCCTTTTTTACATACTAACAAACCAATCAGCACATATGCCCCCGTTCTGAGCCCATAAAAACCCTGGACTCAGCCAGACCAGGGGACTGTCCGCTTTTGGGGGGGGGGGGAACTACCTGACTTTGGGTAAGGGGGCTGCCCAGCTTGGGTCTCCTTTTCTGCTGAGAGCTGTTTCTTCACTCAACAAGACTCTTCGCCTTGTTCACCACTGGCTGTCAGTGTAACCTCATTCTCCTTGGATGTGGGGCAAGAACTTGGGACCTGCCAAACAGCGAGTGGGAATAGAGCTGCAGCCCTGTAGCACTGCCTTCCCACTCACCAAGCAAGGCGAGAAGGAGCTGCTTGGCTGCACATGCCCCCTTAAGTCAGGCTGCGGATGGTGGAACTAAAATAGCTCACACCCGCCATTTACCAGGCATCTGTAAGTTTTCAGGCACCACCACGTCCCCTTCATCTGGACACTGGAGTCACTTGTGATGTGCCTGGTCCAGCCACAAGCCCCACATGGAGCCTGCACCTGTGCCAGCGATTGAAGCAGCCAGCTGCACCCCATGCTTGCTCACTCACATACCCCCTCACTCTGTGGGCTGAGTGTGCAGTCACAGCAGCCATGGGATCCAGGCCAGGTTGCATATCAAACACAGCCCAATAGGCTGAATGGGCAGGGTACCTCCTGCCACAAGCCCAGGGCGAGCAAGGCCCAGGCAGGAGCATTGCCAGCCACGGAGGCCTCCAACTGGCAAAATGCACAGAAAAAAATGCTGTGTCATTTTGAAGGCAGTGTCTATATTATTTCCTGAGGAATTGGATGTGGGCTATGAAAAGGCCGAAGAAAAGGGAATCAAATGTGACTCTCAGTTTCTTAGTCTGAGCAACAGAAAGGATGAAGTGCAGTGTGGAAGATGGACTGTAGAAAGAGTTTGAGGTGGAGGGAGTCAAGGCATTGGATTTTCAACATGCTAAACCTGATATGTATATTAGAAAATCAAGTGGAGATGCTGACTTCGCAATTGGAATGTACATACCTGAAGTTCAGATGACAGATCTTTGCTAGAGATGTAAATAAATAAATGGGTAAGATAAATGGGTATCATTACAATATAGATGAAATTTAAAGCCACCTGAGTAGACAACATTATCAAGAGAAGAAATGTAAATACAGACAAAAAGATGATCAAAGACTGACTACCTGGACCTTCCAAAAGTAAGAGATTGAAAAGAAGAGAAACCAGTTCACAAGACTGAGGAGTAACCAATAAAATAAAATAGATTGCAGGATCCTGGAAGCCAAGTGATGAAAGTATAGCAAGAAGAAGAGAGTGGCAATTATACCAAACCCTACTGATAGATTAAATAAGATGAAGACTAAGAATGACCACAAATGTATGTTATTAAATAAATGGCATAAAGTCACAGAAGATATAGCACATTGTTTTCAATTGTTTGTTACTTGGTATAAATTAAAATCATAGAGAATTTGAAAGGGAGCCAGAGCATATTGTGTAAAAATAGTAAGTTATTTAGGCTAAGGGAAGAGTATGAAAACCAGACCTCAGAGTCAGAAATGCCACTGAAATTTAATAAACATTCTTCTCTAACAATCAGACCTTGGGCAATTCACTTAATATCTCTAATTTTTGTCTCCAAAATATGAGGTGGAACTTTTAAGGTACCTGCACCTCAACATTTCCATGATTTGAAAATAACACCCAGAGTCCTACCACTCAATAACATTATTCACTCCTTTAATTTAATACACAGATTTCAAATTAAGAATTGCATATGTGCAGCCTTAGTCTCTTGGTATTTTAAGCAAAGGAAATTGAAGAAGAAATGTGACTGACAAACTCATGCCTATTTCCCATCAGTTGTTTACCTTTAGGGCACATACAACTTCAGAGTTATGATTAAACATTAAATGTTCCAGGGCTACACATTTACTCACAAATGGTAGCTTTCTTATTTCTTTGTGAATAAATTGCACTTTCTCATATGCCTCTAGCTTTTTGTTATCAAGAAAAAAAGCCCTAATATTTAAAGTGGCAAATTTAATCTCTAATACTTTGAATAGTGAATGTGGGTGCATGTTCAATCTCATTCCTACTTTTATTGGGTTAAGTATCTGACTCTCAGATTTTGGCCATCCTCCTCCTTTCTCTCTAAGAAGGTAATTGGTAGAGAGGTGTGTGTGTGGTTAATGAAATATCTTGGGAACAGGAAGGTCACTGTGTCCTTAGATCAAGATATTGCCCACATTTTTGCCGGTCTTGACTATGGAATAGCAATTCTTGGCAATTCTGGACAAGAACATATGAGGTGTCAATGACAAGCATATGAGCATTTATCAGTGTTAGCTGCCAAGATAAGCCACTGATTTAATTTATGATCTTTTCTCTGTCTCACTTTGGTCAGAGCCAAACTCACCAGTTTGGTCAGAGTAACCTTTCAGGATGATTTAGCCTCACCTTTACTCTCACGGGAGCTGGAGACTCCCCCAAAGGTCTAGCTGTGTCTCCCACACAGTTCAAGTCAATGTGGTCTATCCTATAGCCCTTGACTGCTGAAACACTGTCCCTGCCATGGTCATAAACTCAATCTGGCAAGCTTCCCCATAGGTTCTCAGCTAGATTGCAAGTTCCTCCACATGTAAGAAATTTGGGATCCCATTCATACTACTTAGGGATTGAGGTTTATTCAAGGAAGTTGTGTTCAAGACCTCCCTGTGCCCAATCTTGCTGTCTCACTGGGTTCACTGCACTGTGGCTGTTTCTAGTGTCCTAAAAGATGATAGAGCTAGGCACAGTGGCTTATGCCTGTCACCCAAACATTTTGAGAGGCTGACACAGAAGAAGCGCTTGAGGCCAGGAGTTCAAGACCAGCCCACCTTGTCAATATGGTGAGATCCCCTTTCTGAGAAAAAAAATTAGCCAATCATGGTGGTACATGCCTGTGGTCCAAGCTACCCGGGAGGCTGAAGCAGGAGGATTGCTTGAGTCCAGGAGGTCGAGATTACAGTGAACTATGATCATGCCACTGCATTCTAACCTGTGCAATGCAGCAAGGCCCTGTCTCAAAAAAAAAAAAAAAAAAAAAATTGGTAGAAGCAGAAACTACTGTACTTTCAGTGTTCTCTTAACATAACTGGAGCGAAGAGAAAGCCTCCCCTCTATATCTGGACCCAAAAGAAACAGTTCATTAGACTGATAACATGTCTCCCTACCTCCTTCTCCCCACTGGCCCTCATATCCCTCAGGAATCAATGTTCCCTGCATTGGTTAGTGCCCCTTCCCTCCTGTTTGAAATGATCAACTGGACCATGTCTGTTCTCTAAATGATAATGGAGTGAGAGTTAAACAGATGTACAAAATATTCTAACTGCACAAAGTCTGAATTTCATTACTATTTTGTTGTTGTACAAGTCCTATTGTGCAAGTCAGAGATGGACTTTCTCTGCAGTTTTGCTCTAACAATGTTAACACTCATTTCTAACAGCCACTGCCATGGTCAGGCAGTGGATACTCAGTTTGATAAGGGAGAAGATACTGCACAGAGACTTGGAAAACTGAAAAATGCCTCAATGTCTTTCAAACATTACTAGTGCTGCAAAGAAAAAGTAAAATAAAATAATGCACATTTTAAGACAACACCTTATATACTATCTTCTAAAGTATTCAGGAAATCAGGAAATGAACGCTTACTCCAGATAATAATAGAAGTTCCTTAGGAACAATCAGAATATTTAGTAGTTCAAGGATTTTGGTCCCACTAATCCTATATGAGTTGCTGACTAAGAACATTTACATGGAAAACCTGTGCTTACTTTACAGGGGACCAGAGAGGAAGGATATGCAGACCCTGCTATGGCTGCTCAGGATGCAATGGTAACTAGAGCCAGTTCTCAGACTGATTGCAAAGAACCTTGGTTAAAATGGGCTGGAGTGGTTCTGATGCTACTTCTCTGCTGGCTAATGTTCCAGGTCCTATGGGAAGCCTGTCAGCAGAAGACGGGGGAGCACAAAACCATGCTGCAAATGATCCTGTGCAACAAGAGCTACCAGCAGCTGTGGCTGGGTAATTATGAACTGGGGTTCTTTCCAGCTACTCGGCCTATTATATAACAAAAAGAAGGTGGTTTACTAGAAACAAAAATGATATATTACAAGGAAATGGAGGAAAGTCAGTTACCTCAAAGGTACTTACTTTGAATTTTGTTTATAAGATGTGCCTTATTTAATGACATTACTAAGGGATAAGTATTTCCTTAATATTTTTTCCAATAACTTTCAAATATTGAGCATTTTAAAAATTATCTCTGTATTTGATGGAGTACTTATTCAAATATATTAGCTATTTCTTACTAGGTATATTATATGTTGTCTTGCAAAAATGTATAGTAAATATAGTTTAACCAGTCAATACTGCATCAAGGTCATTATTATTGATGTCATGATTTCTGCAATATTGATAGAACCTTATTGGTTTTAGAGAGTGCACTCATGTTAGTTTGCCCTTTGTTTATTCCCTAAACTACAATATCTTTTTCTTTTATTAAAAACAAATTTTGTTTTTTTTCTATATAAAATACACAAATGGCTGAAAATTTTCAACAGATGGCCTACCCTACCCCAATCCCACATCTGGACTTTACAAGTCAATAAGAGACATTACCTGTCTTAATGATAATCATATAATAATAATGAAAAGACATCTTCTTGCTTCTAATTTTGAGTAAGAATGGATGAGAACTAAAGTTGCCTGGGATAGTCATATAACTAAGTTCTTGAAATAAGGAATCTTAATTTATCACAATTCTAAATTAGTAAACTCTAGTCTATAACCATAAAGTTGATTTCATCTTTCTCAGAATGTTCTTTATAGATACTTTGACTGCTATTTTAATCATCACAGAGAGGACTTTTACACTTAATTCTCATATTTAAGCTCTAGTAGGAAGTTTGTTGTTGACATAAGCCTATATGTCCTAAATAACTGGTCCATAAATAATGGCTTGCTGTGTGCTTCCTCTCAATTTAAATCAGCAGTGAGTTAGTAGGTCTCACTGGAGGTGGCATTTGTTCCCCAGGAGAAGAGAATAATAACAGGTCTTTCAAGTTCAAGATTTATGATGACTCTACTAAGAGTATCTATATTTGTTTCAATGGTATTTATAATAAACAGAATTGGTAGCAGTAGTACTTTTAATTATTTTATGGAAAATATGGATTTTTAGTATGTGTAACAATCTAATTAATATTTATATTATAAATTTATAATATTTTCAAAATCTCCTTTGAATTACATCAATTTGTTGAAGTTTTTCAGGAATTTCAAAATATTTCTGGGCAAGACATGGTAGATGCCATTAATGAATGTTATGATGGATACTTTCAGGAGCTGTTGGTTGCAATTGGTAAGTAATAAATTATTTGAAGTACAGCAGACATTTTATTTCTTAATAAATGCTGAGCGGCTCTGAATGAACTAAAGACACATGAGTAAGCTCTTGATCGAGTCATTTTTTTCCTTTGAATTTTATTATTTAAAAGGACGTAAACTCCATAGTGGAAGAGTACATCAGTTACTAATAAAATGCACTAAACTGGCAACCTGATGACTTTAATGAACTGATACCCCCCCAACAGCTAGTTCAACTTTCATACCAGAAAAACACATCATTCTCAGGTATTTTCTCTTCGGAATTGGCTTCTCACACTGTTCAATCCATTTTATCTTTACTGACTTCCATTCCCTTGCTCAAGAGCAGATAAATACTTAACAGTGTGCTTCTCTTCTCTTTAGGAGGTAAAGGATTTTTTAGTGACCATTACTAACAAATTTTGGTTTAGGAGTAAATCCTACCATAAAAGAGATTTACTAAGTAGTGATTTTCCTCAGGCTATTGTGATAGTGGCACACCTCTTGCTCCTTCCTAAGAAATAATATCCCTCCATAGAGGACAAAACAGGGCTACTTATCCAGAAAAACTGCAATAGAACTACCTGTGCAATAGAACTACCTTTGTCTCGTACTGTGCTGTGAGCTGACAGCACACATTTCAGGGACGACCAAAGGGGGTCATTGTGAAATATCTCCATCGAAGGCACAGTCAAGTAATCACCTAGATACTAGTTGAATAAATGAATATTGTGATTTTCCATCCTTGAATGGCAGAAGCATACATGAGTGTGACAGTTGAGAGATAAAGGAACTTTTGCAGCTTATCCAGTAAAGAAGTCTCAAGCTAGGGTTCCATGAAAACAGTTTGATGAAGCCCCTAAAATAGTATGCAAGAAATGACTATTAATAACTGTGTATTTTTTTCTGAGGATGTCACATTTATTCCAGAAAATTCTCTACAAAATTTAATAACCACATACCACATCAAAATCCTTCACTTTATAAACAATGCCTAAGGAAATTAACTGACTGCCTCAAAGCCGATCAGCTGATTAGCAACCAAGTTATGACTAAAACTCATAATATCCGAATCTCAAGATAGCTTTCTTTCCACTATAGACCCCTGCCACAAAGCAGTGGGCATAAGAGAGGAAGTGGTGGACATTATAAATGGCAGAAAACATTTCAACTGATTTATTCACTCAGTAGACATTTATTGAGCACCTACTGTTCTAGACACTGACTTAGGCACGACAGATAGAACAATGAAACAACAAAAACAGCAAAAGTCACTGCCTTCAAGGAGGTTATAAAGACTATGACTCAAGAGTGATTATGTTGTTTCATGTATTAAAAATGAAAGAAAAGATGAGGGTATAATCTCACAACCTAAAATCATTACTTAAACTACTAGGGAAACACTGTTATGATGATTTCATTCTGGCTAGAGATTATAGCCTCTCATACATTACCCATTCATGTATTAATTTGTTAACCTATTCAAATAAACATTACTGAAAGTTTATGATCATCAGCTGACTTCCAGCAAGGATAACTGTTGACCATTCTCTAGGCTGTTCTAATGCCTTAGCAGTTTTTATTAGATGACTTCTAAAACTGTTCTACACCAGTTGTGGTCCATACAGTTTCTCCTTCAGAGACTTCAGGTCTACTCACAAATCTATAAGTTACTAAAAATAGTATTCAAATAGATGAACAAATTACATGGGAGCTATATCATATTGAATCCTACAATGATGATAATAATAATCTATAATAGTGGTAATAACCTAGGTTTCTTTGAAGCTCTTTTGATTTAATTTTCAGATAAAGATGATAAAGTTTTCTTCATTAGGCTACATGAAGGAACTAATAAGAGTTCCAACAGATAGAAATAGATCAAGTGAAAATCTGCATGACTCATTATAATGTTGTTGCTTTATATTTTTTTCCTGTGGCTTATAGTGTTACCATTATTGTAAGTGTTGACATTATAATACAATGTAAGAATTGTAACAGGAAAAGTGCTATTTTTTCTCAAATTCTGACGAAAATGTATGTTTTCACTCTCAATGTTTCTTCTCTCTCTGATTTCTCCTAGTTCTCTGTGTTCGAGACAAACCAGCCTATTTTGCTTATAGATTATATAGTGCAATTCATGTAAGTAAGACTCATATATTTTTTAAATTTCTCCAGAAATTGTGTCTGTTTGTCAAAGGATAAATTTACTTCCATCATTTAAATGTTCATTACCATTTTTGAACTTGTATGTACAAAGAAAATACACCCAAGTGAAAAACAAAATGGTTTAGACACCAAAAATAAGACACATCCAATAAAAATAATGCTCTGCTTTCTGTATCAAATTTAGGGAACCATATTTGGGGTATATATCCCCGTGTACTTTAGAGGTTATTTAACATCTGCAGAAACTGGTAAATTCAAATGTCTTTGTATATTTCCAAAGATCCCCACATCGGACTTATGCAAGTACAAAACATATGGCAGTAAGCAGAAAATGTCAAAATATTACAAACTGTCAGCAAGAAATTGCCACGTTCCTGAAGTTTCAATACACGAAATTACATCAATGGATATTTTTAAACATTGTGTTATTTTCAAAAAGTATTTAAAGTGACAACTAGAAAACCATAAAGTCTAAATCTATTTTTGTAATTAAATGGGAATGTATTTCATACTTCAGTGCGTTATTCAGTCACACATACTTTGGGGCGTTTTTTTTTTTTTTTTTTTTTTTTTTTTTTTTTTTTTTTTGAGATGGAGTCTGGCTGTGTCTCCCAGGCTGGAGTGCAGTGGCGCGATTTCGGCTCACTGCAAGCTCCGCCTCCCGGGTTCACGCCATTCTCCTGCCTCAGCCTCCCAAGTAGCTGGGACTACAGGCGCCCGCCACCTCGCCCGGCTAGTTTTTTGGGTTTTTTTTAGTAGAGATGGGGTTTCACCGTGTTAGCCAGGATGGTCTCGATCTCCTGACCTGGTGATATGCCCGCCTCGGCCTCCCAGAGTGCTGGGACCACAGGCGTGAGCCACCGCGCCTGGCCTGGAGCATTCGTTTTTTAAAAAACACTGAAGTGCATCACATAATGCACAACTTATCCATATATACATGACACATAGTTAGAAAAAGAAAGTCTCGGCGGGGCGCGGCGGCTCACGCCTGTAATCCCAGCACTTTGGGAGGCCGAGGCGGGTGGATCACGAGGTCAGGAGATGGAGACCATCCTGGCTAACACGGTGAAACCCCGTCTCTACTAAAAATACAAAAAATTAGCCGGGCAGTCGTTGCAAGTGCCTGTAGTCCCAGCTACTCAGGAGGTGGAAGCAGAAGAAAGGCGTGAACCCGGGAGGCGGAGCTTGCAGTGAGCCGAGATAGAGCCACTGCACTCCAGCCTGGGCCTTAGAGGGAGACTGTGTCTGGAAAAAAAAAAGAGAGAGAGAAAAAGAAAAAGAAAGAAGCCTCATACAGATGATTATACACATGTCATAGCCTTGAAAACTCAGAGAAAATGATTAAAAATAAATCCAATAGTACAGTAATTTTAATAACCAGTTTTATCCTCAAAGTAAATTTAACAGATGTACTTCTTAAAAGTAGCCAGCATGCTGGGAAAATATGTTAATAGTCAGAAATATGTTATTATATATTTTCTGCAATGTATTTCTCATTTATGCAGAGGAAGAACCTGGGTAACCCCAGAACACAAAAGGAAAATCAATGTTCACCGTCTTGCTTCTCTTTTATTCTATTTTCTGGGAGAAACAGTTGATTCGGTTAAACATTTATTTGAAATAGTGTATTGGGAAATGCTATAGGATGATTTCAATCGTTTCTTTCTCAAATAACCAACCACTACAACAACAGTATGAAGCTTCTCTTGTGAATGACTATGGGAAAATAATCACAATTACCTTGATTCCAATTTTGCACAAATTCAAGGCTACTTATTCTAATAATACATGAAAACTGTATTTTTGCTGTGTATGTGTTATAAGGCAAAAGGAAGATATGTGTATTCACAAGCGGTCTGTAGGAACAGAGAAGGATTATATATTCAAGCAATGTAATTTTTGATACATGAAGACCTCAAATGTCAAATATTTGTTAAAAAGCTGCTTTAATCACTCCTGAACCAAAGCTATATTCTGCGTTCTTCTCAAGTGCACTCTAAAGTGAACGAGCTACATTTTAAATTTGAATACTTGGTTAGATCATTCATTTTAACCACCTCAAATTAGGAAAAGTTTATTAGTAATATACATCCAAAACATTTAGGCTTCAAAACTTAGATTCTGTTTTCTGGCCACTAGATGTCAGGATTACTCCGTTTGGAAAGACAATTTGAACCTGATTTGTGGGGGTGTAGTATTTGGGGGGCTAGCATACAGACGTTGATTTTGTATTTTTCTGCATTTGAATTTAAATCAGCAAATATTTGAAGCACTTAGAATTCTAATTTTTATAATTTCTCAATAATGACCAGAAAAGAAAATTAAAATGTTATTGCTCTCTTACACAAATCAATGTCCATCTGAGAGAGCTCAGAACGTCTGCCCCTCCAAGGAAGAATTCTTACCGAGAAGGACCACAGGATCAGATTTGTAGTTTATAATGCAGTGTGAGCGGGACAGTGTGAAGGTTGACAAGACTAAAAAGGGGGAGCAACTATTGCAGAATCGGGTGAAATGATAAGAGTCAGAGTCAAGGTGGTGGCACTGGAATAGAGAGCACAAGGCATTCAGAAAATAGGAGAGAATAATTCAATGTCAGCATGCAGTAAGGGAGAGCGAGAAGTGACAGAAATGACTCAGGATCTGAGCCACTCAGGATCTGAGCCACAGCCGGTGATGCCAGTGTTGGAAGAACTCAGGAAGAAGAGAAAATGACTACGGAAAAGGGGTGTATCCATTTGGGACAGACTGACTTTTAAGAGGCTGTCTTCTCACTTCCCCCACTTTTCTGTATCTTTAGGACTTCGGTTTCCATAATAAAACTGTAATCAGGATTATCATTGCCAGAAGTGAAATAGACCTGCTGACCATAAGGAAACGATACAAAGAGCGATATGGAAAATCCCTATTTCATGATATCAGAGTAAGTCTCCGACACATGATTTATTTGGACCCACATTTCCTCCTTTTTGAAACTGAGATAAAAGCTCTCATTCAAATAACTTCATGGCAGAGTCTAAAAAGGTAACTGTTCAGACGGGGATAACCTACTTTTTTCCTCTACACAGTCTTTAGAACATCAACAGGTGCTAACTTAGAAAACCCTTTACCTCGGCTGGGCGCGGTGGCTCAAGCCTGTAATCCCAGCACTTTGGGAGGCCAAGGCGGATGGATCACGAGGTCAGGAGATCGAGACCATGCTGGCTAACACAGTGAAACCCCGTCTCTACTAAAAATACAAAAAAATTAGCCAGGCGTAGTGGCGGGCGCCTGTAGTCCCAGCTACTTGGGAGGCTGAGGCAGGAGAATCGCGTGAACCCGGGAGGCGGAGGTTTCAGTGAGCCGAGATCGAGCCACTGCACTCCAGCCTGGGCGACAGAGTGAGACTCCGTCTCGGAAAAAGAAAAAAAGAAAACCCTTTACCTCAGCGACAGAACTTATTCCTCTTTGATGTGTTTTACCCAGAAGCATTGATGCAGTCATGTAAAATACTAATTCTCTATAACTGTGCTTAAAGAGCTAAATTCTGAAATGTGATCAGGCTCAGGAAAAATATACATTGCAAAAGGCTGCATTACTTGTGAAGAGGTTTCTTAAGTCAGTTCAGCTCTCCTCTCATATTGTCATAGAAGGCAGGGCAGTCAGTCAAATATCATAAACTGCTAATTCGGAGGGACTTAATGTTCCTAGCTCTGTACAACTCTACATATCCTTATCCCTTTAGCCCTTGAAGGGCAAAGGAGCAATGATTCAGTACTGAACAAGCCAGTGTTTTGATTCTGATACTTTTGAACTTCACACTGCATTTTGATAAAACCTAACAAAGAACTCTTAGAATATATAGGACCATTTACCTAACTGAGAGTCTAGTGGGAAATAAAAATGCTTGGCACCTTGTTCAAAAAAGTTTAAAGAATTTCGAGATGGTAAAAGCAGAGCATTAAACCAAGCCGAGCACAGGGACATGAGAATAGAGCTTAACTTGTATTTTGCCCAGAGCTAAGAGCTGTTACCTTGTTCACATTGTTTTCTACTGGAATTTGTAATTGCAAGAAGCAGTGCGTTAGTTTATTGAAAGAGTAATCTAGAAGCAACCTAAAGCCCAAGAGATCACATAACACAGAAGACCGTAGGCCTCTGGAGAGCTGAAATGGTTTCTAAGAGGAAGAGTTGATGGAGCAGCTAAGAGAAATCTTATTCCTTCTTCTTTGATAAAACTCTCCTACAGCTACCTTCAAAACTCTAAACTCTTTTAGTGATGAGAAATGCATGGCACAATTCACTTTCTAAATGAATAAATTAGTTCTTAGGCACTTATTATAATTAATCACAGCCGCCTCAAAGTCTGCTAATATGAAAATGTAATTAATGCAACTTTACTATGTGCATTTAAAGTACTGAATTATCATTACATGACTTTGTGCCAAAGCACCTTAATATGAAAGTTGATACTTAACAAAGAAACATTTTATAATAATATTTATTTATTACTACCATTGATTTTGGAAAATATAGAAATTATAGAAGACCATTATAAGAAAATTAAAATTGCCCTAATTTTCTACAGATAATCATTAATAAATTTTTATGCTGCTTTGGCCTGCAGGTTTGTGTCTCCCCAAAATGTATCTGCTAAAATTCTAACCCCAAAGTGATGATATTAGGAGGTGGGGCCTTTGTGAGGTGATTAGGTCATGAAGGTGGAGCCCATGAATGGGATTAATGTCCTTATAAAATAGGCCGAAGAGATCACCTTTGTCCCTTCTGCCATGTGAGCTTAGAATGAGAAGAAGGCTGTCTGTGAGAGACAGGCACTCAGCAGGCACCACATCTGCCTGGTCTTGGTCTTGCCAGCCTCTAGAGCTGTTAGAAATAAATTCCTATTGTTTATAAGTCACCCAGTTTATGGTACTTTTGTCACAGCTGCCAGAACACACTGAGACAGGTACTTTCAGTCATTTTCTAAAACTATATAAATAATAATATGTTTTGCTATGTAAAAGAGTATTTTTACTGAATCATGGTATTCTACTGTATAAGCTATAAAGTACACAAACTACCTCACATTATTATACATTGCTTCTCAGTTTTTCACTATTATACGTAATATTATGGTGTATATATTTTTAGCACAAAACTTTGTGCTTATCGATGATTGATAGTAACTTTTTAAATATATATTTCTTGAGGTAGAATTATTACTACATTAATAATTATAAACATTTTTAAATCTTTTGAGACATATTCATTTGTTCTCCACATTCTACATTCATTTATAACAATCATAATAATAATATTAGGGCACATCTTCCTAAAGTTCAGGAGAATATTTTATTCTAAGGCAAGTTATTGTTCTTATAAATACACATTCAGGTTCAACCAACTTTATACAAACCACATACTACTGACTCTAACCAGATCATCATTCTTTAACAACTTTCAGTGGGAATAGTACTTAGGATGTGTTAAATCTTTATATGAGAAAAGTAAATAAATTTAGAAAGGCTAATGGTCCATGGCTCTTTCATAGTGCAGTTCAGAGGAATTATGCTTCCTTTTTAGAACTATTATGACATTGTATTTCAAATATATTTTTTCTTTTCAGAATTTTGCTTCAGGGCATTATGAGAAAGCACTGCTTGCCATCTGTGCTGGTGATGCTGAGGACTACTAAAATGAAGAGGACTTGGAGGATTGTGCACTCCTCTTTCTAGATACTTCCAAATAGAGATTTTCTCATAAATTTGTACCATTCATGGCACTATAACAAAACTATACAATCATATTTTCTCTTCTATCTTTGAAATTATTCTAAACCAAAGAAAACTATGAATGAAAGTATATGATACTGAATTTGCCTAATATCCTGAATTTGCCTACTATCTAATCAGCAATTAAATAAATTGTGCATGATGGCATAATAGAAAAATTGCATTGGAATAGATTTTATTTAAATGAGAACCATCAACAACCTACAACAAGAGAGTCTGCTCAAGGCTGTCTTTATCATTATTTGAAAGACCAAGGAAAATGTAGTGTGACCATCGTTGTTTGGGGAATTTTTGAGACTCCTATACAATTATGATAAAGCTAGGGTGATCATCTAAAGCAGGCTTTAAAAATAAGTAAAGATGTAAACCAGCAAAATGCAACTGGGCATGGTGGCTCATGCCTATAATCCCAGCACTTTGGGAGGCCAAGGCCGGCAGATCACTAGGTCATGAGTTCCAGACCAGCCTGACCAACATGGTGAAACCCCGTCTCTACTAAAAATACAAAAATTAGCCAGGCATAGTGGCAGGTGCCTGTAATCCAAGTTACTTAGGAGGCTGAGGCAGGAGAATCCCTTGAACCCGGGAGGCAGAGGTTGTGGTGAGCTGAGATCATGCCACTGCACTCCAGCCTGGGCAACAGAGCAAGACTCTGTCTCAAAAAAAAAAAAAAAACAAAAACAAACAAACAAACAAAAAAATATATATATATAACCAGCAAAATGCAGCCAGATATATGCTTGCCAGGATTAGATGTATAAGAGATTTGGGTGTAAAAATAGTGTGTGTGTGCACGCACATGTGTATGTGTTTGGCTTCCAGCTATTTTTTTTTTTTGAGGCAGTACTTAACCAACTACTTGCCCAAGCTATGTGAGAAAAGCCATTTCTCTCTGTTTCTGTCTTTTCCTTTTAACAGCAGCCTCCACGACTTTTGGAAGTTATGATATGCTTTGTGCCATCAGTAGAGCATGGTCTCTTCTGTCTCTCAAGGTTCAGAAAGTTAGGAATGACGAAGGAAAAATACTCACTGAGATCAGATTTGGGGAATAACCTAAACTGATGCCACAGTCTAGTCAGGACTGAAACCAGAGGCAGGGTGGGTGAGTGTAACCTGCAACCAAAAGGAAGAAAAGTATCATCCTGAAACACATGCAAGTGTAAAATTTGCTGGTAAAGCAAACACACAAATGAGGAAGAGAAAGGAGTCACATGGTACCACCACCGAAAAACACCAAACCACAAGAATAAACAGAGGAAAAAAAAGAAAGAATGTACAAAACAACCAGTAAACAACTAACACTATGACAAGAACAAAACCTCATATATCAGTAATAACCTTGGATATAAACAGATTAAATTCTCCACTGAAAAGATATACACTGGCTGAAAGGATAAAAACCGATCCGACTATATGCTGCCTACAAGAAATGCACTTCACCTATAAAGACACAAAAAGACTGAAAATAAAGCTTTGGAAAAGGTATTTCAAGCAAACAGAAACCCAGAGTAAGCAGGAGTACTTATATTTATATACATAAAATGGACTTTATTTCAAAAAGTAAAAAAAAAACCTACATAGGTCATTTCATAAAAATAAAGGAAGCAATCCAGTGAAAGGAAATAACATTCTAAATATATATGTACTCAACATTAGAGCACCCAGATTCACAGAGTAAATACTAGCAGATCTAAACAGAGAGATGAACTCCAATACAATAATATTGCAAGAATTCAACATCCCACCCTTAGCATTAGGCAGATCATTGAGAAATAAAATTAACAAAGAACTAAATCCTATTTACCATAGCTACCAAAAAAAAAATGCCTGTGAATAA
This sequence comes from Macaca fascicularis, assembly GCF_037993035.2. Lineage (NCBI taxonomy): Eukaryota > Metazoa > Chordata > Mammalia > Primates > Cercopithecidae > Macaca > Macaca fascicularis. Next base: position 173,036,328 of record NC_088379.1, read on the forward strand.
ATTTAATGAAGGAAGTGAAAGATTTCTACTAGGAAAACTACGAAACGCTGATGAAAAATTAAAGAGGACAAATGGAAAGATACTATGTGCTCATGGATCAGAAGAATTAATATCATTAAAATGATTATATAATACAAAGCAATATACAGATTCAATTCAGTCCCTATCAAAACACCAATGTCAGTTTTTACAAAAATAGAAAAAAAAAATTAGCCTGACACTTGTATTAATCAAAATGAGCCAGAAAAGCTAAAGTGATCCTGAGAAAAACCAAAGGCAGAGACATCACCATACCTGACTTCCCAACATATTACAAGGCTGTAGTAACCAAAACAACATTGTATTAATGTAAAAATAGACATATAGACCAAAGAAACAGAATAGAAGCTCAAGAAATAAATCTATATATTTACAGTCAATTGATTTTCAACAAAGCCATGAGGAACATACACTGGGGAAAAGACATCATCTTCAATAAATGGCACATTAAAAAAAAAAAACTGGCTAGCCATATGCAGAAGAATGAGACTAGACCTCTATGTCTATGTACAAAAATCAACTCAAGATGGACTAACGACTTAAATGTGATACCTGAAACTATAAAACTACTAGAAGAATACATAGGGAAAACTCTTCAGGACATTGGTCCATGCAACTATTTTATGGCTAAAACCTCAAAATCACAAGCAACAAAACCCAAAATAGACAAAAGGGACTATATTAAACTAAAAAGCTTCTGCACAGCAAAAGAAACATTCAATAAGTGAAGAGACAACCACTTGAATAGAAGAAACTGTTTGCAAACTACTCATTCAAAAGGGGGCTAATATCCAGAATATATAAGGAATTCAAACAACTGAATAGTAAAAACTCTACAGTCCCATTAAAAATTTGGCTAAGACATAAATAGACATTTCTCAAAAGAAGAAATACAAGTGGCCAAGAGGTATATGACAAAATGCTCAAGATCACTAATCATCAGGGAAATGCAAGTCAAAACCACAATGAGATATCACCTCACCTCAGTTACAATGGCTTTTATTTCAAAATCACAAAACAACAGATGCTGGTCAGAATGCAGAGTAAAGGGAACTATTAAACACTGTCAGTGAAATGTAAATTATGCAGCCACTATAAAAAGCAGTGTGGAGATTTCACAATAAACTAAAAATAGTACTACTGTGTCCAGAATTGGTGGGTTCTTGGTCTTGTTGACTTCAAGAATGAAGCCGCGGACCCTCGCAGTGAGTGTTACAGTTCTTAAAGATGGTGTTTCCAGAGTTTGTTCCTTCAGATGTTCAGATGTGTCCGGAGTTTCTTCCTTCTGGTGGGTTTTGTGGTCTCACTGACTTCAGTACTGAAGCTGCAGACCTTCACAGTGTTACAGCTCTTAAAGGCGGTGAGTCTGGAGGTGTTCGTTCCTTCTGGTGGGTTCGTGGTCTCACTGGCCTCAGGAGTGAAGCTGCAGACCTTCGTGGTGAGTGTTACAGTTCATAAAGGTGGCACATCTGGAGTTGCTCGTTCCTCCCATCTGGAGTTGCTCATCCCTCCCAGTGGGTTTGTGGTCTCACTGGCTTCAGAAGTGAAGCTGCAGACCTTCCTGGTGAGTGTTACAACTCATAAAGGTGGTGTGGACCCAAAGAGTAGGCAGCAGCAAGATTTATTGCAAAGAGCAAAAAACAAAGCTTCCACAGCATGGAGGGGGCCTGAGTGGGTTGCCACTGCTGGCTCCGGTCGCCTGCTTTTATTCCCTTATTTGGCCCCACCCACATCCTGCTGATTGGTCCATAGACTTAATTGGTCCATTTTACAGACAGCGGATTGGTCCATTTTACAGAGAGCTGATTGGTCCGTTTTGACAGTGCTGATTGGTCTGTTTACAAACCTTTAGCTAGACACAGAGTGCTGACTGGTGCATTTACAATCTTTTAGCTGGACACAAAAGTTCTCCAAGTCCCCACCAGATTAGCTAGACACAGAGCACTGATTGGGGCATTTACAAACCTTTATTTAGACACAGAGTGCTGATTGGTGCATTTACAAACCTTTAGCTAGACACAGTGCTGATTGGTGTGTTTACAATCCTTCAGTTAGACAGAAAAGTTCTCCAAGTCCCAGCCAGCACCTCTCACTGGCACTCACTGTGGGACTTTGCGGCACCTAGCCCAGGCACTCCAGCAGCCCAGAGGGAGCTTGTCCCCCGATCCAGCCCAGCAGGCACTGGCTGGCCACGCCGAGTGCAGGGCTTGCCGAGCCCATCCTCACCTGGAACCCATGTCAGCCCACGAGCGCCGTAGGCCCCAGCTCCTGCCCAGGCCTCTCTCTTCACATTTCCCCACCAGCAGAGGGAGCCAGCTCCGGCCTCAGCCAGCCCCAGAGAGGGGCCCTCATAGCGCAGCTGCAGGCTGAAGGACTCCTCGCATGCGTCCTGAGCAGATGCCGAGGCCGGGGAGGTGCGGAGAGCGAGACAGCGCTGCTAGCACGTTGTCCCCTTTCACTACTACATGATCCAGAAATCCCACTGAGAGGTGAAGCCAGTTAGATTTCTTGGGTCGAGTGGGGACTTGGAGAACTTTTCTGTCTTACAAGAGGATTGTAAAACTCACCAATTGGCTGGGTGTGGTGGCTCACACCTGTAATCCCAGCACTTTGGCAGGCCAAGGTGGGCAGATCACAAGGTCAGGAGATTGAGATCATCCTGGCTGACACAGTGAAACCCTCTTCTACTAAAAATACAAAAATTTAGCCAGGCATGGTGGTGGGCAACTGTAGTCCCAGCTACTCGGGAAGCTGAAGCAGGAGAATGGCATGAACCTGGGAGGTGGAGCTTGCAGTGAGCTGAGATCACACCACGGCACTCCAGCCTGGGTGACAGAGTGAGACTTCACCTCAAAAAAAAAAAAAAAAAATTGCACCAATCAGCACTCTGTGGCCAGGATTGTAAAATGCATCAATCAGCACTCTGTAGCTAGCAAGAGGTTTGTAAAATGCACCAATCAGTGCTCTGTAAAATACAACATTCAGCACTTTTTAAAATGCACCAGTGCTCTGTAAAATGGACCAATCAGCAGGATTCTAAAAGTAACCAATCATGGGGAGGATTGAGAAAAGGGCATTCCGATAGGACAGAAACAGGACACGGGAGGGGAAAAATAAGGGAATAAAAGCTGGTCACCCCAGCCAGCAGCAGCAACCTGCTCGGGTCCCCTTCCACGTTGTGGAAGCTTTACTCTTTTGCTCTTCACAATAAATCTTGCTGCTGCTCACTCGTTGGGTCTGTGCCATCTTTAACAGCTGTAACACTTACTGCAAAGGTCTGCGGCTCCATTCTTGAAGTGAGCGAGACCAAGAACCCACCAGAAGGAACCAGCTCTGGACACACCACTACTGAATATTTATCCAAAGGAAAATAAATCTGTATATCAGAGGGATGCCTGCATTCATAGTTATTGTATCACTGTTCACAATAGCAAAGATATGGAATCAACTTGGTGTCTATCAATAGATGACTCAATTAAGAAAATGTGGCATAAACACACAATGAAATACTACTTGGCCATAGAAAAAGAATGAAATCACGTCATTTGCAGCAACATGAATGGAACTGCAGGTTATTATACTAAGTGAAATAAGTCAGACACAAAAAGACAGATACCACATCTTCTCATTCATATGTGGGAGTTAAGAAACTTGATCTCATTAACATGGAAAATAAAATGCTAGATACCAGAGAGTGGGAAAGGTGGGTAGGTACGAGGCTGTATAAAGAGATGTTGGTTAATGGGTATTAACATGCAATGAGATGGAAAAAAATAAGTCCTAATGTTTGGTAGCAGACTATGATGACTAAGTAAGAATATTGTGATAAAACTTGAAATGATACCAAAACATAGAAATGATAAATATGCAAGGTGACAGATAGCCCAAGTACCCTGATGTTGAAACCAACCTAATAGTCCCATATACTGTTCTTTTTGATAAACATAGAAATTGATCCTTCTGCTCTTAAAGCTTGAAGCTTATATTTGTTTTATCTGAGTTCCTTCCTTTGGACAGGATTTTCAGGCCTCTCAGAAAAGTATCAAAGATCTGAAACTCACTAGATCACAGTACCAGTTGTCAGACCTCTCATTCATGATGATGGCTTCCTTGCCCCTCCTTAGTTCCCATTTTCTTATGCATGGTTACATTTCTTCCCTGCTACATAAACCTATAGTTAGTCAGTCAGGGAGATGAATTTGAGACTGAGCTCCCATCTCCTTGGCTGCAGCGCCAAATTAAAGCCTTCTTCCTTGGCAGTACTCATCATCTCAGTGATTGGCTTTCTGTGCAGTGAACAGTAGGGCCTAGACAAAACCCTTGGTTTTTCAGTAACAATGGGACCATTACATATTCTATCCCTGTAACAAACACTCACATGTACTCCATAAATATGTAAAATATTATATATCAAGGAAAGAAAAATAATGGATAAGTAGGTAACATGAACAAATTAATTTGCATCACTATGGTAATAATTTTACTATGGTAATAAAATTACTATAATTTTACTACATATATATGTTCAAATTTATTTTCAAAAATGGAAGATATATTTCAAAAACATTAGAAAATGAGAAGGGATCAAAATGATAAAACATAAAAATCAATGCAAATAAAAGGAAGTGGCAATTAAGAAAATGAGGAACAAAAATAGTATAAGACTAAAAATCCATATTAGTAATTACTTTAAATGTAAATGGTTTAAACGCTACAATCCAAAGGTAGACATTGGCAGAATAGATTTAAAAAATAAACATAATCCAATATATATGGTCTGAAAAGACTCCTTTTAGATCCCAAAGCACAAAGAGGCTGGAAGTAAAATGATGTGAAAAGATATTCTACGCAAACAGCAAATAAAAGAGATTTCGGTTGGCTATACTAATATCAGACAACATAGATTTTCAGTCAGAAACTGTTGTAGATTCTGTGGTGACCTGGCAGTGTTGCCACACAGGCATTTTAGTCACAGGCGAGAGACTGGAGTGCCTGGCCTGGAGCTGGGTAGGGGCCTCCACAGCCAGAACTGTGGAAAGCATCTCAGCAGTAGGTGTTGGAATTGTATGCTACCCTGTTGCAATCCTGAGGAATGAGGAGTACTTCTAAAGCTGCAGTTTCTCCTGGACAGTGAGATTTGCAGCCAGGGCAAGTTTAGTAATCTGGAATCAGTCTGCATGTGCCATTTCTTGGTGCCCCAGCCTGCTATCCTGAGATCATGATGCAATGGGGTCCACACCACTCTACTCACAGGCAGAATTTCAGACTCTTGGAGAATCTATTTGATTGGACGAGCAGCCTAAGCTACCCTATCCTTCATAGACATAGATTGTGGTGCAGTCAGGCCCTCTCCACTCCATGCCCAGACAGATGTCCATGCATGCAGGGTACCCATTCATCTGCTTCAGCAGCCTGAGCTGCCCCACCCTTCCTGGGCATAAATTGTGGTCTAGCATGGCTCTCTGCTCCATGTCTAGGCAAAGCTCCAGGTATTCAGAGAATCTGCTTGCCTGATTCAGCAGCCCAAGTTGCCTCATCCCTGCTGTGCAGAGATCTTGATAGAGTGGGGGACTTCTTGCTTCATGCCCAAGCAGATTTCCAGGCACTCAGAGCACCATGCTTACCTGGATCAACATCCTGACTTGTCTAGTCCTTCCTCTACAGATATCCTGGTGCATGGAGGCCCTCTTTGCTTCATACCCAGGCAAATCTCCAGACATTCAGAGTACCCACTCATCTGGGTCAGTAGCCTGAACCACCCCACTGTTCCTGGACATAGATTATGATGCAGTGAGCACCTCCCCACTCTGTCCCCAGGAAGATCTCCAGGAATTCAGAGTACCAATTCACCTGTATTACCATCCCAAGCTGCCCCACCCTTCCTGTACAGACAACTTGGTGCAGGGGAGGTCCTCTCTGCTCCACATCCAGGTAGATCTCCAGGTACCCAGAGCACCTTCTTTCCTCAAATAGGAGTTTAAGCCACCCTCCATCCCCAGGCAGAAAACTTGGAGCCAAGGAGATTTCCCAGCTCCATGCCTAGGCACACCTCTGGGCACCTGGTGGCCACCCACCGGATTCTCTCTTGGCATTGGCCCTGTGCCTGACATTGGGGGATAGGTAGGTGAGCCTGCCTAGTCTGTCCCCATCTATTGTAGCCCCTGTCCCCTGCCTCCAGGGCTGAGCAGGGAACTCAAATAAATGTGCATTCCATGAATCAGCCCTTTGCCTGAGGCAAGAGAGCCTCTGCCAGAAAATAAGGATCAAGTATATACAAAGCTGTGTTAGCTACAGCTGGCTCTTTTCTATAAACACCATATACTATCTTGTAGGCAGAAATGCATAGCCTAATATAAAACCTGCTGAAGGAAGTAAATAGGGCTGTAGAAGAAAACCCAAAAGACCCTATTCAGCATTCTCTACAGTCACACCCCCTAGGGAGATAGGGAAGAGAAAAGGAAAGAAAAAAAGCGAATAATATTATAGGAAAAGAAATGAAACACAAAAAATCCTACCCACACAAGATAATTACAAATATTGGAAGTGCCAGCATCTCCAGATGAAAAGAACCCAGTGCAAGAATTCTGGCATCATGAAAATCTGATTGTAGTAACACCACCAAAGAATTGCACTAGCCCTCTAGCAATGGTCACTAGACAAAAGGGAAACTAAGAAATGACAAGTCAAGAACTGAAAGCATGGATTGCAAAGAAGCTTAATGAGATCCAAGACAAGGGTAAAAATCAACACAAAACAAATTCTATAGCAACCCAATAAATATAGGAAAACATTAACATATTTTAAAAAAATCAATCAGAGCTCCTGGAATTGAAACCTCATTTATGGAATTTCAAAATACAATTGAAAGCGTTAAAGCTTTATTAATAGAATAGAATAGAATAAAAGAAAGAGGTAATATCAGAGCTTGAAGATTGGTTGTTCAGACTGAGTCAAAAAAAATAAGGTAAAATAATTTTTAAAAATGAACAAAGTCTTTGAGACTTTGGGATCCCACGCATATTTAAACCAACCAAACCTATACATTTTGGCATTTCTGAAAGAGAAGGAGAAAAAGTAAACAGCATGAACAACATATTTGAAGGAATAATTCAAACAAATTTCCCCGCTGGGCATGGTAACTCACACCTGTAATCCCAGCACTTTCAGAGGCCAAGGCGGGTGGATCACAAGGTCAGGAGATTGAGACCATCCTGGCTAACATGATGAAACCCTGTCTTTACTAAAAATACACAAAATTAGCCAGGCGTGGTGGTGGGCACCTGTAGTCCCAGCTACTCAGGAGGCTGAGGCAGGAGAATGGCACGAACCCAGGAGGCGGAGCTTGCAGTGAGCAGAGATCACACCACTGCACTCCAGCATGGGCAACAGAGTGAGACTCCGTCTCAAAAACAAAAAAAAAAAAAGAAAGAAAAAAAATTTCCCTAATCTTGCTAGATAGGTAGACATCCAGATACAAGAAACAGAAAGAACACCTGTGGGATACTATACAAAATGAAAATCACTAAGGTATAGTCACCAGACCATCCAAGGTCAACAGTAAAGAAAATATCTTAAAGACAGCTATAGAGAAAGGACAGGTCACTTACAAAAAGAACCACATCAGGCTAACAGCAGACTTCTCAACAGAAACTTACAATCCATGAGAGACCACAGGACTATTTTCACCATTCTTAAAAACAACAAATTACAATCGAAGATTTTATATCCTGCCAAATTAAACTCCATAAATGAAGAAGAAATATTTTCCAGACAAGTAAGAACCAAGGGAATGTGTGATCACTAGACCAGGCTTTGAAGAGATCCTTAGGAGAGTTCTAAACATGGAAACAAAAGAATGATACATCCTACCACAAAAACACACTTAAGTATACAGTGAACACATAAAGCAACCACATAACAGAAACTTACAAAACAACCAATTAACAACTTCATAATAGAATCAAAACCTCACATATCAATATTAACTTTGAATGTAAGTGGTCTAAATGTCTCACTTAAAAGGCACACAGTGGCAAGTTGGATTAAAAACAAGATCCATTTGTCTGCTGTTATAAGAGACCCATTTCATGTGTAATGACACCAGTAAGCTCAAAGTAAAAAGTTGGAGAAACATTCTCCATGCAAAAGGAAAACAAAAAAGAGCAGAGTTGCTAGTCTTCTATCAGATAAAACAGATTTTAAACCAACAATAGTAAAAAATGACAAAGAAAGGCACTATAATGATAAAGGGCTTAAATCAACAAGAAGACTTAGCTATCTTAAATATGTATGCACCCAACATTAAAGCAGCCAGTTTAATAAAACAAATATGAATACTTCCAGACCTACAAAAAGACTTAAACATTTACATGATAATAGTGCAGGACTTCAACACCCCACTGACAGCATTAGAAAGATAATCAAGGCTGAAAATTAACAAAATATTAGGGACTTAAAGTCAGCATTTGACAAATTTGACCTAATAGACATCTACAGAAGACTACACTTATCAACCATAGAACACACATTCTTCTCATCTGCACATGGAACATATTCCAAGATCAACGACATGCTTGGCCATTAAGCAAGTGTTGATAAATTTTTTTTAAAAATTGAAATATCAACCATACTTTCAGTCTAGAGTGAAATAAAAATAGAAATAAATAACAAGAAGGTATCTTAAAACACACCATTACATGAACATTAAACAACTTGCTCCTGAATGACTTTGGGATAAACAATGAATTTAAGGCAGAAATCAAAAAATTCTTTGAAATAAATGAAAACAAAGACTCAACATACAAAAATATTTGGGATGCAGTGAAAGCAACATTAAGAGGAAAGCTTATAGCACTGGATATATACTTCAAACAGAAACATCTCAAATAAACAATCTAACATCACACCCAGAGGAACTAGAAAAACAAGAACTACACCAAAGCTAGGCAAAGAAAAGAAATAAATCAGAGCAGAACTGAAAAAAAGTGAGACCCAAAAATCCATATGAAGAATCAGTGAAATCAAAAGTAGGTTATTTGAAAGGATAAACAAGGTTAACAGACCACTAGCTAGATTAACAAGGAATAAAAGAGAAGATCCGAATAAGAACAATCAGAAATGACAAAGGTGACTTTACAACCAATTCCACAGAAATAAAAAAGATAGTTGGAGACTATTATGAACATCTCTATGCACAAACTAAGAAACCTAAAGGAAATGGATAAATTCCTGGAAACACACAATCTCCCAAGATTGAATCAGGGAGAAACTAAAACCCTAAACAGACCAATATAAAGTTCCAAAATTGAATCAGTAATAAAAAACCTACCAACCAAAAAATTATTTTTTGGAATAATTTTAGTAGAATTGGTAACAGTGTAACAGCTCTTTATATTTCTGATCAAATTCAACTGTGAAGCCATATGGGTGTAGGTTACTCCTTAAATCACTCTATGAAGCCAGCATCACCCTGACATTGAAATGACACACTCATTTTTCTCACTATTTCATCTATATGCAGGCACCAAACCATCCTCTATGAGTGGTCTGTGGTTTTCCCTTTCACAGTCCAACGGCTGGCAGTAGTCACAAGATGTGTGGAGTGAGTCCTCAGATGTGTTCTGAGAAGCTCTAGAAAGGCAGGCAGAGCTACACTTATTCCTGGAACTGAATCAGTGGCAGCACCCTCTCTGTACCAGCTGTCAGACTGCTTTAGGTTTTGTTTCCTCACAGAGCTTTGTGTTTTGTCACAGCTTTAGAAAACAAAAGAAGAGTAAGTAGCTTATCACAGACTCCCATTTTTTAAAGTCAAAGCCCCTAGAAAAGTATGTCTGGAACACTGAAGGCAAAGGTTGAGAGTATATGCACACACACCTGCAGTCTGTCATGTGCCCCAGCTACCAACTACTTCAAGGACATAGCCCAGCCACTCCCTTAGACTCCCAGTCACGTTTCTTTCTCTTGTTGCTTCTCCTTCTCCTGATTCTCCTTCTTCCTCTTCATCTCCTTTTTTTTTCTATTATCCTCCTCTTTTTTCAAATTTGATTTTTAAATGTGATAAAAATCAGAGCAAGGTAGAGAAAATCCTGGTGTGATTTAATTAGTCTTGAGAGTCACTAAAAATTATTCTCCATCAGCTCAAAAGTCTTGATGAATGTACAAATCAACTCTTTGTACTAAAAAACTATCTGCTGAATGGAATGTGATGTCCAGTAAAAACTAAAAAAATAAAAGCATGGTAGAGAGCTTCTGTGCATGGACAGTGCTATGTAAAGAATTAGCACTCATTAAAATGTTCAAGGTTTTAATGAGATGCAAGAAATAGTACTTCATTGTGATAAGACCATCTTCATATTTCTTCACTTCTTAAGTATCAAAAATTAGTAAGGTTAGAGAAAATTTGAATAATGCAATTAGGAAACTTTCTCTGATTGCTAGTACATGCAGTAATTTGAGAATATACAGTCTACTCACACATATAAGAAACGTTTATGAAAACAACCATGTATTAAGTCACAAAACCACTCTACAAAATTCAAAGAATAAGTGTCTTAGGAACTATGTTCTCTGATGACACAATCAATAATGAAAGATAAATAAGAAAATCAAAATAAAATGCCTTATGTCTGGCAGTTAATAAGACTAGTTCTAAATAACTAAAGAGGCAAAAAATAATTTGTCAAAATACTTAAAATGAAATAACTTTAAAATGTTTATTAAAATGTATGGAATGCATCCAAAATTATGATTAGAAAAATTTCTATCTTAAATACTTTTATTAAAAAGAAGTTAGAATGAAAACTAGTAAGCTAAGCATCCAACCTAGCTAAGGGAATTAAAAGAAACAAGAAAAAAAGTTAAAGGAAGACTATTTTCTAAGAAAGTAAATTAAGAATATAATTAACATTAAAAATTTATTGACACATAAAAAAGAAAAACGATTGATAAGGCCCAAACTAAATACAACTATGACTATGCCTTACTTAGCAACAGAATTCGTTTAAGAAATGTGTCATCCTTGTGTAAACATCATAGAGTGTACTTACACAAACCTAGTCTACTACATACCTAGACTATATGGTATAGCCTAACCTCCTAGGCTACCAACACGCATAGGATGTTACTGTACTCAATATTGTAGGCAATTGTAACACAAAGCTATTTATGTATTTAAACATATCTAAACATACTAATGGTACACCTGTATAGGGCACTTACTGTGAATGGGGCTTGCAGCACTGGATGTTGCTGTGAGTAAGTTCATGAGTGAGTGGTGAGTGAATATGAAGGTCTAGGTCATTACTGTACATCCCTGTAAACTTTAAGAACACTGTACATTTGGGCTACACTAAATTTATAAACAAATTTTTATTCCTTCATTATTAAATTAACGTGAGTTTATTGTAACTTTTTTACTTTATAAACTTAAGTTTTTTTAATTTGACACTTTTGTAATAACACTTAAAACACACACCCATGTTGTACAGCTGTACAGAAACATTTTCTTTCTTTATATCATTATTCTATCAGCTTTTTTCTATTTTTTTTTTTTTTAGTTTTTAAACTTTTTTATTAAAAACTAAGACACAAACACATACATCAGCCTAGGCCTGCACAGGGTCAGGATCATTAATATCACTATCTTTCTCCGTCATATCTTGTCCCACTGGAAGGTTTTCAGGGGTAATAACACACATGGAGCTGTCACCTCCTGTGATAACAATGCCTTCTTCTGGAATAGTTCCTGATGAACCTGCCTGAGGCTGTTTTACAGTTAACTTATTTTTGATGAGTAGAAGGAGTACACTCTAAAGTAATCATAAAAAAGCAGCGCATACTAAACATTAGGCAATAGGAATCTTTCAGTTCCATTATAATCTTACGGGACCATCTTCATATGTGTGGTCCATTGTTGACTATAATGTCATTATGTAGTACATGACTATATTTCAAAATAATAATAGTTCAACAACATGAACTTGGACATGCATAGTGGTAGAAATAAAAAAGAAAGTAAGTGGGAGATCCAATGTAAAAAGTATGTCAATAGGACATGGATACAGATTGCATCCAGAGGTGGAAAATTAATTCAAGGATGACAAATTCATTATGACAATAAGAAACAAAACTTTTGCAGACAACCTTATGCTTTTATTTATTTCATCTATTGTAACATACATGAACATCTCAGAAAGAAGGGAACAACCCATGCCTAATAGTACCATTCTCTGGGAATACTAGTGGCAGTTTATTTATTGAATTCATATTTTACAGTGAAGAAAGAATTATTACACAGTAAAGAACTAAGAATCCACCAACACACACACACACAAACGCACACACACACACATACACACACACACCCTTTCCAATGTCCCCTGGCAACACTCCCTCATGTCTAGGTCCCTGGCAATACTCCCTCATGTCTAGGTTTTTTCTAGGCTTTAAATCCTTTATTTCACTCCTGTTTACTTTCAGTTGATTCTATTTGTGTGTTTGTCTATATCACACCTTGCTGCAAAAGAGATTTGTTTACACATTGATATGGCTTGGCCGTGTGTTACCACCTGTATCTCATGTTGAATTGAATCTCAATATTGGGGGAGGGGTCTGGTGGTAGGTGATTGGATCATGTGGGCAGATTTCTCCCTGCTGTGCTCGTGATAGTGAGTTCTCATAAGATCTGGTTGTTGAAAGGCATGTGGCACTTCCCCCTTCACTCTCTCTCCTGCTGCCATGAGCAGATGTGCTTGCTTCCTCTTCACCCTTCTGTCATGATTGTAAGTTTCATGAGGGCTCCCAAGCCATGCTTCCTGTACAGGTTGCAGAACTGTAAGTCAATTAAACCTCTTTTATTCATAAATTATCCAGTCTCATGTACTTCTTTATAGCAGTGTGAGAACTGACTAATACAGAAAATTGGTACCAAAGAAGTGGAGCATTGCTATAAAGATATCTGAAAATATGGAAGTGACTTTGGAACTGGATAATGGGCAGAGGTGAGAACAGTTTAGAACACTCAGATGAAAAGAGGAAGATGTGGGGAAGTTTGGAATGTCTTAGAGATAATATTGAATGGTTGTGACCAAAATGCTGATAGTGATATAGACAATGAAGTCCAGCCTAAGGTGGTCTCAGATGGAGATAAGAAACTTACTGGGAACTGGAATAAAGGTCTCTCTTGCTATACTTCAGCAAAGAGACTGGGGGCATTGCTCCCCTGCTCTAGGGATTTGTGGAATTTTAAGCTTGAGAGAGATGATTTAGGATATCTGGCAGAAAAAATTCTAAGCAGCAAAGCATTCAAGAAGTGGCCTGGCTGCTTTTAAAAGCCTAGGCTAATTTGCATACACAAAGAAACGACCTGACACTAGAGAACATATATTTAAAAGGGAAGCAGAGCATAAAAGTTTGGAAAGTTTGCAGACCAACCATATGGTAGAAAAGAGAAAAAAAAAATTTCTAGGGAGGAATTCAAGGTTGCAGAAATTTGCTTATGTTAAGAAGAACCTAATGTTTATAGCCAAGACAATGGGGAAAATGCCTCCAGGGCATTTCAGAGACCTTCATGGCAGCCCCTCTCATCACAGGCCTGAAGGCCTAGGAGGAAAAAATGGGTTCATGGGCCAGGCCCAGGGCCCCACTGTTCTGTCCAGCCTTGGAACATGGCATCCTGCATCCCAGCCACTCCAGGTCCAGCAGTGGCTAAAAAGGGCCAAGGTATAGCTCAAGCCATTGCTTCTGAGGGTGAAAGCCCCAAGCCTTGGTGCCTTCCAAGGCTTGGGCTTGCAGGTGCACAAAATCAAGAGTTGAGCTTTGGGAGCCTCTGCCTATTTTTCAGAGTATGTATGGAAACGCCTGCATGTCTAGGCAGAAGTCTGCTGCAGAGGTGGAGCCCTCATGGAGAACCTCTACTACAGTAGTGCAGAGTGGTTGGAGCCCCACAGAGCGTCTTCACTGGGGCACCGCCCAATGGTGCTGTGAAAAAATGGCTACCATCTTCCAGATCCCAGAATGATAGATCTAGCAACAACTTGTACCTTGTGCCTGGAAAAGCTGCAAGCACTCAACACCACACTATAAAAGCAGCTGTGGGGACTGTACCCTGAAGGGCCACAGAGGCAGAGCTGTACAAGGACTTGGGAGTTCATCCCTTGCATCAATGTGTCCTGAATGTGAGACATGGCATCAAAGGAGACTATTTTAGAGCTTTAATGACTGCCCTGTTAAATTTCAAACTTGCATGGGCCCCATAGCCCCACTGTTTTGGCCGATTTCTCTCTTTTGGAATGGAAGCATTTACCCAATGCCTGTACCCACACTGTATCTTGAAAGTAACTAACTTGTTTTTGATTACAGGCTCATAGATGGAAAGGACTTGTTTGTCTCAGATGAGACTTTGGACTTGGACTTTTGAATTAATGGTGGAATGACTTAAGACTTTGTGGGACTATTGGGAAGGCATGATTATGTTTTGAAATGTGAGAAGGACATGAGATTTGGAAGATAACAGGGGCAGAATAATATGGTTTGGCTCTATTTCCCTGCCTAAATCTCATGTCAAATTGTAATTCTCAATGTTAGGAGAGGGACCTGGTGACAGATGATTGGATCATGGGGCAGATTTCTCCCTTTCTGTTCTCATAATAATGAGTTCTTACAAGACCTGATTGTTTAAATGTGTGTAGCACTTCCCTTTTTGCCCTCTCTCTCTGCCCTACCTCCATGTGAAGATGTGCTTGCTCCCCTTCACCCTTCCACTATAATATCTTTTCTGAGGCCTCCCCAGTCATGCTTCCTGTACAGTCTGAGTAAATTTGAATCAATTAAATCTCTTTTTTTCATAAATTACCCAGTCTCTGGTAGTTTTTTATAGCAGTATTAGAACAGACAAATACTCACATATTGCGTTATATATGCAAAAAATAGAATATAAATTTAAAATCAATAAATAAAATAAAGTAATGGGTAAACAAGGAAAGGAAACTACTTGGAGCCCAGATTGAGATGTATACTTTTGTATTTCACCCTGCAACTTATCCCCAAACTATAAATATAAGTAATGATGGTATTTTAGGAAGTTAATAATATATAATAATCTTTTTATTCTTACATGGTTTGAGTCAATTGGAAAATGACACAGGTGATAGATGAATGGAAATACAAATGTCAGCCTTCTGACACATTCCCAACAGTTTTAATATAATTATCTGACACTTATCCTATTTTGTCAGGGACTCTAATAGGACATAATTATGTCATGTATTTATGTGTAAAAACTGCAATTACTTTGGCACCAACTAATATTTCAACCTCAGTGTTATTGAACTGCAGACGCAACCTGCATAAAATCAGCCAGGGTTGGGGTATGACTCTTTCTCAGAGAATTAAACATCTATGTAGAGTTGTATCAAGAAAGCCAGGCACTGTAATAAAAGGGTCTACATTTTCTGGTTTCTAGGCTATTGTTCAGCTGCATCAGCTATGATAAAGACTTATCAACTTCAGAGTCACAAAGACGTGCAGTGCAAGCATTAATCCATTTATTACTGGGAAATTAGATTTCGTTTCAGATTGGTACACCCAAGTAAATAATGAGCTAATATCAAATGCATTGGTAAGACACATATTTTTTCATATTCACTCAACATAGTAGAGACTTCAACTGCTTGTGATACAAAGATAATAAAGTGGGTCTTTATTGCACAGGAAGATATAAACAGGATCACGAAGGGATATTGAGAGGAGGAGGGACTAGCTCTGAGTATATTCTCCGGTTATGGAAGCCTTGCTCACTTATATAAGATTTCTTGCAGTAGCAAAAA
Organism: Macaca fascicularis; assembly: GCF_037993035.2. Classification (NCBI taxonomy): domain Eukaryota; kingdom Metazoa; phylum Chordata; class Mammalia; order Primates; family Cercopithecidae; genus Macaca; species Macaca fascicularis. Next base: position 173,052,191 of record NC_088379.1, read on the forward strand.
TTCCTATAAAGATCAGCATTTCAAGTTGAAGAGGTAAAGCTTCCCTTGATCCAGTTACTGATTCATGCAAAAACTGTAGTATCAAACATCCCCCAACATGTTCAGACCTTCCTTTCTTTTGATAAAAATCTCATTAACAAAAACTTCCATTTCTGGGCAAGATGGAGCAAACTCATTTCTTCCAGGTCTTTTTTCCTACAACTCAAAAAAGGTCTTCTTTCTTACAACTCAAAAATCCTCGACACAATACAAAAATAAGAATAGGAAGACTGAAACGTGAGAAGAAGAAAGTGAACTACCTGGTAACCTCAAGTCAAGGAACAACATGGCAATATGTTTCCTGGGTTTTCTTATTGACTCCCACATATCCTGGCCATGGTGCTACAGAAGTTCATGACCTAGAACTGCCAACTGGCACAGATAAAAATAGTCCAAGAAAAGCCTATTTTCCCCCAGCCGAAGGACCTGAAAAAAGAGTGGTCTAATGTAGAAAGCCTTTTTGGCAATATCCATTGCTATGCTTTGAATATGTTGCCCCCAAAACTTAATTGGAAACTTAATCTCCAATGAAACAGTGTTGAGAGGTAAGGCCTAAAGGAAGGTGTTTAGGTCACAACGGCTCCACCCTCATGAATGGATTAATGCTAATTATAAAAGGGCTTGAAGCTTCAAGTTCAGTCTCTTACTCTCTCATGTGCTCTCTCTCTCTCCCCCACATGATGCCTTCTGCCATTTTATGATGCAGCAAGTCGTTCTTCACCATTCTGTGTTCCCTTGATCTTGGACATCTCAACTTCCAGAATCATGAGACAAATAAACTTACATTGTTTATAAATCACCCAATCTGTGGCATTCTGTTACAGCAGCACAAAAATGAACTAAAACATCCATCCTACTCCTTCTAAACCCCAACAGATAAAAATACAGCAACTCTCCTCCACTGCAGTTTCAGCAGAGAAGAATGAGAAGCTAATCCATTGCCCTGTGCCCCTGCCCCACAGAAGCAGACAGTGGCACTCTGGTTCCCTTGCCTGCTGGTGTTGGCAGGGCTGAGCAGGGAGCTATTATTCCATCCCCTGCCTAAAAGAAGCAGGTGTTGTTCAGATTCCCTCACCAGGATAATGTCAGCAGGGTCCAGCCTCTACCCTTACCTGGCAGCAATGAGAATTGATAAAGAACTAAGAAGTCTGGCTAATCACCACTATGTTTTCCCTCTCCTGGTGGCATTAGGGCCATCTGAGTCTCTCCCTGACTTGCCATCAGTGAGAATGAATGAGGTAGTGTAAAGTGGGGCTCATTGGTACTCTCCTTTTACCTCCCTCCCTGACAATTCTCCATGTGTCCCTGAAGTGACCCAGTTCTCCCTTTCTGGCTTGTAGATGTCCTCAAGAATAACTGTGGAATGTGCTGTGAATGCAACATTCTGAGATAAGGGGAAATTGGCTGGAATCATCCAGGCTCCGTTTTAGTCTTCCCCAGAATAGGCTGTCCATTAAAATTCTTTATCCCAGTGACTCCTCTTGCTATGGGGTATAAAACCCAAACCAGGCTGCTTTCTAAAGTCCCTCAGCCGTGGTGCAAGTAAGGCCCCCACAGTTGAGACTTCATCCTCCTTGCCAGCTTTCCTGAGCCTTGGGGCACTAGTTTGCAATGAATGAGAGGCTTCTGTTGTACCTTGCTGCCTATCTGTGAGTAATAAATCTGCCTCGTGTAGTTTGCAGTGCATGAGTGCATTCTTTCTCATCAGACTAAGACAAGTTGGAAAACCAGTGCTCAGTGAACCTGCTTCACAGTGTGTACTGGGGTTGGGATGGTCAGCAGAGGAATGCTGAGCTTCCACTCACAATCAACATCAATGAGGAAGAATGAGGTGGAGCAAAGCAGGACTAATCAGCTCTTCCTCCATACATACTCCTGGTGGGAGCAGGGCCAAGCAGGCTGTTGAGCTTCCATCCCCACCCTGAAACAATAAAGCCATGTGAACCACGCCTCTGTTTTCATTCTCCCAGGTTGTTAGCAAAGCCCAGTAGTGAGTTAAGTATACGCCCCCACTAAAAGGCAACAAGGCAGGGGAATTCACTGTCTCACTTTACACCGGAAATGTTTCAGAAGAAGTATGGGAGAAGCTAAACTTCAACAACACCACTATCTGTATGGAGGTAGTGTAAGCCTACGCTCCGTTTGTCATAGTGATATCAGCAAGACCCAGCAGGAAACTAATACCTGCCTGGCTCTCAAGCTGGTGAGGCTACACCTCACCAAGGAGATGACCTGTTCAAAAAGCATATTAAATATGTTTCAGTGTTTCATAATATCCAAAATGCTCAAGATACAATAAAAATTACTCATTATACCAATAATTAGGATAATCAAAACTTGAGTAAGAAAAGACAATCAACTGATGCCAATACTAAGATCAATCTGATGTTAGGATTATTTGAAAAGAACTTTAAAAGCATCTATCATTATACTGTTTCAGCAAGCAAACGCATATTCTCTGGAAACAAATGGAAACCTGGAAAAATCTGTGAAAAGAAATAGAAGTTATGAAGAAGAACCAAGTGGAAATTATTGAATGGAAAAATATAATACAATAGCAAAATCATTCTTCAAAAATTTTTGCAAGGCTTTAATAGTAGAGGGAAGATTACATAGAATAGAATCAGTAAACCTCAAGATAGGTCAATAAAATTTACCCATCTGAATAACAGGGAGAAAGTAGACTGAAAAAAGAAATTGTTTACAGAGTTTTAGGAACATGCAGGACAAAACCAAAGAGCTAACATATCATTGGAGGCAAAGAAAGATAGGGAAAAAAGGACGGGTCTGAAAGAGTATTCAAAGAATAAATGGCTGAAAAGTCCCAAATTTAACAAAAGACAGACAACTTCAGATTGAAGATGCTAAGTGAACCCCCAGTAAGACTTGAAAGAAAGCGATGCCAAGAAACATCTGAAACTTCTGAAATCTGTCAGAAAAAAAATCTTTAAAGTCAACAGAGAAAAGTAACACATAACTAATGAAGAATTGCCAATTCAAATGACAGTGAGTTTCTCATCTGAAGCCTTAAAGGCCAGAGGAAGTGGAAAAACATTTTTCAAGAACTGAATTTTTTAAAAGAACTTCAATCATAAAAGTTTTACATACAGTGAAAATATTCTTTAGGAATAAAGAGGAAGTGAAAACACTGTCCCATGAAGAAAAAATAAAGAAAATTTATCACCAGCAAACCTATTCTTAATGAATGGGTAAAGGAAGTTCTCTCAACAGAAAGAAAATGAATGCAAAAGAAAGCGCAGGACTTCAGAAAGGAAAGAAGAAAACCAGAAGGGAAAAGAAACAGGGCTAAATATAATATTCTTCTCATGAGCTTTTTAAATCATATTTGAGAGTTGAAGCACATTATCTAATGTGGTGCTCAATGTATTTGGAGGAAATATTTAAGGAAATTATATTTTAAATGTGTGGAGGGTAAACAAACCTAAATAAAAATAAGGTGATAAAAACTTTAATACCAGTATACTGTGATAAGTTATATGTGTATTGCTATGGTTTCCACTTGTCCCCCAAATTTCATGTTTTGGAAACTTAGTCCCAGCTTCATATGTTGATGATATTTGGAGATGGGGCCTTTGGGAGATAATTAGGACCAGGTAAGATCATCTGAGTGAGATCCCTATGGTAGAACTGATGACTATAAGAAGATAAAAAGATAATTTGAGAGGCTGAGGAGGGTGGATCACTTGAGGTCAGCGGTTTGAGACCAGCCTCGCCAACATGGTGAAACCCCATCTCTACTAAAAATACAAACATTAGCTGGATGTGGTGTCACACACCTGTAATCCCAGCTACTCAGGAGGCTGAGGCACAAGAATTGCTTGAATCTGGAGGCGGAGGCTGCAGTAAACAGATCACACCACTGCACTCCAGCCTCCAGATAAAAAAGACCTAAGCCAACATACTCATGCCCTGTCACTGTATGATGCTCTCTGCCACATTGTAAAGCAGCAAGAAGGCCCTCACTAGATGCCAACACCATGGCCTTGGACTTCTCAGCCTCCAAAACCAGAAGCCAAATAAACTTCTGTTCTTTACAGATTATCCATTCTGTAATATTCTGTTATAGCAACAGAAAACAAAGACATGTACATTGCAACACCTAGAGAAACCACTAAGAATATGACATATAGCGATATACTCAAAAACAATATAAGTAAGTCAAGAAGTATGCCTAAAAACGTTCAGGTAATTCACAGGAATACAAGAAAGGAGAAATAGGAGAATAAAAACAGAAGAAACATGAATATTTATGGCATAACCTAAAACTAGAAACAAGTTAAATGTCCTTCAGCAGGTTGAAAGGTGAACAAACTACGGTACCTCCACACCACAGAATATTATTCATTAATAAAGAGGAAGTAAACTATTGATATAAACAGTGGTTTGGATGGTCTTAAGGAAATTATACTAAGTGAGAAAAGCGTATCTCAAAAGGTTACATATTGTACGATTTGATTCCATTTATATAGGTTTTTGTTGTTGTTGCTGTTTTGTTTTGTTTTGAGACAAAGTCTTGCTCTGTCACCCAGGCTGGAGTGCAGTGGCATGATCTTGGCTCACTGCAACCTCCACCTCCTGGGTTCAAGCGATTCTCCCACCTCAGCCTCCCGAGTAGCTGGGATTACAGGCATGAGCCACTATGCCTGGCTAATTTATTGTATTTTTGGTACAGATGGAGTTTCACCATGTTTGCCAGGCTGATCTCGAACTGCTGACCTCACGTGATCTGCCCACCTTGGCCTCTCCAAGTGCTGGGATTACAGGCATGGACTACCACGCCTGGCCTCCATTTATATAGGTCTTGAAATAACAAAATTATAGAAATAGGGTGCAGCTAGATGATAAAAGAGATATCACCACCGATCCCACAGAAACACAAACTACCATCAGAGAATACTATAAACACCTCTATGCAAATAAACTAGAAAATATAGAAGAAACTGATAAATCCCTGGACACATACACCCTCCCAAGACTAAATCAGGAAGAAGTAGAATCCCTGAATAGACTAATAGCAAGTTCTGAAATTGAGGCAGTAATTAATAGCCTACCAACCCAAAAAAGAAAACACTTTAGTTTCTAAGTGTCTTGGTGTCCAGGATTCTTGTAGTGCTTATTTTAAGTAATGAAAATGAGATTCGCCCAGAAAAGGTAGAGATCTATAATATGCTACATGAAATGATGGGTGAGTCCCAAAAATCAGAATATTCTTCTATCTCCAGACAAAATAAAAAATAGGTTTTATTCTAAGCCAATGTAATCTATTTATAAATAACAGCATACAAAAGATCCTCTTTCAGTAAGACATCTGGGTGGCAGGAGACAGCAGACTTTTTGCTCTGAGGAAAAAAATTTTATGTTTTAGTTTAGGATCTAAAATGATTCTAGAATTGTGACCTGAGACTAAGGGTAAAGGTGGAAGATTATTATATATAAATTACAATATATATGATGAATAGATTGTGCCAGAGGATTGACAGATACATATATTTAACACAATGAGACCAATGGTAAACAGATCAAACCCACTTTATTTCTTTGTGGTTTTCCAGTCACTTATATACAATTACAATAAAGTAAATCATTCTCTATATTTTTGTTAAATCATCACAAAATGTATGTTTAAAAAGTAGTTTAAGTTTACTAGAAAGTACTATCTCAACAGCTGTATAGCTAACTTATGTAATCATATTTATGCTAATTGAAGAGAATATATTTCACCTTCAGGATATTGTATTCATTTTTTCTAGCCTTAATAAACATTTTATAAATATTGACACTGGGGATAAAAATACTGATAATATTATATTTACTTTGGCTTCGCAGAGTAAAAATTGTTATTCAGTCACATACAACATTCTTGCATTTTCTTAGTCAATCCTCAAACTACCTGAGACGTAACAATTATGACTCAGTTATAAAAAGAAACCAAGATTCACGTATACTAAATAATTTGTGAGTATTCATGATAGAACATGGCAGGTTTGATTGCAACTCTGTTTGATTCCAAAGTGCTTGATCTTTCCACTTTATCATAATGCATTTCTGGCAAGAAGCATGAGAATCAAAAATGTGACATGAAAAACTACTATGGAATTATTTTTAAGTGGTTTGCATAGACTTTGTTTTTAGACTTTGTTTAGCTTTTCCGAAAAAGTTGTACTCAGTTGTTCAAAGGCTAAGACAACGTTGTCGTCTTCATTTTCACATAGCTCACGCAGGGAAACACTGGAAATGGGGGGAAAATATAGGATCCATTTTACTGAGATTGAATATTATAAGAAAGGCTTTCCTTGGGTAAGCAGAAGTAAATCCCATCAGATGATGAAATTATGTTAGCAAAATATAAGGAATAATGATAAGAAACATATGTCTCCTAAAAAAACTTGTAAAAAAATTTAAGAAAAGATAACAAAACAACCCCCATGCAATTCTTCTCCTTGACTAATAGGCAAGAGAGAACCAAGAGAGTCTGAAAAGCCATCAAATTCCACATAACTCGATCCCTTCTCCCTTCAACAGTGCAACGCAAATTCCTTTTCTTTCCTCCATGTATCTCTTGTGAAGTCATTTGGTTTTGTTTATGCTAGTGTGTCCAGTGTATACTGAAACCCACAGGCAGCTACATCTACGAAGAGGAAAATATTCCTTTCTTTACCTAGATGTGTAAAAAAGATAATGGCCCTCCAAAGATGTCCATATTATATATTCCCCAGAAACCAATGAATAGGTCAGGTTAGATGGCAAAGGGGAACGAATTATGGCTGCAGAGAGAAGTAAAGTTGCTAATCAGCTGACCTTGAGATAGGAAAATAATCCTGGATTATCTGGGCTGGTTCAGTGTAATCTCAAAGGTCCCTGTAAGTGGAAGAGTGAGGCAGGAGAGAGTCAGAATGATGCAGTGTGAGAGTCTACGAACCATTGCTGGCTTTGGAGATGAAAGGGAGCCACAAGCCAAGGAATGCTGGCAGCCTCTAAAAGTTGGAAAAGGCAATAAAAGTAGATTGTCCCTTAAGAGCCTTTACAAAGAAATGCAGCCCTACTGACAACTGGATTGAGCCCAAGAAGATACATTTTGGACTTCTGTCAGTTTAAGCCACTAGATTCGTGGTGATTTGTTGCAGCAGCATTAAGAAACTAATGTACAGATAACAAAAAAGGAGAGAAGAAATCCAAGAATGAACAGTATAGCTGGGCTGATCAAGGGCTGAAAACTATCATGATCTGACATCTTATCAGCCTTTTATTATTTGCACCTTCCTGTTTCCACTAGAGTTCCAGTTATTTTCTAGCGTTATCACTGACCTACTACAAAAATTGATCCGTTCTGTCTCTACAACACCAGATTTCCTTCTGAGTTACAGACTTATCATTTGACTACTATCATTTCCTCCTGACTGATATCTCCCAGATATAATGTGATGTGTATAAATTCTAGCTCACTATTTTTCATTCTCATCCCCATGTGTCATGCTTATCCTTGTTTCCTATGCATCCTTAACAAAAATAGGAACTTTGGTCATCTTTACCAACTGCATAAAAATTTTTTACTAATTTCTTGAATTTTACCTCATAAATATTTTTCTAATCACTCTTCTGCATCATATTTCAATTCGCTTAATTCAGACCTTCACTCATTTCCACCTGAATGACTGTTATAGCCTTTGCACCTACACATTTCTGCCATATATATAATCTGCATGCTCATGCCCCTTTCATGCTTATGCACTGTCTACACATTGCTCAAAAGACGAAGCCCAAACTTCTTAATGTTAATATAAAGACCTTTCCTGATGTAGATCCAAATTCCATGTAAAGTCTCTTACAACAACCCAGCATCTTCCCCCATCTCTGTCAAATGCCCATATTCTCCATGTCGGCGTAGTGAGCTTGGAGTCTATCCCTGACCCTTCAGGCCCTTTCTCATGTCTGTACTTTGAAAATATTATTTCTTCTTCCTCATAATTTAAGGCTTAGTCAAAAAATTACTTCATTTGAGACTCTTTCTTTGAATGCAAGTAGAGTTATTCATTCCCTTATCTGCCATCATAGCTCTGACCATGTTTGTAAGGTCTATAAGTCAACCTCTTTCACTACACATGTAAGAATTTTTTTAAAGCATATATATCAATTTAATGATCCTTTGGCCAGGTGCAGTGGTTCTTGCCTGTAATCCTTGCACTTTGGAAGGCCAAGATGGGTGGATTGCCTGAGCTCAGGAATTTTGAGACCAGCCTAGGCAGCATGGTGAAACCCCATTTGTACTAAAAAAAAAAAAAAATTAGCCAGGCATGGTGGTGTATACTTGTAGTCCCAGCTACTTAGGAGGCTGAGGCAGGAGAATTGCTTGAACCTGGGAGGTGAGGTTGCAGTGAGCTAAGATCGCACCACTCCACTCCAGCCTGGGTGACAGAGTGAGACTCTGTCTCCAAAAAAAAAAAAAAAAAATTATGATCCTTTATAGCCCAAATGCTTAGGAAGTGTCTCATACCAATAATGCTTTAATACTTCTTAGATGAATGCACGAATGAGTGATTTCCTTGCTCGGGCTTTTGAGACAGCTTCCAAGTCTGTGGAGTTTCTAGGGCTGCTCTGGAGATTATAACTTGAGTAACTATGAGCCACTCAAGGAATACCCTATTAGAGATATTCCAAGTGGACAAAGCAGTTTCCTTCTGCTCCCAAAAGTTTTACTGTCTGTATAAAAAGTCCAAGCAGGCCTGATTCTGCTCAGATCCAAGATATAAAAAGAGACTTGATTAGCAAGAACCTAATAATGGAGAGATTTATGGCAAATTAAACATATAAAAAGTGATAGGACAAAGCCACACCCATAAAGTATTGAGTTGCATGTAGATTGAAGACTTTAGAAAGATGGATAGTTAGGCTGGGCGTGGTGGCTCATGCCTGTATTCCCAGCACTTTGGGAGGGCAAGGTGGCAGATCACCTGAGGTCAGGAGTTCCAGACCACCCTGACCAACATGGAGAAACCCCATCTCTACTAAAAATACAATATTATCCAGGTGTGGTGACACATGCCTGTAATCCCAGCCACTTGGGAGATTAAGGCAGAAGAATCGCTTGAACCCAGGAGGCAGAGGTTGCGGTGAGCCGAGACCATGCCATGGCACTCCAGCCTGGGCAACAAGAGTGAAACTCCGTCTCAAAAAAAAGAAAAGAAAAAGAAAGATGGACATTCAACTAAGCAACATTAGATGGTCAATGAAACCTAAAAATGGGGTACCCACATAAAGTTTGGTGTTGCTTGGGACCCCACTAGGTTTTGTTAAAGATGAAAATAGGAGGCCAATATGAAAAGTCAGAATCAGATGGAGCCTGCAGAAAACATCGGAGAAAACATGAAATTCAAAGTATGTAAGTGAATATAAACCAGAAACCAGATAGAACCCTAAGGAGCCCTCTGAAATATCATGTCCTTGATACACATTGCTTGTGGCAATTGAGAATACAAGGATCTAGGAGTCAATGAAGCTTTCAAATATTGCTGCCTGTCAGTGCATGATGCCTGGGGCTGAGACTCTAGTCTGGATGAAACTTCATCTCAACTAGACATTGGAATTAATTCTGTTATAGAAATAACACAACAGGAATACCCTGTATATGTATATGGCATTTGACAGAGATAAGGAGACATTCTGCAGAGCCTTTGGGGAGTTGAAATGCATAGCACAGAAGAAGTTTAATGGCACCTTCATGTACCTGGCTTATAGTAAGAGCTCAACATTTTTCAAATTATAAATAATTAAAAAATCTAAAATCAATATTTAAATATATAACACACCTGATAGATTTAATGGTGAGTGCAAAATCCTTCAACAAATAATAAGCATCTCCTTCATTCATCCTAAACAAAACAACATTTTGAAAATTAATAACACAAAACATTAAAGAACATCCTATCTTGTATTTAAATGCTGAATTTATCAGTAACAGGTACTTTTGTCTGTCAAGATCTCTTTCCAAGAATTATTTCTGCCACAGACCCTAGATATTGATTTAATCTGTGGCAATGGTGATTATGAATTCAAGAGTTGAAATTTCACAATCATAGATAAGCAATAAAAATAGGAGGCTGGCCATCTCAGGAGATAACCAAAATAGGAAAATAAAGCTCAGGAGGGTAAATTGGAACTAGAGACTCAAAAGGGAAGAAACAGATGTATCAGTTACTAATGTCACAGCTGCTTTATTCACAATGAGTCACTTTTTTTCAAAACAGTGCTCAACATCTTTGAAGAGTGTCAGATATTTTAATACCTTCATTCTATAAGGATTGCTCCAACATTTTATGTAAAACACAAAATTGGTTTCCTGCTTTGGTATGACCGAATGCCCCTCCCTACATCTATGTGCTCAGGCCCAAGTCAATTTCTTCATCCTAGGTAAATCCAAGAGTGTTTACCCCTGGTTACTATTTTTGAAAATGTTTTTCCTGCCACAGAGCTAAAACAATTGTCATGCACTCAGTCCTATATCTCCTCTTCTCAAATATTGGAGAGCATGCCATTATTTTTCAGTTTTAAAATATCTAATAATGAATAAACAGGAGAGTAATAAATAAAAATATATCTATGAGCATATGCAAATATTTATATTGTTAGAGTACAACATTATGTCATGTGAACTGGCCTAAGTGCCAAGATTTTGCTGGAAAACCACAAACAAAAATAATACCAAATTTGTTATTCTTTCCTGCCATTAGTCTCTAAAAATAAAATCTAGTATGCTTAGTATGATTTAACCTATACTTGAAACCGTAGTGAGGATTCTTCCTTAAAATTCATTAAATTAATTCATTAGAGACAGAGATGGGGGTACAGAGAAACATAGACAGAGAGGACATACCTATTATCCTGGACTAATCCTAGCAAGGAACCATGTTTGTAGAAATCCAGTGCATAGGCATTAAGCGGCATTTTCCTTCCTCGGTTATCAAATTTCTGTGACAACAGCACTGGAGCCTGAGAGCGATTTACACCGATTGTGCCTAGAGTAACCTGAGAAAATACGATTTTTCTTAATGTATTATTTATGTATAAAGAAAGTTGATAATTTCTTATGTGGTGCTTTGAGTTACATCCTTTAGTCGCCATTTTTAAAGCCCATTCTTCGCTGTGAAGGAAGAGGATGTTACCCACACACTGTGGTAGCACCATCCTAAGCAAGCCTGGAGAGTGGCTCAGCTCCATCCCATGAGGATTACTGTATCCACAAAATACCGATGACACTTTCAACCATCCATCCACTGGAATATAGAAACACTAGGAAAGAAAACCTAACACCATTTCATTCCCCTTACTGGTGAAAGGAATTTACTTGTAAACAGGGTATCAATGAGTAGAGGATTATACATCACAAGAAGAGAATTCAACTGAACAACTCAAACAATCTTTGGAACCCAATTACCTGAATAAAAAGAAGGAGGAAGAAGAAGAACAAAAAGAAGGAGAACAAAAAGAAGGAAAGTAAAAAGAAGAAGGCGAATAGTTTTCCCATGTCTGCTCATTTTTTGAAAACTACTATACAGAATCAATAGAACTCTAGTATACCATTAGTATGAGTGTAAATTGGCACAGCTACTTTTTTTTTTTGGAAGTTACAATTCATACATAATTCATACATAATATCTATGAATAATAAGTGTTGACTCCATGTACTTATGCAGATCAGTGATGCAAATTATAAAGTGCAACAGTATCTAAACAAGACTCTATTATTAAAACTTAATAATTTGCAGGTAACCATTCAAGTGACAGATATCAACTGCCTTCACCCCTGCTAAGACTTGTTTGGCACAGCTATTTTTTAAATGAGTTGGTAGTAGCTTGAGAAGTTTAATATTTGAATAGTCTTGTTCCTATATGACTCAGAAAATTATTTTAACCCAGAAAATCAATACCTAAGAGAAACTATTGCACATACACATGAGACATCCATAGCAACACTGTGTGTAATAGCAAAGATGAGAAACAAACACAACTATTCAAAACAGGAGAACAGATTAACGGGCTGTTTGATATTCATGCTATAAAATATTATCAAATAGTAAAAATAAAAGACAGTTTGATGTTACAACAGGGATGAACCTTAAGGCATAGCACTGAATGTAAATAAAAGCGACTTTCAGGTGACTGCAGTAACTGTTCCTTCACTTTTCACAAAATTCAAAAGCAAATAAATATAAAAAAGGATTTCATAATATGTAGTTTTTAAAAAGGAAAGTGAAAAACACCAAGTTTAGAAGGGTTGATGGCCTGGGAGAAGAGGGGAGACAAGAAAATGAAACATGGGAGGAGTACACCGATCCTTAGTACATGGTGTCCATGCTTTAGAACTTATCTATATGCTATAAAATAATGCTTTAGAACTTATCTATATGCTATAAAAGATATATTTGCATGTATACTTAGCATTATATTAAAATGTAAAATTAATTTTGTTAATTAAAATAAACAATAAAAGCAAAACAAGTTTAAGAGGTTATAACTTACTCTAGTAAAGTACATTTGTATGAAGTGAGTTGGGTAAGGTAAATGTGAGGGAATATGGAAAGAAAATGTGAGTTCAAGAGAAAAAGAACTGCAAATTTATAAATCCTTATAAAAAGATTTCCTGACTTGTTCTTCACTTACTGACCATGGGCATGAAAACACTTTCTGGTTGGTATTCCATTTGATACAATTAAAAGAATGATGCGTTGGTTTTAACACAGCAACATTTATTTGAAACTAAAAACTCTATCTTCAGAAAGTATTTAAATTTAGGATAAAAATGTATGTGTTAATTTAAAATGCACAAGATGTATATAGTCTTCAAAATTATTTTAAGTGATACATGACTATGATTTTGGAATAAAATCCAATACATGTACCTATTGGAGTTGAGACACCAATGTCAATCCATAATATCAAATGTAATAAAATATGTTTTCTCAAAGTTTGTATTAAAATAATTAAATTTCACCAAGTGTCAACATTCATATGAATTAGCCAGGATCTTCCAAATGTGTCTAGTTCTTTGCATTCCATTTTAGGCATCAATGATGCAGACTACAAGTAGTATTTACAGCACTTACAGCAGTACTGAGAAAGCCTGAAGATAGTTTTACGTGGTTCTTCCACAGAAAACCTGCGTCAGTATCAGTAGAGTCTTCAAAGATGGAAGAAAAGTAGTGGTGTTTAGAAACTCTCTGAGCAGGGTCCTCAGGCCAACTCTGAGAAACTGAAATCATATTGACTTCAAGAGCACCAATTCCTGAATATATCTCATCCAGATTTTTTTTTTCCTTTTTAATCTGGGAAATTTGAAGTTCTTTCTAAGCTGCCTAGCAATATAAATCCATTCTTTCTTAAACACCTTTTATTAATACACCTCACTCTTCACTTACATGGTTTGGAGTTTCTAGTCGAAGCAAATCATCATCAAAGTTCCCAGACAGACAAACAAATGGTGAAATTGCTACTCTTCCTTCCTTGCAGCTCATCAAATGAGATACGAGTTGAGAGTCTTCACATTCTTTACCTGTGAATTCTGACAATAATACTTAAGGATAGATTAGTGTTTTGAACTCAGGCAAGTTGTCAAACCTCAGATACTGTCTCTAGACCATGTTACAAGGGGAGCCATTCAGCTTCATGTAATGAAGACTGAAATGTTTTGTAAGTTAGATCACATAAGGTGAGCAGCACAGCTTGGCACAGAATACATCCAGTGAAAGTTGGCTACTAATGTTAGTATCACTATTATAAAAATGTGTATTATATTTTAGTTGCCTTAATAAGAAATGAAAGACTAAATTTAAATTGTATACTCTTATCGGACAATTATTGTTATTACCTTTGTACTTTTTCTTTCTTTTATTTTTTATTTATTTATTTTTTTGATGGAGTCTCACTCTGTCACCCAGGCTGGAGTGCAGTGTTGCGATCTCGGCTCACTGCAAGCTCCACCTCCCGGGTTCAGGCCATTCTCTTGCCTCAGCCTCCCGAGTAGCTGGGACTACAGGCACCCGCCACCTCACCCGGCTAATTTTTTTGCATTTTTAGTAGAGATGGGGTTTCATGGTGTTAGGATGGTCTCGATCTCCTGACCTCGTGATCCTCCTACCTCAGCCTCCCAAACCTTTTTACTTTTTCTTACTGAACTCAGACTTGCCTTCAGAATCTTTCCTGAAACCATGCACCACAATTAGTAAGTCTGGAAGTAGTGCATGAGAATAAATATATTTTCCATTGATATTCTTATAAAACCCAGATCAGACATTCAAACTGGTCTAATTCGTAATTGAGGCATAATATTCACAGACTCCAATCTCACCCCACCTGTGACGGTCACCTTTTTGTGTCTATTTTCCCTTAGAAGGCTTCCATCTATTAGCTCATGAAAAAAAGAGCAAATGCTAAAAGTGTTAATCATGTACAAAACATTATTTTAAGATCTTCATATATGTTAATTTAATCATTTAAAACTCATCAAAACTAGGTAGATAATGCTATTCCCTTTCTCATATATCTATTCAGAAAACTAAGGCATGAGTATGGAGTCTCTCGCTCAAGAAATCACAGCTAATAAGTAGCAGAGCCAGAGTTTGGACCCAGGAAATATGCTTAGAATCTGCATTTATGAACACTAAGCATATTTCCTCTCAAGACAGTGACAGAATTAGTCCCTAGTTTCTCTTCATCTCATAGATGCCCTTACTGTTTTCCAGGCTTGACCCTGAAGCAGCATTTAACAAGATGGTTATAAATGGCCCTACTTAGTTTCAGTCTCTTTCGCCCTTTTAATGTCTAATAAGCACAATTTTTTTCTTTAGAAAGGAAAAGGAATCTCCTCACTTGAGGGCAGAATAACCTTTCTGGGGTTCTACTCTTCTTCCAGAATAAACTATTCTTAGGCAAGATTATTTATTCTTCAAATTGTTCCACAGTGGAGGTAAAACATACTTACTGATTTTTGACAATGGGAGTTGATATTCCTGATTCATATCAGCCAGTTTGGAAACAATTCGTAGGAAAGCGGTAAAGTCCTCCATAATTTTCATGTTATACTCATCTAAAGCATCACTGAAATCCTCAGGGAGCTCATCAAGGAACACCTAGAAGCCGAATAATTTTCAGAGAGATCTATTTACCTTCCTTCAAAACTGAATCGTTGGAAGAAGAAAGGTAAAGAACATTGCAATATAATTCTATAGTTATCTACTAATATTTATGCAATAATGTCAGTTTTATTTTTTCACTGGTGAAGTTCAGGTAACTTCATCTTTTGTTTCTATTTGCAATTATGAAAACAAATACCTTACTCATTACCCTTAAAAATGTATTTTGACATACTGAATCAAAACCACTTTTAAATAGAAGCATGCCCTCAAATAACATTAGACTTTTGAAAATTTCAAAGACTCTAGTGCCACATTTGAATAGCAAGCAATGAGACAAAGTACATTTGCATGTCTAGAGTAAATCTCATTTTGTTTTGAGGGTTTTTTAAACCTCACTGGATTCATTTTGCTAATATTTAGTTAATTATTTTTTCACTTATATCCATGAAAGCGAAGTATCTGTAATTTTCCTTTTTATTATGTCCTAGTTAGGTTTTGGTATTAAAGTTAACTTTTGCCCTTAGAAAGAGTAAATATTCCCTCTTTTTGTATTATCCAGAAGAGTGTAGTGGACTGAATGTTTTATATTTTCTCAAACTTTATATGTTACAATTTGAACACTTAATGTGATGGGATTAGGATGCAGGGCCTTTGGAGATGATTAGGTCATGAGGGTGGAGTCTTCATAACTGGAATTAGTGCCCATAAAAAAAGACCCCAGAGAGCCCCCCTTGCCCCTTCCACCATGTGAGAACACAGCATAAAGACAACCATCATTATGATGGTGGGCAGCCCCCACCAGACACCTTGATTTAGAACTTCCTTTTAATTATTAATTTTTTATTTTTGTGGGTACATAGTAGGTGTGTATATGCATGGATTACATGAGATATTTTGATGCAGGCATGTAATGCATAATAATCACATCAGGGTAAATGGGGTATCCATCACCTCAAGCATTTATCCTTTGTGTTAAAAACAATACCATTATATTCTTTTAGTTATTCAGCCATAAACAAGAATGAGATCCTGTCATTTTCAACAACATGAAAAAAATTGGAGGTCATTATGTTAAGTGAAATCAGCCAGGCACAAAAAGACACACTTCACATATTCTCACTACTTTGTAGGAACTAAAAGTTAAAACAATTGAACTTACGCAGACAGAGTAGAAGGATGGTTATCAGAGGCTGGGAAGGGTAGCTGGGGGACGGAGAAGCGAATGTTTAATGGGTACCAAAAACATAGCCAGAAAGACTGATCTCTTCTCAGTCTCCAAAAGGGTGACAAGTAAATTTCTTTTGTTTATTAACCAACCAATCATTGCTACATTACAGCAGTCCAAACAGACTAAAATAAAATTTGTAAGACGTTGGTGTTACTCTTTTTACAATAAAAATCATGCATATTTAAAGTATACAAACTTGTGTTTTAATATACATATATAATGATGTTATCCTTACAAAGTTTGGAAGAATTCACCAGTGAAGCCATCTGAGCCTTGGGCTTTGTTGGTGGGAATGTTTTTTTAAAACAATAGATTAAATTTCTTTACTAGGTATCAGTACCAGATTAGTTATATCTTCCTTACTCAGTTTTGGAAAGTTGTATTTCCTAGGAATTTGCCCATTTTACCTAAATAGTCAAATATATTGCTATAAAGTCATTCATAAAATCTTCCTTTGCTCTTTTCAACATCTAAAATAGAGCCTGTAGTACTGTCCCATTTTCTTTTCTGATATTTGTGCTTTTACTCCCTTAATGAGTTTGCTAGACAATAAATTTTACTATCCTTTACAAAGAACCAACTTAGAGGCTTTGTTGATGTCCTGTTCATACAATTGTTGTTAATTTACTTCATATCTGTTCTTGTTTTATTATTTCTTTCCTTCTACTTACTATAGGTTAGATTTTCTTGTTCATTTTGTTATTTTCTTAAGCTAAAGTTTAAATCATTGATTTTTCAACCTGTATTTTTTTCTAATTTATGATTTTAAGGCTGCAAATTCCCCTCTAAGCACTGAATAAATTCCAGCTTATAAGCATTGTTATGTTTTCTTTATTTTTAATTAATGTAAAATATTTTTAAATTTCCATTATATGTCTTTTTTTTTTATCCTTGGTGTGTATTTATAAATTAATTTTTTAACTTTTCACACAATTGAGATATTTCTGATTCTTCTGGTTAGTGTTTACCTAACATGTATTTTTAATCACCTTACTTTCAAGCTTTCTCAGTTTTTATACCTAAAGTGTGATTTGTATAAACAGCATATATAGTCTGATGTCACTTAATGGCAGCGATATATTCTAAGAAATGTGGCATTAGGTGATATTGTCATTGTGCAAACATCACAAAGTGTACTTAAACAAATCTAGATCACATTACCTAGGCTTTATGGTATAGCTTATTGGTCCTAGGCTACAAACCTGTACAGCATGTTACTGAATTGAACACTATAGGCAACTGTAACACAATGGTAAGTATTTTGTATATCCAAATATATGTGAATGAAGGAAAGGTACAGTAAAAACACAATATTATATTTATGCGACCACCACGTATGCACTCTGTCATGGATCAAAACGTCATTATGTGACAGATGACTATAGTTCTCCGTATTTTAAGATGTAGCCTGAAAATCTTTGTATTTTACTTAGTGTATTTAGTATTTTTACATTTAATATAACTATTGATATAGCTATTTTCTACCTTGCCATTTGTTTTCTGTCTGAATTTGAACTACTCGTTATATATTTTTTCTCTTCCCTTCTTGTTTTTACCAGTTTTTCCTTTTGTTAACATGTATGTGCACACTATTTTACTAGTCTTTTAGCTGTTACCCCAGAAATGATAAGATATAGCTATAATTTTATGTTTCTTAATACTTCCAAAATTGTAAAACATTTAAGTGTATTAACCTTCTGAACTCTTATATTATAATTTTCATAAATTTCAGTTCTACATATTATTTCAAATTTTATTATATGTTACAATTATTTTTTGACACAATGTGTATTCCCTTATATGTAATCACACATAACCTTTTCTATTGTGATTCATTCCTTCCTGCAGTTTCATGTTTCCAAATTTTTTATTTTTTCTATTTACCTAAAGTATGTATTTCTTTAACTGCAGACCTGATAGCAGTGAATAACCTCAGATTTCATGTCTGAAAACACCCTAATTTTATCTTTATTTTGACGAATATTTCCTGTAAGTGTAGAATTCAGGGATAGGAGTTATTTTTTGAAGCACACACAAAATATTGTTCCATTGTCTGGAGAGAAAAAAAAATGGCAGACAAGAGGCAGAACTAACTTGCAGCTCCCTCTCAGACAGACAGAGCAGCATGTGGAGACTCACACCATGAACTTTTGCTCCAAGAACTGCCACAGGAACACACCAGGAAAGCCAAGAGAATCCACAGACCGCTTGAAAGAAGTAGCTTGCCACTTCAGGCAAGCTGAAAAACTGTGAATGTCCAAAGTGTGAAAGGGGGAACATCCACCCCTTAACATGCATCATCACTGGGGAAACTGAAGGTCCAGATCATGGGAGAAGGATCTGGAATTGAGATAAATTTAGAGAGCCAAGTGAAATATAGGAGTAGAGGAAGCAGTGGGATGAGCACTAGGTGCACTTTTGGTCTCCAGAAAAGTCATTTCTGACTTTGTCTCACAGAGGTCCTTGGGGAGGACTTTGAGTGGAATTGGGGAAAGACCACATGGAGAAGGAAACTTCCAGCTTAACTTTGTAACAATTTCAATGGAATACAAATTTTCCTGGACAGAACCTGGGGCTGGGGGGTAAACAGGAAGTGCAGATACAAGCACAGAGGCTGCAGCAAGTGGGGAGGTGTGAAACCCAAGTGCTCTGCTTGCTTTCTCAGAGGGGAGGCTTGTAGCCTGGGGCAAGTTTTCAGCCCTGCTCACAGATTGCCTGGAAATAAATTCAGTGCTGTTTAGGGGTAGGGGACAGCACTACAAGAACTGCTGAAAAGAGCTCTAAATCTTGAAACAAATCCCTGAAAGACACCAAAATAGAATATCCTTAAAGCATAAATCTCACAAGACCTATAAAATAATAGTGCAATGGAAAAAGAAAAAACAAGGTATTCGGGCAACAACTAGCACAATAAATAGAACAGTACCTCACATCTCAAAACTAAAATTGAATGTAAATGATCTAAATGCTCCACTTAAAAGATTTGGAATAGCAGAATGGATAAGAATTCACCAACCAAGTATCTGCTGTCTTCAAGAGACTCACCAAACACATAAGGACTCACATAAATTTAAGGTAAAGGGGTGGAGAAACATATTCCATGGAAATGGACACCAAAAGCAAGCAGGAATAGCTATTTTTATATCAGATAAAACAAATTTAAAGCAAAAATAGTTTAAAAAGACAGAGGGACACTATATAATGATAAAAGGACTACTCCAACAAGACAATTTCACAATCCTAAATATATATACACCTAATACTGGAGCTCTCAAATTTATTAAAAAATTACTAATATACTTAAGAAATGAGAAAGATAGCAACACAATAATAGTGGGGGACTTCAATACCCCATGACAGCAGTAGACAGGTCATAAAGACAGAAAGTCAACAAATAATGGACTTAAACTATACCCTAGGACAAATGGACTTAACAGATATTTACAGAACATTCTACCCAACAACTGAAGAATATACATTCTATTCATCAGTATATGGAACATTTTTCAAGAAAGACAATACGATAGGCAACAAAACAAGCCTCAGTAAGTTTACAAAATTATATCAAGTACTTTCTCAGATCACAGTGGAATAAAATTGGAAATCTACTCCAAAAGAAATCCTCAAAACCATGGAAATACATGGAAATTAAATAACCTGCTCTTGAATGATTATTGGGTCAACAATGAAATCAAGATAGAAATTTAAAAAGTCTTCGAACTTAACAATATTAGTGACACAACTGATTAAAACATCTGGGACATGGCAAAAGTGGTGCTACGAGGAAACTTCATAGCATTAAATGCCTACATCAAAAAGTCTGAAAGAGCAAAAATGGACAATCTAAGGTCACAACTCAACGAACTAGAGAAACAAGAACAAACCAAACCCAAACCCAGCAGAAGAAAAAAAATGGCAAAGATCAGAGCAGAACTCAATGAAATTGAGACAAACAAACAACAAACAATACAAAAGATAAATGAAACTAAAAGTTGGTTCTTTGAAAAAATAAACAACATTGATAAATAGACCATCAGTGAGATTAACCAAGAAAAGAAGAGAGATCCAAATAAGTTTCATCCAAAGAAATGAAACAGAAGATATTACAACTAATACCACAGAAATACAAAAAAAAAAAAAATTATTTGAGGCTGCTATGAACACCTTTACACACAAACTGGAAAACTTAGAGGAGATGGATAAATTCCTGGAAATATACAAATCTCCTAGATTAAACCAAAAAGAAATAGAAACTCTGAACGGACCAATAACAAGCAGTGAGATTGAAATGGTATTTTTTTTTTAATGTCAACAAAAAAAGTCCAAGACCACATGGATTCACAACTGAATTCTATCAGGCATTCAAAGAAGATTTGGTACCAAGTCTACTGACACTATTTCAAAAGATAGAGAAAGATGGAATCCTCCTTAAATCATTCTATGAAGCCAATATCACCTTACTATCAAAACCAGGAAACGACATAACAACAACCACAAAAAAGAAAACTACAGACCAATATCTCTGATGAACATAGATGCAAAAACCCTCAACAAAATACTAGCTAACAGAATCCAATGGCATATCAGAAAGATAATCTACCATGATCAAGTGGGTTTCATATCAGGGATGCAGTGATGGTTTATCATATGCAAGTCAATAAATATAATATACCACATAACAGATTTAAAAACAAAAATCACATGATCATCTAAATAGATGCAGAAAAAGCATTTGACAAAATCCAGCATCCTTTATGATTAAAACCCTCAGCAAAATTGGCATAGAAGGATCATACCTTAAGGTAATAAAAGCCATCTATGACAATCCCACAGTCAACATTATACTTTACAAGGAAAATTGAAAGCATTCCCCCCTGAGAACTGGAATAAGAAAAGGATGCCCATTTTCACCACTCTTATTCAACATAGTACTAGAAGTCCTAACCAGAGCAATCTGACAAAAGAAATAAATAAAGGACATCCAAATCAGTAAAGAGGAAGTCAAACTGTCACTGTTTCCCAATGATATGACTGAATACCTACAAAAGTCTACAGACTCATTTAAAAAGTTCATAGAACTGATAAACGAATTCAGTAAAGTTTCAGGATACAAAATTAATGTACACAAATCAGTAGCTCTGCCATACACCAATAGCAACCAAGCTGAGAATCAAATCAAGAACTCAGCCCCTTTTACAACAGCTGCAAAAAATAAAATAAAATACTTAGAAATACACTTAACCAGGAGGTGAAAGACCTCTACAAGGAAAACTACAACACACTGCTGAAAGAAATAATAGATATCATAAGCAAATTGAAACACATATTATGCTCATGCATGGGTAGAATCAATACTGTGAAAATGACGATACTGCCAAAAGCAATCTACAAATTCAATACAATTCCCATAAAAACGGCACCATCATTCTTCACAAACTAGAAAAAACAATCCTAAAATTCACATGGAACCCACGAAAAGCTCACACAGCCAAAGCAAAACTAAGCAAAAAGAACAATTCTGGAGGCATCATATTACCTGACTTCAAACTAGACTATACGGTTATAGTCATCAAAACCACAAGGTCCTGGCATAAAAACAGACACATACACCAATGGAACAGAATAAAGAACAGAAATAAAGGCAAATACTTACAGCCAACTGATCTTCGACAAAGCAAATGAAAACATAAAATGGGGAAAGGACACCCTATTCAACAAACGGTGCTGGAATAATTGGCAAGCCACATGTAGCAGAATGAAACTGAATCCTTATCTCTCACCTTATACAAAAACCAATTCAAGATGGATCAAAGACTTAAATCTAAGACCTGAAAGCATAAAATTCTGGAAGACAACATTGGAAAAACCCTTCTAGACATTGGCTTAGACAAAGGTTTCACGACCAAAAACCCAAAAGAAAATGCAAGAAAAACAAAGATAAATAGATGGCACTTAATTAAACTAAAAAGCTTCTGCACAGCAAAAGAAATCAGCAGCAGAATAAACAGCCCACAGAGTGGGAGAAAATCTTCACAAACGATGCATCCAACAAAGGACTAAATATTCAGAATCTACAGGGAACTCAAACAAATCAGCAACAAAAAAAAACAAACAATCCCTTCAAAAAGCGAGCTAAGGACATGAATAGACAATTCTCAAAAGAAAATATACAAATGGCCAACAAACATAAAAAAGTGGTCAACATTACTAATTACCAGGGAAATGCAAAAAACCACAATGCGATGCCACCTTACTCCTGTAAGGATGGCCATAATCAAAAAATCAAAAATAATAGATGTTAGCGTGGATATAGTGAAAAGGGAACACTTTTAACACTGCTGGTGGAAATGTAAACTAGTACAACCACCAGGGAAAACAGTATGGAGATTCCTTAACAAACTAAAAGTATATCTACCATTTGATCCAGCAATCCCACTACTGGGTACCTACCCAGAGGAAAATAAGTCTTTATACAAAAAAGATACTTGCACATGCATGTTTACAGCAGCACAATTTGCAATTGCGAAAATATGGAACCAGCCTAAATGCCCATCAATCGATGAGTGTATAAAGAAAATGTGGTACATATGTATATCATGGTATACTACTCAGCCATAAATAGAAATGAAATAATAGCATTCACAGAAACCTGGATGGAGTTGGAGACCATAATTCTAAGTGAAATAACTCAGGAATTGAAAACCAAATCTCATATTTTCTCACTCATAAGTGAAAGCTAAGCTATGAGGACACAAAGTCATAAAAATGGTACAACGGACTTTGGAGACTCATAGGAAAAGGTGTGAGGGGTGAGGAATAAAAGACTACACATTGGGTGCAGTGTACCCTGCTTGGGTGCACCAAAATCTCAGAAATCACTACTAAAGAACTTATACATGTAACCAAACACCACCTGTTTCTCCAAAACCTACTGAAATTTTAAAAAATACCAAAAAATTCATATGTGATCATCTGGAAAAGTATTTTTGATCTAAGAATAAAAATGCAATAGCATGTCTAATATAATTCTAGTTATGTAACACCAAGAGTTTATATATGTGTATATCTGATGAATGTATGTATTTGCATGTAAAATATCTGAATCAACAACAAAATATTGTTCCATTGTCCACTAGCTTCTATTATTTTGATTAAAAAGAGATTTATCATTCTCATTATTGCTTCTTAGAAGGAAATGTGTCACGTCACTTCATTTCTGTCCTAGGAGATTTATAATTTTCTCTTTGTGCTTCTCAGCAGCTTTTCTACATTTATACTCCCTGAAGTTGACTAGGGTTTTAAAACTATGGTGTGCTATCTTTAATCAGCTTTGGAAAATTCCCAGCTATTTTCTTTTTGAATACTCTTCGGCCATTTTTCTCCATCTTTTTTTTTCTGGGACTCCCATTATACACGCATTAAACTTTTTCCATGTGATTCATGTTTCTTATGCTGTCTGATTTGTTAAAATTTTTACCTCTGTGCTATTTGGATGCTTTCTATCATGCTGTCAACTTACTGATCATGACTTCTGAAATGCACATTCTGATAGTCAGATACCGTATTTTCAGTTCTAAAATGTCCATTTCATTTTATACATTGTAATTATCTAGTAAAAAATCCATCCTTTCATTAATCGTGTCTCTCCTCCTATTTTCTTGAACATATTAATCACACTTAAAATCCTTATATGTTAATGCTATTGTCTGGATCATTTATGGATCTACAATTATCGACCTCTTTTATTCCTGTTTATTGGTCATATGTTCATGCTTACTGACCTTTTTAGGTTTTGTTTTGGTTTTGGTTTAGCACCAGAAATTGTTTTCAAAGGACTTTACAGGCTTTAGATGTTATCTTTCACCAGGGTGAATGCCCCCATTTACAAGTTTGGCCAAGAGAGTGAAAGTATGATCACCTCAATTCAAGTACAGACAGTACAGACTGCAGTGGGTATTGTTTTACAGTTTTAGTAAGCCTCATTTATGCTTTGTCTCTCTTTCTAGGTCATGGATTTCTTAAGATTTTGAGAATAAGGATAGTTGGTCTTAGTCTTCTCAAATCTAAAAGACTACTAAAGATCCACCTTTTTTCCTGTAGCACTTCCTAACCTGCTGTTTAATTTTCCAGTCCTAGATGGCTTCAAAAATGTCTTGAGGGCGATACAAGCCTACCCATGAAGGCAGACCCAGATCCTTTTCTCTACTGAGTTTTTATTTAATGTCTGGGACTTTAGAAATTATTATCTAATTTTTGGTTTTTTTTTGGAGATGGGGTCTCCCTCTGTTTCCCAGGCTGGTCTCAAACTCCTGGGCTCACGCAACCCTCCCACCTCTGCCTCCCAAAGTGCTGGGATTACAGGCTTGAGTCACCATGTTTGGCCTATTTTTTAAAGCTTTTTGGTGTAGCACCCTAACATTTCACGCAGATCTGAATGTTATGCAGTAAAGTTTATTTTTATCATGATCTTTTTTTTCAAAATAGAGATAGTGAATTTTCTACATTAAATATAAATTTATTTAAAGAGAACAATTAAATAATTGTTTCAAAAATGTACAGGTGGTGAAAAGTGTAAAGATGATAGGTCAATGACTAAAATTGTGTTCACTGCTCTAGAGGGCATTCTGTGAGAGCACAGATTTTTAATCCAGCATTGTGCGATTAGAAAATATATACTAATTCTTTTTGTTTGTTCCATAGCAACTTTTCACTAAGGTTATCTAGTATAAACCAGCATATCCCATTTTATTCTAGGGAAGTATAATAGTAATAGTATTTGATGTTGACTTGATGCTAGAGAATCATAACCAAAGAAAATGTTGCATGTTACAAATAAAATTGAAAAAGTGTTTCTCTGTTTTTGATCTCTGTGAGTCAAGTAACGATTTCTTAGATGACTATTCTAATATTTTCTCAGGGAAGACATTATAATTCACAACATGTATGTCCCTTCCATAGTTCTACCTTAAGGTAAAAGCATCCTAAAAGAACAGTATATTCGGTGATATAGCTAGTTGTTTTACTTAAATGTATAATTCGCATATCTTTCTTTAGTCACCTGATGTTATAATTTGATCCAATCAAATGAAAAACATGAATAAAATGTTGATCCTGTTTTCTTCACAAAGACTTTAACTTTCTGGTAGATTTACAGAGGGAGACATCAATTACAGATTAAATATCACATTGATTACAAAAAGAACAAATTATTCTATAAAACAAATGAATTATCCTTTGAATTAAAATTCTACAGCCACTAAGTCATTTTAGGTAAGATCTATTTAGTGATTTTACATTATTAAATTTTATCAGAATCACACAGTTTACCTTTGATTGATAAAACTCGAAGTGTGTATCTTGGAACTTTGGTGGAAAATATCTTCTTCCAAAGAGATGTGCCAATACTAACATTAGCTTTTCCATAACGTCTTGAGAAAAATGTTTTGAGCCTATACAAAACAAAGTGTCTTCTTGTAAATACGAAAGGGTATAATCCTATTTTTTCATGTTTAAATGGAATGTCATATTACATTTAATTTCATGGAAACTAAAAATCTATGACAAATATAGCAATTGAAGAATTACCATACATCTGCTAACGGTTTTTATCTGTGCCTTCTTTTTCATCCTTGCTACCTATACCCTAATTTAGATCCTAATCATCCCACACAAATTGCCTTATTTCCTTACCTAGATTTCCTCACTTTAGTCTATCTTCATGATTTTAAGAACACCATACAGATTTAGTGTTTAAATGTAAAAATCAAAGGATTTTAATAAAAAATGTATTAAATAAAATGTATTTAAAAATTTACTCAATATGGATAAAATTGTGGTATTTTTAGGGGAAAATATGATTCTAAATTACACTATTAATATAATGTCAGCTATTTAGGTATACTATACAATAATATTCAAAGAAAATATGATTGGAAGAAAATATTCACAAATATTAATAGTGATTATCTGTGGATAGTGTAACTATGAGTAATTTTTTCTTTTTAACTTAATGCTTTCCTATATCCTTTTCCTATGATGAATATATATTATATTTAATTAGAAGAAAATATTTTCTAAAAATTGTATATTATTTAATATGTTATTAATCCTGGCGGCAAGGAATCACTGAAGTTAATACTTTCGAGGTGTTGACATTGTAAATACATGCCATAAAATATGGCTGACTATCATTTAATATATATTAGTAGGTATTTACTTTATCAACTGAAGAGCTATAAATTATATACATGTCAATTGTATTTTCTTTACTAAAAATATTCCTGAAGTGTTGGTTGTCTACAAATCTGTTGCTATTTTTGGACTCTCTCTCTCTACATATATATATAAAATCTCAAGCTTACCTTTACTGGTTGGCTGACAGAGATCATGGAAAAGGCCATTTACAAGAAAACTGACAAAAACAAGATTAGAAGGTTCATGGTAATGCAAATGTGATACAAGTCCAGCAAACCCCATTGGATTACCTTCTTGATCTAAATATCCCTAAAGAACAAAAAACAATTTATTAGTTTGACTCAAGTTACCACATAATAAGTAACTTATTAAGTATCAGTTTAAAATAGTATTTAATGCCAATATAAGAAATATTTATAACTATTACTGGGCCCAACTTTTATAATTATACCATTTATAAGTAATGTCAATCATTGGATAGAACCTTCTAAAAGCTACAATTAGTTCAGCATGGTAAGAAATCTAGATAGTAGTAATGCTATTCCCCCTGCCCCAAAAAAAGTGCAGTAATGCATACCTCTTTCACCAAGAACTGCAAAGAAAACAAGAAGTAAAGTTTTAACATGTCCATGACTCTGGGTTGCTTGAAGGACAGCAATGAATGCTTTAGCACTGATAGCACCTTTAAAGAAAAAAGTACTTTTAGACACACAATGTTAAGTGTTACAAAATACATTTGAAAATGATAATAAATGATAGATCAATATCTATTATACCACACAGACATTAGAAATGCATCAGATAAAATTTGATTTCATACTATTTTATACTGTTACATGGCAACTTCTTTTTTTAACAAAATAGAGCACATAAACTGAATTGTCAGAAATGAAACATATTGCCAAAGAGTCTGATTATGAAAGCCATTTCAGTTCAGGAGCTGATAGCTTTTAAATTGTTCTAGAAGTAAAAAGATATATTATCCCATGTTCTGCAGTATTATTACAAAAAATCATGTAACTAGGTTGATTTCAACCAATGTTATAAAAATATTGCTTGCTCTCCAGCATAAAACTGCATTAAAGTACATATATCTTTCAACTTCCCACTAAAATGTCCATGAAATTCCAAAAAAAAAGAAATCCCAGTATCGCCAAAATGGAAACTTAGCTGTCTTTAGGCCTGAGGGTTTATAGAACCTAGAAAGAATCTCTACTTACTATAAGGCTAATGGTCTAGGAGGAGGGAGGGAAGGAAAAAAGGAAAAAAGGAAAAAAGGAAGGAGGGAAGGAAGGAAGGAAGGAAGGAAGGAAGGAAGGAAGGAAGGGAAGGAAGGCAGGCAGGCAGGAAGGCAGGCAGGCAGAGAGGGAAAGAAGGAGAGAAGGGAAGAGGAAGGGAAGAGAGAGAAAAGGAAGAAGAGAGAAAGGGAGAAAGAGTGGAAGGGTGGAAGAAGGGAGTGCACTTTCCATCTCCTTACTGTGGGATGATACTTTCTGAGGGCACCATATATGGCATATTTGCAACCTCTTCTCTCTCATATGCCACTTTTAGTCAGAGATGGAAAGAGTCAGAAAACAGCATAGTAAGGGATCAGGGTTTCATGGTGGTTCACTATAACCACAGAAGTACAGACCTCATATTAAAGTCATACTAAGATGATAAGAATCCTGATGGCATTGCATACTATAGTTTATTGTGACTAATGTCGTCCAGATAATCAATGTGTAATAAGACTAGCAGAAGTAGAACATGACCTTTCAATTCAGAAAACTACATAGATGAAGATCTGCTAAACACTGATATTTGGGCCAAAAACTATTCATCCAGCTCATATTTGAAAGAGTATTTGATTAGTATGTAGGTGGATAGAGTGAATCCAGAAGAAATTTCATACATCCTATTGCTTGGCAAACCATCAGATTTGGATAGATGTATCCAAAGTGATAAAATAGAAAAACCCACAATAGACCAATTCTTCTTAAGAAAAATTTATCATCTTCTTAAAATTATGGTCATGCTATAAATATTTATTGAATGTCCACATTAGAAAATCAGACAAACAAACATTATTGTCCTTGGAGTGCTTATATTCTAGTGGGAAATATAGATAAAATATATAAAAACATGATAGAGATAGGAAGATAGAAAGACAGATGATAGGTAGATAGATGATTGATAGATGTAGATAGATGGATAGAAAGATAAGTGATAGAATGATACATGATAGATAGAAAGTTAGATAGCAGATAGAAGATGGATGATAGATAGATAGATAGATAGATAGATAGATAGATAGATAGATAGATAGATAGATAGATAGATAGATAGATAGAGATAGGTAGGTAGAGGTAGGTAGATGGATAGAAATATAGATGATAAACATAAAGATAGATCAATGTAGATAGATACATAGATAATTTGATACTATATAGGAACTGATGAGAAGTCTATTTAACTGAATAAGGAACACTGCCAATGCAGCAGACAGGGGAAACATTTACAGTTTAGAAGGCATGGTGAGGGTAGGCTTCACTATGTAATGTTACAGTAAAGAATTTAATGTAGTAAGAGAGTGAGGCCATGTATATGTCTCAGGGAAGATCTTAGAAGGAGAAGAAACAGTAAGAGCCATGGTCCTCAGACCGGAATGTGTCTGAGGTGCTCATGAGGTGGGTAGCTGGCCATGTGGGAGAGAAGAAGAAGTGACCTCTGCAAGCTGGTAAGAGATCATATACTATAGGACCTCATAGACTGTGACAAGGACATCTTTTCCTCTAAAGAAAAGATCTGACATATGAAAATTGTTTTCTATATGCAGCAAAAAAAAAAAAAGTTGTCTTGAAAAATTATTTGTATGCCCTCTCTCACCACTCTTATTGAACATAGTATTGAAAGTTCTGGCCAGGGCAATCAGGCAAGAGAAAGAAATAAACGATATTCAAAGAGGAAGACAGGAACTCAAATTGTCTTTGTTTGCAGATGACATGATCCTATATCTAGAAAACCCCATCATCTCAACCCAAAAGCTTCTTAAGCTGATAAGCAACTTCAGCAAAATCTCAGCATACAAAATCAATGTGCAAAAATCACAAGCATTTTACTATAAATCAACAACAAACAAGCAGAGAGCCAAATCACAAATGAACTCCCCTTCACAATTGCTACAAAGAGAATATAATACCTAGGAATACAGCTAACAAGGGAAGTGAAGGACCTTTTCAAGAACTACAATCCACTTCTCAAGGATATCAGAGAGGACACAAACAAATGAAAAAATATTTCATGCTCATGGATAGAAAGAATCAATATTGTGAAAATGGCCATACTGCCCAGAGTAATTTACAGATTCCGTGCTATTCCCATTAAACTACCAGTGACATTCTACACAGAATTAGAAAGAAAACTATTTTAAAATTCATAGTGGAACCAAAAAAGAGCCCATACAGCCAAGACAATCCTAAGCAAAAAGAACAAAGCTGGAGGAATCATGCTACCCAACTTCTATCTTTAATACAAGGCTACAGTAACCAAAACAGCATGGTACTGGTACCAAAACAGACACATAGACCATTGGAACAGAATAGAGAACTCAGAAACAAGACCACACATCTACAACTATCTGATCTTTGGCAAAAACAAGCAATGCGGAAAGGTTTCCTATTTAATAAACGATGATGGAAGACCTGGCTAGCCATACGCAGAAAATTGAACTGGACCCTGTACTTACACTTAATACAAAAATTAACTCAAGATGGATTAAAGACTTAAAGATGGATTAAACCCCAAAACTATAAAAATTCTAGAAGACAACCTAACTAATACTATTCAGGACACAGGCATGGGCAAATATTTCATGATTGATGTGGTTTGGCTGTGTACCCACCCAAATCTCATCTTGAATTATAACTCCCACAATTCCCACATGTCATGGAAGGAACTCAGTGGGAGGTAATTGAATCATGGGGGCAAATCTTGCCCATGCAGTTCTCATAACAGTGAATAAGTCTCATGAAATCTGATGGTTTTAAAAAGAGGAATTCCCCTGCAAAAACTTGCTCTCCCTTTGCCTGCTGCCATCCATTGTAAGACGTGACTTGCTCCTCCTTGCATTCTGACATTTTTATGCGACCTCCTCAGCCATGCGGAACTGTAAGTCCATTAAAACTTTTTTTTTTTTTTTTTTTTTTGCAAATTTCCCACTCTTGAGTATGTCTTTATCAGCAGCATGAAAACAGACTAACATAGTAAATTGGTACCAATAGAGTGGGGCGCTACTGAAAAGATACCTGAAAATGTGAAAGTGACTTTGGAACTGGGTAACAGGCAGAAATTGAAACAATTTGGAGGGCTTAAAAGAAGACAAAAAGTGTGGGAACGTTTGGAACTCCCTACAAACTTCTTGAATGGCTTTGAACAAAATGCTGATAATCATATGGACAATGAAATCCAGGCTGAGGTGGTCTCAGATGGAGATGAGGAACTTGCTGGGAACTGGAGCAAAGGTGACTTTTGTTATGTTTTAGAAAAAAGACAGGCAGCATTTTGCCTCTGCCTGAGAGATTTATGGAACTTTGAACTTGAGAGAGATGATTTAGGGTATCTTGCAGAAGAAATTTCTAAGCATCAAGGCATTCAAGAGGTGACATGGGTGCTGTTAAAGGCATTTGGTTTTATAAGGGAAGCAGAACATAAAAGTTCAGAAAATTTGCACCCTGACAATGCAATAGAAATGAAAATCCCATTTTCTGAGGAGAAATTCAAGCCAGCTGCAGAAATTTGCACAGGTAATGGGTAGCCAAACATTAATCACCAAGATAATGGGATGTCTCCAGGGCATGTCAGAGACCTTTGTGGCAGTCCCTTTCATCACAGGCCCAGAGATTTAGGGGAAAAAATGGTTTCCTGGGCCAGGCCCAGGGTTCCTCTGCTGTGTACAGTCTAGGAACCTGGTGCCTTGCATCCCAGCTGCTCCAGCTATGACTAAAAGGGGCTAAGGTATAGCTCAGGGTATTGCTTCAGAGAGCGGAAGCCCCAAGCCTTGGCAGCTTACATATGGTGTTGAGCATGAGAGTGCACAGAAGTCAAGAACTGAGGTATGGGAATCTCTGCCTTGACTTCAGAGGATGTATGGAAATGCCTGGATGTCCAGGCAGAAGTTTGCTGCAGGGATGGGGCCCTCGTGGAGAACCTCTGCTGGGGCAGTGCAAAGGGAAAATATGCGGTTAGAGAACCCACAGAGTCCCTACTGGGGCACCACCTATTGGAGCTGTGACCCCCACCCTCCAGACCCCAGAATGACAGATCCACTGACAGCTTGTGCCATGAGCCGAGAAAAGCCACATTCAATGCCAGTCCATGAAGGCAGCCAGGAGGGGCACTATACCATGCAAAGCCATAGGAGTGAAGCTGTCCAAGGCCATGGGAGCCCACCTCTTGCATCAGTGTGACCTGGATGTGAGACACGGAGTCAAAGGATATCATTTTCGAGCTTTAAGATTTGACTTTCCCATTGGATTTTGGACTTGCTTGGGGCCTGTGGTGCCTTTGATTTGGTCAATTTCTCCCATTTGGAATGGCTGTATGTACCCAGTGCCTGTACCCTTGCTGTATCTAGGAAGTAACTAACTTGCTTTTGATTTTACTGGCTCATAGGTAAAAGGCACTTGCCTTGTCTCAGATGAGACTTTGGACTGTGGAGTTTTTAGTTAATGCTGAAATGAGTTAAGACTCTGGGAGGCTGTTGGAAAGGCATGATTGGTTTTGAAATGTGAGGATATGAGATTTGGGAGAGACCAGGGGTGGATTTGGCTGTGTCCTCACCCAAATCCCATCTTACATTGTAACTCCCACAATTCCCATGTGTCATGACAGGAAACTGGTGGGAGGTAATTAAAACATGGGGGTGGGTCTTTCCCATGCTGTTCTCGTGATAGTGAATAACTATCATGAGATCTGATGCTTTTAAAAAGAGGAGTTCCCTTGCACAAGCTCTCTCTCTCTTTGCCTGCTGCCATCCATTATAAAACATGACTTGCTCCTCCTTGACTTCTGAAATGATTGTGAGGCCTCCCCAACCATGTGGAACTGTAACTCCATTAAATCTCTTTCTTTTGTAAATTGCCCAGTCTTGGGTATGTCTTTATCAGCAGCATGAACATGGAATAATATAATGATGAAAATGCCCAAAGCAATTCCAACAAAAGCAAAAATTGATAAACGGGATCTAATTACACTAAAGAGCTTCTGCACAGCAAAAGAAACAATCATCAGAGAAAACAGCCTACAGAATGGGAGAAAATTATCCATTCAACAAAGGTCTAATATCCAGAGTCTACAAGGAACTAAAACAAATTTATAAGAAAAAAGCAAACAACCCCATTAGATAGTGGGCAAAGGACATGAATGGACACTTCTCAAAAAAAGACATACATGCAGCCAACATATGAAAAAAAAACTCAACATCACCACTCATTGGAGAAACGCAAATCAAAACCACAATGAGATACCATCTCGCACTAATCAGAATGGCAATTATTAAAAAGTCAAGAAACAATAGATGCTGGTGAGGTTGCAGAGAAATGGGAATGCTTTTACACCGTTGCTGGGAGTGTAAATCAGTTCAATTGCACTGTGGAAGACAGTGTGGAGATTCCTCAAAGAACTAGAGGTAGAAATACCATTTGACCCAGCAATTCCATTACTGGGTATATGCCCAAAGGAATATAAATCATTCCATTATAAAGATACATGCACACATATGTTCACTGGAACACTATTCACAATAGCAAAGACATGGAATCACCCCAAATGCCCATCAACAATAGACTGGATAAAGAAACTGGTACATATACACCACAGACTACTATACAGCCATAAAAAGGAATGAGATCATGTACTTTGTTGGGACATGGATGTAGCTGGAAGCCATCATCCTCAGAAAACAAATGCAGAAACAGAAAACCAAACACCACATGTTCTCACTTGTAAGTGGGAGGTGAACTATGAGAACACATGGACCCAGGGAGGGGAACAACACATACCAGAGCCTGTTGGGACAGGGAGAGGGAGAGCATCAGGAAAAACAGCTAATGCATGCTAGGCTTAACACTTTGGTGATGGGTTGATAGGTGCAGCAAACCACCATGGCACATGTTTACATAACAAACCTGCACATTCTGCACATGTGACTCAGAACTTAAAATACAATAAAATAAGACGATGGAAAAAAAGGAGAAATTATTTGTCATCCTTAATGGATGCCAAATGATGTGACCTCTTTGAGACAAGGCACTACAGTCTATGGTATAGAGACAATATAAATTGACATTGAAAAATACATGATTATGATATATAAGAGTGATGGATGGAGGAGTAAAGAATTTCAGGGGCCAGGTGCAGTGACTCACACCTGTAATCCCAGTACTTTGGGAGGCTAAGGTGGGTGGATCACAAGGTCAGGAGATCAAGACCATCCCGGCCAACATGGTGAAACCCCATCTCTACTAATATACAAAAAATTAGCTAGGTGTGGTGGTGCACACCTGTAGTCCAAGCTACTCAGGAAGCTGAGGCAGGGGAATTGCTTGAACCCAGGAGGGAGAGGTTGCAGTGAGCTGAGATCACGCCACTGCACTCCAGCCTGGTGACAGAGCAAGACTTTATCTCAAAAAAAAAAAAAAAAAAAAAAAAGAATTTCAGAAAAACAAAAGTCCAGCAGTAGCAGAATTAAAACCCACATTTGCACTTCAGGCCATCAGTGATATGGAAGATAAGTTTCATGTTTTCTCATAAAGAAAAAAAAGGAATGAAGAACAGAAAAGTGGGTTTCAATTTAAAAATTATAGCTTTTCCTGAAAAAAACCACTGAACAATTAACAGAAGCAAATAACAAAGATACAATTCAAGGATCTCTTCCTCATTTGAAAAATACCTGAGCATTGCATAACAATATGAACATACTTAACACTACTGAACTGTACATTTAAAATGGTTAAAGATGGCAAATTTTATGTGCATTTCACCACAATAAATAAAAACCAGAGCACAAAGATTGAAAGTTCTCATATAATAACTAAAACATCAATTTTTAGAGGATCCATAAATCCAGAAAATCCTAGGAAATAAAACATTTGAAATAGAATAAAGCAAAAGATTCATATAATTGCATATACAGAAAAAAAATATCAAATTAACTGCAAGAGAACAGAAACTGCCATGGTTCCTCTATGTAAAACATTAAATGCCAGAAGGCAATGGAAACAATCTTAGTTTGATTTGATGAATGAAGACAATAATATTCTATCAATATTATGCCCACTTTTAAGAGTCCCATATGTGAGAAGTTTACACGTAGGTCTTCTCAAACATGCAAGGCAAAGAAAATGAACCACACTGATAACCATTTAAAAAAAATAAGAAACCTTATTAGAAGATGCACTCCTCTTTAGAGACAGGTAAAAATGAAGAACTCAAGAATGGGGAAATTTTGGTCTTAAAAATGATGTATGACTGTTCTGTAAGATCAGCCAACTCATCAAAAGAATTCTAGAAGAATCCTAACTTCAGAAAACAGTATCTGATTTACCTGGGCATGCTAATCACTACACAAAAACAGAAAGAACAGGCATCACTAACAATGCCGGATAAAGACGAGAATCAAATTATGTAATCATGAATTTTAAATCCGTCATTGAGAGACTGGCTACAAAATTTTTATCTGGGCAACATACATCAGGAAATGTTTACAACCATATTTTGAAGTTCGGTTACATACAATGTTACCAGTGTTTAAAAATCAAATACACACCCATGCTTAGAAAACTGAAAAAAAAAATGATAATGTGAATGTCTTTGGGAGTGAAACGGGGCACTTTTTTCTTATTTCAACATTCTACATTTCCCAAGTATTCCTAAGTTTGAGTTACTTTTTTATGAAACACTTAAACTTTTTTGTTACAAAATCATAAAAATAAATCTTTCTTTTCTTTCTAAATTGTAGAAAGGAATCTATTAATTGCCTAGAGCTTTTTAAATTCATAGCCAGCACTTAACTACTATAGGACACTGGATTTCACACCTGAAAATAGTAATCCTGAGTGATTTTCAGTGCTCATCAAGCCACAAATTCCATGTCTGATGGTAGAAACAAACCAAACTGTTATTCTCCCTAGCTACCCCCAATTCTATACTATTGAAGACATTGCAAAACATTAAAGGACTAATGAAACTCAAGGGTGATTGCTACAGACTTCTAAAAGAACAGCAGAGGTGACTAGAGCCAGGCCAGTGATGAAGACTGAACTCAGGCAGGGTCCAGCACGGTACCTTTGCCTTGGCATCCTCGGGATCATCTCCCTTGGAAGCCAGCAGCATGAGTCGCAGGACCAGGGTTATGCTGAGAGGGAACTGTCCTCTCAGCTCAGGAACATTGGATTTTATGAGTTTTCCTATTTTGGGGAATGGAATATCAAAGAAATATACATCTCCCATCAGGTCTTGACCTCTTCTTCCAGCACGGCCAGACATCTGAAAAGAGAACAGAATTACAATGTATAACTTCCCTAAATGCTTCTACTGCCATAGTGTAAGAATGAGCCCTTTACTCTGGTTTGGAGTTTGGAAATTGTGCGTATGTCTAACCGTTAAGGAACGGACACTAACATGCAACTACATAGTGCTCAGGAAATTTGCCA
This sequence comes from Macaca fascicularis, assembly GCF_037993035.2. Lineage (NCBI taxonomy): Eukaryota > Metazoa > Chordata > Mammalia > Primates > Cercopithecidae > Macaca > Macaca fascicularis. The sequence goes on from NC_088379.1 coordinate 173,088,490, forward strand.
TGACTGAGATAGATCTAGAAACTGAGACATTTGTCATCATTATGTAAATATTTCAAGCCATTAATTGCAGTAGGCATTTGTATAATATATCCCAAATAAATAATGATCTATTGAAGAAACAAAGAACACCAGCAAAACAGTGATGTCAAAATCACTTACAGCTGAACTCTAATGTACCCATTTTCTCTCCCTGCCCATCTTCCCCATCTCTCATCCCTTTTCTGCCCTCTCTGACGCACAAGTGTGTTGAGTTACAAATCACAAAATAAAATATGTGCACAACCAGAATAAATGCATGAGTGAAATAAAATTCAGAAATGCTGCTTGTGAAAAAGCAAGTTATGAATAAAATCTTTACAGAGGTTACATTAACTCTTACTGATTAAGTGCTTAGACTGTGCTAAGGCACTGGGAATATCTGTGCCCATACTGAAACAACCACAAAGTGGAAGATCCAGAATTCAGACCCTGACATTTCCATTCCTAAGTCCATCATCCCAAATATCAAACACCCTAGCTCCAGAGCCCAAAGTAGAAGATTCCCAAAAATGCATTAGAAAAATTCATTCAGAGTACAGCAGTAGCAATAGAACTAAAAAAGAGGGGTTAGTAACATGCTGGAAATTATATAAGGATGTTATATTGGGTAGGAACAAGGGCTATAAGGAGAACAAAAAGTGTTTAGAGATAAAGGGGGTAAGCACGTTGATAAAAACCTGAATGGGGGTGACATATCTAAATTTGAATCTGCTAGCAGAAATAGTTATCAAATGTTTCTGAGCAGGGAAATCATATGAAGATAAACCATATTACTGCAGGATGTGGTAGAATAAAGAGCATGGAGAATCAGGGAAATTGTACTAATAATACAAGGCTAAGAACGTATGAAGAAAGATGGTGGATACAGAAATTGCAAGGCAAAAATCAAATACTGCTATAGGAAAGTAATGAAGTGGGCTTGGTAATAGATTGAGTGTCAGGAGTAAAGCTGAGGGAAGCATTAAAGATAATTCTAGAGTGCAAAATCTTGTGCACAGCAAATGATTGAGTAAAACTTTATCAAGCACCTTTGATGTCTAGTTTCCATGAAAATCACTTATTTACTTCTTGCAAATGCTGTGGGAGAGTAATTATTACCCATATTTTGGAGACAGAAAATGAGAATCAGGCAGTTTAGATATCTCATCCAAGGTCACACATCTGGTTAATCACACAATCCCAAATGCAGGTGCTTTCAACTATACCACAACTAAAACTGAAAGCCAGGCAAGGATGAATGCCCAGTTAGGCTACTGTGAATTGTGGTATGTTTATAAACTAAAGGTTCACTTTTTTTACTATGCTATGGCCATATTTCAGCAATACAATAAGCAAGTTTATGCATTTTGAAATACCTGTCTATAATTCAAGGCATCCAGATAGACTGAGTTTTGAGCAAAAACCACAGATTTACAAGGCATGTTGATACCTAAAGCAAGTGTTCCAGTAGCTGTCACCACCTTGAAACAGAATAAAACAATTACTTCATAAAATAGCATTTTAATAGAATGCAAGTATTTCCTGTCATAAAGTTGCTGAAAAACTCTTTGAGCTTCAATGAAGCCACAATGGGAAAGCTAGAGAAACTAGACACATTGGTATTCTTGCTATTTCACAAACACCACAAGTATTCCCAAATGCGCTGTTTGCTTTGCACAGAATATTCTTCTCCAAATATTCATTTGTCTGGCTTCTTCAGCTGTCTGCTCAAATGTCACAGAGGAATCTGTAGCCCACCACATCCAAAATAACCACCCCTACCATCATTATCTATCTCTGTCTCACGTGATTTATCTTCATAGCATTAATGACTACCTCAATAACATTACTTGTTTGTTCACTTGTCTTATACCAGACTCCAAGCAAGATTCATTATTGTATCCGCAGCACCCATAAGAGTACCTGGCAACTGATAGGTGTTCAGTTTTGTTTTTTTGTTTTTTTTTTTTGAGACAGAGTTTCACTTTTGTCGCCCAAGCTGGAGTGCGATGGCACGATCTCGGCTCACTGCGACCTCCACCTCCCAGGTTAAGGTGATTCTCCCGCCTCAACCTCCCAAGTAGCTGGGATTACAGGCACCCACCACTATGTTCGGCTAATTTTTGTATTTTTAGTAGAGATCGGGTTTCACCATGTTGGCTAGTTTGGTCTTGAACTCCCGACCTCAGTTGATCCACCCACCTTGGCCTCCCAAAATGCTGGGATTACAGGCATGAGCCACTACACCTGGCCAGGTAAATATTTTTAAATGAATAACTACACAGAAAACTTTTTATGATAGGGAAATAATACTTTTACGAATCCACTTCTGGACAATTACCTATTTTGTCTACTAAAATTTGTTGAGATTATGCCTATGGAAATAACACACCTCAGTAATTTTAAAAAGTTGTCTTTTCCCCTCGAATTGTCATAACTGATCAGAAAAGGAGCAGGACAAACTTAAAAGTTTACTTAGATAATACTCTTTGCATATAATGCTGGGTACTTCTAATCATCTTCTCTTTCTTTTTATATTGATAGTCATACATGCTGTGGTTAGTATTAATGTTTATACAGAGTGATCTTCTTTAATTATTCTGTAACTGAAATCTATATATCTGGGAAATGCAACATATCATTTATTACCTGTTGTTCTCAAGTTTTTTTTGATAACAAAAATGTAGAAAATAATAATACATTTAGAAAATAACTAAAATAAATACCTTTTTAAAAAATGTTCTCTAGAGCAAAGCTGTCACTATTTTCATAGTACTTTCGTGGAGTGATCTCATTAACCTATTAGTAATTGAGCAACTACTATTTAACAGGTACTATTTAAACTATTTGATATGCTGATCAAAATAGGTGTGTCTCTCTTCTATCAATTGACAATCATGTAGAAAATATTGTATGTGGTGATTAGCCTTTAAAATAAATACATAATTTGTTATTAGTTAAGAGAAAAGCGTAGCAAAGTTGTTAATGCTACATCTTAGGTTGTTTTTCAGGTAATAGGATTGTTAACTATGATGTCAGATTTTCCTCAACATTTAGTTTAAAAGATGCTACCTAGAGTAGCAGAAACAATCTCAATCTCTTTGTCTTTCTCTCTCTCTCTTTTGTGAATGTCATATATGTCATACAAAATTTAATATGAATAATTTTTAAAATTCAGTCTATTTTTGAATATTACTAAAGATCCAAATTTACAAGCAAACTATATAAAGCTCCTTTGTGAATTTATCCAGAAAATCCCTGTGCATTGTCACAGGACACACTGCACAAAACATAACAAGGGTCCAGTCTGAAAGTTATTTTAGTCTTCCTTTTGTCCATTATCACTGATAGGAGAGAGAACATAGATATACTTTACGGTAGAAATATTTGCCAAAGTATTTGTCTAAGAAATATTTTTATTCTCATGAAAAAGAAATAAACTAGGCCTGGTGGAGTGGCTCACACCTATAATCCCAGCACTTTGGGAGGCTGAGGCGGGAGGATCACCTGAGGTCGGGAGTTTGAGACCAGCCTGACTAACATGGAGAAACTCCATCTCTACTAAAAATACAAAATTAGCCGGGCATGGTGGTACATGCCTGTAATCCCAGCTACTCAGGAGGTTCAAAAACAAACAAACAAAAAGAGATAAACTGAGTAGTGCATTTCAATCCCCTCTTCAATTAAATAAGACAGAGGATATGCAGTCTTATCATGACTTTTTTTTTTTTTAAAGACAAAGTCTTGTTCTTGTCCCCCAGGCTGGAGTGTGATGGCATGATCTCGGCTCACTGCAACCTCTGCCTCCCAGGTTCAAGCGACTCTCCTTCCTCAACCTCCTGAGCAGCTGGGATTACAGGCACCTGCCACCATGCCCGGCTAATTTTTGTATTTTTAGTAGAGGCAGGTTTCACCATGTTGGCCAGGCTGGTCTTGAACTTCTGACCTCAGGTGATCTGCCCGCCTTGGCCTCCCAAAGTGCTAGGATTATAGGTATGACCCATTGTGCCCGGCCAACTTATTTGTTTAAAAGACAATTACATGAGAAAAAAAGAAAAATGGTGGTTGTATTCTTTACTTTTCCTGAACATTCAGCTTGAAACAGTCACAATTTCAATTTTTAGAATAAAGAACATTTACCTACCCTAAGAAATCCTTTCCTAAAGAGGATTTCAACTAATTGTTTTTCTTTGAAACTCATAGCACTGTGATGATATCCAATACCCCTTTCTGCCAAGGCTTTCAATTCTTCACCTTTTCTTTCAAATTTTACTCGACCAAATACCTTCTGCAAAGTCTAAAAGAAGCAAGACATTTAGGGATTATGATTTAATTTTAATAATAATTAAAAATGTCTAAATGAAAATAACATGCATACTATGTAATAATTTGGCTAAATGAGGCAACTATTTGAAATTGACTCTACATGAATACAAAGAACATTTTATGGCAGCAACAGTAACTACAAGAAAAATCTTCCCACTTCTTTGGACAGACTATCTTAAACTGTCTTACTCCACTTCTGGGGCAGAACATTTTGACAAAGTAGCAGATGAAACACCCAGCAGCGGTGAGTGCATGACTGCTCTTGCCTGAGGGTTATCAGTTGGCTATTGGAGCCTTAGGAGTTTTCCCCAACAGAGAGACTTCTCCAAGAAGGCAGAGTAGGTTCCTTACCCTATGTGGTCCAGGAATGCCTACTTCCCATTGAAACTGAGCACAAATGGCCTTAAAAATACCCAGGTCTTAAAGAAGAAATACAGTTGTGTCCAGAGATAGATGGACAAAGATAAACACCACTTATCTTTGTGGGACAAAGAGGGACAAAAAAAAAGCTTCCAAAAGCAAAAGGCTGGTTAGTGGTTACTTCAATTATGTATTCACTCATACAACAGAATATCAAGGATTCATTAAAATGATGATCTAAATACATGGTTATAAAAAATAAGACACCATGAAGCTTACAAAAGAAGGGGCACAATAGAATGAATATGTGTGTGTGTATACGTATATGTATATACACACACACAAAATGTATGTAAGTTTGTATGTGTATAGTCACAGGAAAATGAGATAAAAGGTTGGTCTGGAAGGGCAGTGAGTACTTATGAGTGATGACATTGCTTTTATTATTACTAATTTGTACCTTCAAATTTGTTTACCATAAGCATGAGTAATTTGCATTTTAAAAGGTTTCTGCATACCAGTTTTAGATATTCCAATGCCTCTTTGGTGTTTTGGCTATAATGTAAAAAGCCCCTGATTTTGAGAAATTCTGTGAATATTATTTAAAGTGTATTGGACCACATGCACCCAAATTTTCAAATGAAGCATATGAAATTGAAGTCTAGAATTCAGCCTGTGGAAACAATGTAATAGAAAGAAATAATGAAATGGCAGACATTTTCAGAGGTGAACTGTTAACAAGCAAGAAATAATCTACAAATCCTAAGTCTCCTCCACAGGTATCCTCATCTCAGTGTGTGCTACTAGGGAATTTGACCTAGGAGACTCCTCCACAAACCCTGGCTTAGACTATAATGTCCTTTTTTGGATATGCACTGCAAAGCCTTCAAGACTGATATGTAGCTAAAGGAGATTTCTCCTTTGGTAGGGATTGTATTAATTATGTATTATATTATGCATATATCTTATCAAACATTGTCTACAACTAAGAAGCTATGGCTGACAAATGAAATAGTCTGGAGAACGGTCACATTGTAAGTGCTGACCTCGGTGTCCACTGCTTTTTGATCAGCATATGTGCAGTCCTGTGGGATTTCTAGGTTCTTCTCTAGACACTTCAGCAGATTATCATGTTCAGCCTCATGTATTAGGCTTTGATCCACATTTCTGTTTTTTTTCTGGCTCTTTTCATCTCTGTTCATAAAAATAAAATTTTAATTAATGAAATTGTAAATAATGAATGAAGTAATTAATTGATTTGGCCACCAGAGGATGCCCAAGACTTCCCAAATCAGTCTTCTCACCCAGACTTCCACTGCTGTGCATCTTTATTTTTCTTATTTTATTTTATTTTCGAGATAGAGTCTTTCTCTGTCACCCAGGCTGGAGTGTAATGGCGTGATGTTGGCTCACGGCAACCTCCACTTCTTGGGTTCAAGCAATTCTCCTGCCTCAGCCTCCTGAGTAGCTTGGATTGCAGGTGTCCACCACTGCACCTGGCTAATTTTTGTATCTTCAGTACAGACGGGGTTTCACCATGTTGGCCAGGCTGGTCTTGAACTCCTGACCTCGTGGTCTGCCTGCCTCGGCCTCCCAAAAAGTGCTGGGATTACAGGTGTGAGCCACTGTGCCCGGCCTGCTGTGCATCTTTAATAACTCAGTCTTCCTCTAATTTCCTTCCTCTTCAGCCTCTGGATGTTATGATCCACCATGAGAAAACTCTATCACATATTGGTATTTTCTGGGATGTTCCCTTTCCTTCTGGCTGTAGTCTTGCCATACCCGGTTCTCCTGAGATAACTCTGTTTCTCCTTGCTAAAGTGATGATCATTTTTTCTTCCTTGGCCTTCATGACCCTAGGCTCGGAGGTAAGGCAGGCGTTCTCCTTGCTCCACATTGCCAATTCTAGTCATTCTCCTTCCCTCCTTGTAGTGGATGCTACAGCTGCTCTGAGTTTGGTTGCTAAGGCTCTCAGCTGCACCATTCCCTGGAGAATTGCTCTAAACTGACAGGGGCCTCTTGGAGATGCCTGGGTGTGACAACCTCTCCTGGGGATGGGAAATAGCCCACACCCAAAGTCTGACTGATACGAAGTATAAAAATCAGCCCTCTTGACTCAAGGTGGGGCAATTCTCTGGTGCCCCAGCATTCCCAGTAGGGTTAGAATCAGGCTATCTTCTAGCAGAAGCCACATTCTTGCTTTTCTTCACCTTCCCTTTCTTGCTTCGTTCATTTTCTTATAGGTCCCTCATGAGCACACACCTTCAATAAATCCCTTCCACAGACATCCTCATCTCAGCGTATGCTACTAGGGAATCTGACCTAGGAGACCCTCCATAAACCCTGGCTTAGTCTATTGTATCATCATACTGTGTTGTCCATCCATCACCCCTCAATGTAACGTGCACCCAAATCAATTACCACTTCTTTGATTTTTAAAAATTTTCTCTTAACTGTGCATGGAAGAAAATTGTAAATATAAGAAGATGTGCTCACTTGTATTTCATCGTTATGTGTTAACTAACGTTACCCTTAACTCAGGGGAGAATGCCTTGACTATAGAAGGGCCTGGCCCTAAAATTTGCAGAGCATGTGGCAAAGCTCCACATATTATTGCCTCACTTTAAGTTTTTAGTCAAAGTAATAAACTGTTAAATGAAATAAATTCTATCCACCTATCTTGACAAATATAGCTCCATAATAACCTGGAATTCAAGGGTGAGAATGAGCTCTGGATGGGCACGTCTCCTTAGCTCCACTGGCCCCTTGCTTCATGGGAATGGATGCAGATGGAAGAGGCCAGAGTGGGACTATCTAAAGGCCCCCTTACCCCCAGTATCGTGATGAATAACACATTAAATCACACTTTATTTTTATAACTTGAATTGTTGGTCACTAATCTAACCTGAAATGTGGCTCCTGGTGCCCTCAGGAAAGGTTGTTGAGGATCAGTTGCTAAGAAGGCTTACACCTCCTATGCTACCCCTGGGTTTTCACCTCCCACACTTCTAAGGAAACAGAAAAATAGGTAGAGGAAATATAAGCAGAAGGTTCAGCAGCAAATTCTAGTTTGCTCTGGAATCTGGAAAACCTAAATCAGAGATGCTCTAAAAGTTGTTTCAACTTGGAGAGAAATATCTTTCATTCATTCAAATATATTCATGGAATAATATTACCTGCCAGGTAATGTGCTAAGCAATGAAGACATAAAAAGAAAAATACATGGTTCCTGTTGTAAAGGAACTTAAAATTTAGGAAAAAGAAATACATACAAACAACAATATATTACAATAATTGATCTACTAGCTATTGAAAGTGTAGAAGAACATAGGAGAGAGGGTAGAAAGTCTAACTGCAGGAATCAGGGAAAGATTTGGAGATGAGACACCAAAAATTATGAGTACAAGCTTTGGGAGCAATCAGGAAGCAGGACACTCAAGGCAAATGGGTCAGTTCATGGAAAGGAAGAGGTAGAAAAGTAAGTCATGTGAGGAGAATCATAAATATTGAGTATTGATAGAGCAGAGTGGGAGGAAGTGAGACTGATAGAGTAAAGGCAAATACCAAAACATTTCGGCATAATGGTCAAGAAGTTTAGACTTCATCAGCTAAGCAAGGGTGAAGGAAGAACATTGAGCATGGGATAATTTAATCAATTCAAATGTGTGCAAGATCGTTTGTTGACTAGATTGGAGAGTGGTGAACCTCAAGGCTCTGAAGTCCAAAAAAAAAAAAAAAAAAAAAAGACCTCTGTGATCATCCAGGCAAGATATGAGGAGCTTCTAAGCCAGGAAGTTACTTAAGATGGAGAGGATCATAGAGAGGGGATAAACATTTTGGCCCTAGAGTTGACAGAATTAGACATTGAGAGCAAGGAAGAGAAGTCACATTAGCTAAGTCCTTCCAAGCATGAAATCAGCATTTCCATCCATTCTCAAGTTCTTTTATGATCACTCATAAAACTGTGATGGTATATTAGTGAGACTTCTTTGTCATGACCAAAGACCAACTGTGGAGTCTATATTTAAACCTTCTGAGGACTAAGTGACAGCCAGAGTTCATATATGTGTCAAAGATGTGCTTATTGTGTAGGATGATTACGTCAGGTTATAAAATCTACCTAGGCTGACAGGCTGTGGTTCCACCTCTCCCAAGTCCTAAATGAGACTGATCGATGCAATTAAGGAATGAATGTACAATTATGGTCACTCATCTTTACCCCATTCTCTCACCCAAATGTACTCAATTTAGAAATAAGTCCAAGCAACAACTAGAACTTATTTATAGAACATATTCAATTTATGTTTCCTACTGGGATTTGGGGAGTATTTTAACCCTCTACTTGTCAAATTTTTAGTTAACTACTTACAGGATCTTTTGTTTCTCTATGGATTTTTTAACTTTTCGAAGTTTGTTAGCCATGACATGGGCTTCTTTATCAGCTTTGGGAGGCCTTTTTGTCTCCTGCTTTTTCTTTAGGGACGTGCTCACACTTTTGGCTGCGTCTTCTACAGCTCCTAACTTGAATCTGGAAATAAAAAGAATGTGCGCCTTGAAAATAACATCATAAATACAATTCAAAATCATATTTCCATCTACTGCTATCATCCCCTGTTGGGTTTTTAATACCCACCTTTATAAATGTTATCCAGAATGTGCACATCAGGTGTTCCGAATCAGCCAACTCCTTATTAACCACCTATAGTAAATAGTGTTGCCGGCCCTCCCCTTCTCTCTCCCCCGACCCCAGTCCCCTCACCCACTCCGCCACACAGACATTACCCTGGGACAAAGCAATGAGAACTCGTGGAAATTTTTCCTCTAATAGCAGTCAAATATTCCATAAGCAAGGAACAGAGAACAATGGTTTTTCTCCATTTATCTCCGTTTATATACAGAAGAGAGATAGCTATCCCCATCACCACCCTTCTCTAAAAATGAGAAAAAAAAGATTAATCAAAAAAAAGTATTCTTTTGGTAGAAGGTGAGAACCTACGATTCTTTCCAAAAGAAAAAACCCTAGCTGTTGCTGGACTTTGCAATGCAGAAATGTCTCTAAGCTCTGGGCTTTATAGTTCTTTAAATGTAAGTACCTAGGAATATAGTGATCCATACTTCCTGGCACCCTGGGGTTTAACCCAGCAACCTGGTCTAGGTTGTACTCAGTAGGCCTTCTCAGATCTGAGCAATTAGCTACAAATTGGTAAAGACATTTATAGACAAATGGCTACATATCAAATTCTCCTGATACATGAAGAGCAAAATGTTTCTAGAGGAAGTAAAGGCAAACATTTCCTATGTTTATTTCACATGCATTTCCCAGTGTCAGGAAGCTAGGGCTTTTTACAGGAGCACTGAAAAGCCCAGGGAGGTCTTATTTCCCCACTGTTTTTTGGTGGCAAAATGCTGTGGCTGCAAGTAGCCAATAGCTATTGTCACTATACTAACCATAGCTTATAGCTTATTATAGCAAGTCATAGGTCTGGTTTGTATAATAAAGCTTTTTAAATCTATGCTGTGAAGCAAAGGGCCTTTCTAAAGTTTTTATAGAGCTAACATCAAAAGGAAATGTGTTTAGCTAGTGAACAGTAAATAAACTGGCACACTGGTGAAGTAAGAATTTTAAAAGTGACAGTCTACGCCACATGACAAGAAATTTCATATAGTAGACAATAAAATAATAATAGCAGTAAACACTTAAGTTATACACAGTTGACCGGGCATGGTGGCTCACGCCTGTAATCTCAGCACTTTGGGAGGCTAAGCCAGGCGGATCACCTGAAGTCAAGGGTTCAAGACCAGCCTGGACAACACGGTGACACAGAATACAAAAATTAGTCGGGCGTGGTGGCACATGCCTGTAATCCCAGCTCAGGAGGCTGAGGCAGGAGAATTGGTTGAACCTGGGAGGTGGAGGTTGCAGTGAGCTGAGATTGCGCCACTGAACTCCACCCCTGGGTGACAGTGAAACTCCATCCCCCTTAAAAAAAAAATTATATACAGTTGTCGGGCATTATTCTCAGTGACTTCAGTATATTAACTCATTTAGTACTCACAACAATCATATGAAGAAGGCACTATTAATATCTCTATTAATATCCTTATTTCCAGATGAAAAAATTGAGACACAAAAAGATTAAGTGGCCTGCCCAAGAACCCACAGCTTATATGTGGCAGAGTCTGGCCTGCAGGCCTCTGTTCTCAAACCCTGTTTTTAACTGACATATGTTGCTTCTCTTTTTACATTAACGGGCCTAGGAATTACTGGGGCCTAGGAATATATTACTTTTTAAAATAGTGTTACTTTCATCATAGTACTTCATTAAAAAAAAAAAAAACTCTTGGAAATAAAGTTTAAAGATCACTTGGAAATAATGTTGCCTCTTAAATCTCTCGGATAACCTATATATTATGTCAATCAAAACAAAACCAAAGAAAAAATATCTCCAAATATGTTGACTATATTTAGAATTAGAAATGAGAATTATAACCCAAGATACACAGCTATGGCAAGCCATACATGTGTCTGAAGGGACAAAGATAAAAGGAAGCTTGTATTGGCAAAAGGCAAAGTTTACATAAGCTGCTTAGAAACATAGTTCATTGGTGTTGGAGACGCAAAACCAGAGCTGGCATCAATTTATCGGTGGAGATGCCATTACTGGGTGGTGTTCTTTCAAGGGCATCTTATCTGAATTGCTGTAGCCCTAAAGAAAGAACTGCCTGTGGGATTATTTTAGAAAGTCCTTGAGACAGCTTATCTCAGCCACACAAGCATGAACACCCCGCCTTCATGCTCTCTCAGCTCTAGTCTGTTTGGATCTGACAAAAAGGGATCATCCTGGTATCTGCAACTTTTACAAGAATGAATGCGGCCTAGAGATTAGACCTTATTCAATAACATTTTTGTAGCACTGTGCTAAATGCTTTCCTAACTTAGGTTTATTTAATTCTCACCCCAATCCAATGCATTATTATTGTGATCATCTCATTTTGCAAATAAGGAAATTAAGGCTTAAAGTCATTAAGTAGCTGTCCAGAAATAACACAGTTCATGGGCGCAGAGGTGGGATCCAAGTTTGGACCTGGCCGTGAAGTGTGTGCCCTTAAGCACACACTGCTATTGCCATCAAACACTGAATATGCTCCATGTATTTTTTTTAAAGAGATCAGACTGCAGAAGGCTTAAGGGTCCATTACTATTCGAAAAGCTCCTAGAGGTAAAACTTGAGCCCAGACAAATCCTCAGATCTCTTGATGATCTGGGGCTACTTAGCACTAAATCAAATTGTGTAAGACCAAGGATGTTCACAGTTTATTCTGTAGAGAATTCAAGAGTCATGTAAACATGCCAAGCTTCAATTCTTCAAGTAGAATTAAACTTTTGATGTTTTGTGAAATATTTTAGTTTTAAAATATTTTAAGTATGTGAAGGATTTTGGAACATGCTACTCCCAAAATATACCACTCTGGCATATTAACTATTTTGAGTTGAAAGCACTAGAAAAAACAGCAGGGTCAAGAAGATCACTCTGATCTTCTTTCTTTTTCTTAAAAGTAGCAGATTAAACGCCCATAAAAAACGTTTTTATACCAGAAGGAGAGTAACACTCCTATCTTCAAAGATGGGAATTTGAAGCCAAGGGACATCTATACTAGCAAACCTTGTTAAACTAACTCTTACCTTCCTAGTCACATCTGTGCCCAAGTTACCCTAGCCTACGTCCCTTTACTTTGTCACATTTTTCACAATTTACCACTCTTTGTCCAATTCACTATGTAAGTGTCCAACTCTAACTGCATCTTTGGGTCTTCATCTCCTTATGAAGCCTTCTGCACCATATAAAACATACTACATACATGTGCATGCTTTTCTATTGATTTGTCTTATATCAGTTTAATTCTCAAGCCCAGGTAAAAAAGCCTAAGGTGGTAGAAGTAAAATTTTGCCTCCCCTATATTTGTATGAAGGTATGAATAATAAACAGCTATTTTTCAGTTTCTGTTTTGTAGTGAGGCTTTCAGAAATATCCCAGAGGTACAGAATTACTTTTGTTTCTAATTATGACCTATAGCCACACTTGAAAGTGAGACAGGTGAGCTTTGTAAATCTTTGGCAGTGCAGAAATGTATTTTCCTTATCCCAACAACAAAGATAAAAGGAGTGATATTATTGCAATCCCCCAAATTTCCAAACACAATCTTACATTCACCCATCATTGTAATTTCAGAAATATATCATCAATGATTCATTCCTATATGTCTGTTTACATGTGAGCAAGTTTCATTAAACTTTTCCACCTAACCAAGACTCTGGATTTATTTACTTCAGCTTCCATGGCTTAAGTGTAGTTTGAAATTATCCAAAGTAAACAGAGTATTGTGTTCTAGTCCCAAACTATTTTATCAAAGTTAATCCAGGATCTAGTATGTTATCCATTTAATAAATTGTACTTTGATATCCAATGAAATTGCACTATTTTGTTCAATTTTAAGCTATTTTATACTATAATATATAAAATTTAGAAAGATATCAGCATATCTGGATCACAGTTCTCATTACTATAAATTAAATATAATAAAATACACTGTCAATAAGTAGTATATTATGAAGATACTTTAGTTTTATGTGGGATACTTGTGTGCATATACATTCAATTTGTTTTGCAAAGACCCTAGGTATGCATTAAAAATTAACAAGGCTAAATAAAAAATAATAGTTTACAGTAGAAAGAAAACAAACATAAGGTAGCAAACTACATAAAGATGGTCATTCATAATAGCACAAACACAAATATAAGAATTGAACTAGAAAGTTGTATTTTTAAACAAAACATATGCATTCAAATAACTAATGGGCCCCAGAAACAGTAATGAACACTGCACTACAATAGGAAAGTTTGTATAACTCCCCTCACCTTAAAACAGCTGTCCCCAACCTTTTTGGCACCAGGGACTGGTTTCATGGAAAACAACTTGGCGGTGGGTGGCGGTGGGAAAGTGGTACACAGGGACTGGGTGGGGGGGATGGTTTCGGGATGAAATTGCTCCACCTCAGATCACCAGACATTCGTTAGATTCTCATAAGGACCGTGCAGCCTAGATCCCTCAGATGTGCAGTTCACAATAGGGTTGCTCTGACCGGAAGTGGAGCTCAGGCAGCAGTGCTCGCTGGCCCACCACTCACCTCCTGCTCTGTGGCCCAGCTCCTAAGAGACCATGGGCTGGGCCAGTGACCGTCTGTGGCCTGGAAGTTGGGGACCCCTGCCTTAAAGGAATGAGTCTAATACAATTACAAGCAAAACCAAATTAAATTAAATAACTTACAAAAAAAATAATGCAGGTAACTTCTCCATTTTCCTTAGTTTTTCAACTAGAAGCGGAAACTTCGTGATCATGTTTTCTGGACTCAAATCTGCTTCAGGACTAAGATTCTGAAGTACCATTCTGGCCTGTAGCAGTGAACACAAAACAATTTTAAGTTCTGCATGAGAAAGAAATTACTACTTTTTGCTAAAATATTTTCTTAGTTGTCTAATATATGTTTTTGGGTTTTTTTTAAATAGTCCTATGAAAGTACATTATAAAATTAGGCAAAGAACCATCAAAGAAACATACAAATCAATACACTAGAGAACAAAAAATTGGCAGTGATATACACACACACACACACACACACACGCAATTTGACCTGCAATTTTTAAGGCGATACAAATCAGGAATAGAAGTTTTCAGCAAATGATGCTGGTTTCACTATGACAGGAGGGCAAGTGTGAATCAGTTTCTACATTATGTCAAAAAATCACATCCAAATATATTTTCAAGGTTTGTAAATGACAAAATAGCTAGAAGAAAATGTAACTCAATTATATTATGTTTTTGAATGGGAGTAGACTAAGGTATTACAGAAAAAAAAATCCAATGAGAAAAGTCTAATATATGTCATTCCTCAATCTGCGCCAATAAATCAAATTTCAAAATATGAATACCATCAACTTATTAAAACAAATATCTGTAACTTATATAATTCCAGGAAAAGTTTCAATACCCAAATACTTCCTACAACTTGAAATAATAATAAGAAAAGAACAGTAAACTCCAAGTCAAAAAAGAAAGAGGAGTAAAATATTCTTCTCAGAAACTATTACTGTGAGTTCAGTCTCTCTACTGTTAAAGTATCAACAATATCATCTCTTTGGATAGAGAACCTTCTGTTCTTATCTGCTATGCCATTTAGAAAAAACCAGTAGCCTCTGGCACATGGTTCAGAAGACATTGAGGATAAGACAAAGACCAGTTTACTTTCTCTTTTTATTCTATCTCAGAATCACTAGACTTCGTGTTCAACTTAAAATTTTAAAACAAAAATTGAGGATTAAAAAAATCAGAAAATGGTATTAACTGAATTATATAACTCAAGAAAACAATATAAATATAGTTTGGCCAAAAAGTGTATGAAAATTACCTCCTCTATGTTGCCATTTTTAATCCAACTTGTTAATTCTGACTTTAGACTCTCTTCATATTTTCTAGCATCCATCTTTTTAATGACTAATTTATTGTTAAAATGAATGAAGTTTTCTGGGCACAGTTCCTTGAAAACAAATATTACAAAATTGGGTACAATCATGCAAGAAAATGCAGAAGTATTTCTCAATTATATACCTCTTTAACAGCCTTACAAGTTTCTTGAGCGTAGAGATGGTTAAACTTTTTATCTCCACATAGCTTCTAATGCATAACATTACTAGGATGGATGAGCTCTTCAGAAGAGAGGATACAAAGCAAAACAAAGTTAAAGATGAAAACAAATGGCAGTTGGGACTTAGAAGGGAAGCAAGTGTAATAAAAAGAAATATGAATCTAAGATGTGAAAAGATTGAAATATGATAGTGTTTGAGAAGTTGAAAAGATTAAAAAAAAGAAATATTCCCAGGAATTAAAATAAAAATACAAGTTAAAACCCATTAAAAAACAAACAGATAATATTAGAAATATGAGAAGAAGCACTTTTATTTTAGGAAGAGTCAACTAATAATTTTAAAAAATTAGATGCAAGTGATTAGAAAGGGTGAGAGTTTGTCAATGTTATCATCCTCTATAATAGGATTAATTACATCAGTATTATTTACCTGGGCCCGGGGCCAACTTTTCCAAATTTGAAACATGGCATCATATAGCTGGATGCTTTCTCGAGGTGAAAGGGTAAGATCAGGAGGGAATCCATACCTTTCAATCTGTTTAAAATAAAATTTAAATTCTTACTCTTTATTTTATTTTATGTCTTATCCTTTGCCTCTCAGTCACTATCATAACCCAAAGACACTGAAAGGCAAAAAACTAAAATGTTCAAATGCTGATAGGTGCTAAACGCTAACAAAACACTATCTACACAGGTCACTGAATCACTAAAGCGGGAAAAAAGCCAAAAGCCCACTAAAAATGTTTAATATTACTTCCTAAGACCTTTTCATTGTGCTAATTGAAATGACTTCATAATTGAAATCAGAGCAATGGGAAGCTGAAAGGTTTGTGGACTCAGTTTAGACAATACATAACCTCTACCTTACCGCTAACACCAAAATTGATGTAATTAAGAATGTGATTCTTTACTTTAAGTGTACTAAGCCAGGCTAAAACGGGAAAATCTTATTTGCTTATGTTTCAAGATAAGAACTGGGTCAACTTCAAGATAAAGGCTCTCAAACCACCTTCGAGACTCCAAGAAACTTCTCTCAAAGGTCACTGACAAGTCTGCTCTAAGTCTTCTTAATAATGTATGCCATTCATTTTTTCCACAAATGTTTTTAAGTGGAAATAAAAAATTCCTGTTCTCAAAAAGTTTCACTGTAGTATTTTCTACTGGTTTCAATCACTAGTGCTACAAATCATTTGCATGTAAAAACATATTCTCTGAGATGTTAATAGGAATGTAGTATAGACTGAATGTTTGTCTTCCCCCAAAACTTACACATTGAAACCAAATCCCCAATGTGATGGTATCTGGAGGCAAATCCTTTGGGAGATGATTAGGTCATGAAGGAAGAACCCTCATGAATGGGATTAATGCTGTTATAAAAGAGACCACAGATATCTCCCCTGTACCTTCTGCCATGTGAGGGCACAGTAAGAAGACAGCTATCTGTGAACCAGAAAGCAGGCCCTCACAAGACACCAAATCTCCCAGTGCCTAGACGTTGGACTTCCCAGCCTCCAGAATTCTGAAAAATAAATCTTTGTTTCTAAAGCCTCCCAATTTGTGATATTTTTGTTATAGAAGCCTGATGAATGGGCTAAGACAGTATTCTTCAAAAAAGAAAAAGGAGGGAGAAATGATATGTATTGTATCAAACAGGATTCTTTGGGATTTCTCACTGGAAATGTTAAATCTCAAAGAAGTAAATATAGCATGCAAATTTATCCAAAATAATTTGACAATAGGGCACTTGTTTTCGTAAATAGCTATTAATAGGTTTTAAAATTCAGGTTTCAAATTTCAGGGCTTAAAAAGCCACTCCAAACACAACACAGTTGAAACAAACTGGAGATGACGTTTGGTAGAATGGAAAGTACAGGAGAGTTTGAATCAGAAGATCTGGTTCTAATTGCACCTGTAAATGCTAGTTCCTCATCCATAATATAGGAATGAAAATATAATATTTTTACTTCCACCCTAAAGACTGCAGTGAGAGCAAACAAAATCAACATATGTTCTTCAAACCTTTAAAACTATAGAACATAAAACAATTCCTGGAATCATCATTTAACATCTCAGTTGGAGCACTGAAAGATAGCTAAATGCTAAGGACTATATTATGTCAACATACTAAATAGAACAAAACACCTATTATTTTGTAATGTTGGCATCTTGCTCTCTTGTTAGGTATTACTTGAAAGTGGTTACTTACTCTACCTGACTAAAATAAAAATATACAATAAATCGAAGATTTATTATAATGTTAAAATATAAATCTTCTGTTTTTGGTTGCTAGAATGCTTATGAGTTCTTAAGTCTCTTAGCCTTTTAGAGAGGTCTGAGTTTCCTCATTTCTAAAATGAAGGATAATTCTGCCTGTGACATAGATTTTTTTATGAGAATTATATTAGATAACATATGTAACAGGCCTAGTAAAGTGCCTGGCATATGATTAATGACATAACCATAAATATGATTGATTAATTATCCCTTATAGTTCTTAATGTTTTAAATCAGTTTAACAGTCCTGTGCCTAAATACTGGGGATTCAATTCAGTTGTTCTCCACTACAT
This sequence comes from Macaca fascicularis, assembly GCF_037993035.2. Lineage (NCBI taxonomy): Eukaryota > Metazoa > Chordata > Mammalia > Primates > Cercopithecidae > Macaca > Macaca fascicularis. The sequence goes on from NC_088379.1 coordinate 173,106,463, forward strand.
AGTGACTAATGATCCTGCAAAAGTTGAGTGAGTCTAGGCAGAAAATGAAGAGAAATAAAAGGTCATAGATTTGTACCATTCTTTATTTATAAACACAACAGTATTATAGCATGATGCTATTTTTGTAAACCACATTGTCCCTAATGTCATAGGTGAGGGTAGGCATTGATCTATGCTGAGCAGAAAGAGATAGATAGCAGTTCTTTCAAGGACTTTCTGGGGCTGATAGCACTCCAGGAGTCAGCAGCTGTTCCTGTGTGGCATGAAAATTGGGCCAAAGGCCAAAGACACTGTTCTTAGCCAGAAACAAGCCATGTATGGATTGAAGGCGATCCCTCACCATGGTTGGATTCAGACCAGCTCACTCATGCTGCCCTACTCCTGAAATCATTTTTATACTACAACTATAGAGGAAAGGACCCAGGTGGATGGCCCTTCTTATGTTGCCACAGTTTATTATGTTTTTTCTTGCCACTCCATTTTTTCCATATTAATCTGAAATGGACTACACAAGACCAGGAATTATTTACTCAGTTGAAAGGCCTCCTTGGTTTTTATCACTGCTACTTTAGGATATGTCCTATATAAACACATGCTATACACACAGCTGTCAAAATAGACTTACTAATACTTAAGTCTTTATGTTCATCCTGCATTCCTGCCACAAAAGTCTAGACATCTAAAGAAGACTCATACAACAGCTTGACCTTTGCAGAAGTCATCTGGGGTCACAGCACACTGTAGCAGTTCTATTGCTTTCCAGTTACTCCATTAATAGCTACTGAAAATAGACGAAAGGCACTTGGACCAAAATGACAATTTCAGCAAGTACTCCAAACCACTACACATATTGCTGCTTAAAGATAACCTGCCTTGAACCATCCTACACAGAATAATTTTTAAATACTATACTGTTTTTAAAATGCCAGGTAATGATGAAAATGTCAGATAACTCCTGGATATCTTAAGGGAGGGGAGGGGAGGGGAGGGGAGGGGAGGGGAGGGGAGGGAAGGGAAGGGAAGGGAAGGGAAAGGAAGGGAAGGGAGAAAGAAAAAAACACAGAATAAGGTGTCTTTTTTTTTTATATGTGGGTTATCATCCATATTCTAGGTTTGGGGTATGAGTTAAGTCACAAGAATATTGTCTATATTTTAGGTTCATTTAGAATTTGGATTGGGCCATTGTGACACAAGAGATAAGCTTCCATAACAAAATTCTATTAGAAAATTACTATCAGCCAGCCAGCTTTTAGAAGCCAACTTGTTGGAGATTGCATCATGACCCCACCATTTACTTAATGAAAGAACACTGAATTCGTTCAGTTCTCTATGCCTCACCTTCCTCATTGTAAAGTGGGACTAGTATTAAGACATCTATCATCAGATTGTTGTCACGGTTAAGAGAGTTTAAAAACGCAGAATTTTTAGAACACGAAGTAAGTGTTCAATTTAGGTTGGCTGTTCTTATTTAACATACATGTAGTACCTTTTATATACATAGCAGTTTGTTAGGAAACAAAGGACATAAAATTTGCCTTCAAAGAGTTATTCTAGTAAGTAAAGACTATATGCATGTAAACGACTTAAGCAGTAAGCTCATCATGACTGGTGTCGTATTAGAAACACAGACAAGGTATTATGAAGAGAAGAAAGATTACATCTAGCTAAGAAAGTTAGAGAAGAATTCGGAAAAGGTTTCACATTAGAAGAATTATGGAAGATGAACAGGATCCGAACAACTGGTAGTTGGCATCTGGGTTGAAATATTCCAAGAGCAATACATAGCATAAGGGCTGCCAGGTAAGATATCCCTAGTGGATGAATGGAAAGGACGTTGGGGCCAGGTCATGGATGACCTCGGTTGTTAAGCTAAGGAGGTATGCATTTAGCTTTTTCCAAAAGAAAGCCAAAAGAGACTTGGAAAGATCAAAATTATCTTTAAAGAAAGTTGAGAGTTATGTTTAATTATATTCGTGCCAAATTATGTTGACTTTCGTGCTCTAAAAATTTTACATATTTTACCTTCTTTAATCATCACAACAATCTTATGATGGATGTCCTATTATGTTTAACATGACAGAATTTGGAATATATTTAAGGTTTTAGAAGGAAGACAAAACTATTGACTAATCATCACTTTGAAAGCCAAAGGAAGTTTAAATGGGCCATTTATGGGAGTAGGATGAGACAGGAAGAGAACTATGCAAGAAAAATTAAGAAATCTTTCCTCACTCACACCCCGGTGTCCCAGTTGAAATCCTCCTAAGACCTCCACCTTAGTGGCTCACCACCAAAAAAGCATGTCGTGATTGCTACGTTAGCAAGAATGTCTTTTATCTGATTTTTCTATGTACTAGGGATTGTCCACATATAATTGTATGGCTGCACTGTGAGAAGAATTAGTGTCAGAGGGGTAGACAGACAGACATGGGTGCTGAGAAGAAGAAAAATTGGCAAAGAAAACATCTGAGAATAAATAAAATTAGCTAAAAATTCAGGTTAAATTTGTAGTGGTTTTTAATCTTTGTGTATTCAGGCATTGTTGAAGAACCAATGAGAATTAGAAAGAATACTCTTGTTATTTTTTAAATCAAGGTTAAAGTATCAATTTCTATAATTCTGTAATTCTATAATTCTGATAAATATCAGTTAGGCAGCATTTATTTATAATACATACAAGTATTTTATATTACTCAGAACAAATATGGCTAAAATACTACTTACATGATCTGTGGTTAGTGCAGCACATGGGTGAAAATGATCAAAATGGATGTCATCATGTTTTATTGAACATACATGCTTCTCTAGATCATTGTACCTCTCTCCATAGAGCACTAAAAATGAAGAACAAGAATTTCCACATCAATGGAAATGTAATCACTGAAATAAATTTAAAGTAAAAGGCATCAAGATCAAGATGATGGTAGATTTTTAAAAAATAAAGTAAAAGGCAAACTTTACAGAAATATATCAAACATACCAAGTCTAACTTTATACGACTGTTTTACTTGCAGGTAGTCTTTGGGAAAGCCAGCATGATGACCCACATGTCTTTTAGAAGCAGTATTATTTTCAATTATTTTGTCTTCTTGTTTCCAGTACCATTTTACCGATTGTAGCCACCTTAAAAAACAAATGTACATATTATTTAGGCAGAACATGGAACTACTTCCTGTGAAATTAAGTAATTTAAGACAAGACAGTTTCATGTTCCTTATAAATTATACTTAGGGGAATAGACTCAGAAGCCAGACTACTTGAAATTAAATCCCAGCCTTCTTACTAATACCTGTGTCTCCTGGTTGAATAACTTCATCTTTCTGTACCTAGTTTTCCATATTTTAAAATGGAAATATGGTAGTAATATTGGAATTGTGACTATTTAATAGTAGTAATGGAAGTAAGCATAAATCATAATGGTTGCTGGGCACTTAAAATAAATTACTACACGTAAAGCACTTAGAACACTACTGGGCACACAGGAGGTATTATAGGATTGTTATCAGTAAATAAGTAAATATTGTAAAGTAAAAAAAAATTACTAGTAGTAGGTAAAAATCAAGCTCAATGACAAGATAAAATGGGGCTTTCAACTAATAAGAATTTGCTATCTTTCTAAATATCTCAACGAAGTGGGAAAATGGACCACAGGCCCCATGGCTGAGTGTGTTATTGTATCATTTTATTTTTTATTTCTTGGTGGAGGACAAAAAAAGAAACAAAAATGCATCTTTTCTGATGCGTCATTTTCAGGATGGGGGAAATTCCCTCTCAATTGCAGGTCTGGGTGGGGGAGTCCGTGATTTTTCTGTACAGAGGGCGCTTTTCCTCCGCAATGGCCAGGAGGTGTAGAGAGATACAGTTTCTTGAAGATCCAGAAATAAACTATTAAATTCACTAGAAAATTATGCAACTCCTCAGAACCCATTGAGAAATTATGAAATTCAAACATTCAAAATAGACAAACACTCTATCCAAACTGGAACTTAATGCCTACTCGGTGAGATGTTCAGGATTACTTATGGTAGCTGAAAGAGCCAAAAAGGGACATCGGATCATGACGAGGAGATGTTCCCAGATTTCTGCTCCAATTTCTCCACCAAGACAATGAACCTATTAAAGAAAAAACAAAAATCTCAACTGAAAAGTTGATTTAAAAATAGCAAATGGAAGTAAGACATGGAATCTTGAAATTGTCATGCATGCCTTCCCATCACCTTTAAGTGACCATGCCAAATTTAAAGAAATATTAAAAATCCCCACAACCAATTCACCAACAATTCTGCTTTACTTTACTTTCAAAAATTTCTTTCAACTCAATGCATTTATCTTCATGTCTACCGCCAACTCATCTACTCTCACATCTCAGCAGCACTACCATAATATCCACTTGACTCCTATACTAGCCTCCCTATCTGCCCTTAAATTCTTCACATCACAGCCAAAATAAAAATGTTGGCCAGGGACAGTGGCTCATGCCTGCAATCCCAGCACTTTGAGAGGCCAAGGCGGGCGGATCACGAGGTCAGGAGATCGAGACCATGCTGGCTAACATGTTGAAACCCCATCTCTACTAAAAATACAAAAAAATTAGCCGAGCATGGTGGGGGGTGCCTGTAGTCCCAGCTACTCGGGAGGCTGAGGCAGGAGAATGGCGTGAACCCAGGAGGTGGAACTTGCAGTGAGCTGAGATGGCGCCACTGCGCTCCTGCCTGGGCAACAGAGTGAGACTCTGTCGCAAAAAAAAAAAAAAAAAAAAAAAAAAAAAAGTTTAAAAAGATAAACTATATCAAGTCATGTCACTAAATAAATTGCTTTAATATCTTCCCTTTGCATGTGAAATAAAATATAAACTCCTTAATGGCATGTATAATGCCTGGCATCATTTGGCCACCGCTGCCTCTCTGGCTTTATTTCAATCCATTGTCTCCACCTTTACTATGGTCCAGAAAGAAAGACCTTTTCTTTGTTCCTTGAACTCACCCTTCCTAGCCAAGAGCTTTCACGTATATTATTCCCTCTGCTTAAATTACTCTTACCCTCTCTTATTCACACGGTAGAGTTCAGCTCAATGCCACTCCATAAAACAGACTTTTCTGACCACCTATTCCAAAGTTGCCTCCTCCCGACACCCTACCATGACTGCAGTCATGGCAGCCTGCTCCCTTCCTTCACAGTTTGTACCAACGTGAGCTGGCATCATCATTTGTGAGCTCACTTGTTTATTTCCTCTTTCTTGATTAAACTGCTGTCAGCTCCACTGTCTAATAGATAAGGCATTAAGTAAACTGTAACCTTAGACCTGAATATTCTATTCCTAGCCACTGACACAAAGCCTAACACTGAGCAGGCACTCCTTAAATATCTGCTGAGTAAATGAATGGATGAGCAAATCAAACTAGATCCAGAAAAGAGTCTCAATTGTGGTCTTCATTTAACAGATTAAAGTATGACACTTGGCAAGCAACTGGAAAAGACTTACTATCAAAGTCAAATTATCTATCTATTAGAATATGCATAACCACTGCCCATTTGGGCTTGTCCTGGTGAGATAAAATACCACTCCATCAAATATTGACCTTATGCTTTGCCCTAGATAGCACTTTTCCCTGATTCTGCCAGTAGACATTAGCCTTTAAAACCTTTCGGTTTTATCCCTTACACAAAATTCTAAAAACTGAAATAGCCAAAGTCATATCATCATATCACTTCAGAGTTTTGAGATGAGATTTTAATTCAAAGTTCTAGATTGCATAGACAAAGTTGTTGGATTTTTGAAAACAATAATATTCAAGACCTTCATGATGCAATATGAGGTCAACCAAAAATAAATATAATAAATCAGTATCAAATCCAAAGCACAGCCTATTCGGTAGCTCCAAGTTTATAGCAAGGAAAAGGTAAGTTACAGAGATTTGTTAAACTTTTTCCCTTTGAATGTAAAATTCCACAGAGCCAAAGAATATATCTTCCTATCGTGTTTTAAATCTCTTTTAATAAATATTCCCCCTTTTTTTTCTTTCTTTTTTTTTTTTTTTTTTTGAGATGGAGTTTCACTCTGGTACCCAGGCTGGAGTGCAGTGGCACGATCTCGGCTCACTGCAACCTCTGTCTCCTGGTTCAAGTGATTCTCCTGCCTCAGCCTCCTGAGTAGCTGAGATTATAGGCACCTGACACCACTCCCAGCTAATTTTTGTATTTTTAGTAGAGATGGGGTTTCACCATGTTGGCCAGGCTGGCTTCAAATTCCTGACCTCAGGCAATCCGCCCGCCTCGGCTTCCCACAGTGCTGGGATTACAGGTGTGAGCCATCTGACCAATAAACATTCCTAATAATGCTGCAATATAGCTTTGCGAAGTATCTTCCATTTGCCCCAATAAATCGCTATAAATCTACATTGTTTTTTATCCTGCTGCCTCTTCCTAGGGAAGCTGACCTACAGGTACTTTGTCAAAAGGACTCTTATGATTTCTGGTTCCACTGGGTTTGGCCTATGGAGGGCCTTGGCCACAGATCAGAAGAAGCGCGGAGACTGAGACTGAGGTCATTTTTCCATTGGCTCCTTTCCTGCAAAGCTACCTTGAATCAGCTATGTTCCTCACAACATGGTCAACTCAATTGGAATCTCGTTTTGAGTTTCCATAAATGCTTCCATGCCTTGCTCCTTTAAGCCTAGGGGTAAACTACTAGCTCTAGATTACTGCACTAACCCTTATGGATTCCCTCACATGCATACACCTTTGAAAAATACCCTTCTTGAATTATTGTATTTCAAGAGTGCCATTTAATTTTCTGTTGGGATCATGACTGATAAAACTTATGTAACTGACATCATTGTTAGAGCCAAAAATTACTTACTTTAGAGGTCAAAGATTGGATTGAAATCTCTGTCCAGGGGAACTTGTACCAGAATGGTTGAACTCTATTTTCCCTGAAACAGTTGTCAGTGAAAGATTCCACTCCCATACAGAACTCTGTAGGGTGCATCATTTTACCCTATTGAGTCACAACATGAAAAGGGAGCCAAAACACTGTAATTCCCAGGAAAAATCACTCAGGAAAAAAAAAAAAAAAAAAAAAAGGGAGACCTTCTCAATCTGAACTCCATCCAAGGGGATAGATGTCCTGAAACACCAAATATCTTCATTGCTATGCAAATGTGCACTAGGAAATTAAGCAAAGAAAGAACACCAAACCTACCTCATCAAATATAACATATCTGATCTTTTTCACCCAGTTTTGGCGATGAGGAGCAAGCAGCAGAATTTCAAAGCAGGCAGGCACTGTAATAAGTACCTACAAAGAATAATATTGGGTGAAGTAACATTTTGAGCACTTACCATGTGTAGACATAGTTACAAGAATATGTAAGATAGACTTACGAGTCCTGAATGTCCCTGCTGATAATTGGCATATAACATTGCTTCTGAGAATTCAGGGTTTCATCAAAACTGTGCCATATTCATTGGAACCATATTAAACTGAAATTTTGGTAGGTCAAAAATGGTAGAAGAGCAGATTTGAAGTTTACATCCTTGTTTATGAGCATTCAGAGTTTAAAAATAGAAACTATTCATTGTCATAAGTTTGATTCTTTAAAACCTGACACTGACATAGAGTTTGGATTGTTTATTAAGAATCAGCTAGTGTGAAAAGAGCAGGAAAGCAGGAATGAGCAGAGGAGGAAGCCTAACTGCAAGGCAGGCCTGATGGAGCCTCTGCCAACCTAGCTTAGAGTTCTGGAGTAAGGACTGCTGTCAGAGTTGTTCCACATTGAGCCACAGCAGCCTACTGTTTGTACTTCTACTTAGCTCAGTTGCAGGGTATAGACTGTGGAGGCAGAACTGGGGGAGCGGAGCTGATAGCTGGCATCTATCTTAATCACATTCCCCACATCAAGTCCTCCTTTGAAAGGCAATCTGGGTAGAACATCTCCATGTCTACCATGGAATCTTCTACAATCATGTGTTCATTCTTATTTAGTCTTAATTGTTGATCTGTGAGTTTGGAGGGGAGAAAACTGTCTATGATTTAGCACCAGGTATACGATCCATAATATATTTTCTAAATCATGAGTATCCTTAATAGATACTTATGAAGAAAAAGTAATTGATTTAAAATTGAGATTTGTTAGTTTTCTGTAACATAGCATTTTCAGATCATTCTGAATCCCTTTACGAACCAAGACGATGCAATAAAATATAAATGAAATTAGAAATCCAAAGGTCAGTGTCCTTAGAGAAAGACGAGTTCTAGTTCTCACTCTTTGAAATGTAACAATATTACATTTTCTCTAAAAGTATTTTGTCTTTCATAAATTCAAGGAAATTATTTTCACAAGCCTTGTGAACATGTTGAATTTCTAGTCAAAGAGGCATACAAGTACAGTTATATAATTCGATAACACACTTATTAATTAAAATACCATACCTGACAGTTTAAGGCGTCATGACGATACTCCCTGGTGAAAACACCACAGAGAGCTTCACCACTTGGCAGATTTTTCGTAAAACGATTCTGAACAGTTGCTGCCACTTGATTAACAAGGGCCTGATTGACAAAGAAAAAGATCCATTAGTCACATAATAGAGAGAGGTGAAATATCAGAGGACAACAAGAACTGTCTAAAAGTGTGTCCTGCTTTCAGTGCAGAAAGCTTACTAACCTTTCATCAACCCACCACTCTAAACACACTAACATATTCTTTTTGAGATAGTTGACTCAGCATACGAACCTCATTGATAAACCTCAACCTAAAGTAAAATGGGATTTAAAAAGTATTCATCAGAAGGAAAAACAGAAAATGTTGCCCATGCATCAGAAAAAAATTGTGTCTCCTATATTTGGTGACTTTCCCCTGATGTCTAAAGTTTGAATATGTATATGTTATTTTATGTATATGTTTGCGTGTATGTATATATGTATGTGTATATGTATATGTATGTTATTTTAGCTTCAGACACTGGAACTAGAAAATGCAGGTTAAAAATAAAGTGAACTAGATCTGCCATGTGACCATGTTCATTATTTTTAAAGAGTAGGTTCAGGAATGAAAGAGAATATTACAGTCACTTGAGCACTACCTTTGTGGGAGCAACGTACACGACCACCCCATCATCGCTCTCCTTCAGTACTTTCTCCATGCAGTAGTAGGAGGCATAGGTTTTGCCTGAGGATGTTGGGGCAACAATCACCGCAGACTCATTCTTATCCACAACATCAAGGAGCTCTCGCTGCAGGGTGCAGAGTACCATTCGTGTCAAGAAAGCGAACCATATGTTACCAAAACAAAGACAGTATATTAATAGACTTCCAGTACGATTTTCTGAACCTCAAAGGATCTATAGGTACATCTGAAGGTCTCATGCCATTCTCTCAGAAGAGATCATTTTTATGCTTTTTAACATCTGTAAGGTGGGTTTCATGTGTGAAAAATGGAGAGGATGTCAAATAAAATATCTTATTATTGAGAAAACATCTGTAATTATTTGATATTCAGTAAGTGCGGTTGAGAAACTAAGTTCTAAGAAAGAGAAAATATGTATATTACTGATGGTGAAAAAAGTAGCTGAGGAGAAGAAACATCAAATATTCTTAATTTTGCTACTGATCTTCTACTTTCTACATAGAAGAATGCCAGGATGAGAGAGCTCCACCCCTTCAGCCGAAGAATGTTGACTAGCCGAAAAGAATGATGATAAGTCTATGTAATAGGTAGAAGGTGGGAAAACAACTCAAAACCCCAACCAGTCCACTCCTGGTCACACCTCAGAGTGAAATGGGCATCAGAAGAGTTACAATGTGAATGAAATTAATGGAGAGCATTACTGTCTCTTGTCCTGCACTGAAGTAAGGAACTGGTCTTCCTATTCATGAAAAGGTGGCATGCATTTTTTAACCTACCTCACCATCATAAGAAAGATTCTGAAGAGGGCAGTCTATTAGACTGAAGCTATAAAATTGCATTTCTGTAGGTAAACCTGTTCAATTTATCAGCAAGTCTGTATGGTTCGATGCATGTAGAAATGCATCCTTTTCCTCTAAATTTTATATCCATCAATATTAATTTTATATACATTTTTAGAATAGCTACTATGGTGACAGATGCAATGTGAAAATATCTAAACAATTGTCCGTACTATTTAAACTATCCAGATTTCTCTATGCACATTTATATATTTACATATGAAATCCTATTGACACAGGGAAAACCTGGAGGCTGCTCCATGATGATACAGCTGGATGACACTGAGATAACATCAGAGCTAAACATATGAATCCATTAATGTACGTCCAAGGAAATGGTCTATATAATAAAAGAAAGTCTCACTTTCTTTAAATGGGGAAAAAATGTCCACGTTTGACATCTTAAATAACAAGGTATGTTTAAATGACATCAACAAGTTCATACCAAATATAATAAGTAGAGGCACAATAATGAGAAACCTCTGAGATCACATATAATAAAATAAATACAGTAATTTTTGTTTCATTTGCAGTATTACCTGCCATGTGTCGGGAATAAAATCCTGGACCCTGGGATCTGGGTCTTTTCTCTCATCTCGTATCAAATAATGGCCCATGTATTGCAGTTGGAACCGAGCTGGCCCGATGCCAACTGAATATTTATTCCTTTTCTTCGCTTTTACATCATTTTCTGCATCCTGCATTATTTTAAAAGTCCATTTTGAAAATGACATTGAATTAGAATATCATTTAAATAAGTAAAACATTTATTACTGAGCACTTTCTATGTGAAAAGCAATTAAAGCATTTTACCACCTTTTAAATTTAAATTTTTAAAATCATTGTCTTAACTAGAAAAAATTAGTAGGCATCAAGATTTTCAAATATATATCATGACGTTTGTAGCTACAACCTGATATATTTAAAGACAATTGAATAATCATACTACAGTTTTGAGATGTTTTGCTAGAATTAAGTATACGGTTAGTTTTAAGGATCTGCAGAGATTATCTGGCATTTAATGTTTGTCCAGGTAAGCATTTGTACAAATTTTCTAATTATGCATTACTTCAAGATTGGGCAGTTAGATTACTACTAATAATAGTATTTTCAGTAAAAAAAAAAAAAAAAAGAAAAGAAAAAAGAAATCTAGAAGAGATGACTATATTTGCAAAACACTTGATGTATAACTAGTAATTACCCTGTTGAAATTGAGCTATTCCGATAATATTACCTGAGTTGGATGTAAAGAATTTGCCAACTCATCAAATCCTAAATACTTAAGGCATCTGGCTATGAGTTGCCGATCATCTTCTTGTAAAAGTTCTGAGTATTTTTCCATCAAAGAGTGGATCCTTTTCATCATTTGAACAGCTATACTTAAATCTTTCGTGATTTTACCTTGGTAAAGAATAAACAACAAAATTGTTATAAAGACCATCAAAAATAATTCATTTGATTATCCAAGATTAATCATCTAGATGGCCTCAGTATCTTACTTGGCATTACTGGAGGTTTTGGAGTAGAAAGGACCAAATAAAGTAAAATTGAAGTTCAACTATCCACACTTCATCATCTCCGTGGATTACTGAGACATAGCCACATCAGTGTTGGGAAAAAATATATAGTTCATAATAGAAATAAGATCAAAGAAGCTCAAGTTTGTAAAAGTTTAGGAAGAATAACAAATATTTTCTCCATCTTTTATTTTCATATTTGCTCTACTATGTTCAAAGAAAAATATCTTTATGACTTGAAATATCTGGTTAAAACCTTGGCAACATTTATTGAGTCCTATAGTTGACCACAGATAAGCATTTGGTATAATCATTGGAGGCCTTCAATTCAATCCACCTCTTCCAACTGTCACATTCTAGATGTTGCTAATCTCTCTCCAATGCTTTATATTCATACATATCCTTTTTGTTCCTCTGCTCTGCTAATTATTTCATACTTATTATGTCAGGATTTCTTCTAATCAATCATCTATATTTCACCTATTTAACAACATTAACTAACACCTACTGAATACAGTAAGAGGCTACAAAGGAAATGTAATACAGTTCATACTGATTGTTATGCACTGTTATTCTAAGTGAGCAGTTCACTTAGAAAAACAATGCATAACACTTGATCATTCCCAATTAAGCAGCAGAAACAATAGGTGTGGGGGGGTCAGGGTGTTGGAGAGAACATGGAGGTCAGGTGTTAAATGGATCAAAGTGTGGAGATGCTCAAAACTGACAGATCAACTAGGTTTGCTCAGAAGAACTGTCAGTTTGGAGGTATTATGGAACAAGATCATTTCACTTGCTGTGAATTTATACATCTTGATGTGATCCCATTTCACCTGTATCTTCCTCTTTCTGCCTCTTCTTTTCTTTTTTACTACCTGTTATGGAAATTGTAAAGTAGAGCACATGGTATCCACAGCAGCTTTGGAAGAACTCAGTGTGCCAGGGAAGCATGAATACGGCATTACTCACAAAGGAAATGTTTACTCATTGGTCTCAAAGGTGAATGACAGATTCTTCCTGGGTGCCTCATTGTTTTTGTTGGTTCCCTTAACCATGTCCCCAACTTTATAAGTTGTTCTTTTTGTACCTGTCTTTGAAGGTGCTTATGAATGTGCTATATATTTGCCCTTTGGACCCTCTCTGAGATTTCATTGCTCGTTGATAAAATACAAAATTTTCCTTTTATTGGTGGTGTCAGGGATCTTAGCTAAACCGTGGTTCAAAATTATTAAATGAAAAATTCCAGAAATACATAATTCATATGTTTTAAAATTGCACACCATTTTGAGTTGTGTGATGAAATCTTGCACCATCTCACTTCGTCCTGCTCAGGACATGAATCCTTCCTTTGTCCCCCATGGTCACACTGTAGATACCATGTTCCCATTAGTTACTTAGTAGCCACCTTGATGATCAGATTGACTGCACTGATGCCTCAGTGTTGGTGTTCAGTAACCCTTCTTTATTAAAATGGCCCCAAACTGAAAAATAAGTGATGTTGGCAATTCAGATATGCCAAAAAAGAAGCCATAAAGTGCTTTCTTTAGGTGAAAACATGAAAGTTCTTGACTTAATAAGTAAAGAAAAATTCACATGCTGAGGTTGCTAAGATCTACACTCAGAAACAATCTTTTATCTATTAAGTTGTGAAGAAGAAAAAAGAAATCTGTGCTATTTTTTCTGTTCCACCTCAAACAGCAAAAGTTTTGGCCACAGTGTTTGATAAGTGCTTAGTTAAGATAGAAGGTGGAAGGCATAAATAGAAAATATTTTCCAGGTGATGGAAACATGTTGCACCTGAAAGCATTGAATCTGTATGAAGACTTCAGCAAGGCATCCTCCAAAATGAGTGACAATGACCCATTTTCTTCAAATATAGGATGGTTAAACAAATTTGGGAATAGGTTTGGACTGAAAAGTATAAAAAACACTGAAGAGGGCCAGGCGCAGTAGCTCATGCTTGTAATCCCAGCAATTTGAAAAGCCAAGGTGGGTGGATCATGAGGTCAAGAGATCGATGATCCTGGCCAACATGGTGAAATCCCATCTCTAGTAAAAATACAAAAATGAGTTGGGCATGGTGGCGTGTGCATGTAGTTCCAGCTACTCGGGAGGCTGAGGCAGCAGAATCGCTTGAACCCAGGAGGCAGAGGTTGCAGTGAGCCAAGATCACGCCACTGCACTCCAGTCTGGTCCCGACAGAGCGAGGCTCCATCTCAAAAACAAAACAAAACAAAACAAAAAACTACTGACTGAAGAGGCTCCATCTGCCAATGAAGAAGCTGCTGCCACATTTCTGGCAGAGTTGAAGAAGTTGGTTAGAAAGAAAGGATACCATCCAAAGCAAGGTTTTAATTGTGATGAAACCAGGCTCTTCTGCAAGAAGATGCCCAATAGAACCTACATTCTTAAAAGTCCAAAGGAGGCACCAAGACATAAAACATGGAAGGATAGATTAACACTGGTACGAGGTGGCAACGCTGCAGTGCATATAATAAAGACAGGCGTAGCATGCAGAATGAAGAGGCCATACACCTCAAAAACAAAAGCAAATATTATCTGCTTGTGTTCTGGCAACATAATCAGAAAGTGTGAATGACAGTCAACATTTTTATGGAATGGTTCTACCAATGCTTCTTCCCAGAAGTGAAAAAATACTTGAAAGAGGAAAGCTTGGAATACTAGACAATGCACCTAGCCATCCCAAATCTGTTTTTGTTGAAAATGAAAATATTGAGATTGTATTTTTACCTCCAAATACAAACTCACTGCTTCAGTGCCTTGACTACGGCATCATTCAGTTTGTCAAAGCCACATACACCTGCCTGGTGTTTGATTACATTCAATCAGCAATTGATGCAGACCCCAATCTGGACATGACAAGGTGCTAGAAATTATTCACTGTTGCTGATGCTATAACACTCTCCAAAGATGCAATGGATTAATTAAACCAAAACACTAGAAATGCCTGCTGGAAGAATGTATGGAGTGAAGTACTGAGTGATTTTCAAGACTTCTTGGGGATCAATGGAGAAGTTAGGAAAATAATTCATGCAGCAAGACTAATTGATAGAGAGAGATTTGCCAACGTGTTTGATAAAGAAGTGAAACAACATATTGAAGTTCATTAGGAAATGTTAACAAATGAGGAAATGGAAGAACTTATTGAGTCATCTAGGGAGGAAGATGAAGAAGAACCTGAAGCAGAACCTGAATTTCCTGAAGTGTTTCAAATTACATAGATATTAAAAGAAAAAATATGGAATACAATTCTCAGATAGAATACAGCATTAAAGTCACCCATAAAATCACAAAAGAATTGCAACCTTCACAGAAACACTTTGATAAGTTAAAGAGTGACAACAGTGGCCAGGCACGATGGCTCATGCCTGTAATCCCAGCACTTTGGGAGGCCGTGGTGGGCGGATCGCAAAGTCCGGAGTTCAAGACCAGCCTGGCCAATATGGTGAAACCTCGTCTCTACTAAAAATACAAAAATTAGCTGGGCATGGTGGCGTGCACCTGTAGTCCCAGCTACTTGAAAGGTTGAGGCAGAAGAATTGCTTGAACCCGGGAGGCGGAGGTTGCAGTGAGCCGAGATGGTGCCACTGTACTCCAGCCTGGGTGACAGAGTGAGACTCCATCCCCCCTCCAAAGAAAAAAAAAATGACAACAGTTACTGCTAATGTTATTCTTCTAAAAGACTTCAGCAAAACTCTTTCAACCATGGAGGACCCCAATCATCAATATCATCTGCTCCTAACATCAGTCATTCACTCCCTCATGGCTTAACGACAGAAGGATCGCCTGAAGCAGACGATCCTCCTTCTGTTGTATCATCAGAAGGTCAACAATAGTGTTCATCATTCACCTCACTTCACCTCATCATGTAGCCATTTTACCATCTCACATTCTCACAAGGAGAAAAGGGGTGAGCATAGTACAATAAGGTATTTTGAGGACGAGAGACCATATTTACATAACTTTTATTATAGTATATTGTTGTAATTATTCTATCCTATTAGTTATTGTTGTTAATCTCTTACTGTACCTAATTTAGAAATTAAAGTTTATCATACATATGTATGCACAGGAAAAAACAGTATACATGGCATTTGGTACTATCCACAGTTTCAGGCAACCATTGTGGGTCTTAGAACATATTAAAGGTAATAATACATAAAATAAGATAGTGCATGTAAGTCTTCTAATGCAAATTTCCGGTTAATAAATGGAAACTATCATTATTACATTTGTATTAATTCTCCAACTCACCGAAATAAGAAAACAGAATCACATACCTTCTTCACTTCGGCAATGTTCTTTCCAGGCTTTCAAGCAAGCAGTTAATCCCACCATTTCAACCCGAAGTTTCACAGAGCTACTTTTACAGGATTTCAAAAAGTCTTCCAGGTTCTTTATTCCAGAGTATAAATTCTCTTTCATTTGCTCTTCAATAGAAAATGACAAAGCATTCCACTTTTGCTCTTCCTTTTGTTCTTCCTTGGCAAATAACCTTTTCTTATTCTCTCTAGTAATTATTTCAGCCTTGGTCTCCTGCCCCAAAGGAAAAAAAAAGCATCTCTTAAAATAAGTAAGAGGTCATGAGTGAGACAATAGTAAGGGTGTATTGATGACTTTGATCATCATCCCATTTTGAGTAGATGTGAAAAACTTCTTTTTTTTCTTTTGGAAATTAAGCCTGTGTTAATTTATAACTTATGACAATTTAATTTACAGAGTATAAAGGCTCTCTGTAGATAATTTTCTAGATTTGTGAGTGATGTGGTTTATAAATAAAAGAGTAAATGCTGCTGGGCATGGTGGCTGACACCTGTAATCCCAGCACTTTGGGAGGCTGACGCTGGCGGATCACCTGAAACCAAGTGTTTCAGACCAGCCTGGCCAACATAGTGAAACCTCTTATCTACTAAAAATACAAAAATTAGCTGGGCATGGTGGCACACTCCTGTAGTTCCAGTTACTTGGGAGGCTGAGGCATGAGAATCCCTTGAACCCGGGAGACAGAGGTAGCTGTGAGCGAATCCCTTGAACCCGGGAGGCAGAGGTAGCTGTGAGCGAATCCCTTGAACCCGGGAGGCAGAGGTAGCTGTGAGCGAATCCCTTGAACCCGGGAGGCAGAGGTAGCTGTGAGCGAATCCCTTGAACCCGGGAGGCAGAGGTAGCTGTGAGCCGAGACTGGGCCACTGCACTCCAGTCTGGGCAATGGCGCAGGACTCTGTCTCAGGAAAAAAAAAAAAAAAAAAAAAAAGAAGAAGAAGAAGAAGAAGAGTTAATGTCACAAAATCAGAGACAAGAGGCCACCTCTCTTTTGATGTCTCCATGCTATGATATCTACTGCTCCCTCTGGAATTGCCTGCCCTCTTCCATTCTTCCCACATCATCTCCCTATTCTCTACTTGTTTAATATATTTCCTCCCTGAAGCTTTCCCTGACTCTCCCAAGTCTAAGTCATGTATTCTTCCTCTGCTCAGACATCTATTGAAGCACTCATTAGCACAAACTGTAGTTGTAATTTCATTTGCCATTCCTCCTCTCTTGATTGAGATCCTGAGACAGGAATGTGCCTTTGTTGTCTGTATGTCTCAAGCACAAAGCATTTAATCCATAATGTTTGAGGAGTGAATAAGGAAAGAGGAAGAAGAGGAGTGGATAAGAGGAACAACACAAATACAACTGATTTTCTCTTCCTCAATAAGTGCTTCCAATTAACTTAAACATAGTATGGGCCCACTTTTACCATGCTTTTACCAACCTGACTCATTAATCTACAAAGACAAATTAGAGAATTGTTGTATTAGCAAGAGGATTCCAACACATCTTCCACTCTGTTAGTCATGAAATTAATCTGTAAATGCCTGCCTATAATGAAGTCAATTTTAGTTGTCATCACTCTCTAAATTAGAAACAAACCCTTCTAATCAATAATATTTGAGCTTTCCCAGTGTTTATCTTCCTAATTTGCTGTGTTGGGCCAATTTAGCATGGTTCTATCTCAATAGTACAAGGGTTACCTTTGACCCTTTGCCATGCAGATTTTTCTATTTTCATACATTGTATTATGTGACAAGAATTTCTGCAAATTTACCATTTCATAACATCTCTCAAAACAACAACAACAAACATAACTGAAAAGCAGTAGCTTTTTGTCACCCATAAATAAAAAAGTAAATGTTCAATTAAATAGTCTCATTGACAATACAATTGGCTACAAAAATGAAAAGGAGGAGAGAAACAATGATCACATAGTTGGGCTCAGAGAGGCTTCTATTTGGCTCTTAAAACAAAAGATGGGACAGCCCAACTGCTTAAACTTTTGAAGCAGTTGAAAAATAGAGCCTTCATAGAACGTCTGAGAACCTTTTAGAGTAATTTGTGATTATTTTTTGATGTTATCTTGAGTAGAAAATACAAGAGCTTTTTTGATAAGTCCTTGAACTGATGAACTATCTGTCTCTTGGAGTTCTGAAATGTCCACTGAAGGCTTGACAAAGAGATGCACATTTTCCTGATCTTGCCAAAATGTTCACAAAAGTAATTATTCAGAAGTGAGAATAAAAATATTTTTTGAGGTCTTTATATGTTTCATTCCCGATAACTTCACCATGTTTATTTCAATTTGTTAAGATAGATGTGTGACAAATATCTTTATTTGTGATTGGTTTTGTTAAGTTGGTACTTTCTCTAATATATTAAAACCTTTCATCTCGAGAGAAACTTTTTGTGAAAATAAATGCCATTACCAAATCCCCAACTTTGAGGCCCACAGAAAGATACTAAAGCCTGACGACTTTTCCATTTGTTTAAGATGGAAACCTTTATGACCTGTCTCTAAAGTCAAATAATCAGAAAATTCTGTTTTAATATAAAAATATCTGTACTTAGACATTAATGTTGCAGGATTATGATAATTTTAGATCATAAACTATTAGTATTATTATTCCAGAAATAGATTGGAACTTTTCTTATTTACTCCTTGTATTCCATTCCACAGTTATGTCTCCTGGGAAAAGAGTAGAAAACGACATCCCAAGAAAGAAAAAGGTAAGGTTGCAGGAGTCCAGCCCACACAGAAAGAGGAAATGGAGAGTTCTAACCTTCCACTCACAAAATGTGGTGGACTGATCAATCATTTAAATACTTTGGAAAAGTGTAAACACTCTTTATAATTTAGAAAAAAGTAGACAAACATTTCATATCTATTTTTACTACCTATATGAAAAAGATTTTCACTGTCATTAACTAATGAACAACTATATTTTTAATGTTAGTTTAAAATTTCTAAACTCAAAACTTTAGTCACTTAATTATTCTTCAAATAGATACATACGTTATGTATAGAATACCATTACAACTTTTTTATGCAGGTTAGGCTTTTTCAGCAAGAGGTAAAAGAATAAGTAATCATATATAAAAATACATGCATATATATATAAATAAAGAAAAAGCATTATATAAAAAGAAACCACCAAAGGGATAACAAATATCAACTTGAGAAAAGAAAAAGAAATTTTTTTTAATTTGATACAAGGTATAGAACTTACGTGTGCCTTTTTGCTCTTGGGCCCACTAAAATCCTTCTTTGACTTAATAGTTTGAGTCACGATGATTTTCGAAGAGACTGTTTCTAATGAATTCCCATAAAACCGCTGGAAAACATGATACTTTTGCACAGATCTAAGAACACGAGGGTCTCTAGATTTTTCTGAAAAAGAAAAGACTTCAAATGTAACTTTATTATAGTTTTTCAATAGCATTCTCATCAATCCTTCATATTATCCCACATCCATTAGTTAAATTAGTGGAAAAGTAATTTAATCTTATTATCTTTCTTAAAGAGAGAATGTAAAATCAAGTTATCTATGGATAATAATTCTTTCTCTTATTCAAAGGGTGGAAGTGACAAAACACACTTTTATGGTCTACCTCCTAAATCAAGTATCAGGGTGCAACAAAAAAAATGACAGATTCCAGGCATTACGTATGTCCTCTGCTCTGTGAATTAGTTTAAGAAGAAGGTAGAGACAGAGGCAAGAAGACAACTATCTAAGATATTCTGGCTTCTTGCATCACTGGATAGAAAAAATCCTTACTCCAGACCATAGCCACAGAGCCAGAGCCCAGAGCATGGCAGCTGAAATGGTAAAATCTCATAACGTAAGAAGTCCCAGTAATCAAGGTATGCCTTACTCTCTTACCTCCATAATACTCACAGAAATGAAATAACTAAGCTAATTTTTCTATGTCTGTAAATATATACATCAAACCAAACCACTCTGAAGCATGTTAATGGTTCATCTAAAGTATCCCCCCAAGATCTTGGTCATTTTTTACATACCCAGGCTAATAAGTACTTCATACGAGCATACTTGATATGCCTACTCCTAGGTTATTCTCAGAGTAAGTTTTGTCAACTCTAAGGAGGCTGGGGGTAAGCATAGGGATACAGAAAGTTGAGATGAAGACAAGATCCTAAATTCAGTCT
The DNA here is from genome assembly GCF_037993035.2 of Macaca fascicularis. Taxonomy (NCBI): domain Eukaryota; kingdom Metazoa; phylum Chordata; class Mammalia; order Primates; family Cercopithecidae; genus Macaca; species Macaca fascicularis. Next base: position 173,126,453 of record NC_088379.1, read on the forward strand.
CTGTTGATCCACTGTTAGCGGTTTCATGGGCCTCCTTTTGTAGTTTCAACCACCCTGAGCATGAAGGCAGATAGAATATTCTGGTGCTTATTACATGCAGCCAATCAGGTGGTATGAAACAGTTAAAATTGCTTGAAATACTATGGTCTCAATATATTTGACTCCAAGGAATACATACATTGCTTAAACTACAAACCATCTTTCCTTAAAACAACTTCCAGCACTTCCTCCTAAAACACATACATATCTACATGCATATGACTGTCAATGAAGAAAAAGAGAATTTTTCATTACCATTTTTCCCAATGCACATCTGAATATCTTGTAGACTATTTTTATTCAAAAAAATTTAATTTGTGTCTCATGATATAATTTTCCACTATAAAACAAAAGGCAGAGAGTAAAGTAGATTTAAATTTATTTCACTAGAGTCACAGAGCTCACCATCAAACTGACACTTGGACCTGTCATAATCATCACTCAGGGGTTTATGAGAATGCCAGTGCACAAGTTCATCAAATTCCTTTTGTTTAACCAGTGAAGTAACAATAGGATCATCACTGCGAGACAAAAAAAAAAAAAAAAAAAAAAACATATTTTAAATTGCACACTTCTAAATATAACATAGCACAGATTTTATTTTATAATATTTTTGAAAATCATAGCTCCCCTTCTTCTTTCTGCAATATGATGTGGGTGGTAGAATCCAAAGAGAAGTTTATTAGAGGTTTAATAAATCAAAATCTACTCCATGTCTCTGACAGTCTCATCAATATCAATTAATATGCATTCATTAATTCATTAATTTAAAATATGCAGCTATAGTGACTTATTCTAAGATTAAAAACTATACAGATTTTTACATAGTAATGGCCAAAAGGCATTGAAAATTTTGATTTTAAATTCATTATGTATTACAAACACATACTACTAATGTACTCTAATCATCTGCATTTCAAATAATCCTTGTTGAGTAACTCATGTATTCCATACAAGTATTTATTGAGGCACAGTTTTGGTCTTATACCTCTTTAGAAAAGGCAAATCTTTCAAAATATCTCCAGCAAATTTATCAACCACAAAAGATGACATTGGAATAAAACCCAAATTGGGCACCATTTCATTGGCGCTGTCTGTAAACAAACAAACAAAAAAAATTGAGACAAGGTCAACTGTAAAACTTTCAGACAGGAATATTACATATTATTTTCTAAAACTCACATTAAAAACATTTTACATTAATCTTATTTACATGTATCAAGTTCAGCCCTTCTCATAAAGTTTTTTCCCACAGTAAAACACTTTGGAACACAGTAGAGTGTAAAGAATTAGACAACATTTTGGCATATATGTGGATACGCATGGGGGATGGGTAGGTGAATGGATGCATGGATGGGTGGATGGATGGTTGCATGGATGGGTAAGCAGATGATAGATGGATAAATCAAATAGGCAGGTAGATGGAAAGAAGGAAGGAAGGGAGGGAGGGAGGAAGGAAGGAAGGAAAGGAAGGATGGAAGGAAGGAAGGAAGGAAGGAAGGAAGGAAGGAAGGAAGGAAGGAAGGAAGGAAGGAAGGAAGGAAGGGAGGGAGGGAGGGAGGGAGGGAGGGAGGGAGGGAGGGAGGGAGGGAGGGAGGGAGGGAGGGAGGGAAGGGAAGGGAAGGGCAAAGAATGAAAGAAAGAAAGAGAAAGAAAGGAGGGAGGTAGGGAGGGAAGGAGGAAGGAGGAAAGATGGAAGGAAGGAAGGAGCAAAGGAGAAAGAAAGAAAGAAAGAAAGAAAGAAAGAAAGAAAGAAAGAAAGAAAGAAAGAAAGAAAGAAAGAAAGAAAGAAAGAAAGAAAGAAAGAAAGAAAGAAAGAAAGAAAGAAAAGAAAGAAAGAAAAGAAAGAGAGAGAGAGAAAGAAAGAAAAAGAAAGGAAGAAAGAAAGAAAGAAAGAAAGAAAGAAAGAAAGAAAGAAAGAAAGAAAGAAAGAAAGAAAGAAAGAAAGAAAGAAAAAGAAAGAAAGAAAGAAAGGCAGGCAAGCAGGGAGGGAGGGAAGGAGGGAGGGAGGGAGGAAGGAAGGAAGATTAAGAAAAATACCTATGCCTTTTATTTTCAAATGTGAATTCCTTTTATTATTCCTTATTATAAGACAAAGAGTTTGACGATGGAAGCCTCAGAGATTATATATCTATATACATATACATACACATATATATAGACTTTCATGAAATGAAATAAAAAAGAAGTAGGGAAAATACAGATGGTAATGAAATTATTTGATATGACTACAGTATTCTTTTGGGTCCTCTTTGATTTTATACACACACACACACGAGACAGACAGATAGACAGATAGATATTACATATCATGTATATGATGATAATAGACAAATGAATGACTTTGTATTCTATTGAATGTCTGGTTCATGATTCCAGGTAAACCACCATTGCTCTGCCCGGGATCCTCCTGGTGCTCCCTGTTCCTGTGTTTGTTCGGATCCTTTCTTATTTAAGCCCCTGCAACTTGCTGCTTAAAAGAGGCAGAGAGCCCATGTGGCCTTCCCTAAATTTTTCAGCCCCTAGGATGTTTTGAGCTTAGCTATAATGATATAAAAAGATGTTTGGTGTCTCTTATTCAGCATCTCAAGTGCTTTACACAAAGAGATTTTTCTGTTGAGCTATAACTGCCATATTGCTAGAAACGGAAGTCACATATATTTGGCTGTGTTTTTTAATTGAAACAATATTAATTATAAGCAAAATGTAAATCTTCATAATTATAGTCATAGCATACCACTCCAAGGATATAAGAATAAAGGTAATTTATTTTTATTATTAAAATTAAAGTGCCAGAAAATTATTTATACTTGCAGCATTGAATTAGTGGTATTTCCTAAACATTTTCAGAGGAATAATGTTTTCATTTCAGATTAATTGAGAAATTTATTACCTTTGATTGGTGATGGTTTCTTTTCAAGAAAACGAAATTTTGTTGTTCTCAGAGGAAATGGCTGTCCAACCTCAAAGTCTCTGACCAACTTTGATACGGTATTCCAGAGATATTCATAATCTTTCATAATGGTATCTCCCAAATTCAAATGTAGGCCTACATAACAATTAAAAACACTAAATAGTAGAAGCCATCCACACCCACACAAAGAATCATTAGTCACATTTTGAGTAAATTCATGGAATTCTGAAATACTTTCCACATAGTGAAATTTTTGGTGACTTCCACACTGGACATAAATGAAAATGGTCACTAGTGTTGACTACGAGATACAGATCGTAAAGTTTATCTTGTTTTTCGTTTTAATAACTAAGTATTAACTTCGTAAGTATATTATCTCACAAAATGCATCATGAACATTTAACTTCTCTTTAAAGTAATAAAAATGTTATGCCACACATAACTTTACAACCAACAAAACAGAATAAAAACTTTAATTTTTGAGAGATGAGAAAATTGGTAAAGGATTGTTAAGTTTATATGCAGTTAATTCATTACAATGATTACAATATGAAGGAACCACATCACAGTGGTCAAAGCTTCAATAATGTTCAATCAGTTAGAGTTCTGTCCAAATATGTTTTTGTTTTGTATCGTTTGGTTTTACTATTAGGAAACATCAGAAACCTTACCCTAAGAAAAGATTTTAAGGAAAGAAAAACAAATTGCACATAAAAACATATAAATTAGCCTTATCTTTTAGAAAAAAATTAAATTTCCTAAATATCTCAATAGTAGTGAAATAATTAAACTAATTAAATTTTATGAAGAAATATTATGCACACATTTAAATGAAAAGTTCAACTTTTGAAATTAACTGAAAATGCTGGACACACAAACATATATTTTCTCCTGAAATACTTTCAATGTAATATTAAGTGAAAAACATATTTTAAAATACAGCATTCCCTCTGACTGCAACTAAAATATTACATACATATGTGAACAAAGATGAAAATAATTGCTATGTTATATGTTGGAAGTACAGAAAAATTATTTTGTAGTTTTAAATTCCTTATAAAGTTTATCTGTGGATGGAAGTATAATGATTATAATATACTGAGATGGTACCTTTTACATTTTCATTTTCATAGTAAAAAGCAATATTCTTCAACAAAAGCTCATCACTTAAGTCAGAAAGGTGAATTAAATTCAGATTCCAAAGTTCAAAAGTATGTATATTTCTTAAGATGAAATATTCACACCATTTTTTCTGAAAATTGAAAAGAAAACTAAATTATTGGCAATACTCATATTAGCAATAAACTATAGGGTTCATATGCTTTTGAACTGAAAGGCAGTGGGCAGGGTCATTCCAATTCTTGTTAATGTAAGCCCATTCAGGCTGGGTAATGGTGAATGCTTTACACCTTAAGGAATTAAAGCATAAAATAAAATAAAAACTGATCCAAAAATGCATTTTGTATAGTTATTTATCCTGAATCAAGGAAATCTGCATTTGACTCTTAAAATAGTATTTTTCTCACACTGTTACCCACAGATAGAATCCCAAAGCTACAGAAATACTTCTGCTTTGAAATGTGCTTCTGTTCTTTATTTAGATTTTAATATGTTCAGTTTTAACTTTTAGGTCAAAAGAGCATTTTTAAAAAATGTGTTTGAGTGTTCAGGGAACTAGAAGATGCTGAATCCTTCAAACTTTTAAGATTCCCATCCACCTACCTGGTTGGTCTCCATGCTTCAAGATTCAGAGTAAACCTCATGGAATGATCCCTTCTACAATTTGCTTAGTTGCTTTCTCAACAGGCCTCAAAAAATGTCAAAAATTTCTTTTATTGTGAAAAGATTAGAGGCTACATGAAATTACACTTCACGCTACAGAGTGTTACCAAAAATCAGGCATGGAGTATGGGAAAGGCAGGAAGGATGGCTGACTATGGGCTGATCAGCTGTTACTCCATAGGGCAAATATTTGGAAGGTGGACAGAGTGAAGTCAGATCTCAACTTGATCATTCATTAGCTGTGCTCATGGACCACATAGCTGAGTCCAAGTTTTTCCTTTGCAAAATGAGGACATAAGAGGATCATTGTTATGTGTAATTAAAAACTAATGTTTTCTGTTAGCTAAAAGTATAACCTAGACCTTAGTCTCTTAATTATGATCAACAGTGAGCTCCGTTTCATTAAAACCAACGTATTTTCAGTCCTCAACCTATTGCAGTCTTCTATAGCAGCTGATACTGTTAACCACATCCACCTTTTGAACTGCCCAGTTCCTTCGACCTTCAGGAAAACCCATTCTCCTTGATTTTATTCCCATTTATCTAAGTAGTTCCTTCTCGGTGTATTTTGCCAGTGTCTCAACCCATAATTAAGTGTTTAATATTGGAATATTTGAGCTCCCTGTCCTCAGCTCTCTTACCATATCTCTCTTCCAAAATAATTTCATGTCTTAGCAGAGCCTCAATTAACATCCATAGAGTAATGATTCCTAAACTTTATCTCCAGCCCATTCCACCCTTCTAAGTCCAAACCATTATTTCAAATTGTTTACTAGATATCTCCATGTGGACATTTCTTTGGCACTTTAAACTTGATATTTCCAAAAAAGAAACTCACGATCCTTCCCCACCAACATGCCCTTCATACAATGGCAGCATCCCCACAAATGCGAAGCCAGGGGTCTAGGAATTATTTGACTCCTTCCTTTCTCTCATTTCCCACACTCAAACACTAAACTTGTCATTCTTCAGCTTAAATAACTTTTAAAATTGCCCACTGCTATTCATCCCTACTTACCTCTTGCTGGTCCCTAATACCATCTACACTTACATGACTGAGGTAATAGCCACCTAATTTCCCCAAATCCCCCGTTTTGCCTCTCCAATGCACTCTCTGCATTGCAAGCCAGGGAAAGTTTTTGCAAATTCAAATGCCACTCATCTATTTGAAATCATCCAGTGGATCCTCATTGTGCTTCTATCAAGTCACATCTCCATTCTCTTAACAGGGCCTACAGAATCCTATGTGACTTGTCTCTTACCTGCCTCTTCAGCTTCATCACTTTCCCATATTTTTCCTACCCCTGCTATGACAGATGTATCTCAGTTCCTCGGTTATGCCATCCTCAGGATAATTACACATGCTGCTTCGTGCCCTAGAATCCAGTTTCATCTTCTCTCCATGCTGCTAACACCTTCTCTTCCTCCAGGACTTGGGATTGGGTCACTTCATTTCCCTTCATTTCTTTCTTTTTTTTTTTTTTTTGAGATGGAGTCTCACTCTGTCTCCCAGGCTGGAGTGCAGTGGCGCAATCTCGGATCACTGCAACCTCTGCCTCCCAGGTTCACGCCATTCTCCTACCTCAGTCTCCTGAGTAGCTGGGACTACAGGTGCCCGCCACCATGCCTGTCTAATTTTTTTGTATTTTTTTAGTAGAGATGGGGTTTCACCATGTTAGCCAGGATGGTCTCAATCTCCTGACCTTGTGATCCACCCACCTCAGCCTCCCAAAGTGTTGGGATTACAGGCGTGAGCCACTGTGCCCCACCTCTCTTTCTTTCTTAAGAAGAACCATTGTTTTCAGACTACGTTGGATCTCGTTATTATCAGATTATAAAGCATTCTACGGTTCTGTCCTTATAATTACTTTTAAAATTTAGTATCTGTCTTCTCTGGAAAATGTAGCTGTATGAAGGGGTTGGAGTGGGAAGGGTAAATATGTTTTTATTTTTCTCACTCTATTCCAGCAATTAGCACAATGCACTAAATGTTTGTGGACTGGCTTCCTACTTAATTGGTCATAAAATGCTTTTGTTGAACATTTTCAGTATACGTATCATGATCCTTAAAAAAAGTTCATGCCAATTGTTCCTTTAATCCCATTTCTAGCTCTCAAGCCAAAATCAATAACCCCAAATTAAAGAAAAAGGCTTATATACAAAGAGAATAACAGCATCTATAATATAACCATCAAAGTCTTCTAAATATTCCATAATAGAGAAATGGGTAAGTAAACCATGGTACTAAAAGATAACTAGTAGCCATTAAAAAATGATCCTAATATTGTGAAAGAAAATAGAAAAGCATGAAGGAAAAAATATATAGGTATATATAGAGAGCTCCAATATAAGAAACAATAAAACATCAGAAAAATATATGCATTTAAAATAAAAAGAATAAACCAAAATGTTAACAGTTATCCACATTGATTAAAGTGGTGGTCCTCCAGGGAAGTTTTTCTTCTGTTTTTGCTTCTAGTTTCCTAAAGTCTCCAAATTGTCTCTAAATATTCTCTATAACAGTTGAAAGTAATAAACCACTACATTGATTTCTTCAGTTCCTCTTAAACCACCATGATCACCAACCATCAACTATGGTTGATAACACAAAAATCTGATCTTGGCAGAGATTTAACTAAGGAAAAACAGAGAGGCTTTTTCCTTAGGTTAGATCTATATTATGCTATTTGTTAGTTCTCCTAAACATAGATGCTGAAATTGGAAAGTGATTGATGTAGCCCATTAAATTTTCATAGCCCGCAGGGGGCTAACAGTAGTGCCAAAAAAGGGAATTTTGAAAGTTACTGCAGTTTTTATCTACCAAACATTCAAAACACAAAAATAGTAAACTAATAAAGAATCCATTTACCATTTGTAATAAAGGCTTCATGTCCTTAGCCCAATGGGAAGTGACGACTCTAGCACAAGCTCTTTGAGAAAGAGGCAGATGGAGTAGAAAAACCACAGTGAGACAGTGCAGTTTACACAAATCTTCCATCTCCTGCAGGGTTAAGAAGTTACTGTTCACCTGAATAAAATAAAGAAGGTAAGCCGGAGAACAGCAGGATGTGACACTGGATAATAAGCATGTAGGACCACAGAAGCTGGCAGCCACCTTTGCTGTGCAGAAATCATGAATTATTCCTTTTTTTTTTTTTTTTTTTTTTTTTTTGCGACAGAGTTTTGCTTTTTCACCCAGGCTGGAGTGAAGTGGCACAATCTCAGCTCACGGCAACCTCCAACCCCAGGTTCAAGTGATTCTCCTGCCTCAGCCTCCCGAGTAGCTGGGATTATAGGTACCTGCCACCATGCCCAGCTAATTTTTGTATTTTTAGTAGAGGTGGGGTTTCACCATGGCCAGGCTGGTCTCGAACTCCTGACCTCAGGTAACCCACCCACCTCGGCCTCCCAAAGTGCTAGGATCACTGGTGTGAGCCACTGTGCCCAGCTGAATCATTACATTTTTCATTCTACATTTTTTAACTTTCCTTTTCTTTATAACATAAACTCTACTGCATTTATACAGATGTGAGGTAAGTGGAACGGGAAGCTGCCGGCTGAATAGCACTTAAAATAAAACATTTTTCAGGATTTTTAGTTAAGCCGAACTCTACGTGAGCTGATCAAGCAACTAATGAAGTTGTATTTTCACAGGCCTCTACCTTGATGGAGTCACACATTAAATGCTCTATTCCATCCAAGGCATCATATTTTAAATGCAATATTGAAAACGACCAGGGCAAGGACACCAGGATGGTAATATATCTGAAAAATCTGCCCTGCGAGAACACAGGTAAAAAAGTGGACACATCTGACATCATGGGACAAGAACGTCATAGCTATCTTCAAACATTTGCAGAGCTGTCAACAAAACAAGTGTAAGATTTCATCAGGGCACCTCCAGAAGGCCAAATAGAGTCTAATCATTAGAAATTCCAGAGAGGCAGATTTGACTTAGTATCATCTTTGTGAGTGTGATTTAAAATACTATGTCTAGTTATGAAAAAATGTTTCACTAAAAATATATTCAGTCTGATAATTGGAAAAACAATTATAAGGATGCTAAGTAAAAGATATGAGCCCTGAACATTTCTGAAATGTTCAGAAACTTCATTTCTCTTTAATATAAATCTTTAGCCAAGAATCCCACAGTAGGTAGATTGTATACAGAATAGTATGTATACACATGCGTCTGTGTGTGTGTGTGTGTGTGTATGTGTAAACATGCACGTCCATAAGCACATATACGTAGAGACAACTGTATATTGGGGGAAAGAATCCAGACTGGCCAACAGATTCTGAATGGACCCTACTGACCATAAAGAAGGTTAAAAACTTTAGTATCTCTCCAGCTAGCATGATGCCAAGACGCTACAGTAGGAATGTTCTTTTAAAAGACAGTTTGGGGCCGGGTGCGGTGACTCACGCCTGTAATCCCAGCACTTTGGGAGGTCGAGGCGGGCGGATCACGAGGTCAGGAGATCGAGACCATCCTGGCTAACACGGTGAAACCCCGTCTCTACTAAAAATACAAAAAAATTAGCTGGGCGTGGTGGTGGGCGCCTGTAAGTTCCAGCTACTCGGGAGGCTGAGGCAGGAGAATGGCGTGAACCCGGGAGGCGGAGCTTGCAGTGAGCCGAGATCGAGCCACTGCACTCCAGCCTAGGCGACAGAGCGAGACTCAGTCTCAAAAAAAAAAAAAAAAAAGCAGTTTGGTATTGTGGAACCTGCACAAGATGGACCTGAGCTCAATCCACACTGCTATTTAGTACCTTTGGTTTGAAAAACGTTACCTGGACTATTTGAACTTCAGTGTTCTCGTAGGTGGAATGGGAGTACTAATGCCTTTCTCTCAATGCTGTTGTGAGGATTAATGGCACAATGCATACAAAAAGCCCAAAACACAGTAGCATATTAGGCCTCCGCCAAGTGCTAATACCCTGTCTTGTTTCGTTTTCTTTTGGATGATTTAGACTAAATATATACTAAGTGAAACATCCACATAGTAAAACATTAAATCATTAATGGCACAGTAAGTGTTTCCTGATAGACACAAGTTTCAGTTTTATTTTTTGAAGTTTATATAAATAAGAGAAAAACATGAAGTACCAAATAGAGGAAATGAAAGATACAAATCAACAAAATTTCAAAAGTGGAGAGAAATAGTATTTCTCAGTAAAGTTATAACAACCACACCTGTTGGATCTCAGTTTCCTGACCAGAGGAGGGCTCTCTGTTTCCTAAAAAGCGATGGTACATTCTCAAGGATAATGAGCATGAGGTAACACAAAAGACACGCCGAATGTCAGATCCTTCTGGCCAGACTTGTGTAAGCATAGATACAGTCTCGTGTGCCTGTCAAAGAAAAAAAACTTGTAACGTGTCATGCTATTTAGAAAAATATTTTTGTTCGTAAGTGATCTTACTAGTGGGTACTACTTGGCTTAATACATGCGTGACAAAATAATCTGTACAGCAAACCCCCATGACCCAAGTTTATCTCCATAAAAATCCTATACAGGTACCCCTGAACTTAAAGTTAAAAAAAAGAAATGATAAAATTGTTCTGAGATGAAAGGAAATCTGTGTACATAGAATAAAAGAGCTCACTGTATAACGAGAGAAACAATGAAATTAGATCCTCATACCATATACAAAAAGCATCTCAAAATGGATTAAAGACTTAAATATAAGACTTGAAAGCGTAAAACTACTAGAAGAAAACATACGAGGAAAGCTCCACAACATCGACCTGGGCAATGACATTTTGGATACGGCCACAAAAGCACAGGCAACAAAAGCAAAAATAGCCAAATGGGATAGTATCAAAGTAAACATCTTCTGCACAACAAATGAAACAGAGGCAGCCCACAGATTTTGCAAACCATACATTTATTTATTTATTTATTTAGAGACGGGGTCTCACTCTATCACCTAGACTGGAGTGTAGTGGCCCGATCTCAGCTCACTGCAATCTCTGCCTCCCAGGCTCAAGCGATTCTCCTGCCTCAGCCTCCCAAGTAGCTAGGATTACAGGCACGTGCCACTACCGCCCAGCTAATGTTTGTATTTTCAGTATAGATGGGGTTTCACCATGTCAGCCCGGCTGATCTCAAACTCCTCATCTCAAATGATCCATCCACCTAGGCCTCCCAAAGTGCTGGGATTACAGGTATGAGCCACTGCACCCAGGCAAACCATACATTTAATGAGGAGTTAAGATCTAAAGTATAGAAACAACTCAAACTCAATAGTAAGAAAACAAATGATCCAATTTAAAAATAGATAAAGGACCTGGACAGACATTACTAAAAACACACAAACAAACAAAAAACCAAATGGCCAATAGGTACATGAAAGATATGCTCAGTGCTACTAATTATTCCAATCATTAGGCAAGTGCAAATTAAAACTACAATGACATATCACCTCACATCTGTCAGAAGGGCTTTAGTCAAAAAGATGAGAGATAACAAGTGTCAGAGAGGAAGCAGAGAAAAAAGAACTCTAATACATTGCTGGTAGGAATGTAAATCAGTATAGCCATTATGGAAAACGGTATGAAACTTCCTCAAAAAACTAAAATTAGAACTACCATACAACCCAGTAATCCCATGTCTGGGTATGTATCCAAAGGAACTGAAATTAGTATGGTTAAAGCAAACTAAATATGGCTTGAGAAGGACTTCGTACTTCATATTTGAATCCTTGTGGATAAATTGCAACGTAACTTAATAGGTAGACAAGATAGAGAACCCAGTTTACGAGTATGTTCCTGTAACAATCACTGTCTTGGCCGATCCAAGCAGCCATACTTCAACCACTCATACAGTGCTGAGCATTCAAATTGTGTTCAAATAAGGCAAAAGCAGAGTTGTAACCAATCCAGCTGTTCTGTACCTCACTTTCAATTCCTGTATGTCACTTTATATTTTTTGTCTATAAGTTTGTTCTGACCACGAGGCACCCTGGAGTCTCTGAATCTGCTGTGATTCTGGGGGCTGCCTGATATGTGAATCGTTCATTGCTCAATTAAACTCCTTTAAATTTAATTCAGCTGAAGTTTTTCTTGTAACAGTATGTTGAAGGGATATCTGCACTCCCATGTTCATTGACACATTGTTCACAAAATCAAGACATGGATTAACCTAAGTGTTTATCAACAGATGAACGGACAGTGAAAACGAAGTATATATACACAATGGAATACTATCGAACATTTAAAATGGGGAGAAATCCTGTCATTTTCAACAGCATGAATGAAACAACATGAATTATGCTAGATGAAATAAGCCAAGACAAAGAGCCAAATACCAAATGATCTCACTTACATGTAGAATCTAACAAAGTTGAACTCATAGAGATAGAGAAGAGAAACTCTTCTCTTCAGGGGGTGAGGGGAGAAATGGAGACTTGCTGATCCAAGGGTACAAACTTTCAGATAAAAAAGAGGAATGGAATTTGAGATCTATTATACAGCAGGATGACTACAACCAATAATAATGTCATATATCTCAAAATAAGTGCATAAATTTCAAATGTCTTACAATGAAAAATGATAGGTAAGCAAGGTGATGGATATGTTAATTAGCTCCATGTAATCATGTCATATTGTATACATATATCAAAACAAAACATTGTACTTCATAAATATATAGTTACGATGAGTCAATCAAAAAAATTTTTTTTAATTTAAAATTTTTAAAAAGAATGGAGACTATTTGAAAGATAGGAACTACCTAAGGGGACAATTTTCTGAAAGCAGCTTTGAGAAAGAAAAGGAAGCTTTAAAAAAAGGAAGAAGTATCCTTCGGCAACTAAGTGGCGAAAGGGTAAAAGAAGACAAAGAAGAATTTGAGGGCTCTGCAAGTCAGAAGAAAAGCAGATAATCTGAAGATTCAAAACCACTCGCCCACTACCAAAACAAATAAACGAACAAACTAACAAAAACCCCACTAACATGCCTGGACTCTGACAAGCTAGCAGAAAACGATAACATTAAATTAAATTATATTAAATTAAATTAATTGGATTGGATTAAATTGAAGTATCTTGTAACAAACCTCAATATCATTAAAACAAAAGGAAAGTACATAGAGAGCTATTGCAAAAAATAATAGCAGGAAAAAAATTCACACAAATTGTGTGAAAAAATCTCATCATTACCTCTGAAAGTAATAATAAAAACAGCAACCATAAAGCAGAAGAAATCTCTAAGTCTACATTCTAAATATGGATATACTCAAACAAGCATGAGATCATACAAAAAATGTTTTGTTTTTTTTTGTTTGTTTGTTTGTTTGTTTGTTTGTTTTGAGACGGAGTCACACTCTGTTGCCAGGCTGCAGTGCATTGGTGTAATCTGGGCCCACTGGAACCTCCACCTCCTGGGTTCAGCAATCTCAGCTCACTGCAACCTCCACCTCCCAGTTTCAAGCGATTCTCCTGCCTCAGCCTCCTGAGTAGCTGGGACTACAGGTGTGCACCACCATGCCCAGCTAATTCTTGTATTTTTAGCAGAGATGGGGTTTCACCATGTTGACGAGAATGGTCTCGATCTCTTGACCTTGTGATCCACCTGCCTCAGCCTCCCAAAGTGCTGGATTACAGGCATGAGCCACTGCGCCCAGCCAAAAAATGATCTTTGTTCAGCAACTGATAAACAAAAACAGAGTTGAAAGAAAGAAAGAAAGAAAGAAAGAAAGAAAGAAAGAAAGAAAGAAAGAAAGAAAGAAAGAAGGAAGGAAGGAAGGAAGGACAATAAATAATTAATTCAGCAAAATAATCTTAGAAAAATGCAAAGCTATCCAGAAATAAAGAATAAGTTACAAGACGCCCAAAGGAGAATAATCTCAACAAAATTTAATGAAGAAAGGTAGGAAAACAACCAAATGACATAAAATAAAAACCAAAAAAGGTCAGAAAAATAATAGGGGAAATGAAAGACAGAAAAATATTTTTATCATTACACATCTTTTCAACAACACAACTGGGCCAGGCACGGTGGCTATAATCCCAGCACTCTGGGAAGCTGGAGCCAGGAGCCCGAGACCAGCCTGGGCAACATGACAAAAACTCACTTTTAACAAAAATTAGACAGGTGTGGTGGCGCAGGCCTGTAGTTCCAGCTATTCGGGAGGCTGAGGTGGAAGAATCGCTTGAATCAGGGAGGCAGGGAGGTTGCTAAGATCACGTCACTGCACTCTAGCTTGGGCAACAGAGCAAGACTCTGTCTCAATGAAAAATAATAAATAATAAAATGATAGTAATAATGATAATTTAATAATAAAATTAATATTTTAAAAATAATAATCCAAGAAAACCCACTATACACAATAAATGAGTGCTAGAGGATACTGAGAAAAACTAAAACCTCAGAAACCACATAGTGAAAGGTAAAATAAGGAAACAGAGAATTGAGATTATTCTTTTTATAAAAATGGTACAGCCCAAAGGTAATTACCATAACGAAACATGTAAAACAGACCAAAGTTTAAAATTGTTTAAATGAAATAGCAAAGAATACACATCTCATAATTAAAGAAACTTAACAAACACACTGGAATATAAATGCCTGTAACATATTATAGAATCAAGACCAAACGTATCAGTCATATCAGTAAATGTAAGACTTACCTATAAAAGAAAAAAATAATTTCAACTTGGACCGCATTCCATATATAAGACACACAACTAAAACAAGGTGATTCAGAAAGACTAAAAATAAAGGAATGGACATAATTCTACCAGGTAAATGGAAACAAAAAGAGAGCAGAAGTTAGTATCTTTATATTGGGCTAAGTAGAATTCAAACTCAAAAGCATTACATGTGAAAAAGAAAAGCAGTCTTATTCTAAAAGCCATAATCTATAATGAAAAGATATCCCTTATGAAAAATTATCCAACATATAGCATGGCAACCAACTTTGTGAAATAAAAATGACAAAAGATAAACTCTATAGAGAAACTCACCTATAATAACAAATTTTAATACACAAGAGAGACAGTTGGACAAAAAAAAATAATAAGTTAAGGGATAAAAGACTTAAACCACCATAATGAACAGAGTAAACCTTATAAATCAAACTACATTGTGGTGATAGGGAATCTTCATTTCTCTTAAATGTCCCCAGCACATCCATAAAAATTAATTATATGTTAACATCTTCCTAATACAATAAAGGCAGTGGGAAAAACAAGAAATTTTAAAAATTATGAATGTAGCCGGGCGCGGTGGCTCATGCCTGTAATCCCAGCACTTTGGGAGACCAAGGCGGGCACATCACGAAGTCAAGAGATCAAGACCATCCTGGCCAACTTGGTGAAATCCTGTCTCTACTAAAAATACAAAAATTAGCTGGGCGTGGTGATACGAGCCTGTAGTCCCAGCTACTCGGGAGGCTGAGGCAGGAGAATCACTTGAACCTAGGAGGCGGAGGCTGCAGTGAACCGAGATTGTGCCACTGCACTCTGTCCTGGTGACAGAGCGAGACTGTCTCAAAAAAAAAAAAAAAAGAAAGAAAGAAAGAAAAAAAATCACAAACATGCTTTAATCTGGAACTTAAAAACATTTCTATTCAGTCAAACTTGGGTGAAAGGAAATACAAACTGAAATTACAGAATTTTTTTTTAATGATAAAAACAATTTACAGCATAATCTATGGGATATATTTAAAGCAGTGATTCAGAGGAAAGTTTATTTCACTAAATATGTTTAACAATAAAAATAAACGAATTTTTAAAATGAGTAAGTTCCCAGCCCCCCAAAAAATCTAAAAAGAAACAGCAACATAAAAACCAAAAAAAGTAAAAGATGAAAGCAAGCACATAATAAACTGAAAAATCAATAGATCTCATTAATAAATCAAAATTCTTGGTTTTAAATAACTTAAAAACAGACAAACCACTAGCTAACTTGATCAGAAAAAAAACAAGAGAACTCACAAATACACAAAATAAAAATTAATAGGGAAAGTAATTATTGAAACAGAAGATAAACCACAAAAGCCTACTTCACAAACTTCAATGCAAATACACTTGAAAACTTAAGTGAAATCGATAATTTTCACAGAAGAATAAATTACTAAATGTGACCCCATTAGAGTTAACAATCCCAAAGAAGTCAATTGCCATGCAATAAATACAGGAAATTAATAAACTACCTCACAAAAAAGCACCAGGACCATATAGCTTCACAGATG
Source organism: Macaca fascicularis (assembly GCF_037993035.2). Taxonomy (NCBI): domain Eukaryota; kingdom Metazoa; phylum Chordata; class Mammalia; order Primates; family Cercopithecidae; genus Macaca; species Macaca fascicularis. The sequence goes on from NC_088379.1 coordinate 173,142,389, forward strand.
ATTTCTATCAGATCTTCAAAGACTAGATAATCCCAATGATCTATACACTATTTCACAATATTGAAAAAGAAGAGAAGACATTCTAATCTTTTTTATGAAGAACATATCACACTGACATCTAACCAGATAAAGGCAATTCAAAGAAACAAAATTACAGAAATATCATTCATGCATACTGATGCAAAAATTCTAAACAAAATATTAGTAAACAGAATCCAACACCATATTAAGAAGCAATACACCATGACTAAGTTGGATTTATTCTAGTAATACAGAGAGGCTTCAATACTGGGAAAATCATTAATACCCTATACAATACTAATAAAACTGAGGAGGAAAAATCATACAATTATATCCATACTTTTAATAAACATTCATGCATTTATGATAAAAACACTCAAGAAAATAGAAGCTATGGCTGGGCGCGGTGGCTCACGCACTTTGGGAGGCCGAGGTGGGCAGATCACGAGGTCATTAGTTCAAGACCAGCCTGGCCAACAAGGTGAAACCCCATCTCTACTAAAAATACAAAAACAGGCCGGGCATGGTGGCGGGCACCTGTAGTCCCAGCTATGTGGGCGGCTGAGGCAGGAGAATTGCTTGAACCTGGGAGGTGGATGTTGCAATGAGCTGAGATCACGCCACTATGCTCTAGCCTGGGGGACAAAGCGAGACTCCGTCTCAAAAAAAAAAATATATATATAAATATATATATAAATATATATATAAATATATATAAATATATATATAAATATATATAAATATATATAAATATATATAAATATATATATAAATATATATAAATAAATATATATAAATATATATATAAATATATATATAAATATATATATATAAATATATATATATGCTACGATCTATGTGTTTAACACCAGAATATGTGTGTGTGTGTGTGTGTGTGTGTGTGGTGGTCGTAATGTTTCCTATACCTTTCACATACCTTTCAAAATGAACATAATTAAAAACAACCAGGAAATAGGTGGGAGGGACCCAATATGAAATACAAACACTAACCAATGAATGTAACTGTATTAAATAAGAAAGGATAACATAACCACACCAAAGGAGGTAGATGAAAAAGTCACTAACCTGAATAACTTTGGAAACAGTGTATTAACATATTCTATGGCTACAGTTAAAAGAGAACTACACATAAACATTATAATATCATTGACTTTTTCTCACAGGGTATGGTTAGCAGTTACAAAATTACTATACAGAGGGAAATAATAGACATGGAGGCTCCAAAAAAGGGTGGGTCAGAGGGGAGTGATGGCTGAAGAGTTACCTGCTGAGTACAACACTGGGTGATGGGTACACTAGAAAACCACACTTCAACATTATGCAAGATATTCATGTAACAAACCTGCACATGTATTCCCTGAATCTATAAAAATCAAAATCAATAAAATAAAATAACTCATGTGTGTATTAGAACTGAACAAATAAGTGAATATATTGTAGATAACGAAAGCTGGATTTCTCCTGATTGAAGAAATTAAAAATAAAGAAAGAGGAGGGGTAAAATAAACCATTATGGATTTGAATCCTAGTTCCATTTGCTGAAAAGTCCTAGTAGCAATGACACTCCAGTAGCAATTCACCAACAAAGTTTTCAGATCTGAACTTCTAAATGCCTTCTTCCTTGGCAAAGTAGTTAATTTCAGGGGTGGGGCAGGGAAAATACAAGATGAGACCCAACCATCTTGTGATTTCAGAAAGTTAGAAAGTACAGAAAGATGAAAGCTTGTAAAAGAACACAGGCGCCAACCTAAAGGTGCTTCTGATGTTCAAACCTGGAACATGTTGAGCTCCAAAACAATTACAATGTTGGATTCTAACCTGTAATATAAAATAAATATATTTATCCATACTGACATAAACAAATAAATGGCAGCACTAGGACAGCTGTCCCTTACAGTGGAATTCCAAGGAAAGAGTGAAATAAGAAATCACCATTTGGCAAAATCATCAATAATCATTCTTGCAGACAAGATCTGCTATGGACATTAAAGTGAATCAACTAAAGTTTGAGAAGAAACAGGATCTGCATAGTCACAAAGCATGTCCTTAAAGATTTATTAACTACAAAGGGAAGATAGTAAACTCACAGTAGAGAAAACTGTCAGGCACCAACTTAACCAATGCTCAGACATATTCTTAGGATGCACTGAAGACCCAAGATTAATTCAGTGACATTCTAGCCAAAGATGTATAACCTCATTCCAATCAGGAGAAAACATCAAAGAAGTCCAAACTGAAGGACATTCAGAAAATAACTGATTGCCTTCAAGGTCATGAAAGACAAGAAAATACTGAGAAACTATTACAGACTGGAGGACACTCAAAAGTGTGACTGACAATTGAATGGATGTGGTATCCTGGACTGATCCTGAAATAGCAAAAGGATGCCAGTGGAAAAGTCAGTGGAATTGGAATAAGTTCTAAAATTTAGTTAACAGGATTAACACAATGTTAATTTCATGGTTTTCATAAATGTCCCATATTTAAGATGTTAACATTAGGAGAAGCTGGATGAGAAGTATATGAGAACTCTGTATGATTTTTGCAACCTTTCTATAACTAAAAACTTAGTTCAAATACAAAGCTTTTTAAAACGTTTTGTTACCTCTTCCATAATATTATTCCATTTTAAACTTCCAAAAAGAGGTGCTAATGCTGAAAGCTTAAATCTTTTCAACTGATTAAGCAGGGTTACGTAAGCATCTTTAAAGTTTCGTTTATTCTGTAAAATAAAGAAAAATCAGAAAAATTGTTATAAATAAAATAAGTATTTTCCAACTATAGAAAATTACATATTTTAGATATAATTATGTTACAATATATTTCTAAGGAAAAAATATGCCAATGTAATTGTAAGTTTAAACCCCATTGAACATCACTATTGTGTCTTTGAAAGTTAATTTTTGCCTAGGAATATAGTATATTTTGGTTTTTAACAGCTTCATAAAAGTATAATTAACATAACATAAAATGCATTCATTTTGTTACAATTCAATAGCTGTTAGTAAATTTATCAACTTTGGAACCAATATCACAATCTAATTTTAGAACACTTCCAGCACCCTCCAAAACACCATCATCCCCATTTAATGCCATATATTTTAACAAATTTCAAACATACACATGAATAAAAGACAGTATAACCCCCTTTCAGGTACCTATCACCCAGCAGCAGCCATTTTCAATATACATTGTATTTTTAATCATATTTCAAATAATCCTCAAATTGACTAATAACTTCTTTAAAGTGAATATTCAACAAATTAGAAATGGATTACTTTAACAAAAATTAAATTCTTCATTAAAAAAATTATTCGGCCAGGCGCAGTGGCTCATGCCTGTAATCCCAGCACTTTGGGAGGCCGAGGCGGATGGATCACGAGGTCAGGAGATTGAGACCACCCTGGCTAACACGGTGAAACCCCATCTCTACAAAAAATGTGAAATATTAGCTGGGTGTGGTGGCGGGGGCCTGTAGTCCCAGCTACTCAGGAGGCTGAGGCAGGAGAATGGCGTGAACCTGGAAGACGGAGCTTGCAGTGAGCTGAGATCGCACCACTGCACTCCAGCCTGAGTGACAGAGAGAGACTCTGTCTCAAAAAAAAAAAAAAAAAAAAAAAAATTATTCTTAAGGAAAGATTAGACAGGATATGTGTAGGTACTCTTAAAACTCAGATTTAGAAATTGCTCTAACAGAGTAAAATGAGATAATTAATAACAGTACTTCCTCCCAATATAAAAATGAATCCCAGGGCTATTCCTGCTCAGAGTAGGCAACCAGAGTTGAAAATAGTTTAATAATAGTCATGAGCCACATAACAACGCTTCCTTCAGCCATAGACCACTTATATGTCGGTGATCCCATAAGATTATAATGGAGCTGAAAAATTTCTACTGCCTAGTGATGTCATAGCCATCATAACGCCACAGCGCAATGCACTACTCAAGTGTTCATGAAGCTGGTGTAAACACACTTAGTGTGCTGACAGGCATATAAAAGTACAGCATAGGCTGGGTGCGGTGGCTCACGTCTGTAATCCCAGCACTTTGGAAGGCCAAGGCGGGCGGATCATGAGGTCAGGAATTTGAGATTAGCCTGGCCAACATAGTGAAACCTCATCTCTACTAAAAATACAAAAATTGGCCCAGCATGGTGGTGCGTGCCTGTAGTCTCAGCTACTTGGGAGGCTGAGGCAGGAGAATTGCTTGAACTCAGGAGGTAGAGGTTGTGGTGAGCCAAGATCGTGCCACAGCACTCCAGCCTCCGCGACAGAGCAAGGCTCTGTCTCCAAAAAAAAATAACAAAAAAAGTACAGCATATACAATTATATACAGTATATAATACTTGATAATAACAAAAATGACTGCTACTGATTTATGATTTACTGTACTATACTAATTTTTTTATTATTATTTTAGAGTATACTCTTTTCACTTATATTTCAAAAACAGCTGCCAAACAGCCTCAGGAGGCCCTTAAGGAGGTATTCCAGAAGAAGGCATGTTATAGAAGATGACAGCTCCATGTGTGCTATGCCCCTGAAGACTTTCCAGCGGGACAAGATCTGGAGGTAGAAGACAGTTGCTGTTGATGATCCTGACCCTGTGGAGGCCTAGGCTAATGTGTGTGTTTGCATCTTTTTTTCTTCTAAGAAAAAAGCTTAAAAAGTAAAAAGTATATATTTTAATAGAAAAAAAGCTGATAGAATAATGATATAAAGAAAGAAAGTCCAGGCACAGTGGTTCACACTTGTAATCTCAGCATATTGGGAGGCTGACGTAGACGAATTGGTTGAGCCCCAGAGCTTCAGACCAGCCTGGGCAACATGGCAAAACCTTGTCTCTACAAAAAATACAAAAATTAGCTAGGCATGGTGGTGTGCACCTGTAATCCTAGCTACTCTCTAGGCTGAGGCAGCAGGATCACTTGAGCCTGAGACGTGGAAGCTGCAGTGAGCTGTGATCACATCACTGCACTCCAGCCTGTGTGACAGAGTAGACTCTGTCTCAAGAAAAATAAAGAAGGAAAATATTTTTGTACAGTTGTATAATGTGTGTGTACAGCTGTCAAAAAATTTTTAAAAATTAAAATTCACAAAATAAAAAATTACAGTAAGCTAATGTTAATGTATTAAATTAAAAAGTATTTTTAAAATAAATTTAATGTAGCCAAAGTGAATACTGTATATATTAATAAAATCCACAGTGGTATACAGTAATGTCCTAAGCCTACCCATTCACTCACCACTCACTCACTGACTCACCCAGGGCAACTTCTGGTCCTGCAAGTTCCATTCATAGTAAGTACCCTATACAAGTGTATCATGTTTAATCTTTTATACCATTTTTGAATGTACCTTTTCTATGTTTAGATATGCTTAGATACACAAATAATTATCATTGTGTTACAATTACCTAGAGTACTCAATACAGTAACATGCTATACAAGTTTAGCCTAGGAAGAGTAGGCTATATCAGATAACCTAAGGTGTCATAGGCTATACCATCGAGGTTTGTATCTGTACACTAATGATGTTTACACAACAGTGAAATCATTTAATGATGCATTTCTTGGAATGTATCCATATGATGCATGACTGTACTAACTAAAGCAATACAAACTATCTTATTTTATGGCAACCATGTGAATGTTTCCAAATACATGAGGCGTATGACACAATTCTCAAACAGTGACAAATGTTAATTGTTTGAAAAATGATTTTGATGAATTAAAGAATGGCCTTCGTATTCACAATTCATCAGTAGTGAAAAATAAGCAGAAACTAGATGTATTTATAACTTTATAAATAAATTTAGTAATTTATAAATAACTGTATTATTTAATGTACTAATTTTATTAATGTACTGTTACTGTATTATTTTTATAATTTATTATGTAAATAAATTATAATTTCTATTATATATTATTATAGCTATTATTTATTATTTTATATATAAATATAGTAATTTATAAATACATCTGTATGCATATTTACTTCCAAAATTTCAATATAGTAATTGTCAAATATACTAATGTATCAAAATAATAACACCATGGAATTCGAACTCTAAGAACTTTGAAAATTCTATTGATTACTTAAGAAGAAATAAGCTTGTTTCAGTTATTTTCCTTCTTTATTGACCATCTCCATTGTTTTCTTATTAAAGGCTACCATATTAATAGCATTTGTCAATATGTCTCAGCAACAGGGGCATAATTTTGGCCTAATTCCATGCATTTCTGGCCTTCATTACCTTGAGGTCAATATATTATGCGGTGGTTAAGGACATAGGGGCTTGAGTCAGATTGTGTCTTTTCAAATCCATGTTCTACTATTCATTTGGTGTGTTTGGTGAGCAGATTACTTATTCTAGTATCTATTTCATCATCTGTAAAACACAGACAATACTCACACCTACCTTATAAGATTGGTTTTAAGGTTAAATAAAAATTATTCATGAGAAATACCAAGCACAATTTTATAACAATAAGTGTTTGATAAATGACTGTATTTGTATTATTATTATTTACTTAATATTATTAATTGTTATACCTATCTGTTAAACCTCTGATAATTTTCTAGAGGAGGAGGAGAAAAAACTGAGTCAAGTAACTTAGAACATTTTGAAAATTTCTAGAAGAAATTGTCTTTTGGATATGAATTACCTTCTGGAAAAAAATCTGGTGTCTGTACATGCTTGGAAGAAGGTACGCATAAAGGCGAAGAACATCAGATTCTTGCCCCGAGGAAAGTACAACATTGACCTTCCTTGCCCAAGAATGAATGATTAAAAAGTTGAAAAGGTGTGTTTGTAGATCGTTCAGGCCTTCATCTGCAACTATCAGGAAATATGGGTAACTCTCCTCCAAGAAACTTCCCCACTCTTCTGATAAGCATCTCGAAAATGTTGTTCGAACATCAATGGTGGTATTCTTCTGAAGATGAAGAATTAAAGCAGTTCTCAAAGAAAGAAGTTCAGGGAAGTTGAAATAGGCATACTCGGCATCCTGTGGAGGAGGAGGTGAAGTACATTTTATTTCAAAATTATCATTTAATCATTTAGTTGGCTAATACATCATTAAAGGCATGGAAGGAATAAAATCCAACAGTTTTGTTCCGTCTGATGGTCGGGGAATAGACCCTTAAACTCTGACTACCATCTTACAGATATTTACTGAAAAAAATCGCAGCTTGGATTTAAATGCATGTATCTCCTTTAAGCAGGCACTTAATACTCGGAGTTTATCACGCTTACCCTTCCCGCTTTCTAATTCTTTTCCTCTCTAATTTCATTTAGAAAGAAAAAGAATAGAAAGCAAGTGGTAGATATAAATCATCTGTATCAGGAAGCTGAGGTGAACCACTGTGTTCTAGAGGATTGCTCCAGGTTACTGCAACCCTCCTTAAGCAATAGAGATTGTCTTGGCATAACAAAATTAGGGCAGCCAACTAGATTGTAAACATTAGATTGGAAAACTAGCTCTTTATTCAAAACATGGCTGGCAAGCATTCAGCCATGTTCAGAAATGTAACAATTGAGACTGCAAAATGACTGAAAAGACCCATACCAAAGCTCTTTACCTTTAGATATAGGATTAGGAAGGGTGGTAGTGGTTATACATATCTTTATTTGAAATTGTTAAAAACTATATTAATTATATTCATAATAAAAGAGCAAACCAAAAATAGTCTTATTTTGGAAATACCTAGAACAAACCATAATAAAACATTGATTATTATTGTTAGAGACTGGGTCTCACTCTGTCACCCAGGCTGGAGTGCAGTGGTGTGATCATGGCTCACTGCAGTGTCGAACTTCTGGGCTCAAGTAGTCCTCCCACCTCAGCCTCCCAAAGTGCTGGGATTACAGGCATGCACCACTGTGCCTAGCCAACAAAGCATTATTAATGACTGTCCCTAGACTCATATATTTTCCTCTGGGCTCCTATAAATTGCCTGCTGAGTTTTGAAAACAGAAGTTGTTCTCAGAGCAGAACTAGAATCCAGAGTTCAACTGGGCCGCTATTGAGGAGCTTTCTCATCCTCTCTCATGATCCCGTGTGTCCTTAAAATAAAGTTCTCTTCATTCAAATAAAATGTAATCTCAAATGTGGTTACTTCTGAATGCTGAGATTGTGGGTCATGTTTTCTCTTCTTTTCTTTCAATTTTCCGAACTTCTATAGATATAATTTACTTTGCAATAAGAAAAAATATATAAAATAATTTAGGAAATTTTAGTTTTAATTCTCATATTACAAAAAAGAATTCAACTGTCATGTTACCTCAAAGAAAACTATGGTGAATTGTCCTCCTTTGCTAATAAGATCCACAAGATAGCGTTCAACCAGATAGAAGAAATGGAGGTTCTGCCCAGGCTTAAATGATATTTCACAGATACATGTGATAAGTAATGAATCCCCATCAATCAAAAAAAATTCAGATTCAACAAAATCATTGAATAAACTGGAATATCTAAAATGAAAAACAGTTAAAACAAAAATCACAGACACATTAAATCATGTTCCAAAAAGGCAGCATTCTTATTAGCTCATTATCATTATCATCAACAGCTAAATTTGCTGAATTGTCTCATGGCAGTGTCTACACTAAGGCTTTTCAAATACATCTACATTCACAACTATCCTTCACAGGAAGAAGGCAGGATTATCCACATCTTAGGCTCAAGATGAGCAAATTATCCAAAGCCATATGGCACAGCCTGATTGGATCATGAATCTAGTACTTGTACCCTGCATATAAACCTAAATTATATATATTTTCTGCTTAATCCAACTCAGCCCCTTACAAGTGGATTCACTGATGGCTATTGACAAATGAAGCAAGAGGAAACTGTTTCCATTCACTATCATACAGCTCTGAAAGTGCTGTGTTGAACAATCATATATACATATATATAGTAGTGTATATAGTTCTATATACTGTTATATATAATACTCTATACTATATATAGATATATAATACATAGATACACACTGATATAAATACTGATATATATATATACACTGATACATGTATACTACATATTCAATAAATATATTAGAAAAATTTGTGAAAATTGGTTACTATTTGAAAAAACTCTCAAACCATGTAGCCTACAAATACAAAAAAAAATTTAAGTTAGCTATGTCACGAATGCATAAAGCATATGTAGTCTATTTTAGCATTTACTGACATAAAATATACACAGATCTATTGTAAAAGTTAAAAATTATCTAAATTTATGCACACACTTATAGACTATACATGGCACCTGTCAGAGCTGAGAGAAATGTAAATAAATGTTAAGCTGTACTATTAAATCATAACTGCATAAAATTAACTCTAGTATATACTGTACTACTGTAATAACTTTGTAGCCACTTCTTGTTGTATTGTGGTGAGTCAGCAGTTTTTCTTCAGTAAACTTCTCTCCAAACATAGTAAAAAGTGATCTCTCAAAGTTCTTGTGTATTTTTCATCATGTTTATTGCAATATCATAAACCCTAAATAAAACCATGGAACCCATATGAAGTGCCACTAGTGATGCCAGAAGTGTTCCCAAAAAGCAGAGCAAGTTATGACATTACAAGAAAAAGCTGAATTGCCTGATGTGTGTCATAGATTGATGCTTGCAGTTATAGTTGACCACCACTTCCAGATAAATAAACCTAATGTAAGGACCATTGTAAAAAAATTTTTTTAAGAAATTAGTGAAGGCATTGTTGCAGCAGTCATAAAAATCTTGCATTTTTTTGTGAAAGACCTTTTTATCTCACATCGAAAATAGAGCTTTTATGTGGGTGTGGGATTGTCTAAAAAGGCATATTTATAGACTCTAATATGATTCAAGAAAAAGCAAAGTAACTATACAACAAAGCAAAAGGAAGACGAAATATCTAAAGCTGGAAAATCTAATACCAGCACAGTATAGTTTGATAATTTTAGAAAGAAGTTTTGCTTGAAAAATGTCAAGATAACAAGAGAAGCAGCTTTAGCCAACTAAGAGACAGAAGGAAATCACTGAGGAGAAAGGATATTTGCTTGAATAGGTTTTTTTAATGCAAATGAAATTATTCTGGAAAAAAAAAACACCAAAGTCACAAAGAATATTTATTAGTACAAAAGAAAAGCGAGCACCAGGATTAAGGGCAGGAAGGAATAAGCTAACTCTACTGTATTGTGCAAAGGCAGTTGGTTTTATCTTCAGGCCTGTCTTTATCTGTAAAGTTGCCAACTCCTGAGACTTGAAGGGAAAAGATAAACACCAGCTGCCAGTCTTTCAGTTGTACAACAAAAAGTGCTGGACAACGGGACACATTTTCCAAATTAGTTAAATTGATACTTTGTCCCTGAAATCAGGAAGTACCTTGCCAGCAAGGGACTGCTATTCAAAGTTCTTTTGATATTGGACAATGTCCTTGGCCACCTAGAACTCCATGAGTTCAACACCAAAGATGTTGAAGTGTTCTACTCACCCCCAAACAAAATGTCTTTAATTCAGCCTTCAGATCAGAGTGTCATAAGAACCTTCAAGGCTCATTACACACAGTAATCTATGGAAAGAATTGTCAATGCTATGAAAGAGAAGCCTGACAGACAGAATGTTGTGAAAGTCTGGGGGGATGGCACCGTTGAAGATGTCACTATTGTTATGATCCACTCCCACTTAATAAATACATTTTTGCTTCCTTATGATTTTCTTAACTTTCTATACTAAGACCAGAGAAATAAGAGGGCAGGCAGAGCCTTTGAAGGCATGTTTTAGAATTTTTCTCTTCATCCTAGAATCAAATATTAGCCATTGATGAATTTTAAGCAGGTGGCATTTTGATGGGCTTTGCATTTTGAAAAGACTAGTCCAGCTACAAGATAGACAATAGATAGGGTGGGGGCAAACTTCTTGGTAGAGCAGAGAGAAAGCTATTACAGTTAAGTTTTGGAGGAGTAAAAAGTCAAACACAATCCTTTTGCAGTTCATAAATGTGATGATTGGGTTTTCATGTGTATGTGTTGGATGTGCCCTACTCAACCCTTGTTATAAAGTTATCTCATAACCTGTCTGGCATGAATTTAGAAAAAAAATATATAAAAATAAATTAATTAACAATAATTTTTTAGAAGTTAAACATGGATCCTCAACTGCTATAGTTGTTCAGCGCCCTTAACCCCTACATTGTTCAATGGTCAACTATCTATACATCAGTATAAGGCCAAATAGACATACAGGGAACATGACATATGATTTCCCATCTTTATTACTGTAATAATACTCACTCAGCTTTCGGCATTTCATTCAAAATTAACTGGGACATTTGCTGTGAAAATGTTGTAAGAATATTTCTTTCTAAATTTAAAAAAAAAGAGAGAGTAAGAGAATGGGTTATTTTTCAATTGGTCCTTTTTACAGGCACTATCATTTAGTTATTGTTCAAGAAAGTAAAACAGTAATGTGGTTATTTTAATTCCATTAGATCTATGTAGTTTACAGAGTAACATTGTTTTATAATCTATAAATATTTTAAGTGGAAAATTACCCATTCTTGCTGCTGCCTGTGCCTCCAACCTGAACTGGCAAGTATTAAAGTTAGCAAATATCCTTTACTTCGGTACCTCTAAGTGGCAGTTCTTAATGAAAATGGCAGTCCTGCAAAAAAGAAAAGATAATGAGTCTTTATTCAACAAATATGTATTGAATAACTACTAGATGTAAAGCAAAATATTAGACACAAGGGATACAAGAATGAACAAATCAACATTGCTGACAGCTCTCACAGAGCTTAAAGATAATTATTAATCAGATAATCATAGAAACAATGGAACACTGCAAAAAGGACAAAGTCAAGAGGTCAGAGGAAGTTTCCCTAAAGAAATAATGCATGAGCTGAGTTCTAAGAAATAAACAATAATTAATTAGGCAAAAAGAGAGAAAAAGTAGCATTTCTGGAGACGAAATATCAGAATACCATGTGTAAAAGCTCAGGGGCATGACGGGTTGTGGGTGACACTGATTCCAGAAAGAAGTCAGTAGGGCTGGAGTGGAGAATATCCAGGAAAAGACTAGAGAGGACTAGAGAAATAGGAGGGCATGCAGAGCCTTTGAAGTCATGTTATAGAATTTTCTTTTTATCCTAGAATCAAAAATTAGCCATTGATGGATTTTAAGCAGGTGGTATTGTGATTGGCTTTGCATTTTGAAAAGATTAGTCCAGCTACAATATAGAAAATAAATAGGATGGGAGTAAGCTTCTTAGTAGAGCAGAGAGAAAGTTACTGTGCAGGAGACTAATGATGATAATTTGATATAATATAGTTTGATGGTAGCTGAGATAATGAAGCTGGAGAGATGTGGATCTACTTGAAGGGCATTTAGGAGATGAGTTTGACATAATTTGGAATTGGATTGGACATGGATGGAGAAGAGAGGAAAGGGGATTGTCAAGGATGACAAAAGATTCTAGCTCAAGTAACAGGATGGATGACTAGGCCATTCACTGGGCTGGGAATTTTAGAACAAGGCTACATGTCAGGAAAAGATTATGGCTGCATTTGTGAACCACCTGAATTTGACTTGCTTTCAAGATTTCCCATAAGCCATGGTATGTAAGCAGTAAAATACACAAGTCTAGAGGACAAATACAAAGTCTGGACTAGATTTGCAGAGGTAAGTCATCTGAGTATTAATGGTAAATGAGGCCATTGGTGTAGATGAGCTTGCTTGGTCAGGGAGAGACAGCACCATGGGAGAAGAGTACTAACAATCCACATTCGAAGATACTAATACTTAATATATCAAGAGAGGAGGAAGAATCTGCAAAGATACTAGAGAAGAAAATACTAAAGAGGTAGATGAAAATGCACTTGAGCATTTTGTCATGGAAACTAAATACTGAGACATTTGCCATTCAATATGTTAGGGCTGTGAAACAGATAGATAGGTAGATACATACGTGATTTATGGATAGATAGTAGATAGATAGATAGTTTGATATAGATAGATATAGATAGATGATAGATACATAGAGATAGATGATAGATAGATATAGATAGATGATACATAGATATATAGAGATAGATGATAGATACATAGATATATAGAGATAGATGACAGATACATAGATACATAGATAGAGATAGATGATAGATAGATATAGATAGATAGATATAGATAGATGATAGATACATAGATACATAGAGATAGATGATAGATAGATAGATAGATAGATACATACATACATACATACATACATACATACATACATACATAGATACATGATAGATAGAGATGATAGAGAGAGAGAGATTCCTATTCCACGGTATTAAGGAACATATAATGGTGATGCACATGCTGATATTAAATATTACAATAACAATGCAAAGAAGTATATGACTGTAATGACAAATAAGTTTAAAGAAAAATGCGAAAATTAATTCAAGATGGATTAGAGACTTAAATGTTAGACCTAATACCATAAAAATCCTAGAGGAAAACCTAGGTAGTACCATTCAGGACATAGGCATGGGCAAAGACTTCATGTCTAAAACACCAAAAGCAACGGCAGCAAAAGCCAAAATTGACAAATGGGATCTCATTAAACTAAAGAGCTTCTGCACAGCAAAAGACACTACCATCAGAGTGAACAGGCAACCTACAGAATGGGAGAAAATTTTTGCAATCTACTCATCTGACAAAGGGCTAATATCCAGAACCTACAAAGAACTCAAACAAATTTACAAGAAAAAAACAAACAACCCCATCAAAAAGTGGGCAAAGGATATGAACAGACATTTCTCAAAAGAAGACATTCATACAGCCAACAGATACATGAAAAAATGCTCATCATCACTGGCCATCAGAGAAATGCAAATCAAAACCACAATGAGATACCATCTCACACCAGTCAGAATGGCGATCATTAAAAAGTCAGGAAACAACAGGTGCTGGAGAGGATGTGGAGAAATAGGAACACTTTTACACTGTTGGTGGGATTGTAAACTAGTTCAACCATTATGGAAAACAGTATGGCGATTCCTCAAGGATCTAGAACTAGATGTACCATATGACCCAGCCATCCCATTACTGGGTATATACCCAAAGGATTATAAATTGTGCTGCTATAAAGACACATGCACACGTATGTTTATTGCAGCACTATTCACAATAGCAAAGACTTGGAATCAACCCAAATGTCCATCAGTGACAGATTGGATTAAGAAAATGTGGCACATATACACCATGGAATACTATGCAGCCATAAAAAAGGATGAGTTTGAGTCCTTTGTAGGGACTTGGATGCAGCTGGAATCCATCATTCTTAGCAAACTATCACAAGAACAGAAAACCAAACACCGCATGTTCTCACTCATAGGTGGGAACTGAACAATGAGATCACTTGGACTCAGGAAGGGGAACATCACACACCGGGGCCTATCATGGGGAGGGGAGAGGGGGAGGGATTGCATTGGGAGTTATACCTGATGTAAATGACGAGTTGATGGGTGCAGCACAGCAACATGGCACAAGTATACATATGTAACAAACCTGCACGTTATGCACATGTACCCTACAACTTAAAGTATAATAATAATAAATAAATTAAAAAAAAAAAAGAAAAATGGAATTACTATGGGCTGGGATGTTTAGGGACACTTAATGGAGACACGAGCATAAGTATGGTCTCTCACTCACTCAGCTGCTGTCTTATTTCAGAGATTATAGAGTATCTACACTTTACCAAACATTGTACTTGCTGAAACATATGCAAATATGCATGAAGCATGATTCTCTCCTTGTACAACCTGGGATAGGTTTAAAGACAACTAAGTCACACTGACATCTAATTTGCTGTGTTCTAGCAGAAATGGCACAGGAAGCCATTAGAGGATTGAGAGTTCCTAAATCAGAATGAAGGGATCAGGGTCCTGTGTTGTGAAGTTTCGAGAGCAGGTTGAAAAGATGATGAAGACTTATGACAGAATGTTGGGGAAAATGAGAGATACAGAGATTTACTTTTCAGGTAGCAAAATCAGCATCAGTTTAATGCATAAAGTTGTGAAACTACATGACAAGTTTGAGATCCTATGGGTTGTTCTACATGGCACAGGGCAGGGTGGCTCATTGGAGCTGATATTGGAGAGGGAGGTAAGAACCAGACACTGGTCTTGTGCCCAGGTAAGGAGATTAGGTATCTTCATAAAAACTCTCTGTCACCCATTTCATGCAATCCTCAACCTCACTAATTGTGCGTTGGCCATACTATCTTTCTTCAACTCTCCAAATTGTACCAAGCTCAAATGGAAAAAAATGGGTCAGTGAGAATTGAACAGGCAAGAGAGAATTAACCCCAAGTATATTACAGAAAACTTCAGAAAGTATAGCGTCAGATTTTACAAGATGAAATAAGTTAATTTACAGGTTGCCAGATGGTCACGATGCTCCTAGAGTCTCAGGAATTTTTTTATGCCACTCCTAGGACAAAATCAATATCTAACCATTTCATTTATTAAGTAGTTGAATATAAACAAATTAATAACTGTTTATGTCCTGACAACTTAGAAATTGTTTTAAGAAATAATATACATAGATTAAAAGGAATAATACAGTTTTTATAATGAAATATAACTATGACTGAGATGTGGGTGCCTGTTAAACCCTGTAAAACTTTTCAACAATAACTATGGGGACAAAATAAAACTGCCTTAGTGGGCAATCCCTCCTTAATTTGATAATCAAGGGATTCTATAGCCTGCCTATGGGAAGTCTGAGATCCTACAGGCTGCTCTACATGACATAGGACAGGGTATGTAAGACAGGGTGTGTAAAGCCTAATAGGCTTTCCTCTTACATGCCCTATACTAAAGTAGGCTTACACACCCTAGGCGTTCCTCTTATATACCCTCTAGCTCCCTAATAACTCTGCCCCAACACATGCACGCCCTAACACTTAAACAGAATTCACAGTCATTATCCCCACTTCTCTGTTACTTAAGGGAGAGACATGCCACCTGTAGTAACTGATTATTGAATACTCATACACACACACACACACATACACACACACACACATACACACACACATTAGTACCAATAGACATTTGAGACACAAAAAAAGCAAAAATAAGAAACCAGATGAATAAGCATGATGCAGAGACAGAAAAGACCTTCAAAGTTTTCTAATTACTGCTTTCAAAGAATTAAAAATATTTCTCATAAAATAATAACAGGCTGCTAGAGAGAGAAAGAGGAAGAGAAAGCATGCAAGTGTTCATACACATTTAAAACATAATTTTACAAAGAAGAAAGTCATGTGCAGAACAATAAAATGAGCATGCTGGAATTTTAAGTCAGTGATCTGGAGGGTTAAAGTCCAGGAAATTTTGTAAAGGATAAAAGTAAAAGACAAAGAGATGAAAAAATTCTAAAAATACTAAAATATACAGAAGTAAGTCAGTAAGTTCTTCCTCCCCCTACTAGTAATTCTAGTAAGAGAAAACTAAGATTCCAAAATGAGTGGGGATAAAAATAATCAAAGATATATACTTAAACTAATATAATAATATTAGGCCAGAACTAAAGAACAACATAATGTGTTTAGATTGAAATGTTTCTCCAACTACTGAGTAGAAATAATGACAAAAGAGAAAACTACATCTAGGCACAGGTTTTTAAAACTGCAGAGCTCCAAGAATAAAGAGAAAGACAGAAAAGCTACAAAGAAATGGAAATCAGGCCATATGAGAACTGGTTTAAGGCACAAACACTGTTGGCTGACTACTTGCATTTTAATCTTGGTTCTGAAATATACTACAGTTCTATATGCTTAGACAGGTATTTAGAATCTCTGAGTCTCAATTTACTTATCTATAAGATTGGAACAATAATATTACTCACCTCTGATTGTGTTTTCAAGCTTATTAAATGTATGAACTGATGGATATGAATTGATTAAAATAATACGTGGTACACAGAACTAATTAAAATAAGCAACATTCCTGGATGTTTTGATAAAATAAAGCATTTTCAAATTTCTAAAGGGAAAATAATTTGAACCTAGAATTCTGCATCTAAAATAGTGATTCGATTCATGGAGAAGCCAAAAAGATGTAATTAGACTTTTAAGAAGTCATAAATTTCACCAACCATATAACCTTTTTAAATGTTAAGTTCTGAAATACATATGCAGAACATGCAGGTTTGTTACACAGATATACATGTGCCATGGTGGTTAGCTGCACCTGTCAACCCGTCATCTACGTTTTAAGCCTGGCATGCATTAGGCATTTGTCCTAATTCTCTCCCTCCCTTTGCCCCCAACCCTCCTACAGGCCCCAGTGTGTGATGTTCCCCTCCCTGTGTCCATGTGTTCTCATTGTTCCACTCCCACTTATGACTGATAACATGTGGTGTTTGGTTTTCTGTTCCTGTATCAGTTTACTGAGAATTATGGCTTCCAGCTTTATCCATGTCCCTGCAAAGGACATGAACTCATTCTTTTTTATGACTGCAGAGTGTTCCATGGGGTATATATGCCACATTTTCTTTATCCAGCCTATCATTAACGGGCATTTGGGTTGGTGCCAAGTCTTTGCTATTGTAAATAGTGCTGTAATCAACATATGTGTGCATGTGTCTTCATAGTAGAATGATTTATAATCCTTTGGGTATATACCCAGTAATGGGATTGCTGGGTCAAATGGTATTTCTGGTTCTAGATCCTTTAGGAATCACTACACTGTCTTCCACAATGCCAACTATATATCTTAAATGATAATTTTATTTAAAGAGATAATACAGAAAATTGGGGAAAACCCATCAAGAATGAAGACAATCAAAAAACAATGAAACTTTGCATGATTTAGAAAAGTTAGGGGAAGCTATAAAGAAAAACAAGAGAACCCATGGTACTTCAGATTTACAAAAGTCTATTTCAAACAGTAATTTTAATAATATGGAACTCCATGTCTTAGCACAGCAATTCCCAGATTGCTTCTACACTGAGTAATGTATACATACTCATAATTTTGTCACTGCTGTTTACTTCTTTTTTACAGTTGACTCAACATAAAAACAAATCACAAGAATCAAATCTACAAACTGCTGTAAAATATGATAAGCCTTGACAGTAGGAAAATAATAATATAATTAACCAATTTGGCAGTTCACAAAGGGATGAATGAAAGAAAAATAAATATAAATGCTAAATTCTTCATCTTTCACAGCAGGAAGTCCAGCAATAGCATCTGAAGACAATATATGAAAAAAACAATGGTTTATGGAATCAAGAAATTAACCTGCTTTTCTTCTAAGTACTGCACCATTGCAGTACCAAAGAGTAGATACAAGAGCAATTCATTTCTAGAAATAATGCAGCTAATAAACACAGAAGGAATGACAGAATATCACCATTTTACAACTCCTAATGAATTAACAGATCTTAGTATTTTTAAATGATAGCACAACAAAAATAGAGGCAAGTGTCTGCACCGTCACTGAAGTACTGTAGTTCCCCCAGCCAAAACAAAACAAAACTTGGGAGGCCAAGGAGGGCAGATCACCTGAGGTCAAGAGTTCAAGACCAGACTGGCCAACATGGTGAAACCCCATCTCTACTAAAAATACAGAAATTAGCTGGGCGTGGCGACAGGCACCTGTAATCCCAGCTACTTGGGAGGCTGAGGCAGAAGAATCGCTTGAACCTGGGAGGCAGAGGCTGCAGTGAACTGAGATCAAGCCACTGCATTCCAGCCTGGGCAACAGAGCAAGACTCCATCTCAAAAAAAAAAAAAAAAAAAAAAAAACTGAATCTGATCAAAACGCTAGTAGTAATGATTAATTTACAAGAAGTTTAGAGGCCAACAAAATATGTTAAATGACACCACAGGGATTAGGACACACACACACACACCCAACAGGACACACACATACAAAAACAAACAAGCAATCATAAGACCACACATCTTACAAATGAATAAATTAAAAGGGGATGAAGAAATTGCAAGAACCTTATAAGGCTTATCATCCAATCACAGTAGTGTCTTAACCATATTCTGATTCAAACAATCTTAAGAAGGAAGAAGAAAAGGAGGAAGAAAAATGGAAAAGAGAAAAAAGGAGGGAAGAGGAAAGGTGGAAAGGGGAGGTAAAGAGGAAAAAAATGGGGGCAAGGGAAGGGAAAGGAAATCACGTATTCTGTATTGGAACAGAATGGTGGAGTTACTTGATGAAAGGCATCAAGCTCCTGAAACCCTGCCTGGGGAAGAGCTGGTGGGTTAAAAATGGCTTCCAGTACCCAGTATAACCCTCTCCCTTTGAGTGTGGGCAGGACCTGTGAATTTAATGGCATAGTCTCTTTAATGATTCGGTTACATTATGTAAGACTTCATCATAGTAGACTAGGGAGATTCCCCCAAAGAAGGCTTATACCTTCTTAAAGGTGTAAGCTACCTTGTTGTGAGAAGGCCACTGTAGCTAAGATCTCAGGGTGAAATCTAAAGACATGGGAATCCCCAGCCAACAGCCAGCAAGAAAGCAGGTAACCTCAGTCCTTTAGCTGCAAGAAACTGAATTCTTCCAACAACCCAAATGAGCACCCATGGCGTCCCATGAGACCACCGCTCTGACAAACACCTTGATTTCAGCTCGATGAGATGCTGAACAGAGAACTCAGTTTACCCATGCCTGGGCTTCTGATCCATAGCAACTGCAAAATAATAAACTTGTAATGTTTTAAGCCACTATACCTGCCCTTAGACCAGGAATAAATTATTCTGTTACTGGAGTAAGAAATAAATTTCTATTGTCTTAAGCCACTGAAATGTAAGGGTGCACAGAATTTACCTGGAGGATCTTATTAATAAATACAGATTCTGATTCTACAAGTCTGGAGCAGGGATTGAAGGTGGATGCCACTTGCTGCTGTCGATGTACAGGTTTTACTGGCTGTGCTCGGATATGATGTCCCTTAATTTCTCCTCAACCTCCATTACCCAGCTCCCACCTTTGAAGGGGACTCCTTAAATGCCTAAGCACTGCTCGCTCTCTCTGACTTCAGGCCTTTGCAGCGTTCATCAAGATTGTCCTTTCCTCCGCCCCTCCCCACGCCCGGCCTCCCAGGGCCAGCAGGGGGCCCGTGCGCCACCGCCCTGCGAGCCCAGGAGACTCCCGGGCTTCCCGCGCCCGGAGCCACCTGTGCCACCTCCCTGTCTGGTCCGTTAAAGAACACCTAGAACTCCCACAAGACAGCTTCGCCCCAGGCTCTTCCCAAGGGACATCCCCGGCTTCTCACCGCGGACTCGGGACCGGTGGTGTCCAAAGACCCGTGAGCTGCGCGCCCCGCGGGGAAGGAGTGAAACAGACACCTAGCGCAGAGCCCAGGTGGAAGCTCCAGGTTACCCCAGACCTGGCCTAGGACTGGGCGCTCTGAGCCACCGCAGCCGCTCTTTTATGCCTGCAGGAGTTTCGGTTTCCTTTCTCCTCTCAGAAGCACTTAGGTTTCAGTTTCCCTTCAGCACGAATTAGGCGAGGCACATTCGTGGAAAGTTTAGCATCCTTCCCTTCAGTCAGAATCTTAAGAAGGGGAGCATAGCAAGACGTTAGTTAAAGGGTATGAAGTTACAATAGCTAGGAAGAACTAGTTCTGGTATTCTATTTTGCAGTAGGGTGTGTATAGTTAACAATAATGCATGTTTCAAAATAGCTAGAAGAGAGAATTTTGAATATTCTCATCACAAAGAAATAGTAAAGTTTTGAGGTAATGGATTGGCTAATTATCCTTTGATCATCACACAATGTATACATGTGTTGAAACGTCACATTGTACCCCAGAAATATGTGCAATTATTATGCGTCAATTAAAAATAAAATGAAACTTAAAAAAAAAAAAACCTTAGAGAGACAAAGGCAATAAAAATGGGCTTTGGAATTTGGGCATAAATATAGAGTAAATTGAGGCAGAAAAATTTGTAACATCTCGACAAGATAAAATCAAGAAGAGTTAGAATTTAGGAATAGATAAAATGTAAAACACGCTGTGGAATCTGAAACCCCGCAATGAAATGGGAGATCTTGCTGCTTCTACTTGTATGCAAAAAGAAAAAAGAAAGTATGTAACAATACATGAACTTTGAGTTTCTGTTATGAGAAGCTGATGATTTCTGTTCTGCATAAACTGTAATTGGTACTTTCATGGGCCAAGAATCAACATTAAAAAAAAAATAGAAAATGCAGAATGGTCACATTTATTTCTGCCTTAAATTGATGAAATGTTCTCTTAATTTTTGCCTGTTGATACTTGCAACGTGGGTTTCAATACTCATCTCCTCTCCTTTCAGTGTCCTAGAATGCTTGATTTCGTTAATGCTATAAATGTGCAAATATATTGGAAACAGAAGAAGGTGTGGAGGAAAGACAGCAGTGAATTTGGGTAATCACAGTGATAAGAAGCTACACGCTGCTTTGTCTACAAGGAAAGGAAAGAGCCAAGGTCCAGGCACTGCTTCACAGGGAACACAGAACACAGTCAGTAGTGAATGATACTTTGTCTTGCGAAAAATTAGAGAGTCAAGTTGTTAAAAGAGGGGGATATGGGGAAGGAGGACAATTCTCACATCCATCAGGCAATTACTTGTTTATTCATTTGTTTAGAAATTCATGTGTTTGTTAGTGATGAGATCAAGAAAGAAAATAAAAGACTCTAGAATTTAACACATGATTCATCTTAAATCAGCCGATATTCCTGTCTCCTTCACTGTGATCTCTGAAGTACCTGCCTGGGGTAGGCTGAATAATAACCTGCACACCTCCCTTCAAAAGAGGCCAAAATCCTAATTCCTGGAACCTGTGAATACGGTAACTTTCATAGCAAAAGTAATTTTGCAAAATAGATTAAATAAGAATCTTTAGAAGAGGAGATTACCCCTTACCCGGGATTATCCAGGTTTTCCCAAGGTCATCAGAAGGGCCCTTATAAGAGAGAGACGAGTTCGAGAGGGCAATGTGATGATAGAAACAGTCAGTGACAGAAGGTGGGGACACTACACAGATGGCTTTGAAGACAGTGGAAGGGACGACAGGCCAAGGAGTCAGGTGGTCTCTAGAAACTACCAAAGGCAAGGAAACATTGTTTTTTTCTACAGCCTCCAGAAATCAGCCCTGATAACACCTTGACTTCAGCCCAGAGAGACTGATTTTGAACCTCTGAGCTCAGAACTGTAAGAGAACAAACTTGTGTGGTATTAAGCCACTAAATTTGTGGTAATTTGTTACAGCAGCCATAGAGAACTAATACAGTATTGTGAACTATAATGTAGGAAATGAATAACATATTTGCAAACAGCAGAAATAATGGACTGTGTTATAATAAGAGGTAGAATTAATTCAGAAGGCTACTATGTGCTAAGCAATATGCTAATACCATATCAATGATCACAGCAAGTTCATGAGGTGTGTACTATGATTTCTGTCATTCTGTAGATAAGAAAAATAAAGCTTGGAGGGATAAAGCAGCTAGTAAATTATACTAAGATTCAAAACTTCGTCTAACCCAATGGTCTATCTACCATATTCTCTATTACATAATTTCATCGAATGCTTCAAATTCTACAACTAAAAGTGTTTCAACTAGAGGACAAATGATTTTATTTTGCTTAAATTATAAAGTTTTTTAGAATATATGATGTTCCATGGTTGTTTTGACTTTCAGTGACTTTGGATTTATCAGATGAGAGTTCAAGGAAACCTTGACTCATCCTCTTCAATTTTCCACCCCAAGATATGTAAACACACAGAAACTTTAGGCTGTTTTTTCTTTTTCACTTCAATAGCCTACTCCCATGACCACACCCTGGACTTTGTTCTGAGGCTTAAGAGTCACATAATTTAATTTTCCTTTTAGACCCCTCCCTTTATGCCCTGTACTTTAACCTCTCGGTACCCCCAAATGTTTGTCCTATCAGGGTGAACTCCATGAGTCAACACTTCAACTCTCCTCTTAATTAACATGTTCAACTGCTTGAATCTACTGACTTTCCTCTACACTTGCCTATAATTTGCTACTCCTGATTAATTCAAGTTTTCTTTTCTTTTTGATACCCGGCCACTAAGGGGAATGACCCAGTTTGGATCTCATCAAATGTATTGTTTAACAACACAGCTGATACTTTTTTTCTGGTCCCCTCAGCCTTCTGCACGTTTCACAATGACTGTTAAAATTCAGCACTTTACCATTCTCAAGTCTTTTAAATGACAGGACATCTCTTTTTTTTTTTCCAAGGAGAATTCTCTTCAACTTTCTGATAACTCCATATTCCAGTCTCACGCAGAGTTTAAGCAGAACACACAGCATGCCATTTACCCACAACATAACTAGCCTTCTAGATCTGGGTTTGGATCTCTCCTCAAGCATCCTAGCCCATCATTCTTCAGTTTGTTGTGAATTTTTGTCAACTAATCTCTTTGTCAACTAAAACATAGTGTTCATTCCACTAATAGGTTCAATGAGAACCTATTCAATTGAATAGATTCAATAGGTTCAAACTTCCATTTTCAAACAACAACAAAAATGATGTCATGCTTGATTTCAACCCTTCTCTTTTCAGCATGGTGCCCTGTAGTGGTCTTCACTCATTGGCTAAACTTCTTCACCTCCCTTCAAATTTGTCAGGCCCATTGGCCTAAATCTGATCTGGAACTGCTCTGTCAAAGATATCCAATGAGGATCCACTGACTGACAAATCCAAACAATGCTTGTTTAGTCCATGTTTGATTTACTCGCCTCTCTTCAGCATTAGAAAGAGTTTGTACCAGTCCCTCTCTTCCAAAGTGCCTCTTCTCCCTTGATTTCAGTTACAATCTTCTCCTTCAAGTCAATTTCTTTTCCCACCTTCTCTGTAAGGATTGGTGGAATCATCACATAACTACTGCTCAAGTTAGAAACCTGGGAGCTATTGTTGCATCCTCACCTCCCTCAAATCCCAGTAAATTCCAACTCCTACCACTTACGGAATTTTGAATCTCTTGTCTCTTTCATTTTTCCAAAGGCTAGAGCAAGCTTCATCATTTCGCATATGGATTATTGAAACAAGCTTTTCACCTTCTAACTCCAGTCTATCCCTGCAATTCATCTTCTACTCTGCTGCATTTTTTTAGCATGTAAAACTGAGCACATCCAGACCCCATTAAAAAACACTTGAATATATGCTCATTGCTTCTAGATTAAACTTTCCTATCAATATTTCCTCTCTTCTTAGAACACTCCATATAGCTTATTCACCTCCTCTTCTCTCCATTGGTGAGGGAATGATTCCTACCCTAGGGTTAAGGGATGGCCAGACTCACGGCACTTGACATGGGAGATTGACAGCAGTTTATTAGTCACATGTCCTCCCAGCCCAGGAAGGAGGAAACTATGCACCACACAGAGCCACACCGGGATGGAACTCAGGAGCAAAGTAAAAAAGCAGGGACTATGGGAACCAGGCTCTGCAATTACCAAAGGATAGGAGGAAGTTCCCTGTTTCCCACAGGAGGATGTGATTGTTTGATTGAATAATTTTGCTAGATGACAAAACAGTGAAATCCAAAAGTTAAGTGCAATTGGTAGGGCTGACAGAGAAAGATCTAGGTGGGAAGCCTTTGGAGCTGGGTTCACAGTATATCTGGTGAGAGCCCAGAACTACTGGTTAGGTCGTTGGGACCCCAAGAGCCTCAAGGAAGCCTCAACTTTCATATGAAATTTTGGTGCCTTATAATACGATACTTTTCTATTCACTTAAAATTTGATGATGTCTGAGATTGTCTGAGTGTAGGAGGGCTTTCCTAGGAAGCAAAGCAGGTACTCGACCAGGAGGGAGAGGATCGAATAGTGAGATGGAAATCAAGAACATGAAATTTAGAGGAGCCCCCATTACAACCAATAAAAACAACTGAGGGACTCCTGTGGCACTGGTATAGGGAGTGTGAGTCCCCAGAGGTTGTGAATTTACATTAATCAATGCAGGCATGTAGCAGTGGTGACACCCACCAGGACATCTATTTGCCACACTGTAACTTTAATAAGAGCTCTTTGAATTGCCTGTTAGGCCTCTTAAACTGACTGGTACCAATATACAGGCAAGATGGAAGTTCCACTGAATGCTTTTTTCAAGAGCCCAGTGTTATACATTCTGAAAAGTGAAATGCACCTTTCTCACATTCATTAATGTCTAGAACTCCAAAGGGGATAAGAAATGTCCTTGTTAGGGCTTGTATTATGGCCTTAGTATGTCTAGAGGTATTTATTACCTTAATTTATATTTTGGGTATCAGTAAGAAAGGAGATTTCCAGAGTTTTTTACCCCGAAGGAAGGAACTCATAGGACATGGCCCTAGAATGGCCCAATAATACGTAACAGTGGACAGATGGGATCAATTCTCAATAAGAGCATCTAATGCTGAGATGACTTTCAAAGTTTAGCCAACTGTGCTGATGCCTGGGTTCCATCCTTTTTCAGGGACACCCTGGTTAAAGGATGGAAAGTTGCCACATTCCATTGAGCTCTAACACATATGGTGGTGGTGATTCCATTCATTAAATCTATGAACTCCCATTTCTGTTCACTGAGTTGATCCAAGCGGCTCGCCAGGTAGTGTGGAGGCCTTCTCCAGCAATGTGACATCTGGCAAGAGACTCAGGACAGGGGAAGCCACCTCTTTCTACAAGTGAGCTATGCCAGAGAGCCCAAGTTGGGCTCCATCCTGCATCCAGGAGGCCTTGGTATCGGAGCCAGGCCATGGAGTGTTGCTTCCACGACCAAAGCATAATGGGCAATTGGATAGAAAAGGTCACAGGCTTGGGCACTGGGAGAGCCTCCGTTTTCAAGAGAGTCCAGGATGTGGCCAGTAAAATGCCAACACAATGGTGTATAGTACAGGGCTGAAGAAGGGCAATATTTTGTATCAGAAGTCCACGGACAAGTTATAGCCATTGCAGGTGATTCAGAGAATTAATGAGGCATGAGAAGAGGTTGTTAAAGCCGCCTCTACAGTGAAGAAGTCTCTGAAGGCACCAACAGAGATGCCTGCCCATTTCAGTTTGGACAGATTTTATAGCATTTGTTGGAGGGACCCCTCTTTAAGGTGGGCTGATTTGCAAGTAACAGCATCAGCGAGATTAAGTAAAATTTGTAAATGTGGAATATGTTGCCTCCAGAACTCAAAAGGACTAAAAGATGTCAGAGAGGGACAGTTATGTTCCTCTGCTCATCTTGACAGCATCAGAGATGAAGTAGTCCTCAGTTCACCAAATAATTTTCAGGAATTTAACCAAGGTGGCAGGGTCTTACACTTATGCATGAACCAATGATCCATCCCCTTTTCAAAGCTCCTTTATGAGTATTTGCATGTCTTGAATGAGTGTCCCAAATGAACTCTCTGCAGAGGAGGATATCATCGATGTAATATCGTACCTGTGCTTCTGGAGAAGGGTTGAAGCAGTTAAGATCTTGCCTGCAAAGACTGTGTGCAACAGAAGGCTGCTGAGGTATCCATGGGTGGCCTGGTAGAGGTGTATTATGTTCCTTCAGAAGTGAAGCCAAACTGCAGTCAAGAGGCTGGTGAAATACACACTGAACAGAACATGTTAGTGAATTTATTATAGCAGATTTTTTTAAAAAAACAAATTTCTGGTTGGATAGAATCAGTAACTTTTTTTTGAGCATTATGTATGAAAGCCTTAAAGGGGCCCACAGCATTAAGTTTATGAGTTCATTCTTTATTAATGAACATTATTAATAAACATTAAGTTAATTCTTTCAAGGTTTCAGACCATGGCAAATTGGGCTGTTACCCATTGTTACCATATTGTCTTAGCTTTGATTTTTCTCTGACTCCAATGTGATTGTTGTTTCAAGAACTTTACCTGACATGTGGCTTTGTAAGAAAATTCAATATTGCTATTTCTCCAGCTACAATAGGTTTTTACAAAGCCCAGATAATTGCATGCTTTCTTAAAATTAGGATGCCAACAATTTTTTTTTTACAAAGAGAGTTCATTCTCTATTAATTTTGTTTAGGTTTGAATTGTGTAGCCATAACTTCAATATTAAATTTATAAATCAGAAATAAACCTATGGTATTAATAAATTCATATGTGTATCTATGAAAAAGTGATTATGTCAATAACAATCTATTTACAGAAACAAAGAACATTTCCTTGTTTAAGAATATATTCAAACAAAACCACAGATGCAGGTGTAAAATTAAAATGAGTATACTTCATCTGTGATATATCTACCATAGGCTTTTTCAACACCTGTTGACCAGTCAATGAGAGGAAACATTGGAGTCTAAGGATATGTCAGTTCTGTAGAAATTCTTTCCCCAAATAGTTATGAGCAAACTGCTTGGCCAACAGATACACAACAGACCTCAGGATTTTAAGTAGCAGAGCAACTGTCTTCAGTGGTTGGCATTTCTTAAATATTTAAATCCTTCTTTGGTTCAACAGCTGATTTCCTCCTTTGTCATATTCTTTGCTATCTATTTTCCCAGGGAGTGACAGCCACATCTTTCCACATTAGACTTCTTGGATAAGAAGCTTCTCAAATTGTCCCACAGTAGTCCATAGCTGTCCAGCGGTGACCTCTTAGCTTGCAAGTTGAATATCCCCTTTGACAAATAACTCTATGAGGCATGTATAATGTAAACTTTAAGAGAAACAAAACACTGTGCATTTTTAATTATGTCAAATAAGTCTTAAAGCCATTTTTAAATATTCAATTATTTTGATAGATTTCCCTTTTCCCTTTAGTGGAGAAAAATAAATAAAATAATGTAGAAAATCAAAGTGTTTCATCTAGTCAACATGTTATCCTTTTTTCAACTCAATTTAAAACATTAAAGCCTTCAGCCATAAAAAAGATGCTTACATTTTTAAATAATGCCTTCATAGTGTAAATGCAAATAATTTCTTCTTCTTTCCATTAGCATTCAGTAATGAGTTTTTACTGTGCTATATCACTTTAAATGGTCCCTATGACCACTCCTACCAATAGTGTAAAAGTGTTCCTATTTCTCCACAGCCTCACCAGCATCTGTTGTTTCCTGACCTTTTAATAATTGGCATTCTAACTGATGTGAGATGGTATTGAATTGTGGTTTTGATTTCCATTTCTCTAATGACCAGTGATGATGAGCATTTTTTCGTATGTTTGTTGGTTCCATAAATGTCTTCTTTTGAGAAGTGTCTGTTCATATCCTTTGCCCACTTTTTGATGGGGTTGTTTTTTTTCTTGTAAATTTGAATGTAAATTCCTTCTACATTCTGGATATTTCTTG
Organism: Macaca fascicularis; assembly: GCF_037993035.2. Classification (NCBI taxonomy): domain Eukaryota; kingdom Metazoa; phylum Chordata; class Mammalia; order Primates; family Cercopithecidae; genus Macaca; species Macaca fascicularis. The sequence continues at coordinate 173,170,744 of NC_088379.1, forward strand.
TAAATCTGAATGTAAATTCCTTCTACATTCTGGATATTAGACCTTTGTCAGATGGGTAGATTGTAAAACTTTTCTCCCATTCTGTAGGTTACCTGTTCACTCTAATGATAGTTTCTTCTGCTGTGCAGAAGCTCATTAGTTTGATTAGATCCCATTTGGCAATGTTGCCATTGCTTTTGATGTTTTAGTCATGAAGTCTTTCCCATGCCTATGTCCTGAATAGTATTTGCCTAGGTTTTCTTCTAGGGTTTTTATGGTTTTGCGTTTTACATTTAAGTCTTTAATCCATCTTGAGTTAATTTTTGTATAAGGTGTAAGGAAAGGGTCCAGTTTCTGTTTTCTGCATATGGCTAGCCAGTTTTCCCAACACCATTTATTAAAAATGGAATCCTTTCCCCATTGCTTGTTTTTGTCAGATTTGTCAAAGGTCAGATTGTTGTAGATGTGTGGTGTTATTTCTGAGTGTTTGCCAGAAATGCTATATAGAATTCTCTATATATCTGTTTGGTACCAATACCATGCTGTTTTGGTTACTGTAGCCTTGTAGTATAAAGTCAGGATGTGTGATGCCTCCAGTTTTGTTCTTTTTGCTTAGGATTGTCTTGGCTATGCGGGCTATTTTTTGGTTCCATGTGAAATTTAAAGCGTTTTTTTCCAATTCTGCAAAAAAACTCAGTGGTAGCTTGATGGGAATACCATTGAATCTATAAATTACTTTGGGCAGTATGGCCATTTTCATGACACTGATTCTTCCTATCCATGATCATGGAATTTTTTTCCATTTGTTTGTGTTCTTTCTTATTTCCTTGAGCAGTGGTTTGCAGTTCTCCTTGAAGAGGTCCCTCACGTCCCTTGTAAATTGTATTCCTAGGTATTTTATTCTCTTTGTAGCAATTGTGAATCGAAGTTTACTCATGATTTGGCACTCTGCTCGTCTGTTGTTGGTGGTGGTGTATACAAATGCTTGTGATTTTTGCACATTGATTTTGTATCCTGAGACTTCACTGAAGTTTCTTATCAGCTTAAGGAGTTTTTGGACTGAGATGATCGGGTTTTCTAAATATACAATCATGTCTTCTGCAAACAGAGACAATTTGACTTCTCTCTTCTTATGTGAATACCCTCTATTTCTTTCTCTTGCCTGATTATCCTGGCCAGAACGTTCTATATTATGTTGAATAGAATTGGTGAGGAAGGGCATTCTTGGGATTATGTTTATTGATTTGCATGTGTTGAACCAGCCTTGCATCCCAGGGATGAAGCTGACTTGATACTTGTGTATGTTTTATGAAGTTCTTGGGCTGTGTTTTTCAGTTCCATTAGGTCATTTATGTTCTTCTCTATACTGCTTATTCTAGTTAGCAGTCTCTGCAACCTTTTATCAAGGTTCTTAGCTTCCTTGCCTTGGGTTAGAACATGCTCCTTTAGTTCAGAGGAGTTTGTTACTACCCACTTTCTGAAGCCTACTTCTGTCAATTCTTCAGTCTCACTGTCATTTTGTGCCCTTGTTGGAGAGGAATTGTGATCATTTGGAGGAGAAGAGGCATTCTGGTTTTTGGAATTATCAGCATTTTTGCTCTAGTTTTTCCTCATCTCTGTGGATTTAGCTACCTTTGATCTTTGAGAGTGATGACCTTTGGATGGGGTTTTGTGGGGGGGGGGTTCTTTATGTTGATGTTGATGTTGTTACTGTTTGTTAGTTTTTCTTCTAACAGTCAGGCCCCTCTTCTGCAGGGCTGCTGCAGTTTGCTGGAGGTCCACTCCAGACCCCGTTCGCCTGGGTATCACCAGGGGAGGCTGCAGAACAACAAAGATTGCTGCCTGCTCCTTCCTGCGGAAGCTTCATCCCAGAGGGGCACTGGCCTGATGCCAGCAGGAGCTCTCCTGTTTGAGGTGTCTGTCAACCCCTGTTGGGGGATTTCTCCCAGTCAGGAGGCACGGGGGTGAGGGACCCACTTGAGGATGCAGTCTGTCACTTAGCAGAGCTGGTGTGCTGTACTGGGAGAATCCCTCTTGTCAGAATCAGCTGCTCTCTTCAGACTCAGCAGGCAAGAAAGACTAAATCCCCTGAGGCTGTGCCCACAGCCACCCCTTCCCCCAGGTGCTCTGTTTCAGGGAGATGAGGGTTTTGTCTGTAAGCCCCTGACTGGATCTGTTACCTTTCCTTCAGAGATGCCCTGCCCAGTAAAGAGGAGTCTAGAGAAGCAGTCTGGCCACCATCTCTTTGCCGTGCCCAGCCCAGACCTCCCAGCCTCCTTAGCACTGCCAGGGGAAAACTGCCTACTCAAGCCACAGTAATAGCAGACGCCCCTCCCGCTATTAGGCTCGAGCATCCCGGGTCGACTTCAGACTGCTGTGCTGGCAGCGAGAATTTTAAACTAGTGGATTTTAGCTTGCTGGACTCCGTGGAGGTGAGATCCACTGAGTGAGACCACTTGGCTCCCTGGCTTCAGGCCCCTTTCCAGGGGAGTGAACGGTTCTGTCTTGCTGGGGTTCCAGGCGCCACTGGGTTATGGGAAAAAAAAACAAAACAAAAAAAAACAAAACAAAAAAACCCCCTGCAGCTAGCTTGGTGTCTGCACAAACAGCCGCCCCGTTTTGTGCTTGAAACCCAGGGCCCTGGTGGTGTAGGCATACGCGGGAATCTCCTGATCTGCAGATTGAAAAAACCGTGGGGTAATTGTAGTAACCCGGCAGGGGAGCACAGTCCCCCAGGGCCTCTCTTGGCTGGGGGAGGGCCGTCCCCTGGTTTCTTGCACTTCCCGGATGAACAGACGCCCCACCCTGCTTCTGCTCGCCCTCTGTGGGTTGGATCCATTGCCTAACCAGTCCCAATGAGATGAACTGAGTACCTCAGTTGGAAATGCCGAAGTGATCCACCTTCTGCGTTGTTCCACCTGGGAGCTGCAGACCCAAGCTGTTCCTATTTGACCATCTTGGCCCCTCCTCAAGATAACATTTTTAAAAAATGGCTTTTAGATGGGGGTCTCCCTATGTTGCCCATGCTGCACTGAAACTTCTGCACTCAAAGGATCCTCCTACTTTAGCCTCCCAAGTAGCTGGGTCTCTAGGCACACACCACCAGCCTAGCCTGACAGCATCTAAAACACTAATTTATAATACCGTATTACTTTCCAGGCACTAACATCATCCTTAATGAATCAGTCCAATCTTGTTATAATAACTTAAGAGGCTTAGTCTGGTGTAAATATTCTAAGGAAGAGAACTTCCGTATTTCATATTCTTGTATTGCAATATTTCATAACAGGTATGTTTTTCTCCACTCTGTACAGAATGAAGGAAATGTCATGTTGCATTATGTTTTTTGATGAAATCAAATCCAGTTTTCAGACCTTTCAGGAGAATAAGCTTTTTTTTCCTTTTTTTTTTTCTTCTTATGAATTTCTTCCTTCACTGGCCTTATACCGGGATTTATGGACCCAGGAACCCAGGCAAATGTTGGGGAGGCCTCCTCTGGTCCGTAGCCCACTGCAGTTCACCATGAGACTCATTGTTCTAATCCCCATGGCCCATTACAAAGAATAGGCATCCACTACTTTCACTGCAGCTTCCAAGGCCATGATGCTTAATCTCAGTGCCCAGGAGTTCATGCCCAGGCCTACTATGCCTGGACACTGTTCTGTCCTGCATGAGTGTCCTGGCCAATCACAGAACCCACCACCCACCTGCTTTTCCAGGCTCTGAGAACTCAACTATTTCTCGGGCTGAGACCAGAATCTTCCCCTAGAAGCACCAGCCCCGTCTGATGCTTCTAGAATTGTTTCCATCATACGTACAAATCTGTATCATTTTGAGGGTTTTTACACCTATACTTGCAATTTTTTTATTCTTATAATTCAGAAATACAAAGTGTGAATTTCTTTCTGGGATAGAGGAACTCTACCTATAATAAGACTTGGCTAGACTTCCTGAGAGATAGAAAGGAAAACTTGTATTTTTTGATACACCTTAAAAGGAAGGGAAACATTTTTTACTCATTTTAAAATGTCGACAAGAGCAAAAAGAAATGAGTAAGTTTTTATTAAAGGAAATATTAAATGAGAGAACATTTCTTCAGCACTGCATTGAGATGGGGTTGTAAAGTTTGCCTAAGATTTACCAAAGTTATTGCCTAGGTTCAGCTCAGTCTGGAGAAAAAAAAACAACCTGGTAAGACTCTGAGATATGTACTATTCTTTCAATAATAAAACATTGGAGGGAGGTGGGGAGGGTTAATGGGTACAAAAAGATTAGAAAGAATGAATAAGACCTAGTATTTGCTAGCACAACAGGGTGACTATAGTCAATAATAATTTAACTGTACATTGTAAAATAACTAAAAGAGTATAATTGGATTGTCTGTAACACAAAAGATAAATGCTTGAGGGGGTGATACCCAATTTTCCATGATGTGATTAGTACACATTGCATGCCTGTACCAAACTATTTCATGTAGCCCATAAGTATATATACCCACTGCATACCCATAAAAATTAAAAACAACTTTTTAAAATTAAATAAAAACATATGAAAACATTAACATGATGGTGGATTTATATAAGAGAAAAAGCATCTATTTTATTGAAAAAATAATAATATATTGTATATATGATATTATTCGCCATTTGTCTGATTAATCCTGATATTCCATTCCCTAATGCTCATACCACCACCATTTTAAAATGTTAATATTTTTACATATTGTACCATATCTTGTGTGAAGAAATAAAATTACAGGCATATTTGAAGCTCTTATTTTCCCTTCCTCAATCCAATTCCCTAGACTTCTTCCAGTGATTCATCTGCTGTCTTCTAGGATGTGCATTCTTAGGCCTGAAGGCTTCCAGATTAGTTTTTCTGAAGAAAAGTGGGGATGGGAAAGTAGTGCACCTTAAGGATTCTTTCAGCCTGGTTTGAAGCCCCTACCTCACTACGTATATCCATAGTTTGCCAATTAAAAGTATTTGTAAGGAAGTGCCCTGGTGCCTCCAATTCCTGAGTCTCCCTGGGCTTTAAGACAAATCGTTTGTATGTCATTAGCATCTCTTTCTGAAGGGGTTTCCATTTTGATTCGTTCTGCTCTTTAATTTAGTTACACCACTGCTTCATCTGTTCACCATTTCCAACAATCTTGTTGATTTCTAGCATATTTTACTATCTCTTACTCCAATCTTTGTCCTGTTAGGTTTGTATTATGATGTTTGTGAAGTTTTCAAAAGAAAAATCATATGTTAAATCAGCCAAGCTCACTTAGAAACTTGTTTAAACAAGAAGCTGGATCAAGTGCGATGATGAAGTATCATATAAATAAAAGACTCAGGACTTCAATTCCAAGTTAACCTAACAAAGAATTTTTCATTATAGTTTCACCTTTTAGATATGGTTCTGCTACCAGACATTGGGACAGCCATGATTTTTGTTCTATTTACCTATATTTGCTATTTGGAGGATTAAAATATTAGACTACATTAAACACAGATGCTACAGAATAGATAATACGGGTCTTGTGGGGCATTTTGACAACTAACAAAAAGACTTATCCTTGTTATGAACAAGTGTCTTCCCCTACAGGCTATATTTAATTCTGACATCTTCTGATGTCTTATGATCTAGTACCCATTAACAATATAAAGAAATCTTTGACACTGATCTTATATTTATATAAGTATTCATAATCTCATTTAAAATGCTGTTAATAGATGAAAAAATGGAAGGTTGAGTCATTATCAACTGAATTAAATCAATACAGAGAGATAATTGCTTGGGCTTTTTATTTTAATCCTAGATACAATCTTGGAGCACCCCAATTTAAAGGTATACAGAATAAAAATATGTAAGTTGGGCTCATCCATTCATCCATTTATTTATTCTTCCAACAAACATTTCTTGGATGCTTGATGTGTTAGGAACTGATCTGAGAAATCAATGTATGACTTCAACCAGGGGTGTCTAATCTTTTAACCTCCCTCGGCCACATTAGAAGAAGAAGAAGAATTGTTTTGGGCCTCACATAAAATATACTAACATTAATGATAGTTGATGAGTTAACAAAAATCAAAAAAATCTCATAATGTTTTAAGAAAGTTTACAAATTTGTGTTGGGCCACATTCAAAGCCACCCTGGGCCATGGGTTGGGCAAACTTGGCTTAAACCCAGCTTCTATATGATTCTTGGCAATCAATTTGATTTTCTTTTTTTTTTTTTTGAGACAGAGTCTCGCTCAGTCGCCCAGGCTGGAGTGCAGTGGCGCAATCTCGGCTCACTGCAAGCTCCGCCTCCCGGGTTCATGCCATTCTCCTGCCTCAGCCTCCCAAGAAGCTGGGACTACAGGCGCGCGCCGCCATGCCCAGCTAATTTTTTGTGTTTTTAGTAGAGACGGGGTTTCACCATGTTAGCCAGGATGGTCTCAATCTCCTGACCTCGTGATCCGCCCGCCTCGGCCTCCCAAAGTGCTGGGATTACAGGCGTTAGCCACTGCGCCTGGCTCAATTTGATTTTCTTGTCATGAACTATGTCTATAATATTCACCATCATTAATGACCACTTTTACCTAATAATGTGAGTAAAACAGGTAGCTATTTTGTAATAGTTACTGGATTACTATGTTAAGATAATCTACCAGTTGAGTAAAATTTAAATGCACATAGAAGATCATAGGAAGAAGAGCTTTCATTGGAGTTTCACTTTTTCTACTTGGAATCACATACTGTACCTTTAATTGACTAAAAATATGCTGAAATGGCAAGTGCTCATTTTCAGCTACAAGTCCAGAGTACAGAGGAACGTGTTTAAATCCTATATTTACAAGATCCATAAATATAGTTCCTTCTATGTTAAGTGGCTTTATTTCTAAGAACCCAGCCCTCAGTCCTGGGGGTGCTTCCCAGCCCGCTGCTGGAATTCCTGATCATGGCAGTCTGCTGAAACATGAGCTCAGTTACCAAATATAGCTGAGTGGAGTAAGAGGACAGATGAGAGTCTGAGGCCACAGTTGCCTCAAAGTGACCACGGACCAGGCAGTCTTTAATGAATAGACAAGACCAACCCCCATTCTCCCAGTAAAGAAATATTCATCTGAAATTCATCACTTTTCTGGAGGCCTCAAACTGACCAAGTGTTGAAAAGGTCTTTAAGGCGTATCTCAAAATGTTAACAAATAGTACAACATTTCAAGAACTTAAAAAAAAAAAAAGCTAAAATCATAACAATATTTTTTTCTGAAGTTATGACGCTATTTAGAAGGTGCCTTGATTTTGTTTTTATTTGGAGAGGAAAGGCGATAGGAATAGTATAATCTTTCCAAAATAGACAATACGTAAGATTACCTGCAGGCTTTATATCCACCTATGCTCTTGGAGAACTACATTTCTACTGTAATCACAAGCATGCTACATTGGTGCTTTCAATCACAAAAGGATTAAATATACTCATGGAGAACTTTTCTCAAGATTGTGCATATGTTTCACAGAAAATGATAAGGCAGCTATAGGAAATTTCACCCATACTTAAGCTAAATACTGATGGCTAAAAACCAATACGTTGTATATTTTAGTAACATTTGAAGTTTGGATTATACTTTCAGAGGATTTTTAAAAACAATTCACTAGATATAATAAAGTAATTGATAACACTAAATAGAAGTTCTTAAAAATTATATTAATACATGAAATGTATATATTTCTCTTTCAAAAACTTAAAACTTACCTAAGAAAACTACTATATATTCTCTGGCTGCTGGTTAAATTAAAACATTGCATTATAACATCACATTGCTTTAAAGTTACATGTGAAACTTTCTTGCATCCAGTATATGAGGCTGATAGAGATTAATTTTAAACTCATATCTTTTTTGACATTTGCTATAATTGCTAATTGCCTATTAGTATGAAGAATACATATAAATGAAGAACACATTCAAATTCTTTCTAAAAGTTTATTTTTAATGGTTTTAAACCATTAAAAATCAAGTAAATCACTGTTGCACAGAAATTAAATCCTTATTACATGATAAATATCCCTTTCCATAATCAAATCTTATATAGATATGATTAAGAGTTTGAGAAATAGTCCAGTGAATTAGAGGAAAGTCTCTACTGTTCAAATGAATTATGTAAAATGATAAAATCATGGATGACTCATTAAATTATTGCAATTATGGACAGGGGCTGAGAGATTTATTGGGCTAATAAGCAAATTTATTATTTACATTCCTAGGAAACAAATTAGAAGACATACTTGCCTGGCACCAAAACCAACTCAAATCCAGTTTCACAAGAAAAAAGATGTCATTCTCCCATATTTAAAAAAAGAATCTTCACTTAATCTCATCAATGACTCCAACTATCACTCCATATCTCTGCTCCCTTTTACATGAAAACTAAAAACTTGTCTGTACTTGCCTTCTTTACTTCTTCACCTCCCAGTCTCTCCTCAAACTACTCCATCAACATTTTTATCCTGACCACTCCCTTGTGAAACTGCACTCTCACGGTAACCAACAACCTCCACATTGCTACATCCCTTCTCATCCTACTCAACATCGACATAGTTGATTACTCCCTCTTCTTGAAACACATTCTACACTTGACTTAAAGAACACCACCTTCTCCTTGTTTTTTTCCTACTTCACTGGCTACTTCTCAATCTTTTTTTCAGCTCCTCAATTGATTTCTGACTTAAAAATGTTAGACTGAACAAAATTTCATCTCTTTTCTATTTATACTCACTCATGGTGATTTCACCAACTCCTATGGCTTTATATATTATTTCTGTGCTAACTACCCCCATCTATTTATCTCAAGCCCTGGTCTCTGCCGGAGTTCAAGCTATTCCTGGAATGTCTCATATGCTACTCAAACTAGTTTGTTCCAAAACAGAACTTACGAATCCTCCATATCCTCATACCTCCTCTTCTCTGTCTCTCTAAATAGTACTCACCCTATCACAAGGCAAAATTCTCCAGGTCATCCTTGTTTCCTCTCTTAGCCTCCTAACCATTATATGGTTCATCAGTAAGTTCTTCCTTGAATTTTCCAGTTATCTGGAACTTCACTCAGAGTTAACCTAAATACTGATGGCCAAATACTGATCCCTTCTAATTGTATCCAACTGATTCCAAGTTCCATGACTATCATAGTAACATGCTTCTCCTCCCATCTCCTTTTCTCTATGCTCATGTCACTGGAAACATCTTTTATAAATGCAAGTCAGATCATATCCATATCCTAGCTAAACTGTTCCAATGGCTTTCTTTAATATTTAGGTTTACAGCCTACAAGATCCAACATTCCATCACCTTTCAAACCCCTCCAGGCTCATCTTGCACTGTGCTCTTTTGTGCCACCTAGCTATGCTGGCCTTCTTTCTATAGCTTGACCACAGTTCATTCTTTTCTCGGGACCACTGACCTACTGTCACTTCTGCCTGGAAATTTCTTTCTCCCAAACAAGTGCATGGCTTGTTTCGTCTCCCACATTCTACATCACTCCCTATTTAGTCATAGACTCTATTACTACATAAAATTATATCATATATGTTTCTTTATTATCTTCCTACTTCATTAGAAGGCAAACTCCTTAAAAGCAATGACTTTTTTCTTTTGCTTATTTATGTCCATATTCTAGATCAGCATCTGATGCATAGCAGGTGTTCAATGAACTAGACACTCAACTGTTGTCAATACTGTCTCTCCGTGAAGTATTTTTCTCCTTTGTGCCAACTCTACTTCTCTGACTCACAGCAGAGAGCTTTACATGTTACTGCTTCATTTGCTAAAGAAATATTCTCTCTGTTGGTATTTTCATGTCCAAAAAATTCCAGAAAAATAATTCATTGAAAGAGAAATTTTAGGCCGGGCGAGGTGGCTCATGCCTGTAATCCCAGCACTTTGGGAGGCCGAGGCGGGCGGATCATGAAGTCAGGAGATCGAGACCATCCTGGCTAACACGGCAAAACCCTGTCTCTACTAAAAATAAAAAAAAAAAAGGCCGGGCGCGGTGGCTCAAGCCTGTAATCCCAGCACTTTGGGAGGCCGAGACGGGCGGATCATGAGGTCAGGAAATCGAGACCACCCTGGCTAACACGGTGAAACCCCGCCTCTACTAAAAAATACAAAAAAAAAAAAACAACAACAACTAGCCGGGCAAGGTGACTGGCGCCTGTAGTCCCAGCTACTCGGGAGGCTGAGGCAGGAGAATGGCGTGAACCTGGGAGGCGGAGCTTGCAGTGAGCTGAGATCCAGCCACTGCACTCCAGCCTGGGGGACAGAGCGAGACTCCGTCTCAAAAAAAGAAAAAAAGAAAGAAAGAAAGATAAATTTTATATTATTATAATAAATAGAGCATGAAATGCTGCCAGAGTTCCCTATGAAATCATGGTGCCAGCTTGCTCTTTAAAGTTCCTGCTAAAAAACAAAAACACAAAACAGAACAGCAAAGTGTCTGCTATTAGACCTACCTCAAATGTAATTATGATTGGATACAATTACTGTCAATAATTCCTACTCAAGAAGAGGTCTGAATAAAGAATTTAGAAATAGATCCTCTTTTGAAACAGATACCAGGTTGCATCCCATCTCCTCTCTTATTCTTTCAAAAAGAAGGGATCAAAGATTGGCTCATTCATCTGGAAAAAAAAAAAAAAAAAAAAAAAAAAGACTTTATCTTCCAGTCAAAGACTTGGAAATGTGGTAAAGGGTATAAAACAAGTAAAGAGTGAAAGCTAATTTGGTAATATATTATTTATTATTCCAGTGACAGAAATAAACCACTCTTACATTAAGCATATGGTAAAGGATAAAAGATGGTAAAAATTTCTAGAGTCTCTGAGTCTCTATTTTTCTTAAACTGGTATCACTGTGATTTTTTAAATATACTTTATTTTTCGAGCAGTTTTAGGTTCATGGAAAAATTGGAGGAAGAATAGAGATTTCTTGTATACCCCATCCTAAAATATGCATAGCCTCTGAGACTATCAAAATCCTTATATGAAAGTGGTACACTTGTTACAACTGATGAACCTATAGTGACAATAATAATCACCAAAGTTTCATAGTCTACATTTGTGTTCACCTGTGATGGTGTACATTCTGTGAGTTTTGGCAAATCTGTAATGACATGAATCCACCATTATAGCATCACACATAGTAGTTTTACCACCGCTAAAAAAAATCCTCCACCCATTCATCCCTCCCTCCCCTCAACCTCTGGTGACCAAAAATCCTTTGACTGTCTTCATAGTTTTGACTTTTCCCAAATCTCATACAAGTGGAATCATACAATATGTAGTCTTTTGAAATTGACCTTTTTCACTTAGTAATAATGTACATTTAAAGGCCTTTCATGTATCTTCAAGACTTGATGGCTCATTTCATTTTAGAGTTGAATAACATTCTATTGTCTGGATGTATCATGGTTTATATATCCATTGACCTACTGAAGAACATCTTGGTTATTTTCCAAGTTTTGAAAATTATGAATAAAGCCACTATAAATATCCATGTGCATATTTTTGTGTAGGCATAAGTTTTCAACTCATTTGAGTAAATAACAAGGAGTACAATTTCCGGATTATATAATACTATATTTAGTTTTGCAAAAAACTGCCTGTTTTCCAAAATGTCTGTACCATTCTGTATTTCCACAAGCAAGTAATAAGCATTTCAGTTGTTCCACATCCTTGCTGGCATTTGATAGTGTTTTAGATTTTGGCCATTCTAATAGGCGTGTAGTGGTGTCTCATTGTTCTATCAACTTCCATTTTCCTGATTACATATGATGTTGAGCATGTTTTCATATGCTTATTATCCACATATCTTTTTGGTGAGTTGTCCAAAAAGAGTTGTCTTTATTTATTCAGAGATTTTTTTTTCATTTAAAACATTTTATTTAGCCCATAAAATCCAAACATATTTTGAAGAAAAATTCCCCAGACAAAATGACATAAATAAACCTCTCCTCCATTAAGTATCATATACTTCCTGAGACTTTCCATTCAGCTTCATTTTTAGCTATTTCACCCTTGTAGGGAAGTATTCGGATAACACCATTTCTCAGTCTTACATCATATATGGTCTGAAGGTCATAACTTTGAAATTTAAAGACTGTAAGATTACATTCTTTGATGCCTCTTTATTGAAGTTCTCCATGACATTTTCAAGTAGAGTACTATCCTAGACTTTTGCATTGCTGCTCCCAACCAAATTTTTACATTTTCTTTGCTTGTTTTTTTTACTATTTTTTTTTAACTTTTAAGTTCAGGGGTGCACGTGCAGGCTTGTTTTGTAGGTAAACTGCGTGTTGTGGGGGTATGGATTATTTGATCACCCAGGTAATAAGCATAGTACCCAATAGGTAGTTTTTCAGTTCTCACCCACCTCCCACCCTCTCCCCTCAAGTAGGCCCTGGTGTCTGTTGTTCCCTTTTTTGTATCCATATGTACTCAATGTCTAACTCCCACTTAACAAGTGAGAACATGTGGTATTTAGTTTTTGGTTCCTGTGTTAGTTCACTTAGGATAATGGTCTCTAGCTCCATCCATGTTGCTGCAATGACATAATCTCATTCTTTTTTGTGGTTGCATAGTATTCCATGGTATATCTGTATCAGTTTATCTTTACTCGGTCCACCACTGATGGACATTTAGGTTAACTCCATGTCTTTGTTACCATGAATAGTGCTGTGATAGATACATGTGTGTATATGTCTCAATGGTAGAGTGATTGATATTTCTTTGGGTATATATCCAATAATGGGATTGCTGGGTCAAATGGTAATTCTAAGTTCTTTGAGAAATTGCCATATTGCTTTCTGAAATAGTTGAACTAATTACCAGCCGTGTATAATTGCTCCCTTTTCTACACAACTTTGTCAGCACCTGTTATTTGCTGACTTCTTAATAATAGCCATTCTGACTGATGCAAGATAGTATCTCATAGTAGTTTTGATTTTTGTTTCTCTTATCATAAGTAATGTTAAGCATTCTTTCATATGCTTGTTGGCTGCATGTGTATGTCTTCTTTGGAAAAGTGTGTCTTTTGCCTGCTTTTTAACAGGATGTTGTTTTTTGCTTGTAAATTTGTTTAAGTTCCTTATAGATGCTGAATATGAGACCTTTGTCAGATGCACAGTTTGAAAATATTTTCTCCCCTCTATACGTTGTCTGTTTACTTTGTTGATGGTTTCTTTTGCTATGCAGAAGCTCTTTAGTTTGATTAGGTCCCATTTGTTGATTTTTATTTTTGTTGCAACTGCTTTTGGTGTCTTTTCATGAAATCCTTACCTGATCCTATGTCCAGAATGGTATTTCGTATGTTATCTTCCAGATTTTTATAGTTTTACATTTTACATTTAAGTCTTTAATCCTTCTTGAGTTGATATTTGTAGGTGGTATAATGTAGGGGTCCAGGTTCAATCTTTTGCATATGGCTAGTCAGTTACCTTAGCACCATTTATTGAAGGTGGAGTACTTTCCCCATCACTTGTTTTTTCCAGCTTCACTGAACATCAGATGGTTGTAGGTTTGTAGCATTTTTTCTGGGCTCTCTATTCAGTTCCATTGGTCTATGCGTCTGTTTTTGTACCAGTACCACACTGTTTAGTTACTGTAGTCTTGTAGTATAGTTTGAAGTTAATGTGACACTTCTAGATTTGTTCTCATTGCTTAAGATTGAGTTGGCTATTTGAGCTCTTTTTTGGTTCTATATGAATTTTAAAATACTTTTTTTCTAATTCTGTGAAGAACGTCATTGGTTTGATGAAACAGCACTGAACCTACAAATTGCTTTGGGCAGTATGGCCATTTTAACAATATTGATTCTTCCTATCCATGAGCAATGACTGTTTTTCCATTTGTGTGTGTCGTCTCTGATTTCCTTTAGCAGTGTTTTGTAATTCTCGTTGTAGAGGTCTTTCACCTTCCTGGGTAGCTGTATTCCTACAAATTTTATTTTTATTGTGGTAAGTTTTTTGTTTTTTTTGAGATGGAGTTTCACTCCTTTTGCCCAGGCTGGAGTGCAATGGCACAACCTCTGCCTCCCAGGTTCAAGCGATTCTCCTGCCTCAGCCTCCCAAGTAGCTGGGATTACAAGCACCTGCCACCACACCCAGCTAATTTTTTGTATTTTTAGTAGAGACGGGGTTTCACCATGTTGGCCAGGGTAGTCTCAATCTCTTTCCCTTGTGATCCACCCACCTCGGCCTCTCAAAGTGCTGTGATTACAGGCATGAGCCACCGCACCCGGCCTGTGGTAATTATAAATGGGATTGCATTCTGGATTTGGCTCACAGCTTGGATGTTATTGGTATATAGAAATGTTGCTGATTTTGCTACATTGATTCTTGTATCTTGAAACTTTGCTAAAGTTGTTTATCAGAACAAGGAGCTTTTGGGCAGAGACTATGGGGTTTTCTAGTTATAGAATCATATTGTCTTCAAACAGAGATAGTTTGACTTCCTCTCTTCCTGCTTGAATGTCTTTTTTTCCCTTGCCTGATTCCTCTGGCTAGGATGTCCAGTACTGTGTTGAATAGGAGTTGAGAGAGAGCATTTTTATCTTGTTCTGCTTTTCAAAGAGAATGCTTCTAGCTTTTGCCCATTCTGTATGATGTTGGTTATGGCTTTGTCATAGATGAGTCTTATTATTTTGAAGTCTATTCCTTCAATGCATAATCTGTTGAGGGTTTTAACATGAAAGGATATTGAATTTTATTGAAGGCACTGTCTTCATCTATTGAGATAATTATTTGTTTTTAGGTTTTAATTCTGTGTATGTGATAAGTCACATTTATTGATTTGCACATTTTGAACCAACCTTGCATCACAGGGATGAAGCCTACTTGATCATGGTAGATAAGCTTTTTGATGTGCTGCGGAATTTGGTTTGCTAGCATTTTGTTAAGGATTTCTGCATCTATGTTCATCAAGAATATTGGTCTGAAGTTTTCTTTTTGTGTTGTGTCTCTGCTAGGTTTTGGTATCAGAATGATCCTGGCCTCATAAAATGAGTTAAGGAGGAGTCTTTCCTCAATGTTTTGGAACAGTTTCAGTAGAAATGGTACAAGCTACACACACACACACACACACACACACACACACACACATAGAAAATAGAATTTGACTGTGAATCTATCTGGTCCTGGGCTCTTCGTGGTTGGTAGGTTTTTTATTAGTGATTCAATTTTGGAACTCATTATTGGTCTGTTCCCATCCTAGACCAGGATATTTCTTCCTAGTGCAATCCTGGGAGGTTTTATGCTCCCAGGATTTTATCCGTTTCTTCTAGGTTTTCCACTTTGTGTGCATGGAGGTGTTTATGGTCACCTCTGTTGAGTGCTTTTAAATATTTCTGCAGGATTAGTGGTAATGCCCCTTTTGTCATTTTTTTCTTTATTGGTCTAGCTAGTGATTTATCAATATTTATTCTCTCAAATAACCAATTATTAGATTAATTGATCTTCTGTGTGTTTTTCCACATCTCAATTTCCTTCAGTTCAGCACTGATTGTGGTTATTTCTTGTCTTCTGCTAGCTTTGGGATTGGTTTGCTCATTTCTCTAGTTCCTCCGTGTGTGATGTTAGGTTGTTAATTTGAAATCTTTCTAACTTTTTGATATGAGCATTCAGTGCTATAAACTTCCCTCGTAACACTGCTTTAGGTATGTCCCAGAGATTCTGGTATGTTGTATCTTTGCAATCTTTGGTTTCAAAGAATTTCTTGATTTCTGCCTTAATTTCATTGTTTACCCAAAAAGTCATTCAGGGGCAGGTTGTTTAAATTCTATGGTTTTATGTGATTTCCTTAGTATTGATTTATATTTTATTGCACTAGGTCTGAGAGTGTGGTTGGTATGACTTTGTTTTTTTCAATTTGCTTAGGACTATTTTATGGCCAATTGTGCAGCAAAATTTAGAGCATATGCCATGTGCAGATGAGAAGAATGCATATTCTGCTGTTCTGGGGTGGAGGGTTCTGCAGACATCTGTTAGGCCCACGTGGTCAAATGTCAAGAGTCGATCCTGAATATCTTTGTTAGTCTTCTGCCTCAATGATCTGTTGAATACTGTCAGTGGGATATTGAAGTCTCCACTATTCTTGTGTAGTCATCTAAGTCTCTTCATAGGTCTGAAAGAATTTGCTTTATAAATCTGGGTGCTCCTGTCTTGGGTGCGTCTACATTTAGGATAATTAGTTCTTGTTGAATTAAACCCTTTACCATTATGTAATATTGACATGGTTTGGCTCTGCATTCCTACTCAAATCTCATCTCGAGTTGTAATCCCCACACGTCAAGAGAGAGCCTGGTGGGGGAGGTGATTGGGTCATGTGGACAGGTTCCCCTATATGCTGTTCTCATGAGTTCCCATGAAATAGTGAGTTTGCATAAGATCTGATGGTTTAACAGTGTGTGACAGTTCCCCCTTCACTCTCTCTCTCTCTCCTACCACAATGTAAGATGTGCCTTGCTTCCTCTTTGCCTTCTTCCATGATGGTAAGTTTCCTGAGGCCTCACCAGCCATGCAGAACTGAGTCAATGAAACCTCTTTTCTGGAGGGATGTGGACTCACACCTGTAATCCCAGAACTTTGGGAGGCCGAGGCAGGTGGATCACCTGAGGTCAGGAGTTCAAGACCAGCCTGGCCAACATGATGAAACCCCATCTATACTAAAAATACAAAAATTAGCTGGGCATGGTGGTGGGTGCCTGTAATCCCAGCTACTCGGGAGGCTGAGGCAGGAAAATCTCTTGAACCCAGGAGGCGGAGGTTGCAGTGAGTCAAGATCACGCCATTGCACTCCAGCCTGGGTGACAAGAGTGAAACTCCATCTCAAAACAAAACAAAAACAAAAACAAACAACAAACAACAAACTCTTTTATTTATAAATTACCCAGTCTCACATAGTTCTTTTTAGCAGTGTGAAAATGGACTAATACAAATGTTCTTGTCTTTTTTCTTTTTTTCCCCTGACACAGGGTCTCACTCCATCACCCACACTAGAGTGCAGTGGCAAGACCTCGACTTACTGCGATCTCTGGCTCCTGGGTTCAAGCAATTCTAATGCCTCAGCCTCCCAAATAGCTCGGATTACAGGTGCCTGTGACCACACCTGGCTAATTTTTGTATTTTTAATACAGATGGGGTTCTACCATGTCGTCCAGGCTGGTCTTGATCTCCTGGCCTCAAGTGATCCACCCACCTCGGCCTCCCAAAGTGCTGGGATTACAGGCATGAGCCACCATGTATGGCCTTGTCTTTTTTTATTGTTGCTCATTTAAAGGCTGTTTTGTCTAAAATTAGAATAGCAGTCCCTGCTATTTTTCTGTTTTCCATTTGCATGGTAGGTTTTTCCCCATCTCTTCACTTTGAGCCTACTGGTGTCACTGCATGTGAGATGGGTCTCTTATAGACAGCATACAGATGGGTCTTGCTTCTTTATCCAACTTGCCACTCTGTGCCTTTTAATTGGGGCATTTATCTCATTTGTATTCAAGGTTATTATTGACATGTGCAGATTTTAAACTGCACATGTCTGACTCAGATATTTCAGGTAACTGTTCTGCAATCTCTGAGATTCTTTCCTCAGCTTGGTCGATTCAGCTGTTAATACTTGCAATTGTATTCTGAAATTCTTGAAGTGAATTTTTCAGCTCTATCAATTCAGTTTGGTTCTTTCTTAATATGGCCTTTTTGTCTTTATCTCTTGTATTGTTTTCTTATATTCCTTAGAGTGCCAGGATTAGGTTTTGCCTTTCTCTTGAATGTTGATGACCTTCATTACCATTGTGTTGTTAGCTGGTTATCATGCAGACTTGATTGTGTAGTTGCTTTATAGAGTCAATAGTCTACGTACTTAAGTGTGTTTTGTGGTGACCGTAACAGTCTTTCCTTTCCATATTTAAAGCATTCCCTAAAAGACCTCTTGGAAGGCCGGCCTCATGGTAACCAACTTCCTTAGCATTTGCTTGTCTGAAAAGGATCTTATTTCTCCTTCACTTATGAAAGTTAGCACGGCTGGATATGAAATTCTTCAGTGGAATGTATTTTCTTTAAGATTGCTGAATATAGGCCCCCAATATCTTCTGGCTTGTAGAGTTTCTGCTGAAAGGTCTGCTGTTAGTTTAATGGAGTTCCCTTTTTAGCTGACCTTCCCCTTCTCTAGAACTGCCTTTAACAATTTTTTTTCTTGCATTTTGACCTTAGAGAATCTGATGACAATGTGTGTTGGTGATGGTCATCTTGCATAGTATCATAAAGGTGTTCTCTATATTTGCTGGATTTGAATGTTGGCCTCTCTAAAAATGTTAAGGAAATTTTCATGGATGATACCCTCAAGTATGTTTTCCAAGCTACTTGTTTTCACTTCCTCTCTTTCAGGGACAAGAATGAGCCATAGATTTGGTTTCTTCACATAATCCCCTATTTCTTGGAGTTTTTGTTCATTCTTCTTTATTGTTTTTTATTTTTGTCTGACTGAGATATTTCAGATAACTGTTCTGCAATCTCTGAGATTCTTTCCTCAGCTTGGTTGATTCTGTTAATACTTGCAATTGTATTCTGAAATTCTTGGAGTGAGTTTTTCAGCTCTATCAATTCAGTTTGGTCCTTTCTTAATATGTCCCTTTTGTCTTTATCTCCTGTATTTTTTTTAATATATTCCTTAGAGTGCTAAGATTGGATTTTGACTTTCTCTTGAATGTTGATGACCTTCATTTCTATCCATATTCTGAATTCTATTTCTGACATTTCAGCCATTTCAGCATAGTTAAGAACCATTGCTGGGAAACTAGTATAGCTGTTTGAAGACAAGAAGATACTCTGTCTTTTTGAGTTGTCAGAGTTCTTGAGATGGATTTTTCTCATCTGTGTGGACTGATGTTCCTAAAGTCTTTGACACTGCTATCCTTTAGATGGGCTATTTTGCTTTCATCTTCTCTGAGGCCCTTGGGGGTTTGATTATGGCATAATGTAGGTTCAATATACTGTTTTTAATTCTGCTCCTGGGTTTTGCAGGATCCCCTTCTGATTACTGTCTCCATGCCCACAATTCTTCTGTAGTGTGTTGTGGTCCACGAGGCTCCCTCAGGCAGAGAGACTCCTATTGGCAGACAGGCTTAATCTGCTGTCCAAATGCTTCCCGGGAGAACATAGGGTTGCACCTGCCCAGAGAGTTCAGGCAGAAGTGGGACCATTGGGCTGGAAGCTCTAGCAGATGTGGGCCATCTGGCTATGAGAAGCTGGGGTAGGTAGAGCTGCCCACCCTGCCTTTGGGCTGTTTCCAGAGCAACAGGAGGTAAAGCCCCTCACTTAATCAGGCTGTGTAGGACTCTGGTCCAGAAGTTGTAGCTGGCATGGCTCACCTGGTCATCAGTGATGGGGATAGGTGGGTTCACCAATCCTGACATCTGGGTGCTTCCTAGAACAAGGGACTATGCTCTAGGGCTGAGTTCACACAAGTGTGACTGCTGGGCCAGAAGCTCTAGCAAGCATTGCCCTTCTGGCTATCAGTGAAAAGGCTGGGTGAGGTAGCCCATCCTGCCGTCTGGGCATTTCCTGGGACAATGGGAGGCTGCAGCTGCCAGCTGAGTTCAAATCAAAGTAGGACCACTGGGCCGGAAGCTAGCACCAGCACCAACTCCCATTTGGCAGGTAGAGTGGAGCAGTCTTACTACTCCCAGGCACTACCACTACAGCCTCCATTGGAGCTACCATGCCAGATTCTGGTCTGCTATGGGGCCCAAGGCTTGTAGATGTTCCCTTTATCTCAAGAGTTACCCCCACTAAATGTCCAGGTTGTTCTATGCCTCAGCCTAGAAGCAGGGTAGGGGAAATGTGGACAGGGGGAAGCAGGCAGGGAGATTCTCTCATTTTAAGTTTTGCACAGGTACCTGTGGAGAATATGACTCACCCAGGGGTCTCTTACTCACTTACCCTGTCTCATGTCAGAGAGGTCCTTCTGGCTCTATGATAAGCCCAGACAGGCTGGTGCTGGCTTCACAACTCCCTGCTCTGTTCCCCTGCTACCTTGATGGATCCCAATGTGGTTTCTCTAATGATCAGCCTTCAGAGTGAGTTTTCACTAGCTATTTTGTTTCGTTTCCATAAGAGCAGTGCTTCTAGTCTGCTATCTTGGCCCAATCCCCTTCAAGATTTTTATTTTGAAAAGGTAAATCATCGATTTAATTTCACTGGATGTTTCATATAAAGACACTATCTTCAAATACTAATTATATTTGCAAAGGAAAAAAAAGAATAAAAACAGTATGTGTAGTCATCATTTAAGCTCTGAATTTCAGAATTTTTAAGTCTCAGAAATGGGAACATTTTTAGTAATATATTAGGTCAAACCTAAATTGACTAAAATTATCTAACCGAATTCTTAGCCTAAGCAAAAGTCTCATGAATCAATTTTATTTCTTTTTATACTTTCTGTTGCCTTTTTGTAAGAAAACAATTTATAGCAATTCCAGAATTTTATTTAAGAGGGTATTGTTTTAGTTAGGGGTCTCCAGAGAGACAGAAACAATAGAACACATATAGAGAGAGATGAAGAGATTGATTTTAGGAATTGGCTCATGTGGTTATAAAAGTCAAGAAGTTCCGTGATCCGCCACCTGTAAGCTAGAGAAACAGGAAAGCAGGAAGTATAATTCAGTCCCAGTCCAAAGACCTGAGGATTGGTGACGGAGCCTATGGGTTGCCAATGGTGTTAGTCCCACTCTGAGTCCAAAAGCCCCAGAATCAGGAGTGCTGATGTCTAAGGGCAGGAGAAGACGGATGCATCCATTCAAGCAAAGAAAGCAAATTTGCCTTTCCTCTACCTTTTTGTTCTATTCTGTCCCTCAATAAATTGGATAATGCCTGCCCCTCTGTTCTTGCTTGCTGCCTACTTTATCCATGGAAGCCCATAGCAAATTAATTATTTTAAATTAACTATTTTAAATTTCCATTCTGATAATTCCAACATTTCTGCCATGTCTGATTCTGATGCTTGCTCATCTCTTCAAATTGGTTTTTTTGCCTTTTAGTAACTTTTTGCCTAGTAATTTTTTCTTGATAGCCAGATATAATGTACTGAGTAAAAAGAACTGCTGTAAACAATAGGTCTTTAGTAATGTGATGGTAAGTTGTAGGGGGAGTGGTCTATAGTCCTATACAGCCATGCATTGCATAATGACATTTTGGTCAATGACAGACTGCATATATGGCAGTGTTCCCATAAGATTACTAAGATTACAATACCATATATTTATTGTACCTTTTCTATGTTTAGATGTGTTTAGCTATACAAATATTTACCATTGTGTTACAGTTACCTACGGTGTTGAGTACAGTAAAATGCTATACAGTCTTGTAGCCTAAGAGTAATAGTTTACACCACATGGTTTAGGACTATAATAGACTATACTATCTAAGTACATGTAAGTACACTCTATAATCACCTAACAAAAATCACCTAACAATGTATTTCTCAGAACATATTCCCATGAAGAAGAGACCTATGACTATAATTATTTCTGACATTTAGTGAGCTTGGGCCTCGAGACTATGAACTTCACAAGTGTTCCTCAACTTTGTTCTACACCCTGCTTTAGGTGGGGTAGGATGTCTAGGGTGGGCTGAAGTTGGGTATTTCCCTTCTAACAGGTGAGTTAGTATCTGATAAAACTCCAGCAGGCTAGGCTCTGAGTAACTAGTTTCTCCTGAAGGCAGACCTTATTAAAAAGAACAGAGTGCTCTGGCACATTTTAATACAGTTTATTTTATTTTCCTCCTTCCAGAAGCATAAGGGAATTTTTCTCCAATGTTTAAGGTAGGATCTTGGTTCATTTCCCAGATATAAAACTCATAGAGAAGCATGGCTCCCAGGTGAATGTATCCCCCTGGAGTTTTCTCTCAGATGTGCCCACACTTAGCAATTTGTTCATTAAAGTTCAGGTTTTCCTGCTCCAGCACTGTTTCCTGTGCAGGTTTTTGCCTCAGTGTGTTGTGATTCTCTGTATCCACCTGTCTTTTGCTCCAATTTGAGGGGCAACAGTTTGCCCCATGACATCACTTCTCTCAGGGATCTAGAAGAATTATCAATTTTTCAGTTTGTTCCTGTTTTCACTAATTAAGATGGAGTGGTTGATTCTAAGCTTCTTACATGAGAAACCAGAAACTATAAGTCACATCCATTTACTTTTAATTTACATGTGTCTTTATATTTAAAAGGTTTCTGGTAGACAACATATAGCTGGTTATTGTGTTTTGATCCATTCTGACAATCTCTGTCTTTTCGTTGTGTTTAAGCCTTTGATATTTAAAGTTATTATCTATAAAGCTGGATTAATATCTACTATGTTTGTTACTATGTGCTTATTTTAAATAAAAAAATTTAGGATCAGCACTAAGAAAACAGTCACAAGTAAGATTTTGGCACATGACTGATATAAACCAATTTTGTGTTAAATTCTAAGGAATAGAGGCTTTCCATTTCTAGACAAAGTGTTTTTCTAAGCCTATGCAATGTAACTGTAAGTAATGCCATACAACAAATGGTGTCTTGTTACATTCTGGATGATACAAAAGGTTATGTCTTTCATCCTGAGAAAGAAATGCTCTGTGTTCAAGGTCTGGGTCTAAAACAGATTTTGTAGTTCGTGACCTAGGGCTGCAGTAAAGATAGACAGCAATGAAGGCAAAATATCTAATGCATATGTGTCTACAAATGGATGGACTAACAGATTTAACATAAGGAACACAATAGTAAATCAATTTAATGCCCTTTATTTTCTGATGAGTGCCAAGTCATTTACTACATAAACTACAACAATACCAAGTTTTCAGTTAATTGTTTTCTTAAAGGATCACAGACCAGATGGCTAAACAACAAACATGTATTTCTCACAATTCTGGAGGCTGGAAAGTTCAAGATCAAGATGTAAGTAGATTCAGTTCTGTTGAGGGCCTGCTTCTTGGTCTGCAGATGGCCACCTTCCCATTGTATCATCCAGTGGTAGTGAGCAGAGATTGGAGAGCAAGCTCTCTTCTGTCTCAGCTAAAGTCACTAATTACATCCAAGGAACTCCACCCTCATGACTTATCATCTCCTAATACCATCACATTGAGGGTTAGAACTTCAGTATAAAAAAATTTGGAGGGGAGGGCACAAACATCCAGTCTACAGCAGTGACTTTCTTGTAATCTCAGAAGTCTTCTTAAATAACCAAATTGTTGTTCAGATGCTCAGAATTGACTTGAGTCCTTTGTGATTTATTAACCATTAATTTAAAATTCAGTTAACTTGGGGATGTACTGAAAACTTGACAATGTGAAACTAATTTTGCTATATATTAACTTTAACTACTAAAAAAAAAAAACACTACCGTTAATTAAGTCACCACCCAATCCCAATCACTTTTCATACATTATCTCATTTAATCCTCAAAACAACTAGAGGTATTCATTTTTACTCTGATTTTGCCAAAAATAAAGTTAAAGCTCAGATGTGTGACATAACTTAAGGTCATTCAGTTAGAAAACAGCAGAGCTAATATTTGAGTTCAATTCTGTTTGGCTCCAAGACAAAAAATTTTTCCATTTTGTTGCGTAAGCTCAAATATATCTCTCCTTGCAAAGAGATAAATACCACATAATCAGACTTGAAAGTTTTCCACGGTGTTATTTTAAGTGATTTTGATGCATTTGAGTTTGCATTTCTTCAAGTTTTTCATAAAAGGTTTGACTCAATTGTTTAAATGCCAGGACTACATTGTCATGCTCATTTTCACACAGTTCACTCAAGGAATCACTGCATAAATGATAATAATAATAAAAATAATAATGAGCCCACATTTTGATAACAAGCAATATTATTAAAAGGTTAGCAGAAGTAATTCCCCCCAAAACCTATCAGATGTAAATATGGAGAAAAAGTATGCAGAATATTAACAAAATGCACAGTTATCTTTTTTATAAAATCTTTACAACATACATCATGTATCTTGAGAAAAATAAAGATATATACCTTCACACAGTTCTTTTTCTTTTCTTTTTTTTTTTTTTTTTTTTTTTTTTTTTTTTTGAGACAGAGTCTCACTCTGTTGCCCAGGCTGGAGTGCAGTGGTGTGATCTGATCTCAGCTCACTGCAACTTCTGCCTCCTGGGTTCAAGCAATTTCTGCCTCTGCCTCCCGAGTAGCTGGGATTACAGGCACCCGGCTAATTTTTATATTTTTAGTAGCGATGGGGTTTCACCATCTTGGCCAGGCTGGTCTTGAACTCCTGACCTCGTGATCCACCTACCTTGGCCTCCCAAAGTGCTGGGATTTCCGGTGTGGGCCACCATGTCCGGCCACAGTTCCTCTTTATATTACACCTAAACTTGCTCTGTGAGTATTGTAAGACTACAGAATTCCATATTCTTGGACCCTAGAGGTGTTATTCAACTTCTTTTCTTCTCTCTATGCATCTCATGAAAGCCATATGGACTTCCTAATATTGGACCAATTATTTTTAAAAACCCACAGTCACCAATTCAATGAAAAAAAATTCCGTCCCTATCCACATATCTTAGGATAGAAGCTAGGGTGAACGAGAGGAGACACAGAAAAGTGAGTCTCTCAGCTACCTGACAAGCCATTCGAACACCGAAATCAACTGTGATTTGACATTTTGCCATCCTTTTTGTTTTCATGCTCCACCTTATTCACTCTTGAGCAGAGTTTCAGATTTTTACTCGTCCTCAGTGGCTGAATATTAGCAATGATCACATCTTTATCTCTAAGTCTGAAATTCCTCCAGTTTCAGACCTATTGTTCTCTCTGACTGCTCAACATTTCCCCCTGGATGTCTTATAGACAACACATGTGACATTTTAAATTCCAACTCATACTTTTTTATTGTCAGTTCCCAAGTCATCATCATGTATTCCTTACTTTCATTAACATTATAATTAACCAAATTAGAAACCCAATTTGTCATAATATCTCTTTCCCCACTGCAGGAGTTCCTCCTCTTAAATATGTCTCCAATTCTCATCATTCATTTCTGCCACCACTGTCTAATTCAAGCCTTCATTTTCTCTCACCTGGAATATGGGTATAGCCTCCAGCTTTAGCTCCCTGCTTTCATTTTCTCTACCTCTTGAGTTAATCTCTATACTCTGCCAGAATAATATCTCTAAAACATAGATCTATGTCATACTCATCCTTAGAAACTCCCCTGCCTCACCTTTGTCTACCATTTTAAATCCATACTTCATCGCATAACAAATAAGACCCTTCGCATATACAACCAAATTCCTATCAAAGACTCCACACTCACTTCTCAGCATTTTCCCTGATCCCTGTCACAACCTCCACATTCTGTACTTCACCATCATTAGCTGGGGGCCTATCCCTGAATACATCAGGACCTTTAATATTTCTGTACATTTGGATATACTATTCTCCCTGCTTAAAATCTGACTACACTAATTATTCTACTTAATTATCCTAATTAACTAGAATTATATTTAGTATAATTAATCTACTTAATGAATTTTCACTTCTCCTTTAAGACCTGATTGGAAATTACATCTTCTATAATGCTTTTTCTGATTATAGTAGCATTAATCATAAAGTTATTTATGCTATCTTAGTATTTTATGTGTAACTCAATCATAGCACTTACCACATATGACTGTCTACAAGACAGTTTCTCCCATGACATTGAAGTGCCTGGAACAGTGCCTCTAACACAGTAAGACCTTGATACTTTTAAAATTGAAACATGAATGAAGGAATTATTTTTCCTGTTTAAACTCTTGAGATACGTTTAAAATCTCCAAAGTTTCTCAGGCTGCTCAAAGAGGTTGTAGCTCTGATAGCTATAAGCCACTTAGGGCCATCCTAAGACTTTCACTCTTTGTAGAAAGCTTCCCAAAGGGTCAGGCTCAGCTCAGACCAAGGAAAAGCACAAATGTGTCCTCACTAACAAGGAACTCTAAATAAATATTCTCCTTCCAAAACTGAATTTATGTGAAAAACCACATACACTTGATAAAGCAGTAAGGACCAGAGATAAGGAAAATGGAGCTAGACAAAAACTACATGACCAATGGAGCATAGAGAAAGGAGTGCTCACATAGAGTTCATATTTGCTTGGGTCTCTGTTGAGCATTGGGCAGATGAACACAGGAAATCAACAGGAGATGTCAGGGTCTGGGAAAGGCACCGAGTATGAGAAAGACTTAAGTGCTTTGAAGTGGATATAAACCAGAGACCTACTGAAGTTATTTATCTGACTCAGTGTGACTGCTCAGCATTGGTAGAACTTGAGTACAGTGAGGCATGGAGATTTATGAAGTCATGAGGAAGTGCCTTCCAGGCTCTGATCTCAATGAAATTCAATTACAAATGGATTTGAGATGAATCTTAATACAAAAAACAGTGTGACAGTGTCCTGACACAAAGGTCTACAGAGCTTTGGACAGCTGAGTTGTAGAGAACCTGGGAGGCTCAATGGTATCTTCAGAGTGCTCCTTCATGAGAATCATAAACTTACACAAAGGAAGAGCTATATGTTTGCTAAACTACCATTAAATAATTGAGAAAATCAAATTCAGCATGAAACATACCTGATGGCCTGAATGTTGAATGCAAAATCTTTCAAACACTTTAAAAGCTGCCCCATACGCATCCTAAAGAGAACAACATTTCTTAATTAAAAAGTATAAAAACATAAACATAAAAGAATTAACTCAAACTTTAATAGTGGTCTGTCTATGGCAGTTAATTTATCTGTCAAATACATTCCCAGTTAAGACTTCATTCTATTGTATTAATCATAATGAAATTGAGAGGCATAGGTAAAAACCACAAAAAAATTATTAAACAGATAATTTGACCATCATCAAAGGGGGAGAGTGAAATATAAAAGTAAAGCTTAGAAGGGTCAATGAGGACTAGAGATTAAAGTGAAAATAAAACAAGTTGATAGACTAATGTTATTTCTACTAATGTTATTTCTACTTACTTCTACTTTCTTAGTTCTATTTCTACTTTCTTAGTTCTTCATAGCTAAGAACTAGACCTAAGAAAAACAGATGTAGCTAAAGATTTGTCAAGGATGGCAGAACATTGAGCAAGATGGAAAACAAGAGTTGCCTGGTGCTCATCTCCCCCACAAAAAGGAACCAAAACAACAAATAAACAATTCTATTTCAACTGGAGTGACTCAGTATGCTGGAGAGCACCAGGGGAGCACCAAAATCCCTGCGGAGCACAGGAGCCCAAGATAGCACCATAGAGGCTATGGAGTGAGGCACCCTGTCTCTGCCACACTGTCTCTCCTACCAGGAATGACTGGGAGTCAGGGTGGCTTCTTCTTAACAGGAAAATGGTATGCTAAAGACTTCCAGGGGTTTCCATAGCCATCACAGATGCCAGAAGTTCTTGCTACAAGACAGTCTCCCAGTCCTCACAGGCCCAGAATCTATTTTGGAGAGTTGCCACAAGTTTAAGTAGCTACGTTGCCCCCGAGTAAGAGCCCACATTGTGTATCCCCTCCTTCATGACCTAAGCAGCTATGGCATGATGATATTTTGAAGGCCAGTAGCCACTCTCTCTCTCCATCCCTAAAGCTGCACTATCATTTCAAATTCAAAGCTATGTGCCAGTCCACAACCCACTGGGGAAAAGGCAGACATGCACAGCAAGAAAGCCACTGAACAGGTGGCCAGGCCACTACATCAGTGCATACTCATGCTGCATACCCAGAAAAACCACCATGCCTTCACCAACCCATGCCAAGCCTGGCACCCGGGCAGAGGTGCCCCCCCCCGGAAAGACTGCTGCATGCCAGCCAGCCCAGCATGCATGTACATGTGCCTGGCCTGACAGCCAGTTCAGCAGAGGCCTCGCCTTCCCAGGGACACTGCCACACAGCCAGCAGGCCCACTACACATGCACTTGGCCCAATATCCAGTCAGCAGCAGCCTGACCTCCCCATAGACACTACCACACAGCTAGCCAGCCCACATATGCCTGCACTCAAGCCAACAGCAGCCCAACGGTGGTCTTACCTCCCCCTGAAAGACACTGCTGCACAGCTGGCTGGCTCACTGCACCCACAGATACCCAGCTCAAGAACCAGCCTGGTGAAAGGCTCACTTCTCTGAAGAGTTCACCATACAGCCTGCTGGCACACTGAACCAAAACATGCCTGCCCCAAATAACCAGCTCAGTGCCCCTCCCCCAGCAAAACTACACCACCAACATCTGTAGCCTATCCTCCTGTAGATATCATACAAAAGAACCAAAAAAATCTTGGAGCTAGTCAATGCATTAAATTTAAAAAAGAATGTGAGCTTTAGCAACAGACTAAATCAAGCTAAAGAAATAATTTCTGAACTTGAAGACTGGTCTTTTGAAATAACCAGTCAAAGAGGGGAAAAGAATGAAAAGGAATTAAGAAACCCTATAGGACTTATGGGATACCATTAAATGAACAAATATTCACCTTATAGGGCACCAGAGGGAGAAGTAGAGAAATACTTTGTTATTATTAACAAAATAATAGCTGAAAACTTCCCATGTCTTGGGAGATATATGCATCTAAGAAGCTCAAAAGTCCCCAGTTAGTTTCAACCCACAAAGATACTCTCTGAGGCACATTATAACCAAACTGTCAAAAGTCAAAGACAAAGAATTCTAAATGCTGCAGAGAAAAGCATCAAGTCACATATAAGGGAATCCTCAGGAGACTATCAGCAGATTTCCCAGCAGAAACCTCACAGGCCGGGAAAGAATGAAATGATATATTCAAAGTACTGAAAGAAAAAGAAGTCAGTCAAGAATACTATATCCAGGAAAGCTATCCTTCAGAAATGAAGGAGACATAAAGATCTTCCCAGACAAGCAAAAGCTGAGGAAATTTATCACCACTAGTCTAGGCTTACAAAAAATTATTAAGGGAATGCTACAACTAAAAATGAAAGAATGATCGTTATTATCACAAAAATATTCGAAAGATTAAAACTCATCAATAGAAGTAAATTCATAATCAAATCCAGAATAACCCCATGCTGTCTGGGTGCTACGGAAATCCTTCAATTCTCTAGTCCGAAAGCTTTAAGTCAAAATGGTCAAAAAACAGTAACAGCTACAATTAATGACTAAGGAATACACAATAGATAAAGATGTAAATTAAGTCAACAAAAACATAAATTATTGTGGGGAAGCAAGAAAATCTAAAATATTTTTATGTGACCAAAGTTAAGTTGTTATCAGCATAAAACAGTCTATTATAACTACAAGACTCTTTATGTTAGCACATGATAACCACAAAGAAAGAATTTAGAGCAGGCACGCAAATGAGATACAAGAAGGAAATAAAACTTAGCACCACAGAAAACCACCAAACCACATACATAAGCAACAACAGAAGAATAAAGGAACAAAGAATCTACAAAACACCCAGAAAACAATGAACAAAATGGCAGATGTAAGTTCTTACCTACTTATAATTACCTTGAAAATAAATAGATTAAAGTCTCCAGTTAAAAGATACAGAGTGAATGGATTTTATTTTAAAGGTAAGGTAGTAAAACCCTGTCTGTACAAAAAAGAAAAATAAAAAATTAGCCAGGTTTGGTGGTGTGCACCTGTAGTCCTAGCTACTCGGGAGGCTGAGCTGGGAGGACTGAATGAACCCAGGAGTTTGAGACTGCAGTGAGCTATGATTGTGCCACTGTACTCCAGCCCCGGTGACAGAGAGAGACCCCATCTCTTAAAAAACTAACTCAACTATATATTTGTATGCTGACTACTAGAGAATCACCTCACCATTAAAGACAAGCATAGACTGAAAGTGAAGGAAGGGACAAAGATATCCCATGCAAACAGAAATCAAAACTGATCAGGAGTAGCAATACTTATATCAGATAAAATAAACTATAAGACAAAAACTATAAAAAGGACAAATAAAGTCATTATATAATGATAAAGGAATCAATTCAACAAGAGGATAATAGTATTGTTATTCTATATACCAACACATCCACATATATAAAGCAAATATTATTAGATCTAAAAGGAGAGATAAAATGCAGTATAATAATATTAGCGACTTCAACATCCCACTTTCTTTTTTTTTTTTTTTTTTTTTTGAGGCGGAGTCTCGCTCTGTCGCCCAGGCTGGAGTGCAGTGGCGCGATCTCGGCTCACTGCAAGCTCCGCCTCCCAGGTTCCCGCCATTCTCCTGCCTCAGCCTCCCGAGTAGCTGGGACTACAGGCGCCGCCACCACGCCCGGCTAATTTTTTTGTATTTTTAGTGGAGACGGGGTTTCATTGTGTTAGCCAGGATGGTCTCGATCTCCTGACGTCGTGATCCGCCCGTCTCGGCCTCCCAAAGTGCTGGGATTACAGGCTTGAGCCACCGCGCCCGGCTCAACATCCCACTTTCAACAATGAATGGGTCATCCAGGCAAAAAAAAAAAATAACAAGGAATCATCAGAATTAAACTGCACCATAGACCAAACTGACCTAATAGCCTTTTTTTAGAGACAGGGTCTTGCTATGATGCCCAGGCTGGTCTTGAACTCCTGACCTCAAGTGATCATCCCACCTCAACCTCCCAAAGTGCTGGGATTACAGGTGTTGGCCACTGTGCCTGGCTGATTTTTTTTAACAGAATATTCTATCCAACAGCTTCAGAATACACATTTTTCTCAACTGTACATGGAATATTCTCTTGGATAGATCATATGTTTGATCACAAAACAAGTCTGAACAAATTTAAGAAAATAGAGATCATATCAAGTAACTTTTCTGAGCAAAATGGTATAAAACTAGAAATCAGCAACAAGAAAAACTCTGGAAAATTTACAAATACATGGAAATTAAACAATTACTCCTAAAAAAAAAAACCCAACAGGTCAATAAACAAAGTAAAAACGAAATTTAAAAACTTCTTAAGACAAATGAGAATGGAAACACATTATAACGAAACTTATGGAACACAGAAAAAGCAGTTTTAAAATGGAATTTATAGCAATAAAGGCCTAAATCAAAAAAGAAGAAAGATTTTTACTAAACAATCAAATGATGCACCTCAAGAAACTTAATATACAAGAACAAACTAAACCCAAAACTGGTAAAAGGAGAGAATAAAGCTTAAAGCAGAAGTAAACAAAATAGAGGCTAAAAACGCAATTTGAAAGGTCAACAAAATGAAGATGGTTTTGAAAAGATAAAGAAAATTGGTAAACCATTAGTGAGACTAAGAAAAAAAGAGGGAAGACTAAAATAAATAAAATTAGATATTAAAAAGGAGACATTACAACAGTTCCACAGAAGTACAAAAAATAATAAGATACTATTATGAACAACTACACCCCCAAAAAAATTTGATAACATGGAAGAAATGGCTAAGTTCCTGGACATATACAACCTCCCAAAATTAAATAAAGAAGAAATAGAAAATCTAAACAGAGCAGTAATGAGAGAGGAAATTGAACTAGTAATCATAAGTTTTTTATCAGAAAAAAAAAAAAGCCCAGGACTTCATGGCTTCACTGCTGAATTCTACCAAACATTTAAAGAAGACTAATACCAATCCTGTTCAAACTATTAAGGGAATTTAAGAGGAGGGACTACTTCCAAATTTTTTTTATGAGACCAATATTATTCTGACTCTCAAACCAGACAAGGTTACAACAACAACAACAAAAATTATAGGCCAGTTTCTCTGATAAACACAAATCCAAAAATTCTCAACAAGATACTAGCAAACCAAATTCAAAAGCACAGTAAAAAATGTTATTCAATAAGATCAAGGGGGATTTATCCTGGGAATGCAAGGATAGTGCAAGATATGCAAATCAATAAATGAGATAAATCACATTAACAGAAAAACAAACACCATATGATCATTCAATAGATACAGAAAAAGCATTTGACAAAATTCAAAACATCCCTTCATAATAAAAACTCTTAACAAATTAGGTATAGAAGATTTGTACCTCAACACAATAAAAGTCATATATGACAAATCCATAGCTAACATCATATGATCAGGAACAAGACAAGGATGCCATCTGTCACCATTTTTATTCAACATAGTACCGGTAGTCCTAGCCAGGGCAACCAGACAAGAGAATAAATAAATAAAAGACATCCAAATTGGAAAGGAAAAATCAGATTGTCCCTGTTTTCAGACAAGATCTTATATATAGGAAACCCTAAAGACTTAGTGAAAAACTGTTAGAATTGATCAATAAATAATACAAATTTGCAGGATACAAAATTAATATACAAAAATCAGTAGTGTTTCTATGCAATAATAGCAAACTGAAAATAAAAATTTTTTAAACAAATTCATTTACAATAGCTACAAAAAATTAGATAATAAATAAACAAGAAGGTAAAAGATCTCTACACTGAAAACTGTAAAACATTGATGAAAGAAATTAAAGAGGACACTAA
The DNA here is from genome assembly GCF_037993035.2 of Macaca fascicularis. Lineage (NCBI taxonomy): Eukaryota > Metazoa > Chordata > Mammalia > Primates > Cercopithecidae > Macaca > Macaca fascicularis. Next base: position 173,203,188 of record NC_088379.1, read on the forward strand.
GAAATGAAAAGATATTCCATGTTCATGGAATGAAAAAATTAGTATTGTTAAAATGGCCACACTACCCAAAATGATCTATAAATTTAATACAATCTCCATTAAAATACCAATGACATTCTTTACAAAAATAGGAAAAAAATCCTAAAATTTGTAGGAAATCACAAAAAGTCCCAAATACACAAAGCAATCCTCAGCAAAAAGAATGCAGCTAGAGGCATCACACTACCTCACTTCAACACACTATATACTACAAGCTATCATAACCAATAGTATGATTCCATCATAAAAACCACATACTTTGACCAATGAAACAACAGAAAACCCAGAAATAAATCCACACATTTACAGCCAACTGATTTTTTATAAATTAGCTTTTCCCTCATGTGTGCCAAGAACACACATGAGGGAAAAGGGAATATGTGTTTAATATGTTATGCCATTATATGTTAATATATTATATGCTATTATATACGTGTTTAATAGGTTATGCCAATATGTTATATGTTAATATGTTAATAACATATTAAATATAATAGCATAATATTGCTATTATATTATAATAGCATAATTATATATATTATTTTAATATTTTATTAATTTTATAATTTTATTTATAAATTTATAAATTTATTTATTTTAATAATATATATAATATAATAGCATAATGCTAATATGTCAATATATGATGCTGGGAAAATTAGATACGCACATGCACAAGAATGAGACTAGACTCCTACCTCTCACCATATACAAAAATCTATTCAAAATGGTTAAAGACTTAAATGTAAAACCTGAAACTATAAAACAATTAATATGGTTTGGCTGTCTCTCCACACAAATCTCATCTTGAATCATAACTCCCACAATTACCACACGTCGTGGGAGGAACCCAGTGGGAGGTTACTGACTTATGAGGGCAGGTCTTTCCTGCGCTGTTCTTGTGATAGTGAATGAGTCTCATGAGACCTGATGGTTTTAAAAATGGGAATGTCCCTGCACAAGCTCTCTACTCATCTGCCACCTTCCATGCCTTTCACCTTCCGCCATGATTGTGAGGTCTCCCCAGCCATGTGGAACCCTAAGTCCAATAAAACTTTTTCTTTTGTAAATTGTCCAGTCTTGGGTATGTCTTTATCAGCTATGTGAAAATGAACTAATACAGTGAATTGGTACCAGTAGAGTGGAGCACTGCTGAAAAGATACCTGAAAATGTGGAAATGACTTTGGAACTGGGTAACAGGCAAAGATTGAAACAGTCTGGAAAGCTCAGAAGATGACAGGAAAATGTGGGAAAGTTTGGAACTTCCTACAGACTTGTTGAATGGCTTTGCCCAAAATGCTGACAGCAACATGGACAATAAAGTCCAGTCTAAGGTGGTCTCAGATGGAAATGAGGAACTTGTTGGGAAACGGAGCAAAGGTAACTCTTGTATGTCTTAGCAAAGAGACTGGCAGCATTTTGCCCCTGCCCTAGAGATTTGTGGAACTTGGAACTTGAGAGAGATGACTTAGGGTGTCTGGAGAAAGAAATTTCTAAGCAGCAAAGCATTCAAGAGGTGACTTGGGCATTGTTAAAGACATCCAGTTTTATAAGGGAAGCAGAGCATAAGAGTTTGGAAAATTTGCAGCTTGGCAATTCAATAGAAAAGAAAATCCCATTTTCTGAGGAGAAATTTAAGCCAGCTGCAGAAATTCACATAAGTAACAAGAAACCTAATGTTAATCCCCAAGACAATGGGGTAAATGTCTCCAGGACATGGCAGAGGCCTTCACGGCAGACCCTCCCATCACAGGCCTGGAAACCTAGGAGGAAAAAGTGGTTTCACGGGCCAGGCCCAGGGTCTCTGTGCTGTGTGCAGTGTAGGGACTTTGTTCCCTGTGTCCCAGCTGCTCCAGCCATGGCTGAAAGAGGCTAATGTAGAGCTCGAGCCATGGCTTCAAAGGGTGCAAGCCCCAAGCCTTGTAGCTTCCACATGGTGTTGACCCTGCAGGTACACATAAGTCAAGAATTAAGATTTGGGAATCCCCCCTTAGATTTCAGAAGATGTATGGAAATGCCTGGATGCCCAGGCAGAAGTTTGTTGCAGGGGCGGGGCCCCCATGGAGAACCCATGCTCAGACAGTGCAGAAGAAAAATGTGGGGTCAGAGCCCCCACACAGAGTCCTAAGTGGGGCACTGCCTAGTGGAGCTGTGAGAAGAGGGCCACTATCCTCTGTACCCCAGAATGGTAGATCCACTGAAAGCTTGCACTGTGCACCTGGAAAAGCCACAGACACTCAATGCCAGCCTGTGAAAGCAGCCAGGAGGGAGGCTGTAACCTGCAAAACCAAAGGGGTAGAGCTGCCCAAAACTATGGGAACCCATCTCTTGCATCAGCATGGCCCGGATGCAAGACATAGAGTCAAAGGAGATCATTTTGGAGCTTTAAGACTTGACTGCCCTGCTGGATTTCAAATTGCATGGGGCCTGTAGCCTGTTTGTTTTGGCCAATTTCTCCCTTTGGAATTGCTGTTATTTACCCAATCCTCATACCCCCACTGTATCTAGGAAGTAACTAACTTGCTTTTGATTTTACAGGCTCATAGGTGGAATGGACTTGTCTTGTATCAGATAAGACATTGGACTGTGGACTTTTGAGTTAATGCTGAAATGAGTTAAGACTCTGGGGGACTGCTGGGAAGGCATGACTGGTTTTGAAATGTGAGGGCAAGAGATTTGGGAGGGGTCAGGGGCAGAATGATATAGTTTGGCTGTGTCCCCACCCAAATCTAATCTTGAATTGTAAGTCCCACAATTCCCATGTGTCATGGGAGGAATCTGGTGGGAGGTGACTGAATTATGGGGGCAGGTCTTTCCTGAGCTATTCTCCTAATAGTCAATGAGTCTCACAAGATCTGATGGTTTTAAAAATGGGAGGTTCCCTGCACGAGCTCTCTTCTCTTGTCTGCCACCATGTAAGACATGCCTTTCACCTTCCATCATGATTGTGAGGTCGTGGAACTCACACGTAGGTCAAATAAACCCCTTTCTTTTAAAATTGCCCAGTCTTGGGTATGTCTTTAACGGCAGTGTGAAAACAAACTAATATAGCCTTAAAAAAAAAAAAAAGAAAAGAAAAAAAAACAGCAGAAAAACTTCATGATACTGGACAGGGCAAGGATTTTTTTTAAATGAGATCTCAAAAATACAAGCAATAAAAGCAAAAGCAGACAAAAGAGATTACATCAAACCAAAAAGTTTTCCACAGTAAAGGAAACAATTAACAGAGTGAAAAGATAACCTATAAGATGGCAGAAAAATATATGCACACTATACATCAGACAAAAGATTCATATGCAGAATACATAAGGAACTTAACAGCAAAAAAAAATCAACTTAAAAATGGGCAAAAACTTTAAGACATTTCTCAACAGAAAGTATACAAAAGGCCAATAGGTATATGAATAAATGTTCACTATCACTAACCATCATAAAATGTCAATCAAAACCACAATCAAACACCACCTCACTCTAGTTAGAATGGCTACTAATAATAAAAAGACAAAAGAAAGCAAATGTTGGTGTGAATGTGAAAGAAAGGGAACCCTTATATGCTGTGGGTAGGATTATAAATGAGGAAATCCATTATGGAAAACAGTGTATAAATTATGCAAAACATTGCAACTAGAATTACGATATGATCAAGCAATCCCACTACTAGTTATATATCCAAAGAAATTAAATCACTATGTCAAACAGATACCTGCACTCCCATCTTTATTGCCACACTATTTACAATAGCTATGATATGGAATCAACTTAAGTGTCCAACAATGGATGAATAAAGAAAATGTAGTACATATACACAATTAGATACTATTCAGCCATAAAAAGGAATGAAATCCTGTCATCTGTGGCAACATGAATCAATCTGGAGGACATTGTGTTAAGTGAAATAAGCCAGAGACAGAAAGAAACATATTGCATGATATTCCTCACATGTGAAATTTAAAAAGAAGAAAAATTAACATAATAGAAGTAGAGAGTAGAATAATGGTTACAAAGATTGGGGAGGGGAAGAGAGAAAAGGTGGGCAGAGGTTGGTCAACATGTACAAAATCACAGTAAGTAGAAAGGAATACGTTCTAGTGTTTTATTGCACAGTAAGGTACATACAGTTAACAGTATTGTATTGTAGATTACAAAGCAGTGAGAAGAGAGGCTTTCGAATGTTCTCACCACAAAAAAAAAAAAAAATAGTAAGTGCATGAGGTGATGGGTACCCTGACTAACCTGATTTGATCATTATACAACATATATGTTTCAAAATATCAAATTGTACCCTATAAATATGTACAGTTACAATATGTCAATTTAAAAACTTAGAACAGTATTTAAATATTTAAAACTTATTTTGATCAGAATTATCTAAAAATTTATGGGCCAGGCGCAGTGGCTCAAGCCTGTAATCCCAGCACTTTGGGAGGCCAAGACGGGCAGATCACGAGGTCAGGAGATCGAGACCATCCTGGCTAACACGATGAAACTCCGTCTCTACTAAAAAAAGTACAAAAAGCTAGCCGGGCGAGGTGGCGGGCGCCTGTAGTCCCAGCTACTAGGGAGGCTGAGGCAGGAGAATGGTGTAAACCCGGGAGGCGGAGCTTGCAGTGAGCTGAGATCCGGCCACTGCACTCCAGCCTGGGCAACAGAGCGAGACTCCGTCTCAAAAATAAAATAAAATAAAATAATAAAAATTATGTAAAATACAAAGAGAATTCCTGAATCATTGTTTAAAAGCATAACCTTCCCCATTTCTACCTACTTGTTTCCAGGGCTAAATTATTCACTTTCCATGTGAATTCTAAGTATTCATCCTTCTTTACTGCTTTGTAAAATATTTTCCATGTCAAAGAACTAGAACAACTGTCACTTTCTAACAGACACCTGCTAAGTTAACTATCTCATAATGTAAGTTTCAGATCTTTTCCCTCCATGTTGCATTTGTGGGAAAAAAATAAATATTAATTTATTTCATAAAAATAAATATTTATTTCATTAAAAATATTTCATAAAAATAATATTTGATATACTTCTGGAAATCATCCAACATTCCTTCTTAATAGATAATTAGTGTAATGGTAAATTATACTAATAATATAATTAGTGAATTATACAATGAATAGTGTAATGGTACATTATACTAATAATTTAGTTATAATGTATTACTAAATTATACTAATAATTTAGTGTAATTTATTCTAAAAGAAATTTTAGAATTATACTAATTATACTAATAAACATATAAATTATTCATTTAGTATAATTTATCCTAAATTATACTAAAAATTTTCTTTTAGTATAAAAGAAATTTCTTTTAGTATAAAAGAAATTTTAGTATAATTAAAATATCTTTTTGGGCTTCGTAATGTATCCAAATTTTCTGTCTTCAGAATTACATTCACCAGAACCAGTTCAAGTACCAAGATTTTGGTAGTAGCCCCAAAATCCAAAATATTACTGGTGTTTCTAATCACCAGAAATGAATCTTCTACAAAGTGATCTAGTATTTTTTTTATGATTAGTCTGTATTTTAAACTCTTAAAAAGAGTATGTATTAAAATTCCTATTTAAAAATATATAAATTTGTTTATACAATTATATAATGTAAATTATATGCTGTTACATATATAATATGAACATACAATAAAACATAGATATATATGTATGTATATATTTTACAGAAACACACCCATAAACCTACCCATTAGTTTGGTCTAATGTTGTCAAGCAGTTGTGTTGATAGAAATTGAGCACATATGCATTTAGTGGCATTCTCCTTCCTCGGTTATCTAATTTCCATGGCCACAGCTGAGGAGCCTGAGTGCCGCTAACACCGATTGTGCGCAGAATGACCTGAAGAAAGACATTTTCTATTAATTCATTATTGATATGTAAAGAGTAACTCTTTGCAGTTTGAGATTTCTTTTGTATGAATCTGTTTCTTAACGTATGTTCTGAAGAAGTCGAAGTGACGGAGGCAGGCAGAGGGGGACTCCCATGGGGGTTGAGGGAAATAGGGCCCATTACAGTGAGGGAAAGGGGCGTATTACAGACACTGGCCAGTGCCACACTAAGCATGCCTCTGGAATGGGCAGCCCCACTGAGGCAAATAGGAACTCTCACAGCATACTGAAGGCAATTTCAACTGTCCAACTACAATACTGTTAGCAACATTCACTAAGGAAAAATAAATAGAAGCTGATTTTAAGGTGGAATTTTCATCATTATCTTAATTGGTGCACAGAATGACCTTGAAAGGAGTGTCATGTAGCTGGTGTCTCCCTGCGCTCACAAGGAGAATAAAAAGAAAGCACAAACCTTTCGGCTCCGGAGAGAAGAAAAAAGTGGCGGAGGAGGAGGTAGAAGAGGAGAAAATGAAGAGAAGCAAAACAAACAAATAAAAACTAAGTCTCCATGGTTCTGGGCACATTAGACAAATTGATCTGCACAGAATCAGAAGGAATCTGCAAATTCTGCCAGTGCATGGGTAAAATTAAACTGTGGAGCAGGGTGGAATAAAAATACAAGTTCAGGCGAGGCATGGTGGCTCATGCCTGTAATCCTAGCACTCTGGGAAGCTGAGGTGGGTGGATTGCTTGGGCCCAGGAGTTCGAGATCAGACTGGGCAATATGCTGAAACCCATCTCTACTAAAAATATAAAAAATTAGCTGGGCATGATGGCATGTGCCTGTAGTTCCAGGTATGTGGGAGACTGAGGTGGGAGGATCACCTAAGCCCAGGAAGTTGAGGCTGCAGTGAGCCAAGATAGTGCCACTGTACTCCAGCCTGGGCAACAGAGTGAGACCCTGTCACAAATAAAAAGGGGGGAAAGGGAGGGGAGGGGAGGGGAGGGGAGGGGAAGGGACGGGAGGGGAGGGGAAGGGACGGGAGGGGAGGGGAGAGAAGGCAAGGGAAGATATATATGATGATGAAAAAATATAATGTAGAATCTGTAACTTTGAAGAATTTGTTTGATCATCTGTGTTCTTTTCTATTTGTTTACTCTGGGTATCAAATAGCTTTGATAGCTATATTCTTTTGGATGAACTTTTAAATAATTTAACAGTTCTTTTAAAATGCCAATATTTATAATGAACCTGAAATTACATTAGCAGCTATTTAAATTTTGGTTAACAAAATTTTTAGATATCACCTCAAACTGTGCAAGAAGATTCATGATTTTTAAAAATTCCTTTAAATGTTAAATATGCAAAAATACTTGAAGACCACTCTTGACATGATATATGACTCTCTGACCAGGGATAAAATAAGCCAGTGCACAGTGTCAATCTTTATTATTAAATATAATCAATGTGGAATTTATTTCTCATATTTCAAATTAAATCTAAAATCTTCCAGCACCCTAATATTTTATCCAGAACCTCCCAGAAGTTCTAATGCTTTGTGGCCCCCTTTGTAGACCACTGTCCCCAAAGATCCATGTGGTCTGGAGTAGAGAAGGCACTATGAGGTCTATGATCAATTTTGGAAAAATGTAAGCCACTTTCTTTTCCTCTTCCCACAGCAAACCCATGGCAAACCTCATTAAAAAATGAGAAAAAAGAGGTGGTGTCTGAAATTTTAGACAAAGAAGCAGGGTTTCTCAGACCAACTCCATAGAGCATAAAATCACACTGGCCTCCAGGGTCTCGTTCTCTTAGACAATGGTGCTGGCATCAGTGGACATTTTTCAGTGTTTTGGGTTCGAGGTCCTATCAAGGCTTCACAGCAATGTAACCTCACTCTCTCTGTTAAACACGTTTTGTGCCTAAGATGAATCCTTCACTTACCTGATTGACAGTCTCTGGTCGAAGCAAATCATTATCTGTATTCCCCGAAAGACAAACAAATGGTGAAACAGCTGCTCTTCCTTTCTTGCAGCTCATCAAGTGAGACACGAGCTGGGAGTCTTCACATTCTTTACCTGTGAATTCTGACCATTTGGGACGAGGTCACGTTAGGTTTTAAAAATCAGCCCAGAAAACCCTGTAAATCAGCCCAGAAAACTCACTGTAAATCAGGCCACAGTAGGTGACAGTCATCTCATCAGAACGAAAACGGATTGAGATATGGTGCATAAAGTCATTAACACAGCTTGGCACAGAGTAATCATTCAATCCATGTTGACTATTAACTTATTATCATTACTCTTTTTTTATTACCTGATATTTTTGCCTATGAACTCAGATATAACCTCGGAAACCTCCAAGACATAATGTTCAGGCAGCTCCTACCAGTGGATTTGGAGCTGGCATAAGAGATACAACACTGGTTCCATCCAGCGAGTACCATCTCGCTGGACTTTGAAGGCACCAAGTCATGCACTCAGGCCTGGCTCCTTTTTCCCATCATGACACAATCACACACTCCTATCATCTTTTCTCTGCAGTACTTTCCTTGCTTCCACCATTATTGTCTGCATTTGCTCATGCTGTGTCCTACATCAACAAATCTTGAGTAACTACAATGCTTACCTCCCTGTCTTTTACTCCAACTAAGACTATATTAGGAGACAGGGGAATATGAGAATCATTTTATGGCTCCACTCTTTACTCTTAATCTAGCTTGTTCTTCCCATTTATTCTCCCCTAGAAGTTTCCTGCTATAAAATTGAAATTTGGAAGCTTAGTTACTTTGCAATACCAGTCACTCCTCAACCAAGAACAAATAATTGAAGCAAACAATGATATCTGCAATGTCCACTAGAACTTTCCATAATGATAGAAATATTCTACCTCTACTACATCCAAGTAGAAGCTACTAGCACTGGAAAGTTAAAGTGACTAAAGCTAAAGTGACTAAAGAATTAACTTTTCAATTGTTTTATTTTTAACCAACTTAATTTAAATAGTGACACGTAGCTAGCTGGTGGCTACCATATTGGGTAGAATAGACTTACATGATGCTGACTATGTGCCATGCACTGTTTTAAGAACCTTGTAAACATTAATATACCTAATCCTCTAAAATTCTGTAAGCTAGGTAATACTTTTAGTCATTTCATTTTACAGATTAAAAAATTGAGACACAGAAAGATTAAGTAACTGGCATGAGACCTCATGGTTAATAAGTAGCAGAGCCAGAATTTAGACCTTGGCACTCTGCTTCCAGAGTTCACACTTGTAACCACTATGCTACTACCTCTCAGGGGAAAAAAATGCCAGAAATTGTGCCATTTTCTTTTTCACGTCATATTTTCTGACCCAGTTTTCCAACCTGAACAGATAGGCAACCTTCCATCAAAATGGTTCATGAATGACTTTTATTTTTTTCCTCCATTGCCCAATAAATACTTGCTAAAGTTTTTTCTTTACTTGGAAAACAGAGACATTGCCACACCCTACAATGGGCTACATTGTTTTCTGGGGATAAAACACTCGGGTTAGCACAGTTGCTCTGTAATAAGCTCCTTTACCAGCTTTGAAGCATCCAATATCCAGACGTTTTCTTAGCCAAGATTGCTTACTCTTTAAATTGTTCCAGAATGGAACTAAATTTTGCTTACTGATTCTTGACAAAGGGAGTTGATACTCATTTTTCATGTTCACCGACTTGGAAGCGATCAGTAGGAAGGAGGCAAAATCCTTCATTACTGCCAGGTTATACTCATGTAAAGCAGCTTTAAAATCCTCCGGGAGTTCAGCAAGGATCACCTACGGGCGAAACACATTTCAGAGAGATGTCTTTACTTTCATTTAAAAAATTAAACTGGTTGGTGATAGATTGCAGCATAGTTCTGTAGATTGATGTTCATTCATCAAAGCCCTTGATTACTTTATTCACTTGTGAGATTAAGGTAAAATTTCCTTTTGATTTCAACCAACATTTACAAATGGAAATATCTTTCCTAAAAAAAGTTGTTTTGACTCCACTTAGCCAAAACCAATTTAACAGAAACGTGTCCTACACTGATCTTAAACTTAGGTATGGTTCAGAGACTTGAGGGACGTATTTAGAGAGCAAGTAACAAGTCAGTGTAGCAATAGTAGCGGCAGTTCTTTATTGAGTTCAGATTATGTGCCAACACTGTGCTGTGCTGCCCCAAGCGCTTGTTGTTTGTTAGCTCAATTAATCCTGAGAACAACCCTATGCAGTAAACATTTTCATCTCCATTTTGTACATGAGGGAGCTAAGCCTCACAGAGGTAAACTTGTTCCAAATCCAACAGGTAGTAGATAGAGAAGTAGCTGGTATTGCAAGCTAACTCAGCTTCCAAATTTCATGTTTAAAAACAAATTCTTTCAGAATTTGGACTAGAAGTTTCTTTAGTGTGGGTTAGAAATAGCTATGATATTAGAAATGTTCTTGGTTTTCTTCTATTACAATTACGGGTTTTATCATTTATTGATATTTTCCTTATTTTATTCATACTCTGTACTTTTCCAATAATTGAGGTATTTTATAAGGGTGAAGATAATACACTATAATCATATAAATCAAAATTTGGTCAAAAGGAAAGAAAAGCAAGAAAGAAAGGCTAAAATGGGGCATAAATTATATTCTACGATTCCTAGGAGCAGGTGTGAATGACACATTTCAGAATGTCTGTGAGATAAACAGCTATTTATTCTCAGCACTAATATCAGATAAGAATTTTCTGGAGGATTCTTACAAAAGGCACACTGTGTGGACATAATAAAGAATGCCCCTACCAACTCCTTACAGTAGATACTATGACAATTTCCACAATCCTACTTCGGACTCAGCTTTATCTGTGGATGGACCAAGACAAAAGAACAAATTGACAGGTGCAGTTCTACACTCTGGTCAAAGTGATATGGTCTCTTTACTGCTATGCCTTCCATACCCTGCCACTGGGCCACCACTGGACATCATTCTAGGGGAACATGTGCTGCTTATCACCTACACCTTGTGTTGTTCGCCACCTTCTCGAATGTGTATGCTATACAGACCCATCAGGGGAGCAAGCTCTTGGAAGGTAGCAACTGTTTCCCAACCATGATTTTTGTTACAGTTTGCACATATTTATTGCTCAATAAATCTTCACTGACTAATATAGAGCAATTATCCCAAATTATGGTACATAATATTACAGGTACATTAGATGATTTAGCATGACACACAGAACATTAAATAATTATAAATCAGTTTTACAAAATGAAAAGCTAGACGGGCACAGTGGCTCATGCCTGTAATCCCACCACTTTGAGAAGCCAAGGTGGGCAGATCACTTAAGGTCAGCAGTTTAAAACCAACCTGGCCAACCTGATGAAACCTCAACTATACTAAAAATACAAAAAAATTAGTCGAGCATGGTGGCAAGCGCCTGTAATCCCAGCCACTTGGGAGGCTGAGGCAGGAGAATGGCTTGAACCTGGGAGCTGGAAGTTATGCAGTGAGCTGAGATTGCACCACTGCACTCTAGCCTGGGCTACAGAGCAAGACTCTGTCTCAATCAATCAATCAATCAATCAATAAAATATCTTCTTTCCAGTCCTCGTCTATTCTTTCTGATAAGCCTAGAAAGTCCAGAGGCAATAGACCACCATTCTTTCTCTAAAAGTTGATAATCTCTTTTTGTAGCAAAGAGAGAGCAGCTTCAGCTGAGAACCATGTTAACTGCATCTATTCTTATGGCTTCCTTAGTTTTGAAACCAAAGGTCCTGGCTTTCTATTTATGGTAGTAGTAAATATGAACTTTCCTTTTTAAATACTTTAAAATGTGTATGCATTTAAGAAAAGGATGAACAGTTCCAGTGGTGTGCAATGTGGATATCAGTAACTAAAACTGGGTGCTCAAGTCTGGAGGTATATCCAGAGGCATTGTGAGGTCAGAAAGCCTAGATTGATGCTAATTCCCTTTTTGTTCTCTATTTATTAGGGTTACTGGATAGCAACAAGCTTCTTCTACATTCCCAGGTTCTAATGCACATTTTCTTAGGTTTTGTTTCCTTGTTATTATTTTGTTGTTGTTGTGTCTTTGAAAAGAAATAAGAAATTGGAAACAGTGTTTTAAATAAACTCAGAAAATAATTTTTCTTTCAGTCTCTCAACCCTTAAGTTAGGGGATTCTTTCTTAGGTGACTGCCTCAATATTGTCTGAAGAGGACATTAGAGCTCATGATGTAATTCCTTCCCTGCACTCCCATCCCTAGCTGTAAACAATCCCAAGGGAACTATAGGTTCAGCAGTAGGGCTGTCATTCTATTTAAACGACTACTTGTGTATGTAATCTCTGTTGCTACTGAATTACATAATTTGCTCCAATAAAATGAAAACACTTTAGGGATAAGAATTGTTTGTTAGATTAGCAGGGGAAGATGTTTGAACTAAAAATTAAATAGAACTCTAATTATGAGAAGACAACACTATTAAAACAAATGGAGTAGCTTATATAAAATTTAACCCTATCAGTACTGAATGCTTTCCAGTAGCATACATTTAATAACTATCATTCTTACATCATTATAAGTATAACAAAACTTTACCTTTGACTGAGGAAAACTTAAATCAGCATTTTGGAATTTTGCTGGAATATATTTTCTTGCAAATAAATTTGCCAGTACTAACACGAGCTTTTCCATCACATCTTGGGAAAACTGTTGTGCACCTATTTAAATAAAGAGCATTATTGTAAATAAGAAAAAAGTTGATTCCATGTATTTTGTGCTTAAATTTGTTTTTATAGTACATTTCCTTTCGTTGAAGGCAAAATTTTCTAGTAAATATATACCTCAGAAATTGAACATATTTGCCACACTATGTACACATTTAATTTTTTGGTTAAGACAGGAGCTTTTACATTCTGTGCCTTGTTTTTCATCCTTGCTATACCAGCCCTAGTTCCCAACCCAGAATGTTTACTAACTAGTTTCCTGACTTGCACTCTCCTTTCTTCAGGCCATCTTGAGAGTGATCAGTCTTTCCAAAGCATGAATATAAGCATGTCCCACACTTACTCAAAAATCTTTGAGGTTATCTCATTGGCTAACTGAAAAATCCAGGTTCCTTGGCCTGCCACTTAGGGTGTTTCAAATCCTGTCAAAACGAAGCTCCCAAACTTACCTACCAACACTTCTAAACACTAGTTCTAGGTTCTGGTCATCTTGACCTACTCTCCATTCCCCATAACACATGAGCACCATACCAAAGGCATTAAGAGGTGGCTAGGTTTAATTAACTGGGCTCTGAAGCATACTAGAATCATATGACCATCAGAAACTTATTCTCTTTCTATGTGTCTCAGTATTCTCTTCTGCAAATATTCTTTATCAGTTAAGTAATACATAAGTAGCCCCCAAATACTCTATTAGAATAAATATAAGTTGACTTTTAGTGTCTAATTTTTTGGCATATGTAAATCTGAACATATACTATTTATTTGCTTCAAAAAAAAGAGAAGAAGGAGGAAGAAGAGAAAAACGTATCTGAGGTTTTGGCTTTTCAATAAATATGTTGCCATTTTTGGACTACAGGTATAAAACCCAAGCTTACCTTTCCAGGCTGGCTTACAGAGATTATGGAAAAGGCCTCTCTTGAGAAAATTTACAAAAACAAGATTTGAAGGTTCATGACCATGCAAATATGATGCAAGTCCTGCAAATTTTTTTGGATTACCATTTTTATTTAAATAGTCCTAAAAATAAGGAAAAAAACATTGATTTAACTTACCATGTACTCAAATACCATCAAATACCAGGGTGAGTGATTGCCAAATATTACCTGACTTCATTTATTAATAAATGATAAGTAACATTATCATTGAATGCAGCTTATAGAAAGTTCAGTTGGTTTAGCATAGAGAGAAATGTACATAGTTATAGAGAACAAAAAAGCCAAAGCGTGATCATACCTCTTTGATCAGGAGCTGCAAAGAAAACAAAAAATAAAGTTTCAAAGTCTTCATGGCTCTTGGTCTCTTAAAAGACAGCAATGAATGCTTTAGCACTGACAACACCTATAAAAGAAGAGTACTTTAATTTATCTAGTTTTAAACAGCATTTGTAAATACTGATATGTAATAAATAGTACACATACATACTATATAGATAATGTTACCAGATCTCATGTGAAAGTAAATTTCACTTGATTTCACATTATCTCTTTGACTGTGTCTTCACATGGTGCATGCTTCCTTGAATTAAATACATCACATAAAGCAGAACTGTTATACATAACACAGATTGGCAAAAAATCTGCTAAATCTCTGAACAGTGGTGATTCATAGTGGCCTGAACAAATAAAGTATGAAAGCCAATCTGGCTTACAAGTTTAGCTCTCTTAGGCCTAGAAGGCAAATTGAGTAATTACATTGCTCTAGTCTTGAGTTATCCCATCAAACCTGATGGAACTAGGTAGATTTCAGTCAACAGAATGGAAATATTTGGATCCGTGCCATCACCCAAATTTCATGTCAAATTGTAATCCCCAATGTGGGAGGTGGGGCCTTATGGGAAGTGATTGGATCACGGAGGTGAATTTCCCCTTTGGTGCTGTTCTCGTGATAGTGAGTGAGTTATCATGAGATCTGGTTGTTTAAAAGTGTATAGTAGCTTCCTTCTGTCTGTCTTCCTCCTGCTCCAGCCGTGTAACACACGCCTACTTCCCCTTCACCTTCTGCCATGATTGAAAGTTTCCTGAGGCCTACCCAGAAGCAGAAGCTGCTTATGCTTCCTGTACAGCCTGCAGAACCATGAGCCAATAAAATGTCTTTTCTTTATGAACTAGCCAGTCTCAAGTGTCTCTGTATAGCAGTGTGAGAATGAACTAATACAGAAAGTTGATACTAATTCAGAAAGATATAGGAAAATGTGAAAGCGGTTTTGGAACTGGGTAGTGGACAGAAGTTAGAATTTTGTGGAGGGCTCAGAAGAAGACAGGAAGATGAGGGAAAGTTTGGAACATCCTAAAGACTTGTTAAACTGTTGTGATCAAAATGCTAATAGTAGTATGGACAATGAAGTCCAGGCTAACAAGGTCTCAGATGGAGATGAAGAACTTATTGGGAACTGGAGCAAAGGTCACTTTCGTTAAGCATTAGCAAAGAGGTTAGCTGTACTGTGCTCCTGCTCTAGGGATCTGTAGAAATTTGAACTTGAAAGAGATCATTTGGCTGGGCACAGTGGCTCATGCCTGTAATCCCAGCACCGTGGGAGGCCAAGGCAGGCAGATCACGAGGTCAGGAGATCAAGACCATCTTGGTTAACATGGTGAAACACCGTCTCTACTAAAAATACAAAAAAAAAAAAAAAATAGCCGGGCATGGTGGCGGGCACCTGTAGTCCCAGCTACTCCGGCGGCTGAGCCAGGAGAATGGTGTGAACCTGAGAGACAGAGCTTGCAGTGAGCTGAGAGTACGCCACTGCACACTCCACCCTGGGTGACAGAGCGAGACATTGTCTCAAAAAAAAAAAAAAAAAAGAAAGAAAGATGATTTTAGGGTATGTGGCAGAAAGGAATTTCTAAGTAGTAAAGTGTTCAAGATGTAGCCTGGCTGCTTCTATCAACCTGTGCACATATGTGTTAGCAAATAAATGACTCGAAACTAGAACTTGTATTTGAAAGGGAAGTAGAGTGTAAATCTGAAAAATGTGCAGCCTAGCCATGTGGCAGAAAAGAAAAGCCTACTTTCTGGGCAGGAATTCAAGCAGCCTGCATATGTTTGTATAACTAAAAGGAAGGAAAATGCTGATAGCCAAGAAATTGGAAAAGGCCTCATAGGCATTTCAGAGACCTTTGCAACATTCCCTCCCATCACAGGCTGAAGTGCAGTAGGTCACAGCCCACTGCAACCTCAAATTCCTGGACTCAAGTGATCCTCCTGCCTCAGCCTCCCAAATAGCTGGGACTATAGGTACATGCCACCATACGCAGCCAGTGAAACTTTTTCTAATAAAGAAACCAAAGCAATTAAAATAGAAACCAAATTAAAAATCTAATTTAATATACTTATGACTTCAAAAACAACTTGAATACGATAAATTGAAAAGGTTCTGAATATGATAAACACTATCAATTAAAAAAAACTATAGAAACTTCTCCTAAAAAAGTAACATATAAGAATAAAGAAAAGGATCCATATACATGGGCAGAAAAAGTCAAGTGACCTACAAAAAAAAAAAAAAAGCAATCAGTAGGGCCACAGATTATATCTCTACAACAGCAGATGCCAAAGAAAATGAAGCATCAGCAATTTTGAAGACTAATGGCTCAAATCCAATAAATTTACGCCTGGTTAAATTGTCCTTACTACAAAAGAAACAAAAATCTCCTTGAATATGCAGGAACCCAGAAAATAGGTCACCCTCATAAACATTATTATATAAAAAACAACAACAAAAACCTTGAAAGTGTACTACTCTCTCTTCCTGGGAGATTAATCCAAATTAAGAGCTCAAGAAAGGGGCCACTTTTACATAGAACTGGGTGTCACTGTCTTCTGTGACTATCAATAGGCACACACCTGACTCACTACAGGGTTCTGGGGAGACTCTTTGTCTTGGCAAATGGAATCTGATGTAACCGGCCATGATAATGAATATATAAGAATATGGAAAACTTGGCAACCTTACAATGACATTTTATTAAATCTAAATTTTAATGTGAATTATATATTACTCAACATGGGGTTATATCCCCCCCAAAATTGTTCTGATTGAAAACCTCAGGCAAATTTACCAAATTCTGGTATCTAATTCAACATAACTGCATCCTCCTGCTTTAAAAAGCAAACACTTACCCACATTTAGGTAGAAAAGACTGGAACAAATATATCAAAATAATAAAGCAGTTTCCTTTGAGTAGTGGAACTATCGCTTCTTGGCCTTTTGGCTAAGATCAAGTGAGTAGTGGAACTAGGTATTGGTGAGTTTTCCTCTTTCAGCTTTTCTATGGTTCCAAATAAACTTTTATAAACAGGTAATTTTATATTTAAAATATAGTTTTTATTTTTAATATAGCAATACTGTTTTCCTCATTCTTATCTGTAATTGAGTGATATATTTTGAGAACAAATTCAATCTTTCATTTCAATTATCATTCTTCTGTTAATTCTTTAATGTAGAAATTTCTTATTGATCTAATTAATTAAGTGGCAAATGCTGACAACATAACAGAATTTAAGGTAGAAGCAAATCTATTTTTCCACAAAAAATATATAGACAGTCAAAAACAAGTTATATTATCAGTTTTCACTTATACTTGATCTCCTTTATGAAGGAAAAAGTAAAAAACAATATATAAAGAGAATGAAAAAGTTAGCAAGTGCTTTTCCCATTCTTCTCTTTAATGAATACTAAAGCAAAACAAAACAAAAAAAAACCCTAAAACTAAAATCATAAGACCTGAGACTATGAATGATAATAGCTAGCATTTATGTGTTTACTACTAATCGAATATGATGCTAAGAAGTCCTTGACTTGCATTAATTAGTTCATTTAATTTAACTACAATCTATAGTGGTTGTTATTGCCATTTTATGGCTGACAGTTCTGAGGTTTAGGAAAATGTAATTGCCTTATTAAAGTTAAATAGTCAGTAAATAATTAAACCAGGGATGTATTTATGAGTCTATAGCCAAATTCAACCACTATACCACATTGCTTTTCACATATTAAAATAACCCTGGTAATTCTTAGTGCCTTAAGGTCTTTGGTGGTAAAACAAAATTAATTATTTTGTTCTGTCCTGAAGAAACATATAATAATGAAGAAAATACAACGCATTAAAAGAGTGATGAAACTGAAGAGATATTGCTACTGTTGACCTAAAAAATACTGAGGCAAAATTAATATAGAGAGTCCATTTGGGCCAAGGTTGAGGACAGCTGTTTGGGACAGACACACTTCCAAGCTGTCCTAAGGAGTATTCTGCTCAGCTTTTGCTACAAGATTTTTTTAAAGGCAAAAGGGGACAAGAAGTGGGCTGATACAAAGTTTTTTGACAGGAGTTCTCATAGTTTTACAGAAATAACATTGATTTGTGATTGGCTATACATTGTTGAACTACAGGGAATGAGGTACGGTGTCCAATGTATGGTGTTTTATGGCTACTTCATGTCAGTTAGCCTAGAGCCCACACAGCAAGTGGCCTCAAGAGGTAATTATTTAGCTCAACAGGGGAGTGAGACACGACTGCTGTCACACCCTGTCACATTCCAATGCCTCTCTGGGCCTGATAATTAAAGGGCACTCACATTCCTCAGATAAAAAGTTTCTTGGCTGGGCACGCTGGCTCACACCTGTAATCTCAACATTTTGGGAGGCCAAGGCAGGTGTGATGATTAACACTGCGTGTCAACTTGATTAGATTGAAGGATTCAAAGCATTGATCCTAGGTGTGTCTTTGAGGGTGTTGCCAAAGGAGATTAACATTTGAGTCAGTGGGCTGGGAAAGGCAGACACACCCTTAATGTGGGTGGTCACCACCTAATCAGCTGACAGCAAGGCCAGAATATAAAGCAGGCAGAAAAACGTGAAAAGGCTAGACTGACTTAGCCTCCCAGCCTACATCTTTCTCCCGTACTGGATACTTTCTGCCCTTGAACATCAGACTCCAAGTTCTTTTGTTTTGGGACTCAGAATGGCTTCCTTGTTCCTCAGTTTGCAGATGGCCTATTATGGGTCCTTGTGATCACGTGAGTTAATACTTAATAAACTCTTCTGTATACATATATCTATCCTATTAGTTCTGTCGTTCTAGAGAACCCTGACTAACACAGTAGGTGGACTGCTTGAGCCCAGGAGTTTGAGACCAGTCTGGGCAACAGTGAGCCCTCACCTCTACAAAAATAAAATAAAATAAAAATTAGCTGGGCATGGTGATGTACACCTGTAGTCCCAGCTACTCGGGATGCTGACATGGGAAGATCGCTTGAGCCTAGGTGATCAAGGCTGCAGTAAACCATGATTGCACTACTGCACTCCAGCCTAGGTGACACAGCGAGACCCTATCTCCAAAAACAAACACAAACAAACAAAAAGAAAGTTTATTTTCTTTCTCAAGACAGACTTCTAAAAGAGCAATAGACCTGACTAGAGCCAGGACGGTAATGAAGACTGAATTCAGGCAGTGTCCAGCACGGTACCTTTGCCTTGGCATCCTCTGGATCATCTCCCTTGGAAGCCAGCAGCATGAGTCGCAGGACCAGGGTTATGCTGAGAGGGAACTGTTCTCTCAGCTCAGGAACACCGGATGCAAGGAGTCTTTTTATTTTGGGCAATGGGATATCAAAGAAATATACATTTCCAAGCAGGTCTTGACCTCTTCTTCCAGCACGGCCAGACATCTGGAAGCAGCAAAGAATCACAATGTAAAACCTCCCCAAATAATTTCCTATGAAGTCCAAAGATCTATGACTTTACACTTGTTATCTGGGGTTGTGTTAAATTGTGCATTTAGTCCTGAAACTAATCTATGTTAACATGGCACTTAAAAATTATAGTGTGGCTGGGCCAAAGAGATAATGAGGCATTGTGATATATATTTGGTCTTCGGCCCCAGTTGCTGGCATATGACTCCTAAAATCCTCGGACTCTCTAATATCTTTGTATGTGAATAAGTTGGCTGATGGCTGGCAGTCTCTAGGCAGCTTCAGGATGGCGACTGGTCACCAGAAAGACGAAGGCATGATTAGAGGAATGGGACTTTCAGCCCCTCCTCGCAATTTCCGGGGAAGGGAGAAGGGCTGAAGGTTAAGTTGATCACCAATGGCTAATGGTTTAATTCATCAGGCCTGTATAATGAAGTTTCCATAAAAACCTAAAGGGACTGTCTCAAAGAGCTTCCAGACAGCTGAATAGATGGAGGTTCCGGGAGGGTGGTGTGCCTGAGATGGCATGGGAGTTCCATGCCCCTTGACCCATACCTTGCCCTCACAGCTCTTCTTCTGTTTCCTTTATAACATCCTTCATAATGAACTGATAAACAAAAGTGTTTGAGTTCCATGAGCCACTCCAGCAAGTTAACTGCACCCAAAGAGGGGGTCATGGAAACCCCAACTTGAAGCCAGTTGGTCATAAGTTGCAGAGGACCGGACTTGTGACTGGTGTCTGAAGAGGAGGGAGTCTTGGGGACTGAGCCCTCGATGTGTGGAATCTGATGCTATCTTCAGGTCAGTAATGCGGAATTGAATTGAGCTGCAGAACTGACTGCTCCCTTGGTGGTGAGCACAAACCCCCACACATCTGGTCACAGAAGTCTTCTGTGTTGATTGTAGTGATTATTAGAAAGTGAGATAATAGAAAAAGCAGTTTGCGTTTTTCCTCATATTCAGAGGCAGCGTCGTTAACAGATATTCCCTATCATGCAGACAACTGTATTAGGGATTGTAAGATGATATGTAAAAGAAACTTACAAATGGAACCTGCTCTCAAGGAGCTTAGAGTCCATAAACCCCCAACTCTTTCTCACCACACACAGACAAAGAGAGGGAGAGAGAGAGGGAGAGAGGGAGGGAGAGAGGGAGGGAGGGACGGAGAGGGAGAGGGAGAGGGAGAGAGAGAGAGGAATAGAACTAGAGAGTGGCTTAAATAGGGAAAGTTTTCAGCCTTGTTTTCAATCAGACCCCTTTTTGCAAATGAAGGATTCAAACTTCTTCAGTTCTGCTTGGTTGAAATAGTTGAGTCCTGACTGGGTGGTTTCAAGCTCCAAACCAGAAGAGTCTGCTGGATGTTTCTTTCAAACAGCTGGAAGTGGGGAATTCCAACCACACTTGGCACCACCAACAGCAACTGTTCCCTATTTAAGCCATTTTCTCTAACTCTTTTAACAAATAGAGTTAAAAGTAATGAAATTTTAAAAGTGTGCCTAAGCCTCTTGAGATACAAATCAAGTAAACTTATTGAAAGAGACAACATTTTGAAAGGCTTTGTGGAAGAGGTATGTCAAGGACCAACCAATTGCAGAAGAAATAACAGCCATTTATTCAGTGCTTAATATGTGCTAGGCCCTTTGTATAAATTAGTTTTAGGCAGTCGTCATAATAATCCAGTGAGGTAGAGAGTATTGTCAATCCCATTTAAAGATAAAGAAGGACTTCTAATGTGATTTTGAAAAAAAAAAAAGAAGAAGAAGAACAAAGATGAGAAAACTGAGCACAGAGAACTTAAGTAACTTAGCCACAATCCAACAACTGAGAAGTAGCAGATTCAACTAATCCCTGATTTTTTTTTTAATCAAAGTCATGTCCCCAAGGACCACGTGAGCCTGCCTCTGGGAATCCTAAAAATGAGATTCCTGAAGATTACATGGTAGACAACCCATGCAAAAAAATGACACCAGAGAAGAGAGCAAGAAGACAGAGATTAGAACGATGGTTAGAAACAGTAAGAAGATTAGATTGATCAGGACAAATGTTCATGAGCATAAGAATATACATATTTTAGATAGAGAGCAAAAGGGATTTTGTTGATAAAGGGCTTGAATATTGCCAACATTTCTATATTTGATCCCAGAGTAGAATCAGCCATCAAATGTTCCCTTGCCAGAAAATGACATGGAGAAAAACGATGCTATCTATCATCTGCGGCACAGAATAGAATATGGGCAAATGATAACCCAGAGGACTGTTAAAGTAGGCCCCTGGCCAACAGACAGAATGGATACCTGTGGCTGAGGTGCTCAAAGTCAAAACAGAACTAGGTAGCCACAGCAGGCTGAGGGAGTGGTCATGCACGCTGTGTTCTCAGAAACAGGTAAAGGTGTCAAAGGACCCTTCCTACAATCAAGCCAAACCAGCTGCTATTGGTGGTGCTAAGATAAACTGTGGTTGAAAATCTCCACTCCTAGCTCTTTGAAACATCTGATGGAAACTTCTGGTTCGGAGCTTGGAAACCATTCAGTCAGGGCTCAACTATTCCAACCAATCAGAACGGAAGAAGTTTGAATCCTTCATTTGCAAACAAAGGATGTGACTGAAAATAAGGCTGAGAACTTTCCTTATTTAAGCCAGACCCTCCCTTTGTTCTTTGAAGAGCCCACTTTCACATACAGTAAAGGCTGAGTTTCTCCAATCTCCAGATTGTTTTTTACAGAAAATAAAACTCTGTTTTGCCTCTGCAGATCTCATGTCCTTTTGTTAACACTCTTATAATAGCCCTGGGTAAAGAATGAAGGAAGGAGGATGCTGGCTACAGAAATCGTGAGACAGAAATCTGAGGGCACCACTGCAGAAGTGTAATTGGATGACTTTTGTAATAGATTAAGCATCAAAAGCAAAGGAGAGAGAAAAGCATTAAAGATGATTCCGGAGTGAAAAAGTATGCACAGTAAATGAAGAAGGAAATGTTTATTAAGGACCTTCAATGTGTCTCTTTCCTATTTCACTTAATCCTTACAGAGGCTGTGGGGTAGTGATTATCACAGCCATTCTGGAGATAGTGAAGGAAGATCCAGCAGTTCAGATATCTCACCTGAAATCTAACATCTGTTTGGCAATAATCACCTCATGTCGGCAGATTTTCCATGATCATGGTTTCCATTATACCACCACAACTGAAAATGACAGCCTAGTATAGATGGATGCACATTGTACAGAAGAAATCGTCAGTGCCACAAATACCTTCAGCATCTCTTGTCATTCCTATGCTAATTGTTATTTGAGATACAAATTCCTTAATGGAATTTACAAGAGTACATAACAAGAACAGTGAGAGAACAAGCGCAATCACATTTCCCCAAAGCTGGAGTAATCAAACAAGACTTCAAAGAAAACACATGAGGACAGTTCAATCAGATACTTGTAAAGGGGCTATGATTTCAATCAGGAGAAAGAAGGGAAAGTCTCTAAGAGGAAGAAGGAGAGCAAAGGTCCTGATGAATAAGGCATAGCAGAAATGAGAGGTCAGTTACTAAAACAATTTGTGCCAGAAGGTTCTCACTAGGAAAAAACAAGAAATAAATATATATATTTTTAAAAATCACATGGTGATCAGGATGCAAAGGGCCCTATTAATAACAGCTGGCATTCATCGAGCACTTACTATGTGCCGGGCACAGTTCTGAGTGGTGTACATTTTTCAGGTAGTCCTCATAATAACCTTCTGAAATATAATCATTGTCACCATCGTACAGATTGAGAAACTGACACCTGAGAAATTAACTAACGTGTCCGTGGTTGAACAGCTAGTAAAGAGTAAGGTCAGATTTAAGCCTAGGGAATCTAGGACCAGCTCCCCTATGTTAATCCTTATACACACTCCTTCAGAAGCACTGTGAAGATCTAGCACATAGGTATCTGAGGCAAGACTTGAGCCAGGCCACCAGGAGAGGGGCAGGGCAACAGGCTGGTTTGAATGTAGGCAGAATCAAGGTAACGCTGACATGGTGGTGAAGAGGCCCAGGAAAGGATACCAAGAGACTGTGAAAGCAATAAGGGCATTCTGATGACTAGAGAAATCCCAGGCTTATGCCAATAAGGAGACTTCTGGAGACCCTGGGAGGCAGTGAATGTGTTTTTGCTTATGGGAGAGAAGTGACTCATTAGGACCCAGGCAGCAAACTATAGTAGGCAGCTTTCTCAGTGGCTGCTCCCAGTGATTCTAATAATCACAGCTTCCTGCTGCTCACAGCCTTGTGTAATCTGCTCTCCTTGATTGTTGAAGAAAAGTCAGGAAGGTGAAGCTAACAAGTATTCTCTTTATTTTACAGGCAATAAAGTCCTATGAAGATTGAGTAACATGAGGAAGACACCTAGGAGCAGGTCATGACATGTATTTGACTCATAATAAATGCCATTTGAAGGAATGTATAAATGAGTATACTTTAAACGACAGAAAATGGAAAGACCAAAAGGAGAAAACGGCATGTTAGCAGAAAGTCCACATCATTTTTTTTTCAATTAACACAGTAAAGCATATTATTTGCTTTAAAGACCTAATATAAAATACATAGTTCAGGGGTCTGTATTACCCACTGTGCTAGGAAAAATCACACTCCCATGAGACTAGATTCCTCTATCAAAAAAGAGCTAGAAGGAAGGAAGATGCATAGCTTCATGCCTCCTATTCAAATAGATCTAGAGAAAGAACAAGATTTTGATACAGCTGGACAAAGTCACTGAAGTCAGTTCCTGGGAAACCAGCTTTGGAGACTGAATTTTCTATTTATATTTCTAAATAATAACTTAACTGTTGAGTGAGAAATGTAAATCCACAGGTAGATTTTCTTTTTTAAAACTTTAAAGTTTAAAACATAGTAAATGCTTACTTCTAGTTGGAAGATGTGTCAAAATACTGAGGTGAAGTCAAAAAAATGACAGCTAAACTAAGGCTGTAGCTATAAGATCATGACTAAACTGAAATGTATGAAATACTTTTGGTACAAAAGTGCAAGCAGTAGAACTAACATTTTCTGGTTCTCATCATACGACACATCCTTCTAGACAAATTGTAAATAACATGGAAATGCATTTCTGATTTAAGTGCATTTCTCTAAACAGGGGCAACCTGACATTTGGGATGATTAGGCGGTTGTTGAGGGGTTTAAGTGCAAGGTGTAATTCCCAGAAAGGCCTGCCACCTGACCCTTGAGAAACAAACAAAATCCATTCACAGAGAAAATATATTTTATTCTGTCCTAGGAGATAATGCTAAGTCATTAGGGCAGGATAACAAAGTAGTTCCACTTTCATTATGGTCCATAGTAAATAAATGATGTTGGATTTCTTCCAAACAAGTGATTTTGGCAAGGAAGAGATAAAAGGAGACCATAATTCTGAAGGAAACAAAAGTCCCTTAAGAGAAACTTTGCTCACTACATGAAAAGGAGAAAGACTGAAAAATTCCAGCTCAGTGACTTTCTGTTTTTCCTAACAGCACATGGGAAAAGGTGAAATGGTCCATAGCTATACTTGAGAAAAGGAAAATATGGCTTTTAAGGGTGAAACAGCAACATCCTAAAACGTCATGAAATGGAGATAAACTCCTTTTCTCGGTAAAATCACAATCTTCACATTCCAGTCTAGGAGAGTTCACATGATCTACATTTGAATAAGAAAAGAGGAAAATTTCAAGAATAACCAAAATGAAGAAATTTATATTTTATAATTTATCTTTCATATTTCGAGACTAGGAAAAAACTATTGTCAGGTTTTTTTTTTTTTAGCAGTGTGTAGAGAGGAAGTAATTTTTCTCCCCTTTGACTTGCAATATATACCACATATAGGATGTCACATAAGGAAATGAGAAGATGCTCAGGTATAACATCTTTCTCTTTGTGTCTAAATCTCTGTTATACAGCCCTTCTCTTTTATTTTTATTTTTCTCACTCTCAAACTTGTTTTTCTTTATCTCTCTTTCCTCCCTCGCCTTATAAGACAGATATATTTTTATCCTTGATTTTTAAAAAGTTATCTAGAGACCTCCAAGTAACATTTCTCACTCCAGAAACTCCACTAAAATGATAATGAAAACATTTTTTTTAAAAAAAGCATAGACCCCCAAGAAGGTGAATGGTATTAAAGTTTTGGAATTTGGAAAACAGGCAGTCAATGGCTCCCAAATACTCAATACTTAAACTTGAAGTAAGGAAGTCAAAACCTACCTAATTTAAATGACAGGATTCCCAAAAGACCCAGGAATTGATAATACCAAGTGCCATACACAGAGAAAGGCAAATTAAAGGAAACAGATAATGCAAAGAATTTCAGACCATTTTACATACTCCCAGAAAAATAAAATAAAGGAGCACTATAAAGGATCAAGAATCAGAACAGCTGTATATTTCTCAAGAAATATAAAAACTACACTAAAAACTAAACTACATTAAGATTATTAAGCCAATAAACGCTAACTGTGAGAAAATAGTGAAACAGATAAACCACACAACATGAAGCAACAAGATCTCAGGCCACTCAACTCAAAAATGTTATGCCACATAGGAAGTAAAAGGAAGGACACAAGCTGTAGCCTGTTACCAGATGCGAGTGCCACATGGTTCATTATTTCACACTCAGCCTTCAGCAGTGGGAGTTAAAGAGTCAGAGAGTTACCTGTCTGTAATTTAAAGCATCCAGATAGACTGAGTCTTGAGCAAACACAACAGATTTGCATGGCATGTGAATCCCTGAGGCAAGTGTTCCAGTAGCTGTCACTACCTAGGAAAAAAAAAAAAGAAGAGTTCATACACAATATAGCATCTCTATGAGGAGACAAGGTCTATTTTCCCCTCCAGTCACTGAACAACTCTTAGAGCTTTAATAAACCACATATCATTAAAACTAACATACTAGCCCCACTGTTCTTGCAGCTGCCTGAGTATTCAAAGAACACTGCTACTTCAGCATCCTAACTGTTGCCATTTGCTCGCCCTAAAATCATTTTCTCCAAATCTCCATTTGCAGGCTTTTTCTGATCTCTATATAAATGTACAAAAAGACTTCCTGCACCACCATTTCTAAAATAACCACGTTTACTTGTCCCTCCAAGACCTTAAGTATCATGAGGACATGGGCATTGATCTCTCTCAGCCACTGCTGTACCCTCAACACCTCGAAGAGTATTGGACACACAGCAGATGCACAATAAACATGTGTCCAATAAATGCATGAATGAATGAAGAACTAGCATACAAATTTTCCTTAAAATGGGGTAATAATGTATATTCTGGACAACCACCTTCTCTCATTCTCATGTTTGTTTATAGAGGTTTTATCCAAACAGATAACTGATCTAATTAATTGAAGCATAATAAAGTGACATTTTCTTTATTTACTTTCTTAATATCCGTTATGTGCCCAATCACCTATTTAGTGCTAGGTGCATATAGCTGCTCTCTCTTCCTGTCAAATACATTAATATTAACCTGTGTCATAATTATTTCAATTATTTAATGATGAAGAGTAAGCAAAAAGACTTTCTAATTGATATTTACAAACCCATCCAAATTCAACCCATTATTTGCTCATCTTTAAAAGTTCATCAATAAAAAGGAAAGGCTCAAATCACTAAACTTTAGAATTTAACCATAATGAGTACCATTAAAAAAAAGATGTGTTCTGGCCAGGTGTGGTGGCTTACACCTGTAATCTCAGCACTTTGGGAGGCCAAGGCAGGTGGATCACATGAGGTCATTATAAATATTATTTTTCAGTGTATAAATAATTTTTAAACACCTCTAATAAATGGGATAGATGGAGAAGCAGAACAGTCCAGCGAGTTGTAATAAAAAGACACTGGTTAAATGAGAAAAACAACTGGTATAATTTTTTACCTTTTACTGGTTATCCAGCATCATATATGCACAACTTTATTTTTTTAACGCAAAGAAATGTACCTACCCTAATAAGCCCTTTTACAAAGAGTATCTCAACAAACTCTTTTTCTTTAAAATACATGCCGCTGTGATGATATCCAATCCCCCTTTGTGCTAAAGCCTTCAGTTCTTTGCCGTTTCTTGTTAATCGCACTCGTTTTAATACCCTATCCAAAGTCTAAAACAAGAGACAAGTGTAAAACAATTGATCATGTATTTTATTTAATTTCAAGCTCAATCAGAATCAAAGGACATTTTCATGAACAAATCACTTACATCTTGCACACAGTGAGGCTTCCTTTCGACCCTGAACCTACATGTTTTATGACTACAGAAACAATCTGCCCATTTTTGTGAACAGACTATCTCAGAGAAGAGGCACTTATAAACCAAAAGCGAAGATGCTATTGGGGCAGCAGATCAAATGCCCAGGACAGATGAGTAACCGATCTGCTGCTGCCTCAGAGAGAGACTAGTTCTCTACTGGAACCTTGAGATTTTCGAGCAAAGAGAGAGAGACTTCTCCAAGAAGGCAGAGCAAGATCTCTACTCTAGACGCTCAGAGAATTCTTACTTCTCACTGTGAACCACTCAGAAGTCAAATCCAACCCCTTTAAAATGTCCATACGCTCACAGCCTCACAGCCTCACTTCTAAGAATGTATCCTCAGGAGGAAATCCAGCAGTTGGCAAAGATGTCAAAGGTAAAAACGTATTACAAGAACAAGAAAAAATAATAAAAAATAGCCTATGCAGCCTAGAGTAAGACAACTGGTTACATAAACTATAGTCATCCACATAAATATACACTATGAAGCTATTAAAATAATAACGTAGCTCTATTGTCGGCAAGAAATAAATAGGTAACAGAGGAAAGGAGATTACAGACGAATTTGTATATAACATGGCCTATCTTATTAACAAATAAATACACAGAATGTCTATGTGAGTGTGGACATGCTTGTGACTACAGGCAATAGAAAAAAAATATCTGATAGAACAGTGAGTCTCTCTGAGCTGTGACATTATTTTTATTTTCTATTTTCAAGTACTTCTCCAATGGACATAAATTACTTGCATAATAAAAAATGTTTAAATGCCATACTATCCTTGGATATTTCAGTATCTGTTTAATAAAATGTTTTGAATGTTATATAGAAGGTCTCTGAAATTGAAACTTTCAGTTGATATTATTTAAAATATATTGTGTCATATAAACCCAAACATGACCAGTATTAAAATATATCGAATTGAATTCTAGAATCAGGCTATAAACTAATCCAGGATAATAGAGTGAAATAAAATAAGAGGCTGACATTCACACTGAGCAAGGAAGAGTCACCTATAGAACTTCGGCACATTAAATTGGGATAATCATTGCAAAACAGACAAAATAATACACAGAGATAATCATATTTCAAAGGTATTAAAAAAGTCATTTCAGTGTTCAAAGATATTAAACAATCACTATGATAAAATGTCACAACTGTAAAGTATTATATTAATAATTCTCTGACGTACTGAGCCTTTGTCCCTGGTAATCTCAGTGTGCAGGGCTTTGACATCAGCATACGTGTGGTCCTCAGAGATTTCCAGAATCTTCAGATTCTCCAGGAAATTAATATATTCAGCTCTATACATTAGTTTTCTTTCCAGTTTTTCAGCCCTCTTTGGGTTTTTTTTAATGCTATTATTTAAAAAAAATAAACTTTTAAGTAATGAAAACTCATATTCAGTTACAGCAAGAAGCCTAAGGCCCCACAGATTTCACTTGGTCATCCGACATTGACAGTAGCTCCATCAATCCTGACTTGGTCTCCCCTTCCTCATGTATATTTCCACCATTTCATCTAGCAGTCAGAGCCCATCATCAGCAAAATCCCCTGTATTTTCTTCCTTTTCTCTGCAAAATTTCTCCTCCTTCACGCTGTAACAGATACCCAGTTCTTCTCAGGAAAATTTCTGCTCCTGAATCTCTTGAGCAGTGGCCAGAGCAAAGTGGAAAAGCAAAGGGGGTGGGGTGCGTGGCACAGTCTAGAATGAGTTGGCACATCCTCTGATCCCACAAACTCTGGTCTAATGAAGAGGGTTCCAGACAGAAAAGGGTATTTTAAATATTCATACTGACAACAGAGACCCTTCCTGACTAGGCCTAAGAGAAAAATTGATTATACCATTAAATACTCTCTATTTTCATGGCCAATGTCGTTCACTACACATCCAACTTGAAATGTAGTTTCTAGTCCTGAAAAAAGACTGACTGAAGAGAATCAGTCACCGAGAAGACCTGGAGCTTCAACATCTCTCTCCCAGGTACTTTTCCCTTCTCCTATGTCCAACAAGCAGAAAAAAGATCAAAGCAGTGGTGAAATCAATAGAGAGCTTGCCCTAGTCTTTAGGAAATGTCTGAATGAGAAAGGCAATGAAAGTTGTTTCAATATTGTTACAGACTGAAAGTTTGTGTCCCCCTCAAAAAAAATTCATATGCTGAAATCCTAAACTCCATGTGTGATATCAGAAGGTGGAGTCTTTGGGAGGTGATGAAGTAATGAAGACAAAGTCTTCATCAAAGGGATTGGTGACCTTATAAAATTGCCTCCAGAGAGATCCCTCGCCCCTTCCACCATGTAAGGACACAGAGAACACAGCTCTCTATGAACCAGGAAGCAGCTCTGTCAACACCTTGATCTTGGACTTCCTAACCTCCAGAACTGTGAGAAATAAATTTCTGTTTAGAAGCCACTTAGTCTATGGTAATTTGTTATGGACTAAGACAAATGTTGAGGGAAGGTTTAATTAGTCTTTCAAAAGTGTTTATGAAGCACTATTACTACATGCCAGGCAATATGCTATTATTAGGGGACTCAAAGAAAAATATGCAGTTCTTTTAAGGGAACTCCCAATCTAAAGAAAATAGAGATATGGAAACAACTGCAATGCAGTGTTATAATTGATCCAAATGCTTTAATGATTCAAAGTGGAATGACAACAAAAGACAAAGGGTAATAGATCTATCTGAGGGAATCATTATAAACTTCAGAGAGAAGACAGATTTAAAACAAAAGATGTGGGGAAATGAGCAGATTTATGAGCCAACAGAAAGGAAGGCCCTCCAGGTAGGTGCAGTGTGTAGTACATAGATTCAGATGGTGGAGAGCAATTTGTGTGAGTGCCTACCCTTTAACAACTCTAACAAGTAATTCGGAAGGAAGAACTTTCTATGTAGGACAATCTAACTAAATGTGCACGTTAGAACTGATGGCAGCAGTGGCCAATCTGGGGCGGCCACTGCCATGACACTGGCTTCAGTGTGGGAGGCGAGGCCAGGGCTGTGTCCTCCATGGAGCCAGCAGGAGCTGGGAATAGGTGGAAGTCCTGCCCACTTCCAAGTTGACAGGGTGGGAGACGCATTCCCCAGGCACAGCTGTAGCCACCCAAGCTGCAGCTGCACCTGCAGACCCAGGCATCCCTGTGCTCTTGGGGGCCAGGAACAGGCAGGAGCCCTGCCCTTATGGGCATAGCTGCAGCCACCCAACCTATGGCTGCAGACCTGGGCCTCCCTGTGCACTTGGGTGCCAGGAGTGGGCAGAAGCCCCACCCTCCCTGGTGTAGCTGCAGCCACCCAAGCTGCAACTGTGGACCCAGGCATCTCTGCACTCTCGGGGGCCCAGGAAGGCCCCCTTGGCCCTGCAGGTTTGGAAGCGCCTGCTCCCACTACCTGGCCTCTCTCTGCTCCCGGCCCCTACTGCACAGGCTCAGAAGCGTCTGCTCCTGCTGCCAGGCCTCTCCCTGCTCCTGGCACCCACTCCAATCTCAGAGCAAAGTTGAGGGTGAGCCCAGGTGCTGTCGCAACCTAGCCAGGTATGTGCACGCTCAGGACAGTGCTGACATGCCAGCCCCCTGTTGGCTCGGCCCTTTCCAGACACTGAGTGCCAGTGAGCATGGGAGGGAGGCCAAGGCAGGGGCTAAGAGCAGCTCAGCGCTGGTCTGCAGGCAGCTCTCTGGCACAAACAGCCTGGGTGCCATGAACAGCAGCAGGAGGCAGACAAGCTCTGAGCAGAAAGGAGTGGGTCCCTGGTGAAGTCCCACCTTCAAGCTGGGGAAGGCCTGAAACCTGGGGGCTGGGCTGCCAATCCTGTGGACCGATGTGGGAACTTACGGTGCTTTCTCCAGGCCTGCCCATGGCCACCCATGGACCAATTGGCACACACTTCTTCCCCTCTGAATCCCATATAAACCGCAGACTCAGCCAGACTTGAGGACTCAACAGACAACCAGCTGCAGAGAGGAGCTACTCACGCCAGGGTCTCCTCTCTGCTGAGAGCTGAGCAGACAGCAGAATAACCAGCTGTGGAGGGGAGCTACCCACTCCATGGCCTCCTCTCTGCTGAGAGCTGAAGACTCAACAGGACAACCAGCTGCAAAGAGGAGCGACCCACTCCAGGGTCTCCTCTCCACAGAGAGTTGAGCACTTGACGGGATTACCTGGCTGCTGAGAGGAGCAACCCACTCCAGGGTCTCTTCTCCGCTAAGAGCTCAACACTCATTGGGACATCTCACCTGCAGAGAGAAGCTACCCACTGCAGGTGTCCTCTGAGCTGTCCCATCTCCCAATAAAGCTCTTCTTCACCTTGCTCACCCTCCACTTGTCTGTGTACCTCATTCTTTCTGGATGCAGGACAAGAACTTGGGACCCACTGAATGGCAGGGCTAAAAGAGCTATAACACAAACAGGGCTGAAACACGCCCCTTGCTTGCCATGTTATGGGTGACAAGTAGGAGAGAAGAGCTGTAGCCCTTCAAGGAGCCCAGACCTAGGAGCTCTCCAAGCCAGGGCTGTGATAACTTCTTTGAGGCTCTGCAGTTCCTGGCATCTCTGGGCACCACCATGCTCCTCAGTGCCAGCCGTGGAAGCTGCTTGCAGTATGCCTGGTCCAGCCCCAGCCTCACAGGAAGCTGGTGCCTGTGCCAGTGCCTGGAGCTGCCCACCCCTCTGCAGCTAGCATGCCTGGCTATATGCAGCAAAGGTGCCATTGGCCACAGAGGTTTCTGGCCAGAAAAGCAACACACATTATAGAATCCCAAAACAGAACAATCGGACCAGCACCTGTACGTCAATAACATTGGAAGAGGTGAACCTGGAACAAGAAATTACACATGAGAAAGACTCCAAAGAATCCCAAATAACAAACAGCAAGGACCTGAACCAAGGCAGAGCCAGTAAGTGAGGATGGAGAGAATGGCAAGGAGAGAAGAAATATTTTGACCATAGAACTGTCAGAATTAATCAGACCTTGGGGAGAAAGGAAAAAAAAAAATCACAGCAGTGAAGCTCTACCCCACGCATACAACTGGTATGGCAATTCATTCTATAGGCCATTCTTTTATTTTTAAGTTTTATTTTAAGTTCAATGGTACATGTGCAGATTTGTTATACAGGTAAACTTAGGTCATGAGAGTTTGTTGTACAGATTATTTCATAACCCAGGTATTAAGCCTAGTGCCTATTAGGTATTTCTCCTGATCCTCTCTCTCCCTCTTCCTCCGACCCTCCACCCTCTGATAGGCCCTAGTGTGTGTTGTTCCCCTCTGTGTCCATGTGTTCTCATCATTTACTTCCTACTCATAAGTGAGAACATGCAGTATTTGGTTTTCTGTTCCTGCATTAGTTTGCTAAGAATAATGGCCTCCAGCTCTATCGATGTCCCTGTAAAGGACATAATCTCACTCTTTTTATGGCTGCATAGTATTCCGTGGTGTATGTGTACCACATTTTCCTTATCCAGTCTATCACTGATGGGCATCTAGGTTGATTCCATGTCTTTGCTATTGTGAATGGTGCTGCAATGAACATATGCATGCATGCATCTTTACAACAGAATGATTTATATTCCTTTGGGTAGACACCCAGCAATGGGATTGCTGAGTTGAATAGTATTTATGTCTTTTGGTCTTTGAGGAACCACCACACTATCTTCCACAATGGCTGAACTAATTTACACTCCCACCAATAGTGAATAAGTGTTCTACAGACCAGGAAACCTCCAGGTTGTACCCTGGGGCATGAATACAGGTTATGGTTAAGTAGGCTGAGGGCCTCCTAGGAGGCCCAGTTGATTCTTAGGCTTACAGGCCGTAGTCCCACCTCTCCTGATTCCTAAATGAAATCTATCTACACGTATAAGAGGGATTCCCTTCCTCCCATCCTCCCACCCAAATTTACTCTATTTGCAAAAACAAGAACCAATAACAATAACAAGAACCCCTTTGTGGCTCAGGTCTCTAAACATTTCTGACAGTGTCTTGTAAATATTTTAAGTCCTCAGGGGCCAATTTGTTCAAGTAAACATTAATACTTACCACCTTTTTTGTGTCTTCTCCATTTTTATAACTTTTTTAAGTACTTCATCTATTCCAAAGATATAACTATGACATTCAGTGTGGGGATGGCTTTTTGTCTCTATCTTCTCCAGAAAACTGCACACACTTCCAGCTCTTTTTTCCACATCACCATTATTAAACCTTAAAACAAATGGAAATAGTGCTTTGAAAAGACTATGTTTCCATCCATATTGGTAAACCAAAAATAAAATTATAAGCCCCCCCAATCATCTGAATAGACTTCATCCTAGGCCAGGGTACTCTGAAATTTCAACTGAAAGACTGGTTTAAGCCACAATGGGAAGTGGGGGTTCGACATACCTCCCTATGCCCTCCAGCATTAACACCAACACAAACCTTAAGTCTGATAAGAAACATTTACAATCTATTCTCTCTGAAGCCTGCTACCTGGAGGCTTTGTGTGCATGGTAAAACTTTTGTCTCCACAACCTTTTATTATAATCCAGACATCCCTTTCTGTTGATAACTATTTCGACCAATTCCCAATCAGAAAATTTTTAAATCTACCTATAACCTGGAAGCCTCCCTCCCCAACTTTGAGTTGTCCTGCCTTTCTGGACCAAACAAATGTATATGTTAAATGTATTTGATTGATGTCTCACATCTCCCTAAAACGTATAAAACCAAGCTGCAGCCCTTCGGCACATGTTCTCAGGATCTCCTGAGGGATGTGTCACAGGCCATGGTCACTCATATTTGGCTCAGAATAAATATATTCAAATATTTTGGGGAGTTTGACAATATCACATGTCCATCTACCACTATCATCTTGACATATAGTTTGCTAGAAAAAAATGTTTTGGCTCAATATATGTAATGTCCAGTAATATTACACTCATTATAGGCTGAGTTCACCATAGAATTTTTTCAAATATTACTTGTGAGGCCATGGGTTTACTAGCATGTTTAGAAAACAGACTTCGAAAAGAAATCTTATTTAGCTGATCAGCATTCAATGAGTACACTGAAGAAACAAAGGCTAGGAAAGTCACAGTCTACTACGCATGGTAAGAAGATTTGGTATGTAAAAAAGCAAAAGTAATAACAGCAAACAATGACCAAGTTCCAAGCACTATTCTATGTGGCTTAAATATATTAACTAATTTAATCTCTACCACCACGTTATGAGGAAGGTAATATTATCTCTGTTTTGCAGATGAAGAAGTAAATGCCAAAGGAAATTTAAAAACGTCTTCAAGGTCACATAGCCTAGTAACTGGTCAGTGTGATTAGAACCCGGGCAATTCAGCTTCAACTTCAGAGGCTTTTTTTTTTTTTGAGACAGGCTCTTTCTCTGTCACCCAGACTGGAGGGCAGTGGCGCAATTGCAGCTCACTGAAGCAGAGGCTATATGTCTAACTGCACTTCTAAATCTGCCTCCCTGTTCACAGTAATACAAGTTAATATGCAACACCCATATATTACCGGTTGCAAACAGTACCCTAAATGACAGCATTAAATGATTCTTCTTACTGCTTTAACACAAACAAACCTAGGACATCTAGAATTTTCTTTTTTTAATCCCTCTGTTAATCTATGACAAGAGTCCAGTGTAAAAAAAAATAAATAAGTAAAAAAAAGGCTAGTGAATGGGCCTCAATCAGTCATGTTTTCTACTGATAAGTGTTTTATATAAATTACCTTATTTAATCCACATCACGACCCAATGAATTAGTTATTATCTCTATTTTTCAAATGAGGCTGCAAGAGGCTAAATAGATTTTCAGAAGTCACATAGCCAAAGGAGGGCAGAGCTGGAATTTAAGCTAAGATTTGACCCAAAGTGTGGGCTCTTAACTGCGCCTCTACATGGGCACCAGTCACTAATCGTGCATTTTGTCAGCACCATGCGTTTTTCTAGAGTCCAGATTAAGGAAGGGAAGTTAACCCAGCTTGAGTCTAAACCAACTGTCATAGAGTTCTCAATGTTCCAGAGCTACAAACCAGTGGACTCAACCTAGGATTTCTGTAGCATACTTTCAAGACAACTGGAAACTCCATTAAAGATCTCATTCCCAAACATTTAAAATAACTTTTTAAAAATAATTTATTTAAAAAAGTTAAATGCATATAAGTGCATAAATAATGAATCCTGTTTCTATTCAGATTCCTATCCCAAAGTCATACTTTCAGCCATTCCTCAGTGACATATAGGGGTACATTTGTTTCTAACTAAAATTCAGAGCCACACTGGAAAGTAATCTAGATAGACGTTATAACATGTTGGCAGAATACCTCATTTGTTTACTCTGGTCCAAGCACAAAAGAAGAAGAAATTTTCTTGTAATTCCCCACGTTTGTGACTTCAGTCATACTACTCTTTAACTTCTCTCATCATCATCTTTTAGTTACTGACCACCAGCATGGACTTCGGATGCGTAACAATACACATGTGGCTTAGTGCTACCATTTAACATATCTACAACACCTATGTGTTTGTGTATTTGTCTTTGTAAACAATTTCACATAACCATTGGATCAAGGTGCTGGGAATTTATTTTATACAAAACTTTCATAGTCAAAATAATTTAAAATTCTCTGGGCTAAATAAGTTTTTGGTTCTGATTATTAGAGTGGGTCCAGGGTACACAGTGTTACCCATTTAATGTGTCCCACTTCAGTTCTCTTAATCAATGAGAGATGCTAAATACCACTCAAGGTCTTTTTATTATACCACACAATATCAAGGAAAGCCTCTGGGCTTAGTTTTCTTAGCTATAAATTAAAAACCAACCATTCAATAAATTATGAATGCTTTATGTGTTTTACGTCTGTACATAAAAAATGCAATTTAGTTCCTATAGGAGCATTTCTAAAGTTAGTGATAGCTACTTACAAAAAACATTTAGGAAAACCAAAAACATTTTTAAAAATCAAGAGTCAAGGAATTAAGAGGGCAAGACGATGAAAAATTTTATAAGGATTGACCTAGAAGACTGACTCATTTCTTTAAAAATAAAATCTATATTATTTTTCTTAAATGCAACAAAATAGTAAAAGTAGGGTTACTTCTAACCACTATATATAAATGAGACTAATTGAAAACAAAACCAAACAAAAAATTCTAACATATAAACAAAGAAATTAAGTTTCAGTTACTTACAAAAAAAATATTGCAGGCAACTTATCCATTTGTCTTAACTTTTCAACGAGAAGAGGAAACATTTTTACCATATCTTCTGAACTAGACAATGAATCCGGACTAAGGTTCTTCAGTACTCTTTTGACCTAGAGCAGTAAGTTAAAATTATTTAAAAAAAAAAAAAGAATTTGCAGAAACAGAAGAAAGAAAGGAATTATTTTGTTGTCTAAAATTAGAAGAATTTTTCATATATAGTTTTGGGTGGGTTTTTAAAATGGTCCTTTTAGAATATATTATCAAGTAGTGGTAAAAGTCAGCAGAGTCACAAACATCTCTATATTAAAGAATAGACAATAAAAGATATAAAGTATATGATTTTTTGTCGGCACTAGAAATAAGTCAGTAGGATAAGGATGTTCCTAAAATGTTGCTGTTTCAACTGTTGCAGGTAGAGTGACAAAGGTTTCTCCAATTATTAGATAACGAAATATGTTAAGAAGTATATATAAAATCAATAATGGAAAAGAACCTCTTAAAATTAAAAAGAAAAAGTTTTAACTATGTCTACCAATAATTTGTAATAGTATAGAGACATGTTTATAATGCGTAACTGAAAATTCAAGAGATGAATGAGTCACAAAATACAATGATCAATAGAAGTGTAACAAGTTGTTCACCTCAGATATTGTTGAAATTGTGGGTGGTAACTTTTATCCTACTATTCCATGTCTTATAATTTTTTATAAACAGCATCTACTTCTTTTTTAATCAGAAAAAAAATAAATCTTATTTTATATCAGGAAAATTAACATTAAATTCCTTTACATAACATACAATGGAAAATATGATGAAATAGTTATGTGCTATCATGAATACATTTTCTTGACGAAGTTATTTTTCATTTTAATTATCATTTGAGGGGTGGCAAATAGGGACATCGTTGGTATTCAGTTTTCCCCAATTAACATTTAATGGAACACAGCATTCTGTGCCAAATAGGCTAAATTATTTGTAATACTTCCTAACATCAATATCTCTTTTTTTTTTTTTCTTCGAGTATGAGCCTCCCTCTGTTGCACAGACTAGAGTACAGTGGCATGATCTTTGCTCACGGCAGCCTCTGCCTCCCAGACTCAAGTGATTCTCCGACTTCAATCTCCAGAGTAGCTGGGATTACAGGCGTGCGCCACCACACCTGGCTAATTTTTGTATTTTTTTAGAGACAGGATTTCACCACGTTGGCCAGGCTGGTCTCAAGCTCCTGGCCTCAAGTGATCCACTCGCCTCAGCTTCCCCAAGTGCTGGGATTATAGGTGTGAGTCACCACACCTGGCCAACCAATACCATTTTTATCTTTATTTCTTTCACCACCAGAGTGAAAAAGGCAAATTAACATGACAATCAGTCAGCAAACTAGAACCAAAGATCCATCAATGTTAGGCTCAAGGATATCTTTGTTTCTCAGTATAGTCACCTATGAGTCTGTCATCTATAAATTTGCCAGAGCCTCTTGCAAGTATATTTATATTCTCTCATTTATCATCACGTACATGAGTTTCAAAGATTGGTTATTTTTAAATAATTTATTTTTATTTGCACAAGACTTACTCAGATTAGCCCCTCTACTAATTCCTGATTTTAACTATCATTCCTCTGGAGCCAGTTGCTCTTCTGTGAAAGCCTTGGCAACATTGGTTCTCCTGTTAGAGTTAAAGGTTCTTTGTTTTTAGCTGTTTGTAGCTGTTACCTGAAGAAATCAAAAGCCTATGGCACATGTTTTAAAGGTCACTGAGCTAAGAAATGAAATCAGTTCCCTCCTCCTTTTTTCTATCTCATAGTCACGGTATAACATGTTTAAATGGAATTACTAAAACAAAAATTGGAATGAAAAGATTACAAAACAGTTATTAGCTAAATTATTATACAACTCCAAACAATTAACAATTAAGCAAAACTTTGTCCAAGAAAGTGTGAAAATTACCTTCTTCACTTTGCCATTTTTAATCCAATTTGTCAATTCTGCCTTTAAGTTTTCTTCATATTTTCTAGCATCCAACTTCTTAATGACTATTTTATTCTTAAAAAGAATGAATTCCTCTGGACACAATTCCTTGGGGGGAAAATTATTACAAAATTAAGCTAAGCTATGCAATCTACAGTAAGAAAGATACAATGATGTATTTAAGTTTACTTGTCTCCTTAACCAAATTGCAAACTCCTTGAGGACAGAGGCTGTTGAAAATCTTTTTACCTCCCAATAATTTCTAACACATAAATCTATGACGATGGGTGAACTCTTATACAGGGCACAGCTGATGAAAAGATGAAAACCAACAGAGAAGAGAATGAAGGAATATAAGTCCAAAAACACAGTTAAAGTTGTATGGTATTCCAAAAGTTAAAAGAAGAAATATTTTCAAGAATTATGGAACATTCCATGTTACGTACAATAATAAAGTCATAAAGAATGTCTGAAAAAAAGAAAAAATTATTGATTATTTCAAAATAGCAGCATCAGCAAATAGAGAGAATACGTGTGCTTACCTCAAGAGTAATTTTGCTATATTCTGGAATAGCATTAACTAAAGTTCATTTTGATGAATATACATTTCTATATTTACCTGAGCCCTGGGCCAAGCTTCCCAGACGTGAACCATCGTGTCATAAAGCTGGATGCTTTCTTGAGGGGTGAGGATAAGATCAGGTGGGAATCCATACTTTTCAATCTGTGAATAAACAAATTAATGGATGGATGAACAAATAAAATTACAATATTTATATTTCCTTTATTTTATCTTTCATGGCTAAACCCTCAAGTTTTTATCTATGAATCCAGGGACATTAAAAGGCAATAAACTATAATATTTCACCTCTGCAAGGATCTGTTAATAAAGTCTTAACAAAGTAGCATCCCTAACCTGCTGAAATGGAAAACTCCAAAGTCCACTAATGAGTTTCAGTACTATTTCCTGAGACTATTTGCACTAGATAACAAACTAACACTGCTCTATGAAACACCCCTAGAATGCCAGTGAGGGTACTAGGTGGCTGGAAAATATGAGCTCTTACAGAATAGCCTCAGTTTAGACAAAAAAAAATACGTTTCTTTTTGAAATATCCCTTTGAAACAGACATTAAAATGCATTCAGTGATGAAGATGATTTTATGGCTACCAAGCCATGTAAAAAGAGACAAAGCTTTGCCCCTAGAAATCCAATATAAGAACTGGATCAACTTTATAAGGACAAAGACCCTCAGACAACCTTCAGAAACTCAAAGAAATTTCTACCTGATGGCTGCTCTGGTTACTGATCAGCTTTTGTCTTAAGCGTTTAGAACTCATGCACTACTCTTCCTCTCACAAATACTGTTGATGTTACACACAAAGCACTGTGTAGGGTACAAGAACAAATTCTGTCCTCATAACCTTTGTGTTCTATATTCCTCTGGCTTCAATCACCACTTCCTCTAATCTATTATGTACAAAAGGGATAAAGTAACATCTAAACCATAACACCAAGAAAGAAAATTAAACATGAGAAATCTATGGGAAAGACCCTATTAAACAAGTTAACCAAATATCTTCATGTCAAGGTTTCTGTTATGTTCATGTGCACTGTGAATCTCCAAGAAAAGGATAGGACATCACACTTCTCCCAAACTTATTTGAGGAAGGAATCCTTCCTTTAAAAAATACCTATGACTGGTTCCTAGAAGATTGGAAATACTGGACTAAAGAAGCCACTCCAAACATAGAGTTCAGAAAGCAAAGAAGGGCTGTTGGTGGCCTGTGCCGCACATCTGGGTTCTAATCACAGCTCCAATCACTACTCCCTGGGTTCTGACTTTCTTGTCTACAGTATGAGAATGACAATGTCTTCATTGCTTGCCTTCAAGATTGTGGTGAGATTCCAAAGGTTAATAGAGCAAGATTTTCTTTTTATTCTATGTTATGCAACATAAATATAAAGAATCATCATTTAGCAATTCTCAGATTGAATTTATGAAGTTAGCTAGTTGGCAGGGACTTCATTTGAACACACTAGTAACTGTATTATCTCAGAAGGTGAGGATTTCAGCATCTCATAAACTGCATCTTGTAGGTGACCACATATTCTGTCTACAAATGAAGCCATTGCTGACTTAAGTAATTATAGAGTTTTCTAAGAATTACCAAGTACATACTAATGCTATGCTTCTATGTTGGTCTCTAGAATAACAGTGATTCATTTTCAAAGCATCTCCCTTCCTTTACGGATGCCTTGGTTTCCTGTCTTTAAAATGGGAATAATTATCCTTACACCACAGATTTGTTGTGAGGATTAAATGATATAATCAATATAATATGCTGGTAAAATGCCTTGCTCTTTTTTAGTATTCCATCCATCATAGTGACTGATTATTAACTTTCAAGTATTCTTTTTCATCAGTTTGTCAACTGTATCACTAAAAGGATATATCCAACTCAACTGTTCTCCTCTGCACAACATGTAATTAACTGGCATCTCTTAAGTTGGCCTAGATAACATATAAAATTATACAGAAAGACAATATACAAAAGATCAATATATAGTTATATTGGTTTGTACTTCTTCATTCATAAACAAAAGCATATCATACCACAATGCTCCTTCTGAAAAACAAAATTAAATAAAATGAATAAAAAATAAGTTAAAAAGTTACACGGTAAGAATTTATCAGAACTACACAGAGACAGATAGTAGTTCTTTCGAGGACTGCCTGGTGTCAACAGCCTCTTAGGGCACTGAGCAGCTGTTCTTTTATGGCAGCATAATTCGTAGGAAGGCTGTGCAGCTCTTCTTTTAGCCCAGGAACAAGCCATATATGGATTGCAGTGATCCCTCATCACAGCTGGATTAAAGCCAGCTCACTCATCCTGTTCCCATGCCTTCCTTTCCAAAGCTATTTCCATGAGCGTTACAGAGAATAAATCCAAGGTTAGAAGGTTCCTTTTTACATTCTTCTCTTGTTGCTTCAATGTATTCTGCTTCCCCTCATGTTTGAACAATTTCAATGTAATCTCATGAATACTATACTCATTTGGATAGACCATCTTGCTATTGTTATTGCTATCTTAGGAGCACAAAGAAAGGTCTTA
This sequence comes from Macaca fascicularis, assembly GCF_037993035.2. Lineage (NCBI taxonomy): Eukaryota > Metazoa > Chordata > Mammalia > Primates > Cercopithecidae > Macaca > Macaca fascicularis. Next base: position 173,245,041 of record NC_088379.1, read on the forward strand.
TATAAATGCACACCTCACAGATGTAACCAGTTGTCTAAGCGTTTTAAAAAGCATGTCTCTCTAGTTGTCCCCAGGCATACGAAAGTAAAGTATCACAGAGTAAAGAGCTGAGAAGATTCATACAACAGCACAGCTCTAGAGAAGTCATACAGGGTCAGAACACACTGTAATGGTTCTGTTGCTTTCCAATTACTCCATTAATAGCTACTGAGAATAGAGGAAGGCACATGGCCAAAATGATGATCTTACCAAGAACTCCAGGCCACTATACTCACAAATGCTTAAAGGTAACTTACCTTAAATCACTTTAAGCAGAGTAAATCATTAAAACATTATAAAATACTACACAACTAAAAACTTGCTGAGAATTCAATGCTAAAGATATCAAAATATAATTGGAAGGCTTAAAGAGTGATGTATGCTTATCATATATCTATTCCCTAAGCACAGAGTCAGGGGAATAGGGAGGGATAGGGACAGGAATGCCATTTGGAATGAGTCAGTGCAAAGTCAAGAAAAAACTACATAATAAAATTATGTTTGAAAATTTCTGGGAGACGGAATCACTTTAAGTGAGTTTTATATGCCCTTAATCACCATAGTTCAGAGTCTATGAAGTAATTTCCATTTAATTCCTTACTCATGCATTCAATCCATAAATTATTTAGTATAACACTATGATTAAGAACATTAGGCTTTGGGGTCAGAACTTTTGAGTTTGTACCATAGTCTGACAATTACTAACTGAGTCCTTGGACTAGTTAAACAACCTCCCTACTCTTTTTCCTCATCTATAAGTTGGGAACAATTATAGTACATTTATTATAAAGATGTTGTGAAGGTTAAAAGAGAAATACGAATAAATATTAACAAGTGCCTGCCACGTAAATTCTCAACACATGTTGACAATCATCATTCCACAAATATTTACTGAGCAACTTTTGTGTATATGACACTATGAGCTAGCTATAAGGTAATCCAGGGGTGAAAAAGTGCAAAATTTTTCATTAACAGTTTTGTAATTTAATAAGAAAAAGAAGACATGAAAGCAAAAAAAAAAATTATAACAGCAGGCTAAACATAATTAGTGTCATTTTAAAAGTACAAATAATAAGTTACCTATTATCAGAAAAGAAGATGAATTCCATGTGGAGAGATCATAGAAAGACTTCTGGAAAAAAATCCCACATAAGCAAAGACATGGAAGATGAATAGAATCTGGAAACTTAGAGTTTGGCATCTGGAATGAAGCATTCCAGGTATAGCACACAGCACGAAAGCTTTAGGTAAGCTAGGGTTTGAGTGAAAAGCTGAGGAAAGTCTAAGTTATAGAAGACTTGAATGCCAAGCTACAAAGTCTGTAATTTATTTCCAATGGAGAAACATTGAAGAATTTTGAGTAGAATAAGGAGAGGATCAGAATTATGTTTTAGGAAGATAAATGGAACAGCACAATTTTGGACATAATATAATAAAAAAAGGACCAACTATTGGCTAATGTCTATATCTTCACAAGGCAACTTGAACCTATAGAATTTAATAACAGAGATAAGCTGGAAAAAGAGGAGAGAATAGCAAGAGAAATTAATGTCTTCCCACACTCATAATCCAGGGCCTTAAGTGAGATCTCCAAAAACTTCATGTTATCAGTCCACCATGAAAAAAGTCACGTTCTGATTTTTATGTTAGTAGGAAATGCCTCTTCCCTGTTCAGACCATTTGGTAATGGGCGATTCTGACATGAACAAGGAGTGCCAATACAGTTGTGGTGGCACTGTTAGTCTCACAGAAGTAGAAGACAGAAATAGATATAAAGAAAAGGAATAAACTAACCAAAGAACCCAAATCAGAACTCTCCATTACTTCCTTTCCAGTTATTAAACTCTGGGTGTCCCAAACGACTTTGAGGATCTAAGGAAAGCTAGAAGAATGTATACATACACAATTTGTAAAGGTTTTTCACTTTTCTATGAAGTCCATCCTTAATGTCCGTATACCTAAGGTTAAGATTATCAGTAAAGATGGCCTAACAGAAGCCTCTTGTGAGCATCAGCCCCTGCAGGAACTCCAAATTGAACAACTATGCACACAAAAAGCACTTTTCTAAGAACCAAAAATCAGGTGAGTGATCACAGTATCTGGTTTTGACTCTTTATCACTGAAGAGGCACTGAAGAGGGCAGGAAAGACAGTGTCGACCTGCCAGTGCCACCCATCCCACATCCTCCAGCAGTGGCCGCATGACATGTAGAGAGAATCTAAGATGGCCTAATAGAAGCATGCTGGCTTCAGATATGACCCAGCACCTTCCTAGCTGTGGTGGCTATGGGGAGAGACTACTTCTGCTTGAAGAAAGGAGAGGGAAGAGTAAATGGGACTTTGTCTTGCAGCTCAGATGCCAGCTCAGGCACAGTGGAGTAGAGAACTGAGCGGGCTCTTGGGGTCCCCAAATGCAGGCCCTGGCTCTTGGATGGCATTTCTGAACCTACCCTGGGCCGGAGAAAAGCCTGTTGGCCTGAAGGGAGAGACCCAGGTCTCGCAGCAGTCACCACAAGCTGAATGAAGAGGCCTTGGGCCTTGAGTGAAGATTAGCAGTAGCCAGGAAAAACTCACCATGGGCCAGGGCTGCTTGTGGTCAGAGAGAGAGACTCCTCTACTTGTGGAAAAAGAAGAGAAGAGTCGGTAGAATTTGACTCCAAGCCCTGGGTCCCAAACAACATCTCTGGACCCACCTGAGGTCAGGGGAACCCGCCACCTTGACGAAAAGGACACAAGCCTGGCTGGCTTCACCACCTACTGACTGTGGATCACTCAGGCCTTGAATGAAAATTGGCAGTAGCCAATGATTATTGCAAGCCTAGGGCAACACCTAATGCTGTGCTTGAATCAGTTTTAACCCAGTGCAGTCTCTGCGGTGGACACCATAGGGATGCTATGTTGTTCTCTCTTTCCAGCTCCAGGCAGCTCAACACAGAGAAAAAGATTCCATTTGTTTGGGAGACAGTAAGGGAAGAAAACAAAAGTCTCTGATAATCCAGAGAAATATTCAGGATCTTATCCAAACCACCAAGATGGTTTCTCTATGAGTCTATAAGGGCCACAGCCTCACTGAGCTTGGGGTGCCCCCACCCCCAATGCAGAAAATGGCTGCCGTAACCAAAATCTTAGATCACAACATCCAAGTCCCTCCAAATACCTAGGAAGCCTTCTCAAGCGCAAGTACAAATAAGCCCAGACTGTGAAGACTACAATAAATGCCTAACTACTTAATGTCTAAGCATCAATGAATAGCCACAAGCATCAAGACCATCCAGGAAAATATGACCTCACCAAATGAACTAAATAAGTTACCAGGAACCAATTATGGAAAGACAAAGATATGTGACTTTTCAGGCTGATAATTCAAAATAGCTGTTTTGAGGAAACTCAAAAAACCAGCATTATCGTGATATCAAAACAAGGCAAAGACACATTAAAAAAAGAAAACTACAGGCCAATATCCCTGATGAATATTAATGCAAAAATCCTCAACAAAATACTAGCAAACTGAGTTAAGCAACACATTTAAAAGATACTTCATTATGACCATGTGGGGTTTATCACAGCAATGTAGGGATGGTTCTGCATACACAAATCAATGTGGTATATAATATCAACAGAATAATAGCAGGATCCTATTAGATAAATTTAACAAAGAGATTGAAATAATTAAAAAGAATCAAGCAAAAGCTATGGAACTGAAAAATGCAATCAACATGCTGAAGAATGCATCAGAGTCTCTTGATAGCAGAATTAATCAAGCAGAAGTGAGCTGAAGGAAGGCTATTTGAAAATATATAGACAGAAGAGAAAAAAGAAAAGAGAATTAAAAATGATAAAACATTCCTATAAGATATAGAAAATAGCCTCAAAAGGGCAAATCTAAGATTTATTGGCCTTAAAGGGGCTTAAAACCCCTAGGGTGAGGAGAAAGTTTATTCAAAGGGATAATAACAGAAACTTCCCAAACCTAGAGAAAGATACCAATACTCATGTACAAGAAGGATATAGAACACCAAAGAGATTTAACCCAAAGAAGACTATCTCAAGATATTTAATAATCACACTCCCAAAGGTCACAAATAAAGAAAGGATCCTAAAAGCAGCAAGAGAAAAGACACAAATAACACAGCGGTGCTCCTATATGTCTGGCAGCAAACTTCTCAGTGGAAACCTCACAGATCTGAAGAGAGTGGCATGACATAAAGGGCTGAAGGAAAAAATCTTTTATCATGGGATAGTATATCCAGTGAAAATATCCTTCAGACATGAAGGAGAAATAAAGACTTCCTCAGACAAAAGCTAAGGGATTTCAGCAACACCTGTCCTACAAGAGGTGCCAAAGGGAGTTCTTCAGTGTGAAAGAAAATGATGTTAATGAGCATTTAGAAATCATCTGAAGGTAAAAAACTTACTAGTAAGTACACAGAAAAACACAGAATATTATAACACTGTAATTCTGGTATGAGTATATCTTCAGTAGAAAGACAAAACAATGAACCTATCACAAATTACAACCACAGCAACTTTTCAAGACAGACAATATAATAAGATATAAATAGAAACAACATAAAGTTTAAAAGCATCTGGGGTGGGAAGTTAAAGTATATAGTTTTCATTCGTTTTTTTGTTTTTTGCAGTTGGTTGGTTGTACACGCAATCAGTGTTAAGTTGTCCTCAGTTGAGAATAATGGGTTATAACACAATATTTGCAAGGTTCATGGTAACTTCCTATCAAGAAACATACAACAGATACACAAAAAATAAAAAGCAAGAAATTAAAACATACCAACAGAGAATATCACCTCCACTAAAAGACAGGAAGAAAAGAAAGAAGAAAGAGACGACCACGAAACAACCGAAAAAAAAATAAATAAAAAACAAAATGGCAGGTAAGTCCTTATTTATCAGTAACAACATTGAATGTAAATAAACTAAACTCTCCAATCAAAAGACATGTAGTGGCTCAATGGATGAAAAAAAGATTCAATGACTTGCTGCCTACAAGAAATACACTTTACCTATAAAGATACACATGGACTGAAAATAAACAGATGGAAAAAAATATTCCATGCAAATGGAAACCAAAACAGAAAAGGCATAGCTATATTTAGACCAAACAGATTTCAAAACAAAAGCTATAAAAAGAGACAAAGAAGCTATTTATATAATGATAAGGGGGTCAATTCATTGGCAAGATATAACAATTATAAATATATATTCACCCAACACTGGACCACCCAGATATATAAGGCAAATTTATCTTAAAAATAGATATTTTAAATAGAGTTAAAGTAAGAGATAGACCCTGATACAATAGTAGCTGGAGACTTTATCACCTCACTTCCAGCATTGGACAGACCATGCAGACAGAAAATCAACAAAGAAACATCAGACTTAATCTGCACTATAGATCAAATGGACCTAATAGATATTTACAGAACATTTCATCCAATGGCTGCAAAATACACATTCTTTTTCTAAGCACCTGGATCATTTTCAAGAATAGACCATATGTTAGGTCACAAAACAAGTCTTAAAACATTCAACAAAAATTGAAGTAATATCAAGCATTTTCTCTGACCATAATGGAATAAAACCAGAAATCAATAACAAGACAAATTTTGGAAACTTTATGAACATGTGGAAATTAAACAATAGCCTCCTAAATAACCAGGTGGTCAATTAAGAAACTGAGAAGGAAATATTAAAATTTCTTAAAACAATAAAAACACAACATACCAAAACTTATGGTATACAGCAAAAGTGGTATTAAAAGGAAAGTTTATAGCTATAAGCAGAAAAACTTCAGTAAACAACCTAACTATGCATCTTACAGAACAAGAAAAGCAAGAACAAACCAAACCCAAAATCAACAGAATAAATTATAAATATCAGAGCAGAAATAAATGAAATTGAAACAGGAAACAATACAAACAATCAATAAAATGAAAAGTTTGTTTTTTAAAAAAGATAAATAAAATAGACAAACCTTTAGCCAGACTTAGAAAAAAAAGAGAGAAGACCCAAATAAATAAAATCAGAGGTGAAAAAGGAGACATTACAACTGATACCACAGAAATTCAAAGGATCATTAGAGGCTACTATAAGCAACTATATGCCAATAAATTGGAAAACCTAGAAGAAACTGATAAATTCCTAGACACAACCTGCCAAAATTGAACCACAAAGAATTCCAAAAGCTGAAGAGACCAATAACAAGAGATTGAAGCCATTATAAAAAGTCTCTCAGCAAAGAAAAGTCTAGAACCCAATGGCTTCACTGCTGAATTCTACCAAAATAGAGGAGTATTCCCTCCTCCTCCATTTTTCAGAATAGTCAGAGTAGTTTTGGAATTAGTTCTTTTAGAGAACTAACTCCTCTCTTCTTTAAAGAGAACTAATACCAATACTACTCAAACTATTAGTTAGTTTATTCTCTTTAAAGAAGAATTAATATCAATACTACTCAAACTATTCTGAAAAAGAGAGGAGGAGGGAATATTTCCAAACTCATTCTTCAATGCCAGTATTACCCTGATACCAAAACCAGGCAAAGACACATCAAAAAAAGAAAATTACAAGCCAATATCCCTAATGAATATTAATGCAAAAATCCTCAACAAAATACTAGCAAATTGAGTTTGACAACATATTAAAATGATATTTCATTATGACCAAGTGGGATTTGTCACAGTGACGCAAAAATGGTTCAACATACACAAATCAATGATATCACTAGAAAGACAAAATGATATGATCATTTCAGTTGATGCTGAAAAGTCATTTGATAAAATTCAACATCACTTTATGATAAAAATTCTCAAAAATTGTATATAGAAGGAACATACCTGAACACAATAAAAGAAATATACAACACACCCACAGCTAGTATCATACTGAATGGGGAAAAACTGAAAGCCTTTCTTCTAAGATCTGGAACATGACAAGGATGTCCACTTTCACCACTGTTATTCAATATAGTACTGGAAGTCCTAGCTAAAGCAGTCAGAAAAGAGAAAAAATGGGCATCCAAATTGGAAAGGAAGAAGTTAAACTATCATTGCTTTGAGATGATATGATTTTATGTTTGGAAAAACCTAAAGACTCCACCAAAATACTGCCATAACTGAGAAACAAATCCAGTAAAGTTTCAGGATGCAAAACCAATATACAAAAATCAGTAGCATTTCCATATGCCAACAGCCAACAATCTGAAAAAGAGATCAAAAAAGTAATCCCATTTACAATAGCTACAAATAAAATAAAATACTAAGGAATTAACCAAAGAAGTAAAAGATCTCTACAAAAGAAAACTATAAAACACTGATGAAAGAAACTGAAGAGGACACACACCAAAAAAGTAGAAAGATATTCCATGTTTATGGATTGGAAGAATCAATATTGTTAAAATGTCCATAGTACCCAAAGCAATCTATAGATTCAATGCAATTCCTATCAAATACCAATGACATTCTTTGCAGAAATACAAAAAGCAATCCTAAAATTTATATGGAACCACCAAAGGCCCAGAATAGCCAAATAATAATAATCCAATTCAAAAATCGGTAAAAGATCTCCATAACATTTCCCAAAAGAAGACATACAATGGCAAACAGGCATATGAAAAGGCCCTCAACATCACTGACCACTAGAGAAATGCAAATCAAAACTACCATGAAACATCATCTCACCTCAGTCAAAATGGCTTTCATCCAAAAGACAAGTAATAACAAATGCTGGCAAGGATACAGAAAAAAGAGAACCCTTGTACACTGTTCGTGGGAATGTAAGTTATAAAATCACTATGGAGAACAGTCTTAGAGCTTCCTCAAAAAACTAAAACTAGAGCTACCTTATGATCCAGCAATACCACTGCTATGTATATACTTAAAAAAAAAGGAAATCAGTATATCAAAGAGGTATCCAGACTCTCATGTTTATTGCAGCACCATTCACAATAGCCAAGATTGGGAAGCAACCTAAGTGCCCATCAACAAATGAATGAATAAAGAAAATGTGGTACTTAAATACAGTGGAATACCATTCAGCCATTAAAAAAAAATAAGATCCTATCATTTGCACCAACATAGATGGAACTGGATGTCATTATGTTAAGTGAAATAAGCCAGGCACGGAAAGAAAAACTTCACATGTTCTCACTTATCTGTGGGAGCTAAAAATTAAAACAATTGAATGCATGGAGACAGAGAGCAGAACGATGGTTACCAGAGGCTAGCAAAGATAGTGGGTTGGGTGGAAGAGGGAATGGTCAATGGGCACAAAAAAATAGATACAATAAATAAGATCTAGTATGCGATAGCACAACAGAGTGATTATAGCCAACAGTAATTTACTGTATATTTTAAAATAACTAAAAGATTAGAATTGGATTGTTTGTAACATAAGAAAAGATAAATGCTTGAGGTAATGGACATGTACCTCATTTAGTCTGATGTGGTTATTATGCATTGCATGTCTGTATCAAAATATCTCATGTGCCCCATACGTGTATACAGCTACTTTAGATGGCCACAAAATTAAAAATAAAAAATGTATTAAATTTTTAAAATAAATGAATAAGATAAAAGAATCAGTAAAAAAAGAAAAAGATTATCCGTACATGCTGCAATTCTATGAAGATTAATCGAGTCCCTTTCCAGTTGTGACATACACTAAAAATTCCACTAACAGGACAAATACGCTTTTATACTTACAGTATCTGTTGTTAGTGCAGCACAGGGATGCAAATGATCAAAATAAACATCATCATGTTTTACTGAACATATATGCTTCTCTAAATCATTGTCTCTCTCTTCACAGAGCACTAGATACGAAGAGCAAGAATATCCAAATTAATGGACATATAATTATTAGAATATGGATAACTTTGTAGTAAAATACAAAAATCCCTATAAAAAGCTTTATAGTAAAATATAAAAATATATAGTAAAACATAAAAAAATAAGCTTACCAAGTCTAACTTCATATGATTGATTTTTATATGAATTGTCTCGGAGAAAGTTGAGGCATTTGTCAGCCTGTTTTTCAGAAATAAATTTCTCTTCCATAATCTTGTCTGCCTGTTTCCAGTACTGTTTTACTGATTGCAGCCACCTTACAGAATAAACATGCATGTAATTTAAATAAAATATAGAAGTATTTATCAAGAACTTGGATATTTTAAACAAAGAAAATTTCATAAGTTTAAAAATGTAGTGCATGTGCTCTCAATTTAAACCACCTGAGTTTGAGTCCCAGCTCCATTACTTCAGAGCTGTGGACTTTGGGCAAATTCCTCAACTTCTCTGTGCCTCCATTTCTCTCAACATGGAAGATAACGAAAGTATCTTTCTAATATGGGTGTTGTAAGGCTTGAATGAGTTAATATACCTGCCACATAGAAAGCACTACGTGTTTGTTACCAGTGATGCTGTTGCTATCATTGTTGCTGTTACTAGGAAAAATCAAGTCTGGTAACAAAACAATACTTGATGTTCATATAATGCTTTGTTGTTCTTATGACTGCCATCTGCAAGGTCAATGACTGTGTCCCAGTTATTTCTATTTTAGCTTTAATTATTGGATAAGGACAAAGAAAGGGGGATACAACTCTCTTACTTCAGATGACATTTATTTGAAAATCTTTAGAAATTTTCCTACACAATTTCAGATCTGGCTATGGGAGACCTTGATTTTCTTTGGAGAAGATGTTTTCCTTCCCTAACTTCCAGGAAACATATCTTCAAAAAAACTTTAGAAAGTCAGACATGGTAATGTGCACCTGTGGTCTCAGCCACTCAGGAGGCTGAGGTGGGTGGATTCCTTCAGCCCCGGAGTTTAAGGCCAGTCTGGGCAACAAAGCGAGACCCCTAACGTTTCAAAGATTGGGTAACAAATTTATTTGAAAGTTATTATAGAAAAAACCTTCAAGACTTTAGACCATATAGACAGTATATAATTCAACCACTGAATATATAACTACCACTCTTTTTACCTATACCTACTCAGTGAGAAGAGTTGGGTTGTTTATGGTAGCTGAAAGAACCAAAAAGGGACATCGAATAATGACAAGGAGGAGCTCCCAAAATTTTGCTCCAACTTCTCTGCCAAGATAATGGACCTAGTAAAGAAAAAAAAATCAGTTGAAAAGTTGATGTCAAATGGTAAATAAAAAATAGAAGCATAAAATCATCATGCATATTTTTCCAGTTTCCTATAAATGACCTAACCTCAATAAAGTGAATGGTGATAAATTCAGACAATAGAGATCACTGACACTTAACTCTCTCCAATTTCCATAACTCATCCATTATTAATCCCTACAGATTCCAATTCCAAAAATCTATTTTGAAGCTATGTTTTTCTCTCCATTTTTTGTTGTCATTGAACACACCATCACCTGGCTTTCTACAATAGCCTTCTGATTTTTCTCTTAGCTTCCACTCTTTCTCTATACTTTCTTCACATCATAGCCCTAATGGTATTATTAAACAAAAATCAAATTAGACTACATCCCTAATTAAATCCCTACACTACTCTCCCAATGCATTTACAGCAAACTACAAGCTGCTTAACTGGAAGTGTAACTTCTTGCATGATCTTGCTTCTTCCCACCTTTCCAACCCCATCTCAGGCCACTTTCCCAGCCATGCACTCTGCTCCCAACATACTGGCCTTCTTTTCATTCCTTGAACACATGTGTTCCACCTGAGGGTCTTCACATATACAACCCTGCTACTTAAAATCCTCATCCACCTCTTACCTGACCATTCCTGCTTATCCCTGCAAAGCCCAGCTGAAGGTCATTGCCTCAGAAACACCTTTCCTGAGTACCTGCTCCGAAGTTGTTGTTCTTACTTCCCTTTGCTATTATCTTGGTGAAAACTGACTGATTTTTTTCTTCAGAGTTTGTATCACAACGTTTACTTATATTTTCATTGGTACATTTACTTATTTAATTGCTCTCTCCTTCACTAAACCACAAGGTCAGTACTGGCATACCAGGGAGAAAGCACAGTGCCTAGCACAGAGTAAATACTCAATTAACATCTATTGAATGAATGAATCAATTCTCTTTGGTTAAATAATGCAAATTAAGACTTAGAGAGGAGGTCCAAGTTTTAGTCTTAATTAAACAGAATACATCGTGACAATTGGGTCTCAGCTGGGAAGACTTACTAACCAAGCCTAGTAATAAATACATAAAGAAGAATGTTCTCATATCCATTCTGACTTTGATCTAGTCAGATAATTGCCCACTTTACCAAATGCTAATCTTATATTTTATATCAGCAGGCAATTTCTCTGAACTTCCTAGAATAAACAATTTTTAAAGCCTTCTTACCATCAAGTTCTGTGCATGTATAAATCAGAAAACCAAAGTTATTCACATTTTGATTTTTGTTTTGAGACACAGTTGCGCTATTGTTGCCCAGGCTGAAGTGTAGTGGTGTGATCTTGGCTCACTGCAACCTCCGCCTCCCAGGTTCAAGTGATTTTCCTACCTCAGCCTCCCAAATAGCTGAGATTACAGGAACACGCCACCATGCTTGGCTAATTTTTGTATTTTTAGTAGAGGCGGGGTTTCACCATGTTGGTCAGGTTGGTCTCGAACTCCTGACCTCAGGTGATCCACCCACCTCGGCCTCCCAAAGTACTGGGTTTACAGGCATGAACCACTGCGCCCAGCCTCATTACCCACGTTTTAACATCATTGTGCTTAGGCATTTTGAGATGAGACTACAATCTAAGGTTCTAGATCATGAAGATCAAGGATTTTGCTTTGTTTTCCCTTTAAACGGGAATGCTCAAAGTCAGCAACACACAATACAGCCTGATGCATAAAAGGAAACAGACTACTTTCAGGACAAAGAAAGCAGAATGGCAGCATGTCTGCCAGCTCCCAACTTCACACAAAAAAGGAATAGATTTACTACATAGGTTTGTCACCTAGTTTTCCTTTAAGTTGAAAATTCCTTGAAGCAACAAAATACAAAGCTTGAATTCTATTTACTGTTCTTTCCATTCATTTTGATAATAACATAGCTATGTCCTTCCAGATCTACACCATTCGCCACCTTGCTCTCTGGCCAATAAGTCTGATCTTGGGAATTGGCTCACCCAGCCTCCTTAGCTCTCTAGCTTCTACTGGGTTTGGCCAGTGGGAAGTGTAGGCAAGAAATGGGAAGGAGAGAAGACAATGAGCTCAAGGTCTTTGTTCTTTTGCTCTCTCTCCCTAAGAGGTCAACCTTGGCCAGCTGCGATTCTTCACCAAGGTCACTGTTCTTCTCAAAGAGACATATCTATAGAGTCTCTCTTCTGTTAAGGTTCATACTGCTTCCTCCTCCCTCCATCCTTACAGGATCGAAAGGCTTGTACTCTTCTGGACTACTGTACTTACCTTGTGGTTTCCCTTGTACAAACCTTTGTAAACAGCACCTTGGTAAAAACACTTTTCTAAAAATTATACTAATGTGAATATGCGATCTGTTTTCAGTTGGTACCCTGGCTGACGCACAACTTAGATAACTACCGTCACTGAAAAAGCCCCATATTCTTTAAATTACAAATTATAGTGTGTATGCAGACTAGAACATCAACCAGAGAACTAACACCAAACCTACCTCATCAAATATAACATATCTGATCCTTTCCACCCATTTTTGGCGATGAGGAGCAAGCAACAGGATTTCAAAACATTCCGGCACTGTAATAAGTACCTACAAATATGAACGATTAGTGTAGCTAACTTTATGGAGCATTAATTTTATATCAGGCATAGTAAAAGGAACCTACAAAATATGCTGCTGCTGCTGATAGCAGTTTCATTAAGATAACATTGCATCTTTGACATGTTTCATTTAAATCTTTACATTTATGAACATTTGGATTAATAAAAGTGAAAAAATAAAAGCTTCTACTCTGTAATGATGGTTTTACATTTTGTTTAGTCTTAAATGTCTACTTGGTGAATTCAATAAGGGAGACAATCTATCTTAATCTATGATTTACCTATTGACGGGTCCACTGTCAACACACAATCTTTTTGAGACAAGTTTTTATTATGAGGATCCATAAACATCATTCACAAGAACTGGCAATTTTGAATGGAAACAAAAAGTTGGGTAGTCATTCAGTAATGCATTGGATTTGTCAAATCTACTTGAATCCGTTTCTAAGTTATAACGAAATATCATAACTTTCTATTTGAAATTTCAGCTCACAATGTGAGTATCCTTAGAGATGGTGAGCCTAGTTCTTACTTTTTAGAGTAGAACAACCTTAAATTTTCCTTAGAGCAATTTCATTTTCTTTATATTATTATTATTATTATTATACTTTAAGTTCTAGGGTGAGCAATTTCATCTTCTTTGTGAATTCAGTGAAATGATTTCTATAAGGGCTTGTGCTTTGCAGATTCCCAGCAAAACAGTTATATAAGTACTGCTCTATAAATTGATAATAAACTCATTAATTAGTATGTCATACCTGACAGTTTAGTACATTGTAACGATAATCTCTTGTGAAAGCACCACATAGAGTTCTGCCGGCAGGCAACGTTTTAGTAAAACGATTCTCAACAGTTGCAGCCACTTGACCAACAAAGGACTGATTGACAAGAAAAAAAAAAAAAAAAAAAAAAACCATTAGTCACTCAGTAGAGAACAGATATATAAAACCTTGAGGACAACAGAATCCACACACATACACATACACATTCACACACACACATTCACACACACATTCACATACACACACACACTCACACACTTTAATGAAAATGAAACAAAGAAGTAGGGAAAAAATACAGAGAGTAGTGAAATTATTTGATACCACTGAGTATTCTCTTGGATCGTCCTTGATTTTACACACACACACACACGAGATAGAGATTACATATTGTGTATATGGTGATAATGAGCAAATGAATGACTTTCTATTGAAAATCAATATTTTCTATTTTCATTGACTTTCTATTGAAAGTTCATGATTCCCGGTATACCACCATTGCTCTGCCTGGGATCCTCCTAGTGCTCTCTCTGCCTCTGTTTGTCAGAATCCTTTCTTATTTAAGCTCCTGCAACTTGTTGCCTAAAAGAGGCAAAGAGTCCATGTGGCCTTCTCTTAAATTTTTCAGCCTCTAGGATTCCCCTTCTATTGTTTTGAGCTTAACTATAATTATATAAAAAGATGTTTGGTGTCTCTTATCCAGCATTTCAGATATTTTACACAAAGAGATTTCTCTGTTGACCTATATGGCCATATTGCTGGAAATGGAAGTCATATATGTCTGTCTGTGTTTTTTAACTGAAACAATATTAATTAAAAGCAAAACACAAATCTTCATAATTATAATCATAGCATACCACTCCGAGGGAGGGAGTGAAAAGGAAAAAAGGAAAGGGGGGAGAGAAAGGGAAATAACTTAAAATGTAAATTTTTTAAAAAAGTAATCCTTAAAAATACTATATAGTCATCATTTTTACATTCTTGATAGTGAAATATTTTCTAAAAATAAGTAAAATTGCAGTAGCTATAAATGAAAATATTAATGTATTAGACAAAATGAAAATATCAAAAATAGTTTCTTGGCCGGGTGCAGTGGCTCACACCTGTAATCCCAACACTTCAGGAGGCCAAGGTGGGTGGATCACCTGAGGTCAGGAGTTCGAGACTAGCCTGGCCAACATGATGAAACCCCATCTCTACTAAAAATTCAAAAATTAGCCAGGCATGGCAGTGGGTGCCTATAATCCCAGCTACTCAAGAGGCTGAGGCGGGAGAATCACTTGAAAATGGGAGGCAGAGGTTTCAGTGAGCCAAGATCGTGCCACTGTACTCCGGCCTGGGTAACAGAGCAAGACTCCGTCTCAAAAAAATAAAATTAAAATAAAATAAAATAGTGAATTAGATCTAGAATGTGACCATGTGCATTCTTTTTAAAGGAATGTTCAGGAATGAAAGAAAAAATGAAAGTCACTCAAGCACTACCTTTGCAGGCGCAATGTACACGACCACCCCGTCATCGCTCTCCCTCAGCACTTTCTCCATGCAGTAGTAGGAAGCATAGGTTTTTCCTGCTGACACTGGGGCAACAATCACTGCTGACTCATTCTTATCCACCACATCCAGGAGTTCCCGCTGCAGGGTACAAAGCGTTCAAGAAAGTGAACAGCATGTTACCAAAACACAGACAGTATCCTTTGTACCTTCTGTCTCCTGCACCCGTATTATGCTACCTTTGGGGGAACTCCCTGAACCCCTGAAGATTACGTCTAGTGAACACTTGAAGGATTCAGGAAAATGCCTGGATTACTCATGCCATTCCCTCAGAAAAGAGATTTTGTTTTACATTTTGGCCTAGAGAGAAGGTTTCATTTCTGCAAAATCAAAAGCGAGACTGAGTAAAACACATTTTCCCATTAGAAAACACTTTTTCTAATTTTCATTGAGCAAGTACAGAAAGAAATTTCAAAAATTGAGTGCTAAAAACTAGTAATGCCACATTAGCATGCCTTCACATACAAACAGGTATCAGTGTAACTTCCACTGATGGTGAAAATAAAGAGGCCAAGAAGGGGAAGAAGTGATTGATTTCTCATACTCTGGTTACACTCTCCAGGCACCGGAGAGGAAAGGCATTAAACAAGATTAAGAAGTTTATGCAAAATTTAACATGTAGAGACACAGTAAGGAAAAGTTCTGAAGTCACACTGATTAGAAAAGTACAATGTTTGTTGTCATTACCTGCCATGTGTTGGGAATAAAATCCTGGATCCTGGGATCCGGATTTTTTCTTTCATCTCGTATCAAGTAATGGCCCATGTATTGCAGTTGAAACCGAGCTGGTCCAATGTCAATGGAGTATTTCTTCTTCTTTTTGTCATCTCCTATCATCTGTTATTATTTTCATATATTATTTGAAATTCAAAATTGAATAAACATTTATTAAATATCCACTGAGCACATTCTATGCACAAGGCATTTTTACTATCTTTTTTTTTGTTGTTGTTGTTGTTTGAGACAGGGTCTCGCTCTGTCACCCAGGCTGGAGTGCAGTGGCACAATCATAGCTCACTGTAGCCTTGAACTTCTGGGTGCAAGTGATCCTCCTGCCTCAGCCCCACCACTCCCTATCCCACCCCCTGGCTGAGTAGCTGGGACTATAGGCACATGCCATCAACTGTGGTTAATGTGTGTGTGTGTGTGTGTGTGTGTCTGTGTGTGTGTGTCTGTGTGTTGTATAGACAGGGTGTTGTCATGTTGCCCACACTGGTCTTGAACTCCTGGGCTCAAGTGATCTGCTCACCTTGACCTTCCAAAGTGCTGAGATTACAGGCATGAACTAACATGCCTGGCCTACTATGCTTTTAAATAGTGTAATATTGCAGTAAGAAGAGTTTTATCACCTAAAATATTATTCTTGGGAAAAGTAAAATAGCAGATATTAACGTTAAAAAAAGTTCATCCTGGAATTGGAACCTGGAACCCTATTGAAGATCATTCTTCAATCTCACTACATTACGGTTTTTAGATTGTGCTAGAATTATGTATAGGATTCATTCCTATTATGGAGGGTTGAAAGTGGCATCTGGACATCATCTAGTATTTAATTTCTGTTTTCAGAAAGCATCTGTACAAATTTTCTAATTTTAATTTACTTCAAAGTTTGTCAGGTAGGTTATTAATAAATAATCTCAAATCTATTATTTTATAAACTATAATCAGAGTAAACATATTCAATTGATAACTCTATATGTGAGATACTTTATTAGACTTATTATTCTTCTGTATTAAAATTGAGTAAAAATTTAAAGTATAAGAAATTCTAGTTCTCTTACCAGAGTTGGATCCAAAGAGTTTGCCAAATCATTAAAGCCTAAATATTTAAGGCATTTAGCTATATATTGATGATGTTCAGCTTCCAAAATTTCTGGGTATCTCTCCAGAAGTGAATGAATCCTTTTCATCATTTGAACAGCTATACTTAAATCTTTTGAAATTGCCTTGTTAAAGAAACAATAAAATTGTTACAAAGAACATCAGAAATAACTGCTTGATCACTCATGACAATCATTGAGTTAATCAATTAACTTCATTTGATTAAACCTCACTATTTTACTTGACTTAAAGGGGATTTTAGAGCATTAAAAACTAAAACTCATGATTAAATTAAATTAATACTCCTTCTACCCACATTTAATTATCATCTTAAGTAACTTAGACATAGCTGGGTAAGTATAGGCAAAAAAGAAAAGAAACAAACTTTGTGATTTCCAGCAGAAATAAGAACCATTGAAACTGAGCTCTGTACACATTTCCAGAGAAAAATAACACAATAACCCACATATTATTTCTGTGTCGTCTTCTCTTGTTTATAGGAAAAAGTCCTATGATTTTAGACGCCTGACCAAAACATGAGCAACATTTATCAAGGCCTACTCTTGACCACATACAGTACTTGTATTTATGAAACCATCAGCAGAACCCCTCAATTATTGAGGGCTAAGATACAACCTCACTGCATCCCAATCATTCTATCCAGACTCTCCTAAGCCCTTCTATTACCTCCTGTTCACATATAACCTCTTTATCTCTATCCCACTACTAACCATTCCATATAAAGTCAGGGCTCTTTATCTTCTTTCCTCTTTGTCAAGAAATATCTTCTTTCTTGACAAATACTACTGAGTAACTGCTTATGCAGACCACCAATGTATGCTTTAAGGAAGTACAAATGAAATTTAAGACGGAGGTCTTACATCCAGGAACCTTCAGTCTAATTGGAGAACAAGGGATTAGTGTTGAAACAGATCAGTAAAATATCTAAGTGATTTACAATTCAGGGTCCAAATGGAGTGATAGAAGCAGTGTTATGTGAGCAGGAGAAGTTGGGAGGACTCCACAAGAGGGTGGCCTTGAAGGACACACTGAATTTAAGCCAATGAAGACAGGCAGGAGAACATCTGTAGCAGAAACTGATCATTACCTCCTCAACATCCATTCTCACCCAATGCTTTCTTATAAATACCCATACTAATGGATACTGCAACATGTCCCATTCAAAGTTCACATTTTCTAATCTGTCTGTGGTTTGTTGTGGTTTTGTTACTAAGTTTGGCCATTAAGAAGTAAGCAGAAATTGGTGGAATTTCTGGGATTAAGGCTCCTTACATAGAAGAAATACAGCATGAATGTACAAATTTGCCCTTTTTTCTTCTTTTTACTTTGTTCTGGAATACAGTTATCATGACTGTAGCATCAGTCGCCAACTGCATTCATGACATAACTTTAAGAATACAACTCATGCACTAAAAACGGTATAATATGATGATAGCAGAGCCTAAGTTCCCAGTGACACTGAACTGCCTATCTCTGGACTTCTTTCACATGAAAGAGAAATAAACTATCTTTTTTAAGCCACTGTTAATTCCTATCTCTGTTTATAGCTAATGGCAATTCCTATCTGATATGGCATCATGGATAAGTAAAAACACATATGCTAAAGCTTAGAGATGAAAATGAGCATGGTCTCTGACAGCCCACTGAGGCACTGGCTTTGCTGGGAAGTAGAATAGAGACGTGAGCATGACTACAGAGTCACGTGGCCACACATGAAAAGGGTCTGAGTAGGAGATACTCAAGACAGGGTGATCAACCACAACTTGAAGAGGAATTGTCAGCTTGGTCTAGCATCAAAATCACATATCTCAAGCTGGGCACAGTGGCTCAGGCCTGTAATTCTAGCACTTTGGGACACCCTGGCAGATGGATCACCTGAGGTCAGGAGTTCGAGACCAGCCTGGCCAACATGGCAAAACCCTGTCTCTACTAAAAATACAAAAATTAGCCAGGCATGGTGGCAGTTGCCTGTAATCCCAGCTACTCAGGAGGCTGAGGCAGGAGAATCACTTGAAGCTAGAATCCGGGAGGGGGAGGTTGCAGTGAGCTGAGATCGCTGCCCTGCACTCCAGCCTGGGCGACAGTGAGACTCTGTCTCAAAGAAAAGAAAAAAAAAAAAAAATCACGTATCTCTTCTCAGTTTTTTTCTGATTCTTTCCCTTAGTTACCTCTTCCACAATTCAGTCTTCAGGAAAATAAGTAATAAAAGCACACACTGTAAGTCATGTGAGGACGTAATACCTGAAAATAATATGCACACATCATTTCTGCTACATATTTCACCAAAATCATTCTTTACTGCCAGTTGGAGACATTGATACAGGAGGGCACGGGGAGCCACAGAAATTTGAGGGAGCACTTAGAATGGTAGGCAGACAGGGCCTGTTTCAACCCAGTTCCCTCCCTGCCAGCCCACAGTGTGGAAATGGTTGTGCACCGTTACCTAGGACTGCAGGTGCTATTGGGCATCTATTCCCCCATAGCTAGGGCTCTCAAGGAATTCTGGCAACCATCCACTTCCCTGCTCTTGTCAAAAACTAGGAAAGGGCTGAGATTTTATCCTATTTACAAGTTAGCAATTTAGTCTTTCATAGTCTCATGGTTGCTGGCAAAAGACATGAGACTCCTGGGTCAGAGACAAAAGGCTTTATTATCATGGCACAGGAAACAATACAACGTACATCATGTATATGTCGGTTCCCCTTGTGGTCCATGGGGGAGATATAGAGCCCAGGCAGAAACCACACAAAGTAGGTTTATGTCACAGCTAAGGAAATCTTCGCTTAGAAAACCAAAATATTTTATAATGAGTCTCAGGTAAAACCTGCGTCTTTGCCCTGGAAGGAAATGTAATCTTTATTAACTGGACAGTAAACAAACTTGGCCTTTGCCCTAGAGAGAAACACAATTTCTTCCTTCCAAGCCTGTTCACTATACAAACATACTTAAAAAGACAGTCTGGAAGTGAAACTGTCAATGCCTCTACAGGTTAGGTGGGCAGAAACATGGAAAAACCAAAGGAGAATCACCTCTCAACAGCAGCTTCACATCTCCCTGGTGCTGACAGCTTTCCTTCTCTGATAGGCCCTGTTGCTGCTGCTGAGCCTCACCTTGCTTTGCGGATCCCCTTAATTCTCTCCACACTTTTGGAAAGAGTTTTTTCTTTATACTCTCCTCATTTCTTTTTGAATGTGCCATCTTTTCCCTATTGGGACCCTCTGTCTAACCTCTGCAATTCCACTTTCTTGTCTGCAAAATATAATAATAACTATCCTAAAGGGTCACGTTGAGAATAAAATCAGACAATGGATTGTACGAAGTTTTAGCACAACCATGCATTCAGTAAATATGTTAACATCATTAATATTTTCATCACTACTCTTTATCCATAGAGTATGGAGTCCCATACCTTCACCTTGGCAATGTTCTTTCCATGCTTTAAAGCAGGCAATTAATCCTGATATTTCAACTCCACATTTCACTGAATTACTTGCACATGATGTCAAATATTCTTCCAATTTCCTTATTCCAGAATGTAAATTCATCTTCATCTCCTCTTCAATAGAAAACAGCAGATCATCCTTTTGCTGATCTTTGTTCTGGTCTTCTTTGAGAAATGACTTCTTCTTCTTCTTCTTCTTTTTGGTAATTTTGGAGGGTTTGGTATTCTGCTCAATAATAAAAGGAACATATGAAACAAGTGGGAAAATTCCATTATGACATTTCACTAGTAAGATTATGTTTTGTTCATTTACTGAGGATTCTCGCCATCATTCTACTCTTGCACAGGCAAGAATTCTTAATGTCTTTTCTTAAAATTAAAGTCTGTGTGATGCAAACCTACTTAAACTTCAATATAAATGTAAATTGCCTCTTACTGCAGAAGATTTTCTAGATTTCTAAATGGTGTAGATTATTAATAAAGGAGTAAATGGAAGAAAACAAAGAAGAGAAAGAGTAGCCACTGAGCTTGACTGTAGGGGAGCTTCTTGGAGATTTGGAACTTAATTAATTTATTCATTCTCCACCCCACAAAGCATTTTGGGCCTCCCAGATCCCGCTCACTCTTTGGAGACTCATGTTGAAAAACACCAATGGTCTAAGCAGACAATTAGTCAATATGGGGAAAAAAACAGAAATCCCACTGGAAAATGGAGGAATCACACACACTTAGTGGGGTGGTAATTTTTCCCACCCCTCCCCTAACTAGATTAAACATTTAATTCCCATTTTGCTTCTATTTCAGTGTAGAGGATGCTCCTAGGCCTCATGCTACCAACATAACAGAACTGAACAAGCTCACATCGCTTCCTGGCCCCGCAATTAGCGCTACCAAAGGAGCAGAGGTGCACAGCCTGGGACCCAAGGGCCAGCCTCGGGCACAGGGCTTGGCAAAGGACTCAGCTGGGTGAGGCCCTTGCACAAGAGCTGTAGAAGGTGGTTGCTTCAGGATGCTGTATTCACTTTGATCCTTATGCTTGAAGTCAAGCCTGGACCTTTGCCTGAGCCAGCCCCACCTGGCCACCCTCAGCCCAGAGGAGGTTCGGACTGTGGGCTGAGGTGGAGCCTCTACAGTTGAAAGTATGTGTTCTGTGGCTAGATGGGCCCTTAAATAGCTCTAGGAGAGAGACCTACCAGCAGTGCTAAGAAACCTACAGCATAATTAGTGATAACTGTTACCTAGAATGGCTTTGAGGAGATATCCTCTCACTGATATATAAGATTTCCTTGTAGCCTTTGCAACTTCAGCCTGGTTAACGAATTCACAGTCTGGCAAGGAAAAGGAAGACTCTAGATCTCTGATTAAGAATTTTCTGACATTAGTGGGAAAGAGAAATGTTTCATATTTTGAATCTTTTCCTTCTGGAGCTTTTATGTTTCATTCTCCAAAAACATTCCCTTTCCTACTCCAATTAGGGTAAGGCAGCCATAATAAGTGCCATCGGTCATCAATAGTTTGGTTTGTGCTCTTTCACTTATTTAGCATGGTTGACCTCAGGAAGGGGATTTACCAAAGCAAATAAATGCCTTTCCTTAATTCCCATCCATGAGGCCAAGAGAGAAGTACTGAAGCCTAATGAAATCCCCTCTGATGAAGAATGATGGCAAAGTAGTACCTCCCCAAGCAGAGCCATAAAATCTACCATTTGTTCAGTTATAAACACTATCATTTGTATTACCTGATACTTTTCCACATTACTTTTTTATTTTATTTTTTTTAATTATAGGGATTCTAAGTTTGTAAACAAGCATGGTCTAGTGTAAAGCCAGGAAGAAAAAGAAAATAGTTATGGAGGATTCCTTTCAAGAAGACCTGGTCTTACCTTTAATATAAACAAAAGTCCAAGACAGATTAATGGCATAAATGACTTAAAAACATAGACAGTTTTCAAAAATCAGGCAAAATAATAAAGCTGATGGAAATTTTAGGCCTATTTTTGCCACCTCTATGTAAAAAGATTTTCACTGTAATTAAACTAATACATGAAATTTTTTTTTTTTTTTTTTTTTTTTTTTTTTTTTTTGAGACACAGTCTTGCTCTATCACCCAGGCTGGAGTGCAGTGACATGATCTTGGCTCATTGCAACCTCCGCCTCCTAGGTTCAAGCAATTCTTCTGCCTCAGCCTCCTGAGTAGCTGGGATTACAGGCACCCACCATAATGCCCGGCTATTTTTTGTATTTTTAGAGGAGATGGGGTTTTGCCACATTGGCTGGCCAGGCTGATGTTGAACTCCTGACCTCAGGTGATCTGCCCACCTCAGCCTCCCAAAGTGCTGGAATTACAGGTGTGAGCCACTGGACCCAGATCACAAACATTTCTTTTAACTTAAATTTGACTTTTCTAAATCCAAGCGTGTAATCCTTTAATGCTTTGTTATCAGAAAATCTATCTTTTCTTATTCTAAAAAGGATAGAATACTAGATTTTATGTAATCTTCTTAGAATTTCTAACAGCAAGCAAGTAAAATAACTCATTTGCAAGTGATATGATTTGGGTCTGTGGCTCCCCCAAATCTTATGTAGAATTGTAATCCCCAGCATTGGAAGCAGGGCCTGATGGGAGGTGACTGCATCATGGGGAGGGGGTTTCTGATAAATGGTTTAACACCATCCCACTCGGTGCTGTTCTCATGATAGTGAATGAGTGACTTGTGCAAGATCTGGTTGTTTAAAAGTATGTAGCACCTCCCCAACATTTCCTCCTACTCCAGTCATGTGAAGTGCTGTCTCCTCCTTTGTCTTCTGTCATGATTATAAGTTCCCTGAAAGCTGGGTGCAGTCACCCACACCTGTAATCCCAGCACTTTGGGAGGCTGAGGTGGGTGGATCACCTGAGGTCAGGAGTTCGAGATCAGCCTGGCCAACAGGATGAAAACCTGTGGTTACTAAAAATACCAAGAATTCGCTAGGCATGGTGGTGGGTGCTTGTAATCCCAGCTACTTGGGAGGCTGAGACAGAAGAATTGCCTGAACCCAGGAGGCGGAGGGTGCAGTGAGCTGAGATCGCGCCACTGCACTCCAGCCTGTGCAACAAGCAAAACTCCGTCTCAAAAAAAAAAAGAAAAAGAAGTTCCCTAAGGCCCAGAAGCTGATGCCACCATGCTTCCTGTACAGTCTGCAGAACTGTGAGCCAATTAAACCTTTTTTCTTTATAAATTACCCAATCTCAGGTATATCTTTCTAGCAATATGAGAACGGACTAAGAGAGTTAGCAAACGTGAGAAAGAAGAGCATGGAAGACACCTCTAGAGACAAATATGAGCCTAAAGAAAGCAAAACAACATCAAAGAAAAAAATTAGGTAAAATATATGAGATCTACCTGTAACATTTTACCACTGGCACCACTGGAATCCTCCTTTGGCTGAGTAGTTTGAGTTACAATGACTTTTGTAGAGATTGATTCTAACGATTTCCCATAAAATTGCTGGTAATCCTGATTCTTTTTCAGGAAATCAAGAACTTGAGGATCTCTAGATTGTTCTGAAATAGAAAGACTTAAAATGTAAACACGTATTTTAAAATATTGTTATATATGTGTAGCCACATATTATTTTTTTTTTACTCCAAATAATAATTCAGTATTTGCCAATGAGATCAGACTACCATATGCTGACAAAACAATTCCTTATATTATTTGAAGAAGAGAGAGGACAAAGCTCTGCTAATGTCCCGCTCCAAGTACATGGACATTGCCCCTGTCATTTGGCAGGAGAAGAGAAGAAGAGGCAGGTTGGGGACAGTATGATAGCACATTCACCTAGAACAATGGTCTACAAACTAGGTCCACATGGTCAAATCTGATCAGTACATTTTTTTGTAATTGGTTACACTCTAAATGATTATATTAGTACCTACATCATGCTCTCAATTTTTGTCTCTTGGTTTGCAAAGCCTAAAATATTTATTACTTAGACCTTTCAGAAAAAGATGGTTGACCCCGGACCTAAAACATTCTGTTTGCATTCCTAAAAAGGAAAACCTCTACTTCTGGTCACAGATATTTAGGAGCTTACAGTTCACAGATGCTGATACCAATTATCTTGCACCATGCAAAAATTCAAATGACAGAAAATTCCAGGAAGCAAGGTTAGACTCACTTAAGACCTAGGAACACTCTTTACAAACGTAAAAGATATAATAAACAAGCTGGCGTTTTGTTGTTTTGGATGTTGTTGCTTTTTCTGTGTTTGTGTATGTGATCACAAATCAAACCACTCTGGAAGCACACCATGCAGAATCTTGGAAGACACTTAAATAAACAGACTTCTTCCTATATGCAATTGGCATGCTTACTTGACTTATTTCTACATCCTTCTGAAAAGTTTTACTAGTTCTGAAAAGGGTGGAAATAAACATGGGACTGGAGAAAGACACTAAAAGAATGAACCAGGAAGAAAAGATCTATGAATTCCTTTCCTTATGACCTATTTTTAATTGTTTTATGGGCTTTACTTTTTGCAGATTCAACCCCTCCTCATTACTGAGTTTTCATGGGCACAAGTATGCTGGTACTTGGCAGCATGCAATCAACTAGACAATAGTTTGGCAGGAAAAGAGCTAAAATTGTAGGAAGACTATGGCTGTATCAGCATATTTACTTCAAGGTATGGACAGATTCCTAAAACCATCAACTATCTTTCCCACTTAAACAGCATCTGATATTTTCATGACAATACTATGCATATGTATGTCCTTAAAAGATTAATAAATGTCTATTTGAATTAACAGATACATCTGCATGCATACGTACATATGCACACCAGATAATATAGTGGGATTTTTTTCAGACAGCATGCTTCCTACAGTGTCTCTTCAATTGTGTATATATATATAGTGGGCGTGTATACATATGTATATATAGAGTATATATTGTATATAGAGATCTCATTCAAAATATTGTATTATATATAATATATAGATAGATCTCATTCAAAATATAACGTGTTTACAATGTAATGTCTTTTCACTGTTAATAAAAAGAGCAGCAAAGGCAATTCGTATAAGCTCTATTTTATTGTGATTACAGAGCTCACCATCAATGTGACATTTGATCCTGTCATAGTCGTCACTAAGGAGTCTTTGAGCATGCCAGTGCAAAAGTTCATCAGATGTCTTTTCTTTAAACTGTGAAGGAACAATTGGATCATCACTGTAAAAATAAATAAATAATTTTTTTTAAATTTTTGCACAAACTTCAGGCTATAATATAGAAATCAAAAAATCTCTTTTTCTATTTCTGTGATATAATATGGGTCACAAAATCTCAAAGACATAAAACCCCTGAATTTCTGTCATTCTTGTAACAGTCACATCCATATCAACAACTATGTAGTAAACTTTATAGCTGAAGTAATTTTATTATATGTTCAAAATAACATAGATATTTATATAATCATATTGCCATACCAGATGTTACAATCACTTAAATGTATTATAGTCACATTATATAGAATTTACCATATCCTGATATGATATATTACACAGACATTTTGATGAGTCATTCATTTCACTAGTATTTTAGAGTTAATGGCACTAAATCAGGTACTTCGTTAACTCTATACCTCTTTAGAATAGGCAAATCCTTCATCATATCTCCAACAAACTCATCAATTACAGAAGATGTCATTGGAATAAAACCCACACTAGGCATCTTTTCCAAGGAGATTTCTGAAAACAAATACAAATTTGAGAGGAAAGGTGTAACTATCCGATATGAATTTTGAACATTATTTTTAAAATTTCAAATGCATAATATTTTACATAAATTTTATTAAAGTTTACCAAGTTAGAGCTTCCAAATGAGATATTCCTCAAAGAAAACATGTTATAGCAAGCCAGTATATTAAAAATTAGTATATAGCCATTTATATATGTATGTAGATGGTAACAGATCATTAGATAGACGAATATGTAGGTTTTCCATTTCCAAATACTTATTCTTTTTTATTATTTCACAATATGAATAATGAGTCACAGTATAGTAATAACAGCACTTGAAAAAAGAAGCATCACTCAGAATTCACCTACATAAAAGTCTCCACGAAAATTAAATGACAAAAATAGGAAAAAATTAATAATACGAGTATTTTATGTGTCACCAAATATTCTTTAGAGTAATTTTTAAATTTAGCTTTGACTAGAGAATTTTTAAATTTAGCTTTGTTCAAAACTATAGATGAAAAAATACAATCCTTCTCCTTCCTCATTCCTAAATTCTGGGCAATATCCGTCTGCCAATGTATCCACAATTCCCACTTGCATTCCTCTTGCATCTCTCACTTTCCCTTGGGACTATTTCCTTCTTCCTGAATTGTATCATATACAAATATTTTTAATGAGGATATGGTGCTAGTTAACTCAGTTCTCGTGCATCTGAAAATATCTATATTATTTCCTCATTCATAAGTTATACTTATGCTGGTTATACTATCCCCCAACAACCATTATTTTGTCTCGTTACTTAAAAGATATTATTTCATTACCATCTTGTGTTCATTGTTATTGTGGAGAAGTCTACTAGCAATTTAACTTTTATGTCTTTGTAGGTAACTGTTTTCTTTCTAATTCTTAACTTCGTTTTTGGTATGCTGCGGTTACACTATAATGTGTCTAGTTGGGGGTGTGTGTGTGTGTGTGTGTTGTGGGCATAGCTGCATGAATGTGTATAGGTGTATGTCCTATATGAGACTCATTTCTGCATCCTAACTCCAGGTATTTGTGTCTTTCATTAAATCAGAAAAAAAATTATTTTCAGTCATTATCTATGGATATTTCTTCCTCTGATGTCTCTATTGTCTGCTTCTGAAACTCCAATTGGACATGTGATTGACCTAAGGTATCCAAAGGCTTAGAGAGATTGGAAGGTCAGAGTGACTTCTCATGTAAGATCTGCTCACTCAATCCATAAGGGTGCAGAGGACACACCTTCCACCACAACTATGAGAAATAAAATTGTAAGGGGAACCCCAGAATTCTGGAATAGCTCCATGGTGACTCTACTGTGTAAGTCAGAAATTGCAGTGGGAAATGCTACCAGCAAACTGGGTTCCCTAAATGCAACAGGGATAATTCAATCCTGGGGTGGCAGGGGCCAAGTGGCAGCACTTAATCACTAAAGATAAGGTAGTTATGGTTACCATAATGGACGGCAAAGTCAAAGCAGTAATCTGAACAGTCTGATTCACAGAAACCTACGGCATTGGCTAGCTGGTCTTAGTGTTCCTAGAAAAAAACAATAGATGGGCATTCCACTAAATTCTAAATTGATCTGTATAAGAGAAAGAGTTCTAAGGAAAGTGAACAAATGCCTAATTTAAATCACCAGTCATGGCTCCTAATCAGTTCTTAAACTTAAGCCCCGTTACAGACCCAGAATCCCTTGATTGGAGAGAAGGCTGAGTCCTTTTGAAGAAGGTCCCTGCTCCACTGCCCAAACTCATACTGTTCATCTTTCTTCAGTCATCCTCAAAGGGACCTACTGCTATTTATCAGAGTGACTGTCCACTGGAGAAGGGGAAATCATCTGACTTCAGGGGATTACTGGATACTGATTCTGAACTGGCACTAATTCCAGGCGACCCAGAATGTCACTGTGCCCCCCACCGCCCACCCCCCAGTCAGTAAGGGCTTGTGGAGCATCAGGTGACTCATGAAGTTTTCTCTCAAGTTCATCTCCCAGTGGGTCCCTGAATCTACTGTGTGGTTATTTCACCAGTTTCAGAATGTATAACTGGGACAGACATACTCAGCAACTCAACAAATCCCCGGGTTGGTTCCTTGACCTATGGAACGAGGGCTTATTGTAGCCACTAGAACTGTCTATACTTAGAATCATAAGCCAAAAGTAATACTGCATTCCTGGAGGGATTGCAGAGATTAACGCCACCATTAAAGACTTGAATAATACAGGAGTGGTGATTTTCCTCACATCCACATTCAGCGTGACTATTTGGCCTATGCAGAAAGACAGACGGATTCTAGAAACTGCCAATAGGTTCCTGTAAATTTAACCCTATGATGATTCCAACTGCAGCTGCTGTTCCAGGGTTGGTTTCATTGTTTGAGTAAAATAATACAGCTCCTGGTACCTGGTACGCAGCTATCGAGCTGGCAAATGCTTTTTTTCTCCATTCCTGTTAATAAAGACCACCAGGAACCCTTTACTTTCAGCTGGGAAGGCCAGAAAAATACACCTTCACTGTCCTACCCTAGCCCTATGTCATAATTTAGCCCCCTGGGAATTTTTCTGGAAGAAAATTATTTCTTCCACAAAGCATCTCACTGGTCCATCACATAGTTAATATTACGCTGCTCGGATCCACTGAATAAAAAGTAGACACTACTTGACATACCAATAAGACATTTGTATGTCAAAGATGGGAAATAAATTCAGCAAAAATTCAGAGAATTTCCATCTCAGCAAAATTTGTTGATGGTGGAAAATGAATGGAACAAAAATTCAAGGATGTTCCACCTCTGCATAACTTGTAGGAATCCAGTTGTGTGGGGTATATCAAGATATCCTTTCTTAGGAGAAGGGTAGTTGTTGCATCTGGCCCCCTCCTACAATTAAAAAATAAAGTATAATGCCTGGGGGACCTTTGTGAATTTGGAAGGCAACATATTTCTCACTTAGGTGTGCTATTCTGGCTTATTTATCAAGTGACCTGAAAAGCTGCTAGTTCTTATTGGAGCCAAGAATAAGAGAAGGCCCTGCAACACGTCCACGCTGACACAATTGCAGGCTGATTATAGATTGCTTCCCTCATGAAAGGAGTCATTCCCTCTGGAACAGACAGTTACTCTGGATATAGTTACCCTCCCTGCATGCAATGCTTCTGCCAAAAATACCATCCTTGGACTTACAGAACCCTTATCCACAATCTTGGTGTTTCACACGATATGGTTTCTGATCGAGGAGCTCACTTTACAGAAAATGAGGTGTGGAGGTGGGTCTATGTTCATGGAATGCACAGGTCTTACCATATTCTCCATCATCCTGAAGCAGTTGCCTCAGTAGAATAGTCTAACAGCCTTTTAGAGACACAGTTACAGTGTGAGCTAGGTGGAAATACTTTGAAGGCTGGGGCAACGTTCTCCAGAAGGCAGTAACTGCTCTGAATTAGTGTCCAATATATAGTGTTGTTTGTGAATTATAGGCATAATTCACAAATTCAGGATTCCAGAGATAGAAAAGGGATGACTATTACTCCTAAGTGATATGCTAGCAAAATTTCTGCTATCTGTTCTGGCAACTCTATGTTCTGTCTGTTTAGAGATCTTAGTTCCAAAGAGAGGAATGTTTCCACCAGGAGACACAATGATTCTGTTGAACTAGAAGTTAGGACTGCCATCTTGCCATTTTGAATTCCTTGTGCCTCTGAATCAACAGGCAAAGGAAAGGGTTATTGTGCTGGCTGCTATGATTGATCCTGATTCTCAAGGGGACATCGGGCTGTTACTACTCAATGGAGGGGAAAGAGAAAGTATGTCCAGAATACAGGCGATCCCTTAAGGATCCTGTAGTACATCCCTTCGTACTACCATGCCATGTGATTAATGTCCATGGAAAACTACAACAAACCAATGCAAACAGTACTCTATGGGTCCATACCCTTAAGGAACAAAGGATTGGATTGGACTGTGTTCTTTGAAGAGACATGTTCAAGTCCTAATTACCGCTACCTGTGAATGTGACCTTATTTTGAAATAGGGTCTTTGCAGATGAAATCAAGTTAAGATAAGGTTATTCTGGATTAGGGTGAGGCCTAATGTAATAACTGGTATTCTTTTAAGAACAGAGAATCTTGCACACAGACCCAGAGGGAACACACAGAGAGAAGGAGAACACTATGTAAAGGGAGAGGCAGAGATGAAAGCGATGCATCTACAAGCCAAGGAACACCAAGGATTGCCAGCAGCCGCCAGAAGCTGAGAGAGGCATGGGATTGTAAATTTAAAATAAAATTCAAAGCCCAACCCCCACAAATAACTGAATGGATCCCCTAATGGCCAAGGTTACCCCCAGAGAAACCTTTAAAACTGAGTTCTGAGCCACGATGCAAAGGGAAGTCAGATAGGCCTCACTACACCCCTCTCCCTTTTGCAGTTTAGACACAAAAACTGACTAGCATTAATGTTAAAATAGAGATTGCAAGACTGACAGAACAGACTCTTTGTGGCAATAAGATCATTAACAAGACCTAAGGCCAGGTCCAAGGTGACATCATGCGCCCTACAGGCCACTATGACTCAGTATACCATGACGTGCTCTGAAAACCTGACTCTGGCAGAACATCACATGATGATGAGCAGACTCCTGGTCTTAACTTAAACCTTTCTGCTAACTCCAAGTTTTTTGTTTGTTTGTTTGCTTTGTTTTTTGAGACAGTGGTGCGATCTCAGCTCACCGCAACCTCTTCCTCCCAGGTTCAAGTGATTCTCCTGCCTCTGCCTCCTAAGTAGCTGGGATTACAGGCACGTGCCACCATGACCAGATAATTTTTTGTATTTTTAGTAGAGACGGGATTTCACTGTTAGACAGATGGTCTTGATCTCCTGACCTTGTGATCTGCCTACCTCGGCCTTCCAAAGTCCTGGAATTACAGGCCTGAGACACAGCGCCTGGCCCCAAGTTTTTAGACAAAGCTTTGTTCCTTTAAACAATTGCAAATGAAATCATCTCCAAATCTACCTATAATCTGTAAGCTCCTGCTTACATGTATATACCTCCCATGTATTAATTTATGTCTTTGCCTGTAACTCCTGCCTCCCTGAAATGTATAAAACCAAACTGTAACCCAACCACCTCAGGGCCACTTACTCAAGACTTCTTGGGATTGTGCTTTCCCCAGGCCACAGTCACCCATATAGCTCAGAATAAACCTCTTTGAAATATTTTACAAAGTTCAGTTTTTCCATTAACAGTTTGGCTTTTAAATCAAACCCTCCACAAGAAACCAATTTTGTAGACAATTTGATTTCACACATTAACCTCCAGACCTGTAAGAGAATAAACTTCTGTTGCTGTAAGCCACCAGCTTGTGGTGCTTTGTGACAGCGGCCCTGGAAAAGGAGGACCTCAGGCAAAGAACCATAACCAGCTTAGGTGCTTGCTGGTGCAAAGGGTATAGGGAATAGGTAATGGGAGGAGGAGGCAGTCATAAATACCAGCTATGACCATGTGACCAGTTGCAGAAATGAGGACTGTAATAGTTAGGGGCATTTCTTCCTTATTTTGTCTTGAAAATATACATATTAAGCAGACATTTTTGTTTTCTTCTTTTATCAGTTTACATACAATGTAGTCATAAAAGTATGCTTTGTATCACAGTATTAGGTTACAGGATATCAAAGTAGAAGAGTGAAAATCGCCCAAGAACTTAGCGTTATCTTTTGAAGGAAGAGTTAACATGTTGTTGGTTGTACGCAGGATAGTTGTATCATGTTAAGCACAAGTGTGATTTTGTTAGTGCCTTTATTGGGAGATTAAGTATGGTTTAAGGATATGTATACGGGTGCTCAGATGACAAGAGGTAGACTGAAATGGTCAGTTTTAGGTGTCAACTTCATTAGCCTATAGTTCCCTAGTTATCCAATCAAACACAAATCTGTTTGTTGTTGTAAAGGTATTTGTAGATGGGCTTAAAGACTACAATCGATTTACTTTAAGTAAAGTAGACTATCCTAGATAATCTAGATGAGCCTGATCCAATCATCTCAAAGTCCCTGAGTGCAGAATTGAGGTTTCCCTGAAGTAGAATAAATTCCACCTGTGACCTGCAGCTTCAGCTCATGCCCCAAAGTTCCAGCCTCTCCTTCCTTAATACTTGCCCTATAAATTTTGGACTTGCTGAGCCAGTCCCTATAATCAGGTAAGGCAATTCCCTGCAATAAATCTCTTAATATATGTATCCTACTAGTTCTGTTTATCTGGTAGAAAAATAACTGATACACTTCCCAAATGGGTCTTCGACTCAATACAACAATAATCCAAGTTATTATTAAAAATTAACAAGCCAATTATAAAATTTAAATGAAAATGCAAAGGACTCAGAATAAACTAAACAATCTTCAAAAGAACAAAGTTGGAGCACTTACACTACCAAAACCAAAGTTTCTTACAGAACTACCATAATCAACTTTTATATTAGTTCAAGGATAAACAAGGCTCAAGGATAAACCTATGAAAGAGAACAGAGGGCGAAGAAATAACCCCTCTCTCACACCATACAAAAGTAAATTCAAGATCAATCACAGACTTGTGAAATACTCATGACCTATATTTTATAAATGGACAAAAGACAAGCAGGCATTTCACAAGAGGATATTCAAATGGCCAATAACAGATGAAAAGTCCAAGAAAATGCAAATTAAAACCACAATGAGCTACCTCCACGCACCCATCAGAATGGCCAAAATAAAAAAGACTAACAGTAGGCTGGGCATACACCTGTAATCCCAGCAGTTTGGGAGGCAGAGGTGGAAGGTTTGCTTGAGGCCAGGAGTTCAAGGTTACAGTGACCTATGATGGTGCCTCTGTACGCCAGCCTGGGCAACAGAGTGACACTCTGTCTCATTAAAAAAAAAAAAAAAAAAAAAAGATTGACAAGGCTGGGAAGCAATTCTAAAATTCCAAAATGCCCACATGGAAGGTGGGAGTTTAACTTGGAACTATCACTTTAGAAAATATTTGGACAGTAGTTCATAAAGCTGCATTTCTATGTATATACTTGAAGTGAATAAATGCATATATCTACCTAAAGTTATATGTAAGAATATTCATAACAGTTTTACCCTTCAATCACTTCTCATTACTCTTACAATTTCCTAAGTCCTTAACAGAGCCAACAAGTACCCCCTACTCAGTTTCATCAGCTTTTCTCCTCTCTGGTTACATAAACATATCTCAGCCCCTTGGGGAATTCTAAAGTACCATGTCCCCTCTGGAAAACCTTTTGCTCTTCCCTTCCCCCAGCAAACTATTACTCATCCTTCAGACCAGGACTCATTTCACTTCTCTTCACTTCTTCAGAGAGGTCAACCTTTCCAGACTGGGTTGTGTCTCTTAATCTTTAGTTTCCACAGCATTCATTAGTTCCTCCTTCATATCCATCAGCAGCTTTGAAATCATTTTACTGCTTCTTCAACAATTCAATCTCCAATAGTTAGGAAATGCTCCAAATGGACAGAGTGTAATATATTCATACAAAGAGACAGTTCACAGCAATAACTTTTAAGCATAATGGTAAATACAACAGGCAGGAATGTCTCAGACATTATACTGACAGAAAAAAAAATAGAAAGAATATATACTATACGATTCCATCCCAACAAAGTTCAAAGCAGACAAAACTAAGAAACTGTATTGAAGTCTGTGAAAGAGACGACAGGAGCGGGAGGATGGATTGGGAAGTGGCATGACGAACTTTCTCTTGAGGTGCTAGAAATGGCCTCTCTCTTGATCTGGGTGGTTATCACACAGATGTATATATCTGTGTAAAATTTCACCAGACTTTCGTGCACACTGGTTTACTTTAACCACATTATTATATGTATCTTAAACCTCAATTAAGAGGTAAACAAGAAAGCACAGGCCGGGCGCGGTGGCTCAAGCCTGTAATCCCAG
Organism: Macaca fascicularis; assembly: GCF_037993035.2. NCBI lineage: Eukaryota > Metazoa > Chordata > Mammalia > Primates > Cercopithecidae > Macaca > Macaca fascicularis. Next base: position 173,279,116 of record NC_088379.1, read on the forward strand.
CACTTTGGGAGGCCGAGACGGGCGGATCACGAGGCCAGGAGATCGAGAGACGATCCCGGCTAACACGGTGAAACCCCGTCTCTACTAAAAAATACAAAAAAACTAGCCGGGCGGGGTGGCGGGCGCCTGTAGTCCCAGCTACTCGGGAGGCTGAGGCAGGAGAACGGCGTAAACCCGGGAGGCGGAGCTTGCAGTGAGCTGAGATCCGGCCACTGCACTCCAGCCTGGGTGACAGAGCAAGACTCCGTCTCAAAAAAAAAAAAAAAAAACAAGAAAGCACAGTGAAGGAAAATTATTCACACTTGGAACAACTGAATTATTACAGCTTCTAAAAGTTGTTCAGGAAAAACACGCTTTTGTTCCACTATAATTTACCCATTTAATACCTTGAATGACTGATTTCTTTTGTCCAAGAAAAGGTCTTCTTGTTGTTCTCAGAGGAAAACACTTTCCAACATAAAATTCTTTAACCAGGTGTGACACAATATTCCACAGGTGTTCATAATCCCTCCTAATGGAATCTCCCAAATTCAAATGTGGTTCTGCATAACAATAAAAAATATTAAAATCTTAAAAGTCATACACATGCAGACACGCACAGAGCATCTTTTTTGAATAAATTCATAGAGCTCTGGGAAGATGATCAGATATGGAAACTTAGAGTGAGTTACACATTTGCATGAAAATTAGTCATGACACTATGACAGTAGTTTTTTAAAGTCATTTTCTCTTTAAATATAATGCAGAGCCAGTTCCTGTGACATGGGCCTGTGGTTCCAGCTACTCAGGAGGCTGAAGCAGGAGGATCACTTGAGCCCAAGAGTTCAAGGCCATCTGGGCAACATACTGAGATACCCTCCCCCTGCTAAAAAAAAAAAAATTAACAATGGAACATCACCGTTTTAATCATAGTCCTTATTAAATAATACTAATGATAAATATATAATTATTTCCTAAAATAATGAAGAACAATATGCTACATATAAGCTTGCAACTTTAAAAACTAATTTAAAAACAAGTTTTTAAAGAGTTTACAGAATATGGAGAAGGTGAGAATTTTGTTAAAACTAGTAAAATTTGCTACATTTTATGCAGTGAGTTTATTCAAATGTTTGTCATCTAAGGGAATTAAATGCCAGAAGCCCAACAAACTCCAACAACGTTCATTCAGGAAAGATATGTTTTGAAATGTTTTATTATTCTCTGACTATGTAAGCCACTCTAGATAACTTACTCTATAAAAATATTCAAAGGAAGGCAAAAATTATGTATGTACCAAAATGCAGTTTTATTTATTTTTAGGAAAAATGCAATACACCCTTAAATGTTCAAAAATAGTGAAAGGATTATATTAATTACAGTAAGTGTTATAAAATATGCATCTACCACTTAAATAAAAATATAACTTAATATTATGTCATATTCTCATTTTCAAATGCTATTAAACTCATTTTCAAATGCTATTAAGTGAAGTAAAAATAAAATACATAAAAAGTATGTATACACACAAACAAAGGTTTTCAAAAAACAAAAATGTTGCTGTGGTATGTACTGGAAAACTTATAAGGGTTTTATGTAATTTGTTTATGATATTATGTTAATACATATTAAGATACTACCTTGAGTACTTTCAAATTCATAGTAAAAGGCAATATTCTTTAACAATTGTTCATCATGCAAGTCAGAAACATGATTTAAATTCAGATTCCAGCATCCCAAAACGTTTAAGTTGCTTAAAATGAAATGTTCACACCACTTGTTCTGAAAATTAAAAATAAAACATTATTAGCAGGGAGTCATGGAATAATTTCATACTCATGGTTAACCCCCTGTAAGGTAGGTCACAAGGGACATTTCTGGGTGGAATGATAAAGTCATTACAACCACAAAGATTACAGACGGTAGTCTATAAGTCTCCAGACTAATGGTTTCATGTCTTTACTTTTAAAACTGGGAACTGCACTGCTTATCCTAGTACTCATAATTTACCTTATAGTACGCTGTTCCCTTAATGTGGTACTAAAACTATAGATGACAATACTAACACCTTTGTCATGTAGGTCCTGGAATCCCAGCCAGGCTTGCATAAGTACATTCAGACAGTCGCAAATGATTCCTTTTCTCTCACTTTGGGGTCAACACCTAACCCCATGACACCCCTGGTGAGCAGGAAGAAGTTAGAGCGGTCTTTGCCTTTTTCCATCTTCTTTAGCCACGACCTTAAGATTAAGATGTTATAAAACCGAAAAGGAGGGATCGAAACCACCATTGCAAAACTATGACTGAGATGGTGAAAGAGATCTGACTTAACGAATTCTACCTTGCTTCTAACCTCCAAGTTGTTCTTGTTCATTCCTGGGTATAGGCTGAACTACAACTATCTTTGGAAGGAACTTAGCTTACAGTTTATAGTTTGAAACAAAGATGATAACAGCCCTTTCTCAAAACAAACCCGCTTCATTCCTGGGGACTAGACTGCCCTTGGAGGACTAACAAATTAGTCAAAAGATTAGAAATTATGGCTTAGAAGTCATGCAGCTAGAGGCTACAAGATTCTGACCCTTCCCAGTATCCCTCCTGGGGATAAAATCACTATTGTAAAACCTAACCAGCGCTTGAGATACTTTGCAGACCCTTCACTTGATAGATCAGCTGACATCAGCCATCTGATCTTGTGGCCCCCATCCAGGAAATGACTCAGTGCAACAAGACAGCTTCAATGCCCTATGATTTCATCTCTGACCTGACCAATCAGCACTCTGGGCTCACTGGCTTCCCCCTATCCACCAAGGTGTCCTTAAAACTCTGATCTCCAAATGCTCAGGGGAGACTGAATTGAGTAATGATAAAACTCTGGTCTCCCTAAAAAAAAGAAAAAAAAAAAAAAAAGATTACAGATGAACTAAGACCAACTTCAAGGAGAGAGTTGCCTCCACTACCTTTATTTTATAACCATCCACTCATTAGTTTTGAATATTCCATAGATTTTGTACCCCATCACTCTACCAAAACAGCTCTTAATAATAACTAGCCTAGGCTAGGTACCATGGCTCATGCCTATAATCTCAACACTTTGTGAGGCTGAGGCAGGAGGATTGTTTGAGCCCAGGCATTCGAGACCAGCCTTGGCAACATGACCAGACCTTGCCTCTACAAAAAATAAAATTAGCCAGGCATGGTGGTGTGTGCCTATAGTCCCATCTATTAGGGAGGCTAAGGTGGGAGGATCACTTGAGCCTGGGGGGTTGAGGCTGCAGTGAGCTATGGTCATGCTACAGCACTCCAGTCTGGGCAACAGAGCAAGACCTTGTCTCAAAACAGTAGTAATAACTGGCCTTGACTTTCATGCCATTAAAGTCACTGAATTTTCTGTCAGCATCCTCATATTATCTTCAGAATTTAACACTAATAAACCATTCCCTTCTTTTTGAAATATCTGATCCAAATTTTTATTCCCAGTCCAAAGAATACTGAAACTGCCTTTTAGGTATTTCCTTTGGAAGTCTCATTGCCACCATCTCAAACTCACTATTTCCCAAATTCATTATTTTCCTCCTCAGAATGTTCTTCTTACAGTGGCAGCATTCACACAGTTGGCCTAGCCAGAAACCAGAAAGTCATCTTTGACTCTTCCTTCTCCCTTCTGCCTCATAGCCTATTCCTTAACCCTGTCAGCTTCAAAGCCTTGAAGAACTAAAGAACTCTTGCATTTTCGACTTCTATTTGTTCCTATTGCCACCAACATTTTAGCCATGTTAGCATCATCACCATGTGATCACCGGGGCGGTTTCCTCATGTCTACATTTGGATGTCCACAATGCGCTCTATGCACTTCAGCCAAAGAACCTTTAAACAAAAATGTCAATTTCAGCTTGAAACCCTTCAATCACTTCTCACTACCCTTAGGATTTCCTAAGTCCTTAACAAAGCCAACAAGTACTATATTGAGTTTTCTTCTACCCCCTCAGCTTCATCAGCTTTTCTCCTCTCTGGTCTCACTAAACGTATCTCAGCTCCTTGGGGCATTCGCAAGTGCTACCTCCTCTCTTGAAAACCTTTTGCTCTTCCCTTCCCCCAGCTAACTATTACTCATCCTTCAGAACATGAGTCATTTCACTTCTCTTCACCCTTCAGAGAGGTCAGCCTTTCCAGACTGGGTTGTGTCTCTTAATCATCAGTTTCCAAAGCTTCGTTAGTCCCTCCTTCATATCCATCAGCACCTTTGGAATCATTTTACTGTTTATTCAATAATGCAAACTGAAATTCCATGGAAAAAGAAGAGATAAGAGTTTGTATTTCTCTCAACTCCTTTCTTGGTGCTGATCACAGTGAATATGCACTGAATAAACGTGTGTGGACTGGCTGCCTGACAGATTAGTTTTAAAATGTCTTTGATAACAATTTGACAGTATCTATCAAGATCCTCAAATTCTCCACACCTTTTTGGCTTATCATCTCTTTTCCCATTTCAGAAAATCTATTCAAAGTAGTTCATTACAAATTAAAAGGAAAACTTTAAACACAAAATCCCTCAAGGCCAGTAGCATTTACGATACAAAAGCTTCAAATGATCCTAATGTCCCTTGACAGAGAGATGATTAAGTAAACTACAATATGATCACTCAAACATATTTAGTAGCCATAATAATTATGCTAACCAGCCTGAGTGAATGGACACCCCGTTCTCCACGATGTGATTAGTAGGCATCGCATGCCTATAGCAAAATATCTCACACACGCAATGAGGATGTACAACTACTATGTACTCACAAAAATTAAACATTTAAAAAATTATGCTAACCAAAAGTGAAAATACTTTTACAATAAAATAATATGTAGTATATACTGTATGATTGCAACCAAAACAAAAACTATGCCCTAAAATAAAAAATGAAGAAAATTAAACTAAAATATTAACAGTTAACAGTATTAATTTGAGCAGTGGGTTAGGAATACATATTATCAATTTTGCTTCAATTTTTAACTTTCCTTTAATACGCTTTTATTATAAACAGAAAAAATAAATACATAAACACTTTTCCTGAGTTTCTCTACAAAGAGAACATAGTATCAATCAATTTTCTATGATTGATTATACAAAAACAAGATCTCATCAGAGATACGAGGGAAAAAGAGGAAGGCTCTCATGCTTCTGTAAAACGGATATATTGTGGTTTTCCTCATTACACTACCAAAAATAGAAGTTGTTGAAAATAGGACCTTGACTGATCAGCTAATTAGATCTGGCATTATTCCAATATAACTCTTGTTTTAAAGGTGATCATGGTTTTCACCTCTCACGTTCAGACAAAAAATAAACAAAATATGTTTACCATTTTTAAGAAAGAATCACTGTCCCAAAGCCAAGAGCATGTGACGACTCGAGAACAAGCTCTCTGAGAAAGGGGTAAGTGGAGTTGAAAAGCCACACAGAGGCAACGCAGTCTGCAGAAATCTTCCACCTCCTGCAGGGATAGGCAATTACTGTGCACCTGCGTACAATAAAGAAGATGAGAACAGCCACAATGTCACGCTGTGAAATGGCATTGAAATCGGCACTCCATGAAGATACATATCTTCAAAGTTTTACATCTACATTTGTGAGAAAGTCCCCTTCCGCATATACAAAATCTGGCTGCACTGATACAGAAGTAGGTAAGAGGGAGGGAAAGCTCCAGGCTTAGTAGTTCACATAATGCATTTCCTAGGATTTTCAGTGAAGCTGGACTTTACATGAGCCGGCAGCAAAGGAAGTCCCTGACCCAGAGGTCTGAGCATTGATAGAGTCCCATGTAAAATGCTCTGTCATTTCAGAGAGTGAAGAATAATTTCCACAAACCCATGGCAGGTTCAGGGTGAGAAATCCCGGATGGCAATCTATCTGTAAAACATATTGAATGAGAAATCGGGGAAGGAAATGGTCAAGTTTCACCTCCTGTGGCAGACTTCAGAACTATTTCCGAACATATAAAGGGTTATCACACGGAAGGTTAAAAAAAAACTTAATCTGGGTATCTTCATAGAGCAAAATTAGGGATAACTGAAATTACAAGGAGACTGATTTGGGTTCAATATGTTCATTTGTTTAAACTTAGAACTACTAAAAACATCATGCATGCTCATATGAAAATATTTTTCCAAAAACAATTAGTAAAGTACAGTAAGGAGATTCAAATGAGATTGTGGTCCCTATCCATCTCTAACTCATGTAAGAAAGAAGCAAATTAATCAATATGAACTTTTATGAGAAATCAACTTTTATACCCAGAACCCTATGATCTGTGCTATTCACACTCCCACTCACAGCACATCTTCAGCATAGCATAAAAGTGAATATATTAAGGTAATTATCATTTTTAAGTATGCCCTTAAAATTCTGACAATCATGCTGAAATAATGTAAAGTTTTTAAGTTCTTCATTTTTTACTGTTTATCTTCAAAAATTAAAGTATTCAAGGTCACAATTTTAGAGAAATCTACATAGCTAAGGTCTACTGTATTACATACTAAATTAAAATATTGGAGTGCTCTGTCTCCTACATTAAAAAGGAGGACTATTGCACAATAATTCAGGATCTGGGCTCTGAAAATTGACTCCAGTCAAGACACTGCATGAGTCAGTTCTCCTATATGTAAAAAATCAGGATAGTAACAGTACACTTTCTCATAGGGTTTCTGGAAAAACTAAATGAGATTAGACACGTGAAATATCTAGAATATCACCAATACATAGTAAGCCCTAAGTGTTACCTATTATTAGCTAGACTTCATAACATCCCAGCTCTGTAGGTTGAAAGCAGCTATTAGAACACATTGGACAATCAATATCCTTAGCTAAGTGAATTAATAAATGTGTTCTCAGTCAAGAGAAAATCAAAGATGGGAAATTCAAACTAAGGAAAGAATCAAGAAGGAAGAAGCACAAAATGCTCACGGCTCTCTCCATTCTCTATGGTGCTCCTGAAGAGTTAAGGTTTTTTTTGGTTTTTTTTTTTTTTTTTTTTTTTTTTTTTTTGTTAGCAACTAGAAGGGTGTTGTTGTCATTTGTTGGGATGGAGAAGAGTGAGGCAGGAGCAGGTTTGGGGAGTTTGGTTCCAGAAATCCTAAATTTGAGATGTCTATTACAAATCCAAGTGAAAATGTTGAGTTGGTGGTTCAGACTAGAGGTCTGAAATTTCTCTAGTTATTTCAAAGGGACGTTAAAATTGCCTTCCAAGATATGTGTGATCAATAGGGGTAGATATCCTGTCTATTTCTTCTCTCTCCCCAAATATATTTATTTTTGGCATGTGTTACCATGCACAAAGTATATCACGCTGATAGATTTAAGAAATTGACAGTTTTCTCCTGTAGAATACTAACTTCTTGAGCCCTGTACAGTCACATTTTTTGTTTCTTTTTCTTTCTCTTTTTTTTTTCCTATTTCTTTTATTGCTGTTTGTTTTAGGAACAGAGTTTTTCAGCCTGAAACACACCGATATCTAGACTGCATACAAACTTGTGTGAGTGGGTGTGTGTGTGCGTGTGTGTGCACTTATGCAAGCAGGGATGCATATAGTAGAGCGGAAAATCCATGTTCCTCAAGATTCCTAAAGGGCCCTATAAGCTGAAAACAATTATACAAACTCAGGTTCTCTATAGTCTCAGTGATACTAATAAACAACAACAGAACCGTTATTTTAAATACACAGCTTAACAGAGCAGAATCATTACAAGCTGTGGAGCCAACCATCCTAGTCAAAATCCAGGCTGCCTTTTACCATGTGATTTTAGGTAGGTTAGGGAAGTCGCGGTCTCAAAGTCTTGAATCGACAGGAGGGATCATTGCTCTACTGAAAAGTTGTTGTAAGATTACATGGTGTCAGGTAACACAGAGAGCCTGAAACACAGCATACAGGGGGACCCCTCCTCCAATTTGTTTCTTTTCTTCCTCCTCACTTTCTCTGTTTGTTAGAACTGGGCTAAATAACTACTAAGTGAAACACCAGATAAAACTTACCGTACATTGTATTTTAAGAAAAACACTAAATTATATAACATAATATTTTCTTATCTATACCTATTCTAATTGTTCTCTCTTTTTTGTTATTTAATACATGTAACTTGGTGTGGGAAGGAGCTAAATTCCTAATGAAGAAAATGGCCATCAGAAACCAAGAGTATGTCAACAGTGGAGAACCTGATGCCACCAGTGAAGTTACACCAGTAACACCTGATGAACGACAGTTATACCTTTCTGCCCGGCGGCTGCCTTCTTTTTACTTACTAAGATGCGATGGTACATTCTCAAGGATAGTGAACATGATGTGACACAGAGAACACGCTGGATGTCCGATCCTTCTGGCCATAGGCACTGAAGCAGAAATAGAGTCTGACACGCCTATCAAAAGAGAAATTTCTTCAAATGTCAAATTATTTAGAAATATTCTTTTACTCAGAAGTGCTCTTGTAAGAAACATAAAGAAAATGACTGTATAGATTTGACTAAACAGATCTTTAAATGTTTAGTTTAAAAATGTATAATTTTAATGATAGAAAATTAAAAAATAATTACAATCAATATGGCAGAGAAATATGAAAACCTAAATATGTAAAGAAATAAATAACTCAGTAAGAAATTAAGATTTAGTAAAACATGAACGACTGATTCACAAAGGAGGAAATAGATTATTAATAAAAATGAAATCATTCCATTTTACTAAAAATCAGATAAATATACGTTAAAACAATAATTAGCTTGTTATAAATATCAATAATATCAAAATTTTAAAAATAATATAATGCAACATTGAAAACTGTGCAGTGAGTCACTTCTCTGACAGATTAAAGATGAAAGTACAGGTAGATATAGAATTTCTGCAAAGCTCTTTGACAACATCCATCAAGATCATTAAATATGTTCATGTCTTATGATCCAGTTTTGAATTTCTGGGAATTTAGCATAGCAGAATAATAATCCAATATGTATACAAAAAATGTATACATCAAAATGTTCATTATAACATTATTTATATCCGCCAAAATTTTGAAGTAATTTAAGTGTCTAGCATTAAGAAAATGTAATGCACTCATTAGATATTACATTTATGAAAACTTCTTAATGACAAAAAAATGTACTAATCTTAATGAAATGTACACTAAAAATATATATACAGTCTGGGAATGGTGGCTCACAGCTATAATCCCAAGAATTTGGGAGGCCAAGGTAGGAGGAGCACTTGAGCCCAGGAGTTCAAGACCAGCCTGGGTAACGAAGTGAGACACCATCTCTATATAAAATAAAAATGAAATATTAGGCAGGCATAGTGGCATATGCCTGTGGGTCCAGCTACTCAGGAGGCTGAGGTGGGAGGATCACTTGAGCCTGGGAGGTCAAGGCTGCAGTGATCCATGATTGTGCCACTGTACTCCAGACTAGGCAACAGAGTGAGGCCTTGTCTGGAAAAATAAGAAAAAACACCAAAAACACATATATAAACTATACACACACACACACACACACACACACACACAGTATGTCCTCAGCTACATAAAAATATACGTCAAAATGCTAATATCAAGAAGTGGAATTATGGATATTCTTACTACTTTTCTGTTTTTTCCAAACTTTCTCATGCAACTATCTTTTACCATTTGAGAATCAGAAAAAAAAAACAAGAAAGAGGTGCTTAGTAGTCCATCATGATAAACAGTAGTATAAAGCATAGTTTGAGAAGATCATCAGAAAATTAGATTTAAGGTATAATTAATTTCACATTTTGACTGTTTATATGGCAAATGATATCTTAGAGCCCTCCTCAATTTGAATAATGGAAAATAAACATTACTGTTGCATTAAGTACTATAACTTTCTAGTTTTCCAGAGTCCGTCTTAAAATATGGCTCCTAGAAATGAACATAAAATTACATATGCCATCCGATGAATTCAAAGTACATTGAGAGCATGACATTCTAAGATTCAGATAGTATACATGTACTAAGGAGGTATATGGCACCCTTTAGTCTGGTCTAAGGACTGACCTAATCACAAGTTGGTTCTCATTTATCAAATTCTATCAAACTTTTATTTAAGGAAATGAAAATGTTAATACCTCTTTCATCATATCATTCCATTTCAAATGTTCAAAATGAGGTGCTAATGCTGAAATCCTTCTTTCTTCCAAGTGTTGTATGAGGCTTTTATATGCACTCTGAATCACTGCTTCATTCTGTAAAAGGGAGAAAACCATATAAAATACCTTAAATAAAGTGTTTCTCAGCTGTAAAAAATGAGACACTTGATATAAATCAAAACCACAATGAGATATTATCTCATGCCAGTCAGAATGGCAATTATTAAAAAGTCAAGAAACAACAGATGCTGGCAAGGTTGCAGAGAAATAGGAATGCTTTTACACTGTTGATGGGGATGAAATTAGTTCAATCATTATGGAAGACAGTGTGGCAATTCCTCAAAGACTCAGAACCAGAAATACCATTTGATCCAGCAATCCTATTACTGGGTATATACCCAGAAGAATATAAATCATTCTATTGTAAAGATACATGGATAAGTATGTTCACTGCAGCACTACTCACAATAGCAAAGACATGAAATCAACGCAAATGCCCATCTATCATAGATTGAATAAAGAAAATGTGGCACATATATCTCATGGAATACTATGCAGCTGTAAAAAGGAACAACATCATGTCTTTTGCAAGGACATGGATGGAGCTCGAAGCCATTATCCTCAGCAAACTAATGCAGGACCAGACAACCAAACACCACATGTTCTCACTTATAAGTAGGAGCTGAACAATGAGAACACATGGACACAGGGAAGGGAACAACACACACTAGGGCGTATTGGGGAAACGGGGGAGGGAGAGCATCAGGATAAGTAACTAATGCATGCAGGGCCTAATAACTAGGTGATGGGTTGACAGGTGCAGCAAACCACCATGGCACACATTTACCTATGTAACAAATCTGCATGTTCTGTACATGTATCCCAGAACTTAAAATAAAGTTAAATTAATTTTGTAATGAGATATTTGAATTCTACATGTGTTATAAGGTATACTAAGCAAAATCACCCTCAAATGTCTTTAGGGCAATTTTTCTTAAGCTCTGATAAACATGCATATTCCCTCTTTGCCAAATTAATTTTTATTTGAGTATAATGAATTGTTTTGGTATCATGGAGCTTTCAAAAATATAGAAAATTAAAGAAGGTAGTATGAACCCCCAATCCTGAACAATTATCAACATATAATACATCTATAATATTTATTGAGACTAATTTAAACAGTCCAAAGGGGGTGAGAAAAATAACTTTCAGAGAAATACTTACAGATAATGAATCAGGAAATAATTTCACAGAAAATAAAATCATCAATTTACAAAGAAAAGAAGGCCAGGCACCGTGACTCATGCCTGTAATCCCAGCACTCTGGGAGGCTGAGGCAGGAATATCACTTGAACCCAGAAGTTTGAAACCAGCCTGGGCAACATAGCGAGACCCCATTTCTGTTAAAAATAAATAAATACATAAATAAGGTTATTCTTAAAGAGAGACCAATCAAAACCCTAGTATTGCATTTTTAAGTCAGAGTCTGGTATTTCTCAGGCAAAATAGAGACTTACTGGTAATAGTACCTCTTCTCAATATGAAAATAAAGTCTAGAGGCTGGGCATGGTGGTTCACGCCTGTAATCTCAGCACTTTAGGAGGCCAAGGCAGGTGGATCACCTGAGGTCACGAGTTCAAGACCAGCCTGGGCAACATGGTGAAACCCCATCTCTACTGAGAATTCAAAAATTAGCCTGGCATGATGGCAGGCACCTGTAATTCCAGCAACTTGGGAGGCCAAGGCAGGCAGGAGAATTGCTTGAACCCAGGAGGCGGAGGTTGCAGTGAGCCAAGATCACGCCACTGCACTCCAGCCTAGGCAATAGAACAAGACTCAATCAAAAAAAAAAAAAAAAGAAAAGAAAAGAAAATGAAGTTTAAAGTTAAAAAAAAAAATCCTGGGAAATATTTTAATGACAGAATAAAAGTAAAGCAAATAATAAGCATGACAAACATCTGTATGTCTTAATTACATGAAGGATGTTTCTCAAAACATGATAAATTTTAGTTGGTTTTATTGCCATATTGTACATTTAGAAAGCAATTTCCCAACCAAAACAAAAAACAAAGGTGGAGCTCCAATTTCAAAGGGCAGAGATCTGCTACAAAAAGTAAAAATATGAATTATATTGAAAGATTTTTTTGATAAACTATCAAATGGCCTGCATCATCAGAATTCATTTCAAAATATGAAAACTGAAATAAAACTAGATTCACTCATAAGATTATTAATATATTTTTTGACTCCCAAGTTTCATAACAGAAATACTGCATAAACCTAATGTCAACTATACCAAAATAATGAGTCTATCATAATTCTCTGAAAATTCTACAGACTTCATGAGTTTATGTTAAGGAAAGAAATTATCTCATTACTTGCTTCTTTGACAGTCTTCTTCATTTCTTTCTCATTAAGAGTCCTTCCTCCATGTTAGCCATCATTTCACTGCCTATATGCAACACATGAACCTCTAAACACATGGATTTCCAGTTAAATGCATTTCTTACTTTCCATGATCTGGGCAGCAGGACACCCTATGGCTGAATATAGAAACTAGAGACATACTCCTTTGTTGAAATCCACTGTCAACCTTTTATTCATAAAGGAAAACCACTTCTTTACTTACAGCACTAACAAAAAAAAAAGTATGGGTTTTCCACACCAATAATTCTCTAATTCTCTCCAGACACCAACTGGGTGCCATATAATTTAATTCCATTCTGACACTAACTACCCTAAGTTAACGCAGGCTCCACAGGGTAGGGATTCAGTCCAACAAGACTGCCCCCCACTTCAGACATGAATCACAAATGCCAGGCTTCACATGCTGATGATGGACCAGCTACAAATCTGGGGTTCCCTCTTCACGTTTGATAATTTGCTAGCATAGTTCACGGAACTCAGGAAAAGTGGTTTGCTTGCTATTACCAGTTTATGATGAAAGATTCAATTGTGGAACAGCCGGATGGAATGGATGCACAGGGCAAAGTATGAGGAGAGGGGCAGGTGGCCCCAGTAACGCCCTGGGTGCACCACCCTCCCCGACGTCCCAACCTGGGAGTTGAACAAACCTCACTGTTCAAGAGTTTTTATAGAGCTTAATATACAGCTGCTCTCATTCCCCTTCCCAGAGGTTGGTGGTTGGGACTGAAGCTTCCAGCCTCTGATGGCTTGGTCCTTTTGGTGGTCAGCCCAACCCTGAGGCTATTCAGGGGCCCCACCCTAGGTTACCTCATTAGGAAAGAATTCAGATGTGATCAAAAGCAGCTCCTTACAAATAATAAAAGACACTATTATTACTCAAGAAATACCAAAGGTTTTAGGAGCTCTGTGACAGTAACTGGGGACAAAGTGCAAATATATTTTGTATTATATTTGCATATAATAAGTATGTAAATAATATATTTCTTACGTTTGCATATAAATTTATTATACCACAATTAGGTATTTAACATGAGCAAATTACTTCAATACTCCAAACATTATTTTACAGATGAGGTGATAATATCATAATTAGATACAAATAGATAGATATAATAATGCCACAAACCTTATAGGAGTACCCTGAGAATTAAAAGAAATTTAGGAAAAGGAATTGGCATAAGTGCTTAATAAATGTCCGTCATTATCATTGTTACCATTATTAAATTTATTACCTCTTTGGAGACTGCCTATAGTAAGTTCCATTAAAAATACAGAAATATTGAGTTAGCGATTTTGAGAATTAAAACAAGAAATCAGGACAAAAAATGAGAGCTATTAATGTCAATTACCTCCTTCGAAAAAGTTTGGGTTCTGTCTGTGCTTTCCATAGTATGTGCATAAAGTCTGAGAGTATCAGATTCATGCCCTGAAGAAAGCACAACGTTGACTTTCATTCCCCAGGAATGTATGATTAAGAAGTTAAAAAGGTGCGTTTGTAAATCACTCAGGCCTTCCTCTGAAACTATCAGAAAATACGGGTAATGCTGTTCCAAGTATAACTTCCAATCTTGTGATAAGCATCCAGAAAACTCCGTTTGCACATCAACGTTAGTATTGTGTTGAAGGTGGAGAATTAAAGCAGTTCTCAATGGAAGAAGTTCAGGAAAATCAAAATATGCATATTCAGCATCCTGTGGTGACAAAAAGAAAAAAGTACATCATTTTGAAATCTTCCTTTAGTGATTTGTTAATTTTGTTGCTTACAGCACAAAGCCATATAGGACTGAACCCATGTGATCTAATTGTTTTGCTCAAGGGCCTTAAAGTTGACTCATTTCACAAGTGTATGCCACAGGTCAAGATGTGGATTGTACAGATTCATCTCCTTTACTTGAGCAGGCATACACTACTACTTCACTTCTAATTCTTTTACTCTCTATGTTCAAATAGGGATCAAAGTAGCAAGAGGATAGATGTATTCCATCTGGATTGAGAAGCTGATGTGAATCACCATTAGTAGATAAAAATGTAACGTTCCAGGTGATGTGTCTCCTCCCTAATTAATGTAAGTCTTTTATTAGCAAATCAAAATTTCTATTTCTCAAATTTACAAGAAAAAAATAACTCCGCTAAAAAGTGGGCAAAGGACATAAACAGACACTTTTCAAAAGAAGACATACGGTCAGGCACAGTGGCTCATGCCTATAATACCAGCACTTTAGGAGGCTGAGGTGGGTGGATCCTCTGAGGTCAGGAGGACGAGACCAGTCTGGCCAACCTGTTTCTACTAAAAACACAAAAATTAGGCTGGGTGCGGTGGCAGGTGCCTGTAATCCCAGCTACTTGGGAGGCTGAGGCAGGAGAATCACTTGAACCCAGGAGGCGGAGGTTGCAGTGAGGCCAAGATCATGCCACTGTACTCCAGCCTGGGCGACAGAGAGACTATGTCTCAAAACAAAACAAAAACAAAAGAAGACATACATGGAGCCAATAAGCATATAAAAAAAGCTCAGCATCACTGATCATTAGAGAAATGCAAATCAAAACCCCAATGAGATACCATCTCATGCCAGTCAAATTAAAAATTTTTTTTAAATGAGGGTTAAAATAACTCAACATAAAAAAATAACAGATGCTGATAAGGTTGCGGAGAAAAAGGAATGCTTAACACTGTTGGCGAGAGTGTGAAGTAGTTCAACCATTGTGGAAAACTGTGGCAATTCCTGAAAGATCTACCATTCGACCCAGCAATCCCATTACTGGGTATATACCCAAAGAAATATAAATCATTCCATCATAAAGACACATGCACATGTATGTTTACTGCAGCACTATTCACAATAGCAAAGACATGAAATCAAACTAAGTCATCAATGATAGGCTGGACAAAGAAAATGTGTTACATATACATCATGGAATATTATGCATCCATAAACAAGAATGAGATCATGTCCCAAATGCAGAAACAGAAATCCAAATACTGTATGTTCTCACTTATAAGTGGGAGCTAAATCATAAGAACACAAGGACACATAGAGGAAAACAACAGACACGGGGGCCTGCGCAAGGGTGAGGAGTGGAGGATGGGAGGAGGGAGAGTATCAGGAAAAATAATTAATGGGTACTAGGCTTAATACCTGGGTGAAGAAATAATCTGTACAACAAACCCCCATAAGACAAGCTTACTTATATAACAAACCTGTACATGTACCCCTAAACTTAAAAAGTAAAAAAAAAAGAAAAAAATCTGTTTTTAAATGATATTGACAATCTAGCCTACTAGACTGTCATAATTTAAAAAGAACCCTGACTTTTCTATAGGTATCAATCAAAACACTGCTTTTACTTTTAATGGTGCCAAAACTAACCCCCACCCAAAAAAATCCTATGTATAAAGATTGAACAAATATAGACTAGAATTCTTAGCAGTAAAACAACAATTGCTTCTAGGAGTAGGATGAGGGAATGGGCTCATAATATACTTTTGTATTTGGGTTGAGATTTGTTAAAATTGGAAGCCATTTAATCTGTAATTTTTAAAAACCATAGTATAATACACTGTTGAGGATATTTATATAGATCAATCCAAATAAGGGCAGTGCCCCTATTGAATTTGCCATTCTACTGGAATGTAAATACAATTTCTTCTCAGTTTTGGTCCTAAAGGGCTTCCTAGAATTTAAGCATACAAATTCAGAGAGCAAAGAAAGGTTGTTGAGGGAAGTCTACCTCCTATCTCATGTTCCTAGATGTCCTTAAAATAAGTATCTACTGTTGTGAATACAAATTAATTTTAGCTATCAACTACTATAACTTAATGACATTTCTAGAAGATTATATTTAAGAACTGTAGAATATATATTATTTCCAAGAACACACAGAACATTCACCAAAACAGGCCATATATTGGACCTCAAAACAAGTCCCAATAGATGTTCAAATAACTGAAATTATACAGAAATATTTTCTCCAACCACAATGGAATTAGAAATCAATGATAACACATCTAGAAAAAAACAAGAATTTATACATTAAAACAATAGTTTTTTAATTTTTAAAATTATCCTTAAGTGATTTTATAATTGTACTTTATTTTTGGTAGAAACAGGATCTCACTTTATTATTTAGGCTGGTCTTGTACTCTTGGCTTCAAATGATCCTCCCTGCTCAGCCTCTCAAAGTGTTGCTATTACACATGTGAGCCACGTCACCCGGACTAATTGCATATATCTATGGAGTACAGGGTGATATTCTGATATATATGTATACAATATGTAATGATCAGAGTAATTAGCATATTGATCACATCAGACACAATTATTTGTGTATGTGCGTGTGTTGGAAACATGCCAAATCTGCTCTTCTATTTGAAAAAATGCAATAAATTACTGTTAATTATATCCACCCTATGGTGCAATAATGTCCCCCAAGATCATCATGTTACCACAAATGACAGAATTTTGTTTTTTATAGCCAAATAGTATTATATAGTGTATATGCACACCACATTTTCTTTATCCATTCATCTGTTGATGAACACTTAGTTTGTTTCCATATGTTGGCTATGTGAATAGTGTTGCAATAAACACAGGAGGGCAGATATCTCCTTAACATACTGATTTCCTATCCTTTGAATATATACCTAGTAGTGCAGTTGTTGGTTCATATAGTAATTCCTTTTTGTGTTTTTTGAGGAACCTCCATACTGTTTTCCATAATTACTGAATTAATTCACATTCATGTCAGCAACATATGAGTTCCCCTTTCTCTACATCCTTACTAGCATTACAATATCTATTCTAATGGGGTGAGATGCTATCTTATTATGGTTTGGATTTGCATTTCTCTGATGATTAATAATGTTGACTATGCTTTCATACACATGTTGGCTATTTGTATGTCTTCTATGGAGCGATGTCTATTCAGTTCACTTGCCCACATTTTAATTGGATTATCTTTTTTAATTATTTTGCTATTGAGATGTGTGAGTTCCCTGCATATCCTGGATATTAATTCCTTGTAGGATAAATAGTGACAAATATTTTTCCCATTCTGAAGGTGTCTCTTTACTCTGTTGATTACTTCCTTTCCTGCACAGCAACGTTTTAGTTTGATATAATCCCATTTGTCTACTTTTGCTTTTGTTACCTATGCTTCTGAGGTCGTCGCCATAAGATCTTCACACTAACCAATGTCCTGAAGCATTTCCCCTATGTTTTTTTCTAATAGTTTCATAGTTTTGGGTCCTACATTTAAGTCCTTAATCCATTTTGAATTGATTTTTTAATACAGTGAAGGTGATGGCTCAGTTTCATTTTTCTGCATATGAATATCCAATTTCCTGAGCACCATTTACTGAAGACACTGTCCTTTCCCCAGTGAACGTTCTTGATACATTTTTGTGAAAAATCATTTGGCTATAAATACATGAATTTATTTTGGGGTTCTCTATTCTGTTCCATTGCTCCAACTGTCTATTCTTATGCCAGTACCATGCTGTTTGGGTTACTAGAGCTTTGTGGAATACCTTGAAATCTAGTAGTGAAATACCCCCAACTTTTAAAACAAATAATTTCTAAATAATCCACTGGTCAAACAAAAAAGAATCACAAGAGATGTTAGAAATTATTTCTAATTAAATAGTAAAGAAAAAAACCATTAGATGCAAATTTGTGATATGTAGCTAAAACAGAGCTTACAAGAAAAATTTTATTTATTGTTCATAAATAGAAAATAAAAAACATCTTAAAATTTCAATTTATGAAGCTAGTGGAAAAAAGAGTAAGAAAAATCCAAGAGAAACAAATAAAGACAAGGGTAGAAATCAGTGAAATAAAAAAAAGACAATACAGAAAATTAATAAAGCGAAAAAAGCTAGGTCTTTGAAAACATCAACAAAATTGATAAATCACTAACTAGATCAAGAAAAGAGAAGACACAACTTAGCAATATAAAGGATAAATGAGGGCAGAAGAAAATGGAAATTATCACAATAGAGAATCTGTGAGGCTTTGTCACATACAGTAGATGATACTATGGCTTTCATACATTTTTTAAAAAGTTAACTCCTTCTTTTCCCTTAGCAGTATATCAGGTTATAGAATCAGAGATACAACAATGACAAATTACATTTTAATTTGTAAAATTATGTGATGATACTTATCATTCAGAAATAGAGGAATAAAAATCTGTCCCCATTTCACCAGATGTGAATTTCAAGTAGAGCAGTTGCTATTAAGAGTTGGTGTCATGTTTCTGACCAGTCTCCTCCTGTTATTGCATCATTGGTTGTCACTAGCAACTGGCCAAAAAATAGTCTTATTTTGCTGCATTAGTCAGGATTTCTGCAGTTTATGTTTAAAAACCGGTTTAGAGTATCCAGGTGTTGGGTATAAAGTCCATGTATCTCCTTTTGGTAAGTTATAGTTATGATCTGTGTGCTTTGTAGCCTGCTACACAGAAAACAGCAGTCAAAGATTTAAGGGACACGGACAGCTGCCAATTCACAAAATGGGAGTGTAACGTGAAAGCTTTTTAGAGGGTTTTTGTTTTTGTTCTAACAAAACATGTTAGAACACGTTTTGTTAGAATACGTGTTGCTTTTATACTGTTCTTCTTTTCCTTAAGACAGGAATCAAGCTTATATATAAACTGTCGGTCACTTTAGTTTCCTTCTGTGTCATTCAGTGTAAAACTGCATAATGTGAAAATAAATGAAAAAATAAATATTTAGTGGCCAGGAACAGTGGCTCATGCCTGTAATCGCAGCACTCTGGGAGGCCAAGGTAAGTGAATTGCTTGACCTTGGGAGTTGGAGACTAGCCCGTACAATATAGCAAGACCCTATCTTTATAAAAAATACAAAAATTAGCCAACCATACTGCCACACAGCTGTAGTCCCAGCTACTCAGGAGGCTGAGATGGGAGGATCACTTGAGCCCAGGACACAGAGGTTGCAGTGTGCCAAAATCACGCTACTGCTGTGTTGCAGCCTGGGAGCTAGAGTGAGAACCTGTCTTGAATTTAGAAAAAAAGAAAATTTAGTTTCTGTTCCAAAAAAAAAAAAAAAGAAAGAGGTTGCTAACTAACACTAACATCACTACAAATCTTTAGGCAATAAGAGGAAAATAAGAGAATATTACAGACAACTTTATGCCAAAATATTAGACAACTTAGATAAGATGGGCAAATCCCTTGACATATACAATTAACAAAACTGACACAACATAAAACAGAAAGTCTAAATAGCCCTATATTTATTAAAGAAATTGACTTTTTTATCAAAAATTTTCTTCCAAGGAAAACTCCAGACCCAAACGGTTTCACAGGAAAATTTGATCAAATTTTATCAAATTCATCTGAGGCAACAATACCAATCTCACAAAGACTTTTTCAGAAAATAGAAGAGGAAAATGGGCTTTTCAACACATTCACCAGGTCGGCATGATCCTGATACTAAAACCAGAAAAAGACATTATAAAAAATAAAATTGGCCTGGCAAGGTGGCTCATGCCTGTAATCTCAGTACTTTGGGAGGCTGAGGCAGGCGGATCACCTGAGGTCCAGAGTTGAAGACCACCCTGACCAACATGGGAAAACCCCATCTCTGCTAAAAATACAAAAATCAGCCAGGCATGGTGGCGCATGCCTGTAATCCCAACTACACGGAGGCTGAGATAAAAGAATTGCTTGAACCTGGGAGGCGGAGATTGCAGTGAGCCGACACCATTCCTTTGTACTCTAGCCTGGGCAACAGAGTGAGACTCCATCTCAAATAAATAAATAAATAAACAAATAAATAAATAAATAAATAAAATTACAGATTAATATTTTTCATGACTATATACCAAAAACACTTAAAAGATTAGGAAATCAAACCCAGCAATATATTCAAGAAATGATATCTATCATGACCAACTGAGGTTTTCCCAGGAATAAAAGATTGAATTGAATTAGTATTTAAAAATCACTTAATGTAATCTACCAAATTAATAAAAGAGGAAAGATGTATCAGAGTTTCAATGAATGTAGAAAAAGCATTTTTTAAAATGTAACACCTATTAATTATAGAAACTCTCGGAAAACCTAAAATAAGAATAAATTTCCTCAATTTGATAACGGATATACATAAAATAACTACAGCTAATATGATACCTAGTAGGGAAATAATGGACACTTTCCCTTTAAGATCAAGAACCAGGTAAAGATTCCCACTCACTCTACTTCAGCATTTCTAGAGGTGCCGATCACTATAATAAGGCAAGAAAAAGCAATTAAAAAATAAAATCAGAAAATAAGAAATAAGCATGTATTTATTCACTGGAGACATTGAAAAATCTAAGAAATATACAAATAATCAACTGAAATTAATAAGTTGTTTTAATAAGATTGCAGGATACCAGTTAACAAAATCAATTCTACTTCTATATACAAACAGCAAAAAATAAAAAATTATTTTTAAAAATTCAATTTACAGTAAGATCAAAACATGAAATATCTTGAAATAGATTTAGCAAAAGACATGCAAGACCTCCACACTGAAGACTACAAAACTGATAAAAGAAATTAGAGATCTTAAAAAAAACAGAGATATACATTGTGTTCACTAACTGAAAGACTATATTGATCTACAAATTTAATCAATATCAATTAAAATCCCATTTTTTTAAAAATAGAAATTGGCAAGCTGATTCTAAAATTTGTGTGGAAATGCAGAGAACCTAGAATAGCCAAAGTTAAACAAAGAAGAACAAAGTGGGTTTCAAGATTTACTATAAAATTATACAAATCAGTACATTGTGGTACTGGTAATTTGTTAAATCCTTTGATAGAACATAGTAGAAAGCCCAGAAATGGACCTACACATGCATAATCATTTGATTTTTGATGAAGAAACCAAAGCAATCTACTGGTAGAAGAAAAATGTTCTCAACAATGGATGCTGGAACAAATGAACCTCAATTCCCAATTCACATCACAAACACACAAAAATTAATTCAAGAAATATCATAGACCAAAATGCAAAAGCTGAAACTACATACTTCTAGAATTATTAATAAATATAGGAAAATATCTTTGTGACTAAGAGCTAGGCAATGATTCTTATCAGGATATAGGCACAATAACCATTAAAGAATAATAAATTAGATTTCATCAAAATTAAAATATCTGGTCATCCAAAGATAGCACCAAGAAAATGAAGTGGCATAAGAAAATGAAGTGGCAGCTGGGCATGGTGGCTCATGCCTGTAATCCCAGCACTTTGGGAGGCCGAGGCGGGTGGATCACGAGGTCCGGAGATGGAGACCATTCTGCTAACACAATGAAACCCCATCTCTACTAAAAATACAAAAAATCAGCTGGGCGTGGCGGTGCACACCTGTAGTCCCAGCTACTTGGGAGGCTGAGGCAGGAGAATGCCATGAACTCAGGAGGCGGAGGTTGCAGTGAGCTGAGATCGCGCCACTGCACTCCAGCCTAGGTGATGGAGCAAGACTCCACCTCAAAAAAAAAAAAAAAAAAAAAAAAAAAAGAAAAAAAAGAAGGAAAATGAACTGGCAAGCCACAGACTGGAAAATATATTTGCAATAATATATATGACAAGAAGTTGTATACAGAATATATCAAGAACTATTACAACTCAATATGAAAAAGATAAAGAATCCAATTTAAAATGGTCAAAAAATATGAGCAGGTGCTTCACAAGTCATAGTATACAAACGAACAATAAGCACTTGAAAAAGTAGGCAACATCATTAGTCATTTGATAAATACCAATTAACATAACACCACACATCCAACAGAATGGTTGGACTGACCAAATACAAATGTTTGCAACTACATAGGGCACCAGAACTCTTATTCATTGCTGGAGTTAGTGTGAAGGGGCACAACTACCTTAGGAAAAGCTCTGGCAGTTTTATAAAATATGTATTTCAATCACAGATATATGTACAAGGAAAATGAAAACTTACATCCACACAGACTTGTGTGCGAATGCACATAGGATCTTTATTCATCTAGGCAAGATATTGAAACAGGAAAATGGGGAAACAAAACGTGGCACATTTCTACAATAAAACCTTACTCAAAAGCGATAGAAGGAGCAAAATACCACTGCCCACAACAAAATGGGTGCCTCTCAAAATTATTATGTTGAATGAAAGGTTTATACAAAGAGTTCACACTGTAAAATTCTATTTATTAAAAGTTCTAGAACTTTGGGAGGCCAAGGCAGGTGGATCATCTGAGGTCAGGTGTTCAAGACCAGCCTGACCAATATGATGAAACCCTGTCCCTACTAAAAATACAAAAATTAGCTGAGCATGGTGGCATGCGCCTATAATTCCAGCTACTTGGGAGGCTGAGAGAGTAGAAATGCTTGAACCCAGGAGAAAGAGGTTGCAGTGAGCCAAGATCATGGCATTGCACTCCAGCCAGTGCAACAAGAGCGAAACTCCATCTCAAAAACAAAAACAAAAAAAGTTCTACAACAGGCAAAACTAAAGAGGCAATAGAAAGGATTTAAACAGTGGTTGCTTCTAGGGGATGGAGTGAGAATGGACTGGGCAGGGGCATGAGAAGACGTACTGTGGAACAAGAGTTTGGGTTACACATGCATGCATTTGTCAAAACTCAATGGACTGGTAAATACTATGCACTTGGCAAAGCTCATTAAATGGCATTAGGTTGGAGCAAAACTTTTTGTAACACATTTAAGAACTGTGTATTTTATTTCATGTAAATTTTACCATCAAAAAAATGTGCGAATAAGTACCGAACTCTAGTTAATGGCATGTATGATGAAATGTTTCAGAGTTAAATGTAATGTCTATAACTACTTTGAACTGCACCCCCAAAATAAAAGGATTGAAAGGTGAATAAAGGCATGGATAAGCTTACAGATATATGAAGAAGTAAAATAAAATGTAATTGTAGGATTTAGATGGCGGAATATAGATATTTGCTCCACAACCTTTCAACTTAGGTATATTTGAAATTTTTATAACAAAATATCGAAACGTAAAGAATGGGCTTCCTGGTGCTTACCACAGGCTGAATTCTTACACCGACTGTATAGAAAAGGAGGTAGAGTAAACTACCCCATATATCCCTCAGCCCAGGCTCTGTGCCTGATCTATATTATGAACGTGGGAACAGAGTTGAGGAAAAAAAAATTAATAAAATAAAAAGTAAAGAATGGTTATCTCTGAGTAGTGAAATTATGGGTATTTTTTTCTTTTGTTAACCTGTCTTTTTATATTTTCTATGATGGCATGCTTCATTTTAGGTCAAAGACTATTTAGGTTAAGAGATTTCAGTTATAGTCTTCAAAGGACTAAAAAGACATCAATCATCATACATTACCTTGAAGAAAACTACGGCGAATTGTCCTCCATTACTCATAAGATCCACAAGATAGCATTCAACCAGATAGAAAAAGTGGAGATTCTGTCCCCACTTGAATGATTTTACACACAGGCACGTGACAAGCAAGGAATCTCCATCAATCACAAAAAAATTAGATTCCACGAAATCATTTAATATGCTGGAATACCTAAAATGAAAATCAAAGAGAATAAAACTCACAGATGTTTCACAGAGACTTTGTTGCTGTTGTTGTTACTATTGCATAAGCTACTATTTGTTGAGTACTTCATGCCAGTCTACGATACCTTTTCAAATATCTCATTTAAGCAACTGTCCTTTATAAGAAGGAGATAGCACAATTACTATTTTATTAAAATAAAATTAGGCTCAGAGAGGCAAAGGAATTTATCCAATGCTAAATGGCAGAGCCAGGATTCGAACTTGAGAATATGATTCTAAAGGCTGTTATTCTGGATAAGGACATATATAACCCCCAACTCCATAAATCTGATTGCTTTAGGAAACTATCTGTTCAGTGACAGCTTTGACAACTATAGGAAGAAGAGTATGTTCCCATCCTCTCCAAGTTGCCCCAAGACAAATAGGTTGAGTGATCATGTATATGTATACGGGTTAAGAGGGATGTCGATACCCAGAGTATACAATAGTATAGCTCCTTCTTTTTTACTTCACAGTACTTACCCAGCTTTTGGCATTTCATTCAAAATTAACTTTGTCATTTTCCTGAAAAATCCTTCATGATCCTTTAACCCTAAAAAAAAAAAAAGAGACTTTTTGAGCCATCAATATTTTTACACAGCTATATAATTTAGTAATTATTAAGGAAAGGAAATATAGATATCCAATTACTTTGTAACATTATTGAATCTGAATATCTTACAAGACTGTGGTTTTATAGGCTACAAATATCAAAGATTGAGAATTACCCATCGTTGCTGCTTCTTGGGCTATAGGGTAGAAGAGTAGAGCTGGAATTTATTAAATATGGCTGATATATTTTATTTTGGCACCTCTAAAATGGCTACATTTGATGTGAGTGGTGACTCTGTAATAAAAGAAAAAAAAATAGAACTGCATTTATTCCTAAAACAAAGAAACGAACCCAAAAAATACGGTTACAATTTTCACAGAGCAAGCAGTCTAGTAAACAAGCAAACATTGATCAAATAATCATACAAACAATTTCAAATCACAAATGTGACAAAAGGCACAGAGATGAGGGTGGCTTCCCTAAGGAAGTAATGCATGAACTGAGACCTGAAGGAATGAGTACTCCCTTATAGTTAATTTGCCCCCCAAAAAAGGAATAAAAAGTATTCTTGGCAAAGGGAACAGCATGTGCAAAGGCCCTGTGACAGAAGACAGTATGGAAAGTATGAGATTCAGAAAAGAAGTGAGTGCAGTTGCAGCAGAGGGTAAGGCTGTGACAGACAAGGTTAGAGAAAAAGGAAGCTAGGGAGTCTTCTAAGGGATTTTAAGGTGTTTCGTCTTCATCTTCAGAGCTAAATTCAGCCATTGATGGGTTTTAAACTGGTTGTAATTTGATTACACTTGAATTTGGAAAACATTATCTTTAGTACAGAGAGCAGACTGGAAGGGGAGATGCATAGAGAAAGCTACTGAAATGGTCCTGTAGAAAGATGATGGTGGTTTGAGGTAATGCAGTGCTATTTAGAGCTGGAGAGATGCAGATTCATCAGGGGGACATTTTGAAGATAAATGTGACATAGTTTGGCAATAGATTCCACATGGGAAGGGAGAGTTGGGAGTGTCACGAATGACTCCTCAGATCCTAGCAAGGACAAGAGAATGGATGATGGGGCTTGGACAAAGCATGCTGAAAGGTGGACAGTTTCTGGGCTAGAAATAGAACTGTCAAGTCATTTGATTTCTAAAGATAACTGAGGAAATGAGTATATTTCACAGGTAAAAGAAATCACTGACCGGTGCTTATTAGTGACTCTGGGTCACTACCAAAGTAAGTTTCTGGCCACTCCTCATCACTCCCAAAATGAACTATTGGCACTCAAATCCTTGTCTTGGGAGCTGATTCTGGGAGAACTCACTTCTTCACTTCATACTTACCATAAAGAATAGCAGCAATATACAGTTAGAACTCAACATGGCCACAGGATTGGTAAGTAGAAAAGTAATTATAGCCAAAGAAAGTACTCTCTCTGTGAAACTGAAGGGACAGAAAGCAGAATGCATTTATTCAACAACTACTGAATGAGCAAACACCTGCTGTGTGACAGGCACTGCACTTGGGGGTGGGAGTCTAGTGAAAAGGACAAAAGTAGGCTTTGCTGCACTCTAGGAGCTTATCATCTAGTAGAAAAAAAATAAATAAAATTTTAAATATTTAAAAGTTAAGTACTATTTAAAAAATAAAAGAGTTATAACGAATTGTACAGGATTGCTACAGACAGTATCTCCAAGAAAGTGACATTTCAGAGGAGCCCTGAAGGAGTGAATGGAGTAGTCATTCAAAGAGCCCCTCCCATTTAAGAGAGAGACAGGATAGGGAAGCCTAAATCAGCTTTTTTTATTAAGCACTGTGATTTTTAAATTTTATAATATGAATACAAAAGTAAGGATCGTCAGATATAAAATACTGATCGGACAGAAAATAAACACCAAAAATGAAGACAAATAAATAAACAAAATAAAAGAAAATCAAAATATTCTAAAAGACATACTGAGAAAACAGAGATAATTTAGGAGCCAAAAGAGAAATTTAAAAAATTCCAACTAGAATTTTCATACAGAATCAAAGACATTAAATCTATGAAGTAGGAGCTTGCATGCTGCTATTGAAAAGAAAAAATACAGGAACAAGAAAGCACTCTTGAAAATTCAAAGCAAGATTGCAGATATAAAATAAATTAGTTTGCTGAACAATAAAACAGAATCCCAAGTTAAAAGACAGAGTCCAGAAAGACAATGAGATAGAAATCAGAGAAACATTAAGACACATGAAAGATTGATCAAAGCTTATATAATCCATTAAAAGGTAATCCCGGAGGAAATAACTGGGATACCAGAATGAGTGGTAAAAATAATCAAAAACATAATGTGAGAAAATGTAATTTAAGAAGACTGCCTCAGGGCTGAAGAAAAATATGAATCCCTAGATTAAAAACGTTCTCCAAAAACAAAATACATTTGATGAAAAAAGAGAAAGCCACAGCTAGAGATATACTGATAAAATTTTAGTGCTCCAAAGATAAAGAGAAAATCTAAAATCGGGCAAAAAGGAAATACATTTTGGTCACAAAAGAATGAATATGAAAGAGGCATTAAAATGAATAAGAACATGAGCTCTGAAACCAGGATGCCTGGGTTGAATTCCTAACTGTACAACTAGTTGTGTGGCCTGAGGCAAATTGCTTCCATCTCTGTTTCTGTTTCGTGTCTGCGAATTTGGAATATTATTATTATCCTAGGGTTGTCAAGATAAAATGTGTTAATACATAAACTGCTTAAAGAGCACCTGGACATAGTGAAAATTGATTAAAGTCAGGTCTTTTAACATTATGGCCAACACTGAATGCTCTGACACATGACCAACATCTTTCATCCTCTTTAATGCTTTGAAAAGTCTACTGTAATCAAGTTTTAATGATATAGGATGCATTTCCTATTTGGATCTGATCACAAAACTTGACTCCATAATGAATACTGTATATACAGTTATTTTTTGTTGTTGTTTTTCCATTTTTAGACTCAATATATAGACAAATAACAATGAACTTAATTTATTCAGAGAACCAAAATGTAAATGCTTTGAACATTGTTAATATATTAAAATAGCTAACCAATTTGAGACGTACAAAGAGGGAAAAATGGTAGGAAAAGAGTAGGAATGCTATGATTATCATTTATTTAAAAAAAAAAAGGGAGCCCAGAAATAGCATCCAAAGATAATGTTATACACTAAATGTTTATGTCCCCTCAAAATTCATATTTTAAAGCCCTAAACCCCAGTGTGATGATAATTGGAGATGGGGGCTTCAGGAAGTAATAAGGATTAGAGGAGGCCATAAGAATAGGGTCCTTATCTGATAGGACTGGAGTCTTCTTAAGAAGAAACATCAGAGAGCTCATACTCTCTCCCTTCTCCCTTCCCCCTGCCGCCTCTCTCCCCACCCCCTACCCCTGTGTGCTCGCTCACTCTGTCAGAACACAGCAAGAGAGTAGTCATGTACAAGCAAGGGAGACATCCCTCACCAGAAACTGAATCAGCCAGAATCTTCATCTTCTACTTCACAGCCTCCAAAATAGTGAGAAACAAATTTCTGTTGTTTAAGCCACCACTCTATAATATTTTGTCACGGCAGCTTTAGCAAACTAAGAGAGAAGATAAATCAAAAAATAAAGATTTAGGAAACAAAAGTTTTTAAAAAGAACATGCTTTGCAATGAAAACAAAACAAAACAAAACAAACACTTATCCTCTATTGTCACATTATACAAAGTATAACCCTGATTAAGTAAATAGTATGAGAAGTTTGTCTTTACAGAAGTAACCCAGTTCAAAAAAATAAAAGAAATGAGGAATTTATATTTTCCTCATTTTGAAACATCTAATAAATTAATGGATCTAGATATTGAACATCAATGGATACTAACATCATAAAAATAGAGATAGCAAGACATTCTCTGTCTCTGAATGGAATATGGGGCCATCTATGTGAACTCTTAACAAAAATATAAAAAATTAAAAATAACTGATTATGCCTCTAATTCTAAGAACTAATAGAGAATAGCAAGGAGAGACAAAGAGTCAGAGATGAAGAGAGAGAGAGAGAAAGAGGGAACCCTATAGATTAAAAAACAAGACATTTATACACCAATTGTAATGTGAAGACTTTCTTTTGGATTCTGATGGAAGTTAAAAAAATTGAAAAAAAAAATCATATGTATCGGATCAGAGATATCAACTGTCCACTAAAATTCATGTTCCTCCTTCCATATGTAAGAATTATCACTGAGAAGTAGCTATCTGGCCAATGACTAGATTTTCCCCATTCTTTTGCATCTGGAGATAGCCATGAAATTAGTTCTTACCAATGGAATTTGAGTGGAAGTGATAGCCAGACTTTTGAGAAGTAGGTACACCTTCTCTACTCTTACTTCTCTTTACAAAGTTAGGTGCGAAGAATATGAAGACTCCAGGGAACAGTGGAACCACCATATGGAAGAAACGGGGTCCCTGAATCACTATTGGGCCCACTGGCCAGGAAAATCTGCTCTGAACTCTTAGAAGGACAATATATATAAATTTCTATTGTGTAATGCCACTGAAATTTAGAAGTTGTAATTGCTACAGAAGTTAGCATTCCCTTACTGCTACAGAAATTGGTACAAAAGTGAAATCCTGGCCGGGCACGGTGGCTCACGCCTGTCATCCCAGCACTTTGGGAGGCTGAGGTGGGCAGATCACAAGGTCAGGAGATCGAGACCGTCCTGGTTAACACGGTGAAACCCCATCTCTATTAAAAATACAAAAAATTAGCCGGGCGTGGTGGCGGGCACCTGTAGTCCCAGGAACTCAGGAGGCTGAGACAGGAGAATGGCCTGAACCCAGGAGGCGGAGCTTGCAGTGAGTCAAGATCCTGCCACTGCACTCCAGCCTGGGTGACAGAGAGAGACTCTGTCTCAAAATAAATAAATGAATAAATAAATAAATAAATAAATAAAATAAAATGAAATCCTGTCATTACATAATTGTATAGTGCTATCATTCTTTTAATCTAAAACGCCATGAACTGCAAGAGGCACCATCATTTTATGTACCACTAATTTTCTTAATACTAACAAACTATAACATACCACACAGATATAATTTTCATCTTCATCTTAGATGTAAAAAGAGAAGACGCAGATTATAAAACCATTAACATGGTATGTATTTCCACCCTAATGGACAGATAATAGGCAGTGAGAAACTAGGCTTCTTGGGCTTAAAAGTTGGAAACCTAGGTGATGCAAAGCAAAATATCTAGTAAAACTCATCCCCTCCAAAACTAGGAAGCCAACCACATGCCAACAAGCCTGATGCTCACAGAAAAGTGATTGGAAAAGGTTGATGGTCAATGTCTATAGTGTTTTAGTTGCTGTTTTTGAGGAGTTATGACCAAAGAAGAATGGGAAAGAGAAATGTCTTAAGAAAGAACTGGGTGGTATGAAAGCAGAGCTAGAAGGAAGAGAATTGGCTGGACACAGTGGCTCACACCTATAATCCCAGCCCTTTGGGAAGCCCATGTGGAAGGATTGCTTGAGGCAAGGAGTTCGAGACCAACCTGGGCAACAAAAATGAGACCACATTCCTATTTAAAAAAGGAAGGGAAGGGAAGGGTAGGGAGAGGGAAGGGAGAGAGAAAGGAAGGGAGAGAGAAAGGAAGGGAGATGGAAGGGGAGGGAGAGGGAAGGGGATGGAGGGAGGGAGGGAGGGAGGGAGGGAGGGAGGGAGGGAGGGAAGGAAGGAAGGAAGGAAGGAAGGAAGGAAGGAAGGAAGGAAGGAAGGAAGGAAGGAAGGAAGGAAGGAAGGAAGGAAGGGGAAAGGAGGAGAAGAAGGAAGGGAGCCAAGAAATTTGGGTCGCACAGGTGACAGTTTCTGTACTGCAAATAAAAAGTGACAAGACTTAAAAAAAAAAAAAAAACCTTGCTCAACAAAGACTCATAAAGAATTCTCAGTTAAACAGAAGGACTTAGTCTTGCTGCAAATGTTATGTGGAGGTGTTACCTTCCCAGGCCAGACTATCATTTCAAATGAATTTAAGACAGATTCTGCTAATTTGAGAGGGAATTAAGGATGAAAATAGAAACTCTCTGGGTGTAATTAACGCCATAGGAAACTAGAACATCAGAAGCTGGATACATTCCTTAGAGAATTGTATTTCCAAATAAACTGTGAGCTGCCTTAAAAATGGTTACATCAGTAAAATAAGCAGCAGGTTATAAAAAAGGGTTGTATCAGTAAATCAACCAGCAGGTCTCCATACTTACGAAGCAGAAAATGAGCCTGCAGCAGGGAAAACCGCAGAGATTTCCACCCATATCAACATAGCCGTGGATGATAATTAACATGGATATTTTATTAAAAGCCATAAAGCCAATCATGAGAAGAAATTTTAAAAATATATAACTCATATTGGAAGACAAAGTGGGTGGCTTGGGTGTTCCTTTCACAGGGAGTCGTTGGAGTCTGTCTAAAGTTGATAAAACAAAAAACTGATTTGTAAGCATATAAGTTATAAGCAACCAAGAAAGAAATGTATATATTTGGAGTGGTAACGCCTCAGGAGAACTAAAACTGTGAGACTGAGTATGAAGGGGAAAGTAGTAGAGAAGCGCATTTAATTTTTGTTTTATGTCTTTCTCTTCTGCTTCAAATAAAACTGATCAATAATGACCCAGCATACCATGGGGTACCATACAGCAATTATTAAATGAGACTGACAGGTACCAATAAATCATGAACCGAGAAAAGCATACCAGTATGACAGACAAAATATCTTTTAAAGATAGAGATGGACAGATGATGGATGGATGGATGGATGGATGGATGGATGGATGGATGGATGGATGGTTGGATGGTTGGATGGTTGGATGATGGATGGATGGATGGATGGATGGATGGATGGATGGATGGATGGATAGAAAGAGAGATAGGAGCTACAGACAGAAACTCGTTTCTTTGTAGAGTATCAGGAAGGATTCACACTAAAGTACCCCCAAATCTTTGGGATAGAAGGGGAAGGGCCTTGGAAGCATAATCCACTCTCATTTATTTTAGTACCCTCAACTCTCAGCACCTGAGTTCCACTAAACTTCAAACTGCAAATCTTAGGTTGAATGATATGTTACTGCTTTCAGGAGAATACTCGAAATCATGAAGGTCTGTATGTCGTTGATGTTATGGTTTGGACTTCTTACTGTGTCTTTAAAGGACTTGCTTCTGTCTGGTTCTGACCGCTTTTTCTAGCAGTCATTAGGAGCTTCATAATCCTGAAGTCCCCATCACGGACGATGTCAGCTTCTTTATGGAAAACCTTGAGGACTTTATTATAAATTTATCATTGTAACTTTGTAAACAAAAGAGAAGCGGGGAAAGAGAACGAAGTACCTTTGGGGGAAATAACAAAGCCTGACTTCCGCTATTAAGAGCTTAAATCCAAGAGGAAAGAAAGGAAGCGGCTTGCTGCCTGTCAATGTCCAGGTTCGACTGGCTGTACTCATTCTGATGACCCTTACTTTCTCCTCAGTACCCCAGATCCCCAGCCCCCACGGGTGAAGAGCACCCGTTAAAAGCCTGAGCACTCTCCTCTCTCATGGCGGTTGTCCCTCTTCCCTTACCCCTCCCCAAGCCCGTTCTACGCCTGCCCGCGAAGCTGCCGCCGGAGCCCAGTGGGCGCCCCAGCTCCCCGCCCCCGGCGCGCACGAAGCCACCGGGCCACCTCCCCGCCCGGTCCATCGGAATGTTGAAGGAAATCTAGAACCCCGCGGGACAGCTCCAGGGTCACTAGCGACACCCCACGTCACCTGCAATCCTCACCCCGACCACCGAACCTGCTAGGTCCATAGAGCGTCTGAGCTGCACGCCCCGCGGGGAGGAGGTGGAGCAGAGGTGACCGAGCACAGGGCCTGGTGGAAGGGGTTCAGCCCCTGGCGTCGGTCTGGGCGCTCTGAGCCACACAGCAGCCAGCGCCTGAGTTTTTATCGAGGGAGTTAGTTTCGGTTTCTTTTCTCTATCCTGGGGCCTTTTCGATTTCCCCAATTTTCTGAAGGTAGAATATAGGTCTGCATTGGTTTACTCTGATCATCTTAGGGAGGTAATAGCAGAAGCGATGATATGCTATCTGGGACATGCATGTAAGAGCAGAGAAACCTGGGAGTCTAAACAAGGAATTGAGGCTGAGAGTAAATGCAGCACTGTAAGCACTGTGAACGTCTATGGTGTTTTTCTTTTCCGGCAAGGTACCGGACATGCAAAAATCGAGTAAAAAAAGATTAGGGGCTTTGAGTTTCTGTCCTAAGAAGTTCATTTCATGAAAAATTTCCAATATTATAACTGTCCAGTGTGAACATTTGAAAGGCCAATCATATATCACAAAGAATTTAAATTGAGAAGAATGCTCTTTAGTTTTGTCATCAAGCTCATTAATGTTGGAAATTCGAGTTTCAACCCCAGCCCATGGTGGCCCTTAGTGCTCCAGACACTGAATTCCATAATGTTATGCATGTGCAGAATATATTGAGAGTCAAGATGGTGGTGAGGGTGCCCCAGTAACGACATTGGGTAATAAATGGAGAGAATTCGAAACCAGAAGTTCTGTCTTCAAGAAAAGGAAAGGGAGGAAGTGACTTGTTCACAATAGAAAGAGCCCAGAAGGGTAGTTTTTTCTCAGACTCTGGAATATAAAGTGGCTTCGAAAAGGAGGTGAAAACATTGCTCACTTCTGTTGGGATTTTTCTTTTTTTTTTTTTTTTTTTTTTGTTGAAAATAGTTATGATTGTCTTTCTCAATGAGAATGACATTGAGAAAGAACTCGAAATGACTCATGATTAAGTCATGAGTTCATCTCAGATGGATTCTTCTCTAGCATCTGATACTGGACCTTTGTATCATAAGAATGCATTTGCTAACAGCAGAAAATTGGGCTTTGTTGTAACAGCATTTATTGAGCTTTTTATGTGCCAGGCAATAAGCTAAGAGCTTAACATGTGTTATCACATTAAATCTCACAGAAAGCTCATGAGCAACTTTACTGTTGCTATTTTATGGAGAGGTAAATAAGGCTTAGAGAATTCAATTACTTGTCCATGACCCTACAGGTAGTTAATGGTAGCCAAGACTTCAAAATTTAATTCCAAAGATAATATCTGCAATATTCTCTGTATATATTATCTCATTCCAGTTCTTTTAAATACTACAGTGTCATTATTCCGCCCCCAAAGCACATACAATTTAATGGGGATTTCCTCTTTTGATTGTAGAAGTGGGCCCTACATGTTCTTAATGTAATTGACTGTCTGCTGTTGTTTTTCTATCTTAAAGAAATAGATATATCAGGTGGGGATTCCCTAGATATTAACTCCATACATCCCACTTCCTACCCCAAAGTATATGTACAATGCACATAAACAGACTCTACTCCAAATCAATATTCAGTTCTGTTCCACTTTAATAAGATACTACCATGACTCCAGCCTAGATTTTATTCAGAAACTTGAAAATCATAAACTCCATTTCAACTTTTTGGAGCCTTCCCCCTTGCCTCAATCTCTCAGCCTCCTTAGGAGCCTCACTCTTTCACCTCCCCAGGGTCAACTCTGTGAACAGGCACTGAACCTTCCTCTCACCAACATTCTCAATTACTCCATCCACTCACTTTCCTGTGCACCTGCCCTGCAACTTGATCACCTGAATCTAGTAAACCATTTTTTTGCCCTTACCAGGACATTGAAGGAAATTATCTAATATTTTTCACCTCAAATTTACTGTTTATGACTATAGGTCCCCAATCTTTTTTACAGTGGCCCTTAAAACCCTAGAGCATCTTGCTGTTCTCTTCAAGTCCACTAAGAATATATCTGTTTTAAAGAGACTCCTCTCAACTGTCTGACACGTCCATCTAGTCCAAGAAGCCCATGACATGCTCCATATACAATATAACCACTCACTTTTGAGTTGGTTACCTCCAGCTTCCTCAGGAATCTCACTCCATTCCTATATTGTTAACCTCTATTTACAGCTGTGGTAGATTGAACAATGGTCCCCCAAAGATGTCTATATCCTAATCCTTGGACCTATAAATATGTCATCTTATGTGGCAAAAAGAACTTTGCAGATATTCCTAAGAATCTTGAGATGAGGAAATTACCCTGGATTATCTGGGGACCTGATATAATGAGAAGGGTCCTTATAAGAGGGAAGGACTGTTATCAAAAAGGAACCAGGACAAGGGGAATGTGGGAAATTATCAGGATTTCAAGACTGCAAACGATGGTAAAAGTAAGAGATTCGCTGTTGGGAAAACATACTCTGGAGAGAAAGTCATGAGTACGGTTGGACAACCTTTTGCTAGTGCCTCAAAAAGAACTCTGTGACATACACAGGGAATCCAAAAGATTTCTGAGAATATCAGCAGAAACACTGCTAGCTTGAACTGAAAGGTACAGAGAGACAATAAAATGAAAGATGGTTATAGGACTCCCAGAATTTCGTAAGCAACGAACAGTCTGATGAAACTATTCAGCCACAAACTTGTGCTATCTTTCATGAAGGATGACTCTGAGGACAGAGCCTAGAGACACAAATGGTTATTCACAGGCCTTAAAACCTATGGAGTTAACCTTGCAGATTTTTGAAATTTCCTGGCTTTTTCTCCTTCCATTTTCTCCCTTTGTGAACAGGAATATCTATCACTCATACCCTATTCCTGTCCCACCATTGTATTCTGGGAGCAAATAACTTGTTTTCTAGTCTTACAGGTTCATTACATGGAGAGAAATTTTGCCTCAGGATGGTTCATACCCAAAGTCTCAACCATACCTGATTTAATCATTTAGGTCTTTTCAGCAGATGAAATTTAGATGGGATTTTTGGACTTAAGTCGATATTGTAATACGCTGGGACTTTGCGGGGACCTTAGAATGGTTCGTTTTGCATACGGAATTGATGAGAATATTTGGGGCAGAGTGTGCACTGACAAATAAATGGCTCCCAAAGCTGTGCATGCCCTAATCCCCAGAACCTGTGCATGTTACCTTACATGGCAAAAGGAACTTTGCATATGTGATTAATTTAAAGATCTTGAGATGGGGGATTATCCTAGATTTTCCAGAGTAGGCCCGATGTAATCTCAAGGGTCTTTATAAGAGAGAAACGGGAGATCAGGGGAGAGAGAAGATGCTGTGCTGCTGGCTTATACATGGAGAAAGGGGCCACAAGCTAAGGAATACATGCGCCCTGTAGAAGCTGGAAAAGGAAACGGACTCCCTGTTAGAGCCCCTAGAAATAATGGAGCCCTTACCAATACCTTGATTTTTAGGCTTCTGACCTCCAGAATTGTAACAAATGTGTGTTTTAAGCCACGAAGTTTGCAGAAACTTGCTATAGCAACAATAGGAACCTAATGCAACTGGCATTTACTATTCATTCCACTAAAATGATAAAGTCACTTTCCTCTCCAAAACAATTAAAAGAATGAGCCCTGCCCTATTTCCTTTTTTTTTTTTTTTTTTTTTTTTTTTTTTTTTTTTTTGAGACGGAGTCTTACTCTGTCGCCTAGGCTGGAGTGCAGTGGCACAATCTCGGTTCACTGCAGCCTCTGCCCACCGGGTTCCAGCAATTCTCCTGCCTCAGCCTCCTGGTTAGCTGAGATTACAAGGGCATGCCACCACACCTGGCTAATTTTTATATTTTTAGTAGAGATGGAGTTTCACTATGTTGGCCAGGCTGGTCTCGAACTCCTGACCTCAGGTGATCTGCCCACCTCAGCCTCCCAAAGTGCTGGGATTACAGGTGTGAGCCACCACACCAGGGCCTCATCTCCTCCTTTTGATCATGGCACTTCATAAGGATATACATTCATCATCTCCATTTCTCCTTCAAAGTCCTAAATATTGGTCTAGTTTACCTCTAGACCAGAATCTGCCCTGAAGCACCTCTGCCAAACATCATTCATGATAACCTATTAATTGCCAAATTCAATGTAGTCCATGATTTATTGACCTATTGGTGATATTCGAGATTTTATACCAGCCTCTCCTTTTTTTTTTTTTTTCCCCTTGAATCAGGGTCTTGATCTGTCTCCCAGGCTGGAGTGCAATGGTTTGATCTTGGCTCACCACAGCTGATACATCTGAATTCCATATTCTCTTTTATGTCATTCCTTCCACTTACTAGAATGAGCTTCATGTGTTGTCATCTGGTTTATTGCAAAAGCCTATTCATTTCCTGACTCCAGCCTGCTCTCTCCATTCTGTTTTCCACTCTCCTGCCAGGGTAATTTCTTTAACATGTAAACCTGATCATGTTGCTCCCTGTCTTAAAATCCATTAGCGTTCACTCATTGCTTTCAGATTAAATCTGCCTATTGGTATTTCATCTTTTTTTTTTTAGAGCTCCCAAACACTATACCTTAATGGTGACAAGTAAGTGTTTTGATTCAGAGGATCTCTCTAATAACAGTTCCATCATGTATTAGCTTCAGCATATTGGGTAAGTTAGCCTCTGTCTTTCATCTCTAAAATGGGAGTTAAAAATAATCCACAGAGTTGTTAAAGGATTAAGTGACTTCAATGTTGTAAAGAGATCAGATACGAAGCAATAAAATGCAGGTATCATTATTTTTATTCTCTTCAGGAAATACTGAGAACCATGAATGCAGCACTAGGTAGCATGTCCTTCCTTGAGTTATGAGACAGATAACAGGGTCTTACTCTGTCTTAAAAAGCCTTAAAGCCTTGTGTTGAATGGCAACAGGAATGTCAATCCATATGCATTCAAACATCATAATTTCTGGACATTCCCTTCTAGGGATTCACTAAACATGTGTGTATGGAGACCTACGACATCCAGACACTTTTTAAACACTGATACAAAATATTAAAAACTCCTTCCTTCAGAGTTTACATTCTAGTAAAGAATATAAACAATAAGAAGAGAAGTAAAAAGACCATTGTGTTAGATAAAAATAAGCTATAAGAGAAAAAATACACAGAGAAGAGGAAATATCAGATCCTGATGGGAAAAGAAGATGAAATTTTAGATAGGATAGACAGGGAAAGTCCCACTAAGAAGGTGACTTAAGATTGGAAGGAAGTTAGGCCATTCTTTTTTCTTGCAGAGACCGAGACTGGCTAAGGGACAGGGAAGTCCCTGAGATACAGTGAGCCACGTGGGTTCAAGGATCATTAGAGAGGCCTGTGTGGCTGAAGCTGAAGAACCAGGCAAGAGTGGGAGAATGTCACAAAGATAAGGTGAGGAGGCAGATCATGTCTGATCCCAGAGAACAAAAGAGACTGTGACTTTTACTTTGAATGTGATAAGAAGGCATGTCATGGCAAATACATTGAGATTTTATTTTATACTTTTATTAAAAATTTGAACAATTCATGTACACATGTTCCTTTTGTTTTGGATATATGTTAAAGAAAAAATCAAGAAATTAAACTTAATACAAAAATAGTATAACCAATTGTATTCCTTACGTGTATGACAATCCTACACTGGATTGTTTTCTTTTCTGGTTTGTTTTTTCTCTAATACTGATCATTGTTCTAGTGGTTTGACAGTTTTTGAGACAAAATTAAGTCAAGATAATGTAATACGTAGTTGTCCCTAGTTATCCATGGGGAACTAGTTCCAGGACCCTCTTGGATACTAAAATTCGTGGATTCTCAAGTCCCTTATGAAATGGCATATTTGCGTATAAACTTTAAATCATCTCTAGATTACTTATAATACTTAACACAATGTAAATACTATGTAAACAGTTATAATGTGTTTAGAGAATGACAAAAAAGTGTACATGTTCAATACAGATTTTTTCTGAATATTTTTGATCCATGGTTAGTTGAATCCACAGATGTGGAAGCCACAGATACAGAGGGCTGACTGTATATTATTTCATAGATTTATCGTCTTATAAATTTTAAATATACTGCTCATTTTCCTATCCATGTGTTTTTTCTTATTGAATTGCAAGGACACATCTTGCCAAGGTTTCCTTTCATTTTTTTAACTTGCCTTTTCTTCTTTTTAAATGAAGATTTTGTTTTAGTTTTACAGTTAGGAACTTTTAGAAGTCATCAGATTTATCACGTTGTGCCTTTATATTTTCTTCATTTGCCCTTATGGGTAGAAAACTCCTTCACTACCATAGGGGGGGGGAAAAAAAAAGCATGTATTTTATTACGGCTATTTTTTGGTTTTTTTTTTTCCATTTAACACCTGAATTTATGTTGGCGTATGGTGTGAGGTTTAATGGTCTAAGTGTGTTTAATGAATGCCTCAGAGTTAATTCTTCAGACAGATGGCTGGTAAGCCCTAGCACTCCCATCTGAGGTGACCCTGATGGAGACAGGGACTAGAGCAGGCCAGGGAGCAGGGTATGCACTGCAGCTGATCTCTTGGGTTTTGGAAACTTGATCCTATACCCTTGCTTTCAGGTGTGAACTTGGATTGCTGGGACAGTAGATCTTAGTCCTTTCTGTGGGGCACCGATTGCATTCCAGCCCTTCTGCCCCGGGAGGGGTCTGCCCTATCACCGACATCCTCACCCCTGCATGATCCAACAGGCTGTTGGCTCTTGACTCACACCGTAAAACTCCACCCCTCTTTACTCAAAACCTCTGCCCAGGCTCACTCCCTTGATCTGAATTAATCTACTCTCATAAAGCTACTTCTTTTTTCTTCAGAGGAATCACTGAAGTCCTCATCCTTCCCCCATGGCTTTCTATTTGAGCAGTGTCCCTCTATCAAGTTTCTGTTCCACTGTCATCCACGGCCCCCCCACTAGCTGCATACCACTTGGGTTTCTCAGAAAAGCTCAAAGGACGAGGCTTCACCCACTGAACTCCATTTATTTCCTTATTACTTACCACCCACACCTATGATGGTTGCCTGATTTAAAATCTCCCCACCTCCCCCAGTCACCTTTTCATACCAGGCATAAACACCAGTGAGTAACAGCTGTCTACCCAGCCCACTTAAAAGCTCCCAATTCCTCAGAGTAGCCTGAGGCAGAATAGTTTCCCTAGGGTCATCTCAGCTTCTGGATCCCAAGTCTGATCCTCTTTCCTTGCCTTCTCAGTCATTTGCTAAGCTTGTTTATTGGGCAACACTAAGCAACGTTAATGATTATTCCTGTCTTTAACTAGGAGGGGAGAAGCTCTCTCCCCATCTTCACCCACTTCTGTGAAGCTTTCAGGGACTATGGGTCTTGCACTGAGAGCACTTCCCCAGGCTGGGCTGGCCCAGACAGTCAAAGAATAGGTCCAGCCACTTCTCAGCCCAGCTGACATTTGGCGCTTTGTGATCTTGGGTAAGATATCTTCTCTTGGGAGGTCAGACAAGGTCAGTTCTTCCGGCTATGACATTGTGTGAGGCAATGAAGAGGGGAAAGTCCATGAATGGAAGGTGGAACTTGATTGAACCTGTTTTGTGGGTTCAAGAGAGGTTCTCTCACAATTCACTGGAGGTAGGCAAGGTAGGTGAAGACTTCCACGGAAACTCCTGGCTCTGGGGTGCCCACTTCACTGATGATTGAGTGGGCACCCTGTAGGGTACACCTCTGTCAAAGTAATTCAAAGTCCTGCTCATCATTCAGACTGGGCTTGTCAGGAATCAGGTACACTTGGATAACCTAGCCTTGATTCCATTCAATTTCCTTTTATAGCTTAGAAAAATAGAAGTACAGTTGTTCCGCAGTATCCAAGGGAGATTGGTTTCAGGACCCCCTGCAGACACCAAAAGCTATAGATGCTCAAGTTCCTTATTTTTAAAAATGGTGTAGTGTTTTACATAATCTAGGCATATCTTCCCATATACTTTAAATCATCTTTAGATTCCTTATAATACCTAATACAATGTAAATGCTTTATAAAAAGGTGTTATACTATATTATTTGTATTATGTTTCATTGTTGTATTTTTTTTTTTATTTTTGATCCACTGTTGGTTGAATCACCAAATGCAGAGTCCATGGAGAGCTAACTGCATTTTTATGCTTATAATACCAACATTGCTTTGACAAGTTCATTCTGTGTTATATTAATTTAGGTTTCATTTGTACAATCATTAGTACAGTATTCAATTTATAACTCATAAATAATAAAGCATATTAACAAATGCATATGCTGTCTCTATGGAAAAGTAATTACCTAAAAATGTTCTAAATAATCTGGTTTGATTTTACCCTGCAGAGAAAGCCTTCTTGATTAAGAAACAATATATTCAATGAAACTACAGTCACAGTTACAGAAGTCAAATGAGCACAGTGGGTCTGTGATATTTCTGCAACAGGCTTTTTCAACACCTGTTAATCAGTCAATCAGAGAAAACCTCAGGGGCTGAAGATAGGCCAAGCTTGGTGGAAATTCCTTCCCAAAATAGCAATAGCTGAGCAAATTGCTAGGCTGACAGAAGTAGAGTATGGACAGTTCTTGGGATTTTGTGCGAGAGAGCAACTGTCTTCGATGGTTGGCATTTTTTCAATGTTTAAATTCTTTGGTCCAACAGCTGATTTCCTCCTTTGTCATATTCTTTCCTATTTGCTTCCCCAGGCAGTGACAGCCACGTCCTTCCACATTAGACTTCTTGGGTAAGCAGCTTCTGAAATTGTTCTACAGCTGTTCGTAGCTGTCTGGCAGCGACCACTCCATTTGCAAGGTTGTTGAATATCGCTAAGTATCTCTATGAGGCATATAAAATGCAAAGTTTAAGAGAAACAAAATATTGTTCATTTTGATTTAGATCATTCTAAATAACTAATTTTCTTGGTAGATTTGCCTTTTCTTTCTGGTGGAGGAAAAAACAAATCACCCTATACAGTTTATTGATGTCTTCACATGTTGTAAAATGTCAAAGCAACTCAATTTAAAGCATTAAAACTTTCAGCCATGCAAATAGTCTTAACTTTTTTTAAGTTATATTCAGACTTCAAAGACTTATCTTCCTGTTTCCCTTAGCATAATATAATCAGCGTTTTTCCTTTAATATAAACACATCAGAAAAATATTTTACAGTTACTTTAAAATTCCATGAGTTTATTAAGCCATTCCATAACATGAACATTTAGATTGCCTCAATTTTTTTGCTTCCATAAATAATATAGAATTAAATGTGTTTTTATATAAAGTGTTTACTGTAGTTAGGATTGTGTCCTTGGAGCAGACCAGAGATAGAATGGATCAAAGGTTATGACATTTTAAAGGTTGCCAGATGAAGAGGAATGTTCATACAGTATATGCGGAATATCGTTCACTTGTATATGGGTCTGATGTGCAAATCATCACACAAGAGCTTTCCACAGTAGAGGAAATCTGGTTTAAGATTTTTAAAATCAGTAAAGTTTTTTTCATTCTCCAAATAGAAACATACTGCATTCAAAATTTCTTTAATTGATTATTCTCTATTTTATACCCAAAGACTTCAAAAAATTTTACTCTCTAGTGGATTAAACAATTAAGAAAGGTTTTTAAAGATTAAATGGACTTTAGGCTCATGACTGGAATTTTTGTTTTTTGGTTTTTTTAGAAATGGAGTCCTACTATGTTACCCAGGCTGGCCTCGAAGTCCTGGGCTCAAGGGATCCTCCTGCCTCATCCTCCCAAGGGATCCTCCTGCCTCATCCTCCTCCTGCCTCATCCTCCCAAGGGATCCTCCTGCCTCATCCTCCTCCTGCCTCATCCTCCCAAGGGATCCTCCTGCCTCATCCTCCTCCTGCCTCATCCTCCCAAGGGATCCTCCTGCCTCATCCTCCAAAGGGATCCTCCTGCCTCATCCTCCCAAGGTATCCTCCTGCCTCATCCTCCTCCTGCCTCATCCTCCCAAGTAAACATAAAAAAAAATACAACAATGAAACATGTACCACTGAGCCCAGCAATTTTTCTGATGATAAATATAATGCAAACACATGCAAATTTCAAATACAAAAAGAAAAAAATGCAAGTTTCCTTTAATCTTACCTTCCAGATATAATAACTAGTATACGATGTGTTTGTTTCACTTAATGCTATATTTGGGATATCTTATTTCTATATCACTTGTTTTAGTACCTTAGAACACACGTTTCAAAAATCATAATTATTGATAGGGAAAAGTATAAAGAGTAAGAAACAGTAACAGTCAAGATAATCTCTGATGCCATTGTTTTTCTCAGATACCATTTTTAAAATAACAATACAGCAGGTACTTTGGAGTCAACGTACAACCCTATTTGTATCCTAGTCAGAATGCATTTTCTCACTAAAATTAAACTCTCATCTTCCAGGAAAACTTTAAAATGTTTTATTCATATGTCAGGAGAGAGACAAATTATAAAAATAGATATAATTATACATACAAATATGATGATGCTCTAACACACTCCTGTGTATACACTTTTTATCCTAAATCTTGAATATATTTCTATGACTACATATGTATTTATCCATTCCACTATGATTTTTTTTCCAATTCATGTGAGCCAAAAGAACTTCAACTGGCTGAATGAAGAGAAACAGGAATCCAGTTTTTTAATAATGAGGGGGAAGTCAGTGGAACTGAACAAGGCCAAGAAATAAATCAAAATGTATGTAGTTATTTCATATATACTGCCAATTCAAACTAATGTTCTTTCCATACAAGAATAAAATATGTCATTTTATTCATCCATTCCTCCATTCCTTGTCTTGCCATAAGAAATTTGTTAGTGCTCCAGTAGCACTGAAGGGCTACTCCTCTGCCCTTAGAGTTCCTTTTCACACAATTTTCCTGGATATACTGCCATGCTAATTTGTCTAGGTAAACTTTTGTG
Source organism: Macaca fascicularis (assembly GCF_037993035.2). Classification (NCBI taxonomy): domain Eukaryota; kingdom Metazoa; phylum Chordata; class Mammalia; order Primates; family Cercopithecidae; genus Macaca; species Macaca fascicularis. The sequence continues at coordinate 173,322,576 of NC_088379.1, forward strand.
TCAGTTTTTCTAAGTAAAGCAAAAAATGCTACTTTATTTTTTATTTTCGTTTTTATTTTTTAGAAAGAAGACCTTGTTCTGTCACCCAGAATGAAGTGTGCAGTGGCACAATCATGGCTCACTGTAGCCTTGAACTCCTGGGCTCAAGCAATCCTCCCACCTCAGCCTCCCAAGTGGTTGAGACTATAGGAACACACCACCAAGCCTGGCTAAATTTTTTAGTTTTTCTAGAGACAGGGTCTCACTCTATTGCCCAGGCTGGTCTTGAACTCCTGGCGTCAAGCAATTCTCCTTCCTCAGCCTCCCAAAGTGTTGGGATTACAAGTGTGAACTGCTGTACCTGGCAAAAATGCTATTTTAATCGAGATTATATGACATTTGTAGATTATTCTGATAAAGAACTGATTACATTACAAACTCAGTTCTTCCTATATAAAGAACAGAATATAGCATTCCATTTATTTCATTATTTCATTCCTTTCTCTTCTTTAGTATACATTAAAACCTGCATATTAGTTGTTAGTATTCCTTGGTGTTTTATCTCATTACTATATATTGCATCATATATGTATATGTATACACAGTCACACACGCACCTATACCTTAATATATAATGTTAAAGTAGAACCATTCTCTTCACTTCTCACAAACTTTTTTTTTTCATTGGGACTAGATATTGAATTTTGTCTGAAGACTCAGTAACAATATATGGAGCTGACCATATGGCTTTTTTCATTTGAGTTTCTTTTGAGGAATTAAATACTAGAAATTTGGATGTTAAACCAACTTTTATGATTTGGCTAAAACCCAATTGTCCGAAGTGTATTATTCTTTTAATACACTGTTGGCTTTTATTTATTACTATTTTTTTCAAATTTTATTTTACTATTCAAAACACCAATGTGCAATCATCTCTCCTCATTCAATTTTATATTACTGAATAATGACACAATGATAAAGGGATAATATAAGGATATAATGATGTCATTCTTTGTAAATTCTAAGACTTATTTTATTTGCTTAAATTCAATAAAATCTGCTTTTCAAATTAATTTTACTGACTTGTTCACACTAAATACTTTCTCTACATTTGGAATAGAAAACGAGATTATTTCTAAGGATCATAATATCTAACTGTACCCCAATACTCGTATATAGACATAGATTTTGTTTTCAGACTATTTCAATTCTACTTCTATTACCTATCATCGTAAGATTATGTTTCTCTCTTCATTTTTGTGCATATGCACCAGTTAGCAAACATCCCAAGTAGCAGAAACATTTGACCAAAAGACCACCCACAGGCTCAGGCTACATTTATGCAGCAGATTTAACCACATTTCATAAAATCAAGCTCATGAGGGACAAATGTGGAGTTCACTGCTATGTAGAGATAGATATACGAGTTTAATCAGACAAGTCTTTGGGGCCATACCTGATTCTGTGACATGTACGCAAGCCAGATACGAAGTATGAGGAAGAAGTAGAAAGACTGGTCATGGCTTTGAAAGACACTTGTTCCCAGGATCACCAGATGGACCATTAGGACAATTCTGCAAGTGTTTCATGCCTCCAATTTTAGTGTGTTCTTTGATCAGACTTCTCAGTTACCATTTTCTCACATGCTCCGTGATCCTTGTTTCCGGATGGTTGATGCCAGGAATAAAGAGAGGAATAAAAGTGAAAAGGGAGTAAGTAGACTTGTTTCTTGACACTTAGGATTTTCAAACTTCCTGGATCATAAGAGAAAGAAAACATCAAAGGGGAATGAATGAGCAAGTCTGCAGCATTTCTTTGCACACCCCTTTCATCAAGGAAACTTAGAATACCTTTACTTTCTCTATTGGCTGCCTGAGAGTATCTCCTAAAACAAAGTTTGTAAACCAGTTTCCCTGATTGACCTGAACCTGGGGGGCAACACTGATAGATAATCTCAAAACAGAGTGATCTACAGCCTGGAAAATCTGGTGAAGAAGAAAAATCAGTGTATGAGAGAGCTAGAGGAAGAAAGTTTACAGTCAAATAACATGTTTGAATGTGTGATTTTGAAAACAGAGCATGCCCCAATGTGGCTGTAGGACTGATGGGTTAAAGGGAATAGAGGTGTGGTAGCCAACTGCCAAGATGACCACAAATGCATTGTCTTGCCAACTGGTTCTTACGCCTCTGTGCAGTCTCCTCCCCCAGTGGATACTGCCAGTTTGTATAACTAAAGGATACTGCAGAAAAGATGAAATATGACCTGCAAGGCTGGATCATAAAAGACATCATGGGGCCGGGTGCTGTGGCTCACACCTGTAATCCCAACACTTTGGGAGGCCAAGGTGGGTGAATCGCCTGAGGTCAGGAGTTTGAGACCAGCCTGGATGAAACCCCATCTCTACCAAAAATACGAAAACTTAGCCAGGCGTGGGGCGGGCGCCTGTAATCCCAGCTACTTGGAGGCTGAGGCAGGAGAATCGCTTGAACCCAGGAGGCGCAGGTTGCAGTGAGCCGAGATCGTGCCACTGCACTCCAGCCTGGGCAACAAGAGCAAAACTCCACCTCAAAACAAAACAAAAAAAAGACACCCTGGCAGAATCTAGCTGCCAGGAAGTGAGGAAACTCAGGCAGTGACACAGAGAAGTCAACAGGGCTCCAGCCAATAACAGGACTAACTTTCCAGGCATGTGAGTGAGCTGCCTTGGAAGCAGATTTTCCAGCCCCAGCCATGCTTCCACCTGAAAGAAGCTGGGGCAACATCTTCAGTACAATCTCATGATACCCTGATCTGGAATTACCCAGCTAAGACTAATGGATTCTTGACACATAGAAACTGTGAAATAACAAATATGTATTAAGACATTAATTTTTGCAGTAATTTGTTATGAAGCAGTAGATAAGTTATACCTGATTTTGGAGGTGGAGGAGGTCTGTTTGTGTGATCTATAAGAGAAACGGAGATGAAGATTCATAGAGAAAAGCAGGTCCAAAACCAATATGCCAAGGTATAGAATAGAAAAATGGGTGCTGAGTCACCCAGAATAATGGCAGGGTGTGGAGTGAAGAAGAGAACCAACAGCTCAACTAGATCCAAAGTCTTAATTTTAAAAAGTGGGATGGAGGATGGTTGATGCAAATGTAAGTGCTTCAAAAGAGCAGAAATTTCTATAAGAAGAAGTAATCATTTGAAAGCTGAACTGGAGCCCCGTGAAGGAGCCACAGACCACCTTTCCCAATGTTGGTGCACACAGAAATGGGCTCTGGTGGGAAATATGAAAGTGCATAAGAAATGATACTACTGTCCACACACTAATCTCATCCTTAATATCAATTGGACCTTGCTATACTCACTTAAGAGTATTGGTCAACTGTCTCAATTTTTTTTTTTCAATGCCAATTTTCTAAGGAAAAGAACTTCTGTTTCTCAAATTCTTCAAAGATTTTTAAAACAAGCTTGGTTTGCTGCACTGTTTATAATACATACACAAAAAGGTCACATTTCTCTGTCCTTTTGACTAAAATCATACCTGGCTTTGAAGCCTCTCTCAGGACCACAAGCTGTTTTTTCTTTACTTTTTTCTTCTTATGGCTTCATCACTTCGCTGGTGTTGTACCAGGATTTATGAACCAAGCAATTCAAAGAAATGTGGGAGAGGCCTCATCTGGTCAGGAGTTCAACATGATTGCCTCTGGAATTCACCATGAGACTCACAGTTCACCAGAAGGCAGAGGCAAAAATCAGAGTTGCCAATTAAAATTATTTCTAAAGACAGTTCACTGCTTCCAATTTCCAAGCCTTTCTGAGACTCCATGGGGTGAATCACTTGCTTCTTTTCTGCATCTCCTCCTGCAGGCATCGAAGTTTTGTAATTTAGTTACATGCATACATATATTTATCTCTTTCCAATAGTTTTGTTCACTTCTGATATCTTCTATTGTCTTCCCTCCCAATTTCTGCCCTTTTCAGTTTTTTACAATTATTTTGTGGCTTTAGGAAAAAGCAGATATAAACATATGTGTAATCAAGGCTATGGTTTGAAGGTTTTTGTCCCCTTTAAAATTTATGTTAATTACTAATCCCCTATGCAACAGTGTCGGGAGGTGTAACCTTTAGAAGGTGATTCAGGAGGACTCCTCATGAATGGGATTTGATGCCCTTAGGGCTTGATGGAGGAAGTTTGACCCCCTCTTGCCCTTCCACCTTCTGCCATGTGAGGACACAGTGGCTCAAGGCATCATTGTGGAAGCAGAGATGGGAACTTCACCAGACAATAAACCTGCTGGCACCTTGATCTTAGACTTTCCAGCCTCCAGAACTACGAGAAATAAATTTCTGCTCTTCGTAAATTACCCAGTCTGTGGCATTTTGTTGTAATGGCACAAACTAAGACAATCAACGAGACTTGTATTTCCCTCATAAGCATAAATTTTAAAATCGCTTCTTAATTAATATAATAGATGAAATGACCCACAGGAGTATCCAGTTCTAGAAAGAACCATTTATAAAGGACCAGTTTTGCCTATAAAGAAAATACAAAACAATTTCCTATAAAGAAAATACTTCACAAATTTTCTACCATCAGAAAAAAAAAATCTTTAGATATTAAACTAAATCAAATGTGATGGTCTTATCCAGACAAAGGAAGACTCAGCACTCCATTTCCAAGTTAACTGGGAGCTTCTGTGTTGCTCTTTTTGCCCCCTTGTATTTGACTCTGCTATCTGACCTTTAAACTGAAAAGCTTTCTATTCTTGCTGTCTGTGTTTGTTATTTGAAAGATCAAAATATTAAACTCTTGCTATCTCTATTTGTCATTTGAAAGATCAAAATATTAAATGATTGTGAAACTTTTTTGCAACTGTAAGAGGGTTGATACTTTTCCTGAATATTATTCATTCAACATTTATTTATTTCTTTGATGAATATTTACTAGATGCTCATGATGTCCTAGGCATTGAGCTAAGAACTCAATGTTGCGACGTGGATAAGACCAGTCCCTGTGTGTTCACACTTATTTAATACTATTATAGACAAGACTTTTAATACATACCATAGTCATATATCAATTTTTAATTAGCAATATGAAGTAAGAGAACAATGGGACTTTCCACTCAATTTGCCAAGTGGCTAAATTTTCAGTTACTGAATTTACTATTTTAGGATAATCTAGCACATGATCAAAATTTAAATGCACAGAGCAGAAGATCACAGTAAGAAGAGCTTCCATTTGGATTATCACTTTTTCTACTTGGAGTCACATACTGTACTTTAAATTGATTAAGAACATGTTAACGGGGCAGGTGGTGATTTCCAGCTACAAGTCCAAAGTATAGAAGAATGTGTTTAAATCCTGTGTTTATCAGATCCATAAATATAGTTCCTTCTATGTTAAGCGGCTTTATTTCTAAGAACCCAGCCCTCAGTCCTGGGGGTGCTTCCCAGCCCGCTGCTGGAATTCCTGATCATGGCAGTCTGCTGAAACATGAGCTCAGTTACCAAATATAGCTGAGTGGAGGAAGAGGACAGATGAGAGTCTGAAGCCACAGTTGCCTCAAAGTGACTACGGACCAGGCAGTCTTTAATGAATAGGCAAGGCCACAACCTCCATTCTCCCAGAAAAGAAGAAATGCTCATCTGAAATTCATCACCTCTCTGGAGTCTTCAAACTGACCAAGCACTGAAAAGGTCTGTAAGGTGTATCTTAATATACTAACTAGTACGGCAACATTTTAAGAACTTAAAAAAAAAAAAAAAAAAAAACTATAAAAGGTTTTCTGAAAACATGATATATTTAGAAAATATCTTAATTATTCTTTTGCTTGGAGAGGAAAAGTAATGAGAATGTTATGGTTTTGCCAAAAACACATAATACGTAAGATTTGCCTGCCCACTTTATCTCTGCCTTTGCTGTCAGAGAATTATCCTTTCTGTTATAAGCTTAAGCATGCTAAGTTGGTGCTATCAATTCCAAAAGAATTTAATGTATTTATGGAGCCAGCTTTTGTCAAGATTGTGTACGTGTTACATTTCACAGAAAAGGAAAATGCAGTTTTCTAGATTCTCACCCATATTTAAGCTAAATACATAATGATGGCTTACAGTGATAGACTTTAGATTTTAGTCCATTATAAATTGTTACACTTTCAAAAGATTCTAAAAGTAACTCACTGGACATAATGAGTTGGGATAGTAACAGCAGGTATTTTAAATTATATTCATGCATAAAATTTACATACTTTTAATAAGATAACGCTTACTAAGGGAAACCACAGTGCAGTCTCTGGAGTCCAGTCAAATTTAAACATCACAGTATAATTTTTATCATGTTGCTTTAAGTTGCACATGAAATTGTCTTGAATCCAATAGAGGAGATTGACATAAAATGATTTCAGGCTCATATTACTTATTAACATTTGCTAAAAATACTGATTGCCTTCTAGTATGAATAATGTGGTGACATATAAAGCCCATTTCTTGGCAATATAAAACTATTCAAAATCTATTCAGTCACATATATGCAGAAATTAAATCCTCATTGCATGATAAAGATGCCTTCCAATCTTTTTTTCTCACAGAAAGAACTTGAATACTCACCTCAATTATTCAGATTTTAAAAATCAAAGTCTTTTTGACAAGTTATAGCTAACAGTAGAGAAGGCCAGTGAGGTTTATCTGGCCACTAACTGCCCTGTAAATACATGATTACACATTCCTAGAATACAAATTAGTCCTCCAGCATCCTAGAATCTGGTGTGGGTTAGGGTCTGTATCCCAGGGGTTCTGTGTCAGCTCTTCCTCTGGGTTTCTCTGTGTTATTGCTAGAGCTGAATATTAAAACTGGCCTTATAGCATCTTTCACAATAGAACGAGGATCTGGATTGCACTAGACAAGTACAATCACTTTGACCTCCTTACCTCATTTTTTTAAAATGTAGAGGGCACTCATTATTCACGTTTAAAAATAAATCTGACAAGTTCTTTAAGAGATACCAAGTGAAATCTGCAAGGCCCAGACAAGATCTCCACTTCTTAAACGATATGTGTGTGGAGGCTGTCAAAGGGTACTGCAATGACTGAGCTCCAGTTAGAAATTCAGGCCATCTAGAGTTAAGGACTGTGTCCTGGTGAAATTACAGCAAAGAAAACAAAGATTGAACAAAACATCTTCAACTAAAATTTCTAACTGTTAAATCATATTAGAGAATATAGAAGCAAATTTGGTGAATAGGTTTTGAATTTAAGTGAGAAGAATAAAGCTCTGAATTGGATAATGGTAGTGGAAATGGATAATTCAGATGTAAAATCTAAATATTTGCAATGGACTTAGCATGGTGAATAAAGTTGATAAGATGAAGAGGAAATGCGATAACTTCAAAAACTCTGTAAAGTATCTTATTTGGCTGTTTTGGCATTAAATGAGCTATTAGATTATGTCCTTGAAATTGAGATTAAATACGCTGTTTAAAGAGATATTTAAAACTGTAGGATAAATATATCTTCCTGCAATGATAATTTATTTAATAATTAGAAAGGAAAATAATCCATGTGTATTAATAAATTATAAAATTGCAGTACATTTTCTGCATCAAATATAAAATTTCATAAATTTTTCATGTTTGACTTTTGCCCTAAAGGACCCTTTGTAGCAAAAGGGAAACAGGGAAGAAGGAAGGGAGAAGGGAGGAAGGGAGAAGGGAGGGAGGGAGGGAGGGAGTTGATTTAGTCTAGGGGTTGCCTGTGATTCTGAAGCACGAAAATAAAGTGTTAAAGCCTTTCTAACTTTGTTTTCCATAGTTTAGGTTTTATTAAAAGATATTTCAATATCAAATCTTTGTGTCAATAGTTTGCATTACTTTTTTAGTAATTGCTTAAATATGAAAATAAATAAAACTGCTAAACCTAAAATTAAAAATCACTTAAGTTTTTTTCAAAAATTACAAAATAAGCAACAAAAGATCCCCCTGAATGTCCCACCTTTCAACTCTTACCCCTGCCTAAATCCCCCCCCAGAGGTAGTCAGTGTTGATTGACTGGTGTATGTTATTCCAACCATTTTCATGTATTTATTCCTTTCTATATATACATTTTTAAATGACTGTGGGAATTTAGCTATTCCGTCTGGACTCTCTAAAGAATCTGCTGAATGTGGTACACGGTATTAAGTGATCCTTACTGTCTGTCAGCGTTTTTCTAACATCAAACTTTTTCTTTCAAAATTGTAGCAGTTCTTCGTCGACTCTAAAAGTATTTCACGAACAAACTTCAAAAGTTTTCCCCTTATCTAAATTCTTAAAGTAATTTCCTATAATATCCCCAAGAAGAAAAGAAAACTGCAGTTAAATGCAGGCTTCCACCCTGAGTCTGCCACTTTCTGATGGCTCTGGTTGGGACAAATAATTGAACGTTTTTCTGCTGCAGTTGTGGGTAATACAAAACATAAAATAGAAAAATAACATCTACTCCATGGATTGCTCTGAAGATCAAACTGTTCACTTTTGAAAGCAGGTAACTCCCAAGCTGTTATGTAGGAACAACTTGCATTGTTTGTCAGTGAATTCTTTCTACTGGACTCTGCTCTTTCTCATGTATATTCCTTGTCTTCCTCAAGTCCCTCCACGTGGAAGAAACCTGTTTCCATTTCAACAGTCAATAGTGCCTTGATTCATGGGGATCATGCCAGGGGGTGATCCCAGGAGTCTTGTTTGTTTTTTGAGTCAGGGTCTCACTCTGTTGCCCAAGCTGGAATGCAGTGACCTGATCATAGCTCACTGCAGCCTAGAACTCTTGGATTCAAACAATCCTCCCACCTCAGCCTCTGGAGTAGCTGAGGCTACAGGCACACATCACTACACTCAGCTAAGTTTTTGGGGTTTTTTCTGTATTTTTGTAGAGATGAAGTCTCACTATGTTGCCCAGGCTGGTACTGAACTCCTGGGCTCAAGCAATCTTCCTGCCTCAGTCTCCAAAAGTGCTGAGAGTACAGGCCTGAGCCACCATGCCCAGCCCCCTATATATATTTCTTAAATGACAACAGAGAGGATTCTCCCAAATATCATAGAGCTGGCTTTCAGGTAATCTATCCCCAAAAGTCAGCAACTTTAAAGGTAAACGGTAGTCATAATTTTTAAATTTGTCTATCTTTTCTATCATTTGTATATTCATATATGAATGTGAACCATATACATTTATGCCTACAGTACATATTCAGGAACTAAAAAATAAATGTTTTCCCAAATATTAAGATAGTCATGCCAAAATAAGATTCATAAAATTACTTATGTCAAATGTGTAATACACATACCAATGAAAACTTATTTATATGTTCTATATTTTATAGTATAACATGAATCTAACAGAATTCAGATGACACTAACTTAGGGAGAAGTTGCAAACCATAAAATTACAATTAGAAGTAATCTATAAATTAAGTGACATAAAATTCCTTAAGAAAGAATGAAATAGCCAGGCCTCTTGGCTTGTGCCTGTAATCCCAGCAACTCAGGAGCCTGAGGCAGGAGGATGGCTTGAGGCCAAGAGTTGAAGACAAGCCTGGGCAATGAAGGGATACCCTGTCTCTACAAAAAATAAAAGAGAATTAGCAGGACGTGGTGACATGCACCTGTAGTCCCAACTACTTGGGAAGCTAAAGCAAAAGGGTCCTTTGAGCCCACTAGGTCAAGGTTGCAGTGAGCTATGATCACACCACTGCACTATTATAGCCTGGGCAACAGAATGAGACCCTATCTCCAAAATTAAAAAAAAAAAAAAAAACAAGGAGAAGGGGATATGCCCAGGGGGTTAACAAAATAGGTCACCATGGACGTTTACATTTGAAAGCAGTATTTGCTTAGGATAAGCCAAGATGCTTATAAGGATATAAGCTGCCTGTTGACAATTCAAGGTGGATAGCATTCTGTAAGGACTCACAGTATCTGCCAACCCTCCCAAACCTTTGCTTCACTAAATGTTTGCTTAAGAGGAAGAGTCTGGCATTATGCATAAATGTCGAAATTCACCTGGGAGAATTTCCCTTCAGAGCGCCATGAGGTGACACAGCAGTGCCCCCATGGTACACTATGAAGGAACCTAAAGGACCATTGACCTGAGTACGTTCTCCTCTTGTGACTTTCACCACCTTCCCCGCCAAGGGTGTGCCCTCCAAAACAGCAGTGGTCTGTAGATGTGAAATTAACATGCGAATGTGCATTTCATTTTACCTTATATTTTTGCACCCTAACAACTTTCAAAGCTAGTTTGAAGCTGTATGCAATAAAAGCATAGTACAATTGCCCAAAATCAATTAAGAAAATATAGAAGATCAAATCAAGCATAAAAAGCTTTGAACTTGAAATGTTTTCTCAACTTACTACCTTTGTCCTTTCTCTTAGAATCTTTACCTCCTAGGACAGAGAATCTATCTTCTTCCCAGCTATGTCCCTGGCCTATAAAAGAGGTGCCTAGCATATAGCAGGCACTCAATAAATAAATGCTGACTGAATAAAACAATGAGAAAAGTAAGCAAAAAAAATTTTTTTAGCTAAAAACATCTGAATTTCTATGACGGAAAATTTAACCCTGAGCTTGCTAGTATCCATGTGAAAGCGTCATCGAAGTTTACAGAATTCTTTGTCTAATAGAATTGCCAGAAAATAGAATGCTTTTCTAGTTCCAAATTTTTTCATAAGAAACTGTCTTCGAGGGTAATGAGAAACATTAACATCCATGTCTTTATAGATACCTTTTTTTAACACAATGTCTGACCTATGACTGATTTCGTATGAGTGAAATGAGCAGGTAAAGTGTATTTTATATGTAGACACAGTTATGTGTTGTATGTATACACTAACATTTAGCACTGATTACTCTATCAAGTTCTTACCAGAAAATAGAGCCTGGGGCACAAGTAACAGTTGATAAAATTGAGGAAAAACCTAGTTTAAAAGCAGAATAACATTTAGTTGCACTCAGGGGCTCACATCTGTAATCCCAGAACTTTGGGAGGCCAAGGCAGGAGGATCCCTTGAGTCCAGGAGTTTGAGACCGGCATGTGCAAAAAAGGGAGACCTCGTTTCTACAAAAACATATTTTAAAATTTAGCCAAGCCTGATGATGCACACCCGTAGTTCTAGCTACTCAGGAGAATGAGGCAGGAGGATCCCTTGAGCACAGGAATTCAAGGCTACAGTGAGCTATGATCATGCCATTTCAGTCCACGCCAGGAGACAGAATGAGACCCTCACTCCAAAGAGCAGAATAACATTTAGCTGAAGAGAGCATGTCCCAGAGAAATGCCACAGCAGGTTCTGGGAGGCTGAAAGCAAATCAGACATCAGAACATTTCCTGCCTCATGGCTTTGTTCATGTGTCTGTCAAATCCTATCCAAGGCTCAAACCACATTTCAAACACCCGGTATTTCTTAGCTTTTCTCCATCATCTGCCGTAACCTAGACAGTGTACTAAGCATTTGCCATACAAAGATGCCAGTCACAGCTCCTGCTTCCATGGGGCTCACAGTTGAATGAGGAAAGCATTCTCTAAATAAATACGTGTAATTTAATATGATGACTGCTATGAGAAATGCAATGCCAAGTGACGTGCTTGGAAGAAGCAGCAAATTATATTGATTGGGGAATCGTTAGAAAGTACCAAAAAGTGGTAAAATTTAAGAAAGTTTTCAAGGATGAACTGGAGCTTGAAAAACAGAAAGAGGCCCAGATGCAGTGGCTCATGCCTGAAATCCCAGCACTTTGGGAGGCTGAGGCGGGCAGATCACAAGGTCAGGAGATTGAGACCATCCTGGCTAACATGGTGAAACCCCGTCTCTACTAAAAATACAAAAAGTAGCCAGGCAAGGTGGCAGGCACCTGTAGTCCCAGTCACTCGGGAGGCTGAGGTAGGAGAATGGCATGAACCTGGGAGGTGGAGCTTGCAGCAAGCCGAGATTGTGCCACCGCACTCCAGCCTGGGCAACAGAGCGAGACTCCGTCTCAAAAAAAGAAAAAAAAAAAAAACACAAAGAAAAGAAAAAGAGAAAGGAAGCACATTTTAAGCAAAAGGAGCAGCAAATGCAAAGGTGTGAAGACCAGAAAGAACCTGAAATGTCTGAGGAATGGTGAGTGGGCCAGGGAGGCCTAAGTGCATGTGTGTTAGTGATGATGGAGGGTGAGGCTGGAGAACTTCCATCAGCTCAGACTGTCCACGGGCATGTTTAACCTGCACATCATGCTTTGGAGCTTTTCTCCAGCCAGGGAGCATCATAGGAAAAAAATAAAAACCAAAAGAGGGACGTGACCCAGTTTGTAACTATGATCTCTCTTACCATTTTTATCCCTTACTGCAATTTGTTGAAACTATTTTAATAGCAATTATCACGCTCCTCCTTGTAACTGAGTTATTTTTTACTCTTGTCTAATCCCTCCTCCTGGATTGTAAGATCATTTAAGGAGAATAACTATGCCTGGCTCATATTCGTCCTCCTTGAAGCTTCTCTTGCACAACTAAGCAGTTGCTCCATTGATTTCACATTCAACTTACTATTCCGGGAAAGGGAAGTAGAAGAAAGGAAGCATGACTATAAGATGGGCAAGGCCAAGGAGGAGTCATTTCTTCCATGGTGAAGAACACAGAGCTATGCAACTTCAAGCAAATTAAAGAACAGTTGTGGTTGGCCGGGCACAGTGGTTCATACCTGTAATCCCAGAACTTTGGGAGGCTGAGGCAGGCAGATCACAAGGTCAGGAGTTCAAGAACAGCCTGGCCAATATGGTAAAACCACATCTCTACTAAAAACACAAAAATTAGCTGGGCGTGGTGGCAGGTGCCTGGTAATCCCAGCTACTCGGGAGGCAGGAGAATCCCTTGAACCTGGGAGGCGGATGTTGCAGTTAGTTGAGTTCACATCATTGCACTCCAGCCTGAGCGACAAAGTGAAAGACTCCATCTCAAAAAAAAAAAGAATAGCTGTGGCTAATGAGTGTTTTAGGGAAAATGACAATTAAGCTAAACTGCTAATACTGCAGGTGATGGATAAGACAAGGATGAGAAAAAGAAGCAGTAGAAGAATTTCTAGGAAATTCAGATTCCTTCCGAGAAAAGGGAGGAGGCAGGGGACGGGACAATTTAAAGATGCCAAAGAATCCTTTATTCCTCAAAATTTCAAAATCTTTCAATGCTACTTACTAGAGTAGAAACACTTTAATGGCTTTGGTGTTTACCTCATTTCCTCTTCACTCATTAACAGCAGTATTAGTGGGTCTTTTTAGTCTATTTCATCTTCTGTGTCTATCACACCAGCATAGAATTACCAAGAGTACTGTTTGACAGAAAACATGAAATCTCAGGCAAATGATGGAGATATTTGTGGTTGTGTTTCATTCCTTTTGATTTTGACCTTTTCATTTTGGAGTGCTGACTGACATGGAAATCTCTGAAGCACAAATTTCCAGTGAACTTGGCCCACTTGGAAACTGCCCTTGTTCATCCTCCTTGAATGAGCATTTTCCCTAGCCCACGTGCATGTTCCCGCAGCAATAACTGGGTTGCAAATTAAGCCTGAACCAGATATGCCATAGAACTATTATTTTCTTTTTCAATGTGCAAGCAGTTTTAAAGCTACACCTAATCCTGACCACTGGATCCTGTCAGATGGCGCCTCTTTAAAACCAAAATATGAGTTAATAAGCAGGTGAGATATTCTGCCTCCAGCAAACACTCCCTTTAAGAATCGAAAGTGTTTTCATCATTCAGAAGTTTGCTTTAAGTTTTCTCACACAATGTGTCTTGTGAAGTTTTAAAATGTATCATATTATGTTTATTTGGAACTAAACTACAATTGAATTAATAGCAGAACTCTGATTTCTGACCCACAGTTTTGTTAGTCTGATACATTGCTTAGGATTCTCAATTATGAAAACTACAATGGTAAGATGGTAAAGTACACAGAACATAAACTCTGGAGTTATTCCCTGAGCTTAAATCTTGGTTCTCCCACTCAGATTTTCTGCCTCTATTTCCTTCTTTCTAAACCAGAGGCTGCCGTGAGGATTTTAAACGAAATAATCTACATGATGACTCTGGGCACAATGCCCACCTCAGGGTAAGCAGTCCATTATTAGTCATCATCATCAATCATCGTGATTATTAATAGCCTTTATATATGTCATATGAATTCATCAGGCAGCTAGTGTTCTATAGAAGGGGTTGGCAATTTTTTTCTGTAAAAGTGCAGGTAAATATTTCAGGTTTCATGTGCCATACAGTCTCTGTTGCAACTACTCAACTCTGACACTGGTTCAAAAAAACAAAAGACAATCTCTACATTCAAACTCCTACCCATGAATTCCAACCCAGCATATACAGGTCACCTTTTCCTTGACCATATTTTCAATGGCCTTGCTCACTTCCCTCCCATTTTACCTGCATGTCAAACCGGGATCATCTATCTCTGCTGGATGGCTTCACCTGGATGGCTGAGCTCTGGTGGAGTGAATCACACAATCACACAGAGTAATGACACTATAAATACATCACATCTAACTTCAACCAGGCCCTCACCTCTGCCCATAAATCCTTCTTAGGAAACTTATTTCTCCCTTTTTCTACAACAGCTATTTCAAATCATCTTCTGTCCTCATAAACTTCCAATGCACAGAAGTCTCAGTATGGGAACTCTTTCTTTCTATTACAAATTCTTGCAGAGAATCTCATCTTTCTCTCTCTCTTACCGCCCCCGCCCCACCCCAACACACACACACCCTTTGTTACTTCTCTCCTTTAACAATGAAAGAACTGCCTCCTTCCTACTGGAAGCTGAACACCTCATGCTCCATTTGTCCTATAATAACTCATTTCTTCCTACATCTTTTGAGAGCCAACCTATAAATCATCCCACTTCCTTACATTTATTTTCAGCTTTTCTCTTCTTACTGCCTAATTCGGTTTGTGTAAAACATGTTATAGTGCTCTATCCTAAAAATGTATAACAAACCTCACCGGAGTCTATACTTTTGTTCAGCTACTACCTTCTGTCTCTCCTTCTTTCTATGATCTTTTCAAAACAATCCACCACACCTGGAATATTTTCTTTCTTTCCTTCTTCTTTCCTTTCCTTCCATACAGCAACCTGGCTTATATTTCTGTTGCGTACACCGAAAGTGCTGTTGCGATGGTGCTAAATATTCCCAAGTTGCTAAAATCAAAAGGACACGTACTGCTTCCTGAGATATTTTCTTTCCCAGCTCCCATGACATCTAGCTCTCCTTGCTTCCCTTTGATTCTTTGAAGGATTCTATCTTCTCCTTTTTTCCTCGATAATCTTATGCATTCCCATGTCTTAAAGTGCCACCCATAGGCTAACAATCCCCAATCCGGCTCTGCTCTTCCTTCTCCTGGGCTCTAGATCAGTATCTCGAATCACCTAGACATCAACATCAGAGTTACCAAAGGTCCCTCAACTGCAAAAGGCTCAAATCAAAATCAAGCTTAAAAAAAAAAACTTGTTCCTCCACTTGTAGCATCTAAGTTCATGGTACCGTCATCTGGTTGTTGAGGTGAGAAACCTGTAATCCTGCCTCTGCACTGCCTCTGCCTTTAATCAATTACCAAGTTCTTTCCTTTCTATCATCTATCTTATGGACCCTGGACCCACTGCTCCTCTGAATCACCAGCTCTCACTTCAGAGTCCAAGATGAACACATCTAATCGCTGTCTAGGCCAAGTGCCAAGACTTGTGTCTGGTCTCCAAGGGGATGGGAAAGAAAATACTTGGAAATTTCACATCCCATTACAAGTGAGCTCAGTTTCTCACTGAGTGTCAGAACATGAGGAATTCTCCAAAATGAAGACGTCCAGATGATGGCAACCAAACGTGAAACCATGATAAATGTGCGCACTCCCTGGATTACTGCACGAGCCTTCTCATGGACCGCCCTACTGTCAGTCTTGTCTTCCTCTTCACCTACCTCTGTCCCCCATCCAGGCTGCCATCAGTTATCTCTCAAAAATGTAAGTCTGGTGACATCTCTCACGGACTTAACACTCTTCCTTGCCTACTGACTACCCACAACATAAAATGCAAGCTCTTTGCATGCCTCCAGGCCCTCTCTGCCCTAACTCCTGATTTCTAGCCTTATCTCTGGTTATTTCCCCATTTCCAGATAGATTTCTGTTTAGCTGAAATGCTTAGCAGAGTTATCTGAGTCTGTCATGCGCTCTCTGGGATCCAAGTCTTAGAATACGTTTCTGCCAGTGCCAGCACCCTCTTCACCTCCCCGCTCTTCCTCATCCCTCACACATTATTCTTTCAGCTTTCTCTCTTTCATAAAAGTTTCCTGATCCTGACCTTGCTGTTGCTTCTAGGTGCTATCATAGCACTCTGTTGTTCTATACCACTGCAGGATGACTATAGCTAACAATAACATACTCTATAGTTTCAAATGGCTAGAAGGAAGACGTTGAATGTTCCCAACACAAAGAAATCATAAATGTTAGAGATGAATATGCTAGTTGCCCTGATCTGATCACTATACATGATATGTACTGAAACATCACTAGGTACCCCATAATTATGTATAATTATTATTTGTCAATTTAAAAAATAAAATACAATTTAAAAAAGACATACTCAATTATATAGGGTTACTATTTATTTGTAATTTGTATTAAGTTCCATGAGGGCAAAAACCTTCTCTTTTTCAAGGTCCCTAGCACACTACTGGGCATGTGGTATATAGTCCACAAATACATTTTGAATGAGTAATTCTGGTCCATGTAGTACATCTATCCCAGCTTAGGCTTCACAATTTAGCCATGTCAAGAATCAAAGGTTTTGTTGCAATTATCTCCTTGGATTTTCAGCTTAGCCTACCACAGGTTTGGCTGACACAAAATGTTTTTCAATCTCCTTTAGCACTGATTTCAACACAAAAACTGAATTTCTTTCAGGCCACATAAACAATAAATAAACAAATAACACAGTAGCTTTCTTTCAAAAAAAAATAAATTTTACAAGAAATGCAATAAATGAAAATATAGTCTGTTGTGCCTTTGGTACACAAACATACTTTCAGCCCCCGAGTCTCCCCCTCTCCACCTTCATGTCTCTTCTGGATCCGTGTTACCTAACGGCTCATCTCCCCACACCTTGTAAGAGTTGATCCTGATCCTGGCTTCCCCTAAAGTTATCTACCATGTGTGCTGACTGAGGGGTCAATTGTACTTCAGAGCTCATTACTGAGAGAAACCTGGCTGCCTTCGTAGGACAAACTATAAAACGTTTTGAAATATACAAAATGGCACTGGGTGTCCTTGCAATAGAATGCTGGATTGGCTCTGGTGGACCTTCCAGGGTCATCTAATTCCACAGGGGTCTATGCCTTTTATTGTCTTTACAATTTTACAACTCTGTAAGTTGGAAAAATCTAAAAACAATGCAAATTATACTGGTACATAGATATACAAATGATTTTTTTCTAGTAGAAATGCTATAGATTTCCACCTTATAGATGATTCCAAACATTGTGTTTTATTGCTCTATAGATATTAACCAGTTTCAAATCTATTACCAACTTCATTTCAGCATTCCTGATTGCCTACATGTGTCTCATCTTCAGTGTCTCCTTTGAAATGCTTGTAATATATTACTGATTTTTTCAATTGTTAAATAAAAACTCGAATACATGTTATTTGATTTTTACATGTTGACTATACCTTTGCCTTTTCAAAATCATACTTTAACTGCCTGTTTCTCATGAAGAAAATATATTCAAGTATTAAAAATATACTGAATATAATTGTTCTCCATATATGAGCCATATCTGAGTAACTGGAGACCAGTCAGGATGTTTCTGTCCTGCAGCACAGACAGGACAAAGGAATTAGAGTGATATCTGGGTTGGTAAAGTCAGGGAGAATGACGACATCCTCTGAAGGACTAAGGATTTACTTGAAGAAGAGTGTGAAATATAGTTCAGTAGATAGAGTAGGGCTAGCATATGTGGAATCTATTAATTCAGGCACAAAAAAGTAGCTATCTTTCTAAGAAGACATCTAAGGCAAAAGTACAGTATTCCACTTAAGAAAATGGGGTATGTTAATATTGAGTTTCAGGATCTCTGATTAAATATCCTGTTTAATCAGCAGGTCTATGACTCACTGCATCCAATGAAGCAGCAGGTTCTTGAGATGGATTTCTATAATCCCCTCGACTCTTACATAATGTTTTTTGAAATTAGAGATTTTCTTAGGAAGATACTTCTATACAAGCAACTCAATTCAGTCCTCTGAAGACACACCATTTCTGGGGAATGTCCCACCAAGTTTACTCCTGACTGACACGAGGTAGAAAGTTGAGGTTCACCACATCCAGGAAGCTTCCATTATTCACTCCTAGACTCAGTCTTGTGGCAGACATCACCGCTGATGTTTTCTAGATCTTCCCTCTCAGTCTTCTATGAACAATATATAGCAAAAGAATGGCACACTTCGAGTAATGAGGAGTCATTGCCTTACAATATTTAGTTCAAAATGTCAGTGGAATTTAAAGCTGTAATAGCTTACAGATAATGGAACACCTTTTATTTAATTTTGCTGATATTCCCATGTAAGTGTTCTACGCCAGGCCTCTAGTTCTCTCTCATGCCCTTTAAGATTAGATTAGGCTCTCACAGCCCCTAGGTTTTTCTCACTTTCCTTTAAAGTCTTATCAAAATTTTATATTATTAATATATTATTTGTTTAATATCTTCTCTGTCTTCTCCACTTTACTACCTCCCATGACTTTTAACTCCTTGAACATGATGACTGTGTTGTTAAGTCTGGATCAAGGGTCAACAAACTTCAGCCCCTGAGCCAAATCCATCCCAACCCCTTTTTTTTAATATGCCCTGCAAACTAAGAACGTTTTTCTCATTTAAAAGCTGTTGTTTAAAAATCAAATATCAAAATAATAGTAGTTTTAACACATTAAAATGCCATAAAATTCAAATATGAGTATCCATAAGTTTTATTGGCACACAGTCATGCTCATTCATTTCCATATCACCTATGGCTGGTTTCACGCTCATGCAGAGTTGAGTAATTATAACAGAGACTGGACAGCTCACAAAGTCAAGAGTATCTACCATCTGGCGCTTCCCAGAAAAGTTGCCCATCCCTGGCATACAGCACAGCTGTACTTCTAGCACCTGAAATGTAATAATAAGTGATTACTACCATCTATTGGACTGTTGAGTGAATGACTATGAATGAACACAACTGGAGACAATAAAGTTTCAAAGATTTCACTGAAAACTATACATAAATGAAAACTGGAATCCTTAAACTGCATTTTGTGGTTTAGAGTTAGACAATCAGAGTCAGACTTACTAAAAGTATCAACATTCTATTGATCTCATTACATTAATCAAATTAGAGTTTGAGTAAGGTGGGCGGGGGGGCTGGCTGTGAGCCCTATCCTACTAACAGTGCCTACTGCACACGTCATCTTTTTGAATGATTTAATACTGCCTAGTGAGATATTTGATAGCACTCACAGGGCATGTATTAAAATCATAAAATGATGAACACAAGTATACTTGATATGTCTTCCAACTTGTAGAATAAAGAAAACTTATATTCATTCACTTTAATGTTTCTCTCAATTTGTGACTTAGAACTTCTATGATAAAATGGGGAAAAATCATTGCTACTAATGACATTCTATGCTGTCTTTCAGAGCATAAGAAAAGAGTTGCCGTTGCCTCTGGTCTTCCTATTGAAAGCAGACACAGAGTGCATGAAGACCGTTCAACTATGTCAGGGACCTCCTCCCATGAGTCCTTCTATGACTCCCTCTCAGACATGCAGGAAGAAAGCAAGAATGCTGACTTCTTCCCAGGCCTTTCTGCTTTCCTCAGCCAGGAAGAGATCAACAAGAGTCTTGACCTGGCCCGCAGAGCCATAGCCGACTCCGAAACAGAAGATTTTGACTCGGAAAAGGAGATCTCGCAGATTTTCAATACTTCCCCTGCAAGCTTCCATGAAAACCCTTCCCGTAAGGAGACCAAATTGGGTGAACACACCTCAGGGAGACCTCAGGATAACAGGTCAACACCTGTCCAGCCTCTGGCAGAAGAACAAACTAAGAGTATCTCTTCACCTGTTTCAAAGAGGAAACCTGCCATGTCGCCCCTGCTCACCAGGCCCAGCTACATCCGGAGCCTCCGAAAGGCTGACAAGCGTGGTGCAAAAGCTCCCAACACAAACGTAAAGCCCAAAACGCCACATCAAGGAAAGGCTGGCCCCCAGAGCCAGCTGTGTGACAAGGCGGCTAATTTAATTGAGGAGCTGACATCCATATTTAGAGAAGCCGCAAAGCCAAGAAACAGAAGCCCAAATGGGGAGTCCTCGTCACCAGACAGTGGGTACCTGTCTCCTAAAACTCAGCCGTCAGCCCTGCTGAATGCCTCAGCCAGCCAGAGCCCTACGGAAGACCAAGGGGAGATGGAAAGAGAGGTTAAGTCCCCTAGGGCCAGGCATTGCTACCAGGCCAACCAGGACCTGGCAGTGCCACGCAACCGCAAGTCTCACCCCCAGCCCCACAGTGCCCTCCACTTCCCAGCTGCACCTCGATTCATCCAAAAGCTGAGGAGCCAAGAAGTAGCAGAAGGGAGCCGAGTTTATCTGGAGTGTAGAGTCACTGGAAACCCCACTCCTCGAGTCAGGTATGAATTTTTTTATTATGCACAACAAAAGATTTTGTTGACTTTGGTGTTACTTTAATATGGGAGGAAGAAAGATTTCCTGTGTCATTAGCCCTCTGGAGACTGAGGGAGAGTACTTGCAAGGAGAGCAGCAGCCCAGGATCGCCACTACGAGTGGTGCTAGTTGTCCATGGCTGGAAATATCTGTGGTCATGCCCCCTCTGTGCTATGGAGGGACGGCAAAGGACTTGAGCAGGCAGAGAGGAGTGGAAACAGTTTGTTCTCTAAGACGGTGGAACTAGTATGGACTAGGCACACTTAAGATGTGAAACTGATTTACTGGAAGTACTGTGAAAAGTGTGTGTATATTTGAATATGAGTTGCTAAAGATGGTTGAAAGCATGGCTAAAACTAGCAGCTATCCAGAAGCGAAAGGCACAAGTGTGTAGAGGCCAACCTTCAGATTAGCCCCCAATAACTCACAAAAGGGAACAATAAATACCGAGGCCTACTTGAGGGGGGAGAGTAGGAGGAGCCTGAGGATCAAAAAACTACCTATCAGGTACTAATCTCACTACCTGGGTGACAAAATAATCTGTATGCCACAGCCCTGCAACATGTAATTTACCCATGTAACAAACCTGCACGTGTATCCCCGAACAAAAAGCTTAGGGAAAAAAAAAAAAAAGATTCTCATACACAAGAAACAAAAATCAAACAAAAATTACCCCCAAATGGATAATCCAGTCTCAGGCATGGACTAATTCGGCACATATTCAGTAACATAAGCACACACACACCCCTTCAATGTGATGCAAACAAGAAAGGCAGAACTTTCCTAAGAAAGAAAGATAAACCAAGTCAGGAGCTCCCCAGGTCTGCCTGTTATTCCTACACAGGCTCTGGTCACTAGAGCATGGAGACAGCAAGAAATAACAGTGAAGGGAGTATGCACTTAGAGTTAATAAGCATTCACACCACCATGTTCATTAGAATTTCTATACATTCTTCTGACTTCATTGTAGAGATTATACCTTCCCCTGTGCAAAAATGTTAAGGGGAGAGAGACCCTGGAGCCCCCTGCAGGGTTTCCGGTCGTGATTCCATGGCCCAGCTGTGGGACCTTAGTCAAGTTACTCTACCCCTCTGTGACTCAGTTTCTTCGTCTGTGAAATGGGAAGTATAATAATACCTACATCATTCTGTTTTATGATTAAATAAAATAGTACATGGGGGAAAATTAAAGCAGTGGCTTGCAGCTAGTAACTGCTGCATTAGTGTTACTTATTATCTTCATTATTTCTCATTTCTTAATTGTATTTGGCAAAATGAAAATAACATAAGTCAGGATTTTATTACAAAAATAATGAATATTCACTTATCTTGGAAGTTTTGCTTTTATTCATGCAGAATGCTTTACCTAAATTACATAAATATTTAAAAAGTTAACTCAACGGCCGGGCACAGTGGCTCATGCCTGTAATTTCAGCACTTTGGGAGACTGAGGTGGGTGGATCACCTGAGGCCAGGAGTTCGAGACCAGCCTGGCCAACATGGTGAAACCCCCTCTCTACTAAAAATACAAAAAATTAGTTGGGCATGGAGGCGTGTGCCTGTAATTCCAGCTACTCAAGAGGCTGAGGTACGAGAATCACTTGAACCTGGGAGGCAGAGTGGAGACTCTGTCTCAAAAAAAAAAGTTAAAATTATTTGATTTGGAAAAAATGGTAAAGTAGACATCAATGGCTAAAGATTGAATTGAAACACTGGTACTTAATAGCATTTCGCAGATCACAAACTTCCCTGTATCTCTGATCCTATGCTCACTAATACAAGCTTTGCTAGTGTTGGTTTCTTAATCTGATACCATTGTGCACACACATGAAGTAAACATTAGCATTACTGGCTGAAAAGCGGTGTGATTAGAGGTGGGCAATTTTTTCCCCCCAATCAATCTGTTCAACTAATTCACCTTGAGTCAGCTTTACAGCAATTTTACTATAATTCTTTAAGAAACTGACAGCAGGGGGCAGTAAAAAACTTTTTAATGTGTTCATTTAATTAAATATGTCATTCTAAATTTTGCATTTATATGTGTTATTTATGTAGATTTATATACATGAAGAATTTGTTTTTTACATTTTACCTTTGACAGAAATTAATGTTTCAGATTCTATTTAGATTTTTTAGCCTACCAATCTTGCAAACAAATAATTTTCATTAGACATTCCTTCTCATGTCACTCAAAACAGTTCCACAGGTTTTCAAACTACATATGGTTCTACCTACATTTACTTCCAAAACAACCCTTAAAGTACACTACAACCTTTTAAAAAATGACAGAAAGCAGTACATGTAGCATTGAAGGATTAATTCAAGTAAGCAGACCATAATGACTGTATTAAAATTCACTTAACCATTTGGTGATTCTAGGGTTCATCAAATTCACACTTCTGCCTCTTTGGGGGTAGCAGAACTAAAATTTAATTTCATTAGTATCTGCAGTATTATTAACTAGTTTTCTCTTATCCTGAAGTCTATGAATTCAAGTCCAAAGTTGACAAATTACACCTTTCTAGAATAATTAAGTCTCATAAAATGTTCCATTGTTGAAAGTTAGCTGGTCATGTTTGTATCCTGTAGAGTTTTTTGGGGGTTGTTTTTGTTTTAGTTTGAGAGGGAGAGTTTAGATTCACATTGAATTTTCTTAACTTCTGTTGCAAAGATCTTGATCCTCCTTGTCACGGATTTGTAAGTGTACCAGACGCCTAAGAACATTGAGCTCTTTTGACCACATGAGACATACGACAATCATAAGAGACAATCTTTGAAGGAAATTTTCTATCAGGAAGAAAACCTTTATTAAAGATTTCCTGCAATGGGGCATTTTAGAACCTGGCTCAGACTGTGTCAGTCCAGAGGACCTAGGACCTGGAGCTTAGGCAGACCTATTGATTGGCAGGCCATCTCCTGAGGTCATAGAAGCAGTTGACAGACGTGTGGAGAGGCAGGGGATGTCAGGACAATCTAAAGCAAGCCATAAGCAGAGCCCAAGAGACACTGGTTGGTGAGAGCAGAGACGCTCCTCAGTGTTAGGTAGTTGGCATCTGTACTGGGAGGTGAGTGAGGTATGGTGCCAAGAAGCTTGGCACTTGGCCAATGGAAAGGTCCAGGCTGACTTATGGGGAATGCACCACACGAAAACATGGCAGCAGACAGTAGGATCAAGATACAGGAGCTGGAACACAGGGAGAAACCTTTACCTTGCAAGAGTTTAAGCAAATGAAAGTTAGGACCATAGCTCCAGAAAGACAAAAACAACAGAGCAGAATCTTAGTGACTAAACTGGGTCCAGATTAGGGAAACCAACTGCTAGGTTAACATGCCTGGGCTACTAAGCAGCTGGTTGGAGCTTAAACAATGGAGATTGTTTGCTTTGGAAAGCTGGCATGATGAACCTGACAAATGTGGATAAAGTAGCCCCAGCTCAGGGAAGAAGTAACAGAAACAGGGTAAAACTAGGCCAGTCACTTCAAGGCAAGGTATTTGTGCTTCATACACAGCCACTTCGCCCTCTCACACTGTGTGAACACCAGTTATGACTACAAACAGGACTGAAAATATGTTTTCCTCCTTTATTCTTACATATCCAACAAAATCCCAACAAGAGAAAGAGCTGATAGAAAAAAATCGTATGCATAAAAATGGAAGTTATATACCATTGAGGTAGTATTCACATGATACGCAAATTATATTAACAATTTGAATTACTACATTAAATGAAATCAAGTGAGAATTCATTTTTTCTCTGCTTATGCTCAAATGTTCCATATTCTCATACACTCCTTCCAAACAGCATGAAGACCCATTCCCTGACATCACTCACCTTACCTGTTGTCTCCACTCCTGACTTTTGTGAGTTGATAAAAAATTTGTGAATAATTTTAGTTCAAAATTACCTCTGGTATTATAAAAAGGAGGCCTTATATTTTTAAAGGTATTTATTTTTAAAGGTATTATTTATTTATTTTAACAGTATTTATACCTTTAAAAATATTTTATCAACTGTATGTTTTAAACCATTTAAATGTAAGGAGACTGGAATCGAAAACTGTGAAATGATATGCTACTACTAGTAATACAAAAATCATTCATTAGTCATGGAGACTGGAGTATATATAACCCAGCTCTTAGGATTCTTGATCCTGTGCTGCAGTTGTTAATGAGAAGACTTAGCCACTGTCACTGTGGTGTTAGAAGTTATGCATGGCTTACTGACAGCCTCCAGAAATGGAGATAGTGGAATTGCCACCTTTAAAAATCTACGCTTGGAATTCATATTCCAAATATCTTCAAAGAAAATGGTAGCCTGGCAATTTTCCAGTATCTTTCTATATGGAAAAAGAAAACAAAGCCCTTCATGGGTATCCTTCCCTTTTTTTGTATTAAGTTAATAATGGTCAATCAATAGAAAAAAATTTTTCAAGGTGGGGACGGTTAGCGTAGAAACATTCAGTGTTGGGTAGTTGGCAGCTGTACGGGGAGGTGAGTGAAGTGTGGTGCCAAGGAGCTTGGCAATTGGCCATTGGAAAAGTCCACGCTGACGTATAGGGAATGCACCATGGGAAAACATGGCAGCAAGATCAAGACACAGGGACTGGGACATGGGGAGAAACTATGTTATTCTCCATCAAATTACTATAAATAAAGTTATTCTTCAGAAAATAACTACAAATAAAACAAAGCATTCCCATTTTATATACAAGTAGTCCAAACACATCTTTATATTAAGTTATTAAGGTAAATGTGTACATATGTCAAAAAAAAAAACACTTTTAAACACCCCACTTTTATAGTAAAAGTGGAATCCAGCAATGTGCTTTAATAGTCTAAATACAATTACTCATATCTAATCATAAGATACCTACTAGGTCATCATTGTTAGCCTCGTAAAGTTTTATTTACTATATACAATTAGAAGTAATACAATTATTTCTTTTTATAATCAAAACACAGCATATCCAATGCCTCCAATTAGTTTATATCAGCAAGACTTTGATCATCATCAAAAGCCAAAACAAGATGATTAGCCATATCAAATCTATGTAACTCTGTCTGTAGAAATTTCCATCTCCTCAAAAACAACAGCAAGTAAAACAAGTCATCAATTTACTTTTCTTACTAAAGGTATCAGTATGTGGTATCTCCCATCTTTTGGCTGGTTTGGTTTTGGAAAATGTAGCAACAGCACCAGTAGCCAATAGTTTATGAATATTCAGTGCTTGTAAAGTGAAGATCCAGATGGCTTAGCCCAGGAGTATTGTTGTTGTTAAAGAATATAGTCAACAATGAATTACCAGATAATATCATCAGATTATCAAAATGAAAAAATCCTGATAATACATGTGTTGTTACTGCAACATGAAATGTAAATAGGTACAACCAGTTTGGAGAACTGTTTTATGATACACAATTAACTTAAGATGTGCATACACTAAACCTTTATAGAATACACAATTGCCTACTTGACATCACTATTTGGATGTCTGATAGTCTTATCAAATTTGTCCAAAACTAAACTTCTAATTCTCCTCTCCTCCAAAAACCTTCTCTTTCCAAATCTTCTCCATGTCAACAAAAGACAACTCTCCTTCCAGCTCTTCAAGAAAAAACCCGTGAAGTCATCCTTGACCCCTCTTTTTCTCACACCCCAAATCCAATTCATCCAGCAAATCCAGTTGGCACCACCTTTAATGTCTCCAAATCTGACCACTTCACCCCACCTCCATAAATGAGGCTATACGTCAAGCCACCACCATCTGTCTCTTTATTATTTGCATTACCTTCCAATCCATCCTTGCTTTCGTTATTGTACATCACAGTCTACCCAGCACTCAGAGTAATTCTTTGTAATGAAATCATGATCAAAGCACTGCCCAAACACCATCCAGGAGCTTCTCACTCAGTCCGAGTAAAATCCATAGTTCTTATACATCCTAATCAGGCCTCATCTCTGACTTCACCTCTTGCCACTCCCCAAGCTTAGTCCACTCCAGCCACAGTGGGGTTCTTGGCTGCACCTCCATCACGCCGCCAGGCTTGTTCTTGTCTGGGGCCTGTGCACTTTCTGCTCCCTCTGTTTGTAAATCTCTTCCCCCAGGTATCTGCAGGATTAAATCCTTTATCCCCTTCATATCTCTTTCACCTTTACAATATGGCCTCCTATAAATACTCTATGTAAAAGAAAGGTCCTGCCTACCCTACTCTCTATTCCACTCTCTTGCTTCTTGTTCTTCTCCATAGATCTCATATGATACACTGCACATTTTGTTCGATTTTTGTAGCTGTCTTTCTTCCTTCACTAGAATATAAAATCCTTGGGTGTAAGGACTTTACCTGTTTTACTCACTCTTGAGTCCTCAGAGCCTAGAACAGTGTCTGGCATGTAACAGGTGCTCAATAAATTTGTGCTCAGAAAACTGTAAAGAACCTAAATATTCATCAAAGAGAAAATGGATAAATTGTGACATAGTCACACAACAAATGAACTAGAGCTGCATGTTATCAGGATATATGAAACTCACAAACATAAAATCAACCAAAGAAAAGAAAGTTGTAAAAACTTACACATAAACTACATGGACAGATGTTTGCATATGAAATTACATTTGCAAAATAGTACTATTTCAGGCTTACGGATGTAGTAGGAGTATAGAGAAATGTGTGGGAATGAGGAACACTAAATTCCAGACAGCAGTAACCTTCAAGATAAAGCATGTGATTTGTGGAGAGTCAACTGTGTTGGCAGTGTTTTATATCTTAAGGTGGGTAGTAGAGACACAGATATAAGCTACATCATTTTAATATTTAATAGTGAAAAATACTGACTTTTATGTTAATCTACTATCCTTATGATGTATCAGTAAGTTCAGCAGCAATGTTTCTAATGAATACTATGATTTATTCCATAAAAACCATCCAGAAAATATCTTTGTGTTAAGCACTGTGAATCAGATAAGTTGGCTTTTAGCCATTTGTCCATATAATTTTGGGGATTATTTTAGTTATATTTTAGAGCTTTTTAAAATGTTTTTTGTTTTGTTTTGTTTTGAATTTATGGTGTTTCAGTAGAATATGTATTCAGTCTTGTGCCATGGATCTTTTATGGTATAGTCTATCTACTTTATTTGCTGCAGACAATTAAAAAATCTGTATATGAGCTTCTTGTTTTTAAGGAAAAAGTCTGCATTAGGCACAAACACACACACACACACACACACACACACACACAATGGACCTGGTTAGGACTAGTAAAAGAGAATTTGAAAATTAACAAGTGCTGCCTGTCACTATCTCACCAACCCAACTGCCTCTCCTCCTATCTACATACCTGGACAATAGGAACAAGCACGTTAGGGCAGAATCCATAAGAAAACAAAACCTAATTTTATAGTTGCCTATTTTCTCATTCTTTTATTTCTTAATTCATTTAAAATCTTTTTTTTCTTTCTGTGTATTTGCATTGAATTGAAAAAACAAAAGCCTTTATATTTTGCAGAGGACGATAAATATTCCCTAGATCACCAAATTGCTGATGAACTAGAAAGCAAAAGAAATTCAACAAGAGAATGGCACCTTTGGCCGGGTGTGGCGGCTCATGCCTGTAATTTCAGCTCTTTGGGAGGCCGACGCAGGCAGATCACGAGGTCAGGAGATTGAGACCATCCTGACTAACATGGTGAAACCCAGTGTCTACTAAAAATACAAAAAATTTGCCGAGCGTGGTGGCAGGCACCTGTAGTCCCAGTTACTCGGGAGGCTGAGGCAGGAGAATGGCGTGAACCAAAAAGAGAGAGAAAGAGAGAGAGAATGAAAGAAAGAGAGAGAGAGAGCGCTTTATTTTCACTGAAGTGAAAAGATAGCCTTATCTCTGACTCCTCCACACAGACAATTTCTGGGAGTTAATTCATGAAAGGCACGTGACGCATTGTGAGGTTTTATCCTCTTTCCTATCTTTTGCATTCTTTCTCAACCACTGTTTTCATTCAATACCTACCCACTTGTAATTTTCACTTTGAAAACTAGCTATGCCTCTGCAGTAGTTTACCTGCAAGGCCATCATTAATGAGAATATTGAGTCTATTTCTGCAGACCTTGGTGAAATGGAGTAATTCAGTATCCAGCAAGCCCAGGAAATATTGCCCCTGTTGCATAGAATTCTTGTTTAATGACTTGAATATTACAGAGTGGCAGCAACTGCTTTATCACCTCTTCTGGTCAACCCATGACACCATGATGTTATGAAAAGCCCATTCCAGCTGTATAAATGCATAAAGCTGTGACAATGTTGCTCACACTGATATCTTAGTGAACCAAGAAGTAAGGCTGATATGCAAGGCAAAAGTGGACTATCACTATACAGTTAGAAGTTTGAATTGGTTATGACAGTCATCAGTATCTAGTCATGAGTAGCAGTAGCTAAATTAGACAGTAGCATCAGCTTATATCTCAATGGCCAAGTTTCTGGATTTAGCAAGAAAACAATAAACACCAAAATAAATTTAGCTGAAGAATAAAGGTAGAGATTTTTTTAATGTATTTTGCTTTTAATTTGTGGTGTTTCAATAGAATATTACACGTAGTCAGTCTTGTGCCATAGATCTTTTATGGTATCATCTACCTACTTTACTTGCTGCAGATGGCACAAAAAAAAAAAAAAAAAACACCACCACCTGTATATAAGAAGCTTCTTCAGCTAATCCCTTTGGAATTAAAAGGGCTTTATGAAACAAGCATCAGAAGAGCTTAGTGGTCGACAGTAGAGGTTCTAGAGCTAGAATGTGACTCCTGGCTCTATCACACATCGGTTAGGTCACTGTGGCAAGTTATTTCAACTTTCTGTGCCTCAGTTTCTTTGTTGGTAAAATGGAAATAATAGAAGTACCTACCTCTAGGGTAATTATGAATGTTAAGTCAATTAACACAGAGAAAGAGCTTGAAACTATTAGCACACCGTAGTATCTTAATAATGTATTATTTTAAAAGTTACTTATTGAAGTGTTTACTTTTATTGTTTATTGTCATTGACTTAGTATAAACTCCCTACACTCTACCTTTTCAAAAAGCTCTGACTCTGTTTCAAAACCTCTCTTTAAAATCTTCAGACTGCCATTCTCTTTTATACTACTAAGTATTCACAATGGCAGAGAGACTATGGAGATGGAACACTTCAACAGCATAAAATAAACAAATGATTTATCAGAAATACAATACATCTTGACAGTTGCTTGTAACTCTTTGTTGAGTCCTAGATTTGTATCTCAGAGTCAGAATCATCACCAAGGCTGCCATGGAGTAGTGGGATACGTTCCCTTGGTCTCCGTATAACATACTATTTTTTTATAAATTTTTATCTCACTTGGCCTTCCGTTCCTTCACTGCTGCAGGGTATGGGATCAAAGCCAAAGCAAAGTGATTCGTTTCCATCTCTACTCTTCCTTCATACAACTAATTATCTCCCCATCCCCTCTAAATCTAGAAGCTATGAAGGTTAGCGTGCTATGGATTACTGTCAGTTTAGAATGCCCTCCAAAAATAAAGTCTCTTTGACTATTGTTTTCTTGCTGCTTTTGAAATTGTTTAGCCATTTCCCTCAGTTTGCTTTGTTAGCACTTGCTAAACATTTGCTAGAGTTAATTGAAAGTGGTTCCCCAACACTTTAGCCACTCCTTATTTTTGTACTTCAATAATTTCAGCAGGAAGAAAAATCTAAAAATAATTTAAGTAACAAATGCAGGCTTTTCCTCAGCTAGATAAATCGACCTTTTATTTTGCATTTTCTTACTAAGTATTATACCATGCTGCAAAGCTCTCAAAAGGAAAAGGATGTGCTTTTTGAAAGTTTAATTTACTAGTATGCAAACCAGTATCAAATAGTTGTTTTGAAAGAATTTGACCCTGAAGTTTCAGATACCTTCACAGTGAAAACTACTCAATGTCTCAAATCTTTTCTGCAGAATCTATTTTAAGTACTTTTCAACATGTTTCTTCATTTGCCTTGGGGCCGTACCTCCTCATGGATCACTGAATCTGCTTAAGCATAATTACAGCAATTCAAGGACTCCATTTAGACACTGCATTCTTTTGACATTTTGGAGTTACTTTATAAAAACAACTGTAGCAAATACAATTTTAAGTATGCAACTTGATATAGCTTACTGTGCTGACCAAGATGCAAAATAGTTCTACCAGTTAGTGTTCGAATGATGTATAACAATAGAAATGGTTCTTTTCTATTTAATTTCAGTTGATTGGAGCCAAGAAATAGTATCCTATTGGATATCTGCTGAAATAGGACTAAACTACTAGTCTCCTAAACACTGATAGAGAAATCCAATCAAAAGCTTTTCCTGGCCAAAAATAATACTAATTGCAAGTGAAAACTAACATTGTTCTCTCAGTTATGAGTTCCAATGGTGAAGTCTAGTTCCATATAACAGCGTATGGTAAATTAGGCCACAGAAACAAGCTTCCAGTCACTGTTTATATGATCCACATGTTGTGGTCCAAAAAATGTAAATAAAAATACCCTAGGGAATAAGGACTTTTTCCTAAGATGACAGCTTTTAGCCTTGGTTGCTGAAAATGGTGAGTATTTCTAGTGACATTGAAAGCAAGTCTAGGGAAATGAATTTCCAAGTAATGGAGGAGAATCTTTGAGGAGGAGGAGAAAGAGGAGGGGAGGGAGGGGAGGGAGGGGAGGGAGGGGAGGAGAGGAGAGGGGAGTCGGGGGAGAGGAGGGAGGAGGGAGACAGGCAAAGAAAACTCTCATCTGAAGATGAATGGTTCTTTTAAAGATCTTCAAAATAATTTTCACCATGATATAGACGTTACAGATCACTGCTTTGACAGAGAATGTTCTAATTGTGTTAGTGCATAGAGAATGCAATAGATACACAGTTGTTGACATCTGGGGAGATGAGACAGAAGATGTTTCAGTTTAACACTTTAACATCTTTGTAATCAGAACTCCTTATAGAAAAGGACATACTTACAACAGATGTCAGATGACTCATTTTGTGGTTGCATTGCTTGTCCACATACAAATTTGGTCAGAATTGTCAGTTTAATTATTTACTTGGTCAGTACTATGTGCTGTTCATTAGTGGTTCATAAAATAATGGTATCTTGTGGTGATTGCATGTTAGATTCAGTGAACTACAAATTTGTTGTCTCCATTTGAAAAATAACATACTAAGATATGAATAGTTTCGCAAAACTCCCCCGTTGTCCAGCTGCTGGTAGGGACGGAATTCACACTGAGACAAACTGGCTCCTGGGTCTGTACTCTTTTGTTTCTAATTTTTACGGCTACATAGTAGGCATATGTATATATGGGGTACATGAGATTTTTTGATACAAGTATGCAGTGTGTAGTAATCACATCATCATAGAAAATGAAGTATCCCTCCCCTTGAGCATTAATGAATCTGTACATTTTAACTGCTATACTCTACTGCCACAGCCCTTCTCAAGATCTGTCTCAATGGAGTTTGGGTGAGTCCTCCTGACCATAAGAAATACCACCATAGATACTGAGCAGTTCTCTAAAAGCAAACCTCGTGAATGGCTTCCTTGCATTGCCCCCAGACAATGTTAAGAAATCTTAAAAAAGAAAAGAGCCATGATTGATTCTTTCATGGTCCTCATGAGAAAACTGTGGTGTATACATTCCCAGCCCACTTGAGGTGTCACATGAAGAAGAGCCGGCATCTTTACTCATAACAACAACCTTCCTTGATGCAACTTGTGAGGGCCTGAGTTACAGTGCCTCCTCTATCAAAGCCATTTTGATGGGTTTCTCTCTTTCTCTTATAAACAGAGCACTGATCCCAAGCAGAATATAACAGATATGATTTGTAATCCGTTATAGTACTATTTAATCCTTATGTTTAGCTGCCAGCATTCTAATTAAGAATGTGTTGGCATATGTTGGCCAGAATCCTGAAACATGGAATTCTTCCATGTGCCAAGTCAGAGGACACAGCATTGCTGCCTAAAATCAAGGAAGAAAGGGCCCCAACCACACTTTAGTTCAAGTGACTTCTGATATACCTTTTCTACAAAAGACTATTGCAAAACACAATTCAGCAAGATTTTTTTATGAAATAAATAATTTTAACTTTGAACATGGAGCTAATAAGAGGGAAGCATGAAGATTGAAGAAATCAAATTAACTTTGGAACGAGAGACTGTTGTCACTGCAGGAAAAGTCAATGAGCACATCAAAATGAGATTCTTCAGCCCACAGTAAAATTCATCAGAGGGCCACATGGTATAGTGAATCTAGGTGTTAGGTGTGCAGACGAAGGATGATGTGCCTCAGTTTGGGGTCAGTTTCACTGACTGAACATCTGTGCTACCCCATTGTACACACTCAGCTCTGCAAATATCTTCACCAATTCATTTTCATCCTAGATACTAGCATTTGGGAGAAATTTTTAATTGGAGGGGATTGGCACATACGTTGTAAGCGCCCCATCTGTTTTACTATTTGTTAATGGAAAATTCCAATGTTATACCTCAAATTAAAGATACTATCACTCTTAGTAATAGTTTAAACAAGATATTCCACAGAAGGACCAGAAGAATCACTCTAGTATGACAGCTATTGTGTTTGGATTGTATTTTCTTTCCTAAATCCTACTAGGCCAATGCAGGTAAAATGATGAATCCATTAACAAGCTGTTTCTATCCTACTACAAATCAATGTAATTTTACTACCACTGTGTAATATACAACAGATAAGTATATACCGTATAACATATAATGTATACCATAACATTTATGTTGCCAATTTTAAAATTTTATACTGATCTAGTCCCTTTCACCTGCAAATCTTAAAATCTTAACATTTGTTCATCCAGTGTACTATGTAAAATGGCTTGGAGTTGGAAGCTGTGTCTTCTAACGTGACCTAGGAGCAGCCCCTGAGTATAGAGTTCGGCTTCCAACACACATCTCAAGAACCATGGGTTTTTTTGGAACATGAGGCCAGCTCTTAGCTACCTGCAATTCAGAATGTACTATTTGGTCTCAGCAGTTTCTTGACCCTTCATGGGGTCATCTTCAAGTTCTGAACTGTCGCACATGTGTTTCTTCTCTTTGCCTTTGGATGGTTTTCTGGCTTTCAGATTTTGATCTTTGGATTTTGACAAATCAGAAAAAGATCAAACCCAGCCAAAACCTGTCTTTCATTACAGTTTGTTCTGGTTGAAATGTTAAATTTTCTCACATCCATGGAATTGAAGAAAATTATGATCCAAAATGAAAGAGGAATTGGGTTCATATTCTCTCTCTCACATCCACATTGCAAATCAGTCCTTTTTCACTCCCCATATTTAATGCTATCTGTTGTCCTCTTGCCTCACTTTCTGCCAAGAGGTCTTCGTATCCTCAGGTAGGTCTATAGAAACACAATTTAGTTTTCCTTTCATTATGCAAACACAATGCTACACCTGCACTAATCATCTGTGCTTAAAGCCAATGGATGATGGGGGGCAAGTGTTAGAAATTACCCAAGGCTCTTAGCACCTGAAGTGTTTTCTTACAGCCTCACCTGTATGGATAATTTTGTCAGTCAAATAAAGTGGATCTTAGTGATCAGAGCAGGAAGCAAGCTTGAAGCCAGGGGTTTAAAAAAAAAAAAAAAAATTAAGAGAAGCAAATGAAGGCTCCAGAAAGGGAATCTGAAAGAGACAAGGTGAAGGATTAGAAGCAGATGGCATGAGGAACAGTTCCAAGAAGCAATGAGAAAAGGCAGAGCTGGTGATAGTTGAGTGCTAGAGACCATTACAACATCCATATCCCAAATGGTTCCAGATCAGATCTCACAGGGAATGAAATTAATATGCAACAGTCTCCTCCTTTGCCAGCTGCTCATGGCCCCCCTGTGTTCTCACAATAACAAACACGTATGCAACAGCAATCCTTCCGAGGTGACAAGAGTCGTGGTCCCAGCACGTTGGGAGGCTGAGGCCGGCAGATCACCTGAGGTCGGGAGTTCAAGACCAGCCTGACCAACATGGAGAAACCCTGTCTCTACTAAAAATACAAAATTAGCCAGGCATGGTGGCACATGCCTGTAATCCCAGCCACTCAGGAGGCTGAGACAGGAGAATCGCTTGAACCCGGGAGGCAGAGACTGCAGTGAGCTGAGATCATGCCATTGCACTCCAGCCTGGGCAACAACAACAACAAAAAAGAGTAATGCTCATGGCATTACTTCCTTATGACTTTGAGTAGGATACAGAAGGAAATAAAGACAGTAACCTCTTTGGGGTTCTATACATCTTCATAAAGGCTTTCTTCATAGATCAGACAAGAAACTTAAATATTCCTTTGGTTTAAGCTGCCACAGAACTATGTTAAGATTATTAAAATACAAGTCTTTAAATATTAGGATCCTAAGTCTGCCCTTACTACTTCTGCTCCATTATCCTCTAGCTCATCATCCTCCATAGATCCTGACAGATCCCCCTTTTCCCACTCTTCTCCACCCCATTGTCTTGCCCTGAGTGGCTGATCCGTGTAGACTAGAACAGACTCCTTCAGGTTTCTGGTTAGGCAAAGTCCTGGAGAGCCCTGGCAGATCAGAAGGAAGAAAGAGAGGAACTCAAGGTACTTAGTGTCCCATCTTCCTCCTGTGGGTTTGCTTTGGTCCTCCAAGTCAAATGAAGGTCTCCACTCAACACAAACTTCCCTGTGTTTAGGAAAGTGCATCCACCCTCTGTTCCTTTAGGGTTACGGGTGGCAGCAATTCCGCTTTGTAGTCCCCAGGTGATCCCTTATCCCTGTGGTTTCCTCATACCCTGAGGACACCTTCAGATCTAATCTTTTCATGAAGGCCTCCTTGTGTTGTTTGTGCCCTCTCTTTCTAGCTGGGACTACAACTGCTACATCCTCCTCCTGATTGCCCATACCTAAAATGGTGATGATCCATAATTATTATGCAGATATGGTGACACAAGCAATTCCTGAAATGTTTTCCTCTGAAATTGCTAAGGATTACTCACAGGCAAGTTACCAGCTTCAAAATTACTTTTCCAGCTCTATATTCCCTATTACTTCTCGCTGTCTTGCTTTTAGACTTTTTAAGCAAACTTCAACTCCAATTCTATAACTTAGTAAAAGAATCACATTGATGTGAAAGTCCAAAAAGACATTAGATGTTGTAAGTGGAATTTTCTCATTCATTCATTCTCTGTCAATGAGAAATGAAATGACTAACACTAATGGAGTGCTACATGTGTCTGGCATTTTTTACAAAGGACTTTATACACTGTCTCTCATCCAGTTCTCTCTCAAGATCTGTAGGGTAGGCTCTGTTATTACATGTTTTAGATGTGAGAAAACTGAGACTCAGAGAGGTAGGCAAACTACCCAAAGACATAACTCGATAGTAATGTGTCTGGGATTATTAACACCAAAAGTTGGCTCTTTGGTGGAATTTGTAACCATGAGTGATTCATACATTTGAAGTGGTGCTTGAGTTATTTAATGGTACATAACAAACCACTCCAGAACTTAATGGCTCAAAACAATTTATTATTTTGTCTCACTTACTAGTCTATTTGAAGACTGGCTACCACAAGGGAACTCAGGCATTTTTTTCACGTCTGTTATCCTGGAATGAGTAAACTCTAATGAGAATAAAGAATACAGAATATCATGGAGTTTGGATGAGGAGTGTGACACAACAGGGTTACAGTTTGAATTAGGAGTCACGACAAAAGGAAGGCAGAAAGGAATTCAGATCAATGGAAAGGAGGAAGTACCTAATATAAGAACCAGGTGTGCCATTAAGAATTACGCTTTGGGCCAGGCATGGCGGCTCACATCTGTAATCCCAGCACTTTGGGAGGCTGGGGCTGGTGGATCACTGGAGGCCAGGAGTCGGCCAACCAAGTGAAACCTCACCTCTACTAAAAATACAAAAAAATTAGCTGGGCAAGGTGGCACATGCCTGTAATCCCAGCTACTCTGGAGACTAAGGCAAGAGAATTGCTTGAAACCAGGAGGTGGAGGTTGCAGAGAGCTGAGATTGTGCCAATGCACTCCAGCCTGAGCAACAGAGCCAAACTCTGTCTCAAGAAAAAAAAAAAAAAAAAAAAAACGTGTTTTTCTCTTCAAAATCTGATTCCCTGCCTCCATCATGCAACCTGCAGCATAGTATGAGTGCAAGGGCAGGGAGCCAATTAAGAAGGGCATGGCCTCCCCAGGCTCTCACTGAACTGCATTAGCACATGACGATGGAAAGCCTTCAGCTAGTTTTCCCGCCAAAAAAATGAATCCGGTAAATCATTACGTTTAACTTACATCTGTTTTATTAAAACCTAAGAACAATCATTTAATATAAAAATGTTTTTTGAGACATTTTATTACCAAAAACTATCTAAGATCCAATTCAACCATGGCTTCTGTAGTGGGAGTTCTCAGCAGACAAAAGACAATTACAAAAATCAAATAAAGCTGTTATAATTTTAAATCAAACAATTAGAGACAAAATGACTAAGTATTGATATTTTTGTTTTTAAAAATAAAAACCAGGCTAAATGAAAATAAATAAAGAAGTAATTGTTGCAACTAAAGCAAAGCATATACCTTCTTCATCTAAAACATTGGCTTACATGTTTATTTTCATTTTAATGAAACCCAGCCCCTGTACAGTGTGTGTAAACGTCAAACTAATTTTATGTTTCTCAACTAGGTTTCCCACGACTCTAAATGGTGCACATTTAACAATATTTTATATTTCATTATTACTATGGCGCTCTGGTTCTCTGTTAGAACAATTACATACTGCAAAGAATTAGAAGGACAATTACATACTGTAAAGAATTAGAAGTGTTTGAGGATTTACTCTCCAGAATAGTGACTGAATATAGTTTGATACAAATGGAGTACCAATAGCTAACTCTAATTTATCTACTGCAATTGGTAATAAAGGAAGATAGTTAAGGTCTCAAAATCTGGAAGTCTGATATTTTAGCCAACAATCTCAACCTTCTCATTAAACAAAATATTTCTTTGCAGATAAGGCCTCTGTCCTTATTCTCTCATCTTGTTATTGATGTCCATTACA
Source organism: Macaca fascicularis (assembly GCF_037993035.2). NCBI lineage: Eukaryota > Metazoa > Chordata > Mammalia > Primates > Cercopithecidae > Macaca > Macaca fascicularis. The sequence goes on from NC_088379.1 coordinate 173,360,381, forward strand.
TGCATTTGGAATATGTTATGCATGTGATAGACATTTATAAAACACTCCTTGAGGGTAAAGCTCTGTTGGGTATTGGAGGGTACAAAGACTCAATCCATCCCTTCAATAAACCTAGAACTGCAGGAGAGTGATAGACACCTGCAACGGGAAGTTCCTGCCTCTCACAATATTGATATAATTGGCTCCTCCCCTCACCAATTTTATGGTTTGTGAAAGTTCAAAGCATGTCTTCCATATCTTTTCTCACCTATTGGACTCCTGCTGCTGCATGTGCTGCTTCTGTGATGCATCGAGTGGACTCAGGTGTAAAAGTGCACTATCTCTTTGAGGTGACATTTAACAATTTTTTATTCACATTTATGAGCCGAATAAACTTCACAGAAGATGGTGTGAAAGGAGACAGATGAGGAACTTACATCACAGGAAAGCTCACAATCTGTAAGTGAGCCAAGAAGGCAGATCATCTGGAAAGCTAAATATCATTTTAAGACATTCACATTCTCCGATAACCATCAATGACCACTGTTCACCTCTCTCTCCAAACTGCCCTTTCTTCTCAGCTTTCTCTAACCTGGATTACAGTAGAAGCTCTAGATTCTTTTCCCTCTAATAAACAGGGAATGTCCCCCTCCTCTGAAGTCTTGGCACCATCTGATACCTAGATATTCCCAATAGACAATCCAGTCTCTGGAAGAAGTGTTTGTGCAAATTACAGACCATATTCTAAAAATAATCACACTTTTGTCAAATACCCCTAATTCAAGGCAAGAATAAAAAGGCCTGGAAAATAATAATGTTATGATATTATTAGGGATTGCTTACAGTAGTAAGATTTCTTGATTATGTATGTGTGAATATATATAATTGTGGGACCATGTGGTGATTTTTTCCCCTTTTTCTACTATTTGTTTCAGAATGGTAGTAAGACTGCTTTGGAGTAACAAAAAAAATGCTTAAGTAGACTAGCTATAAATTTTAAGCTGATGATGATCGATCTGAAATGGATGGTTACACCCAGAACATTATGATTATTTCGCCTGAACAAATTACAGAGATGAAAGGCTGCCTTCAAATTTTTGGACAGGATATCCCAGGTAAAGATGGAATTCATCCTAAAGCAGAGGAGTGATGTAATACCAATTCCATTATCACTCAGTGTCCAGCACTCCAGACGAGAGCAAAGTTGAAAACTCGGCAGGTGTGAATGACTAACAGTGGACACTGAGTGATACCATTCACATATCTTCTGTCCCCATGACAGAAGAAGATCGGCCTAAGAAACTCAGGAAGTGAAGCTTATACAGTGAACCAAAAAAGTCAGGCCATGCATGCTTAAGGAATACTCACTGAAAAATCATGAATGCTGATAGAAAAACCCTCCTCACCTTGATGCTACTACAATGAAGATACAATGTAGGTAAAAACACTGTCTTCATAAGGTATTGGCCACCAGGTCAACAAAAACAGCCGCCCTACAGAGGGCATGTTAAACAGAGAACCACTCTATCTCTGAAGTAAATCCTTTCCTGCTTTGGCAATTGAAGGTTTGGAGTTTTATAGGGGAAGGGGAATCTTCCAAAAGCCCTCTTTTTTTCTTTTTTTCTTTTTTTTTTTTTTTTTAAGATTTTTACTTATCTTATTTTCTTTTAACCTTTAAGTTCATGAGTACAAGTGCAGATTTGTTACACAGGTAAACTTGTGTCTTGGGGCTTTGTTGTACAGATTATTTCAGCACCCAGGTATTAAGCCTAGTACCCATTAGTTATTTTTCCTGATCCTCTGCCTCCTCCCATCCTTCACCCTCTGGTAGGCCCCAGTATCTGTTGTTCCCTGCTATGTGTCCATGTGTTTTTATCATTTAGCTCCCACTTATAAGTGAGAATGTGCGGTATTTGGTTTTCTGCTCTTGTGCTAGTTTGCTAAGGATAACGGCCTCCAGCTCCATGCACATCCCTGCAAGGGATATGATCTCGTTCTCCAAAAGCCCTACTCTTATTCCCTACAGGGAAATAAGATCTTCCCTACTTCATAGGAAACATAGCACATTACTTATACCAGTCCTCCTAAGTCTTCATTTGTAAACATAATCGAACTATCAGAATAGCCAGATATTACAGGAAAACAAGAACTTGGTTTCTCTGTCTCTACCAAAATGAACAAATAGGACCAATCCAAGAAGAAGCTGAGGTATCTCAAGAAAAAATTTTAGAAAAGAAGATTTTTAAATCCCAACTAACAATAGAAAAATACAACATCAATAAAAATAACACTATATTGTTTTGGGAAGAAATAGGACATAATAAAATTAGAATAGAATTATGTAAGTAAAAATTTCAGAGGATTGTCTGAAAAATCAGAGGATAACGATAATTATCTTGTAGATGAAAAAATTACATTTCTTAAAATGTAGATCACACAGGAAAAGACATCATAAATAGGGGAAAAGGATAGAGACTTGAGGGAGATTCATGGAGGCCAAGGTGCATTCAGTAGAATTCCATAAGAAGAAATCAGAGATAATGAAAGAAAGGGAAACCATTGAAAGAAATATTAGAAGAAAATTAGCTTTTGCTGAAGAAATACAGGAACCTTCTGATTGATTGAAAGACACATCAATCAAGCATTGGGCAGGATAGATGTTTAAAAAGTAATAAAGCTCTTGATGCAATTTCAAGATGAAGAGACAATTCTAAAAGCTTCTAAAGAGTTAAAATACATTACCCAAAATGAAGAATCAGACTAACACCTGACATTTCACCAGAAGCACTAAAACCCTTGAGGACAATAATGCAAAGCATATTTGTGTGTATATGTTTTAGAAAGACATCTGGAAAAATATACATCAAACCTTTGGGAGTTGAGGGAGAAGACTCGCTTTTTACTTTCTACCTTGCTGTTGTTTTAATTTGTAAGATCATCTTTTATTACTTTTATAACTAAATTCTTTTAAAATCTCTTTCCCTTCTAATTAATTCTATCCATGGACAGAATTAATTAGAAGGCAAAGAGACTAGACGCTGTTACCTCAATTAGAATGTACGGTCGCTGGCAAGAAACCGAGATGGGAAGAACCTACAGTAATGGAAATGAGGGGCCTGAATCAAGGAATGTTTTGAAGATATTTTTCATGACTTGGTGAGTTATTGAAATCAAGAATAAAGGAGAAAAACAATAAAGGTGATTCCTACAAGCCTGAATGACTAGATGACTAGATACACAATTATGCCATTCAGATGAGAAAGACCAAAGGAGAGACAGATTTCTGTCAGATGTTAGGGAGAAGTCCATACAATGTTTACACTACAGACTTGAGTCTGAGGTATAGGAAGAGCATTCATATAAAGGGTCTTGCCTGTGGTCTGAAATGGGGGCTGGAGCTTGGGAGAGATGTTGACTGAGAGATAGCTGGGCTGTGGGGTGAGCAGACAAGAAAGAAAAGGACTCATGATAGATCCATGTGGAGAGCCTACACTAGGGGAAGCTGAGGGAAGAGAAGCCAGTGCCGCAGGAGAAGGAGTGTTCATACGGAAAGGAGGATCTAGAGAGATCAATGTCACAGCTAGAGGAGGACATTTTCTCCAAAAAGGAGAAGGATTTGCCACATTGAAGAAGACAAGAAGGAAGAACTGAAATGCAAGTTTTTGACAACTAACAATGTCATCTCTTCTTCAGGAATTTCAGGTTAATAAATATTTGAATGGCCAAATAATCTTGTATAATATACTATGGTTCATTAAGCTGTTCTCATATGGGCATCTCTTTGTTACCAAGGGGCTTTTAACGTATTAAGCAAGGCAAAGGTAGAAGACCTCTTGCAAGGCTGCACTTTATCTAGATTTCTGGAGAAAACATGGAGTCAAGGAGTCCACCCCTTAGAGATGAGTCTCCAGAATTCCAAGCTGAGGTCAATTCCTGAACCAGGAATACTAAGTTCAAGGAAAAGACGGGCTGAAGTCAGGACACAGAGGTGAGACCAAAGCCCCAGGAGGAAGACCACAGCCAGAGACCAGACAGGGAAGACAAAAACACCGGCAGCAAACACGTTCATCTGAGAGTCAGTCAGAGGACACATTAACAGTGGCACTATGAGGCTAATACCTCCTTGCCCTTCAATCATTTCTTGTCTGCCTTATTAGGGAAATGAATTGTTATCTGATAATATTTCCCACAGAAGAAAGTGTTAATCATTTATATTCTCAAGATCTATGACCTATAAAATATGCATATGGAGAAGATTGATACTTTTCTAATATGTATTATGATGAAAGAGAACTATTCATTTCAAATGGTATAATAGGGGAAGTGGTTCCTTCATCATTTTTGGCTTTTGTATCTTCCATTGAACACATTTTCTCTTCTGAACTTCTCCAGTACATATTGCTAATAGCCCATGTCTGCTTCTAATCATTTATTAACTCCATACTGTCATCTTTTCAACCACATACATTGTATCTTTCCCTCTGTAGTCATGACAGCCACAGGGGCACCAATTCTGTCTTATTCTCCTTTGAATCCTCTATAGCTACTAGAACAGTGTACATAATAGGTTATCTCATACTTATTGGCTGTCATTTATCACATTACCCAAAGAAAATGACTACTGAGGATTATTCCGAATACAACCTCCATATCTGCATCTGTGGATTCAACCAACCTCAGATTGAAAATATTTGAAAAAATAATAGTGTCTGTACTGAACATTTACAGACCTTTTTTTTGTGATTATTCCTTAATAATACAGTGTAGCAACTATTTACATAGCAGTCATATCATATTAGGTATTTTGAGTAATCTGGAGGTGATTTAAGGTATACTGGAGGATGTGCATAAGGTTTTATGTAAATACTACATCATTTTATATCAGGAACTTGAGCATCTCTGAATTTTGGTATCCAAGGGAGGTCCTGGAACCACTCCCCCACAGATACGGAGGAATGACTATATAATTTCCTTATATAGGTCTTTACACTTCTTAAAGTATTTTAAGGTACATAAGATCTCTTGATTTTCACAAGAATTAAGTGGTTTAAATGGGAGAGAGGGTGGATTACCACTTAATAATTGAGTAAACTGAGCTTCAGATAATTCAATGATTTTCCAAAAGATTCAGTATTCAAACTACAGTCTACATTTCTTAATTCTTAATTGGGTTCACCTTCTACTATCAGAAGCTCTATTAATTTTCTGTAATTGAGATTCAGATAAATGAACCCACATATCCTAGGCCAGTGGTTCTTATGTGGTGGTGGCTGGGGCTAGGGGAAGACTTCAGGGGTGTATGCGTACACCGCTTTCCAAGAAGAGGTTGGAAATGTGCAGAGTTATTATATGGTGGGTATCACAATGGCTGAAAAGTGATTGTGGCATTTAGTAGGATGGGGTGTTTAACACCTTGCAATACTGAAGCTACCATGGTGAGAACTGTTCCATTTGAATACCCATTGCACCCCTATTAAGAAACTCAGCAAGTTTAGGCAAATAAAGGTAGCTATAGCCACCTCTACAAATATCTGACCAATAGTCCTCCTTTATGCTATCTATATCAAAAATCTATAAAAGTTCAGAATTCTTAACCATTATTCTTAAAATGAAATAAGGTAGACATATCAATGGCAGGTTTCCAAAAATTAGTCTTACAGGAGGTAACTCAGCAAAAGCAGGAATTTGGCACACAATCCAGGCTCATATTCTTTGTACATAAAAATACAACTATTACATCATCGCATTAAAAATCACATAAGCAACGTGGTGTGTAATTTACAAGAAGACTTAAAGAACTCTCAGTATCTTGGTGCCGGTTAGAGACTTCACTGAATACATTTTAACTTATACTCCTTTATTTGTTTTGATAAAAAAGAGTCAAACAGAATGGTCTGGAATCTTTTCTTAAGGTTAAAAGCTTTCTGTTCCCCTTGGTTCAGGTGTTCATTTTAATAATCTAATTATGCCAGATCTATGACACCTGCTACTCAGGACTCTCCCAAAAGACCCCTGACTTCTGATGTTCCACTTCTGCCTGTGCTTTAATTCAAAGAGATTCCTGTTGCCCTTCCAGCAAAACAAAACAAAACGAAATGACATGCTACAGAAGGCTTTCTTCTCAGTTTGCAAAAACCCTGTAACAAGATTTTCCCTCTGCCTAGGATAAAGGTCTCTGGGCACCTAAGGCATTAAGCCACAGATCATGGGCCTCCTGCATTATTACTTTCCTGGGATTACCTTTTAAAACATTCTAGCATTTGTATTTGACCGTGTTCACACTGCTATAAAGAACTGTCTGAGATTAGGTAATTTATAAAGGAAAGAGGTTTAATTGACTCACAGTTGGAGAGGTCTCAGGAAAACTAACAATTACGGCCGAAGGCAAAGGGGAAGCAAAACACCTCCTCCGCCAGACAGCGCAAGGCAGGAAGACATGCCAAGCAAACAGGGGAAGAGCCCCTTATAAAACCATCAGATCTCGTGAGAACTCACTCATTATCACGAGACCAGCATGGGGAAACCGCCCCCACGATTCAATTACCTTCACCTGGTCTCTCCTTTGACACGTGGGGATTACGGGGATTATGGGATTACAATTCAAGATGAGATTTAGGTGGAGACACAAAGCCTAACCATATCAGCATTGAAAAGGTTTTCTTTTCTTTTTTTTTTTTTTTTTTTTTTTTTTTGAGACTGAGTCTCGCTCTGTCACCCAGGCTGGAGTGCCGTGGCGCGATCTCGGCTCACTGCAAGCTCCACCTCCCGGTTTCACGCCATTCTCCCGCCTCAGCGTCAGGAGTAGCTGGGACTACAGGCGCCCGCCACCTCGCCCGGCTAGTTTTTTTGTATATTTTTTGGTAGAGACGGGGTTTCACAGTGTTTGCCAGGATGGTCTCGATATCCGACCTTATAATCCGCCGCCTCGGTCTTCCAAAATGCTGGGATTACAGGCCTGAGCCACCGCGCCCGACCGAAAAGGTTTTCTAAGGTTTAGTGCTTTCCAATTATCTTTACTACAGATACACTTCTAAAAGGATATGCCTTTCCAATTTCATTAAGTTGTTTATGTTAATTTATTAAGTTGAGAACATAGGACTGAGGAAATAATTTGGGCACAAAAACAGCTCTTACCTGTAACCCTTTCAAGTGCAAACTGTGATGACAAATAAATGCTTTACTCACTCAATAACTAATAACACATTTTTGGTTACACAAACATGCCGCTAAAAAAAATCGTATTTTCAATGATTGAAGGAATTATTCTACATAATTTTCACTTAGCAGGTCTAAGAATGTATTGATTTGTTTTCTGCTCTTCTGGTATACTGGAGCAAATTGTTTAGCTGTGATGCTTTACAAAGTGCCATGTATCACTTTGTATCTCCAATTAAATTTCAATTAAGAAATCTTGTAAATATCTTATATCAACCAGCCAAGACCAGAAATTCCTCATATTGAATCATACTTACACTACTAATGAGACTGTCAAGGTTTGGCTTTATGTTTACCTCAGATAGGCGTCCAAAAACTGTGATGATTGTCCAAACTCTCCGAACATCTTGAGTCTGCACAATTTGGCTGGCAGTCTTGTGGGAAGAAGTTTTTTTCTGCATGAGCCATAGTGTCTGCTTCGAGTACTGGCTCAAAGTCAGACTACAAAGGCAGACAAAAATGAAAGGGAAATTTTTATCTAAGTAGTTCAAAGCTTCAAAATGGATGAAAGGTTCAGGAGAAAGGAAAGTTTATTTTCTTTAAAACCAGTTCAACATAATTTATGCCTATTGCCACATTCACATTTAACCTGTTACTACAGTAATAAATTGAATTCTATCCCCCTTCAGGTGAGAATAACCAGAAAGGAAACTTTCTGTGAGATATTTTATATTCTTGGATCTTTTCCCTGTTTTTTAACACACGAGAGTGGCAATACCAAAACAAGCTGTGTTTTTATTTGAATTGTTCTTATACATACGCATCATAAGTATATACTGAAGTATTTGCTTAAGCAAGTAGGGTATTAAGTAGGATTTAAAAAATAAGTAGAAGCAAAATGGGAATGATAATTGAAAATGTATAGAATTATAAAATGTGCCTCATGATTCGAAGTATAGATCCAGTGAATTATTCTGAGTAAGTAAACAATCCACTTCCTTTTTTCTATCCGGAACCTAATAAAGTGCTTTAAAGCCCTTGCCCTTAAAATGAAAAGGTAAGTATACAAAGAGAATTGAAAGATTTAATCGAATGAGAAATTGCTTAATATAAGTCCTACAGTCATGACATTCCAAGTTCAGAACAATTTGTTTTAAATTTAAATAAAATTAAATAAAATTAAATTTTATTTTAAATAAATTTTTAAAAAAATAATAAATAAAATTCAGTTGATTTTAGCCATAGACCTTGTTTTTCAAATGACCTTATGATTCAGTTATTATACCTGCACTCATTCTGCGACAGTTCATTCCAGAAGAGACACAATCGTACAAAGCTGAACATAAAAAATAAATTTTGGTTTCTTATTGAATTTTAAATTACATTGGGAATGCTTTTGGAATAATTCCAGATCTTAGGGGAAAAAACATCTCCCAATTCTAAAGTCCCAGGTTCCATCTCAACTTTTCACGTTCACAGGCAGAGACTCCAAAAATAAATTACAGGCAAGCTTAAAAGATCAGAAAGCCTTTCCCATTGTGCGAGTGGGTGATTCCACACAATTTGCTTCTGTTACAGTCATTGTGTCTTTCTCTAGGATTCTGTTTCCTAAACACGTATGTTCCAAGTTTTGGATGCTACAACTTTATGTTCATGTGGTTCAGAATTTAGCCCTCCCCCAGCCCCCAAAAAGGCTGATCTTATGGCTGTGAAAAACAGGCATTTCACAGATTTAGATAAATTTATAGTGTGTAATAAAACTAGCTCATAGAATTATACTTTGAAATGTTTAAGAACATTGTGAGTACCTACTACCTGAGGGATTAATTTTAATGGCACGCCTTATTTTGTTTCATCCTCACTACACCTGTGCTATCCCATTTTACAAATAAGGAAAACTGAGACTTAGAGAAATTAAGTAACTTTTCCATAATTTGTCAGCTAGGAAATGATACAATCTGAGTTGAGATCTAAGTTTTCAGACCCCAAGTCAAGGAGTTTCAGCTTTAAAAATTATGATTCCTGCCCGGGCGCGGTGGTTCACGCCTGTAATTCCAGCACTTTGGGAGGCTGAGGCCGGGGGATAACAAGGTCAGGAGTTCGAGACCAGCCTGGCTAACACGGAGAAACCTCATTTCTACTAAAAATACAAAAATTAGCCACGCCTGGTGGTGCGCCCCTGTAATCCCAGCTACTCAGGAGGCTGAGGGAGGAAAATTGCTTGAACCTGGGAGGCGGAGGTTGCAGTGAGATGCGATGGCACCACTGACTCTGTCTCAAAAAATAAAAATAAATAAATAAATAAATAAGGATTCATTGGAAAGCCTAAAGGTTATGCAAAGGCCTCTCACAATTTCTTTTCATAGTTAATTTATGAAAAATGCAACACACAGTCTCATCATCAAAGCTCAAAATTATCTTTTTCATCCCCATTGGTACCCTGTTGATTCTTCCAAACTAAAACACAGCTACATATAATTCAGATTTATTACACTTTATTTTTTTAATAATTTCAACTTTTAGATTCAGGGGGTACACGTGCAGGTTTGTTACATGGGTATATTGCATGGTGCTGAGGCTTGGGGTACAATTGATTGATCCAGTCACCTGGGTATTCAGCATAGTACCCGAGAGTTAGTTTCTCGCCCCCTGCCCTTCTCCCTCCCTTCCCCGCTTCTAGTAATCCCCAGTGTCTACTGTTGCCATCTTCATGTCCATGTCATACTTTTTTTATAATGTAAACCAACTATAGTGTAGTCCAAGACTTTAAAGGCATCTGAAGCTGAAAAAGAACGTTAATTATGGCACCGTATTATAACCAGGTCATCCCAGTCTGTGCTGCGACATGAGCCCTAGCGATTTTCTCATTAGCAGATGCTCTAGCTGATTTCCATGAAGGCTTTCCATAGTGACTGACGGTCATAGGCGACTACTATCAGGTTCTGTCTCAACTTTTCACATTCACAGGCAGAGACTCCAAAAATAAATTACAGGCAAGCTTAAAAGATCGGAAAGGCTTTCCCAGCATGCGAGTGGGTGATTCGTTTGATTCGTGTCTGTTACAGTCATTGTGTCTTTCTCTGGGCTTCTTTCTGTTTCTGAAACACAAAACACCCTCTTTCTGTCCTTAGGGATCACGCTAATTATGTTTTTACTCTGAAACGGGTTTTAGGATTGAAGGGTCATGTCGAATGGTGATAATTCTATTTCAGTTAGACAAGAGCCTGAAAAAAAAAATTCTTTTAAATAAGTTTCAGTTTGCGCATTTTTACAAAAAAAAGAGCAAAAGGTATGCATGTATGTTTGTTTTTACATTCTTCTTTATTTTTGTCTTTTTATTTTGCTTTTTAATGAGTCATTAGCATTGGAAGATGAAAAATAATTTTTCTCGCCGGGCGCGGTGGCTCAAGCCTGTAATCCCAGCACTTTGGGAGGCCGAGGCGGGCGGATCACAAGGTCAGGAGATCGAGACCACAGTGAAACCCCGTCTCTACTAAAAATACAAAAAATTAGCCGGGCGCGGTGGCGGGCGCCTGTAGTCCCAGCTACTCAGGAGGCTGAGGCAGGAGAATGGCGTGAACCCAGGAGGCGGAGCTTGCAGTGAGCCGAGATCGCGCCACTGCACTCCAGCCTGGGCGACAGAGCGAGACTCCGTCTCAAAAAAAAAAAAAAAAAAAAAAAAAAAAAAAAAGAAAAATAATTTTTCTCTAGCCAAGAAATATTGCAGGTATTACACATTCTCCTACATCAAAGCAAAGGCTCTCCAAGCCCCTTTATAAGTGAAAAGAGTTTTTAGCAGGTTGGAAGAAAAAAAAACACTTGCTCCTGGGATGATAAAAAGCCATTTTTCACAGCAAAATTATTAAATTAGCTATAAGGAGCTGGAGTTTTTATTTGGCATTCCTTCTCACCTCACCCCAGTCTTCATCTCTCACTGCATTTTTGTGGAAGGGTTATACATGTACTCTAAATCGCTGACTTATCATGCAGACGGTAGTTGATCTCCAAATTCCCTGTGAGCAGAGATGATTGCAGTCTCCCTACTAATAAGTACACTTCAGTTCTACGAAATTTATACTTAAAACAATGGAAAATGTGGCGCAAACACATTGTAATATTTATGCAGATATGTTGACTCACTGTTACTTAGGTGTCAATGAATTCTTCAGGGCTCAAGACGGGGATAAACATTCAGGGAGGTAACTGCACTCATTCTTTATCCATTTGTGTTATTTGGGGTTTTACTTATTTTTTTTATTTTTACTTTTCTCTCATATGAGAAGTGTTCAGATGACAGCACATCCAACAACAAAATTCAGCCCCCTATCCTATAAAAAATGTCCTCTCTTACACTGTTTTGTTAGTTGTGACATATTTCATTGTAAACTAAAAATAACTGGGAATTGGCTTTGTATTTATTTTACTCTCTCACTCACTCATTTTATTTATTTGTTTGTTAGTTTATTTATTTATTTATCTGGTGAGACAGAGTCTCTGTCGCCCAATCTGGAGGGCAGTGGCACGAGGCCCAGGTTCAAGTGATTCTCCTGCCTCAGCCTCCCGAGTAGCTGGGATTACAGGCGTCCACCACCACGCCTGGCTAATTTTTTTGTATTTTTAGTAGAGACAGGTTTTCACCATGTTGGCCAGGCTAGTCTCGAATTCCTGACCTCAAGTGATCCGGCCACCTCAGCCTCCCGAAGTGCTGGGATTACAAGCATGGGCCACCATGCCCAGCCTCTCTTACTCATTGTATAATAGATATAGTCTTTACAGAAATATAAGCCATTTGATTGCCCAATTATTTGTTGCAAAAAAATAAAAGTGTTGAGAAGTGTCCCTTCCAGTCAACAGATATTTATTGAGCACCTACTCAGTGAAGACACTGTTCAGGATGCCCAGAATACAAGGGCAAACAAAATAGACAAAAGTGTCTGCCTTTTGAAGCTGACATTTGAGTTGCAGGGATGAGGGGAAAGTGGTGGTGGATCTACCCTAACATTTGCGTTACCACTATGTGCTCAAATTCGTATGTGCATATGTCCCAAACTGGTCTCATCATCACAGACGCACACATACACACACCTTTAAAGTTATACTGCTGTTATCCACATTTTGCAAGTGAGAAAACTGAGGCAGAGCAAGGATAAGTAATGTGTCTGTCACCCAGGTAGTGAATGACATGTCCAAGATTCTAGCCTGAGCAGTTTGTCTCTAGGATCTGTGGTTTCATGGTAACTAAAACTGCTACTCACGGCTAGACATGATGGGTTTTGCCTGTGGTCCCAGCTACTTGGGAGGCTGAGATGGGAGGGTCACTTGACCCTAGGAGTTCGAGGCTGCAGCGAGCTATGATCACACCACTGCACTCTAGCCTGGGCAACAGAGAGAAAAAAGAAAAAATTTTTAAATAAATTTTAAAAAAACTGCTGTACCCTATTAACAATAATTGTGGCAGGTTTTTAGTGGCAAAGAATTCTAAAGTACTTTGTTGAGTGCTCCCACCTGGGAAACTAGTCTTTTACCTAACTTGGCGCTTTATATCAACCACAACCACAATCCAGCAGTTTCCATAAATAGAAAAATTATACCATGACTATTTATGTAAAGCTATATGTAAGGCTCCCTATATATTTATGTAAAGCTCTCCATATATATATATATGGTTTACGTGTTTCTCCCAGCTAACCTTTCCATATATATATATACATGGAGAGAGAGAGAGAGAGAGAGAGAGAGAGCGCAAGTTTAGGCAGATACCAACCTTGGGTGGGAGTCTTTCACATCCTCAAAAAGGTTTGGGCCTGATGGCCTTGTTGCATCACTCCCCTCTGATGTGGCTGGACCCAGAGCAAGGGCCATTTCCAGACAGTCTCCACCAGCCCACTGGATTCTTCTGGCTCCTCAGACTTCTGCCTCTTCCATTTCCATATCACCTAATTACCTGCTGTCTTTTGATATACTAAGATTTTGTGCCACTTCTACTGAGATGGACCTTAAATCCTCGTGAGCTAACACTGTCTCGTCTACTTTACGAAAAAGTATAGCACAGTAATGAAGAGCACAACCTCTGAGCATGTCGGCTAGCACTACTTCCCAGCTCCACCATTTCTAAGCTGTGTGACACTGAGAAAGTCACTTGCCTTGTCTGAGCCTCATCTTCTTCATTTGTAAAATGGAGATGGTACTATTGTTGAGAGGAATAAATGAGTTAATAGATAGAAAGTAATTAGGATGACACCTGACAACTGGTTGATAGTATGTAAATTATATTTACCTTTTTTTTTTTTGGCATCTTCCCTCTCCACATAATCTCATCTCAACTCCAGGGACTATAGTTAAGTTTAACTGGGCTCACTAGGCAAGAGGTGCTACTAAATGGGCATCTAGTTTAATGTATAAAACACAGTCTCAGAAGTTTTTCTTTATTCTGCCTCCGCCACAGTTGTGAGAGAGACATTTCTACCTCCATAATGACGTAGATGATTGAATGCAGATGGCAGGAGGGCAAAAAAAAAATTAAATGAAGTAGATGAAATGAGCTAAAGCATTAATTGTATTAAATATTTTATATTACACCCTGTCCCAAGAGTCTGAGTCATCATTTGAAGGGTATCTTCCCACACCCAGCCAAGTTGGGAAAAGATACCCCACCTTATAGACACCATTGGCTCCCTCCAGCCGTTCAAAAAGTCTTAAGAAATGCTAAATCTGCAGACTGCATTTCATTCAAAGTCTCACAAAATTTTAGTTCTCAGCAGAGACATTAGTATCTTTCGGGGAAAAAATCCCAAAGGAAGAGATCCTTCTAGTTTTGCTCACTCATTAAAAATGTGTTGAATAATGAATGAATTTGGTATATTTGTATATACATGAAGATGTATTCATGTATATGCATATATAGAGAATATTTGCCAATAAATGTTTTATATATGTTCTCTCTCCATTTTTACTGCCTGAATACTGAAAACAAATTTCTTGACTTACTTCTACAAGGCAAATACCACATAATATGCCATTCCAAATGTCACTGATAAATCATGTATTTATCTGTGTGAATGTGTTCCAACTTTTAAAATTAGAAACTACATGTTGTTTATAATTTCTCTCACTGATATATACTGATTATTAGATGACTTGAAATTGAGTTCTATGTGCACATTTCTGCATATCCTGCAGTGTTAGCAAGATAAGAACATGCCTTATTTGTTCATTTCAACAAATATTTTCAGTACCTATTATATGCCTGGCATTATACTAGGCCCTGTGGATATCAAAATAAATAAATGCAGTCCTGCCTTGAGTAGTGTAGTATTGCAGCATAGTTCATGGTACTGATAATTCTTGAGGTTGATGTGTGTGTTAATTACCTATTTATAGGTGTATCCATTAATGGAAAACTTCCCAGGATCAACTAGGCATGTAAAGACGGGAGAGTGAGCTTGTTATTATAAATAAATTAAGCCAACCATTTACTTAGAATTTTTTATCCTAATTTAAAATACAGATAAGATTATATGACTTCTAAAAATTATCTTGAATTACTAAAATACTTAAGCGAATTGTGAAATCAGAAAGGATAATTTCGTTTTACACTTACTTCTATTATCAGCATTTGTAGAAAATTTTACACTTCTTATTATTTCCTAGTTTATTCAGAAAATTCCAAGGCTGTTCACTGAAAAAGTTCACTGATTTTGCAAGTGATCTCATGAGCCAGCCCACCCTAACAGAAAGGGACTCATTTTTATACCAGGACCATGTTTCCCAGCTAACCTTGTTTCTTGAGAGTTGTCCAAGTCATCCCCAGGGACACAACGGTAAAAGCTACTCCACATTTTGTGGGTCTCTTTGGACACGAACACCATACATGTGCATATATGACCGTCACTCACTTGGGTAGAGGCGAGCATTGTCAGGACAAATGCAAGTCTGATTTCTCAGATTCAGCAACTTCAATCCTTGGAAAGTTAGATTAACTCTCTCAGCCTGTGAGAGGAAATCAAAGTGGTGGCAGAAATAATCCCAGAGCTCAGACTGAAATCATTTCCTCATGAGCTTTTTATTTTCATCCTCTCTGGTTTCCAAAACTCAAATTCCTTACCTAGTATCTCCCTAAAGCCTGAGTCCTTAGTGTAAATGACTATTTCCTTTACTCTCTTTTAATAGAACTCAAGATTGGCCGGGCGCGGTGGCTCACGCCTGTAATCCTACCACTTTGGGAGGATGAGGCAGGCGGATTACCTGAGGTCGGGAGTTCAAGACCAGCCTAGCCAACATGATGAAACCTCGTCTCTACTAAAAGTGCAAAAAAATTAGCCAGGCGAGGTGGCAGATACCTGTAATCCCAGCTATTTGGGAGGCTGAGGCAGGAGAATCACTTGAACCCAGGAGGCGGAGGTTGCAGTGAGCCAAGATTGCGCCACTGCACTCCAGCTTGGGCAACAAGAGAGAAACTCTGTCTCAAAACAAACAAACAAAAAAACCTCAGTTTCCTTTTCTCTATTGCTTCCTGCAGCTAATCTATAGCAAATTACATACCTTGTTCGATTTTTTACCTATTCACTCTTTTAATCTGAGCTTTCTGTCTATTCTCCTTTTCCCACATCTGTCCTAGATTCATTCCAGGTATGTGACTATTGCACTGCTCTTTCCTATTTCAAACACAATATCATTATGAATATCAATATTTATTTACAATGACAAAAAAACTGAGTTTTGTAATTACATAATGTCAGTTTATCAATATATAATATGCACTTCCTACAGTCAGAAAGAGGAACAGTTCTATCATGTACAATTATGATGGGAAAGGTGGAATGATCCCTTACGCAGCAATTTTAAGTGAGTTCATGATTTTAAATTACTTAAAATAAGTGCTAGGAAGCTCCCATTTTCAAATCCTTTATTTTCCTGGCTTAATAGAGGAATAAAGTGCTATTTAAATGCACAATTCCATTCTAGAAGAATGGATTCTGTTAGGAAAGAAATTTGGGGGTAGCTGTTTCATTTAACCAAGCAGCTTGATAGCTTTTGTATATGCACAGGTTGGCCTGGGACTGAGTTTGAGAGTAAGGAACAGAGAAAAGACGAATTATTGTATGTATTCATCTGAGAAACATATGGAGTTCCTGCAGGAAATCTGAGAGGAAGAGAATAAAGAACAAAAATGAGAGTGAGAGCAGCCAGCAAGATCAGAGTGCTCAGAGCATATCAGAAGCCAGTAAAAAATTCCAACGCTCCCCCTCCACTGGCACCCACCAAAAGAAAGTTTAAGAACAGGGATGCCTACTTTCCAAATTAAAATGTTTATCATTCCTGCTCTTTAAGCTTTCCTTGCCTCCCCCAAATTACCAGTAAAATCTCTTAGCACAGAAAATCTTTGTGTGAGTGAAATTCTGTGGAAATCAGAACAAGAAGCTGAGCTATTGGGGTCCACAAAGCAAAGAACAGGTATAGCTCAGGCAAGACGCTGGAATTTGAACTTGAAGAAGGATCTTAGAGTCAGGAGTTACCAAGATAATTTAAGAAATGAAAATTTCTTTTCTGAAAATTCATAGACATCCTGCAGGTCTTTAAACTTTCCATAGGTGCCGAAATGAAAAAAGATGGCCCAGTATAACCCAGTTTTTGAGGATATCCGCTGATATGTGTACTATAATGAAACATCAGTTTGTCACTGTCCCACTCAAAATGTGAGGGCAAAAACTAAACACAAATTCCAAATGATTTATTTCCAGCATAGAGAAGAAGTTGGGACCTCTCTCATTTCCTGAACCTAATTATACTTCTATGGATACTATAAAGCAGCCTAGGTTTGCATTTTATGTTTCAATCCATCACATGCTTATCTCATAGCCACAGATTTTTTTATTCACATGAACAACTGTCTCCTCTCCCTGTTCCCCAAAGCTGTATTTCATAATTTTTTAAAGTAATCTAAACTTAAGACCTTATATTTTTCCCTGTTGAATTTTACCTTTTGGGTTTTTGTGGCCAGCATTCCAACCTGTTCAAACATTTTAGAGTTCTGATTCTGTTACCCCTTGTGTCAGCTGCAGATTTGATCCATCTGCCTTCACCTGACAAGGGGTTATAAGGAGCTGTGGACAAAGAAAAAGAATACAGATCTGAAGTCCTGGACTGTTGCCCCACATGCCTACTAACTGGGAATGTGGCAAGCACCCGGCCAGTGACTTAACCTTTCCGAAACTAAGTTTCCCTGTATGTAAAGTAGAAAAACCAATTTCTCGCAAACTTGCCTCAGGTTATTATGAAAACCAAGTGTGGAGTGTTTGTGTGTGTGTGTGTGTGTGTGTGTGGCCAGCGTAACACCGCCAATAACATCACAAGGAACGTGGAGCCCTCTGGGGTAACTGTTAAGATCTCCTTCCAGGCCAGGCATGGTGGCTCATGTCTGTAATCCTAGCACTTTGGGAGGCCAAGGCAGGCGGATTGCCTGAGCTTAGGAGTTTTGAGACCACCCTGGCCAACATGGTGAAACCCTGTCTCTACTAAAATACAAAAAAAAAAAATTAGCGGGCATGGTGGCAGGTCCCTGGAGTCTGAGCTACTCAGGAGGCTGAAGCACAAGAATTGCTTAAACCTGGGAGGCGTGGCCAGGCGCAGTGGCTAACGCCTGTAATCCTAGCACTTTGGGAGGCCGAGGCAGACAGATCACAAGGTCAAGAGATGGAGACCATCCTGGCCAACATGGTGAAACCCCGTCTCTACTAAAAATACAAAAATTAGGTGGGCGTGGTGGCATGTGCCTGTAGTCCCAGCTACCCAGGAGGCTGAGGCAGGAGAATCACTGGAACCAGGGAGGCAGAGCTTGCAGTGAGCCATGATCGCGCCACTGCACTCCAGCCTGGGCAACAGAGCAAGACTCCGTCTCAAACAAAAACAAAAACCCTGGGAGGCAGAGGTGGCAGTGAGTCAAGATTGTGCCACTGCATTCTAGCCCGGGCAACAAAGTGAGACTCTGTCTCAAAAAAAAAAAAAGGTCTCCTTCAGGCTCAGCTCTTGATACACACAATTAATTATCCAGCATGTGCTTCTTGAACACCAACTACACATCAGACCCAAGGTGTTCAACATAAAAACATTAATCCATTAATAAGAAATTCTAAAAGATTGAAGGGGAGAGTTCAGTCGCTAATGAGGTAGTATTTACTGTTAAATTTTATTGCTCTGACTTAAAGATGGAAGAGGCTGTTCCTTGCTTTTTTTCAGATGAAAAAAGGAAAAGAGATCATTTCCTTCTAACTCAGGGAAAAAAAAAAAAAAAAAAAAAAAACAGGGACTCTCAGCAGATCATATTACTTCTAAATTATCTTTACACTTCTTTGTTTTCTGGTGTATACAAAGAAAAGAAGCAATGATTTGAGATGATTTTGAGGACAAAGTTCTTCCCAATTACTAGTTAAATCTAAAGAGATTCCCCAAGGCTGAATCTCAAAAGAGGCTAACAAAATACTGATATGGGAGAGAGATGAGAGAGTCCGGTTGAAATGGTCTGGGGCGGGGCCTGGGTATTATTATGGAATCTAATGCAAGTCCTGGGTGAGAACCATTGTAGGAGAGACAAAGTAAGGAGAGTTGAAGTTCAAAGCTCTGTGGAGGAGCATCCTGTGATATAATAAAGGATAATAAGGATATACAAGTCTTATTTTAAAAACTATCTTACATGTTTCCTTTGAAAGGTTGCTTTAAAATTATTACCCCAAATGATTTTATTCTTGAAATTTACTATTTAAATACAAGTTTGAGGAGCGTGGTAAATAATATGAAAGTTGCAGGTTGCATGCAGTGACTCATACTTGTAATCACAATACTTTGGGAGGCCAAGGCAGGAGGATTAGCTTGAGCCCAGGAGGCTGTTGTAGTGAGGTTATAGTGAGCCATGACTGTGCCACTGCAATCCAACCTGGGTGACAGAGCAAGACTCTGTCTCAAAAAAAAAAAAAAGAAAGAAAAAGAAAAAAATTTAAAAAGAAAGTTGCTATTAAAGCTTGAGGAAAATGTAATTATCTCAGAAAAAAACACCATCTGATGATTCAAGCCACCATCTGACAATTTAAGTCACTTACTCTATATATATATTTAAATTTCCATGTGGTCTACTTTTTGAGTGATGAATTTTCTTTTTTTACAAAGATATCACTGAAATAATTAAAACTGCCAATTGATTGCGATGTCACACTTTAAAAAAAAAAAATTAGTATTGCAGCATCTAAACCAAAAGCATAAGGGCAGTGAATGGAAAACAGATGTTCATCTCAGTGGGTGTTCAAAATCATTTTTTAAAGTCAGATGTCTCTGTATATGTGTTTGTACAGCCTCAAAACACAGTCTTAACAGTTTATATATTTAAATGCTCACTCGTTTGATATAATGTCAAGTAAACAAGATAGCATTAAAATCAACTACTCAATTATTTTATTTTTCCCATCCTTTATTTCTATGGATCTTTCAAACATCTAGTACTGGTGGATCTTGGCATTTTTAACCCAGTACATTCCCTCTGTCTTATTAATACTTCACCCAATTACCTTTTTAAAAGTATCCTATTTAGAGGGAAGCTAGAGCCTACAATTTGTTTTAATATTCTGGTGAGAGATGAGAAACCAAAGATATCCATCAAAGAGCTATTTAATTTTAGAAAAGGTAACCAGCCATTAGACATTCGTGGACAATAGTTCAAGGAACGACAACCACAGAATTGAGGAAACAAATTTTTAACCCTCAGAAAACCAAGAGATTTTTTAACATCTTTTTCTTTATAGTAGCATTCAGCAAAAGGCAATGAAATTCTGTCCCCAAAATGAAGAAGTTGATGATGATTCTGACAATAATTCATTTATGTAGAATTATATTATTTATACTTTCATACATATTGTCTCATTTATTCTTCCCAACATCCTTGAGTAATCATTTTACAAATAGAGAACATAAATCTGAGTAATTTCTCCATTAGCCATAGTGAATACAACATATTAGGAAATTAATGCCAGGTTCATCTCTCTCAATGCTCAGTGCCATTTCCCCTGTGTCAGCAAATACTTAAGATAACTGTGGGCCAGGGATTGTGGAGGGAATGGAACTAAAGCACACTTAATAAAAAGAAGAGAAGAGCTCCTCAGGGCTAATCCTAAGTTAAAAGGGATGACTTGACTTTGTCTGAGTCAGTGTAAAACCACATTTTTTTTTTTATCAAAACAGAAAATGAAAACAAAGAAAAATGTTAAGTCCTTCAATCATACCATCCAAAGCAGAGAATTACAATATTCAAGTCATGGAGCTCCCCCAAGCCTACAAGTATTTGAGTTATCCTAGTTCTCTGTTCCTCTGGGATAAAATAGAATAAAACCCTGCAAGACTCACAGGGAAACCCAAATGTGGAACCGAAGCAAAACTGGCATTTTTGGCAAAATGACAAAGCACAGTAAGCCTCTATAACTAATCTGGGCTTCAAGCTAGAGATATTTATGAGCTTCTAAAGAGCCACTGGGAGAGTCTCCCCATGCCCAGTGCCCACCTGAACTCCTGTAATTACATTCCTCACTCACTATGGGGGTGCCCTCTTTGGGAACTTTGCTAATCAAGCCGGGCACTCAAAATCAAATTTTTGCTATGCAAGCAAATTAGTCTCACTTTAGGGGGGGGTCAGTATTTAGTTTTGTCTCTTTAGAGGCACATGTTATGAATCCTTCAATTACTAATTTAGTTTTGTTTTTCATTTTGATACTCTGCCCCCAATCCATGTTCTTTCATTGAACTGTAATGTTTTACCAACCTGTCATTATTTCTGGAAAAACAGTTTCTAACTCTCTTGTTACTAGTGCTAATTTGTATACTTTGAATTAACGGAGAATTTGCCAGCACTTACGTAGCTTCTACAAAGTTTGCAGTTGCTTCAAGAATTTTCACATTTTATAAATCCAATGACAAAGTTTAGAGTTATCTATGCACTATAGTGTATACCCTTGTTACATTATAATTTTTATACCCCTGAAAGACTTATTACAAATCACAGAAAGCCAAAATCATTGTATTCTTGCCTGAATTGGGTAGTCTGCTTTTTCAATTTCTCTTAATTTGATGAATAAAAAATAAATCTATTTTTGTGTACATTTTTGAATATGAATTATATTTTCAAATGTTTTTATTTTCTCTTTTGTGAATTGTTTGCTCAGGTCTTTTGCCTATTATTTAAGCAATTTGAGGAAACTCTAGGGTAAAGTTAGGAAGCTGCTAGCCACATTTTATAACTTGCTTAGGAACTGGCAATGACATTTTATCGAGATTTTATACATAAGGATTCCAGGAGTATACTTCATAACCACAAACTTGGGAGTCACAATTCTTTTATTGTGTAAGTGATACAATTCCTGAGTGCTTGGTACATTAGGTATTAAAGGAAATAAAACAAAATTCCAAATATAGTAATCATGATGGACTAATTTGTTACCTACTCTTTGAAAAGGAGATATCAATGTATCCACAAACCTGGGGGTACATTTACGAAGACTTTCAACGGGCCTTGACAATAGTTTAGAATAAAAATGATCTGTTTCATTTTCTTTTAACATCTTATAACTTGTTTTTTTAATTAAAAAAAACAAAACAGGCAATGTGAATCATGTATTTAGAGCAACTTGTCCATGGCTAGTGAACTGACTTGGAGGTAGAAAACCAAGGACAAATCTCCACTAAATGAAGTAGAATTAAACACTCGTGTTGGCTTATGATAAGTGCTGGAAACATCTGACTCTGATATTGTAGTAATGATTTGGAAAAGAAAATACACAATGACATTTCCCATTTTCAGATGACACCAAATTTTTCCAAGTCATGAAATACCAAGTCAAATTGGGAAGGGATATAGAGGAAGCTCCCATGAGTCTTTGGTTTTGAAGTACTACTCTAAAGATTTACCCTATAAGGTCAATCTCCAGTGTCATTGGCCCATTTTAAAGATGTGAAAACTGAGTCTCAGAGATGTTAAGTTAAGTCACCCAAGCTTACTCAGCCAGTAAGTGAGGAGTTTGTATTTGACACTAATCTAAATAAGAGCCTATCCTTTACTGCTCCCAATGTGAAAGAGGAAGGAATCACACCTGTGAAGGGACCCAAAGCCACCGTGAAGTGAGGGGAGGGCAGGAAGCTGGGAAGTTGGAATCATTTGGCTTTTTGAGTAGGTGAGAAACAAGCAGGTAGATTTAAATGTGGAGAAGTACGAGGCAATATTTTTAAGGAAGTCCAGTGCTTCAGGAAAATAAATCCCTGGAACCCATCAGCTTTCTTATACCACTTACTGGCAACACAGGCTCTAAACACTAACCCGCCAGCAACATCCACCCAGTCATTAGCTAAGTTTTCCTGTTTGGAAACACAATGGCAAACACGATCCTACCCAGTACAAAGTCATAACTCCCTAAACAGGAAGACAGCTGTGGAAATCTGAGGTGAAAATTTAAAATTGTTGTATATTTCTATGTATTTAATATGTGGGGTTTTTTGTTTGTTGCTTTTGTTTTGTTTTGTTTTGTTTTGTTTTTGAGACAGAGTCTCACACTGTCGGCGAGGCTGGAGTGCAATGGCATGATCTCAGCTCACTGCAACCTCCACCTCCCGGGCTCAAGCAATTGTCCTGCCTCAGCCTCCTGAGTAGCTGAGACTATAGGCATGTGCCACCATGACCAGCTAATTTTTGTATTTTTAGTAGAGACAGGGTTTCACCATATTGGACAGGCTGGTCTTGAACTCCTGACCTCAGGTAATCCGCCTGCCTTGGCCTCCCAAAGTGCGGGAGCCACCGCACCAAGACAGTATGTGTTAAGCATTGTGCTAATACCTCACATGCTGGGCAGAGTTAGTAAAGCCACACAACAACCCTATAATGTAAATCTCTAGTGTCATTGGCCCATTTTAAAGATGTGAAAACTGAGTCTTAGAGCTGTTAGGTAAGTCAAGCTTACTCAGCCAGTACATGAGGAGTTTGGATTTGAAACCAATCTAATTGAAAACCTATTCTTTACTGTCCCCATATGTGAGAGAAGGAACCACAGCCATGAACGGACCCAAAATGACTGTGAGGAGGGCAAGTCAGTCTGGAAAAAGAAAGCCTTATAATGTTGTAATGGCTCTGGGAAAAGTCTGCAAAAGGTAGAGATGGGTAAAGTTAAAGCAAACAGAGTGTAAGTCCAAGATAAGGTAATTAATTTATGAGAATCATTAAGGCAAGCGCTACAATTGAAAATATTTTTAATGTAAATTGTTTAAACTAGTAAGCGACATATTTGCAATCAGTGGATTCAGGAAAATTAAGTTACTGGAGAGAATATTCCTGTGCTTGGGTTGGCACTAAAGAAAGGTAACTATGTCTGCCTACAAAAGAATCTGTGGTATTGCTGTCAGAAAAAAGAAGGCTGGGGTGAATTAGATGGTACGTTTGTGTATAATGATCCTTAATCTGTACTTCAAAAATGTATCAAATGTATCATTAGATATGCAGATATGCTTACCCTTTTGTTGTTGTTGTTGTTGTTGACCTGACTTTGGTTTTTGGGACTGTTTTTCCTTATATCTTAGATTCTGATAAGCACCAAGCTGCTTCCCTACCTGAGTGCCTTGGAATATGTGTTTTTCCTCTTACTGGAATGTTCTTTCTCCTCTCCCTCCTACTACCATTCAATGGAGAGGGCTTCTGGGTAGGGTAGGGCATCATGTTACTTCTATTTGCTAAATCAGGGAATTCTACATTCTGGAAGGAAACTTCTGATATTTATGACATCAGTGATTTTTAAAAACTGTTCATTTACCACATCTTTCCCTGAGTCCAAGGCCCATGGCAGCAGAGACCATGTCTGTCCAGCCCCCACTGAGGCCAGCGCAGTGCCTGGCACACAGTGCACCATCACTGAGTCCTGGTTCAATGCAGGAGATCCTTCGGCTTGCACATGAAGCCTGGTAGCTCTGTTTTATGGGGGTGGGAAACATCTGGTCACCATTGTTTATGAAATATTTGCTACCTGAAAAACCATTATTATTAGATCATTCCTTGTTCCTTGCTTTATTTTTGTGAGTTTTTCTCTCTACATTAAGAACATATTTCCTGAAACTCCTGATTGGCCAGGAAAGCTAACTCACTTTTTACTTTCTCTAATACCCTTATTGAGTTTCTCTCTTACTCTTCAGGTCACCAACAATTAGTGGGGAAATCTACCAATGCCGGAGCAAAGACACTATCCCATCTTAAATGGGGAGAAATTTGTAGAACCATAAAACTACAGCAAAAGACTTGAACACCTCTGTGTCAGCCAATCCGTGGTCACCACAGATATTCGTAGTCTCACAGCAATGCATGTTATCTGTACTCTTATAATTTTTAAAACAAAAGCAACCATTATTATTTAACAAGTTGTAATAGTGACATGATAAACATTAAAATATTTGAGCTAAGTACTCTCCTAATTTTTTAAAAGATTTTTATTATGGAGCAATTTGAAAGTCTTTAATGTTCCATATACAAAGAAACGTTTTATATTTTGCTTTTATGTATCTTTCCTTTAATAATCTTGATTTTAGAAGCTACCAGAATTTAATCCTAGAGCTCTCTAAAGTAAACAATCAGCTTTCAGTTTATCTCAACAACTTCACTGATATTTAAAAGAAAAACCTATCATATTTATACTATTTACATTTATACTATCATGTTTATACTATTTATATTTATATTATTCATGTTTATACCAAGATACAAATTAAAAACACTGGAACAAAATACATTAAAACAGAAACAATGTTTGCCTTCATATGTCATAATTTTGAGTGATTTTTTGTTTCTATGTTTTGTATTTTTATTTGTATACAATGAGATTCATATGCAAGGAGAAAAAAACAAACAAAATATTTAGTTTATTTTACAGGAATCCAGTCTTCTAATGAAGTATGAAAGAAAGGAGAAACACGCAGATCTACTATTATTAAAGATTTATACAATTATTAGGGATGTTCCCTGGGGTATTTTCCCCAATTAATTGAACTTGTGAGTAAGTCCTAAGTGCCAGCAATGAGAGCTAAGCAGGTATCTGTTAATGCTGGTTAGGAACGGAGCCTAGAGAACAGAATCACAGAAACCCAAGAAGACTAAAACGGGTCCTGAGGGTTGAGGCCTGAGAAAAATCCATACCAGGTTCCAGCCTTTCCCTAACTAAAAAGGAGGAAGATGGTTGAATCCGCCTGGTGGCGAGAGGGATAATTTACTGCGGGTGGAACCGCTTTATTCAGACCTGCGCACTGTAGCGAGCCCTCTGTGGACCCGCTTGCTGAGAAAACTTGCTGCTCCGCGGGTTCTCTCCAGAGCAGCCTGGAGACTCTGTTCTAATTTTTCTTTTAGATAGCTGAATATGAGTATTAGAATGAAAGATCTGATATTAGCGGATCAATCATCTCTTTCTCCGCTTTCTGTTACACAATTAAACCAGCAGGTGAGGCAGAGGGCCGCAAGAGTAAGTAGACCAGCTGTTCCATTTCAGAATAGACTTGCCAAGCATAACAGATTTAGAAACAAAATGCAGCTTATTCCAAAGCAGTTGATTTAATCCCTCATTATCCATCTATGTATTCAGCATCATGGCCTATCTTGACACCTTATTAATAAATTATTCAAAAGCTTACCTCTGGATAGCACAGTTGTTTAGACCCAGGGATCCAGTCAAAAAGAGGGATCAATTCCAGGCTCAGATGCAAATGAACTGTGTAACCTAAGACACCCTATTTAACCTTCTTAAATCTTCATTTCCTCATTTGTAAAATGTGTATAGAACAACCCTAAAGTTCCAGGACCATGGATTAGAGAGAAAATGTTTAAGACCTCTTAGCACAGTTTCTAACACATAGTCTAGTCCGTGTTCATAAATGCAGTTCATATTAATACCTTTTAAAATAGGGACGAGAAGTTGAAGAAGAAGTGAAGAAAAAGGTAAAGTGTTCTCCCTCTTCCATCCACATATATTTTTCATTTTTAAAAATGGGCTTTCCGGAAGTGAAACTCCCGTAGCAGCAGAAGCAGAGCACAGCAGGATGCTTTCAATGTGTGCAAATCAACCTCTTGGTAGCCTGCCTTTTAAAAGCCCAAGCTATCCATTCCCACACAAGTCTGAGACTCTTACCCTGTGTTATTTTTCAAGTCATTTAAGTCATGCTTGAGAGGAACATCATTGTTACTATCAGTCTTAACATCTTAATTCAAACTGGCCTAACAAAAAAGACTGAGAAAATAGGAAAGTACAGAAATTTGTGCTAGAGAACAAGATGGGAGGAAAAGTGTCACACCTTGGGGCTGCCCCGAAGTCTCTTTGCTTCTTAGGTGCAGGGTACTTCATACTATCTCGTGACTAAGGCATGAAGCCTAGAAGAAGTGGCTACTTCTGCCTGTGGTTTGTAGCCCTATTTTATTTCCTAGACAACTTCTTGCACAGATTAAAAGGCAGGAAGCAGAGCAAGTGTTCCCGTAATCAGCCTCCCCCAGGAAATGTCAGTATTCAATGGGCTCTCACCTCACATTTCCACTTGTTTTTGTTTTGTTTTGTTTTGTTTTTTTGAGACAGAGTCTCGCTCTGTTGCCTAGTCTAGAGTGCAGTGACAGGATCTTGGCTCACTGCAACCTCCACCTCCCGGCTTCAATCGATTCTCCTGCCTCAGCCTCCTGAGTAGCTGGGATTACAGGTGTGTACCACAACGTCGGGGTAATTTTTGCATTTTTAGTAGAGACGGGGTTTCACCATGTTGGCTAGGTTAGTCTCAAACTCCTGACCTCAGGTGATCTGTCCGTCTCGGCTTCCCAAAGTGCTGGGATTACAGGCGTGAGCCACCACTCCTGGCCTCCGCTTGTTTGTTCAATATACGTTTGCCCTATAGAGTTCCATGCATCTGAGAATATTCCAACAAATCTTAGACCTTCTCCAAGCAATGAATCCCTGTTGTACTATGTCTTATATTTTCTCTGTGAGCATTAACTTTGAAACTATAGCCATTAAGTCATATTCATTAGTTCATTACAGGCATAATCAATATGTTGGACTAGGACAACTCAAGAAGTAAACAAATCATAATCAGTTCCTCTTGTCCCCTGCCCCTTTAAATTTATTCCACTGGGCTGCGGTAATCTTTCTATGTCCCAATGTGGACACGCCATAGACACTATGCACTCTTATGTAAGGTGCCCTACACTTACGTTAAATCTAAAGCACAGTCTCCTTCAGTAATAAGAAGGCCTAATCCCATGTAATTCTCAAACCTCTGAGCTTGTCGTGGTATGAGATTGTCTCCCCTACCCCAGTTAGGACCTAGTTCAGGCTTGAGTCAGCTGTCACCAGGGGGATTCCCTCCTGCTCCTTAATCTCTCCCCGCTCACCCCTGTCTATGCACTTCCTGCCAGGAGGGACATGGGAAAGGGAGGTAAGGTGGGGAAATAGGACAATCCTTGCTTGGTTGGGTACTTCTCTCTCTCTGGTCCTGGTGATGGCTAAAACCAGGTCTTTTTCTCACTGAGTGCTTTGTAGGCTCTACAGAGCCTATGCAGAGCCCCTCGTCTCCTCATTCCCAATGGCCATTTGGGACTCCTTCCTCAGCTCCTGCAAATCAGTTCTCATCTCCAGCCTTTTTCTGATGAGGTCACCTCTCACCCCTACGGGCTGCTGTGTTGTACCAACAGCAGCTCCATCCTTCATGTCCCATGTTCACTCACCCCTCAGCTCTGGCCCCCAAACTGCAAGTGAAAACCAGCGCTGGCAAATCAGTGCTTCCCTGGCTCCTCCACACACAGGCACTCAGCTCTCCTTTCCTGTGAAATTTTCCAGGACAGGATAGATCCCAGTCCACAGTACACTTTACCTTTCTCAGGCAGGAGTCAGGCGCCAGCCCTCTGGGTATCCCACATGCAAGGAACGCATTTCAAAGCTGTAGAGGTGGCCCTTCCTCCATCACCAGGCTTATGATTTGGAGATAACATCCCTCCCTCAGCTCTTTCACAAACAGAAACGTGCCTGGCAGCAGCTCTCTCCAAGTGAGTCTCTTCACCAGCCCTTCCTCCCTCTCCAAACTCTGACCACTTTTTATATCCTTGATATGTTGAAGGGTCCAAGAGTCTTGGAACTGGTTTTTAATTCCTTTCTTTGAAAATCCGTATATATGGTTCCAACTCAGACACACGTGGGTACCCGTTATCCACCACCACACTTGTGCTTCCATTGAAGCAGAGACCAGAGGAGCCCCATCCTGTTACATAAGTGAAAATGGAATTTCTTTGGAATGCCATTTATTGTCATGGTGCCAGGAGTTCATCATAATCAACATTACAAAGGAAATACCAAAGGAAGCAATAATGATCTGCCATTTATTGTAAAACAGGACCTAGGTGTGTCTTTTTCTGTGTTTATAAAATGACAAGGTTCAAATTGTAATGTAACTTTCCACATAGCAATTGCAATCACAGACTGAGAGGTTATTACAGGACTAGGTTGGAATGAATGGATTATCCATATGATTTGATTTATCCTAATATAGTTTCTTTTAGTTCCAGCATGATGCAAGAAATCTCCCCTTTTTAACTCACCCTGAATTACAAATGACTTAACAACAGGAGCAGAAGTATTTTCTCTGGAAAAACATAGTGAAGTGCAAAAGGAACTCTGGATTTTTAGCCATAACAAGATTTTCACACTGTATTTCCCCCTGACGTATCTGTCTTAAGGTTCTTCAGTCACTTCATATTGACTGTTTAGCCTCTGAAAACTCTAATTAGTTTAACAAGTTAGCCAGCCAATGCCACAGCAAGACTATACACAAATGGAGAAGTTCAGGTCAGTTTTGCTGAAAAGAAGAATCATTAAAAGTACAGAGCATAAGATACTGACCCAACCCTTCTGATAAATGATGCAAAAACTATTTGCTTATGAACTGAGTAAACTATGGCGCAACCTTGACACTGAATTTTAATCACTAGAAATGGAATTATATCAAAATTCAAACATAGCTGAAAAAGTTTAAGATAACATGTTTAAATATGCACATTTCAAGTAAAAGGACATTATTATAGTGATAATATCAGAGTCATTTGTAGAGAACTTTTGAGTCTTACAAAGAAAGCAATATATAGGCCGGGCGTGGTGGCTCACACCTGTAATCTCAGCACTTCGAGAGGCCGAGGTGGGTGGATCACTTGAGCCCAGGAGGTCAAGACAGGCCTGGGCAACATGGCGAAACCCTGTCTCTACAAAAAATACAAAAATTAGCCAGATGTGGTAGTGTGCCTAGCTACTACAGGCGCATGCCTGTAGTACCGGCTCCCCAGGGAAGTCGAGGTTGCAGTGAGCCATTATCACACCACTGCAGTCTAGCCTGGGTGACAGAGTGAAACCCTGTCTCAAAAAGAGAGAGAGAGAGAGAAAAAAATAGAGAAAGAGAGAGAGTGCATAAGCAAGCAATATATAAACCAGTGAATTTTACCTGGCGCTTTTAAAAATAATATTTGAGTTCATATGAAATTTAAATAGCATCTTTTACAAATTTCAATGTATATTTTCTAGAAGTAATTCAAGATACCCTCAATATATGGTGTCAGGTAGAGTATAAAGGGATGTAATGATCAATGCAGCAACTTCATGACAGACATGAACTGAAATGGGTTGTACAATGTTATTTCTGAAGACCCATAACTAGATTTGTAGCTTGTTGTGAAATAAAATAGTTCAGGTACCCTAAGTGAACACATGACCTCTCAAAAAAGAAAACTCTCATTCTGCAAGGTCAGTTCCTTGCTTTTCACAGTGACACCCATCACCTTACTGAATCCTTTAAGAATGAAGTTCTTCTTGTCCAGTAACACTGCAGCTGGAAACGAGGCAGATGCTGGAAAGCACTAGAACTGTGCACAATGTTGACAGTGTAATCTGAAACTACTCAGCAGTTCCTAGTATCAGGTTCACACATAATTTGAACCAGAGAGATTTCTTTTGAAACTTTCTCTTAAAAGTTTCATTTAAATTGGAAGACGAAGAGTATGAGTATCAAGAAAGAAATTACTCTTAGTAATCCAAATGAATTAAATGATCCTAAAATGATTTAAGTGATTCATAGCACTTTCCCAAGCATTCTCTGTCCCCATAGTACCAGTTTCTGTATCAAGCTCTCAGGGGATCAGAGAATAAGCTCATTAACCCATTCAGACATGTATTCAACCAACATTTGAGTTCCTGGTAAGTGCCAGGTACTGTAATAAGCACCAGACCTATTAGTTTTGTGGAAGGCAGGTCTAACCCTGTCTTTAGGAAGCTTTAACCCTTACATCCATATTCACAGAAAGCTGACCTACCAGTTGAATGCCCACTCTGGATATGGGCAAATATTTTATTCTATTTTTTAAGTGCATACATACACACAAATACTCTAGCATAACTAAGCTGTTGGTTATGATTTATTTGCTTTGAAAAGCAGAGTTGCCTGCAATAACAGAGAAAGCACTGTCAGTGGAAAAGTAGGAAAACACATCTGCAGTCAAGAGGGAGGCATTTCAGTGCCTGTTATTATGCCCTGGAGCCAAGAAGATGACAGTGAGACATGAGCAGCCCTATATCAACCCAGTCCTGTTGGGTTCTGTGCTCTGGGGCCTCCCTGGATGCAGCCAAGGATAAGCCAGTGAAGCCCAGATCACCACCAAGACCCCTTCCATTCCCAAAGTTGCCATAGACAGATACACTACCTGATAAGGGCTAATAAGCAGACGACCAATTTTCTTTTTTTCTCTGTCTCTTTTTGAAACAGGGCCTCACTCTGTCGCCAGGCTAGAGTGCAGTGCCACAATCACAGCTCACTGCAGCCTCCACATTCTAGGCTTAAACGATCCTCTTGCCTCAGCCTCCCAAGTAACTGGGACTACAGGCTACTACAGAGAATGGACCATCACGCTCAGCTAATTTTTTAATTTTTTTTTTAGAAATAGAGGTCTTCTATATTGACTGGACTGATCTTGAACTCCTGGTCTAAAGTGATCCACCTGCCTTGGCCTCCCAAAGCTCTGGGATTACAGGTCTGTGCCTCTTGTGCCCGCCCAGCCCCAGATGACCAACTTTCAAAAATCGTTTTCAAGTTAGAAAAAAGATATTCAAAACATATTCATAAGCTTTTTTCTTAACTTATTTTTCTTAACCTTCATTCATGCATATAACTCACAGATTATTCAAACTTCTCTTATTATTTTTCTAACCCTTTAAAGGGGATTTCCAAAGCTTACCTTTACTTGAAGTAGAGTGGTTCCCATCCATTGATATTCAGGGGGAGTAGTCCATCTGAAATGAGGCCAGTTTTGAGACTTCAACATATATAAACTTAATTATTTCTGGAGGAATGTCAGTGGTTTAAATAAGAGCTACCATGACTTTTCCCTCCATTAATCAACAGATATTTCCATATAATAATAATATTTAAATTACATGTATTTGCTCAGCACTTTACACTTTACAAGGCACTTTTACAGACATTGCCTAAATATTTATTCTCATAACAGCTGGATTATTATCTACAGGTGATGAACTTAAAACTCAGAGAAGTGGAAAGATTGGCTCAAAGGTCATAAGGATAAAAAAATAAAAAGGAATGCAGACCCAGTACTTCTAATTCTAATTCACTCTATCAAATTACCTTCCAGTATGTGCCATGAGTTATAGGAAGAACATCCTTTCCACGGTCACCGAATATCTGTTCTGTGCCTCTTCTATTTCTGGCACTGTACTAGGTGATGTACATATATTATTTCTAAACTCACCAGTGTTTAAAGTAGCAAACAAAGGCACAGAGGACGTAAGTCTTGCCTGAGATTCCTTCATTTATTCATTCATTCATCCATCATTAAAGAAGTTCGGGAGTAAATCTGTGTTCTAGGCACTGGAGATATCGCTATGAACAAGACAGATTAGGTTTCTGCCTTCAAGTTTATGCGCTGGCAAGAGGAAAAAGATAGCAAATACATAAACAAATAAGTAAGTAATGTAATTTTGAATGGTGTTAAGCACTTGAGAAAGATAAAGATGCAGGCTGGAAAGTAACCAGGACTACAGGATTACTTTAGATGGTGTGGTCAGGGGAGATCTCCCTGAGAAAGTAATAGTTCAGCTGACAGGAAAGTGTTGCTGGAAAAGAAAGCCAATAGAGAAAGGCACTGAAATGGGAATGAGACAGGCATGTTTGAAGAGAAGGAAGGAGGCCAGTGGGGCTGAGCGGGGAGGGTCCAGGAGGTGACCCTGAAAAGAATGGAGCCATGTGGGGACTCTAGGTCGTGGAAAGGAGGTTGGCCCTCATTCTAATTGCAATGGGAAGCCATTAGATGATTCTAAGAGAGAAGAGTGATCTAAGTTTTGTTTTCAGAAGATGCCTGCAGCTCCATCCTTTGTGTAGAGCATGGACTACATAGGAGGGTGTGTGAAAGGCAAGAGATGAGCGAATCCAAAAGGAAAATAGAAGTGGAGATGGTAAAAAGAAGCTGGATTTGCAGTATATTTTTGAAGAGAGAGCTGGAAGAACTTCCTGACAGATTGTGGGGAGTTGCAGACAGAAGAATAAATAATAATTTGGGGCCTGAGCAAGTGAGTGGATAGTGGATCTGTTAGCTGAAATGGGAAAAACTGGTGGGCAGGCAGGTTTCCACAGGCAGGTGGTTGAGAAAAGAGTTGGTGTCAAGCTTCTGTTTTAGACACGTTAAGTTGGAGACACCTAGGAATCTGACTAGTGATTTCAGAACAGTTGTACATAAGAATCTGGAGCTTGGGGGAAAGGGATTGGAGGTGCTTACATAAGGCAGTTAAAGGCATGTCTTTTCTGCTAGGAAATGAGACTTCGGCAGAGCCTCGAGGTTCTCTATCATTTAAAGACACATAGACCATAATCAGAAACATCATGCCATCAGTCAGATACCTTTCTATTATATCACTCCATCTCCATGATTAAAGCCAAATCTCAGTAAAACTGAGCACATCAAGAAACCCCAAAAATATTATGTATAAAACTATTTGCCAATTTTCCTCTTCGGCCTTTTCTTTTGTTAGTAATTTTAATTTGTCTTTTAAATGAGTGTAGATTTTGAAGTGTGACATTTTACCAAGGTCAAACTATTCATTATCAGTCATATGAGGAAGTGGTAGTGTTCCCTATTTACATATATAATGCATTATAAAAACTTTTGCTTGATGTGATGTGAGTTACAAGCTAAGATTTTCCAAGAACAGGTAGCTCTCCATTATATACATCTCTTTCTCAAGGCACTGATTGTCAGTCTGTGTTCTACTGACGACCAAGAATTGTGAAACACCTCTAGTTCTGTGGAAGAAAAACATTTTTTAATAAAAAAATTATTCATATAAATTTATGGGGAACAAGTACAATTTTGTTACACACATGGATTGTATAGTATTGAAGTCAGAGCTTTTAGGGTATCCATCACTCAGATAATATACCTTGTACCCATTAAGTAGTCTGCCTTCATCACCCTTCTCCCACCCTTCCTCCTTCCCAGTCTCTATTGTCTGTCCATGTGGAAGAAAATCTGTCTGGGCTTCATTAGGATGAGAAGATGAGAGTTTTATTCTGAGCCTAGCTGTCCTTTACTATGACATTATCATAGTTCACAGAATTCAAATGTGACTCACAGGGAATTCATTCAACAGTTACTGAGATAACCTGCATTAACATTTCTAACTCTCTTGTTCAAATGTTAATAAAGCCAGTGCTTCTTAGAGGTGAGATGAGGTTAGATAAGGTCATATAGACTCCAACATAACTAGGTCTTAAGCTAGGTGACCTATTTCCCTTCAGCCTACCATGATGTTAGCATTTCATCTCTCACAATGTTTTCTATAAACATATAACTGAATATTACATTCATTTATTTGTCTACTTAGCAAGGATCTGTTCAGTATCTATGACATAACACTGTTAGGCACGGATAGAAATACAAATTAAATATATTGCTCTTCAAGGTCTTACTAGAAAAGATGAAATAATCTAAAATTGTGGATAGACTAAACAAGAT
Organism: Macaca fascicularis; assembly: GCF_037993035.2. Taxonomy (NCBI): domain Eukaryota; kingdom Metazoa; phylum Chordata; class Mammalia; order Primates; family Cercopithecidae; genus Macaca; species Macaca fascicularis. The sequence goes on from NC_088379.1 coordinate 173,394,603, forward strand.
GTTTTCTATATATGGTCAGGGAGGGACTATACAATGCCTATTAAAATTCTTGACTGAGACTAATGACAGAAATCCATGGAGGAATTAAACATTTGGGGGCTGAACCTATGGAAATAAAATAAGAGTCTATATAATTATATGTACTATTATATATGCACAAAATTAATTTCTCTGGGATCTCAAGGACATTAACGTAATTATTCATTTTAAGTTTAGATATTTATGTTTTTAGAGAAAATCCCTACAGATTAAGTCATAGGTCTCTACATTGATCAAAAGCAGATCTACCCTCATATTTGCTCCCATAAGGGGACCACATATTTTCTTAAATTCAATAGTATATTACCCTTAAGAAAACTTGGCTAGGTGCAGTGGCTCACGCCTGTAATCCCAGCACTTTTGGAGGCCAAGGCAGGCAGGTCTCTTGAGCCTAGGAGACCAGCCTGGGCCACTTGGTGAAACCCCATCTCTAACAACAACAACAAAAAAATTTACTGGGCATAGTGGCGCATGCCTGTAGTCCCAGCTACTCAGAAGGCTAAGGCAGCAGATGGATTGAACCCAGGAGGTCGAGGCAGCAGTGATCCTGGGAGGACAGAATGAGAACCTATCTCAAACACACAAAAAAGAAAAGAAACTTTAGTCTTTCACTTTTTTTTCTGACCCATGCCACCAACATAAGCAACTATTCCTGTTCAAACTTACATTCATTAAACAAATATTCATTGGGTGTTTATTACAGGCTAGATGTTGCAGTAACCTCTGGGAATACAAGGGGATATTTAGAGACCATTCCGTGCTCTTGGCACAAGTAGTTACACATGTGATGAGTGCAACACAGAGCTGGGGGAGATGCAATACCTCTGCAGGAGGCTTAGAGATAAGTCAGGAAGGAAGGTGTCCCAGACCAAGAAAACCAAACCTGGAGGTAAGAAAGAACACAGTGCATTCATTCAGCTAAAACCTATCCAGCTTGACTTAAGCAAGAGGAGCTCCAGAGAGAGGCACATGAGGAGACTGGAGAGGTCAGGTGGCCAGTTCTAACGTCATCTGGAGGTCAAAGGAAAGCCAGGAGGTCCTCCAGCAGGAAAACACAGGTGCAGATTTACACTCCGAGAAGACCACTCCTGGAAGCTCAATTCTGCTTCATGGTATTTCTAGTTTATTAATGAATAATATACTTTACATTATCACCATCACCCCACTTCATGAAAAAAGAGACTAGCTCATAAAAAGGAATCTGTATTGAATTGAAAGGTAAAGCTCTCATAATCAAAAAGCTGATTCCTTGTCATCTTTTTTAATGCTCCATGAAATTTTATAGCCTTGAGAAAATTTTGTCTTCTAAATCCAGCCAAATAATGCTAGCAGCTGTTGCAGAGTTAGTGTGTTTTTTGTTATATAATGGTGTGGATTTTTTTTCTTCCTTAAAATACCCTTAGAACTTTTGACCTGTCCTGTGACTGAATTCTGGATACTGTTGGTTATAATAGTGCAAAACAGGTCAGAGATAACATAAGATAAAGAATATAGTCTCTTAGCACTTAGCCAATCTCGTTGGCCATCATCTCACAGGAAATATTCTTTGGGAGCGCTAGGGTGTCAGTTATTAGAAAGTAATCTATTTTTAGAAACACCAAACTCAGTTTACCTTCTTTTCTAGATTTAGACCTTGTTTTAGAGAATACAATTCTTTCAGTTTTTCACAGAGAGACATTTATCTATATTAGTCAATTCCACTTATTTATTTATTTATTTTTAATTTTGAGACAGAGTCTCACTGTGTCACCCAGGCTGGAATGCAGTGGCTCGATCACAGCTCACTACAATCTTGATCTCCCAGGCTCAATCAATCCTCCTACCTCAGCCTTCTAAGTAGCTGGAGCTACAGGCGTGTGCCACCAAGCCTGGCTAATTTTTTGTATTTTTGTGGAGATGGGATCTCCCTATGCTGCCCAGGCTGGTCTCAAACTCCTAGTCCTATGAGATCTTCCTATCCCAGCCTCTGAAAATGCTGGGATTACAGGGATAAGCCACCATACTTAGCTATCTCCACATATTTATATCATGGAAATTGTACTGATTCTTGAGTCCATGAAGAGTCCATGAAGATATAAACTTGTTCTGTTTAATAAACATATTGTTGTTAGCATGTTTCTTTCTACAGTGACATGAGGATTACCAATCCCATTATTTTCCTATCCTCTTAGTTTTAACCAGCTATTAAAATAAAGTGCTAAGCAGAAGAAATCTGCATATTAATATAAACATTGGGCTCATTTATTTGTGTGTTTTTCCTGAACACATGATGAAGTGTTTCTGGATAGTGTGGATTGGTCAGGCCCAACAGAGGTCAGCAAATGCAGTGAAGCCAGAGATACACCAGATTGTTCTTTCAAAACTTCCTCAGGAAACATGTTGTCTTAATTGAGGAGGCAACACAGAAAAACAACTGGAACCACCTTCTGCAGCACTTTTTCTAGCTATAAGCATTTATTACCTTACTTGAACAGTGAGTTGTCTCTGTAGCTCTATTTTGTAAGTAGCCAAATTTTAGTAGCATCATGTGGTTCTCACATGTTTGAGTTCAAAAATTATTTTTATAAAAACAAAAATAGACAAGATGTGATTTAACTAAAAAACTTTTGCACAGCAAAATAAGCAGTCAACAGAGTAAACAGACAACTTACAGAATGGGAGAAAATATTAGCAGACTAGGCATCTGACAAAGGACTAATAACTGGAATCTACGAGAAACTCAAACAACTCAACAAGAAATAAACAACTCCATCAAAAAGTGGACAAAGGAATGAACAGACATTTTTCAACAGAAGACATATAAGGGGCCAAAAACATATGAAAAAATGCTCAACATTACTAATCATCAGAGAAATATAAATTGAAACCACAAAACAAATGGAAAGCAAAGTCATGGAATCAACCTAAGTGTCCAATGTCCATCAATGGTTGATTGGATAAAGAAAATGTGGTATGTAAGTGTGTGTGGGTATGTACATATTATATATGTGTGTGTATATATATATTTTATATATACATAAAATATACACACACGTACACCATGGAATACTACTCAGCCATAAAAAAGAATGAAACTGGAGGCCATTATCCTAAGTGAAATGACTCAGAAACACAAAGTCAAATACTGCATGTTCTCGCTTGTAAGTGGGAGCTAAACAATCTGTACACATGGACATAGAGAGTGGAATAATAGACATTGGAGACTCCAAAAGGTGGGAGGATGGGAGGGGGGATGAAAAATTACCTATTGGGTACAATGTACACTATTTGGGTGATGGGTATACTAAAAGCCAAGACTTTACCACTACATAATATGTCCCTATAATAAAACTACATTTGTATTCCCTAAATCTATAAACTTTTTTAAAAAGAAGTAATTTTTTAAAAATCAAACTTTTCTGTTGGATTGTCTATTGAAGTTCTTTTCAATTATCTAAAAATATTTCTCACTTTAATTTTTAAAAATACTCTAGATAAAAGTTGAAATTTCTTATTATTCTAGGGCAGAGTTTAAAGCAACATGGGCCCTTTTGGTTTTATGAGAAGTTTTATGAATATATTAGTTTATTAGTTTTTATTTCTATTAGTAACCAATAAATATATAGCAAAAAAATCATTAGGCTTCATCGACCTCGTGATAAAGAGAAAATTAGAGGAATATAGATAATTTCCATCATAACTGACAATTTTTAGAAATTCCATAGCAGAGCATTGAAAAGCATCCTACTTGATAAGTAATTCATTCTATTTTTCTTATGGTACTGGGTACACTAAAAATTGGTCATTAAAGGCATATTGAATATTCTTGTTTTCATGTACCTGTGTTCATTACATGAAGTTCAATTCAGGATTTGAAGCCTTTCCTTCACACAATCCCACAAAAATGCATACGGTCAGTATAAATTGAAAAAAAAAATAGGATATTTCTCTAAATGCAAAAAAAAAAATCTGTCTTTAAATTTTTTTAAACCCTACCTCAATTGACATGTGCTTTACATTAGTCCTATATTATTCAAACTTTCATACATATGTGTGCATTATGTATGCTCACACACAGTTTAGTGTGATGAGGTTTGTGTATGTATAAGGTACCTGCAAATCCAAACTACTTCATTTGAAATTTGGGAAATTTTTCCTAAAATAACTTCCACAAATATATGTGTATACGTAGGTATATATGTATATTTTATATGTAAATATTTATATATAATATATATTTTACATATATATTATATATCTATAAAATAGTACCATGGAATGCTTTATATTTTAATTGGTTTTCAGAGATGGGGTGCGTGAGTTATTCTATATTTTAAGGATAGTGCCCTTTTTAGGAAAACATTTAAGTGTGATCTTTTAGATAGATGTGCATTCCTGAAGAAGGAAAGACTAATTTAAAAAAAAAAACAAAGAAGAAGAGAAATTGTCTCCTGATTTACTTTTTGCAACAGCTGTTAAAATTCAGAGACTGACAGAGAAACATCTGTAGCAGCTCTACAGATGTTCACAAAAGAAAAATATCTCCTTTACCTGCCTTGGTGAGCATCTTATCAGCAAGCACATTAACTCAAACAAGAACTACTCTTATCTGCAGAGGCCAGGTTCAGGCTCATTAATGAAGTGAACTGGCACCCACTCCCCTCTACATAGCAACTGGAGCAAATATTGTTCCAGCCTGCCGAGTGACCAATGAGAACTGAGATAGTGCCGTGGAATATTTTCAATACGAGTAGTGTTAGTGTGAACAACCTCTCTTTGACTCTCATTCGCCTTCTCATTTAATCTCTACCATTTCAAGAGAATGAGCTCATCTACAGACTGTAAATACGTGGGGACTTTTATGAAGGGAAAATATTACAAAGGGCTGAAGTTTGCTTCAAGAACAACTTCGGTAGGCACTTCAGTTTAATTACTAGCAACTTGCATATGTTGTGGTATTTCAAAAGGGCTGTAGTGTTAGTACATTCATTATGGAAATTTCTAAATGTCAATGTATGAATCAGTAACAGTGATGGTTTTTATTATTCGAAAAAGATCTCTAAGATAACTAAAATTACGCAGGCTGCACGTTTTCTAATCATGTAATGAATGAATCAGGATTCTTGTCTGAGATGCAGGCCAAACGTGCTCTGGAACTGGTTAGTGCCGCATATGGTGAATCTAAGTCAGACTTGACCCCTGCAGGTTTGTAACTGCAACTTTGTATAAATTGACCACACCCTTTATTAACTCTTCTGCTGCCTAGAAAAAATAAAAGTTGTGAAGTGGGACTGATGGCTTTTGAAAAATACCATCAGGGGCTTGTGTCTCTTTGCCATTCTAGAGGAAACGTCACAGGATTTTAATTCCTGCCGTGCAATATTGACCACGTTTCCTGTCTCTTCCCTTCTGCTTGTGCTTTTTGCCTTGCCTTATGATGCTGGCAAGTAAGGAAGTATGGAAGCCTTTATCTACCGTGTAAATGTATATCGTTATAATTCAACAGGGAACTGGGCTTCGAATTACAACCTCCGGAGGCAATAACCTTGGTTATTTACCGAGTACAAAGTAAACAACTTACTTTACTGTCAAAAGTTTTACTGCAATATGTTGCAGGGCTTACTACTAGAACAAACATTCAATAATTGTCTGTCTATTTAATGGGCGGATTTTATTTCAAACCAAATAGATACTGTCTTTGTAAATGCTGAAATGTTTGGTTTTTGTTTTTAGCCCAGAAGAAAATTCCCACAAATACAAACCCATTCTGGCCACCTAAGAATTTTGTCCTAGAAGCAGCATGCTTTCTTTCCCTTATGGGTTTTAAAACTTGGCCACATGGTATTTTTTTAGTTGGCAAAGTAATACCTTTTAGACGCGCCTTCAGGATTTTGCTTAATTGAGTACAGCAGGTTAACAAAAGTGCCAATGTTCCTTAAAAACAAAAACCAAAATGCTCTGTGGACTTAAAGCTAATGCTAAATATTAGATTAAATTGCCAATTGCACTTTTCCATGTTTATCTTCTGAGATAGGAATAAAATTAAAATGTGTTACCATAGCAGCATCTGTAACATTTTATGAGACAAAAGATCCTTTTTTCCACACAAAGATCCAAGCCAAAAGCATTATCCATTAAGGAAAGCAATAAGGCTAGAGGGACATATTTTTTATAGTCATATTATGGAAATACTAAAGATCCAATGTCCTGAAGTCAAATTAGGAAACACAGCTGTTCACATTCATTTTTGTCCTGGATTGACACTTTTGGTTAATTCCTGAATATTGATCAGTTCTTATCCTCCAACATCCCTAAAACTGGAAAAGTTTTCTCCTATCCACATTTATTCTCAAATCACATTTTAGGGAATAACAAAGTGGTGAATATAAATCTATGCCTTGTGAAGCATTTATTTAGGCTCTATGCCCGACTTGGTTTTGTAATCTTGATTTTTATTCTCTGGAGCTTATTTCTTTGGCTCTCATCTTTGAAAATAATGGCAGGGTTCTCATCTAAAGAAAAAACATACAGAACTTTTAAAACCTTTCAGGCCATGAATTTTCTTTGCATTTCACCCTAACCATTGTTGCCTTCTTTACCATTCTGTTCTCCTTTCTTCCACTTCTTCCCTCTTTTCCTTCTACTTCATTTATTCTGCACCACATGCTCTAAAACTTACCAGTTCATTCATCTGTTTACTCTATGTGTGATTCTGTGAACTGGAAGTAGAAGATTCTAGCTGGATCCATTTTAAAACTAAGATAACTTTTTTCCCCTAAACGTAAGCACTATGTCCAAGTTATCAATCAAATTTATCTGCTTTGATAGTTGACCCATTACATACCTGAAACTGGAAAAGTTTTCTTCCATTTGCAATTCTTAGGTTAGCTTAATATTTACATAACTTACCTATTCAATTGTAAGTTTTTAAGTATATCTAAGGAAAAATTTTTAATTGCAATCCCTGACTTCATTTAAATTCCAGTTGACTCCAAAAATGTGTTACTTTTCACAGATACAGAATTTTTAAAACTGTAGAAGCCATGCCACTCAGTTCTCTGTATTCTCCTTGTTGTCCGTTGACAATTTTTAGCATTCTTTAGAAATCCGGTTTTATCGGCAGAATGCAAGATTCTTGAAGGTAAATTTCATGCTATGAACATCAACCTTCCACAATTGCTTATTGAGTAGATTACTAAACCAAAGAATCTTAAAGCTTTCTCTGCAGATTTTAAACCTGAAAAGAAGTTAATGTTCTGAATAATTCTATTGCCTTGAGACTACTGTAGATGACTGAGTTACAGCACTTTAGTTTATAAGAATTACCAATGCCAGGCTGGGCATGGTGGTTCACACGTGTAATCCCAGCACTTTGGGAGACTGGGGCGGATGAATCTACTGTAGTATGGTGTGGCTGGTCAGTGGGCTTGGCCCTTATAATACCTGAAACACTAGAAGCTTAAAGCCTGAGGAGGAAGGCCTTGCTTAGTAAGAAATCGACTTTCTGTCCTTCTTGATACAGTACTCAGTGCAGTGGACACAGCTTTCTCTTCTTGACAGTGAAATCTCCCTCTGCGTTTGTCACCTAATCAGTGCCTCATCACCGCCATCAGTTTGTGGTATCCCTGTTCAGCACTCAGTGTGGTCCAGGTACTCTATAAGCATACCACATCCACAAGCTGATTTAATCTTCATAATAATCCCATGATGTAGATATATTTGCCAGATATGGAAACTAAGGCTCAAAAAGAACAGTTATTCAAAATGGTTATGTAGGAAAACTAGGGTACAAACTCAGGTCACTTTCTCTCCAAAGGCCAAGATTCTAACTGCTTTTCCACAGTGGTAGAAAAATATTAAGGGGAACCTCCACTTTTGATTTGCTCTGGGTTAGTAAATGCTTTCAGTAGGTGTGGACGTCTAATAGGCCTCTCGAACTCAACGGGTCCAAACTGAACACTTGATTTGATATTCCCCTTCCCAATCTGTTCCTCAAACAGTCTCAGTAAATGGCACCACCATCTAGCCACTTGATTAAAGCCAAAGCCTAAGAGTCAAACTCTGTTCCTTCACAGCTTACTTCATCAGCAAGTCCTACAGGCAAAACCTCCAAATCTGAACACGCTTCTTGCCACCCGCACTGCTCAGCCCTGGTCTAAGCCATCTTTCCATGGACATCAGCAGCTACCTCCTAAATAGTATTCTGTCTTTTGTGCTCCATATAATGGTCAGAATGCTCTTTTTAAGTTGTAAATCTGATCCAGACATCAGCCTGCTGACAACCCACCAGCACAGGTGGTTGTCAGCAGGCTGATGTCTGGAGCAGATTTTTAAATTATTATTAATTTAGAACAAAATCTGCTGTCCTTAATATAATCTGCAAGTAAGGCCCAGACGGCATGTTCTAGAGTCTGTCCACCTCTCCACCCTCATCCACCACTCTTCTCCCCATCTCACACCTACAGCTCTGTTCCGAGTAAGCTTTCTTTCCATTTCCCAAGATTTCCAAGCACAGGAAGTCTCAGGGCCTGTGCATTTCCGGTTCCTTCTGCCTAGAGTGCTCTTTTTCCTAGATCTTCTCATAGTGACAGGTCGCAGCTCAAAAGTTACCATCTCAGGAAGCCTTGCTCTGAACACTCCCGCCAAAGGATCCCTCCCCTACCCCATTTCTTTCCACCCCACTGCCTTATTTTGTTAATTGTGTAGCATTTACCACTCTCTGCAGTTATTTGTTTATTTAACTGCTTCTGTGTTGAACTCTCTCTCTCCTTTCACTACGTCTTTAGTTCCTTATCAAATGAGTTTGTCTGTCTTTCCCAATTCGATACCCCCAGTGTCCAAAACACCTGACATATAGTTTGAATGAATGAGTGAATGAATGGCTAAGAAGATTGATGGTCATGTAAGGAAACATATCCCAAATACCCTTCTGACTTTTATTGATGGGGAAAGGGACAATAAATCAGTAACTACAATTTAGAGAGATGATTGCTATGACTGAAAGGTACAAAGAGTTATAAAAGAACATGAGAAGTTGGGAAGGAACCATCTCAGGATGAGAGGGTTAGAAAAGGATCCCTGGAGAAAGTCATGCTTCCAGGAGGCCCTGTTTCCTATGGTCTGTTCATTTTGCAGTACAAAAGCATAAAGGTACCCTTCGCAAGCTATATGAAGCTGCTTACCATTATTGGTGTGGAACAGCACCCCTGGCATTGTGTTTCTAAATGCTTGAGACTACTAACATAGTCCTGATCACTATGTTCATTTATCCTTGGAATACAACCTTTTACGTCTGAATCTTTAATTAAAGAGAAAACAACTTCTGGGAAGCAACTCTCTTTTTTGCAAGGTTTATCCTCAGCTTGCCAGGATAGCTGCATTTTTGGATGATCTGTGCCACATCTTGCTTTCCGACTGTTATTGGTATTGTCATGGTGCTTAATTAAGCATACTACTGGCATAAACAGTATAGTCATGGAATGCTGGAGATAATAAAAAGGGCATGTTGAGAAGCATCAAACACTTATTGCATAGTTAAAAACATGACTTTCAGAAAACCTCCCAAAGTCAGAGAATGTTTAGAAACTTATTTTGGATATCCTGAGTCACTTCTTACTTTCAGTGGGTACAATGAATCAGTCGCTGATTATAAATGATTGTGCTTTACAAGATGCTTACACACACACACACACAAAAAAAAAACCCAAAGAAACAAAAAATTAAAAAAGAAAGAAAATGCTCACACAGATGTCTCTTCTAACTTTTGCCACTATTTGGCCTCTTGGTTAAACTGTTCCAGTAGCTTCTTACTTGTCTTCTTTTCTTGTTATTCTCATCTTCAAACCACTGTCAGGCCAGTTATAATACAGGATCATTTTTATGCCTCCATTATGCAAGGCAGCATACTGCAGTGAAATTATTTACTTGCTATGTCTGTCTCCCTAATAGACTGTATGTTCCTTGAGGGAAATAACTGCCATACTATCTTGGAATTTTTAGTATCCAATATTGTCTGACGTGTGGTAGATGCTCAATAACAAGTTGAATGAATGAATCATTCCCAAAGCCTTCATTTTATTGTCTCTCCCATTTATATGAGTGGAGAAAAGAAATATCAAGCACCCACTCTTTTGCCCTGAATGAGTTGGAAGTTGGCAGCACTTCAAAGTAGAACTTATTAGATACTAGAGAGAACTCATAATATGATGGCTTTGTCACAGAGGCTCTCAAGAGTCAGAAAAATAAAACAAAAGCTAAAGTAACAGATTAAACCTAGAAGAGATTCCTGAGGCTTAGAATGTATTTTCACTCTCTGACTCACTGAAAAATGAGAGATCAACATTCACCAGCATATTATGTCCTGTCTTTTCCCAATTGTTCTATCTGCTATTATTTTAATATCTGGGATTAAAAGCTTACTTAGCCCTTGAGATGCTAGTTAATGCCTCTTAATCACCATGACTGCAAAACAGGTGTCTGCCACCAGCTGAATCTCTTTGCCTTGCGTTAACCTGATTAGTTACAGCAATAGTTCTCTCACTTTAGTATGCATCAGAATCACCTGGAGGGCTTATTAAACTATAGATAACTTGAGCTCCACCCCACTTGGATTAGTCCATTTTCACACGCTGTAAATAAATACCTGAGACTTGGTAATTTATAAAGGAAAGAGGTTTAATTGACTCACAGTTCTGCATGGCTGGGAGGACTCAGGAAACTTACAATCATGGTGGAAGGGGAAGCAGGCACATCTTACATGGCAGCAGGCTAGAGAGTGTATGTAGGAGGATCTGTCAAACACTTACAAAACTATCAGATCTTATGAGAACTCACTATTATGAGAACAGCATGGGGGAAACCGCCCCCATGATCCAATCATCTCCCTGCCTCAACATGTGGGGATTACAGTTTGAGATGAGATTTGTGTGAGGACACAGAGCCAAACCATATCACCACTCTAACCCCAGATTTCTTATTGGTTAGATCTGACTTGGGGATGAAGAATTGGCATTTCTAACAAGTCTCTAGGAGCTGCTGTTGCTGGTCTAGAAACCACAACTTTCAGAACTCCTGGTCTACAATGCTTCTCTCAGTTTAATACACCTATGAATCACCTGGAAATCTTGTTAAAATGCAAATTCTACTTTAGTAGATCTGAGCTGGGGCTTGAGATTCTGCATTCTAAGAAGCTTCCAAGTTATGCCGCTGCTATTGGCCTGGGGACCGCTGTTGAGAAGTTCTCTCCTCTGACTGCATGTTAGAATCATCCAAAAGCTTAAAATATATTGCTGCCCAGACCCTGCCACAAGATTCTGTTTCAATTAACCTTCAGGGGAGGGGGAGCAGAAATCTGTATTTTTAATGAGGAACTCCAGATGTTTCTATTACAGGTAATCCATAGTCCACACTTGGAGGAAAACTGGTCTAGAAAGGATAAAATCATCTATGGAACTTTCATATAAACATAATTGTCTAAAACATATGTAAGTTATTTATAGAATACATTTTTTAAAGTATCATTGCATTTAATTGTTCCTAGGATGCACTTTTTAATATTTCAATATCTCTAAAATTGGAAGACCTCATAATCTGTGGGGCTTACAATTATTTAATATAATTGGCAGAATTTTCTTTCTCTGTGGTACATAAAGTGATTAGTAGTGATAAAAGAAAAACTTCAACCGAATTAAATTTAAAAGAGTTTAATTGAGCAATGAACAATTCATGAATCCTGCAGGCTCAAAGACTCCAGCACAGCCGTAAGGTGGAAGAAGATTTATGAACAGAAAAAGGAAAATGATGTACAGAAAATGGAAGTGAGGTACAGAAACAGCTGGATTGCTAACAGGTTGATGTTTGCCTTATTTGAACACAGTTTGAATGCTTAGCGGTGTATGAGTGGCTGAAGTATGACTACAGGAATTGGCCAAGACTCAGATATTGTTACAGACACATGCACCTAAGTTAGGTTTTTCAATCTTTTCTACCTACTAAGTTAGGTTATGGTTTGCCCACAAGGACTCAAATATGGAAGTACAGAGTCCTTCTCAGGCCATATTTAGTTTGCTTAAACAGTAGATAAAATATGAGTATTCTTATTTCTATTAAATACAGTATATCAATTTTTAAAGATCTGAATAAAAATGCATGACATTCACAGGATAGTAACATTTTTTAAGCACCGATTTAATTCAGGTTTTTCTTATATAGGAAGGATTGAAAATATATCAAAAGTGTTTGCAATTTTTCTTCTCTAAGAGATTGTTTGTTATGCTGGGGCAGGAGTTAATAGAGAGACAATTTGGAAACCGAAAGAAAGTCTAAATTGACAATTATGCAAAAGAGACCATCAGTTCCAGGAACTCTTGGAGGACCATGGCCAAAGAAAGAAGGGGAATAAAGGACAAACCCAGCATGTAGCAATGGGTAGCAGAAGAGAAAAAGCAAACAGCTGAACAGCTGCCTGGAAAGTGGAACTTTGATAAGAGAGGACACACGAATGGGGAGGGACATTGTGAATCTCTCATCACTTCCTGGAGAAAATGTTATGAAGACCCATGCTACTTTTCAATGTTCTTTCAATTTAATGTGTGCTTCCTTTGGATGCAGCATATACCGAGGCAAAGTAGCCTAGAATATTCACAAACAACTTGTTAATTTGAAATTTAATAATAAATAACGTTGGTTTGTTCTACATTATCTTCTATGGTCAGCAATTTCCCTGGACATATACCTTCCATTAAGTTAGGCTTTCAAGAAATATATAATTGTGAATCAAATAGCCCTTACAAAAGTATTTCCAAAATTGTTTGATGTGGTTCAGCTGTGTCCCCACCTAAAGCTCATCTTGTAGTTTCCATAATCCTCACGTGTCATAGGAGGGACCCAGTGGGAGGTAATTTAATCATGGGGGTGGTTACCCTCATGCTGTCCTTGTGATATGAGTGAGTTCTTACAAGATCTGATGGTTTTATAAGGGGCTTTTCCCCCTTTTTGCTCGGCACTTCTCCTTGCTGCTGCCACGTGAAGAAGGACGTGTTTGCTTCCCCTTCCGCCATAATTGTAAGTTTCCTGAGGCCTCCCTAGCCATGCTGAACTGTGAGTCAACTAAACCTCTTTCCTTTATAAATTACCCGGTCTTGGGTATGTCTTTATTAGCAGCATGAGAACAGACTAATACAGTGTTTTAAATAATAAGACTGTGGAAAATGTTTTAAATATGAAGAAAAAAACACAGAGGAGTTAGACAATAGATTGATAGAATAAATAGATGATAGATGATTGATAGATCGATATCATAGGTAGATAAATATCTTAGGTAATATGATAGGTCAATGGATAGATAGTCCTAGTGCTTAAAAAAAGAAAAAACACCTATAGTAACGAAAGTTGTTTGTGTTTTTAAACCTATTACTTCCCAAACTCATTTAAGCAGAGAACACTGTTTGAGGCTCACCCATTAACATTTGGTAAACACTATTCTGTAAAATTCCAGTTGGTGTGCTCTGTATGTCTCAATTTCTAGTCTTAACTCCTAGCAGATTTTTATTTTCAAGTAGGGAAGGGGTTTTTACAGGAAAGGAAGAGCATTTGGAGACCAAAGGAAGGGATAAAGGAGAAAGTCTGAAAATAAGCTTCCCCTCTGTAATTTTGCCTAAGGCAGTCCCTGCTTTCAATCCCTAGAAAGTCCTAGTAAATCTCCCACAGTAGGGAGGTCAAGGTAGCTCACCACAATGGCTAATAGCACCACGTAAAGTGCAGCTATTTGAAAGTTGGTTAATCTCCCTAAGCCTCAGTTTGTACCTTCATGTAATTCAGGTAAGAATGATGTCTCCTCCAGAGGGACATTGGGGATATTAAATGGAATGTCATATTGAAGCATGTAGTAGGTAATCAATGACTGTCAGTTGTCGTTATTAACAAATGCATCCAATTGCAAAATTTTAATCTCTAAATGTTTGAGAAATTGATTTGGGAAAACATAGGAATACTCAAACATTGCAGCAATTTTTTTTAGCTATGCAATCCAGTGCACAAATATGTATAAATCAACATATATCTAGTTAGGTAAACAAGCATATAATATCGGGTAAAGATGGAAAAGGTCTAGGTCAATGTTCTTGAAATAAATATTTAAGGGAAAAATAGCAAATTTAAAAATATGAGAATCATGTTTATGCCCCTATTGCGAAGATGACTCTTTGTTAGCTTAACAGGGCATTGTTTTTTATTCCATAAAAATTATTTAAAAATAAGTTCTTACCTGACATTTAAGACATAATTTTTTCTGCAATTTTATTTTATTTTGACAGATAAAAATTGTATATAAAGTATACAATGTGGTGTTTTGATATACATATATGTTGTAAAATGATTACTGCAATCAAGCTAATTAACATATTCCCAACTCAGAGTTACAGCTTGTGTGTGTGTGGTGAGAATACTTCAGGTCTACTGTCTTAGTAAATTTTATATATAGAACAGAGTGTTATTAATTATAATCACCATACTGTCCATTAAACCTCCAAAATTTATTCAGCCTGAAACTTTGTACCCTTTGACCAATAGCTCCCCATTTCCTCCACTGTCCAAACCCTGGCAACCACCATTCTACCTTCTGTTTTATGAGTTTGACTTTTTTGCACTCCACATGTGTCAGATTGTGCCGTGTTTGTCTTTCTGTGCCTGGCTTATTTCGCTTAAGATGATGTCCTCCAGCCTCATCAATGTTGTCACAAATTGCAGGATTTCCTTCTTTTTAAAGGCTGAATAATATTTCATTGTGGCGCGCGTGCGTGCGTGTGTGTGTGTGTGTGTATCACATTTTCTTTAGCCATGCATCTATCAACAGATGGGCAAAGGACATGAACAGACACTTTTCAAAAGAAGACATACATGTGGCCACCAAGAATATGAAAAATATGCTCAATATCACTAACCATGAGAGTAATGCAAATCAAAACCACAATGAGATACCATCTCACACCAGCCATTCTGACATTTATTCTGACATCTCACAACAGCATTCTGACATCTCACAACAGCCATTCTGACTGTTATTTTTTGTAACAGACAAAAAATAACAGGTGCTGGCGAGGTTGAGGAGAAAAGAAAGGGCTTATACACTGCTGGTGGGAGTATAAATTAGTTCAACCATTGTGGGAAGCAGTATGGAAATTCCTCAAAGAACTAAATAGACAACTATCATTTGATCCAGCAATCCCATTACTGGGTATATAGCCAAATGAATATTAATCATTCTATTACAAAGACATATGTATGCATATGTTTACTACAGCACTATTCACAACAGCAAAGACATGGAATCAACCCAAATGCCCATCAGTGGTAGAGTGGATAAAGACAATGTGGCACATATATACCATGGAGTACTATGCAGCCAAAAAAAGTGAGATCATGCCCTCTGCAGGAACATGGATGGTGCTAGAGGCCATTATCCTTAACTAACTAACACAGGAACAGAAAGCCAAATACTGCGTGTTCTCACTTATAATTGGCAGCCAAATAATGAGAACGTGTGGACAGGAGGAGGAAAACAACAGAAACTGGGGCCTACTGGAGGGAAGAAGGTTGGAGGCGGGAGAGGTTCAGGAGAAAACAAAAAACTGTCAGATACTATGATTTGTACACATGTAACAAAATAATCTGTATACCAAACCACTGAGTCACAAATTTACCTATATTACAAACCTGAACATGTACTCCTGCACCTAAAATAAAAGTTACAATATTTAAAAAAATACCCAGATCCTTAGGTTGTTTCCAAATCTTGGCTGTTGTAGATAATGCTACCACGAACGTGGGAGTGCAGATGTCTCTTCAGGATACTGATTTCATTTCCTTTGTGTATATACCTGGAAGCAGGATTGTGCTGGATTTTATGCTAGTTCTATTTTTCTTTTTTCTTTTCTTTTTTTTTTTTTTTTTGAGCAACCTTCATACTGTTTCCCATAATGGCTGCACCAGATTCCATTCCCACCAACAGTGTACAAGGGTTTGCTCTTCTCCACACCCTTGCTAACGCTTAATCTTTTGTCTTTTTGATCGTAGCCGTGCTAACAGGTGTGAGGTCATATTTCATTGTTGTTTTGATTTACATTTCTCTGATTAGTGATATCAAGTGCTTTTTCATGTATTCGTTGGCCATTTGTTTTCTTTGAAGAAATGTCTGTTCAAGTCCTTTGCCCATTTTTATACAGAGTTATTTGGGGGTATTGTTACTGAGTTTACTCAGTAAACTCAACTGAATTGAGTTTCTTATATATTATGGATATGAACTCCTTACCAGATTTATGGTTTGCTAATATTTTCTCCCATTTCATAGGTTGTCTCTTTACTCTGTTGACTGTTTCCTTTGCTTTGCAGAAGGTTTTAGTTTGATGCAATCCCATTTAACTATTTTTACTTTTGTTGCCTATGTTTTTCAGGTCATATCAAAAAATAATTGCCTAACCAATGTCAAGTTTTTTTATGTTTTCTTCTGGTAGTTTTACAGTTTCATGTCTTACATTTAAACCTTGAATTCACTTTTAGTTGACTTTGTAAGTGGAGTGAGGTTAAGAGACTACTTTCCTTCTTCTGCATATAAATATCCGGTTTTTCTAGTGCCATTTATTGAAGAAACTGTCCTTTCCTCATTATATAATTTGTGCACCCTTGTTGAAGACCAACTGACATGTATAGGTTTATTTCTGGGTTCTCTACTATGTTTCATTGGTCTATATGTCTGCTTTTATGCAAGTATCTTACTGCTCTCATTATTGTTTTATAGTTCTCAGTGTGTCCAGATTTTTCACCTCCTTGATTAAATTTAGATTTAGGTATTTTATTGATTTTATGCTATTGTAAATGGGATTGTTTTCTTAATTTCTTTTTCATATAGTCCATTGTTAGTGTACAGAAACACAACTAACTTTTGTATGTTGATTTTGTATCCTGCTACTTTACTGAATTTGTTTATTAGATTTTTTGTGGAGTCGTTAGGTCTTTCTATATAAAAGATCATATCATCTGTGAACAGAGACTATTTTACTTCTCCCTTTTGTGATTTGAATCCCTTTTATTCCTTTGTCTTGCCTAATTGCTCTGGCTAGGACCTCCTGTACTATGTTGAATTTCTGATCTTAGAGGAAAAGCTTTTAGTTATTCACTGTTTATGATGTTAGCTGTGGGCTTGTCATATATGCCTTTAGTATATTGAGGTACATTTATTTGATACCTAATTTGTCGAGAATTCTTATGAAAGGATGTCAGTTTTTTCAAATGTTCTTTCTGCATCTATGGAGATGATCAGATAATATTTATCCCTCATCCTGTTAATGTGGTATGTCACATTTATTGATTCGCATATGTTAAATTATTCTTGCATCACAGGGATAAATCTCACTTGATCCTGGTGTATGATCCTTTTAATATGCTATGAATTTGGTTTGCTAGTATTTTGTTGTGGGAAAATATAATGTTACATGCATAGTTGCCTGCAACCTAAGCCTAATAAATGAAAGGCTTTGCACTCTTACTTGAACAAATTCCTTGTTTCCAGTACTTTACTATTCATTGAAAGCCAGGAAGTACTGGGACAAAGAAATTACTAGAGTTGATAATAAAAGAGTAAACAGCATACTCATTATTAGCAGTGCACTTTCTCATTTTCTCTCCCTGATAGGACTTTAACTCTCTCTATATATTTCAGCCCTAATGTACTTATCATATAGTCTTTAGGAACAAGAGAAAAGACCAAGTAGAATATGTACAAAACTAAAATAAATACAGAGATATTTCTTTTTGTATTATTAGGAAAAGTTAGGAGGATGAGAAACAGTGGAATCTAAGATATTGTTTCTACAATATTTTGCTATGTGTATGGTATGGATGAAAAAAGTGAAATATCCTTTATAATTATCTAAAAGGGATGTGAAAGTGAATAGATGCTGCTGAAACTAAAAAGTTTTATTCTAGATCAGTGCTTCTCAAACAGTAATGTGCGTACAAATCACCTGAGGAGTTTTCCAAAGCACATTTTGATTCAGTAGGTCTGGGCTGGGGATTGAGATTCCACAATCCCAAAGAGCTCCCAGGTAATACTGATACTGCTGGTCTGCACATCACGCTTGGAATAGAAAGGTTCTAGATTACACAGACTGCCATCTTGGTGCACTAGATTTATTTCCTAGCCCGGGTTCCTCTGGAAATATTTCCAGTACACCAATCAGTTTGATGGAGTTGGATAAAGAGGGAGAGTCAAGATTTACTTCACTTGAAAAGAATATTTATTTTCCATTTAAGGCTAATGGACTAATGGACTAAATATGACACATCTCAGCCCTTGGGATATCTGTGATATTATTCTTTTCCTACCAATGTGCTTTTACTCTATACTTCTGCTCTGCTTGGTGGCCACTGGGACCTCGTCTGCTTACCAAGCCTAGTTCTCATGTCTACTCTCCTTCAATCCCTTTTCTTTCCTCCAACCTTCCAATCCAAACTGAGGTGGTGGTATTCCCATCACCAAGAAAGGCATAGTTTCCATTTTTTCTCCACCAGTTCTAGTATATGCAATTAAATTTTCTGAGCCTAAAATTTCTCATCTCTGAAATAAGGAGCATGAAATTCTGTGCGTGCATGCATATGAAGCTAATGAAATGGCACATAAAGTGTCTAGAAAGAAAGAATCAAATAAGTATCAGATTCTATCCCTATCCCACTTTTATTTTGTCCCACTCCAATGTGGTTTCGCATAATTGGAAATCATTATGTATAGACATCAGGTAAAATCTAGCCCCAGCTTATGTAGTACTCTAAGACCCTCAAGTTTTTTCTTCTTTTTTTTTTTAACCTCGTCTTCAGTTTTAATTTAAAGCAATTAAAATTAATACATTCAGATTTCAACAAAGTGTAACATCCCTTGCTAAACCACTATATTGTTATAGTGTGGGTTAAGAATGCCAATAGGCATGGAACAGATGCCAGATAACCAAGATGGTACTTTTACTGGGTCTGGCATTAAACAAAGAAATGTGTTCATAAATCTTCTTTCTTGGGTCTCAACCAAACATTGTTATTTTGGATTTTGTCATCTTGTCATTTAAATTTCCACTTAGTCCTTCATTAGAGTATGTGTTAACAATCTTAACACATTTCCTTCATGAAAAGTTGGATATATAAAATAAATGTCACTTTTAAGGCATCTAAGGAATTGTTTTCTATCTTAATCACCAAGCATGGCAGAAACATTGCTTACAATGTCTTCTATTTCAATCTGTGGTTTGTTTCTGCCATCAAAAATGAGTAAACTTTAGTTTCACCCAGCTGTGTTTCTGAATATGAACGTTCAAATGTGGACCATGTGTGATGGAAAATCCTGCGATGGCTGAGAATATGGATAAACTTGAGGGGGACTGTTTGATGGAAAGTCATTATATAATGTATATTTTCATTTATTCATTTAACAAACATTTATTCTAGGCCAGAACTAACAACACAATGGTGAGCAAAATATTCCCTCAACAAAGTACCCATGCACACACACACAAAGAAGCTACACATTTATTTGGAATGTCTAGTAGAGTTTCCCCCTTTCTTAGCTATTTTACACCAGTTCCAATATAGCTGGTTTATATAATAATAAATAGTTATTTATGATAAAAATTTGACAAATTCTAATTGACAAGAAGATAGATATATGTTTGTTTTGGCAACTATTTCTATTTGGTAATAGATTCCAAATGTATTGAATTGTCTCTAAAAGATGTAGGAACACAGGACATACTGTTCATGATGTATAACAAAAACAATAGTTTCAAATTTTTATGGCACTGTAGTTTCTCAAGTGGTTTTATAACCATTATCTTCTTTAATTTTCACAACATCCTTATGAGTAGTGTGTGTGTGACGAGAATATGTGAGTGTGAGTGTGTGTGTGGAAGAGAGACTGTGTGTGTGTGTGTGTGTGTGTGTGTGTGTGTTTGTGTCCGTGTAGGAGAGGAAATGATTAACCCATTTCATAGATGAGGTGTAACTAACAATGTAGCTTCAGTTATACTGGCAGGTCACAGAAAAGAGATTTGCAACCAGCCTTATGCCTTCTCTCTACTGACCCACACCTTTTTATGAAGTAGGGATTGCAGCCACCCCACAGCATTTCAATGCCGTCATGTCTAAGGACGAAGGCACTCTTAGATAGAAGAGAAAAGGGTGGGGGCCTGGGACCCAGTCCCCAGCACAGGCACTGCGTGTGCCCCTGGCCCCAGCAGTTTAATTCTGAGCACTCAGGACAGTATGAGGAGCGGCCTGTCGTTTTCGGAGACACCAGCTGAGGGAGCCTGTGGACACAATACCTGATGAAAAGCTCCCCCAGCCCAGGGTGGAACCAGGCGACCCACGCCTGCTCTTAGGAGCCAAGTTTCCCAAACAATGTCAGAGTTAGCTTGGGGAATCTTCTTAGCACTCTTAAGAGGCCAGATCTGAGATTTCCACACAATGACATATTACTTTAAAGTATTGGATCCAGGGTCCTTTGCATTGGTAGAATGTCAGGAAAATAGCATTAGCTAGACAAACTTCTTTCCCTGAAACCAAATACAGTGGCACTGTTCACTATTATAGGTCTATCTGCATTAAAGTTGCTGTTTAAATGTTACCAATCGGCTCATATTTTGGTAACTTTGTTCGTGTTGGAAAGAAATGTCTTGAGAAACTTTTATTCAGCCAGAGTGTTTGCACACTTTAAGATATCTTTAGTATACTACATCACTTCTCCAGGTCCTCAAGAGACCTGGGGGGAAAAAAAAAGAAAAAAAAAAAAAAAGGCTTTCTATCTAAGCAGTGCCCAACAAGCTACTATTTCTGGCCCCACATAAAAGAAAGCTGAGACCCTTCACCCCTTGATTCCAGTATTCCCAAACTCATGGTAAACCATTAGGAATTGGGTATATCCTAAGTTTATATAGCAACTCCCTTCTTAAGAATACAGAGAACATTTTTTTACACACCTCATTACACCTCACAATTGAGCCTCAACTTGAGATTCCTTTGCCCAGCAAAGTCCAGAATTCACCACTGTCTGGATGCTGGACCCTGTTTGTTTTGCTGTCATTGATCATTAATTTGGGAATTGTGGGAGGGAGAGGAGGAGTGAGTCCTTCTCTTTACTTTAGAAGTGGTAAAACTGAGATAGCCAGAGATTTCTAGAACTGCCAAGCTAAAATGTAAGTGGAATCATTGTGCACGTATGGACTAGAACACACTACTGGGTTTGAACGGCAAACCCAGTTTCTGATCATATGGCTGCCCAGTGCTCCTGGTGGCAGAGCTGATTGCTTCCTGGGTTCAAATGGGTTGTACTTTCCAGGGCACTCTGGACATCCATGGAACAAGCCTCATTTAAACATTAGAGGTCTTTCAAACTCTCATACACCAAATCATCGTCAGTTCAGTCTCTCAATTCTCCATTAATTCTTTTGTGGAATTAAAAAATGTTTTCTCCCGAATTTCCTTAAGAACAAAATCAAATGTTCCCTCAGGGTAAGGAGACATAGCTAGGGGTACCGTGCAGTAAGAGGGTGAGTAAAAAGGAAAAGTCTAGTATCCTAGACAGTCTCTTTGCAGAGCTGTGCTTCTGCTCGGAAGACATTTGTAAATGCCTAGAGACATTTTGGTTGCCACAACTGGGAGAGGGGTGTACTAGAGGGTAGAAGCCAGAGAAGCTGCTAAACATCCCACAGTGCCCTGGACACCCCCCAATGACAAAGAATTCTCCAGCCCAAAATGCCAGCAGTGCTGATGTTGAAGAATGCGGGTGTGTAGATATAAACAACAATCTGCTAAGCTTTCAAATGATGGCAGCTAGAAAGGTCTTCAAGAGTCTAGGGATTTGGAAAATTCTGACATCATGATAATCTATCCCCAACGGAGACATTCTTTGAAAACCACATAGGCAATCACTTGACCAAATGCCACCTAAAAAATTGAAATATTTTTCACGTTTTGCTTGGTTTGCTGGAACACACCAATATACTTTCACCCTTGAAGAAAAGGAACTGTTTATGTCATTCAGTAGCAGCCCTGCTTGGCTAAAGCAGCAGACAGCTCACCAGATTTCACTGGAAAGACTGCCCAAGCCAGGCTCTGCCAGGGACTCCAAAGTGCAGGGAGGCTTCAGTGCTAGGGAGAACGGATGTGAAGGCGGTTACGAAGGACAGCCGTGCCAACATCTCCCAACTTTTCTCAAACCTCAGCTTGCCTTGTGCATGGCTAAGGTTATCCCTGGCCAGCCGCTTTTGTCCCTATTCTACCTCTCCCCTGCTGTACCAATTCCCTAACCAGTGCTACTAAGACTAAGGATTTCGCCACCTCCTCCCATTTTCCACCACACAGAAATCCACAAAACTGAGTTCAGAGAACTCTCCTGCCATTCTCAATAGCCAAAAAACTGAGTCACCACTTGGCCTAACAGCACTCAGATGATTCATGAAAATGCGGTGGAGCGCTCTTCACGGGGTGCAGGGGAGATTCAAGTGGGAAGGTAAGGCTGCAAGCAGGAGGGGAAGTGGACAGGAGAGGAGACTGCGAGGTGTGTCTCGAGAAGGGAGTCTCCTGGTGCCTTTCTCCAGGGCTAAAGCCCTTGAGGCAGAGATTCGGTTGAGTCATTCTGAAGTCAAATCTGGAGCTAACTGGCACTCTTGAATCTGGGTCAGTCTTGATGGGGTCTAGGAATGTCTGCTGAGTGTCCATTCCTCTCAGCAGTTTGTGAGACTGAGAGCCACTGCTCTGCTTTTCTTCTCCCTTGACCTCATTCCCAGTTTCCTACCAGGATCATTGGGAGTCCTGGGAGTTTGGATTCGTGAAAAATTCCTGGAACCAAACACCCTGAGCTATGAAGCTGGCCCATTATTCTGAGAATTTTCAAATGTTGAAGAAATGTGGGGTTGGGAAAGACAGGAGCACCTTAAAGAAGATTTGCTCACCTAGTCACACCCAGATGCTTGTCCGCAGATTTTTATGGAGAAACAGAAATAGTTTCAGATACTTTTTTTTTTTTTTTTTTTTTTTTTTGAGACAGAGTCTCACTCTGTTACCCAGGCTGGAGTGCAGTAGTGTGCTCACCTCACTTCAACCTCTGCCTCCTGGGTTCCAGCCATTCTCATGCCTCAGCCTCTCAAGTAGCTGGGATTACAGGTGCCCGCCACAACGCCCGGCTAATTTTTGTATTTTTTGTAGAGATGAGGTTTTGCCATGTTGGCCGGGCTGGTCTCGAACTCCTGACCTCAAGTGATCTGCCCGCCTCAGCCTCCCAAAGTGCTGGAATTACAGGCGTGAGCCACCACACCTGGCCGAGTTTCAGATACTTTTTAAGCATACTCTGGGCCGGGTGTGGTGGCTCAAGCCTGTAATCCCAGCACTTTGGGAGGCCAAGACGGGCGGATCACAAGGTCAGGAAATCGAGACCATCCTGGCTAACACAGTGAAACCCCGTCTCTACTAAAAAATACAAAAAAACTAGCCGGGCGAGGTGGCGGGCACCTGTAGTCCCAGCTACCTGGGAGGCTGAGGCAGGAGAATGGCATAAACCCGGGAGGCGGAGCTTGCAGTGAGCTGAGATCCGGCCACTGCACTCCAGCCTGGGCAACAGAGAGAGACTCCGTCTCAAAAAAAAAAAAAAAAAAAAAAAAAAGCGTACTCTGGTTATCATTCTTCTCAGATTACTTCACTAAATTCAAATGTCCTAAATGTAGAGAGAGCAAAATGGTTTTTTTAAAAAAATAGCCTTGTTCAATCTCTATCAGAAACAGCTTCAAGTAAAATTATTTTCCTCCAGCCAATTTCTTCTTTCAAGTACTCTCCTATATGAAACACTCAATTTGCAACTCTAGGTGAAATTACTGAATCAATTTGTGGAACTTTCATCTGTTCCTTGACAGTGAGTTTTCATGTTTGTGTTAAAATGAACTTAATGCCAGGGGTATCTGTAAAACACTAGATAATAGGACAACAGTTCCTGAAGTCAAACAGGCCATTGTCAAGCACAACTGTACTGGTTCGTCAGAGCTGGCTCCCTTAGCAGGGAAAGTTTGTGTTGCTTCTAAAGTGCTTTACCATACTGTAATTTGTCATTCTTGATTGTAATGTATGGTAAATTATGCTTCTAGAAAGTTATCACTCTGATCCACGTCTGATCTAATGAGAACAGCTGCATCCACTGCAGGCCCAGTGCATGTCGGCTTATTCCCTCAGGGCCAGACAGGTGTGGTCTAAGCTCCAATTTAGGTTAGAGATCTCCAGGGAAAGTCCAGGTGCTTCAGGAAGCTCCAAGATGAGATCAGAAATTGGCCCCAATCCCTCTGAGTCAGAATTCTGAGTCATCTTTTTTTAAGGTGATTTTTTTGTCTGTTTCCTCCTGCGACTATCAGTGCCTATACTTTAGAGTAAAGTGTTCTATAACTGTGAAATCTTTCCTGGGATAACCCAGTCCACTGTACCCACTCCCACCGACCCCCACCAGTAAAAACCATAGATCTCCTGCTGAGTCCATTTCTTCATATTTGAAAGCTCAGGAAGGGGGAGAACAAGTTGAAATTTCTATTCAGAGCTGACACTCCATATTAAAGATAGGAAAGAAAAGTTTGAGGAGTTGCTAAGGATGAGAGGCATTGTTGATCAATGATCTTGAGATCCAGATATTAGTTGAGCCTCACTCGCAACTGAAAGAATCAAGCCTAATGGACTTTTCTGCCCAGTGCCAGACTGGAAAGATTTAAACTCTTGAAGGTCTCTAAGGATTCCCAACTGCTTTCCCTCTCATGATCCTCTTTGCTCCTGTTCTGTATACCTGCATGCTGCCTCCTTTGGCCCCATGTCCACCTAAGTGTAAAACCCAGCTCTTCACCAGTTTTTACAAGGACGTCTATTTGCACCAAATGTCACATGGTGGAAGAATTTACTCAAGCCTCCAGGATTGGCATACTTAAAAGTTCTTTCCCCAGGTTGACTGGAAGTCTTAACCACTCAGGCCGGGCTCAGTGGCTCATGCCTGTAATCTCAGGGCTTTGGGAGGCCAAGGCAGGGGGATCACCTGAGGTCAGGAGTTTGAGACCAGCCTGGCCAACACGGTGAAACCCCATCTCCACTAAACCTACAAAGAAAAATTAGCTTGGTGCGGTGGCAGGCGTCTGTAATCGCAGCTATTCGGGAGGCTGAGGGAGGAGAACCACTTGAACCCGGGAAATGGAGGTTGCAGTGAGCCAAGATTGTGCCATTGCACTCCAGCCTGGGCAACAAGAGCACAACTCTGTCTCAAAAAACAGTCTTAATACTACACAAAAGTCTCAATATCCACTTATCCCCAGTGCATATCTAAGTATTTTTTCCAAAAAATAGCATTATTCCTCAGAAAAATTCTGAGCCAGTTAGAACCACCTTGTTAAAATACCATCAGAAATTCACAAGGAAAATGTTGGTTTTCTGTATAATAATGGCACGGCAAGAATTCACTTCTACTTGTTTCATCTATTAAATAACGAAATATTTAGTGGCTTTTAAGTAGCAGGGCATAAGGTTTTGAATTTTGTTTTTCCAGTTGGAGTAAGGAACAAGTCTTTATGATTATCCTAGAGAACCAGGAAGAAAATGAGCAAGGGACTGGCTGGGCTTCTAGAAGATGTCTGTGGCACACAGTAGGATGCTGGTAATAACTGACCTACTCTATAACTAAGCAAACCTGTACTTCAGCATAGGATAGAACACCATGGAGTCAAGAATGGGATAAAGGAGGTGAAGAAGAGCATGCAGTCTTTACTCAGAAGGAGTCCTAGAAAGTGGTTTTGTTTTGTGTCATTTTGTTTTGAGAGCGAGTTTCACTCTTGTTGCCCAGGCTGGAGTGCAATGGCACGATCTCGGCTCACTGCAACGTCCTCCCCCCAGGTTCAAGCAATTCTCCTCCTCAGCCTCCTGAGTAGCTGGGATTACGGGCCTGTGCCACCACACCCAGCTAATTTTGCACTTTTAGTAGAGACAGAGTTTTGCCAAGTTGGCCAAGCTGGTCTCGAACTCCTGACCTCAGGTGATCCATCTGCCTCAGCCTCCCAAAGTGCTAGGATTACAGGCGTGAGCCACCACACCTGGCCCAAAGTGTGTATTTTCTATCATATCATTCTCTCAGACCCTCCTGGCTTCTCTCCAAAAGATTTACTGTAACGGTTCCTCCCACTCAATGGTGTTAGAGTTATGTCAGTGATACTGTGAGTCTGCATGCCAAGGTACACAACTAAGGACTCTATAGTCAGGCGATGGGTTCAAATCCCAGTGGACCAGATACCATTTAGCTATAAGTGGGTCCTTGTCCTCCCTAAGCCTGTATTTCCTGTATTTCCCAGTTTACAAAGAGGAGATCATAATACATCCCTATGAAACTGATGTGGGTATTAAAGACCTAAGTGCATAGTATAGCCCACACTTAGTAAAAGGTAGTCACAATGTTACTACTATAGATTCTTTCTCATCACCAGTAAAAACGACCTTTCATGAAAATCTCACCTCCAACCCTGCGTATAATCTCAGAAACTCACTCAATAAGATCAACTCAAATTTTATGTATGACTAACTCTATTTCTGTATAATATTGATGTATCTTTTTAAACTGTACTTTGAGAAATTCCAAAATATGATTTTCACTGTAAAATTCCTGGCCTGAGATGTCATTATATCTTCTTTCCTAAAAGAATAATTTAATTACATTTCCTTTTATGTTAATGACTGAATTTATTATTAATTTGGCCCCCAGGAAATGTTCAATGTTATCTGTGGAGAATGAAAAGGAAATAAAAGACAAGGCTTTGAAGCAATAAAAATATTATCCTAAGAAGTCACTTGTGTATTTGAGAAATAACTTCCAAAAGATGGATAAGTGAAATGCTACTTTTAGGCTACCCTTGGTACTATTATGGATTTATTTATTTATTTATTGAGACAGCGTCTCGCTGTGTCACCCAGGCTGCAGTGCAGTGGCATGATCTCAGCTCACTGCAACCTCCGCCTCCCAGGTTCAAGCAACTCTCCTGCCTCAGCCTCCTGAGGAGCTGGGATTACAGGTGTGTACCACCTGTAATCGCACCTGTAAGATTTAGTAGCTATGGGGTTTTAGTAGATATGGGGTTTCACCATGTTGGTCAGGCCTGTGTTGAACTCCAGACCTCATGATCCGCCCGCCTCAGCCTCCCAAATTGCTGGGATTCCAGGTGTGAGCCACCACGCCCAGCCTGTTACGGAATTTTATGGGCTTGAAGGGGTCATGAGGAAGAGTCCCAACTATACCATAGAACATGTATGTGAGATCTCAGTTAACAGGAGAAGAACAACAGTATTGTCATAAAAAGATGAGAAACTTTACTTAGAACCTAAAGTACCTGGGAATGTTTTTACTTTGAGACCTCAAAAACTGGTTAAGTCATGACAAAATGTGCCTCAAAAAAACAATTGTTAGAAGATGAATACAAAATAGAATAAAATGATCTGTTCCTAAAATTCAGGAGCTCCACTGCATGGAGATCACCAAGTTGCAGCAAAAGATCAAGTTAGATCTTATTGGACTTGACCCTCACTCTTCTTCTATTATGGCTATGCCTTACATATCATAGCACTCCTATAGAGTTAGTCATTTGAAGTATTTTTTAAAAACTCATCTTTATCTACAACGTGTATCTTTTCTAACTCAGTCTGCTGGTCTGTCTAGAAGCCAAGGTAGAAAGACTACTGCTATTATACTGTGTGGGGCAACAAGCCCTACAGGACCAAACTTGAAGAGGAATCTAGGTCATTGTCCTGACAGATCTGAGCTTCAAAATTTTGAACGGACCTACTTGTCTAGAACCACCCCAAATAGTCACATGAATTAAGGCTTTGCTCCTGAGATTTATAGTTGAATAAAATGCAATGTCATTTGCCTCTTCCTTAAAAAAAAAAAAAAAAAAAAAAAAAAAAAGTCAACTATGCAAAAATTACTACAAGAGACTTCATAAAGTATAACACACAGTAAAATTACTGGTTCCCCAATAATCTTCTCTATAAATTTTATTTTATAGGCTCTGGTGGATTGTTAAAAATCATGATGATATACTTTTTAATGTTTATGGTTAATTTCATCTCATACTTTCATCAGATTTTCCCTCTCCATTCTTCTAAGCTCTCATCTCTCCTACTAAGCTTTTTTCCAACACAGCTAAAGGTTCTTGGATTCTTTCAAACATCGTGGGCTCCAGCTTCTCTCTGCTGGATCTGTTCTAATTAGAGGAAGAGAGACTTCTCAGCTCTACCTTTTCTACTCAGCATATATCTGGTCAGCCAAGAAAAGTACTTTGTTTAGTAAAGAGATTACCAGTCACCAGGCAAAAAAAAAAAAAAAAAGGAAGACAGGTCCAATCAAAAGTTCAGCTTTGAAATTCAGACCAAAAGTACATGCTCTGTTCCACATGCAACCTCGGCCTTTCCCAGCCACCTCTCTTGGCAAGTTATCATCTAGCCCAGAAACTGGAGGAAGATGCCAAAAAGCAAGAGGATTCCAGTCAAATTGGTCATCCACAGATAATCAAAATGCAAATATACATCTCCACTCCAACAAACACAGGAAGTCCCCAATTTTAAAAAGTAGTGAATTACAGTGTACTTGACCGCCAGGTGTTTAGAACCAATCTGGAACCCTTAGTGTTACAAAGCAGGCCCACCAAAACTCCCATGTTAGTCCCAACAACTTGGTTGTGTTGGATGCTCTATGTACATCTGTGTTTAAAATGAAAAAATAGAAAAAAATACCATTGCAATTATAATGATTAAAAATTTTTAAAGACATACAGTGATTTTGTGTTATTGTTTTTCCAAAGTGCTGTGCTCTGGAAAGACATTTACTTAGATGAGTTTACTGGAGGCTTATAGAAAAAGGACCGCCTGGGTAGTTTCACAGCCTTGGATGTTAATGGCCTCTTCGTTTTAGGTGTAGCATTATTCACTCTTAAATTTGTCAGTCACAATTAGGAAAATTCTTGAAATAACAAATAAGAAGTAGAGGTTGTGTATAAAGGAGTTGTTTATTTTTAAATAAATGGACAAACTTTTTAAAAGAGGGAAAAAATAAAAATGAAATAGAGAGGGAAGGTAAGGAGATGGTTAAGGATAGTGTAAGTAGGAGTGAAAAGGACTTTGACTAAGGTGGAATTTGATGATCAGTTATTAGTCAAAGGCTGAATAAAGAAATAGATGTGGGTACAAGCAAGGCATGTGAAAGCTTAGAATAAGTTTTACCTTAGTCCCAAGGTGATACCATCATTCCTGACAGTTTGTTCCTAGACAGAGCAAACAGGATGATATTCATGAAGTAGCCTTAAAAAAAAACAGATGTGTTAAGGGAAGTAGTATCCTACTAACACTTAACAAATCAAATGTTTGTAACACAGAGAATGAATGTCTTTTCAGAACCTTGTACAGAGCTTAATGAAACCAGTGTAGTGAAAGAGCATCATTTGTAGTCAGACCAAAGAGGACTTGAATTCTGGTTCATGTGATATTAGATCAAATGATCTAACCTCTCTAGTGCTGAATTGGGATATATTACAAATGAGCATTCAGTAAGTCATCTCGAAGATATTATATACAGATGGTGTCAACTAGACATTCAATAACTGACAGTTATTAGGCTCCTGAAGTCTGCCAGTAATGCCTTACAGGTTGTGTCAGTGATACCCTTGTAGTGTTTGAACCTGTAACAAATTCAGTAGATACTTTACACCCGTAGGATATCAAGAACAGGGTTAACATAACTAATTCTATGTGGAATTGTCAGAGTTGCTATGGAAACTTTGCTAAGGTTATGACTTTCAAAAAAGAGTCTCAATTAACAGAATCTTCTTAGAGAGTAATCTATTTCATGTAAATGAATTATCTGTTTTGTAGCTAAAGGTCAAATGCATTTGAACCAGTCATTTTGGGATTTGTTTTCCCAAAGGAATGATAAATGACTAATCCAAAAGACAATGGATTAGAGAAATTGACTAGATGTCATTAAAGACCCCAAATAAATGTTTGCTGTCTTTGACCTCCATGAGAATAAATTGTGGTGGCGCCTGCGGTTATCTGCTGTCTTTTATTGAATCAGTAACTTGGTTTCTTTAACAATACCTGTTTATGTGCATGCCTAGAACCAATTAAATACTGGGCTATTTTAAGTTTCCCAATGCAGCTATATTTTGGCAAGTGTGGAAGAATAAATTAGACACTTTTCCAAAGCACAGTGATGTACTGAGATCTGTACTATGTAATAAACATGGGATGATGCCTCAGCCTGTGCTATGGTGGGGCCCAGGGGTCTTCTTTCCTGTGCTAGTTCACATCATTTATGATAAATGCTTAAAAGACTTTGAAGTCTTTGTCCAAAACACTTATTATGTATAATTATACAGATGAGCATTTATTAAAGTAAGTATATTGGTGTTTTAGTGCCAAACCCATCCCTTTCTATAGATGTTAGCAGTTTTCACTTAAAGCATGGCTGTAGGAGTAAATGTGTTAACCCATTTATAGTGAAGCAAGACAGGGTCTACAAATTGCTATAACAATGTCCTTGGCTCTTTAAAGTGAATATGGATATGAATTCAGTCATGAGAGTGCAGGATCTAAGAAACCTAAAAATAAAAATCTGGACTATACTGTATTGTTTTTGTCTACTCAACAGAATACTAAGGTGAGGGTAGAAAAGCTACCTATCAGGTACTGTGCTCACTACTTGAGTGCCAAAATTATTTGTGTACACTAAACCCCAGCAACATGCAATTTACTACCCTTGTAACCAACCTGCACATGTAATGGACCCTGTGAACCTGAAATAAAAGTTGAAAAGCAAAACAAAACAAAAAAAAACAGAATAGCCAACTTTCAGTTATCACCAAAGCAACCCATACCATGCTTGTGTTGTTATAAAGGTACTGCTGATACTAATTAGATTTCTTGGTAGCTTACGTATACTATTTATACTCCATTTAAATCATGTTTATAGACTTTCTGTACCTTCTACAAAAATGAAAATGTCTTGAGTACCTATTCTATGGATTTCAAGATGAATGAGACACTCCTACCTGTAAGAAGTCCATTGTCTAATAGAGGAGAAATAGGCAGAATACACATCATATTATAAATATCTTAAGTGCTATAAAGATACTGTAAACCTACTGCTATGGAAACTTCAGTGAGGGTGTAATTATTTATTCCTTGGGAATCCAGAAACATTTTATTGAAGCAGCATTTAAAGTGGGCCTGGAAGGACAGAAGTAGCTTTCCAGTCAGGCGAGCAGGTCCGTTGTCCTGGGGTGACTATTGAAAGAACCAAATGTGTTTCTATGTAGGGAACACTTGTCTTCTGTATGAGGTTGGCATGGTTCACTCATCAAAATGTATAATGAGTTAAGAGCCTGGAGAAATGACTTTTGGACATTTCATCCCAGAGAGAATAAACAGCAGCACTTGCCATGGAGGGCAGCAGCATAGGTAGCTTAGGTTGGTACTTCAGGGTCACCTCTTGATAGTGGAAATACAAGTCTTATAGATTCAATCCTATAGATTTCCTCACCAATTCCAAGTATAGACTAACTTGAACTTGTTTAAAAAAAAATTACAATTTACCATCTCTCTAACTTGGAGAAAGTAAGACAAAATATCTAGGTTTTTATGTTTCTTTAAACTGTGCTTATCTCATTTAACCTTAAAGGTATTTAATTGAGTCAATCCATACTTAAAGCCCAATATATTCAACATAGCACTTTTACTCTTTTCAACATGTTGTCATCAACGGTAAATCTAATACAAATTGAATATTTTTTAATGGGAGAAAAAAATTACACCATAAGCAGACTCAAAGAATCAACAAATAATTGAGAAAAGGATTTGAAGCATGATTGACAGAGAGAGAATTGTGTTACAGTCAGAATTGTCACAGATGAATTTTTTTAAAGACAACTCTGGCAAAGATAATGAAAGGGATTTCTATGTAAGATAACACTCAGCTTAACTTATAATTAAATATAAATGAAAACCATAAAAATATACCATATATTATTTATCAGATTGGCAAGTATACAAAATTTTAATACTACCTAGAATTAGCAAGAGTGTGGGGAAACAGGCACTCTCATAAATTCAGGATGGATCCACATTTGTGCCTGAAACTCATACAGTTTTTGGAGACTTCTTTAAGAAAAAGAATACAATATTAAGCATGCTCTTGAATTTTTATTTAGAATGAGAATGATTCTAATAAATTGTAAATTTTTAAAACACAACAAATACCGCAAACATTGCAAAATCTAGAACAATAACATAATATTTATTGATGTACTTCCTGACATACCTCTCTACTGACTTTTCCCTATAGTTTTGATACATACTTTCTGAGTATCATTTCATACAACAATTTTGTAATACATTATGTAGAGAGAATATAAGTCATTTTTCATCCAGCATGGTTGGCCAAAAAAAATTTTTATTTTTGATATTTAAAAAAGTTTCTGGCCGGGCGCGGTGGCTCAAGCCTGTAATCCCAGCACTTTGGTAGGCCGAGACGGGCGGATCACGAGGTCAGGAGATCAAGACCATCCTGGCTAACACGGTGAAACCCCGTCTCCACTAAAAAATAGAAAAAAACTAGCCTGGCGAGGTGGCGGGCGTCTGTAGTCCCAGCTACTCGGGAGGCTGAGGCAGGAGAATGGCGTAAACCCGGGAGGCGGAGCTTGCAGTGAGCTGAGATCCGGCCACTGCACTCCAGCCTGGGCTACAGAGTGAGACTCCGTCTCAAAAAAAAAAAAAAAAAAAAAAAAAGATTCTTCAGTTTCACAACTTATTGGAAATTTGTAATTTATAATTTTTAGGATAGCTGATAAATTTGAAAAAAAACTCTAAAAAGTTTATTTCACATATGATCTGTGTATTTCAGGGAATTTCAAGTATGGTTACATAGTAACCAATCAATGTTAAGACCATTTCAATTGATGGCACTTCTTTGTAGTTGATATCATTGTCACAGTGGTGTGTTATGAGCTTTATGCTATTGTCCATGCCAGTATTTCTGTCAAATCAATAAGAACTTCATCATTTTCAATGTATTTATATGATTTGCCCTTCTTTATAAACATGATTATCAAATAATCCAAGAGCCTATGTACTACTCCTATAAGAAAAAATTTGTGTCCTTTTAATAAATTACTACTTTTCAAGATGATGAATTTTTTTAACAAGGTACATCTTTTTAAAAAAATATAAATAACATTTATATTATTGAATAGCAATAGGTGATACTCCCTGTATCTGTAACACTTTGGAACCACTGGTTTATTTGTTAAATCCAGTCCATGACAGCCTCCAAACACCAGAAAAAATTTTAGTTCGCTTCATTCTTCGATGCCTCATCAAAATATTCTACAAGATCTGAAACATCCTCCTCCTCCTCATTGTCTTCCGGGTTTGGTGCTTTTCTATTCAAGACTTGCCATGGGAACTGTTTGGCTAACTTCCTGAGCTTGTTAAGCTGTCAGCACCAAGCTGACTTAATATTCGAGGAAGCATTTCTGTGATTGGTTTGGCTTCTGCATGACTGGAAACTGCAAAGGTGTTAGCAGAGAGAGAAGGACTAGAGAGAGGAGCAGAGAGAGGTAATTGCAAAGATGTTGGGGCAGAAAGAGGTTAGACTTTGGGATTGCTGAAATGAAAAACTGTCCCATCTTCACCTCTTTAATACCAGCTACATTATTCACAGCCAGTTTTGTTAGAGAACTCTGAAGCTTTCTGTCATCTGCTGTAACTCTCTAGGTTCCACCTTTGTTTTGCAAGCTGTACCCTCGCCCCCTATCTGGACCAGGGCCTGAAGTTTGGCCTTCTTGATTCACACTGTTGGTAACTCCAAAGCAGGGAGGGTCTTCCAACACCAGCATACAGCAATGGCAAAACCACAATTCACTTCTGTATATCAAAATAATTCCATAGATCCCACCACTTGGTTTCATATTTCACTGACTTTCAATCTGAATTTTATTTCTTTAATAAATAATTTTAAAGATGACAAAAAAAATCTTCCTATATGTCGACATCAAGGGTCTGTAATTCCTTATTATATTGAAACTTTCTAAAAGGTCTTTATAAAATTCTGTTAAAATAACATATCCCAACTCAACTTCTCCAAGCCTGATCCACAAAATAGCCAATACCCACTCCAAATCCATGTGGCAAGTAAGGGGTGTAACCATGAAGAATTCAGAGTTAAGAGATGGTAGTCATAACCAATTGTGGTTGAAATGTCTTACTTTTGCTAATTTTACAAAAACATTAGAAATGTCTACACATTTTAACGGCTTGTGCAGGGTCTTAGAGGAAGACCATACAAGTGAGAAGATTTGAGGTTGACAATAAATTGGCTTACTATAAATACTCCTAGTACACTCTTATGGTGAAAGTCAAAATTCTAATCATCTATTTGAAGGACAAGTTGGCAGCATCTACCAAAATTTAGAATTCAACATCCTTGGATCCAACACTTCCACTTCTACTAATTCACTGTTACAGATAGACTGTCACAGACAAACAAAACATTTTGTACAAAAATATTCCATGAAGCATTGTTTGTAACAGACGAATAAATGGAAATGCCATAAGTAGAGGAATAGTGCAAGTAATAATGGATATCTACAATACAATATGCTATGCAGTTATTAAAAAGAGCAAGTTAGCCAGGCATGGTGACACACACCTATAGTCTTAGCTACTCCAGAGGCTGAGGCAGGAGGATCACTTGAGGCCATGAGTTGAAGGTTGTAGTACACTGTGACTGCATCGGTGAATAGCCATTGCACTCCTGCCTGGGCAATATAGCCAGACCCTGTGTCTACAGAAATTTTTTAAATAAAAAGAATAAATCTTTCTATGTATATCACCATGAAATATATCCAAGTTGTATTTCAATTTGAAAAAGTAGTTTAAAACAGTGCATGTGTATGTATATATGCATGTGTATGATATACACACATGCATGTATACACACATGTATATATACACATGCACTGTTTTAGACTTTCAAATATACACACACATATATGTATACACACACATATATACATATACATGTGTATACACACATATATACATACACACTATATAAACTGTGTGGGTGTATACATATATAAACTGTGTGTGTGTATTAATAGTTTGGCCACAATTTAGTTTATATATTATATTTATACAAATTTTTCAACAGTTACACGTTGTACCATTCCTAGTCGCTATTTTGGGGGATTAGGCTAAAAGGACAGAGGACTTCTACTTACAAAAACTTGTGTATTTTTACTCTATTCCTCTCCCCTTTTTAAGCAAAATGTTTTACTTTCATAATTAAAAATTATAGCTGCTGCTCAAATCAATTTCTATCACTTCTCAAGCTGAAATTACCTTCCCTCTTTAAACTCATCTTTTAAAAACAATAAATAAATGAAAATATTTGAGAACCCCTGCTTGCAAATCATATATACCATTTTTAGCTTTTAGTTGAGGTCTTATTTTTTATTCCTCTATTTTAATTGCAATCTGTGACCAGAACTTTAGGAAAAACATGAACCCAGAGTTTCTCAGGATTTCTTAAATAATGCCTTAACATAATTAAATATAATGATGATTGAGTAATCAGAACCATTTCAGTATATTTTGTTCAAAAATCAGAATAGTTTTATATTGGGGGGCAGCATCATGATTAAAGAGAGGATGCAAAGAAAGTCTAGCCTGCAAGCAGTTACCAACAGGACACAGGAGACTAAAAGACTTCTAGTCATCTCAGTAGAGAATGATGGGAGTACTCTAGAATGCTTGCCAGAGTGTCTTCCTTAAAAAGAAAAAGGTAACTCCTAAAGACGGCTGTGATATCTATGGTGCAATGTCGACTTTGCCTGGGGAGAGACGGGAACGTCCAGGCTTGCCAGTGAGCTGTCTTTAACATAATATGATGCAAGGATATTAAGAAATCAAAGATTTATTGCTATTTCCTTGTGTCTCCATGTTTCTTCTTCTGCAAGTTTGGATTTGCCTTAGGCTCTTCTTTTTTAAAAAAATAATCTTAACTAGTTATAACATAGGTCCAAAATTCCTAGCTTTTTGAGAAATTTGTTAATCCAGTAAATATGTATCTATGGGCACAATAGATTACACATAGAGGGAAAGAGGCATCTCCCCCATCCCAGGAGACTGAATGCCTTGTTTTAGAGCAGAACAGCTTGTGCACAAATGGCCCCCAGGTGAATAAGATTCATGATTGGTCATTTTGGTCATCTTCGGTCCGGAAGACCTCTAAGGCATTAGCTCAATTTGTATGTCATCAGAAAGCAATGATTCATAAACTTCAATGTGTAGAATGCCATGAATAGCTTGTTAGAAAGAACCACCCTCTACCACTACCACTATCACCACCACACAATCCTGATTCAGGACCACATTGACAAACCTGCCTTGGAACTTTGGGTTTACTCTAGAGAAAATTCACATACACAAAGCCAAATCAAACTCCCATTCCTCTCTTTGAATAGATCCAACCCTCTGCTTCCTGATCTGTATTAAATTTAAAAAAAAATAAAAATACATTGTCTGATAATCTAACATGCCCACGTTAGCTTAAATTATAGAATTTGAATGCAAGGACACAGGAGATATCAAAGAAAGCAAAGTATCAGCAATTTCACAACTTGATTTGGAGAAATGGGAATTCATTCCTTGCTGGAAAAGAATAGTTCAGGGGCTCCAGGGGCCAAGAGTAGCTTTTTGAGATCCAAAAGCACAGAGATCCAAAAGCATGAGCTTATTAATGAGCTCATGACTACTCATATCTACTTTTCTATCTCTTCATTATTTCCTCCTACCTCTTATCTACCTTCCCTCTACTTGGTTTTCCATGGCATAACTTCTGTCTTCTAAGGGCCAACTTCCAGAGCCTCTCTACTTTCTAACCACTCAATCTAAGACAGGAGGGGATAATAGGGCCGGGCAACCACCCTCCAGCATAGAGCACTCTTGTGACTCCTGGTGAGTCTGTAGATATTAATGTTTGAGTCAGACAGTTGGTCTGGCCAGTCAGGGCAAGAGTGCAGGTTCACAAGGTCCAAAGCATGGCAACTAAGCATCGAAAATCCTTCAGGGTGAGATTTTGGAATGGACAGATATCTGTCAAAAGAGGGTTATATACTTGCCAGGCACTTTGGAGGCCACTTATTCACCCAGTCATTCCACCATTTGTTGAATGTCTACTAAGGGTTAAACACTAGAAACAAACACTGGTTAAGACATAGACTCTGAACTCCAGGACCTTAGAGTCCAGGGAGAGTGGTTAACAAGTAAATCAACAAATATCAACCAGTGTGACAACTGGCAAAAGAGAAATGTGTTCAGGTCTAGGGAACCCAGAGAGACAGGGAATACAAAAGACTCTGTATGTGAACTTTGAGCGAAGTTCCATTAATTAGTTGAAGTCAAGAGGGAAGAGAACCCATGGAGAAACATTGCCAAGTATGAAGGTACAATGGGATTTGCCCGTGTTCAGTGGACTTAACTCTAGCTGTGTTGCTCAGAGTATCCTGAGCTTGTCTTTGTTGTACTCATTTCCAGACTCTGTTTTAGCCATTTTGGATGTTATTAGGAAAATTAAAATATAAATTACCTTAAAAGCAAGGGACTATTAGTATCCACAGAACTGCAGAAAAACATGCTCTCTGGAGGACAGCTTTGGGAAGAAACATACCAACTTGAATGTATATAGAGAGAAAGAGACAAGGTCTCACTCTGTCACTCAGGCTGGAGTGCAGTGGCATGATCATGGCTCACTGCGGCCTCGACCTCCCAGGCTCAAGCAATCCTCCCACCTCAGCCTCCTGAGTAGGTGGGACTACAGGCATGCACCACCATGCCCAGCTAATTAAAAAAAAAAAAAATGCAGAGACAAGGTCTTGATTTGTTGCCCAGTCTGGTCTTGAACTCCCGAGCTCAAGTGATCCTCCAACCTTGGCCTCCCAAAGTGCTGGGATTATATAATGTGTGAGCCATCATACCTGGCCCTGAATGTATTAAAACCACGCAGTGATACCCCAGTCATGGATTAACCACTCTAAATAGAAATCGTTTCTATCAAATACACATTCATCTCTAATTTATGGACTGACAATGGAGAATCTTTTAAAGAGCGTAAGCAACCCAATGCCATCAAAACTTCCAGGTTTATCAACATTTTAATAAACCAGTTAAATATTCTTGACCTAAGTTACAATTAAAAGTGTCTCAGGATTTATTTTTCTGAGAAAACATACAGCAGTGTTTTTCTTCATCTAAAAATCTTTATATTGTAAACTTTATATCACAAAGTACTTTAAGGCTATTGATGTGCTTCTTAGTAGACTTGCAGAAGAGCGATCAAATGTTATATAGATGAAAATGTGTCCAGTTAATTATGAATGTATAATTTTATCAATGACGTCTTATTACCACTCATAAATAACTTCATGAAAGACCTATTTTTCAAAATTCAGAAAAGTGCAGCTTGTTCTGTGTTAGGCACAGCTGCTTACATGTGTTCATTATGTTTTCTTTAGGATGTTTCTTGTTATTTTCATAGTAGCCCTCACGTTACAATGCATTTTTGCAAGGTGGTAGGGATAGGTGTTATTCTCTTCATTACAAATGAGGCAAGTAAGGTTCAAAAAAATTAAGCAACATGCCCAATGTTACACAGCTAGTAAAAGTTGAACTTGTGTATTCTTTCCACATTTGCCAAAAGGCTCACAGGATGCAAAAAGGTTCCATAGTAAAAGTGGTTTGGAAAACTTTGGATGAAACAAAAATTAAATAGTTCTTTTAAAAAAATTGCAGGCATCTCAGTGAATGGATATACATAAATGTGCTTCATAAATCTCCAAGTAGAAAGACAGAGTCTGCAGCATTTCCCAAACATACTTGCGTATAAATCCCTTTTATATCCAGAAATATCTCATGGTATTAATCATGAAACATAATCTGGAAAAAACTACTGTACATTATTAGACTTCTTCTCATGTAGTAATTGAAAATAACTCTGAAAACTCTCCCTTAAGAAAGTAATTCATGAGAGCTGTAGTGAGAAACAAGAAAGGAAAGAAAATAAACAAGCCTGACAAATTCTGTGGAAGCTGAGGGGTTAGACAGTAACATCAGTAGTGTCACACAAACCAAGAAGGACAAAGAGACACTTGAG
Organism: Macaca fascicularis; assembly: GCF_037993035.2. Taxonomy (NCBI): domain Eukaryota; kingdom Metazoa; phylum Chordata; class Mammalia; order Primates; family Cercopithecidae; genus Macaca; species Macaca fascicularis. The sequence goes on from NC_088379.1 coordinate 173,433,916, forward strand.
ATTCATCACAAGCCAAATTTTCCTCTGGATCAAGGACAGCTATAGGGACCAAGAGTAAATCATAAATCCATTATCTTTATGTTTCTCAGTTCTACTTTAAGCAAGAAATATAGCCAACCAAAGGAAATGTCTCAATTTATCTATGAAACACACAACACCCAGAAAAATCTCGTAAAATCTTATACGTGGAACATGTAACATGGCCAGTTTAACAATCAGCCAAACAATCTGCAAAAATGATATAACAGTGCCTGAATTTGAACATCTCTAGACATAACAAATAGAGCATAGCTACATTACCAGACTAACAACGCTTGATTAAGGCATACAGAGAATTTGGAAGACACAAAGAGCATATGTCTATAGAGCTTAAGTTTGTTATGTTGCAATATGAATATTAATAGTGCATGGGATTTAATAGCAAGAAAGTTACATAAAGTGCATGTCTCTGAGAATTCCTGCTGTCAGTGACTGGAAAGGATCCCACTGGGGAAATGCTTGCTACCTAACAATGCCATCGGTGGTGACTCATCCAAAATTCCGACACGGGCCTAATGAGCTTCTGAGAGAATGCCTGGCAGACTCAGTCCTATTCAGTGTGTTAAATAGAGGGTAAGAAACAAAGTTCTCAACTGATACAGTTTTCTGTAAAGCTCTATTGTTTCTGCAAGTTAAGATACAGTATTACATTGGTCAAAGGATATTTGATCTTCCAGCTACCACTCTGGTTAACTGGAGAAAGGAAAAACACCACAAAGTGAGTTTGCTTTTTTTGTTTGTCAAAGTCTTTGTACTCTGATGCCTTCTTTGGAATATCAAATACAAACTGCCCCTCCAGTTCAGAGCGTGATCAAGGGGCTAATTAACTGAGCTCTAAATGTGATGTTTCTGGTGGTCACTTCAAGTCATTCTAACCAATTAATCAATCTCCCGGTGCTCTGACTTGGATCCTATGTTTTTAGCCTGTGGAGCAGTGGTTCTCAAGCCTGGCTGCCCATTAAATTCATTTGGGGTATTAAAAAAAAATACCCATGCCTAGACCCTACCCTGGACCAACTAGATAGAATCTCTAGGGATAGAACTTCTGTATTTGTGAAAAGTTTTCTAGGTGATTCTAAATAAAGTCAAAAGCCTCCAAAAACTGCTGTTAAGTTCATGTCCAGCTACTGAGTATCTAACCTAGTCTCCAATGAGTGGTCTAAAAATTTCAAAGAATTAAGCATGAAAAAAATGCCCCCACCAGTGATTGCCATACAGCTGGCTGTTTGGGACCAGCACATAAGACATTAGAAGACAGGCCCATGTTGAAGCAAGGAAATGTGAGGACTGTGATCGGTGTTGGTCAGCAGGATCCAGGGAATGACTCACAGACTGGGCAAGGGAGCCTGGACTGAACGTGGGCTCTGCAGAGGTATCTGGACACACTGGGCTTGGTGCATCTGGGGACCAGCAGCTGGCATGTTTGTTCTACCCAGTCTCTGTAGCTGCTACCACCCATGCTATCACCTCTACCAGTACCCCCCCCCCAAAATAAATAGACATAAAATGGTTTTCTCCTCACAAAAATTTTTAAGTAGTGGAAAAGATATTATATATTGAAGGAATTCTTGCCATCAGAAGAATTCACTGTTTGTACTTTGCTGTGCCGACTTGGGCTGTGCCAATGTCAATATAGGTTTTTATACCTTGGGTTTTTTTTTGTTTTTTTTTTAAGAGTTTGCCTAATTTTTTTAAGGACAAATTTCTAGAAATCTCTTTTTTTCATTAAAGGGCAGCTATATTTTAAATTTCTACAATCATTGCTAAAGTACCTTCTGTAAAGCTTGTATTAACTTATATTCCTATAAGTAGTCCTCTTTCTCTGTGTCCTTGCCTATAAAGTGAATTAGAAGTTGTTTTAATCTTTACTAGTATGGGAGGCAAAAACAGAAACTTACAGTTGTTTTAATTTGTGTTTCTTTGATTATCAGGGAAGTTGAGCATCCTTATGTGTGATTTTTGGACATTTTGTTGTTGTTGTTGTTGTTGTTTGTACTTTCCTCTTTGTGTCTGTAATATATTTTAGTGCCAGTGGTGGCTGCTGCTTTCAGACCCTGACCACCCAGGATGACAGCTCAGCTACGCCCTATTGCCCTGCGTCCGCTGGAGTTGAAGCAGTGCCCTTCACTTAAGATCAAGCTTCCTGGCCGGGCGCGGTGGCTCACGCCTCAGCACTTTGGGAGGCCGAGGCGGGTGGATCACAAGGTCAGGAGATCGAGACCATCCTGGCTAACACGGTGAAACCCCGTCTCTACTAAAAAATACAAAAAATTAGCCGGGCGCGGTGGCGGCGCCTGTAGTCCCAGCTACTCGGGAGGCTGAGGCAGGAGAATGGCGGGAACCCGGGAGGCGGAGCTTGCAGTGAGCCGAGATCGCGCCACTGCACTCCAGCCTGGGCGACAGAGCGAGACTCTGTCTCAAACAAAAAAAAAAAAAAAAAAAAAAAAAAATCAAGCTTCCTCAGAGTCAGTTTTCTCATATAAACTACGTGTTCTCGAAAAAGACAAGAGCTTGGTGGCTGAACACGCCAGCAGTCCAGTGTTCCTTTTGAATCCTTACCGCCATCCTCTTCAGAGCCTGGGGTGGGAACACCGACGACGCATACACTGAGGGCCGGCAAGACCCACATGGCCCCGAGGCCTTCGTGAAATCAGAGGAGCCACCTTGAGGCACAAGCTGAGATTTTCTCTGGCTTATAACATTCAGTTCCAAACTTTAAGTTGTAACAAGATACAAGATAGGCCAGCCATTTTTCTTTAAGATGAGGGAGAAACGTAAAATCTTATTTTGTATGTGTTTCACTAACCTATGCTAAGAACCTAAAATAGGAAAGGCACCGGGGCTGGGAGATGGGGATAGGAGTTGAGAGGGGAACCTTATATGTAGGTGCTTGCAAGGAAGTTGAGAAAAGGTACAATATGAACAGTACAAGAGAGGAAGTGAAAGGAAGAAGAGGCAGTGCAGATGACAAGTCATATCTGCAGAAAAAAATTTAGGATGATAACAAAAGCAGATTCCCTCCCTCATATTCTTTGGAGCATCTGCCTGTCTCCTCTTTCATTCCCACCACACTTAATGTAGTTTATTAAAAAATAAACAATGGCAGAGGGAACTGGGAAGTACAAAACACGCAGTAACCAGAGGTGTACCTGGTTGATTGCTATTCGGACTCACGTAATTTTGTCAAACCTGGCACTCGGTGTGAGCTTTTTTCCTGTAAGAATTGAATAATCAGCTACAGCAGACCCTTGTATTCCAGGCTTTGATAGTTATATATCCATAATACTTATAACAGATAATATTTGTTGAGAGCCAGACACTGTTCTGAGTGCTTTACCTGTGTTATTGGCACTTTTGATTATTACAACAAACCTGATCTCCATTTATCAATTGAGGAAAGAGAAAGTTGAAGTAATTTGTTGGAGACCAGCAGAGCTAAGGTAATTCAATAGCCAAGTAGCTGGGAGGCTGTTATTCTGTTCCTCCATAATGCTAATTATTTGTGAGTGTTTTCTGGGGGGCAAAAAAATGGCTGCAAGGAAAACAAAATCCACTTGAGCTAGCATCAGCAAAAATAAAAGAGTATTGTGGTAAGAGAACTGAAGGACAGGGTTCAGAAACCAGGCCTCAGAAACAAATGGTAACAAGGCACTCTATACAGTTAGGATTCTGCCGCCTGCCTCCCTGTCTTTGCTGCCAATCTTACTGTGTTCCTGCAGTCCAAAGGGCTGGAAATATGGCTACCAGCTGCTCACAAGTTTGCATTTTATAGATGCCACCACTTAAAGAGCTGGCTCTTGTTCAGTGGGTCCCGTTTTTACAATTCCAAAGAAGATACCTTGGTTGGTCCACCTGTTTAGTTAAACAATCGCTGTGGCTGTAGAGCAGGGTCCCACTGGGAGCAGCACTGATAACTTATGAATATGTGGTGCAGAAAGAGAGATGCTTGAGCAGACAAATAGTAGCCCATTCCTTGAGTAACTCCACGCTTTATAACTAAAGTGGGCTACCATTTCTCAGAGGCATGAATCTGAAACCTGCCCATGGCAAGCCCTGCCAATGAGCTCATCCAATGCGCCCCCCCCCCCGATTTGCATCTCAAGATGGTTTTAGTCTCCTTTTAAATGATATAATTTTCAGGACATATTATAGTGTTGGTCTTCATGAGACTGAGACTTCATGACCTACATCAGTATGACATTACTTCCCAAAGAAACATTAATCCATATCCAAAATTCTTGCAATACATAATGTAAGTGCTTATTGAAGTTTCTTGAAGCAGCTAGAAGAGGAATTACTACATCGTGTAACATGCATCAAAACCTCTTTAGAAAGCCTCATTAGATATTTTTCTTCTTCCTACCCACAAACTGTCTTTTCTCTTAATCCATCTCTGATATCCAGAGCTATTTGTTATTATCACTGTTGTTACTGTTGCTGCTGCTGTTTTGGTTTTTCATTTGCTTGGATTTTTCTATACCCCAACTTCTATGAATCACTCTGGCATTTTTTAGTATCTTTCATTTTTTTTTGTACTACGATTCTGATCAGTGAAACAGGCATGGGAACATAGACGATGAGGAAGGGGGAAAGCTGTAACTATCTTTTTGCCTTACCAAGTTTTGTCTCACTGGAATCATTGCAGTTTTCCACAAAGAAGGGGGACATCCCCCTGAGGCACCCAGAGTTTCTTCCAGTTCATGTTTCAACACCCCCCCCCCCACACACACACTTCCTTCCTGTATCCTGCTGAGCTGAGTAGAATTCTCTCCAAGGCCTTAAGAGCGTTACCTCTCCATAAAATTGGGGGATCTGGACTTGTCCTGAATTTCAGCAGCAGGACTCAAACTTCCTTCATTCAGATACTGTGGCTCGGGTCAAGATACATATTAGCCAGAATTATGTTTACCTGTGAATAATAGGCAGCCCAGTTTACAGTGGCTTATGTCAATAGGGGTTTATTTGTTCCTATAACAAGAAGTGTGACCTTAGAGAGTTGCTGATGTTGGTTTAGCAGTTCCACTCGTCAAGCAGTGATCCCAGGAGACAGGAATGGAGGAGGGGGAGATAAGAAAACAGGAGTGAAAGCTGTTACCAAAAAAAAAAAAAAAAAAAGAAGTTCTCCAGGTGGATGACTAGGCCTGTTCCTGCTGTGACTCATCCAGGACACCTGTACATTGTCCTTCAGAATTGTCCAACCAACAGATGAAAGAAAAGGGCATTGATCTCTCAGTCACTGACCCCACATTGGGCAAGGGCTGCTCTGTGGGATGTCACCAGCACTCCGGCTGTGCATGCTTGTTCGCTGAGTGGGGTTCTGGATGCCTTTGTGTGGGGGTATCAGAGAGGCCTAGGGGCAGAACACAACAGGTGCTGAGGGCAGCTTAGTGGATGTGCGCTGTCAAGATGTCCTTGCAGGGAGTTGTGATGGCTGGAGTAAAAGGTGGGCTCCTGTGTGGATGCGATATGGGACCTAAGACGCATCTCATACAGCTCAGAACCTTCTGAATCTGAGGTTTCTGCATGCTTCCTTAATTCTGGGAAAAATCTCTGTTACTATTTCTTCAAAAATGTCATCCTATGTATTCTCTTCTTTTCTTTTGGGATTGCTTCTATATCAATGCAGATGTTGTCCTCCACAATGCTTAGTTTTCTTTTACAAATCCCCTTTCCTTATATCCCCTCCAGATTCCTTTAGAGCTAGTTCTGCATCCCAATCTTCCTACTTGCTAATTCATTTTTTGTCTGTCCAATCTGTCATTTGATCCATTTATATTTGTTCCAATGCATATATTTTTCTACTTAGAATCTCCAATTGGTTTTTTGTAACTTCCTATTGCTGTTTCATGTCTCACTATCTTCCCTCAACTCTTTGATAATATTTGATATGCTTATTTTAATCTTCCTGGCCCATCAACTATGTTGCATCTCAGATAGTTTTCCACCAGGAGTCTTTCTATTTATTCTCCTTGGCAGTCTCAGTGTTTTTCCCTCAGAGCTCCTGATTAATTTCTTTGGTTGATTAAGGATCTCTGGAGTGAGGACTAGAAGCCAGGGCCTCCATCTGTCCCCTTCCTAGAGGGCCATTTCAAGGCTGAGATGCTCAGGTGCTACTCTCCGGGCTCAATTACTTCATGTAGGGCATTGCCCCATTCCCCGAACAGGTGACCCTGCCCCTGGGGACTTCATCGAAGGTTGTGTGTGGAGGGATGCTGGGGAAGGCAATGCACGCAGCTGGCCAGACAGCCTGAGCATTTCCTTATCAGTCTCTCATGGAACAGAAGTTTCTGCATCGCCAGGTGCTCTTTAACAGCCGTTCAGTGGCAGTCTGGCACAAGACCAAACGGGCAGAGATAACTCATGCTCCCAGCCCCGGCCCTCCTCTAGAGGTCAGCTTCCATTCGGGGCCAGCACTTTTACACAAACATCATGATCCAACCACCTTCTGGCTCTCCAAGCATTTCTCTTAGTTTTTATAGTAACTCTGGCTTCAACATCTTCCCTCTCACCTCCATGCATCTTTAGAATTGGCTTCAGGAGTGGCAGCCAGCAGCCTGGTCAATTCTATTCTGTCAGATTCCCTATCTGTAGAGAGAGGAAGATCATACATTCATGAAGTTCTTTTCTCCATGGGTACAAGGTGGTCTCTCTGCCACAACGAATAAAAGCTGTGTGTGGCTCCACCTTCCCAAATCTTGTGCAGTCACAGGTATATTACCAAATCTGTCTCCCACCTGCTAATATCTAGAGTTTACTCCTGGCTGAAACAGTTGACTAGTGTGATGAATCCTGGAAGCAGATCCTGGAAACTGTCCATGATTATGTCCCAGGAGGCTCCAACTGGACCCTTTGTCACTGGGGACCAGGACCTTGCTGGTCTGGACCTTATATCAGCAAACGGAGTTATTTTCCAGCTCTTGGGTATACTCCAGGAGCCTGCCCCATCCTCCGCCATTTGCTCAGGTTTCCTGACAGCTGCCACAACTGCTCCTTTCTCTTTCTTCCCTCTAATGAGCTCCACCAACAATGAAAATTCAGGCCATCCCACCAGTTCATGGTGAAGTCTAAGCTCCTTTAGAAACTCCTTTCTATAAACCACTCTCTGCTGACCTGAATCGATGGGCTCTGATCCTGTGAGCTGTGTTCCATCACATCCTGCCAGGGGGCCAGCTGCCAGAGCTCCTAAAGCACAAACACAAAGGTGGCACCTTCCTCTCTTCTTCTTGTTAGTGTATGAGAAAACAGCAACACAAACAAAAACGCTTCAACCTACAGATCGTATCAACTCTTCAGTCTGACATTTTTATCTGAAGACTATCAGATTAATCTATAAGCAAAACTGAGGTCCTTGAAGACTTCTTCTGTGACCAAGTAGTAACGATAAATTCTGCAGGCTACATTTCACTCTGGCATTTGTCTGTTTTGCAGTTGTGCCTTTCCGGTACCATTTTCATGCACAACTACCTGGGACCTGGGCTGATCCTCCTCATGGAGTTTTTTTCTTTCTGGTAGTACATGTTCCTCACCAGAAGTTTTAAAGCCTACTTGATTCTCTCTCCTGCTAAAAGAGCTCAGAGGATGCAAGCTCCACTAATGAGTCAGATTCATCAGTGTAAAGATGTCCACCAGGCCGGGCGCCATGGCTCATGCCTGTAATCCCAGCATTTTGGGAGGCTGAGGTGGATGGATTACTTGAGCTCAGGAGTTCGAGACCAGCCTGGGCAACATGGCAAAATCCTATCTCTACAAAAAGTACAAAAATTAGCCACGTGTGGTGGTACATGCCTGTAGTCCCAGCTACTTGGGAAGCTGAGGTGGGAGGATCACTTGAGCCCAGAAGGTTGAGACTGCGGTGAGCCGGGATCTTGCCACTGCACTCCAGCCTAGGTGACAGAGTGAGACCCTGCCTCAAAAATAAAAATAAAAATGTACACCACAGACCTCTTCCTAGCTTCCTAAAATGCCTAGTTGTAAGAAATTCAGTGTCCCTGAAATCTAGGTTTACAAAAAAAAAAAAAAAAAAAAAAAAGCTCATCTTATGATTTCTAAAATCATCTCTTCAACTCCCTTGAAATAGGGAACTGATACATCACATCCCCATGTAGTTCCATCCCCAACCCAGAATTTCTCCCATAGTGATAATTCTGATCCCAGAGACGTCTCCACAGTTTTCTGATTCATGGATGATCACTCCAAGAACCATGAAGGCTTGTGTCAAGTTGAGCCCCAACTCCCTTGCTCCAATCTGTCCAGGAGCTGAACAATGCTGAAAGTTTTCCTTGGCATTCTGGGGCAATTTTATCTAAGGTGCAGCTATGCATTGTTCTTTAGGTTGAAAATCTGGGACATTTGCCCCCAAACATAAGGTGAATTAAACCAGACTGCCTTGCAACTGCCTCAAAGTCTGTCTCAACACAGTGACCCATCCAAGAGAAACAAAGATGTGTCACCAAAAATATCTATAAAGTTTTTTTTCCTGTTTTCCTAGAAACTCTTCAGGGATAGAGTTGAGGGGCTCATGCTGCGCTTAGAGCTAAACTTCCTGAAAATCTTCTCCCGGGGCCCTGGAGGCAAACAAGGCAGTGCAGAATGCTCCTTAGAAGGGAGTGTGGAGGAAAATGAATGCTTATATTGGAGGATCCATGTTTCTGAAACCCTGGAATTCAGAAAGCTTTCTGGACTATGCCCTCGCTGGACTCGGAACTACTAGGCTTTCATCATCAAGAATCCACCTTTCCAGCATAGGGCTGAAGTTTCTGCTTCCTGAATACCTTTTCCCCTATCAACTGCCTTCGGTAACTAGTGGAGAAAAATGAAAATATTCTGGGAGGTGGCATGACAGAAAAACTGAGTTTCTAATGTCACCCTTTGAAATGTATCATACACATTTAGATATCTCAGATGCCTGTGTCTAGGTGCCTTGTAGGGTGACCAACCATCCTGGTTCGCCTTGGGGGTTTACTGGGATGCAGGACATTCAGTGCTGAAACCCAGAAAGTCCAAGACAAACCCAAATGAATTGTTCACCCCAGTTTCATGCTCAACATTAATAGAGACACCAAAATACCACTAAAATAAACATCTTGACTGAGGTGTATGTATTTCTGACAGCCATACTGCATCAAACAGCCTGCACCGTAATTCTTTTCAGAATTCCCCTCACCTACAGACCATCCTCAGCCTCAATCTTCACCTGTCCACATCATCTTTTGGAAATGTGTCAACACTCTCTGCAATTAATTGCATTGCATCTTGTATTCCAGATAACAATGCCAGAAATGGATGCAGATTTTGGTTTTGGCTATAAGGGCTCAGTTGTGAAACATACATATTTATACTTGAGGGGAAAGTAGCGGAGAGAGGAATCCTACCTCCTTTGGCTGGTTTGTGCAATGAGCTCAGGACTACACATTTAGATATGAAGTAATTAGAAATAATGAACCTCTGGGATTACCCCAAGACTTCCAGGAGACATAGAGTGTGCCCCAAGTCTTGCTGGCTGCAAAGACTAGAACTCATTATGGATAAAAATGGGAGAATTCGATTAAACTAATTCATGGGCGTATGTCCAAAGATTATTTTAAAACATGGTAGTGGTGCCACATAAATAATACATAGATCCTACAAAGTCATGCCAACATCGTGAAAAGAAATCTGAGTCGCAGAGCTCCATATCCTGCTGCCCTCCAGACCTAATAGTGTTATTCTTCTGGTTTGTAACTGGGAATTCATTTAAAGGCTGGAGAATTTGGTTTCGACTGTTCTTTCTCTGCTTAAGTCATGTCATAAGTAATGTCCATCAGATGTAACTTTGTGGATGGCGCCTTCACTTTAGCAGAGAATCTCCAGTCTCAGGAAGAAAATGAAAAGTGTGTTTTCCTCTTGGCTGGATTCCTGCCTCTTGTCTTTTTTCTCTATTATATGAGCACTCTACTGGTCTTAATCATTTTTTCTAAAAAGTCCTGGATTGTATTATTATTTTTAAAAAGACACTGTGGACTCTGTTCCTCATATTTTTAAAATAATAATAGTAATAAATTAAAGGAAGGCCTATGTCAGTGACCATGCTGCGCTAGGGAGACCCTTGTGCCCAGAACAACAGCTCCCAGCTCAAGAGAGGGAGAGAGCAGCCACACTGGCTGGCCTGGTCAATGTTTTTTTGCCAAAGATTTCTTTGTATCTGGAAATTGCTCTTATGTGTATCATACATGTTTGAAATTGCTCTCTCCAATTTGAAAAACCATAAAGCAGCAATAAACAAATAGGACTTCTGGTAAAAAAAAAATATATATATATATATATATATATTTTATAAGTATCATACATACTTTTACAAGTGTTTATTAGATGGCATCATGTTGCCTTTGCTTTCGCATAGTGGACTCTCATTGCTCATGTAAACTGCCAGATGGAGTTGGGTCCCTAGACCATCCACTAACTTGGGCATATTTTTCTCTATTAACTATTTTTCAAAAATCATAGGAAAAGAACCTAATGCTGAAAAGGGAGCCAAAAGTACAATGAAATGAAATCAATCCTAATAACAAAGACCTCTCTTCTTTCCAAAAGCATGCGTTCCTCCCCAGTCCTGCACGGTAAACCACATCAGTGTGGGACGGTGCCATTTCAATAAGTTATTTGATTATCCAAGACTAAGTCCATGAATAAAAAGCAACAGCAGCAAGATTGCCAATAGGCTGTGGGTATTTAAAACACAATGGCAGCAAGATTCCTTGAATATGAGGGATAGCTGGAGCCAATAAGCCCCAGTGCATGGATATTAGGAGGTTCATTGATTCGGGTTACATGATTAAAGAAATAGGCTAAGGGAATAAACTGCTGTATACAGGGTTCATATGTCTTGCAATGCATTTTTTGAGTACTTTTGCTCTCATTCCTGGGAAAGATGCTAAGTTAAAAAACAAACTTTATAAAGCATTACATTAAAAAATTCATATAAAAGGCACTAAGAATAGAAATCACATTCATGCTTGAGTTTCACACACTTTCTGTCCCCAACAGCATATAAATAAATATGATTTTTGTAAAAGCTACATTGTGGCATATACCACAAAGGGCTCGGGTATCAGGCAAGGGAAAAACGATTTATCTTCATTACCATCTATCCACACATACTTTTGGTAATCATGAAGACATTTCTCCTTACAGTTTCACAAGGAAAATAACAGAACTTGGGCTCTAAATGTCAGTATCTGGCCCGAGTCCATATAGTGGCAAAAGGAATTCTTAAGTACTGACATTACATTTCAACAGGGCACAAAGAGACAGGATTTACATTCCTTCTTGGATTAGGTTTTGTTTTTATACTCATTCTCTTTAGATAATCAAAAGCATGTGTCCCCACACCTTGCCAGCTCCACCAAGGGATCCTCAGCACCCATCTCAGAGAGGTTTGACATGACATCTGAAAGGCTACATTGCTGCCTCCCCAGCCAAGGGGAGTGCTTGTGATTTCTCCTGCGTTATCTTTGAGATATTACTCACCAAAGCAATGAATGGCAACCATTCCGAATCCCACCAGTGACTCTTTCTGAAAAACATATCAGTAGGAGCCTTCAGTTTTAAATAATCTGCCTTGTAGTCACACCGAGGAAGAATACCCCAGTCAATTTATGAGGTCTTTGCCTTTAAGTTATAGATGAAAGGAGTTTGCTGCTAGCTGGGAAAGCTTATTTATGATGTGATTGTTAAGGAAGGAATGATAGTGTTCCCATTTTTTTCTTTTTCCTTTTTTAAGCCATCCTTGGGTTTTGATGATTGCTATGGCATTTTTTGCCTATGTTTTACGTACTTCTTTTGGCCTTGAGTTTAAACTGGGTTGTATTCAAGGAGTCAACTTTAATTTTGTGACAAAAAATCTGTCATCAGAGCTATCCTGCCTTCATTTTGAATACTCCCCATGCTATCTTCTCTTTAACTCTAACTTGTTTTATTTTGAATCACACACAGAAGGAATTTGAATGGCTGCATGCATCTTTGGAGACGCTTAAACCTTTTCTCATTTTGGGTCTTAAGGATAAGAAGATCTACATTTGAAAAATTTTAAAGAAGGGATCCTATATTCTAAACATATAAAAAAAATTAGAGTAGAGTAGTTCATCAAATTAAAAGACTATTTTGTTGACTTCATCCTCTTTAGTGACAAAGGAGAATTTAGTTGCACTTCTTTCAGTCAGGGAACTCCACTGTGGATACTACAGAAGCAGGCCAGATCATGTATATAATTTCGCTAGGGGAGAAACAGATGGAATTTATTTTCTTACCTGAGTTCACCAGGTTTTCTCATACCTTGGCCTCTCTACTCCTGGTTTCTGATTGGAATCCCATATGGTATTTCTCAAGTGGGAGGCGAATCCCTAACCATTTGCATCAAAATCAATGAAATGAGCAGGTAGGGGGCTTGAGAAAAATGAGGATTCCCAGGCCCCATCCCAAGTCTGCTAAATAGGAATCTCTAACAGTAGCTCCAGGAATCTGAATTTTTAACAAGCTTCCCAGGCAATTCCTAAGACCCTAAAGTTTGGGGAATGACTACCATGATGTCATAAGAGATTCCAGAATGGAGACTGGCAGGATTGCTGTTGCTTACCCCAAGGCCAGCTTTCCCCTCATACCTCAAGTAATAGAGCCCCTAAGTCTTGACCAGGCATGACTCTCTTACTGCTATGTATGTCCGTTTTATGGGTCCAGGCCACCATGGAGATGCGAGCATAAGTGCTGTGAGCAGCTTAAAAGACAGTTAATTGACACATGCACTTGCTTCCTGCTTCTTCTTTCTTGCTGGAATCGGGACATCATGGCTGGCACTCAAGCATCCATTTTAGAAAGGAGGCAACATACTAAAAAGCAAAAGAGAAAGAATTTGACAACCATGAGGTTGCCATAACAGGCCCAAAGAACCCAATTCCGCATTTATTTTGTATGATAGAGAAATAAATGTTTGCCTAGTTTAATTCGTAAGTCTCTCATTTTGGTGTTTTGTTTTGTTTTTAGTTGTGGAATGGAGTAGGGTAGGTGCTATGTGCAGCTAAGCCTAAACTAAATGATACAGACACCAAGAAAAATATTGTCTTCTTTTCCTTCCATAATCCTAGAACCTGCCTGGTCCTGATAAGCTGATTTCTTATAAGCAAGTAGTCCATTGTGGGAGATGAGGTATGGAGATGGGTTTCCATGCTTGCAGATTCATAGCCTTTGCAGCTCCTGGGTCACCAGAACAAGACTGTGGCCAGTCAAGCGGTAGGAGGATTATCTGCAGCCTTATGCAATCATTAGAATTAAAGAGAGTATAATGAGGGGATGAAGAGTAAAGACTACAGGCAGAGTCAGACTCCCTGGGTCTGAATCCTGGCCTCACTTACTTTTCATGTCCATTTCAGTAAATTGCCCAACTCCTTCGGGCTTCAGTGTCCAATATTATAAAACGAGGAGACTTAGAAAACCAACCATACAAGGCTTACTATGAGACTTAAATGCTATACGTAAAGTCTGACATCTCAATAACAAATGTTCTCAATAAATGACAAATATTATGATGATTATTACTGAAAACTGTAAGAGGAAAGAAAATGAACCATTAGGAAGTGTAGTTACGAAGCTCCCTCCACCAGCTACCCCAGAACCTGATTTTCTTTCACCTTGAGAAATAAATACTGTAAGCAGTTGAGTTTTGGAGAGAGAAAGAGAGATGTTTAAATAGGATTTTAAAGTCCCTGCTATTGCTTTGCAAAGAAATCATCAGTAGAGTTCTGTATTTTTCTTAGGAAAGAAAATAAAGTAACACCAATGAGAACAGAGAAGTGGAATAAGAGGCCGCTACAAAGTGAGAGGTAGCTTCCAGTCCTAGCACCTCTGATTAGTTTATTAACTGGATGATCTCAACCAAGTCGCTTATACTCTAAGCCTCAGTTTCCTTTTCTTTAGAAAGGAGCTCATATCTGCCTCAGATGACAACTGAGATAAGTGAATGAAATAACAATGTAGTTATATGTAATAATCATATAATTTGGCATTTGCAAAGACTTATAGATTTCTGTGGTTTTATTATATATTCAGACTCCATGCTATGTTCCTGGAGATAGCACAGACTCTCTCATGTAAATCTTCTCTGTGCCAATTCATCTCAACTTCGGGGAGGATCTGGGTAGAGAAGCTTTGGGCACGATCATCTCCAGCTGCTGACTTTCTAGGGTTGTAAGGGCCATACTCTTACAGGTAAACCACCAGAATAATGCATCAAGGCATCTAAAAAATTTTTGTTACACACCCATCTTAGTCTCTATTTAACCCCTTTCATTGTACAAAAAGAAAGGGCTTTGAAAGATCAGTTATAATCAAGTATTAGGAGGAAATGCAGAAATCACTTTCAAGTAAGGTGGCTGTGCATAGCGTGGAGGCTGTACTTATTCCATCACAGTCTGAAGCTCTTAGATGACATCAGGGATCAGAAATGCCACCTGTCACCGCTGTCCAGCCACAAGAATGAGTCCTTCCAAGAAAAATACTGACTGCTATCAAATATGTATTTACTTATTCGCAAGCTTCCCTCCTTCTCAGCTCCTCACTGGCATCATCAGTTAGGTCCATATAAATCCCAGTACAGTACATTTTTTCTTCCACATGGATCCTTTCTCTTAGATTCACTTTCAGGCTTCTAGAAGGCAGTGATAATTTCTATCACGCTCAACCCATCAGATCTGGCTGTTTAACATGTGATGTGCAGTTTTAAAGGATGTGGATGCCGAGCCATGATGAGGCCTGATGGCTCCATCTTTTCTGAGTCTCCACGATGGGCCAGGTCTGTATCAGGCACTGAGCTTGGATAGGAACATGCTCACGGAGGCCACCTTTCAGCAGGAGATCCACTTTTTACAAAGACACACACATCTTTGATAAGCAGTAGGAAAGCAGAGCCTCAGGAGGAAGAGTTTCTGAAGTCAGATAACTTGGTGACTTGGAGGATGGATAGGAACTGGTGCAAAGGCCATCTAAGTGTGAAAGGGGTTGACATGGATCAGGAGCTGAATGAAACCCAGTGGGCTGGAATGTGGAAGGGAGCTGGCAGGAGCTGGAGAAGGAAGCAGCAGTCAGGTCATTTGGTTGGCACTTAAGTGACTTTTGCTTTTAATCTAACTGAAATGAGCAGCCACTTAGCTGTTTTAAACAGGGAACTAGCTATCCAACCTGCACATGAAGATGATGTCACTACTGTTGTGGGGATAGCCAGTTAGGGGGCTCTTTGGTTGCCTGGTCTGGAAAGAATTGTGACTCAGATTGGGCTGATAACTGTAGTTAGAGAAGTTTGGCGATCAATTGTTTCTTATACCATGGTGGGAAATCTTTCAGTAGAACCAACTCAGATCTATGGATCCTTAACAGCTGGAGGAAGACAGTGATGGGGGAGTCTGTACTGATGACGAGTTCCAGGTTATCTTACATGCACAATGTTTGAGGGTTGGACTGACACTTCTGTATCTTCTTATTGCTAGTGAATTCCTTAAAAGGATGAAATTCATCAGTGTGGATCCACCCCAAACCTAGTCTCCTGAAGGTTTTCTGAAACATCAGATTTAACTGTCACTGGAATGGTTATCCCCAATGAAAAATATAGTTCTCCCAGCCAGTGGTCAGTAAAGTCTGCACTTTAAGCTCTTCCAATAGTAGTGTTGAATTTGTGCAAATTGGTCCATGCATTTTCCTGACTCACGATGTAAATGTTTAAGACTAGTGGGCAAACGCACAACCTGCTGACATGGAACAGAGCAAAATCAGCTGACTCCAAGGCATGAACCACCCCAGCCCCATGCTAAAAATGTAATTAATGGGCTTGATTAATGATACTTAATTTTGTGTTTGCTTTAATGGTATTTCAAAAAAAAATTATCGGGCTGGGCACAATGGCTCACTCCTGTAATCCCAGCACTTTGGGAGGCCGAGGCAGGTGGATCATGAGGTCAGGAGTTCAAGACCAGCCTGACCAACATGGTGAAACCCCGTCACTACTAAAAATACAAAAATTACCCAGGCGTGGTGGCATGCACCTGTAATCGCAGCTTCTCAGGAGGCTGAGGCAGGAGAATCGCCTGAACCTGGGAGGCAGAGGTTGCAGTGAGACAAGATCGCACCACTGCACTGTAGCCTGGGTGACAGACTGATACTCCATCTCAAAAAATAATAATAATTATTACTTTTTTTTCCATTGGGCAAAAACCAGGGAACTCAACCAAAAAGATGTCCAAATTATAGTGCTCAGTGAAAAAAATACATCACAGGGTAATAAAGTATAATATTATGCCACAGTCAGATTTGCATTTGATAGATAACTTTGGGCACCATGCAGAGGCTGGCTTAAGGAACAAGCCAGGGGACAAACACATGGCACCCTAGTCCGTGCGGCCAGCCTCACACGCCCTGACTTTCTGTCCTTTTGGGAAAAGACAGCAGCATGCTTGTCAAGGGAAGATCCTACACTTTAGATGCAGACCCTGACTAAATTTCTGGCTAAACCATGGGTCTCTACCTCAAAATTAAATGACACAGTATATGCAAAAACTATGAGTAGTAAAAGTAACAAACGTTACTTTCCCCACTTTTAAAAAAATAAAGTAACATTCTAAATTAGTGATTCTCAAAGTAGGCTTTGAAGTTCATTTTCATCAAATAGCTGAGAACACTTGTTTCAAATACAGAGGGCCTGTGCTGGCCCTCTGAATCCAAGTGAGGCCTGGCAATCCACATTTTGACAAGACCCATTTGATCTGATGCACACAACTTGAAAACTGCAATTCCAGACTAGCAGATGCATATTTAATTATTTTCCAATTGTCTCAAATAACTATAAGTTTGCTTTGTGTTATTTTTCTCTTCCCTAGTCATTGATAAGCCTCTGAAAGTTCAGCCTGGGCTTCCACCAGACAACCTAGCTGAGGGAAGACTCAATAAACAATGAATGAACACTTGATTGATCTATGGCATGCAAATTATATTATGTAAAACTTCTCTCATCACTACCAAAACTTTTCCAGATGTACAGTCTATTCACTGTTGCCATTGTCTTACAAATCCTTACCTAGAGTTTATTTCTGGGGAGAGGGTAAAAATCCCTAGCCCGCAAGTGAGGATCTATGGAACTTCTGCTTGGGCCGCTACACAACACAAACCAGGGTGAGAAAAAAGGCGCCCCACTCCTATTTTCAGCTCCTTACTCCTTCCACCACCCCAGTCTTGATAGTCAGTCCCAAAAATTTTTCTCATTTGCTTACTTTGACCTTTGCTGTTTATGGAAATATGCCTTTCTATCTGGAATTTTTAAAGACCATGTGCCTGTATTTCTGTATTTCCTTGTTTTGGTATATAAGTCCCTCTCCCAAATGTATATAAATCCCATAGGTGGTGAAAGGAATTTTACTAAATGGACCTTTTGCCATTTGCCAACCTCTCTCTTGGTAGGTGTGACCCAAGGGGTCCATCACTTCGTTAGGTGGCAGATAAGCAAGCTGTGAATTCCAGTGGCCTATGGCCCACCTTTGCTTCTCAGAAGCTTCCTTCTGAATTTATGTAGGGATACGATGCTGTGTAAATCTACCGTAAAAGTCCTTTGCACGCAAAAGACCTGATTCTTCTGGTCTGTGAACACATGCTTCATCTGTTTGAGTTATATGGGCACCCTAGGGTTTTTATTTGCACCAAAAAGTGGAAGCCAAGCTTTCATTGTAAACAGATGGTGCTGCTAACAAGGAAAGTAAAAAATTCTTCCAGTCACTCCTCGCACCAGAGACCTGAAGAAGGTTCTGCTTTAAAAACAAATGAACAAAACTATCAAATACTCCCTCTCCCCTATTCCATAGGCTCTAGGTCAAAACACACACATACACAGCCCCTCACAGGCAGACAAAATCTGGTCTCCATTCCTCACTTTCCCCATCCTCCTCCCCATGCCAAATTCTACATTCCTTCAGTGTAGATACTATAAATATAAAAAGAACAAACTCAATCCCGAATCACAAGGGGGCTTTTCTTTGCATGACCACAACATAAGCACTGGTCTATCATTTTGGGATTTTTATGAAGCCTTGAAGAATGTTCAGAATTCCAGTCTTGCTCAAACAATGTCTCTCACCAGTCGGCATGATTCAGATGTTGAGTTTCAGGACAACCTGGGGATTTCTGGTTAGAGAAAAACATTATCCTTAAGCGTCTCGATGTGAAATATTTCCATGTATTTCCCCCTTTTTTCTTTCAGTCCAGAAGAAATGGGGAAACGCGCATGTTTTCTTTAGCATGAGGGAATTTGAAGTTGATTGCAATCTCCCTGTCCCTAAGCCCAAAAGAGAAGTAGCATTATTATGCTGTAATCAGGTCCTTTCTTAAATTTCTCCATTAGGTAGCATCTTGTTACATAACCACTTTATGCTTTTAAATCTGAATATCGTTGATAACAATCTCCTGACAGATCATACTTCCGGTGCCTAAGTTAGAAAATGAATGACCCAGACCCCCTGAGATGTTCTTTGAAGCATTCCAGAGGAAGGGGACACTGGAGGTTATCCAGTCACCCGTGCCTTGGGGCAAGACCACACTCAAGCTGTTCCAAAGAAATGAGGATCCTTTTTATTTTTCAAGTTTCCCCAGAGACGCAGATTCCATAGCCTCCCTAAGTAAACCCTCAGTGTTTCAACAGCATTAATGTTGTCATAGGAGAGTTAAGCCCACTATCGATGTACTTATTATTTAATTGACACTCTGTCCTTTGAGCCTTAGAAAATATCTACGTCAAGGCCTTTCTATTGTACACCTGAAAGCTAAACTGTCTATCTACTTGTGTAAGAAACCATGAGGAAATATACTTTTTTGGAAACCTTACCTCAGTCTCTACCATCTGTTTAATGGGGATACCTGCTGTGCCAAACTCATAGTACTACTGGAAGGATCCAAAGAGATCACGTGTCAGGCTGCCCGAGGTATTATTTGTATCACCACTAAACCCGAATCTGGAAGTAGTTGTTTAAGCTACTCTATTATAGAAATAATAGGGATTCCTGAAATAATACTTTAATTATAAGCCTGAGTTACAAATACAAACACGTGGTTCACGAAATAATCACTTTAATGTTCACATAAGCAAACCATGTGTTGGCATCTCACAAAGCACCAGGGAAAAAATATTTCCCTGAAGACGCAGGACTTGCTCTGAAGAGCAATGGTAGAAAGCTATCTCTGTGGTTTAGCGATTGCAGATGCAGGGACTGGGTAGGTGAGGATGGAGGCGGCGAACTGCCTAACAGACGGAAGCCCTGTACAAGACAGACACACACAGATCGAAGTGGTTCAGAAAGCCTAAGTGTGAACGAATAAGGAAAGGCATACCAGGGAAAGGGAACTGAAAAAGCAAGGTTGTGATCTTACTCTCAGGTGAAGTGGAATTCAGGCCAGAAATTAATATGGTAAGAAAAGGAGCACTTTGTAATGCTAAATAGTGAAACTCAAAATGAGGCTACAGCAATTATGAATATATATTAAACAACACAGTAGCCACTGGGTAAAGCAGGAATTACAGAAGATGAAAGAAGAAATAAACAGAAATGAAAACTCAGTCCATAATAAGTAAGTCAACATATCTTAAGTTCAGAAAAGACATAAATAACATAATAAGATATGTTATTCTGAAACAAACTGTGTCCTGAAAATATCTCCATATTATCTAATATCATTTTTTCAAGTGGCCGGGAAACATATATGAAAATCGACCATAGGTTAGGCCCACAAAGAAAGTCAATAAATTCCAAAAGATATAAACATTACAAATAATATTTTTTGTCACAATGCAATAAAACAAAAAATTGTTATCAAAATCTCAGTTATCAATATCAATACAGAAAATTCTAAATGAATACTGGCAAACAGCATTTACTAGCACATTTAAAACATAATTACCATGACCAAATGGAGCTTGTTGTAGGAATGCAAGAATAATTCATGGCCAAGAAATTTATTATATTCCATTAAATTAATAGCTCTACGGAGAAAAAAAATATGACCATTTCCAAAGATACCAAAAAGAGCATTTGGACAAAAGTCAATAATCACACTTGATCCACCACATCCCCCTCCCAAATAAAAGGTTTCTAAGAACAAATTATTATTTTCTTAGCATAATAAAATAGATCATTCTCAGCCCAAAGCCTACATCATGCCCTGAATCACTGGGCAATGGGTAATCACTGAAGCCATTTCCATTAAAATAAAAAATAAGACAAGAATGCCCACTCTTACTACTGTTATTTAACATTGCACTAGGCCTAATAGATAATGAAATTTGAACAGAAAAAGAAACTGAAAGTATAAACATTGGAGAGCAGATGGTTAATCTTTATTTTTAGATTACATTATATAGTTAGAAATACAAGAAAATTGGGAAATATTTATAAACAATATGAGTAAGATAGAATGGCACACAATGAATACATTGTAATTAGCTGATTATATCCAGCTAGAAGATGTAATGAGAGAAAATACCCCATTTACAATAGTAATAACAAAGATAAAATACCTATGAATAAACTTAATACATATCCAAGACACATATGAAAAAAACTGTAAAACATTCCCAAAGGACATAGAATAAGATTTGAACAGATAGAAAGATCTACCTTTTTCTTGGCTAGAAAGACTCGATAACATAAAGCAGTCAACTTTCTCTATGTTAATTATTTAAATTTAATTCTGATGATACAAATAGAAATATGAGTTTCTATTATTGTTTGCTCTGAAGTTTATATAGAAAAATAATAAGAAAACTGGGAAACTGAGAGAAGAGCAATGAGAAATGATATTAAACTTATAATAGAAGTGATTAGATATTAGATATTAAGTAAATATTAAAAGCATTGATAATTAATTGGTGTGGTGGTAGCATCCAAACTAAAAAAATCAACCAAGGAAATAGAAATGTAATGTCCATAGACTCAACTATACACAGGAATTTAATAGATGATGATAATAGCATCTCAAAACAGGGTAAAAGATTATTATCATGAAGTAGTGGTGGTGAGGCAAAGCACAGGCAACAGAAGCAAAAATAGACAAATGGGCCTATATCAAACTTAAAAACTTCTGTATATCAAAGGACACAATCAACAGAGTGAAAGGTCAGCCTATGTTACAGAAGAAAATAATTGCAAATCACATATCCAATAAGGGGTTAATATCCGGGGGGGGGGGGGAATATATATATATATAGAGAGAGAGAGAGAGAGAGAGAAATTTAATTAATTAACATAGAGAAAGTTGACTTATTTATGTTATCAAGTCTTTCTAGCCAAGAAAACGGTAGATCTTTCTATCTGTTCAAATCTTATTTTGTGTCCTTTGGGAATGTTTTACAGTTTTTTTCATATGTGTCTTGGACATATATTAAGTTTATTCATAGGTATTTTATCTTTGTTATTACTATTGTAAATAGGGTATTTTCTGTATATAGAGAGAGAAAGAGAGAGAGAACTCCTACAACTCAACAACAACAACAAAAAACCCTGATTTTTAAATGGGCAAAGGACTTGAATAGACATTCCTCCAAAGACGAAATTTACCTGGCCAACAAGCATATGGAAAGATGCGAAACATCACTAATTACTAGAGAAGAGAAAATCAAAATCACAATGAGATATCACCTAACACCCATTAAGATGGCTACTATGAAGAACACAGAAAGTTAACAAGTGTAGGCAACGGTGTGGAGAAATTGGAACTCATGAGCACTATTGGTGGAAATGTAAAATGGTGCAGCCACTATCAAAATCAGTCTCACTTCTGGGTACATAGCCAAAATAAATGAAAGCAGGATCTCAAAGAGATATTTGCTCATCCACGTTCATAGCAGCATTATTCACAATAGCAAAGAGGTGTGGGCAACCCAAACATCTACTGTCGGACTAACAGATAAAGAAAAAGTGATAGCCAGGCACCGGGGCTCATCCCTGTAATCCAAGCCCTGTAGGAAGCAGAGGCAGGTGGATTGCTTCAGCCCAGGAGATAAGAGACCAGCCTGGGAAACTTGGCAAGACCCCTGCCTCAACTAAAACTACAAAAATTAACCGAGTATGGTGGCACACACCTGTAGTCCCTGCTACTTGGGAGGCTGAGGTGGGAGGATCACTGGAGTCCTGGAGATTGAGGCTGCAGTGAGCCAAAGTTATGGCACTGCATTCCAGCCTGGGTAACAGAGTAAGACCCTGCCTCCAAAAAAAAAAAAAAAAAAAATAGTGTGGTATAGACATACAGTGGAATATTATTCAGCCCTAAAAAGAAGAAAATCCTGCCACATGCCACAGCATGGATGAGCCTTTGAGGATATTACGCCAAGTGAAATAAAGCAGTCACAAAAAGACAAATACTGCATGATTTAATTTATATGAGGTATTTAAAGTAGTCAAATTCATATAAGCATGGAAAACAATAGTGGTTGTCAGGGGCTTGGAGGAGGGAGAAATAGAAAGTTGTTCAATGGTATAGCATTTCCATTTTGCAAGATGAAAAGTTCTGGAGATCTTTTGTACAACAACATGAACACACTTAACACTACAGAACTGTACACTTAAAAAATGATTGAGATGGTACATTTTATGTGTTTTTTAACAACTAACATTTAAAAAATTATTCTTTTTGAAAGTGGTAGTGGGGCAACTGGATCATTAATAATAAAGTAAGATCCATCCCTTAATACCTTATACACTAAACCAGGATAAAATAGAAATGAACTGGCCAGGCATGGTGGCTCATGCCTGTAATCCCAGCACTTTGGAAGGCTGAAGCGGGTGGATCAACTGAGGTCAGGAGTTCGAGACCAGCCTGGCCAACATGGCAAAAACCCATTTCTACTAAAAATGCAAAAGTTAGCCAGGCGTGGTGGCATGCACCTGTAGTTCCAGATACTTGGGAGGCTGAGGCAGGAGAATCACTTGAACCTGGGAGGCAGTGGTTGCAGTGAGCCAAGATTATACAATTGGACTCCAGCCTGGGTAACAGAGTGAGACTCTATCTCCAACATACATATATAGATATATAGATATATATGGACCAAATATCTAAATATCAAAAATAAAATCAAAGAGCACATAGGATAAGATAGGCCTTTCTATGACTCATTTAAAAATTGATAAATTCAATTAAATAAAAATTGGAAATTTTTTTGAACGTCATGAGATACCATGAGCCAAGTCAGAAGACAAATGGCAAAATGAGAAAACAGTCTGAAGCTCCTAACGCAAAGGGATAATCTCCTTAACATACATGGAGTTTCAAGAACTCTGAAGAACAAGACCAAGAACCCAATAAAATATGGGAATAGTATATAAACAATAAGGCCGCAACAGAGGAAATAGAATTGGCTCTTAAATGTATAAAAAACTTGCTCAACCTACTCAAAATCAGAGAAATGCAAGTCAAAACTATCTTGAGACATCACCTTTCACCTATCAGATTGGCAAACACCCAGAAGTTTGATTGCACATTTTGCTGGCAAGGCCGTGGGGAAACAAGTACTATTTAACATTGCTAGTGGAAGTGTAAATTGGTTCAGCCCTTTGAAAGGCAACTTGGCTGTATTTATCAAAATTTGAAATGTAAAATCCAGTAATCCCACTTGTGGGAATTAATACTGTAGATATACTTGCACAAGTGTAAAATGTCATGTGTGGACATTTGTAACATTGTTTAATAGCAAAAGATTGGAAACAAGTCAAATGTCTATCAGTGGGATTCTGATTGAATAAACTGTGATGCATTTATCCAAGGGAATGCTATGCCGCATTAAACATAAGCATGTTTACTCTGCACTGATATGCATGTAAGTCTCATCATGTCTGTCTTCTTTTCAAGACCCTCCAATGACTGTCTGTTGCTCTGAGGGTAAATCCTAAAATACTTAACTCTGGTTTACATGGTCCTACACCATCTGGCTGTCCTGTCTCTCTGACCTCATATGACATTCTACATCTCACTTTCTCTGTTTCAGCCACATTGTCCCCTTTGCTGTTCCTCAAATGTGCTAGGCATGGTGCCTCCTTAAGACCTTTGCACTAGATTCTTCTGCCTGGATCACCGTACTCTCCAAATAATCCCAATGCTCACTTACTCCTTTACCATGATCAAGTCTTTGCCCACACGTTACTGTCTCAAGAAAGCCGCCCCCGGCCGCTCCGTTCTAAATTAAAATTCCCCCGATATCCCCAATGCCCATTCTCTTGCTCAGTGTGTTCAACTGCTCTTATTATGTCCTAACTCAACACAGAATTCTCTTGTTTAGTTTGTTTATTTTCTGCCTAATGTGCCCCCTACCCCAGATATAAATACCAAGGGACAGAAACTTTTATCAGCTTGTCCCCTCCTGTGTCACCAACATACACAATAGTCTGTGGCATGAAGTAGGTCTTCAACAGGTGTTTGTTTCCAAACAAATGAATTAATGAACACACAATGTGGAAAGGACTATAAAGTGTATATATATTTAAGTGAAGAAGTAAGGAGAAGCCCAGTTATTGTTCTGCCTATAGTAATTTTTTTTTTTTTTTTTTTGAGAGACGGAGTTTCACTCTTGTCGCCCAGGCTGGAGTGCAATGACGTGATCTCGGCTCACTGCAACCTCTGCCTCTTGGATTCAAGCAATTCTCCTGCCTCAGCCTCCCCAGTAGCTGAGATTACAGGCGCCCGCTGCCATGCCCAACTGATTTTTGTATTTTTAGTAGAGACGGGGTTTCACCATGCTGGCCAGGCTGGTCTCGAACTCCTGACCTCAGGTGATCCGCCTGCCTCAGCCTCCCAAAGTGTTGGGATTACAGATGTGAGCCCCTGCGCCTGGTCCTGCCTATAGTATTTTTAAGAAATAAAGAAAAAGAGTAAGAATGTATTTAGGCCAAAAGAAACCTGGAAGTCTATGGAGAAAACTATTATCAGTGGTTACCTGGAGGGAGATGCATGGACTGGGCATATGGGGAAGAGTGGTAGAAAGGAGACTGTGGTGCATGGACTTTTATATAAATTTATATAAATGTACTACTTATTCAAAACATTAAATTATCAAAAGAAAAAAAACAGCTGATGTCAGCTCCCAAAGATTGTCATTCAGTAGTTCTGAGTAGGGATCAGGGGAATCTGCATTTTCAACAAGCTCCCCCGCCCCCCCATCCCTTCCTGGGTGGGGCAGATCACCATCAAAAATCACCGTCACCACTACCTCTCCTGACCCCAAAACGCCACAAAACGTGTAACATTCGGATAGTTCTCATTTGGAGCACAAGCAAATGGGCAGGCACATCGCAGAAACAAAAGGCAGAATTTTCCGTAACATTTGACACCACTAATAGCTGCCACCCAAAAGATAGCCTCCTTGTGTGGAAGAACAGCAGAAACTTCATCTACCCTTCAGTTTCGTCCCCACAAGCAAGCAGGACCACTAAAAGGAGTGTCCTCTCTGTCTAAGACATTTATATATGTTGGGTGTTTCGACGAAATTTCAGACTTCTAAAACATTCACAGGTTTAGCGAAAGTAGTTGGAGGGGCTGCCTCAGATTTCTGAGCTCATGGTGATCATATATGGAAACCTTCCAAATATTTCCTTCTACTTTCACCCGGGCATTTTAATTAATAAAATGTCCTTCCTAACTCACAGAGGAAAGATCTTTCTAACAACCCTTGCTGGAGATGAGAAAGGTGGTAAGGACCTGAAATGTGTCTTAGCAAAACTCATCCAACAGGGCCACCCTGCTTCACTGTGATGCCTTTCAGATGAACAGAAGTATTCGGCTCTTGTTATTCAATGACCCTAATAAAATTTTACAACTGAAGTGTAGAGGAAAAAAAATAAAAAGATCTAATGACATACAAGAAGGGACTGAACCTGCCAACCCCAGAATATTTTCAGTCTGAAAAGTAACCTCGTCCTTATTAACTTTACATTGATTCCCAAAGAGGGGAAAATTTAATAAGGAAGAAAAAATTCAGTATTTCATGACTCACCACTTCCTCAGGATAATAAATATGAACTAAAGATACAGACATTGAATGCTTTTAACATTTTATTTTCACTTAAAAACTAATGTTTGCACTCTCTCTATTATCGACCTCTCAAGATGATTCTATTTCCAGAACACACTTTTTGATATGGTTTCTAATTCAAAAATCTGTCACATCTTTGATATTTCATAGGCTCCATTAAAATTAATAGCTTCATGGGTCCTTTTTGAGTTTCTTCCCTAAATCAAACAGTTTGTGGTCTCTTTCTCAGACTGGCCAATGACAAGCAGTTCTGGGACTGGAGGATGGAAGTAGTGAAATAATCCTTAAAATTGTGTAAAAATTAAGCACTGTCTGCCAGTGGGTTTAGAGTTGGCAACAGATAGGTCTTTATTAAATGGTTGGTTTTGTTTCTCCTATTGTTTCTCCCTAATATCCGTCTGTGTGGTAACTGAGTCACTATGACATAATGCCTCAGAGAAAGACTGCAGGACAACCAGACGTACACATGTTCATCCCTCAATGAGTTGCAACCTTGGGTCTGTTCCCTAGACATTGGTGGAAAGACTTGATTAATGGCAGACTTGTTCAACATAAAAAAGAACAAAGACCAGATTTATTCTTGGCATTCCTTTTCCTAGGGGCTTTATTTGTAATGGGGTAATTAATTTATGGCTTTGCAGTAAGGCAGCATCAGAGGAGCAATTTAACTCACAAGAGGTAACGGAGATGGAGAGTACAACTGAAAGATACCTTGCATGGAAGGCTATAGAAGGAACCCCAAGCTGGACGTTGATTTTCTTTTATCAGTAATACAAATTCATTACTAGCTGCCTCTTGGATTTCCCCCTTGAGAGCTGCAACGTTTCCGAAACGAACAGAGGTCTTTAGGGAATGCCTCAAACCACGGCTGAATGGGGAGTGGCTTTAGAAATCGCGGGTGGAACTTGCCTGTTACCTTCTTGCAATCTCCCCGCCCCTGGGCAACGCAAAAGCCGTCCTATGTGCGATAAGGGCATGGAGTGAGGGGAGTTATTTCTGGACATTAGCGGCATTCCTCCCTAGGACACACCCTCTCCCCCTCCCCAGCAGCCCGGCTCTCTGACACACTCCGCGCACACGCGCGCTGCAGACGGGTGGCCTCTCACCGAGCCTGAGTCGTGGCCGCTGCGCCGCCAGGAGGCTTCCCGGGAGCCGGCGGGGCCCAGGACACGTCTCGAGCGCAGCCGGCCAGGGGCTGGCCTTTCGGCAGCGCGGCTGCCCGTTAATTTTCTCCGTTGCATTCTGCAAACTAGATCGCATTCAGAGCCCAGAAGTTGCAAGCTGGGAATAAGCGAGATCTGAAAGACCCCAAGAGGAGCTTATTTGGGAGTGGGGGCAGACGGTGTTTTGTGCCCAACTGGTAAGTGGCAGCATTAAATCTATGTAAACATGCAGGAAATAAAGCTTTGCAGCGTTTCCAGGCAGTGGCATGCAAGTACTCATGCGAAGAGTACTGTTTGGGGTGTTTAGTTGTAGTGGACTCAGAATACCGTGTTCCATCACGGTTTTCCTAATCCCTTCTTCGGACTCCTCTTTGGGGGTTGGCGGGGGCGGGTCCTGCTCCGCGGGACTTTTCTGTTGTTAGAGTTGGGGTGGGGGAAGGGAGAAAGGCGTGAGGTTGAATAATCTTTCCTACCCCCCTCGCCTTTTTTTTTTTTCCATTAAAAAAAATTGATACTTTCAGAGAAGTTTCTCTTTTATGTGTTTAACTTGCCTGCAGCGGTTTGATCCCAATGTGTTTGTATTTTTTCTAATTACTTTGTAATCGGCTCCATCCTCAGTTGAAATAGAAGGAAACTTTCACAAAACAATCAATTTCTGACAGCCTAAGAGCTGCTCAGTTGCTGAATGAGGTCTAGCTGGAAACGCTTTGTTTCTTTCTCACAAGGTTTTGGTGATTTTTCCCATGAGAAATCTGGGCGTTTTCACACCTGTTGCTCTTCAGTTGCCTCAAAATTGTTTGCTTGTTTGTTTTCTTGGGTTTCACTTGATTGCAGTTCTTTGTCTAACAAAATTCAATGCTACTTTCCCGGTTCTCCTTCTCTCCCTTTGGACGGGGTCCCTGTTGTTAGCATTCAGTTGGCTGTGGTTCTTAGGGAACAAGTGGCAGGCAGAATACAATAGGGAAGAATGCATTCCTGATGACTCCTCTACCATGGAAAGACTGAAAAACTGACATCCTCCATTAGTTTTTATAGCAAGCATTGCTGACACTTTCATAAATATTCAATTTTGGTGAGTTCCTGAAATTATTTAATCCAGAAGTAACAGCATGACTTGTACAGAGAGAGTTCCTCTAACCTATTTGCATTACAAGCATAGAGACCCTGGCACCTGAACACCCCCAGGATGCTGAAGTCACTTTTTGCTTCACCGGCAGGTAGGCTACTGACAAGGAAAGGGGTGATGGAATGTGAGGAGAGGGGCAGCGGGGGAGGCCCTCTGCGAAGGGGGCTGTCCTCCAAGGACCCGCATGTTTTCAGCTTTCTGATGATTAAGACAATCATCAGGATATTGGAATGTAATTTAACATCCTAGTAGGTTAAGTTGAATTCCTGTCCAAATGATGAAGAAGACTTTCTATCAGGCCTTTTCACACTTCCAAGTGGAGCTCAATGGAATGCTTGTTTATTTCTGTTGCCGATAAATCCATGGGAAATCTCTGCTGAACCCAGCAATTTTAAAAAAGCAAGTTCCAGCTTATAATTGCCCATATAATGGCAAACAGGTTCTTTTCAGTAACCCAAGAGTCTTACATTTCCCCCCACGGTTGTTATAGAGGTTACATGAAGATGTTATGAGCATGCATTTGAGCTTACCCACCCCCAACTGAAATGGAAAGTTATCTTTGGGTGTCTGATGGAAAAGATTGTTGCCAGATACCTTAGGAAGCTATAACGTAACATGTTTCTGAAAAGATCATAGCTAGTAGACATGAGTGTCTATAGCTATTACATAATTTTTCATTGTTCCTTTAGGAAAGAGACCTACTTTGATCACTATAGTGTTTACATTTGTTGTTTATTTGTTGTATGGTTTTGCTGAGTCGTATGGTTTTGCTGAGTCTTTTTTCTTTTCTTTTTGCTATTGAAAGTCTCCCTTCATTTAAATGAAATCACAGACTAGAAATAGCAATGATTGCTTGCTAGGGCTAAAATTAGAAACTACAGGAGACTTTTTAGGCACATCCCTCTTGTCTCATGGAAGGTTCTGCAGAGTTTTCTTTAAAACTCCCACTTAAGCAATTATTGTAAGATGATGTTTACTCTCTAAAATAACATTTTTATTTGGACAATTTTTTCCATCAAGCTTTAATCGTACTTTGCCAATGTATGTTGAACTTTGTTTCTCTGAGATGCCTAAAGGCACATCCAATACATTTACCATCACTTCAAAGTCTGTATACTTAGCTCTTTGAGCAGTTTCTTTAAAAAAATAATAATAAATAAACAAAAGCTCCAATGGCACTTGCAGAAGACAAGACTGGGTCCTCTGATGTGATGGCAGATGGCAGTCGCATGAGCTTTGTTTATGCCCAGAACAAGCTCGGTGTCTCTTAAATTAATCATGGATTGAATAATTCATTTCTCACACCTTGGGCTGCACCTAATCTTCAGCTATACATTTAAAGATAGGTTATGGTTGAGGTCGGGTTCACTTGGACGTCCTTTCAAAGCCTATGAAATGATTTTACAGTTGGGTCATTTCTCATTGTAACACATATTATAAAATGTAATGACATAAACTTAGAGCTCTCCTGGCTTTTCCATTTCCAGGACGGGCTTCAGTGACCTTCCCATTTGTTGGTTGGCCCCAAAGATGGTGGGGCTAATGGATACAGTGGTTTTTCTGTAAATGTAATTAAACGTGCCTCTGCCAGCTGCCTGTGGTATTTGTGAATGTTTTTATAAGAAAAGCTGTTCTTCGACTTTATCTGCCCACTGTGGTTTGTGGCATGTTGTGCTATTCTGCAGCCTTGCAGTTTTTTTCCTGAATGATTGGGCTATGATGTCATGTGCTATCTCAGTGCGGAACCTTTTCAAGGCTTTGCTGGGGTCTGTGTGCCTGAGCGAGGGGAGTGGAGGCTCCCTCAGAGCACACTTGGTAGCGACTCCCCGTCTACTCCAGCACATTCCATTGCCTGGAGACCAAAGCCACCAAATGATTTGCGGTCAGAGTGATTTGGGGCTGGTTAGAGATGATTTAAAAGGAAGGTTATGGGCATATGAAGTATAGGGTAAAAAAATATATTTTACTACTTTATTGAGACCACATGGCTCCAACTTGAACTTTTTTTTTAAACATGGAAATTGTTGGCTGAACTAGCTCTCAGTGTTTTTTCCCTTTTTTTCTTTTTTATTGCTCTGAGCGAAGAGCTGTACTCCCTATTTATTATATGCTTGACCTCCCCATTATTTCTGAAAGTTTGAAAAACTTTTTATGTTTAAAGAAAACAGGAAAACGTAGGATTTATCTGTTGTTCTCTTCAAGGGCCAATACCATTGCCAGAGAAGAGACCCAATTCTCTCCAATAACTGAAAGAAGGTTTCTTTCTCATGTCAAGCTTGGGAAGCCATCAGTTATGAAAGAGACAAGGGCCAATCTGTCCCAGGGTACCCCAGGGCCACAGCATATCAGCACTGGCAGTGCATCCATGTCGCTTGTTGACTGGGAGAGATGGTTTTGCTCAACCTCCTAAGGGTTCAGTATACCCTATGATGAATAATGGGGCCAAATAAAGCATGGTCGATCTTTTCTAATGCCAGAATGCTGATGATAGGGCTCAGAGACCAGGGGCTCCTTCTCATTAGTGGTCCATGGGAACATAACACTTGGGTGCAACACTTCATTTGTGAGACTAAGCAGCCATCTCCTGCCTCTCCTATGTGGGCTACCACAAACTGGCACAGTAAACCACCTATTACCACTGAACAGGTTCCCAAATCTCTGTCCAGCATGAACTTAAAGTATCTATTATCACTTCACTCTGTGGCTCAGGTTCATCCTATTTCAATCCTCAAGGCATATGCCATAGTCTAATAGTCCATTACAAGCTATCAAATAGCCAGCTCCAACTTGCAATTTGGTGTTATGACACTAGCTAGAGAAGTGCCATGGAAAGCGTGCTTGTGAGCATGCCCAGTCCCTTGGCAGCCATCAACCCAGGGTCTGAGGGCCATGACTGTGATGTAATGGAAGGCTGCATGAGATCTTCTCACCAATCCTTCATAGTTGCTGGTCTGTGATCCATCTGAGCCAGCCTGGATTCCTACAGTTTGAGTCTGTGTGTGTGTCCAGGGATTTAAAGGAAAACATGTGGAGACCAAATTAGTTTGTACCTGATGAGAAAATCTTATAGAATTGGAAAAATGTCAAGAAGGCAACATTGTATGATGGAAATCAAACTACATTGGAATTGAGGATCCTGGTTTTGCCACTATGTGACCTTGAACCAGCTATTTAATAATGCAGCATTGATAAAACACTATTATGTTGGATCATTTCCTTCCTAAATATGACATGTGATCATCAGAACCACATTTGGAAGCAGGTGGGGCAGGTGGCGTTATTTCCATTCTACAAGTATGGAAACTGGAGCTCTAGAGGTTACTGACTTGCTCAAGGTCACAAAGCATGTGAGTGATAGAGTTTGACCTCAAACCCAGAACTTCTGCCAGACATGGTAGCTCATAGGCATCTGCCTGTGATCACAATATTTTGAGAGGCCAAGGCAGGAAGATCACTTGAGGCCAGGAGTTCGACACCAGCCTGGGCAACATAGTGAGACCCCCATCCCTGCAAAAAATAAAATTAGCCCAGTGTGGTGGTGTGTACCTATAGTCCTAGCTGCCTAGGAGGCAGAGGCGAGAAGATCGCTTGAGCCCAGAAATTCGAGGCTGCAGTAAACTACTGTTGTGCCACTGTGCTCCAGCCTGAGTGACAGAATGAGACTCTGTCCCAGAAGATAAACAAAAAAACCCAGAACTTCTAACTTCAAATCTCATGATCTGTCCACTGTAGCAAGCAGCCCCCACAATTCTCAACCTCTATAGAACTCACTCTCCTCATTTGCAAAAATGAGACATTTGGCCCAGAAAATTAGAGGCCATTCCAGCTTAAAATTCTGTGTCTGATGAATCACCGGCTGGAAGGGACTTTAAGAAATCACTTAGTCATATTCCTTGCTTCTAGAAGGACTCTATCTAAACTATTTTGAAAAGAAAATATCAGCCCTTTTCTTACAGTCCTAGTGCAGAAAAGAGCCCCAGAGAGTGTCCAAGGGCATTTGGGAATGAGAAGGAAACGAGGAGCTACGGGGCCAGTGCTCAGCAGGGTGATCCATCTCTTGGACTCGGAAGCAGTGAGTCTTGCCTCACTGGATGTGAATGTTCAGCCCTGAGATCAATATCTGAAGTAGGAGAGGAGAGTCACAAGCATGCTTTGTTGGTTAGAAAGAATTCTGTAAGAGAGATCAGAAAACTGGTAACTCTGTGAAGAGGAAAAAAAGAGCTAAGTGACTCAGTAATGATCTTAAAGTTTATTAAGGACTCCTAGAGAATGTGATGACTATAAGTCAGTGGTAATGTTTCTGTTTAAAGATAGAAATGGCAGAATCCTGTTTACTCAGCAGGTGTGACAAGCAGAAAGCTGTGCTGATCTAGACTTACTTTGCTTGTATTGGGGTTCGTGGCAGAATGGGAATGAAAGGGGCTTTGCCCTGAAGACGGTGCCTGGGAGCCCCACTCCAGTCTTCCCTTCTCTCTCAGCTCAGGTCTCAGCAGGCTGGTGTACCAGTTAGCGTCTAGCAACCTTTCTAGAACAAGGGACTACCAGTAGACAACTACCAGCAAGCACATCAAGTTGCAAGTTCAGTCTCACATTGCTCAGCTAACCTGGTTATAATTTTAAAAACTAACCTGTCTCCATGTTCTTCCTATGTCACTCCCATGAAATAGATGTTACTTTTTATTAAAAAAAAGAAAAGCAGTGACTGAGATCAGAAGACAAGTAATTATCAGTAATTATCACAACTCTACAACTTACTGAGCTTGGACAAGGCATTTCCTACTCTGGGTCTCGATTTCTCACTGTGAAATGGGCTAACAATAGCCATTTCAAAGTTAAATATTTCTGAGGATTAGCCAGGCATGGTGGCTCATGCCTGTAATCCTAGCACTTTGGGAGGCTAAGGCAGGTGGATCACTTGCGGTCAGGAGTTTGAGACTAGACTGGCCAACATGGTGAAAACCCATCTGTACTAAAAATACAAAAATTAGTCAGGCATGGTGGTGAGTACCTGTAATCCCAGCTACCCGGTTGGCTGAGACAGGAGAATCGCTTGAACCTGGGAGGTAGAGGTGGCAGTAAGCCAAGATTATGCCTCTGCACTCCAGCCTAAGTAACAGAGTGAGAATCCATCTTAAAAAAAAAAAAAAAAAAAAAAATTCTGAGGATCAAATGGGGGAACATAGATGAGCATGCTATGTAACAGTTTGCATCATTATTAATAGGAGTCCAATTTCAGGCTTTTCTATAAACCACAAGGTCACAGATGTTTCTTTTTATTCTGCCTTAATTCCATTCCCAAGCCAAAATCAGAATCACAGCAGTTTATCCTCACTTACTATGTGTCAGGCACATAATCACCTTTAATCCTCACAAAAATATTATGAAGTAGATATATTACCCCTATTTTATTATCTGGAAACTATGTTCTAACAAAGATAAGCATCTTGCCCAAGATCACATGGCTACTAAGTAACAGAGGCAAAACGGAAACCAAGTCTGTCTCACCACAAAGCTGTGCTTTCAGACCTTCAGGGCTCTGAAGAACTGGGGCCCTGTCCTACCTGAGTACAGCCCCAGTCCTCTTGGTTTCAGTTTGCAGTTGATCCGGCAGGCCTTCAAGGGGGTCTCCTCAGCTGTTCTGAGTCTAGAGCAGGTCGTTTGCTTAGTTCCTTAGCTAAAGCTTCATCTTAATCCATAGTTTAGTTCATTCTGGCGGCTATAATGAAGTACCATAAACTGGATACGCTATAAACAACAGAAGTTTATTGCTCACAGTTCTGAAGGCTGAAAAGTCCAAAGTGAAGGTGCCGGTAGATTCAGTGTTTGGTGAGGGCCCACTTTCTGGTTCATAGATGGCGCCTTCTTGCTGTGATCTCACATATTGGAAGAACTAACGAGCTCCCCTGGGCCTGTTTTATAGGGGCACTAATCCCATTCATGAGGCTCTACCCTCATAACCTAATCACCTCCCAGAAGGCCCCACTTCCTAAATACCATATGAATTTGGGGGGGGGCATAAACATCCAGACCATAGCAATCAGCTTACCCCGATTCAACTCCACCGTCTCCTCTCCTTTTCCTGTCCTTATTCCTGGGTGGCTTGCTGACCCTTCTCGTTCCTCTCTCACTCCACACATTCCTCTTTGGAAGATCCTACATTCTCTTCTCCACCTTTCTCTCAGAAGCAGATACTTCCCCATAAGGATCTTGTAGCTCTCCCCAGTTTTCCCAGCCCATGACATCAGCCCATCAAGCCTAGATCAAATGCCAGTTTCCCCAGGATGTTTACTGTTTTTCCTTTCACTGGAAATAAATTTTAGCATGTAAAATACAGCCTCTATATTACTTCCGAATATCACAGAATGTGAATTTTCAAAACTGTGAAAACCATGGAAGTCATTGGTCAGTTGCCTTTATTTTTTAGATGAGGAAACTGAGGCCCAGATAAATTAATTTACTGCCCACAATTATAGCTGTAGGCCAGAGCTGGAGCTGATTCCAAATGCAGTCAGTATTATTGCCAAAATAGTTTAAACTGGGCATGTTATTGTATCCGCATCCTCCAGTCTGGTGTGGCCCCTTGGTAAAAGTTTGGAAAGGAGTTTTGCCCTTGCCACAACAGCCTGATTAGACTCTGACTGCGAATCGTAAGAAATGTTTTCTTTTACTTAACTACTTAACATACTTCTTTTCCACTGAACTTAAACCTGTTCACTCCTCAATAGGCTACAAAGAACTATTGGCCACTCATTTTTTTTTTTTTAGATGGAGTCTCGCTCTGTTGCCCAGGCTGGAGTGCAGTGGCGCGATCTTGGCTCACTGCAAGCTCCAGCTCCCAGGTTCACACCATTCTCCTGCCTCAGCCTCCCAAGGAGCTGAGACTACAGGCGCCCACCACCACGCCCAGCTAATTTTTTGTGTTTTTTAGTAGAGACGGGTTTCACCATGTTAGCCAAGATGGTCTCAATCTCCTGACCTCGTGATCCACCCGCCTGGGCCTCCCAAAGTGCTGGGATTACAGGCGTGAGCCACCGCACCCAGCCTGCCACTCAACTTTAATTCATGGCCAAGAAGAGTTAAGTCTTCCCTTAGCTTGCCTGTCTTTTAGGTTAAATAATACCAGATCTTTTTGCTTTTTCTCACAGTTCTTGTTCTCCAACAGTTTCATCATCTTTATTTCTATCTGTTGAACTATATCCAAGTGCTCCGTGCCTCTCAAACGGTGAAGTCCAGAAGTGGACAAAGAAGCCTCATGAAGGTACGAGAAAGTGACGATGACCTCACAGTTCCTTCAAACTGGGCTTCAGTTGGTGCGGCCAACTTTCACGCTCATGTTTCAGGAGATAGCCGGGCCTCATTGGCTCATGTTCAGTGGATTATCCTCATTTGGCTGGACACTGCTTAGCCTGTGTTTGTGATAATGATCGTTTCCTCCATGCAGCATCCAGAACTGTTCCGATTGAGCTTTTTTCCCTTTGTTCCTGACTACTACTCCAATTCATCAACTCATTTGGGACTCTCATCCTATTCTTCCACCTCTTAATTCTTAACCCCAGCTACTGTCTCAAGTAGCTTAGCACATTAAAAGTCCCTGGAATTCACCCCTGAGACTTCTGGCCCCTCAAAACACTTCTCCTTCATGGCTCCAGGATTGGATAAAGCCCGTAGTCCATCTCCCAGTACACACAAGGCACTCACACAGGGTTGTAAGTTCTGGATAAAATTAGAGATCACCAGAGAGCCTTCCAAGAGGCATGCAGCTAAGGATCGTTACATGCGTAGATTCAGAGATAACTGACCACACTCAGACCTAACTTGGGTATGATGGTGGGAGTCTCCAAGATTTTCCTTCGGCTCAGAAATGTGATAATTATGAACATTTGCATTTATAAACCACTTATCTCCATTAGCGTAAGCTACACTTACAATGATATTACATTACCCCAGTTTACAGATGAAGAAATTAAGGGTCAGTGAGGTTAAGGTCACACAGCCAAGATTAGAACTCATGTTTCCTGTCTTTAAATTCCTTGAACTTTCCTGTATTTCAGCAGGTTTTCAAAATATTAGAATTCCTAAAAATTCCGTGTGTGACTTGGGTAGGGTGCCTTTGAAAAATAGAGATTCCAGGCCAGGCGCGGTGGCTCACGCCTGTAATCCCAGCACTTTGGGAGGCTGAGGCGGGCAGATCACGAGGTCAGGAGATTGAGACCATCCTAGCTAACACAGTGAAACCCCATCTCTACTAAAAATACAAAATACTAGCCGGGCGTGGCAGCATGTACCTGTAGTCCCAGCTACTCGGGAGGCTGAGGCAGGAGAATGGCGTGAACCCAGGAGGCAGAGCTTGTAGTGAACCGAGATTGCACCACTGCGCTCCAGCCTGGGCGACTGAGCGAGACTCCATCTCAAAAACAAACAAAAAAATAGAGATTGTAGGGCCCTGGCTCTAAGACATACTGATTACTTAAGTCTGAGTGGAGCCCTGGGATCTGCGTTTTAATAAGCACAGCAGAGGGTTTTGAGTAAATCTCTGCAGGCCATACTTGAAGAAACCCTCTCCTAAACTATGCTGTCTAGGCCAGGCTCTTTAAATACTACAGATCTACCTTTGCCCCGAGACAAAGCTGGCACATAAAAACCAGCCACAGAAACCTCCTGATCCAGACAGTAGCTCAGAGGGCTCCCTGATGACCCTAGACCCAGGACTGTGGTGCTCAGAGCCTGCCACCAACCCTGGTTCAGTCCTGTTTTTGTCCTCTTCAGTTTTGCTGACTGGTTGAACTCCCCTCTTTTGAGTACTCTGCTTTGACTTCCCACTTGGGTCTTAGATACACTCTCACCCCTGATTATGTCAGCCTCGGCTGTTGCAGATCAGAAAGCCCGTCTCCCTAAGGCCTTTCCAGATGCAGCTGTAAAATGGATCTGAAACCTGACTCATGAGAGAGAATCTGAAGACTTTGTCTGGGGAACTTTCTAATCCCGTGCACCCCAGCTGGGCAACATTTACAAACTGCTCTGAGGAAAAGCTTCACAGCCAGTTTCCCCAGAGAGGCATGGTGGTTCTTGCAGTCCTACTAAACTAAGTTTACAATCTATTGTTCCTGAAAAACCAGATACTCCGGGAGGGCAGATAGATGACTAGGGAATGGGCAGGCACAATGAGTGTTGACTAGGCGTGCACAATACACAGGCGCTGCACTGATTCCTTTTCATGAGTTGTGTCTTCTTCTCCTTTCACCCATAAGGAGCACAGCCAGGATGGTTTCACCTGGTGCCTGCCGTCTACTCTCAGGGCACTTAGGGATTGTGTGTTCCTTAGATTATAAACACAGCCCTGCTACCTACACATCCCTCGGTCTTTCAGGATCACAAAATCTGCAAGTGATCTCTGGCTGGATTCTCTTATGTGTGTTTTATCAAGGAACAAGTGGAGCCCTGATGAAAAAAGTCTTTAGACTCAAAGCAGACTAACAGAATGGTTGAAAATTGAGTTGGGACACAGCCGAACTCCCAGTCTTGGTAGACACATTCCACTCACTGTCTCTTCTCTGTTCCCTTTTCCAAGTGCAGGAATCTTCTTTTTTATTTTTATTTATTTATTTATTTATTTATTTTTGAGACAGAGTTTCACTGTTTCGCTCAGGCTGGAGTGAAGTGGCGCGATCTCAGCTCACTGCAACCTCTGCCTCCTGAGTTCAAGCGATTCTTCTGCCTCAGCCTCCCGAGTAGCTGGGATTATAGGCACCCGCCACCACGCCCAGCTAATTTTTGTATTTTTAATAGAGATAAGTTTTCGCCATGTTGGCCAGGCTGGTCTTGAACTCCTGACCTCAGGTGATCCACCCACCTCGGTCTCCCAAAGTGCTGGGATTACAGATGTGAGCCACCACGCCTGGCAGGCACCTTCTACTCAATAGGCTTGACTCTTCCTGCACTTTTTCAGAAGCAACTCTAACTTGTGATACTAGGACAGCACACAATAACATATGCTGGCAGCAAATCCCAACACAGTGCGAAGAAACTGCTTTTCCTGTACCTTGGTCTCTACTATCTTGTGACAATCTGAAGAGAAATTCCCAAACATAAGTCTCCTGAGTGATTGTCAGGTGTATACTTTGCCTTATTGTTAGCAGATGTGAAAGCTCTTTGAGAAGACAGTAGAGTATTTGGAGCTGGAGGGAAAAGGGTGTTTGGAGCCTTGTTAGAGACCAGCTGTGGAGCCTTAGAATGTTCTCTATATAGGAAGGCTTACATTGTGCTGAAAGAAACAGTTGCCTGTTGGGTTATAACTTGGCGAGTTATGTAATGATACAAATGTTGGACGACTTGTTAAAGGATCTGAGAGCATTATGGCAAAATTCTACACCCTATCCTTAATTAGATCAAGTTAAACTAAAAGGGAAAAGCAGTCTGGTTTGCTAACCACAGTGGAAGTATTGCTTTCGGGTGGAATTCATACCTGGATTGCATTGTCTGACTTGAGGATAATACACAGGAAGCAATTTGGAGTTTTTCTTTCTTTTGGTTTTGATATTTCAGTTACAAGGAACTTGAAGTCTAGGAACTGACTTTGCAATGTTAACAGCCAGCTAGCCAAAATGTCCCTGTTTAAGATCTTGCTGTTTATCATAACACGAAGTGTGCTCTGTGCCGTGTGTGACTTCCAATACACATGTGTTAGTAATTACTACCAATATAAGCATCTACCCAGCCATTAATCAAGGCACCCAACACCTCCTGCCAATGTACTTTGAAACTTTATCTGCTGAAAAAGCAAAATTTCCCTCTGTTAATGAACACTTTTAGGAAAGCAGGCTGGTTAAGAGTGTCTGAAGCATTTGAGTGACAGCTCCAGTGAACTCCCATTTATGATCGCAGGTGACCTAGCAAAAACTGCGAAATATAAGCACAGTTCTACATTTTAGTTTCTCTTAAAGATCATCTGTTTAATAATAGCAGTTGGCCTTTACTGAGCCCTGATCAAAAGTCTCTTAACATTTTTTTTCTCCTTTAATAATCCCAGGACATAAGGTCTGTTAATATCCCTACTTCCTGGTTAGGAAACTGAAGCTCAGAGAGGCTAAGTAGTTTGTGAAAATTCATTCATGGAGGAAATGACAGAGCCAGGGTACTAATGCTGGTGTGCCTGACTCCGGAACTCGTGCTTCTTGGAGTCCATTCTTCTTTCAAAACCACTTGGTGCCTCCAAAGAGAAAAATGGTTTGGTAATGAGTCCCATTTGCTTCCAGTGATGAGGAGGAACTCTTTGGATGTTGAAATCTTTTTTTTTTTTTTTTTTTTTTTAATGGAGTCTCACTCTTGTCATCCAGGCTGGAGGGCAGTGGTGCGATCTTGGCTCTCTGCAACCTCCGCCTCCCGGGTTCAAGTGATTCTCCTGCCTCAGCCTCCCAAGTAGCTGGGATTACAGGCGCCTGCCACCACACCTGGCTAATTTTTGTATTTTTAGTAGAGACGGGATTTCAACATGTTGGCCAGGCTGGTCCCGAACTCCTGACCTCAACTGATCCTCCCGCCTCGACCTCCCAAAGTGCTGGGATTACAGGCGTGAGCCACTGTGCCTGGCCGGATGTTGATATCTTTCAAACATTTGTTGAGGACTGATCTTGTCCCAAGGGGTTAGACAGACCGTATCACTGAATCCACCCAATAAACAAGTAAGGTAGCTTGTAGCGTCTATGTTTTACTGTCAAGTAACCACCTGTTCTGTCCCATCATCCAGCGTTGCCCCTGTGGCCCGAAGGGTTGACCAACTTTCTGTTTAAGTGGAGTATGTAAATAGGACCGAAAAGCCATGTGGTAGTTGTAGGAGAGAGGGCACAGCAATGGAAGCCCAAAAGTGTGGTTCTCATCCCAGACACCATCATTCATGATAATTCTCTTTATCTCCTCTGTACCTGTGTTCCTTTTTCGTGCCTATAGTATTTAACTTCCTGCAACTAAAATGGAAGTGTTATCTGAAGTTTCATGAAAATAGCATATGCATCAGAAATAGGGAGATACCGGCCGGGTGCAGTGGCTCACGCCTATAATCCCAGCACTTTGGGAGGCCAAGGCAGGCAGATCACCGGAGGTCAGAAGTTTGAGACCAGCCTGGCTGATATGGTGAAACCCTGTCTCTACTAAAAACACAAAAATTAGCCAGGCATGGTGGTAGGTGCCTATCATCCCAGCTACTTGGGAAGCTGAGACATGAGAATTGCTTGAACCCAGGAGGTGGAGGTTGCAGTGAGCTGAGATTGTGCTATTGCACTCCAGCCTGGGTGACAGTGTGAGACTCAGTCTCAAAAAAAAAAAAAAAGAAAAAGAAAAGGCAAAAGATACTTTTTCTAATTCTGGATCTTCCACTAAATGTCAGTATTCAAATTATGTAACCTTTCTGACCCTCAGTATCCCAATCTGTAAAATGGAGGCAATAGTACCCAGCTCTAAATGTTGTTGTAAAGATTAGATGAGATAACACCTATGATGTGTGCAGCACAGTACCTGGTATGCATCAGTAGTAGTGCCCTTTACATGTCACTTCTGTCCCTCTTCTCAACTCCCCACCTCACCATCCATATTAGTAAGTAGTGCTTACGATACAGATAAGATGGGGTGTTTGTGAACAGCCTCGTGCCATCCACAGTGTCACATATCGGGCTGCAATAATATGTAGTGGTTAAACTCTTTGAATCCCTTTAAGTAGACTGATGAAGTTGAAATCTCTGTTCCACCATTTCCTGTGTGACTTTGGGACAGTTATTGAATCTCCCTGGGCCTCAGTTTCTTCTTGCTTTAAAATGGGTCTGACAGTAGTGCTTCTCTCATGGGGTTTCTGAGAGGGCTGAATTCGTTATAAACTACATTCACTTAGAAAATACCTGGCCCAGAGTGAACACTCATTCAATGTTAGCTGCCATTATTATTATTTATTTATTTATCTCTGTGAACTCTTGTAAGCTTATTAAAGGAGCTGTGCAGAGTGAGACCATGAGACAGATTTTCTAGTGCAAACCGGGCCGCTCACAGGGGGCTCGTGGAGTCTGAGTGCTGACCTTGGCCCCATTAGCACGGTTCTCTAACCAGCTCAGGCACGGGGCTGTAATGAGGATTATTGAAGTAACATATGGAAAACTCTTAGAGTTAGCTCTTGGGAGAGGAAAAAGGCACTAAATAAATACAAGGAATTATTAAAAACCAGGAGACGACCTCACAGGGATGCTGAGCCTTGTATGTTATTTGCTATTCTAAGAAGAAACTGGGGCAAGAAGCCAACTTCATCACCAGGTGACAAAGTGGTCTCCTGGCTGCTGTTCAAGGGACGGCAGCATGCAGCGTCACCTCAGCAGATCCCGGGCCATCACAGTCTCTTCTGGGCTGTGGGAAGCTCAGCTTTCCCACGAAAAAGAAGGGCCGGGTCCCATGCCAGATGCTATGCCTACTCCCTCCCATATCTCCTGCCCAAATACCCCTCCTTTGAGGAGAGCTGGGAGGTGGTATTCTAAGTGAGAACCTACCAAGTAGAATATT
Source organism: Macaca fascicularis (assembly GCF_037993035.2). Classification (NCBI taxonomy): domain Eukaryota; kingdom Metazoa; phylum Chordata; class Mammalia; order Primates; family Cercopithecidae; genus Macaca; species Macaca fascicularis. Next base: position 173,475,848 of record NC_088379.1, read on the forward strand.
GATGGCAAATTCCCTCTGGTACTAGTGCAGATGACTTAGGGGCCACCAGCAATCTGCTTCCACAGCAGGACTCCAGTCCCAGACTGGGCCAAGCCGGGGCTTCGTTGCCAAGCCTTAACAAGTATGTGGAGCGCACCCAGCTCTGTAATTCTGGAGATAGCAGTCCATCAGTCACTACTTACAACTTTACCACCTACCCCTGTGACATTCCTCTCTCCAGAACCAATCCTAACGCTAAAATGAAATATACTTAAAGTGGTCTCCAGATACCACTTGTGAAATGGTGTACAGGAGGCATCCAAGAATGAATCAAGATCTGGCCCACAGCCACCACACAGCTTGGGGCCTCTGGTTTCCCCCTGATATCAGTGGCATAAGATTAATTTCTGTGGCTCCAAGCAATGATTGCAGAAACATCCTATTTCTCTTTGCTACAAAATAAAGAATATCTTAGCCATGATGTCTTACACTATAAAGTCTTAGAAGATAAGGATAGTGTCTTAGTCTCATCACTCAAGAATATAGCACTTCATGACATGTACCTTTATTTATACTTTTCTGGTAACATAAATATAGTTTTAAAATACTGATGGCCTTTCCAAATAATGGTATAAATATGATATCTCAATCCTCAAAACTACCAACAAATTTAAGGTATCTATAACACATACAACCAATACTTATGCATAAATATTATAAAAACATGGCCTACCTCGCAATGTGCATAGCAAATAATAGTTTGGAAAACAGAAAACATAATTAAAAATTCCACCACTCAAAATGAAAAATAGTTCTCTTTCCTTCTTCAATCAGGTTCAAAGATACTACGTTAACCATCAACTACAAAAGAGACCAAACATTTCAGCAGCCTTTGAAACCTAGAAGAAGTCCTTACAAATGTAAAGATTAGACAGTAGAATATTTTCGCTGGCATTTAAGATTTTTGAAGGGTCTAGTTAGGATCTAGTAAGTTCTTCAGAAAGGTTAGACTGACTATAAAGACAACACTGCAAAATATAGAAGATTCTCTAGCTCACTTACTACAATGGAATGTGTTTTTTCCTAGAGATCAGGATTAATTATTAAAATATTTAAAGAAAAAGATGTTTCTAAGTCTGCTAGGAAGACAAATCATAACAGTAGATCCCAATAATAAGCCTATGTGTAAAACAGTCTCTTAAAAAAGAGGTGGCATGCGGCCGAGCATGGTAGCTCAAGCCTGTAATCCCAGCACTTTGGGAGGCCAAGGCAGGCGATCACCTGAGGTCAGGAGTTCGAGACCAGCCTGGCCAACATGGTGAAACCCCATCTCTACTAAAAATACAAAGATTAGCTGGGCATGGTAGTGCACATCTGTAATCCCAGCTACTCCAGAGGCTGAGACAGGAGAATAGCTTGAACCCTGGAGGCAGAGGTTGCAGTGAGCAGAGACTGCGCCGTTGCATTCCAGCCTGGGTGACAGAGTGCGACTCTGTCTCAAAAAAAAAAAACAAAAAAAGAAGAAGCATGCATATTTAAAAGTAGTAGTTGCAAAGAAAGTCTTGGCAGTTTTTCAGAGCTCCCTTCATGTAATCACTCTATTACAGTGCGCCCCTCAAGTTGAAAAGTTCCCATTTATTTAACATGTTTTAAAAGAATTAAATATTTTCCTTATTTATCCAATTTGCAAACGTAAAACAAGGCTGCGTCATTTCTCCTTTTTCCGCATCCTTCTTTCGGTCCACTAAGGTAGTTCTGGGGCTGCTGAGAGCTTCTGAAGGTGATTTGATGTGAACTCCCTCCTGACTTCTGATTTGTCTGCTTCTTATAAAGAGCTAGTATGCTCCAGAGAGCACCAGAGGCAGTTCTTACCCAGCAATCCCAGAAGCAATTTTCTTCTGCTTTTCTTGCTCACCAGAGCCCTCCTGGGGTTTCAGACAAAGAAGCTGAGCAGTTTGCAGTAGCTACTACAGAGAGGTTCATAATGGAATAGCGGCTTCAGGTTTTTCATCCGTCATTAGAAATAGTTATTTTACAACTTGAGAGAGAAAAAATAGAAATCTATGGCATAATGAAGGGAAAAAAATGGGTCATGTTACTGTAGAGATAGACTCAAATTCTACGTTATGTCATAAGTGAAAGCTTTTTTGGCCCATATGGGTATAAATTAATAAGAGAATGCTGTCAGTGAAGCAAGGGTAAGTACTTTGCCTGGAGAGTAAGAGACCGGCCAGTTAGTCCTAATAAATCCAAGGGTTTGGGGAGCCTCTTTTGAGATAGGTGGTGCATTGCTCATTACTAGAGAATCTCTTGGCATGAGTACTTTTGTACCGAGCATCTGCTTTTAAGGTCTCTTCATGAATGTTCTTCTTATGTGCTGATATCTTTATTCTTACACAAGCTTGGTGGAAGGCACTGTTGTTGCATCATAAATTACCTCGCTGTATTCTACAACTACCCCTCCCTAATATGTGCCAATCACTCTTACTGTATTTTGTTTTCTTCATAACATTTCCCCGTCTGAAATTATTTTATTCATGTGGTATAGTTTAAGTGCTTATTATCTCTCTCGCCCTGCTCCCATCACCACTGGAGTAAAAGCTGCCTGTGAGGAGACACCTTATCATCCTCTCCTATCTATTCAGGTTTCCGTTTTGTTTCATAATTAGCTTCCCTCTTCTCCCAGCAAGGTTTTCAAGTTCCAACCCAAAGACTGCTTAAGGAATGGAGCTTAGACGTCTTTTACTTCTTCAAGAGTCACTTCATGGATAAAAAGCATCCTGTTCTTGGGACTTTGACTCAGCAGAGCCAAGAACTTTCCTATAAGCTATTGCTTGGTTGTTAAGGAAACACAACAGAATACCACCCTGACGTGTCACATTCTACATGCGCTCATTTATAATACAGTGTGATATTTTTCACCTCCTATCTGCAGCAAGGTGAGATAATCGCTGGCTGGTGTGAGGTTTTTTTAGCATCTCTTTGCATCAGTAGACCTAGTTTTCAGACGATATACTTAAGTTTATAAAACAATTGCTAACATTTGTTTTCTTTAATCAGATTCAATTTGACTCTTATTAAGACCATGTTTTTAGAAAGCCCCCAATGGCCCACATAATGGTGGGACATTTCATAAACAAAGGCCAATATTATGAACACATTAATATATAACCCAGGTGTCATGGAAGTGCTCTCAAATAGGAAACGTGGAAGACATTAGTTGCATGCATCCCAAGTCAGAGACTTATTTTCTTAATTTGCTTTCTGTGCTTCCACAATGGTCTTTTTCCTTAGCTTTGGTAAGAAATTATAACAGCCAGCTAACTTTATTGGGTAACATGCATCACACCCCACAGCAGAGCTTAGATATGCATTACCTTGTTTAATCCCTATAACATCCTTATGAGGAAGGTACCAAATGAAATATGGGTTTAAAAGACCTCCATAGTTAAGGAATGAGGAAATAATAATGCAAGTATCTTTTCATACAACATAATTGTCCTAAAAAGTATGTCTTTCTTTGCATCTTTTTAAAATGCAGCATAAATGGGGTATTCTAAATATCATTTTGTTTTTCTTTAGGTTTCTCTTTTGTACATTTTAATAAGTTTAAAATATATAAAGTGGCCAGGCATGGTGGCTCACGCCTGTAATCCCAGAACTTTGGGAGGCTGAGGCAGGCACCTAAGGTCAGGAGTTTGAGACTAGCCTGGCCAACATGGTGAAACCCCATCTCTACTAAAAGTGCAAAAATTAACCGCGCATGGTGGTGGGTGCCTGTAACTCCAGCTACTCAGGGGGCTGAGGCGGGAGAATTGCTTGAACTTGGGAGGCGGAGGTTGCAGTGAGCTGAGATCACACCATTGCACTCCAGCCTGGGCGACAAGAGCGAGACTCCATCTGAAAGAAAAGAAAAGAAAAAAGGAAAAAGGAAAGAGAAAGATTTATATTTGCTTGCAGTGAAAATGAATGCAGAGTGCTCCAAAATGAAAAGTTAAAGTGCTTCTCTAACTTGTTCCCTCAGCCTTTGCCCCTCCTCCCAAGATAAGTTACAACCCTCCAAAACTATATTGTCCAATAAAACCACAATGGTATAGAATGGAAGTCTACAATATATTGTTGACAGCTGCATCTAACATTCTTTTTAAAGGCTGCATAGTATTTCATTATGCAGGATACCATCATTGACATTTCCTTTTTAATGGACATTTAGGGCAAGTTTAGTGTTTTCCTTTGTGAAAAGTGCTGAAATGAACATTCTTGTCTTTCCTGTGTCTTTGTGTCCTTTTGTGAGTAAATTAAGCACAACTTCTTAGAAATGAAACTGCTGGGTCAATTGCATATGTATCCTAAATTTTGTCAAATTCTCCTTTTAACAGCTTACACCAAATTATATTCCCGCATTAGTTGTAGCAATCTTCAATATTATGAGTTTTGGCTAGTATTTTAAATTTCTTCATTTTCCTTTTAGATGTTCACATAGCTCCCAACTGGAAAACTGTACCCACCCCCTGCCACCATCTCCACCATGAACCCTGCATGCCCTGTGCATTTCATATTGTATAACAGTATTACCAAGCATAATAGTGCTTTCTGAATATCCCTTTCTTTCCTCCTTTATGTAAAATATGTACAGTCTGATGATATTATTTGCTAAAAACATAAATGTATTTACAGATGGTTTTCTAAAGACTAAGTGACATAATCGAAACTTTAGAAAATCAGATTTTGCTCACAAGGGGTTTGGACAGTGCCTTTTCAGGATCATAATTAAACTTAGCTAATTATAATTCCAAGATTGATGCAAGAAGGCAAAAGGTTCAAGAATGAAGTCAATTTTTCCTGAGGTTAGGAATAAATCTATAAATTCTGGTTATATGAATCGCTAAAGAATTATTGTGCAGGGATCAATAAATCACTTCTAAAGCAGTGTTAGAAGGCTATTCCACCTCCTCAGTATACTAGTTACAATTGCATTATTAGGCTCAAGAGTGTTGGGCAAACTGGTTCTTTTAGCTTTTAACACTGCAGTAAATGGCTTGGCAACAGATTTAACATTTTCTTTGTAACATCCAAGGTTAACTCTTTTTTTTCCTTAAGATCTGGAATGTTCCCAACACAAAGAAATGATAAATGTTTGAGGTGAGGGACATCCCGGTCACTCTAACTGTATCACTACCTGTCGCACACATGCATCAAAATACCACTTACACCCTAGAAGTGTGAACAGTCACCATGTATCAATTAAACAAACAAAAAAGCCCAGCCTGACCTCAGACCAATTAAAACAGAATCTCTGAAGATGGAACTCTGTCTTTTTTTTTTTTTTTTTTTTTCCCCAGGGTTAGCTCTTTAGTCACTGGCCAGAAAACCTCTAATTCCAGCAGCATTTTAGAGCTATTAAGTATTTTAGTTCCTAGCTACTTAGAAATCATGATGACGTAATGATGCTTTATAAGAAGAAGAGGTAGGGGAGGAAGAAGAATTGCTACTCCTCCTCCTCAGTGATATGAGAGCAAAGAACAAAAATGAGAGGTTATAACGATGAATATCCATATGCTATGTTTACTTGAACAAAAATGTAAATTTTATCTCTTATTGAAAAGAATTGTTTTTGAACAAAAGTGAATAGCTAAAAATAGTGATTCTGTACAACCAACTAAGGGTCTGATTTTCCTTTAGTTTTTTTGTATTTGTTTGTTTGTTTTGTTTTTGTTTTGGCTTCTCAACACTGAGCATACCTGATGGGGCAGAGGCAGATTCAACACTCCACACCCTCTCAGGGGGCTAGGGTCTGAGGGTTACAATGTTGAGGGGCAGATGTCGCTTGTGAAGCCTCACAGACCCCTTGATCGTGGCAGAGAGTTTCTTGAGCAGTGAAAAGCACTTTTCTGTCCCAACAGATAGTCTTATGTGTGCGCCAATCCCAAGCAGAAATCATGATTTTCTTTACTCTATAGGTGATAACCATGATATTCTTCCCCAAGAAGAATGTTGAAAAATCAGAAAGGATATAAAAATGGGAGAAAGGGTGGGATATTCAGGAAACTATCAAAATATGTACATGTGAAAATAAATTTCATGAAACTGATTCTTTGGTTAAATAACAACTTTTTAAACATCTCTTCGAAGCTCTCAAATGGGCCTTTGAAAAATTAAATTACACTACATTGGATCTGAATTTGGCATGTGATTTCCCAACACATTTTTATTTTTTTATTTTATTTATTTTTTTATTATACTTTAAGTTCTAGGGTACATGTGCACAATGTGCAGGTTAACGCAAACATTTTAAAGTTAGAGGTTCTACGTCAATGAAATAAGGCTAAACCATGAACCTTGGGAAGAAACACTGGAAACTTTAGTACAAAGGAAGTTACAAATGAATATGATTAAGTTTAGAAAACTTTCCTTTTTTTTTTTTTTTTTTTTTTTTTTTTGAGACGGAGTCTGGCTCTGTCGCCCGGGCTGGAGTGCAGTGGCCGGATCTCAGCTCACTGCAAGCTCCGCCCCCCGGGTTCACGCCATTCTCCTGCCTCAGCCTCCCGAGTAGCTGGGACTACAGGCGTCCGCCACCTCGCCCGGCTAGTTTTTGTATTTTTTAGTAGAGACGGGGTTTCACTGTGTTAGCCAGGATGGTCTCGATCTCCTGACCTAGTGATCCGCCCGTCTCGGCCTCCCAAAGTGCTGGGATTACAGGCTTGAGCCACCGCGCCCGGCTAGAAAACTTTCCTAGGAGAGGAAATGTCAGATATTGATTCAGGTTTTTGTACAAAGAATGAAAGCATTATTTAAAATATATTTTGTGATGCAAACAGGGAAACATCCTAGTATTTTTATGTGTGTGCTGAATCTAAGCTCCATGTCACAGCTAATGTATCCCCAATAAACCATCCTAATTAGAAAGCCCCTGGAAATCTCCAGCATTATCTTAATTAAATTAGGCTAATCTAATAAATGCATCATAATTAAGAGGACTGCGCCATTCTTTAGTATTCAGCACACCAGGCATTAGATGATTTGTTCCACTTCCAGCCATCAGTTGTCATGCTTGCTAAAAGAAAAGAAAAATGATAGCACCAGTCATCGTAGTCCCTCAAGGAATCATCCATCTAGTTCTTGAATTTTCTTTACAACACCTCTGTCAATTATTTCTTCCTCTTCAAAGCATCTAGTGACAGGGAACTCACTAAGTTGTTTTGATCTATTTCATTTTGAACATATGGAATAATTTTAGCCATAAGAAACCTCAGGGAATTTTTTTAGTTCCTTCAACATAGACCTAACCTAGTACCCAGACAACTACTTTTAAGTCCAATTTCAAACCACCTGGAAAAGCAGTGGATCAATGGAACACTAAAGACTATATGGAGACTACGATCATTCTTGCCCAAAGGCATTGCAAAAAGGCACGTGTGTAAATAGCATTTACATATAGAATGGACCTCTCCACCTTTTTCTTGTGCAGATTAATTTTTAATTTTCCCAACATCTATAAATTGCCAGAATGGTAAAGTAGTGAGGAAACACTTTCTCACAATGTACACAGACTTGAAAGCTGTCAACCTGTCCTCCTTATCACAAACGGTTCTTGGGAAGCCCAAGGAGAGATATGGCTGAGGCAGAGATCACATTATCTAGCTCTTCTGCTATACACATATTGGGCTCTGATAATTAGAACATTCAGCCACAAGACAACCTTTGAGTATGCTGTTCTTTTCCTTCACAGCAAACACATATAGCCATTATCATTATTTGTTTTTTTTTTTTTTTCGTTTTTGAGACAGAGTCTTGTCTATCACCCAGGCTGGAGTGCAGCTCACTGCAACCTCTGCCTCCTCACGCCATTCTCCTGCCTCAGCCTCCTGAGTAGCTGGGACTACAGGCGCCTGCCACTGTGCCTGGCTAATTTTTTGTATTTTTAGTAGAGACGGGATTTCACCGTGTTAGCCAGGATGGTCGTGATCTCCTGATCTCGTGATCCGCCCACCTTGGCCTCCCAAAGTGCTGAGGTTACAGGCGTGAGATCAGTTATTTATTTATTTTGTTTTAAAGAGACAGAGTCTCACTATGTTGCCCAGGCTGGCTTCAAACTCCTGGGCTCAAGCAATCCTTCAACCTCAGCCTTCTAAGTAGCTGGGACTACACATGGCTCATCAGTGATATTTTTAAATACAAAAATACACATTTTTATTTGCTTATGCAAACAAAGGAACTATTATAATTTCCTGCAACTAGTAAATATCATATGCTAAAGCCTTTTTTTTCTAATTCCACCTCTTCCCCACCACACCATGTAATAGCTTTAGAGTTGTTTTTTTGGTGGGGAGGAGGGAGGGGGTGTTATGTGTATTTTTTTGTCTTTTGCCAAGTTTCTTAAGTGCCTCTGAAGCCAATTTTTAAAAAGTTGTGCATTGTGAGATCACAGTTGCTTTGGGGCATACAGGATATAAGTACAAAATGATGGACTGTAGCCAGGTAGTGAGGGCTCTAATTGTAGTCAGAAAGAACATTTTCATCATGACATGACGAAATCTATATTTTTCAAAGAAAAGGATCTAAATCTGTATCAAGTCATAACATTAGTTTTCCCACTTTTTAAAAAAAATCTAGTCTTATTAATAGAATGAAATGTCAGCCTTAGGCAATTTGCTCTGAAAAACCAACTGAAATGAAACATGGCATTTTATTCGTTATTCAAATGGCCAAATAAAACAAGGTGTAATTAGTCCTGACTTCCTGTTCTTGCTCACACACCTGAGGCCCCTCCCCGCTCTGCTGCAGCTCCGCACACCCAGGCTCTCAGGGGAAGCAGTGGAGGCAGCCTTCTTGGACAACAGCTCGCTTGTCTACACAGTCAAAAGTATGTATTTGATCAAAGTGGTTGGGAGGAAGACAGGTGTTATTTAGAGAATTACCTGTGTGACTAGAACAAGAAAAGGAGGCAGCATTTGCTGAATGTGCATATCTTTCAGAAACTTGATTCAAGGAGTGTGTCAGATGTTAAACCCAGGCGTATATGTATGTGGCTACGTGTGTGTGTGTGTATGTAATAGTGTATTTTCACTTTTTAAAAAAAATGAAGACATTCACAATTTTAGCCAGAATAGTTGGTGCAAGGCCCGTAAGTGCCACCTGCTAAGAATATAATTCCTTCTACCTCTAATGTTTCATTTTCAAATTAAAAGAGTTCTCTCCCCAGTGGATACTTCATTTATCATAGCTGTCCTTGGAAAGCTGACCTCTAAATGTGAACTTCTAGAAGGAATACAGAATAAGAACAAGGGAAAAGCCTTTACTAAGGAGGGTGGCTTTGAAAGGAGTTAGCTGGGAAAACCTTAACCTGAGAAAGTAAGTGAACCCATTTCTGTACATACAATTATTGACTGATGGGGCGGTTTACAGTTTAACTTCGTGTGCACTCATGCCCTGTTTGAGGTGCCTGTTTTGTGGTTCCGCAGAGACCACACTAGCCACATTTGAATACCATCAGATTAGACTGGAGCCAGAACTCTGCAAAGGGAGGCTCTTCCTCAGCCTCTGACAGAATCACCACCAAATCTGATGGTCCTCCTTGCCCTGAGCAATTGAACTTGGCTCCCTGGATGGAGCCTCAACCAATGGAAGCCTCATTTGGAGAACAGATGAAAAATAAAGAAGTGAAGGCTTTTGAATTCTAAAGTTTTAGCTTTTTCCAAAAGTAGGGCATTTTCCTCTCATTCTCGATCGCTTCTTCCATTCACTTTTCTTCTCCCATATTCCTAGTCATAATTACATAGATTAAGGCAAGAAACTGGGGGTTTCGCCAATGAACTCGGGGAAATTTTGAGGGATACCTCCTGTCCTTTGACTTTGGGAAAAGCTCCTCCATTGCTAAGGAAAAAGCTGTATTGGATGTAATTGTTAAATGCAAACAAATGACTGCTGGGCTTTCTAGGAGTCCGTACATGAACTGTTTTATGTGGGTTTCTGCAACTCCATAGAATCGAAGACACCAAGAGGAGCTGCAGCCCCTTTCCCTAGTTTGGCTTTAGTCCTTTTGAGTTTCATAATTCTGAGGTGATCATTGTATTTCAGTGGACAGGTTCCAAATGCACAGAAGACTGACAGCATTGTCTGATAAAACATCTCCCTTTTTATCCCGTTTGGAATGTAATCCAAGTTACAACAATAGCTAATAATTACCTGCCGTAATTGCAGCAACGGAATAGCTGAATGTGCACGTCTAGCTGATTTATGTATGCAATTTCTCATTCTCAAGCTCTCTATAATCCATTCTTCCCCCCCGCCCCCACCCTCCAACACTTTGAAGCTTTGAAAGCATTCAATACAAATTTTCACAATATAGGTGACTTTGAAGTGTGACTTGTCAGGTCATGCTGACTTATTTTTGTACTTGCATAGAGAATTGGTGAGGATGAATCTATTTTTTTAGCTAACAAGTGTAACTTGAGAATTTGTGAATGAGTGACAGATGGGTTGGGAACCTTCTTTTCCTTCACATATTGTGAAATGTACTTCTGTCTACTCATGGGAATGAGTCACATTTGCAAAAAGCCGTAATATTCACTAGTGCCAAAATGACATTTTTAAGTTGCTCTTGCAATGAGCTATAAGTAAGATGACTCCCCATCCTAGTTTACCTGAAACAGTTATTATTTATTCCTATAATTATCAGTGATTACCTATTTACTTCATTCTCAGCAATGTTCTAGCTTGGACAATATATGTTTACCCTGCATATCCAGATGGTGGAGGAAAACCCAGTATTTTCATGTGCTGTGGCCAAATGGCAGCTTATTTAAAAAATAGAAAAATCTTGGAATGAATAGTCAAGGATATGTGAGAGATTAGAAATCAACATTTCACATTAATTCCTGTGTAAGAAAATTATACGTAAACATAGACTGTTAAAACAGGCATAGCAAATATGTTTCAACTCAGGACCAGCACTAGTTGGCTGGTAGTGGCTGCCCCTAGCATCACTGGAGAAAGACTCTGAAACCAAGTTGGGGATCAGTGGGATATAGAGCTTGCCCTCTTACTGATGTCTGCCATAAGCTCTGGAAAAGCTAGTTGTAAAATGTATACTAGGTATTAAATGTCACCGCCATAGAGCCAGATGAGGTTTTAGTGATAATCCAACCCAGTGTTTTCAAAATGTGTTCCCAGAACACTGATCCTTCAACATGATTCACAGAACACATGTTCCATGGTCCAGTAAGATTGAGAATGATGCCTGCCATATTTCTCTCTCGAGAATTCAGTGTATATTGGCACAGAGCTCTAAAAAGTTCTGTTTAACTTTCTGACAGATGTTTAACTTTGTTTAACCCAGTGCTTGGTAAACCTATGTGGCCACAGAAACCTTTTCAATGTTATCTGCCAACTTGCTACAGAACTAGTTTCTTGGTACACATTTGAGGAAACTCTAGTCTTAGCTCATTCCTTGCATTTCACAAATAAGGAAACTATAGCCCCAAATGAGAGAATGAGTGGACCACAGTCAACCTAGCTGATCTATGGACCAAGCAAAACTGGAACTCAGTGATATAGGAGTTAAGAATAAATTATTTAGGCAGATAGTGAGGGTATAGGAGTCCTCGGTAAGGTTTTCCTTTTAATGAAAAGCAGCCCCAGAATTATACTAAAGATCAGCCTGTAAAATCGAGCTGCAGACACAGACAAGCAAGCGGGAAGCTTGCATGGGTGAATGCCAACAGTTGTGCCAATAAGAACAGGCACCTGGTACTAGGCATGTTCAAAATGGCAGCTCCATCTCCCCTTTTCTTTGCCAGCGACATGTACAGTAAGGAGCAGATTACTCTCCTAGCCAAGTGGGAAGCCCATTTGCATAATAAGATTAGGGTGGGGTAGCCACCCTTCCCGAAACATCACACCTGGTCCAACCAATCTATGGGCCCTATGTAAATCAGACACTGCCATCTCAAACCTGCCTGTAAAATCCAGTGCACTCCCATTTGGGAGACCTTGTCTCTCAAAAGAGAGAGAGCTGTTCTCCTTTATCTTTCTTTTGCTTATTAAGTCTTTGCTTCTAAACTCACTCTTTGTGTGTGTCCATGTCCTTAATCTTTTTGGTGCAAAACAATGACGAACCCCAAGTATTTACCCCAGACAATGAGGCTGCTTCATGAGAACTGCTGACTCTAAGTCCTAGGTCCTTTCCACTGCATCACCAATGAGCAAAATATTAGAAGCAATCTAAGATTTTAATAGCTTCTGGCAGCACAGATATTTAGTAGATTTCACTAATCTATTTTTATAGGTTTTGGTTTTTTGTTGTTGGTGGTGGGTTTTTATTTGGTTTTGTTTTGTTTTGTTTTTTTGAGGTGAGATCTTGCTTTGTCATTCAGGCTGGAGTGCAGTGACACAATCATAGCTCACTGCTGCCTCGAATTCCTGGGTTCAAGTGATCCTCCCACCTCAACCTCCCGAGTACCTGGGACTCCAGGCACACGCCACCATGCCCAGTTAGTTTGCAAAATTTTTTTGTAGAGACAGGGTCTTGTCGTCTTGCCCAGACTGGTCTCTAACTCTTGGACTGAAGTGATCCTTCCACCTTGGCCTCCTAAAGTGCTGGGATTATAGGCGTGAACCACCATGCACAGCCTGTATTTGTTTTTAAAAGATGGTAAATAAATATCTGTATATTCCTAGTGTCAGACACTAAGCTACCTCTTATGGTCCAAAAAAAAGAAAAAAAAAAGGCAAGATAAAATCATTTTCATAGTTTAGTTTTATCTGGGCTGGTCCATCCTTCTATTTTATCCTTTTTCCTTAGGAGATAAAGTGGTTATTTGAGGAAAGAATTGCTAGACATGAATCTGGTTTTGGTTCAAATTCTATTTTATTATTTCCTGGGCTTTGAATTTCAAAAAGCCAATCTATTTATTGGTCTCTTTTGGGCCATAAGGTTAAAGTACATCTGTTGTCCACACAAATTTAGCTATTGGCCTTCGAACTAAGCAGTCATGAAATTATAGCCATAGTAAATTTAGACAACGATTAATTTCACTTTGGTCTGCCTGTAAATCCACATGACAGAATAAACATAGTTTGTCGTGTGGTTAATGTGAACACATGTAAAAAATTAAGAAATCTTTGGTGACAAGACAAAAAAATACTCCATAAAAATTAATTAGTGTTTCATTGTTGATGTATGAAATGCAGTACTTACAGATGGCCCGACTTTGAGCTTAGGCAGCAACAGAACTTATCCCGGGCATCACTTTCAAATTTTGTTTTGGTGGTTCTCCAGTTTGGAAAAGGAACACCTGGAAAATATAACCATTGCTGAAACACTTATCTCTCTGGGGGTTTTTCCTACCCTTTATTTTCATTATTATACCATTACAGAAACTGGTTGCTTCAGTTTTCTTCAAGTATGGACTTCATGAAGCCATGTGGTTGCATGTGCTTTGGGAAGAGGAGGCAGCTGGGGGCTAAATTTGCCATCCTGAAATCATCTGTGACATCCCTTTGAAGATAAATTTTGTCAGGAAGCACAAATCAGTGGAGTTGTGAGGAAGAAGTGGAGAGGCATCTTTCAACATAACCTTGTTTCCCCTTGAGCATAAAGGAATTGATTTAAAGGAGAAAATAAAAACTCAACAGTTTTTAAAGGCTTTTATTTAATAAGCACCTGATTGTTTCCATTAACTGGCTTTTAACATTTACCATTTTGCTTAGCAAAGTTGGAGAACATTAGCCAAGATTCATTGATGAAACTTTATAAGTGTTATAAGTCAGATTTGTTTCATTTCAAAAGCCACATGTTTAAAATACAGTGCACAGAAAATTTTCATGATACATAGTTGTGGTTCAATAAAATAAAGATAGCCAAAAGAAACTGTCACTCATAAAATCTACATTTCCTGCTAAGTGTTAGTATTAAAATAGATACTGCTAGTCAACTTGTAAGCCAAACGATGCCATATGTGATTTTTTAACATAAGCTATTCATATTCTGTACTGGAAAGTGTGTCTTAGACTTTGCAGTGATTTGTTGGTTGCTTTCATTAGTCATGAATTTATTATCATAAAAATCAACACTCATGACCCTATCTTGGAGAATCGGAGTGTTCTGAGCAGCTCCAGTATACAGTTCTGAGCCCCACTGCCAGTTGCAGGGGTCACAAGAGAAAGATATTGCTAGGCCACATCAGGGAGGTGAATTTTTAAATGTTCTTACACCACCCAGGAATGGAAGTGACTGATGGTTTTCAAGGACGGCCATTTGGTCTGAAGCAGCTGCAGCCCCTTGATTTTAATTATCCTCCTGACTCTTTGATCCCTAACCAAAAAGGCCCTAGCACTGTGGACAGATGCAGCCACTCTACTCTAACAACTGGACTCAGACCAAGTCAGCAGTTACATTTAACCTTACCTTGAAATGTAGAAAGTGAACAATTACATATTGAACATTTTCATGTAAAACACTTTCTTGAATTTCAATCCAGCCACATCCTGCTACTGCCATAATGTGAATTTTTGGCACTATCTCATTTTTAAGCTGGAATGTTTGGAAAATCCTTATGGGGAGGGAGGAATCATTATGCAACAACAACAATACACACACACACGTAGATGTATACATATTTATAAAAAACTATTTCAAATTCCCAGCACAGAATAGTATAAAGAAGTATGCCATCTTACAGAACTATAAATGTTACAATCCTTTTTCCTCCTATGTTCTATAATCCTTTATGAACAAGGAAAATTCAAGAATTGTGAATATTATCTCCTCTCCAACAAATTGATTTCAAACTGAGTATTATATCCAAAGAAGCTTAATCTATAAGTATGAAGCTATAACCAACTTTGAAAGATTTTTGAAGCAATACAAGTTCCTTCCTTCCTTCCTTCCTTCCTTTCTCTTTCTCTCTCTCTCTCTCTCTCTCACTCTTTCTTCTTTCTTTCTCCTCTTTCTCTCTCTTTCTTTCTCTCTCTCTCTCTCTCTCTCTTTCTTTCTTTCCCAGGCTGGAGTGCAGTGGTGCGATCTTGACTCACTGCAAGCTCCGCCTCCAGGGTTCACACCATTCTCTTGCCTCAGCCTCCTGAGTAGCTGGGACTACAGGCATGCACCACCATGCCCAGCTAAGTTTTGTATTTTTAGTAGAGATGAGGTTTCACCATCCTGGCCAGGCTGGTCTTGCTTGAACTCCAGACCTTGTGATCTGCCCGCCTCGGTCTCCCAAAGTGCTGGGATTACAGGCGTGAGCCACCGCGCCCCACACAGTACAGGTTTCTATGTGATGGAAAAACTTAAGCTTATTAATTAAAATATATTCATTGTATTTCCTTATGTCTACAATCGGATTTTCTTCCCTGTTAGCCCCTGCTACTAGTCTCATGAACTAAGAAACCTGGCTTAGCTGACATCTATGCTTCCAACCCGTTCCTGCATTGTAGTCTAAGTGAAAAACAAAAAGGCCCTTGATGAATGAATGATTGATGAATGAATGAATGAGCATGACTACATCTTCTAATCCTTTTACATTTTATTTCCAATTAGTACAAGGTTATTTTCATGTTTATGGTCTTGAAATCTGACAGCCAGTCCCAACTGGTTTATTCTTATATTAGCAACTTAATTCTTTTGAAGGGGCATGTACCATGCCCGCTAATTTTGCAAGGTTTGGCTCTCCAGCTTCCCTCAGCTCCTTGTTTGTGTGGCAATTACATAGCTATTTAACAGCTGCACTAGGAATTAAAGAGGAGGAATCAGTAAGCTTTGTTAAAACATGTATCTATCCATAGATACATGTTTTGATGAAAGATGAAAGCCAAAAGCATTAAGGAAAATGAAATTTTGGAGACTCCCTGGTTTTTATTGTTTGTGTTCTTCTTTTTAATTGCTATAGATAAATGAGAGTTGCCTATATCTAAAAATATAATGACAACTACTTCACAAGGTACTTGTGAAAATAAAATAAGGTCATATTTGCATATAATATGCATTCAATAAATATTCTCTTTCCCTTAATTTGAATTTCTATAAGTCCTCAAGAATTATCATTGTTCCCAAATATTGTATTATCTTTTTATCCTAATTATGAGATCATAATTACATATTTTTAATGATTTTATGGCAGAAAATAAAAAATGTGATTGAAGTTGAAATTTTTCAGAAGTTCAGAATGGGAATGTAGATAATAAGATTTTAATTTTTTGATATGCTACCCAGATACTATTCACTAGATACAAGGCTTCCAGGTATTCAAAATGGAATGAATAAATGTCCGAGGGGATCGTCAAGTCAAATTTTACTTGAGTGGATTTTCTCTTAGCCACATTCCACCCACACTCCTCTCTCAGTAAAACCCCTCTACGCTCTTGGCCCATAGCAATTAAACAGGGCTTTCAGGATCTGGAGGAAAACGAGAAGGTATCCCCTAGAAAGAGATCAGACTGAGGATGGCAAATGTGTTTCATTTCAACCTTCCACTTCAGTTGCTTTGTAGCCTTAAACAGCTATGCTGAGGATTCTCAGACATTCCATTTCACTAGCAAAGAACGTTCTGATGAGTGAGTGACGTGTGCCACAGGAAGAAGGGGGATAGTGTCCTTGCCTGTGCCATGCATTTACCAAACCTATACTTCCTCCTATTTTGTATGCTTCACAGTTTAGCTTGCCACCCTAGTATCTCTTTCCCTAAATGACATCAGCAACAAGAATTTAATGTGAGAAAAATTTCAAGAGGTCAAAATTTAACCAACAGATCTCCCATTTAGCTCTTTAGAGAATAGTAAATGTTTTGAGTTATTTGCCAGGAAGCTGGTGGAATTATGATCTTTGAGTAACTGAACTAAACAAACATGACTGTAGCACACCCATCTCGTCCAATGTGTGGTGCCAAAACTTCAAAACTCTAAGATTCTCTTAGACAAGAAGGTGATTTGTCTTTAATCAGCTACATAAAGAGTGGATGAGGCAGATTTTCTTTTCTGATATATGCACTAACTAGATTATTTTGAGTTTAAGTGCATGCTTTTTAAATGCACTGCAGTTTGAGTTGGTGAAAGTCTATAAGCCTCTCTCTCTATATATTTTAAAGCAGAAACTGTAGCCAATGTTAAACTATTTGTTCAGTCCTTTTTTCATCTTTTATCTTCTTTGATAAGCTCAATGGCAGTGTGCCCTGTTTGAAAATGTAGGTTTGACTGCTATTCAGATATGGTGAGGTAAACAGATTAGATGACTGTCATTGGAAAGGTACTAAATAGTTTGTTATTCATAGTTCCCAAGAGGAGGGGGCATGCCGCACCACAGGGGACTGCAGGGGATGCACCAGGGTCAGTCAGAAGGCCAAGGAGCAAGAGGGAAATTTGGACAGGAGCCTTTGCCCAGGAATCCACAGGAAAGGGATAGGTGAGGCAAGGTAAGCAGGGTTAGAACTGCCTGTTTTGAGTAATTTCAGTGGGTTCTCAAGCATAGGGGCTGTTTCTGGTTGTCTGGTATCTGACCCCGGGTTGATGTGCGGAGGGAAGTTGTGGCCCTGAGTATGAGAGCCCAATAGAGGGGGTGCTGAGTGTGTGGGCTCTGGATTGGTTAGTTTGCATATGGAGGGCACGCTCCTAGGACGGTCTTTAACACTTCTAGGAACTGGCTAACCCTGGGAGAGGCAGTCCCTGCAGGGTCAGCCATGTCCCAGATGCAAAATTGAATGCATGCAAAATTATGTTCTTTTTGTATGTTTCTCTCTGTACTCAAAAATAATTAACCTCATTCATTTGACAGTTGATCATTTGTCCCTTTCTGATATCATCTGTATTGTTTCCTCATGCCATTATTTGATATCAAGTGCATTTATGCCAATTTCCCCAACTAGAAACCAACTACTTCTTGATTGTTTAAAAAAAATGCAATTTTTAAGTTTCAAAATTGATCCATAGAGTATTGCACATAGTTGGTGCTTTAAAGTATTTATTATCAGCCCCACATTACTTTAGAACATGCATCCGATGAAATAGCAAATAGTGAAGAAATCTGTGCTCCAGTAGATTTGTAAAATGCTGCATACATATTATATCTCACTCCTTAATGTTCGCAATTCACATTTCCTTATTTAAGGCCCTGGGAAGTCCTGCAGAAAAGAACTTTGTTTAACATTGTCCCAATCCAGCCATTTACTAAACTTATTTGACCTTGAAACTTTTTCTCACTGGGTACCTGCTAACAACCCAGGAATATGTTGCAGAATGCTTTTCTATCCTGTTTCTTCCATGGAATTTGTACTTTTAAAAAAAGATAAAGACTGATTATAAACTGAGTGATAATGATAAGTTTAAGACTAAAGAAAATAATCAGCAAGTGCAATAAAGTGCTTGAAATACACCTTAATACTGGCAGAGAAGTTAAGACAATGAATGCACTTTCTGCCTCAGTCAAACTCATCTATTTAGTCAAGTGAAATGGTTCATTATGTAATAAAACTCTTCAACAACTGCATATGGCAAAATGATTGGTGCTTGTAAACCACTAGGCTGACCTGTTTTTGCTTTTTAAATATGCATGCTTTTTGTTCTCCAGCACAGTGAATAAAATTGAAACAGCATCTCAGATTGTAACACATAGAAGAAATAATGCAGAGAAAAGAATAAATTTGCCCAGTAAGGTATAAGTAAAATAATTAGCATGAGCCATGCATATTGCTTTCAGGGAAAGCAACGGACAGCCAGGGAAAGTCAGTTGTTGACGTAAGTGCCTGTCAAGTCACCAGTTCTATGTTGTTAAAATGTGGTAAGTTAGGGTGTGACCCAAGGGGAGGAGAAAAAAACCTGCAAATATTTGGATGGCAGGCTCTCCCTAAAAACAAAATGGGCAGCATAGTTTCTGGCCAATATTTAGATGAATGTGTTTGATCTATGATTGGAATCATTTGCTCAATGGAACTAGCAATGGCAGAGCAAAGAGGCTCAACTGTGGCTTTAGGAAAGTCATTTAGCCTTCCAGTTCAGGTTCCTCATCTGTATGAGGAGATAAAATGTCAAGGTTTTTTTGTTAAATGGAAGAGTGTATTTTTAATGATTGTGTTAAAAAGTATTTCACGAAATAATGTAGAAAATTCTTTGATGAAGGGTGCAAGTAAATTAATGGCTTAGCTTACTTGAAATATACTAGGATACAATCATGTTTCTGAGATCACAGGCCCACATTGGACCTTTAAATGTATTGATGGATTTGGCACCTTGTCTTTATCACAACCATGGTACTTAACTTTCCATGTTATACTGAAATTGGCTTTTGATGGGCCTTTCTACCCTATTGGAATGTAAGTTTTTCCATGGTAGAGGCCTGATCTTTTTTTTTTTTTTTTTTTTTTTTTTGAGACAGAGTCTCACTCTGTCGCCCAGGTTAGAGTGCAGTGGCGAGATCTCAGTTCACTGCCAGCTCCACCTCCTGGGTTCACACCATTCTTCTGCCTCAGCCTCCTGAGTAGCTGGGACTACAGGCACCCGCCACCACGCCCAGCTAGTTTTTTGTATTTTTAGTAGAGGCGGGTTTCACCGTGTTAGCCACGATGGTCTCATCTCTTGACCTTGTGATCCGCCCGCCTTGGCCTCCCAAAGTGCTGGGATTACAGGTGTGAGCCACTGCGCCCAGCCCCTGGTCTTATATTAACTTACTCTCTAGGTTCTAGCACAGTGTTTGGCGTATGAATGTATTAAGCATGCCTTTTAATTTTCAGTATCTCTGCTGCTTTGGCATGCAAGGGACCAGAGATACAATATACATTTTTAAAAAATGGTTGCTACGTTAAACAAGTGAGCAACCTGGACGGAGAGCCAAGACTCTGTGAGGCGGGTCATTCTGGTCCAGAACTTATCAGACCAACACTTCTTAAAGTGCACATGATCACCTAGGGGACCTGAACTGATTCAGTAGATTCGGGGTGAGGGTCAAGATACTGCATTTCTAACAAGTTCCCAGGTGACGCTGATGCTGCTGGCTGCAGGACCACACTTTAAGGAGCAAAAAGCAGGAGTGGGGAGCCTTTTTCTATAAAGATCCAGATACTAAATAATTGGGGCTTTGAGGGTCATATAGTATGTTGCAACTACTACTTGACTCTGTCACTATAATGCAAAAGCAGACATAGACAATATGTAAATGAATGAGCATGGTTATGTTCCCCCCACCACCAAAAAAAAAAAAAACCACCTTATTTAAGGACTCTGAAATGTGAACTTTATGTCACAAAATATTCTTCTTCTTTTGATTTTTTTCAAACCTTTAAAAGTATAAAAACCATTCTTAGCTCAAGGGCCATATAAAAACAGGCAGTAGGCTTGCAGGCTGTAAGTTTGCTGAGTTAGAGGATAAGATACTAGTCACTTACGTAGTTGGCAAAGGTTTCCCTATGGAGTACACCTAACCAAAAGAAACGAATCCTTCTCCCTATTGAACCTCTGTTGCATTTTTTTATGCTTCATTTTCCCCCAATAGGTGGTTTATATCTTTTTCATGGAAGGTAGAAACACTCTAATTCACAGTACCGACAGACAAACTCAACTAGTTTAGAGTTTAGCAGGCATTATTTCTTGTTACCTGTAGTAGGTAATGCAGTTCCTCACACATAGAAGAAGCTCCGTTAGTGTATATTCAGTTTATTTTAATCTGTTGAAGAAGACTTTAGCTTGGTCTTAAGGAAGAGTAGTTCCTAGATGGGATTAATGAAGAAGGTAAGGAGATGATTCCAAGGAGAAGAAAATGTGGGCACAGAAAAATAGGCAGGTAATATTTGAGGGCTATGTAAGGAGCAGTAAGTCCATGCAAATATTCGACAGAAACAGGGGATTAGTATAAGAAAACGATAGGGCCAAGTTATATGAAAGCCCACAATGACAGATCTGAAGTTTAGGGAGTGATTTATGTAGGGAAAAACTTCAAGAGCATTAATCTGATGACAGAATATAGAAAGAATTTATAGTCTGCTGGTGATGGAGAGACCAATTAAAACACTAAAGCCGTAGTTAATACTGATGGGTGAGGATCTGGACTAGGGCTTTGGAAAGATAACAGAAAAAAAAAGAGACTGGAGGATGACTCTGGGCTGGAAAGTTCTTCCAGACTTTATGACAACAAAGAAAACCATGCAGTGCCCCAGAATCAAGAAATACTGCCCTGCTCAATTGCCCCCAAAATAATATGGTTTGCATTGCATAGAATGCTCAGTTGGCTGATTATTTTATGTTCTTTAATTCCCCAGGTCTTATCTCTTCTTTGGTGAGAATCACATATTTAATGTTGAGTATGATTTCTGGGGTTGATACTCAGAATATTAGCAAACTCATTTGCTTTATTAACTTTATTTTCAAATTAAATTAGACAAAAACCTATATTATCCTACTCTAAACACAGAAAAAAAAGTCTTCCATGTCATATTTCACAAAAGGATGTGAAATCCAAGTAATTTTATAGGAAACTAGACTTAGAGAAAATCTCTAAGTGCTCATTAAGAGCTAAATGGACAATATTTTCCCAGAGAATTCAATCCTTTTAGTTGTAAGTGGTAGATTTCTACACATCTCTTTAAAAATAAATCCCATTTGGGTTTCTTTTTAGGGCAGCTTTGGGCTTTGTTTTGTTTTGTTTGTATGTTTGTTTCTTGGTAAAATGTAAAGGCAACCAAATGTTACTGAGAATTTGAGGTGCCGGGGGGAGAGGGGAGAGAGAGTGAGAGAACCTGTGTTCAAACAGTCTGGCAGCCTGAAATTTCCCACACGAAGGGCCTGATTGTTTGGGATAGGAAAAGTGCTGATCAGCAAGAATGAATTACAGCACAACTGCTATATCTCTCCACATCTTGGAGGCCAAGGCAGTCTGCTAGAAAGTTTTGTAAATATCAGAAATGTGGAAGGCATTAAATCTGTTACTGCTCAGCTGATCAGAAGTCTTAAGGTCAACAAAAATATTGCTGCCTGTGATTTTTTAACATGATGATAAGTTTCCTTTCATATATTAAATATTTTGAGCATAATGTTTATATTACTTTTCTATTTTCCTTTAGATAAGACTAATAGATAAAACTGTAATAAATGGAGGAGGTATTTGTTATAAAGCATTTTATAAGACACTGAATTTCTGTTCCTTTTATTTTATAACTGAAACGGTCTTTCTGAGTTTGACAGCGTCACTTGGGTTGATAAAATGTACAAGATGCTTTACAAAGAAAACCTATGGGAATTGTCTAGTCATTAATTTCACAGTCTAAATTGTAGAGTTTCCATTAGTAACACTGACACTGATTTTTTTTTAATCAAACAAACATAGTTTTGCATAGCAACTAGCCTTCACTTCTGCTTTATTGTTTTAAACATCACCATTTCCTTTCTTTCCCTCCTGTCCTTTGACCTCCATTTGGCCTGCAGATGGTTCTGTGAAGGGAAAGAACTGCACAACACTCCTGATATTCAAATCCACTGTGAGGGTGGGGACCTCCATACCCTGATCATAGCAGAGGCCTTTGAGGACGACACAGGTCGCTACACCTGTCTGGCTACGAATCCCAACGGCTCAGACACAACATCTGCTGAGGTGTTCATTGAAGGTAAGGAGGGGTGCCTTGTAATGGGGGATAAAGGTGTGTCAGTGGTCTAATCACTCCAGTATCTTGGGCGTGCAAATGTGCCTTTCCAATGCAAACAGCACAGTGGTGTTCTAAATCAAACTCCATTTCCCTGAAAACCTTTATAAATTGAACTGTTCCGACATTTAGGCACCCATCAACTATCCCTGATGTCAACATTTGTTCCTTTTAATGTAGAATGTTTCCACTCCATTAACTTGAATTATTTAAAATGTAAGGCATCCAAATTATTTTTGTCTTCCTCTAATAAATGAAGCATAGAAACATAATTGAAATATCATATCAAGCAAAGTTAAGCGATAAATGACTCAGGAAATCATTCATGAGAATTTTAAGTGATTGAATACTTTTAAATGTTCTCATTTTTACTAAATTCTAGAATTTTGCCTCTTTTGTTAAGACCCCATTATTCCTGCTAAATGCACTATAAACTTGCAATCACTAGGTGAGAATATTCAAGAATCAATGTTGTATTAAAGAGGGGTAAGCAGAGAATGAGCTATTTCTGTTGTTCTATTCATCTTTGACAGGATTCAATCTCCAGGGAGTTGAAAAACTTGATATCAAAGTATTATATTTTACATTTTTATTGTGTTTTGATCAATACCAATCATTTAGAATAGTTGGAAGTGTTTTAAGCACTGTAGTGTTTATACTGTTCCTAAATCCATAAATTGATGAATGCTCTGTTAACTGGTTGCTTTCAAAATAATAGTTAAAATATAGAAAGAATATTAAAATCCTTGAGGTCCGTACACTTTTTTTTAACTATTTAATAGCACCAATATCTTCATTATGTAGAGGTGAAGAAGGCAAGATGTGAGCCACCATTTATAGCTCCTTCAAGAACTGACCCACAGCAATTAGCTTTAGAAGTAGGGCCGGGTGAGGTGGCTCATGCCTGTAATCCCAGCACTTTGGGAGCCCGAGGCAGGAGGATTGCTTGAGGCCAGGAGTTTGAGACCAGACTGGGCAACATACTGAGACCCTATTTCCAAAAAAAACAAAAACACACACACACACACACACTTTTTTTAAAGTTAGCCTGGCCTGGTGGCATGTACCTGTACTCCCAGCTACTTAGGAGGCTGAGGAGGTGAGGAGGGAGGATTGCTTGAGTCCATGAGGTTGAGGTTACATTGAGCTATGATGACACCACTGCCCTCCAGCCTGGAAGACAGAGCAAGACCTCATCTCTTAAAAAGGAGAAAAATTTAAAAATAAAAAGTAACTATTACTGATGACTTAAAGTATGTACCTTTACTTGAGTGAAAGGATCCTCCACATTATCTATGTCAGCAAACATCTTGAAGTGCCTCAAGGGACCTTGTCCTGTTAATAAAAACAAACATTCTATATGTAGTAACAACCGATACTTACATGACACTTACAAAATGCACGCGCGCGCGCGCACACACACACACACACAATCATTTACACTTTGCCGTAGCCTACGAGATATTATTAGCGTTCCCTTTTTATAACTGAGGCCCAGAGAGGTAGAAGAAACTTGTTCAAAGTCACACAAGAATTTGAACCAAGACAGTCTTGCTCCAGGGTCGATATTAACCACTCTGTCATACAGATAGGTATTTCAAAGTGCTGCATGAATGAAAAGTGAATGACAAAAAGATGTTTAAAATTTCACTAATGAATTGGCAGTATTATTCAGGGGTGGCAAACTTCTTAAGGCATGTTAGAATACAGTGAAGGGAACTTAAACTTCCATAAAAATCCTGTCTGCTAATGATGATCAGATGTGTCCTCTAACAGGCAGAGCACTTTTAAATGAAATTCTTTATTTGCTTGCAAGATTGCTAGAAATATGGTAAGTTTTGGATTCTGCTGCTTTCATACTACAACTATTAAATGAAATCACATTAGATTTAAGTAAAAGCCTGTCAACTTAATTTAACCAAAATTTATTAAGGCCCTACTAAGTGCTACACAGTGCAGGTATAAATGTGGTTAAGAGACAATCCCTGATATCAAGGAGTTCTCAATCTAACAGCAGATAAACACATTTAAAAAAAAAAGCCGGGCCCAGTGGCTCACGCCTATAATCCCAGCACTTTGGGAGGCCAAGGAAGAGATCAAGACCAGCCTGGCCAACATGGTAAAACCCCGTCTCTACTAAAAATACAAAAATTAGCCGGGCGTGATGACGGGCACCTGTAGTCCAGCTACCCAGGAGGCTGAGGTACGAGAATCACTTAAACCTGGGAGACAGATGCTGCAGTGAGCCGAGATCATGCCTCTGTACTCCAGCCTGGGCAATAAAGTGAGGCTCAGTCTCAAAAACAAGCAAACAAACAAAAAAAGGAATGTAAAATGATAAAGTAATATTATAATAAGTGGTATAAGAGAAATCAAAAGCATTTTCAGAACTTATAAAAGTTAAATGCATGATATATAAGATATATATAAAATCATATATATATATATATATGTACTATAAAATGAGATATTTCACTGCCTCTTGAAACCAGCTGCAGAGTCCAACTGGGATAGACTCAAACTCTCACCACACTGATATTTAACTTTAAATGTCGTTCTTCTGTATAAAAGTCTCTGAACTGCCAGTCTTCTTCTGCCAGTCCTTTCAAATCATCTGCATGAGGTACTAAATATAAGAAAAGTATCCCTCTAGTTCTTTTTTTTTTTTTGAGACGGAGTCTCGCTCTGTCGCCCAGGCTGGAGTGCAGTGGCCGGATCTCAGCTCACTGCAAGCTCCGCCTCCCGGGTTTACGCCATTCTCCTGCCTCAGCCTCCCGATCCCTCTAGTTCTATATGCCACGTATGTATCATGTTCGGGACTTCAACAGAGATAGTGGATTTCTTCCAGTGCACAGCTTTCCATGTGACACTGCTGAACTTACCGAGACATCCAACGCCGTTGGGTACCTCTGACTGTAGATAGATCGTAGGTGACTTTAGATAAATTGAAGGGAGGTTAAGGAAGCTGGACATGGCAAGAATGAAGAGTTGTGAAGATTCAGTCTGCTAAGCCTAACATAAAGTGCTTTAGAAAACTGGCTCCTTGGCCTTGTGAAATATGAATAATTTTTTAAAAACAAAAGATTTTAGTGTTTTTATCCCTAAGAACAGTTATATGAAGTGGGAGAGAACCTCAGATAAATTCCTAGCCTCAACTTATGACTCAAAGTAAGAAATTTTTATATTTTACTTATTCTAGCACTAAATTCGATTCACCCATATTCCTACTGAATTGCTTCCTGAAGCATGTTATTACTACATCAGCTGTCGTTGGCAGCCTATCTATCAGAGGGTAGAAAGGTTTCTTGTTGAAATTAAAATCTCAGCAAAGCCTTCTCTGAAAGTTTAACAACCTACTAATTAAAAGCTGTCTAAATTCCACTGTCTCATGCATCAAGTTTTAGAATGATACAAAAGAGATTACAGCTTAAGAACAGTGGCTAGCATTCATTTAGTGTCACCTAGGAGCCAAGTACTGTTCTTCATTTTTACAGCGATTACCTCATTTCATCCTTACAAAAATCACTCCATTTAATTTTTTTTGTTTTTTTAAATTGACAAATAATAATTGTACATGGGGTATGTAGTTCTGCTTTGATATATATTACGTATAGTGATCAGATCAGGGTAATTAACATATCCATCATCTCAACATTTATCATTTCTTTGTGTTGAGACACTCAATATCCTCCTTCTAGCTATTTAAGACCATATAAGGTATTATTGTTTACTATAGTCATCCTGTAGTAGTATGGAACATTAGAACGTATTCCTCTTACACTTTCAGCTGTAATTTTGTATCCTTTAACAGTCTCTTCCTATCCTCTCCTTCTCCTTCCCCTTTCTAGCCCCTATTAGCCCCTGTTCTGCTTTTTTACTTCTATGAGATTAACTTTTTTTTTTTTTGAGATGGAGTCTCGCTCTGTCACTCAGGCTGGAGTGTAGTGGCGCAATCTCGGTTCACTGCAAGCTCTCCCTCCCGGATTCACGCCATTCTCCTGCCTCAGCCTCCCAAGTAGCTGGCACTACAGGCGCCCGCCAGCACGCCCGGCTAATTTTTTGTATTTTTAGTAGAGACGAGGTTTCACTGTGGTAGCCAGGACGGTCTCAATCTTCTGACCTCATGATCCGCCTGCCTCAGCCTCCCAGTGTGCTGGGATTACAGGCGTGAGCCACCACACCCAGCCAAGATTAACTTTTTTTAACAGAAAGTTAAACACTGCATGTTCTCACTCATGTGTGAAAACTAAAAATCAGCCTGTTTTATAGTTGAAGACACTGAAGTTTTAAGAGGCTAAGTAATGACCAAGATCACACATATACACACGTGCGCACACACACACACCTGGGAGTCAAGGATTCAAACCTAGGCAGTCTGACTCCTGAATCTGCCCTCTACCCTACAGCATAAAATCCAAATAAACTCATTATCACTAGGGCAGCTACAGTTCCTCGCCTTCATCTGGTAACAGGATTTCGGACCTGAGCATGGAATTTTTCAGGGCATACAGTTGAGCACTTTTCAGTCATTCTCAAGAACATAGTGAGTGACTACTGTAAGGGAGGCAGTGGTTCACCCTTGAGACACACAGCAGCGAACAAGCAGGCCTCTGCCCTCACTGCACGAACACTCCGGAAGACGGCCAGAGTAACCCAGTAAACTCATAAGGCATTCCGGCAGCGGCACATGGTGTGAGAGAAATAAAGGTGGCTGATGGGATGCGGTGATCAGGAAGGCCACTCCAAAGAGATGACATGTGGTCTCAGAAAGGAGCCTGAGAAGGAGCCAATAGGGAAGGCTGGGGAAAGAGCGCTCCAGACCAAGGGAACAAATACAGAGGCCCTGGTGAGGACAGCCAGATGTGCCCAAGGGGCAGGAGGAAGTCCGGGGTGACTGGAACATCAGATGGAGGAGGTAGCTCAGGGGCTTGGGCCGCAGCCGGGGTACGCGGGACACAGGGCCGAGGCTAAATCAAATTGAAAATCATGGAGGGTTTAAACTGATTCATATTTTCTAACTGACACTGTGGTTTATAATTGGGGATACCAGTAGAAGCCTATTGCTGGTGCCTCAGGAGGATGCGGCAGAGATGAGGGGAGTAAGTCACATTCGAATTGGGTTCAGAGGCAGGTCCAAAAGCCCTGCGGTGGTTCCACGTGGAGGCGAGGGGAGGAAAGGAATCAGGGATGACTCTGTGGTTTCAGCTGTACCGTTTGTGAGGACAATGGTGCCAATCTCTGAAATGAGGAAGACGGGAGAGGAACAGGATTAGAGACAGAAGGAATTAAGTGCTGTCTTTTGAGCATGCTGTGTGTGTGTGTGTGTGTGTGTGTGTGTGTGTGTGTGTGTGTGTGTGTGTGTGTTTGGAGATGGAGTCTCGCTCTGTTGCCCAGGCTGGAGCGTAGTGCTGTGATCTCGGCTCACTGCAATCTCCGCCTCCTGGGTTCAAGTGATTCTCTTGCCTCAGCCTCCCGAGTAGCTGGGACTACAGTCACGAGCCACCATGCCTGGCTAATTTTTGTATTTTTAGGAAATATGGGGTTTTGCCATAGTGGCCAGGCTGGTCTCAAACTCCTGACATCGAGTGATCCGCCCACCTCTGCCTCCCAGAGTGCTGGAATTACAGGCATGAGCCAGTGTGTCCAGTCTGAACATGCTGTGTTTGAAATCTCTACTTAGCCACGTGGATGTATCAGGCCGGTAGTTGCAGATATAACCATAGATGTCTAGAGCACAGGATGAGAATGCAGTATTTGGGGAGCATCAGGATATAGATGGCAACTAAAGCTGTAGGACTGGACACACCTCCAGACAGATCAGCTAGGGAGGAAGAGGGGATGGAGACGAGGAAGGGATCTGAGTGTGAGCCTGGGATACTTCTGCCTGTTGAAAGAGGAGTTGCCAGCAAACAAGATAAGAAGGAAAAGCTCCTAGGGTGCGAGAGAAACCAGGCAAATGGTGTAAGGGAAGGCAAGAGAGTTTCCAGAAGAGGGGGCTGCAAGCCGTGTCTGCTGCTTCGGAGAGCTCCAATCAGATGTGGGCCAGGAGGAAACCACTGGGGTCAGCAACAGTGGATGTTGTCAGCGATTTTAGCAAGAGGAGCTTGAGGAATCTGAACAGGGTCAAATATCAAATGGAACTGGCTGAGAAAAGTTTGTGAAATATGGAAAGAGAAGCAGCCAATAACAGATATTTGTTGGAGAAGTTTTGCTTAACCACCAACAGAGATAGGGGCTGGTATCTGGAATGGAGCATAGGGTCAAAAAAGATGGTTTTTACAGTGTGTGTGTTTTCAGGCAGGAGATACTAGAATATGTTTATAGGCTGAAGAAAATAGTGCAAGAGGGAAAAATAGATTATGCAGGAGGGAGGAGAATAAGATGGGGAAAGGAAATGGAATCTGTACTAGATGGTGAGAGGGTGCCCTCAAGAACTAGCTGGCAGAGGGAGCTTCTCAAGCATTTCCTATATAAATAGGAAAGATCCATGTAAACATGTAAAATAAATACAGACATCTCAATTTTCCACCACTGCCTCCCCCTGTGATTGTAAAATGAATTATACAGACTGTAAAATGAATAGCTTTATGAGCTCCAAAGAGGGCAGGATGGTGGCCCTGAAATGTGGGATGAAGGAAGCTGGATTAAGCTGGACCTTGTGGATAAAGAGGATTGGGGTCAGGAGGAGAGGAGGGCAGGGCAGCATTAAAAAGGTGGGGAAGGGAACCAGCGTGACACAGATTGGCAGGTCCTGTTTGACACAGGTTCTCAGTGCTACAAATAATCAGATAAAATGTGTACCCCTTTGAAGTGACATTGTGAAGTGTGTTGTGATGTGAAATGTGGAATTGTTCCTGGTAACCACATAGGGTAAAGCCTTTGGTGCCAGGACCACTGCCATGCCTCTCTAGGCATAGATTCCATTCACTGGGTTTTGAAAACTTTTGGAGAAAAGCTAAACCAGTTTAAGCACAGCTTTGGCCATTCTTCATGTTATCTATTTGAAAATAACTTTTCATGATATTTTATGATGGCTCTATGCTTTGGTTTCTTCATCTGGAGAAAATTAGATTGTTGTAAAGGTTGAATGAGTTAATCCACTGGGGTGGTACCTAGCACACAGCGTAGGCCATTATTATTTATAAATACCGTATTTTTATTTTTAAAAAGCTAAAATGTATGGATAAAAAGAAGATATAAAAGTCATGTCTAGGCCAGGCATGGTGGCTCATGCCTATAATCCCAGCACTTTGGGAGGCTGAGGCAGAAAAATCATTTAGTCCAGGAGTTCAAGACCAGCCAGAGCAATGTAGTGAGACCCCCATCTCTACAAAATTTAAAAAAAAAAAAATTTGCCAGGCATGATGGTGCACACCTGTAGTCCCAGCTACTTGGAAGGCTGAGGTGGGAGGGTCACTTGAGCCCAGCAGGTCAAGGGAGAAGTAGCTGGGATGGCACCACTGCACTCTAGCCTGGGTGATGAAGTGAGACACTGTCTCAAAAAAATAAAAAAGCATATCTAATCCCACTGCCTTATGAAAGTCACTCTTAATATTTTTATCTTTCCAATTTTTTTCCTACATATGAGTACTTAAATTTTGCTGTATCTACTCTTTTGAACTCTGTTATTTTTTTTTCAATTTAAACTACTCTGTCACAGACACCTTTACATGTCATTAAATGTTCTTTAAAAGCATTTTAATTCCTTTGTAGTCGTTCATCATTTATAAAGTTATGTGTCACTGACATTGCTTCAGTTATTCTGATCTGTGAATGATTCTTGCTGTGTTGGTAATTATAGCAACTGATTTAAAAGAGAGGAAAAGAAGCAAATAATAGAAATGAGAGAAAGGATGTATTTATTCCTCAAATCTTGAAAGGCAAAATATGCATAAAAGGATAAACTCCATGACTCAGTTCAGTAAAGTCAGTTAGAGATTTAAAACATATCTATACAATATATAAACATATTATGTTTATTTTATTTTTATATTTTATATATTTTACTTATATATATTAATTATATATATAATATGTATTTTTTAATGGTTGATATCCACCTCTGTGAAGACATCCTTCTTGAAGTTGAAGCTATGTGTTGATTCACATCTAGTTTATTTCTACTCAGAAATATATTTTTTCAAGGAAGATATCAGATAGACAAAAAATAAAAATAATTACAACATAGCGTTTTCATAAGTATGAGGAAATGGACATTTTGATATATTGTAATTTTATACGTATCTCTGGGGAGGTGTAAAAACATGGAAATGATATATCCAATAACATTGGAATGATAAAATTATGGTAAATCCATATACATGAATTTGAAGCAACCATTAGACAATCATGAAGTGCCTATTTACTGACATGTAAAGGCATTTTACAAGAACTAAGTGGGAGAAAAAGCAATAATGGAACAGTATACATAGCATTGTCTGTGTCCACAGAGATAAACTTTGGAAGAACGTATTCCAATAGTTTCTAGGTGGTGGTATTCCAAATGATTTTTTTCCTCTCATTTTTGCTTCCATGTATTTCCTGGGTCTTTTCCCACCAGAAAGTATTACATTGGGTAGCTTTTGTTTGTTTGTTTGTTTTTGAGACAGAGTCTCCCTATGTCGCCCAGGCTGGAGGGCAATGGCTGGATCTCCGCTCACTGCAACCTCCTCCTCCTGGGTTCACGTCATTCTCCTGTCTCAGCCTCCCGAGTAGCTGGGACTACAGGCGCCCGCCACCACACCTGGCTAATTTTTTTTGTATTTTTAGTAGAGATGGGGTTTCACCATGTTAGCCAGGATGGTCTCAATCTCCTGACCTTGTGATCTGCCCGCCTCAGCCTCCCAAAGTGCTGGGATTACAGGCGTGAGCCACCGCACCCGGTCAGCTAAGTTTTTAAAATGAAAAGGGAGCACCTTTTAAATTCAAGACAGGAGACTCATTTTTGTGACACTTCCACTGGCCAAAGCCCAGAGCATGATCGTCGGCGTGTGATTCCTTCACTCCGTGTGGGAGGCAGAATAGGAAAAGCTAAGGTTTAGGCAGGTCAATGTTAGGTGAACAGATGATAGTAACTACAAGGACTAGAACATGTAACTCTTTCAGATTGGAGCCTACATCCAAAACTGAAAGTGACGGTTAATAAAGACGGAGGAAGATTTTTTGTTTGTTTGTTTGTTTTCCCCTGACCAGCAGGTGCAAAGCAGATGACTGAAGTGGGCACAGATTGGGAGAGGAGGGAGAACCGCCCTGAGGGGAAGG
Source organism: Macaca fascicularis (assembly GCF_037993035.2). Lineage (NCBI taxonomy): Eukaryota > Metazoa > Chordata > Mammalia > Primates > Cercopithecidae > Macaca > Macaca fascicularis. Next base: position 173,507,701 of record NC_088379.1, read on the forward strand.
CAGGGAACTGGCTGGCGCAGAGAGGGAGATTTGATCTGCCTCCGTTTGCAAGAACTGCTCTGACACCTGAGACAAAAAGTGACTTTCAGATTTCACAAGGGTTGGACAGGTGTGCAAAAGTTAGCAAATGTGTGCTTATTTCAGGGGGCACCAGCCTTTTTGGCCCCTTCTTCCTTTGAAAATCAGCTGGAAAAAAGTAGCAAGAATGGCTTTCTAAAGACAGGTCATCAGAAGGAATTTTTTTTTTTTTTAAATGGTTGAAACATTTTGAATCTGGTGAAAAGTAACTGTTCACTCTCCACAGTTTTTGGCTACCTTGAGAGTGTCTGTGATAACTTCCATATGATTTTTGCCACCCCTCCCTTTCTCCTAAATGCTTTTATAATTCCAATAAAATGGTCTCTCTGGTTATCCCCGACCTTCTGATCGCCTTCCCTGGCTTTTCCTCAGGGACTCTCAGCTCCCCGCACCTCCTCACCACAGAGAAAACTTTCTTCTTGCCCGTAACTTGTTTTTGATGGTTTGTTGTTTGCTCCCTTTGTGTCCCTACTCCGCCAGTTAATCCTGAACACTGACTTTTCCCAGTCTCCACTCGCGGTGCCTACACGACCAGGTTCAAACAGGTCAGCCCCAGCGTCCAGGTCCTGCCTGTGTTTCCAGATTTGCCTCCCGTTACTGCCCCCAGCCTGCTGCTCTTCTCTCCTTCACGATCTGCGCCTCGTCCCCAGACAAGTGTTACCCCTTCCCAGTTCTATCTCTTCATGCCAGCAGAAGCCTGGAAGGTGTGTGTGGGCAAGGCACGAAGCTAGGCCCTCTGAGGAACCCACATGTGCCCACCTCATGAAGGTCACGTGGTGTGGGGGGAAGGTCACAGACCACGAGGCTCAACCACAGGAGTGCCTGTCACCACTGCTTTCTAGTTGTGTGACCTTCTGCCAATTACTTCACCTCTTGGTTCCTTGGTTTCCTTATCTATAAATTGGACATAACTCGCTTCTTAGTGAGGTTCATTATGATGATGATTAAATGAGGTAAAATGCCCCACAGACACCAGGCACACAGGACATACTCAAAAATCGGTAGTTCCCTTCCTAACCCAGCGTCCATCCTCAGGGAACTCAGCATTTTCTAGCAGGTATGATATTCTAGGTGACATGAGTGCTGTAAACAAGAACGCTGGGAGTTCAGAGAAAGAGCACAGAACAGTGCCCGGGCGGACCGCGGAAGATAGCGTATCAGGAAAAGACGTATAGGAGTTTCCTAGGGAGTGAAAACTATGACTAAGGGACAGGCATGGAAAACAAGCAGGGAGAGAGAGTCCCCACCTTCTCTGGGTCCTGGGGGAGCCTTCCTTGCCACCATCCTTAAAATTGCAACCCCCCAGGAAGTCCATCACGGCCCATGCCCCTCCCCTGCTTGATGATTTTCCTGCTTCACTCACCAACGTATCATGTACTTATTTCTCTTCTGTGTCCTCACAAGGGCAGGGGTGTGTGTGTGTGTGTGTGTGTGTGTGGTGTATGTGGTGGGTGTGGGTATGGTGTGGGGGAGTATGGTGTGCGTGTGTGGTGTGTGTAGTGTGAGTGTGGTTGTGGCGTGTGTGTGTGGTGTGGTGTGTATGTGTGGTGAGGTGTGTGCGTGTGGTGTGTGTATGTGCATGTGTGTGGCAGGGTGTGTGTGGTGTGTGGGTGTGATGTGTGTGGTGTGGGTATGGTGTGTGTGTGGTGTGGGTGTGTGTAGCATAGGTATGGTATGTGGTGAGTGTGGTTATGTGGTGCATGTGTGTGGTGTGGGTGCGTGGGGTTAGTATGGATGTGGCGTGTTTGCAGTGTGTGTGGTGGGGTGTGTGTGTATGGTGGGCGGTGTGTGTGTGTGGTGAGATGAGTATGGATGTGTGTGTGGTGTATGTGTGGTAGGGTGAGTATGGATGTGTGTGGGGGGTGTGTGTGTGGTGTGTGGATGGGTGAGTATGGGTGTAGTGTGTGGGGTGTGTGTGTGGTGGGGTGTATGTGTGTGTGGTGGGGTATGGATGTGTATGGGGGATGTATAGTGTGTGGTGGGGGGTGTGTGTGTGTGGTGGGGTGGGGTGAGTATGGATGTGTGTGGGGGGGGTGTGTGTGTGGGGTGGGGTGAGTATAGATGTGTGTGGTGGGGTGAGTATGGATGTATGTGGTGTGTATGTGTGTGGTGGGGTGAGTATGGATGTGTGTGGGGTGTGTGTGTGTTTGGTGTGTGGTGGGGTGAGTATGGGTGTGCTGTGTGGAGTGTGTGTGGTGGGGTGAGTATGGATGTGTGTGGGGTGTATGTGTGTGTGGTGTGTGGTAGGGTGATCATGGGTGTGATGTGTGGAGTGTGTATGTGGTGGGGTGTATGTGTGTGTGGTGGGGTGAGTATGGATGTGTGTGGGGGGTGTGTGGTGTGTGGTGGGGTGTGTGTGTGTGGTGGGGTGAGTATGGATGTGTGTGGTGTGTGGTGGGGTGTATGTGTGTGTGGTGGGGTGAGTATGGATGTGTGTGGGGGGTGTGTGGTGTGTGGTGGGGTGTGTATGTGTGATGGGGTGAGTATGGATGTGTGTGGGGGGTGTGGTGTGTGGTGGGGTGTGTGTGTGTGGTGGGGTGAGTATGGATGTGTGTGGTGGGGTGTGTGTGTGTGGTGGGGTGAGTATGGATGTGTGTGGGGGGTGTGGTGTGTGGTGGGGTGTGTGTGTGTGGTGGGGTGAGTATGGATGTGTGTGTGGGGTGTGTGTGGTGGGGTGTGTGTGTGTGGTGGGGTGAGTATGGATGTGTGTGGTGTGTGGTGGGGTGTATGTGTGTGTGGTGGGGTGAGTATGGATGTGTGTGGTGTGTGGTGGGGTGTATGTGTGTGTGGTGGGGTGAGTATGGATGTGTGTGGGGGGTGTGGTGTGTGGTGGGGTGTGTGTGTGTGGTGGGGTGAGTATGGATGTGTGTGGTGGGGTGTGTGTGTGTGGTGGGGTGAGTATGGATGTGTGTGGTGTGTGGTGGGGTGTGTGTGTGTGGTGGGGTGAGTATGGATGTGTGTGGTGTGTGGTGGGGTGTGTGTGTGTGGTGGGGTGAGTATGGATGTGTGTGGTGTGTGGTGGGGTGTGTGTGTGGTGAGGTGAGTATGGATGTGGTATGTGGGGGGTGTGTGTGGTGTGTGGTGGGGTGAGTATGGATGTGGTATGTGGGGGGTGTGTGTGTGGTGGGGTGAGTACAGATGTGTGTGGTGTGTGGTGGGGTGTGTGTGTGTGGTGGGGTGAGTATGGATGTGTGTGGTGGGGTGTGTGTGTGTGGTGGGGTGAGTATGGATGTGTGTGGTGTGTGGTGGGGTGTGTGTGTGTGGTGGGGTGAGTATGGATGTGTGTGGTGTGTGGTGGGGTGTGTGTTTGGTGAGGTGAGTATGGATGTGGTATGTGGGGGGTGTGTGTGGTGTGTGGTGGGGTGAGTATGGATGTGGTATGTGGGGTGTGTGTGTGTGGTGGGGTGAGTATGGATGTGTGTGGTGTGTGGTGGGGTGTGTGTGTGGTGAGGTGAGTATGGATGTGGTATGTGGGAGGTGTGTGTATGTGTGTGTAGTGGGGTGAGTATGGATGTGGTGTGTGGGGGGTGTGTAGTAGGGTGAGTATGGATGTGGTATGTGGGGTGTGTGTGTGTGGTGGGGTATGAATGTGGTGTGTGTTTGAGGGGGTGTGGTGTGTGGTGGGGTGTGTGTGTGTGGTGGGGTGACAATGGATGTGGTGTGTGGGAGTTGTGGTGTGTGGTGGGGTGTGTGTGTGTGGCGGGGTGAGTGTGAATGTGGTGTGTGGGGTGTGTGTGTGTGTGTGTGTGGAGTGGGGTGAGTATGGATGTGATGTGTGGGGGGGTGTGGTGTGTGGTAGGGTGTGTGTGTGTGGTGGGGTGAGTATGGATGTCGGGTGTGTGTGGTGTGTGGTGGGGTTTGTGTGTGTGTGTGTGTGTGGCGGAGTGAGTATGGATGTGGTGTGTGGGGGGTGTGGTGTGTGGTGGGATATGTGTATGTGTGTGTGTGTGTGGAGTGGGGTGAGTATGGATGTGGTGTGTGGGGGGGTGTGGTGTGTGGTGGGATATGTGTATGTGTATGTGTGTGTGTGTGTGGAGTGGGGTGAGTATGGATGTGATGTGTGGGGGGTGTGGTGTGTGGTGGGGTGTGTGTGTGTGTGGTGGGGTGAGTATGGATGTCGAGTGTGTGTGTGTGTGACAGGATGAGTATGGATGTGATGTGTGTGGGGGGGGTGTGGTGTGTGGTGGTATGTGTGTGTGTGTCTTCACTGCATATCCCCCTTATGGAGTGCACACCATAGGTGTGCAGGTGGACTCAGCTCTCTGAATTAGGGTTACATAACTTGAAAGTCCAAGAAGTTCTGGCAAATAGAGGTAGAAAATGAAGTTGGAAATCATGAGGGTCATTAAATGACAAATTTTGGGTTTTTTATGTTACTGAGTAGAGACTCTAGTCATCTCATTTTTAACAGGGACGGTGTGCTCTAGGAAAATCTATCTGACACAGGGAGGGCAACGATGAATTTGAGAAGAAGGAGATGGGAAGACAAGAATGGTTTATGGTAGTCCAGGCCCCAGGCGAAGAAAGCCTACACTGGATGGTAGACACAGAAATAAGTAGGCAGGGACAGCAAACATTCCAGCAGAGTTACCTAAACATGGCTGTTTTCAATGTCAATAAAAGACTGGCAAACATATCACAGTAGAGTCACTGGAAGGAATACCAGGCAGCTGTACAAGAGAACACAGTGAACGTGTGTATTCTAAATCCACTGATAGGCAAAAGTGGCCAAATGCCAAGTGAACATGTCATGTGAATCCATTTGTATTAATATGTACATAAATGTAAATATGTTGATATGCTGTATTAAACTTATCTGGGTCATGTGCGGTGGCTCACACCTGTAATCGCAGCACTTTGGGAGGCCAAGGTGGGCAGATCACTTGAGGTTAGGAGTTCGAGACCAGGCTGGCCAACATGGTGAAACCCCATCCCTACTAAAAAAAAAAATACGAAAATTAGCAGGGCATGGTGGCACATACCTGTAATCCCAGCCACTCAGAGGGCAGGAGAATCGCTTGAACCCAGGAGGCAGAGGTTGCAGTGAGCCAAGATTGTGCCACTGCACTCCAGCCTGGGTGACAGAGCAAGATTCTGTCTCAAAAAAAAAAAAAAAAAGACTTATCAGGAATAATACACATCAGACTTAATGTGGTATTTGGGAATGGCATTTAGGAAGGTACCCACTGATCTTTACTATTAGGCTGCACGATTCTGTGCTCTATGGTTATTTTCCTATAAGCATGTATTATTATATAAAAGAATATAAATGACCCAAGTTATATGTATCTTGGAAACATTAAGAATATACTTCGAACCATTGCAATTTTTTAAGTCTGTTGCCTAAAATCTCTTGACATGAAATATGCAAACATCAAAATCTGACTGCAGTTTACCTTTTGACTAAAAATCTAGTAAGTTGACCCTTTATTTAAGAACAGTAATAATGCAAATGAATTTGGGAAGGCATGATCCAAAATCAAAGGCCCTCTTATTCAAGAACAGAACCGCTGTCATATTCAGTTTTACCCAGGAGCCAGAAAGCATCTCTGATTAATGAGTAATAAAGACATTATCAGTCCTTACCCTGCAATCTCTGGAGAAGGTTACAGTTTAAAAGCATGGGTGTTCTTCACACAGACACACACACATCTTTATTTCATAGTTTATAGCCATTTAAAAGTACGGTTGTGATGACCACGGTGATAAAAATGAAACTAATAATAAATATGCCATTAAAAGTATATTGCTTTGAAGAAAGCTATTTATAGTAGTACTTTTTAAAAATGAGTTTCTGAAGAAACAGTACAAATAAAAAATGGTCTGAGCCTGAATCACTCTATTTTATTGTGTGTTTCGGTGAAAAAGACTTTGTATGTTGTTTTATTTAAGGGAAATATAATTCTTTGCAATTATTATAGATAACACTGATATCTTAACTTTACCATTATCTTTAATACTTTCCCAGGTGCCAGTTCAACAGATTCCGACAGTGAAAGTTTAGCTTTCAAATCAAAAGCTGGAGCTATGCCACAGTAAGTGCCTACAATTCCGTCTATTATCTGGAAACAAAGAATGGCAACAGAATGGTTGGGGTATGAAACCATGCTTGCTGTGCTTTGAAGAAAAAAATCAACTGATGTTAATCAGAGACCAAATACTGAGGTTGGGACACAATTTTTTTTTTTTTTTTTTTTGAGACAAGGTCTCACTCTGTCACCCAGGTTGAAGTACAGTGGTGCGACATGGCTCACTGAAGCTTTGACCTCCCAGGCTCAAGTGGTCCTCCCACTTTAGCCTCCCAAGTAACTGGGATTATAGGCATACACCACCATACCTGACTAATCTTTTTTTATTTTTTGGTAGAGATGGGGTCTCACTATGTTGTCCAGGCTCATCTGGAACTCTTGGACTCAAGCGATCCTCCTGCCTCAGTCTCCCGAACTGTTGGGAGGGATTATAGGCACAAGCCACCATGTCCAGCCCCAACACAATTTTTAACTTGTAAATTTGAACTTTGAAGTTTGCATTTCGTCATTGATATGCCAGAATTTTACCGTATGCAATGTTAGTTTCAAAGACAGCCATCTAACTTAGTCTAAATGTATGGAAAGAGAAGTCACGTTAAGAGAAAATCAGTTAAATCATTACTAAAATGTGAGGACCAGTTTATTTATGCAAGTTGGAAAATATCTAATTAGGCCAGAAGTAGGTTTTCCTTTGGATACAATCTATTTTTATTTAGATCTTGTATCTGAAATTCACAAAACTTAGTTATTCCTACAAAGACATACCAATTATTAAAATGTTACTATCTTAATTATTTGGCAAAAATAAAATCTACCAGAAATTTGTATTATGGAAAACTCCATAAATATTGAGTCTGTTCTAATAAATTTCTTTTATCTGCTAGTATGTACATAAAAATTATATCCATTCAGCATCAAATAATCAGTGATGCTAAAAGGACCTTGTAAGATTATTTGACCACCCCTGATTTTTTATAAGGAGCTCAAGTTTAGTGAAGTTACATGGCTTGCTTCAGATTTCACCGCCAGCTACTTGGCAAAGCTAGGCCTAGAAACCAACTCTTCTTAATCTTCTGTGAATACGTCACTAACTTATATGCACTAAGAGAACACAAAAATTCCAAGATACCCGCAACAAAATTAGAAACCAGAACAAAGAACAGCTGCTAGACTTAAAATGGACAACCAAAACTTTGAGTTAAATATAGGACCCTAACCCTAAACATTTCAAATCTCTGCTTATTAATAAAGATTGGATTTTTTTCCAAGTATTTTCTCTTAGGATTTTCAAGTTTAATATGTTAGCATCTTCAGCAGTGTCTCAGTTACATCAAGCTACTTTTCTTTTACTCATGTATTGATTTTGCTAAATGTCTATAAGGTACATTCTATAAGGTACATGCATATACTGACCGCAGCTATTCTAGCTGTTGGTTATGCATTCCCATTGTGGAAGCAATTACAGTTGAAGTGGGTTGAGTATGCAAAAAGAAACCTAGCTTTTCTGTTCAAATGTTTCAAGGAATTATTTCTGCTAAAAAAGCAAAACAAAACAAAACAAAAAATCTGACTAAACACTCACCTTCCTATTTTCCAGAGCTCAAAAGAAAACAACTTCTGTTTCCTTGACAATAGGATCATCATCTCCAAAGACAGGGGTGACCACAGCTGTGATTCAACCATTATCTGTCCCTGTGCAACAGGTAAGTATGCCTTGAGCCAGAGCCCATAAGGGGTCGAACTCATCGGCAAACTTGTGGATTTTAAGAATATGACTTTGATTCTAACTAGTATACTCTCTTGAAATATTTTCTGAGTGGACACAAAATTCAGAGCAAAGAAAATTGTAGGTAGGGTTTCTCCTTTCAGTTCACTAAAAATACCTTTAACCAAAGCCACACCACCAATTAGTCAACATTTGCATTTCCATTGGGAACTTCTTTCTCTGACAGCTAATAACCTGATAAAATGGTATCTGTTTTAGCTGTAACTATTTGATTATTCCCTCACATGTATATGCTCTTTCATTTAGCCAAATTTATTAGCTCATTACAAATTAAAAGACAAGTCTGCATACCAACAAAAAGCTTTCCCACTCCTAAAAGCTAAACAAATGAGAAAAAACAACTCAAATTCCTTGACTTCACCATGCTTTTTGATCTTGCTTTTATTTTATTGTAAGACTGCTATAGCCCTCAAAGAACACTAATATAAACTACTGGAAAGTAATTGTAATGAGTTTACTTTGCAAACACAAACAATATGAACTTTAAAAAAAAAGTTAAAAAAATTACATCTGGATGTCTCTAAATCATGATTTAATGAGTATGTTCAAAGACAGCACTCACAGAAAGGTTTTCTCCCACAGTCTAGAAATGTAAACTCATTCCTAAGTAATGAGTATGTCTTACAAGTATCACCATGTCCTCCTTCAGCCTTTTTAACCTATTGAATGCTCAGGGGTGTTTCAGCCACTATAGAGGCCAATATGTTCTATCGATACGTGGAAAATACAAACAGTAGAGAGAAGACATTTGGGTCCATAAACTTGAATCAACCAGTATCAGTTACTCAGAGATAGCATATATAGTACATATTTCCTTTAAACCCCTTAACCAGAGTGGAATTTATATAAATATTTGATTAAATCAATGGACATTTATTGGTATTTGATGTTTAAATATTGATAAATATTTATTGAGTGCTTAGTACTGTGCTAGGCATTTCATGACAGGAAAAAAATGTCACCCACCCCATTCCGAAATGGGGTGAATGTGACAGAATATATTTACATGTAAGACAGAAGCCTAGGAAATAGATACATACACATCTAGATATGTAAATACCATAGTAATGTAAAGAGTGTATTTTTAAATGGATTAAATTCTGTGAAGACATGGAATGGAAGGTAGTTTACCCCATGTTTATAGTTGGGAGAATGAAGTGCCCAGAGAAACTCCTTCACTTTCTTACTGCAGGCAATGTGACGTCAAGTAGTGCTCTGGAACCAGACTGCCTGGGTTTGAATCCCAGTTCTACCACTTCCTAACAGAGGAACCTTAAGCAAATAATGTAACCCTTCAAGCCTAGTGTTTTCATCTGTAAAATGAAGATGATAACACTGTGTATCTCACAAGTTTGTCCTGAAGATCGAGTGAGTTTATCTTCATATGACACTTGGAACAGTCCCTGGCATAGAGGAAATATTAATACTATAATTAATTATACTATAATATAATTATATTTATTTATATTAATTTAGTATAATATAATTATACTAAAATATAATACTATAATTAATACTACAAGAGTGTTCACAAATTCTTGGGACATAAAAAGACAGTGAAAAGTGAAACCTCTTGAATCACAGGCCAGTAAAGTCTTCCAGGGGTAATGAATAAGCTCCATTACCATCCTAGCATCTCTACAGCTCTGCCAAAATTCTTCATGATGTCCCGTGGCATATTTAGACACACGATACCAGATCACCATCATCTTGGGTTAAGAAGCTAACAACAGCTTCCATACGTGAATAAATCCAGATTATTGAAAAATAAGTGATAGTTCACAAAGAAATATTTTCCATTCACTACTCTGAAATCCTTATAATGTTTCTCCAGAGATGAATGTCATTCAATAGGTATTTTAGCACCTTTGTTTTTTGCACATCAATAAAAAAAATTTCTTTTCTCTCCTTTCCCATAATCCCTATATCAAAAAAGAGTACAAGTTAAATAAGGATAGGTAGATGTTTGATAATTTAACCCTCCACTGCCGACAGCCAATGGCTTTTATGCATTGAATCCAAACTGTATTTAAAAATAAAATATAATGTCTACAAGAAGTTTTAAAAAGACCCGTGTGGAAGTCCCACACACAGAAATCCATTTGGTAATAGCATTTAAAAACTCATGGATCCCCAAGGACCCAGGGAAATTTTACCTTGAATATCCTTTTGAACAGAGAAGAGTAACAGATGTGAGATGAGGAAGTGGAACAACGTCTGTACTGTAAGAGTAGACAAGTAAAATGATGTATGGCAATACTTTCATTCACTCGTTTCATTCAAGTGGGGCGATCCCCATAATGAAAGGTTTCTTCAGCCCATCTTTTAGGCGATTTATATATTTAGAATTTGATCCATGTGTCTCTGCTTTTGCAGGTTCACAGTCCAACTTCATATCTCTGCCGACCTGATGGAGCCACCACTGCCTACTTTCCTCCTGTTTTTACAAAGGTCTGACATCTGGAAGTCTCATTCTCTGTGTTTGCTTTGGTCCTTCAATTTCATTTACATGTGGCTTCATGTAGCAATCTTTAAAAATTAAAAAGAACAGATTAGTAGGCTGATTACCATGGTTACCTTTGGGATTAAATAGATATTTGTTGAACAACTGCCATGTGACTATAATCTTGTGATGGGTTCTGAGAGATGTGAGCAGGAACCTGATAGAGCCTAAAATCTAGTGGGAAAGCCAAGACAGGTAGAAAAAAGATTTTAAAAAAAACAAAAACAAAAACACTGCTGTGTAGGAAATTGCTTGGGAAATCTAGCAAGTTTTATAGAAATTCAGAAAAACTGACTAATTTTCCATTTGTTGAGTCCAGAATTTGCATTGCCAGGCTGAATGGCATCCGTTTCATTGGTCAGCCTCTCAAGTCAGAAATGGTTCCATATAGCATTTCTTCTCTTCCTTTTTCCTTCCTTTTTTTTAGAGAAAATTATAAAACTTTATTAAAAGACATTTTAAAAGGCCCAAATAAATGGAGACATGTGCCATGCTTGCAGACCGACAGACTATAAAGTCATGACTCCCTGATTAATCTGTATTTAATGTAAATCTGGCTACAATTCCAACAGCTTCCTGGGTATTTTTGTTTTGTTTTGTTTTGTTTTTACTTTAAATTCTGGGATACACATGCAGAACATGCTGGTCTGTTACAGAGGTATACATGTGCCATGGTGGTTTGCTGCGCCTATCAACCCGTCATCTAGGTTTTAAGCCCTGCATGCATTAGGTGTTTGTCCTAATGCTCTCCCTCCCCTTGTCCCCCACCCCCCGACAAGCCCCAGGTGTGTCATGTTCCCCTCCCTGTGTCCATGTGTTCTCATTGTTCAACTCCCACTTATAAGTAAGAACATGCGGTGTTTGGTTTACTGTTCCTGTGTTAGTTTGCTAAGAATGATGGTTTCCGGCTTCATCCATGTCCCTGCAAAGGACATGAACTCATTCTTTTTTATGTCTGCATAGTATCCCATGGTGTATATGAGCCACATTTAAAAATATGGAACGCTTCACGAATTTGCGTGTCATCCTTGTGCAGAGGCCATGCTCAGCTTCTCTGTATCATCCCAATTTTAGTATATATGTGCTGCCAAAGCAAGCACAGGTTCCTGGTTTTTAATTGTTTGTTTGACGTAGAATTTAGCAACCTAATTCGAAAAGTTGTATGGAGGAAAAACAATGGCTAAGAATAGCTAGGATACACCTGAGGAAGGAAAATAAGGTAGTGTTAGGAAGGAGTGGGATTTGTCCTATGAGATAACAAGACATTTTAAAGGGATAGTAATTAGGGCAGTATGGTCCTGGTATGAGGCTAGAGAAATTGATGTGAAATCAGAGTAGAGGCCACAGAGATACTGAATACTTACAGAAACTTGCAAATCACTGGAGAAAGAATTGATTCTTCAGCAGAGGTGAAAAAGTATCCAGTTGGACTCCTACCTCATACTTTTCACAACAAACAATTCCTAGTAAAGACAAATGTGAAAGCAAATCTATAAAACTTTTGTGAGGCAGAAAAGAAAAGCATTTTTGTAATCTCCATTTAAGGAATGATTTTTTTCCCTTCAGTTGGTTGAATCCAAGCTTTATAAAATATCTTTTCATAAGCAGTTACAGTATTTCCAGTTGGGCACAGGCAACAAATGTTAACAAGTGGTAACGACTTGGAAACTACCCTCCTAGCTAGGCTGCTAGAAAAGAAGTCATGTAAAACCCTGCCTAAAACTATGTCAATCTGATAACCAATGAAGTCTTCCTTTGATGTTAAGAACAGAACATGTTTACAGAGGGGTGGACACTCCACATTTAGGATGTAGTTTAAGAGTTTTGCAGAAGCAGCTTCCCAAGGTCATCACCAGAAAAGGGTGTGTTGCCCGATGTATTGGTAACCAAGATACAGTTGATTTGGGGGTGCCAGGGCCCAACACGCCTCTTGGTTTAAATAAATAAAGTCCATGCTAGTGGCACAAGGGAAGGAAGAAAGGATGCGAAGTTTTACTTTCTTTCACTACTGGGCTTTCCCGCATGGGTCTGGCATGTGTAGATGTTATGGAATTCCTCCTGGGCACCGAGAGGAACTCTCAAATACTAAGTACAAAATCCTGTTTCCTCCCTTGCAGTCCAGCTCCTGCAACATAGTCATTCTATTAGTGGTCTTTCCCCTTTCCCCAAAAGAAAACCATGAAGCATTCTTTGTGCTAACAGCACAACTTTAAAGAGAAGTAAACCAAAACTCTGTTTTTCATATAGGTTGATTTTTAAGAACTCTCAAACTGTCAATTCACTGGAAGCTCAGAGCCACGGGAAGCTCAGAGCCACGGAAGCTCAGAGCCACGGAAGCTCAGAGCCACGGGAAGCTCAGAGCCACTTCTCCAGCCTTCCACTTTCTGTGTCTGGACCATGGAACATCTCTCTTCTGCGGGCTGTTCCCTTCCTTGATGCATCTGCTTTTCCCTTTCTCACTTTAGGCAGCTTCTGTCTCTAATTTGCAGGGTCCTTCTAGGCCTGGTCTCTGGTTTTGGAGGGGTAGGTTTAGAAAATAATCCTGCTGATCTCTGTAAATCAAACTAGCCTTTACTTTGTCACTCACAGCACCTTCATTGGGCTTTCTCTTAGGCATGATGATGACAATCAATGGCAGGTGGGCTGGCTTTCACAGTCCAAGGGTTGCCTCCATCTGTTTTCTCATGCTACTCTGGAAAAGATTCCTAGGTCCTAGGTCTCACAGCTGGTCGGAGGCAGAGCCAGTGCTCCTGCCTGCAGGCCACCTGGCAGATTGGTGGGTTGTGGACCACAGGACTGTGGATAGTATGGACGTACATGTGACATTTCTCCCCAAATAGACCCCTCCAAGGAAGCACAGTGTCAGGCGGACTTGATGGTATGGCAAGAGGGGTCCTTATATGGATCCTGAAACCCCCAGGGCTCCAAGATACTACACAAAGTAGATGATCCAGGTTGCCATGTGCATCCTGTAAGGGTTGGCATTCAGTCTCCTTTGGGACTCCTTGTTATGTTCCCGAAGGTTCTCCTAATGGCTTACTATGTTTAGCCATGGCTTTTGCCAAGATAAAAATGTTAGCTCCAGGAGGATCCAAATGGCAATCCTGGAATAACTGTGGAGCTTTGACTGCTTAAGTTGCTTGACATCTACCCATTTCCTACATCTCTGACTTTCTGACACTGAAAAAAAAAATACCTAATCTTAGGAATAAATCAAAGTCTCTTTCGGTGCCTCAAAGCTGAAGCATGAAAAATATTTCAGGGCCATTTGTAGTCTATCCTGAACAGCTTCCTGAACAAGCCTAGAGACATTTAATAGGTTAACCCATAGAAGCTGGACCCCGTAAGTGACATTTACCCTGTTTTGATCTAATAAATTAGCTATTCTATGGACCCAGTCACAAAGAAAGAAAAATACTATTTAAAATCGGAGATTTTCTCCATTTAAATATAAGAAAGAAGAAAGAATGAAGTCAGAAATAGTTGATCATCTAAACCTTTTCACTTAAAGACATTCTAGTTAACTACTGAAATGTTTATCAAATGTCTTCTCAGACTTCACATTAGACTTTTATGGTTCTTCTGCCAACGTCATAGGCTTTTAGAATTTCCTCAGCGTTTTAGCACACTTACTGCAGGACAGTGGTTACAGAATTGGTTTTTCCAGAACATCATTTGTTGTCCCATCAGATAATTTTAGCACACATGCATACAAACAAACAAACAAACAAATTCACACTTCCTAATGTGAATTTGTTTGCTTTTAGTCTATATATGGGTAAATTATGTTTGAGTTATTTTGAGAGTCCTACACCCCACATTTGATCCAATATTCTTTTTTTGAGATGGAGTCTTGCTCTGTCACCCAGGCTGAAGTGCAGTGGTGTGATCTTGGCTCACTGCAACCTCTGCCTCCTGAGTTCAAGTGATTCTCCTGTCTCAGCCTCCCCCAGTAGCTGGGATTACAGGTGCCTGCCACCACGCCCAGCTGATTTTTGTATTTTTAGTAGAGACATGGTTTTACCATGTTGGTCAGGCTGGTCTCGAACTCCTGATCTTAGGTGATCCACCCGCCTCGGCCTCCCAAAGAGCTAGAATTACAGGTGTGAGCCACCACGCCTGGCCTAGATCCAATATTCTATAGTCAGAAGTTTAAATAGTAAGAAAGTTTAAAGGGCCCTTATTGCTAGTTAATTCTGGAGAAGAAGGGTAGAGAGAAGATATATGTGAGGGAAATATTAATGTCCTGATATTTAAGAACAAGTATAAAATCTTTACCTCTTTGTATCTATAAAGCCAAATTAATTTCTAATCTGTTGGATTGTAAAGATTTATTGGTCTGGAGTTGGAGTGCGGTGGGGGACAACAAAGGCAGGAGCCAAGAAGGAGGAAATGAAAGTCAATAAGGAAGAAGTGCAGCATGTTTCATTACTTTACTCAGAATCTCAAAATGAGAAAATACAGAAACCCCTTAGCTTAATAAACTCAACATCAGAAACTAGTCGGGCAGAGGTGGTACATGAAAAGGCCGAGGCATGTGAAAACAAATGCATGTCTTTTTTCTCTTCTTGTCTGGTTTTCATAAGAATCTACTTTTATTTAGAGTGTGATTGTTTCAAGAAATTCACATTCCACCCGCTTCCTCTTAAATGTAGATAAAGAAAGTTAACAGTGGTTACCATCAAATTCCATAAATGGAGAGCAGTCAGTGCAAATTCGCAGACAGGCCAGAAAGCTCTGCAGGACTTTGGTAAACTTTACTCATTTTATGACTTGGAGAGGGTGAAAAGCTGATAATCAGTGGGTTCAAAGGTGTTTATCCTTACCTGAGTCAGTACTAATTATTTTATGATGCAAGTTTTGCATTTTGTGTTTGTATCTGTTTTGTCTAGGATTTGGAATTTTTCTTCTGTGTTGTGAAATTGCTTAAAAATGCACCAAAGTCTGATGGGGTACATTTTCCTTGAATTTCAGGAACTTCAAAACACAGCTGTGGCGGAAGGCCAGGTGGTGGTTCTGGAGTGCCGGGTCCGAGGGGCACCCCCTCTGCAGGTCCAGTGGTTTCGGCAAGGGAGTGAAATCCAAGACTCTCCAGATTTCCGAATTCTACAGAAAAGTAAGGAGAAGTGCCCATGTCCCGAAGTCTGACCATTTTATTCTCTCCAGCTTCAAGAAAACCAAGAAGGGCTAAGTCATTGAGATGAATTGATCTCTATTTTCAAAGAGTGGCAAGATTAGATAATCTACAGTGTGTGTGTTGAAATCCAGTAATGGAAACTGTGACCCCCTTGAAACTCTAATGAAAGTGACATATTCTTTCTTCTTAAAAAATGCATGTATACATTTGGACTCAAATTTGCATCAATAATTTTAGGAGGTTCACAAGGCTCCTAGAACCCATCTATGAACTGCAGTTGGAAAAATGTCCTAGTGTAAGTTGATACAGGAATTTGAGTTTCTATGTTTTATAGAAATATAAACTGATCTATCACTTTATATCTTTTGTATGATGGAGTTTGATTGTAACATTTCTTCAGTCATGTCCTAGATAAGGTAATGGAAAGGAAGAAGTAGGTTTTTTTTATTAATGGAATCCCGTTCTAATACTTTGTTCTAATTTATTTTTTTCATGCGGCTAACAGAACCTAGATCTACAGCTGAACCTGGTAAGAATATTTTTAGGGGTTTTTTTGGTGGGAGAGAGAGCGGATAATGTAACTTTTGGGTCTCAATAGTTCTTTGTTTCTATCTTAAAGCTGTAAGCAAAACAATGTTTTTGTGGTTCCCTGGAAATGTGAAACCCCCTTAAAGACAATATCTTCTTTATCATGGAGTCTGTACACTGCATTTTATTTACATCAGTGTCTTTATTAGCAAAACATTAAGTTCCATTCAGACAAGAAGGTCAAGCTCAGTGACTTCAGGCTTTTTAAAATACAGTCTTTTAGGCTCAGAAAGCAAACTAAGCTGATGATGAAAAAACATCCTCCTAAAATTCCAGTAGAGAAGGACAATCTACTGCATGTTTGTACTGATCAGAACCCACTAACAACCCCAGCTTAGAAATGTGTCTCAAATGAGAGCAGCTCAAAGAGGTAAGCAAAATGGACCCCCAGGCATTTCTCATTTATGTGCTCTGAACCATAAACTTTTACTATTCTGCAAGCATAAAGAAAGTCATCTTGCCCCCAGATCACTCTTAATTATCAGGTCGTTTGACCAGATCACAGTGCTATGTGATCCAGCTGTTCCCTGCCTCAGATATATTGCATGTTTATGTTTCCTCGTGGACTGAAACAGTGTTTGTAAAGGAAACAAATTTTTGTCTAGGTACTACATCGTATGTCCTCCGCAAGATTATTTACTTTTGTATTTTTCCCATCAGCAGAGTCACAGTTTCACTTATTTCTGAACAAAGGGTAGAAAAACAAGTCATTTTCCTGTTTCTCCTGTTTGTTCCTCTGCTTCAGTGTCGAGCGGATCTTGCCACATGTGTCTTAGGAGCCATGACCTTGCTCTGACTCTTCTTGGGGGAACTGGAAAGTTCTCTGTGGGCCACTGCAGGTCAGATTACTGCAGTCAGTCCCTGAACCTCTCACGTCTGTGTACTGGATCTTTAAAAGCAGAGTTTGACCCTGTTAGGATCCAAAGCTTGAGGGAGGCTGAGTAGCATCCTTAGGGAACAACTGGAATTGATCTGCCCTCCTGTCATGAATTACAAGCAGGGCAAGTCACCCCACTTAATGTGTCAGTCATCACATCAAACAGTGTAGTCACTTTCCAGACTGTGGAAATATACAACTGCATATTTTGTCTGTGAAATGTCTTAGAATAAAATTGCATAATACTACTTTTCTGATACATGGATTTTCTGAGATTAAATCTGCTGCATGAGCTAATATGGGAATCCTGTAGGGAGTTAGGGCACATCTTGTGTGTTTGCTGTTTTAAACAACTTTAGATAGATAGGTAGATATAAAAGTAGGAACCAAATATCTTTTATCTACAAGAAATAGCTTATTATATGAAACAAACCTATAAAGCAATTTATGTCTTTTAATGCTTTGTGTATAAATAAGACTAAAATTTTGAGCCAAAAATTGTAAAAATGTTACTGCTAGCATGACTTAAGGCAGCCTTTGACATTGCGTTTTGGATTCAGAGTGAACTCCTGCAACTCTCTTTTCATTGTGGTGTTATACGTTGTCATCATGCACATAGGTGATGATGACTTATCAAATGTAGGTTGGAAAATCACAAACTGTCATCTGCAAAGTCAAAGCATTGGTTAGAAACTGAGCAGCTTAGTTTTCAGTATGTGTATATTTGAAAATCGAAAACACTCAGAATATACTGGCTAAGGAAGAATAAATTTGGATGAGGAGGGAGGAAGGAAACATCTCCACTGAGCCCTGCATCCTCCTCACTTACCCTACACACACTCCTTCTGTTTCACATCTACCCCGCGCCCTGCGTCCTCCTCACTTACCCTACACACACTCCTTCTGTTTCAGTTATGGTTTGCTGCTTTGCTTCTAGAATATAGTTTTGATCATGAATTATTTAATAAAATTAGTCCTAAACAGCTTCATGGAATCACCTGACCTCTAGAACGTTCTTCAATGCCATTTGCTTTAACGTAGCAAAATCATGCAGAAAAGAGCAAGCTATGGAAGGCTTTCCTTTTAAATCCCTTGTCCTAGCAATGCAGAAAAATTTTTCCTCTGTGTGTTCACTGAATTTTCTTATTTACATACTTAGATCTGAAAGCGTCTAAGAAAACAGACTCCTTCTTTCCAACTACAATAATAGCATTTTCTGAAAAATTTCTCCTGGCAGAGAGATATTTCAAGCAAATCTGTCAATACACCAGAAACAAGTATATAGTCAGGAGCTATTAAAAACTAACACAGTGAGTTTTCCTGACCGATGATTTCTCCACAATTGTTTTTACCATGACACTACGAGACTTTCTTCTTTCCCTTTTCCAGCGTTAAAATGCTCTGCTTCAGGAAATCAGCAGTTGGCATGCAGCACTAAATAAAATCCATGATCATATTTTTTAAACAAAAACGCTTAAGCACATGAATGACTACTTAAGTGACTAATTACATGAGTGGTTATGAGTAAGAACTTCAGAACAAGCAAATGTTACAGCATATTTGTGCTTAAACAATGTTTTGTCATGCCTGTCAAAACTAGGTATGATTCTTTTACTAGTTGCCAAGTGTTTTCCTTACATTGACCTTGAAGTTGCTATGTCAGAGGAAAAAAACAAAAAATAAATATGACTGTTTACCTTCTTTAAATGACCTGATTGACTTATATCTAATGGACCTCTGAGCTATTCAACTGTATGGAAGTGTGTAGGAACTGGCTTCCCTAAAAACTGTTTTCTTAGCCATTGTTAAGTGGAAGGAAGAAAAACAGACATGGCTACAATACATCTGAGGCAAGAGATACATTTTATAGGACTAGGTCAGTGATATTTTCCAAATGCTAACACATAAATAACCTTTGAAATTCAGGAAAACATTTAAGCATTCTGTTTTTGTTACTCTCTCTTCCTACCCTCTTCCTTTCCTCTGACAGAGACACTCTTGCTCACTCTCTCTCCCCTCTCTGTCTCTTTCTCTCCCCTCCCCTCCTTCATTCCCTCCCTCTCTTCCTCTTTTTCCATCTCACTCCCTCATTCTTTTTGTTTCTTTTTTTCTCTTCTCTTTACTCTCTTCCTTATTCATGGGCAAGATGTTTTAAAGCTCCAGAAATAAAATTGAAATTCCCTAGTACCTAGATATAGCCCCATTAGGAATTAGATATTTAGATAAAGAAGGAAATAGCAGGTTGTCTCCAAATGCATCTGTGCAACCGAAACAGGTTTTTCTTGTCACTGCTGCGTCGTATCTGTCTGATGTGTTTTACACTCCCCTCTCTGTCTAGACAGAAGTCAGCTTGCATCACAAATCTTTTCAGACTGTTTTGTGAATTAATAGCTAGTTAGCTTACTTAAGGCCAACATCCGTTTGTCATAGTACCTTCTCTGACCTTCTTTGAAATTCTGACTTTGTACTGATAGAATCCTTCAAAGACTAGTCTGGGGGTGGGGGGCACAGAAGACTCATTTGACAGCTGTTAATACTCAGTCTCTTACTCATTCAGCTGTCTGGAAACAGCCACAAACTGTGTTGAGTTACTTCTATAGCACTGTCTAATAGCGTGCAAAATTAAAAAAAAACAAACGCGTCTTACTGGTTGTGGAATTATATGTATAAAAATATATTGCCTCCTGCTTTCAATTTTAAGTTCTGCTGACCAGTGTGACCCACGCTAGATCTTGTGCAGTAGAGTCTAGGCTTGATTCTGCAATTCACAATATAAAGTAAGTTACACTTAGTTAAATGTACTAAGGTGCTGTTGTAGGAGGGCAAAGATAGGGATGTTTCTTGAGATCCCAGTAGATCGTATGCAGTAAAACCTTAATGCATGTTCTAGCTTAGGATGGTGGGTTGAACAAAAGTAGGCCATACGAAACTTACAGTTCACCAAGAGTGTGACAGGTTGCCCTGGGGTGCCACACCACGCTGACAGGGATGCTGTAATATATTTGAAATTTATTTATGCAAACACATTCAAACTTGACATTTGACAGATATGACACGATGACTGGCTTGAACTAGTTCAGAATTTCAACATTAGATCACCCTCCATTCTTTTCTATGACATAATCTCTTTGTGAAACTGAGTTTTTGATGAGTGTGTGATAAAAAGTAAGTACCTCATGAAAATCCATGTGAAACATGAAATGAGGCTGGCTCATCGAATCTGATTCCAAGAGAGGAGGCACAGTGCCCAGCAGATGCACACAGCCATTAGTAAGAAATAGTGGCTATTTAAGAATAAAATCATACTATTTTTCTTTCAATTTGTATGTAGTTTTAAATACTAAATTGTTTAGGCATAAATACTTATTAAGTTCTTTGGAAATAACTGT
Organism: Macaca fascicularis; assembly: GCF_037993035.2. NCBI lineage: Eukaryota > Metazoa > Chordata > Mammalia > Primates > Cercopithecidae > Macaca > Macaca fascicularis. The sequence continues at coordinate 173,528,088 of NC_088379.1, forward strand.
GTAACAAACGTAACTATTAGTTATGTCTTTTAGCTTAGGGGCACCATTTAAAAAGTATTGAGAAACTTAGAGTCCCATGAACCAAGAAAGTTTGGTTTACTTTCTAGAGGAAGAGTGTCCAATCTTTTGGCTTCCCTGGGCCACACTGGAAGAAGAATTGTCTCAGTTCACACATAAAATACACTGACACTAATGATAGCTTATGAACTTAAAAAGAAATCTCATAATGTTTTAAGAAAGTTTATGAATTTGTGTTGGGCCACATTCAAAGCTGTCCTGGGCCACATGCGGCCCAGAGGCCACGGGTTGGATAAGCCTGCACTAGAGGGAGAGGAGGAAGACTCAAGACACGTTTGAGTACACACCAAAAAGAAAATTGAGTGGGTTTTGGAATTCTAAATGCCAAAATGTGCCTATTTCCAGTCCTCTTCCAGGACTCACATTCCAGCCTGCTGGCCTGTGAACTTTACCTCTCTCAGCAGAGACTGAAGGATTCTTCTCTGGGCAATTTGAACATCCCGAGAGAAAAAATAAATCCAAAGATAATGATTTGGGAGTTTCTGTTATAAAGATGCCACTTAGATTGTGCTATTGGGAAGACCAAAGTGGGTAAGTTCCTCTCTTGTACTCAGAGCTTAATAAACTCCCATCCCTGTCAGACAAGCAGAGATAAAAGGCATCTGGAGAAATCCTCTAGCATGAATGATACAGAAAAAAAACAAGTGACCTTCCTAAAAGGGAACTTTGAGAAAATGGATTTGCAAAGAGAGGAAAATGTAAAACAAAACAAAACAAACAAAATATCTCTTAAAGGATATAAGGAAATCATTCCACCCAAGAAATAAAAATGAAAAGCTAGGAAAAAAAAAAAAAAAAAAAAAGAGAGGGAGGACACTTGAGAAACAGAGTTCTTGAAATGAAAAGGTTCATAGCCGAAATGAAACTTGAGCAAATGTCCCACAAAGTACAGCAAAATGACAAAGAAGGGATGTAAGAGAGAAAAGGCAACAAAATTAGAGATGTATAGCCGAATAACTGGGATTCCAGAAGGAGAGAAGAAAGAAGAGGCAAGAGACAGGATTATCAATGAAATAATTTTTTTAAAGTTCCCCCAACTGAAAGTTATCAGTTTCCAGATGGAAAAATCCACTGATCGCACAACATATGGAATAAACCCAAAGCCAAGCGCATCATCATGAAATTCAGAATTTCCGGGACAAGGAGGTCATTTTACAAGTGTCCAGAGAGAAAACATCAGGTTATATACAAACCAGAAAGATGCAAATAGCGTAGGCCTTCTCAGCAGTCACACTAGACACAAAGAGACAATGAAGCAAGAACTTCAAAATTGTGAAGAAAATTACCTACAACTGGGAATTCTGCCCCTAGGCAAAACTTCATGTGGAAATCTAGCAGAGATATTTTCAGACTTGTAAGGTCCCCAGAATTTTCCTCTGGAACGCGACAGTGTGCTCCACCACAGCAAGAGAATTCACCCAGAAAGGGCAAGATGTGGAGGTGGGGCACTGGAAGCAGGAGATCACATGGAAGCAAGAGGCAAAGGGCACCCCCAGGAGGGTGACAGTTGTGCATCAGGAATGAAGGGCAAGTTCAGATTGGAGCCGCGTGTCTCGAGAGACAAATGCAGTGAGGCTTTCGTGTTAGGAGGTTCATTGCCTCTGCCTGTCTTTTATTTGGATGACAGAATGGCAGGGCGGTAAGCCTGACCCAAAAACCTCATCTCTACTTGGGCTGTCCTGCTCTGCCCTCCAGGGACTGTCACCTGGATCAGCTGGGAACACCCATTTTACTGCCACGGAAGCGTTCTGCTTTGACTCGGGCCTGACATCTAGAAGTTGGCCATGTTGAGTTTAATTAACCATCTATGCCTGAGGTTGCAATTTTTTTAATTTTTACAATCAGACCTTGGTGATGACCTTGAGCAGTAAGATATAAATAACTCCCAAATACTTAGCGTTTCAATAGTGGAACACTAGGCGTAAATGGGTAAAAAGCAGAAAATACCAGCAATCTCATTGCTGGATATATACCCACAAGAAAGGAAGTCAGTATATCGAATAGATAACTGCACTCTCATGTTTGTTGCAGCACTATTCACAATAGTTAAGATCTGGAAGCAACCTAAGTATCCATCAACAGATGCATGGCTAAAGGAAATGTGGTACCTATACTCAATTGAGTATATTCAGTCATAAGAAGGAATGAGATCCTGTCATTTGCAACAACATGGATGGAACTGGAGCTCATTATTTTAAGTGAAATAAGCCAGACACAGAAAGACAAACATCCCATGTTCTCACTTATTTGTGTGATCTAAAAATCAAAACAGTAGAAGGATGGTTACCAGAGGCTGGGAAGGGTATTGAGGGGCGGTGGGGGTGGGGGGTGCAGATGGTTAATGGGTACAAAAATATAGTTAGAAAGAATAAGACCTAGTATTTGATAGCACAACAGGGTGACTGTAGTCAATAAGAAATTAATTGTACATTTAAAAATAACTAAACGAATGTAATTGGATTGTTTAATTGGAGCATAATTGGACTGAATAACTAAAAGGATAAATATTTGAGGCGAAAGATAGCCATTCTCCATGATGTGATTATTTCATACTGCATGCCCGTATCAAAACATGTCATGTACCCAATAAATATACATATTTTCTATGTAACCACAATTTTTTTTAATTTAAAAAAAGAAACAAAATACGGAGATGCCATCTCCAGCAATAACTGTATTCCTGCTGAATGCCCACATGAGACTCCACCAGACTGCCCCACTGAGTGAGCCTTGTATTTCCCGGACTCACTCAAGACCTTACCCACTGACTGCCCCATGGGGCTTTCGGAAACTTTCAAGGACACTGAATCTAGCTGATAGTCCAAGATGGTTCTTGGGATCTTTTTCCTAACAGTGACAAGGTTACCTTTTCTTTAGTCAACCAAGATTTGTGCTCACTACTCAATTTTTTTAAACTAAAGAATGCATTTTTTAAGGATATGGTAAACACATAAAGAAAATCAAAGGAATTATCTCAAAGGAGAAGGAAAATAAAATTGGGGAGAGCCTATGAGGTATTTCTAAAGCACTGGAAATGTCTTATTTCATAGACTTGAGCATAGATACACAGGGGTTCATTTCACTGTTATTCCTTAAATGGTACATTTTAAATATCCTTCTTTATATATGATATTAACTACAATTGACATTTTTTAAAAATCCTTTGCAATTTTTTTTTTTCTGAGAGAGTCTTGCTCTGTTGCCCAGGCTGCAGTGCAGTGGCACGATCTTGGCTCAGTGCAACTTCTGTCTTCCAGGTTCAAGCGATTCTCCTGCTTCAGCCTCCCAAGTAGCTGGAATTACAGGTATCTGCCACCACGCCCGGCTAATCTTTGTATTTTTAGTAGAGATGGGGTTCTGCCATGTTGGCCAGTCTAGTCTTGAACTCCTGACCTCAGGTGATCCACCCACCTCAGCCTCCCAAAGTGCTAGCATTACAGGTGTGAGCTACGGTGCCCAGCCTCCTATACAAATATTGATACAAGCATTGCATTTACCCACACCGGATTTCATCTTGTTGATTTTAGCTCAGAGTTCTTTCTTACCAACTGTGTTAGCCAAACCATGTGGTTTGAAAGGTAAAAGCTGGATTTCTTTTTTAGTTACTTGGGACAAAATTAAACATAGTTGCAAAGGAAGCCATTTATGAAAATGTCCCCTTATTACCCAGGGGACCCAGTAATCTTATCCTTGCTGCCTCATCATTTTATGAGTTTCCACAAACAAAATGGTATTTATTTGTATTTAACCAAGTGTTAAGTAGGTCCAGGAACTTGAATACAATTCAGGGTTGCCTTCTGGGAGGTATTGCTGTGACTTTGTAATTTTTAGGTAACTGTAAAGAACAGAATTTGTCACCAGTAAAAACATTTCCTGATTTAGTGATTTATTAAATGCCCTCAAATCAAAACCTTAGGAAATCCAAACATGGGAAAATTAGATTAAAATGCATCATAATTAAGGTTACTAATAACTATAAAAATTTCCACTTATACTGGAGACAGTTTCTTTAGTACAGATAAGTAAGTCTCTAACTCCCTTTATGTGACATAAGCAGTCATTTTCTGATTTCCATTCCTTACTAAAATTTATTTTACAGATGTCTTATACGTCTTTGTTCAAGTAAGATGCTACCAGATGAAAATCCAGTATTATAACCTGGCTCATCTCATTTCCTCATGACTTTCTTCATTTTTATAATGTCAGAACCATACAAGCTATGATGCTGCTTTCTCTCAATAAAATGTGAGCCTCTTGTCACTGTCGGATGAAATTTTCCTTGGGAAGAAAAGCGAGCACCCTTTGGGACGTTGTATTAAAATTTTATCTAGTTAAAAGAATTATCTAGTAAAAATTGCTGTGACATTTCAATGCATGACGATCACTAAGAGAACATCCCAGTGTTTTTTATTTTTCTATTTTTGTTCTTTAAGTCTGTAATTTTTCTAAATGTTCCATGTGTCGTGAACTTTATACAGGCACATACCTTATTTATGCATGGAAGTATTCCTACAAAATCATACTCAATGAATTCCACTCAATCAACTTTGAAACACACAAAGGAAGCCTGTAGGAAAATTGGTCTTACTGAGAATTCTTTTAGAAAATAGTCTTTTTACAAAGGAAGTGTTTTTTTCCTTCATCTAAATTTCATGCATGCATTTATTTAAAAATAATTATAGGAAGCCTACCATGTGTGAGATGCTAAGAATATGGCCATGAACAAAAGTTGTTTCTGCACTCAGAGGTTATATTTCAGGGAACCAGAAACTAACAAACTAATTACACAATAAATTATTTAACAGGTTGAGGTGGCACATAGTCCCAACTACTCAGGAGGCTGAGGCAGGAGGATTGCTTGTGCACAGGAGTTCAAGGCTGCAGTGAACTATGATTATGCCACTTCACTCCAGCCTGGGCAACAGTGAAACCCCTGTTTCTAAGAAAGATTTTAAAAATAAAATAAAACAAAAATGCACCAGCTTTATTTGATTTTGTGATTGTCTTCTACTATCTGCTAAAATCTCCCACTAGAGGCCTGGGCAACAGAGCAAGACCCTACCTTTATGAGTCAATCAACGGATAGATAGATATTATTTAATTACAGTTGTGATGATATTATTTGTGATAGATATTATTTAATTATAGTTGTGATGTCTCCAAAAAAAGTTTACCATCCTAAAATTGCTTTTAGGTGGCAAAACTGATGAAGTCTAATTTAAAAAAAGGATTCTCTGAGAAAGTAATGTTTGTGGGGAAACATAAGACTGCGTAGGAGAGTGCTAAGTACTCTGGGAGGAGTCAGGGCTTAGAAACTTATCAGAGTGTGGCTTCACAAGGAGCTGCCCCGGAGCCCATGTGCCCAGTGCTCAGAAGGTGATGATGTGCGAGGCACAGAAGGAGCCTAACTATGCAGGGACCTAATTATGCAGGGCTTCAGAGACCACGTTAAAATTTTTTATTTTATCCTCAAAGTCATGGAAGGATGGGAGGATAATAAATTTTCATTCTTATTAAGAGAGCCCTCTGATTTAGAAGGGGCAGCTGTATATTTATCCTCGGGTTTTCTGAAAATGGCATGACTAAAAGAACCACAAAGTCACAGAAGCATCAGAAGGAATTCTTTACAAGTCATCAAGATCATTGCTCTAAAACCACTTTATATTATCCCTGCTGAATAAAATTGTATCGCGTTTTTAAATGTAGGTTTCAAGGCACAGAATTATGTCTATGTTTATAGTTGAAGCATCCTCAGGCATTGAACTGGAAAGGACATTTTTCTCAGTGTTCCCAGCACCTCTGTCTTTCCAGGTGTAGATGATTCAAGGTTGAGAGAAGTGCTTTCCAGAGAATGCTAAGCCCTGGGAGGTTAGTCCAGGGACGTAAGGCCTGGTTGTCCAGGCAGGAAGTGCCCAGGTGTTCTGAACGCTGAGAAACCTTCACCACTCTCAGCAGCGTCTGCGAAGAGAGAAGGAAAGTGACTGAGCACTGCCTGAAGCCCACTGCTCCAAACCTCGTAAGAAGGGGCTATTAAGCATGTCCACATTATAATGTACTCTCCACTCAGCTTATGTCCTATTCCAAGGTGTCTTATACCTTAGAGGACATATAGCCCTCCCCTTGTGCAGATGAATAATTCTCGTGAATCATTTGGATAATGAGATTAATTATAGTTTTTTCAGCATCGGGAAACTCCATTGCCTGACTTAAATCTTTCATTACCTCACTTTACGTAAGATTTCTTGTGTTCTGAACTAGGAAAAATGCAGAACAACTAGAGAGGCTTTGTGCTCTAGACAAAAAAGAGCATCAGCCAGGTGTGGTGGCTCACGCCTGTAATCCCAGCACTTTGGGAGGCTGAGGTGGGTAGATCACCTGAGGTCCGGAGTTCGTGATCAGCCTAACCAACACGGTGAAACCCTGTCTCTACTAAAAATACAAATATATATATATATATATATATATATATTAGCTGGGCATGGTGGTGTGCACCTGTAATTCCAGCTACTTGGGAGGCTGAGGCAGGAGAATCACTTGAACCTGGGAGGCGGAGGTTGCAGTGAGCCGAGATAGCACCATTGCACTCCAGCCTGGGCGACGAGTGAAACTCCATCTCAAAAAGAAAGAAAAAAAGAACATGCATGTGGGAGACTGGATGCCGACCTTCAGCATTTTGGCTCTAGCATTAATTAGCCAGGACCCTGAGAGAATCCCTTTGAACACCCAGGATTCATTGATATTGAGCCTGAAGAAATGAGGGATTTCACCTAATCAATCTCTTACAGCACTGATCTTGTATTTCCCCTTCTATGGCTAACCACACTTTTAACTCATTCTGTAACCATATGCATTCAATTTAAAAATTCCCAATCCCTTGTACCTTTCCAGAGACATCTCACTTTCCAAATGATTTATCTGACGTGAAGCTCCAGCTTGAATTATTTCCACACTTTCTATCTTCCTCTTCAAATGGAAAGCCAAGAACTGTGTATAGTACAGTCGAAAAACACAGGATTACTTCATGCTGTCTCTGTTATCTTATTGTGTTCCTTCTATTCAGTGAACTTTTTAATCAAATAATCGCTATATGCTCTGCATGTATCCGCATCTCTCAAACATTTATCTGGAAACCCTTTTCTTAATATGTCAATCACTCAGGACTCATTGATAATTATTGAGCCAGGAACTGTCCTGTGGGGCAGTATTTTTAAACTGCTGCTCACGGCCCATGAAGGTGGATGGCAACCGCCATGTTATAAAAGTAGAATAAAACTAGTAGCATGCACCTTGTGTAATAACTTTAAATATTCTTTTGTGAAACTTTTATGTCCATTGTGTGTGTGTGTGTATGTATGTATATGTACCTATCCTATACATGTGACTGGGTTAGACATAAAATATATCTCTCTGTGGATTTCAATCAAAAATGTTTGAAACCTATCTTTTTAGGACACAGTTCTCTATACTTTTCTGAAGATAAAAATAATCTGGAAAGGGCATTAAAAAAAAAAAGAACCCTTGGCCTCAACCCAGATCCACTAAATTAGAATCTCTAGGGGAGAGGAGGGTTCTGTGTAAGCAATATATTTAATCAGTGAGTGCTCCAGGTGATTCTTCCCATCAAACAAGTTTGGAAAATACCACCATGAAAGACTCAAGATTCAAAAAGTTAACAAGAATCTCCACCCGATCTTATAAATAGCCGTGTCTCCCCATCCCAACCAGAATAACTCAATCTTATTGAGGAATTAAGGCATATCTAATACAAATGTTAATAATGTTATAGCTACATCCTTGAGTGTATACCAAAGGCCACATGTAAGATAGAAATAAAATTAGAGTAATGCAGAGTCCTGCCTATTTCAGAGTTGCCAATTCATTTTTCTATCCTTTAGTTTTTCTTCATTGTTTTAAACAAAAATCACTGATTTAAAAATATCAAAATAGTTTAAATATACATTCTGCTTCATAGTTTTGACATGTTTTTATATTTATTTTTGTCACATTTTGAATTGGTTAATATCATAATACATAAATACATAGAAGATACATTATTATATGTTATGGGAAAATAATTCTAAGTATTTATGGGATAAAATGCAAGCTTTTGACATATGTATACTTGTAGAATGATTAAGCTAATTAACATATCCATTACCTCAAATACTTATCATTTCTCTTTAAAATACTCTCTGTTAGCTATCTTAAGATATACAGTACATTATTGTTGGCTGGGTGTGGTGGCTCATGCCTGTAATCCCAGCACTTTGGGAGGCCGTAGCGGGCAGATCACGAGGTCAGGAGTTCGAGACCAACCTGGCCAACATGGTGAAACCCCATCTCTACTAAAGATACAAAAAATTACCTGGGTGTGGTGGCACTCACCTATAATCCCAGCTACTCGGGAGGCTGGGGCAGGAGAATTGCTTGAAACCGGGAGGTGGAGGTTGCAGTGAGCCAAGATCACGCCAGTGTAGTGCTACAACCTGGGTGACAGAGCGAGACTCTATGTCTCAAAAAAAGAAAAAAAGGAAAAAAGATATACATTACATTATTATGAACTATAGTCATCATGAACCTATTCCTCCTGACTAATTGAAATTTTGTACCCTTTGACCAATGTCTCCCCTTCTCCTGTCCACCACACACCCCCCTCTGATTAACCATCTTTCTACTTTACATTTCTTTTAGATTCCACACGTAAGTAAAATCATGCAGTATTTGTCTCTCTGTGCCTGGCTTATTTCACTTAGCATAATGTCCTCTAGCTTAATCTATGTTGTCTCAAATGACAGAATTTCCTGATTTTTTTTTTTTTTTTTTTTTTTTTTTGAGACGGAGTCTCGCTCTGTCGCCCAGGCTGGAGTGCAGTGGCCGGATCTCAGCTCACTGCAAGCTCCGCCTCCCGAGTTTATGCCATTCTCCTGCCTCAGCCTCCCGAGTAGCTGGGACTACAGGCACCCGCCACCACACCCAGCTAGTTTTTTATATTTTTTAGTAGAGACGGGGTTTCACCGTGTTAGCCAGGATGGTCTCGATCTCCTGACCTCAGGTTCCACCCATCTCAGCCTCCCAAAGTGCTGGGATTACAGGCTTGAGCCACCGCGCCTGGCCAATTTCCTGATTTTTTAAGGCTGAATAGTATCGCATTGTACATATATGCCACATTTTTTAATCCATTCATCCACTGATAAATACTTCCATTGTTTTCATACCTTGGCTATTGTAAATGATGCTTCAACAAACATGGGAATGTAGATATTTCTTCAACATGCAGATTTTAATTCTTTGGCAATATAGCCAGAAGTGGGATTGCTGGATCATACCTCATAACTTTATACCATTGAGTTACGGTGTTTTCCCAGTTCCCACAATGCATCTTGTGAGAGGGGACATTTGCCTGATGGAGATGCTACGGTGAGCAGAGGTGAGCCTGCCTGAGTTTAGACCTTCCCTCCCTATGACACCACAGCTGCCTATTTTATGGGATGTGGTCTTAATGTGCTTATTATTTATAGAGATACAGTATTGAAATTATAAAACACAGTATATAACCTGGATTCAGGATTTCAATAGATTAATTTTTCATTTTGCTCTGATCAACACTACAGAAAGCAAAAGTAAATATTCCGGTAATATTGAACCCAACTGGCTTTGTTTTCCACCTGGGTCAACACTGGGAACGCTAGAAAAATTCTGTAACGTGTTATCCGTATAAGTCCACAATCATACTGGGCACAACACGTTGTCCTTTAAAGGTCTAATTTGATCATAAAATTTAAAAACATAACTTGTGTTACTCAGTGGTGAGACATGAAATGAGCTATCAAAGTCAGCGGCCATCACCATGAGTCAGATGAGATCCAATGTTGCCGTATATAATACTACCTGCTGCATTATAACCCGGCATCCACATGACAGTGCCCAAAAAAGTATTCCAGGTGTTTGTGAAAATTACCCAGTGTTTTCCACTACTTCTAGCATAGGAAGTCTTGAGTGGTACCATCATTTCAGGAAAAAAGGGGAAAAAATTGTTTTATTTGAAACAAAACAGCGACGTTATTAAGAACTCAAAGTCTCAGGCCAGGCGCCATTGGCTCACGCCTGTAATCCTAGCACTTTGGGACTCTGAGGCAGGGGGATCACCTGAGGTCGGGAGTTTGAGACCATATGACCAAAATGGAGAAACCCCGTCTCTACTAAAAACACAATATTAGCTGGGTGTGGTGGCACCTGCCTGTAATCCCAGCTACTCAGAAGGCTAAGGCAGGAGAATTGCTTGAACCTGGGAGGCGGAGGTTGCAACGAGTCGAGATTGCGCCATTGCACTCCTGCCTGTTTAACAAGAGTGAAACTCCTCTCAAAAAAAAAAAAAAAACTCGAAGTCTCTTGTAATTGAAATATAGGCCATTGAGCTCTCTTGAGATTGCTGTACTTTGTGGTGTTTTTCATATATTGATGCCTATGCATATAATGATGCCTATGCATTTATGCTATAACTGGACAACAGAAATATCCAGTTAGGTAAGGGATAGATTAGTTCAGGTTATGTGTATATATTTTTAACGTATTATTTTTAATTATAACTTTTGAGATATTTCATATCTATATGTTTTTCATATATAGATATGAAAAATATATATATAACTTGAAATAATCTATCCCTTTATATAACTGGGTATTTCTGTTGTCTCTTTGTAACAAGTTTTAGTGTATAGATACAAGCTGAAATATATTGTCTCTGTTTTAAAATTGAAGCTTCATGAAAATTTTTAATTATTTAAAAGATAGAGAACCATATACCTGTTTGTACCTTTAAAAATTTGTACATTGTATTTGTATTACCTATTCAAAAAAATAAAATTTTTTAAATGGTAGAGAGAAATCTTAAGAATAAAGAAAAAGAAGACAATTCAGGAAACTACATTCGATTTTGTTTTTACAGACTCCGTAGGAGGGGTTGCAAAGCTATCAAGACAAATAGGAGAAAAAGACCAAAAAGATCCTGTCTTTGTGATTATAGGATCATTACAGTAGATCAAATATGTGGTCAATTTCTTAAAACACTGCATAATGAACTAGAATTTTAATTTCTTCAGAAGTCTGAAATAAACTTTTAATTTTTAATCGCCTAAAAATTTTAATTCTATATTATATTTCCTACTTCCACCTTATATTTCAAAACAATTTTGCCAAATAGTTTCTGGCAAACATTTTTGCTTGCAGCTGACTTAACTGCCTTTTTAAGACTGCACAATGTTGAAGGAAAGAGAGAAGGAGGACTTAAAAAACTATCCCATTGTCATGTGGGCATTAAGGGTGTAAACTTTTGGAGTTAGAATAGACCTGATGATTTTCTAATTCAAGTCCAATTCATGTAAAAGATGTGTCTCAACCCCTTAATAAGATTACAGACAACTCAAGAGCAGGAACCATTAATTATATCTGTAGCTATAAAATATTAAGACAGTGTACTCTTAAAAATGCTTAACAAGTAGATAGATGACTGTAAAAGCTTCTAGGAGCTGTTCATGGATGAAGATTCCAGACTTTATCTCAAAAAATTTTCTTGACATCTCACTACCTTTCCTTAACAAGTCTTTCCATTCATGTAACGTACCTTCTTCCCTCTTGCTGCAATTACGAACCATTTGTTCTTATTGTTCTTCAAGAAAGATGTAGAATGTTTGAGCAACTTCTTCCTGATTTTAATGTCTTTGCATTTATGATACCTATCACAGTGTTTTACTTAAATTCACTTTTTTGGTTTTTGGTTTTTTTTTCCTTTTGAGACAGAGTTTCGTTCTTGTTGCCCAGGCTGGAGTGCAGTGGCCCGATCTTGGCTCACTGCAACCTCTGCCTCCTGGGTTCAAGCAATTCTCCTGCCTCAGCCTCTCAAGTAGCTGGGATTACAGGTACCTGCCACCAAGCCTGGCTAATTTTTTATATATATTTTTTTAGTAGAAATGGGGTTTCACCATGTTGCCCAGGTTAGTCTTGAACTCCTGACCTCAAGTGATCCGCCTGCCTCGGCCTCCCAAAGTGCTGGGATTACAAGCATGAGCCACGCTCCCGACCTTAAATTAGCATTTAAATGGATGAATACTTAATATAGATTTCATTGCCCTTTACTTTTTTTATTATGGTTAAAGAAGCATATAACATGAAATCTACCTTCTGAAATTTTTAAGTATACACTACAGTATTGTTAACTATATGCTTAATGTTGTGCAGCGGATGTCTAGAACGTTTTCATCTTGCATGACTGAAATTCTATGCCCACTGAACAGCAACTGCCATTCCTCCTTGCCTCCAATGCTTGGCAACCAGCATTCAACTTTCTGCTTCTAAGAGTATGACAAGTTTAGATACCTCTTAAGTGGAATTTTGCAATATTTCTCCTACTGTCATTGCCCTTTACTTTTACCTCAATGAAATTATTTAGGTTCAATGTAGAACATAAAATTAATAATAGAACATGAAGAATAAACTAAGTTTTTCATACCCCATTTAAACATCAAATTGAATAATATGCTGAAAGAATAAGGTGTGTGTTTTTACAATTCTCGCAATTTTAAACCTGTATTAATATATCTTAGAAATGAGTTGACCTTGAGCTACGCTACAATGCTAACCTCTCAAAAGCTTATAGTCACCGTAGTCCTCAGATCTTTCCTAAGCAACAAAACATTTTGACACAGAAGAATCCTTGCATTTTAGCTTTTAACAAAATCTCAAGCAGTCTGTTAACCAGACTACCATCAGCATCATCAGAAATGGGGATAAGTAAAATCTCAAGCAGTCTGTTAACCAGACTACCATCAGCATCATCAGAAATGGGGATAAGTAAAGGCTTTGGTGGGTGCGGCCAGGGGGTTGATAAAACCTAAGAATGGAGTAAGAAATGGAGTGAAACTCAATGATGCCTATAGGCCATATTACCTGGTAATACAAAAAAAATGCATGTTTGACCCAATAACATAACATTAAAAACTATATAGTTTGATAATACCTGGACAAATTTTGAAATGATAGATAACATGAATTTTTTTCTAGAATCAAATACAACGAACTGCATTTGCCTTTGAAGAGTGAGATTATTAAGGGATATTAGGTATATAAAGGGAATTCAATTATCAAGAGAAACATTTACACTTTATACTTTATTGTTTATTTTCTTTTGCACTTATTTTGATTTCTAGGTAAAATATTAAAATATTTAAAGCTCTCTCCAATAGACAATTTTTTTTTTAAACATAGCACTTTTACCTACAGTTAATACTTTTTTTATTTCAGGGTTTAAAACATAAAATGTTTTGAAACAGATTTGCTAATTTGGTCTGAAACATTTGGTCTGAAACGTTTGATCTGAAACGTTTGCTCTTAGAAGAATGTTAGTGAACGAGATTTAACTTATCAAATTCTATGAGTTAGCTGCTGCAACACAGAGCATCCCAAAATTTAGTTGCTTAAAGCAGCAACCATAATTCTGTGGGTGAACTATTTGGCTTGGCCTCAGCTAGGCAGTTTTTGTGGTCTGTGCCAGGCTGGGCTGACTGCAGCTGGGCTCTCTCAGTGCGGCCGTGGTCAGCTGCCAGGATGACTAGGAATGAGTCAGTTAGTCTAGGATGGTCTCTCTTGGAAGGGCTTATGTCTGCTCCATATGGTCTCTTCCTCCTACAAGCTACCACAGCCTTGTTCACCTAAGGGTCCATCAGGGTTCCAAGAGATGGAGCAGAAGCAGGCCAGGCCTCTCAAGGCTCAGAATTGGCCAACAACATCACTTTCACCACATTCTAGGCTAAAGCAACTCACAGGGCCAGCCCAGGTTCAAGGGATGGGGAAATAGACTCTGCCACTTGATGGAAGGAGTTGCAGAGGCACATTACAAAGAGGCACGTCTACAAAGGAAGGAGTAATTGCAGCCATTATTACTAAAAAAATCTACAATACACGGCCTCATGCTACCCCAAAAATATGTGACTAACCGAGGGAATAACTTTGTGGGAATCCAAAATCGATCACTTTTCTTAACATTCGCCCATATAATTGTCTTTATTTTACTGGTACAATATAAGCAATTATTCAACGAGTAAAACTAATTAATACTCTAGATATAGCTTCCTTTTAATGGTAACAGCTAACACTGGCTATGAAGCATTTGCTATATGCCAGGCAATATCTTAAAGCACAATATGTCATATCACAAAAGTAGGTGGTGGTTAGGGTTTGGAGTCTGGAGCCCAACTCGGTTTGAATCCCTATGTTAGTATTTATTAGCTGTGTGACTTGGGCAAGTGAATTAACCTTATTGTGCTTCGATTTTCTACCTATAAAGTGGGCTAATAATAAACTTACATAACTCATAAGATTGACATGATGATTAGATTTAATCTGTGTTAAGTGCTGGTAACAATACCTAGTGTATGGTAAGGGTTATATAGCTGTCAGTTCTTGTTGTTATTGTCGTCATCATCATCATCATCCCCCTCACAATAACCCTGTGATAGTTAATTTTGTGTGTCGTGTATGACTAATACAAACTTTGTGAGGTAGCTTCTATTATTGTCTCCATTTTATAGAGAAGAACATTGAAGTTCAGGGAGACCGACCAAAGTCACAAAGGCAAGATGTGGCAGGGCCCTCATTCAAGCCCAGGCAGCTGTTTTGAGTCTGGGTTTTTCATGCCCTGCAACACTGCCATGCCATTTAATAGTATGTTCCAGAATAGTTGTCTACAGGTCAAACATATACAGGTCATGTTCTTTTTTCCCCCATGGTCAGCATTTCAGAAGAGCTTTATTTTCCCCACTAATTAGTTTGCAGCTGAGCAGACAGATATAAGAGGTAGCTATATGTACAGAAAGAACTCTGACATGCAATGAACTTAACTCCTACATGCAAAGTACAGAGTTACACACTTGCAGACATCTCATTTTATCTTCACAGGTAACCCATTAGGTATATATTATCCCCATTTTATAGACTAGGACGCCGAGACTGCTCTTGTCCAACATCACAGAGTGGGTCTACCTCCAAAGCTTTTTCTGCTAGGCAGAATTGCTAAATTAAATGTAGAGAGATTCTATCACAAACACTTTTGTAAAGTGAATCCGTAATAATCATTACCTAATTTGTTTGTTGAGGAAAGGCAGAGGGTCTCACTTCTTAAAAAGTGACTTCATGGTTAAACTCTGATGAATGATTCTGTTCTCTTCACTTCCAGAGGAGATTTGCACCCTGGTTATCGCTGAGACTTTCCCTGAAGATGCAGGGATCTTTACATGTTCAGCAAGAAATGATTATGGATCAGCAACCAGCACTGCCCAGCTGGTTGTCACCTCAGGTATGTGAGGAGTAAAAACGACGACTAGGTTCTGTTCCCCAGCACCAGTGTGGTTGGTCACAGCAGAAAGGGACTGTCCCAGCCAGGTGTGGTGGCTCATGCCTCTAATCCCAGCACTTTGGGAGGCCAAGGCAGGCGGATCATTTGAGGTGAAGAGTTCGAGACCAGCCTGGCTAACGTGGTGAAACCCTGTCTCTACTAAAAATACAAAAATTAGCCAGGTATGGTGGTGTGTGCCTGTAATCCCAGCTACTCTGGAGGCTGAGGCCAGAGAACCACTTGAACCCAGAAGGTGGCGGTGGCAGTGAGCCGAGATCGTCCCACTGCACTCCAGCCTGGGTGACAGAGTAAGACTCTGTCTAAAAAAAAAAAAAGAAAGAAAAAAGAAAGGGACTGTCCCAGGAAGAGAGCTCAGCTCAGCCTTCAGGAATGCTGGCCACTCCAGGAGTCACCCTAACAATCTAAGTTTCACGGTGGAACAAAGGCTTTAGGGGAGGGGAGGAGAGGGAGTGAGGTAGAGATGATAAACAAAAAGATAATGATCGTGTAGCAACTGAACACACATGGAGCTTTCTTTAACATCGTGCAGTCTTGGTCTTGGAAACGATGGAGCTGGTTTCCTAACATCCTCCTGCTAATCTAGAATCATATTCACATTGGAAAGCCACCTCTACATCAGAGGTGCAGTCACTTTCTCAGCAGTGCCAACACATGAGATCTGGAGATACTTGTACAAATAAGCCATTGTCCAATCCACTACTGAAACTTTGGAAAAGGTAATACAAGATAAGCCTTCTTGTATAAAATGTAATACAAGATAAACACAGAGAAGCTGTAAAGGCCTTCGAACTCAAATTTCATTGATAGTGTATATCAAGGATAGTATATAACTAATATGAAAAAGAAAGCAACGTATTATTGAAGCCAGTTTTCAAAAATACGTGAATATTTTCTAAACTCAAAAACTTACCACTAGGGAAGGGAATGTGAAAAAGTTTTTTTTCTTTTTCTTTTATTTTTATTTGGCTGTTTTCTACAGTTACTAATGAGTGTTAGCTTACTTTAATTGCCTCATCTCTGCCATTCATCTTAAAGATATCTTTAAAATATGTTTTTGACCAAGCCTGGCACATAATGTGCATAGTAGGGAATCAATAAATGGGTCATTCGTTGAATGATACACACTTGGAGATAACAACTGAATTGTACTTGGATTCCTTCAGAAGAGCAAGAACTTGGTGCTAGGTGGCAGTAGAGACACAACCAAAACTTATTTAGGGACCTTAGAGTGGCAATTGTAAATGCTTTTTCATCTTAATTACGAACAGAAATGGGAGAATCATCTTAAATGGGAAATGGTTTCTAGGAAAGACCACTGTAAGTGCTGAAAGAAACCTAAGTGTCAGGATCGGAGTTACAGAGCAAGGAGGACCCCAGCGTTTTGATTTCGAGTTGGCTTCAACACTGTCCCATCAAATGGCCACAGCAGGAGTGCAGTGCTTAAACAATATGGCCAAAACCCTGGGCTCTATGAGTCTGAGTGGCAAAAATTTGTGTGTAATATTTTCTATTTGTTTCTGCGGTATATCTGCTATAAGTCAAACATAATCAACAAATATTTTATTTTTGAACTTTTTGTTTACCTCAATAAGCATTTTTGAGTGCACGCCAGGAGCTCTGCTGGGCTCTGGGCAAGGTGCAGAATCTAAAAAAGACGTGATCTCAAGATGCTTTCAGCCTATTGAGGGCAACAAATAAAAATCTCTTTCGTACTGAGTTATAGTTGGAGCAATCATCTAATATGGAAAAAAAAATATTTTTATGAGATGAAATTTTACTTGGACTCTGAGCTTTACTTCCCTAGCTTTAGATGAATAGCCACATAAAACCTTTTCAGCTTGAGCCAATTTGAGTAATGACAGCTAGGATTTTCAGTCGGGCCCATGGACCAAAACGTGAGAGGACAAAGCATTATTAGTTGCTACTGTTTGTGTTGTCATTATTTATTTATTTATTTATTTATTTATTTATTTATTTATTTATTTATTTATTTATTTTGCCAAGTTCTATCTTTAGCTCTTGTTTGAAATTTTTAGGATTCGGTAGCTGGGTTCCCCACACGTGAGCTCAGTCAGGAAATGAAACGGTAGCACTCATTCAAAACAAGCTTGAAAGAACCAGGCCCTCCAGCTGGCAGTGCTTCTGCATCAGATGAGAGCAGCACAATCACCTCTTCTTTAACAACTTCACACAACACATGATTCTCAGAAGACTCTGACAGTGTGAAATCACTTGTTGAACTAGTAACATCTTCTTATGTTTTTCCTCTTTCCCCTTCCTCAGCCAACACCGAAAACTGTAGTTATGAGTCAATGGGAGAATCCAACAATGATCACTTCCAGCACTTTCCACCTCCCCCTCCAATCTTGGAGACAAGTTCCTTGGAATTGGCTTCAAAGAAACCATCTGAGATGCAGCAGGTGAACCACCCTGAGTTAGGCCTGAGCAGGGCAGCCCTTCAAATGCAATTCAATTCTGCTGAGAGGGAAACGAACGGAGTCCATCCCAGCCATGGAGTAAATGGACTGATTAACGGCAAAGCTAACAGTAATAAATCTCTTCCAACACCAGCTGTCCTGCTTTCACCCACTAAGGAGCCACCACCTCTGCTTGCCAAACCAAAACTGTGAGTATTTCTGCATGGTTTTATAATAATTTCCATACCCCTGTTACATTTCCTTTCTGGTGAGAAAAAACTTTTGCCTGGACTCAACTATGTGGCAAGTTGTCCTTGACTCATGTGACCTTTGCTGCCAAGTGGTATCCTTCAACAATAGAAAAGATACCTAAAAATAAAGAAGGGAAATGAAAAGCTTAGTGAAATCTGCCCTTTGCTGAAAGCTGTGACTTGGTTACAGCTATGAAAAATATCTGTGCCCTGTGTGGGCTTCCAGCATACAGCTAAGGATGTAGCCACTCCCCGAAGGCCATGGAAAAGGGGGATCTACTTTGAGCCCTTTATTAAAAGCATTTCCAAAAGTGGGTGTAAGTACTTTACATTTGTTACTTTAAATATTAAGTATCAGTAAGAGATCTGATATAGACAAGCAGGGAAAGACTAAAAGCTGAGGCTGGAAATTCAGGGTGCAGATCCTGGCAGGGCAATGAAACCGGAGGTAAGCAGGCTTGTGGGCAAGAAGAGCGCCTTTCACAACACAGGCTACTTGGCTTGGAATTCCATGGAACTGCGTGTTTCCATGAATACCATCTTCACAGTTGATGTCCATTATTTTCTTAGGATGATAAAACTTGCATGAGCTGTTTCCATTGGCAACGCACAGCAGAGAGTTGTAATGAATGGAGCCATTACAATGTTAGAGAGGCAGAAATAAATTAGCTCAAACGGTTCTATCATAGCACAACAGACCCTGAATTACTGCCCTGCCAGAGGTCAGTGGAAATGTAAGAGTCATAGTGAAAGTGTATGTACTCGATGAGGTCACATTCCCATGAGAATGTATTTGCCAGAACTTAGGAAAGCCCCTTCTATTTACCCATATCTGATGTTTTTGATTTGGGGCAGGAAGGGCTTCTTTAGGAGTTATTCTGTATTTCCCTAGCATTGAACAGCCTCCTCTTTTCTCTCTGTGATCAGTTCATTTGTTAGAAATGTTAGAATTTAAAAGATATTTGAATTATTAACACCTTACCTTTGTACATCACTTTATTGTTTACTGAGTGATTTCATGAACAACATTAGACTAATCAAATAACAAAAGCAGCCAAAAGAATACCTTAAGTTAACAAATGGTCAAACAATTTTAGAAAACTAGACTTCTGGACAATCTTGTGTTGCAGATTCAAAAATCTGTCTATTGCTACCCTCTACTTAATGTTGCATTGTGTTCCGGCTCTCTTTTAAGACAGTAGGGCTACTCACTAAGCTTGTACACAATAGCGTGAAAGGTGTTGGTGAACATTGAATACCTATGCGCCGTCTCCATTCAGAGGCTGAACAGGTATAATGAGCTAAAAAATGGTGGCCTTAAAAGAGATTTATGCTCTTGTAGCAGCAACCCATAAAATTAATTGCCACTGCTGACTTCTTTCATCTTTGCATTTTGAATATGTATTTGCAGTGTTTTTAATGAAACAAGGGACCTGCTCTCCAGGGAGAGAAAGGGCAAATGTGTTGAATGACTAGGACTTGACTGTGGTCTTGATTAAGTAAAGTCTATCTACTCTAATGGGTATCATAAATTGCGTGTAAATCACAGGAGGAGCAAACATGAGGAGCTGTTAAGAGGCATCTACAGCCCTTCTTATCTCAGGAGTTTGAACAACTCTGGAGCTTTTAGTTCTGCTTTGCAGCCACGTTAATGGATATGGCAAGGGGGTAGTATCTACAGAATGCAGACAAAACAACTTCGTGTTCATTAAGAGGGTGACAACTTAAGCACAAGTTTAAAGAACATCAGGATTTGCTTATGAGTGAGATTTTTCAATACAAAATAAGATGCAGAAAAAATGGACTTAAATGTGTGAGGCCCAAATAAATGGGTTATTCTCCCTTCATGAGGAAATTTAAGGGAAAAAGTAGAACACCTAAACACAAAGCCCTACAGCTTAGAAACAACACTTACTTGTACTAGGTTTTCCCACTGTTTTTTTTTCTTTTTTTCTTCAAATCTTCATGTGTTTAAACATATTCTTCGGGCATCACTTGATTTTTGTTTTTCTGTGTTGCAGATTTACCTGCCATTTAACTAGGTAGAAAATAATATGTGATGATGCTTTTTAAATATATATTTTTAAGTTTTCTAATGATGTAGAATATGTTATTGGATTTTGTTTTATTACAAAATCAATGGATGCTTGATGTGACAATTCAAACAACACAAAAGCTATTAAAGTTTACACTCTCTGCTTCCCTTCTTCCAGCCTACCCCTCTGAAAGGTGTGGCATGGTGTATTATCAGAGCCTTTTCTTCTTTTTTTTTTTATTATACTTTAAGTTCTAGGGTACAAGTGCACAACGCGCAGGTTTGTTACATATGTATACTTGTGCCATGTTGGTGTGCTGCACCCATCAACTCGTCATTTACATGAGGTATAACCCCCAATGCCATCCCTCCCCCCCGCGACAATAGACCCCGGTGTGTGATGTTCCCCTTCCCGTGTCCAAGTGATCTCATTGTCCAGTTCCCACCTATGAGTGAGAACATGCGGTGTTTGGTTTTCTGTTCTTGCAATAGTTTGCTGAGAATGATGGTTTCCAGCTGCATCCATGTCATATTTTTTTTATGGCTGCATAGTATTCCATGGTGTATATGTGCCACATTTTCTTAATCCAGTCTATCAGAGCCTTTTCTAAAAAAGGTTTGTTCAGTGTTCTCAAAGTTGTATTATTGATAGAGAAATGCTGTTGAATGACATCTACAAATAATTTAGAACAGCATCTGAGTTATTGATGATGAATGACTATAGGTAACTGCCAAGTGAAATTCTTACACATTCATTTTTTTCTTTTCATTCATTGTGGGAAAAGGTGATATTTTATTTGCCTCATATGGTCAGCAGTGAAAAACTATGGTTTGCTCAAATCTTATTTTCATCTGTCTATGATTTGAGTTTCTTTCACAAAAGGAAAGGCTTATATGTGGCGGCGTTATGGCACTTTGTGCATCTTCATCATTTGTAAACAAACTAATAGGAAACAATTTGGAGGGTACAAGTAATAGGAACTGGAATATTTACTCTCGCAATGAATCTGAAAATGGTGTCTGATGTGTCAGATGTCTGGAGGAAAAAAAGATCATTTTCAGGGGGGAAAAAAAAAACTCTGAATTTTTTTTTCTCTCTTGAATAGCTCCAATACTGATTGTGGGAAAAGAAAAACAAATTCAAGAATGAAACGAAAACCTAGAAAGGTCATGAGCTCTTTTCTGTAACTAGGCCCAGCCCCCACCCTGTACTGTCCAACAGAAGTCCTCACCAACAGACTCACAGCCATCCCAGACCTCCAGCCGAGTCCGTGGTACCGCTCATAAAGTGGAGGTTCCTGGCCCAGTCTGTGGTACCTCTCATGAAGTGGGGGTTCCTGGCTTAGTATCGTGGAGGCATCCACCTCAGCTCCTACATCTGCCTTTGTTTCTAACACTCTGCCTCAAGTATAAGTGGAAGATAATTACATGTAGGCCATTTGGTGAGTCCCAGATGTCCCGCACGCTGGATTTGTGCAACGCCTTACCACCTTCTGTGGGACTGTGAAGTGTGCTTAATCGCTGCACAAGAAAAAATTAATGGCGCTATCTCTGCAACTCAGTGGTTGACACTCATAATCTTTGATCACAGCATGAGAGAAGCAACACAATGCTTAAGTCATAATCTTAACAGGAGGAAAAAAGGGAATGAGCGTAAACCTAACTTATACACTATTCGTTGGTTCCTCGCTGACCTCTCATTACAAATGATGCCTGAAGATTCAAAATTAAGGTAGGGTTCACTGTGAAAAATCTCTGCTTCTCTTTATACCTACCAAAAGATGGACATGCACGGAATCCCTAGAAGTAAACTCTGAAGGGAAACCTGTGAATGGCAAAATGTAGTAGTCCATTTGCCAAGCATATAGAAAGGCATGGTCATGTTTGTCCACTGAGCTCACCTCCTATAGCAGACCAAATAATATATAAATAACAATATGCTACTTTCAAAACCCTTTTGTTACTTCCTTTTTTATCTTCTTCCTTTGTCTTGTGGGAGAAAGTGGGACTCTAAGCCTGTAGACAGCAAAATGAGAACTCCAAAGGGAGGTTACTGAAGGATGATGTGCTGGGCAAGTCCTTATCCCAGGACAGATCAGCAGATAAAATGATGCTTATTTGTTACTCTAGTGCCAAAAATATGTGCATTGCCGTAAAAGTCTGTGTCCTTTTGCCTGGGAGAATAATAATGAAATGATTGTTAAGTGTTTACACGCTAAAGCAACAGCTCCCCTTGCTCTGATTCTTACTACTTGCTCTTACCCCAGTCTCTAAAGAAGAAACAGTATTATGATTTTCTATCTTAAAAGAGTAAAGCGATTTCAGGCTGAATCAACCTTTTCAAAATTACTGCATTTTACAACCTTTGCTTTTCTCTTCTTCCTTTTTCTCACTCCCACCCTTAGATACCCTATTGTTCTGCAAATCCTGTCTCCAGAGAAAGATATATCCTATAAACTCATTCACGTTAAGCTGTTAGGAATTGTTAGTGTCACCTCAGTCCAGTTCTAGGCTAACAAAGAGAAGGACAACTTAATAAGCAATAATAAGCACTGCAGAAAATCAGGAAAATATCATTTCATGAGATGATGTGTTTGAGAGATAGAAGAGGAGGAACTAGCAGCCTTTATCATTCTCTTTATTAGTGAGGTTTTCTATATTTGGAAATTCCTGATGGGTTTCCTCCGCAATCCTAGACACAAATTGAAGTACAAGTTGTTCCCTTGCCTGGAATGTTCCACTCCCCAGAATGTTCCGCTTCTAATGGCTGGCTGTTACTTGTCTTTCAAATCTCAGCTTAATGTCACCATTTCCCTGACCACCCGGTATAAAGTAGCTACCCAGCCATGTTCCAATAACTCATCCTCATTAATTACCGCAAAGCACATAATTATTTCTGATAGTTACTTGCTTTTCATTTTTTTTTAATTGCTCCTTGCCTCCAATATTGTAATGTAGCTTTCTGAGAATGGGAACCCTGACTGTCTTATTGCATTGCTCTTTCACTAGGACCCTAGAACAAATAGTAGATGCTCATCAATATTTTTTGAATGAAACAAAAGCAGAACAAAAAAGAGGAAAAGAAGGATCTCCCACCTTTAGAGCAACCCCCATTTGATCTGCCTAACGTTCTTTTTTTTTTTTTTTTTTTTTTGGAGACGGAGTTTTGCTCTGTCACCTAGGCTGGAGAACAATGGAGCAATGATGCAATCTTAGCTAATTGCAACCTCTGCCTCCTGAGTTCAAGTCATTCTCCTGCCTCAGCCTCCCGAGTAGCTGGGATTACAGGCACCTGCCACCATGCCCGGCTAATTTTTGTGTTTTTAGTAGAGACGGGGTTTCACCATATTGTCCAAGCTGATCTCGGACTCCTGACCTCAGGAGATGCACCCACCTCAGCCTCCCAGTGTGCTGGGATAACAGATGTGAGCCACCATGCCCAGCTGATTTGCCTTTCACCTAGATATACCATAGGACTTCTATTTTCAAACCCCATCAACTCCAGAGTTTTCCCACATTACAGTACTTTTCCAACTGACATCATTTATCTTGTAAACCGAATGAGTATGAAGAATTAAATAAGAATCTCATGGGATAGAATTACATTAGAAAAGTTTGTCCAAGTTACTTAATTTGGGAACCCTTTCAACTCCTTCTTCATTTCTTCTGTGTTCTCATTTGATTAGCATCTTAATTTAAAACATTATGAAAAATGAGACATTCGGAAGGACTAGGAGGACATTTTCACCCTCTAGTACATACTTGCAATGTCAGTTGGCCACAGTGCAATCAAACTGCTATTTCAAGGTGTGTGTACTTGACATGTTAACACCCCATCAGATGCCAGACTTGTAATGAAGGGCCAAGAGCTTCTGTGCTACTCCCTTCCTGTCCTGTTTATGTTGGACTGCAGCTTCAACTCCAATGTGTGGCTTTGGCAATGGAACTTACAAAGTTGAACATTATCCCGTCCTTCGACCTCTACTAGTTAGGGTTCAAGATCTCACTATATTACTGTTTGACGTTAGAATACAAATGGTTTCCTAGGTTCTATTCTAATGTAAACCTTAGCTGGTTGATTGAAAAGCAAAGCAAAATAAAAACAAAAAAGGCAAAGAGAAGGTAAGCAAAAACAAGTTGGGGCAAAGTAACTAACAACAGGTCAAAGAAATGTAATCATTGAATGTACATAAATGTATTTTAAAATCTAGCACTTTTTTTTTCTTAACCAGTATTTCTAATTTTTTACATGTCTGCAATCTGTAGACTTAAATCATCTGTAATTTCTATGGAATTTCATTTATATTCAGTTAGCTAGCCATTACTTTCATTTCTTTTCAATTTAAATTGTTGTTGTTGTTGTTGTTTTTTTTTGTCTAGGTAATACAATCACACAGTTAAAGTATAAAGAAATATATGCACTGAAAAGTCTGCCTCTCAGACTCAGTAAACAGTTGTCACTGTCTTGTGTATCCTGCCAGAGATTGTTTACATGCCTCTCAAGCAAATATATATATATATATAAAACGTGTATTTTTTCTTTTATTTTTAGACAAGTGCCTACACACTGCATATGCTGTTCTGCACCTTCTGCCTTTTCTATTTAGCAATAGATTTTAGAGATGTTTCATGTGAATAATTAAAAAGTCTTATTTTTAAGTGATTGTATATATTTATTGTATAATTGATTGATAATTCCTTTCTCTATCGTTGCCAATCTAATTTTTTTTTTTGAGATGGAGTCTCTCTCTGTTGCCCAGGCTGGAGTGCAATGGCGCAATCTCAGTTCTCTGCAAACTCTGCCTCCTGGGTTCAAGTAATTCTCCTGCCTCAGCCTCCTGAGTAGCTGGAATTGCAGGCATGCGCCACCACACCTGGCTAATTTTTGTATTTTTAGTAGAGACAGGGTTTCACCATGTTGGTCAGGCTGGTCTCGAACTCCCAACCTCATGATCCACCCGTCTTGTCCTCCCAAAGTGCTGGGATTATAGGCATGAGCCACTGCTCCTGGCCACCAGTCTAATTTTTAATGATCTAAGTAATTATCAAAAGTATTCTCTTTTTTTGAGAAAGAATCTCACTCTGTCACCCAGGCTGGAGTGCAATGGCACAATCTCAGCTCACTGCAACCTCCACCTCCCAGGTTCAAGTGATTCTCCTGCTTCAGCCTCCCAAGTAGCTGGGGTTACAGGCACCCACCATCATGCCTGGTTATTTTTTGTATTTTTGTAGAGATGGGGTTTCACCTTGTTGGCCAGGCTGGTCTTGAACTCCTCACCTCAGGTGATCTGCCTGCCTCAGTCTCCCCAGGTCCTAGGATTACAGGTATGAGCCATCATGCCCAGTCAAAAGTATTCTTTAAAAAAGTTTTTCTTGTATTTTAGGTTCAGGGATACATGTGTACATTTGTTATATATTTGCCTGTCACAGGGGTTTGATATACAGATAATTTTGTCACCCGGGTAATACAATTTTTCTGATCCTCTCCCTCCTCCCACTGTCCACCCTCAAACAGGCCTCAGTGTCTGTTGTTCCCCTCCCAGTTTCCATATGTTCTTGTTGTTAAGCTCCCACTTCTGAGTAAGAATATGTGGTATTTGTTTTTCTGTTCCTGTGTTAGTTTGCTTAGGATCATGGCCTCCAGCTTTATCCATGTTGCTGGAAAAGACATGATCTTGTTCGTTTATGTGGCTGCATAGTATTCCATTGTGTATATGTACCACATTTTCTTTATCCAGTCTACCATTGATGGGCATTAGGTTGATTCCATGTCTGTGCTATTCTGAATAGCAGAACATCATTCATCTCCTCACTGTTAGTTAAACATCTGCAAAATGTTGGGTAATGTAGAGTGCTGAAAACACAAAGATGAAAGAGACAAGAGCAGTACCTTTGAATAGTCTATAGTGATCTCTACAATGATTTTGGCAAGAACGTGAACATGCACACACATATACACAAAATTCTACACATCTTTCAGCATCATACAAATTTTGTAGAAGAATGGCCAATCCCTAAATTAGATTCAGTGCATTCCAGATGCCTTCTCTTCCCACTTTAATGTTTGGAAGATACATCATTCAGTTTTTGATTCTGAAGATTTAATATGCACCAGCTTCCGTTTCTGGTTAAGTGGTTTTCATTGTCCGCAAAGGCTAGTCAAATAACAAAGCAATTTCGTAATGGCAAAAGTATAAAGTATGGACCAGAGGGGTCTTCAAAATATTAGGGAAGATAGAGCAGAAAGTTGTTGTTTTCAGTTTGTTGTTATAAAATTATACACACACGCTGAGTCACCAAACACACTGGGTGTTTTTGGTGATAAAGAACGTAGGAGTAGTCACGGGTCCTAATTCTGCAGTACGTGGCTATGTGAGTATGGACTCTTCATAAATACAATGTGATGATGACTTTGCATTTGCATTTCTCTTCCTCCTTTCTCTCACTCCCAGCCTTAGATACCCCCGCCTGTTCCATAAATCTTGTCTTAAGAGAAAGGCATATCCTATAAACTCATTCATACTAAGGTATTTGCATTAGCAGTGTTGGTCTTGGATCACTTTGCAAACAACCCCTCCCTGAAAATGAAAAGTCCAATCAAGGAGCTTCCTGAAGTATAAAATTATTTTAACTAAGGAATAACATTTTGGTGCATTCATCCTCATGATTTTTTTAATGTAAATACTGGCTCTGACACAGTGCCACATTCTTAGATATTAGGCTAATTGTGCTTTGCTGTGCTAGTCTCTTGGTGAATGTAATGTTTAATTATATTTCCAGAAGAAAGCTGAGCTCTACTTTTATGATTAGGAGTCTTATTTGATGTCTGAAATATAATTGGAAATACTTGCAGATACCCTATCCGTGTTTGAAGTGGTACTCAATCATCCGTAAGAAATATCATATGTCCATTTCAAATATTAGGTGTTTTACATGAAGGAATACATGATGATAACAATACTGCTTCAACATATTTTCATTTTACCTAAGTGTGTATGAGAGCTATTTTAGTAATTACAAAGTAAGGTGTAGTCATCCCTACTGAGTAGAGACCTTTTATTTTAAAAGGGGGGTGGCTAAGCTCAGAGATAAGATGAAGCCACATATGCTCATAGATAAAACTATAAATTTTATGGAAAATATGAACAATATAGTGTTAAGTGAAAACAGACAAAATGATATATGTAACTTAATGTCAATTTTATGAAAAAATAAAAAATAATACACTTTAACCAACTAAAATGTATATTATATATTAGAAGGAAATACACCAAAATGTAACCAGTGGTTCTTTGAGTGCTGGAAATTTGGGCAGATTGTATCTTCTCATTAACTATTCCTGATTTTCCAACTTTTCAACGATAATGCTTGCTTTTATAATTACAAAGTATTATTTTAAAATAAGTAGGTACTTTTGATCCTTTCTCTTCCATCCTCCTTCCTCCATTAAACTTCAGTTCATCTGACTCTTCATCATGGATGCTTCATGTTAAATAATAGTTGCTTGCTAAGTAAGCTTAATTTTGAGCACATTTGGAAATGGAATGCTCTGGCACTGAATGTTCTCACCTGCCCTGCTGGAGCTCCTTCTAGAAACCAGTGACCTTCAGGATTTTTAGAACTCTTCCTAGGAATCCTTCCCCAGAAAAAATGTCCTATATTCCAAAATAACTTTAGTCCTCCACAAACACTGTTTTCCAACAACACCTGCCCCCACCAAACAAAACTCTTATCCCTTTAATTGTACATCTGGGGTGTTGAAATGAATATTATATGAATAAGCTTTTTAAGTATATATGTATGTATGTATTTTCAAGACAGGGTCTCACTCTGCCACCCAGGATGGGGTGCAGTGGTCTGATCACAGCTCATTGCAACCTTGACTTCCCTGGGCTCAGGTGATCCTGCCTCAGCCTCCCAAGTAGCTGGCACTCCAAGTGCACAACGCCACACCCAGCTAATATTTTTGTTTTTTGTAGAGATGGAGTTTTGCCATTGTTGCCTAGCCTGGTGTCCAGCAATCTGCCTGCCTTGGCCCCTCAAAGTGTTGG
Organism: Macaca fascicularis; assembly: GCF_037993035.2. Lineage (NCBI taxonomy): Eukaryota > Metazoa > Chordata > Mammalia > Primates > Cercopithecidae > Macaca > Macaca fascicularis. The sequence continues at coordinate 173,556,326 of NC_088379.1, forward strand.
GATTACAGATGTGAGCCACCACAGCTGGCCAATTTTAAAGCTAAAAGTAAACCAAATATTTTAAAGACCAACATTTACAGTATAATCCATACAAGGCAGGATGTATGAAAGTAGGATGAAAACACAGAAAGTAGGATGAAAACTCTACCCTCAGAGAAAATGGTGAAGGAGAAAAGATGCAATGAAAGCAAGACAAAGATTTCAATTCAAATAACAAGAATGTCAGGAAAGTATGAGATGAAGGCATCTGCTGAAAGAGGAAAGACAGTTGTGGTAACTGTGGGTAATATTATGAAGCATGAAAAAGGAGAGGAGAACTCTGAGAGAGAAAGAATGCCGAGAAAGGAATGTGTGTATTTCCTAGCAATCAAGAGAACCCATTTGAATTTCGAGAGTGTAAACCCACGTTCAATCAGTGAGCATGGTTTCATGACTTTATTTCAGCAATAATGAGCACTGTGAAGAAACAGGACATATGTCATTGGCAGTACTGGCACAGTGGGGATGCTGGGGTATTTAATTAGATGATCTTTGAGAAACATTACTGAGATTATCAGCCAAGCCATGTGTAGGTTCAGAAAAGGAAACAGATTCAACCAGATTACGGCTTGAGGGGAAAACAGAAAGGAGTCAAGAAAATGGAAGTTACACCAAGAATGAAAATGGGGAGTGTCAGACGAGAAAATATGGAGAGGGAGCAGTGGTTGTGACCAAAGAGAGGATTCTGAAAGTTTAAAAATCTTAAACTCTTTCCAAGTGATAAAACAATGTAAGATGCATCTTTTTGAGTGGATGGTTTAAGTGGAAGTTAAGGTCACGGGAGCAGAGGAAGTGGTCAGGGAACTATGAAGCCAGGATGTTAGAAGAAACATTAACATGGATGGTGGCCAACAATGAAGGCAGAAAACCAAATGCTAAATAGTAAAGTCATTGAGAAAAGTGAGGAAATGACCAAGGTTGTTGGTGAAAGCAGGCAAGAGAGAATGACTGTAGGGGGAGTGCACCAACTTCAAAAGAGGAGCAGATATTTCGTAGTGATGGCAAAACTCTTCTGAGAGTTGCCTTGGGAAACAAGGACCCTGCAGAACCCTCCTTGCTCAGAAGGATACTGAGGAGGCTGGAGACATCATCCGGGAAAGCCAGATTTCATTTAAGACAAAGCATTTCCAAGGAAAAGGTTTGAGGAAGCAGAGAGTTTGATGAGAAACAGCCAAGGAATCCCATAGCCAATAGAAGAGATCTAGAATAGGGAATTCAAGGGACAATTGGAGAAGGAAGAGGAGGAGGAAGAAAGCTACAGTGCAGAGTTTTGCACTACAAACCTCTGGATGCTAGGGCAGATAAAGAAATTCTGTGTCGGCATTCCCTCTGTGTTGTGCTGGAGCACACTACTCTATACCATCTATGCTGGGGAGAAAAAGCATCGTCCTGAGGATCACTTGCTGCTATTTCATGAAGAGTGACTATGGTCACTTGTAGTTGGAAGCAAATAGAGCCATTTCCAGTCTAATTCTTACTTATTTTTTAACCTCCTGTTTATTTACATGGTAGCACCTTGATCCATTTTGTGGTTACTAACCTCTAAGTATGACCTTGAGTTGGGCTTTTTTTTTTGGAGTCTCCCTCTCTTGCCAGGCTGGAGTGCAGTGGCGTGATCTCGGCTCACTGCAAGCTCCGCCTCCCGGGTTCAAGCAGTTTTCCTGCCTCAGCCTCCCAAGGAGCTGGGCCTATAGGCGCCCGCCACCGTGCTCAGATAATTTTTTGTATTTTTAGTAGAGACGGGATTTCACCACGTTGACCAGGATGGTCTTAATCTCTTGACCTCGTGTTGAGTTGGGTTTTTATTGAACAAGCCTATTTCCTAGTTTGTGTATTTAAAATGATCATTCTCAACTAATGACTCTCTAATTCATATTTGCTTAATTTCATTTTATGTTTTCAACTTTTACTACTAGAGAATTTATTTTTGTCTACTACAGGCTGAAATACATTAGGTTGCCAATTTTTTGCCGTTGATTTATTTTTTCTGCAAATGTTTGAGTTTTTAATTACTACTAATGCATCACCTAATAGTGAGAACATTAGTTACAGGGAGGTTTATTTTAATTGGTTTCTATTATAAGTGTAAAACCAGACAGTTCATTTTCCCAACAAAGCTGAGAGTGACTGTTTCCTCACCTGACTAAAGTGATGATTACACAAGCCTTGTGGATGACAGTGGAGTCAATGTGGTTTTTAAAAAACCTTTTCCATATATGACAAGGAATTAGATAGTATGTCATTTGATTTTAAGAATGATGAACATATTCTGATTCAGTCAAATGTAGATTTTTCATTTTTCTAAAATAAGTTGGCTGGATAAATCATATGTCAATTTGAACACACATCTTTGCTTCATTATTCAAAGAGAAACCATAATTACGATCAGAACCTCAGATTTTGCTATAGGAGCATACTAGGTCCATGCCTTCCAACCTCCAAATGTGAAGGTTTCCTGGTAGGATGATATTGGCTCCTCTTGCCCAAGGCTGTCGTGAGGACGCACACTCACTGCAAGGGTTTTTTATGGTGCTGAGAGGAAAGACCTTCATAAATATGTACATTTACTTAATTTCTGTATCTGCATTCCCACTGTGTTTTCCTAGAGCTCACTAATCTACACCATCTCAACTCTGAAGCCCTGGGAATGTCTGCTCTATGCTCTGCTCCATTTCACAATGTTCTTTAGGTCTATTTTATTATTTAAATGTAATGATGTGTGTATCCACAATAGGTAGCATTTGAGGGACTCCAGCTGTGAGCCTCTGGATGTGAAGCTAGCAAAACAATTGAATGACTAACAGTTGAATGCCTATCCAAATATTTTCACCTCGCTTTATATATCAGCAACGGAAAAGAGTAGGTGTAGCCATCGACTATTCTTTTTGCTCAGAGAAGTTTATAAATAGGTCAAAAATGGGTAATTATATGCCTGAGCTACAATTTCAAAACCTGCTTTCCTAGTAATTGCCATTAAATGAGAAAGTTGTAAAAGATTTCTGGAAAGACCACAAATATTTTTGTTTCCTTGTTCCTCTCTGTTAAAATAGTTCATATACCATCTGGTTTCAGGGATGTATCATTATGCTCAATGTTTGAAACAAAAAAACAAAAACCCTAAAAGCCATAAAAGGTGACTTGAGTACAATGCAGTGAAAAAGAGCAATCTATCTTGTTCTCTTTAATTTCTAAAATAGAGTTTGTAGCTTAGTCTTCCAAACAGCGCTAGTTATAGGGGCAAATTCTTGCTCCAGGTGACTGTTTTTATGTGCCTTCCCTTCCCTCCTAGCCGCTGCTTTCTTCAAAGGGCATCCTCTAACTCAAATGTGAAATGTTCATGTGCAGTTTTATTCTATCACAAAACAGTTTTACACAGATAGGATGACTCGTGATGAAGCATTCTAGAACCACAGCAAGAGTTTCACTTCATGTTTGTTGTAATTATTCTATCTTTGAAAAGCAGAAATATGTATGGTTATTGTCATAATTAAGACTTCCTGATACTGAACAGCTGCCTTACCAGAGAGAAATGTTAGGAATTTTTTATTTTTACTAAAAATTGTCAGAAGTTTCTAAAAGGAATTAGATGAGTCCTGAAAGTCCTATAACCTGAAAAGTTGATTTACGCTGAGGACCCCATTTTCATCAAGGTATCAACTAGAGAGAAACTTGCATTTGTCTTATTTTATATTATAATGCATCTTGCTTTTCTTTTTCATGAAGTGTTCACTTTCTTTTTATTACTCCAGGTACCCAGTATCATCCATGCTCTCTTTAAGGTGTGGTACACCTTGTGTTCAGTAGACATTTTTAATTTTTTTTCTTCTCTAAGACAAGGTCTCACTCTGTTGCCCATGCCTGGCTAATTTTTTTCTTTTTTGTAGAGACAGGGTCTTGCTTTGTTGCCCAGGCTGGTTTCAACCTCCTGGCTTCAAGCGATCCTCTAGCCTCGGCCTTCCAAAGTGTTGAGATTATAGACATGAGCCACCACACTCAGCCTAGGGTTCAGTAGACACTTTGAGAGGTCAAATAGAGTTCATCCTTCAGGCAGATGAGATGCTGTCCCTTAAAAAAAAAAACAACCTTTATTTTAGATATAGGGGATACATGTGCAGGTTTGTTACATGGGTATAGTGAATGTAGTACCCAACAGGTAGTTTTTCAACTCACAGCCTCCTCCCTTTCTTCCCCCTCTAGTAGTCTGCAGTGTCTGTCATTTCCATGTTTATGTCCATGTGTGCTCAGTGTTTAGCTCTCACTTGTGAGAACATGCAGTATTTGGTTTTCCATCCCTGCATTAATTTGCTTAGGATGATGGCCTCCAGCTCCATCCATATTGCTGCAAAGTACATGATTTCATTCTTTCATATGGCTGCACAGTATTACATGATGTATACGTACCACATTGTCTTTATCCTGTTGACCACTGATGGGCACCTAGGTTGACTCTATGTCTTTTCTACGATGAATAGTGCTACAGTGAACATACGAGTGCATGTGTCTTCTTGGTATAATGATCTATTTTCCTTTGGGTATATACCCAGTAGTGGGATTGCTGGGTTGAATGGTAGCTCTATTTTAAGTTCTTTGAGAAATCTCCAAACTGCTTTTCACAGGGTCTGAACTAGTTTACATTCCCACCAACAGAATATAAGCGTTCCCTTTTTTCCATAGCCTGGCCAGCATCTGTTGTTTTTTGACTTTTTAACAGTAGCTGATGTGAGATGGTATCTCATCATGGTTTTGATTTGCATTTCTCTGATGATTAGTGATGAGCATTTTTTCATATATTTGTTGGCTGTTTATATGTTTTCCTTGGAAAAGTGTCTGTTCATGTCCTTTGCTCACTTTTTTAATGGGATTGCTTTTTATTTGTTGATTTAAGTCCCTTATAGGTTCTGGACATGAGACCTTTGTTTGGTACATAGTTTACTAATATTTTCTCCCATTCTGTAGGTTGTCTGTTTACACTTTTGATAGTTTCTTTTGCTGTACAGAAGTTCTTTCGTTTAATTATATCCCACTTGTCAATTTTTGATTTTGTTGCAATTGCTTTTGGAGACTTCACCAAAAATTATTTGCCACAGCTGATGTCAAGAAAGTTATTTCCTAGGGTTTCTTCTAGGGCCGCTATAGTTTGACGTGCTATATTTAAATCTTTAATCTATTTTGAGCCAATTTTTGTATATGGTTAAAGGTAAGGGTCTAGTTTTATTATTTTTCATATGGCTAGCCAGCTATCCCAGCACCATTTATTGAATAGCGAGTGCTTTCCCCATTGCTTGTTTTTGTCAGCCTTGTCAAAGATCAGATGGTTGTGTGTGGCTTTATTTCTGAGCTTTCTATTTTGTTCCATTGGTTTATGTATTTGTTTTTGTACCAGTACCATGCTGTTTTGGTTACTATAGCCTAATAGTATAGCTTGAATTCAAGTAATGTGATACCTCTAACTTTGTTCTTTTTGTTTAGGATTGCTTTGGCTATTTGGGTTCTTTTTTGGTTCCATATGAATTTTAGAATAGTTTTTCCTAATTCTGTGAAGAATGACATTGGTAGTTTGACAGGAATAGCATTGAATCTATAAATTGCTTTGGGCAGTATGGGTATTTTAACAATATTGATCTTTCCAACGATTAGCATGGATGTTTTTTCATTTATTTGTGTCGTCTCTGATTTCTTTCAGCAGTGTTTTGTAGTTCTTGTAGATATCTTTCACCTCCTTGGTTAGCTGTATCCTAGGTATTTTATTTTCTTTGTGGATATTGTAAATTGGATTGTGTTCTTGATTTGACTTTCAGTGTGGACGTTACTGGTGTATAGAAATGCTACTGATTTTTGTACATTGATTTTGTATCCTGAAACCTTCCTAAAATTGTTTATCAATTCTAGTAGCCTTTTGGTGTAGTCTTTAGGAATTTTCTAGATGCTGAATCATATCATCAGTGAAAAGAGATAGTTTGAATTCCTTTTTTCCCATTGGATGCCTTTTATTTCTTTTTTTAAAAAATTTTATTTTCCCATAAGTTACTGGGGTACAGGTGGTATCTGATTACATTAGTAAGCTCTTTAGTGGTAATTTGTGAGATCTTGGTGTACCCATCACCCAAGCAGTATACACTACACCATATTTATAGTCTTTTATCCCTCGCCCTCCTCCCACTCTTCCCCCCAAGTCCCCAAAGTCCATTGTATCATTCTTTTGCCTTTGTGGATGCCTTTTATTTCTTTCTCTTGCCTGATTGCTCTGACTAGGACATCTGTGTCTTGCCTTTCTAAGATGAAGTTCTGTTTTAACTCCTGGTGATAGCAGTAAGTGATCTAAATAAATTATAATTGTGTTCCAATTAAAATGGAAAGTGAAATGGATAAAAAGAAGGTACATGTTTTACATTTTGTCCAATTTCTTGGTCTTTTTAGTCGGAACAAAGAAGGAGGATACCAGCTGAGTTTGGTTCTAGGGTTCTGCCGGGTGCTACATCATGGGCAACTACTGTGCTTTTGCTTTGGATCTCAACCTCAAATTCCTGGGCTCAACAGATCCTCCCACCTCAGCCTCCTGAGTAGCTGGGACTATAGGTGTGCACCACCATAGCCGGCTAAAGTTTTTGTTTGTTTGTTTTTTGTAGAGACAGGGTCTTGCTATGTTGCCCAGGCTGGTCTTGAACTCCTGGGATCAAGCAATCCTCCTGCCTTGGCATCCCAAGGCACTAGGATCACAGGTGTAAGCCACTGTGCCTGGCCTGGGCATCTTCTTAAACACTGATTTTCTCATGACATTGTCCTGCTCCAAAAGTAGTGCCACTTAAAGGCAGGAAAACTCCCTCCCGGAATTCCCCATCATTCATTCCACCCTTGACTACTGCTCCCTGGGTTCAATGGACAGCTGTTCTCCTAGGACTTCCCTTCAACATCCTTCTGGTGCACTTTCACCCTCTTCTTCTCCTGGCTCCCTTGGTTCCTAAATGCCATATATTTCACTTTTTATTTTACCATCTCATTTATCAGGAACACATTATTCAGTAGCTTCCAAAGAAAGCGTACAGACCACATTAAGCTTCTAGACCCTGCTTGTCTGAAAAGTGTCTTTATTCTAGCCTCACACTAAATTGACTGTTTGGCTAGGTTTAAGAGCATGGGTTTTTCCTAAGAATGTTGAAGGAATTGCTTCAAATTCTACTTCCTAGAGTTATGGTAGCAAAATTCAGTGCCAGTCTGGTTTCTGATCCTGTATATGACTGATTTTATTTCATTCTGAAACTATCTCTTCACCTCTAGTGCTTTGAAATGTTGTGATGATATGTAATATTTTTCAGAAATTATAGAAAATAGTGGGCCCTTCCAATCTGAAAATACTCATGTGTATACATTCTGAAATTTTTCTTATTTTTTAATTTCTTCTCCATTTTCCCTGTTCTCTCTTTACGAAACTTGTATTATTATGATAATAAAACTGCTAATTGATGTTCTCACTTTTTTTCTTGCCTATTTTTATTGTACTTTCTTTAGACCTCTTCACCTTTGTCTTCCAGACCTTCTGCTGAATCTGTTGTTTCTGCTATTGTATTTTTAATTGCCAAGAGTTCTTTCTGATTCTCTACATTCTTTCATGGCATTCTGTTCTCTCATGGAAGGAGTAGTGTCCTTTGCCTCATATTAACTATCAGACTTTGGAGGAGGGAATCCTATTGTTATTGTTGTTTTGTTTTTTCCCCTGTTTCCTGCATTGTCTCTGTTTCTGAAAATTCCTTTTTTTTTTTTTTTTCTGGACTAAATTTCATGTTCGAGGCTTTCCATAAACATGGAAAGCATGATCTTTGGCACCAGCAAGTTGATTGGAAACTCTGTGCTTACCTGGAATGTGTCAATGGGCAGGCTTTATCCTAGGATTGGGCAAGGCCTCCAAGTGCCAGTATCTTCAGGTCTTGGGTTAATCAGTTTCTCCAGAAGGAAAGACATTCAGCCACCTTCCTTGGGATGGTTGGGGTGGTTGTGGAGGCGGGTAACATGCTTGGCAGACAGCATTTGGAGGCTGAGTAAGGGAAGGGGGTTGGCTTTCATCATTTAGTAGACATATACATTAATCTAATTCCTTACCCCCTTTTTTCACCTTCTTCTCTTAGCTGTTCATTCTGCTGTGCCAGATGTTTCCGAGTTGGAAACCCTTTTGACTCCCCATCTCCATAAAGTGAGTGTTCTGTATTCTAGAGTAGTAGAGGAGGAATGGTTGACTACCTACAAGAAATGGGGGAAGGGAGCTGCCTTCCTACCAACTTTCAGCCAGTCTACTTGTATTCAGTTCCATTCCTCTTTCCCACGTTCAGAGGAATCTAGTGATCAAGGTTTCTGCTGCTCACATTAACATCCTTTGTGTTTGATTCACTCTCTGTAGGCACTTGGGTTTCTGTTTTCCTCTCCTGCTAAGTCGGCGACAACTCATCCTTTTACTTTTAATTCCAGTGAACTTACAGTTTCACAATCTGTCGCTCTCAGTTTTATCAGGATGAAGCAAGGAACAAAAATAAACACATCCATTCAATCTGCCATCTTTAAGTAGATGTCAATTTATGAGACTTCACAGCTGGTTTTTGAAGATGATTCTTTCCAGCTAAAGAAAGCAGTAAAAGACAAACAGAATCTCCTCTATTCCCAAGCTGGATGACCTTAGATAAGCTACTCAGTGCCCCGTTTCAGTTTCCTCTTCATTAAGAGGGAATTGTGACAGTACCTACTAGACAGGAGTGTGGCCACATGAAATAATGTGCTAGTACAGGACATGCCAAAGGGCAAATAGTCCAGTTGATATTGTCTGTCTTTGTTTTTGTTATTATTAAGAGAATATTCACAATGAATCCTTTGTTATTTGACGCACATATAGAAAGTTTCAGAAATAAGCAATTTGCAAAACTTGCAAAAAACCACAAATGAATTCTTCCTGTGCTATGCTGAGTTTTCTTCCTCCACCTTCAAGAAGTGGCAAGGAAAAAAAAGATAGAAAAATTACTGACCAATTAGAAGTTTTTGTTTCAATTCAGACCACCCTAGAGTTCCTGGAAATTGCATATATGAACTCTAGTAAGCTGAATATCAAAAATGAGGGGGAAGTACCTGATACCAGGCTACAGATTGTGGGCTACAAAAGATTGATAAACAAGTGGTTCTTTTGTGCAAATTTAGATATGAAATCATGCAGAAATCACTCGACAGACCACTAGACAGAGGATTTTGTGAGACATGTTACACATGGATGGTGAAAGGCTGAAAATTAATACTTAACTTGTCATGCTTTCTGCTTTGAAATGCTGGAGCCCTCCAGGAATTTTGTTTTAACAACCAACGGAGATATCATTAGGGAGATACTTCTGAATTTGCTGCATCTCATTCTGTGACAAAGTGCTGCACAAAGTAAAATGTACCTAGCACTTTCATCCAAGTTTGTAGCATCAGACAAATCCCTATTCCACAATATCATGTGTACAAAGAGTTTCCGAAGAACTTGTGGCATAATTCTTGTCAGTTCTCTTGAAATTCTCATTTCCCCTTTTCCTCTCCTACTGGCAGGTGATTGATTGACTTAGAGTGAGTGCTGAGTAGTAAATAACTTAAAAAACAAATCTAGAGATGATCTAGAGAAGGCTCGAATCATTATATATAGAAGAAATGTAATATATATTATCTGGGATAGGCCTAGAATAACCTGAATTTACAATGAAGGAGCCCAGTAGCCTTTTCTAGAAAGCCACTTGCTCTTCCACTCTTGTTTGCTCTTAGGCAAGAGAATATCGCTAGAAGCTCAGAAAATTCAGGATTGATTGGAAATGTTTAAAAAGTGAAAATAAACACAAATTTCCATAAGGCCAGGAACATAACCAGAAAACTCAGAAAAACATAGGGGCTTAAGGATGGTTTCAAAGGTAAAAATGACCTCAAAGTGAATTTCTTCCTTTTCTAATCTTGATGTAATTTGGTTCTTAATCAAGCTGAGACTGCCCAAAGACCAAAGTGTTGAACTGATTTAAAATATGATTCATCAGAACATTAAAATACTTATGATACAGATTTTTATACAACCTGATGGTCTATTCCTCACAACTCATTATTTGCTCCATTTAAACTATTTCACAAAGAAAGTCTTAACCAGAACATGATCGTGTAACTAGGAGCTCCACAGTCAGTAGTAGGATAGGTCAGAAAACTCACAGGGATGTTCCTTGTGCTCACAAAGAGAAATTTGATATTGTGTGATAATACACATAAGCTAGAAACTTATGGTTAAAAGAAATGGTTAGGACTCATGTAAGCATAAATTCTTGGTATCTTTTTTTAACTGATGTATCATAGTTGTCATATTTGGGGAGTACATGTGATATTTGAATACATATATATAATGTGTAATTATTAAGTCAGGGTAATTGAGATATCTGTCACCTCCAACATTTATCTTTATGTTGGGAACATTAAAACTCTCCTCTTCTAGCTATTTTGAATAATTTATTGTTAACTATAATTTCCTTACTGTTCTATCAAATCCTAGAACTTTGTACTTTTGTACCCATTAACTAACTTCTTAATTTAACCTTTAAATAAAAAATATTTTCATTCCTAGCCCAGAAATTCTACAAATTTACTGCTTAGGGATGACTCCTGTATATCTTCTCTTCCTTTTACGCAGACAAGTTCTACATCTTAGCTGACTTTTATTAGCCATTTGACTAATCCCATTTTTTAAAAGTGTTTGAGATGGGTTGAAAAATATGACCAATGTGATGAGTACAACTTGATGATAATTGTAAAATATTAGTGTGCTTTAGGTGTTAGCAATTAAGAAAATGTGAAATGTTTTATTTCTTTTCTTTCCTTCCCTTTTTTTTGGGGGGGGGCAGGGGTGGGTGGGTAGAGACAGGTTTTACTTTGCTGCCCAGGCTGGTTTTGAACTTCTGGCTTCAAGCGATCCTCCCACCTTAGCGTCCTGAGGGGCTGGGATTACAGAAATGTTTTAAGTAGTAATATTATTGTTAAAATCTCAAATCTTGAGTATCTGAGATATCGGTTTGATACTCAGAAAATCATGAGCTCCGGAATCATTTTCAAATGCATATATAGGATTTGAATTTGCATCTTAATTAGTAACATCAGTGTTAACTATGGCAACTCATTTGTTTCCCAAAACAATTTTACTATTTTAAGGTTAAATATGAAATAACGGTGTAAGTCCTGGGTTTGATTTTTTTTTTTTTTTTTTAAGTCTAAGAAGTTATCTGTGTTCAGTAGGTGGAGAAGCCAACTGTACATCCTGCTGACACAAAGCTAATCAGTGGCTTGACAGCTCTGGTCAAACATCCACATAGAATGTCTTGGCCATAATCTATGTGTCTCCTGTATTGTTTTTGTTTTAAAAGATTTGAGAGCAGGGGATGTGGTGGAGGAATGGTGCAGCTTGAAATTGTACGTAGTTGCCAATTTTCTTTTTTCTAGTTTGAACATATTTCTGCTTTGAGCTTCGTTTCAGCTCAAGTGAGCCATTTTCACCTATTATTTCATCTGTCTTCCTCTGTCTTCAATCTTCATTAGCCTTTACTATGGATAAGCTGCTGTAAACATTTTTTTAAATCACCTCAAGGAGTACAATATTCTATTTTAAAATGACCTTTCCAGGAAACTAACTAATAGCTTTAGAAAATTAACACTTTATTTAAGCACTAAAACTGAAAAGGAGAGAAGGAAGAGGAGGATCCAGGCATGGTGGCGCACACCTATAGTCCCAGCTACTTGAGAGGCTGAGGCAGGAACATCACTTGAGCCCAGGAGTTCAAGGTTGCAGTGAGCTATGATGGCACCACTGCACTCCAGCATGGGCAACAGAGCAAGACCCCATCTCTTAAGAAAGAGAAAGAGGAGGGAGGGAGTGGTGCTAGTAGTAGTAGTGTAATAAGGATGGCAATGTTCTGAAATGTCTACTTTTCTATATAATGACTGAAACTTTTCTTGGAGGCTCAGAGTCATTCTCATGAATATCAAAGATTGAGCCTGTTATTCACTGAAGAGCTCTTGCAATATAATATGTGATTCTGTTTGCACCCTAAACAATGTCTTACTGCTACACAATCAGCACGGCCACTGAGTTCAAAAGTTCTGTGCTCTCCCCATTGGCAGACAGGCATCCACACCACAGACTAGACTGCCTGTCCCCTGCCCTCACTGCTCTCGCCCCACTGGCCTCTTCCTCAGGGTCCTGGCCCTCACTTCATCAGTTCCATTCAGTATATCCCCAAAACAGCATTTCCACCCAGCCTGCCAAGGAGAAGGAAAGAGAGTCTTTAGAATACATCCTTCACTTTCCTGTGAGAACAGCTTTAAGAAAAGAAAACGTCACTCCTACTCATGTTAACCACCTATTGCCATATAATAGAATACGTTCTTATGCTCTCTGAGCCTGTCTCTCTTTTTCATCTCACTGTTTCATGAGGATTATGTTGCAACCTGAGGCAGGGCGCCAGAAAGAGATGAGAGGGATGGCAAAACCCCATTCATACTTTAAAACTCCTTTTCTCTAATTTTTAAAGCTTTTTCTCTGCTTCCATTAGGTCCTGTTGTTTCTGGGCGCTTCTAGTATACACAGTCAACAATCATCTTGGTGAAAACTCCCTCAGGGACTTTTTTTCTTTTTTCTTGTTCTTTCTCTTTTCTTCCTGCCTGGGGGCAGTAAGTTTCAGCTTTGGGTCTTAGTCTTTGATGGTTGCTGGAAGTGTGTCTTCTGTAGAAGTGGGGATTAATTGTAATTAATTGTTTTGACTCTGACTTTCTCTTCCCTTGTTCCTCTTCCTCCCACATTTGCAAATTACTTTTATTGCCACTCTGTGAAAAGCAGAATTACTCCTATTAATAGCTGGGCACTTGACTGACATTCCACAGGTTAACCCAAGCTTTGCCAAAAGGAAACAGCATAGAAAGACCCAGAAACTCTCCAATTATGTGTTATCAGTGGAGTGAGCTCTGCCACTGGAGCTCATTCAGTGGCTCAATGAGCGGCAGAGCTCGGGCAGCAGTGGAAAGTTTGCCTGTGACCACATCTTTAATTTGAGTCTATTCGTTGCCACAATATTGCTTTTGTTTTTCCTTTCTCAAAAATGGCCTCATTTTGTGAAAACCAAGTGCTTGCACGAATAATAATTACTACACTTTTATTTTGGCATATATACGTACTTAGCATCACACATGCACGTGTGCACATGCACAGACATGCAGTATGTATGTATTGGTAGCTTAGGCTTGGGTCAGTAGCTCAGAAACATCAGAATGCATTTGAAGGCTTTCAGCCTTTCCTTCATGATTATAAGATAGCTGTAGCTGCTCAAATACCAATTGCTGTCACCATCTCCAGAGTAGGAAGGACGGGAAAGAAGGAATACATTTTGTGAGGCTCTGCTTATTTTATTCCGATGTCCTTTCTGGGAGACTTGTTAAGTCCCATTGACCACAACGGTGTCTCAGGTCAATTTTTAATTGCAAGAAAGGCTGGGAAATGATAATCCGGCAAAGGCAAATGGAATCCTCATGGAGACCAGGCATAACTCATTCCTGGACTTGGAGAAGGCCCTAGATGCAAAGGATCCCCATCCACCATCTGAAAATCAGGATTCTACCTGGGTGGAGATGGCTGTGAGGGAGCGGAACAGCATCTCCCACAACATGTTTTAAAACATTCACAAAATTGACCCTCAAGTTTGTGCTTCCAATTGCTCGTGACCTCAGTGTCAAAAATGTGCTGACAACTGTGATGAAGAGACAAGGAGAGAAAAACAGACCCTCAGGAGAAACAGTGGGAGGGGGAGGGGAATGGTTATTTACATGAAGTTTTAAACATTAAAAGATAGGAAACAAGAAGCTTAATGTGATTGTCTACAGCAGTGTAAAGAAGATTTGTATGTGTGTGTTCTTTTCAAAAGGCAGATTTAGGTACCTTTTGGAGCACAACTGGAATATGCAAATTGCTGACCACAATTGCTATAATGTATTACATTCTGTGCATGCTAAAAAGAATACCAGGGTTTGTTCTCTTCTCTTTTAAACACCCAGATTTAATCTGACCTGCAAAACAAATAGGACTAAAACACTGGGCACGTTTATCAAGCCTTCAAAAGAATGGAATAGACACTAATGAACAAAATACTCACATCCCTTGAGATAACTCAAAGATTCTTGCTATAACACATTTGGGGTCTCTCTCTCTCTCTCTCTCTCTCTCTCTCTCTATATATATATATATATATATATATATATATACACACACACACATATATATATATGTCAAATGATATGCAAGTAACAATATTTTTGAGTGCCAGATGGAGAAGACATCTGTAGAGTGAGAAACTAAAGAAAACACACTTCCAAGATTAAGGCACATTAGAAGAAAATTGTTGGCTATGTTAGTAATGAGGAGTTTGGAAAGGGTTTTCTCTATGTACAACATGCTCACTTATTGGGTGACACAAATGACAGATGCCAGTTTGTTGTTGTTGTTGTTTTTTGAAAACAGTTTTCTTTACTAACAAGGGGCTTTGCAGTCAAACCAAAGCACACCACTTTGCTTTCTTTCCTCATCTTTTCTGCATTCCTCAGTGACATTCTGGTTGTTTCCACGAAGGTGTGGCAATTTGGTCAATCTCCCAATGTATGCTTAGCTTTACAAAGAACCTATCTTTGTTCCTGGTGTCTGTGGTGACTGTCTGTTAGTGATGAATAGATCAACGTCAAGTAAGAAAGAGAAGATATAATTTGGCCCATACCTCTAACCCTTCCAAAGGGCATAGCTTAGTCGTTTAGTAGTTTCGCTTCAGACACCGAGGACAGGGTGATTACTGAGATACTGTGGCAGTGGTTTCGGGCTGAGCAAAACACGCATAGCATGCTGACCAGAGACAGCAGCAGCTGTGAGGCTCATCTGTTTCCCAACACATTTTCTAAACTATGAAATCCCCATGGAGGAGGATTGTCCATGAATTCCAAGCATGGAAGGAATCTGACCATTCTTTTTCATTTTAAAACCACATTACCTTTGTCCTAGCCTTCAACTTTCAAGGCCATTTCACTTTGCATTTTTCATTGATTTGTGGCCAGAAACTGACGTGGAAAAGGATAACTTAAAACCTGTTATGGCCGGGCGCGGTGGCTCAAACCTGTAATTCCAGCACTTTGGGAGGCCGAGATAGGCGGATCACGAGGTCAGGAGATCGAGACCATCGCGGCTAACACGGTGAAACCCCGTCTCTACTAAAAAATACAAAAAAATAGCCGGGCGAGGTGGCGGGCGCCTGTAGTCCCAGCTACTCGGGAGGCTGAGGCAGGAGAATGTTGTAAACCCGGGAGGCGGAGCTTGCAGTGAGCTGAGATCCGGCCACTGCACTCCAGCCTGGGCGACAGAGCGAGACTCCGTCTCAAAAAAAATAAAAATAAAAAAATAAAAAAAACCTGTTATTAGTCAGGGTTTGGAATCAATTATGCTTCAAGAGTCATTTTCTATAACTAAGATTTCATTTTCAGAAGACATACACTTAGAACAATGGCTTGATCATGGATTGGGTGGGGATAGAGGACAAGAATGAAAGAGGACTGAGATGGCTGAAGGAGCCTCTATGGAAGACACAGAACACACACGAGACTTGTATGTAGCAAGTGTTAAGAAGAGTCCACAATATTCGATACATTTTATTTTGTTGTTTTAATATGTGTTCTATGTACTTTTCATTTTTATTTTTATTTTTATTTGTTTATTTTTGAGATATAGTCTTATCCTGTCTTCCAGGCTGGAGCGCAGTGGTGAGATCTTGACTCACTGCAACTTCCGCCTCCAGGGTTCAAGCAATTTTCCTGCCTCTGCCTCCCAAGTAGCTGGGATTATAGGTGTGCACCACCATGCCCGGCCAATTTTTGTATTTTTAGTAGAGACGAGGGTTTCACCATGTTGGTCAGGCTGGTCTCGAACTCCTGACCTCAGGTGATCCACCCACCTCGGCCTCCCAACGTGCTGGGATTACAGGCATGAGCCACCATGCCCGACCAGTGTTCTCTCTACTTTTCTTTTCCTACTGCCACCACCCTGTTGTAGGCCTGGACATCTGACTTCCAAGTGCTTCACAACATCTAAACTGATCTTTCTCCCTTCAGTATCTCCCCATGTTAATCCTTCTTAAACTCTTATTCACACCCAGCCCAACTAACAGCAAATCAATTCCTCCAGTTTTCATTATCTTACTCTTTTTTTATATTAATACCTAGCATATCAAAAATCACTGACAGCAACATTAATGAGTACTGTATAATACGTCTTTAAAAATAGTTTAAATTATAAAGCTTTCTTAGAAATAAAAGGAGAAGACTTTCAAGCATAGAGTCCAGGCAGGTATCTATCATTCTGCTTTCTACTTTTATGGAATCAACATTTTTAGTTCCCATGTATGAGTGGAACGTGCAATATTTGTTTTTCTTTGTCTGGATTATTTCACTTTACACAATGATCTCCTATTCCATTCATGCTGCTGCAGATTACAACCTTTCATTATTTTTTAATTGCCAAATTGTATTCCATTGTGTATACATACCACATTTCTTTATCCATTGGTCCGTTGATGAACATTTAGGTTAATTCCATATCTTGACTACTGTGAATAGTGCTGCAACAAACATGGAAGCACAAGTATCTCTTTGATATACTGATTCATTTTCCTTTGGATCAATACCCAGTGGTAGGATTGCTGGATGGTATGGTAGTTCGATTTTTAGTTTTCGAGAAATCTCCATACTGTTTTTCATAGTGGCTATACTAATTTACATTCCCACCAACAATATATTAATTTCCCTTTTCTTAGAGGCTGGGAAGGGTTTTTGGAGGAAGATAAAGAGAGCTTGGTCAATAGGTTAAAACATACAGTTAGAAAAAATAAGTTCTAATGTTCATTGGCAGAGTAGGGTGACCGTAGTTAACAATACGGTGTTGTATATTTCAAAATAGCTAGTAGACAGGATTTGAAATGTTCCCAACGCAGGAATAATGAACACTTGAGCTGATGGATACCCTAAATACCCTGACTTGATCCTTACACATTCTATGCATGTAACAAAATATCGTATCCCCCATTAATATGTATAAATACTCGCATCAACTTTTTAAAAGTGCAGACAGGAAAAAAGCCCATTTTGATGATAATATAGAAGTTGCAGGCCAGGCGCAGTGACTCACGCCTGTAATCCCAGCACTTTGGGAGGCAGAGGCGGGGGGATCACGAGGTCAGGAGATAGAGACCATCCTGGCTAACACAGTGAAACCCCGTCTCTACTAAAAATACCCGGGAGGCTGAGGAGGAGAATGGCGTGAACCCGGGAGACAGAGCTTGCAGTGAGCTGAGATCTGGCCACTGCACTCCAGCCTGGGCAACAGAGCGAGACTCCATCTCAAAAAAAAAAAAAAAACAGAAGGTGCAGCCCTCTCCATCACACACGTCATAAAGGCAGCACCAGAAGCAAGCCATTGCCCAAGATAAGGGTACCCACTTACTGTGTGAATTTTTGTTTAAGATTTACTTTATTGCTGCTCTAATTAGAATTCTTGTCCTTTTGTTTCTCACTTGTATTTATGTCGTCTCTTCTCCGATTTGAAAGATATCAGTGTTTCAGCTTAAAACAGCCTCTGATTTGAAAGTTGCATGGGATGCTCATATAAACAACAGGCAGCATGATAATTCATTGCTTCCTCTTAATTCCCATGTCAGTTGAAACTGGAAAAAAACATGACACATGCCATTTTTAATAGGTAGTTGAGCTTCCTGTATAAAAAAAAAAAAAAGTCTTGTAAATTTTGTAATGCTACTTGGGACATATGTCAATAATCATCACATGGTTTCAAGCACTGGGAAACATCTTAAAAGATGTTTTAAAGGATGAGTAACAAAAGAAGAAAATTAGTCACAAGTTTCTCTATAATTCCTATTTGGTCACTCTGCATTTTCCTTCTGAATGCACTTTTTGGGAAAGTAAACTTACTTCTTCTCTTCAGTGTAATCTGAAATTTTGATACTTTAAAGAGACCTTTGCAGTTTTGAATTTCTAATATAATATTTCCCAATGTATGAAAAACTACATTAAAAATCTAACTGTGGATGCCTGTACTTGGATTGACAAAGAGTTTCATCTCCCATAATTTCCTCGTGCTGTGATTTTTTCTGAGTTGTAATTGACAGATATTAAATTTCTTAGTCAATCTTGCAGGTGCTTTCAGAATAATTAAGCCTGAGACTAGCAGAAAGGACCATTAAAAATTAGAATCAGAGTTGGTGGTATGGAAAGTTCCTTTGAAAGATGGAAAACATTAATTTAAAAGAGTTCAAGAGTTTAAGCCAAAAGAGCCATTCAGGTTATGGCCCAAAAACTCTGTAAGACTCCCACAACTGTACTTGTCTTTGAATAGATTTTCTACTGCCAGTTATATGAAATGGATATAAATCCTCCCATTCCAACAACTCAGGAACTTACTTAAGTGCAGGGTACTATAGCAACTGCAAACAAGTCTAAGAAAACAGGCTGAATGTCATTAAAGTCCTTTGAAAATGTTCTGTGACATCTGTTTTCCATTTTGCTATGCTGTTTAATTAAGTTCAGTGTTGCAGAATCGCAGAAATCTTATTTGCTCAAAATAGTATCTTGAAGGAAGAGACCTTTATTTAATAGAAAAGACTTTGATTAACTTCATCTCAAGTTTTAAATTTTTCCCATTGGCTTCGTGATCTATCCCTATGTATGGCTTATTTCCATAAAAGTGGATCAAACTCTGGGTGGCGGATCACTCTTATCCAGTTGGTACTGCTGTCATGTTTCAAGGACACCAAAAATGGAAGAAATTACAGAGAATAGTGACAATTCAGAAACTATTCTTATTTGTCTTCATCGCTGTAATATGAGGTGACTGGCTCCTGAGCTAGTGAGGAAGTCCAAGTTCTAGAAAAGATTCCTTCCTGGGGTGGGTGGGTGTGTGTGTGTGTGTGTGTGTGTGTGTGATCTTTTTGATAAGAATAGTTGTGAAGGCTGGGCATGGTGCTCACACCTATAATCCCAGCACTTTGGGAGGCAGAGGCAGGAGGATTGCCTGAGGCCAAGGAGTTTGAGACCAGCCTGAGCAGCATAGCAAGACCTCAAGACCATGGCTCTTAAAAAAAAAAAAAAAGCCGGCATGGTGGCTGATGTCCCAGCTGTCGTCCCAGCTACTCGGGACACTGAGGTGCAGGATCACTTGAGTCCAGGAATTCAAGGCTGCAGTGAGCTATGATCATGCCACTGCACTCCAGTCTAGACAACAGAGTACAATCCTATCTCAAAAACAAAAAACAAACAAAAAAGAGTGGTTGGAGAGAGAGAGAGAGAAGAAAATAAATAGAGCAATTCGTCCTGCAAAGACCTAGAACATGAGTGCCTCTTCTGATGAGGCTCAGTGGTCCTGCAAAGCTCTGTTGGACAAACCTTGAGGAGTAGTCAGCAACATTTTGGAGGGGTGGGAGTCTTCATTGACGGCTGACTTTATTTTTTGATTTGTCAGAGTACACAAAAGCCCAGTGCCCTGTGACCAGGACAAAAGGGGAAGTGGCTGCATTTTGACATGTCCTGGCTTCGCTAGAGAAAGCCTACTGGCTTCTGACTTTCCAGCGCTGGCAGATCTACCACCTGTGCTCTTGCTGCCCAGCATCTAGGGAGCTTCGCTATTCCAAGTGTTTATGAGGAAGCCATATGGATGGTGCTCAACTGCATTTTTCTACTCAGAGGGATTTATGGGTTTTAACGTAGAGGTCATGGCTTCTCTGCATCACTGGCAAGTGTTGTCCATCTCTCCATCCTTCTTGAGTTCCATACCCAGCGCATCTTGAACAAATCCGTCTTTTTTGTCTGACCTAGGCTGCGTCCGCTCTCTCAGCTCCTGCTTTTGCTTGTACCTCAGAGGGGAGGTGTTCTCAGCTCTCTGACCTCTGGGTTAATACAGAGGCCAAATTTATCCCAGGGAAGGAATAAGTACATTGGAAATAAGTCACTGAGAGGAGAAGACTGTATGTTTTAAAGCCGGGTTCGTTTAAAGTGTTATGATAGTATTAAGATGTTCTTTTGGCCGGGTACGGTGGCTCAAGCCTGTAATCCCAGCACTTTGGGAGGCCGAGACGGGCGGATCACGAGGTCAGGAGATTGAGACCATCCTGGCTAACACAGTGAAACCCTGTCTCTACTAAAAATACAAAAAACTAGCCGGGCGTGGTGGCGGGTGCCTGTAGTCCCAGCTACTTGGAGGCTGAGGCAGGAGAATGGCGTGAACCCGGGAGGCGGAGCTTGCAGTGAGCTGAGATCCGGTCACTGGACTCCAGCCTGGGCAGCAGAGCGAGACTCCGTCTCAAAAAAAAAAAAAAAAAAAAAAAAAAGATGTTCTTTCATTTTCATAGAAGTAATTCATTTGGCTAGAAGGTCAAATGCCTGGTGGTTTGAGGACCTGAACAGTTTCCGCTCCATGAACATACCTGACTCGGGAGTTCTTTTGCTCCAGATACTAATTTAGTAGAACAGTGTTTCACAACTCTGGTAAAAGAAAATCAATAATCAGAATTTTTTAGTAGTTTTCAGATCTAGTTGGTTGCACAGGTCCGCTGAAATGATGGGTCTATTTGCATTTAGTGGCAATCATATTCCCTATGTTAACCATACATATGCTAATCATAAGCTCTGGTTGAAAGTTATATATTTTCTGTTTAGCACTAAATGAGGAAAGAATTTTAGTAATTTTTTGAATGTAGTTGGATTTCCTTTAGACTACAAAGAATGCCTTGGCGATCTCACTCCCTCCTTTTGATTTTCGATGATTCAGGTCATCTGGACTCCTGGCCTTCCTCCTGCTATTCTCTTCTGTAATCTCCATTTGCCCTACCAACTCCTACTGTCTTTTAGTTTAAATGCCATTCTCCGCCTTCCAGGAGTTATAGACTAGAATGGATTCCCTTCTGTGTCCTCCCCGGCAATAGAGCTTTCCCCCGTGATAACTCCCATGCAATTACTCTCTCAGGGTTCTCTGACACCAGAGATTGTGTGATGTCTTGTTCTTTACCTTGCCCCAGCCCCTGCCCTAGTGCTTGGCACATAATCTACACTCAATAAATGTTTGTTTAATGGGTGGATTGAATTCATTGTCACACTAAGTGACATCCATTTGGATGTTTGATTACACCACAAGGCTATCATATTCTGAAGGAACATGATATCTGTGAAGATATCAATCATGGTTTAATCCCCAGCAATTAGCACAGTGTCTAAGACAGAAACTTAATATGGTTCAACTACTTTCGAGATTTTTTTTAATGGGGACACTACAGATTTTGATAAAAGACATTAATGATGATGTTTCCTGTCCTATCACTAGGCAGTTCTATGAAAAGGCACTCCTTTTTTCAAAATTCCACTCAAATTATAATGTAAGATTTGATGGGTTTGTTCAGTTCCTACTAAGTGAGCAGTACCATGATTTTAGGTCTGTAAGTGGCTTAAAGTTAAGCTTAGATTTTTGGCTGGTGATGCTCCCCCTGGTCTCTGTTATAGATGAACAGTTTAAATGAGGTTGCTGACTGGGTCTTTTAACTTGATGTCTTTGTTTATTTTCTGCTTGTTTTGTTTGGTCAGGTCTGGCACAGAGCCTAAAAATAAGAGCTTGCTTGCAGTTTGACTTTCACTGTGATTCAGTTTTGCAATCTTTTAAAAACATCCTTCAGAAGACCGCCATATATCTATCTGTGGACATCTCCCAGATTTTCCAAAACAAGCACAAGATAAATAAGGGGAATTTGGAAATTTCCAGATTTTTAACAGATGGGAATTTGCTTCCACTGTCTGAGAAATCTTTGCCATAGATAGAGGGGAATCCCAGAAAAAAAAAAAAATCTAAGTCTGAAAGCTTCACAGAGTTCTCTGCTTTGCCTTCCCTGAAAAAGGGGTGTGGGGAGAGCAAACAGATGCCAGAAGCCAGTAAAGTACTGTCCTCATGAAAGCTCTCAGCCCAGAGGACAACACCCTGGGACAGTCACTTCAGTCATAGGATATTTCCCTGTCCAAATAACCGAGGAGAGAGCCTAACCTCTGGGGTGAGCATGGTGTATAAAGTGTGAGAATCCTGCGTGTCCAGGAAGAGAGTGCTGCTAACAGATGACTCCCTGGGGGCCCCCTTTGTTCTCTGCTTCTGTTTGTGTTGAGTCAGCTTGCTTAGGAATATAGATCAGTGAGACTAACGTATCTCTGTTGGGCCAGTTCTTTCTTCTCTGTACCATGGTCAGTCTACAGGGTGCCTGCACACCCTCCGCAGCCTTGAGGTCACAGACTTACTCTCTGTGTCTCCAGGCTATAGAGCAGAACAAAACAGAGCCAAGACAAGGTGTCAGGAAAAACAGAACTCCAGTCTCATGGTCTTCCAACAGGGCATCAAAGGGTTTCTAAAATTTAAAGCCAAAGGGAACCTCAGAGGTCACCTGGTCCAACCCTTCTGTTATTTTAGGAGGGCAAGAGGCGTTAAGTGATTCAGAAGATGTGGTCTAGTGGTGGCAAAGAGGACAATTCAGACAGTCCCCAACTTATAATGATTCAACTTATGATGTTTCAACTTTATGATGGAGTGAAAGTGATACGTATTTAGTAGAAACTGTATTTCAAGTATAACCATTCTGTTTTTCACTTTCAGTACAGGACTTAATAAATTACATGAGATATTCAACACTTTATTATAAAGTATGCTTTGTGTTAGATGAGTTTGTCCAACTGTAGGCTAATGTAAGTGTTCTGAGCACATTAAAGGTAGACTGAGCTTTGATGTTTGGTAGGTTAGGTATATCAGATGCATTCTCAATTTATGATATTTTCAACTTACAATGAGTTTATTGGGCCATAACCCCACTCTAAGTCAAGGAGCATCTGTATAGGCTTTGGGGTTAAGCATCAGCTGGAATCTTGACTCTACCTCTTTAGTTCAGCTATGACCTTGGATAAGTCACTTAGCTAACTCTTTAAGCTTTAGCTTTATTGATAAAACAAAAGTAATAATAGTACCATAGGACTGTTAAGATGATTACATTAGAGAAAATTCATGTAAGGCACATAGCCTAACGCATGGCACTCAATAAGTACCTAAAAATAAATAGCAACTATTCATCTTCATCATTATCATGATCACCAAAGCCAGAGTCTGGGACCCAAGCCTCCTAGCTCAGCATTCCTCTTATAACAGCCCTTTGAATCACCTTCATATGTTGTTAATACTTCACTGGGTACCCCAATCCAAATTAGCTTAAGTACAGACTGTGATGACATCATTAGTTAGAGACTGTGAGATACTGGGGGGAAAATAATGATTCATTCTCTTAAAAAGGGGATGTAACATGTTATGTTTTTCCTTCTTTAACTGGAATGGTTAGGGATGTAACACTTTGAAAGAGAATATTGTGCATCACGGTAATATAGGTAATTTAAATTGATTTTGTATTTTGTTTATGTATGGTTGCAATCCTATGAGAGTTCAATGGTATTTTCTTTTTACAACACATGCTAGTGTGTTAGGAAGTATGTGTTAAGAGTTCTCTCCTATTTATTATTCTCATTACTTTCCCATTCCAGTATAGACACCATAAACACCTAAAATTAAGTATATTCTGCTTAAAGAACTCCAAGTGACCATTTTGGTGTGAAAACTGCCTGCACTATTTTGGATCTAAATGATCCAAACTAATGGGTGAGCTTTGGGTGCTTGAGGACTTTATGCAGGAGAAAAGAGGAGGGCTGGATAAAACTTTTCCAACTTTAAAATAAAAATTATTTTCTGTATGTGCATTAAATGTATCTGCTATATGTACTCAAGAATGTTGAGTCTGATCCCTCAAATTTATTCATTAAGTTTTGCTACATCATCACTACACAAAAGTCGTGAAATCATGGGTCCAAAATAAAATCAGATTTGAGCTCCACTTTATTTTGGCCTATACAATGTCCCTGTTCTTACCACTTTTTCTCTTCTTTCACCAGCTTGAATCAGAATCTCTAGTTCAACATCATTTCCTTTTTTCCCTCCCCCACTTAAACATAAAATATAGATATGTGAATTCTGAAAAGCCTGCCTGGATAATCGGCTTACCCTCATTCAACTATTCTCCTCCTCAAGAGGAGGGATTTGAAACCTTGAAACCTGAGGCAGAAAACCCATGTGACACAGAACATGAGTCCTTATATGTAAGGACTGTCTTATTCATCCCTGTGTCTCTGGAGCTAGGACAGTCCTTAGCGCATAGTACATTTGAACAAATGTTGGAGTGAATAACAAGCCCTTTCTCCATTCTGGTCAACTTAGGAGTATTGTACCGATTTTCTTCCCAGGGCAGAAAAAAATTATGAACCATGGTTCTTATGAAAGTCATTATTTTTAATTGCCCAGACATTCACTCACAGAACTAGAAACATAAACAAACTGATACATCAAGGGACCAAGAGGTATAAATGATAATAACCTAGAAATATTTAAGTTGTAAAGATCCTGCTTAGAAGAGGGAAGTCATCAAAAGGGGTTGAGATAGTAGTTGAATGACTGAGAAGACATTAATGAAAATGACATAGGAATATGATCTAAGTAAACGTACTTGACATTTTTCCAAGTGAAATAACTGCATGATCAGATAATCATACATAAGTTGGAGATGTATCCAGAGAAATTTATACCTGAAAGGCAACCATAAAGTACCAGAGCTAAAATAGTTCATCTCATGGAGACATCAGAGCTAAGATCTGAAATGATACCTGTTTCTGATTACGTTGGATTCTATTTACTACACATTTTTTAGTGTATAGATAGAAAAGGGTACACAATAGGTACCTAAAGCAGATAGCTGTAATTACTACTATTTATCTTTTGTGCTCTGAGATTTCTCATACTGTATTGGTGCTACATTCTAATCAGCTTCATAAATGGGTAAATCACTTGCTACCACAGAGAAATGTGGGAGAAGACAGCATGTCTAGGACACTACCCTGAGGCTGAGGCAGTAGACAAGGAAGTCCAAGCTGCAGGCTAAGAGTCAGTTTTCACTCCTGTGGGAAAAGCATGCCCAGCTCTCAGCAAAAGCATAGAAATCCAGAGAGAACAGTAAAGGCAAACAGGATATGTAGCCTAGTTCCAATTGAAGGTATTATTCCTAACAGTGAAAAATGTCAATATAACTATTTCCAGAGTTAAAACTTCAGACACATACTATGACAATGAGACAGTATATTTGAAATTACAGATGTCCAAGGAAATTCAGGCTATATGGTTACCATATGTAGAGAAGACAGGGAAATTTCATTGTGTGTAGAGAAAGAGACCCAAGACTTCATTCCCTAAAGCCATGGGATATGGAGTTAGGGGGACCTGCCAGTCGCCTTGTCAGTTCACTTCATTTTACAAAGAAAATTCCTAATCTCAAGGAAGCCAAGTAACTTTCCCAACCTAAACTTGAGCTTCGCATTAAGAGAGTTTTAGACACAGATTACTAACATCTTGTGGTTGAAATACTGTAAATAGCTTCAAGAATTCCAACATTTTGAGCAATTATAACTCCTAGAATGAGAATAATTACTTTTACCATAGATATTTTGCCCGTTTTATAGTTGTATTCCAAAGTCTTTACTCCCAAGTCAAACTCAAATATCAGGAAAAGTCAGATCCTTTTTCTTATCAATTCCCACTTCACATTCCCCATTGTGTTCAGCTTTCTGAATTTATTTGTAATAATTTGTTCAGAAGAGAGAAAGATGGATAATGGATGGAGGAACAGGAGAAAATGTTAGCATCATATTGACACAAAGGTTTCAGTATTCTAAATAATCAAATATTTGAAAAATATATCTTGTAATCCTTTTGCCCTAGAGATGTAAATTGACACAAATATGTTTATAAAACAAATTGGTAGAGATCAATGGGTCTCAAAATGTGGTCCTCCAAACCAGCAGCATTAGCATCAGCTAGGAATTTGTGGGAAATGCAGATGTTCAGTCTCACCCCAAATCAGTTGAACCAGAAACTCTGGGGTGGGACCTGGCAATCAGTATGTGTTTAAACAAGCCCACCACGTGGATTCTAACCACTGGTATGGACAAATCATCCAGATAAGCATAACTAGATTATTAGATGACAGGTCTATGTAATATAGGGGTGAATATATCAAATCCTTTGGTAGAAAAAAAGCTTGGTCAACTTCTGTGGTGTATTCATTTCCTGTTCTGTATAACAAATTACCATGAATTTAGTGGCTTAAAACACCCCACATTTAATAAGCTTCATAAGTTCCTGTGGATCAGGAGTCCAAGCACAGGTTAGCTGGGTCCTCTGCTTTGGGTCTCACAAGGCTGCAATCAAGGTGTCACTCAGGCTGTATTCTCATCTGGAGGCTCAACTGGGGAAGAATGGTCTTCCAAGCTCCTTTAGGTTATTAGTAGAGTGCATTTCCTTGTGGTTATATGACTGGGCCTTTGTTTCTTACTGGCCATTTAATGGAGGCTGCCCTCAGTTCCTAGAGGCCACTCCAGTTCTCTGCCATGTGGCCCTCTCCAGAGGCAGTTCACAGTGTAGCAATTTGCTGCTTCTTCAAGGCTTTCAAGGCCAGCAGGAGTTTCTCTCTAGTCTGCTAAGATGGTGTCATATATGTCATATAATCATGGGAGTGACCTTCCATCACCTTTACCCCGCGACAGAGTTTGGATGTATGTCCCCGCCAAATCTCATGTTGAAATGTAATACCCAGTGTTGGAGGTGGGGCCTTTTAGAGATGCTTGGGGCAGGAGGGCAGATCCCTCATGGCTTAGTGAGTAAGTTCTCATTAAAAGTGTGTGGCACTTCCCTGCCACTCTCTCATTCTTGCTCCTGCTCTCACCATGTGACCTGCCTGCTCCTGCTTCACCTTCCACCATGAGTAAAAGCTTCCTGAGGTCTCCTCAGAAGCTGAGCAGATGCTGGTGCCATGCCTGTACATGCTGCAGAAACATGAGACGAATAAACCTGTTTTCTTTATAAATTACCCAGTCTCAGGTAGTCCTTTATAGAAACACAAGAATGGCCTAATACACTACATAATGTAACTAATTGAGTGAGTGCCTCCCCATCACCTTTTTTTTTTAAAAAAAAAATAATAATAATTGGTCAAGAGCGGTGGCTCATGCCTGTAATCCCAACACTTTGGGAGGCCGAGGCAGGTGGATCACCTAAGGCCAGAAGTTCAAGACTAGCCTGGCCAATATGGCAAAATCCCATTCCTTCTAAAAATACAAAAATTAGCTGGGCATTGTGAGCACCTGTAATCCCAGATACTCAGGAGACTACGGCAGGAGGGTCACTTGAACCTGAGAGGCAGAGGTTGCAGTGAGCTGAGATCACACCATTGCACTCTAGCCTGGGCAACAAGACTGAAACTCTGTCTCAGTAATAGTAATAATGATAATTTCTACCTTTATTTTAGGTTCAGGAGGTGCGTGTGCAGATTTGTTACATGGGGGTATTGTGTGATGCTGAGGTTTGGGTTACAAATGATTCTGTCACCCAGGTAGTAACCATAGTACCCCAATAGGTAGTTTTTCAGCCCTTGCCCCCTCCCTCCCTCCTTCCCCTCTCCTATCTCATAGACCCCAGTGTCTGTTGTTGCCACCTTTATGTCCATGTGTACCCAGTGCTTGGTTTCCACTTTTTTTTTTTTTTTCAAGATGAAGTCTCGCTCTGTCACCCAGGCTGGAGTGCAGTGGCATCATCTCTGCTCACTGCAATCTCTACCTTCCAGGTCCAAGCAATTCTCCCTGCCTCAGCCTTCTGAGTAACTGGGATTACAGGCACCTGCTACCACACCCAGCTAATTTTTGTATTTTTATAGAGACAGGGTTTCACCATGTTGGCCAGTCTGGTCTCGAACTCCTTACCTCAGGTGATTCACCCACCTCACCTTCCCAAAGTGCTGGGATTACAGGCCAGAGCCACCGCGCCTGGCGAGTTTCCACTTATAAGTGAGAACATATGGCACTTGGTTTTCTATGCCTGTATTAATTTGCTTAGGATAATGGCCTCCAGCCATATCCATGTTGTTGCAAAGGATAAAATGTTGTTCTTTTTTATGGCTGCATAGTATCTCATGATGTGTATGTACCACATTTTCCTGTCACCTTTATATTCTGTTGGTTAAAAACAAGTCACAGGTTCTGTCTACACTGAAGGCCAGGGGATTATACAAAGGTTTGACTTGTGGTTTAGGGTATGTTCACCATGTTGCAGAAATTACATATATATATATTTTTTAACAAAATTGACCACTATTTAGTGTGCTTTTTCTTCATATATGAAGCACTTTTGAAAAAAAGTCACTGACTACAGTATTAGTTAGCAAGTTGAAGTCAAAGACAGATTTTTCTTCCAATTGCAAGAAAAATTCAGTGAGTTTGGAAGAAAAAAGTTATCCTGCTCAGCTGGGTTTGACAGAAACACTATTTCTATGGCCTGCCGTCCCCATCCCCTAGTAATGCCTTAAGGCCCTTCTCAAATATCTTCTCTGGAAAGACTTTCCTAATACTTCTAACTGGGAGCGTTCTCCATTTTAGTGCCCACGTGTTATTACATTACTTCCGGTTTACTTTACCATTATTTGGATAGATGATTTGTCTCTCTGTCTGTACAGTAACTGAAGGTAACAGAAACTCAGCAAATAGATGTTACATTCATGAGATCACATATTTTATGTGTGTGTGTATGTATATGTGTATATATATATATTTTTTTTTTTTTAATTTTATTTTTGAGATGGAGTTTCGCTATTGCTGCCCAGGCTGGAGTGTAATGGCACAATCTTGGCTCACCACAACCTCCACCTCCCAGGTTCAAGCGATTCTCCTGCCTCAGCCTCCTGAGTAGCTGGGATTATAGGCATGCGCCACCACGCCTGGCTAATTTTGTATTTTTAGTAGAGACAGGCTTTCTCCATGTTGGTCAGGCTGGTCTCAAACTCCTGACCTCAGGTGATCCGCCTGCCTCAGCCTGCCAAAGTGCTGGGATTACAGGTGTGAGCCACCGCACCCAGTCCACATATTATATTTTTGAAGCCTCTCAGGCAGTATAATATATGCTAACATAAGATTTGATGAATTATAAAAGCAGTTGATTTTAGGTATTGAGGCATACTAAAATCTATCCAGTGTAGATTATCACACTGGGAGAGCAATAGCTTGTCATAGCAGCTTTGCAATCAGATATCCCTGAGATCCATTCCTGACATCTCCAATTAATGGCTGTGTGACCCAGAGCAAGAAACTTAATGTCGCTAAATCTCACTCTCCTTAATAGAGTCATTACTTAATAAATACCAAGCTGTTCTTAATATCAACTTGGAAGCATGAACATATCTTAACACAGTTCACACCAGGGCAGGGACTCCAAAGTTTAACCTCATCTCCAGGAGGTTAGCATGCACATGTATCATGTTCGTTCAGTAGGACAGTAACCTGCTAGCAAATGTAGACTAAATAAACACTGGATCATTCCTACAGTTATTTATAAATAGTCTCCATCTTTGATTGTGATTTTAGTGGTTAGAATGCTAGAAAAAGAGTGGGTGGAGGGACAGGACATAAGGAATTCCGTTTTAATCAGTAGCGTGAGAAGGCTGGTCATTTTCACAAAACCAAGGGAGATGAAGTAAGATTGTCCTAAACACTGTTCTGAGGATTACACAGAACATGAAAGGCTGCTTCAAGTGAGTCAGAGCTGGGATGTTATGACAGATCCGGGCTCTGTCGAACACTCAGTCCCCCTTGCCAAATGTAGGAATTCACAAGATCAGGCTCAAACTTAAAAGTCAATTTCTTGTAGGCTGGGCACTCACGGCTGTAATCCCAGCACTTTGGGAGACCGAGGCAGGTGGATTGCTTGAGCACAGGAATTCAAGACCAGCCTGAGCAACATGGCACAACTCTGTTTCTACAAAAAAAATCCAAAAATTAGCTGGGCTTGGTGGCATGTACCTGTAGTCCCAGCTACTCAGGAGGCTGAGGTGGGAGGATCACTTGAGCCCAGGAGGCTGAGGTTGCAGTGAGCAGAGATCACGCCACTGCAGTCCAGCCTGAGGGAGACCCCACCTTAAAAAAAAAAAAAAAAAAAAAAAAAAGTCTATTTCTCAACTACCATGCTAGAGTTATTTTCATTCCTTGCAGTCATCAAATCAGTTCCCATAACTTTCTTGATAAAAGGCAGATGTTGCCTTTCCATAGAATAGAGATAGTTATCTTGGTCAAGGTGTTTATGCAAGGGTGCGGGTACTAAGATCATTCTAGATTTGTGCCTTTTTAAAAAGTCTGTTGTACAGTTCTGTGTTCTGAGATTAGGTGGCATTGTGATTTCTTTTTAAATTTCTTACTCTGTTTCTTCAGAGAATATTTACACACTTCTGAATGGTTCCTGATAACTATTCCATTCATATGATAGCATTGGCGTCTATATACTTTGAAAAGATGGTAGTAATTTTTCTTTTTTGCCATTTATATCTCCTGGTGACCTCCATAACCTGAAGCTACTTTTTAGTGACCACAAAACTTGTTTAAATTCCCAATGTATATTGATTATTTTTTCCAGTATCTAAAATCTGTTAAAACTTATAGTATAAATAATTAGAAAATAACTTTGAGGAGAAATGTAGAGAGTGAAAAGAGTAAGAGAGAAGAGAAAGAAGAGGAGGAGAAGAAAGAGGAAGCAGCCTAGACTTGTGACTGAAGCTTTTACATGGGGTGAAAAAACGCTAAACTATATTAAGAGTACATTTATGAGACTATGGCAAAGCGAACAAGCAAGAGAAAGGATTTTGACAAATCTCAGTTGACATTATGAAAACTCTCATTGCTTATCCTTGGAGGAAATATAGCAACCACCCGACTACTCAAAAGCAGCTAATGCTAGAGAAGACTCTCCCCTCTTAATATCAATAAACTAATCCCCACCTTACATGCCATTTAAGTACAAGGAGAAAGTAGGGAGGTATGTAGGCTTGTAGTTCTTTTAACATTTGAGAACCCATTTTGGCCCCAAGTTCAGATACTTCAACATTTCTGTCACTAACCTTCTTCCCTCCCTCCTTCTCCTGCTTCCTGACCCCCAAAACCCTCTCCTTTGTCTTTCTCTCTCTCTCCCCACCCCTACCCTCTCCTCCTCTTCCCTTGCTTCTGAGTTGGGAGGGATTTGAGAAGAATGAACCCATACCAACTCCGCCCTAGCCAGCATTCAAGATGGCCCCAGGAACCTTGTCTCCTGGTATTCGTGCTTTTTCTGTAGTCTCCTCCCATATGGACTCAGAGTTAGTCTTTCTGTGTAACTCACAGGGTATAGTGGGGGTGACAGTGTGTCACTTCCAAGGCTGGGTTAAGAAAAATGGACAGTGGCTTCCTACTTGTGCCCTCTCTGTCAGCTTCCATTTTGGGAGGATGCTCGCTCATCCTGTGTAGAGGTCCACGTGGATAGGGACTGGGGCCTCCCAATGATGACCAGCACCAACTTGCCAGCCGTGTGACCAAACTACCTTGACAATGGATCCTTCAGCCACAGTCAAGCCTTTAGCTGACTGTGGCCTTGGTCAACATCTTGACTGCAAACTCATGAGAGAGACAGGGCCAGTCCCCCCGCTAGACCACTGCCAAATTCTCGCCTCAGAGAAACCATAAGAGACAGTTAATGCATATTGTTGTTCTAAGCCAATAAATTTTGAGGTAATATGTTATGCAACAAGTACATTCTATACAATAGGTATGCAATAGTATACAATAATACAAATACTTTAAAAGAAAAGTCAGAAATCTAAGGATAAAAAATTCAGAACTTTTTAAATAAGAATATTATCTCCCTTGAGTATTTAGAGCCTCTAGTAATTGTCCTTGTATAATTTGAAGAAGGATGCAAACTTTCCTTCTTTGCTATTTAGAGAAAATGTGTAACAAAACCTATAAGAAATCACTGCCAATCTATACTTCAGAAGCCGCATCTCCTGCTAACATTTTTGGCAAAATATCAGTGCTCTCACATTGTGTGTGTTTAAAGTTTTAGTCATCCTTACTTAGTTAAGATGATTCTATATGAATATACCTTTTAGTTAACTTCATTTTGGCACATGGTTTATTTCATGCCTAGGGTAATGATTGATGTTCATTCAAATGAGCTGATGTGCATGCAAGTTCCTCAGTGCTATACACTAAAATTGCTATTGGCGTCTTCCAGAACAAAACTGAGATAGGATCATAATTGTGGATTTCCAAATATTACTTTTCAAATACTATTACATTATGCTGACTATTATTTTCCATTCTGGTGCTTCCTAAGCTCATTACATGGTGATGATTTGTATATGGGAACAATCCGAAGAAAAACAGTTGTGCGATTTTAGATAAAATCAGGATTCAACCAAGATATGAAATATCTCAAAGTAAAATGTGCTATTCCCATCTCACTGACTTGCTCCCATCTTTCTGTTCAGTGTTTGCCTCCAAGTCCTTAAACATTCATTCAATACACACTATACAGATGTTCAAAGAATGCCTAGTGTACATTGCTTAGTGCTCAACTGTGCTAAGCATTATTCCACACACAGGAATAGAACAAGGAATACGACAAACAAAGGTTCTGCCCTCATGAAGTTGACGTTTTAGTCTGGGAGGCAGTTAATAGGAAAACAAGTACAAAAAAATATAATGTGGGATATTGTTAAGTACTAAAAAGAAAAGAGCAGGGTAGAGGGATAGACAAGGGCCACAAAGTTGAGGAATCTAATTTAGATGGAGGATCGTGGGAGTAAAATATAGGCAGGGACTTGAATTATATAAAAGAGCAAACCATACAGAGATTTGGGGGAGAACATTTCTAACAGGGAAAGATCACGTTTTTAAGTCCTTAGTGAACAGAAGCTTGACATGTGGGAGCTTAAGAGTAAGAGATGAGAGAGGCTGTCAGAGTGCATAGGAAGTGATGGCAAAGGGGGATACAGTAGAAGGTGAGATTGGAGAAATAAACAGGAAACTTGCAAGCCAGGGTGAGGACTTTGATGTCTATTCAATGTATGATGAGAAGCCACAAGAAAATTCCAAGCAAGGAAGTTATATGATCTAATTTAATCTTTTAAATAGCACACTGGCAGCTGCATGAAGAATAGTCTGGAGGTAGCGAGAAAGCCAGCAACACCCCTTGATGTGTTATTATAGTTCAGTCCAGAAACCATGGTGGCTTGTGGGGTGGAAGTAGTTAGTGGAGGCAATAAGAAGTGATGGGAGCTGCATCTGCTGCAGAATGAAGGCTATTCTCAGTGATCAGACTGTCCACGTTCCAGAAAATGTCAACACCACTCTGAAGGGACACAGTTATTGTGAAAGGCCCCAAAGGAGCCCTGCAGAGGGACTTCAGTCACGTCAGTATAGAACTCGGGCTCCTTGGAAAGAAAAAGCAGAGGCTCCGGATTGACAAATGCTGAGAAGACAGGAATTGGCTGCCGTGCATGCTCTCTGTAGTCATGCACAGAAGATGATCAAGGGCATTACACTGGGCATCTGTGACAAGATGAGGTCTCTGCACTCACTTCCCCATCAATGTCATTATGCAGGAGAATGGCTGTATTGTAGAAGTCAGAACTTTCTTGAGCAAAAAATATATCTGCAGGGTTCGGGTGAGCCCAGGTATTGCTTGTTCAGTATCCCAAGCCCAGAAAGATGAGTTCATCCTTAAAGGAAATGACATTGAACTAGTTTCAAATTCAGCTGCTTTGACTCAGCAAGCCACAACAGCTAAAAACCAGGATATCAGAACATTTTTGGATGGTATCTATGTCTCTGAAAAAGGGACAGACTGATGAGTAAGATCTAAGAGTTGTACAGCTACAGAAACAAGATGTCGGATAATTCCTAAGACCTATTTATGATATTTTAATAATAAAAGACAGCTATTGAAAAATAAAGAAGTGATGGGGATTCAAGACATGAACAATGGGATTTTCTGATGGCTAGCACTCAGGATGTAAGGGAAAGAAAAGGATTGAGGGTAACTATTGAGTTTTGGTCTAAGAACTGCGTGAAAGGTGGTATTATTTATGGATGTGGTGACGGTCAAGGAGGAGCAATTTGGGAGGTGGGAGAGAACCAAGAGATCTGTGGCCAGGTTAAGTTTGAGGTGTGTTTATAGATTTCCATATAGGAGTATCAAGTAGGCAGCTCAAAATACAAATCACAAAGATGTTGGA
This sequence comes from Macaca fascicularis, assembly GCF_037993035.2. Classification (NCBI taxonomy): domain Eukaryota; kingdom Metazoa; phylum Chordata; class Mammalia; order Primates; family Cercopithecidae; genus Macaca; species Macaca fascicularis. Next base: position 173,590,678 of record NC_088379.1, read on the forward strand.
CTCAAGATATAAACTTGAGAGTCACCACAGGAGAAATAGTGTTTAAGGCCATGAGACTATTTGCTGTCTCTTAAGGGAGTGAATGTAAATAGAAGTTCTAAGAATTGGCCTTGAAGCACTCTAGCATTAGAGGCTGAAGGTGAAAAGGGGTACCCCGTAAGATGGAAAGCCCAGAAGAGTTTCCAGATGAGGACGATGTTTCAGGAAGAAAAGAAATGAGTGATTCATTCTATCAATGCTGCAGAGTGTCCAAAACAAATGAGGACTGAGAATAATCTTTTGAATTGGACAAGACGAGGTCCTGGTTGACATGCCAGGAAGGGGCGGAGACAGCAACCTGAGTGAAGTGTGTTGAAAGAAGGAAAGGTAGGAAAGTAGACACCATAAAATACAAACAGATCTTTCAAGGAATTAGCTGTGAGGACAAACAGAAAACTGATACAGTACCTAGCTGGAGAAGTTTATTTCCTCAGGTTTCTTATCTACAAGGTGAAAAATTTTAGATAACTTCTAAATCCCAATGTATTACGTTGCCAAGTCGAAAAAGCATCCTAGGGTGAATGCCTGAAAGGCTAAATTGTCAAAAAGAATCATTACTCAGGTTACTGCTGCCCTAAATATGATGGTGTCATTACTGACTAGGGAGGTTGCTAGTATCATTTATATTGGATGCCCATGTAATGATTTGAGGTAATAATGGAAATGTTAAGAAATAATTTGAATCTTCTATTATGAGAACAACTTCCATTTATTAATTTACTTATAGCCATTTCTGTGATTCAAATGAGCATCATGATTATTTTCTGACAGAAAGAAGTAAATCTCAGGACAGTTCCATGTCCATCTGTAATTAGACCTCATGGCCAAAGGGCCACAACGGTGAGATATGTGACACATCACCTCTGGGCTGCTGTAGCTGTTGGCAGCAGTGATGACTAAGTAAAAATGACAATGGCAGTAGTAACAGATATCCATCATACCACTTTAGAATTTACAAAGCCTTTTCATAAAAATTAACATATTTAGGCCGGGTGTGGTGGCTTACGCCTGTAGTCCCAGCACTTTGGGAGGCCGAGGCAGAAGATTACCTGCGATCAGGAGTTTGAGACCAGCCTGACCAACATGGCAAAACCCATCTCTACTAAAAATACAAAAATTAGCTGGGCATGGTGGCACATGCCTGTGATCCCAGCTACTTGGGAGGCTGAGGCAGGAGAGTCACTTGAACCTGGGAGCTGGAGGTTGCAGCAAGCTGAGGTCACACGACTGCACTCCATCCCAGGCGACAGAGCGAGACTCCATCTCAAAATAATAACAACATATTTAATCCTAGGGACCATTTAAAATGCTCTTTCATTTATATTAAATTAGTTCTCCAATTCTGACAGTTTGAGCATAGTTGGCTCAGCTATCCTGATGGCTCCTTCCTGCTATTTTTTTTTTTTTAATGTTTACAACTCATCTTTTCAAGCTCAAGAGCTGTTGCTTTGAAGAGGATTTGAATAAGCATCTCAAACTGTTGGCTCAGCTATTGATCCAACTCAAATTTCCAAAGCTGCTACCAGAATGCTTTTCCCGTACAGATCCAAACTGAATGTGAAATGCTGCCTGTCCTCTTTCTCCTGTCTTCCTTTCAGTGACTCCACTTTCTCTACAGCGGCCCTCCCCATCAGGCAGTCTTTCTAAAGAACCCACTGCTTTGGTGTGCGTGTTCCACACGTTGCATTCAGAAGGCACATCCAGGCATCTCAGGCGTGTAGGTTCTTCAGCATGAATCATGCAAACTTGGTGAACCATAAACTTCTCTCTGTGGATATGAGTTTGTTGGTATTTTAGTCTGCTTGGAAACAGTCTGAGAAACATTAAACCCAGCTTTTTTGAGGTTAGTCCAAATTATTTTTTTAGACTAGAGAAAAAAAAATATTATGTCTCCTAAGGAAACTTGTAACCACGAACAGTAAATTTTAAATGTTTTAAAATTTTTTTCCCTCCCACATCCCCCGCTTGCACATAGTTGAAATCCCTAGTTTCTCTCACCAAAAAATACTACATGCTAGACTCACACATCAATGGGCTGGGCCTGTGCAAATGGATTTCTTAAATTAAAAGTATAAAAACAAGGCCAGGCACGGTGGCTCATGCCTGTAATCACAGCACTTTGGGAGACCAAGACGGATGGATCACCTGAGGTCAGGAGTTTTGAGACCAGCCTGGCCAACATGGTGAAACCCTGTATCTACTAAAAATACAAAAAAAAATTAGCGAGGCGTGGTAGCGGGCCTACATGCCTGTAATCCAGCTACTCAGGAGGCTGAGGCAGGAGAATCGCTTGATCCTGGGAGGCAGAGGTTGCAGTGAGCCGAGATCGTGCCACTGCACTCCAGCCTGGGTGACAAGAGTGAGACTCCATCTCAAAAAAAAAAAAAGTATAGAAACAATATATGCTTCATTATACTGACCCCACCAATCTTATCCTTTCTCCGCTTCTCCAGTTCAATCATCCCCCAAGTATTCGTGTATAGTAGGATTCTAAGATGCACAGTACCATTCACATGCAGAAAAGCACCTTTATTTATAATATATGAACTCAACTTGCTCTACTTGGCAGAACAGTACCTAGACCTCACTCACCTATTCAAGGAAACTGAGTCACTTCTTGTTTCAAACCACACTTCTTCCAGGTTAACTCAATCTCTGTAGCATTTACCATACTCAGCCTCAAAGGACCCCACCCATCCATCCTTTCTTTGTTCGAACCTTTAGGGAGAGAGGAACCTGTGAGAAGAAAACCACAGGGAAATAAGACTTTGAGTTTTGAGAAGAATAAGAGAGCATTATAAAGGGATAAAACCTAAAAACATGGCTCATTAGGAAAGAGTGACGAAAATTCTAATCCTGTGCAGGTCCGGGATCATGAGGGAAGCAAAAAGAATGCCACTGACACTAGGATAGAATATTTCCTGCTGGGCACGGTGGCTCACGCCTGTGATCCCAGCACTTTGGGAGGTGGAGGCAGTGGATTGCTTAAGCCCAGGAGTTCAAGACCAGCCTGGCCAACATGGTGAAACCCCATCTTTACTAAAAATACAAAAATTAGCCAGGTGTGGTAGTGCACGCCTGTAATCCCAGCTACTGGGGAGGCTGAAGCATGAGAATCGCTGGAACCCAGAGGGCAGAGGTTGCAGTGAGCTGAGATGACACCACTGCACTCCAGCCTGAGTGACAGAGACTGTCTAAAAAAAAAGAAAAAGAAAAAAAAGAAAAAAGAGAAAAAGAAAGCTACGTGCTGTCACAACTGCAAGGCATGAGGCCTCTCTCCCTGCCTGGTGTTTCCACGCGGCACTTCCCCCTGTGTTTGACGGGTCAGCCTCTGTCCTCATTGCAAATCTCCTCTGCCTTCCAGCCTCAGTCTGCACAGACTCTGCCCTCCTCATCTTGGCTGCAGGGTTGTCAGGTTCTTTGGCCTTCTCATCTCACAGCCACAGGAGCGTTTGGGAACTTGTGATTCTCCCTCGTTCCTGGCTCTGGCAATGGGTGCGGGCGGGGGGCGGGGCTAAACACAGCCAGCCCCTTAGTTACTCTGGCAATGGGTGTGGGGGTCCTAAACACAGCCAGCCCTTGGTTACCCTACTGCAACTACCTCCTTTTGGCTCTGGGCTTGCTGACCTACTTCCAAATACCAAATTGCAGCATGGGGGTTTTCTGATTTTCATTTTGCCCTCAAATCTATGAGGCTTCTATAATCTCCTTCATCTCTTCTCTTTCTCGTGAGTTACAGGGGAGTAGGGGGTACTGGGTGCCTCAGAAGGAACCCAAGGAGCAATTTCACCATAGTCTCATCCCTCCAAATTTCTCCTAAAAAATATTCCCCCAGTCCAGGAGTTTTACTACTTCCCTCTGTGGAGAGAAACCCGATACCTAACATCCATCTCACCCAGGAGCATGCTGGAAAATTCTTTGGCTTCAATGTCCAAAGATAGATTCTGGATATTGAATGTCCAGCTATGGGAAACCAAGAAAAGACTTTTCTGTTTTCTCCTTCGGGTGCCTGGCTCTTGAAATTGAAACCTAGACGCTTATGCCTATTGTTTTTCTTACAACTTTCAAAATGTATTTTGATGTCAAAATGGAACAATGGTTGTTTGCTATCCATCGAGTTCTGCCCTTCTCAAGAAGTATGGATGGCTCAACCTCAGCAGATGGAAAGCTACAGGGAAATAGGAATTACCATCTCAAGGAAAAGAAATGCGCCGCATTAGAAATGTCCGATGCATTTTTTGTTTTCAGTCATTCTTGCAACCCAAGGACTGAGTTGTAAGTCAAAGTGTTTATCAGTGTTAAGTTTGAACGAAAGACGAAAAATCTCTGTTGTTCTTTCCTTCTTAGTAGTTCATAAACTACTTACATGAATATCTACTTATATATTAGAACACGGCTGTGGAGGAAGAAATATTTTTAGTGTCTCATACGGAAAAGTTTTAAGACACACATTTCCATGGAGTATATTTTTCCCACAGTGTTTTCCAAAGCCTCTGTCTTTGGCTCAGCATTTCTCCAACTGGAAGTTTCACCAATGAGTCCCCTGTGTTCCTGTGGTCCGCCGTAGGGCTACTCCAGAGTCTCTGGCTTATTTGCATGTGAAACTCGGAGATTCTCTCTCTCCAGTTAAAGTCATATCCACAGGATTTACATGAAATATAATATTATATATGGCACCTTTCTTTGTAAGGTAGCCAGAAAGTGGCTTTGAGAATTTTTTTTCTGAGACTGGGGTCTCTCTCTGTCGCCCAGGCTGGAGGGCAGTGGTGCAGTCTCAGCTCCCTACAACCTCCGCCTCCTGGACTCAAGCTATTCTCCTGCCGCAGCCTCCTGAGTAGCTGGGACTACATGCACACACCACCATGCCCAGCTCTTTTTGTTGTTGTTTGTTTTTTTGTTTTTTGTTTTGGTAGAGATGGGGTTTCACCATCTTTCCCAGGCTGGTCTCAAACTCCTGGGCTCAAGTGATCCACTGCCTCTGCCTCCCAAAGTGCTGGGATTACTGGCGTGAGCCACCGCACTTGGCAGGAAATATTCTGTCCTAGTGTCAATGGCATTCGTTTTGCATCCCTCATAATCCTGGACGTGCACAGGATTAGAATTTTAGTCATTCTTTCCTAATGAACCATGTTTAGGTTTTATCACTTTGGAATACTCTCTTATTCTTCTCCAAACTCAGTCTTATTTCCCTATGGTTTTCATTTATAAGGGAAGAAAAGAAAGGACGACAGGTCTGTTTTTAGGGATCTCTTAAAAATTCATTTCGTAATAGTCATAAACATTGTGAAATAACTTGGGACTCATCCATACAAATTCTGATTATTTTAAATTGCTTCATGTGATAATTGCAAACATTTATTGAGCATTTACACATTACTGAACTTAAAACACATAAAAATGCCATTCTCGGCTGGGTGCAGTGGCTCACACGTGTAATCCCAGCACTTTGGGAACCAATGCGGGCAAATGGCTTGAGTCCAGGAGTTCAAGACCAGCCTGGCCATCATGATGGAACCCCGTCTCTACTAAAAATATAAAAATGAGTCGAGTATGGTGGCATGCTCCTGTCATCCCAGCTACTGGGGAGGCTGAGGTAGGAGGATTGCCTGAGCTTGGGAGGTTGAGGTTGCAGTGAACCAAGATTGTGCCAGTGCACTCCAGCCTGGGCAACTGGAATGAGACCCTATCTCAAAAACAAACAAACAAACAAACAAACAAAGCCATTCTCTGGCAATCATTAAAAAGTCAGGAAACAACAGAGGAGAGGATGTGGAGAAATAGGAATGCTTTTACACTGTTGGTGGGAGTGTAAATTAGTTTGACCATTGTGGAAGACAGTGTGGTGATTCCTCAAGGATCTAGTACCAGAAATACCATTTGTCCCAGTAATCCTATTACTGGGTATCTACTGAAAGGATTATAAATCATTTTACTATAAAGACACATGCACACGTATGTTTATTGCAGCACTGTTCACAAGAGCAAAGACTTGGAACCAACCCAAATGCCCATCAATGATAGATTGGATAAACAAAATGTGGCACATATACACCATGGAATACTATGCAGCCATAAGAAAGGATGAATTCATGTCCTTTGCAGGGACATAGATGAAGCTGGAAACCATTATTCTCAGCAAACTAACACAGGAACAGAAAATCAAACATGGCATGTTCTCACTCATAAGTGGGAGTTGAACAATGAGAACACATGGACACGGGGAGGGGAACATCACACACCATGGCCCATCAGGGTAGGGGGCAAAGGGAGGGATAGCATTAGGAGAAATACCTAATGTAGATGACGTGTTGGTACAGCAAACCACCATGTCACGTGTATACCTATGTAACAAACCTGCACATTCTGCACATGTATCCCAGAACTTAAAGTATAACTTTAAAAATGCCATTCTTTATAGAATTTGATATATTTTTATCTCAGAGCTTGAAATCAGTTACAATACTGTTTTAATATATGTAATTATTTCAGTGTATTTCCATGAAATGTAGACCCAATCTTCAAATAGCATAGAGTACCTACTATGTGCCAGGTACTCTAATTAGAATCTTCCATTTAATTGTCATTTAATTCTCACCTGCTAAGCAGGTGGCATTGTCTCCTTTCCACCTGTGAGGAAACAGAGGTTCACAGCCATTCCACAGCACATGGAGTAAGAGGTTGAGTAAGATTTGAAGACACATGGCACTTTTAGGCCACACAATGTCCAAGGTATTTAAATGAAGTAGATGACTGGTTTTTTGTAAGCCACACACTGACAGAAAAGACACTAGGAGATGAGCAAAAGGTGTTTCCCTGGGGATGCTGCCCTGGTACCACAGCAGCAGGAGGTGGGACAAGCTGACTTCTACTCTGAGTGAGTTAAGAAGCTCAGGGATGCTCTGGGATAGAGAGAGCATAAAACACCTGTGCATGGAGCCATTGTACCGTGGCCATGGTTTTTGTTTTAGATCAGCATCAGGTACAAAAATCCAGAACTGAAAAGAAATGAATGAAATGAATGCAACTCCCTTTCCATCAGGTCAGGAGTGACCAGGCCTCCCACACACCTTTGTCTGTTTCCTCCCCGAGTGAGCCTCAGAGCCTCCAAAGCCCTCTCCCACATGGTCCTGTATTAAATCATGTTCTTCTAGGTCAAGTAACAAGGGTCCGTTATTCATGCCTCTATTTATTTATTCATATGTTTATTCATTTTATTCACCTATAAATATTTACTGCAGTCATATTAACCAGCATCCTTGTGGATATCAGAGTGCCACGGGTATGAATATGGGAGGAAAAAGAAACCACTTTAAAGAAAGAAATTCCTTTAGAGAGTATACTTACTATATGTCTTCTTATAGATACGGGACTTTGTAAACGGTGAGTGCTCAGTACATATTTATAGATGAATAAAATGAATAAACATATGCATGAATAGAGTAGTGAATAATGGACCCTTGTTACTTGACCTAAGATAACATAATTTAATACAGGACCAATTTCTATCCTTTTCCTATAAGTAATATATTTCTATATTACATATGATATTTTGATATAAAATATATTTAAAATATATTTTATAAAATAAATCACCTCTAGGCTGGAAAACTCACTCTATGTTGGCCCTAGGAACATTTTAAAACATTTTTTTAGAAACAGGATCTTGCTATGTTGTCTAGGCTGCAGCACAATAGCTATTGACAGGTGTAGTTATAGCACACTATAGCCTCAAATTCCTGGGCTCAAGAGTTTCTCTCGGCCGGGCGCGGTGGCTCACGCCTGTAATCCCAGCACTTTGGGAGGCCGAGGCGGGCGGATCACAAGGTCAGGAGATCGAGACCACGGTGAAACCCCGTCTCTACTAAAAATACAAAAAATTAGCCGGGCGCGGTTGTGGGCGCCTGTAGTCCCAGCTACTTGGGAGGCTGAGGCAGGAGAATGGCGTAAACCCGGGAGGCGGAGCTTGCAGTGAGCCGAGATCGCGCCACTGCACTCCAGCCTGGGCTGGGCGACAGAGCGAGACTCCGTCTCAAAAAAAAAAAAAAAAAAAAAAAAAAAGTTTCTCTCACCTCAGCCTCCAGAGTACCTCCAACTACAGATGTGTGCCAGTGTGCCCAACTTTTAGAGATATTTTTTTTTCTGGCTCAGAAAAATCCCTCTCAGTATGTTTATTCCAAACGCTTTCTAACCGGTCTCTATGTGTTAGGCAAAAAGACTTCCAGCTTCTCAGATTCATCTTTTTGAGATTCATCTCAAAGACTTGCTTAGCGATGACCATACCACCTCTAAGCAAGTTTTCTTTTCTCTCTAACCTGCTCCTTGGGTTCCCACACCTCTCTTGGAGCCAAGTGTCAATAAACAACACCTTCGTCATCTCTTTCCATTGCTTCCTCCTGGTCACAGCATGCTGAGTTAGCTTCACTTAAAGTCTCTCTTTTGCATCGGATAACTTTTTCTTGTTTGCATCAAGGGTTTATACGCTGCCCAATATGCCATTTCCAATATAAACTGGAAAGAACATCATTTCTTTGTAGTCAGTAGCCTCCCCTCTAGGTCTTCTGTTACAATGTGTTGGTTATCAGGCTTAGTCAGAAAAATTTAGTCTGAATCTAATCTCTAGTCCTTAGCTTTAACCTGGGCGAGTTATTGCCATCATCTGAAAAAATGAAGATAAAAAGAATGATGAACAAATGAGATCATGTATGTAAAACGTACAGCATAATATTTGAAAATAGGAAGTGATGATGCTGAGGGAGGGGGAAGGAAAAACAGAGTAGAAGAAGAAGAGGAGACAATTGCTAAATAATGAGTAGCCATCTTGAGAGACACAGAGAATGGCCCAGAGGACATGAGAGATTAGGAACGGCTGCATTTTGTAGGGAAAGGGAACACAAGGGTAGGAATCTTCTGGAAATTCCATCCAAAGAGGACTCAAGGTAATGCAAGTCAGAATGGGTACTTGGGAGCATGGGATGACCTCAGAGCCAAGGTGATATTACATCCCACTATCACCCACTTTGCAATGTGGTCTTAATTTAGCCACATGTTCATGGACAAGAAGTTCAGAGCCAGCTCACACTGCAGAACTGGGTTCCGGTTTTATAAGCTAAATTACTGTTTGCCACAGATGGTAATCTCTTTCCCAAAGAACAGACATACCAGAAGCCAGAAAGTAACTTTTAATTAATGAATTTGTCATCTGCAGCTCAGTGGTAATGAGGGAAATCCGGTGCCGTACATTCTTTTAAGTGTAGATTCAGGATCTGGATATGAACTAGTGAGGTCAGCAATTCAGCCCTTTACCTCTGATTGTGGGCCAAATAAATGGCTGAATTACTCATGGGGGTGTGGATTTTAAGTGTGGTGGGTAGGGGTTGGGAGGAAGAGAAGAGGGTGTGTCTTTCTTGGCATAGGCCAAACTGAATGAAAATGCTTTGAGTGTTATTATAATCTATTCTGTGACCATGTCCAGGTGGCTTTCTGCCATGGCTCTGGGCACACCCGTATGGGCTTAGTCCCTTTCTGTAGGGATTTCACAGTTTCTGGTTGGCAGAGTGAGGACCAAAGCAGGAAGATTTTCTTCCCCACCCAACACACCCCTGACTCCTGCCAAATGTGAGGTGTGGGAGTGATAATATCAATGCAATAATACCAATAGTAACCACAATAAGTTCTTAAGAAACTGGAAAAGTGTACTAAGAAGTTTTTTCCACCTTTTTTGTACGCCAACCATTGCTCGTAAGTTCCTAGGCTTCTCGGCAGCTCTGCCTATGGAGTAGCCATTCTTTTACTCCTTTAGTTTCGTAATAGACTTGCTTTCACTTAAAAAATAAGTTCCTAGACTTCTTTTTAGTGAATACTAGAGTTCTACCTGAAAGAACCCAAATTTTCAGGTCACTTCCCAAAACTCAAATGGTAGTGTCATGGACTTGAAAGCAGTCTTAGGGACTGTCCATTCCAACATTCTGCCCATCACAGACATTCCCTGGGATCTCCCAAGGCAGGCGGTCATCCAGCCTGCGAATGGACACATGCAGAGATGGAGAGCCCGCTTCCTGAGAAGGCCAAGCCATGATGGGCATCTGTAGTGGCTGCAAGACAGCGTAATGAGGGAGAAATAATGTAGGATTGGGAGGCATGGGAATTGGTTCAGTGCTTGTTCTTCCACTGATCAGCTGAACGACCTTGGGGAGAAGTCACTGTGCCTTAGAATGAGTCACTTATCAACTATGAAGCTGTTGGATATGATCTCAGTCATTCTAGCAACAACATGGTCACTTAAAGTTGTTTTTCTACATCTAGCCAAAACTGGCCTCTCTCTAACTGCCAGCTATTGGTGTTAGTTCTAATTTTGAGAACTGTAGAGGATGGGTCTTATCTCATTGGTATGGCAGCTCATCAAGTATTTGAAGATGGCTGCAATGACCCTGTAAGCTATCTCTTCTTTAGTATAAACATCTCAAGATATTGTAAATCTTGCTTTTATGACTTGGCTTTCAGAATTCTTCCTCCTCCTAACAGTCCTCTTCCAGACAGACTCAACTCTTTAAATTATGGTCCCTAGAACTGGATGCAACATTTCACAACCGGCCAAATAAGAGCCCAGGAAGTACTGGGACTGTAACAACCCAACCCTCCACCACTACCTCTGCCCTTCATCTAGACCTTGTGCTGCTTTTCCCTTAAGTTTGCCTTTGCATTAGTTATTTCAGCCTCCATCATCATCTCGTGCCACAGACTGTGCTTGTGGTTGGGTACAGCCACCAGGCCCTTACACATGACCTGCTCTCCAGCCAGTTCTCCCTGTTCTGAACATACACATTGAATGATTTCTCCCTGTTCACTGTACAATTAATATATATGCATAGTATTGTACAAAGCTGAACAATAGCTGCCCAAATTGCAGTATCCACAGATAACATTGTTAACTTAGGCTAATACCAATACATTATTTTTAATAAAAATGTCAGCATTCATGGTTTTCCTTACATACTGAGGTTTATTTACTCCCTGTGTCTGATTTTTTTTTTTTTTTTTTTTTTTGAGATAGAGTTTCGCTCTTGTTGCCCAGGCTGGCGTGCAGTGGCATGATCTCGGCTCACCACAACCTCCACCTCCTGAGTTCAAGAGATTCTCCTGCCTCAGCCTCCCAGGTAGCTGGGATTACAGGGCTGTACCGCCACGCCTGGCTAATTTTGTATTTTTAGTAGAGACGGAGTTTCTCTATGTTGGTTAGGCTAGTCTCAAATTCCCGACCTCAGGTGATCCTCCCACCTTGGCCTCCCAAAGTGCTGGGATTACAGGCATGAGCCACTGCGCCCGGCCTCTGGTCTTATATCATTCCTCTTACCCTCATTGGAAGACCTCAGTCCAAGCCTGGCTTTTACCCCTACACCAGCCCATCTTTCCAGGCTTGTCTCCACCATTGCCCACCTGTTACCCATACCCACCATGGCTCAGACTTCCATACTCCCTGTAAGCTCCTAGAATCTTCCCTCATCTCCCCCATTTGACCTTTTGGAAAACCTCCTGTTCATCCTTCAAGACGAAGTTCAAATGTTACCTTCTCCATGAAGTTTACCCGACTTCCTCTCCTATCCCCATTCCATTGGAATCCCCGATTCTCTTATCTGTATTTCGGTTGATGTTTGATACTGCTCTTTTATAACACATGAGATTGTAATTAATTGGATATGTCCTACCCTGGGAGCCACAATATCAGTGAGCAAACTTTAGTTTGTCCAAACTGTAGCATATAAAAGCCGTGTCAAAAAAGGAAAAGCTACAACATCTGGTCTACCTGTCAGTGCTCTTCTTTGAATGTTCACATTAATTACCCTGAACCTGGAACACTTTAAGACATGGATGCTCAGACAGTGAAATAAAGGTCAGGATGAAGGATAGAGGGAAGAAACAAAGATATGTTCTATTTAATAGGTTCAGGGCAATTAGTTTCAGAAAAGTTTCTTACATTTATATACTATGTGCATGACTATATGCATATGATCTATTTATTAAAATTGTTTTCATTCAGCATGTGTCACATAGACTCAGTTTATTTTTGGAGAGCATAGACTAATATAAAAATAGATAAATCTGGCCATGGCAGCGAATTTGAATGGTATGTTTTTTCTTTTGGTTTTTTGAGTTGGAGTCTTACTCTGTCACCAGGCTGGAGTGCAGTGCTGCCATCTCAGCTCACTGCAACCTCCACCTCCTGGGTTCAAGCAATTCCCATGCCACAGCCTCCCAAGTAGCTGGAACTACAGGCACGCGCCACCACACCCGGCTAATTTTTCGTATTTTAGTAGAGATGGGGTTTCACCATGTTAGCCAGGATGGTCTCGATCTCCTGACCTCGTGATCCACCCGCATCAACCTTCCAAAGTGCTGGGATTACAGGCATGAGCCACTGCCCGGCCTGTGTGTGTTTCATTTGAGTGTGTATCGGTGACTTTTCCAGTGAAGAACATCCATTGTATCCCAGTCAAATATGAAAAATGAGCTGTTCTCCTGGCTTCTATAAATCAGATTTCCACTCACACAATCCTGGAAGAGTGTATCTGTGCACATGCCTGCCCTGAAACTATCTGTTAGAACTATCCTTATGGTGACATGGAAAAATTTGCCTCATCTGTATAAGGTCTCGTCTTTGGACAGAGGAGAAAGAATTGGGAATTTCAGGCTTGAATCTTTCAAAGTGCAAAGCTTGAAAGGTTGAGATTGAGCACAAAGTCTGGGAACTCTGTGTCTCTGCCTCGGTCTGCGAGAGACGGGGCTGGGCTGGTCTCAAAGCTGCTGCCTAGAACTCAACTGTGGGCTGGCGTTACCCTTTTGAACTCCCCCTGCCTGCTACAATTCTTCTCTGCTCTATCATGGGTCCCAGGACAGTTTCTGCTCCAGACTGTCTGAGGAGCTTAGGGAACTCTGAAAGGAAACCTTTTAAGTCTGCTTTTCTTGAGAATGCTAAACCTGCAAAACTTGGCCAGGCATCATATTGGGTCTCCCTCTGTGGTGACTCAGAAATCTCAAGGAGAGCAGGAAAATCTAGAGGAACACTCATAATGTTGAAAGGGCCAGAGGGCAGGAGGAATGAAATTTGTATTTCCATTGAGTGGGTGATATTTTTCATTTCAAAGCCCAATGTAAAATCTTGCTGGTTTTTAGTTATCTACAGATTGAGAATATAAACACTGCTATTAAAATATTTCATCTCTCCCAAATGAGGCCATGCACAAGTTTCCTTCTATGTACAGAGCCTTCAGCAACATCCATACCAAGCACAGGCAGACATCCAAATCTACTCTTTTTACTTGAAGGGAAACGGTGCTATCTCTGCAGGAGACAGAGGCTCGGAGAAAGGAAGAGAGGGGTCTTGGAAGGTCAAGGCTGAGTTGAGGGAGAGGGCAAAATTAATAGGTCAGGAAAGGCAAACCGATTCTAATGATTTCTTTCTATCACTAGCAACATCTACTCTGGAAATGGTTGTCTAAGGTTATGCCCTTTCTAGTAATATTCAGACTCGGGTTACTCAAGCTTAGTTAAAAGAATTTGCTAGCATTTAAATGTTGGATTGCTGGCGAGAATGGAAAAGCCCGTCTCCCTTCAGGCAAGGTCCTGCCCTGTGCTTTTTTGTGTACCCCTCTGCCCGGAGAATAACCAGGCTATTTGAAGTTCACACAATCAATAACCACGGAGCCGCACCCGTGGGTAGCTCTCCAGTGCTGCCTGCTCGTTAACAGGTCCTTACGGAGATGGGTCTGATACATAAGTGCCGGCGATCTTCAGGACAAACCCAATACAAGGAGAGAACCTAAGCTTGGTTTTTAACCTTCCCAGGAGAAGGAAGTATCTCTGGTTTTCATAGAGCACTGAAATCTTTTTTGTACTTCTGTCTTTTTCCATTGAAGGTGGGATTGTTCTACCCTCTCCAAAGTCAGCCCTGAACCAGGGGGTTTTCCATGACTTTCTGTGACCATCAGCATTCAACTGATGCCTGTTTCCTATACACTTCAGAGAGAACCAGAGCTTCACGAGTCAATTAACACATTCCTAAGAATCAAAACTTAGTTTCTGGGCTGGGCGCCATGGCTCACACCTGTAATCCCAGCACTTTGGGAGGCCAAGACGGGTGGATCACTTGAGGCCAGGAGTTCGAGACCAGCCTGGCCAACATGGCAAAACCCCATCTCTACTAAAAATACAAAAATTTAACTGGGTGTGGGGATGGGCACTTGTAGTCCCAACTAGTTGGCAGGCTGAGGCAGGTGAATCACTTGAAGCCGTGAGGCGAAGGTTGCAGTGGCCAAGATCACACCACTGCATTCCAGCCTGGGCAACAGAGCAAGACTCCATCTCAACAACAACAACAAAGAAAACAAAAAAAGAAAACCCCTTAGTTTCTGAAACCCGTAATGCAAATACATATTCCTCCAAAGGTCTCAATGTTCTTATCTCAAAATACACATTTTATTGCTTTTGAAATACATGATTCTCATATCCCTTTGGCATGAATTTGTACGAATCCTTAGATTTAAGTATGTAAAATATAATAAAAACAAAAGTGCGTGAATACCCCCTACTGCAGAGTTATGCAAGCCTAATATTCAAAGCATGACATATTAAATATTATACTTTAAAGACAGAATTAGAACATGAACACATGTATAATGTCTTTGCCTCAACTTCAAAAATGCACAGTTGTAGAGAGCCTGGAAGAGACATTCAGGAACGGGCCCCAACAAGCCTTGCTGTGGTGTGGTCCTGCTTATCCGATTGTTGCTCAATAATGTGCCTTCCCGGAGGCATAGAAGGCACGCACCCATACATTCACACCCACAAAAATGTCACCTCATTCCCCAAAGATTGCCAGGCTGGGCATTGACCTTCACTTAAGCAGAGCATCAGTGTGGTGTGGGCCAGCTGCTGGAAGTGGAATTGTTTCTAAATCTGGGTACCCACACCGTAGAAGGCTTGTCTACACTGGTCTCAGCCATCATCCCCCCAGACACACCCAGTTCTTTACCACCTGATTCCCTCAGGGCCGCTCTCCTTCCCGCTGCCAGCACCCCTTGTTTGTAGCTTTGGGGATCCTGGATGTTTGAAAGATTCGTTTGTCCACAATTCAGGTGTTAAGTCCCCCTTCCCTGGATGCTAGGGAGGGCGGCAGCAGCATGTCGTGGTCACTCAATTTGCTAATCAAGAGAGAACCCCTGAAGGAGTATTTAGGAAACATGGGGGGTACTATATATTTTTGTAAATAGAAACTTGTTTCCTGTTAATAATTAAACCATTTTTCTGATAGCAGAAACATCAGCACAGGCATACTTTATCCATTTATGGTTGGTTAACACACAGAACCTCTTCTACTGAGTAGGGTTAATAATACTTAGTATGTGCCTAGCATTCAGCACTCGCAACAGCCTTGTGAAATAGGACTATTTTTATTCCCATTTTACAGATAAGGAAACAGAGACCAGAGGTGCAATAACTTTCTTAAAACGACTAGAATGAGCAAGTGACAGCTAGGACTCGAACACAGGCTGTTGGCCTTCAGAATCTAGGCTCCTAACACCAGACACCAAAGTCAAGTCAGTGCCAAAGTTATTCCATACAAATGATACTTGTTTTCTCGCCTTTTCAATGTTCATATTATCTCTGCTCTTATTTTCATCTTAATTGTACACCTCCCCTTACATGTATTTGCAAGTATCTCACTTTGCAAAATGGAACTGATACTTACTAAACCTCCTCAAAAAAAGCACGAACAGCCCCAGAGTGATGATGCCCAAAACTTAAATGACCACAGCAACCAGTGCCGTGCCAATGAGTTTTGGAGCTGAGTTTTGGTCTTGTCCATAGAACCTTTTAAGTTGAGAGCTTATAAATAGAGGGTTTCTATATTCTGTGAATGATAGAGGTACATAGTTCCAATTGTATTCTGTATTACGTGTTTGTGCCCTCATTGCATAAATGTGCCTGATGCCCTAGTGGAGGCCAGCTTCTTGAAAGCAAGAACCACGCATCCCATTCGTCTCTGTATTTCCAGAGCTCAGCACTAGTGGGTGCTCAATAAATATACTGAATGAATGAATAAAAGTATTACTGCAAAGATCAATAAGTCTCATGCCAAAAAAGAAAGGAAGAAAAAAGGAGGGAAGAAAGGAGGAGTGAGCGAGGAACAAAAAGAGAAAGAGGGAAGGAGGGTGAGCCTCTTCAGAAAGACGGCCGCTCATGCATGCTCTCTTGGGCATGGAGTAGGTCACTGGCTGGATGTTTAATGGGTTTACATTATTCCTTAACAGTCATTGGTTCCAAATGAGGCATCTCTGATGGCTCCGTGCTGGCTTGTCTTGCCGCCTATGACATTCTCCCAACAGTTTAGAGTAGGAGAGGATTTTAGAATATAATAGTAACAAGTAAAATTAGCATTGTTTGGACTCCAGGTACCAGTTTGAAATTACATTGTTTAGAATATAACAATAACAGTGAAATTAAATCGTGGTCTTAAAGTGAATAACGGTAAAGCCATTTGTGATCTGAAAAGCCCAGCCTGCCCTTATCTATCAAAATCCTGGTGTCTGAAGAAGTCCAAAATGAAAACACACTCTGAACAGATTTCTAGCAGAAGCTTCCACCAGGTTTTCATCACGGCAAGCCCTAGAAATAGTCTGGACTACAAGCCGGTCTTTTTAAAACCATGCTCCTGTATTTAATCACTAAGATATAAAGTTTATAAGTTTAGAAATTCAGGGATAAAAGTAACCCACTGGCCGGGCGCGGTGGCTCAAGCCTGTAATCCCAGCACTTTGGGAGGCCGAGACGGGCGGATCACGAGTTCAGGAGATCGAGACCATCCTGGCTAACACGGTGAAACCCCGTCTCTACTAAAATACAAAAAAAAAAAATTAGCCGGGCGAGGTGGCGGGCGCCTGTACTCCCAGCTACTCGGGAGGCTGAGGCAGGAGAATGGCGTGAACCCGGGAGGCGGGGCTTGCAGTGAGCTGAGATCCGGCCATTGCACTCCAGCCTGGGCAACAGAGCTAGACTCCGTCTCAAAAAAAAAAAAAAAAAGTAACCCACTGAGTGTCAGGCCTGATTTCTAAGTGCTGTTCAGGTGTGATCTCACAACGCTCTCAGCATTTCCCATACTGTCACCACTTCACAGATGAGAAAAGTGAGGCAGACAACAGGCAAGTGACTGGTCTAAGTGGTAGAATAAAAATATTACCCCAGCCCCAGAGCCTCTGCACTCAGCCATCACCGTGTACTGCCCCGTGGTGAATTTCATCTGGGGTATGACAAGACCTGCTGATTTTTTGTCCCTTGCCTTTTCTTATTAATGTCTGTTCCTTTGCAACAATGGCATCTGCTGAGCCCCACCCTGCCTCCCCACCCACCTCCCCGCCTGTTCTCTCTCTCAAATCTGAAAGGTCACGGGTACACACCCAACTTCAGATAGCATTTAGTTAGCTTCCCCTCCAACACTGAGGAAATGTTCATTAAATGCTCCAGCCATTTAACAAGTCTATTTAACTTCATTTTCAATTTAACCATGTATTATTTCAGTTTCCTTTTCCTCCGTATTGTATAGCCCTGGGAATAAGAGTTGGAAATGTGCCTATCATAAGCTGAGTCACATTTTAAGTGTCCCCTCCTCTCCAGCCACTGTTTTCTTTCTTTTCTTTTTTTTTTTTTTTTTCAGTAAAAAAATATATATATTCTGTGTAAAATAAAACAGATTCAGAAAACTGCATAAAACAATTCATTATATAAATTGTATATATAATGAATGAAAGAAATAGAACTTTCTACTTGTACTTGCCCCAGAAGCCATGTGACCCATCCCAGTCACAGTCCCTGCCACCTTCAAAGTCAGCATTATATTAACTTATAATACTTACATCCTTGTGGATTTTTTTCATTGCAGATAATTTTTAACATTTTTGAGGTATAATTGCTATATATAAGAAAGAGCGCATATTTAATGTATGCAATGTAATAAGTTTTGACATACGTATAATGCCCTTGGAAGCATTACTACAATCAAGATATGGCTGGTGCAATCAATACTGGCTGGGTGCAGTGGCTCATGCCTGTAATCCCAGCACTTTGGGAGGCCGAGGTGGGCGGATCACTGGAGGTCAGGAGTTGGAGACCAGCCTGGCCAACATGGTGAAACCCTGTCGCTACCCAAAATACAAAAATTAGCCAAGTGTGGTGGTGCACACCTGTACTCTTAGTTACTTGGGGCACTAAGGCATGAGAATCACTTGAACCCAGGAGGTGGAGGTTGCAGAGAGCCAAGATCATGCCACTGCACTGCAGCCTGGGCAACAGAGCAAGACTCCATCTCAAAATTAAAAAAAAAAAAAAAAAAGATGGCAAATACGTCCATCATCCTCAAAAATTTCTTCCTACCCCATTATAATCCCTTCCTCCTGCCACCTGCTCCCTCCTGGTAATCACTGATCTGCTTTCTGTCACTATATATTTGTCTTCATTTTCTAAGTTTTTATATAAACGGAATCTTTCCATATATACTCTTTTTGTTTGATTTCTTCCACTCAGCAGAATTACTTTAAAATTCATCCTTGTCATGTTACATGTATAATAGCTCATTCCTTTTTATTGCTAAAAAGTATTTTGTGTACATAAATATGATCTCTATGCTTATATATATCACAATTTATCCATTCAGTTGTTGATACTTACATCATTTTCAATTTTTTACTATTATAAAGCTGTTTGTGACTATTACAAGTGGATGGGCTTTTTTTCAAAATGATTATATCATTTTACCTTCCCACCATCATTGTATGAGAGTTCTAGTTTGTACACATCCTAGCCTGCACATGGTATCATCAGTTTTTCTTAATTTTAGCCACTTTAACAGGTGTATAGTAGAATTTCATCTTGGTTTTAATTCGCACTTCCCTAATGACAGATGACTTGAGCATCTTTTCATGTGTTTATTTGCCATCTGCATATCTACCTTGGTGAAGTGTGCTTAAATCTATTGCCCATTATTTAATTGGATTGCTTGTTTTCTTATTATTGAGTTTCTTGTTATAGTATTTATATATTCTAGATACAAATTATTTATCAGACACGTGCTTTGCAAATATTTTCTCCTAGTCTGTGGATTTTTTTTTAATTTCCCTCAGTGATGGAGCAGTTTTTAATTTTAATGGAGTCAAATTTATCAACTTCTATGTATCATGCTTTGATATCTTATCAAAGAAATTCTTGCCTAATCCAAGCTCACAAAGATTTTCTACTATGTTTTCTTCCAGGCACACATATTCTAGTTTATGTTATGTGTTTAGACTTGTGATCTATTTTCAGTTAATTTTTATATGGTATGAGGTATGAATTGAAGCTCTTTTTTTATTTGTTTGCATATGCATTTGATTGTTCCAGCACCATTTTCTGAAAAGACTGTCTTCTTCCTCCACAAGATTGCCTTTGTAACTTTGTCAAAATTGGTTGTCCGTATATGTGCGAGTCTATTTCTGGACTCTATTCTGTTCAATTAGTCTGTTTGTCTTTATGCCAGCACTATACTGTTTTGAGTACTGTAGCTTTACCGTACATCCTAAAATCAGATAATGTTAGCCTCTCACCTTTCTTCTATCTAAATAGAAAGTTGCTTTGGCTACTCTTGGTCCTTTGCATTTCTGTATAGATTTTTGAATCAGCCTGTCAATTTTTACCAAAAAGCTTGCTAGGATTTGAATCAAGGTTATGTTGAATCTATAGATCAATTTGAGGAAAGCTGACATCTCAAAAACATTGCATCTCCTGTCTCATGAACAAAGTATGTCTCTCCATTTACTAGGTCTTCTTGAATTTCTCTCAGCTATGAGTTTTCAGTGTAACAGGTCTTGCACATCTTTTGTTAGATTTATTCCTATTTTATGTTCTTATGCTCTTGTGAGTTCTTAAATTTCATTTCTGATTATTTATTCCTAGTATGTAGAAATACAATTGATTTCTCTATTATTGATTCTATAATCTGCAACCTTGCCAAACTTATTCTAGTAGCATTTTTATAGATTCCATTCAATTTCTACATAATAGTATTGTTTCAAATAAAGATAGCTTTACTTCCTCCTTTCCAAACTAGATGCCTGCTATTTATTTTTCTTGCCATATTGCAATGGCCAGAGCATTCAGTAAAATGTTGAATCAAGTGGTGAGAGCAGATCCTTGCCTTGTTCCTTATATTAGGGAGAGAGCATGCAGCGTTTTACTTTTAAGTATGATGTTAGCTATGGTTCTTCATAGATGCCTCTGATTAGATTAAGGCAGTTTCCTTCTATTCCTAGTTCACTTAGAATTTTTTATAAGGATGTTGGATTTTGTTAAATGTTTTTCTGCCTCTATTGAAATGATCATCCAGTTTTCTAAAATTGTATCTGCTGATTTTCAAATGTTAAACCACCTCTACAGTCTTGAGATAAGCCCCATTTCATCATGATGTAATTTCCTTTATTGTATTTGCTTTACTAAAATCATTGTTAGTTTTTTTATGTTTTAAATATTCCCAGTATACTTGATAATCTGGGATCCCAATCTGGCTTGTTAGATTGTCTCTCTGCACTAAACTCTAGCTACGGTAGCTACAGTTTACTTAATTAACGACCAAGTAACATCGTTTTCTTCCATTTTAAATTTTGTATGACTTTGGCTGAGGGTCATTGAAAATCAAGGATGGGAATACACACACACACACAGGCACACACATACACACACACACACACACACACACTCTCTCTCTCTCTCTCTCTCTCTCCACAATCTTACATGGTGAGGTCCTGACTGAAGTTTATTAGGAAAACAGTAGGAGAGACAGTCCACAAGACTTTTCAACCTTCCCGAGTAGAGTAGAGCTAACATGAGACTAAGCCTACTCAGTGAGTCTCAGTGAAAACTGGGAAAGAGGGATACGGAGGAGAAGCAGTAAGCACTGCTGCAGTGTGGCTTGGAAGAATGCTGTAAATACTCCTTTATCCCATCATTGCTCCATTGTCCAGTCTTGACACAGGACTTCCTGCTGCCTTAGACTGAAATAGAATCACTGCCCCAAGATAAATGCGATGGGGGAGACAGGGTTTCGGAAGTGATTATCAGACACCTGCATGATAAGAGAAACTGGAAAGCAAAAACAAGGAGACAAGAAGGAAACAAGCCCAGTGTGTTCCCATGGGTTTTACACATAGACTCAGAATATCAGTAGCAGCAGGGACTGTGGCACCCCAGGCCACAATACCCAACTAACAGATAAGAACACCAAGGCTAGACTAGAGAGACTGTTCACCTGAGAGCATACTGTTTTGTTTTGTTTTGTTTTTCCCTCTTCTTGATATATCCAGAAAATACTTCCTCCTCCCAGCCCAGTTTAGCAATAACTTACTTCCTTGGAGAACAATGCCTCAACCCACAGTCAGGCCTTAGGTTGGTACAGACAGTGGCACTTTACATGCGTGGGACTCTCACCACCCGCTTCATTCAACTCTGCCTGAGGAGCACTCACTTCTTGGGTCCTATCACCGGTCCTGCACTATAATCCAAGGAGCCAGCTGCCTCTGCCGACAGTGTAAGTAATCTCAGGCTATTTTATAATCAGTCCTGGAGAACCCAGAGGGGGGCACCAGGCTCACCTCAACCTCAGATTATTTTTTGGATCCACTTTTCCCCGTCTTGGATGAACTTTGTGAACTTTGTGTTTGTGGGAGAGCACAGTGAAGGACGAACAAGGAAAAGGAAAAAAGGGGTAGGAGAACCAAAGGCAGGACAGCTTTTCCTTCCTCTTTTCTTTCCTGAATTTTTTTTTCTAGAGAAGTCTTCAAATATTCCAGCCTCAACTTTTTAAAAAGAAAAGGCAGAATGTTTTTAGCAGGAACTTTTTGTTTCTAGCTTACTGGGAGACAGTGGGAGGATGGACACTTTTGAGCAGATATGCATCACCCAATCATCTCCAGAACATCTGAATCGCTAAGGAATTGGTCCAAGTTGTTAATAATACTTCTGGTTTAAGACAGATAGATGAAACACCTTGTATAATCACTATATTCAATGTGTTTGACTCATGTATGGGACTTAGAATATAGATTTTAATAAAGTAGAGGCTTAAGCTTGCGTCTGCTTGTGTGTCGTACTATGGCGTATAACTATGATTTCCTTGCTGAATCCCTTTAGGGCAGAGATGGCTTTGGTCGTGATCAGATCTCTGGTGTCTAGCACATAGTAGATACTTAGTAAATATTTACATAACAAGCCTTTACACGGCACTGATTATGTACCAAGCACCGTGCTAAATACCTCAAAAATATAAGCTCATTTATTCCTCACTCACTGTTAGGAAACTGTCATTACTATCTCTGTTTTACAAAGAAAACTAAATCCAGAGAGACTGAGCACCTTGTCCAAGGTCACACAACTAGTAAAGGGAGGAGCCAGCATTTGAACCCAAGCAGACTTGCTCTTTTTGTTTGTTTGTTTAATTTTTTGTACAGGCAGGGTCTCACTGTGTCACCCAGGCTGGTCTCAAACTCCTGGCCTCAAGTAGTCCTCTTGCCATAGCCTCCCAATGCTGTAGGATTATAGGCATGAGCCACTGTACTCAGCCAAAGAGGTCCTGCTCTAAACACTTGCTAAGAATACATTGACATTGAATTTTTCAGTCATTAATGTTATGATGCTTATGAAATTGTGATATGATTCTGCCTGAAAAATGGGGATTATATGATGATTTCATTGATCTAAGACAGTTAACTAGACATCAGAATATATCTTCACTTCCTAAGTTATCCACTGGTTATTGATTCTATATTGGTTGATCCATAAGTAGGCATACATTTATTAGTGTACTCCTTACCCAACATTACTAATTACATTTTTACTTTAAAAAGCATCAGTGCTTCTTCTCTTACTACATGGAAATTAAAGATTCCTTTCGCAATTTTGTTTCTTACTCTTTCCACATTCTGTAATGTATTAAAAACATTAAATTACTCCTTTGTTCTTCAGGAACTGTTCATTTGAAACTCTCCAACGTAAGGTTGCTGGGGAAAAACATTCCTATGTTTTATTTTGATAATGAAATATTGTGTAGTTTTAAAGTTTAGACATATAAATTAATGTGAATATCATATATACACACACACATGCACACCCTTGCATCTAGTTTATAAATTCTAAGATAGTCATGAACATTTATTTTTAGATTTTGTGACTTATTTGGCTTTTAATGCACCACACAGTAAAATTGTTTATACTCTGTCATAGTTTTCTATTTTCTACCCACTTAGGGGAGACTACAATTATATAAAAGTTGCTACAACATTTTTAATTAATTACTTGACTCCAAATAATTCCCTTTAACATTCTAAATGTAATCATTTGACTCTGAGTAGATTCATTCCTCATTTAATATCTTTGTCACTTTCCCTTCAAATTCCTTCTACTGTTCTTTACTTTGGGCTAACTTTTGCTGTGCCTCTTTTTCTTCATTTCTAATCTACTATACATTCTTTTTTTTTTCTTTTTTTTTCTTTTTGAGACAAGGTCTCACTCCATTGCAGTGCAGTGGAGTGATCTCAGCTCACTCCAACCTCCACCACCGGGGTTCAAGTGATTCTCCTGCCTCAGCCTCCTGAGTAGCTGGGATTACAGGTGTGCACCACCACGACTGGCTAATTTTGGTATTTTTGGTAGAGACGGGATTTCACCATGTTGGCCAGGCTGGTCTCGAACTCCTGACCTCAAGTTATTCACCCACCTTGGCCTCCCAAAGTGCTGGGATTGCAGGCTTGAGCCACCCACCGCACCTGGTCTCACTACATTACATTCTTAATATGGTTTTGTTAGTGCTCTCTGTGCCAAAATCCTATTTTCCCCTCTTTTCCCTTAGGCAGGGCATGCACAGAGCAGATCTATTTCTTACCAACCCTTTTTCCATGGCACACACAGCTGCCCCTTGGCAATCCCTGACTGATGTAGCATTGCTCTCAGAAGATTTTAATCCAGCTTTCTTAGTCTCACCTAGCTTTATGGAAAATGAGAGGCTAAATATTTTCCTGTTTCTTATTAAGATTTGCATTGCTCATAGTATAGGTGTCCTGTGTAATTGCTCTAACATTTTCTCTTCACACAAGATTATCCAATATTCTCTCTTATCCTGCCTAATCCTTTTCCTTTTCTGTAGCCAGTTGCTATGAAAGGGGTGGCCATGGCAGACACTGTTGCAGTCTAATGTCAAAGATTATATATTTAATGTGAATGTGCCCGCATGTGTAGTTTTGGGTTTTTTGTTGTTGTTGTTTGTTTTTGGAGACAGAGTCTCACTCTGTCTCCCAGGCTGCAGTGCAGTGGCGTAATCTCGGCTCACTGCAGCCTCCGCCTCCCAGGTTCAAGCGATTCTCCTGCCTCAGCCTCCCGAGTAGCTGGGACTGCAGGCGCCTGCCATCACACCTGGCTAAATTTTGTAATTTTAGTAGAGACGGGGTTTCGCTATGTTGGCCAGGCTGGTCTTGAACTCTTGACCATAAGTGATCTGCCCACCTCGGCCTCCCAAAGTGCTGGAATTACAGGTGTGTGTAGTTTTCAAAAGAGCCATAGAGAGGAGTTGACATTTGAAAACATTCAAAATGAACATTTTTTAAAATGCCAACAGAATACTTCCCTGGAAAAAGGAGCCACAGATACTTGTGGCTTTCTTTCAATTTTCGCGATGACAAAGCTGTTGGATTTGACTTTTGAGTAGTAAGTCAGTTTGTCCTCGGGGCCTTTAATAACACCAGTATGGAATCAAAATTAGGAAAATGACTGGACTTTGGCTGTGTATACACCAGGTTCGTGACTGTTGAACAGGACGATATTTGAGCAGATTTACTGAGGTTTTGGGAGTATCTTCCTTCCCTGCATTTTGGCCAGTTTCAAGTCAAAAGTGAGCATAACCTAGTTAATTGCAAAGGAAAAGGGCAAACCCGGAGCCAGCAGCTGGAGAACCACGCTGTGCAAGGGCACATACAGCACGGTTGCTCAGCATGGCTGGCGTGGTGGAGGGGATAACTATGACATGGTGTATGGCCAGGGGCAGAGGCCGGAAGCCTGTCGCAGCACAGCATGTTTCAGTGACATGATGACAGGAAGCCTCCGAGCAAATGCTGTTTGGAGATTTGAGGGAGGTGAGCAGGCTGTCGGCATTGAGGAAAACTGTCAGCAGACCACAGTGATGCAGGCGCTGGGCTGTAAGTCAGAACTCCTGAGGATTATTAAGATCATACCATTTTAGGAGGGCTGGTTACAAGGTAGGATACCAGGAGAGGAATACAGAAATGAGGGATAAGACAGACAATTCGGAACACAGCTCACAGAAGCCAGGAACAAGACGGGACCAAACAAGTTCAAGTACAAGCTAAAAGTCATGCCATCATTATATTGAAAAGATGTGATGAAAAAGTCATGTACCCACTGACTGATTTTGCCTTATTGCTTGGGCATGGTGAGAAGGCCCTCTCTTCCTATCATTGTTTTGATAAAAGAAAAAAAACTACCGTGACGCCCATCAGAGCTAAATGCTGTCTCTACCTGCCTTCCCCATCCAGGTTCATGCCTGGTTTGCTTAGGGATTATCTGATGTTACTAGCCATGTCTCTTCTTGCCTCCACTGGCATGGAAAATCTGGGTAACCACAAGCAAACTTGACCAGCCTGCTACCAGTGCCTGAAACTGAATATTATAGTACAACCGTGTGACACATTCAAAGATGCTGACTGCTGTGGAACACTGAGGCGCAACAGAACTTCACGGAAAGAAACGTTTCAGCGCACCCTCCGTTAGCCAACTCTTTTTGAGTGTGCTTGCAACTGTGCTGTCAGCGCAGAGCAAATTGTGTATTTACTCTAATTTTGATCCCAAACCCTAGGTAGATGCTTAATTTTTAAAATAGGCAGACAGTGTCAAGAAAATTAGTAGAGAAAAGTAAGTTTAAGCTAAAAATAAAAACAATGAACAGAAGTGTTTCCTATTCAGATGCTGTTTACTTTTTGTCTAAACCAGACACGAGCACCTTTTTCTAAAAAAAAAAAAAAAAAAAAGTCAAATAAATATTTTAGGCTTAGAAGACCATACGGATTCTATAATAGGTATTTTACATAGTCCTTGTAGTGTGAAGCAGCAATAGACAATGCATATGAGAATGGGCATGGCTTTGTGCCAATAAAGCTTGATTTACAGGCTGGGCATGGTGGCTCATGCCTGTAATCCTAGCACTTGAGAGGCCAAGGCAGGTGGATTGCTTGAGGTCAGGAGTTTGAGACCAGCGTAACCAACATGGTGAAACCCTGTTTTTACTAAAAAAAAAATTTTAAATTACAAAAAGTAGCTTGGCATGGTGATGTACGCCTGTAATCCTAGCGCTTTGGGAGGCTGAGGCATGATAATCATTTGAACCTGGAAGACGGAGGTTGCAGTGAGCTGAGACTGCACCACTGCACTCCAGCCTGGGTGACAGAGTGAGACTCTGCCTTAAAATATAAAACAACAAAGAACTCTATTTACAAAAGCAAGCAGTGGGCCAGATTTGGACCATGAACCATAGTTTGCCAACCCCTAGTCTAAAGAAAACAGCATTTCTACTCACAAATTATATATATATGTGTGTGTGTGTGTGTATACACACACAAAATGTATACACACACACACATATATATAGTACTGTTTCTGTTGAACAGATAAAACCATATATTCATGGTAGCTGCAAAAAGAAAAAGATACCTTTAAGTGACTTCCTCCTTTTTCATGGATAATGGCAATATTTATTGTTAAATATTTATTGCTGAGTACCAATTATGCTCTCTTTACTCAGTACTAAAGGAAGATTTTAAAACTCCTGGCAGCCTCTGATCTCCAGGAGCTCATAGTATAAGAAAGCTAAGCAATAATATTGCAAAGCAGTAGAATAAGCATAATGCAGAGAGACCCATGTGCACTGGGACAGTTTGATCGTCAGGAGGAGGTGTGGATCTAGATGGGCCCTGAGGGCCAGCTCATATTTCTAAAGAGGGGAGAGACAGGAGAGCATCTGGGGGAGAGGTGATGAGTCCAGGAGGATCATGAACAAAGATTATACAATCAGAGAAAATGAATAGTTAAAAGAAAGCAGGTAACTAGGCTAGCCAGGGCAAGATGATCATACTGGCTGTGCCTCTTCACCTTCATCCATGAGATACGGAGAGTAATAGTAGCTTCCTCATAGAGCTGTCATGAGAATTTAGAAAGTTAATATTTGTAAAATTCCTAGAGTAGTTCCCGACACATCATATATATTATATAGGTATTTGTCAGACAAATAAATGCTGGAGGTAGAGGTGGGGATTGGTTAATAAGGTATGGTAAGATGGAGTCGGGTTGAGGACAAGAATAATTTTCCAAAAACACTTTGATCATGTAACTGTATAGTGAGGGACTGCAATGTCCACTACCTTCAGGACAATTGCCAAACTCCCAACCATGCTTTCATAATTGTCCCCTGATCCCAAACAAGTGATCAGTAAGTGAGGAATGTAAAAGTAACTCTTGAGGCCAGGCGCTGTGGTTCACATCTATAATCCTAGCACTTTGGGAGGCCAAGGCAGGAGGATAACTTGAGGCCAGGAGTTCGAGACCAGCCTGGCCAACAACAATGAGATCCCATCTCTACAAAATATTAAAAGAAAAATTTGGTCTGAGAGCTAGGAGCAAGAGCTTAGGGAAAGGAGGAATAAAAGAAAGTAGTTGGCTACCAACAGACATCTGAATTCTTAAGCAATGAAAAGAAAAAAATGTAAAAGTGGTCCCAGCCACTTGGGAGGATGAGGCAAGAGGATTGCTTGAGCCCAGGAATTCAAGGCTACAGTAAGCTATGATTGTGCCACTGCACTCCAGCCTGGGAAACAGAGCAAGACCCTGTTCTCTTAAAAAAAAAGAAAAGAAAAGAAAAAGAAAAGACAAAAGAAAGGTAACTCCGGTTCCAGCACACAGTGCCACTGCAGGAGTGAGGAAGCCACGTGGGAGAATTGTTTCGTGGGAAAAAGCTGAGGAATGCTTTTGCACATGTTGTATTGGAGGTACTGGTGCCCAAGGGGAGACAGCCTGCAGGCAGGGGGAGGCTTGAGTTGGGGCTAGAGATGGACACTTGGGAACCATGAGCACAGAAGAGACCACAAACGTGTTGAGACAAGGGACGTGGGCGGGAGAAAGAGCAGGGCCATTGAATCTTGAACATTGCTCACACGTTCATTGATTTGGAAGAGACAAACTGCTGCGGTCAACCCAAGTCCGGAAAAGAGGATACAGAGATTCTCTACCTCCTCTTATTTGGGAATGCAAGTCAGGCGTGAGTTTCATAGCCAGAAGATGGTGAAGTTGTTCAGTGCACAGTAAGTCCATGAGAACAGATTTTCCCATCTTGAGCAGACCCTGCAGAGCCACAAACAATGCCGCCTTATGGACTCTGGTCAGTCTGGTCACGGGATACCTGTGAGGATTTCTTTCCTGTCGGAGCAGTGGCTTCTTTGAGATTTGGAGAGAGGCTGGTCTGAGGAATGCTTCTGGCTGTGGGTGCATTCCAGCCCAGGGGGATGTCCCAGACATTTTCCTTTTAATGAAGCCCCAGCTTTTTTCTCCCTCTTGCATTTTTTTTTCTTTTTTTTTTTTTTTTGTAATGAAAGGATTGTTACAAGGGAAATATAATGGGGCCCTGGCTGTGTTTCATTAACTTTTAATTTAAGCTGTTAGTATGGAATTAGTTAGCAGACTTGTGAATCAATTAGCTAGGCAGTGGCATTCCATTTTAACAAGGGGAGCACTGTGCAATCTCAGATGCTAGCTATGTGTGTGAATGCGCAGTTTAAAAGGAGCTAATCACAGTCCTTGCTCCTGCCTCCTCTACTGGTTCCAAGTGGACTCTGCTAGAACACGCCATGCACCATCCAACCCTTATCTTCTCTACAAATACAAGTTTGGATTACTGAATAAATCCAGTGGAAATTCATTTTTCATGCTGATGAACTCAAAGACTTTCAGAGTAAACCAAAACAATGCACTCAGAACTCTAGTGAAACATTTGAACATTTACCCTTTGATCCAGAGTTTCCCCATATTCTGGGAAGCAGTAAGTCCTGGGCAATTCTGCAGTCTTCTAAAAGTTCTTATATAAGCTTAATTGTCCTTCGTCATTTCCAAACCCCACCTCTGGTTTGGGAAGATCTGACAGCTGCTGTCTGGGTTTGGCGTACTTACTCCATTACTGGTCAAGAGGAGACCCAGTTAACAATTTCAGCCACAAATTTAAAGTCCAGTCATCTCAAAGGAAGACAGTGATGTAACAGGCATCACTGTTAAACCCTACTGGCTTTAAAATAAAGGGAGAAGGGACAGAGTTAGTTCTAATAAATTGTAGAGATATATAGAGCATTTTAAAACCAACTTGAGAAAGTTGTTGAATTAGCATCAGAAAGCCACAGAAAAATGCATAGAGGGAGAGAGATAGACTTGTGATTCACATTAATATTTTGGGCAATGGAATACTGTGTGGCCAATAAAAATGATTCAAATAGTATAGTAGAAGTATACTATTGTCGGCCGGGCGCAGTGGCTCACGCCTGTAATCCCAAAACTTTGCGAGGCCAAGGAAGGCGGGTCACAAGGTCAAGAGATCGAGACCAGCCTGGCCAACATGGTGAAACCCCGTCTCTACTAAAAATACAAAAATTAGATGGGTGTGGTAGTGCATGCCTGTAGTCCCAGGTACTCAGGAGGCCGAGGCAGGAGAATCACTTAAACCCGGGAAGTAGAAGTTGCAGTGAGCCGAGATCACACCACTGCATTCCAGCCTGGCAACAGAGCGAGACTCTGTCTCAAAGAAAAAAAAAAGTATACTATTTTCATAGAAGTATACGTATTGATATAGAAATATGTTTACCTGTCAGGTGTGGTAGCTTATACCTGTAATCCTAGCACTTTGAGAGGCCTAGGCCAGAAGATCACTTGAGCCCAGAAGTTTGAGACCAGCCTGGACAACATAGGAAAACCCCGTCTCTACAAAATAACTTTTTAAAAAAATTATCCAGGCATGGTGGTACACACCTGTGGTTGGGAGGCTGAGGCAGGAGGATAGTTTGAGTCCAGGAGGTCAAGGCTACAGTGAACCATGATTGAGCCACTGCATTCTAGCTTGGGCAATAGAGCGAGACCCTGTCTCAAAAAATACATATATGTTTATGAATATTGGAACATTTAGAAAGCAGTAAATATACTATGAAATACAATTCAATTTTAATTTCAGAATATTTCAGAATATTACATGCACACACATATATTGTCAGCAACAAAGAAAAAACTTGACTGGATAAGCAAAATTATAACACTGTTATTAATTAAAATTGTTATACAAAATTTGAGAACCATTTGGGGGTTACAAGAACATGAAAAGCTGTGGCTTGCAACCTTCGTAGGGTCCCAAAGCAAGATGGATGCATCCCAATGGGAGTTTAACACTTGACAATCTTTTATCAAGGTCTATATATCAGACTTGTTATCCATCCATCTAGCTAGCTAGCTAACTTACCTTCTATCCCTCTGTCCAGCTATTATGTATATTCACGAAACTCATTTTCGAAAGATGGGAGATAATGGTTCTAAATTTCAAAGAAATGTTTACACTTTGCCAGAAAGGTTTTCTTTTCCCCAGTCAGGGAGTGAAAAATGTCTGCTAATTCATTCCTGAACTTATTTACCTGTTTTTTCCACAAATAGTTATTAAGAACCTGCCCATCAGCCAGGTAATCAGGAATCCTAAGATTAAACTATTAGAGTTTTTTTCATTGTTCAAGTTTTCTGTTTTCAGTCATATTATGTGGGTGCTTCCTGAGCACCAGAGATCAAGGGAGACTGCTTGCAATCCTGATTGATAATAAGTGCAGTTTATCTGGAAGTACTATTGAAGTTTTCTTACAATTGAACATTTTTTCTAGAAGGGTGATGGTACTGCCTTGGTAAGACTGTCTAAACGTGAGCTGTCAGCACAGTAGCCACTAATCACATGTGGCTATTGAAATTTAAGTAAAAATTCAGTTTCTCTGTAATTCCAGCCACACTTCAGTTGCTGAACATCCAGATGTGGCCAGTGGCTGTCATATTGAACAGTAGAGACACAGGACATTTATATCATCACAGAAAGTTCTCTTGGGCAACACTGGTCTAAACCTAATTGCTGAGAACACTTGGGTATAAAAAGGCACTGTTCACATTTTTTCTCTTCATTGCTTAAGAATTCAGATGTTTGTTGATAATCAACTACTTTCTTTTATTCCTCCTTTCCCTAAGCTCTTGCTCCTAGCTCTCGAAGCAATAAGCTTTTCAGAATTTCAGTATTTGTCAGCACCGGCTCCACAGAGCAGGCATCAAAGGGCCAACATTACACACTTATGTGTATTTATATAAATTTGGTTAAATATTAATTTGAAATGGTCGTAAATGAGATTTCAGGTTTGCAGCAGCAGGAAAAAGGTCTGTATAACTTCACTCTAAACATGGTCATTAGTGTTAAGTTGTTAAACTGTAACTAAACTGGCATCTTTGTTAGGTAGTCACATTTCACTGGGTTTTGCTGTGTAGCATGTGATTCCAAAAATCTCAGTGATTTTTAACAAGAAATACTGCTCCCTCCCATAGATAGAAGGTGAAATGATCCCATTCCTAATTTTCATTTGAGTAGCAACCTAAGGACTAAATCACAATCCAGGAATTTTCCAAAGTTCCTTACAATTACTTTGAACTGGACTTTCCTTAGAAAAATGTCTAGAAAAGGAAAATACATAATGACTGGTTATTATTCTACTTTCTTTGTGTTTAGAGGCAGCACTAATTTTCAAGTAGAAATTTTTTTTTTTTTAATGTGAAGCCAATCTGGAAAAGCTGCATGCTGTATAATTCTAACCATATGGCATTCTGGAAAAGGCAAAACTATAGAGTCGGTAAAAGGATCAGTGGTTGCCAGGAGTTAAGGGGAGCTGAGGATGAACAGGGAGAGCACAGAGGATCTTTAGGGGGGTGAAATCATTCTGTGTGGTACTGTGATGGGGGATCCCTGTCATGATGCATTTGTCAATATCCATACAATGCACAACACCAAGAGTGAACCCTGGTGTAAACTGTGGACCTTGGGTGATATAATCAGGTGTCTTGAGGTTCATCAGTTGTAACCAGCGCCCCACTCTGGTGAGAGATGTTGGTAGTGGGGGATGCTGGGCATGGGTAGGGATGGGGAATACATGGGAAGTCTCTGTACCTTTAGCTCATATTGCTGTGAACCTAAAACTGTTCTTAAAAATACAGTCTATTTTAAAATTAATGACAATAAATGAATGAGTAAAGCATGATTAATACATATACTACCACCCAGATCAAAAGAATAGACTGTTGCCCCCCCAACTTCACATACTTCTTCCTTTTTGCAACTCTCCCCACCTTGAGAGGTAAGCCAAAATCCTGACTTTTGTGATAAAATTTATTTTCTTTATAATTGTGTGATCTATGTATGCATTTCTAAAACAATATAGTTTTCCTGGTTTGGAACTTTATATAAGAGGAATCATGACATACATACACTTTCGTATCTTGATTCTTGTGTTAAAATTTTGGTTTTGACACTCGTTCATGTTTTTTAGTGTTGGTGAGCATTTCTGTAAATCTTGACTCCAACTAGAACATTATACCATCTTTAAGAGGAGAGCTCAAATCAATGCATGCTACTGTGCAATGGGAAGATTTGGGGCAGGAGGAAAAATATGAAGAAAATATTAACCAGTGTATTTGATTTGTTTTAAAATACGTTTAATACTTCTGTAATTTTTGCAAGTGTATAATTTTCCTAGGTTCTAATGCAGTATAGAAAAGACATTTAGGACCGGGCGTGATGGCTCACGCCTGTAATCCCAGCACTTTGGGAGGCCGCGGCAGGCGGATCACAAGGTCAAGAGATTGAGACCATCCTGGCCAACATGGTGAAACCCCATCTCTACTAAAAATACAAAAATTAGCCGGGCATGGTGGCATGTGCCTGTAGTCCCAGCTACTCGGGAGGCTGAGGAAGGAGAATCACTTGAACCAGGAGACAGGTTGCAGTGAGCCGAGATTATGCCACTGCACTCCAGCCTGGTGACAGAGCAAGACTCTGTCTCAAAAAAAAAGACATTTAGTAGGAAGTAGTGCTGATAACTTGAACACAGACACTTTTGTGTTTTCAATTCAGGTTTAAAGTATTCATATATCGTAATTTAACTCACTAGCAGAGTGTACTTACCCTGCAGGCACACAATTTGCTCTCTCTTTAAGGAAAAAGTATAATCTAATCTGGTAGGAGATTTTTCTCTTTATTTTTAACTTAACACTGTGAAAAAAATAAAACACTGTCCTTGAGAAGGCATAATTTTTGAAATGCAATTTAAATGGTATCTTCATTTTAAATTGTGTGAAAACAAGACTTTCGCCTAAGTGTAAGACCAGAATTTTGCAAAATTCTGGCCCTGCCTCTCTGGCCTGCCTCTCTCCAGTTCTGCGTAGGGCAGCAGGAGGCCTGGCAATGTGAATGTCTCTAAATCCTACTGCTGCTCTAAACTGAGATTTTGTGGTTTCTTTTTGTTTGTTTGTTTGAGTCAGAGTCTTGCTCTGTCGCCCAGGCTGGAATGCAGTGGCGCAATCTTGGCTCACTGCAACCACCACCTTCCGGGTTCAAGCCATTCTCTTGCTTCAGCCTCCCCAGTACCTGGGACTATAGGCATGTGCCACCATGCCTGGCTAATTTTTGTACCTTTAGTAGAGATGGGATTTCACCATATTGCCCAGGCTGGTTTCAAACTCCTGACCTCATGATCTGCCCACCTCAGTCTCTCAAAGTGCTGAGATTACAGGCCTGAGCCACCATGCCTGGCATCTTTTTTTTTTTTATGTAAGAATTTAAACCATCTGGAATTTATATTGTCATCTAACATGGGGTACAGATTGAAATTTATTTCTCCCTGCCATTCATTGACCAATCTGTGCTTTCTCACTGATTTGAAATGGCACCTTTATCATTCTTGAAATTATTCATGCTTATGGCTCTTTCTGATTTTCTGTTCTATGCTGTTGTCCTCTATGTCTTCACTTTAGCCAGTGTCATGCTGTTTTAATTATTGTACCTTTAAAATCTGTCAGCATCTGCTAGCAGAGATATTAGCATGCATACACACACACACTGAGTATTCCTCTCTTTTATTACTGTTTATTATCAGGTAAACTTTTGCATATATATGTTAATTTCAGAAAAGTATTCCACTGTGATTTTGAGATATTGATTTAAAATTAAAATTTGATTTTGTGGAGATTTGACATCTTTAGATCACTGACTCTTACCATCCATGAAAATGACTCTCTCTCCATTAATTCTAACGCCTTCAATAAAGTTTTGCCATACTCTTCATATAGACCTTGTATATTCTTATTCCATATCCCTATGTTATAACAGACATCAGACCTATCATTTGACACCAACATCTGGCATCCAAGACCACAGGAATGATCCCCAAAGCAGTCTACACCCCCTCCCCACTAAGGCCCAGGAGGAAGTGTGTTTGCAGCCCTGACCTAAATCCACTTCTCCGTTTCTCTCCCCTGCACAGTGACCTCTGCCTGGCCAAAGCCCCATGGAATGCCCTAATCATATGTCCCTCTGCAGAGCAGTCCTTTCTTCAAAATGATCCCTCTTTTATTCCACCACCACCATAAGTCAATCTCCAGTTTCCTCTCTGGGACCCTGTATTAGTCCATTTTCACACTGCTATAAAGAACTACCCAGGACTGGTTAATTTATAAAGGAAAGAGGTTTAATTGACTCAGTTCTGTATGGCTGGGAAGGCCTCAGGAAATTTACAATCATGGTGGAAGGCAAATGGGAAGCAAGTACCTTCTTCACAAGGCAACAGGAGGGAGAAAAAAACACAGGAGGAACTACCACACACTTACAAAGCCATCAGATCTGCTGAGAACTCACTATCACGAGACCAGCATGGGGGAAACGGGCCCCATGATTCAATTCCCTCCACCTGGTCTCTCCCTTCACATGTAAGGATTATGGGGATTACAATTCAAGACGCGATTTTGGGTGGGGACACAGTCGAACCATATCACATCCCGATAGATTTTAAGCTAGGTGTTGATTATCTGATTGAAATAATTCTGAAGATTGTTTTAAGCTCCTAGACGACAAACTGTGAACAAAGCTGCCTTCTGGAGAACAGGATCAGGAGGTTGGGGGAAGGATACTTTACATATTTGCTTACTATTTTGTGTCACTTTATGTCTCCAAGTAAGTGCTTCTTTTATAACATAAAATCTTCTAAAAACAAACAAACAAAAATTGCTTTCCCCCTCCCAAGATAAGTTCTGTTTTAAAGGAGGAACTATTCAAACGAATACTTGGTACTGAACAGTCATTCCTATCTTTTGGGACCAAGGAACTCTTCACCAATTTGATGAAAATGGTAGACACTTTCCTCTGAAGAATGCACATATGTACACAGCTACAGTTTTGTGTAGGATTTCAGAAAATAAAAGGCTGCTGCCCTCAGCAGAGATTCGTATCTCTGTATAATTGGTGTCTGGTGAGGTACGTGTCACTGGATCAAGATTCCTGTGGGGGCTTCTGGTGTCCCCAGCTTCCTTGTCACACCTCATGTTGCATCACAGAGGCTGACTCCCAAAAGTTACTCAGCCCCTTTTTAGAATAAAAATAGCCTCAGAACAGGGTTGCTTTAAAAAAAAAAATAGGAGAGTAATTTTACATGATACCTAGTGAGTTGAGGAAAGCAGAACTAACCTAGGGAATATTGCCAAGTAAAAGAAGTTTGTCTTTATTCCGCAGCCTCCCCCGCCCCCACTCTGAGTCTCTCTATGACTCTTCTACTTCCTCTTGCCTACCCAAAATCTTGTCATCTTTAAGGTGCACCTGAGTCCTCTCCACTCCAAGAAGCTTTCCTTCGTTCCTCAACTCAAGCTTCCCACTCGCCAAACTTTCCCACAAAAGTAACCCAAACAGAAGAGAGAGGAGAGCTTGTATAGCCCAGGAGCTCTAGGGACAAAGTTCAAAGTACTCTACACAATCAAGGAATTCCACTCCAAAACACATCTGTGTGGGAGGATGCTGGGTGTGTCAACCCAGCAGATAAATTCTATTTAACCTTATTCCTTTTTTTTTTCTTTTTCTTTTTCTTTTTTCTTTTTTTTTTTTTTGGTCACTGGGTCACTCTGTTACCCAGGCTAGAGTGAGTCACCACTCGGTCACCCAGGCCAGGTGCAATCTCGGCTCAGGGCAACCTCTGCCTCCCAGGTTCAAGCGATTCTTCTACCTCAGCCTCCCGAATAGCTGGGATTACAGGCGCAGGCCACCACCCCTGGCTAATTTTTGTATTTTTAGTAGAGATGGGGTCTCACCATGTTGGCCAAGCTGGTCTCAAACTCCTGATCTCAAATGATCCACCCGCCTCGGCCTCCCAAAGTGCTGGGATTACAGGAGTGGGGCATATTTTTAAATGTACATAATACATGCATGTAATTTATAAGTAAATATACCTACATATTATATCTGTGTGTGTATATGTACATATATGTGTGTGTATATATATATACACATATACATATCACAAATAAAAATATAGAATGGAGACCAGTGCTTTAACTGAATACTAGTTAAATTACTTAACTCTGCCTTCCTGCTCCCTCCCACCTCACCCCAAATCAGGTTGCCTCAGAAAGAAGGGTAGAGAGTATTTAAGTGAGACCACCTGAGTTTGAATCCTGGCTCTGCCACTCACTAGCGTGAAACTTTGGCTAGAGATGACTTAACGCTTCTTTGAGCATAGGTTTCCCCATCTGTAAAGAGTGGGAGGCAAAGTGGGATTGCTGGAAGGATGAAATGGGTAAAGTGCTCAGTCCACATTGGACATGTCCAACGCTATGAAGACCTGCACAGGAGGAGCAGAGCTAATCTTCCCCTCCCGCAGTGGTTAACTCCTGCCCTGTGGTTCTGCTCTTTCTCTGCACTGGGTGAAATCCCAAGAGATCTCATAGCTTTCTAGCAGCTTTCAGATAGAAGTCTTCCCATCAGAAACAGATCATTCTCAGCATAGTAATTAAAATCTTGTCTGGTTCAATCATCTAAATTTGGGTG
Organism: Macaca fascicularis; assembly: GCF_037993035.2. Taxonomy (NCBI): domain Eukaryota; kingdom Metazoa; phylum Chordata; class Mammalia; order Primates; family Cercopithecidae; genus Macaca; species Macaca fascicularis. The sequence goes on from NC_088379.1 coordinate 173,627,972, forward strand.
TAGGCCTAGGTGAAACGTCTCCCCACCCTCACACTATTACAGGAAGGCCGCGTTCTGCCCGGGGCATCCGCTGGGGAGGCACAGGGTTGGCCTCCTCTCTGGCTCTCCCCAACTTTCTAGGGGCTGTTTCTCCTCTAGGTCCACTGGCACTGCTCCTCCTGTCCTCAGCCTCGGGGCTTCTCTGCTGGTTCTCCAGGCCCGCTCCTCCAGCTGCCCTCTCAGTTAGGTTCCACCCCCACCCCCGCCGCTGCAAGATGGTCCGGTGGATGGAGTTCCTGTGATAATGATCGGGTAGGCTCCTTGCCAGGCCCACCGGGCCTGAGGCAAAACTCCTGCATGTCTATGGCCTGTCCTCCGGCATGAGAGTGTCACCCTTTCCCACCTGCCTGAAATTCCGAGGGACTTACGTCCTCTAAGGGGTCCCCTTGAGGCCCCTCCTACTTCACTGAATGTGAGAGGAAAGCAATCCTCTCCTCCCCCAGGGTGGGAGACAAAACATACAAGCACGCGTGTGCACACATACGCATACACACACGCGCATGCACACGTGCACACACATACATGCACACACGCATGCATGTACACATATGCATGCACATACACGTGCACACACACACACACAGACATGCATACGGCCTGCATGCACACATGCAGATGCATGCACACACGTGCACATACATGCACATATGCACACATACACGCACGAGCACACACACACGCATGCACACACATGCACGCACACACACACTCACACCCTCTGGCTTCCTCAACCCCTCTTTCATGAGCTAGAGGGGTAATCAGTGGCCAGGCTGGCAGAACTGGTTTCTTGCTGTGTGGACATAACATGTCCGTCTTTTAGCCTCTCAGTATGGTGGCTTGGCCCTTTCCTTCAGGGGGTGGAGTGTTCAGCATCTGTCATATTGCTCACAGCCTGTGGGGAATCAGCCAAAAGTGAGGCTGAAAGAAGTGCCAGGTAATATCTTTAACCCTGTGCTTAGTAAATAGTAAATGCGCAATGAATATTAGCGATCATTAGTAGCAGTAGTAGTAATAGTAGTGTGTTTTCTCATGGTCTTACTCTGGGCTGCTGAAACCAACCACTATAGACTGGGTGGCTTATAAGTAATAGAAATGTATTTCTCCTAGTTCTGGAGGCTGGGAAGTCCTAGATCTAAGCACCAGCAGCTTCAGTGTTTGGTGAGGGTTGGCTTCCTGCTTCATAGAAGGCTGGCTTCTTGCTGTGTGCTCATGTGGTGGAAGGGACCGGGAGCTCTGGGGCTGAGAGCGCTGATCTCATCCATGAGAGCTCCACCCTGGTGACCCAATCACTTCCCAAAGGTCCCACCTCCTAAAACCACGCCAGCGATTAGGATTTCAACATAAGAATTAGAGGGACACACAAACATTCGGTCTTTAGCAAGGTCTCAAAATGCCTGAGCTATATATAGCTTTACCACCATTTGAAAGTACAGTTCCTGGCAGTGATTTTGGTAACCCACTGTTGTAAAATCAATTTAAAGGTTCTTGAGTGGCAATTTGAAAATGAAATCGAAGCGTAGAAAAAAGAATAGAACAATCAAGAATGCGTAATAGGTGTTGTTTTGTAAAATTTGTGATTTAAGATAAATAAGTACATATATGTTGCGATTTTAAATGTATGTGTTATATTGGTTGCTGTCGACAAAATTTGAAGACTGTAGCATCTGAGGTTTTCCAGTTGTCCACCACAATGATTAACATGTGAGGATCTTCCTGAAAAAAGTTCAATGATTAACATGTGAAAGTCTTCCTGAAAAAAGTTCCTGTGTGGATGAGCTCTAAGGAACGAATATAGAACTTTCTATTCCCCACAGGTCTCTGCAGTGAATACAGTTAATTGGGAGCTAATCATGAACTGCTTTATGGTTTTCCCTAATTGTCTCTTTTTTTCTCTCTTTTTTTGAGACAGGGCCTTGCTTTATCACCCAGGCTGGGGTGCAGGGATGTGATTATAGCTCACTGCCACCTCACATTGCTGTGCTCAAGAGAATCCTCCCACCTCAGACTCCCCAGTAGCTGGGACCACAGGCAAGCGCCACCACACCTGGCTATTTTTTGTACTTTTTAAAAAATTTTTCATGTTTGTGGGTACATAGTAGGTGTATATAATTATAGGGTATGTGAGATGTCTTGATACAGGCATGCAATGCAAAATAAGCACACTGTGGAGAATGGGGTACCCGTCCCCTCGATCATTTATCCTTTGTGTTACAAACAATCCAATTACACGCTTTTAGTTATTTTTAAATGTACAATTAAGTTCCTATTGACTATAGTCACCCTTTTGTGCAGTCAAATACTGGGTCTTATTCATTCTTCTATTTTTTGTACCCATCAACCATCCTCACCTCCCACCTAGCCCCCCACTGTCCTTCCCAACTCTAACTAATTTTTTTAGTATTTGTGGAGACGGGGTCTGCTATCTTGCCCAGACTGGCCTAATTGTTTTTTGAGAATAACTGTTGTATCCCCCAAACATAAGGAGGAGAGAAGACGTTTTACATTTCTGATGATGCTTTTTCACAGCCCAGTGCAAAGGTGCACGCCAGTCACTGCTGGCGGATGTCTGACATTCAGTTTGGCTGTTTCGCTTGTCCTGTGTTAGCTAACTCATCTTGCTGTCTTATCATGCATGATTTGCACGACTGGCAGTTATTAAGGTACACCAGGCTAGAAGGGAGTCCATCTGGCTCTCCACTGGGCCCTGTACTGGCCCAGAATCTGAACTATAGCCTATGCTTAATAAATATTTGTGGAATGAGTAAGAGGTTCCATCTATGAGATGAAAACCACTGGTGGCTGATAAGTATTCAAATGGCATATCTTCTGTAAATGTTACAGAACGTCAAAGCCATTAGGTGCTTGAAGAGAAGTTTAAAAATATTCATATGCAGGAAATGAGATCATAGAATTTCTCATAAAAATGCAGTTTGATCAGATTGAGGGGGTGGATACCCACTTACCTTTTGATAGTAATAGTAGATTTGTTATAGAAAACACATTTTACTTTCCTTGTCTCCTAATTCAAGGTCATGTGAAGCTGAGCTAGAAGGAGCAAAGACAGTTCTGCCTGAACTGCCTCTAGTGAACACAGTTACCCTGGACTTTATTATGAATACCTGGCCTGTTCTACAAAAGTAATGAAGATTGCTTTAAGGAAGAAATTTTGCTTGTTTTATTTCCCAAGAAACTTGCCGAGCGCGGTGGCTCATGCCTGTAATCCCAGCACTTTGGGAGGCCGAGGCGGGCGGATGATGAGGTCAGGAGATCGAGACCATCCTGGCTAACATGGTGAAACCCCGTCTCTACTAAAAATACAAAAAAAATTAGCCGGGCGAGGTGGTGGACGCCTGTAGTCTCAGCTGCTCGGGAGGCTGAGGCAGGAGGATGGTGTGAACCCGGGAGGCGGAGCTTGCAGTGAGCCGAGATCGCGCCACTACACTCCAGCCTGGGTGACAGAGCAAGACTCCGTCTCAAAAAAAAAAAAAAAAAAAAAAAAGAAACTCACCAAATTGAGTTGTCTCTACTTTCCTTTCAAAACTATAACTAAGTACAGTAGTAATGTCAGTTCACTTATGATTTTGACCTGTACCAATCTTTGAATATTTGAACATTTTTATCTCCTGAAAAATTACTTGGGTTGAGGGAGACACAGTTGGATGAGCAAAGAAAAAAGAAATAATCAAATGACTTTCCGATACTTTCGAATGGTCATAGGCTTGCTTTGAAATCCCTCTGTCTATATCACCCCATCCTGTTTTTGACTTCTAATCTTCTTTTCCAAATACTATGTAGCAATATTTTGTGACTCATCCAAAAGTTGAGTATATTTAGAACACCGTGACAATCTAACAGTATAAACAGAAGTACTCATCTGTCTTCATCATCATCCCACACAGGGAGTTAATTCCTAATAAAGGAGTTTATCAGATCACCCTCAATTACATCACTTTGGGATAATTTCATTCCCAAGGAAATTTTTGGCATTTTTGCCTTGGAAAAGAGCAGGTGCCTTACGAAAAAGAAACTAGATTTGTGAGAACTGCACTTATGTTTCAAATTTATATTCTCAGCTTTACTCTGAAGAGATGGCTTGGAAGAAGTGACGGTAACACAGAATTGCCAGTTTGCTTGGCAAGGTCAAACTATTCCATATGTTACCTTGCAAGATAAAAAAAAGTTAATTTACAAAATATCAGAGACCAAATGAGCAGTTGAACACACAACTGATTTAGCTCAGATTTTTGTTTGTTGTTATACTGATTGCCGTATTAGCTCCCTCTTCTACCACCTCAACCCCACCCCCACCACCATACAGCTGCTCGCTTGCTCATTACAAAGCATATTTCCCCCCATATATTAATGTCATATTCAGTAAATCAGGAAATTTTGCAACTTCTGTTCTGATTCTAATCTGGCAATTTTTCTTGAGTTCAGTGTCATCAAATCAGAACCAGACACTTTGTTAAGCGTGTCGCATTCAAAATTGCACACAAACACACCCAACCTTATTTTTATGAAAAGTCTGCCCGGTCACCCGCTTTGTCCCTACCCTAATAGAGCCAAGGCTCAGGGTTTGCAATGTAAGGAAATGTGGAGTACATTCCAGAATGCTTTCTATGATTAGTAGATGTTTGATACTACACCACACTTATCTGTGCCTCCCCAGTCGGGGAGCCTTTTTCTTATCTAAAAGGCCTTGCCATATCAAAGGTAAGGCTACTTTTTGGTAAATTCCTCTAAATAAGAATGCCACTAGAAGAAATTTAAATTATATGTAAAGGAATAAAAGTTGAAAAATAAAGGATTTTTTTGTTTTGAAAAGTTGATTTCAAACTTAAAAATTTGCAAGTATTTTCTGAGTTATGGAAATAGAGTAAAATTTATCTTTCTTATAAAGTTTTAACATTAGAAAAAAAGGCTTCTTATGACTAAAACAAAGGCATTTGGTAAAATTTTATTACCGCTTCTACTATAATATCTATTTCTCTTTAGATAAAGAAACAGATTTGCAGTAACATTGGAAAGTAAGTTACTCTAACCTACCTATGTAGAAATAATCACTGTTAATTTTAATGCATAAATGTAAATTTTTAAAAAGTGGAACCATTCTATAAACTGATTTTTATGCTGCTAAAACAAACATTAAGTATCTGCTGAAATGTTTTAAATTTTTTCAAAATATATGTATTTTCTGACTTATTTGCTATAATACTTAACTCATTGCTGCCCATGCAAACTTGAACAGTCTCATTTGTTAAAGCATGAGAGAATTCATAGTTAATTCTTTGTACAGCTAAATTGTTCAGCAGGAAATGTAGAAAGAAGTGTTAAAAGAAAAACTTCAGCCAAATTTAATTTCATTTAAAAGAGTTTAATTGAACAATGAATGAATCATGAATCGGGCAGCCCAGAGAATCACAGCAGAATCAGAGAGACTCCAGGGGTGCCTTGGGGTCAGAACAAATTTATAGACAAAAAAAAAGTAAAGTGACGTACAGGAAACAGAAGTGAAGTACAGATACAGCTGGATTGGTTACAGGTCAGTGTTTGCCTTATTTGAACACAGTTTGAACACTCAGCAGTGTGTGAGTGGTTGAAGTACGACTGCTGGGATTGGCCAAGACTCAACCACTGTTACAGACACCAACTTTTAGGCTGTCAATCTTGTTTATCTATTAAGTTAGATTGCAGTTCATCCACAAGGACTCAAATATAGAAGTACAGAGTCCTAGGCCGGGCGCGGTGGCTCAAGCCTGTAATCCCAGTACTTTGGGAGGCCGAGGCGGGTGGATCACGAAGTCAGGAGATCGAGACCATCCTGGCTAACATGGTGAAACCCCGTCTCTACTAAAAATACAAAAAATTAGCCGGGCGAGGTGGCGGCGCCTGTAGTCCCAGCTACTCGGAGGCTGAGGCAGGAGAATGGCGTAAACCCGGGAGGCGGAGCTTGCAGTGAGCCGAGATCGCGCCACTGCACTCCAGCCTGGGCGACAGAGCGAGACTCCGTCTCAAAAAAAAAAAAAAGAAGTACAGAGTCCTTCTCAGGCCATATTTAGTTTGCTTTAACAGAAGTAAAAGAGAAAACCCTTGTTCTTTGCTTTGTACAGGGTAGTCCGTTGATTGGAAAGGTAACCAAAGTCTCTCAACATCCAAACATTTCTAACACAAATTCTTTAGGTCATACTGTTCCCACTCACCTTGAACTTATAGGCAAATCCCTTATCACTTGTGCTACCTTTTATTCAGATAATGAATTTGGGAATAGTGTTTGGAATTCAAGTCCCATAGCTTAGAAAATATTGAGTACCTGGCAATTCAGTATAGTTGTGGATTGCAGTAATTCCTGTGCTTGTTAACTAACCAAGATTTTTGGGTGTGTGCAAAAAGTCACGTAAAATAATTGAAAATCAGCACTTCTGTTGGATAGATGGGTTCCTGAAAAAGCATATGTAAATAAATTTTGGTATATCTGATGCTACTTTCCTGTTAAGCCACTATGGAAATTATCTTAAACATTATATTCTTTTCCCTGAGGCAGAAAATGTAAACAATACATTCCCACAGGTAGCAACTATAACTGTTTCCTATGTATCTTTTCAAAAATGGTTCATGCATTTACGAGCATTTGTGTACTGTGTGTATTCATGCACTTACATAGGGTACTCTAGGGGATGATTTTTACATGAGGGCCTATCACACATATTCTTACTTCTTAATGGAACTAAAAGGTAGATACTCTGATGTCCCTAAAAAAGGTACATGAAGATCTATTTGCCTGTTATCAGAGGCAGGCTTCGTATCTAAAGTAAAGGAGAAAAATATAGAACATTTGCTTTAAAAGTTCCTCTTTTTATAAATAATACTTGCTAACTTTTATGCTTCTGTTTTAAAAGGAATTTCTTCCTTGTGCTATATTCACAAGTTGATTCCAGGTAGATTAAACAAGGCATAAAAAGATAATAAAGGAAAAGTCTGATAAGTAGTTCAAATAAAAAAAAGTCTGATCACTAAAAGGCACCCTAAAGTGTATTAAAAGACAAGTCATAGAGTGGAAAATATTTGCAACTTGTGTAGACAACACTGGACCAGAATATATGGGTTACAAATGGAATAAATAAAGAAGAACTCGTACAAATCAATTTTTAAAGGCTACCAGGCAATAAAAAATAAGTAAGTGAAAAGTAGAACAGCCACTTCACCAAAGAGAGAATTCAAATTGCCAATAAACATGAAAGGATATTCAGTCTCATTAAGTAATAAGAAAAATATGAATTAAAACAACAGAGATACCATTACACACCCATTTAATTAGCAAAAATTTAAGCCTGATAATACCAAGTTCTGACAAGGATATGAAGTAACAGGATATTTCATATACTGCCAGTGGGAGTATAAATTGGTAAAAGCACATTGGAAAGGAGTTTGGCATCATTTGATAAACCCAACGTTATGCAAACTCTATGACCTAGCAATTTCACTCCTGAGTACATTTCTCTAAGAAATGCTTACATATGTGCGCCCAGAGACACGTAACCCAAATGTACATAGCAGCCCTGCTCATCATAACCCCAAGCTGGAAGTATTCCAGAAGTCCATCAACAGTAGAACAAATAAGGAAAATGTGGTAGAGTAATTCAATTAAGTATTATTCAACAATTAAAATAAATGGACTATAGCTAGACGAAACAACATGATAAATCTTACACGCATAATATAGAACAAAAGCATACAGACAAAAAATATGTACAGTCAGATTCCACTGATATAAAGCTGACAAAGGAGGGAGAAACCAAGTACCTTGCTCAGAGATGCCTAACTGAATAGTCAAGTTAGAAAGACAATCAAGGAAATGATAACTCTGCAAGTCAGGATTGCGGTTACTCTGGGAAACCCAGGAGTATGAGGAGGAAGGCGCACACAGGAATCTTCGGTTCTTTTTTTTTTTTTTTTTTTTTTTTTTTTTTTACCTGAGCAGTGGTTACAATCTGGGTGTTTGCTCTATAACTCTTTGTTAAAGTGTAAAATTTGTTTGTTTGTCTGTTTGTGACGGAGTCTCGCTTTGTTGCCCAGGCTGGAGTACAGTGGTGCGATCTTGGCTCACTGCAACTTCTGCCTCCCAGGTTCAAGCGATTTTCCTGTCTCAGCCTCCTGAGTAGCTGGGATTACAGGTGCGTGCCACCACACCCAGCTAATTTTTTTGTATTTTTAGTAGAGACAAGGTTTTACCACGTTAGCCAGGATGGTCTCAATCTCCTGACCTCATGATCCACTCGCCTCGGCCTCCCAAAGTGCTGGGATTACAGGCATGAGCCACCGCGCCTGGCCTGTAAATATTTTTTTAAAAGACATGCAGATAGAAATTATCTTAGATAATTGCTTACAAGACAAAGAGAACGACCTGCGCCCAAGTCCCCCAGATAAAGTAACATATCCCGAAGAATCCACACCCAAGGAAAGTAATTAAAGGGGTTAAGACGTCTCTCCTTTTGTGATTAACACCCCGTGGTGCTTGCAGAGGCACCGCTGGGTGTCAGGGAACCCACCTGCTGCTCACCTCATCACCCCATAAATAACACCAGCTCTAGGACATGGTCCCTGTGAACAAATGAAGAATCTCTCCTTCAGCCAGTGGGTGAGAGTGACGTAGGTAACAACTAGATAATGCTTGGCTCTGCCTTTTTCTTACTGATTTTTAGGAGTTCTAATTGCAAGATAGACTGAGAACAGTAGTCTAGCCATGTTCCATGAAGAGGAAGAGAACGTGGAATTAGGTTAGTGGCTAGCAGCCTCAGCCACAGTAACTTTATTTTGTTTGTGCACTCACCATTTAAGAAGTTTGTGAGAGCCTACAAAATTGAGGAGTTACTTCTCAAGAATGTTGCATTGAGAAAAATGGCTGCCTCTTTTATCTGTGTAGTCAATATCATGGCCTAAATTCTAGATTCTTCTCACCTAGCCAGAGTTTAGTGATCAAGCACCACAAACCAAGAGGTATTCCATAACAATAGGATTGCTCAAACCAATCTACCTGACCTATGAAACTGTTTTCTGGCTCACTCAGAGGTACAAACTTTATACCCACTGAAAATTGTCTCCGGATTGGATAAGGAAAATGTGGTACTTATACACCATGGAATACTATGCAGCCATAAAAAAGAATAAAATCATGTCCTTTACAGCAACATGGATGGAGCTGGAGGTCATAATCCTAAGTGAATTAACATAAGAACAGAAAATCAAATGTATGTTCTCACTTTCAAGTGGAAGCTAAACATTGAGCACACATGGACATAAACATGGGAAAAATAGACACTGCAGACTACCACTAGAGGTGGTGTGGGGAGGACATGGGTTGAAAAAATATTCTTCAAATGTAACTACTGCTTGATAAAAAGGAACTATGCTAAATGACCACTTTTTCCAGCTGAAGGCAGAGCATCTACATTACATTTTTACTCAGTTAAGAGCAAACAATAATAGGTGAATAGCAACCTGATTCTGTATGTTAAAAATGATAAGTGATTGAATCTCAAGTGTATTAGTCCATTCTCACACTGCTATAAAGAACTACCTGAGACTGGGTAATTTATGAAGAAGAGAGGTTTCATTGACTCACAGTTCCGCAGACTGTACAGGAAGCATGGCGGCATGGCTGGGAGGCCTCGGGAAACTTACAATCATGGCGGAAGGGTGAAGGGGAAGCAAGCAGGTCTTACTGTGGTGGAGTTGGAGAGAGAGAGAGAGCAAAGGGGGAAGTGCCACATACTCTTAAACAACCAGATCTTGTGAGAAGTCACTCACTATCACAAGAACAGCAAGGGGGATATGTACCTGCATAAGTACTCCCTGACTCTAAAATAAAAGTTGAAAAAAATTTTAAAAAGAAAATTGTCGGGAGGCTGAGGTGAGAGGATTGTTTGAGCCCAGGAGTTCGAGACCAGCCTGGGCAACATAGAAAGACCCTGTCTCTACAAATAATCAAAAAAATTAGCTGGGCTTTATGGCGCATGCCTTCAGTCTCAGCTACTCAGGAGGCTGAAGTGGGAAGATGGCTTGAGCCTGGGATTTCAAGGCTGCAGTGAGCTGTGATGGCGCACTGCACTCCAGCCTGGGTGACAGAGTGAGACCATGTCTAAAAAAAAAAAGAAAAAAAAAAAGAAAGGAAAAAGGAAAATTGTCCCAGGAGTTAAAAAAATTTTTGTTTTGGCTCTCTCCTGCGCAGTAACCATGAGGGTTTCAAGGATAGTGTTAAGGCCCCGTGTTGTTCGCGCTCTGTTGTCTTTGGCATGGGAGAGGACTTCAGTGCAAAACGGTGTACGAAGTGTGTTGTCAGCGGAAGCTAATTTACACCCTGTGCTGGACTGAGGGTTGCTTGTTTGGAATTGTTTTTCCTGTGGCTAAAGGATTCCTGGGAATGCTGTTCAGGCATGTCTCCGCTGGTGGTATGCTGTCATCCTCTTCTTTTCTATTTACAGTGTAGAGCTGTTACAGTTGTGAACAGGCCTGGCTTTTTACATTGTTACTCACTGGTGTGGGAACAATGTATGTTAATGACATAAGTACTGCCCTTGAGAATACTGCCCAAAAACAGCCCCAGGTTGAAAATGTATCCTCACAGATTTAATTTTTCCTATAAAAGAAAGAGATGTTCCTTCTGTGTAGAGTGAACTAGAAATATATATTAACCCTGAAACTAACATGCAGCACTTCACAGCTCATTAGTGAGGCCCCTGGGATATGGCTCCATATATTTGCCCACAAGTTGGTATAAGCCAGAAACCAGCTGCTTTTTCACCTACATGGTGAGAGCCAGAGGCCAATCAAGGAACTACAAATAGACGCTTCTCAGGAGAATCTTCAGATTTTCAAGCCCATTATTGTTCAATACATGGTAGTTTAAAAAACTTCAACAGTTGTACTTAAAGTCCCTTCTCATCCTATGTCTCTGCCTCTGCTGGTGCGTGATGTTTCTGGCTCATGGTGATGAGAAATTCGGATGCAAAGGTAAACAAAAAGGCCCCCATCAGCCCATCAGGGCAGCAGCCCTGGGCAGTGACAGTTACAGTTGCAAAGAGCTGTTTTCAGAGGTGTGTACCCACACTTGACCTACTATTAAGTAAGCATGGAAATTAGTATTTCTATTGGCTTTAATTAAGTAAATGTTATAGTTTGATCCATAACATCAAATCTTTGTCAATGTCCTAAAAGGAATTGTTCTTTTCACCACAAGAGTTATGTATTCAGAGTAAGCATGGGTAGATGTATATTTTCTCTGTGAAGGAAAATAACTAGGAGGTGCTTATTTTATTTCAAGAGTTCCCAAAGTGAGGCCAGGCGCAGTGGCTCACACCTGTAATCCCTACAGTTTGGGAGGCCAAGACGGGCGGATCACAAGGTCAGGAGTTTGAGACCAGGCTGGCCAACATGGTGAAACCCCATCTTTACTAAAAGTACAAAAATTAGCTGGGCTTGGTGGCAGACGCCTGTAATTCCAACTACTCAGGAGGCTGAGGCAGGAGAATCGTTTGAACCCGGGAGACAGAGGTTGCAGTGAGCCGAGATTGCGCCATTGCACTCCAGCCTGGTGGCAGGGCAAAACTCTAAAAAAAAAAAAAAAAGAGTTCCCGAAGTGAGAACATTACTCGAAAATTGGAGGTGGGAGGCTAACCTACTGTGTATTTAGAGAGTTAGTGTTGAATAGGTCAATAAGCATTTCCTAAGACTCTAGGCTGAATTTCTAATAGGGTTTCTTAGTAACTATTCTCTTAAAGAATGTGAGATTTGAGGTAAGCTTTGCTTTAAGGGAGGGAGAGACATGAACCCTAATACTGGTTAGAAGGACATATGAGAAGAGAGAAAGTTAAACTATTTAAGGAATTTTTTTCTCTCATTTTAGGCCCAAAGCAGTCTTTCCTTTTCTCGGTCCAATCTGATGCTTAAACTTGCCTGAATTTCCTCTGAGGTTATGTTCAAACTGATTTTCACTGTTCTAAGCACGCAGGGCTCTTGCACAATTTCGTGCCTCGGTGTGTGTGTTTCCACCAGTTGGAATGCCCTTTCTCCCACCCACCCCTAAACTCCTACATGCTCATCCTTGCAGAGACCTCCTTTGTGAACTAAGAAGCCCCCGACTCCCCCGTTAGAGAGGTAATTGCTTTGGTCTTACCTGTTTTACCTCCTGGTAAGTTACAGCAGTTAGCACCTTGCAATTAGAGGTCATAGATTTCACTGCTTCTCTAGAATGTGAGATTCTTAAAGGCAGGGATTTTTAATCTCATTTATTAGATTTGTATCCCATGTACTTGACCTGGTATCTAGCACAGCTTAGTAGATATCAATTAATGTTCATTGTGTAGTCCTTTGATGATGTGGTTGGGCTCTATGTCCCTACCCAAATCTCATATCAAATTGTAATCCTGGTGGGAGGTAATTGAATCATGGGGGTGGACGTTCCCCTTGCTGTTCTCATGATAGTGAGTGAATTCACAAGATCTGGTTATTTTATTATTTATTTGAGACGGAATTTCACTCTGTCGCCCAGGCTGAAGTGCAATGGCGCCATCTCAGCTCACTGCAACCTCCGCCTCCTGAGTTCAAGTGATTCTCTTGCCTCATCAGCCTCTAAAGTAGCTGGGATTACAGGCATGCGCCACCACGCCCGGCTAATTTTGCATTTTTGGTAGAGACAGGTTTTCACCACGTTGGTCAGGCTGGTCTCAAACTCCTGACTTCAGATGATCTGCCCACCTCAGCCTCCCAAAGTGCTAGGATTACAGGCGTGAGCCACCGAACCTGGCCAAGATCTGGTTGTTTAAAAGTGCGTGGCACTTCCCCCTTCGCTCGCTCTCTCCAACTCCACCAAGGTAAGACCTGCTTGCTTCCCCCTCACCCTTCCGCCATGATTGTAAGTTTCCCGAGGCCTCCCAGCCATGCTGCCATGCTTCCTGTACGGCCTGCGGGACTGTGAGTCAATGAAACCTCTCTTCTTCATAAATTACCCAGTCTCAGGTAGTTCTTTATAGCAGTGTGAGAATGGACTAATACATTTGAGATTCAATCACCTATCATTTTTAACATACAGAATCCAGCTGCTATTCACTTATTGTTTGCTCTTAACTGAGTAAAAATGTAATGTAGATGCTCTGCTTTCAGCTGGGAGAAGTGGGCGTTTAGCATAGATCCGTTTTATCAAGCAGTAGTTACATTTGAAGAATATTTTTTGAAAGTAAAACATTTGTTCTTATTTTCCTGGAGCTTACAACCTATTTGGGCTGACAAGATGTATAGATACATGTGTGTGTGTGTATATATATACACATATATGTGTATAAACATGTATGTGCACACACATTTACACGCATACATAAATGCAGTTTCACTTGCATATTGAGTGCTAAACACGTGCCCGGAGCTGTGCTGGGTGCTGGCAGCCAAGATACGGACTCCACCGTGCCCAACCCCAACACTTCAATACCCAGGGTGATAAGATCCAGAAACAAAATAAGTAAGATAACTTCTTGGTAAGAAGAATGAAGAGGGAAAGATTCGAGGAGGGTAAAGAAAGCAACCTAAATAAAGGTTAGAAGGTATAAATGGGCATGGAATTTGCAGGCAGTGGTAAGGAGATTCACAAGACTAAAGGCTTTAGGGAGAAATTTGGGGGCCAATAAAAAGCTGTGAATACACACACACACACACACACACACACACAAAGTGAATGATACTCAGTTTAACCTAATTCAACAAGCGCTTCCTGATTCCTGACTCTATAGAAAGTACTGTTCCACATATTGAGACTCATTCAGAGATTTTTTCCTTTCTTTCTTTCTGTTTTATTTTTTTGAGATGGAGTTTCACTCTTGTTGCCCAGGCTGGAGTGCAATGGCGCAATCTGAGCTCATTGCAACCTCCACCTCCCGGGTTCATGCGATTCTACTGCCTCAGCCTGCTGAATAGCTGGGATTACAGGCAAGCGCCACCATGCCTGGCTAATTTTGTATTTTTAATAGAGACAGGGTTTCTCCATGTTGGTCAGGTTGGTTTCGAACCCTTGACCTCAGGTAATCTGCCTACCTCGGCCTCCCAAAGTGCTGTGATTACAAGCGTGAGCCACCGAGGCTGCCCTTGTTTTTTTCTTTGAGACGGAGTTTTGCTCTTGTTGCCCAGGCTGGAGTACAATGGTGCAATCTCGGCTCACTGCAACTTCTGCCTGCCTGTTTCAAGTGATTCTCCTGCCTCAGCCTCCACAGTAGCTGGGATTACAGGTATGCGCCACCATGCCCAGCTAATTTTTGTATTTTTAGTAGAGACAGGGTTTCACCATGTTGGTCAAGCTGGTCTCGAACCCCTGACCTCAGGTGATCCACCAGCATTTGGCCTCCCAAAGTGCTGGGATTACAGGTGTGAGTCACTATGCCTGGCCCAGAGATTTTGTTTTAAGAGAAGATTTAGTGTCAAGTGCTAGGAGTTCAGTGGGAAAAACAAAGCATATCTCATATCTGTAATATAAGTACTACATATCCCAGTAAGCCCATGAAAATATAAGAGGAAAATATAATAATATATATGAGAATATAAGGGAAAATATATTAATATATATAAGAATATAAGTGCCTCACACCTGTAATCCCACCAATTTGGGAGGCCGAGGTGGGCAGATCACAAGATCAGGAGACTGAGACCATCCTGGCTAACATGGTGAAACCCTGTCTCTACTAAAAATACAAAAAATTAGCCAGGCGTGGTGGCATACACCTGCAGTCCCAGTTACTCAATAGACTGAGGCAGAAGAATTGCTTGAATCCAGGAGGCAGAGGTTGCAGTGAGCTGAGATTGCACCAGTGCACTCCAGCCTGGGCAACAGAGCAAGACTCCGTCTCAAAAAAGTGAAACAACACAAAAAAACATATTTGTGTTGAAAATTGAGTAGATACATAAGAGTAAGCACATCCAGAGAAGCTTTTATGTAAAGCATTGTATTAATCCGTTTCCATGCTGCTGATAAAGAAATACATGAGACTGGGCAATTTACAAAAGAAAGAGATTTATTTTATTTTATTTATTTTATTTATTTATTTTATTTATTTATTTATTTATTTATTTTGAGGTGGAGTCTTGCTCTGTTTCCCAGGCTGGAGTGCAGTGGCACTATCTCGGCTCACTGCAACCACCACCTCCCGGGTTCACGCCATTCTCCTGCCTCAGCCTCCTGAGTAGCTGGGACTACCGGTGCCCGCCACCACACCCGGCTAATTTTTTTGTATTTTTAGTAGAGACGGGGTTTCTACTAAAACCAGGATGTTAGCCAGGATGGTCTCGATCTCCAGACCTCGTGATCCACCCGCCTTATTGAACTTACAGTTCCACATGGCTGGGAGGCCTCACAATCATGGCAGAAGGTAAAAGGCACATCTCACATGGCTGTGCTATGAGAGACAATGAGAGCCAATCTAAAGGAGTTTCCCCTTGTCAAACCATCGGATCTCATGAGACTTACTCACCACCACAAGAACAGTATGGAGGAAACCGCCCCCATGATTCCATTATCTCCCGCCGGATCCCTCCCACAACACGTGGAAATTATGGGAGTACAATTCAAGATGAGATTTGGGTGGGGACACAGCCAAACCATATCAAGTGTATAAGCAGGCCAGGGATTTTAAGCATTTGCAGTGGGGTGGACTACCATCTTTGGAACCAGGAGATGAAAAATGTCCTCTTATTTATTTAAACGCAGTGTCGTTTTTATATACCCTACATCTAATACATCCAATATTGGAAGGGTTTGTGGGTGAGTTTCTTTTGCTGCTGTTTCTGATTCACTTTACAGGGAAAGGTCTATGATTAGCCTCTTCACCTCAGGCCAGTCTTGGGTTTTGTCTTCTGTCTCTTGTTTTCATGAGGCCATGAAAACTGAAGCTCATTCTCTAGCTTCTGAGAAATTCCCTCAGGGTAAAACAGCTTTAAGTGCTCTGCTTCCCACTCTGTGTTCCCACTTTTATTTTCCCTTATAAATCCTTCTTCTCCTTTATTTTTATTTTTTATTTATTTTTATTTTTATTTTTTTTGAAAGACAGGGTCTCACGCTGTTGCCCAGGCTGGAGGGCAGTGGTTGGAAAGATATTTCTGGAACTCAGAAGAGAGGTTAAGACTAAAGACATATTTTAGTTATCCATCTGGAGAGAAATGTAAGGCCATAAGCAAGAAGAAATGCTCCAGGGAAAGTCTTAGACTGAGAAGAGAGGAGGGCTAAAGGCAGACTCTGGAAAATATCTACGTTTAAGAACCAGATGTGGGGCTGGGCATTGTGGCTCATGCCTGTAATCCCAACACTTTGGGAGGCCAAGGTGGGTGGATCACTTGAGGTCAGAAGTTCAAGACCAGCCTGGTCAACATGGTGAAACCTCATCTCTACTAAAAATACAAAAATTATCCAGACGTGGTAGCGGGTGCCTGTAATCCCAGCTACTGGGCATGAGAACTGCTTGAACCCAGGAGGTGGAAGTTGCAGTGAGCCGAGATTGTGCCATTGCACCCCAGCCTGGGTGACAGAGAGAGACTCTGTCTCAAAAAAAAAAAAAAAAAAAAAAAAAAAAAAAAAAAATCAGATGTGGGGCAAAAAGGAGTCAGTGAATACAGCTAAGAAGGAATAATCAGGGAAGGATTAATAGAAGGAGGGTGGAGAGAACAGTGTGGGGACAAGCAGTGGAGGTCGGCCTCTGAGGAAGACAGGGTTCATTCTAAAGATTAACATTCTGAAGATCTTAAGGGGGAGCACTAGGAAGAGGTGTTAGATTTGGTGTCTCGGCGGCTGCTGAGGACTTTTTCAGGCATTTTCTTACCATTTCAGAGGAAGAAGCAAGATTTTAGGAGGTTGAGAGAAGGACAGGGTAAGAGAGAAGAAGAGGAAAAGAGCAAGAATGGGAAATGAGAGAAGAATGGGAAAAGAGCATATATAGACCATGTTTTAAAAACATTTGGTGATGAACAGAAAGAGAAAGAATGATCCTTGATCACCAAGCCAGGTCACTGAAAGATTTTCTTAGCATAAGAGAAATTTGTAAGGAGCCCGTTGAAAAGAGGAGATTTAAGGATTGAAAATTCAAGATAGGCCGAGTGCGGTGGCTCATGCCTATAATCCCAGCACTTTGGGAGGCCGAGGCTGGTGGATCACCTGAGGTCAGGAGTTTGAGACCAGTCTGGCCAGCATGGCAAAAAACCCCATCTCCACTAAAAATATGACAATTTAGCCAGGCATGGTAGCAGGCACCTGTAATCCCAGCTACTCAGGAGACTGAGGCAGGAGAAGGTGGTAGTGGTTGCAGTGAGCTGAGATCGCACCATTGCACTCCAGCCTGGGCAACAGTAGCAAAACTCTGTCTCAAAAAAAAAGAAAAAGAAAATTCAAGATAGCCAAAGTATGATAGTTAGATGTGGACCCTGGAGGAGTCTGGAAGGAGTGGGACCATGACCACAGGTTGGGGCTTGGGTAGTATTTCGAGGGAATGGAAACACTTCCCCTCCAAAGTCAGAGGTTAAGGACAAAAAAATGGAGTGCTCACAGGTCAGATGACAGAGATCTCCTAGATAGAACAGATGTTGAAAGACACGAGATTTGGTGGCTTAAGGAGAATAGGAGAGAGCAGCAGCATTTATTACAGTGAATCTTCTAAGGAATCAACTTTGCACCCAAAAAGCTAATAAGATGTGGACAACCAAAAGAGATAGAATTGCCTGGATTCACGGTTCACCCAGCATGTAAAGTGACATCCCAAACATATTCTTCAGGATGCACTCTCAGAGCATCTTGGTGTTTTTCCAGTACTGCCATCATACCTGTGTTCCCTTTCCTTTTGTTGTCTACTAGCACCTGGCTGTTTTGGAGTGGAATTGTGTGTGTGTCTGCTTGGAAGGAAAGATTAATATCTTGATTCTCTTTTGTCATGGGTAGATAACGAAGTATATTTTTAATCAGTAGGTATTCAAAAAATGTTTACTGATGGCCAGGCGTGATGGCACACACCTGTAATCCTAGCACTTTGGGAGGCCAAGCTGGGAAGATCTCTTGAGTCCAGGAATTTGAGACCAACCTAGAAAATATAGTGAGACCTCGTCTACAAAAATTGTTTAAAAAATTAGCCGGGCAAACTATCGCAAGGACAGAAAACCAAACACAGCATGTTCTCACTCGTAGGTGGGAGCTGAACAATGAGAACACTTGGACACAGGGCGGGGAACATCACACACCGGGGCCTGCCATGGGGTGGGGGGAGGGGGGAGGAATAGCATTAGGAGAAATACCTAATGTAAATGACGAGTTAATGGGTGCAGCCCACCAACATGGCACATGTATACATATGTAACAAACCTGCATGTTGTGCACATGTACCCTAGAACTTAAAGTATTAAAAAAAAAAAAATTAGCCGGGCATAGTGGCATGTGCCTGTAGTCCCAGCTACTCAGGAGACTGAGGCAGGAGGATCACTTGAGCTCAGGAAGTAGAGGTTGCAGTGAGCCATAATCACAGTCACACCACTGCATAACAGCCTGAGTGACAGAGCAAGACCCTCTCTCTCTCTCTCCCCCCCCACCCCCCGACACACACACAGAGTTTACTGAATTGAGAGAAACAGGAAATGTTGGATATTATGGTGGCTTCTTTTCAGCATTGAATATTAGGGGTGTCAAATGGAAGTATAAAACCAAATCCAAATATTGGGTGAAGGTGGCAGTCCTACCCTTGCCTGTTTCCTGAAGATCTGTTGAATGAGATAAGATAGGTGGTTGCTGTGGAGCTGCTTTGGGACTTTTGTTTGACAATAATAGAAAAGGCCAAAAGTGTGAAGCAGGACATCAGTGAAAAAACGTGTTTCCATAAAAGAAGAGAACATGCGGTGAGAGCGGTCATGATGACTGATGAGAAACATATTAATAAATGGCTTTATAAAACCCTCCTGATTCTCTTAGATTGTCGAGACAAAGACTAGACTTTGGTGTCAGGGAAACGAACCACAAATTGTGGCCTGGAGCCAATTAAGAGCCAAGCAAGGATTGTTCCCAACCCCCTTGTCCAAGCTTGGCCTCCTTAGAAATACGTCAGTGCAGTCGATTAGTAAGGCATATCTAAGAATCCCTGCTTTCTGTTTATCGCTTCCTGAAGGTGGTTAGCTTGAGTTGATTGTTTGGGGCACTGTGTACACAGAAACGTCTCCCTTGGGCCTCTTATGGGTAATTACAGAATCTGTCAAATGGGGCTGATCTGCGTGGAGAGACAAGTTGCGCAGCACCTGTGGAACAGGGAGTTTGGCAGAAAGTTTAGCAAAGAAGCCTCCAGGATGGCAATCTGAGTCATGGCCAGATGTCAGGGGAGAATGCGTCTCCAGCACATTGCTGGGATGATTTAAGTTACACACTCTCTCCTGCTTGCTGGTTTGCAAAGATTTTCCATCTCAGGAGATATTTCTGCAGCTCTTCCTAAGAGTGAAGACATTCTGAGCCTGTTACATGCACAATCAGGCCTCCTTGATGAGTACTGAGATTCAGTCAGCCTTCAATTATCCTCATTCATGTGAAGTTTTATAATGAAGAGTGTATGTGTGTCTCTTTGCATTTGAAACAAAGGTGGGGAAGTCGATGGCAACTATTTTCCTTCTTTCCCCATCAAAACCTGGAGTATAAATGTAGGCATGGAAATTAGAGTGAAGCCTAAAATTTGTACTGGTCCCCAGCCCCCATGTAGATTCATCAGTGTGATCCCAGGCTCTTTGAAAGAATGCTGGGCCTGGAGCTGAGGGACCTCCCCAGAGGCAAATCCATGGTTGGAATGCTGCTGCAGAAGGGCTCGGTGTCCCTGTGGCTCTTTAAGACTGTAATTTTTCTTTCTTTTGAAAAATGTAATTTGGGAAGGGGGAAATGAATTTGAATCTATTTTCTACCACATGTTTAAAGACCGAGGTGCTGTATTTTTTCCTCAAATAATTATAACTCCCAGTAAAAATTCAAGCCTATAGAAGGTAAGGAGGAGATTATATGATGAAAGTATTATTGATTTTAGTGGAATCATGGAATTTAACATGTCTTCTTTACTTCCAAGTTAGTGCTCTTCACTCTACATCATGCCCAACACTTTCTTAGGTAAACAAGGGCTATAAAAGGAGGGCTTTTAATGTGTCTCTTCCCCTGCTTGGAGCAGGGCAGTTACAGAACAACAACAACAACAAAAATAGCATTATCTGATTGATTGGTTGATTGGTTGGTTGATTTTAGAGACAAGGTCTTGCTCTGTCACCCAGGCTGGAGTGCAGTGGTGTGATCATGACTCACTGCAGCCTCAAACTCCTGGACTCAAGCAATCCCCCCACCTCAGCCTCCTCAGTAGCTAGGACTGCAGGCACATGCCACCACACCCAGCTAATTTTTAAAAAATGTTTTAGAGTTGGGAGTCTCACTATGTTGCCCAGACTGGTTTTAAACTCCTGGCCTCAAGTGACCCTCCTGCCTCAGCCTCCAGAGTAGCTGGGATTACAGATGTGAACTGCTGTATGATTATGTCTCACATAATTGGATATATTTTAAATGGTAAACTTGATCTGGATAATATTTGGACTTCCCCCAAAAAACAAATCATTCATTAAGCTTTTGAAAGGCAATTATAACCAAATCATGTGTGCATAAGAAACCTTCTCCCCACATCTCTGAGCCCCTTTTCATTATGGAACCTCACAGCATCCCTCAGGATATTCCTGAGCCCAGGGTGAGATGAGAGTGGGAGAAATTTCAGTGATGGGGAATAGAAAGAATCAAGTTAAAGTAAACTCTGAATTCCATAGAGAAAGTGTGGGATGAAGCAACAACAACAAAAAAATGTTTTTCGACGCTGTCAATAATACATTTTGCAAGCATTTTTGAGATGTTCCAAACCAGTCTCAGAAAGTTTGAGACTGATCCCAAGAAAACAGAAAGGTTGGGTCTAAGCCTAAAATTTTGGCTGAATTTGGAAATTATCAGTGTGAAGACTACATACCAAAAATATAAGAACCAACTCTTCTAAGACTTTGTGAGTTTAGATTTGGGGAAATTATTTGAAATCATTTCAATCTACCAATTCCTGATTTATTTTCAGTAATTATTGAAATTCTGAATCCCTCAATTTATGTATCAAATACGTCTACCAGCAATGCAGGGAAATGACGGTGGAAATGCATTAACTAATAGACTATATGGGCTGTCTTAAGCAACTGTATAATTTCTGTTAGGATGAAACCGAACCATGTTGGGAATTCTGATTTAAAATGAGGACTGCACTTTATAGATGTGGAAAGTAAGATTCATGGGATGAAATTACTTCCTCAAAAGTGACATAACTGCGTTGCAGCAAAAATGGCAGGAGAGTGCAGGTCTCTAAGCCCAGTCTTGGACTAGGTTCTTGATTCCAACAGTTCTCCAGTGATGCTTCCCAAGACACTGGGCTGAAAGTGAACAGTGATTGTCTTTCCCGAATCTCTATGATTTTCTCAATTTAAAAATTTTCTCCTAAAAAACAATAGCTATTTTAATCTTTTTTTTTTTTTTTTTTCCGAGACGGAATCTTGCTCTGTCACCCAGGCTGTAGTGCAGTGGCGTGACCTTGGCTCACTGCAACCTCTGCCTTCCGGGTTCAAGCAATTCTCCTGCCTCAGCCTCCCGAGTAGCTGGGATTACAGTTGTGTACCACCATACCTGGCAATTTTTGTATTTTTAGTAGAGATGGGGTTTCACCACATTGGCCAGGCTGGTTTCGAATTCCTGACCTCAAATGATCTACCTGCCTTGGCCTCCCAAAGTGCTGGGATTACAGGCATGAGCCATCGCCCCCCGGCAAACATTTTAATCTTTTAGTGACCTCTGCCATTTTTTATTTTCAAGAACAAGATGAATGAGCAGATGTAAACATTTTTAAATTAACTTGGAAGGGCTCTGACAGATTTCATTTCTCATGGACATATACTTGTGGCTGTTTCAATATTGCAGGCATACACTAGCATCATTTTCTTTTAGCAGAATTGCTTTGTGCTCCTGAAATAGAATGAAGTGTAATAGTGTGCAAACATTCACAACTTCCATGTGCTCTAAAACCTAAACAAGTTTGAACCCACGAGCCACTTTGTAAGGCACATCCAGGCTCGTTGAGATTCTAACTGGTGGAAATAGTTGAAAGTATATTTGTCATTTACACCTTGCCTATATCCAAGAAGGATTTGAGTCTTCCTCCAACAAGAATGCCGCCAAGCCAGTCTAAAACTGTCCTACATAAAATAGGGAAATACACTTCGGGAATTTCATAAGCTAAACACTATTTCCACATTGGTCACCATGGTGAACACAAATAAGCAAAATCGACTGAATGGTAACAAGGCAGGGAGAGAACGTGCTTCCTATAGGATTTGATCTGCTGCTTATTCTGATCAAAGTAGTAACTGTAAAGGTTGGTTGGAGTGGCTGGCCCAATGCCTGACCAGTAACAGGGCTGCAGGAATTAACACAGTGGACGAGGGAAGGTACAGACCATTTTCGGTGGCTAAATGAGAAATAATGCGAAGCGATAGGATATCCTGTATGTTTATATTACTTGCCTCTGAAAACGAGCTCCAATTCTTTTTCAGAACAAGTGTTGGGAACAAACTGTGGATATTTAATCACTTCAGGTTACTTTCTTCTGGGAAAATAGCTCACTCTTAATTTTTCAGTTGAGTTAGACAAGGGCTAATTGCAAAAGGATTAAAACCTTGAAAACTGCTTTGTTCAGCTTATTGTTTCAGGTTTCCCTTTGGAGTGTGGATGATGTGTTTATTGGACATAATGAATACCACCATCTGCTTTGTTCCAGGAACCAAAAGGCTATGTGCTTGCCCAAGGAATGTCTCAGTTGTTTATATGTAAGGAAACACTGCTCTGTGTTATTGGATGGGACCATTACAGCTCTTTCTTAAATAGGGAATGCAGAGAGCTGTGCTTTCCTCACTCACGTCTGAGCAGAGAAACCAGAAAATAGCCTTCAGCACTCCAAATGCCTGCTTGTTTTCAACTCTGAGAGGGCAAAGGGAACAACATTTATTGAAAATGTGTGTTCTTCACTTAGGAACCCAGAGCTTTACTTTGTGTTATTGGCACATCTACTTAGGCCTATGTTATGTGTGTGTGTGTGTGTGTGTGTGTGTGTGTGTGTGTGTGTGTATACTTTAAGTATTAGATTGGAGTGCTTGGCATGAATCATAGATTAGAGAATACTGAAAACTAACCAGATAGCGAACTATGGCTCTATCAGCCAAATCTAACTGCCAAAACACTGAGGAATAAAGTAACCACTAATTAAGCAGCCTGGAGTTTTGTTTTTGGGTTTTTTGGTGGTGGTGGTTGTTTTTTAATACATACCCTGCCATTGGATGAGGGCAATTGTGTGAAATGCATGCTTTGCGGTGACTTCGAGTGATGCAACATAGCAGTCTTTTTAAACAGCTGAAAGCTCTCTGGTCCCTTATGATTTCCAAAAGGTACTCCTTAAATGGGCATAACTGATGGGGGATTGGCTAGTGAGCTATAGAGAAGGCTGAGTCAGAGTGACCTGTTGGAGCCAACCCAACCCCGTGTGTGTGAGTGTGTGTGTGTGTGTGTGTGTGTGTGTGTGTGTGTGTGTGTCTGTAGAAAAGGGGGAGCGGTGGGCAAGGGGCGGGGGTGAAGGGAGGCTGCAAGCTTAGCAGAATGTTTGAACAAGACAAAGAGCAGTTCCAGCAACCAAATAAGGAAGTCAGTGCTGAAGTATTTCAGAATAGCAGTGTGTCAGGGACTCAAGGCAATTGCGGAGAGTAAAAATAGGCAAAGGAAAAAGGGCAAAGGATTTTTGTTTTACTTGTTGCACAAAATAAACAGGGAAAGAAGTATCTCTGGTCTTTCAGCTGGAGTGAGAAACACAGATCGTATCTATCCCTTTCTGTTGGCTTTTTATAGACGTGTCTGGAGAGATGTTTAGAAACTCTTTTAGTGGCAACGGCAATAATAAGCATGCTTTTGTTAAAGATAGAAAAATGAAAGCACCATCACATTACCTTTATGTGTAATTCATGAAACTTTTAGCCCAAGATGATGGAAGTTTCCAAGAACCAACAGAAATATCTGGAAACCCACTTTCAGACATGTCCTGAACACTGAATTATAATTGTATCCTGTGAGAAAAATCTTACCTCTTAACAAATCAGTTAAATGTCCATTAGATACAGTGTCTAACTTATGTTGATAGTTACTGAAAAAGATGTCAAAAGAGGCAAATTATGCAAAAAAGCTGTCAAAACCTGTTTTAATCTTCTGAATACCATCTTTCCAACTCTCCAGGGTGGTAAATAATATGTCACTGATCCTATGGATTAACACTGCTTTTATTTTGATACTTTTTTGTAGTGTGGGTGGAAGAGAACAGAGATTTGGAAGGAGAATTTCAGATACTCCTAAACATAATTTGAAACAACCTTTTTTTGTCCTACAACACCAACATTGAGAAATTATTTCTATTAATCAAGAAATCAATTCACTTATGTCTAAAACTAGGAATGAATAGAAGGCATTCATCCTGGGTAAGACTTTTGAAAACCCTCAATAAATCTAAATTGTTGGCAGCTCTAGGATTGGCAAGTGAACAAATCTATCCTTCTGCTCTCATGCAAAATACGAAATTGGACAGCCGACACTTGAATCAGAAACTACTAGAACCTGCCCAGAAGAGTTTAGGTAGAGAGCTAAACTGGAGTGTGAAACAGGGAACACACAAAGATTGACCACGGCATGTAGATGATCTTACAATGTAGTGCATTCTGGCTCCAAAAATAACCTGCCCCCTACTTAAATTGAAATATAAACTCTATTGAATAAGCTACCTTTGTCATGTTTCAAGAAAATGTCAGGTTTATGACAAAATGTTTATTATCACTAACAAAGAAAAAATTAAAATGAGACCCAGCATTATGCCCACAAACAGTCGTTTTAATGACCAAGCTCCATCCTACCAATGCTTCACTAGTTGACTTTTTTTTTTAAAGCAATTTAGCAATAGATGTCAAGAGCAGGTGAAAAAAGGCTGAGTGTGCTGGCTCATGCCTGTAATCCCAGCACTTTGGGAGGCTGAGGCATGAGGATCACTTGAGCCCAGGAGTTGGAGACCAGACTGGGCAATAAAATGGGACTCCATCTCTACCAAAAAATATTTCAAAGAAGTCGGACATGGTGGTGCACACCTGTAGTCTTATCTACTTGAGAGGATGGCTTGGGCCCAGGAGGTCAAGACTGTGTGAGCCATGATTGTACCATGTACTCCAGCCTGGACAACAGAGCAAGACCTTGTCTCGAATGAATGAATGAATGAATGAATGAATGAATGAATGAATGAATGAATAAATAGTGGTAAAAAGAGTATTTGACTTCAAAATCATACTTCTCAGTATTTCTCTGAAGAAGTAACTCAAAATGGGAAAAGAAATGTAGAAGCCTGAAGATGTTTAGTACAGCATATGTTTTATAATTTCAAAACAAAAAATTTAGAATACACAGAATATTCTCTTATCTCAACAATGGAATATTATGCAGCAATTAACACTTATGATGATTAAGCCTATGAAGGCAAAAATATTTATGCTAAACGATAGTGACAAAAAATTACCTTGTAAAATTGCATACTATCTGTATAGCTATGCTTTGAGGACTAGAAAAGAACATGGCGAAATAGTGCTAGTGTGTTATGCATAGAGGTAGATTTTTTGTCATCTTTATTTTGTGTGTTTTAATAATAAATGCCTTTCAAAAAAAAAAGATGATGATGAACAAGCTTACAGGCAAGAGGCAGGATTCCAGAGTCAGAAAGAACTGAGGCTTCAGAATTTACCTATCCAGCAAATATAATCACAAAGTTTTGTGTAGATAGTGATGTTGTAATAGACTTTGCCATTTATAGAACTGCTTTACCTACTGACTTGATATGTCAATTATTTAAAAATAGCAAAGCTAATAAAAATAGCAAAATGTCAGTTATTTAAAAATATCAAGTGTAATTCTTTTGAGAGAAAAACAATCACACACACAAATGTAACTGCAGAGGTTCCGAGATCATTTGTGTGTGTGTGTGTATGATTCCTCCAGTGTAGCTGTGAATAATATGAGGTAACCAAAGACAGGCAGAGTCAGTCCAGGATTAAACGCCGTCATCAGCAGCGCCCCAATTTAAAGAGAAGATTCAGAACACCTGCACAAGGATCTCCTTCTAAAGCCCCGAATGGCAACTGGGAGCCAACCATGACATTGAGATCACATAATAAACTGTTCTCACAAAGAGCAGTTCATTTAATCTTTCGATGCTTTTGTTTTGGTGACTTCTCTACTGCTGGGAGTAATTATGAAGGACTCCAAGTGATTAGAAAGCATTTTGCATAAATCAGCTTGTTTGAATTATTCGATTTCCAGGGGAAATTAATTGCGACTTAGAACAATGCAGAAATTATTTACACACCCCGGTTTCAAAAAGCAGAGGAGAAGCAAAAAAGTAAATATATCTTTATAGAACTTCCTGTGATGGCTTATAATAACTATTGAGTAATCATAGAATGTTAAACGTAATCTCATCCAACCCTCTATAGTGGAGATTTGAAAATGGAGACACAAGACTCGAAGTGAATTGTGCGGTGTCTCACAAGGAGTCAATGCCAGAGCCAACTCCTTTGTTGAAAATAGTAGTTAAATTCTTAATGGCAGTTCTCTGGAGCTCTACTTACTGCCCTTGCCTTCTTCTTGCCCCCCTCCTGTGGTGAACTTAAACAGTACTTCCGGTCTCACTTTGAAAGACTTAAGAGTTTGAAAGAACTCTAGACAACTTATAGTCTTGTCTTAGGCAAGGCGATTCTTTAACAGTCTACTTCATCTAGTTACTTATTTTGAATATTAACTCCTTAGTAGAAGAAGTCATGTTTCTCAGTAATAACTAAACTTATTGGCAGCAATGCAACGTGCACTGTGCCAAATGCTTTCCAACGTCTCGTTGAATCCTTGCAGCAATTCATGAGGTGTGCAGTGCTGTTATTCTCATTTTACCAGAGGAGGAAACTGAGGCACAGAGAGGTTAAATAACTTCCCCAAAGTCTTACACCTAGCAATGGAATATTATGCAGCAATTAAAACTGGTAACAAGCCTACGAAGGCAAAAATGTTTATGATAAATGATATAATAATAGTTACCTTGTGAAATTGCAAACTATTTGTATAGCTATGCTTTGAGGACTAGAAAAGAACACGGAGAAACAGTACCAGTTATGCATGTGGATACGTATGCATCACGGTGGGTTTGTTGAGATTTAGACAAAGTGTCAACCTTGGGATTTACACCCAAAGCATGAGCTCTTAAGCATGAACATGCATGATTTCAGTAGGTATTCAGTGAAAGTTTTTGAAAATACACTTAAAGTATCCCAAGTAGATGACAATTCTGTTGACTATGACCAAAGGTACGAGGAAGAACTTCTACTTTAATTGAGTAAACAAAATGATGGACTTCCAGAAGTCAGGTATCCAGGTGATAATTTGTCTATTTGAATATGAGAATGATAATTACACAGATAACTCCAAAAATTACCTGCATCAGTGAAAATTTGGAGGACAGACATATATAAATTTTGAAATATTGTATGTCATACCAGTGAAGGAATCTAAGGATACTATTATTTATGAAGTGAGGATCTCAACAAGAGTTGTTGAGTAATGAATGTCTCTATTTCTTTGGGTTATGATTCCTATCACATCAGTAGGGAAAAAGATTTAGCAAGTCACATGCTCTGCTTGTCCACAACATCCAAGGTCTAAATGTCGCAGACATAAAGGTATGCCCAGAACAGTCTACTCTATAATTCACAGAGAGAGTATTTAGTTGAATCTCCACATAAAGGAGTGATTTGAAGGAATTATCTTTACTAATCCATCCTCCTCCCCAAAGTAGTGGCAAATAGACTGAATTATTTCACCTGAAGTTAAATTTGCATGTTTGAAAGTATGTTTATGAACCATATAGTGCTAAGCATGACGTTAGAAATGGAAGTCCTAAGTCCTCTACAAAACATTATCTGATGAGTTGATTATGTATTTGTTCTCTACGTATTTCATCTTACCTTAAAACTATGGGATACTAAGGGTTTTCTTTTTTCTTCATCATTTATCCCCTTTGGTAAAATATCGTGTGTGTGTGTGTGTGTGTGTATGTAGATATGGGTGTGTGTATATATATATGTATATACAAATATATACGTGTTTTATGTATTATTACACATACAGATATATACAAAGAGAGAAAAATTTGAAGAATGAGATGAATATATATATAAAGAGAAGTTTTAGGCCAGGTGTGGTGGCTCACAGCTGTAATCCTAGCACTTTGGGAGGACGAGGCTGGTGGATCACCTGAGGTCAGGAATTCAAGACTAGCCTGGCCAAAATGGTGAAACCCCGTCTCTACTGGAAAAAAAAATACAAAAATTAGCCGGGCGTGGTGGCGCGTGCCTATAATCCCAGCTACTCAGGAGGCTGAGGCAGGAGAATCACTTGAACTCAAGAGGCGGAGGTTGCAGTGAGCCAACATCACGCCATTGCACTCCAGCCTGGGTAACAGAGCAAAACGCTGTCTCAAAAAAAAAAAGAAAGAAGTTTTAGTATTTTTTTTAATCATCTCTCAATAGACTGTTGTTGAAGCCCACTGCTCTGTGTAATACCCCAACACCCATTAGAAGAGCTGCTGAAAGTTCTATGCCAGGCCATGGTGGGCTGGCCTGAGGCCTGATCCCAGAACCCTCCAGCTGAAGGAAATTTTAGAGTTCAGCCATCCAGCCCCTCCGCAGAATACATGGGGAAACTAAGAGTATGAGAATTCTGTCTCAAGACCTCATTTCCAAGAGGACTCAGGACCTGATGAGGTTTTTGTTATATGTAAAGTCTGAATAGCTGTGTGATAATAATGAGCCTCGCTTAGGAATTGTATTGCATACTGGAGCTTTTGTTTGGTTTCAGATTTTTTTCTTTCTTGGTGGGGGGAGGGCGGGGGAGGGGAGGCAGGTAGCAAAATACTCTCTTTTCACCACAAATAAGTTGAAATTGAAAAGGAAATCTTTAGGTACTTAAATGAAAAGTAGGACGTTTTGCCAATGAGGCCAAATGATGCTGATCAATGGGAAGCTCTGGGAGAGGTGGCTGTGTAAAAGAGAGAGTGGGTGACCCAGGGAAGGGTCCGGAGCTGAATGAGAAGTTGGAATCACATATTCCTATGTCGCAGCCTTCAACCTGATGCTAACTCGTTCTTCAGACACGGAGTCCAACTTCCAAGTGCTGCAGGGACTTTTGTTAAGCCTTTTAAGGATATCCAAATGAATTAACTATTGTGTTTCACCTACACTCTAGTAATTCACTTTCAGTGGGCAGTTTTATTTTCCCAGATGTGCAGATTGTTCACCAGAGAGTTATGAGTAATTAACTCATAAAAGAAACGTCCAGATGAATGAACAACTGCAAAGCACCTGTTGTCAACAGCTGATTTCTGTCTCTGTGCTTTGATTATGAAGAGCTTGAGAATACTGGAGGTTGTTTTCTTCTAAAAACTTGTGACACCTGCTGATTTAGGTTCACATAGAATACAATGGTGAATAGAGAATAGGTGGTAGAGCTTGTCTTTATAGCTAATGAAAGTGTCAAAGTTTCAGATGAATGTCACGTACCCAAGGATAGGGCTGCATTATGACTTTCACGGGCCTCAGGGCACTTTTGCCTTTGTGGGTCCGTTTCTCCGTTAAAAAAAAATGGAATCATATTTTATAGTAGTATTGGTATAATGATGAATGTAATCCAGGCTGGATTCATTATTATATGGTCATCATTATTATATTTATTTATGTTCGCTTTTTCCTTCTGGGTTTATTAAAAAATTTTTTCATGGGTTGCCCAAAGTGTCAGCCCTGCCCACTGAACCTAATGAATAAATTGACCCTGCCTAAGATTATGGACAAAGAGATTCATGGAAGCATAGCTGGCCCCATCGATTTTTACCGTCATTATAACAGAGAATACAGATAGGCCCCTTTCTTCTGTTTTTCCTGATGTTGTCTCTGAGCAATGGGCAGCTCAAGAATCAGAAATCCCTTTCTTGGCAAGGTCATTCATGCCTGAAATCCCAGCACTTTAAGAGGCCAAGGCAGGCGGATGGATCACTTGAGTCAGGAGTTTGAGACCAGACTGGGCAACATGGTGAGACCCTGTCTCTAGAAAAAATACAAAAAAAATTAGGCAGGTGGTGGTGCACGCTTGCAGTCCCAGCCACTCGGGAGGCTGAGGTGGGAGGATGGCTTGATCCCAGAAGATGGAGACTGCAGTAAGCTGAGATCATACCACTGTACTCCATCCTGGGCAACAGAGCAGGACCCTGTCTCAAAAAAAAAAGAAAAGAAAAGAAAAGAAAAGAAATCCCTTTCTCCTTATATAACACTACTTGGCCTAGAAAAGCCAGTGTTTCTGTCCACTGTGCTCTGCCAGGGCTGCTTATGTAGAGCCCTTTGTTCATAATAGGACAGCAAAGCAGGTGACTGAATCAAAAATTAATTCCTCCGTGATGCTAAAAGACTGTGTGTCTGTGTTCTCCAAAATGGAGTCAGTTTGTGCAGAGAATTTTTGTCAGACCAGTTTATTCATTGCTACACAAAGTTTTCTTAAGTGTCATGCAGAGGGCAAGCAAGGGAACAATGACACCAAAGTTATGTCAAGCTTATACTTGTACCACCCACAAATGAAGATGGAATAATAATGTTGCCACCTATAAGCTAATGAACAAAATGCAACAATGGGCTCAAACATGCATATACCCATTGCCAATAAATTTATCTCTAATGAGACTTTTGCTAAAATTGAGGTCATGATTTGCAGAAGGCCTGGCTTTTAAAGAGGCAAGACTGAATTTAGTCTTTATTTATGGTTCCCGTATTTTCTTTTTACTTGCATTGAAAGCTTTACTTCCAAAATCTTACCTTGTCAACTTTGTCCAGAAATACATTTTTTTATTTTTTTTACCAATCCTATTAACTGAATACTTTTTAAATGATATTCTAAACTATTTCTCTCAGTGCAGTCTTCTCTCTTTGAACTCTTTTCATGAGCCATATCTTATTAAAATCCATTACATATTGTAAAAGAAATAGCTATTTGAAAATATTCATGGGCCACCAGTTCCTTTGAACATAGCAGATTGAACCAAAGTTTAATTTGAAACGTCTTTCTATAAATCCTATAAATTGACCAAATTTTCTCAAAATCATTGAACTTTTTCTAAAGTTACTAAAAACAGACAAACATACTAATACAAGAATAATGATCTTAATTCTTTGGAGCAATGGAATTGTTTTTTACATTTACATCTATGGAAATCTTAGGTAAAAAAAAAAATCTTGATTTTTTTTTTCTTGAAATCTAGTACTTCACTGTATCAGCAGTGACCTAGTGTAACTCATTCAAGGGGCCCATAACAGGCAGTATCAATATTATTGTCAATTGTTTTAACTGTCAATTATATAAACTATATACCAGATAAATTCTTTTTTGTTGTTTTTTTGTTTTTTTTTTTTGTTTTGGTTTTTGTTTTTTTGTTTGTTTGAGACAAGGTGTCACTCTGTCACCCAGGCTGGAGTGCAGTGGCACGATCTTGGCTCACTGCAACCTCCACCTCCCAGGCTCAAGCAATCCTCCCACCTCAGCCTCCCAAGTAGCTGGGACTACAGACACACACCACCACACCTGGCTTCTATTTTTTGTAGAGATGGAGTTTTGCCATATTGCCCAGGCTGGTCTCCAACTCCTGGGCTCAAGTGATCCTCCCACCTTGGCCTCCCAAAGTGCTGGGATTATAGGCGTGAGCCACTGTGCCTGACCAAATTCATTTCTTTAATTGCCAGTGTTATCAAATATTTTCTCCTATGGAGCTTATGGTCTATATTCAGATAATTTTCTAATTTTAAATACATTTATTACATTTTTATATTTAAAGAAAGTTTAATTGGAATATTTGACTTCTTATTCTCTCTCTTCTCTCTCTCTTCTCATTCCATTTCCATATTGGAGTCTAGGTTTGTACATTTTATTTTGTTAAAGATATATACTGCAAAATAATCTCAACGATTCTTTTAGTAGTTGGATGTCTTTGCTAGAAAACCTTTAACTTCATCACTGAAGCAAATCATTATGTATTTTCCTAATGAGAAAAATAAAGTACTTCAGATAACATAATCCCGTTTATTTGACCCAGAGGGTTTGTGTATTGATCCAAAGGAATGGATATTCAAGTTTAAGACATGAAGGGCTGGGTAGAAGGAAGGTTTCAGAGATGACAGGTTTATCAATGTTAGGGAAATAGACCCGATTCCCTCCTTCTTGTGAACATAGTCCACTATATATAGCCTGTCGGAGTCCATGGTTTCCTTTGAATTTACTTCGTTCTTCTGAAAACGACACTGCAACACCCTAAGCAGCTCCCTTGCTGAAAGAGTTTTACTTCCTGTATTTCTGGGAGCAACAATGGAATCATGGCTGATGTGGGTGTTTTCTAAGCACCCTGGAAATCTACATGAAATGCGACACAAGATTCTTTGTTATGGTGTCACCGGAGGTAATATTAATAGTATTAAAAGAACAAGCTGAGGACTTTATGCATGATCTCACCCATGACTTCATGAATCGCCACTGGGATTAATGTAAAATGTGTAATCCTCGCCTAAATATGCCATCTTTGTCTATTATCCGTCACTATATTTATAAGACACAACTTAAGGTTTTTCCTATGTAGGGTAAGTTCAACTATTTAGTTCACTGATTATAGTATTTCACCACTTATTCAGGAAAATCACATAAACAGGCAAATTCTCACTATGCCTCTTTAGTAATCCACATGGAATCTGTGGATGATTCCTTCAGAGCCAGCATAACTCATTTGATTTGGAAAAGGGTGCTCAATAGTGAGTCAGATTCTTCTGTGGATCAAGCGGGACATGTTTAGAAGCTGCCTTAACTATTTCAGATCAAGCAGACCTGACTCTGCACAATTAAACTTGGCAATAATAAGTTGCTCCGTTGGTAAAATGGAGATCTTAGGGACGGTGAACAGACAGTGAAAGGACTTCTCATAAATATGTATTTTTTACTCCAAATATTTATGTTCCTTGGAGCTTGGACTCTGGAGTTAAGGATTTGCATCTCTACTCCTCCCCTTACCAGCTCTGTGCCCTTGGGTAAGTTACCTAACCTCTCTGTGCTCACTGTCCCTGGAATGATAGTTATAGTGATACTTCCTCATGGTTTCTATAGTCAGATAAACATGAGAATGCATGTGATATGATTGGCATAATGCCAGCCCAAAGTAAAGTTCAGATTATTATTTTTTTTCTCTGTCTTTTTTACTATCTGTAACTAAATACTGTGTTTTGCAAAAACAAAAACAAAATTAAAAGGCAAAAACAAATAAAACCCAGCTCCCCACCTGCTACATACCAAACAGTATGTTAGGCGCTGCCCTGGCAGCATCGTGCTGTCTTTTCAACAGCAGTCCAGTGGCGTAAATACCTGAACCTCCACTCCCAAAACAAAACCTTTGTGAGTTCAAGGGAGACAGTGGAACTGACCCCACTCTGGCCAGCTCCAAAGGCCATGCTCTTTTCAGGACATGCCTTCACTAGATGACCTCTTCAGCCCCTCCCAACTCTGATTTTGAGTCCTCTGGAGTTGTCTCGGATGTTCAAGGCTTACCTCACTCTCACAAGCTCAGCCTGTGTTTTGTTTATCGTAGCGTGACCTTTCTTTACATTCCAACTGCAGATGCGGTCGTCACGCTCCCTGCGACATAGCATTTGGTGTCCACTGGGTTCTAGTTGTGTCTATATGTACAAGCAGTCCCATTTCTTTCTTCCTGATCCATTCTCCCTGCTCTTAATAAAAAGTTATGAACAAACCAAAGAACCATAAAGTTATCTTTACCAATAGGATAGATGAATTTGTTTTTATGTTCAAAGTATGAGTTGTCCTTGGAGGGGTGCCCTTTCCCTCCTCCCCTAATAGTCTGTCTTCATGATCAGATAATGCACGAGCCTGATCCTCTTTAGAAGACCCACATTTTGGTTTTTAAAAGTTTCTCACTTTTCTTAAAATAATTACTAGTTGTTGATATGGAGACAAATGTTGCACTTAATTACAGAGTCCAAATTCAGAATAGTCCAAGATTGTTAAAAGTTGCTTATTCTTAAAAATGAATGGACTAAAAGCTGATCTTAAGCATTCCACTCTCAGAAACGTTTTCCCAAATGTAACATTACTATGAATCAATATCAGGTAAAAGCTATAATTAATCTGTTATTTTCTTAGTCTTGTTCTTGTTTGATAAATGTACTTGGGAACCCTTGCAAAGGTAGCAACTACAATAGAAGAAATATGCCATTCAGGCAAGATTCTGTGACTCTAAAAAATATAGTAAGGGCTAAATCAAGTTTTTAAAAATAACATCAAAGGCCAGGCACGGTGGCTCATGCCTGTAATCCTAGTACTTTGGGAGGTCAAAGAGGCAGATCACAAGGTCAGGAGTTCGAGCCCAGTCTGGCCAACATAGTGAAACCCTGTCTCTACTTAAAATACAAAAAATTAACTGAGTGTGATGGTGCACGCTTGTAATCCCAGCTACTCAGGAGGCTGAGGCAGGAGAATCGCGTGAACCCAGGAGGTGGAGGTTGCAGTGAGCTGAGTTCACACCATTGCACTCCAGCCTGGGTGACACTGCAAGATTCCATCTCAAAACAACAACAGCAACAAACATCAAAACACCAGAAGTGAATGGAACAAGATCCTGATGCTGAACTGATTATCAGAACATCTGTTAATAGATACCATTGATCACTGAGGAAACACATAGCAAAAGCCTCCTTGTAGAAAATGTGCCAAGCCAGAAGCCAGGAATCTTCTAGGAAAATGTCAAGTTTTCATTAAAATATTAAGTAAAATGCCTGAAGATATATTAATATTCCTTTGCTGCTACATGGAAATAAAATAAATGAAAATATAGATTTTGGGCTTTAATTCTTAAGTTAGAAAAGCATGATTGAACAATGTCGATTTGTGGTAGCAGTAAAAAGACGTTCACTTGGTTTGCTAATCATATCTACTTTATAAAATATTATATACTACCTATGCTGAGCATTTTGAGCTAGATGGTGTGTAACACCTGTTAGTAGTTAGACAGATCAATCAGTCGATTGATAAATAGATAGATCTGTGATTTGGTTTTGCTGCCAAGATCTTCTTTCTTTAGTGAATACTATTGGTTTTAATGTCTTTCGTTTTAGTGTTTTAGTTTTTAACCACCTATGTTTCACTATTTTCCTTGTGAGGAAAATAAAAAAGGAATGATTTGAAGGGTTACTTTCACCCTTTCCACTTTTCTCGCCAAATACTTGGCTAATTGAGCACAATGTTTCATCTGAAAGTAAATTTGTATGTTTGAAGCCATAAGCTCTGAGCCAAAGCCTGCTGAAGGTACAGCCAGAGATGCATGCCCGGAAGCAGAGCCTCTGGCAGATACAGCCAGCAAAGCCGAAGGGAGTGCCCTGAGGGTCGCCTCTGATGAAATAAAAGCTCATTGTGTGTTTGTTCTCTGCCCCTTTCATCTTATCTCAAATCCATAGAATGCGAAGTTTTAGTTAGGGAAGAATGAAATAAAAGTAATATAAGGAGAAGACTTGATCAGAATCTTCAGTGTTCAGAGGAGGATGGAATATTCTTTTTCAAACTTGGCAGAAATTCTCATCAGTGCTTCTACTGATACTAGTTCTAGCAATTCTGGGGCTTGTTCAAAGTGACGGCCAAGATGTATCCACACCTCCCACAGTTCATGTGTAAAAACTTCAAAGTTGCAAACATGAGAATATTCAGTGTTTTGCATCAGTCTTCAGTCTTCCTGGATTTCAGCACTGAAAAGTGAAAACTGGTCCACGTGCATGCGTCTTTCTGGGCACCTGTAGTTGGAATAAGGCAGACATAGAGATGACAGATCTAATGAATCATCCTTCTTTTGCTGCCTCTTCAGAGTAAAAGAAGTGGGTATGTTTTCTCACAATCAACTCTCCGAGTCTCTTCTACCCCATAGTCCCTTCCATGGCAGGTAAACACTAGAGGCAGTAATAACAGACATCTATTTTATTCTTTCTGAGCTTATGTTGTGAGTGGACTCCTAAATCATAAAATCACAAAATTTAAGAAGCGCAACTTAAAAATCCATCAGGCTAATCCCATTATTGTGGAAATAAGGAAGCTTCAGAGTCCCACAGTTAATGGCACAGATCACACGTCCTAACTCTCGTCTGGTGGCACTCTTTACTCAGTGTCACATCACAGCCCCCAAGAAAACCCTGCTGCAGGCCGGGTGATGTCATTGCTGCACCCCTAAGGGCCATTTGACATGGGAGTAAACAAGCTGAGAATTCAAAAGAAGGTGAAGCTAAACAGGGAACTACTATTAGAACTATTAGAATAGACAAAGTCATTTTCACTCTTTAAAGCTTTTGTCCCAGGACAATGAATTGTTGGTCTATCACCCTCTCAAAAATGGAAGAGATAATAATGCTTTGTATTATCCCCAGAAAGATGACTATGGTCAGTATATTGTTAGGTTAAAAAAAAAAAATAGTTTATAGGCCAGGCACGGTGGGTCACACCTATAATCCCAGCACTTTGGGAGGCCAAGGCAGGTGGATCACTTGAGGTCAGGAGTTCAAGACCAGCTTGGCCAACATGGTGAAACCCCATCTCTACGAAAAATACAAAAATTAGCTGGGTGTGGTGGCGGGCACCTGTAGTCCCACCTACTTGGGAGGCGAGGCAGGAGAATCGCTTGAACCCAGGAGGCAGAGGTTGCAGTGAACCGAGATCACGCCACTGCACTCCAGCCTGGGTGACAGAGTAAGAATTTGTCTCAAAAAAAAAAAAAAAATTATATACTGGGTGCGCTGGTCACATCTGGGAGGCCGAGGCAGGAGGATCACTTGAGATCAGGAGTTTGAGACCAGCCTGGGCAACATAGCAAGACCTTGTCTTGAAGAGAAAAAAATGTTTTAAATTAGCTAGGTATGATGGCACGTGCCTGTAGCCCTAGTTACTCAGGAGGCTGAGGTGGGAGGATCACTTGAGCCTGGGAGGTCAAAACTGCAGTGAGCCATGATTGCACCACTGCACTTCAGCCTGGGCAACAGAGTGAGATCCTGTCTCAAAAAAAAAAAAAAAAAAAAGTTACAAAATTGTATGGAAACAGTGATCTAAGCTATTTTAAGTGTGTGTTTAAATACACATACAAAAGCCTGGAGGACTATACGTTAGGCAGCTAACAATGTATCTCTGGGAGTAAAATCACAGGGACATTCAATTTTGATTTATTGCTTAAAGAGCAATATTTGGTTTATTAATACATCATTATTCATTTAAAAGTCAATAAAGATATTTCTGAGAGAGGAATAGACTACCTGGCTGAAGACAGTGAACCTAGCAATGCTGGCGTTAGATATCAGTAATGAAGGCAGCATACAGTTACAGTACTAACCCCTTTAAACAAGTGGTCTACTGGCTATTCAAAACTAGTTGGCATTTATTGGCCGTTACCGAGTGACCACGTTACTGAAACAGCCTGGCACAACAGTAAGTTCAGTAAATGGTGGATATTACCATTCGTTCACTGATTCATGCATTCATTTTGTTGACAGCTTGTTGTGTGTGAAACGTTTGGTCCCAGTGGCCAAGGAGCACACGCTGGAAGCAGAAAGAGGACGGAAATTGTTGTGACATGGTGTGCCAAACCAGCTACCAGAGGATTATACACAGAGCCGGGGTGTCCTTAGCTGATCTGGTGAAAGAAAAGTTGGTGATCTGGATTTAAGGCTAAGCCCACAATCTGTCACAAATTTTGCATAGAATATTAATTCTGGGACGAATGAGACCAGTTCCTCTTTGAAAACAGTTCTACAGAAATTCCTGTGTAGATGAGTGTTAAAACAAGTGACTCAGGACCTCCAGTAGGTTATGACCTGAGAGGACCACAGGATAGGATAGGGACTGGGTTCCTCAGATGTTGCTAGATCAAAGTGCTTTATTCCTCTCACCCTAAGGTCTCCTGAATTTAGTTATTACACGGAACACAGCAAACTAATTAATGGAAATCTAAAAATTATCCCTTCTCTTCCTTAGAGATGAAATATACTGCATGATGATTTGTGCTTTTCGATTTAATGTCACACACTCATTTTTGCACTGTACGTGAATATCCGTCCTCAGAGCTGGGACTCTCCCTCCCCACAGCCCCAGCCCAGCTCCAGCCCAGCCCCAGCCCTGCGGTTCCATTCCCTCAGGGCAGCTTCCATTCTACCGTGAGTTTCTATTGCTTTCCCCTAAAACGCTGCCCTGGAGTCGGGTTTATTGGACACTCTAGTCTGTAAAGGAAAAAACACCAACACCGGAGGAGAATCATCCTAACTTGCCGACAACATATCTATGGGCCTAAAAAAGTTACATTCTTTCCCGTTATTAGCACTTCTCGATCGTTCCAGGAAAACCCGATTTGTAACCTGGCTGCCCCAGGAAGGGGCCTGCGACCAGAAAGATGCAAAGGGCGGGACAAGGTTACGAGTGGGTGCGGGGAAGCCTCCCTAACCTGGGGGCCGCGTCCGAGAGCTGCGAGCCACGCCTCCTCTCTCCCGGCGGCGCCGCCGGACTCTTATTTTGAAGGGCGGCGGTGAAGCCTCGGAGCCTCCTGAGTCACCCGGCGGGCGAGGTATAAAGCCCGGTACCTGCCCCGCGCCCGGCCCGCGGAGCCCGCTGCAGCTCCCGCTCGCTCCGGACGCGGAATCGGGCAGCAGCGGGAGGCGGCCGGGAGAGCCGAGGTAGGCGCGGGGAGTCGGCCCTGAGGCTGGTGGAGGAAATGTGTGAATTAAAGGGAGGGCAGCGTGCAGGGTGGGCGGCGAGTCGGGGGTGGAGGGCTCGGAACAGGGTGGGGGCGGGTAGGACAAGAGACTCGTCGGCGCACTTTCCACCCGGCCAGTCCCTTCCCGAGCCCTCTCCCTCCACCGGCCGGCGGGAGCACAGAACCCTGAAAGCGGAGCTCCAGATAGGAATGTTTGCATCATCTTGGCAGGGTCGGGGCGGGAGAAGATGCTCTGCCGCCACAGACGATCCCTCTCGCTCTCCTAACTTTTCTCTGAACACCTCGCACCCACCACCCCCGCCCCTCTCTTCATCTTGGCCACGCTCACCGAGGGGTCAGACCTAGGGTGGGAGGGCAGAGAAAGCGGGGCTGGCAGGGACGGGGGTGAGGGCCGGGAGGGGCGATGACATCATTCCCTGGCAGCTGGCGGGGAGGGGGTGGGGACGGAGGGGTCCCCCCGACCTGACCCGAGCCCTCCCCTTCTCAAGTCCATCCTCCTTTCTTTGGGATGGTTCGCCCCACCTGGGCGCCATTCAAAGAAAGTTTGCGCGTAACTCGGGGATCCTTTCCCCGGCCGGGTGCTGTGCCCGGCCCGCAGTCGGTGTTTCTTCCGGGCCTGGGGGCTGCGTGGAGCCCGCGGCTCAGTCCCCGCAGTCCCAGGCCGTGGCCGCTGCTTTGTTCACGCCGGGCGCGGGCCGAACTCGAACCTCAGCTGCAGCGCTGGCAGCGCGCACCGGCCACTCGTGGGTTCCAGGCCACGGCCGAGCCAAAAAGGGAAGGTCCCCTGAGCAGCCAGGCTGGCCCTCCCCGGGCCTGGGTACGCTCCCAAAGCTGGAGCGCAGGGCTCTGGGCCGGCCCCGCCCCGGGGCTGGGGGCTTCCCGCGCGTTTGTCTCATTTTAACTTTTGGGGGCAGCTCTGTCCCGAATGGTGAGTGGTCCAGACTCCAGAAAGGAGTTTGCTCGCTTGAGCCCGGATTGAGGCTTGGGACCTTTGCTCTCTTGCTGGGGACGGAAGGGGGCGCGCTGGGCAGGAGAGGGGGCGTCTCAGTCGGGTCTCCCTGGGCTCGGGCATCTTCCCACCCTGCGGAGCCGGGTCTTGCGCTGTACGCCCCGAACAGGCCCGGGCACACCGAGCCCCGTTACTGGTCTTCAGGCGAAATTCCAGGACGGGTGTGCATTCATCAACCTGGGAGTCTCTAGGAGCCCGAGATGATTGAATCTACATTTTGATGTGTAATCACAGAGAAACTAGCCCGAGAAAAGGACAGAGGGACGGACCCAAGTTTCAGAGGCATGGAATAATATGATCCTGGTTCATAAGCCTTGAAAAGCTCCCCTCCTCCAGGTTAAGGAATGGTGTCACCAGCCTTGGCTGTGAGGATAGTTTCTTGATTTGTGTTATGCAGGCTCCTGTCAGGAATGTCTGCTTAACTCCCACTACCTAAGGAAAAGATAGCCAGAGAACCGGCCAGGGATCTGGGTTTGGATTGCTTCTAGAGCTCACAATACAAAGATAGCATCTTTCTTGCTTTTTTTTTTTCTTTACATCCCCCCCCGAAACCATTTTTTCCCCCTTAGGACTTGGCAGACTTTGATTTAGATAAGAGGTTTGAATTAATTTGATTTTCCCCGTGTCTGTTTAGATCAATGGATATAGGAGATAGTTTGCAGCTAATGTATCCCTATGCCTTAGTGTGAATGTAAGATTTATAACTTGAGAGAGGCAGTTAATAGCACATTCTTGAACCATAAACATATGAGATAGACAAGAGCAAGATAATAAACGGTTTTTCCCCTAATCCCTAAGCTTTACTTATTTTTATTTTTTTTTTTTTTACTGATTCTTGTACTTTGTTTTTAGAAACAGGAGTGGGGTTGGTTTCCCAGTGACCGCATCCATTAAGAAACTGGGCATGTACAGCAAGTAGCAAAATATGCCAACATCCAAACCATCTCTGGCTATGTGAAAACTTGGTGCCCTGTGTGAGGAGCATGGGGGATGGTTGGAAATAATGTAGCTTTATTTTTATTGTGATTGTTGGAATTCATGAATCATAAAATTCTGATAGCTGGGATGGCATGGTAGCTCACCTGCTTTAAATAATGTAGTAACTACAGGCCCAGCCTGTCCCAGGTGAGGACCATTGACTTAGTAAACAATAAACAGATGTCCTACTCATAGCAGCCTTGGTATTGCTTCAGTAGATCCTTATGAGCTCTAGATAGTTTTCAGTTGACTTTTAATACTTTTAAAGGTAACAATAGGCTGGGCGTGGCGGCTCACACCTGTAATCCCGGCACTTTGGGAGGCTGAGGTGGGCGGATCACGAGGTCAGGAGTTCGAGACCAGCCTGACCAGCGTGGGGAAACCTCGTCTCCACTAAAAATACAAAAATTAGCCAGGCACGTGTGCCAGGATTATAGGTGTGTGCCTATAATCCCAGCTACTCAGGAGGCTGAGGCAGGAGAATCACTTGAACCCAGCAGGTGGAGGTTGCAGTGAACTAAGATTACACCACTGCACTCCAGCCTGGGTGTCAGAGCGAGACTCCATCTCAAAACAAACAAAAACATCTCTACTAAAAATACAAAAAAATTAGCCGGGCGAGGTGGCGGGCGCCTGTAGTCCCAGCTACTCGGGAGGCTGAGGCAGGAGAATGGCGTAAACCCGGGAGGCGGAGCTTGCAGTGAGCCGAGATAGCGCCACTGCACTCCAGCCTGGGCGACAGAGCAAGACTCCGTCTCAAAAAAAAAAACAAAAAAACAAACAAACAAAAATTAAATGTCACCACCTTGCATTGTACTTGATCTTCAGAATTTTACTCTATTGTCTTAAGCCTTTAAAACTTTGCTCATGAGCTATATTATTTAGACTACCTTTGAGGGTAGTTGCATTTTTCCAAAATATTATTTTCCCTAGGTTACAGTAAACTTTTGACTCTGTTAAATTTGAAGCAACTAATTATTCCTGAAACATATAAAGCATTTCCTGGCAATGTTCATGGAGTCCATACTGCTCAAGGTGCTAAAGTCATTATTTCAAGGGGAAATTATTAGCGTGTTCCAACAGTTCTTAATTGTCCAAACAATTGTTGATTTCCACCCTTTCCAGATTTCTTTCACAATAATTGGGAACTATAAAAAGATGTATTCGACATTTTCTTTTGTGTATATTTTCCACTTAAACAATTTTGTATCAAAACGTATGGTACTTTTTCAGCACTTATTTCAGGAGATCCAGAGAAACACTGAGTAATCACAATTCACTATGCTTCAAAAATTGCCTCCCTTTCAGTATCTTGCCAAATAATCTTCTTCAAGTAAATGGGGAAAGTACACACTAACCAT
Source organism: Macaca fascicularis (assembly GCF_037993035.2). Lineage (NCBI taxonomy): Eukaryota > Metazoa > Chordata > Mammalia > Primates > Cercopithecidae > Macaca > Macaca fascicularis. Next base: position 173,670,391 of record NC_088379.1, read on the forward strand.
ATACTTTTTAAAAATAATACATTAAAAGAGCACTAAAGTGTTCTTTGAAAGTGCTCCTGGTACTATATACATATTGACTCATTCCAGCAATGTTCTTTTAAGATACAATACAAGAATTGGAACTCGACCAGATTTGAGAGAAAGATGTAGAGAAGGTGAAGATTTGTTCCAGGGCCATACAGAGAGGAAACTGAGACACTCATTTCTTCTTAGTTCTGTCTTCCAGGTTTTAGCCCTAGATCTCTGAGATTGCACTAATTTGAGGGATTTTTTTTTTTTTAAAGAAAACAGGGAAGGTCTGTTATCAAATTTTAAGAGAGGATAAAGAATTAGAGATGGTAGATGAGAAATGTTTCATCCAAAGAGTCTTTTGTTTGTTTTGTTGTTTTTTTGAGACATAGTCTCGCTCTGTCACCCAGGCTGGAGTGCAGTGGTGTGATCTGGGTTCACTGCAGCCTCTGCCTCCCAAGTTCAAGCGATTCTCGTGCCTCAGCCTGCCAAGTAGCTGGGATTACAGGCATGGGTCACTGTGCCTGGCTTGAAGACTTTTAATGAATAGAAAACAGTGGCCCATTCTTATAGAAAAGACATGGAGAGAAAATGAAATAAGGAGAGCCTGAGGTGTCAGGGAAGGAGAAAGAGCATTTTGAAACTGGTGGCAGATACAGTTCTCTGCCCAACTCCATGGGCTACTTAGGGCATAGATTTCTTCCTGCACAGTTAATCTTAGCTGCCTTACTGGTTATGTGCTTTAGGGTTGGCCGTAATTGGTAACATAAGCCATTCCAGTTAGGTGAGCCTCTCTTCCTTGTGTATTTTGGATAATGACTCCGAGGAAACAAGCTGGAAATGTGGGATGGTTAGCTAATGTCAGTGCCGAGTCTCCGTGCTCAATGCGCGTTAGCCCAACTGCCAAAGCTCCGCCGCTATGGTAAGTCAAGATGGTGATTTTCAGTTTGGCAGAGACTGTTGGAAGGCGTAATGGCTTATTTGATGGAAAAGATTTCCTGCGGTGGGAGAAGCTGCCATTTGCAGACAAGGTGTGTCAGCCAGAAGAAATGAGCAATAACCGTTTTCTGGTTTCTACTGGCAAAAGCTTTGTATTTTTTTTTTATATAGAAGTGTTAAAAATAGATTCATAAGAAAAATTCATAAGATTCATACGAAACCAAGTAAAGGGTACAGACACTGAAATTTCACCAGCGAAGGGGAGAGAAGAGAGCCAACCTTTGTTGAATAGTCATTACTAACCAGGTGCTTCCGTTCTCACAAAATGGTGTGAGGTAGGCCCGCCACATTAGAGAACCAGGATCAGGCAAACAAATTAAGTACTGCTGGAGCGCCGCGCAGGAGACTCTTAAGCTTGGTGTTACCATCGATGACATTCGGATGCCTTTGCGAGGCTGTCAAACCTACTGTGAAGTAGGCGACCCTCAGCTTTCAGATGGGTTGTGTTCTGATTGTGAGTTTATAAAAACTCACTGCTGGGAACCCTGAACATGCTTTTTCACTGAAACTGTGTCACATTTAGTGGTTGGTTTCCCAGGCCAGCCCAGAAATCATAGCTGAAGTATTCTGTCTTATTAATAGTACCATAGAACCAAGCCACTATATATAACATGGTTTTTGTGGGAAAATGCACTCAGAGCTCCAACTTGAGTTTTTTAAGGTTTTTAGTTCCAGTTACAATGGCAAAAGGGACTCCACCTTCTCTCTTTTTCCATTTAAGCCCTGGAGGGAAAATAAAGGTACACAGAGATACATTTCCTTTGATACTTCCTTATGCTAACAGAGACCCCACCCTGGACTGCAGAGCGATGGGGAGGGGGAATCCTGGCAGTAGCTGGCTTTGTGGCAACAGAGAGGAAAGAGAGGAGGAGGAAGAGGGCACAGGTAGCAGAAGTGAGGTCTAGATGTCATCACCTATGGGACCAATTCTGGATGGCTTATCAATATGAGCTACAGGCTGACTGACATCATTTCCTTACTAAACATCATTTTTACTGAGAACCTAGTAACCTAGACCTAGACATTAATGTTACTTAGTTGTATGTTCAGTATTTTTTAAGTGAAGGTTAGATTTTAAATAGTCTTCAGTAATAGAAGGAAAGCACATATGTAGACATTTTATTTTTCTTTTTCATGCCAGTCTATTGAATGCCCAAAGCAGCACCTATCAGTAACTGAATAGACTCAAGGTAAACCTGGATGCTAATGAATATAAAATTCAAATTAATCATAGAATAGATACTGTTTGTTGAGTACTTCAAACCAGAAAATGTGCTAAAATGTTGAACACATTTTATGTCATTCAATCCTCACCACAATCCCACGTAGTGAGTACTGTCAGCACTTCCATCTTAGAAATGATGAAAGTGAGATTTTAAGAGAATAATTTGTCAAGATCACACAGATCAGAAATGGCAAGTCTGGGACCTCATTAATTCAACAAATATTTTTGGAGCAAGTCCTGTGGCCCAGCCTCTGTGTTAGACTCTGGGAGTAAAGCAGTGAATGAAATGGACAAATAATGCCGAAATCTTTGCCCTCGTGGAGCTTATATGCCAGTGGAAAGAGACAAACCATAAGCAAAACAAACTAAACAGCTAGTGCCTCAGATGGAGTTATGTGCTATGCGGAAAAATAGATGTAGGGAGCATGAGGAATGCCAGGTTGGGTCGCGATTCAGGGAAATAGAGAATACGGGCTGAAGGGTGGCTGTGAGTCAACAAAATCATCAGTCCAGGAGTACATGCGCTATTGTTTCTCGCAGCAACCCATTTTATGTTTAACACTAAATGTTGAGTACATGTCACCCTCATCAGTCACTGCTTCTACTGCAGCAAGTGACTGGGGAGGTATCCAAGAATGACTGGTGAAGGGCTTGACCTTTTCTATCCCATGGTCAGGAGAGATAAGGACAGTTGCTGGAGGGATGTCCTAGAGCGGCTGGGGTTTGGTGCACAAGCAGAGGGCTTGACCTTAGCCAAGAGCGCAGAGCTGATTCTCCTGTATCACTGGAAAACAGGCGGAATCTGGGGGTATAGATGAGGGCTGGGTAGAAGGAGCAATGGAAGCTCGTGGAAGTTCTGTTTCTTCAGTTTTCTCAGTGGAATGGGGAGCCAGGGTCGGGGAGGGAGTGCGGGGCGGGGGGTGCAGTTTGAGGAGAGACATGTGAAACAGTCACCTGGCAGAAAGGGAGCCTGAAGTTAGCTGGTGAAGTGTACACTCAGGATCTGCCCATGGTCAAATTCTGACTCTTAACGTCCTTCCACAGTATATTGTAGATCAGAATTCTCTAGTTCACTTCTTGAGGAGAGAGATTATCTTCTAACTCCTTTTTTTGCTGTGTCATTTACTTGGAGCAGAGTCCTGCACTTACTACGTGTATGTTTAATGCTTGTTGAGTGACTGCGATAGGAAAACTACACACTTGTCCAGAAATTTCATTTAAACTTTTCGTCCTGATTGTCACATTGTTCTCTCCCTTCTCTGAAATGCTCTGATGTTCACAGTTCCCAAAACAGCAATTACTGTTAATTACTTCACTGAGTTAATCTCATTCCCATAACGGATTAAGTTTTAGACTAAGAAAGATTTATTTATTTTTTTATTTATTTTTGAGAGAGGGACTCACTGCCTTCACCCAGGCTGGAGTGCAGTGGCATGATCATGGCTCGCTGCAGCCCTGACATCCTGGGCTCAAGCGATCCTCCCACCTCAGCCTCCCAAATAGCTGGGGCTACATGCATGTGCCACCATGCCCGTCTAATTTTTTGTATTTTTAATAGAGATGAGGTCTTGCCATGTTGCTCAGGCTGATCTTCAACTTTTGAGCTCAAGTGATCTGCCCTCCTCAGCCTCCCAAAGTGCTGGCATTATAGGTGTGAGCCACTGCGACTGGCTAAAAAAAAAAATTTTTTTTTTTTTTTTTTTTTTTGAGACGGAGTCTTGCTCTGTCACCCGGGCTGGAGTGCAGTGGCGTGACCTTGGCTCACTGCAAGCTCCACCTCCCGGGTTCACGCCATTCTCCTGCCTCAGCCTCCCGAGTAGCTGGGACTATAGGCGCCCGCCACCACGCCTGGCTAATTTTTTGTATTTTTAGCAGAGATGGGGGTTTCGCCATGTTAGCCAGGATGGTCTCGATCTCCTGGCCTCGTGATCTGCCCACCTTGGCCTCCCAAAGTGCTGGGATTACAGGCGTGAGCCACCGTGCCTGGCCTAAAAATTCTTAATTGTATATTCTTTTGTAATATTGAATGGGGACCACCTAAGTCAAGCCTCATTCCCATCATATGGTGCCCCCATTAGGGGCGGTGAAGAAGCCTCCTATATCTGTTTCATGACTCCTTCTTGGCTGGTACACTGTTGTGGGCGCTCGGTAGGTAGTCAGTGCGAAATGGGAAAACCACTTGTGGTTAGAATACCATGGGAAATAAATATTGGTGATCTCAGCTGAGTGAGTGGCTAAGGAACTGATGAAGCAGGTGGATTCCAAGACTAGTTAGGAGAGGGAATTGACTGCACGTGGTGTTGGTGGAATGGGAGGGGTAAGGGAAGGGCATACATCAGAGGTTACTCCCAGGGCTCTACCAGACCCTGGGTAGATAGAGCCGCCGTTTACAGAGGTAAGGAGAGTTTAGTTTTGGACATTCCAAGTGGAGATGTCCAGGACACAATTATATACCTAGGCTGCCATTCTGGGAGGAGAACTGAGTGGGAGACCATGATTTGGGAATTATCACCACAGATGGTAATTAAAGCCTTGGGAGAGGATGACTTTGCCCGCAAAGAGAGCATAAAGTGAGAAAAGTGGGCTCTCGGTGTTTCAAGGTTGATTAAAGACCCTGTCATTTGACTAGGCTCTGCTATTTGCAAAATCTGCCCAGGGACAGAATATTGAAGTAAATAAAGCATATTCCAGTAAAACCACAAATAGATTTATTCAAAACTTGAGTTAGAAAAACTTGTGGTTTTTCTTGGTAAAGCCTCATTTTCCATTTATCTTCATAACTATAAATGGATGTATTTGTGTGGAAGATGTAGATTTTTTAAAAAATCTATTTTTAGCTCTATTAAGAGACAAAATGAATCCAAATGTATTCCATACTTCTCTCACATTGCACCATTTTGTTATGTAACAGAGAACGTTTGAGTACATACTGTCCACACCAGCAACTATAAATCTGTCCTGGCAAGTGACTGTAAGATACCCAGGAACAAGCGATAAGGAGCTCGCCTCTCCAGGGAGAAGCTTTTATTTGCAAGAGAGAGTGATACACAAGAACTTGCAAATATCTTTGAAGGGCAGAAGAAATCAGCTAGGGCTAAGAAGGCAGCTGTCCAAGTTCATGATTCCTTGGCCCTTCTTTCTACACAACCACCACGAGTTGTCAGTTTGCAAACGTGGAAAAGTATACCATTGTCATATGAGTTCATCTCCCGCTTTTCCAGAGCTACTCAGCAGCGTCTTGGATGCTTAGTGAAACGACCAGAGGTGTGAAGCTGCCAGACCTTTACCCAGATCAACTTCTTTGACTCAGGGTACAAATGAACAACATAGTCTGACAACTCACCTAAAAAACTTATTTGGAATGATTTTATGTTGAGAGACCTTTTAAAGCCTAAATTTAGATTCATGAAAACATATCAAGGTCGAGATATGTGAAAGGCAGTGCTGTATGGGAGGGTCAAGTTCCATTCATTTAAAAATACCAGGACATTTGCTGCTGTTCAGTAGGGGAGTTGGGTAGGGTAGATATCCTCACCTCCTCACCTCCACTAGACAGATTTTTTTTTTTTTTTTTTTTTTTTGAGACCAAGTTTCGCTCTGTCACCCAGGCTGGAGTGCAATGGCATAATCTTGGCTCACTGCAACCTCTGCCTCCCAGGTTCAAGCAATTCTTCTGCCTCAGACTCTTGAGTAGCTGGGATTACAGGTGTGTGTCACCACGCCTGGCTAATTTTTGTATTTTTAGTAGAGATGGGGTTTCACCATGTTGGTCAGGCTGGTCTCGAACTCCTGACCTCATGATCCTCCCGCCTCCGCCTCCCAAAGTGCTGAGATTACAGGTGTGAGCCACCGTGCCCCACTATACAAATTTTTAAGAATTAACATGTAAAAAGGTTGGGACTTTCCCAAGGTGAGTTGTTGGACCTGGATCTCCTGAGGCCAACTGTGTTTTTCGTTTCAGCACAGCAAGCATCCTTTGAGATGCGGAGTGATGTTACCACTTGAAAATGTGCAGCAAGGGCAACTGCAGAATTTTCCAAAAGCTTAAGCACAGATGGCAAATCTGGCAAAGTCAAATTGAGAACACTGACTGCATGTTCAGGAGGAAAGTTTTTAAGGGTAAATGCTTAAAATCCTGAAGACCCGTTTATTTGGGAAAGCAATTCCAATGGAAAAGTGCGGTTGGGTTACTGAGGGAACCACACAGTGGCAGTTTCTACAACTTGGCCAGCTGCCCTGGGCTGGCAGTTGAGAAAATGCAGCGGTGGTGTTGAGTAGACACTTCAGCCACAGAGTGACAGTCGCTGTGTTCTAGGCACCATCTGTCTGCTCCTTCTGTGGCTCTGTAATGTCTGAGCTCCTGGGTAAGCTCCATGTAGCCTCTACAACTCTGCTTGGAGCTCAGTTTTCCTATGTGTTTATTTTTATTTTTGTCTACTTATTAAGTTAAATGCAAATCTGAAAATGAAAGAATAGTCACCTTGGACTCCTGAATGTTTGCCCAATGTCATTTGGCTCCCGTTGTTTCCTGTCACCATCGCAGTCTACTGAAATCTCTAGGATATATTTCAGAATTACTCTGATGGTGAAAGATTTCCTATCCTATGTAGTCCAACAATTGTTGGTTTATTATGTGAAAAGTAAAGCAAGCATGTAGCATTTACAGAGCAATCCACCTCCACTGTTAATACTGTCATTTGAAGAGTTAGCAGGGAATGTGATAGAGACTGAATATCTTGCCACAAAGCTTGGCTGTGCAGTTGCTCTGCTCTGAATCCCGGGTCTGACTTCCCTCTTTATATGTGGCTTTTGGATTTTCTTCTCACCTTGAGGTAATCTGCTCCTCCTTTCATTCACCGTGCTTTTAGGTTTGGTTTCAGATACAGCCTCCCTTTTGCTACACTCTTCAAAGTTAAAAAAAGAAAAACGACTTCACATTTACTGGTGATGGGCATTCAATTGAAATTACAAACCGGGAAAACATGACATTCCAGCTCACGGCAGTCTGATTAAAGGTGAAACTCTTATGAAACCACAGGATCTGACTGAACATATGGGTCATCTTCTGGCAAACTTAACAGACACCTGGTGTTTTCCGTGGCCATCCAGAAATCTGCATCCTGGTGTAGATATCATGAGTTAATGATGGACTCAAGTGTAGAAATGTGTCTGGGACTTGCAGGCCTCTTGCTTTGTGATTCTTTTATTTTCTGAACTGGCTGAGAAAATGGCTGTCACTCTAAGTCTATCTTCTGATGGGCTGGTAACTCTCATTCAGGCCATTCACAGCCAGCGGCCTTTCCCCAGACAACCTACATTGCCTTGAGTCTTCTCTTAAAAAGACTAGAGAAGTGCTACTTTCTTCTCAGCCTTGCTGTCCCTGCCATGTAAGGAGGTACTTAAAAGGCATTCCCATCCAATTCTCTCTCTCTCTCTGCTCCATCTTCTCTCCATGCTCTCTTGGAGTATTTGGTTAAAATATTTAAGTTGATGACTTTATGGAATATGATTCCCTGGTTTTGGAGAAATAAAAAGATGAATCTCAGACATCAGTAAGTGCCACATTCTAGTTCAAATTATAAGCCTGTGCATAATCAGTAAAACTACATTAGAAATAAAAGCTTCTCAAAAATCCCAAGTACTCATTACCCAAAAAATGATGATAGACGGGGGTCCCACAAATGTGTAGCTGTGTATATGTCATGGTATACGAAAGCCAGGGAAATACATAGTGCCACCTAACCTAACCAGGTTTTAAGCATAATTACTGTGGTTTTGTCGGAAAGGAATTCTAAATGCAGGAAGGTTTGCCATTATTGGGCCACAGAACATAAAAGACTTCCCTGCAAACTTCTTGGAAATGTTTATGCTAATTTATATTTCAGGAGATAATACCCACTGGATATACTCTAATTTGGGAAACATGGGATGATTAATGAATTGGTACAACCTCTAGACCAGGGAAACAGAAGAAAGTTTGGCTTGCAAAATCACAGGTTCCACCTGGTCAGCAGCTTATGTTCTTCGTTTAGCTCAAGTTAGGAAAGTTTACCTAGTTAAAAAAGAGCATTTTAAATTTACATTTGACATTTAATGATTTCAGAGAGTTCTTGGGCATCAGGATAAACAAATTCAGTGTAGCACATATGTAGTATAAGTCATAGTTGCAGCCCATTATCCCAGTTAATAACGATGCTACAATCAAAAGTTTTCCCATTGTGGTTTTGATTTGCATAGTAGTAAATGCTCTTGCTATTTTCATAGGCAAGGAGAGCCCACGCATGCACTAGAGGCTTTCCATATTAGGCTTTTTGGAGATGTAGGCATGGTGGTGATCGCATGGGGTGTTTGAGGAAATGGAGACTACTTGAATGCAAAGGCTTCTGTGGGGCAAGCAGAGTAAAGAATCCAGTCAAATGATGTCAGCCAAGGGTGGCAAGCCCATGCCCGAAAACCTGGCAGCAGCTCACCCATCCAAGCCACCTGAGACATTTCCTGGGATGGAAACAATGTTACGGAAATTGAACTTCCCTGCCAAATTTACCACACCTCGCCAAAGCATGGGCACCTCTCTTATTCATGGGTGCCTCAAGAGTAATTACAGCTTTATAGCACATCTAGTAAGAACTTTAGCGAAAGTGAAAAGGAGTCGGTAACCTTGAATTTTAGCAAACTGGAGGAGGAAGATGTGGACGTCCTTCCCTCACGCATTAACAAGGATGCTGTTAGGCTGTCTGTCTACTGTGAATCCCTGCTTAGGAGGAAAGTCATCTATCTGGTTGTGCAACTCTCAAAGAGCTTTGACAGTTTGTTTTTTGTTTGTTTTTATTTGGGTGCAATTTTTCTAGAAAACTATAACCTGTAAAAAATTAAAAACCATGATCGAGTGTGCCTAGAAGTAAAGACTACACTTGACTGGCCTTTTTCTACCCAAGTCCAAGCGAACTGCCTTACCCATTTAGTCGATACATATTCAGTGATGCTGGTTATTTACAAAGCGTTTTATCTACATTCTGTATTAATTCTCAACAGTCCTGTGAGATCACTGTTTATCCTTGTTAATACACATTTATGCACACAGAGAAGTGGGGAATCCCACAAGCCTTGAGAATTTCAAGAATTTGTGGATTTCAGAATGGTTGAGCAGCTCAGAGCTTTTCTAACACTGAACTTTTCTCTCTCCAAGTCCCAGTCGCTCCTCAAAAACTGCCATCAGCGCAAGACCCTATGATTTCTGTGGTATTCTAATTTTATCTGAGATTTATTAGAATATATGAGGTGAAAAAAAGTTGTGCAACAGGAAATTGGACTATGGCATCCCACAGTGTATCTTCCCCGCCAACTTCCTAATAAAGGATGAACTCCAAATATTAAAAAGTTATTAAGACATGCTTGAAAGTCTTTCCAAATGCTTTAAAAAGCTAGCAGACACATCCAGTATCATTTATTCAGCAGACATGTCCTGAGTTAGTTCTGTGCTCAGCGTTCTGCCGAGTAAGTAGGACACTGACCAGGCCATCACGGGTTAGGCTTGGAAGGGAGGGGCCCGGATGCAGAATGAATTGATTAGTTCTGTGGGTGAAACAGATTCAGTGTCCTCGGAGGAGGGACTGACCAGCTCTGCCTGGGGGAGTAAGGAGAAGTTTCAGGAGAGAACCAAGACCTGAGAGTGGAGAGTTTGATAGAAGGCTGAAGCTGGGTAGAGAAGCTGGAGGGGGAGGGGTGTGTGTCTGGAGGATGGCAGGTGACTGGTGTGGCTGGAGAGGCACCGGAGTGAGGAGGTGAGGGAGGCTCTACCAGCTGTGGAAGGCCTTGCTTGCCACACCCAAAGTGCCATGGAAAACATGAAAATGTGCTTTCTATCAAGGGATACAGTCATACATTGATCGAAGTATTTCCTACCTGTCCTTGGAGAAATCTAGATCATTGGAGAAATCATTCTAGATCCTTTAAAGAATTTTAGGACCCTTACTAACACCTTTCTTCTTTTCCAATAGCATCTTCTGTCTTAGATAATAGTCGGCCCTCTGGATCCCTGGGTTCCACATTCATGGATTTAACCAACCACAGATCAAAAATATTTGGAAAAACAAAAACAATAATACAACAATAGAAATAATATGAGTAAAAAAGCAGTATAGCATGACAGCTATTTATATAGCCTTTACATTGTATTAGGTATTATAAGTAATCTAGAGATGATTTAAAGTATACAGGAGGATGTATGTAGGTTATGTGCAAATGGTAGGACATTTTTTTAAAAATCAGGGACTTGAGCATCTGTGGATTTTGGTATCCAAAGGGTTCCTGGAACCAGTCCCCCTCAAATACTGAGGGACCACTGTACTCACGTGACAGGTTGTTAGAGTTTATGAGACTCCTAAATCATAAAACATTTTGTAAAAAAGAAGATTTATTCATACAAAGAACTCAGCTAGTCAAGACTAAGAAAGTACTGGTAGGAAGTAAAGCCACGGTTTTAAATAATAAGGTAACAAATGCTTCCCAAGGGCTTGAAAGTCGTTTGTCTTAAGCAGCACTTTTGCCAATTGTTATACCCCTGATTTATTTGACAAGCCCCCTTTTTAGTTGTTAGTGAAAATCTCAGAGGTATCACAGATTTCAAATTAATGTGGTCTCAATCAGTGAGGCTTCCTCTTGCAATAATCTGAGATAGTAAGTAGCTGTTCTAGGATACCTCTTTTTCCTACTCTTCTGTCCCTTACTGAATGTCATTTCATTACCAAGTCCTCTTCTCTAATAGGCATTCAACCATGCGTTTATAAGTATTAAGTTGTCCATTTGCTCAACCCTACACCCACTGCACTCTTTACTATTTTCATTCTTATGTAAAAGATCTAGAACAGAAAGTAGATTGGAAGTGTTATACAGATCCACTACATACGGTCAAGGAGAAGTCTCAAGTTTTCTCATGTTTCCTTTTATAACTTGGATAACTGAGAGTTAAATATGTCCGTTTGATATGGGTAGTTTAAGCAGCTATAGGTACTTGGTGATTAATGTTAATCTAACACCTTAAATAACATATAAGGAATCAATTTCAACACTAATAAACATCTGGTCAACAAAGAGTTCCCTTTATAAGATGAGCAAGGCATGGAATTATTTGCAGTTGCCCTAAATGAATTTTAAACACCCGTTATGCGAGGGAGTGTAGGTATGGTCTGTAAGAGGAACTCCAGGAAGCCCACGTGGGATTTTGCAGTTTCCTCTTTACAGGTGACCTGTTAAAGAGCCTGCATGTCATGGTAGTGAGATGTAACAGAAAAGCTATATTAATTCAGGTGACTGATTACCATTCAAATACATGTAAATCACAGTCTACCCAGAGGAAGATAGGAGTCCTCTAACTACAGGCTTATTCCAAAGAATTAAAGGGCTTTCTGAAAAGCCGAGGCTCTCAAAGTGTGGGTAAGGTGCCCACACCGGTGGTGTCAGCATCACCATCACTGGGTACATGTCCATGGCATCCAGCAGGTACCAGGACATCCATTTCTTACCCACTACTAGAAATAAGCAATTCATTTATGGTTAGCAATATTACCCTGCATGAAAAAATGTTAATTTGACAATGTTAAGACCAAAGCAAAACAGAGAGTTTTGATACTTGCTAAAAAAGAAAAGGCTTGAAATTAGTGGACTGGTTGAAAGGGGACTGGAGTTCAGAGCTGCTCCCATCTTCCATTCCAGCTTTTAAGGCTTCTTAATTGAATTGGAAGCTCAGGTGAATAAAGAAAAAGATCATCTACTCTTTCCTCTGTTTCCAGATAAAGTCCTAAGAACTGTTTTGAGGGCAATTTATACCCATTAAAATGTCAAATTCATATATCCTTTGACCCAATAATCTCATTTCTAGACATGTTTCCCACAGAAAACTTGAAACAAGTATACAGTACAAGTTAGTTGTACAGGAAGCTTTATTGCTACACTATTTGCACTAATGAGTACTTGAAGAGAGCATGTCTATCATTAATAAAGAATGGTTTGTACTTTGGAATATACTATGAGGCATTCAAAAGCATGAAATAAATCTTCATGTACCAACATGGAAGGATACCCATGGGATGTCGTTGAAAGATAAAAGATCACTGAGGGAGAATGTGCTTATGCTTGATCCAACTTTTGTGAACAAAAACCCAAACATGTAAACATGTGGGTGTTATAAGTATTTATATTTGTATAGTAAAGGTTCTGGAAAGATAGCACCAAAATATTATTGGTGTTTTGCCCTGTGGAGTGGAATTGTATGAGGATTGGTGGTTATGGGGGAAATTCTTTACATTTACTTTATTATTGTACTACTTTCACTTTATTTTTTAATTAATATTTTATCTTTAGTTTTTGTGGGTACATAGTAGGTGTGTATGGGTACATGAGCTATTTGGATATGGACATGCAATGCGTTATAATCACATCAGGGTAAATGGGGTGTCCATCACCTCAAGCACTTATCCTTTGTATTACAAATAATCCAGTTATACTCTTTTATACTTTCTGATACTTTAATTTCTCACAATGAATATTCCTTTTGTGAAAAAAGGAAGAAACTAAGTCCCAGGCATATGAAGAGAGAACTAATTAGCTGTAGAACTAATTCTGACACTCTATTTCCCAATCAGTGTTATCAGAATTATTTTTCACTTCCCTGTAATAGTTACTCAATTTTAGAGCCAGAATTTAGCCTAATCTACTCATTGATAACTCTAAGAAAACTAAACCCAGGGCGGCTAAGTTCCTGGAGAGTGGCCCTCAGGTGGTGACTGAGGACTGAGTAAGCCGCCTCCGGCAACCCTACCCCTACCCCTGCCCCGCACCCCACCCCCCAACCCCCCACCCCCGCCCCGTCCCATCCCCCCTCTGCCCGTCCCACCCCACCCCACCCCACCCCACCCCACCCCACCCCACCCCTGGGCAAAGTGAAAGTGAACCAAACTGAGAGGAACTCCACTGTCCCTTCTGCTTACTCAGCAGATGGGAGCCAACCACTTTGTTTTGTCTTGGGGCCTGTCCTTGATGGCTTCTAAGACTAAAAATCAAAGCTGTAAATTTGTGTAATTTAGAGACTGAAGGTAGTAATCGTTGCTGTCAGTGACTGGAAACCAGGCCTATTAAGCAAGAGCCATTGTTCAGTGCCTGTCAGCCCAGAGAGTGTGCGGGATACACTGGACATCTTAGACACAGATCTAGTTGGTGGTGGTCTGTGGTTTTTCTCCTAAAAGAAGGCTTCTCACACCACCCCTGATGAGAAAACAATTCGAGGAAAATGTAGGCACACTCAGTACATGAAGGGAGACACTATTAAAAGCAAAAGGAGAATAATTGTCAAACTTAGAACTATGCTAATTTGAATTCTGAGCTCTAAAACTGGTAGAATTCAAACCCTAAATGTAGAATGTACTAGTATTCTATGCCTTAAACAGTTGAAAGGAAAGGCTTACATTGGCAAAATGTGTTTCACACCGAATAATGATCCTAAATCAGTCTTTTGCAACATAATAAGATGCAGCTTTTTAAGTATACTTTATTTCTAGACTTTACCAATCTCAAAGGCTACTCGGAGCTCTTATTTCAGAAATAATTTCAAGATGTTCATTCTCTACAGTTTTGTAGTATGATTAACTTTGAAGTCCACTGCAGAGACAAATGAACTTTCCCTAAAATGCAACACAAGAGCGCTAATTACAGTCAGTAAAGATGAGAGGGGGCTATTTTGCAGCTCTTCCTGCAGGCTGTGAGAATTTTTTTCGTTAAAGCAGGATATACTGATTCAGTCCTTACCATGAGAGCCACTCCCATCGGAACATAAATTAGTCTTAGTGTATTTCAAGTTCTCACACATGTTCACATTCCAACTGGGTACAACAGTTGACTTTTGTCTTTAACTTTCCTTGGCAAACTGATAGCATCAGAGGAAGAGATAAGCTGCCCCTTAGGGAGTTGATTGTAAAGGGTTCCAGACGTCTGCACGCCCCTGGTGCAAGCACCAGCTTTCTTTTAAAGACTCAGGGTTATGTTATGTGTTGGGATGTTTTGTTGTTTGCTTTTTGAAGAAGCCAGATCCGATTTTTGTCATTGTATAAACTCCAGTAGGAGAAGAGGGATATGTTTTTAAGGTGATCTCTAGAATGCTCTGGCTGACTTCGCTGCCGAAGAAAAAGGAGAAAGGAAGACACAGTGTATATTTTGGCACTTCAACTTCTGTAGTAACAATGCATTCATTCACAAATCTGGAGAGAACTGAATGTCTGCTTTTTAAAGTCTGAATTGAATTATCGACTAGATTTTGAGACCCTGAGATTTTCAATCCAAACCATACTTAATATTCACGTTTTATCGTTTTCACATCGATGGAAAGTGAAAGGAAATTTAAATTCTTGATAGCCAGGTTTGACATTAGACTTTCACATTTATAACCTCACTTAAACTTTACAAGAAATCTCATTACAGGTATTATTATCCCCATTTTTTAAAGCAAAAAACACCCGTGGAGAGAAAAACTAACTGGCACTATTGAGATTCATACCACATGTGTCTGGCTGCATCAGGGGGCTCATAAAGAATTCAGAGCCAGCCCCCAGCTTCTCTTCCCCATTCCCTCTTCTCACCCCCAAGCTACCTCCATTAAAACAGATGCCAGGCTATATTTATTCTGTTTTATTATGTATACTTACAAATGCATTTGCTAATCTTTGGTGTCATAAAATACAATGAATAAACTCCTATCCAGTTTTTCAGGTATTTCCTTAATTTTTAAAGCAATAAACTCCTTTAATCCTCCCTTGTACTCAATACTAAGAAATGAAAGATCTGACTTTAAGCAGGGAAAGTTTTGTCTTAACATATAGCCAGGAAACTTCATTGGCCTAGGTCCTGAAATGTAAGTCATCTGCCAGACCAAGTGTGGGCTTAGCTCGCGAGGCCTCAGCCCTGCCGCTCCTGTGTGAAAGGCCTTTCTCCTGCAACCTGGCTCCTGGAACGAGTGAATGCTGTCCCTTCAGTCCCTACTCTCCACCAAGGATTTAAAAGATAAGAGAGAAACATTCCCCTGACTCTAAAATGGTTTGTTTTTCATACGGTATGTCCAGGCCTACACTACTAAAATCCCTCATAGAAGTCCTCTAAAAGATAACGATTATTCACATTGCAAACCTGTTTGAAAAGCCTGGAAAAATGCAGTATACTGTCGGGAAAATCAGTCTCCTTTTCTCACTCATATAATTTCTAAGTCTGTCGTTTCTTTTCTTTTTTTTTTTTTTTTGAGAAGGAGTTTCGCTCTTGTTGCCCAGGCTGGAGTGCAATGGTGCAATCTTGGTTCACCACAACCTCCGCCTCCCAGGTTCAAGCGATTCTCCTGCCTCAGCCTCCTGAGTAGCTGGGATTACAGGCATGCACCACCACACCTGGCTAATTTTTGTATTTTCAGTAGAGACAAGGTTTCTCCATGTTGGTAAGGCTGGTTTGAGCTCCTGACCTCAGGTGGTCCGCCCGCCTCAGGCTCCCAAAATGCTAGGATTACAGGCGTAAGCCACCTCGCCCGGCCTAAATCTGTCCTTTCTAATATGCTGTCCTAGTTTTAGCTAGGTAGTAAGTAGCTGAGTATTATACAAAATAAGCACTTTTTACTGCTGCTTAGCATGTGTCCGTGAACACTAGCTCAGTACCTGGCATTCCATGGACAGGCAAGAAAAGCTTGCTGAATGAATTAATCTGGCCCAAGTGTGACTGAGAGGCCAGAGGAGGTCAGTGGGTGCCGTCTCCCAGGCCAGCAGCACATGCACAGCTTCCTACAGTCTCCCTCCTTGTCTTTGTCTCAGTTACATCCTCTTCCCTTCTTCCCGTGTGTCTCTAACCTGCCAATTGCACCAACACTTACTCTCTGCCGCAGAGCCTGTGGACCCACGGTCTGGCTTGCTTTTAATTTCTCCATCTCCAGAGTATGTCTCTCCTCCATACCCCCATAAGTTAAAAGTGACTTAAATATATAAAATGGAAGAGAGAGGCGGGATACAACTGTTCGATAACTTAATAGTACAACTGACCAGTCTCTTGTAGATTTTTTGCATTCATTCCAAACCTGTTTTTTGTTTCGTTTTGTTTTTGAGATGGAGTCTGGCTCTTTCACCCAGGCTAGAGTGCAATGGCGCGATCTAGGCTCACTGCAACTTCCGCCTCCTGGGTTCAAGCGATTCTTGTGCTTCAGCCTCCCTAGTAGCTGGGATTACAGGCGAGCACCACCTCGCCCAGCTAATTTTTGTATTTTCAGTAGAGACGGGATTTCACCAAACTGGCCAGGCTGGTCTCGAACTCCTGACCTCAAGTGATCCACCCTCCTTGGCCTCCCAAAGTGCTAGGATTACAGGCATGAGCCACCGTGCTTGGCTGATACCTGTTTCTATTAAAAGACTTATACCTTGGAACTTTAATAAGTAATTTATTAAAGAACCATTAATATTAGACATTAAAATAATTATGACTCTCTTATCCCTATTTGATAAGCATATAGGTGACATTACACTAAATACTGTCCCTGTCTACCAAAATAATCTAATGTTGAAGCAGTCCACCGCATTTCAGGTCTCCTGGAAATGTGCCGAGATCTCCTGGAAAATGGAGGCAACAACTTGCTGTTAAGGGCAGAAAAAAAAAAAGGAGGCTAAGACGCAAGGTCCTCTGAAGCTTCTGCCAGCTCTCTCACCAGAACCTGACTCTTGATACCAGTGGAGTGAATCTGGAAGTCTCCTGCCTTTCTGAGTGAGCTGGAGACACAGACACTACCTGGACAGGCTGGAGAAATGAGGGACTTAAAGCGTAGCACACCCCTTGCCCCATGCCACCTGACTAGAAATGCCTGCCAAAGGTATATGGACATGCAAGGCTGCACAGATGTAAAGCTCAATATATTAAACTAGATAGCAAAGAAATATACACCAAACCCAGCAATACAAAGCACCCTGCTTTCGTGCAGTTAAACTTCTTCTGTTTTAGGCCACATGGTACTTGCTGGCTTCATGTGGCTTCATGAAGGCAAGTGCTGTGTCTGTTTGATCACTACTAAATTTCTGGCACCCAACATGTAGTAAAAGCTCAATCAGTATTTGTTAAATTCACTGAGAGGGCTGGGCAAGAAGGTAGAATGAAAAGAAAAGAAAATACAAAAAACACAAGCCTGGGCAACATAGACTGTCTCTTCAAAACTTAGCCAGGTGCGGTAACACACCTGTAGTGCCAGCTACTCAGAAGGCTGAGGCAGGAGGATTGCTTGAGCCCAGGAAGTCAAGGCTGCAGTGAGCCGTGACTATGCCATTGCACACTCCAGCCTGGGCAACAGAGTGAGACCCTGTCTCAAAAAGAAAGAACCATCCCCAAAGTTAGTAGTGCTCACAAGAGTGTAGTTGCTCTTTAAGTTTGACTTTTTGGTTATTTTGCAAGAGGTATTATTTGCCTTAAGCTGTGGTAATTAGATTTATTCTGCTTTTGTGGGCTTTTAGATGAGTTAATCGGCTACAATTTCTCTTAATTCCCTCTAATGCTTTCGAGGTGTGGATATCAAGAAACCTATATGATGTGTTTAGAATATTTTATGTTTGACAGGTATCAGTGAGTAGCAGACTTTGCACTGGAATTGCCCTTTTCCCTGCCTCAGTTGTTTTTGGTAATATTAACTGTTTATTTACTGTTAAACTTTACCAAAAAATGTCAAGTTTACTTTTTAGGACTAATAAATTAGTTTTCATAATTTTAGCCATTTGGGAAAAACAGAAGAAACCACATTGCAATGTAAAGGGAGAAAAGTCATTATTGACAGGAAATCGATAGGAAAATTATTGATAGGAAAATGAGAAGTGAGATAGCAGCATCTGAGAGGACTTTATATATGAGCATCTCACATAGTTACTTTTTCTTTTAGCCAGCATAATTACTAGCTTTTCCCATGTGTGTACAGAAATTTTTTTCCTTAGAAATTTTGGCCTTAAAAGTCAAATACAGGTTAGTTTACAGATGACCAATGGTCCCTCTAGAGGAAGTCCACAGAAGCTCTCAGATGCTCTCTAGACCAGCCTTTACTCACTCCTCTATCAGCACCCTGCCTGCCAGCTTGCATTTTACCAAAGCTAGAAAAGACCCTCAAGGGCCTGGGTGCCTGGAATTACTAGAGACCAGATAAAAGACATGTAGGGAATGCTGGTGTGGCAGATGCTGTGAAAAAATGTGCCACAACGTTTGAGGGCAGGAAACTGAAAGACCTCGTGTGGTTTGGAGGCCTGAGGAAAGAGCCTCAGGAAGTGATGTTTGACCTGACATCTGAAGGCTAAATGGGAGACAGAGACAGGTGTGCAGTCAGGAGGAATCGCACGTTGAAGGGAAGGGCTGAGACTCTGAGAATGGGGGTGGGAGGGAGAAAAGAAGAGGCTACAGGGGGCAACCAGGCCTGGCGGGCCAGGTGAAGGAATTTGGAGTTGATCCCAAGAGCAAGCGAAAGCCACTGGGGACAGGGAAGTCAAGAGTCACAGGATTCCATGTGCGTTTTGAAACTGGCTGGCTGCATGGAAGGGAACAGTGTGTGGGAGAAGTGCAGGAGACGGAAAGGCAGGACTCGTGGTGGTTGAGATGAGGCCGATGGGGACAGGCAGGCCTGACTCCTACGGTTCTGACTTGTGAAACAGGATTATCAGGGATGGTGCCACCGACCAAAGAAGAGAGGATTCCAGTAACAACTAAGCACTGTTCTCTTTTACTCTCGGCAACAGCCCTACTCTGTGGGTTCTATTATTACCCCATTACATAGATGAGAAAACAGAGGTGCCAAAAGATTAAATGGTCTGGAATCACCAGTAAGTGTTCAGTAAATGTTCGCTGCTGCTGCCTCTGTACTCATGGAGTCGTTCATTCATTCATGGACTGTACGCTGTATCTAAGACAATACATTGTTGAACAGAATAGATGTGAACTCTGCTCTTGAGCAAGACTGGTAGTGGGAGAAAAAGACAATAAACAAGCAATTATCTTGCTTGGACAGGTTGGTCAGGGATGGTAGGACGGTCTAGGTTTCTTAGACTGGAATGTTAGAATTCTAACTCTTGCGTAAATCTTGGATGGATATACAGAGGAAAAATACGCATTATTGACAAAGCCAAAAAAATGTTTCCCAGATGTTCTCTGAGGTTCCACAGGCATCCCCAATGAGTTAGGTCAGAAGTAGGCCTTGTGCCGATTTTATAGGTGGGAGGCTGAAGATGCAAGAAGAGAACAGCAATGCAGCCGTGCCAAGGTCTCAAAGGGCAAGGATTCCTGGTGCCGCTGCTCCTGCTGTCCAGCAGGTTCAGCTGCCTTTGGGCCCACAAAGGTAGGAAATGGTAGGAAATGGCCCACATCTGACTGCCTCTGTACAGGTCAAATCACAGCTCCCTGTTCTTACTATATATAGTAACGACCTTACATAAGAGTGCTATTAAAAAAGGACGACAGAGAGGAAAAGAGAATGCCAGCTGAATTTTTTCCACTAAAGCTCATTTTTAACAGATGTGTTTTCTCTGTTTCCACAATGACAGTGTACCAGGAGACTGTTCCCCAGCTCAGAAGGGAAGCAACCTAGGTACTTGTAGAACTGTAATTGGGTCCGTCTGTGCTGAGCACAACAATAAAATTACTTGTACTTCCCTTTTATTTAATGTTACTCTCCTCATCAGTTCCCATTTTCCTGATATTTGTGGGAAGGAGGCCATGAAGAAGGATGAAAACACTGTAAAAATAATTTAAATTTGACAATATATTTGGGATAATGCTGAAAAGGAGTGTTCCTTTTTTTTTTTTGGAGACGGAGTCTCACTCTGTTGCCAGGCTGGAGTACAGTGGCGAGATCTCGGCTCACTGCAACCTCCACCTCTAGGGTTCAAGCAATTCTCCTGCCTCAGCCTCCCATGTAGCTAAGATTACAGGCGCATGCCATCACGCCCAGCTAATTTTTATATTTTTAGTAGAGACAAGGTTTCACCATGTTGGCCAGGATGGTCTCGATTTCTTGACCTCATGATCCACCCACCTCAGCCTCCCAAAGTGCTGGGATTACAGGTGTGAGCCACCTCACCCGGCCTGAAAAGGAATGTTCTAAGTTCAGCAAAATGAGTGATTAACATGTAAGTGGTCGGTCTATCTTAAATGCTTTAAATTATAATTCATGATTTTTTAATTAAGGCTTTCTTATTCCATCTGATCTCTTATACACTCTAGTACCCAGTGATACACAAATTTTGTTAATTTTGGTAACTCAGTCTGTCTGTGCAGTGTGTGACCTTGACATTATGTAATGTGAATGGGATGGCTACACGTTCCCTTTTCCCCAGGACGATCAATCTGCCAGTCGTCTAGAGTTCTATGTAGTTCAGCCTGTGTCCCTGATTAAAGGGCCCACATTTGGACAATGAATTATTTACACGACCATCCTGAATACTAATAGCTCACATTTATTGAAGACATGCTCGAACATTGCTCAAAACACTTTATATGTACTAACACATTTCATCTTCACAGTCTAGGAGGTAAGTGCTATGATGGACCCCCATTTTGTTTATTTTAGATTGACTGGGCACACGTGCAGGTTTGTTACAAGGGTATATTCATGATGCTAAGGTTTGGGTTTCCATTGATCCTCTCACCCAGGTGGAGCACACAGTACCCAAGAGGAAGTTTTTCAGCCCCTCCCCTCCTCCTTCCCTCCCGGCTTTTGGAGTACCCAGTGTCTGTTGTTGCCATCTTCATGTTCGTGTGTACAGTGTTTAGCTCCCACTTATCTGGAGGTATTTGGTTTTCTGTTCCTGGTTTAATTTACTTAGGATAATGGCCTCCAGCTGCATCCATGTTGCTACAAAGGACATGATTTTGCTCTTTGTTATAGCTGTATAGTATTCTGTGGTGTGTATGTACCACATTTTCTTTATCCAGTCCACCATTGATAGCATCCGGGCTGGTTCCACATCTTTGCTGTTGTGAACAGTGCTATGATGAGAGAGCGTACATGTACCATGTGGGGCTTTTTGATAGAATGATTTATTTTCCTTTAGGTATATACCCAATACTGGGATTGCTGAGTCTAATGGTAGTTCTATTTTTAGTTCTTTGAGAAATTTCCAAGCTGCTTTCCATAGTGGCCTAATTTACATTCCCACAGTGTATAAGCACTCCCTTTTCTCCACATCCTGGCCAGCAGCTGTTGTTTTCTGACGTAATAATAACCATTCTGTCTGGTGTGAGATGGCATCTCATCGTGGTTTTGGCTTGCATTTCTCTGATGATTAGTGATGCTGAGCATTTTTTCATGTTTGTCAGCTGCTTTTATGTCTTCCTTTGAGAAATATATGACCCCCATTTTAAAGATGAAGAAACAGGTTCAGAAAAATTAAGTGATCAAAGAAACTCAGCCAGTAAATAATAGAGTCTAAAATTTAAACACAGGCAGTGTAACTCCAGAGCCTACATGCCTAAGAAGTACAGCATTACCTTTCATTCCTAAACCAGTTAAGAAGTATATGAATAAAACTCCTAGAGGATGGAAGGGTCCTTTGGAACTGGGAAGTTCTTGGAGTCCTTGAATAGAAACGCTTTCCCAATTTGCCAGGGCAGGGCCCCTTTATGGGAAACAGTGCGAACCATCCAGCAGTCCAATTAACCGAGCACAAAGCACAAGGCATATTTGTTTTTCTTTCTTTTGAAAACATAAATGTTAGAAACGTTCAGAAATAAAAGAGATTTAGAAGAATAAACTTGTAACTGTTGGAACCATCCTCATATTTTCTAGACCAGTCTTCCTTCTCTCGACAACCCCTTCTCTCGTGGCCATTCCTCGCCCTCCATGTTTTCATGAACAGTGTGATTGACTACTCTGATTTTGTTAGCTAGCCAAAGTGTCGCATGAGAACTCGGTGAGCGGGCTGGTATGTCAGAGGCAGCACTCGGTAAGAAGGCTTCATTGTTTGCATTAGCACGTTATGCTAATGCTCCATTGCATCTCAGGATTGTTTATTTATAAATTATTTGTTTTAGGATATGGTATTAGCTTCGTCAACACCATTGTGGACTTCACATTTAGAACTGTTTTTTCCAACTCTTTTTTACTTATTTTTCATGAGAATAGTCCTTACGTCAAGATGAAAGAAAGGTGAAACACCAGGTAGAATTAGCAAACTGATAAACAGCCCTGTTTAAAGCCATGGAAAGGTAATGTTTAAAGAAGATGTTTGTTTTAATTGATTTTTACTTTACATGTACACGTTAACTTCATAAATCTTACCTTTCATACCAAGAAGCCTAGATCAACTAGCATGTTAATATGCTGAGGGCTGAGAGCAAAAATAGATAACCTAAAGTTGTCTAACAAATTAGACATCACTTAAGAGGAAACTCAAGTGTGTTTCAGGGAGCAGCGGCAGGTCTGCCTTAGATTTTTAACCACTGCATCCTCCTGTTAATTAAGATCAATCAGATACAAAAATCTTTGGTCAGAACCAGTATTACAAAAGAACCTAAGAATTTCTGCTTTCTCGTCTTTCTGTTTACCATAACACAGGCATATATCCAAAAATATATAGAAAGCAAAAATTTGGAGAGAATTACATGCGCTTTCCTAAATGCACCTTAATGCTTTCCCTGGTGTTACTATTACTACTGTTGGAAACATCACTGTTCAAACGAGCCTGTACGTCACCACACATTGCTCCCCACACAGCAACACTTCTGATGACGGCAGCCCCCTGCCTTGTTACTCACTGAGAAATAGAAACTCTGATTATTTAGAGCAAAATTTCAGATTTGAAGAAGTTTTCCTAATAAGGAAGAATGATGTAATGTTCATGGAGGGGGTCCAGGTTCCCTTCTTTGTTTTATTTATATTAGCTGAATTCCAGGGGAAAATGCGCTATGAAGCATGAGGGCTGCTAACTATATTTAGCCACACAAAATTAGTACATCAGGGGGCATTTTTTCTTTAAGTTATACACTCATAAATGCGCTGGAAGATATTTTTCCAGGCATCCTGTTTTTATGAAGTTTGATCAAGCATAAATACTTTTATTAAGATGCTACCTTTTATTTCGCGTGTGAAGAAAGTATCCATTGTAATCTTTTTACTTTGGCACGTTTCTCTGAGATACTGGTTTCTGGGTCAAAAGATAACTAATAATCATAGCTTGGTTCAGAAGATTGTATTAACTTTCCAGAGTGCTCATGCCTGTCATCCCAGAACTTTGGGAGGCCAACTCAGGAGAATCACTTGAGCTCAGGAATTGGAGACCAGCTTGGGCAACACAGGGAGACCCCATCTCTACAAAAGTAAAAAAAAAAAAAATAGCTGGGCACAGTGGCACATACCTGTGGTTCCAGCTACTTGAGAGGCTGAGGTGGAAGGATCACTTGGGCCTGGGTGGTCGAGGCGTGGTGAGCCGTGATTGCGCCGCTGCACTCCAATCAGGGCAACACAATGAGACCCAGTCTCAAAAAAAAAAAAAAAATCCAGAGCAGGCTTTTAGAAGGAAGCAATAGTAGTTTCTTAGAAGAAAGATAATGTGTGTTTAAGAGTCATGTTCTGCCCATTGTCTGGCACTATTCAATCTAGATTCACTTCCATCCCCCTCACCTTACTCTAAATATAAAAACAGTCTGTGCGTCTTAAGACGGTAGACTATCATTTTTGTACTTTTGCATTACGACTTTTATTTAAACATATTTATAAACTGGAGAAAAATCAAATTTGTAGCATTTAAACGTAAAACCTCAGCATTATAATTGGTCATTCCCTCCTCTCGTCAACGTGTTACATTTTTGCTTTGCTCTGTTGCGTGACTCGGGGCTTACGCTGCGTTTCACGTGAGAGAAAAGTCAAATTCATCTCCACCCCACAGCCTGCTATCTTCTGCCTTTTACCCTAAGTCTTCGGAGGGGACAGCTTCCTCCCCATGACTGATAGTTATCCATGCTCACGGCTGCTGGCAGGACTGACTCCTATACAACTGTGGCCTTGTAGTTGATGTGAATAGGATGAGCCTCTCTATGGAAACGGAGTCTTCTCTCACTGCCTGAAGGAGAAGGCTCTGCTGGAGATGGAGGGCTCTCATCTGCATATGGGTAGCACCGATGGTGCCCCAGACATGCTGAGCATGTGTGAATGTCTTAGAAGAGTGGAAAGGTTTGAGAAATGCAATCTTAGAATCATTTCTAATATTACTTGATGGGAGGTCAGCAAATACGTTAGCCAACTTGTAAAAAAATTGGAGGACAACTTTTTGCCACTATCATGGACAAATCTATCACTGCTGCCCCAAATATTGGTCCCTCAGAGACCACGTTCTTATATTCTGAGGCTCTGCAGTTGATTCCTGTTCAGTAGAGCATCTGGCGAACCTCTAGTAGCACAGACAGACAGTAACCCTTGTGAGAAGTGAGGGAAGTTTTAGAACTAGGCCTCAAGGAGCGCTGTACAGTAGAAATAGAATGTGAACCACCATAAATGCAGACCATGTATGCAGTTTCAGTTTTCTAGTAGTCACATTAAAAGGGAAAAAGAAATTAATTTTAATAGTACATGTTATTTAACCCAATATATTCAAAATATTATTTTAACATGTAAATAATATAAAAATTAGTCAAGATCATTTTCCAATCTCTTTTTAAACTAAATTTTTTAAATCTGCTGTGTATTTGACACTTATAATACATCTCAATTCTGACTAACCACTGTTCAAGCACTTAATAGCTACATGTAGCTAACAGTTACCATAGTGGGACAGTACAGGTCTGGAGGATGTGAAATTAGGTAAACACACAACCTTTACACCCGAACCAGTGCTGCAGAATTGATGGTAATTAATCTAAATGCTCATCTCTTATCTTTTCATGTCTGAAAACTGCTGCTGAATGTACAAACCAGGTAACAGTAATAAGGGCCAATCCCAGTGGTAGAAGTGGAGTTGATTTGGTGGAGAAGGATCTGTTGATTCCAGATCTTCAACCACAGCCATGTGCAGCTGGACAGAAGCCCCCCTCTGATTCCCAGGGCTGGAGTCGGGGCAGAGGCAGAAAGTCTAAAAACAAATACATCAATGTAATCATTTCAATAATAAATGCTGTGAAGTAAATAAAACAAGATAATAGAGATGGGAGTACTCTTCTTGCTCACTCCAATAGTTGAGTGAATCATCTGGGAAGTGAGTTGTGCTGTGGAGCGTGAACGGTGATTTTAATTCAGTCTGAGAGCCAGGCACAGTGGCAATAGCCTGTAATCCTGCACTCTGGGAGGCCGAGGTGAGCAGATCACTTGAAGTCAGGAGCTTGAGACCAGCCTGGCCAACATGGTGAAACCCCGTCTCTACTAAAACATAAAAATTATCTGTGCCTGGTGGCGCACGTCTGTAATCCCAGTTATTTGGGAGGCTGAGGCTCAAGAATCGCTTGAACCCAGGAGGCGGAGGTTCTAGTAAGCTGAGATCGTGCCACTGCACTCCAGTCTGGGTGACAGGGTCTCAAAAAACAAAAAATTCAGCCTGAGGCAAATACTTCCCTCTAGTCCTCAACGTGACTAAAGAGATCCTCATTTTTCTTTAAGAGAGAATTTCATTATTTAAAAACACAATATCCAAAGAAATTGAAGAAATTGAAGAAGCTGGTTTCTATGTACTTCAAATAATATTTTGGTGTGAGGCCCCAGATGACAACATCTTTCTCCCAGGATACCACAGCTGACATAGCTAAAATATGAAGTATGGCCGAAATAATACACAGTGAGCTGATAACTTAGGAAATATTTTTGTTTGTTTTAACCAAGGCAAACAAATTAAAGATTTTAATGTTTTATTTCCATATTTGCTTAAGTAAACTTCAAAACTAATTCCTTCCAAAGAATTTTGCCTCAGCTACATGGATGACCAGTGAATGCTGTTGGGAGTGTAGGACTACACTGAATAATCAAATAAATCTATTGAATATGGAAGTTTTGTGTTTAAAAAAAACTCAGTAAAAAAGCACTAGAACCACCGTACAGTATGTATCTATATGCTTATTATGTATGGGGTAGCTTAGGAGGGAACTCAAGAAATGGTAATAGTATTTGGTTGATGCCGGAGAGGGAAACTGGACTGGGAAGAAAAAGTAAGAGATGAAGATGTACTTTTCAGTGTTCTCTTTGTTTCTTTTGCATTTTGAAGAGCAGAGGTTTTTAATTTTGATGAAGCCCCAATGCATCAATTTTTTTTTCCCTTATGGATCACCATTTTGTTGTCTTATCTAAGAAATCTTTACCTAACTTATGGTCACAAAGATTTTCTCCTGTGATTCCTTCTTGAAATTTTACAGTTTTAGATTCACATTTATGTTGAAGATTTTTTTGTTTTTTTTATTTTTATTTTTTTAGAGCTGGGGTCTCACTCTGTCCCCCAAGCTGGAGTGTAGTGGCCGTAAGATCATGACCTCCTGAGTCCACTTGATCCTCCCATCTCAGCCTCCCAAGTAGCTGGGACTACAGGCATGCATCACCATGCCCGGCTAATTTTTTAGTTTTCTGTAGAGACTGGGTCTCACTTTGTTGCCAATGCTGGTCTCAACCTTCTGGGCTCAAGCGATCCTCCCCTTTCAGGCTCCCAAAGTGCTGGGATTACAGGCCTGAGCCACCATCCCTGGCCTGTTGGAGACTGATACTAGTTAACTTTTGTATAAGGTATCAGTTGTGAGCTGAGGCTGGAAATCCAATAGGGTTTGGAGGGGTTTTTTGTTTTTATTTAATCATGTGTATTCTTTTAAAAATAGGATTTCATTTCAAAAGAGATTAAAAAGAAATATTGTATAGAAATGTCTGCAGTTATAATAAGGAGTTCAACTTTAAAAAGAAAAGGTTGTTTTGTTTTGCTTTGTTTTGAGACAGGATCTTGTTTTGCCACCCAGTCTGGAGTGTGGTGGCGTGATGGTGGCTCCCTGCAGCCTTGTTCTCCTGGGCTCAAGCAAGTAGCTGGGACTACAGACTCACACCATCACACCTGGCTAATTTTTTTTAAAATTTTTAGCGTAGACGAGGTTTCACTGTGTTGCCTAGGCTGGTCTCAAGATCTGGGCTCAAGTGATCCTCCCGCCTCAACCTCCCAAAGTGCTGAGATTACAGGCATGCAACACTGTGCCCAGCCAAGAAAAAAGTTTTATTATGACTACTGTGCTGATTTTCAGGAACAGTCATTGTGCTTTAATTCTCTAAGCCAAAAATGTCAAATTCTGTTGGGCAAAAAGACCGTGTTGTTGATTGCACTCTCTCATATGGTCCCTTGCCTTCAGCCATTTTCATAATCAAAACTTGATGGCAGTATTTTGTTATAAGGTAAGAAACTAACAATGGTAAAAGCCATTTGCCAGGGTAAATCTGAACTAATTATTTAGATCAGCTGAAATAAAAAGGGTTACAAAGACGGGATGTGGATACTAAAACTTCATTGGTAATGAAAAGATATGGATAAATTTGCATCTGCCAGATCTGCTTAGGGAGAGCATATACATGAAGTGGAGGAAGTCATCCCATATCCCTTACGTAAGGACTGAGATCCTGCTGCCAGAGACACATGTTGCAATATCAATAGAAGGTCGTCACATTGCCTTCCATGAGGGAGTGGGTCTGTTTAATGCTATCATTTTGTGACATTGAGAACGTGTGAGGCCACCCACACCTTCTCTGCCCTTCACCAGAGCTGGGGCCAGCCTCTTCTGATAAATGCTAAATAATGACTATTGCTTTGAAGGTGCAATTAGCAAGGGAGCCCACGTGTCTAGGGTTCTTTTACGCCATGACAGTGCATGAATAGTGTACATTTGACAGGGGATGATCCTCTCTCCCTACTCAAGTTTGGAACCATTTGACAGATAAACTGAGGAGTCAGAAAGAGATCCAAGCACCAGATTTGTACTGGGGAGAACTCAGAGGAGAAAGGGGATGTACTGCTGGGCCTCATGAGCTGTCTTATTCTTCACCGTGAGCTAAGCATACTAACACCCAGTCACAGGCAGCATTGAACAGCTCCACGCAGATCCCACCCTCCAAAAAACAGGAAGAAAAAGCCCTCTGATTGCAAGCAAGATCCAAAGAGAGAAGAGCAAGGGAGGGGCTGATCTGAGCATGCCCAGATCCATCCCCCACCCATATTCGCCACAAAGGGAGGAGACAGGCAAAGAGGGCCCCCTTCCTGGAGATCCCTCCATGAGGAAGCAGTGAAGGATGCAGGGCCCACTCCATCAGTGTCCAGTGTTCCACCGATCCTGCATAGTAATTTTGAAAGATGATAGCATGATGTTCCTGAAAGGGAAAAAAAAAAGAAGTTTCCTCTATTAGGTCATTAACATGTATCATGAATGACTTTAATGTCTTCTGGTTCATTTTGACATTTTTGCCAATTCTATAGATGTTTTATTTACTCCCATGATATATTTTAAAGATCAACAAATGTCCACAGCAAAGAAAAAAATCACTGGTAAATTCGTAACTTTTCTATTTCTATACTTTTAACTGTTACATTAATCCTGTCTTATTCAAAAGGTATTCACCACAAAAATACTTACTAATCTTGGTTTCCTGTATGAACTCCTTGTGCTTCTGAGATTAGAGATATGCTGTTCTTTACTGGTGGCCACAATCAAGAGATAAGATCATGCCTAAAAGGACAAGTTGGGAACAGAAGTGTAATTAAGTATACTCTGTATTCGTTTTACTTAGGATTATAGTCCTTTAACAATTTCATCATATTTAAGCTTGAAAATATGCATGATTGCTGATACCACTATAGTCATAGACATGTATATATGCACACATACACATGAGTGATGAGACTGTGTTACTCAGACATAGAACCGCTGGACAGTCAGCTACACATTACTTCTAGGCAATGGTTCATCTTCTCTCTTCAGGGAAAAAGTATCCCTTGTTGGAACCTGACAGATTTTGAACATATCTTTTCTGTGTTCTTTGTAATGTTTATCTGTATTCTTGTTAGAAATGACTTTCTGGTTCAGTTATTTAAAAGATTAAGCCTTTTAGTGAAAGGAGATCTCACCTTGGTCTCATCACTTGAGAGGCTAAGAGTGAAGAAACCCAGTTACTACTCCGGGCTCTGCTGCTGGCCTCCTGTGTGGCACTGCACCAAACGTACTTATTACTCAGCTGGATGAGATGATCCCGGTTCCTTCCATCCACACGATCCATGCTTTCCCGTGTATCTCGGCACACAGATACTATACATACTTCAGTGGCTTTTTCCATTGTTTTAAATCTTAAAAAGAAAAGGTACATTCTGGTGTATATACTACTTCCCTAAATGAAGGGCCATCTATTGTATAAGTCTTACAGAATAATCATGAAATCCAGATGTGGTGTGCAACAAACTTCATTATTTACATGTTTTGGAAAAGATTAATAAAGTACAGCAAAATAAGCTCAATACTACAGCTGTACATGCTATTCTATAAAGTATTCTTTTGAAAAGCATTTCAAGATTTTACAGCATTTTTATTGTATTGGAAACAGTCACAGATACCATATTATAGAAAACTCTGTTTGATAGAACGCCAGATGAATAACTGTGGACTATACACAGTCATATATAACCACATTGGAAACTTCATGTAACTATGATAAATTCTCTCATTTTTTCCTTAGGAGTAATTACATTAGATAATTGAGCTGTTTCATCTAAGAAATTATTTTTGTGGTTTTAGTCATTTCTCAGGGAGGGAACCTCATTTATTACAGTTCTCCCCAAGACACACTGGATAGACTTCATCTGCTGCTGGAAGGACTGGTTCTGCCTCCTGAGGGGAAATGGCTAGGCAGCACTGTCTTCACTGCATCTCATCCTTTGGCCTCTAAGGAATGTCAAGGTCAGCTGGTCAAAAGCTAAGAAGGGCCAAAGCCATTTAAAATTTACTGTTCTTTTCCACAGTCACAAGTCTCTTAATTCATGCTGCTAAGCTGCATCTCTTGAGCTTGCCAAAATGCATTTTTGAGCTTTTTCAAGAACTTTCTCCTTCTTCAGATGAGAGGTTGGGAAGGGAGTCTGGTGATCAGTCAAGCCCTGCATTCACACCACAAACCCCTTGGCTTGTATATCTCAGCCATTAGCATTTAAACTAGCAATGGTAGACTTGTAAGAGGAAGTAAATTACTCTGAGAATCCAGATCCAAATGTGCATTCCTCACATTGATTGCAAGACCAAAATATGTAGAAAACGTTATTGGCTACATTGTTATTATTTATTCAGAAATGTTTAGTTCTTCAGTTATAGGCCTATCTTAATAGAAATTTGAAAAGTAATCTTTATAGTGTTCACCATGTGATATAATGTTTCTAAATTGCATCATATTTAGTGATACAGTATCTCAAGAGATGGAACAGCATAACAGATGAGTAATATTAGTGATATTCAGATGTACAATCTTGAAAGACTAAAGAGTGAATTTTATAGCATGGGCACATTTTAAAAATATTTAAAGGGGACTATTTAAAAATAATCCAACTATACTGCAAAGATATGAAGAAAGTCAGACCGAGAATGATTTAGTCAAGGCCACACAGATAATTGGTGGCACAGTCACTTCTACCAGGGAAAGCACAAAGTAGCCCAATGGCAGGAGATGCTAAAAGGGGCTGTCGGTGATTTAAAAACAAAGCTATTTAGGCCATGTGTGGTGGCTCACGCCTGTAATACCAGCAGTTGGGGAGGCCAAGGTGGGAGGACTGCTTGAGCCCAGGAGTTTGAGACCAGCCTGGGCAACACAGTGAGACCCTGTCTGTACTTAAAAAAAAAAAAAATCCCACTGGGTGTGGTGGCACACACCCAGCAGTTTGAGGCTGCAGTGAGCCAAGATGACACACTTCACTCCAGCCTGGGTGACAGAGCAAGACCCTGTGTTATTCATAAACAAACACATAAATAAATACCAAGCTATTTTTAAGAATTCAAATCCAATTATTTTCGAAATAATTCTTCTTGTATTTATTTTTTTCTACCACAAACATTGTGTTCAAGAAGGAGAGTGAAGGACAAAACCATAAGTATGTAGGAACTTCCATACCATGAAATTCCACGGTAGTATTTATTGCCCTTATGTGATATATGTCTCTTGATTTTTCTCAGAAATTCGAATTAATATTATACTTGGAAAATATGAAGTAAGAACCTGTATTAATTGGTTTCATCTTCCTGTTCACATTTTGGAAGTACAATATTTAGCTGTAAATACATGATGTTTGGCTAGTACAGACCAACAACTCATTAGTTTCTCAATATAATGAGTGCTAGTTGATGGTACTTATGCTGAAATAAGAAATTCTGGAAGCAAATTTAATTTCTTAGTTTCAAAATCAACTCCTTCAGGTTGCTTTGTACATTGTTATAGTTTTTCCAATAAATATTTTTAAGCATAGCATATAAGATATAACTACCTAAAGTTATATGTATGGAATGTGTTCAGAACATAGCCTGGCTGTCTCTATAGCTGTTTCGGGCGCCATTGCAATATCTATATCTCAGTAACCAAGAAACAGAGGATAGGAGGGGCAGACTTAGAGCCATAGTCTTGAGTGGAGCCCAAATCAGAAAGGTCCGCTGTATCTGAGGAAGTCACACTGCATGTGGTAAATACGAGATAAGTCCTGGTGCTTTGGTTACAGATGTGGTAACATCATGGTCATGAGCCAGAGCTCCTCAGTTTAAATCCCATCTCCACTTCTTTCCAGCTGCATAATCTTGGACAACTTACTATATATCTTTGTGCCTCACTTTTCTCATCTGTAAAATGGAGATAATAAAAGTGGCCTCTCTCCTAGAGTTTTTATAAAGATTAAATGAGTTTAGATGGATAAAGTGCTTTGAATGGTGTTTGGTACATAGTACGTGCTCTATAACAGTTAGCTCTCATCACTAGATAGTGGTGACGCTGTTGGGGCTGGCAGTAGTAGTAGGAATAGTCATGCTTGATGAAATTCTTTGGAAAAGACCTCCCCTGGTGGCTTTAAACACAGGAAATGGATGAATGGATACCCTTCTCAGGCCTCCAGGATATTTTGTAACTGTCTAAGACCTTCTTTAAGTTACAAACTTCTGGAGTTTTATGTTTTAAGAGTCTTTTTGAGCACTATATTTTTTTATATGCACGTAGTCAACAGTCAAACAGTATAGAAGAGATAAAATGCAAAAATAAAAGATGTCCTCCCTCCACCTCATTCTAGTCTTACTTTCCAGAGGTAAACACTTTAAACTATTTGTTTTTAGCCCTTCTGGTGGTTTCTTTCACAAGTTTATGAACAATATATGAATTCATCCATTTATTGATTCATCAACTTCTGATAGTGCTATTAGATTAATTTTTGTATTGTTCTTACCAGCAAGATGTTCTTGTTGGGCCTTTGGTACCAACCAGCTAATAACAGCAATTTCTTGATCTCCCTGTGTTTCCATTTGCATATCGTAAAATAAGGAAATGGGACTTATTGGTTTCCAAGGCCACTTTCTAAAAAGTGTTAAGAGACCATTTGAACTAGTTTAAGTGGAAAGAAAAAAAAAGAAGAAAAAGAAAAATTCTGAGATAAAACTGGTCTGATGGTTATCTGGATCCAGCTGCTAAAATAGTATTCCAATTTTAACTGCTTCTCTCCCTTTTTCTTTTATATAAGGAATTGGCTGTTTTTTATGTACTAGCTTCCTTTTTGTAGACCCTTCCGTGATGGCCAGGAACTCTAGGTGATTCTATCCTTTTAGACACATTTCCCTTCCATCTTCAGTATGAAAAGTCCCAGGGAAAGGCTCTGATTGGCCTGACCTGGATTATATACTTATCCTTGGATAATTTGCTGAAGCCATATAACAGCTGACTAGTCCTGGATCACATGCTCACCCTGCAACCAAGGGCGAGAAGATTGTGGCCCACAAGGAATAGGGTAGAAGCACATCTGTAAAGGGAGGGAGGAGTGCGGTTACCAGATGAAAGAAGAATGGTAGAGAATAAAAACAGATGTCTGCCACACTTGGAGTTTCAGGAAATTGACTTTAAGAAGAAACTCATTCAATTCTCCACCTACTAGTGAGTCATTACTTGCTTGTGTGAATGCTTACTGCCATGCATTCAACCATTGGCCTCATTCTCCTTCCAGAAATAAAGCATGACCTCCACCTACACATTCTTTAACTTAGTATCAGCCATAAGCAATTCCTGGCAGCACTTCACAACACTTGAAAAATGAATACAGACATCAGTGTGATGTTCCAAGCAGACATCAGTGCTTTAGATTCCAGCCCCAACACAGGCATTCAATGCGGCCTTGTTAGAAACACTCTGTCCGGTCCTTTATGACTTGCTACACTACACAATGGACACACAAGGGAGCTGTTTCCTCTCTCTGTATAGGGACCAACTTTGTTATCTCAGGATACAGTCTATGTTTTGAAAAAGTGGCTGTAGAACAGTGCAGGATGGGAAGAATGGGTCCTATCAAAGAACTGCCTAGAGATGACTAAAGTTCTCACCAAGTACTGAAAATATCCCTGAGGCACTTCTCTTCAAGGTAAACATAAACTTATTGCACTTTTGACTGATGATAACCAAATAAAATGGAAAATGGGCACTGGTACAGGCTGCCACTGCCTGGAACATGATGGAGTGCCTCACAGATGCCAAATTAGGAGCTGCATTACCAGGTTCACAAACCCTCTCACTCGGGTTTGGGAGTTTCACATTTTGGATACTAACAAGCCAGAAATATGTAAGTGCTGTTACTATAAGAGCTCTGATACATATATATCTCCTTTATTAGAAGATGCATTTCCCTTTTCTGTATTCCACACAAAAGGATGCCTGGCAATCTTTTGACAGGTAGTAAGTGACATCTATGTGCAAAATACTGTAATAAGAAGATAGAACACATCTGGCTCTGGGCGATCTGGGCTGGTGTGTGAGATGATAATGCCACTGCCAAGCTGACAGTACCATGCCGGCCTTGTGGGCTGGAGTAGTATGGAGGAGGGAGTAAGAACTGCTAGATGTTACTAGGGAGGGCTTCAAGAAGAAATGGGCATTGAAATGGGCACAAAAGGATGAAGACAGTGTATGGAGAGAAATTGGTGGGGGTGGCCTTCCAAAAGAGGGCAGTGTATGAGAAGAGGCCAACAGTAAGGAAAACTCAAAGTCAGTCTGGGAAACAATAAGAGTAACAAACTTAGAAGAATGAAAAGGTAGAGATAGAGCAGCATTAGTTGGAGATAAGATTGTTAGGACTGTTTGAGGCCAAATTATGGGTATCTTAAATATCAGATATTATTTTAGGGAGACAAGTTAGGTCAGGATGAGAGCAGCTCTGTCTAGACATAAGTTTGAAGTGAAGTAGCACATTTATATTACACGGAAGTGGATAATGGAATTCAGGACTGAGGGCTGGGTTAAAGAGATCAGGGAGCGAGAGTGATGCAGTTGACTAACTCCTTGTGCAAAGAGGAACATAAAGTTTAGATCTTGGTAGGATACCCATATTTAGAGTGATGGAGAAGAACTAGTGAAGGAAGTAAGGCACAGTCCCAGAAGTAGAACAAGGAGAGTTATGTTAGTGATGTCAAGGGAGAAGAGTGCTTCAAGAAAGGTGGAGGGGGTGAGCCCATTGTCAGAGCTGCAGAGATATCAAGAATGAGGGCAGAGAAAAGCCACGGGACTGCTGAGCATAGCACAACCCTATCTTCATATTTGAATGAAATGTCAAATGAATTTTTGGAAGATTTACAAAATCAGGCCAAAACATCCAAAGAGTTGTGGCAGAAAGAGGGGAAAGGGTTATTAACAGAACATTGGCCACTTACCACTGAAACAGTTTGCATGTTTCCTTTAAGGGAAAGCATTATAGCAGGACCACATCCAACTCTAGCCCCATAGAAGCTATTTTGAGACACATAAAACCTAAAAGCTATTTTTGTCTTGATCTGGGTAGAATTTATCTATAGGTATATCTGTCTTAAGAAAAAAAAAATACAATTAGTGTTAGCCAGTTAGTTGACAGAATATTCACAGATTATTCACAGAATAAAGTATTCCTTTTGTAAGAAGATTTACCATGGAATTGTTTTTATCTGCCTCTCAAATGCCTTTAAAATCTTCTTCTGTTTTCCAAAAACTGATATATACATTTTTCAAAAACAGTTGAAATAGGTGTGAAAACAGCATATGCATAAGGTTAATATATATATATATACACACACACAAATAAGCACCATACTTGGACTTGTTTAGTTGTCCAAGTTTACCAGTTTCTTTGAAATTAGGTTCTTTATAATGTTTAAATCTTACAGGGCTAAAGAGGACAGGTCATAAAATCTAAAAGTTTATTAGGACCTTAAAGTTGAAAAACTACCCCAGAAAGGATGAATGAAGTATCCAAAGTCATAAACAGAATGTGGCAGACCTGGAGCCGCACGATTGGAACATTTCTCTACTGGGCTGACTCCATGTTTTTACTTGTAAATAACCTGCATGATAGTGGCTTTATTTCTAGAGTACTCCCTTAGGAAAATGCAACTGTGTGTTGCTGAATGCCATACAGCTTGATGGAACAGGGAGTTTTACATTGCATAGAAATCTAGGGATTTAACTTCAATTCAACAGATATTTATTGAGTGGCTTCCCTGAGAGTAAAGAGGAAGATACTGAAAATGGAGGGCTCAGCGAAGTGGAGGATTGCTATTTTTTGTAAAGACATTTGGGGAGCAGATGATGGTTATTTGTTTGGAAAGAGATGACACTCTGCCCTTAGCAGTAATCAACTCTTACAAATGCCGACTGCATACCACTGTTTTGGATGTATTCTACCCAGCAAGCATAAGCTATGATGGGACTGACACAAGGGATGTCACCAGCCACTGTATGATGAATGAAAATGAAAAGCTGGGGAAACATTAACCATATGAAACCTTAAAATATGCCAAATTCGTCATTTCATTGGAAGACAGAAAGTAAAATATCTGTCCTTTCTTCCCTAATTCTTCAAAATCTCAGAGAAATTTTATACTTAAGACTTTAAAGTTCCTCAAAATCTGTCTCACAGGGAGCTTTTCTTTGGAGTTTCAATTAGAAATGAGATCACTGATTTTGCTTCAAGCATTGAAAAAAAAAAAAGGTTGAAAAACAGATTTTCTTCAAAAATGTACTTTGTCTATGATAAGAATTAAAACCAAGCATTTTCTATTAGGAACAGTCGGTATTAATTCCTTTTAATGTCCACTAAATTAGCATAGTTTTTATAAGAATCAACTAATATCTTCCTGCTGTTTTCACTGGCCTTTGTTTCAGTAGAAATGAAAATCATTTTGGGCATTTAACTGTGATGCAGAGTTAACTGTTTTAGAAGCCGACCTCGGATTCCTCCCCAAAAAACAGGCTGGGGCTGAAGCGCCAGTGTTCTGTGTTAGTCAGATTCATCAGGCACATCACAACTGCAGGCACTGGTAAAGTCTGTCCCTTATCATATGCAATTTATGTCAGGCTACAAATCCTGCTCTTCTGATGGAGTTATAAATGCTTTGGACCACATCCTGCAGCCCTCCCAGAGCCAAAGTGACCATTTATCCCACAGAGCTGGATCTCCACAGACCTCCTAGATGAGATCTCAACATCTGGCAGCCAGCGGCAGGAGTCAACTTCTGAGAAACAGTTCACATTGCTACTGACCCTTGAAGAACACCATCTCCCCACCTCTCATTCCTATTCCTTATGTTACATGAGAGACTCAGCCATCCTTTGATATTCCAGAGAAGTTCCCAGGAGGATTAGGAATTGGTCATCAATTTCAATTGCTCCTTCTCTCTCTCTCTTTCTCAGTACATGGAATGACTTCAAATAGAGATCAACTTTATGCATTAAGACATACAAAGCTACTGTTTTTCTGTGGCAGAGCCAAATATGGCTCTTATTCTAAGTACAAAGGAAAAGTCTCTCTAAAAGAGACTCAAGTCGTGTGCTGATTTCACTCAGGTCACTTCTCCCTTGAACCCTCCTCCATAATTGTGTTCCGTTCTGGCTTTGTTTGGAAAGTCACACAATTTACAAAAGGTTCAGAATGCACTGAAGGTCAACAAATAGGGCTTTGTAAAGAAACCTGTGTCCTTTTGCAATACATTTTAAACTTATACATATTCCCAAGCAGTAATCAATTTTAACTTAATTCTTGCATTTTTTTGTTTATGGTACTTTCTAGAAAATCCAGATTTTTATCCCTGCCTTCTCCCCTAACCTTAGGGGAATGTATTTTAATTATTTTTGTACTTACAACCTCCTATAAGTCTAGTGCAATACATTCTCATTTGTCTTTTATTAATCCTTACTGTGTAAATGATTATTCTTAAGGTTGTGATTTATATACCTTTTCCCAAGGGGCAATCATAAGTTAGTGCTAAACAAATCAAGTTGTTAGATATTGACCTTCATGCAGTGGACCTAGCTTCTGTGATATGAAGATATCAATTGAGCTATGAGTAATAGAATTTTAAAAGACGATTGAAGCATTACTATAATAAAGTTATAGATGGAACTGAACCGGTACTACCTGAGTGGGAAGCCTTTGTAGGAGTTTTATTTTCTATTTTATACATTCCCAGAATTGATACATTGAAGTCTCATGCATATGATACTGAGCTAATCTTAGCCAGATGGGAATATATTGTGGGAACACCTCCCAGCTTACCCCTGATTCACTTACCTACCTTCATTTGAAAATTCTTAAGATTTCCCAGTCCAATATGGGACCCTCCTAGTATAGGAATGTCCTATGGAATATGCCTGATGAACCCAATGGGGTACAGAAATTACAGTAAGAAATTTATATCATTGTTGTCATTGACAGTGATAAGTCCACCATGTTTAGTGTTTGGCCAGGTGCTGTGAAGATGCCAAAAGTTACCCTCCTTACCTTTAAAGTGCTTATAAATATCAGGACCAGAGGAGCTTATGGTTCAGAGGGTACAGTCTTGTAGCTCTTCATACAATGGCTTCCATCACACAGTCAAATATGAAAGAAAGCATATAAACTAACAGCATATTTATTCATAGATCACAAATGTTTTTCAGCTTTGTGATCTCAAGAGTT
The DNA here is from genome assembly GCF_037993035.2 of Macaca fascicularis. Classification (NCBI taxonomy): domain Eukaryota; kingdom Metazoa; phylum Chordata; class Mammalia; order Primates; family Cercopithecidae; genus Macaca; species Macaca fascicularis. The sequence goes on from NC_088379.1 coordinate 173,708,773, forward strand.
TTTCTAGATGATTATGAATACCCCTTCTTTATTATTACGAGCAGGGGATAAATCACTTGCAATCGAGATATTGCTCCAGAGAGACATACCAGGAATTTGCAATTTACATAAAAGTTGTTTTGCAGAAGTTTACTTTCACATCATTTATTTTAAACTTGGGTTGCAGTTTCCCAGAGAAAAAGTGATATGTAGTAATAACAGCCAACATTTTAACAAACATTTTTTGTTTACTGGGCACTCTATAGAGAATGATGTATCACCAGGCCTTCTGAGCCAGCCAGCCCTTCACATCCAGGTTCTGCCCTTGGACACATTACTTGACCTCACTAACTGATGGTGAATGTTTTAAACGGGGATAACAATCCCTGCCTCCTAGGGTTGGTGTGTGTCTCCAGTGCTAGGCACGTGGTAAGTGCCCTACGGCTTCGTGATGAGGAGAAGGGGGAGGAGCAGTGCTAAAACCAGCCATCTTAGCTGGTCTCAAGACAGCCCCATCTCCAGTTCCCCATCAGCCCACCTGCCACTGCTGTTCCTTTGCTAGTCACTTGCAATGGAAATAGGTGAAGAGAAACCCCCTGCAATAATTAAACATTGTTCCTGTTTTAAAAGGTCTGGTTTGTAAAGTAACCAGGATTGATATGATTCTCTTCTGCTGAGAAAGATAATTTATTGAGCTCATACTCCGAACCAGGCACTGTGCTCATCATTTAATTCTCACAATGACCCCACTGGCTAGTATTTCCAAAAAGTTCAGTTTCATTTTTTTTTTTTCAGAGAAAAGACAGCAGAAAAAAAAAATGGACAAACTAAAGAAGTAATGAATTTCCTATGACAAATAACTTCTAAGTAATTTCCAAAAGCTATAGGCAACCTTGCATTTCTGGTACCTTTCATTCTTTCGGCCTTTTTTTATCTCTGTGAAAATCAACTTTTCTAAAAATAGCTTAATGAGGAAGAAGAAAATGGTAAAATTGTGCATTTCATCACATCACATTCCAGACAGGAAATTCATTTAACTCAGGTATTTAAAAGATTATCATTTGCACAGAAATAAAGTCAGACACTTTAAAATTCAAAAGATGTGTTTGTGCTCCTTTTCCCCACCCCCTCCATTCCCTGCATATTATATTCTTCATGCCTCACTGAACCACTGAAAAATGGGGAAGTCAAAACTCTAGCAAAGTTCTTCACTGCAGTATATACTAGCAGCCAAATCACTAGAATGCCCATTCATTTCTTGTGAAATGCTACATTAATAATTTCTTAAACTGTCACTTCATACTAAAGATAGCACTTCCACAGCTTTAAGCCCACTTGGGTTAGCAAACATGGTGGTTCTTTTTAATGCCCGAATGAATAGGTTGACCCATAGAGAAGTTTAGAACCAATATAGTCATGGTCTGGGCTTTCCTGCCCTGGTTTCTTTGAAGACTGGCTCTCAAGAGGCACTCCCTAATCCTGGGGTCAGGGAATCCTCACATCAGGTACAGGGCATGATATGATGTCTGTAGCTACTTCAGCAGAGCCACCCCACACAGCAATTTGCTGACGTCAGGCCAAGCCTAAAATACTTAAAACACAGCTGTGGCTTTGGCCATTGTGAGCCCAGGTGGGGACAGAGTAGGGGAACAGTGCCTTTGAGGAGAGCCACACAGATGGCTTCCAATCCAGATGCAGAGGTCAGCTGAAGGGTGTGGAAGAGTGTTGATGGTAAACATCCTGGGACGGGGATGCATGCTGCCCTAGTGAGGAAATGTAAAAGAGGCAGCGAAGGCAGGGAGATGAAGCATTTGGGGACTCAGAATGGAGAGTGCTGGATAATGGATTTTAGAGCTAGTGGGTGGTTTTTATGAGTTCTATTCCTGGGCCAGTTCTAAATGCATGAATGCAAGAGCAGATGTGCTTGGACAGTCTACCCAAACCACATAGACATCTGGAACTTCAGGGCAGTGGTGAATCCCTGCAGTGACGTGGCTACTTTTAAAACACTCAAGTTCAATAGGATCCCACAAAGTTCTTTGTTGTTCAAATATTTGATGCTCTGTACCTATTAAGAACATAGAACCATCTCCTCATTACACCTTTCAGTTCCCAAGAAAATGTGTCTGTCTTGTCATGGATTTAATTGTAATCACTTTACTGGATAATTATAGAAGGGAACAGAAGACACAGAACAGAGTTTAGAACTTGCTGATGTTCCCACAGCTCATGATACTTGAGAAAAGACCTAGACATTTTTTCACTTTTTATTGGCTGCTTCAATTCTTTGTGTTGCTGAGTCTCTGAAGGCTTGATTTTTGCCTATGGATAAGAAAGTTTTGGGGTCTGATTTTTAGTTTTAAAAGGTTTATTGTCTATTCATAGATACTTGTTTTATCTGCTTGTTATAGTGCCACCTGAAGTTGAAGTTTCTTGTGACAGCTATTGGTCCCTATGTTTGCCTCATGTGAATAAAGGGAAACATCCTGGATGTACAGCAAAGTTGTGGAGTAAAAGAGTGAGATATTAGATCATTGCTAGCTGCTTACTCTTATTTCAGAAATAAAAATTTGAACTCTCTCTTATCAATGGTAAATATTTGGGGAATGAAGTATACATTATTATAAAATATTTTCCTATTGTTTATTGAACACCTACCTGTTATAGATGTTACTTGTTTACATGTGTTTGAAATAGCATGCAATATCAGTGTATATTAAGGTTTGTGTAAGAAATTGGCAATTCATTTTACTACTAAAATTTTGCATAAAGACTTTCTTGGGGACAAATGTAGAGATTAAAGTAATTTTCTTTAAATCCACCTGTGGTATTTATTGAATGCAGAGTTGACAGCACTGAAGTAGGCAAATTGGACTCACCTAAATCTGCCAAATATAACTTCAACTTTTTTTTCTTTTTTTTTGCTTTTAACTTTCTCATTTTGATAGAATTCTTTTACCAAAAATTGACTATGAATGAGAGGACTGAGAACTGATGTCGAAATGTTTTTCTCTTAATATTTCTTGATCCGTTAAAAACAAAATATGGCTCCTGGAAGTCAGACAAAATTTCCATCAGGATTTGTAAACTGGTTGGGATCACCTTATGTGAAACTTAAATGAGACAGTGAAATGGATGGGCGAGCATAATTCACTGACTTAGCGCTTGGTCCAGAATGAACTGCTGGCACCACACTTCGGGCTGCTATGTGTGCCCATTCCCTGGGTGTTCTCTGCAGCTGGCCTAAGTGCCAGGCGATGCTCACAAGCTGAGCTCACTCCTGGAATGCACGTTCCTTGCCGTTCCGTCTCTGAAGGTGTCACTTCTCTCTCTCCCCACAGGGACCCTCTGAAGATCCAGCAACTCCAGAACCAAATCCGACTGGAGCAGGAGGCCGGCGCCCGGCAGCCTCCGCCAGCCCAGCGCAGCGCGCCGCCCTCGCCGCCCTTCCCGCCGCCGCCCGCCTTCCCCGAGCTCGCGGCCTGCACGCCGCCCGCGTCCCCGGAGCCCATGAGCGCGCTGGCCTCCCGCTCCGCCCCCGCCATGCAGTCCTCCGGCTCCTTCAACTACGCGCGCCCCAAGCAGTTCATCGCCGCGCAGAACCTCGGGCCCGCGTCGGGCCACGGCACGCCGGCCTCCAGCCCCAGCTCGTCCAGCCTCCCGTCGCCCATGTCCCCGACGCCAAGGCAGTTCGGCCGCGCGCCCATGCCGCCCTTCGCGCAGCCCTTCGGCGCCGAGCCCGAGGCCCCGTGGGGCTCCTCCTCACCGTCTCCCCCGCCGCCGCCGCCCCCGGTCTTCAGCCCCACGGCTGCCTTCCCGGTGCCCGACGTGTTCCCACTGCCGCCGCCACCACCGCCGCTCCCGAGCCCGGGGCAGGCGTCCCACTGCTCTCCCGCCACCCGCTTCGGCCACAGCCAGACGCCCGCGGCCTTCCTCAGCGCCCTGCTGCCCTCGCAGCCGCCGCCGGCGGCCGTCAACGCCCTGGGGCTGCCCAAGGGTGTCACCCCCGCGTGAGTAACAGCCGCAGGCCTCCGCTCCCTGCCTCTCCGCCTCGGGTCGCCCTGGGGCTCCCACATCCCCATACACGCGCGCCCATCAGCCTGCAACCCAGAGCACCTCAGTAACATTTCACACATTTCCCTCCATGCGATGTAAAAATTCTTTTTTTTTTTTTTTTTTTTTTTTTGAGACGGAGTCTCACGCTGTTGCCCAGGCTGGAGTGTAGTGGCCGGATCTCAGCTCACTGCAAGCTCCGCCTCCCGGGTTCGGGCCATTCTCCTGCCTCCGCCTCCTGAGTAGCTGGGACTACAGGCGCCCGCCACCTCGCCCGGCTAGTTTTTTGTATTTTTTAGTAGAGACGGGGTTTCACCACGTTAGCCAGGATGGTCTCGGTCTCCTGACCTCGTGATCCGCCCGTCTCGGCCTCCCAAAGTGCTGGGATTACAGGCTTGAGCCACCGCGCCCGGCCGCGATGTAAAAATTCTTAACGGCAATTTGACTCAGTGATTCTTGCGTGGCCACTTGACATGATCAAAATCAGAACTTTTTCGTCTGAACTAATATGAGATTCTCATGAGGAACTATTCAAACTCTATGCAGTGCTCTCTTAATAATTATGACGGGGGGAGGGGCTTAGCTACCGTTTATCGAGCACTGTGCTAAGCAACTCACGTATACTATTTCAGTCCATACTACATTCCTAAGAGGTAGCATCGCCCCAGTTAAACTACCGAGGAGTCTAGGAGTTGAATAAATTGCCCTGGGTCACATAGCCACTAAACCGAGACAGGAATCCATGCTCTCACCACCAAACTATGTGTTTTATTATAATATTTCATGCCAGCATTACAATGGGTGCGAAGGAGTTTGGTTATTAAGTATACACTTAGTGTTTTTGAAAAACCTAAATTAACAGATTTAAGAAATAAGCCTTTGTGTGAATCTAGTGATTGACTGGAATGTAGATAAATGAGGGTGTATGCAACCTAGTGGAGAAATGATGATGCAGTTTTGTCCCTGGCCTGTGATCTCGAGATCCATCACATGCCGCCTCTGTCTGTTTCTGCTTGCAGGTGATCTAATATGTCTCTCCTTACCTCACAGTGATGATGTGGCAGCCCTATGAGGTCTTTAAAATGGGAAATCTTTGAGGATAAATAATGACCACAGAAGTACAGTAAACTCCTCAAAAGAAATACAGTACAGGTGTTTGGTATGTTTGGTTGAAGAGTAAAATGAGTAAAAGCTAGCACTTACTCAGTTTACTGAAGACTTCAAAAATAAGTGAGTGCTCGCAAAGGTTAAGCCAGCACCCATATCTCAACTCTTCCTGCTGAAATCCTGCTTCAGAGTTTGCCAGAAGCATACTATTGTTCAGAGAGAAAAAGAAGGAAATTCTACTAAAGAGTAAACAGGAGAAGATCTTAGAATTCAAGTTATTTTCATTCATCTATAAAAGTGTTCCATTGCTAGGATATACTTTTGCCACCTTAAAGGCCAGCATTTCTATGTCGGGCCTCGACGAGGTGTACCAGGCAGCTTCAGTTAGCACTGCTGCTTTTGTTGGGCACTTCCTAAATGTTGATTACATGAATTTGAAATCTGCCTTCTTCTCAAATCCTTATTGGACGAAACACAGTCAAATGATTATGTAAAGAAACAAGTCCAATAAAGGAGCCAAATATAGTAATGATGTGATAATGGACTTCTGTTAAAAGTTGTCAGTCAACTTGTCTGAGGAGAACCTTTGTCTTTCTCCTCTGCTTTTTCTCTTTGAGCTTTAATTTAGCTGTTAGAAAAGGAAGTGTATTATCTTGGTACAAAGAAGCTATTAGAGAGACCCAAAGAGCTAGAGTTTGTTGCATGACACCTTTTCCTCCTCTCTCATTAAAAGGATACCAAGTCTTGCTTCCCAGGAAGAGGAGTACTGTAAATAATCTGTTCTAATATTTCTCATAAAGAATTTGATCAAAGATTACTTTGGCAAAGGTGGTAATGATTGTGCCATTTATCATTTTTAGTAGAAACAGCAGTTTGTGCTGATCAGTGACTTTGAAACCTTAAGCAGTTTTAAGGGCTTACTTCAAGTAACAGGAGCACTTGCTTCTTGTCACCATCTTTCAAAGTGACTCATTTTATGGAGTCAAAATAGCTTATAATTGTTACCACAAGAGTCCAGTCGTTCCTGCCATTTAAAAAAAATTAATGGAGAAGTCATGCTGATTTTGTGGCCATGGAAAACTGTACCCAAAGATAGGTAAGTGCTGTGACATTGAAGTGGAAATACCAGACTACAGATTTTTAGCTCCGTGCCAGCCCAGTAAGCCATTATTATGTGGTTACCGTTTTGTCCTCAAGGAATTTTCCTGTTGCTAAATCACACACACTTGAAGAATTCATTATTTTGGTTTCATACATATGTCTTTTGAAACATGTTTTTCCTCTGGCATACTATGGGATCTGTCATTTGCATTCTGAATTAAAAACAAAAATGTTACTATTTTTGTTTATCATAATAATCCAAATAATTTGCTAAAGACTGAGTGTCCCTATCAGGGCTACCATGGCTTTGGCATCCTGGAACTTGCAGGAACTGCCAAGTTATCCTAAGATGTATATATTCAGTTTCATTTATAAGTGTTATTTCTTTAGCTGGATGGTTTTGCCATATATATCAAGTATCAACAAGTAGATTGATTACATATAATGCAATGAAGTAGAAATTCATTAGGTTTTTTTTAACCTGCCTTGTTTTACCAAAATGTTAAATATAAATTTCCAATATCTTAGTTTTCTTTCTTTCTTTTTTTTTTTTTTTTTTTTTTTTTGAGACAGTCTTGTTCTGTTGTCCAGACTGGAATGCAGTGGTGCGACTACAGCTCACTGCAGCCTCCGCCTCTGGGTTCCAACAATTCATGCCTCAGCCACCTAAATAGCTGGGATTATAGGTGTGAGCCACCACGCCCAGCTAGTTTTTGTATTTTCAGTAGAGATGAGGTTTCACCATGATGGCCAGGCTGGTCTCAAACTCCTGACCTCAGGTGATCTGCCCACATCGGCCTCTCAAAGTGCTGGGATTACAGGCATGAGCCACCGTGCCCAGCCCCCCTTAGTTTTCTTAATCATCACTTGCATACTTGCTGTTTTATTCTGTTTGTTTCGCATTGTTCTTATTTAAACTGTAGACAGGAAGGTTAGTAAGTACTAAGTTTCTAAACAGTCGGTGGAGATAAGGTTCTGTTTCTCATATGTTTGTGTAGCAGAGGTCAAAGCAGGGAACAAAGGTCATGGATGTCAGTGATAAACCACAAAGTCGAGGCAAAGGACAGTAAATTTGGGGAAGATGCAGCATAAAGGAAGAAAGGCATTTGAGGAACTGTATGTATAGAAGTTCCCCAGACCGCAGTCAACCAACTGCATGCTGCTGTTGTGAGCTGGAGAGAGGCTGACTGCGGTCTGGGGAACTTCTATACATACAGTTCCTCAAATGCCTTTCTTCCTTTATGCTGCATCTTCCCCAAATTTACTGGGGTCACTGGCAAAGAAAATATTGCCCTGCTCAAAGCTGTCGACAGATACAAATACTAAGTTGATAAACCCTTTTAGATGGAGGTAGTAAGGAGAGCATGCCTTAGAGAGAAATCTGTTTGTACTTTTATAAAATTAATGTATTCTACTCCCCTCACTATTGCTGGTAAGTTGGTGTTACAGCCTCCATTGCTGTAACCATGTTTCTCCACATAGTAAATCAGCCCTAAGAGATGGAAGAAACCCAGCAGATTTGGCAGTGCCGACAGGCATAGTGTGGCAGTACTGCCTCTGCTGGTCTCTGAGCAGCTGTACAAAGTCTGAAGGGTGAATCAGATCAGACCCATCTCTGGAACCAGACTGGCACTGTTTCTTTTGCCATCTTCACATTCTTGGAATCTGTGCTCATAAGGGAGTGCCACATAGCCACAGAGCCACAATGTTGTATGTTCTTAACTGCCTCTTTTATATAAGCAGGGCTTTGGTTTGAAATGTTGCCCCATCTTTGTCACAAGAGCATGTGTCAATAAGAGCTTTTATATAGATGTACTAATGAGAGCTTTTATTATATAGGCCCACAGCTCCTTATGGACATTATCTCATTGTTCCTCTCTTTCTCCCTGATAGGAAGCAGGTAGGTGGGGACACTGTCATCATTGTTACTCAAGAGGTGACGGGATTTCCCAGGGTTCTGGAAAAAATGCCTGAGCAAGGAGAGAATAGCATGACTTAGGTTCATCTCAAATAACTCTAACATTTCTTGATTAAAGAAAACTGTTGTAGAAGCAGCAAATCAGAATCCCCTGAGTCAAGGAAAACTTTGTTAACAAATTTAGTTGTACTTTAAGATTCATGACACAGGGCATTTTAAACAGTTTTCAAGTCAAGACCGTGGTTAGATAGTAACCAGTGAAAAAGAATCCAACAGATACAAGCTGCAATGTACTTTGCAGACATCTCACTATACCTATCTTTCTCCTATTTTGGGGGAAACAGATAGCAGGGGGCTTTTCATTCTCTGACCTGAAGGGGTTGGAGGTGTTATTATGGGCTCATTAGGGTCCAGTATCTTATCAAGTTGTATCCAATCCTGGGCAAGTATTTACCAACAAATTAGTAGGTGAGGCCTCCAGGATCCGCTGCTACTGGGTTATTCTGTTGAAATGTCTCTGCCCCTGGGGTAGCTCAAAATCAGACCTGTACGGCTGTGTACCAAGTTGTACAGAATGAATGAACAGAAGTAGCCTGAGGCCAGTGGATCACAAGGTCAGGAGATGGAGATTATCCTGGCCAACATGGTGAAACCCTGTCTCTACTAAAATACAAACAATTAGCCGGACATGGTGGTGGGCACCTGTAGTCCCAGCTACTCGGGAGGGCTGAGGCAGGAGAATTGCTTGAACCTGGGGGCCGGAGATTGCAATGAGCTGAGATTGCGCCACTGCACTCCAGCCTGGTGACAGAGCAAAACTCTGTCTCAAAAAAAAAAAACCCATGTGCCTTTGTCATTTTCTTTTTTAAAGAACCCAAAATACAATGTGAGGAGAATTTGATATTAGAATAAAGTTATCTATTTTCCTTTAAATATGAGCTTAAGGTACCTATTTTTTGTACTTTAGCAGCCTTTGCTTTACCATAAAATTCAGTAAAAGGAAAATAGAATTGACATACAAAAACTCAGTTTGTATATCTTGGGCTCTTTTATATATTAATTAATGCATTATATTCTTGAATATAAGTGATATTTAAATGCCAACATGTTAATGAATTTGCTCCCTCTGAAATGTTGTGGAATTTAGTTACCATCAGATTTCACTGAATGTGAGAAGAGTAGAATAACAGGACTTGTAATAGTTAAATTCTCTGGTTGATTCTGGTACCCTATCTCTTACATCAATATTGTGCTCTGGAAATTTGAGTTTCTGAAATCTACTCCCGGAATCGACCTACAATAGCATATCAAGGGAAGGATGCTTTCAAGACTATTCAGTAGCCAAAAAAAGAGACCACTTGGGATTTGGTGGTGATTGAATCTGGAAGACTTTACCTTCCAGATGCTTGTGTATATGTTTGAGATGTTTTTATCATAACCACACGAATATTATTTTTAAATGACAAATGACTTACTGTTAAAGCCAGAGTAAACAGATCAGTAATGTTTTTTGTACAGTTGGGCTGAGTGTGTATACAATGAAGTATTTAGTCTGGGAGGCCTGTTACGAATTGCTTTATTGGTTAAGGTTTGCCTCTGAGTATGGATTTTTGTGAAGAGTTCTGGTTTTGGTAACTACTAACTTTGAATACTACTTTATTTTATTTTTTTAATTGCACAAACCATCAAAAAGAGATTATCTCTTTGTCACCACTCTTTTTATTTCCTAATGAGTTGCTACTCTTCATTTATCAAAGGAAGGTGCCACTTCAGGGAGCAGAACTACAACCATCTTATAAACTCTAACATAGCATTAGTTTTATAGGAAAACAAACTCAGTTGCCAAATTTTTGCCTCAAAACTTATAATTGCTTTTCTTTCCTCATGCCTCCCCTTTCAAAATACGTCACTTTTATTTCTAACTCTCACCTTGCATGCTACCCCTAAACCCTGTCCTCAGTGTTTAACATAATTTCGTAAAGTGCTTCTGAATTACATTAGTCCAGTGAGATGCTCCGAAAAAGAGAAGAGGTTCCGTATTAGAATAAGTGTGAGAAAACTGTATTCTATACCTCTTTCCTCATTCACAGTGCCCATCTGTTGGCCCTGCCAGGCTGGTTCCGGTCACAGGACCTCTGCACTGCCATGCTCTTCCTGTAGGTCTCACGTAGCCAGCCACTTCCTATGGTTTAGGCCACCACTGTAGAGTCAACCTCAGAATTCTGATGGACCACACTGTCTGATACAGTCATCTACTCATACTTCTGCCGTTTCATTGCGTTTACCACCTCCTGATATGTCTTGCCTTCCATTTTTTTTTCTCTTATCTCTTTCTGCCATATCCACCATAAAAATGCAGTTTTTCTAACTACCGTGACCTAGTTCAACATTATATTTCTAGCACCTAGAACAGAGTTGAACACTGAGAAGGCAATCGGTAAGGGTTATTTGCACATTCATGGAAATTCTGGTCAAGAATTTTTGGCATCTTTTTAAACTCCTTCCCCTCTTCCATTCTGTTTCTCTCAGCCAATCTCATCTCTTTGACTCACTTCCATGCTGAATATTTTCTGATCCACTGATATTTCAGATCCACTCTTACTACACCAGGCGCTGTTCTAAGTGTTTAGTACACATTGGCTCATGTAGTTTACCCAGTGATCCTATGAGATACAAGCTGTTAATACCCACATTTTACAAAGGAGGAAACTGAAACATATGGTCATCAGGTCACTAGCCCAAACGACACAGCTTTTTTTTTTTTTTTTTTTTTTTGTTGAGACAGAGTCTCGCTTTGTCGCCCAGACTGGAGTGCAGTGGCCGGATCTCAGCTCACTGCAAGCTCCGCCTCCCGGGTTCACGCCATTCTCCTGCCTCAGCCTCCCGAGTAGCTGGGACTACAGACGCCCGCCACCTCGCCCGGCTAGGTTTTTGTATTTTTTAGTAGAGACGGGGTTTCACCGTGTTAGCCAGGATGGTCTCGATCTCCTGACCTTGTGATCCGCCCGTCTCGGCCTCCCAAAGTGCTGGGATTACAGGCTTGAGCCACCGCGCCCGGCCACGACACAGCTTTTAAGTGGTTAAAACAAAACAAAACAAAAAAGCAGGTTCTCACATCTGTTTCTTTATTCCTGCTGTCTCTGAATTTCTTCTTCTTCTCCATTCTACTTGTCTACATCCTTATCATCTTTCAAGGGCTTAGAACTTGCCTCTTTCATGGAGCTTTCTGCAGTCATTCTAGCCGGCACTGTTTTCTGTTTCTTTTTTATTCCAGTTGCATCTAGAATTGGTTCCACATGGTTTGTTCCTTAACTTATTCCCCAACTTGGTTATCAGCCTCTGTGATCAAGGACCATCCTTTAGGATTTGGGAGGTCTTTGCTATCTCACTTAAATAATGTTGAGTGCTCACTTTGGCAGTGTGAATACTAAAATTGGAATGATACAGAGGAGATTAGCATGGCCTCTGTGCAAGGATGACACACAAAGTCATGAAGTACTCTGTATTTTTAAACCATATAGCCTCTATGAAACTCCCATTTTGTAATTAAAAATGTTCAAATATTAATCATTGTAAATAAGTTCCCACTGGAATCTTTTCTTATTCCCCCTCAAGTTTCAATTTCAAGTACTGACTGCTAAGATTGGCGTATCTCCAGCCACGTACATTTGCAGAAAGTCAGATTTGCAATGCAGTATGTCATGGAGCTCATGCTTGTTGAAGAGAATCTTTGATAGGCTGGACACATTCATTTTAGTAGGAGGCAGAGGTGGCCTAACAGCAAACTCTAGGTTCAGAATCTAATTTTCATAGCCTTCAAGGATGAATGCAATATAAACTGTGTAGCAGATTGTGATGATCATTCCAACTATGGAGGCAAGTATTTGTACATGCTATCTACAAGGCACCAAATAATGTAAATAATGCATGTGTCATCATTGCTATAAATTGTCCTCTTTCAGGACCTAACTATTTGGGTAAAGAACCTACAGTTCCCATCACCACTTATGTATGTATGTACAAACATATAAATTAGTCCAAATTCTAATTTTCTCTCATTTTTCTTTGTGGAAAAATAAGAAAGATCAGTAAAGGAAGATATAAGTAATTAATGTTACAGTTATTCAATATACTAACTTGAATTAAATGTACTAAGAAGCAAAAACAGTGTTCAGACTATCATGATGAAGCTTTTGGGTTTTTTAAATATATTTTCGTTTTTATGCATAAAATCTTCATACATAGAATTCCATGATGTCATCAGGCATTAACAATCACTTACCTTAGAAACCAACTCTTTTTTTCTAGGCTTAACAGGGCTTGTATTGATGTATTGGCCTAGCACTGTGCTCTGCTAGATGCTCTATAAATATTTGTCTAATCACTATTGGACATTTAAAAATATCTTTCAGCTGGGAACAGTGGCTCATGCCTGTAATTCCAGCTCTTTGAAAGGCCAAAGCAGGAAGATCACTTGAGCCCAGGAGTTTGAGACCAGCCTGGGCAACATAGGGAGAACCTGTCCCTACAAGAAATGGAAATTTAGCCAGGCATAGTGGTATGCACTTCTGGTCCCAGCCACTTGGAGGATGAGGCAGAAGGATTGCTTGAGCCTCCTAGGATGTGAAGGCTGCAGGGAGCTGTGATCACACCACTGCATTCTAGCCTGGGTGACAGAGTGAAACCCAGTCTACAAAAAGAAAAAAACAAATTTCAGTTGATTGATTTTTATTTCTGTATTAATTGTTTAGAACCAAGAAAATATGAGTACCTTAAATTCTGTAAGTAAAGAGGAAAATTTCTTTAACATTGTGGGAAATTAGGAATTAAGTAACTGCCCTTAACACTGGAAATCTTGATATGTTGAGGGAATTGACTTGTTAAAAGATAGAGGCCAGGTGTGGTAGCTCAGGCCTGTAATCCCAGCACTTTGGGAGGCCGAGGTGGGTGGATCACAAGGTCAGGAGTTCGAGACCAGGCTGAACAACATGGTGAAACCCCGTCTCTACTAAAAGTACAAAAATTAGCCAGGTGTGGTGGCACGTGCCTGTAATCCTAGCTACTCAGGAGGCTGAGGCAGGAGAACTGCTTGAACCCAGGAGGCAGAGGTTGCAGTGAGCCGAGATGGTGCCACTGTACTCCAGCCTAGGCAACAGAGTGAAAAAAAAAAAAAAGAAAAGAAAAGAATAATCAGGGTGTTTACTTGAGCCAAAGACTAATTGTAATTGTACCCTTTGAAAGGATAAATTACCATTGTGACAGGGACACAAACCAAGGTGACAACTCTATGAAATGTTCCAGAGCAGTTGTTCTAAGTCCCTTTAAGAGTCAAATATACTGAGAAATGCTTCCCAAGGAACAGGACTTATTCTACAGTGAACAGATAGATATTTTCTGGTCCAAGGGAACTTGTGGCTGACTTTTAAAAACCAGTTCTCTGCTCCTCTGTTGAGATGACCTGTTCTGACCTTAATGGTCCCCCTATCCCCTGTTTCTTCCTCATTTGTGCTGAGAACACAGCTCTCAGTGTAGTCTACCTGCAAAAACACAGTGGTGCCTTCTGTCATCGAAGGCTGCTCGTCAGCACATGGTTGTGCAATGGTTTACCTCGCACAGGCTTCCGGTAATAATGGGAACGTGTGTGTTCCCAGTCCTTGCTGATGTAACAGAGACCTCGCTGTCTTCAGTTTACCTTTAAGATGACTTCAGAACCTAGCTCTTCTAGTTCTCAGATGTGAGGCTGTAGTCAGATGCAGAGAACTTTACATCTAAAATTGTATAATTTGTACTTGTCCTGAGGCTGACTTTTTACATATGGTCTGATTTCACATGGCTCTGGCACAAGTCTTCTTGACTGAGGAGGGGAGGGGAGAGAGAAATCAGAAGTAGAGATAGACAGTACATCCATTCACTCATTTCAGAAATATTATTTGAGTGTCTGTTAACAGCACTGTGATTAACAAAGGAGCCATGGTAAGGGAGAGACAATATGAAAAAGCAATAGCAGAGTGATAGATGCTATCAAGAAAACAACTAATGGGACAGGCTTAGTCAGGGACATCCTTTCCAAGGAGTCATTAGGCTGAAGACTGATGATAACAACCCCAGGTAAAGCAGTAGGAGGAGGGTCCAGGCTTAGGAAAACTAGCAAGCTATGTATGTGTTTGTTAAAGGATTGCATGGTACTAGAAATCGAAGTTATAAATAATTCCTGTGGTTCTTACTGTCTCAGGGTCTCCCTAAATATCAAAATCAGTTCGTAAAGTCTAGTGTTATCTTATTTGAACTTCAGGGCAAATGACTAAAAGGGACAAACCTAGAATAGCAGGTTTTAATCAGTTAGCATATTTTCCACTGTAGGTATCAGAAAACTCAACTACAAGGAGATTCGATCTACAGGGTTTACTGACTTATGAAACAAGTCTGGGGTAGGGCAGTTCCGTGGTAGGTTAAGACAGTGCCCCCAAAGCATTATCAAGGCCCAGGTACTCTCCGTCTTTTCAGTCTATCATCATTGGCACATTTGGGTTCTCCTCTTACAGTTATAGAGTGAACACTGCCGCTTTTGACATTGCATTTCTGACACAGTGATATCCAGTGAAAGAAGAGGGGCATTTCTTCCTTCTGTTTCTTTTCAGAGATGAGTGAATTTTAACTAGAGCACCGCCACCCTCTCACTCCCCGCCACTCCCCCATTCTCATTGGCCCAGGCTATATCGCATGCCTTTGGCCAAGCTAATCACTCTCCAGGGGATTGAGATCATTTAAATTGGTGTACATTAATTACCCCCTGAGTTTGGGGAGGGGGATCACGTTTCTATAAGCACATTGAACGGTGAACACCCAGCAAAATCAGGAAAAATTCAGCAAGGAAACAAAGGGGAGTGGCCAAGAGGAAAGAACGGCTGTTGGGAAGACCAGGAGCACAGGCCTCAGGAGTGCATGGCATCGTGACTTAGGAGGGACGGGGGCAGAGTCTTTACAGGATCCTCAGAGATTCTGCTGCATACTTAGTGGCTGTTTTGTTCCCAGCACTGGTGGGTGAAATGGTGAACCCACTGTTTAGGTACGTTCCTTAGCCTTACTTGTGCTTTCCACTGTATCAGTGAAGTGACATGAGGCACACAGTGCCTTGACACTTTGGCAGTAAAGTTTTTTTGTTTGTTTGTTTTATTTTTTTTAATATTTATTTTTTTTTAGACAGAGTCTTGCTCTGTCGCCCAGGCTGGAGTGCAGCGGTGCGACCTTGGCTCACTGCAACCTCTGCCTCCAGTGTTCAAGCAATTCTCATACCCCAGCCTCCCAAGTAGCTGGGACTACAGGCACCCACCACCACATCCAGCTAATTTTTGTATTTTTAGTAGAGAGAGGGTTTCACCGTGTTGGCCAAGCTGGTCTCAAACTCCTGGCCTCAGAGGATTCACCCACCTTGGTCTCCCAAAGTGCTGGGAATACAGGCATGAGCCACCACACCCAGCCTGCAGTAAAATTTTTAAACTTAGAAATATCTTATCATGAAGTATGTAATATAAATAAGGAACTATATACAATTTATATGTATACTTTAATAAAATGAAACTCTTACCCATTTCTAGTACCTTTGAAGCCCCCATGTGACCCTCCCCAATTGCATCCACTACTCTCCCTGAGAGGTAACTGCTACCCTGAATTTCTGAGTCAATCATTCTCTTCTCTTCATGGTTTTACCATGTATGTATGCTCCCCCTCCATTTCTTTCTAAAACTTTTGCATATATCACCTAGAGAACTTGTTAAAACACAGATTGCTGGGCCCCAGCTCTGAATTTGTGATTCAGTAGGTCTGGAGTGATGCCAAAAATCTGCATTTCTAACGACTTCAGGTCATGCTAATGCTGCTGGTCCAGGGACCACACTTTGAGAACCACTGCTGTAGCAGGGGACTGGTTTGCTTTTGCCTGTTTATAAATACAAGTATATCATATATATTCTTCTGTCACTTGCTTTTTTTCCACTGGAACTTTGTTTTTGAAGTTCAGCTTTGTTGATATGGGTAGCGATAGGTCAATTCATTTCCCCATTGCTTAGTATTCTGTTTCCCATTAATTTTTGTCCACTGCCCTGTGAGAGAAAAGGAAGAAAAATAGGAAGCAACTTGCTTAAGGCACCAACAGAAGTGATTCTGTACCCCCCAGGCATCCAGCACCAACGACCCTTGGTTCACACAGCTCAGGTCATTGTTGCTGCCTTTGGAAGGAAAGAGGCAGTGAGATATCACCTGTCCTAAGAGCCCTGGGCTCGCCAGAAGTTCAGGAGGCTTTGGGACACCAGGCACAGCAGGACCCGCAGACCTCCCAGAGCCCTCTTATATAAAATAGACCTCAAATAACATTGGCCTATCCTAATCAAATCAGATATAAGGGGATGGAAGGGAAGGTAACAAACTTAATATTGATTTCAAATGGGCTAGGCACTATTGTTGAATAATGATTACAAAGCACTAGAAGACTGAATAAAAGTATGATAGAAATACGTTCACTTTCAACCTCTCAACATTCATATGTGGTATATATTTTCCTGTCAACATTCATATGTGGTATATATTTTTTTAAAACTCGCCCAAGGTCACAAACTTAATACAAGATAGAGTCAGATTTTAAACCTAGGTCTACTTACAAATCATATCATTCTTTCATTTTATGCTGCCGCCTTGCTGAGACTAAAATGTAGGCCTTCGCCATCCTTGGCATCTGCCTACCCACTAAGGCATACTCCCCTAATGTATATGAACCTTCTCTGAAGCCTGGATCTAATTAGTGTTACCTGAACCAGCTTTCATGGTTCTTTCCATAATAGTTGCAATAGATGTAGCATAAAAAAGAGTGGGAGGACATGCTGACACCTTGCACTGTCTTTGTTGGACTTGAATGTTTGACTTGGATTTATATGCCTGGCGACTAACTATATTGCCTTGTGTTTTTGTCCTGCAGAGGATTTCCAAAGAAGGCCAGTAGAACTGCTAGAATAGCCTCCGATGAGGAAATTCAAGGCACAAAGGATGCTGTTATTCAAGATCTGGAACGAAAACTTCGCTTCAAGGAGGACCTCCTGAACAACGGCCAGCCGGTACTGATAGATTTGGGACCCGGACTTGGAATATTAGCTACCCACATACCTTTCTTTCTTTTTCTAAGACTTAGGCTCTTGATATTTGTCCACAACATTATTATTATTATTATTATTATTATTTTTATTTTTGAGACAGGGTCACACTTCATCACCCATGCTGGAGTGCAATGGTGTTATCACAGCTCACTGCATCCTTGACCTCCCAGGCTCAAACAATCCTAAGACCCCAACCTCCTGGGTAGCTGGAACCACAGGCACATGCCACCATGTCTGGCTAATTTTTTGTTTTTGTGGAGACAGAGTCTCCCTGTGTTGCCTAGGCTGGTTTCAAACTCCAGAGCTCAGGCTATCTGCCCGCCTCGGCCTCCCAAAGTGCTGGAATTACAGGCGTGAGGCATTGCACACAGCCACATTATTTTATTACCCTTGAATCTCAACATTTCTCTTAATATTAGCATTTGAATCCAGAGACAAAAGAGAAAATGAAAGGCCTTCCTTCTATTCAGTCTTCACTGCTTTCTCCTATGCATAAAACCTTTCTAAGAATGAAGAGAGTAAGTGGGAAAGAAAGGAAGAAGGAAGGGCAGATATCTGGTTGGGAGTGGAACAAATGAGCAATGCCAATGGTATTTAAAAAAAAAAAAAAAAGAAGAACACAGGGATTCCATTCTGGCTGATAGGGTTGGGGAGGGATGGAGAAGGTGTGCTTTGGAATGGTTTATATAGTATCAAAAAGAAAATTTGTTTTCTATGGTATATACTGCTTACATACACACAAAAAAAATCTAGAGAAACCATTGGGGAAGTTCTGTTCTTTTCTCTTGGACTACTACTAGACATTGATTCAGCATCTGAAAGAGTAAAGGCTGTTCCAAAATCTTATTCTGGTTTGCTAGAGCAAGACAACTAAACTGTAGGAAAAAATAATTATTTTACAGCTGCAGAACTGTACCTAAATAGATTTGGTAAAATATATAGATAAGATGTTTTCTCCACTGGATTTAAGTCTTTCCTCATCAGTTTTTTGGTTATCTTTTTCCATCTCTTTTATTGATGCTATTCTTTTAAAATACTCTTTTTTTAAAAAAATACTATTTCCAGAATATTTTAAGGGGATGGGAAAAGCAAATCTAGGAAATAAGACATACCAGGTAAAGGAGAAGAACCTTCTGTAGCTTTATTAAGGAATTATCACTGGAAAAATTTGCCTGGCTCTTAAGTACAAAAAAAAGGATCTTTTTGTATAAAATCTCCCTTTCACACACCTTTTTCAGAGTAGAAAGCTCTCTCTAATTATGTTTTCTGAGAATTTTATTTATCAAACATTGATAAGTAAAACTGTGAGAACAGACCACACTTGAATAGAAAGGTGGAGAGCAGAGGAGGGGTGCTGAGTGCTGATTTTAGTTATTAGGGTATCTTAATCTGATTAAGAAAGATTAAAATTTGAATGAAGTTTTGTGTTAGTTACTCATTTCCCTGAGTATAGAAGATTTTCACAAAAGGAAAATATTTTCTCCCTGAAATAAGTGATTGCATGTGTAAATGTACATACTCTGGAAGTTTTCCCTGGCTCTGTCAACTAAAGCCTTTAAAAGATTAAAATAAATACATATGGGAACTTTTTCAAGCCAGGTAAGGCATCACTCCAGTTTTTTTGTTTTTTTGTTTTTTTGGGCTATTTATGTCAGTGTTCCTTATGGACTAAGATTCTCTTGGTTAAGGTAAGACTTCCATAAGCTATTGGTCAACCCACATTATATATATTGTATGTATATTTATATTCATCTGTTTAGCAGTGAATAACATTCACAGTAAGTTCCACAGGTATCCACATTTGAGAGCTTAAAATGACAAGTAAGGTTTCCCTTTTTAGAAAATGGGATTCTCAACCAACTTTTTCCTATTATTATATATTATTCTCTTTCTTATTTTTGGTGTCTGTGGACAAGGGCTTTTATAGCCAGATGGCATAGTGACTTAGAAACAAAACTGTGAGGTATATTTGGCTTCTAGTGGTAGCAGGTGCATTCTGGTGAAGGAATAGATATGAAATTGGTATTTCTGCTTATGAGGGACAGAGTGGAAATCACTTCAGGCCTGCCTTTGATGTGTTACAATTCTCCATGAAAATATTAAGAAAGCTTTTTAAGAGATCAGGTATTTAAGACTCTCTTTGAAAACTGAATTCACTGATTTTTTTAATAGGTGTAAGAAAATTAATTTAATAACATAATGGACTCAGATGCTTCATGCAGCACTCAGACTCCTACCTCTGCCTCTCTCTTCTTGTCCTCTGCCCTTTCTTTATTAAGTGAAATAATTTGAACTGCAGGACTATCTGTCATTTGGCATTTGACTTGTTTCACTTCCCGGTTTCAGCTGGGATTGAGACCAGCAATTACTGGAAATTATAAATTTACCCAACATATTTTCCTGATTAGAGAGCTTCCAATCAAATTTGCATTTATATTTAGAAGTTTGGAAGTTTATCTGGAATAATTTCTGTACATTTTTTAGATTCTGCCTTACCAATTATTCTCTTATTTCTAATCAAATACTTGCTTATAAAATGCCCCTGATGAGGCAGATGGTGTCTGAAAGTTCCTTCCAGACCTGTAAGACTAAGGCACTTTAGAATGAGTATTCAAGAGCAGGTATCACCCCAGTAGTCACACAAAAATGCTGGCATTTCTTATGTATAAGAATGGCATAGGTAAAATGGTTTGGGCCAATTCCAAAGTGCTAGCTGTGAGATGCAAGAACACTACCACTTTCTTTGCCTGATGGGCAAGCAGTCTGCTTCTGAGTCAAGTCAACCGAGCCCGTTAGCTTTGGCAAGTGTCTTGCATAATCCTGTTGCTAATTCAGCCATGCACCTCATTCTCTGTGGATTATAATAATTGCCTCCAATCCCCTACATTACACAGCAGCCTGGGAAATGCTCTTAGAGGTGAGAACCCCATCATTGCCAGCTCATCCAAATCTTCCTTTAGCTAACGTTTAATGAGCACATACTGTTAAATGACTGATAGAATCATTTCCATTAGTGATACCCGTTCTTTTCTTTTTAGTCAGTTTATTCTCCTTTGAGTATCATTCTCTTTTTTCTCTCAGTCAGTATTAGAGATGACTTGGCTGTTCTGAAGCTGATGGACGGCTATAAAAATAACATTTCTTTTAAATGGTATTTTGCTGTTTTAATATCTTTTTTTCTATGTTTTTCATTAAGGACATGACAAATCTTTTCTCTGTGTTTCTGCCTTACCGCTTATTGCTCACTTTAAATTTGTGCTGTACCAATTGGTGGCTCTCTGGATTAGGCCATTAGTACTAGAAAGGGAGGTAAAAAGGTAGAACAGCTGAAGCAAGAAAAAGAAAATATGCAGGTATCTGAAGCTGGAGAGAGAACAGTTACAGAAAATCATTAAAATGTGTTGTTTTTTACTCTTTTTCATAGGGCAATACATATTTATGGTTTTGCTAATTTTGTATTTTTTGGGACTTACTTTGTTTAGAGGTTAACATACGAAGAAAGAATGGCTCGCCGACTACTAGGTGCTGACAGTGCAACTGTCTTTAATATTCAGGAGCCAGAAGAGGAAACAGCTAATCAGGTACACCATGTTGCTCTGGACTTCCTAGGGTAACATTTATTATGTCCCCTTTTTCCATCTTCCTTATGGATACTGTTTTTGGGATTCATTCTGTGGAAAGTAGAGGGCAAGTCACAGAAAAGCAGTATTAATATCACTCAACCTCACAGCTAATTTTTATTGAGCACATACTATGTTAAGTGACTGACAGAATTCCTTCCATCAGTGATGCCTGTTCTTTTTATCTTCTTCTTGATTATTCTCCTTTCCAGTACCTTTCCATTTTCCTATCCTATGTTTTTTGCAAAATAATTTTGTGTGGAGAAACACATTTTCACTGACATTGTTTGAAATAACTAGTGAATACTTCCCATTAGAGTTGGCCCTTGAACAACACGGGAGTTAGGGGGACCAACCCCATGCACTGTTAAAAACCCACATATGGCCAGGTGCAGTGGCTCATGCCTGTAATTGAAGCACTTTGGGAGACTGAGGCAGGCGGATCACAAGGTCAGGAGATGGAGACCATCCTGGCCAACATGGTGAAACCCCGTCTCTACTAAAAATACAAAACTTAGCCGGGTGTGGTGGCGCATGCGTGTAGTCCCAGCTACTCGGGAGGCTGAGGCAGGAGAATTGCTTAAACCCGGGAGGTGGAGATTTCAGTGAGCTGAGATTGTGCCACTGCACTCCAACCTGGTGGTACAGTGAGACTTCATCTCCAAAAACAAAAAAAAACACATACAACTTTTGACTCTTCAAAAACTTAACTAATAGCCTACTGTTGACTGGAAGCCTTACTGATAACAAAGAGTTTATTAACACATATTCTGTATGTTATATGTATTATAGACTGTACTTTTAAGTAAGCTAGAAAAAAGAAATGTTATGAAGAACATCTTAAGGAATAGAAGTTACATTTACAATTCATTAATGGAAGGTGGGTCATCATAAAGGTCTTCATCCTCATCATCTTAAATTAGAGTAGTCTGAAGAGGAGGAAGAAGACGAGGGGTTGGTCTTGCTTGTCTCAGGGGTTGCAGAAGAGGAAGAAAATCCATATATAAGTGGACCCATGCAGTTCAAACCTGTGTTGTTCAAAGGTCAACTGTTTAGCCTTAATATCTAGTCAAAATAAAACAGAAAATATTATCTGTTTATCTTCTTTCACATATATACAGATTCTCTTTAACTTAGTATGGGGTTATGTCCTGATAAACCCATTGTAAGTTGGAAATACTGTAAGTTGAAAGTGCATTTAAGGCCGGGCGCAGTGGCTCACGCCTGTAATCCCAGCACTTTGGGAGGCCAAGGCGGGTGGATTACCTGAGGTCAGGAGATCGAGACCAGCCTGACCAACATGGTGAAACCCTGTCTCTACTAAAAATACAAAAATTAGCCAGGTGTGGTGGTGTGCGCCTGTAGTCCCAGCTACGCGGAAGGCTGAGACACAGGAATCGCTTGAACCCGGGAGGCAGAGGTTGCAGTGAGCCAAGATCGTGCCACTGCACTCCAGCCAGGTGACAGAGCGAGACTCCATCTCAAAAAAAAAAAAAAAAAAAGTGTATTTAATACACCTAACCTACTGAACATCATAGGTTAGCCTAGTCTATTTTAAATGTGCTCACAACACTTACATTAGCTTACAGTTGGGCAAAATCATCTAACACAAAGCCTATTTAAAATAAAGTATTGAATATCTCATGTGATTTATGGAGTACTGTACCGAAAGTGAAAAGCAGAATGGTTGTGTGAGTACTCACAGTACCGTTACTACCAAATGCTTATTGCTAGCACAAAAGTTTCACTTAAGGAAAATTGGAAATCTTGCTGCATTCTTATTATTTCTATTATTAGTCTTCACATGTTTTTTTCTACCATTACAGGACATTGGTTCTCCTCATGCTTCTGTAGGGAGTCCTCTGGATGGTCAAAAGGTTAAGCTTTTCACCTTTCTTCTTCTTCCAGTCTTTCACTGTGTCTATTTTCTTCTGTTCTTCCTGTTTTACGTGTGTTTCTATCTTTTCTGTCATATATTAATTATAAATGCTATGACCAGTGTCTATTTCATTTAATATCAGATATGCAAAATTACTGCAACATGAGTTTTCTTGTCATGTATTTACCAGCTTGAATTTATTTATTTATTTTTATTTATTTATTTATTTATTTATTTTTGAGATGGAGTTTTGCTCTTGTTGCCCAGGCTGAAGTGCAATGGTGTGATCTCGGCTCACTGCAACCTGTGCCTCCTGGGTTCAAGCGATTCTCCTGCCTTGGCCTCCCCAGTAGCTGGGATTACAGGTGCACACCAATATGCCTGGCTAATTTTGTATTTTTAGCAGAGATGGGGTTTCACCATGTTGGTCAGGCTGGTCTCGAACTTCTGACCTCATGTGATCCAACTGCCTTGGCTTCCCAAAGTGCTGGGATTACAGGCATGAGCCACAGTGCCTGGCCTCCGACTTGAATTTAGTTCTGTCATTAGTGGATACTCTGAACATTAAAGCAAGAAAAGTTTTTCATTTGTTATACCTTTCTATGGGGAAAAAATGTGCTAATTCTTCAAGTGATTAATTTGATAGCAATTAGATGAAGCAAAACAACTTGTGGTATAATTCTTGCAGTTTTATTCATACTGTTGTACTTCTTCCCTCAAACCAACAAACTGTTTTTTAAACACTGAGTAACTTCTTTAAGAGGAAACATCATTAAAGTCATCTTTCATTTAATATTAAATAGGGAATATTTTACGTAGACTGCCTTGTCTTCATTGCACTTTTTCTTTTTTGTTTTGGAGACAGGGTCTCACTCTTTTGCCCAGGCTTGAGTGCAGTGGCACAATCACGGCCCACTGCAACCTCAACTTCCCAGGCTCAAGCGATCCTCCCACCTCAGTCTCCCAAGTTGCTGGGACAACAGGCATGTACCACCATGCCCAGCTATTTTTTTTTTTTAATTTTTTGTAGAGATGGGGTCTCACTTTGTTGCCCAAGCTGGTCTCAAACTCCTGGCCTGAAGCAATCCTCCCACCTTGGCCTTCCAAAGTTTTGGGAATTACAGGCATGAGCCACTGTACCTGGCCTTTATTGCACTTTATAGGCAAGGAAATTGTAGGATCCACCTTCATCACCATAGGAATGTTGATGGACTGTTTGCTTTTGTGTTTTAGGCAAATTTTGACTAGACTGTCCTATTTTTTCTTCTAAAGATGGTGGGTTCCTAGCAGCTGCAGAGCTGAGGAGGAGGCCCTTGCAAGGCAGGGATTGTTATAGGTGAAAAAAACAAAACAAAACAAAACATGGTACCATTTTTGCTAAAATTGTATTAATATGGCAGCTGTTTGCCACATGTACTGTTAGCCTTCTGGAGAGATGCACCACCCTGCATCAGCTTTTACCCTACAGAAGGAAATCAGCGTTCCATTATATTTTATTGTTATCAACAGTTTAGGAATACATAGCTTTGCTTTTGCCTTTTTCTTTCCTTCCCCTTCTTTGCCCTTGCCTGAGAGAAAAGAAGGAAAAAAAATTGATCTTTCTTCCCCCGCTCTTTTTGGATGATAGGACTTGAAGACAATCTGCAATACCATATAAACTCACTTCCAGATGTTTTTTGTTTCATATGCAATTGAATTGGGCTCAGACTGTGTTTTTAAGCTCTATGGTAAAAATACCACTGTCTTCTAGGTCCTTATTGGGGGGCAGGGATAGACTTGACACTTTGTCAGAAGGGATTGAGTCTGCTAACTTAAACTTTCCTTGATACAGGAATACAAAGTCTCCAGCTGTGAACAGAGACTCATCAGTGAAATAGAGTATAGGCTAGAAAGGTCTCCTGTGGATGAATCAGGTGATGAAGTTCAGTATGGAGATGTGTCTGTGGAAAATGGAATGGCACCATTCTTTGAGATGAAGCTGAAACATTACAAGATCTTTGAGGGAATGCCAGTAACTTTCACATGTAGAGTGGCTGGAAATCCAAAGCCAAAGGTGAGCTGGGAACATGGCTTTTTAAGAGTCATTCTCTGAGGAAAGGTTTAGCTTCCAAAATATAGCATGCTGGTAGGAGACAAGAGATACAAATGATCTTTCTCAATACCCACGATATAAAGGGTTTTAAATATTCTGAAGTTCTGGGCCATCTTCAGGAGGCATTAGAAACCAAAAAAGGTGGTAGGGGAGTGGAGTTTGGGTTTGAAGAATAGAGTACAGAATAACTAACAGGGAGCTCTTCACACACCTATATCATTTATTCCTCATTGTTACTACCAAATCGCAAATAACTAAACTGAGTTCTGTGAGGTGAGTTTCCAAGGTTAGAGAGCTGGTGAGTGGCCAAGCCTGCATATGAACCCAGTGCTTGTACCATACAGAGAAGTAATGCTCACCACTGGTTGTAATAACTTACAGTCTTTAATCAAAACACCAAGGCTGCTTCTATTAATATTTACAGAGGGAGGTGGGGTGAGGAATATTGTTTAGAACGGATAATGACAAATTCTGATACCATGCAGGACTAGGATGACCTGGATGGGAGCCCTCCATGCAAACATATGGAAATGCTGGATAAGGAGCTGCCCTCTCTTTAAAGGAAGGCCTTAGAATCCCTGTTTACTAGCCCAGCAAGGCGATAAACAAGAGTACACTTTTCCCTAGAACTTGAGTGAAAAGAATAAAGAAGGCAAAAAGTTAAAACCTCTAAACTACACTATCATATGATAGGGAGCCAAAAGCTGAGAAATGTGAAATTTAGTGCTGGATGATTAAAATTCTTAGAAGCAAGCAAAACATTGCCCTATATAAAGGTAATAATATGTGAAGAAATAACCATGAGGAGAGTTGTGTTAGGCCATTTTTGCATAAAGGGATTCCTGAGACTGGGTAATTCATAAAGGAAATAGGTTTTATTGGCCAAGCATGGTGCCTCACACCTGTAATCCCAGCATTTTGTGAGGCTGAGATGGGTGGTCAGGAGTTTGAGACCAGCCTGGCCAACATGGTGAAACCCCATCTCTACTGAAAATACAAAAATTAGCTGGGCATGGCGGTGGGCGCCTATAATCTCAGCTACTCAGCAGTGACCGAGATCATGCCATTGCACTCCAGCTCGGGGCGACGACAACGAGACTCCGTCTCAAAAAAAAAAAAAAAGGTTTTATTGGCTCACAGTTCTGCATGGTATACAGGTATAGTACTGGAATCTGCTCCTGGTGAGGCCTTAGGAAGCTTACAATCATGGCAAAGGCGAAGGTGGAAAAGGTGAATCACACAGCAAGAGTAGGAGCAAGAGAGAGAAGTGGTGGAGGTCCCAGACTTTTAAACAACCAGATCTCATGTGAACTAACTGAGCAAGAACTTACTTATCACCAAGGGGATGGTGCTAAACTATTCATGAGGGATCCACCCCCATGATCCAGTCACCTCCTGCCAGGCCCCACCTCCAACATTGGGAATCCCATTTCAGCATGAGATTTGGAGGGGACAGACATCCAAACCATAGTAAGAGTCAATAGTACAAGAAACAGAAAAACAGAAGGCCAAGTATTGCACGATATTGAACAATCTTAAGTAGCCTCTAAAATAACTTTAAAATGATTGAAACAATTTTAAAAAGAATGGAAACTATAATGAAAGAACAAGAATACAAATTTATAAAATAAGCATAGAGCAATGTACTCATTGAAATAAAAGGCTAATAGTGGCATAAAATAAGGAAAAGTGATTTAAAAAAATACATACCTGACACTTTTAGGTGTTAATTTCCAATAGCTCCATGCATTGTTTTATTTTTCCACTATGGCAGGTTTTACCATCATATTCTTTTCTTAAAACTGACATGCAACGCCAAAGTCAAAGATCAAAGAAAAAAGCCTTGAATTTTCAAACCCTATATACTTTCTAATAAAATGGGATTTTTAAAATAAACTCCATTGTTGTAGAAAACTTTTTACAATATTCTTGGCATAATTTACGTTAACAGCTGTGTATTCACAACATGTTATCAAAGGCATGTATTAAATTTGTAGCTTATGAATGAAATTCAACAAGGAATTATATCTTGAACTTCCAAGATATTCACAAAAAGATTCTACATTATTTTCAAAACTTACACAAGACTTAAGATCACTGATCAAGTTCTAAGATTATTCATTCTTATGGAATACTACATTAACTTGAAAGATGGGCTTTTGTTTTTAATATAACTGTATTTTCTTCCTAATATAAATTTAAATGTTTCACAGCTAACTTCATTGTTTAAACTTTTTATTGTTAAATGTTACTCTTTCATCCCTCCTTCCTGTCCCTCAACCTTCATCCTCCTTCCCATTCTTTTCTTCCCTCTCTCATTTATTAAAGGTCTACTTTGGCATATGCCATATAAATTACATTAGGATTGTTAAAGTATGGAATATTCATGTTTAAAGAAATACATGTTTTTTAGGCTTATGTTTTAAAAATATTTTATTCCTCCCTTGACATGCTTGTTCTAGTCGAGCCATAAGAAGATTGAAAATAATTTCTAATTTACCCTATTCTCATTCTTGTGCCCTCCCGAATTTCTCCCTGCATTAGTAGGCTTGGTAGAATTTTGGAAATATTTCTTAGATCTTATTTGAAAGTTATATGCCCAGTATAATGGAGGTGAAAAAATATGATTAAAGAAATAACTCAAGAACTGGCATTGTGGCAAGAATGCAAAAGGAAGAAATTGTATACTTATTACAGCTTCTTTTTTCCATCAGAAATAGTCAACCATAGCCAGGCGCGATGGCTCATGCCTGGAATCCCAGCCCTTTGGGAGGCTGAGGCAGGCAGATCTCTTGAGGTCAGGAGTTTGAGAACAGCCTGGCCAACATTGTGAAACCCCATCTCTACTAAAAATACAAACCATTAGCTGAGCATGGTGGCATACACCTGTAATCCCAGCTACTCAGGAGGCTGAGGCAAGAGAATCACTTGAACCCAGGAAGTGGAAATTGCAGTGAGCCAAGATCACGCCACTGCACTCTTTAGCTTGGGTGACAGAGCTAGACTCGTCTTAAAGGAAAAAAAAAGGAAAAAGAAAACATCAACTACTAAAAAGTAAAATAATTATGAAGTATGATACTTTACATAATTTAAGTTTTAGAACTGAAAGTTATTAGTCTAGTTGATGATTACTTTTTAGATTCTAGAGTTTAATACATAATATAGTTTCTGTAAATTTGGAGCTATCTGAAAAATGTGAGTTTGAAAAGTTAGAGCAGTCATATCCTGATAATTCATGCATTTATTTAGTGCTATATATTTCTAGTCTTTTCCTTTCTTAGGATGGAGGTTTCAAAAAGATTTTTCAGATTCAAATACTTTGACAGACAGTTGAATTTGAATGCCAGTTTATGTTACCAATTTACATACTGATTTACATTAAGGAAGAAGTTTGTTTTAACAACTAAAGGGTCTAAAGTATATTTCTTTTGTTAGGAATCAGTTAGGAATACTTTTGGCTGCAAGGAACAAAAAATGACAACAAAGAACTTGCTGTGGCTTAAAAAAGGAAAGGTTTATTTGCTTATCTAATAAGTCTGGAGGTGGGGTGATGTAGCTATTAATTCAGCATCTCAGTCATGTTAGGGCTGTTGGCACTGTGATTCATTATGATGAGCCTATCTTTCAACTGTGTTGTTCCACTAAATCAAAAATAATAATGAACTTAGCCAGGCATGGTGGCTCACACCTGTAATCCCAGCCACTCTGGAGGCTGAGGCATGAGAATTGTTTGAACCTGGGAAGCGGAGGTTACAGTGAGCCAGGATTGCACCACTGCACTTTGCACTCCAGCCTGGGGCGCCCTGTCTCCAAAACAAAACAAAACCTCAGAACTCAGACATCCATGGACAATTGGTTTTGTTTAAAAGTGAGGGAAGGAAGGAGGACCTTTGGACTACTTTAAAATATTGTATTTAGTCAAAATTTACTTTTATTTTTCACATTTTTTTCTTTTGAGACAGGGCCTCAGTAACCTAGGCTGGAGTGCAGTGGCATGATCACGGCTTACTGCAGCCTTAACCTCCTGGGCTCAGGCAATCCTCCTGACTCAGCCTCCCAAATAACTAAGACTATAGGCATGCACCACCACACCTAGATTATTTTTTTTTTAATTTTTTGTAGAGACAGGGTCTTACTATGTTGCCCAGGTTGGTCTTGAATTCCTGGGTTTGAGCAATGCTCCTCAGCCTCCCAAAGTGCTGGGATTATAGGTAGGCATGAGCCACTGTACCTGGCCCACATTTAATTTTTTAACCGAAGTTATATATCTGAAAATTATTATACTTTTCAATACTACTATGTTTTCTTTAACATAATGGGGATAGGTGACATTTAACCTTTGTTCATATGCTTACTGGCCCAGAAATGAAGCAATAGTGTTCCACCCATCACCAACCCTTAGTTATTACCTCCCTCCCTACCAACCTCTTTTATTTGTCAAACACAATTCAGTGAAATGGTTAGAGTTTGGGGTCTGCTTTTGTTCTCCAAAACAACCTTTTTACTTTTATTTTATAAACAATACATTTTAATTGCTGGTACATTTGAAAAAAGAAAGAAGCAAAAAGAAAAACGGCCTGTAATGCCACTTCATAGAAATAATCATTGCCAAAATTCAGTATATCCCTTCATATAAATAATATATGAATGTAAGTGCCACATTTTTAAAAACAAAAGGAAGGTATATAATTTTAAAACTCCAATAGAATTTAAATGTTTACCTGCTTTTTTTCACTGAAAAATCAGTTTCTTATTCAGGTATTTGGTTTAACGTTTTAACATGAAAACTCAGATCAGCTCTGCAAACCACACTGTTACTGCTTTCAGTTCTCCAAATAGAGTAGGAATACACAAACTCTTAATCTTTAATCTTTGTTTCTATTCCCAGATCTACTGGTTTAAAGATGGGAAGCAGATCTCTCCAAAGAGTGATCACTACACCATTCAAAGAGATCTCGATGGGACTTGCTCCCTCCATACCACAGCCTCCACCCTAGATGACGATGGGAATTATACAATTATGGCTGCAAACCCTCAGGTAAAGAAGGGTATAGTTCTGGGCTCAGTTCTGTGTCTAGTGCTTACAGGCATTTGATTGGACAAAGGAACTATTTAAAAGGTGAAGTTAAGAAGTTTCTTTGATTTATGAAACTATTTTTCCAAATTCTGCATCCATCTTGGTTTCAGAGGATAGAAGAATTCTTTGTTTCATGAATATTTATTTATTCCATCAGATGTTGTTCTATAGGAATGATTATGGTGCAGATGTTCATTCCTTCCACAAATATTAAGGGTCTAATATGTACACACTTTCTATGTGGGTGATGGGATTGCGTGGTAGACTGGAGAAAGTCCTATGGTTTAAAAAAAAAAAAAGCAATTAACAAATACATAAATAATATAAATTTACATGAAGTTATATTACTTTACATAAATAATATAAAATTACATGAAGAAAATAAAGGAGAAAAAGAGAGTGAGTGGCATACATAGGCTGTATAAGAAAAACTCAACAAAGTAAAATATTTTCAAAGAAACATCAGTGGGATTTAATGTGCAAATGTAGACAAATGATAATTTTGTTAGCATTCAGGCTTATCAGTTTTCATCAAAATGTTTTCTCTTGTATTTGCCTTTAACTTAGGGTCAAAAAATCAGTTGCCTTCTTAGAATTTAATAGGAGGCTGCAGGTATCGTGTTGCCAGTTCAAGCCTGCAAATTCTTTTTTATTATGTTATACATTTTAGTCACTATGCTGGATATAGGGGATACAAAAATGAGTAAGAAGTTATTTTGTACCTTAAGAGCTCAATGTATGACAGGTAGTTTTACTAAGTCTGTAAAAGTCATATAAATAATACACTTTTAAAAAGGAAAAAAAAGGCATGGTAAAACAAACAGTTTTCTCTAGAAGTCATCTTTTTAGACTCTCTGATCTATTTATATCATTCCATATTATTTCTTTTGAAGAAAATATTTAGCATTAGAAACTATGTAAATAATTTTAATGATGCTACAAACTTTTAATTAAAGTTTCTGGCCCGGGTGCAGTGGCTCACACCTGTAATCCCAGCACTTTGGGAGGCTGAGACAGGTGGATTGCTTCAGCCCAGGAGTTTGAGACCAGCCTGGCCAACATAGTAAAACCCTGTCTCTACTAAAAATACAAAAATTAGCCAGGTGTGGTGGTATGCATCTGTAATCCAAGCTACTCAGGAGGTTGAGGCACGAGAATCACTTGAACCTGGGATGCAGAGGTTTCAGTGAGCTGAGATCATGCCACTGCACTCCAGCCTGGGTGACAGAGTGAGACTGTTTCAAATAAATAAAGTGTGTTCAAAGTTTATTATATTCTGATATTCCATGGTCATATAAATATATTTTTCTGCAGTAATATTAAGATCAGAATGAAAACAAATTATCCAGCTAATCAGGTTGTGATAGAGCACAGCAAACTCTTCACTGTTAATGAAAAGCTTCTATATTAATGCACATTCTTGAAGTTCTAAACTTTTTAATCAATGAACACATGACCATCACCCTGAAAAAGTTTAAATCACTATTATGAAGTTGCATTTTAATGTTTGTGTTTATATTTGATATATATGAAGAAACAAAAGTGGAACTTGCTTTTTTTTAATTTTTTTTGAGACGGACTCTTGCTCTGTTGCCCAGGCTGGAGTGCAGTGGTGTGATCTCAGCTCACTGCAATCTCCACCTCCTGGGTTCAAGCAATTCTTCTGCCTCAGCAGCACCACACCCAGCTAATTTTTTATATTTTTAGTAGAGACGGGATTTCACCTCAGGTGATCAACCTGCCTTGGCCTCTTTTTTCCTTAATATATTTTCAGTGCATTTCCTTGACATTAACAAATTCTAGCTTTTGGTTTAGTTTTTTGCCTGTTGAAGAAAATGGTGGAAAACTGACAAAATCCAAAATTTTTCTTCGTGTTGGGTCGTTTATTCCTCTTTTGCCGTAGAAAGGCTGGGATATATTATGGGATGGAATTATCTGTAGTCCTTAAGTATTTCCAACACTGGGACCCTGCTATTAATTTCAAGGCATTTTTCTTAGCATGTTATAAACTGTTATTGGAATAAGTCGTTTTATAGAACAAAAGAATATAAACGTAAAACTGCAATTGTGAGTCTGCTTAGTGTCTTCCTCAAATTATAGTAATGCATTTTTACATGTGGAAAAGTTCTCAGTGGGGAAGGACTGACTAAGTGGCCAATGGCAGTGTGCAGAGTTTAAGACAGCAGGCCAGCCTCGGGAGTCAGTAGTCTCCAATCATTTAAACTCTCTTGACAAATTATTATGAAGTCACTAGATGAAGGTGAGCTGCTGAAGATCTCCCTTGGATCATTCCATATTACATACATATAACATCACATTGTACCCCACAAATATATACAACTATAATTTGTCAATTAGAATAAAAAATAAATTTTTATTTATTTACATAGAGACAAGGTCTTCTTCCTCAGTCACCCAGGCTGGAGTACAGTGGCATGATCATGGCTCACTGCAACTTAGAAGTCTTGGGCTCAAGCAGTCCTCCCACCTCAGCCTCCCAAAGCACTGCCATTAGCCAAAAATAAACTTTTAGAAAATAAATGTGATCTTACCCAAAGCCCAATATATAATGCCAAAAAAAAAAGAAAACCTTGTAAACATAGGGAAAAAAGGAAAGGAAGGAAATAAAACAGAAATGGTACTACATACGCCAAGATTGTAGGGCAACACTGATGATACCAAAAAACCTAGGATGAGGCCGATAGGCCGTGCAGTACAGGGGTTACGAGCATGAACTTTGGCATCAGGTGGATCTGAGCTGGAATTCTAGCTCTTCCACTCACTACCTGTGTGACCTTAGCAAGTCACTTAACTTCTCTGCCTGTTTCCTCCTTCGTAAAATGAGAATAATAGTAATACAGATTTAAATAGTACATGTAAAAAGCATTCAGTTTACCTGGCACATATAGTTTCAGTAAATGCTATAGTTTCAGTAAATGCTACTTATTGTCATTATTTTCATTCAGAGACAGTAACTACCCCATCTTAAAGCAACAGGCCTACAACAGAAGCCTGTGGAACCAGATCAGTAAAGGATCAGTTCCGTGTCTAGGTACTCCGTTCCCACAGTACTGTCAGAAAGTAAGCAAGTCAATTTGGGATGGAATCTACCCAGTATGTTGTTGGTGTGTGGTCTTCTGACCTCCTGGCTTTTCCATTTTATCACCCCCATGGGAAAGAACTTAGGCAGCAGATGTGGCTGTGCCACAACTGCCACAGCTGTGGGCTTGGGTGGAGGAGCTGTGAGCTAGAGGACGGCCACACCCATAGCACAGCTGACATCAGCCACACATGAAGCTGGGAAGCTGCTCTCTGCTCTCAGCACCCTCAGGCAGGGCCAAGAGAAGCCCCAAAAGAGAGTGATCACTGCCCTCATTCCAGGCCCCAGTAATTCACTGCTTTACAAATCCCAGGCTGAGCCCCATGGTTAACCCTCTCTGGTTCTTTGCTCTACCCTTTGGAGAGAAGACAAAGCAATGAGAAGTGGACTAGACCAGCCCTCCTAACAGAATATCCTATCCAACCTGTGATTTCAGCCAAAGGTAAAATAACTACTCTGGGTCTATCAAAAGGAGCAAAAAAGCAAAGATTCAAAGAACCCGCGCATCACAGTAACCAGACCAGTTCGTAACACTACCTATTAAGTATTCCAACTGACTCCAAAGATCAGTTGACACTCCCAACATCTTAATTAAGGGGAAGGGCTAAGAATCTTCTTTACCTAAATAACCCAAGACAGGCAAAAGGAAGGGAAACTCATGAAGTGAGTCTGAGTCTAGGCCTCAGTGTGTAGATGTGTATGTCCCATTGAAATTGTTGTGAGAGAATTTCGATATTTATGGCACTTCGCAGTAGTAGTATTTGTTCCAAGTTTCTGAGCATGTTGCCTAGTTGATTTTAATTCCAAGAGTAAAACCCCTCTTTTCTGTCTTGGGGTCTTTAGTAACTGGTATGTCCAAATATGGCAGATCGAAGTTCTGTGAGTCATCACTTAAAAATTGGAGTGAACTTTACTACCCATTAGAAAAACAAAGTGGCATTTAAACCATAACCAATGACAGACCATTTTTCTACCTAACTCTTGGTTAAAGTTACCATTTGTTGCTATAGGGATGCCATTCTGGAAATGTTTAACACTGTTAGAATCTCAACTTTACAACATCTATTACCATATATTAAAACATTTTGTTCTTGTAATTTATGAATTAAGACATGAGTTGAAATAGTCATGTCATAAAAGGTGGTAAAAAAAAATTCAAAATCGCTAAATCTTTCAAGATATAGTAATCCCAAAAGCATAAAGTATAGTTGACAGAAAACTGAAGTTGACTCCTTACTTCCTTAATGCCCTTTAGTTACCTTAAATTTTGAAATGTTAAAGCTATTTGGGTTTAGAAAAAAAAAAGTATTTAAGTTTGAAAGGGAGAATACATGTATGTTTTCTAGTATACTGTAGCCCAGATGATGTGAAATGACCAAGGAAAAGAGGAAGAGTAGAGTGGAAAAATTAGTTCAGTAATGAAACACAGACGGTAGAGCTCTCCTGAGCAGTGGAAAATAATTACAGCAAGCAGCCAAGAGAAGAGTGAGAACCAAGGAGGGAGGAAAATATTCAAGTTCAGCAGAATATTTATAGAATATGATATTTTTCCACCTGGGTTAATATTTTGGGAATAAGAAAAACGTTAGATATTGTTGACTGCATCCAAATTCTACTTGGGATAGAACACACAAACATATACTGGGCTGTATGTCACACTTGAATGTGTGTAGCTCAAGCAATTCAGAAAAGACCAACGCAATCACATAGTTTAGCAAAATAATGAGTGATTGTGCAGTTACACCAAACAGAATGCCAAAATGAGGATCACAAATACAGTTTATTTTAGACTCTAATCCTATCTTTAAGAACAACTACATCTAAACACGAATGTTTTACTTTGTTTTGTTGTGTTGCTAAGTTACTTTGTATCGCACTTGGATTTTGGAATGGGTATTCTGCAGTTTGATGTTTCCTCAAACTGCATTATGTATACAAGTGGCAAGCTTTTATGAAGACCTGTGTGCCACAAGTTAAATTTCATAAACTATGAAATATAAATGTTATTTCCATTTTATATAAATAATTGGCCTTGCACAAGGTATGAAATAATGTTTACAATCTGGATGTTTAATACAGAATCACTTTAAAAATTCAAACTTATTTGTAATGTAAGTTTTAAACTCTGTGGATTTGTTTGGAATAGAAAAGTAACACACAACTGAATTAAATATAAAATGTTAGTTTGTTGCTTGTGTTTTGTTTTAGCATTATAAGGTTTCCTGGCTCATTTCAAGCTTCACTTTAAACATTCCCTTCCATTATTCTTACGTTAATAGTAAAGCAGATAGAAATGAGAAAATTAATAAAAGCAAATGCAACAGCATTAATGTGCATCAGAGCCTACTATGATTACCAGGGTTATAGGCATATTATTATTATTAAAATCACTTATTGCTAATTCTGTATGATCTTTGTCAAAAACAGTATGTTCAGACTTAAAAACCTGAACTTTCTATTATGCACATTGAAGACATCTTTTTAA
This sequence comes from Macaca fascicularis, assembly GCF_037993035.2. Lineage (NCBI taxonomy): Eukaryota > Metazoa > Chordata > Mammalia > Primates > Cercopithecidae > Macaca > Macaca fascicularis. The sequence goes on from NC_088379.1 coordinate 173,744,327, forward strand.
AAAAGCTTCACTGAACCCTGGTTTTTTTTTCTTTCCCAAACAAAAACGACAAAATTATACAACTTCATAGTTTGGATGCTCTCTAAATGCTCCTGGTTACGTATTGGCTAGTAATATATTTAGCCAATAACACTATATAAATCAAACTAATAATTCTGCCTCCCGAAGACCACACCTTCTTCCCCTTTTCTGTTCAGAAGTGAAGGCTGGTATCAGAATAGAAAGATTACAAATGGTAACTATTCCTTTTTCTTAAACTTGGGAAGTTAAGGAAATATTCTGTGGCAGTATTTGTATATATGGTTTTAAGCAGTAGCAGCGAAAACCTTGAAAACAGTGTAGAAATGTGTGACCTTTCCAGAGTAGTATGCCAACCTGTTTTGTTTGTTTGTTTGTTTTTGGGGAGGGGAGGAAGAGGCAGGCTAAGCATATCAAGGATCTGTTTAGAGTTGAATAGGGCATATTTCCTCCTCCACATCAAATGCAGCCACCACACTAACAAGCACATTTCAGTATGATTGTGCTTAGCACCTTTCAAGCACCAGCAGAAGTTAAAAAGGTTAATCTGCTTCCCACATAGTCTGCCTCCTATGCCAAAGGTATTTTGTTTTTCCTTTGGAGTAAATTACATTCTAATACCAAGAAAAATAAAATCCCATTACATAAACAATTCTAAAGGATGCCTCAAAACTGGTTATTATAATTATATCCATAGTGAGTGCTACAATAATTTAACATTTTGAGCACTGGCTTCATGTAAAACACAATGCTGCCAGGTGCTTTACAAGTATTAATGCCTTTAATCTTCATAAGAACCCATTAGGTATTAACTATACAGTCCTGTTTTACAGAGAAGGAAACTTAGAAAGATTAAGTTACCTACCTAAAGTCACTCGCCTGTAAGGGACAGCAGAACTGGTTTACAAACTTAGACTGATTCCAGAGCCACTGAGTGCCATACGAAGGTATTTGAGGCCCATCCCAGGATTAAGAGTACTAAGTGGCAGGGGAGATATTGGTTAAATATGAAGGAGTTTTAAAAGGAGGTAAGCATACACCTCACATAAAGTATATCCACATGGAAATTCTTACCAGGGTCCACCAAGCTGCTGGGGCTCCTAAAAACCATCTTGATGCATGTCCATGCATAATGTCTCAGACCCATGGTAACACAGTACCAGCTATGAGGAATTTAATAATGATAATTTATGATGTCACATATCATTTGATATTTATAAAAGCATTTAGGTTACATCATTTAACCCTTAAAACATCCTTGTGAGAGATATATGTTGCATCCCTATTTGTACAGAAGAAGAAACAAAGGCTTGAACAAATTCAGTGATTTGCTCAAAGTTTTATGAAAAGTCAAAACTCAAATCCAGATTAGTGGGATGGGTTTGTTTGACTGTTTGTAACAACCCATACCTCCTTGTCCAAATTCAAGGTTAAGTCTGAATTTAACTTACATTATATCTTTTTCTAACTGCATAAATAATTAGCTCATTTTAACTTACTGTGGATCTTCTGGGCTTCATGTCACAAGGAAGGATATATCCAAATCATCATGGAAGCCACAAAGTACATAATAAGCCATATCCCGTATCAGTACAATTGAAGCTATTTGTGTAAAACAATACACATACTTCCTTGTCCTCAACCTCCAAAAAGAATCATTAATTTTATGTGTCCATTTGTTATCTTGTATGATGCATCAGTTGGGTAGTTCATGATGGGGGTCTTCTAAGCAAGTTATATCTAGATTTTCTATAGTAAGTACAGATCTGGAGAAGTTGGATGAAATTAATTTTTAGATTTCAAGCTAGTTTAGGGAATCCTAAATGTTTGCCAAGAGTTTAGCATGAAAGAATCTGTATCAAGTGGCCTGTGCTTCAGATACAGTTAATCTGAGTTAGAAATAATTCTCCTTCATAATGTTAGACTTCATATCTCCTTGGAAATTTTCAGGAAACACAGTGTTTTAACTGTGACCTCAATAGCAAACACCGTGAGTGCCAGAGGGAGTCACATATGTAGTGGTATAAAACTAGTCATGTTTGTTTCTTTGTGATGACCTCTTTTTGGTAATTCTTCATTCTTCTCCTGTCTGTATTACATTCCTATGTCTTTGCCTTTTCTGGGTGGTGGTAGCCCTAAAGAAGTCCAGGTTTTAGGAGATCTGCAGAGACCTCCCCCCTAGTTAGAGTCCTGCCCTTCACTGAATCCTACTATGAGTTTTTTTCTCTGCATTCCCTCCACGAGTGCCCTCACCCTGACCCTCACTCCAGTCTACTCACAGTTGGAAAGCAGTTCTTCAAAACACACAGAACACTGCAGCTTCTGTTACCTGTCTCTATAGGCAGCTTGCAATGAAACTGAGAGCCAATGGAAGAATTTTATTCTGAGTGTAAGTGCATGAGGGCTTCTCATCAACTGAGCTAGAATTCACTAAGTCTAATCATTGATGGTATATCTGCTTCTTGTTTTTCCTCTCTTGCTGTTACCTTTGGCAATCATCAAAATTTAGAAGCGTATCTTCTCATTCTTCTGAGAGAGTGAAGGAGAAAAATCATCTCTTTTGCTACTGTGCTGGTAACAGTGAAAAAAAAAAAATTAAGAGAAGGAGCTGAAACAAAAACCAAAGTAACAACATGTGGCTTATCCATGTCATCTGGGTGCCCTGAGTATCACTTGTCTATTCACATATGACAGCATTTATCAATCTCTTTTTTTGCTTTTATTATTTTTAATTGACATAATGATTATACATATTTATGAGGTAGTGTGATATTTCAAAGCATGTACAAAGTGTGTAATGCTCAAATCATGGTAATTAGCATATCTGTCACCTCATTTATCATTTATGTTGGAAGCACTCAAAATCCACTCTTCCAGCTATATGAAAATACACAATAAATTGTTGTTATCCTACAGTGCTGTGAAACACTAAAAACTGATTCCTCCTATGTAGCTGTAATTTTGTATCCATTAACCAACTTCTGGCTATCTCCCCGACCCCACCACCCCATCAAAATTTCAATTGACAAATTTAAGAGATAAAATACAGGGTTTTTTTATTATTACATAGGCCCTTATCATATGACCCACATATTTTAGGTATTTAACTGCTTCCGGTTTTTAAATCTCAAATATTTTCATTTCATGAGAATATGGCTTCATTTACTCATGAAGCTCTCCTTATCATCCCATGCATACTTCTTACATAACACTCATTTTATCATTATCATGCTCATTTTAATATATGGTTTGAGAAAGGGATGCCAGTAACTTTTTTTTTTTGAGACGGAGTCTCGCTCTGTCACCCAGGCTGGAGTGCAGTGGCACCATCTCAGCTCACTGCAACCTCCGCCTCCCGGGTTCAATCAATTCTTCTGCCTCAGCCTCCCAAGTAGCTGGGATTACAGGTGTGTACCACCACGCCCAGCTAATTTTTGTATTTATTTAGTAGAGACGGGGTTTCACCATATTGGCCAGGCTGATCTCGAACTCCTGACCTCATGATCCACCCGCCTCAAAGTGCTGGAATAACAGGCATGAGCCACCGCGCCCGGCTAGCCACTAACATTTAATTTGTATATTACTATATAGTATATATTAGTATATTACTATAATTAGTATATTACTAAAAAAAAAACAAATCATCTAGGTTTGATTTCAGAATTGGCTACAGCTGGTAGATGACCATGAAAATGAAATCTTCACAAGAGACTGATGTCCTGCTATATTTTACAATTCAGCGTCGTGTGTTATGGAGACCTTTGCTGGTTACAATTAATCAAAGGTTGTCATTTTAAATACCATCCTAGATAAAACAGTAAAGCTTACTTAAGATTTCCAAAAAAGACCTTATCACCTTCAAGTTCTTCAGGTAAAAATAGTTTTACTGAGGCACTGAACTCACAGGGAAAGTGTTTTTCTGAAAAGGGTTAGAGCGATTACTAACATGGCACACTGATTTGTTATGAAATAATGTCTTATAGGGAATAGGATAGTAGGCATGATAGTGCTTAGTGGTTAATAGTTTTAAATAACAAATCATTTATTTCCTGATATTTCTATAGGGCCGCATCAGTTGTACTGGACGGCTAATGGTACAGGCTGTCAACCAAAGAGGTCGAAGTCCCCGGTCTCCCTCAGGCCATCCTCATGTCAGAAGGTATTTAACATGTTCCTTCCCATAAGTGTCGCTATTATTTTATTTATTACTATAAATTTAGTGCTATTAGAATCATATAACCACAAAAGTAAACATAATTGGAAGACAGAATATGAATACAAACCTGAAGTGTGTGGCTCCTTGATTATTCTCCTTTGCAATGCAGAAAGGGAATAGGAACAAACATTTGCTGATGTGTGCTAAGCCCATTCAGATATACTATTAGTTTGTTAAATAGACATATTCTATAGACAAATAAATCAAGAATCAGCACTTTTAAATGGCATATGAAAATACTACTAAATGGTACACAAATGTTGGAAACCAAACTTCTCTAACCAACAGCTGTGTGAGTTGACCATTAAAAGCTATTGCCACTAGGTTTCTTAAAATCAGCTCATTTATTAATGTTCATTTTTCAGTCACTTAGTTCAAAACATAAGACCATTAGACTACAAATCTTGTAGGTAAGATTTGTCACGTTTTAAATACTCAGGTATCTGCTAGCAATAGAGATGCTTTCCATTCCTGGTAGTTCTGAGTCTATGCAAGGACACTGATAGAACAATGGTAGGCAGGGATAGAGAAAGGATATTACTTCTTAGTAACAAATTTGCACTTAAAGAAAAAAATACAGTAAGTCAACCATACTGTCAACTTGGCCTGTTTAGATATTTTATAGACAGAATATTCTCAAATAGTCCTGACTCTAAATTACAGGCCATAGGTGCGAACGCCTTTAGTGAAGAGAATACATAGTTAGCTCAGAGAGTAGGCAGGAAAACTGAGTAAGCATCAAACAAGTGGTGTGTCTACACCTCCTTGGTGTGACTGGATCCACAAAGACTTTTGTTCAACATTTGGTAGACAGTTCTGGCACCAGAGCATGTGCAGATTAATTTCATCATGGCAATGCCTGTTCACAGGATGCTAGCCTGTATCTTTGAGTATAAACACCGCATATACAGTATTCAGTCCATTGTCTTGCGTTATTCTCTTTGCTTTTCTTGTTGTCCACAACACATTTAAGCCTTTCCATATATCAGTGGGTCCTGGAAAGCTTTTTCTCATGAATTAGATCTATACTTGGAGAAGGGTAAACTATATTAAAAAGCTAATAATTATTAGCCTAGTATACTTCTTTCATTTGTTCCACTCTTGTTTTTCCTAGTGAAGTGTTTTTAAACTTTTCTTATAGTGACTACAGACAGAATTTGTATTCAACATCTTTTAAGTCTTCCCTGCAATTACTTTCAACTGTATTCCTCTTAAAGGTTTCTCTGGCAACCTTTAAAAGTGACAGAGATGCACAGAATCTGGGAGATTTGTACAATCTCATTTTTTAAAGCAAAAAATAATGCCTCTAGGCATATGGATAACTAATGCAAAAGAAAACTTGCCTAAAAATGTAATTTGTTTTCCTGCTTAATATAAAAAGGAATTTTAATTAAAAATATATTGAATTTTATAGGATCATCAGAACTTTTAATTTCCTACAAATTTGAAAATCACAGTGGAAAGTTCTAGTAACTTCTGTTGAAAAAGATTTGGTAATAAATGAGCAATAATGCTACTTTTCATAAAGGTTTAAAAACATTTAGGAAAAATGTTAATATATAATACCCCATTTTTTTTCATTTCCCCTTTTATGATTTATAGTACCCTGCAATTGGCAGATAATTAAATTTATAGTAAACTTCCAAATTAAGATTTTGCTTTTCTGATTTTTTAATGTATAAATCTTAGATATAGGGATCATATAAGGAAATCATATTATTAACCCATGTATTTTAAGAAAACAGATGACTAAAAGTCTATAAATAACTACTATCTGTATTTCTGTATGTCATCTTTCTTGTTTCAAGGCCTCGTTCTAGATCAAGGGACAGTGGAGACGAAAATGAACCAATTCAGGAGCGATTCTTCAGACCTCACTTCTTGCAGGCTCCTGGAGATCTGACTGTTCAAGAAGGAAAACTCTGCAGAATGGACTGCAAAGTAAGATTTTGTTATTGCTTGCACATCCTGTTGCCTCACTTCTCTCTCACTTGCCATTTCTCTATAGTTCCTTTTGGGGAAATTACATAAAGTATAAAATGAGGGCTGGGCACAGTGGCTCACACCTTTAATCCCAGCACTTTAGAGGCCAAAGCCGGGTAGATCGCTTGATCCCAGAAGTTCAAGACCAGCCTGGGTAATATGCAGAAACCCATCTCTACCAAAAATACAAAAGTTAGCCAGGCGTGGTGGCATGTGCCTATAGTCCCATCTACTTGGGAGGCTGAGTTGGAAGGACTGCTTGAGCCTGGGAGCTGAAGGCTGCAGTGAGCTGTGATCGAACCACTGAATTCCAGCCTGGCTGACAGAGCAAGACCCTGTCTCAAAAAATAAAATGATTCTAGCTTAAGGGGGGGAAAGTGAAATATGCTTTCCCCTGGATATTTATATATTGTTTACTATGATTCTTTACTTTTAAATCTAAATTAAATATGTTCTTTACTCAGAACCCTACATGACATACTCTAGAAAGTCATCAGGAGTTTTATTTATCCCTTTAAATGTTGAAATAATAAATATCATAAATCTACCATGTCTTCATTCTTTTTTCATACAAATTTTGTATCCATATATCTACTCTTTTATTCTTCCCATTTTCTAATTCTTCTTTTTTTTTTTTTTGAGATGGAGTTTTGCTCTGTCACCCAGGCTGGACTGCAGTGGTGTAATCTTGGCTCACTGCAACCTCCACCTCCCGGGTCTCCTGCCTCAGCCTCCTGAGTAGCTGGGATTACAGGCATGCGCCACCATGCCCAGCTAATTTTTGTATTTTTAGTAGAGACAGGGTTTCACCATGTTGGTCAGGCTGGTCTCAAACTCCTGACTTCATGATCCGCCCACCTCAGCCTCCCTCCCAAAGTGCTGGGATTACAGGTGTGAGCCACTGTGCCCAGCCCCCATTTTCTAATTCTAAGAGAAGTGAGGGTGACATCTTTCTTTCATCTGTTTTACAGCAGAGCTTTTCGTTTTTTTGAGACAGAGTCTCCCTCTGTCTCTCAGGCTAGAGTGCAGTGGCGTGATCTCGGCTCACTGCAACCTCCACATCCCGGGTTCAAGTGTGATTCTCCTGCCTCAGCCTCCTGAGTAGCTAGAATTACAGGTGCGTGCCACCACAACCGGCTGATTTTTTGTATCTTTAGTACAGACCGGGGTTTCACCATGTCGGCCAGGCTGGTCTCAAACTCCTGACCTCGTGATCCACCCGCCTCGGCCTTCCAAAGTGCTGGGATTACAGGCATGAGCCACTGCACCCGGCCTACAGCAAGACTTTTTAACCCACGGTCCTTCGGTAGGCAGGCTTCATTAGGTGTTTGAACTCTGAAATTACCTACAAAATTATGTGTGTAAGATAATTTTCATCCATTTCTCAAAGGAGTCTAGGGAAAAAATGTTTAAGAAACACTGCTCTAAAATTTTTTGTTTGATTTCTTTTTTGCCCCACTATTTACTGATCTTAAATTTAGTTTAACTCTTAAATATGGATAAGCTTTTAAAAAGTTATTTGGGCTCCCTCTGCTGGTTTCTGTGGGATATCAGAACACAAATATAAGCTACTTAGAGGATTTGGGCATTGTTTCTTCAGAAAGTAAATCTGGGATTGTAGAAATGTATAAAAAGAATAAATATAACAAAAATATTTTATTTCTCAGGATCATTTTTTACAGTATAAATACACAAATTGGGTTTCAGTCTATATATATATATATGAGTGTGTATTTACTTCATTTTTGGTCTATAATTAAGAATTATACAGTAGAGCTACCATATGATCCAGTTAATTCTACTAGTGCTTATATATCCAAGGAAAATGAAATCAGAGGCCGTGTGTCATGGTGTACACCTGTAATCCCAGCACTTTGGGAAGCTGAGGCAGGTGAATAACTTGAGGTCAAGAGTTTGAGGCCAGCCTGAACAACATGGTGAAACCCCATCTCTACTAAAAATACAAAAAGTAGCTAGGTGTGGTGACACGCATCTGCAGTCCCAGCTACTCAGGAGGCTGAGGCAGGGGAATCACTTGAACCTGGGAGGCAGAGGTTGCACTGGGCTGAGATCGTGTCACTGCACTCCAACTTGGGCAACAGAACAAGACTCCCTGTCTCAAAAAAAAAAAAAGGATATTAGTAGCAATATCTACATTCCCATGTTCATTGCAGCACTATTCATAATAGCCAGGCTATGGGATCAACCTAAGTGTCAACAGATGAATGAATAAAGAAAATACGAGATATATATACATACATAGACACACGGTGGAAAATTATAATCCTGTCATTGTGACAACATGGATGAACCTGGAGGACATAATGTTAAGGGAAATAGGCCAGGCACAGAAAGACAAATACTACAGGATCTCACTTACATGTGTAATCTAAAAAAGTTGAACTCATAGCAGAGAATAGAATGGTGATTACTAGGGGCTGGACGGGGAGAGGGAGAGTTGGGAAAATGTTAGCCAAAGCATATAAAATTTCAGTTTTAGACAGGAATAAGTTCAAGAGATCCGTCGTCCAACATGGTGGCTATAGTTAATAACAACGTACTGTATACTTGAAAATTGCTAAGAGTAGGTTTTGAGTGTTCTTACCACAAAAAAACATGTGAAGTCATACATATGTTAATAAGCTCAATTTAGCTATTTCACAGCACATACATATTTCAAAGTATGTGCATAATTATATATAATTTTTATCAATTAAAAAATACTTTTAAAAATTCATACAGACCACTTGTAAAATGATGTTTTGTGTTAACCAGGAGAATTTTATTTTAAATAGATCATTAGATTATACCAAGGAATTATTAATTTTATGTATAAAATGGAATTGTGATTATATAAGAAAAGTCTTGTTTTTAGAAATGCATACTGAGCTATATGGGGGTAATAGTATATGAAATCTGAGATTTATTTTAAAATATAAAAAATAAGAGTGACTAAATGATGGGTATATAGACATTCACCATACTATTATTTCTATTTTTAATCATATTTAAGAAAGAAATAATAGTACTGTCTTTCACGGGACTGGCACATAACTGTCCTTAAAACTCCTGCCATTAAAAGAATATTGGAAACAAAAAGTAAACTGCTTATTTATTTCACTATGATGATCTGACCTGGATAAAGAAAATGTGAAAAATCGGCCGGGCACAGTGGCTCACACCTGTAATCCTAACACTTCGGGAGGCCGAGGCAGGTGGATCACCTGAGGTCAGGAGTCTGAGACCAGCCTGGCCAACATGGTGAAACCCCATCTCTACCAAAATACAAAAAAATCAACCAGGCATAGTGGCAGGTGCCTGTAATCCCAGCTACTCAGGAGGCTGAGGCAAGAGAATTGCTTGAACCCGGGAGGCGGAGGTTGCAGTGAGCTGAGATTGTGCCCCTGCACTCCAGCCTGGGCGACGGAGCGAGACTCTATTTTTTAAAAAAAAAAGTGAAAAATCTTGCCACATGTACAGATCAGGAAGAAAAAAAAAAATCAGTGTATTTAAAGCTTTGAAAGGGGAAAAAGTCCTAAAGATAAGCCAAACACCAAACGCTAAAGCAGCGGTTTGCTTTTCCTCCAAAAAGCTCCCTCCCCTTTTAGCCCCTGAGGAACATTCCTAGACACTGATTATCCTTGACTGGTACTCAATTTTCGGGAAAATAAGTAATTCCACTCCTATAGCAACAAGCATGCTCTTCTCTCCCCACTATGTCCATGTGCCCTAAGAGTAGAGATCTAGTTACATTGTGACCTGCCGGTGGGGACCTTCAGCTCCTGAGATCATGCTGTCTTTACTTAGCCAGGAGAATGGGTTAGAAAAAAGGTAGAAGGGGCATTCTCTTTGCCTCAGCATGAATAACTATCCACTGGGTAGGTTCACTGTGAATCACGTGGTTTGACAGTACCCGTGCTTTGGGCATCTCTCCTACTAAACATACTGTGGCTTCAGTCAGTAGATGGCTTATCTAGGATCTAACCTGGTAAAGTAGGAACAAGCAGTGCCGCTTCGTTTCTAGATGTGGGAATAAGGAGCCTGATCAAAGGTGTCCACTCCCTCTTCCTCCCCACCACTTCTGATGACCTCCAAACAGGTCAAGCACTGTATATGGAGAGCTGGGGACAGCAAGTGGATAGATGGGAGAACACAGAGCCTAAGCATCTCAGAAGCCAAGCTGCCTAACTACTGCTGTTTGTTTCCAAAACCTCTTCATCCTTTTAACCAGTCATTTAAGTTTACTTTAAATGCCGTAGCCCTTTGCCACATGTTTGGTGGGAGGCATCCTGCAGGTAATATCAGTGAGTATCACGTAGCAGGAATGGAATTTGTGAGTCCTCTGGCTGATTCTGGCAAAGCTGGTTCTTCAGAAGAACTGTTTTGCAGTCTAAGTGACATATTTTTGTATATAACTTCCTACTAGTAAAGCTGGGGGTAGGGGGTAAAAAGGCCTTCCTTAACAGTGCATTTCTTCCATTCAAAATCAAGGGCAAAACTAAAAAGCTGGCAGATGGCAACCATCCTGACCCTTTGCAGCACAACATGTTATTAGCAATTAAATGTGCTTTTATCTGATCTCTGGTCAACACAGCTGTCAAGGCCTCAAGATTTTATGATGTTTCCATTGTGATGGTAATTTGTTGAGATGGCTTTCTGGATAATTTCGTATTGCTCTTGTTACTCAGTTTCAAGGATTATAAAATAATAATAGCAGCCCTACGTGCTGACGAATGCATTCTCCATAACTACGGCTACTTCTTGATGAGAAGCTTTACAGTACTGTGTATAAATGCCAGCTGAGTATTTGTTATTGTTGAACATCTTTTTTCAAAAAAGCCCAGAGCCTGGTGCTGACATCATCCCATTAATCTCTATAGCCCTGGGCAAGGTAAGACAATGACCATAATTTTTTAAATCCCATCTCAGTCATCTCTAGGTTGCTCTGTAAGAATTGTTTAGATGTAAGCTGGTGAGTGCTCAGGAAGCCACTGAAAAGTTTTAAGCAGAAGAGTAACATGAGCTGATAGTAAAAGCCATCTCTTGGCTGGGTGCAGTGGCTCATGCCTGTAATCCTAGCACTTTGGGAGGCTGAGGCAGGCGGATCACCTGAGTTCAGGAGTTCAAGAGTAGCCTGGCCAACATGGTGAAACCCTGTCTCCACTAAAAATACAAAAAATTAGCCTGGCGTAGTGGCAGGCACCTATAATCCCAGCTGCTCAGGAGGCTGAGACAGGAGAATCGCTTGAACCCGAGAGGTGGAGGCTGCAGTGAGCTGAGATTGTGCCACTGCACTCCAGCCTGGGCAACAAGAGTGAAACTCTGTCAAAAAAAAAAAAAAGCCATCTCTTGTGCTACTGAAGGAGGAATTTATGATGATCTGTTCGCTATCAGTGATTTCACTCTGTTTTAATACAAAAATTTACATGTATTTCTTTTATGATTTAGGTCAGTGGGTTACCAACCCCAGATCTAAGCTGGCAACTGGATGGCAAGCCCATACGCCCTGACAGTGCTCACAAGATGCTGGTGCGTGAGAATGGGGTGCACTCTCTGATCATAGAGCCAGTCACGTCACGTGATGCCGGCATCTACACATGTATAGCCACCAACCGAGCAGGACAGAACTCATTCAGCCTGGAGCTTGTGGTTGCTGGTAGGCTCATCTGTGAATCCTTGCTCTCTGACAGAATGAACATCAGACTTACAAATGTAAACTAATTCTACATTACTAACCAATATGGAAAATACATCAAAGTATTGAAAAAGTAGATTGTATCATCAAAATAGCCAATGAGGACATGGTTATAAGGCCTAGCAAAACAGAAACAGAAATCTTTCATTTCTCCCACTAACCTGGCAAAGAGAGAAAAAGATTTCATTAGCTCTTTTGGGTCATTCGACCTCCTGTGTGTGCAGTGGCCCTCAGTGTTACACAGAGAAATAGTAACAGCAGTATGGAATCCAAGAACCAAATAATTTGCTTACATATATATACACACACATATATATGTATATATATACACACATACACCCCTAGTTTTTAAAACAACATTGTCATCTACCCTCAAAGTTATTGTCAAACTACACTCACATTTGCTTTTTCACTGATTATTCTGTAAAAGTGTTGTTACATGAAGTCTTATGCTTTGAGAAGCCTAAAAGGAAAACACATTTATGGAAAGGTTTTTATACCATCCTTAAGAGTTAGGTGTAAGTAAAGATTCTGATTACCTGATCTCTTTTAAGAAAGAACATAACAAAACATTTATTTCTTATACCTCTTTATGCAAAGTGCTTCATGTACGTTATGTATCAGTTGGCCCTCACATCAGCCTTATGAGATAATCACAGCAAATCTTCTCTGACTTTTACCAGGGTCCCACTTAGTAAGCTGATGATTGGATTTAACACAATCTGTTGATTCCTAGTGCTCTTCTAAACATAACTAAGTCACTGAGCTCTTTCAAGAAATAAAGCAGCAATGAGAATAAAACCCAGGAGGTCTTGATAAAACTCTTGGATTATGATTCTGATAATGGCACCAAGATGTTTTCACATAAAAATGTGGTAAATATGTGGGCTGTGGTGCTACAGGTTAGCCATGCTTTCAAGTTTTGTACAAAGTACTCTATATTCTTACATGCTACGATTGATTTCATTCCTCTAACCTCAAACTAAAATTTCATTTTTCTGCTGTTAAATGTGCCTTTTGATCATATTTGTCCTTTAGGACACAGACTCAGGGTCCAAAAGACACATAGATATCTCAGTATGCATCAGTTAGCACTCCTGTCAGAAGATGGTGATGTACCATCACAGAAGTCAGAAGATGGTACATGGGGGTCAGATCTGATCCAGTCAGATCTGACCAGATGGTATTTGGGGTCAGATCTGATCCAGTCCCGGCTCTTGTCTATTTTACTAGTTGTGTGACACTTGGCAAATAGATATCTCTGTGACTTAGTTTCTCCATATATAAAATGGGAATATAATGCCTCACAGTGTTTTCCTAAGGATTAAATCATAAAAATGTGTATGAAGCTCTACATAACTAGTACCCTGCATAGCAATGCTCCAAAGTGGTAGATGTTATTCTTACTGATGAGTTGCTATGACAATAAGACTTATACATTTTATGTTCTTTGCAAAACTGGAGCCCCAGAAAGAATACAAAGTGAGCTTCTGTTCCTACTTCTCCCAGAATAGCCTAGGATGGACAACCATGTAAAATTCAATAAAAATCCAACCTTCTAACTAACTTATGGTGTTGGAAAGTCTTAAGCATTTGAAAAATTCAGGTAGAATTTTCATCCTCTTTGAGTTCTTTCCTAGCTGCTTTGCTATGATATGTCTGTCATTCCAGGTGAGGGAGTAGTGGTGGAAAAGGAATGCATTCTCAGATTCAGTGTTGGCAGTTCAAAAGAAAATAAGTAAACCTTATTCATCCTCTGAAGTAGTTTCCACCACTACTACAGTTGATGCAAGAAAACAATTTCCCATTGGATGGTAATATTCAGAGTGTTATTAACAATCAGTCCCTGATTTTTTCAGAATAAGTACTAAAGTTGTCCTTTTTTTTAATGGGTTCCTTCCTTCAAGGTTATAATAAAGCTTTTTTATAGCCTCCTTCAAAGAATACAAATTGGAATTTGTAATTTATAGGATATACATTCCTAGTTTACAGGTAACTATTTAAAGCTGCCAAATTTAGATAAAGATGCCTCCCCTTTAAATTGCCCCCTTTAAATTCTATGGCATGTCTCACTTAAGAGTTACAAATATTCAGAATCTTCATGGCAAAGATCACAAATGGCAGTGAGGGAATCTAAGTGGTCAAATTCCTGGAACTACTTGCCCTCAGCACCACTAGGTGGCAGTAGTTGGTTGAGGCTGTGAATGACCGGTAACATAATTAGTAGTGAAGCCATCACAGATGCTAGCAATGACTTAGGAGTCTCCCACAGCACGTCAGACAGGCATTCTGTGGAGCAGATGGTCAGTGGACAGTGTGAGCCTATCAGACTTGAATTAATTGAGGAAATAAATGAGCGGAATGAAGTATACAAACCTTTGCTTGGTCAAAGAATAATTTGGAGAGGGGACTAGCATCTTACCACCTGGAGTAAAAAATGGTATCATAAAAGATCTATTCAAGCAATATTCCAAAAGCCTTCTGAATTCTTTCTAGTGCTCCTTTTGTATATCATTGATAGAGAATTCATCTCATGTTTTCTTAGCTAAAGAAGCACACAAACCCCCTGTGTTTATTGAGAAGCTCCAAAACACAGGAGTTGCTGATGGGTACCCAGTACGGCTGGAATGTCGTGTATTGGGAGTGCCACCACCTCAGATATTTTGGAAGAAAGAAAATGAATCACTCACTCACAGCACTGACCGAGTGAGGTAAGAATGCACAATGAGAACCTGATCCATAACTGTTCAGTCCTACTTATGTATCAAAAGATACATTTTATATAGCATGGAAATCTGTGTAAAAGCCATGCTGTCGATGAAATCAAAGACAACAACCATGCTTTACCCAATGTAGGATTAAGCTTTTAGAAGGAAGCTATAATGGTATTTGATCTAATGGTGATTTCTTAAAAGTGTTTATCTTTGTGTCTAAAAGAAAAGATGAATTCATTTGCTTTAGTGGTAAAAGACTATTCAGTGGTTTTTGTAAAGGCAGATCTTCAACTAGGAATTAAGTACACAGACGTATTCAACTCTTGACGTCTGTTCTTTCTCCCATTAACTTTAATGGGGCTAGTAGTCTCTACAGAATAAGTATGACCCTATTATCAGCTACTTGCACAATTCTGTTTCTAATGATCTAATTAAAAATGATGCTTCATGTCCAAAGCCATTTTTTTAAAATTTAGAACCCTAATGACTTTATCCTTTTCTCCAGCATGCACCAGGACAACCATGGCTACATCTGCCTGCTCATTCAGGGAGCCACAAAAGAAGATGCTGGGTGGTATACTGTGTCAGCCAAGAATGAAGCAGGGATTGTGTCCTGTACTGCCAGGCTGGATGTTTACAGTGAGTGCCACTTCATCTCATTTCATTGCATTTACTCATTAAATTATGAAAAATTAGACATCTAGACAGCAAATCACATTACTCTTTATAATCTTATAAACAACTATTGTGTTTTGTCAAAAATTCATATTGCTCTCTCTCTTTCTATTTATAGTTTCTCGACATTAATAGCGAACCACACCAGGAAAACAAATACCCAAGTATCATTCAGGAACTTTGAATTATTAGCAAAATATGCATGTTGATTTCTCTTACGTTGGCTAGTTAGTTGTGGCTTCATTACTCAAGCATCCTTAGGAGTTAACAGTAGGCAAAGGCATAACCATGTTTTTCACATGTTCTTGTTACTGTGTTCTGCAAATGACTGCCTTTTAACACTTCTTCCTATATTCTATTGCAGTGTCCTAATGCACTCTTAGTGTGTTCCATTGATCCTGGAATGTGTACTTTTGTGGCTTAGTGCTTTTCTCATTAATATATCTTAAGCAGCCAGCAGTAGACTTGTGTTTGTATATGTATATTTGTGTATATGCATCCTAAATTTTAAATTTTTCCTATTGAATTTACAGTCTAGTACAATAAACATTATGTGATCCATTGACATAAAAAAAAAAAACTAGAAAAAATTAAGAATTTATTTCAGATTTTGCCTCTTCTTGAAATAACTTTGGTGAGGGTCATCAAAAAATGTGTGGCCTCAACCTTCCCTACTGTACAATTCCTTTCAGTTGATTGATTAGTGTTAAAGCATCCACATCCAGCAGAATTCCTAAGTGCTATAATTATTGAAGAAAAAATATTTTTTAAAAGGAGGGGGGGATAAGAATTAGGAAGCTTATCAGCTATTCCAAAGGATTCCCTGTGCTGCAGTGTTTACTTAAAAAAAAAAAAAAAGATAAACTACTCTTGACCTTTGTAATCTAGCTGCTTTATTCCCACTACCCTGTATAGACAGTAAATCTGCAACATTTGAATAAAATGCAACAGTGTTCCTAAATTTTCCATGTTTCTACCATGGATGTGTTCAGTTTTCACAGAGTATGTGCCTGGCATATATCTAGACATTCTGTATTTTTTTGAAATATCTAAAGGCTCTCCAAGTATATCTTAATTAAAAATCTTTATTTACTCTTTTTCTTTGTAGCCCAGTGGCATCAGCAGTCACAGAGCACCAAGCCAAAAAAAGTGCGGCCCTCAGCCAGTCGCTATGCAGCACTTTCGGACCAGGGACTAGACATCAAAGCAGCGTTCCAACCTGAAGCCAACCCATCTCACCTGACACTGAATACTGCCTTGGTAGAAAGTGAGGACCTGTAATCCAGCATTCTTGTTAAAGCTGAAACACTGAAACAGCCATTGCCTTGACCAACATATTCCTTTGTCACATTATGTAAAAGGCAGAAACATACCTTTGACTATAAGAAATAAAAAAAAAAAAACACCAAAATAATATTTTTCTTACTTGATATACCAAACTTAGAGTTCAAGTAGATAATGCTAATATAAACATACACATTGCACAGAAAATTCACATTTACTGTCAATTTAAAACTTTGGAATTGCTTTGGTTAAAGTGATCTAAAATGCCAAAATACTAAAGGAAATCAATTATTCACAGGTAACTACAATTTGTATTATCTACAAGTGCCTTTAAACACAAGATATAGGTGCTGTGTAGCCTGATAGTGTGAAATGTTTAATGAGGCAGTTGTACCACAAACAATACTACAATGATTCTGAAGCACAGTGTATTCAGACAGATAAGTGAACCAAGTGCAATATGTAAGGATGAAAAAAGAAGAAATGACAAAGAAATCCAAGTAAATGCCTTGTCTTTGATAAGGAAGGAACTACTTGCCTTAAATTTTATTAATATCAAAAGAGTTTTCTAACAAGGTTAATACCTTAGTTCTTAACTTTTTTTTTTCTTTATGTGTTGTGTTTTCATGCTACCTTGGTAGGAAACTTATTTACAAACCATATTAAAAGGCTAATTTAAATATAAATAATATAAAGTGCTCTGAATAAAGCAGAAATATATTACAGTTCATTCCACAAAAAGCATCCAAACGACCCAAATGACCAAGACATGCATAGTATTTGGAGGAATCAGAGGTTTGGAAGGAGTAGGAAGGAGAATGAAGGAAAATGCAACCAGCACAATTATAGTGTGTTCATTTAGATAAAATTAAAGGCGCAGGAGAGGTAGCAAAGGCCAGGCTTTTCTTTGGTTTTCTTCAAACATAAGTGAAAAAAGCACTGCCATTCACAAGTCAAGGAACCTAGGGCCAGCTGGAAGTGTGGAGCACATATGCTGTGGAGATTGTAGTGTGTCTGAAGTTTGTGTAGTAGTGGAAGATTTTAGGTATGTAGAGCAAGTTGAAAATGGATTGAGACTGCATGGTGGCATAAATGAGAAATTGCCTGTAGGATCTAGTCTACTTGAAGGAAGTGGAGACATAAGGAGAGACAAAAACAGGTTTGTGCCATAAAGTATTTTTTCGAAGGCAACAAGATGTGGTGAATGAAAATTATTAGTTCACTTCCATGCTGCCATGAAACTGCCTTAAGAAGGTGCTGGATTCCAAGGTTTATAAAGGTATCTCGGTAAAGACTGCTTTTTGAATGCATATGATTTTGCATCAGCTAGACTGAGTTGATTCTGACCAGACTTGATGGTTTTAAGTCGGAACCAATAAATTTTAAAAGGAGAAAAAATAAGTTGACCTAGTAGTATAAAATATGAAGCTTTAATGGTACTTTGCTATGAAAAGAAAACACTGTATTCCTTACGCAAAACACATGTATCTTTCATTATTTATAATAAGTGGCCTCTCTTAGCTCAGTTACTCAATTCATACGTAGTATTTTTTAAAGTAATTTTATATCTGTGTACCACCACATGTATTTCATATTACTGTTTCACATGTACAGCTTTCTACTTCTTTGTAAGAACACCAACCAACCAAGGTTTAAGTGAGTAATAGGCTTGAGCACCGGGTGGCAGATGTTCTATGCAGTGTGGTTCAAGTTTCTTCAACCACACTTCAATGCATTGCTAATATGGAATTTAAGATACCATACACAGTCTCTCATGGACCTATCTCTATTGTAGAATTATGACTTACGTCTTACTTGCCAAATTGTTCTGAATGTGACTTTTTTTGCTGATTTGCTGGGTTTGGGATTAACTAGCATTATTTTGCCACCTTTATATTGTATTTATAAAAAAAAAAAAGTACTATCATACTACTTTGGATTGTTGTGCTGGTGTAATGTGGATTTAACATCAATAAATATTTGACAAATAATAGTTGCAGTTTTGTGAAGCAAAATATTCAGTTTTAGTTTTCTATTGCTGCCATAACAATTAGCATAAACTTTGATGTTTGAGGCTTCAGCATCACTCATTTATTACTCACAGTTCTGTAAATCAAGTTCAGGCAGGATGTAGCTGGGTTCTCTGTTCAGGATCTTATAAAGCTAAAGTCATTGTATCAGCTGGACTGTATTCTCATCTGGAGCTCAAGATCCTCTTCGAAATTCAAGTGGTTGTGATAGCTCTGTGCAAATGTAGAAGAAACGTCTCATTTAGTCCCTCAGCCAGGAGCTGTTCTCAGCTCCTAAAGGCCATCTGTATTCCTTGCCATGTAGCCCACTCCATCTTCAGGTTAGTAGTGAGAATCTCCTTCATCTCAGATCCCTCCCACACTTTCTCTTGCGTCAAAGGCCCAGTCCCTTTTAAATTATGTCAGGCCCATCCAGATCATCTCCCTTTCTTAAAGTCACCTGACTTGGGGAACCTTAATTACATCTGCAAATTCCTTCAAAGCAGCAGCTAGATTGCCATTTGATTGGATAACTGAGAGAAGGTTTGTACACACCAGATGGGGATATTGGGGACCATCTTAGAATTCTGCCTGCCACAGCAGTGTACTGTAGGTATGCATGTAAATACATATGAGTGCCATGACATACAAGGATACATAAAATACAGCAAGATGATATAAATTAAAAGTGAGGTGAAAAAGGAAGAAAATAAGTATAAATGGAACAAGGAATGAGATTACACACACACCCATATTCATATATACATATAGCATTAATATCTACATAGTTACAAAAGATGGAAAATATATTTGGGCCTAGGCTTTCCTACTACGGGAAAGAGAAAGCTGGTCACTTATGTAATTCACAGCCTCCATAAGGTAAAAATATTTTATCTTTTACATAAGCAATATAATGGAGCTTTGAGGATACATTTGAATACATTTGAATTAGACTAAATTGTGTATTTCACATTGTCTTCTGTACCCCATGACTTGCTATGTAGTTTACAAGATTCATTATATATTTTAATGCTGAATTTGTCCTTGATTTTCCCTTTTATGAACGTGTAACATGTAACATGACAATCCCCTTGGATTATAGCTAGAATCTACTGTATCATCCTACTGTAAATTTAGTTGGACTCCTTTAAATTACAGAAATACAACTTCTATATTATGGTGGTAAGGAACTTGAGTATTGGAGTTGGCCAGCCAGGATTTGAATCCTAGCTATTTTGATCATGTGTGACCCATAAGCAGTTGCTTTACCTCCCCAAGCCTCCGTTTCCTTATTTGGAAAATGGAGATTAAAACAGCACCCCTCTCTCTGTGCTGCTGTGAAGATTATATGGGATGATAATTTTGACATGGTACCTGGCACACAGTAAGAGCTCAATAAATTTCAGCTATTATTTTCGTTTAGTTGAAAACTAAAATTTCAATTACAAAATGTGCACACATCCAACAAAATTACACAGATGGTTAAAATTTGTGAACTTGGATGGGAAAAAAATTACCCCCTAGCTGAAATTTAGAATTTCCCTCAATTATGAATGTAGGCAACAAAACACAACAATATAAAATACCTGTCCTGGTATACAACCCTGAGGGACTGTCCTGGTAGCAATTATATTACAAATATTGAAATATCTTAAAATCCATCTAAATTCAGCATTACTTCAAAATTATGGCAGTTGTTAGAGTTACCAATAGACGTTGTAATTTATAGGCATTTGTATTATAAATTTGTTTTTAATACTTTGATCATTACTTAAAAATAATTTTTTTCCTGTGTGTTTTATGCCTCATGAACATTATTTTGAGAAGGGATCCAGATGATTTACTAGAGGGTCAAAAAGGCATATGGCACAAAAAAAATTAAGAACCAGGCCCCACAGAAACTTAAATATGTAGAAAAGGATAAAAAATTTGAGGAAAGCCTAATTTGCCATTACTAGAAGAAGGAACAAAACTGATTAATTCATACAATGAAATATTACTATTCAGAGTTAAAGGTGAAGAAATGGATTTATTTCTATTAGCATGGATAAATATGAAAAACAGCATTTGACAAGGAAGGGAAGTTACATAAGAGTGATGTCAGCAAGATGGCTGACTAGAGGTTCCTGGCATTCATCCCCCCAAGAAAGGACCAAGAAATGAACAAACAGTTAACATTCAACTGAAGTGTCAATGGAAGAGCACTGGAGTGCAGTGGGGGAGTGGAGAGGTACCATCGGTCACTGAAAGTCCAGAAGGCAGCATGGAGACACCTTGTCTCTGCTGCCCCATGCCCCTGCACCTCCCAACCCTGACTGGCCTGGAGTCAAGAGAAGAAACTTTCCTTTGCTGGGAAAACGTAAGCAGAGCCCCATCAGCCCCCATTACCACTGCAAACACCTACAATCCTTAGTACAGGAGAATTCCACAAGCCCTGAACTGACTTTAGAGAGCCCCTGTGGATTTGCACAGCTGCATTCCTCTGGATTAGGAACATGAGATATGTACTCTCCATCCCTCAGGTGCCTGCTATGGGGCCCAGTAGCAAATACACCTCTCCAGCCCCATGGCTCTGTCATTCCACCAAGCCCACATGGGTGGCTGCAATGCCACAACGCTGGAGGCTCAGAACCTGGGCCCGGGACTGGCTGTGACTCTGGTCCTGCATAGCAGGAAAACCAACCATCACTGCCTGCACTTCCAGGCAGAGAAACAGTCTGGCAAATTCTCCCAAAGCATACATAACTACCCTTGAGCTGGACAAACTGGGCCCCTGGTAGAACAACTACCAGCCTACCTCCTAACCCTGAGAAACAGCCCAATGCCCCCTACCTCCATGGACATGCCCCCAGGCCTACCCAGTGGACCTGTGCCCAGGCTAGGGCATGAGAAACAGTCCAGTAGGCCCAATCCCAGCATACATGTCCCTAGACGTTCCCAGCAGCCCTGTGCCCATGCCCAGGGCCTGAGAAACAGCTTGGGAGACTCACTTCCAGTGGACATACCCCTAAGCCAACTGAGCAGTCACATGACCATGCCCAGGGCCTAAGAAAGAGCCCCATTGGCTCAGCCGCTATGGACATACCCCCTGGCTGGCTGAGAGGCACACCACTGTCCCAAGTCCAAGAAACAGCCTACTTGGCCCACCTCTGGCAGACACACTCCCAGGCCAAATGAGCATGCCTGTATCCAGGGCCTGAGAAACATCCCTGTGGCCCCAATCCCAGCAAGCAAGACCCCAAGTTGGTTGACACTGTGCACACACATGCCTCCAATTTGAGAAACAGTCCAGTGAGCCCACCCCAGCAAAGGTGCACCACCACTGCTACAAATCCTCACAGTCTAGACCACTGGGCACTTACAAACATCAGCAGAGTGGATTACAGCTGAAGAATCTGCACAGACACTACAGTACTGCATCCAACTAGAACCAAAGCCAACACACCCCACCTAACTGACACTCTAAGATCCACCAATACAAATAAGTCTTTCCCTACAAAACCTTTCATCAAATTGGAAGAGGTGACTGTTCTACCAGATGCGTAGAAGTCAACATCAAGGAACATATCAAACATGAAAAAAACAAGAAACCATGATACCTCCAAAAGAACACAATAATGCTCCAGTAACACACCCGAATCATAAGGAAATACATGAAATGCCATAAAAAGAATTGAAAATAATAATCTTAATGAATCTCAGTGAGGTAAAGAGAATATAGCTAAACAGTTCAATGAAATCAGGAAAATAATTCATGATTTGAATGAGAAATTCAACAAAGAGCATTAAAAAAAACCGAACAGAAATCTTAGAGTTGAGGAATTCAATAAATAAAATTAAAAATGCAATCAAGAGCTTCAACAACAGATTAGACAAAGCAGGGGAAAGAATTTCTGAACTTGGAGGTAGGCCTTTTGAAATAACTCATGCAGACAAAAAAAAAAGGAATAAAGAAAGCCTACAGAATGTATGGGACACTATTAAGTGGCCAAATATTTACGTTTTGGAACTCCAGATGGAGAAGAGAAGGAAAAAGGTATAAAACAGATTTAATGAAATCATAGCAAAAACTTCCCAAGTTTTGGGAAAGAGATGAACATCTAGATCTAAGAAGCTTAAAGTCCCCAAAGAGATTCAACCTAAACAGGTCATCGCTGAGGCATATTATAGTCAAATTATCAAAAGTCAAATACAAAGAAAGAATTCTAACAACAGCAAGAGAAAAATGTCAAGTCACGTATAAAGGAATACCCATTAGGCCAACAGCAGATATCTTAGCAGAATCCTTACAGGCCAGGAAAAAAAGAAAAAATATATTCAACGTACTAAAAGAAAAATATTGTCAGTAAAGCATATTGTTTTAATATTCTTTATTAAATATAAGCAAAGCTATTCCTCAGAAATGAAGGAAAATAAAGTCTTTTTCAGATAAGCAAAAACTAAGGGAAGACTAGATTAGCCTTACAAGAAACACTCAAGAGAGTTTTAGATTTGTTTTCATCACCACCATGATGAAAAGAAATGAAATCATAAAATTCACTGGTAGAGGTGATACACAAAGAGAAAGAGAAAGAAATCAAACCTTATCACTACAGAAAACCACTAAGCCACAAAATAAACAATAAGGAGGATTAAAGAGAAAGGAATGTACAACCTGAAAACCATCAATAAAACAACAGGAGTAAATTCTCACCTAGCAATAAATAACCTTGAATGTAAACAAATTAAATTCCCCAATTAAAAGACATTGAATGAATAAAAAAACCATGCAACTATATGCTGCCAAATAAAAACTCACCTCACCTGTAAAAGACACATAAAGACTCAAAGTGAAGGATGGAAAAAAATAATCAATGCAAACAGAAACAAAAAGTGAGCAGGAGTAGCTATTCTTATATCAGATAATACAGGCTATTTAAGTAAAAAGTGATAGAGACAAAGAAGGGCATTATATAATAATAAAGGTATCAATTCAGCAAGAAGACATAACAATGGTAAATATATATGCCCAACACTGAAGCACCCAGATACATAAAGCAAATATTATTAGATCTAAAAGGAGAGATAGACCTCAGTAAAATAATAGTTGGGAACTTTAACGCTCCACTTTCAGCACTGGACAGATGATCTAGACAGAAAATCAAGAAACATTGGCTTAAACTGTACTACAGACTAAATGGACCTAACAGACACCTACAGAACATTTCACCCAACAGCAACAGAATACACATTCTTTTCATCAGCATATGGAACATTCTACAGGACTGACCATATATTAGGTCACAAAACAAGCTCAAAAACTTTTTAAACACTGAAATCATATCAAGTGTCTTATCTGACCACAATGGAATAAAACTGGAAATCAATTAACAAGAAGAATATTCAAAACTGTACAAATACATGGAAATTAAACAACATGCTCCTGACTGACCAATGGGTGATGGAAGAAATTAAGAAGGAAATTTTAAAATTCCTTGAAACAAATGAAAACAGAAACACAACATACCAAACTCTACGGGATACAGCAAAAGCACAATTAAGAGAAGTTTACAGCAATAAACGCCTATATCAAAAAAGTAAAAAGATTTCTAATAACTGAATGATTCATCTTAAGAATCTAGGAAAAAATTGGGCGTAGTGGTGCACACCTATAGCCCCAGCTACTTGGAAGGCTCAGGCTGGATTGCTTTGAGGCCAGGAATTTGAGACTACAGCACACTCCAATTTAGCCTGTGAAAAGCCACTGCACCCCAGCCTGGGCAACATGGCAAGACCCAGTCTCCAAAACAAGTTTTAAAATAAACTAGAAAAGTAAAAAAAAAACAAAAACAAAAACAAAAGCAAGCCAAACCCAAAATTAGCAGAAGGAAATAGATAATACAGATTAGAGTAGAATTAAACAAAACTGAGATTTAAAAAATAAAAAACATGAACAAAAAGTTGGTTTTTTGAAAAGATAAACAAAATCAACTAGCCAATAGTTAGACTAAGAATACAGAGAGAAGACCCAAATAAACAAAATCAAAAACAAAAAAGGAGCTGTCACAACTGATAGTACAGAAACACACAGGATCATTAGGATCTATCATAAACAACCATATGTCAATAAATCTAAAAACGTAGAGGAAAGGGATAAATTCCTGGACACACACAAGCTACCAAGACTGAACCAAAAAGAAACAGCCTAAACAGATCAATAAAAAGCAATGGTAACAAATCAGTAATAAAAAGCCTCCCAACAAGGAAAAAAACAGGACTGGATGACTTCTCAGCTAAATTCTACCAAATATTAAAAAAAAAAAAAAAAAAAAAAAAAACCTACCAATTCGTCTTAAACTATTCCAAAAAATTGAAGAGAATTCTTCCAAACTTATTTTACAAGACCAGCACAATTTTGACACCAAAACCAGATAAGGACATAACAAAAAAACAAAACTACAGACCCTAATGAAAAAAAACTACATATCCCTAATGAACATACATGCAAAAATCCTCAACATAATATTAGTAAATTCAATCTAACGTCACATCAAAAAGATCATACACTGAAGATGGCCAAATAGAAACAGCTCCGTTCTGCAACTCCCAGCAAGATCAATGCAGAAGGCAGGTGATTCCTGCATTTCCAACCGAGGTACCCAGCTCATCTCATTGGGACTGGTTAGACAGTGGGTGCAGCCCATGGAGGGTGTGCAGAAGTAGGGTGGGGCATCGCCTCACCTGGGAAGCATAAGGGGTGGAGGAACTCCCTCCCCTAGCCAAGGGAAGCCGTGAAGGACTGTGCCATGAGGGACGGTGCATTGCACCCCAGATACTACTCTTTTCCCATGGTTTTCACACCCATAGACCAGAAGCCTGTGCCACCAGGGCCCTGGGTTTCAAGCACAAAACTGGGCAGCCGTTTGGCCAGACACTGAGCTAGTGGCAGGAGTTTCTATTCATATCCCAGTGACTCCTGGAACGCCAGCAAGACAGAATCGTTCACTCCCCGGAAAGGGGGCTGAAGCTAGGGAGCCAAGTGGTCTAGCTTAGTGGATCTCACAGCAAGCAAGTTAAGATCCACTGGTTTGAAATTCTCGTTGCCACCACAGCAGTCTGAAGTCGACCTGGGACACCCCAGCGTGGCGGGGGGAGGGGCGTCTGCCATTACTGAGGCTTAAGTAGGCAGTTATCTCCCCACAGCATAAAAAAAGCCGCCAGGAAATTTGAAATGGGTGGAGTCTACCACAGCTTGGCAGAGCCACTGTAGCCAGACTGCCTCTCTAGATCCCTCCTCTCTGGACAGGGAATCTCTGAAAGAAAGGCAGCAGCCCCAGTCAGAGGCTTATAGATAAAACTCCCATCTCCCTGAGACAGAGCACCTGGGGGAAGGGGCAGCTATGGGCGCAGCTTCAGCAGACTTAAACGTTCCTGCCTGCCAGCTCTGAAGAGAGCAGCAGATCTCGCAGCACAGCGATCAAGCTCTGCTAAGGGACAGACTGCCTCCTCAAGAGGGTCCCTGGCCAGGCGCGGTGGCTCAAGCCTGTAATCCCAGCACTTTGGGAGGCCGAGACGGGCGGATCACGAGGTCAGGAGATCGAGACCATCCCGGCTAACACGGTGAAACCCCGTCTCTACTAAAAAATACAAAAAACTAGCCGGGCGAGGTGGCGGGCACCTGTAGTCCCAGCTACTCGGGAGGCTGAGGCAGGAGAATGGTCTAAACCCGGGAGGCGGAGCTTGCAGTGAGCTGAGATCCGGCCACTGCACCCTAGCCTGGGCGACAGAGCAAGACTCTGTCTCAGAAAAAAAAAAAAGGGTCCCTGACCCCTATGCCTCCTGAGTGGGAGACACCTCCCAGCAAAGGTCGACAGATACTTCATACAGGACAGCTCCGCTGGCATTTGGTGGGTAATCCTCTGGGATGAGGCTTCTAGAGGAAGGAACAGGCAGCAATCTTTACTGTTCTGCAGCCTCCGCTGATGATACCCAGGTAAACAGGGTCTGGAATGGACCTCCAGCAAACTCCAGCAGACCTGCAGCAGAAGGCCCTGACTGTTAGAAGGAAAACTAACAGAAGGGAATAGTTTCAACATCAACAAAAAGGATGTCCACACCAAAACCCCATTCAAAGGTCACCAACATCAAAGACCAAAGGTAGATAAACCCACGAAGATGTGGAGTAACCAGTGCAAAAAGGCTGAAAATTGCAAAAATGAGAATGCCTCTTCTCCTCCAAAGGATCACAACTCCTCACCAGCAAGGGAACAAAACTGGAGGGAGAATGAGTTTGATGAATTGACAGAAGTAGGCTTCACAAGGTGGGTAATAACAAACTCCTCCAAGCTGAAGGAGCATGTTCTAACCCAATGCAAGGAAGTTAAGAACCTTAAAAAAAGTTAGATGAATTGGTAACTAGAATAACCAGTTCAGAGAAGAACATAAGTGACCTGATGGAGCTGAAAAACACAGCAGAAGAACTTCATGAAGCATACACAAGTATCAACAGCCAAAATCGATCAAGTGGAAGAAAGGATATCTGAGATTGAAGATCAACTTAAGGAAATAAAGCATGAAGACAAGATTAGAGAAAAAAGAACGAAAAGGAACGAATAAAGCCTCCAAGAATTATGGGACTATGTGAAAAGACCAAACCTATGTTTGAGTGGTGTACCTGAAAGTGACGGGGGGAATGGAACCAAGCTGGAAAACACTCTTCAGGATATTATCCAGGAGAACTTCTCCAACCTAGCAAGACAGGCCAACATTCAAATTCAGGAAATACAGAGAACAAAAACAAAGATACTCCTCGAGAAGAGCAACCCCGAGATACGTAATCATCAGATTCACCAAGGTTGAAACGAAGGAAAAAATGTTACGGGCAGCCAGAGAGAAAGATCATCCTTTGGAGGATCACAAAAGGTCAGGTTACCCACAAGGCGAAGCCCATCAGACTAACAGCAGATCTCTCTGCAGAAACCCTAGAAGCCAGAAGAGAGTGGGGGCCAATATTCAACATTCTTAAAGAGAAGAATTTTCAACCCAGAATTTCATATCCAGCCAAACTAAGCTTCAAAAGCAAAGGAGAAATTAAATCCTTTACAGACAAGCAAATGCTGAGAGATTTTGTCACCACCAGGCCTGCCTTGCAAGAGCTCCTGAAGGAAGTACTAAACATGGAAAGGAACAATCGGTCCCAGCAACTGCAAAAACATGCCAAATTGTAAAGATCATCAACACTATGAAGAAACTGCATCAACTAACGGACAAAATAACCAGTTAGCATCATAACGACAGGGTCAAATTCATACATTACAATATTAACCTTAAACGTAAATGGGCTAAATGCCCCAATTAAAAGACATAGACTGGCAAATTGGATAAAGAATCAAGACCCATAGGTGTCCTATATTCAGGAGACCCATCTCACGTGCAAAGACACACATAGACTCAAAATAAAGGGATGGAGGAATATTTACCAAGCAAATAAAAAAGCAAAAAAAAAAAAAAAAAAAAAAAAGCCTGTAGTTGCAATGCTAGTTTCTGATAAAACAGACTTTAAACCAACAAAGATCAAAAGAGACAAAGAAGGGCATTACATAATGGTAAAAGGATCAATGCAACAAGAAGAGCTAACTATCCTAAATATATATGCACCCGCCGGGCGCGGTGGCTCAAGCCTGTAATCCCAGCACTTTGGGAGGCTGAGGCGGGCGGATCACGAGGTCAGGAGATCGAGACCATCCTGGCTGACACGGTGAAACCCCGTCTCTACTAAAAAATACAAAAAACTAGCCAGGCGAGGTGGCGGGCACCTGTAGTCCCAGCTACTCGGGAGGCTGAGGCAGGAGAATTGCGTGAACCCGGGAGGCGGAGCCTGCAGTGAGCTGAGATCCGGCCACTGCACTCCAGCCTGGGCGGCAGAGCGAGACTCCGTCTCAAAAAAAAAAAAAAATATATATATATATATATATATATATATATATGCACCCAATACAGGAACATCCAGATTCATAAAGCAAGTTCTTAGAGACCTACAAAGAGACTTAGACTCCCACACAATAATAGTGGGAGACTTTAACACCACACTGTCAGTACTAGACAGATCAACGAGACAGAAAATTAACAAGGATATTCAGGACTTGAATTCATCTCCACACCAAGCAGACCTAATAGACATCTACAGAACTCTCCACCCCAAATCAACAGAATATACATTCTTCTTAGCACCACATCACAGTTATTCGAAAATTTACCACATAATTGGAAGTAAAACACTCCTAAGCAAATGCAAAAGAATGGAAATCATAACAGTCTCTCAGACCACAGTGCAATCAAATCAGAACTGAGGATTAAGAAACTCATTCAAAACCACACAACTACATAGAAAATGAACAACCTGCTACTGAATGACTACTGGGCAAATAACAAAATTAAGGCAGAAATAAATAAGTTCTTTGAAACCAATGAGAACAAAGACACAACACAACATACCAGAATATCTGGCACAGGGCTAAAGCAGTGTTTAGAGGGAAATTTATAGCACTAAATGCCCACAAGAGAAAGCAGGGAAGATCTAAACACTCTTTTT
This sequence comes from Macaca fascicularis, assembly GCF_037993035.2. Taxonomy (NCBI): domain Eukaryota; kingdom Metazoa; phylum Chordata; class Mammalia; order Primates; family Cercopithecidae; genus Macaca; species Macaca fascicularis. Next base: position 173,773,491 of record NC_088379.1, read on the forward strand.
AAAGTGTTCTTTAAAAGAACTAGAGAAGCAAGAGCAAACAAATTCAAAAGCTAGCAGAAGACAAGAAATAACTAAGATCAGAGCAGAACTGAAGGAGATAGAGACATGAAAAATCCTTCAAAAAAATCAATGAATTCATGACAAGATCAACAAAAATAGACCACTAGCCAGGCTACTAGAGAAGAAAAGAGAGAAGAATCAAATAAACGCAATAAAAAATGACAAAGGAGATATCACCACCGATCCCACAGAAATACAAACTACTGTCAGAGAATCCTGTAAAAACCTCTATGCAAATAAACTAGTAAATCTAGAAGAAATGGATAAATTCCTCGACACATACACCCTCCCAAGACTAAACCAGGAAGAATAGACCAATAACAAGTTCTAAAATTGAGGCAGTAATTAATAGCCTACCAACCAAAAAAAGTCCAGGACTAGATGGATTCACAGCCGAATTCTACCAGAGGTACAAAGAGGAGCTGGTACCATTCCTTCTGAAACTATTCCAAATAATAGAAAAAAAAAGAGAATCCTCCCTAACTCATTTTATGAGGCCAGCATCATCCTGCTACCAAAACCTGATAGACAAAACAAAAAAAAAAAAAAGAAAGAAAGAAAATTTCAGGCCAATATCCCTGACGAACATCGATGCAAAAATCCTCAGTAAAATACTGGCAAACTGAATCCAGCAGCACATCAAAAAGCTTATCTACCACGATCAAGTCGGCTTCATCCCTGGGATGCAAGGCTGGTTCAACATACACAAATCAATAAATGTAATCCATCACATAAACAGAATCAGTGACAAAAACCACATGAATCTCTCAATAGATGCAAAAAAGGCCTTCGGCAAAATTCAACACCCCTTCATGCAAAACACTCTCAATAAACTAGGTAGTGATAGAATGTATCTCAAAATAATAAGAGCTATTCATGACAAACCCACAGCCAATATCATACTGAATGGGCAAAAGCTGGAAGCATTCCCTTTGAAAACCGGCACAAGAAAGGGATGCCCTCTCTCACCACTCCAATTCAACACAGTATTGGAAGTTCTGGACAGGGCAATCAGGCAAGAGAAAGAAATAAATGGTATTCAAATAGGAAGAGAGGAAGTCAAATTGTCTCTGTTTGCAGATGACATGATTGTATATTTAGAAAACCCCATCATCTCAGCCCAAAATCTTCTTAAGCTGTAAGCAACTTCAGCAAAGTCTCAGGATACAAAATCAATGTGCAAAAATCACAAGCATTACTATACACCAATAATAGAGAGCCAAGACATGAGTGGAAGTGAACTCCCATTTGCAATTGCTGCAAAGAGAATAAAATACCTAGGAATCCAACTTACAAGGGATGTGAAGGACCTCTTCAAGGAGAACTACAAATCACTGCTCAAGGAAATAAGAGAGGATACAAACAAGTGGAAGAACATTCCATGCTCATGGATAGGAAGAATCAATATCATGAAAATGGCCACATTGCTCAAACTAATTTATAGATTCAATACTATTCCCATCAAGCTACCATTGACTTTCTTCACAAATTAGAAAAAAAACTACTTTAAATTTCATATGGGACCAAAAAAGAGCCCACATAGACAAGACAATCCTAAGCAAAAAGAATAAAGCTGGAGGCATCACACTACCTGACTTCAAACTATACTATAATGCTATAGTAATAAAAACAGTCTGGTACCAGTACCAAAACAGATATATAGACCAATGGAACAGAATGGAGGTCTCAGAAATAACACCACATATCTACAACCATCTGATCTTTCACAAACCTGACTAAAACAAACAATGGGGAAAAGATTCCCTATTTAATAAATGGTGCTGGGAAAACTGGCTAGCCATATGCAGAAAACTGAAACTGGACCCCTTCCTTACACCTTATACAAAAATTAACTTAAGATGAATTAAAGACTGAAACGTAAGACCTAAAACCATAAAAACCCTAGAAGAAAACCTAGGCAATACATTCCGGACATAGGCATGGGCAAAGACTTCATGACTAAAATACCAAAAGCAATGGCAACAAAAGCCAAAATTGATAAATGGGCTCTAATTAAACTAAAGAGCTTCTGCACAGCAAAATAAACTATCATCAGAGTGAACAGGCAACCTACAGAATGGGAGAAAATCTTTGCAATCTACCCATCTGACAAAGGGCTAATATCCAGAATCTACAAAGAACTTAAACAAATTGACAAGAAAAAAAAAAACAACCCCATCAAAAGTGGGTGAAGGATATGAACAGATACTTCTCAAAAGAAGATATTTATGCAGCCAACAAACATATATTTAAAAAGCTCATCATCATTGGTCATTAAAGAAATACAAATCAAAACCACAATGAGATCTCATCTCATGCCAGTTAAAATGGTGATCATTAAAAGTCAGGAAACAACAGATGCTGGAGAAGATGTGGAGAAATAGGAACGCTTTTACACTGTTGGTGGGAGTGTAAATTAGTTCAACCATTGTGGAAGACAGTGTGGCGATTCCTCAAGGATCTAGAACCAGAAATACCATTTGACCCAGCAATCCCATTACTGGGCATATACCCAAAGGATTATAAATCATTCCACTATAAAGACACATGCACACGTATGTATATAGCAGCACTGTTCACAATAGCAAAGACTTGGAACCAACCCTAATGACCATCAATGATAGCTGGAAACCATCATTCTCAGCAAACTATCACAAGGACAGCAAACCAAATATGGCATGTTCTCACTCACAGGTGAGAGTTGAACAATGAGGACACAGGGCGGGGAACATTACACATCAGGGCCTGTCAGGGGGTGGGAACTGGGGAAGGGATAGCATTAGGAGAAATACCTAATGTAAATGACGGGTTGATGGGTGCAGCAAACCACCATGGCACGTGTATACCTATGTAACAAACCTGCACGTTCTGTACATGTATCCCAGAATTTAAAGTATAACTTAAAAAAAATTTTTTTAAAAGATCATACACCATGATCAAGTAGGATATATCCCAAGGATACAAAGATGGTCCAATATATGCAAATCAGTAAACATGATACATCACATCGACAAAATAAAGGGAAAAAACCATATGATCCTCTCAACAGATGCAGAAAAGGCATTTGGTAAAATTCAACATCCCTCTACACAAACATCAACTAAAAATCCATCAAATTCAACATCAAAATCCTAACTGAAAAATAAAAAAAGATATATACCCAGTAATGGGACTGCTGGGTCAAATAGAATTTCTGGTTCCAGATCCTTGAGGAATCACCACGCTGTCTTGCACAATGGTTGAACTAATTTACACTCCCACCAACAGTATAAAAGCATTCCTATTTCTCCACAGCCTCCCCAGCATCTGTTGTTCCCTGACCTTTTAATAATGCCATTCCAAATGGCATGAGATAGTATCTCATTGGGGTTTTGATTTGCATTTCTCTAATGACCAGTGACGATGAGCTTTTTTATATATGTTCCTTGGCCACATAAATGTCTTCTTTTGAGAAGTGTCTGTTCATATTCTTCAAAGGATTATAAATCATTCTACTATAAAGACACATTCACATGTATGTTTACTGCAGCACTATTTACAATAGCAGAGACTTGGGAACTAACCCAAATGCCCATAAATGATAGACTGGATAAAGAAAATGTGGCACATATATATCATAGAATACTATGCAGCCATAAAAAAGAATAAGTTCCTGTCCTTTGCAGGAACATGGATGAAGCTGGAAGTCATCATTCTCAGCAAACTAACACAGGAACAGAAAACCAAATACCACATGCTCTCACTCACAAGTGGGAGTTGAACAATAAGAACACATGGACACAGAGAAGGGAACATCACACACTGGGGCCTGTTGGGAGGTGGGGAGCAAGGGGAGGGAGAGCATTAGAACAAATACCTAATGCATGCGGGGCTTAAAACCTAGATAACGGGTTGTTAGGTGCAGCAAACCACCATGGCACATGTATACCTATGTAACAAACCTGCACATTCTGCACATGTATCCCAGAACTTAAAGTACAATTTTAAAAAAAAGGAAAAAAAAAAGAAATTTTAAAATTCCACATTGAAATCTTAATTGAAAAAGAAAAAAATAATGGATCAAAGACCTAAATGTAGGACTCAAAATTACAAAACGACTAGAAAAAAACATTGAGAAGGTGCTTCAGGACACTGGTCTAGAAAAAGATTTTATGAATAAGACCTCAAAAGCACAGGAAACTAAAGTAAAAATAAATATTATTATATCAAACCAAAAGCTTGTGCACGGCAAAGGAAATAATCAACAGAGTGAATAGACAACCCACACAATGGGAGAAAATATCTGCAAACTCTTCATCTGACAGGGTATTAATATCCAGAATATGCAAAGAATTCAAACATTTCAACAGCAAAAAAATTTTTACTAAAAAATAGGCAAGTGATCTGAACAGATATTTCACAAAAGAAGACATAGAAATGGCCAACAAATATATGAAAAAATTCTCAACATCACTAATCAAGGATATAAAAATCAAAACCATAATGAAATATCTTTTCATCCTAGTTAGAATGCCTATTAACAAAAAGAAAAAATAATAAGTTCTGGCAAGAATGTAGAGAAACAGGAACTCATACGCTGTTGGTGGGAATGTAGACTAGCACAGCCTCTATGGAGTACAGTATGGAGATTCCTCAAAAAACTACAAAGAGAACTACCATATATTTAGGCAATCCTACTAGTAGCATTTATCCAAAAGAAAGGAAATCAATGTATCAGAGATATCGGCACCCTACTGACAATTGTGCCACCTATAGGCCTGAAGGTCAAACTGCACAACCCAATACAAAGTCCACTGACAAAGGGTACATACAGCACTGGAGAATGAGACAGGCCTCCTGAGACCTCTGCAATCCCAGCCCTGTAGAAGGTAGTGAGCCAACTCATATGCCTAATATATCACTACTACAACTGGCATTTGAGAAAGCCACCGCACAAAGGCTATCAATAACCAAGGAACTCACACAGGGTCCTTTCCACTGAAAGCACCCAGAAGCAAAGCCAAATGACCATACCCAACATACATTATAGTCATGCTTGAGAAAGCTAACTCAGCCATTAGTAAGTTGAGCAGAGCTCTAAAAGGTCCTCCATAACTTTTTACATCACACCCATCAAAATATGCCACGAGTGAACAACTTCAAGCCAAAGTATCAGAGATAAGTTGAATATGTGAATGGGGAACTAAACAACCACTACACGCTGGGCGCGGTGGTTCATGCCTGTAATTCCAACACTTTGGAAGGCTGAGATGGATGGATCACCTGAGGTCAGGAGTTCGAGACCAGCTTGGCCAACATGGTGAAACCCCATCTCTATTAAAAATACAAAAATTAGCCGGGCATAGTGGCACGACCTGTAGTCCCAGCTACTCAGGAAGATGAGGTGGGAGGATCGCTTGAACCTGAGAGGTGGGGGCTGCAGTGAGCCAAGAGTGCACTACTGCACTCCAGCCTGGCTGAAAGAGGGAAATTCTGTCTCAAAACAAAATAAAACAAAACAAAACAAAAACAAAAAACAAAAAGCCTCTGATAATGCAACACCATTTTACAAGAATCTAATACAAAGTACTGAACAGGGAGACTCTAAAAGATTTCAAACAATCAAAGGGTAATAAATGCTTTTTAGCACTTTTTAAATTTGTAAAATGTTGACATTTCCCTTTTGAAAAAGTGTCTTCATTATTTCAGCAAGCACTAAAATACTTCTATTTTTATGAGTTCACTCATAAAGTTTTGAGTTTTTACCTGAGTGTAATGGCTCACACCTGTAATCCCAGCACTCTGGGGGGCCAAAGTGGGAGGATGGCTTAAGGCCAGGAGTCTGAGACCAGCCTAGACAATGCAGTGAGACCCCCATCTCTACAAAAAAAGAAAAAAAAAAACATTAGCCAGGCATGGGTGTGGTGGTACTGCTGTAGTCCCAGCTATTCAGGAGGCTATGGCAGAAGGATTGCTTGAGCCCAGGAGTTTGAAGTTACAGTGAGCCATGATCACATCACTATACTCCCGCCTGGGAGACAAAGTAAGACCCTACTTCTAAAAAGAAAAGAAGAAAAGAAAAAAAAAAGAGAGAGAGAGAGAAAAAAAAAAGAAAAAAGTTATGAGTTTACTCTCAATCTTAGTCTCGCAACCTTATTTTTCTCATGAGATCTTAAGTTCCTCAACCACAAGGGATAGTTTAATAATGAATTTAGAAAATATATACATTTTCATAAACTGTATTTCTTCAAAAGAAAAGAACATGGAAGAATTTAATAGGAAAAAAAGTGTCAGAGATCATTCTTTTTGTGTTTATAAAGAATTGGACAAGATGATGTTTAATGCCAACATGCCTCTAAAGTGCAATGGAATTTATATGTATTCATTTATATTCCTATGTAGTCTAGTTCTCAATTGTTTGCTTACTGACCCTCATAAACACAGCCTGTCAAGCAAATAAAACCAGAAATATCAATCACAAACTTGTGCTGCTCAGAGCATGTGACATTTCAGGACTTCATTTGTAGCATGTGACATTTTGTTTTATTCATATTCTCTTCTGTATGTTAAAACTTTACCTAATTAAAGAGTTTGCCTACTTCACTAGAAATAACTGTGTTAGACAATAACCATGCTTTCAGGAAATTCCTTCTTTTGGGAAGTTTTAAGGTTAGCTCTTGTATAAAGCAGTCCTCCAAGTGTGACCTCCAGTCTATCAGGAACTTACTAGAAACGCAAATTCCTGAACGCTACCCCAAACCCACTGAATCAGGAACTCTGAGAGTGGAGCCCAGCACTCTGAATTTCAACAAGCTCTCCAGATGACTCTAATACACACCAAAGCTTAAGAACCACTGTCTTAGGAGGATCAGGTATCTTAATTCCCTCCCTGCTTAATTGATACTAAGGTCCGAATTTATCCGTTGTATTCTCAAGAACCTCAAAGAATCTCTATAAAGTTAGTACTAAATAATCTTCCTTCAGGAAAGACAGTGGTATTTGCACATGGTTCTTTACAGTTACTTGGTGAGAACAACAGACCAAGACAGTCTGTTCTCTACTAATGAGACTATCTTCAGGGTGCCTTAGGAACTTCATTTTTCTTGATCTGCTGAATTAGTGGTTACTGCTTCAGCAGAGGCAGCCTCACTTGATTTGTTCAGGTTCCCAAGAATGCTGGATAATATCACCAGAATCCTTCGCAATGTGAGAATGAGGATTATCTGATGGGAAAGGCAAAGCCTCTCTAAGGACATGCATTTATCCCATGAAAATAGTATACTACCACAAAATACAAATAAGTGCTAGAGAAACAACCATTTAAATGGCACTGCTGGGATTTCCAGTTAAAGGTAGTACCTTGAGCCCTACTATGTCCCCAAACAACAACACAACCTTAGACAGTTATGTGTTTATTTTTTAAAGGCATAAATCCAAAAGAACAAGAAAGAAGAGACAAATGCTAGAAAGCAGATGGGAGTTAGGCACTAACTTACAAGCAGACCCACAAAGCTGAATTTTGGCCAGAAATAGGAAAAAGTGAGCAACAACCAAACTTCCATGACAGAATTCCTAAAAGATGATAAAATTAGTTGATTTTGGTACTTCTGCAGTTGACAGGAGGGCAGTGCTAAAAATAGCAATTAGACTTCTCTCATCCTCTCCTATACCTTGCATGGGAGATGGAACCTTAAAATATAAGCTTCATTAGCTGAGAGATACCAGGAATAGTTTATTATAGACTACCATGCTGACAACTGAAGAATAAAATCAAACTTTACAGCTTTCTTCCCTCTTTGGGTTCCAGAATGCTGCTAGTTAGAAGACTGATGGTCAGGAATGTTGACAGTCAGCTTTCCAGACAGGAGAGTCTTCTCTGGAGAATCTGACCAGCTCAAGAGAAAAACAGCTATAACAATGGTTCTCAAAGTGTGGTCCAGGCACTCCTAAGATTCCCTCCTCTCAGAGCGTAAGCAAGGTCAAATCTATTTGCAAAATAATTCTACAATGTCATTTGCCTGTTTTACTCTAATTCTCTCAAAAGTTCAGAGTGGAGTTTTCAAATGCTGCACCATGTGTGATACTGTAAGATATTGAAAGCAGAAACAGATGTGGATCCAACTGTCTTTTATTAAGCTGACATTAAAATGATTCACAAAAATGTAAAGTAATGTCACTCTTCCAATATTTTACTTTAAAAAATAGAGTCATTTTTCATTAAAAAATACATTATCTATGTTAGCATATAATGGGTTTACTCTTGTATTTTTGATGAATAAATATTTTTAAATTCAGTTTTAATTTCTATTATAGTAAATACTGACAAATGTAATCCACATAAACAAAAGTTCTCTGTGGTCCTTAGTCATTTTTTAAGCACGTAAAAGAGTCCTGCGACCAAAACATTTGAGAACTGATGAGCTAAAGAAACTGATATTGGGGGTTCCACCAGTTAAAAAGTCTGTCCACACACACCATCCCACAGCGAAGACCACTACCAGCAATCCCAACTATGCACATGGAGCTTTCAATCTGCTTTTAAAAATTACTTTAAAACACAGATACAGAAAGCCACATAAAACAAATATATACCTTAGCGATTTATTATAAGGCTAACAATCTTGAAATTATCATCCAGGTCAAGAAGTAAAACTTTGCCAGACACCTCAGAAGTCCCTCTACATGCCCCACAGATCTATAATTTAGTCATGCCCCTGTCATGTTTTTTTTTTTAATTGGGATAAGATATACAACATAATATTTCGCATTTTAATCACTTTGAATGTACAGTTTGGTTTACCCATTTTAAAATTTAGTAAGTTTCTAAACTCTCTTTTAGTCTAAAAATTCCTTCTCATCACTTTCTTTTTCTTACAATTTATCTATCGATGAAAGCAGACTGCTTAGGCCAGTAGAGTGTTCTGCACCCTGGATTTTGCTGATTACTCACAGTGCAATTCCGTATGTTCCTCTGTCCTCAGTGTTTCTTTTCTTTTCTTTTTCCCCATAGGTTACTGGGGTACAGGTGGTGGTTGATTACATAAGTTCTTTAGTGGTGATTTGTGAGATTTTGGTGCAGCCATCACCCGAGCAGTATACACTGCACCCTATTTGTAATCTTTTATTCCTCACCCCCTCCCATCCTTCCCCCCAAGTCCCCTAAGTCCATTGTGGCATTCTTATGCCCTTGCGTCCTCATAGCTTAGCTCCCACATATCAGTAAGAACATATGATGTTTAGTTTTCCATTCCTGAGTTACTTCATTTAGAATAACAGTCTCATCCAGGTCGCTGTGAATGCTGTTAATTCATTCCTTTTTATAGCTAAGCAGTATTCCACCATACATATACATCACAGTTTCTTCATCCACTCATTGATTGACAGGCATTTGGGTTGGTTCCATGATTTTGCAATTGTGAATTATGCTGCTATAAATGTTCACGTAAGTATCTTTTTCAAATAATGACCTTTTTTCCTCTGGGTAGATACTCAGTAGTGGGATTGCCGGATCAGATGGTAATTCTACTTTTGTTCTTTAAGAAATCTCCACACTGTTTTCCATAGTGGTTGTACTAGTTTACATTCCCACCAGCAGTGTAGAAGTGTTCCCTGATCACCGCAGCCATGCTAACACCTACTGTTTTTTGATTTTTTGATTATGGCCATTCTTGCAGGAGTAAGGTGGTATCACATTGTGGTTTTGATTTGCATTTCCCTGATCATTAGTGATGTTGAGCATTTTTTCATATGTTTGTTGGCCATTTGTATATCTTCTTTTGAAAACTGTCTATTCATGTCCTTAGCCCACTTTTTGATGGGATTGTTTGTTTTTATCTTAATGATTTGAGTTCATTGTAGATTCTGGATATTAGTCATTTGGCAGATGTATACATTGTGAAGATTTTCTCCCACTCTGTGGGTTGTCTGTTTACTCCGCTGATTGTTCCTTTTGCCACGCAAAAGCTCTTTAGTTTAAGTCCCAGCTATTTATCTTTGTTTTTACTGCATTTGCTTTTGGGTTCTTGGTCATGAAATCCTTACCTAAGCCAATGTCTAGAAGAGTTTTTCCAATGTTATCTTCTAGAATTTTTATAGTTTCAGGTCTTATATTTAAGTCCTTAATCCATCTTGAGTTGCTTTGTGCATAAGGTGAGAGATGAGGATCCAGTTTCACTCTCCTACATGTGGCTAGCCAATTATCCCAGCACCATTTGTTGAAAAGGGTATCCCTTCCCCCACTTTATTTTTGTGTGCTTTGTCGAAGATCAGTTGGCTGTTAAGTATTTGGGTTTATTTCTGGGTTCTCTATTCTGTTCCATTGGTCTATGTGCCTGTTTTTATACCAGTACCATGCTGTTTTGGTGACCATGGCCTTATGGTATAGTTTGAAATCAGGTAGTGTGATGCCTCCAGATTTGCTCTTTTCACTTAGTCTTGCTTAGGCTATATGGGCAATTTTTTGGTTTCATAAGAATTTTAGAATTGTTTTTGCTAATTCTGTGAAGAATGATGGTGGTATTTTGATGGGGATTGCATTATATTTGTGGATTGCTTTTGGCAGTATGGTTGGTCATTTTCACAATATTGACTCTACCCTTCCATGAGTATGGGATGTGTTTCCATTTGTTTGTGTCATCTATGATTTCTTTCAGCAGTGTTTTGTACTTTTCCTTGTAAAGGTCTTTAGCCTCCTTGGTTAGGTATATTCCAGAGTACTTAAATTTTTTGGCAGTTATTGTAAAAGGGGTTGAGTTCTTGATTTGATTCTCTGCTTGGTCGCTGTTGGTGTATAGAAGAGCAACTGATTTGTGTATGTTAATCTTGTATCCAGAAACTTAGTTGAATTCTTTTATCAGTTCTAGGAGCCTTCTGGAGGAGTCTTTAGGGTTTTTGAAGTAAACAATCGTATCTTCAGCAAAGTGACAGTTTGACTACTTCTTTACCGATTTGGATACCCTTTATTTCTTTCTCTTGTCTGATTGCTCTGGCTAGGATTTCCTGTACTATGTTGAAGAGGAGTGATGAGAGTGGGCATCCTTGTCTTGTTCCAGTTCTCAGAAGGAATGCTTTCAACTTTTCCCCGTTCAGTATTATGTTGGCTGTGGGTTTGTCATAGATGGCTTTCATTACATTGAGGTATTGTCCCTTGTATGCTGATTTTGCTGAGAGTTTTAATCATAAACGATGCTGGATTTTGTCGAATGCTTTTCCCACATCAATTGAGATAATCATTTGATGTTTGTTTTTAATTCTGTTTATGTGGTGTATCACATTTATTGACTTGCATATATTAAACCATCCCTGTATACCTGGTATGAGACCCACTTGATCATGGTAGATTGTCTTTTTGATACGTTGTTGGATTCGGTTAGCTAGTATTTTGCTAAGGATTTTAGCATCTATGTTCATCAGGGATATCGGTCTGTAGTTTTCTTTTTTGGTTATGTTCTCTTCTGGTTTCAGTATTAGGGTGATGCTGGCTTCATAGAATGAATTAGGGAGAGTTCCCTCTTTCTCTACCTTGTGGAATAGTGTCAAAAGGATTGGTACCAATTCTTCTCTGAATGTCCGGTAGAATTCTGCTGTCAATCTGTCTGGTCCTGGATGTTTTTTGTTGATAATTTTTAAATTACATTTTAATCTCACTGCTTGTTATTGGTCTGTTCAGGGTATCTAATTCTTCCTGATTTAAGCGAGGAGGTTTGTATTTTTCTAGGAGTTTATCCATCTCTTCTAGGTTTTCTAGTTTATGTGGGTAAAGGTGTTCATAGTAGCCTTGAATGATCTTTTGTATTTCTGTGCTGTCAGTTGTAATATCTCCTGTTTCATTTCTTATTGAGGTTATTTGGATTTTCTCTCTTCTTTTCTTGGTTAATCTTCCTAATGGTCTATCAATTTTATTTATCTTTTCAAAGAACCAGCTTTTTGTTTCATTTATTTTTTGTATTTTTTGTTGTTGTTGTTTCAATTTTATTTAGTTCTGCTCTGATCTTGGTTATTTCCTTTCTTCTGCTGGCTTTGGGTTTGGTTTGTTCTTGTTTCTCTAGTTCCTTGAGGTGTGACCTTAGAACGTCTGCTATGCTCTGTTAGGCATTTAGGGCTATGAACTTTCCTCTTAGCACCACCTTTGCTGTATCCCAGAGGTTTTGATAGGTTGTGTTATTACTGTCATTCAGTTTGAAGAATTTTTAAATGTCCATCTTGATTTCATTTTTGACTCAAAAGCAGGTTATTTAATTTCCACGGTTTTGTAGGTTTCCCTTTAGGAGTTGATTTACAATTTTATTCCACTGTGGTCTGAGAGAGCGCTTGATATAATTTCAATTTTCTTGAATTTATTAAGGCTCGTTTTGTGGCCTATCATATGGTCTATCTTGGAAAAAATTCCACACGCTGCTGAATGGAAAGTGTCTCCAATTATTGGATGAAATGTTCTGTATATATCTATTAAGCCCATTTGTTCCAAGGTATAGTTTAAATCCATTGTTTCTTTGTTGACTTTCTGTCTTGATGAACTGTCTAGTGATGTCAGTGGAGTACTGACGTCTCCCACTATTACTCTGTTGCTTTGTATCTCATTTCTTAGTTAGTAATTGTTTTATAAATTTGGGAGCTCCAGTGTTAGATGCATATATGTTTAGGACTGTGATGTTTTCCTGTAGGACAAGGCCTTTTATCACTATATAATGTCCCTCTTGGTCTTTTTTAACTGCAGTTGCTTTAAAGTTCATTTTGTCTGACATAAGAATAGCTACCCCTGCTCGCTTTTGGTGCCTATTTCCATGAAATGCCTTTTTCCACACCTTTATTTTATGTGAGTCCTTATGTGTTAGGTGAGTGTCTTGAAGACAGCAGATAGTTGGTTGGTGAGTTCTTATCCATTCTGCAGTTCTGTATCTTTTTTTTTTTTTTTGAGATGGAGTTTTGCTCTGTCGCCAAGCTGGAGTGCAGTGCGCAATCTTGGCTCACTGCAACCTCCACCTCCCAGGTTCAAGCAATTCTCCTGCCTCAGCCTCCTGAGTAGCTGGGATTACAGGCACCCGCCACCATGCCCAGCTATACTTTTAGTAGAGACAAGGTTTCACCAAGTTGGCCAGGATGGTCTCAATCTCTTGACCTCATGATCCACCTTCCTCAGTCTCCCAAACGTTGGGATTACAAGCGTGAGCCACTGCGCCCAGCCAGTTCTGTATCTTTTAAGTGGATCATTTAGGCTATTTATATTCAATGTTAGTACTGAGATGTGACGTACCATTCCATTCATCATGCTATTTGTTGCCTGTGTACCTTGGTTTTTTATTTTTGCTTTTTAAATTATATTTTTGTTTTATAGGTCCTGTGAGATTTATGCTTTTAAAGAGGTTCTGTTTTGATGTGTTTCCAGGATTTGTTTCAAGATTTAAAGCTCCTTTTAGCAGTTCTTGTAGTGGTGGCTTTGTAGTAGCAAATTCTCTCAGCATTTGTTTCTCTGAAAAAGACTATCTTTCCCACATATATGATGCTTAGTTTCTCTGGATACAAAATTCTTGGCTGATAATTGTTTCGTTTGAGGAGGCTGAAGATAGGGCCCCAATCCCTTCTAACTTATAGGGTTTCTGCTAAGAAATCTGCTATTAGTCTGATAGGTTTTCCTTTAAAGTTTACCTAGTGCTTTTGTCTCACAGCTCTTAAGATTCTTTCCTTCATCTTAACTTTAGATAACCTGACAACAATGTGCCTAGGTGATGATCTTTTCGTGATGAATTTCCCAGGTGTTCTTTGTGCTTCTTGTATTTGGATGTCCAGGTCTCTAGCAAGACTGGGGAAGTTTTCCTCAATTATTTCCCCAAATGTTTTCCAAATTTTTAGATTTCTCTTACTCCTCAGGAACACCAATATTCTTAGGTTTGGTGGTTTAACATAATCACAGACTTCTTGAAGACTTCATTCATATTTTCTTATTCTTTTTTCTTTGTCTTTGTTGGATTGGGCTAATTCATAGACCTTGACTTTGGACTCTGAATTCCTTTCTTCTGCTTGTTCAATTCTATTGATTAGACTTTCCAGAGCATTTTGCATTTCTATAAGTGTGTCCAATATTTCCTGAAGTTTTGATTTTTTCTTTATGCTTATCTATTATCTTAAACATTTCTCCCTTCACTTCTTGTATCGTTTTTTGGATTTCCTTGCATTGGGCTTCGCCTTTCTCTGGTGCCTCCCTGATTAGCTTAATAACTAACCTCCTGAATGCTTTCTCAGGTAAATCAGAAATTCCTTCTTGGTTTGGATCCATTGCTGGTGACCTAGTGTGATTTTGGGGGGGGGGTGTTAAAAAGCCCTGTTTTGCCATATTAACAGAGCTGGTTTTCTAGTTCCTTCCCATTTGGGTAGGCTCTGTCAAAGGGAAGGTCTAGGGCTGAAGGCTGTTGTTCAGATTATTTTGTCCCACGGGGTGTTCCCTTGATGTAGTACTCTCCCCTTTTTCCTATGGATGTGGCTTCCTAAGAGCTGAGCTGCAGTGATTGTTACCTCTCTTCCGGGTCTAGCCACCTAGCAAGTCTACCAGGCTTCAGGCTGGTGGGGGTTGTCTGCACAGAGTCCTGTGATATGAACTGTCTATGGGTCTCTCAGCCATGGATACCAGCACCTGTTCCAGTAGAGGTGGCAGGGGGGTGAAATGGATTCTGCGAGGATTCTTAGTTTTGGTGGTCTAATGTTCTATTTTTGTGCTGGTTGGCCTCCTGCCAGGAGGTGGCACTTTCCAGAGGGCATCAGCTGTGGTAGTATGGAGAGGAACTGGCAGTGGGCAGGGCCCTAGAAGTCCCAAGAGTACACACCCTTTGTCTTCAGCTACTAGGGAGGGTAGAGAAGGACCAGCAGGTGGGGGAAGGGCTAGGCATGTCTAAGCTCAGACTCTCCTTGGGTGGGTCTTGCTGCAGCTGCTGTGGGGGATGTGGGTGAGGTTCCCAGGCCAATGGAGTTGTGTACCTGGGAGGATTATGGCTGCCTCTGCTGAATCCTGCAGATTGTCAGGGAAGTGAGGGAAAGCCAGCAGTCACAGGCCTCACCTAGCTCCCATACCAGTCGAAAGGCTGGTCTTACTCCGACGTGCCCCCACAAAAGCACCGAATCTGTTTCTGTTTCCAAACAGTGGGCAAGCAGGGTTGTGTCCTCAGTATTTCTATTTCCTACAAATTGACAGCTGGATCCAGAGGTAAACAGTAGATTTAGAGGCTTAATAAAATCTGGGTTCACTCTGATCAACATTTTTTTTTTTTGGAGACAGGGTCTCATTCCGTTGCCTGTGCAGTGGCACAATCACAATCACAATCACAGCTCACTGCAGCCTCTCAATGTCCCCAGACCAAGCAATCCTCCTATATCAGCCTCCCAAGTAGCTGTGACCACAGCGTGCACCATCTGCCAAGCCAATTTATTTATTTATTTATTTATTTATTTATTTATTTATTTATTTATTTTTTGTAGAGACAGGATCTTCCTGTGTCACCCAGGTTGGTCTCAAACTCCTGGGCTCAAGTGATGCTCCTGCCTCAGCCTCCCAAAGTGCTGGGATTATAGGCGTGAGCCACCATGCCCAGCCCAATCTGCTTGTTAACACTCCACTGTTAAGCATAAGAAGATAGCCAAGGATTGCCAAACATTTTAAGACAGTATCTAACATGATAGGGATCTAAATAATACAGAAGCTTGGAAAGTTAGAGCACATAGAGAAGAAAACTTCTATTATTAATTTGTCCAAGCTCAAAGAAATAACAGAAGACACTGCATCCAGGAAACAAGCACAGGATGCTATAAATAAGAAATATTTAGAAAAGGAACTCTCAGAAAGTAAAAAAATAAGTAGCTAAAATTAAAGACTCAAATATAGTTTGAAGATAAAACTGGGGAAATCTCCCAGAAAGTAGTACCAAAAAGAGAGAAAGAGAGATTTATGGAATCCACCAACAGGTGAGAAAAGACCTAAATCAAAGCCTACCACAATAAAATGTTATAACAATGAAAGTAAAGAAAATGTCCTGAGCACTTTCAGAGGCAAAAACACACACACACACACACACACACAAATAAAATACATTTTATTTAAAACTTCTTAAGCACAACACTGAAAGACTTAAGACAATGAAACAATTCTTTCAAAATTCTGAGGAAAATGTTTCCAGTCTAGTATCCTGTCTTAGTCCATTTCCTGCTATTATAACAGAATACCACAAACTGGGTAATTTATAAAGAAAAGAGATTTATTTGCTTCATGGTTCTGAAGGCTGAGACATGGTACCAGCATCTGCTTAGCCATCTGGTGAGGGCCTTCTTTTTGCATCATCCCATAGCAGAAAGCAGAAAGGCAAGCAAACTCCACTGTCAAAACCTAATCAGCTCTTAAAAGTACCACCTCTAATACTATCACAATGGCAATTAAATTTCAACATGAGTTTTGGAGGGGGTACTTAAACCACAGCATATTCTACACTCAGTCAATTCAGCTATGGGAAATTAAAACATCTGCAAATACTAAAGGTCTCAAATATTTTGTCTCCCAAACACATTTTCTCAGAAAGTTACTTGAAGATTTACTCCACCAAATGAAGTCATAAACCAAGAAAAGGAAGACATGAGATCCATGGAAGAGAGGATCCAACGTATTAGAGAGGCAAAGAAAACCCACAAGATGACACTGCCTCTGAACAATAGCTATGTAGCAGAAAACAATCAGTCAAGATTGGAACAGATCAGAAGTCTCCAGGAAATATTTATTCAAGATATGAAAATGATAAATTACTCAATGTTTCTGAATATACGAACAGGATATTTATACAACTGAGAATGGTTTGGAATTAATGAATTAGTGTTGAGAATGCAGATAACTAATTAAATGAACAAGAAATAGAATTATCAATTCCAGGAAAAACAAAATACTGTGCAGGCAAGGAAAAGTAACTATCAAATCCTACATAGTTTAGCTGTGAATTATATTTATGTAATTGTCATAATGTAGTTAATGATTATGATATAACTATATTGGAGGATGGCAGGATGGGAAGTATGCTTGCATATACCAATGTAAGGTGCTGGTCAAAGAGAGGTAAATCCTCCTCTTCCTTAGTAAGAAGTCAATAGATGAGGCCTAATTCTGAAAAATCAAGAAATATGGTAATTAGAAATAAGGGGGCTAATACCAAATGAATCAAAGATTAAAGTGATTCTCTTTGAGAAATAGGAAATGACTCTCCAAATAATGTATAACTGATAAACAGAAGAACTAAACTTAAACAAACACTAAACTATTAGGTTGATGCGAAAGTAACGGTGGTTTTTGCGATTAAAAGTAATAGTATTGCTGCAGCTATGGATAGTAGACACTCTTTCAAAGACAGCTGAACATATTTTATGCTACTATAGTTTTCTCTTTAATTGCTTTCAGGTTGTAGCTTAGGTGACATTTCTCACTCACAAGAATGATAAACTATATTCCCAGTTATGGAAAACTGGAAAGCAAAGCAGGATTACTATGCAAGGTAGCACTCCAAAGTATCCTGTAGGAATATATCCCCATCCCTAGCTCCAGCCTGCCTCAACTATGGATCAAAGATTAAGGGCTGGGAAAACCAGCTTTAGAACTGACATCAGGTGCCTATGTCAAAAGATTGGTCAGGACAGACCATGGAATATGGGCCTAGAGCACAGAAGCTGCCAGTTATGGAGTAGCAATGGCCACAAGGGATTAATCTGAGCTCAATACAACTTGACCACAGAGAAAGGTGAGATTGGGTCAGACCCTAGTACCATGGGAAAATTACACGGTTGCTTGGCAGCTCCTTAATAACCTATGGGCACAAATATTTACTTCCTTTTTATTATTATCATTATTAATATTATTATTATTATACTTTAAGTTCTAGGGTACATGTGCATAACGTGCAGGTTTGTTACATATGTATACATGTGCCATGTTGGTGTGCTGCACCCATCAACTCGTCATTTACATCAGGTATAACTCCCAATGGAATCCCTCCGCGCCCCTCCCCCCCACAATAGGCACTGGTGTGTGATGTTCCCCTTCCCAGGTCCAAGTGACCTTGTTGTTCAGTTCCCACCTATGAGTGAGAGCACGCGGTGTTCAGTTTTCTGTTCTTGCGATAGTTTGCTGAGAATGACGGTTTCCAGCTGCATCCATGTCCCTACAAAGGACACAAACTCATCCTTTGTTATGGCTGCATAGTATTCCGTGGTGTATATGTGCCACATTTTCTTAATCCAGTCTGTCACTGACGGACATTTGGGTTGATTCCAAGTCTTTGCTATTGTGAATACTGCCACAATGAACATACGTGTGCATGTGTCTTTATACCAGCATGATTTATAATCCTTTGGGTATATACCCAGTAATGGGATGGCTGGGTCATATGGTACTTCTAGTTAGATCCTTGAGAAATCGCCATACTGTTTTCCATAATGGTTGAACTAGTTTACAATCCCACCAACAGTGTAAAAGTGTTCCTATTTCTCCACATCCTCTCCAGCACCTGTTGTTTCCTGACTTTTTTATGATTGCCATGCTAACTGGTGTGAGATGGTATCTCATTGTGGTTTTGATTTGCATTTCTCTGATGGCCAGTGATGACGAGCATTTTTCCATGTGTCTGTTTGCTGTATGCATGTCTTCTTTTGAGAAATGTCTGTTCATATCCTTTGCCCACTTTTTGATGGGGTTGTTTTTTTCTTGTAAATTTGTTTGAGCTCTTTGTAGGTTCTGGATATTAGCCCTTTGTCAGATGAGTAGACTGCAAAAATTTTCTCCCATTCTGTAGGTTGCCTGTTCACTCTGATGGTAGTTTCTTTTGCTGTGCAGAAGCTCTTTAGTTTAATTAGATCACATTTGTCAATTTTGGCTTTTGTTGCCATTGCTTTTGGTGTTTTAGACATGAAGTCCTTGCCCATGCCTATGTCCTGAATGGTATTACCTAGGTTTTCTTCTAGGATTTTTATGGTATAGGTCTAACATTTAAGTCTCTAATCCATCTTGAATTAATTTTTGTATAAGGAGTAAGGAAAGGATCCAGTTTCAGCTTTCTACATGTGGCTAGCCAATTTTCCCAGCACCGTTTCTTAAATAGGGAATCCTTTCCCCATTTCTTGTTTTTCTCAGGTTTGTCAAAGATCAGATGGCTGTAGATGTGTGGTATTATTTCTGAGGACTCTGTTCTGTTCCATTGGTCTGTATCTCTGTTTTGGTACCAGTACCATGCTGTTTTGGTTACTGTAGCCTTGTAGTATAGCTGGAAGTCAGGTAGTGTGATGCCTCCAGCTTTGTTCTTTTGACTTAGGATTGTCTTGGAGATGCGGGCTCTTTTTTGGTTCCATATGAACTTTAAAGCAGGTTTTTCCAATTCTGTGAAGAAACTCATTGGTAGCTTGATGGGGATGGAATTGAATCTACAAATTACCTTGGGCAGTATGGCCATTTTCACAATATTGATTCTTCCTATCCATGAACATGGTATGTTCTTCCATTTGTTTGGGTCCTCTTTTATTTCACTGAGCAGTGGTTTGTAGTTCTCCTTGAAGAGGTCCTTTACATCCCTTGTAAGTTGAATTCCTAGGTATTTGATTCTCTTTGAAGCAATTGTGAATGGAAGTTCATTCATGATTTGGCTCTCTGTTTGTCTGTTATTGATGTATAAGAATGCTTGTGATTTTTGCACATTAATTTTGCATCCTGAGACGTTGCTGAAGTTGCTTATCAGCTTAAGGAGATTTGGGGCTGAGATGATGGGGTTTTCTAAATATATAATCATGTCATCTGCAAACAGGGACAATTTGACTTCTTCTTTTCCTAACTGAATACCCTTTATTTCTTTCTCTTGCCTGATGGCCCTAGCCAGAACTTCCAACACTATATTGAATAGGAGTGGCGAGAGAGGGCATCCTTGTCTTGTGCCAGTTTTCAAAGGGAATGCTTCCAGGTTTTGCCCATTCAGTATGATATTGGCTGTGGGTTTGTCATAAATAACTCTTATTATTTTGAGATACATTCCATCAATACCAAATTTATTGAGCGTTTTTAGCATGAAGGGCTGTTGCATTTTGTCAAAGGCCTTTTCTGCATCTATTGAGATAATTATGTGGTTTTTGTCTTTGGTTCTGTTTATATGCTGGATTACATTTATTGATTTGCATATGTTGAACCAGCCTTGCATCCCAGGGATGAAGCCCACTTGATCATGGTGGATAAGGTTTTTGATGTGCTGCTGGATTCGGTTTGCCAGTATTTGAAGATTTTTGCATCGATGTTCATCAGGGATATTGGTCTAAAATTCTCTTTTTTTGTTGTGTCTCTGCCAGGCTTTGGTATCAGGATGATGTTGGCCTCATAAAATGAGTTAGGGAGGATTCCCTCTTTTTCTATTGATTGGAATAGTTTCAGAAGGAATGGTACCAGCTCCTCCTTGTACCTCTGGTAGAATTCAGCTGTGAATCCATCTGGTCTTGGACTTTTTTTGGTTGGTAGGCTATTAATTATTGCCTCAATTTCAGAGCCTGCTATTGGTCTATTCAGGGATTCAACTTCTTCTTGGTTTAGTCTTGGGAGAGTGTAAGTGTCCAGGAAATTATCCATTTCTTCTAGGTTTTCTAGTTTATTTTCGTAGAGGTGTTTATAGTATTCTCTGATGGTAGTTTGTATTTCTGTGGGGTCGGTGGTGATATCCCCTTTATCATTTTTTATTGCATCTATTTGATTCTTCTCTCTTTTCTTCTTTGTCTTGCTAGCAGTCTATCAATTTTGTTGATCTTTTCAAAAAACCAACTCCTGGATTCATTGATTTTTTGGAGGGTTTTTTGTGTCTCTATCTTCTTCAGTTCAGCTCTGATCTTAGTTATTTCTTGCCTTCTGCTAGCTTTTGAATGTGTTTGCTCTTGCTTCTCTAGTTCTTTTAATTGTGATGTTAGAGTGTCAATTCTAGATCTTTCCAGCTTTCTCTTGTGGGCATTTAGTCCTATAAATTTCCCTCTACACACTGCTTTAAATGTGTCCCAGAGATTCTGGTATGTTGTATCTTTGTTCTCACTGGTTTCAAAGAACATCTTTATTTCTGCCTTCATTTTGTTATGTACCCAGTAGTCATTCAGGAGCAAGTTGTTCAGTTTCCATGTAGTTGAGCAGTTTTGATTGATTTTCTTAGTCCTGAGTTCTAGTTTGATTGCACTGTGGTCTGAGAGACAGTTTGTTATCATTTCTGTTCTTGTACATTTGCTAAGGAGTGCTTTACTTCCAATTATGTGGTCAATTTTGGAATAAGTGCAATGTGGTGCTGAGAAGAATGTATATTCTGTTGATTTGGGGTGGAGAGTTTTGTAGATGTCTATTAGGTCCGCTTGGTGCAGAGATGAGTTCAATTCCCAGATATCCTTGTTAACTTTCTGTCTCGTTGATCTGTCTAATGTTGACAGTGG
This sequence comes from Macaca fascicularis, assembly GCF_037993035.2. Classification (NCBI taxonomy): domain Eukaryota; kingdom Metazoa; phylum Chordata; class Mammalia; order Primates; family Cercopithecidae; genus Macaca; species Macaca fascicularis. The sequence continues at coordinate 173,794,980 of NC_088379.1, forward strand.
GGTTTTGAAGTCTCCCATTATTATTGTATGGGAGTCTAAGTCTCTTTGTAAGTCTCTAAGAACTTGCTTTATGAATCTGGGTGCTCCTGTATTGGGTGCATATATATTTAGGATAGTTAGCTCTTCCTGTTGAATTGATCCCTTTATCATTATGTAATGGCCTTCTTTGTCTCTTTTGATCTTTGATGGTTTAAAGTCTGTTTTATCAGAGACTAGTATTGCAACCCTTGCTTTTTTTTGTTCTCCATTTGCTTGGTAGATCTTCCTCCATCCCTTTATTTTGAGCCTATGTGTGTCTCTGCATGTGAGATGGGTCTCCTGAATACAGCAAACTGATGGGTCTTGACTCTATCCAGTTTGCCAGTCTGTGTCTTTTAATTGGAGCATTTAGTCCATTTACATTTAAGGTTAATATTGTTATGTGTGAACTTGATCCTGCCATTATGATATTAACTGGTTATTTTGCTCGTTAGTTGATGCAGTTTCTTCCTAGCCTCAATGGTCTTTACATTTTGACATGTTTTTGCAATGGCTGGTACCGGTTGTTCCTTTCCATGTTTAGTGCTTCCTTCAGGGTCTCTTGTAAGGCAGGCCTGGTGGTGACAAAGTCTCTAAGCATTTGCTTATCTGTAAAGGATTTTATTTCTCCTTCACTTATGAAACTTAGTTTGGCTGGATATGAAATTCTGGGTTGAAAATTCTTTTCTTTAAGAATGTTGAATATTGGCCCCCACTCTCTTCTGGCTTGTAGAGTTTCTGCCGAGAGATCCGCTGTTAGTCTGATGGGTTCCCTTTGTGGGTAACCCAACCTTTCTCTCTGGCTGCCCTTAACAGTTTTTCCTTAATTTCAACTTTGGTGAATCTGACAATTATGTGTCTTGGAGTTGCTCTTCTCGAGGAGTATCTTTGTGGCGTTCTCTGTATTTCCTGAATTTGAATGTTGGCCTGCCTTACTAGGTTGGGGAAGTTCTCCTGGATGATATCGTGAAGAGTGTTTTCCAACTTGGCTCCATTTTCACCCTCACTTTCAGGCACCCCAATCAGATGTAGATTTGGTCTTTTCACATAATCCCATACTTCTTGAAGGCTTTGTTCATTTCTTTTTCCTCTTTTTTCTTTAGACTTCTCTTCTCACTTCATTTCATTCATTTGCTCCTCAATCGCTGATACTCTTTCTTTCAGTTGATCGAGTCGGTTACTGAAGCTTGTGCGTTTGTCACGTATTTCTCATGTCATGGTTTTTATCTCTGTCAGTTCGTTTATGGCCTTCTCTGCATTGATTATTCTAGTTATCCATTCTTCCATTCTTTTTCCAAGATTTCCAGTTTCTTTGCGCTGGGTACATAATTCCTCCTTTAGCTCTGAGAAGTTTGATGGACTGAAGCCTTCTTCTCTCAACTCATCAAAGTCATTCTCCGTCCAGCTTTGATCCATTGCTGGCGATGAGCTGCGTTCCTTTGGAGGAGGAGATGTGCTCTTATTTTTTGAATTTCCGGCTTTTCTGCCCTGCTTTTTCCCCATCTTTGTGGTTTTATCTGCCTCTGGTCTTTGATGATGGTGACGTACTGATGGGGTTTTGGTGTGGGTGTCCTTCCTGTTAGTTAGTTTTCCTTCTAACAGTCAGGACCCTCAGCTGTAGGTCTGTTGGAGATTGCTTGAGGTCCACTCCAGACCCTGTTTGCCTGGGTATCAGCAGCAGAGGCTGCAGAAGATAGAATACTGCTGAACAGTGAGTGTCCCTGTCTGATTCTTGCTTTGGAAGCTTCGTCTCAGGGGTGTACCCTGCAGTGTGAGGTGTGGGGTGTTGGTCTGCCCCTAGTGGGGGATGTCTCCCAGTTAGGCTACTCAGACCCACTTGAGCAGGCCATCTGTCCATTCTCAGATCTCAGCCTCCGTGTTGGAAGATCCACTGCTCTCTTCAAAGCTGTCAGACAAGGCCGTTTGCGTCTGCAGAGGTTTCTGCTGCTTTTTTGTTTGTTTGTTTAGCTGTGCCCTGTCCCCAGAGGTGGAGTCTACAGAGACAGGCAGGCCTCCTTGAGCTGCTGTGGGCTCCACCCAGTTCGAGCTTCCCAGCGGCTTTGTTTACCTACTTAAGCCTCAGCAATGGCAGGCGTCCCTCCCCCAGCCTCGCTGCTGCCTTGCCGTTAGATCACTGCTGTGCCAGCAATGAGGGAGGCTCTGTGGGCGTGGGACCCTCCTGGCCAGGTGTGGGATATAATCTCCTGGTGTGCCCTTTGCTAAGACCCTTGGTAAAGCGCAGTATTGGGGTGGGAGTTACCCGATTTTCCAGGTGTTGTGTGTCTCAGTTCCCCTGGCTAGGAAAAGGGATTCCCTTCCCCCTTGCAATTCCCAGGTGAGGCGATGCCTCGCCCTGCTTCAGCTCTCACTGGTAGGGCTGCAGCAGCTGACCAGCACCGATTGTCCGGCACTTCCTAGTGAGATGAACCGGGTACCTCAGTTGAAAATGCAGAAATCACCCGTCTTCTGTGTCGCTCATGCTGGGAGCTGGATACTGGAGCTGTTCCTATTCAGCCATCTTGCTCTGCCCCCACAAATATTTACTTCTAATTGACTCCTTAACTAAGGGGATTAAAGTCTCTGATGTATATAAAATACAATCTGCACAGCAGCACTGCTTTTAGAAAAAGTATTCACTCTCTGAGATATGTTCAGCAATATAGATCAGAGTTAACATTTTGTGAACAAACCAGAAATCATACTGCTCAGAACCCATATGTTTCAGATCAAAATGAATAGATAAATTTGAAAATAGGACTTGAAAAACAAGGCTCAGAATGTATATCAGCAAAGTGGAAAAGACTGGAATATAAAACATAATGCTTCCAGCACTGGGAGGACACCAGATACAATGCACCAGCATTCCTTATCAAGAATAAGGAAATAGGCTGGGTGCGGTGGCTCACACCTGTAATCCTAGCACTTTGGGAGGCCAAGGCAGGAGCCCAGAAGTTCAAGACCAGCCTGGGCAACATGGCAGAACTCTGTCTCTACCAAAAAAAACACAAAAATTAGTTGGGCATGGTGGCGTGTGCCTATAGTCCCCAGCTATGTAGGAGGCTGAGGGAAGAAGATTGCTTGAGCCCAGGAGGTGGAGGTTGTAGTGAGCTGAGATTGCACCACTGCATTCCAACCTGGGCGACACAGCCAGACCCTGTCTCAAAAAAAAAAAAAAAAAAAAAGGAATGGAAATAATATTTACTAAGTACCTGCTACATGCCAGGTTTATACCAGTACCTTAATGCTATTTCATTTAATCCTTACAATAAGTGGATTGTAAGGTGAAGAACAGGCTTAGAGAAAGGATACAATTTGCCAAAACCATGATTAGTTACAGAACTGTAACTTGAAACCAGAACTATCTGGCTCCAAAGGCCTTATCTTTCCATTAACCTCCCTGCAAAATATGTGAAACCCTATACTGAGATGTTTCACATCTATGAAAGGGCACTAAGAATTAGTGACTTAATCACCTTATAGTAGATGAGTAGTATAAGACATCACTCAAACTTCCAGTAAAAATATACATGAACAAGATTCCTATCTTCCCCCTGGCCAAAGCAGTAGGTATTAATTTCAAATATGCCCACGGATACTTAAATAATATGTGAGTTAGCTAAAATGATTTAAAGACGAGGCATAGATTTCCATCACTCCCAGGAAGAAGAAATTGTCTCTTGAGAACATATTCTGAACACCACATCGCCACCATTCACCTGAAGCCTTTATCACTCAAAAGCTTTCAGGGGAGGAAACCAACGTTAAACATTCTTATTCAGACTAAACTAAAAATGGTGTACTTACTCTTAAAGAGGCTTCTAATTAAAAGAGTAAAAAATCACTTTGACAAACGTCACACTAGATGACATGACTAGTCACTACAAGACTATTTAAACATTGTGCCCTTTAGTGTAGGTAGGGGGAAATTTTGTTCTCCAAATGCTGTGTGCCCCACACACATTTGTGTGTTTCCTCAACCAAAATTGAGAAACCTTCTCCCATCACCACTACCCTCCCTTTCTTTTTACCAACTTAACTGAGATGTAACTCATTCATTTAAAGTGTATCTGAATTTTGAAAACATATACACCCACGAAGCTGCTACCAGAATCAAGACACAAACTACTTCCATCACCTATAAAAGTTTTCTCATGCACCTTGAAGTCCACCCCTCCCTTCACTCCCAGGCCTACACAACTATTGTTCTGCTTTCTGCCATGATAGGTTAATTTGCATCTTCTAGAATTTTATATGACTGGAATCATGCAATATGTATTCTGATATGGTTCAGCTGTGTTCCCACCCAAATGTCATCTTGAACTATAGTTCCCATAATCCCCACATGTTGTGGGAGGGACCCAGTGGGAGGTAATTAAATCATGGGGGGTAGTTACCTCCATGCTATTCCTGTGATAGTGAGTTCTCACGAGATCTGATGGTTTTATAAGCGGTTTTCCCCACCTACACTCTGCACTTCTTACTGCCACCATGTGAAGAAGGACATGTTTGCTTCCCCTCTGCCATGCTTCCCCTCTGTAAGTATCCTGAGGCCTCCCCAGTCCTGCGGAACTATGAGTAATTAAACCTCTTTCCTTTATAAATTACCCATGAGGTCAGTAGTTCAAGACCAGCCTCGCCAACATGGTGAAACCCTGTCTCTACTAAAAATATAAAAACTAGCCGGTGTGGTGGTGGGCACCTGTAATCCCAGCTACTCGGGAGGCTGAGACAGGAGAATTGCTTGAACCCCAGGAGGTGGAGGCTGCAGTGAGCTGAGATCATGCCACTGCACTCCAGCCTGGGTGACAGAGCAAGACTTCATCTCAGGAAAAAAAAAAAAATTACCCACTGTCAGGTATGTCCTTATAGTAGCAGGAGAACAGACAAATACATACTCTTTTTGAATCTGGCTTCTTTCACTCAGCATAATTATTTTGTAATTTATCTATGTGTATAATAGTTATTTTGTATTCCTAAGTAATATTTTATTGTATGGATAGATTACATTTTGTTTATTCATTCCCTTATTAATGAATATGTGAATTGCTTACAATTTTGGCTATTACAAATAAAACTGCTATGAACAATAATATACAAATCTTTGTGTGAACACGTATTTTTATTTATATTGGGAAAATATCTAGGAGTAGAATGGCTGAATTTTATGTTAAGTGTATGTTCAGCTTTTTAAGACAATGCCAGTTTTGCAGAGTTTGTAACATTTTACATTCCCACCGGCAACAAAGTTCTAGTTACTCCATATCCCCAATTGGTATTGTCAGCCTTTTTCATTTCAGCCATTCTAATGGGTATCTGGTGGTATCTCATTGTGGTTTTACTTTGCATTTCCCTGGTGACTAAAGCTACTGCGCATCTTTTCACATACCTACAATTACTCAGATATCTTTTGTGAAAGGTCTATTCAAATCCTTTGGCCATGTTTTATTTTGTTGCCTTATTATTCGTTTTAAGAGTCTGTTATATGTTCTGGTTAAAAGTCCTTTTTCATGTATATATGTATATATATAGTTTCACCTAGTCTGTGACTTTCTTTTTCATTTCCATTTCTTAATGGTATCTTCCAAAGAGCAAAATTTATCGATTTTGATAAAACCCAATTTACCATTTTTTTCTGTATGTTTTATGTTTTTTGTGTCTTATCTCAAAGAATTACACTGCCTACCCCAAAGTCACTTTTTTCCTATATTTTCTTCCAGAAGTTCTATAGTTTTAGTTTTTAGATTTATGTCTTATCCATTTCAAATTAATTGTTTTGTATAGTGTGAAGTAGGGATTAAGGTCAATTTTTTTCACATGGCTATCCAGTTGTTCCAACCCCATTTGCTCAAAGTCTTTCCTTTTCTTCTTTGAAATTACCTTGTAATTTCAAAAATCAATTGACCATACTTGTGTAGATCCACTTCTGGGTTCTCTCTTTAGCTCCACTGATCTATATATATATATCTATCCTTTCACCAGTACCACACTGTCTTGATTACTGTCACATCATAATTCGTCTTAAAATCAAGTGATATAATTTCTCCAATTTTGTTCACCTTTTATAAAATTACTTTGGCTAATCTATGTGGTTTAGAGTCCCATGAATTTTTAAATCAGCTTATCGATTTTTTTTTTTTTTTTTTTTTTGAGACAGAGTCTCACTCTGTTGCCCAAGTTGGAATGCAGTGGCGTGACCTCAGCTCACTGCAATCTCCACCTCCAGGGTTCAAGCAATTCTCCTGCCTCAGCCTCCTGAGTAGCTGGAATTACAAGCACGCACCACCACTCCTGGTTAATTTTTGTATTTTTAGTAGAGATGGGGTTTTACCTTGTTGGTCAGGCTGGTCTCAAACTCCTGACCTCGTTATCCGCCCGCCTCGGCCTCCCAAAATTCTGGGATTTACAGGCATGAGCCACCACGCCCGGCCTCAATTTCTGTTTAAAAAAAAAAAAAAAAAAAAAAAAAAAAAAAAAAAAAAAAAAAACCTTCTGAAATTTGTATTTGAATTGTACTGAATTTATATACAGATCAAATTAGAGAAAACTAACATATTAACAATATTGAGTCTTTCAACCCAAGAACATGGTAAATTTGTCTATTTATTTAGATCTTTAATTTCTCTCCATCAATATTACCTAATTTTCAACATACAGGTTTTATACTTCTGTTAAACGCATTCCTAAATGTTACGGCTTTTGATGCTACTGTAAATGGAATTTCTTCCCATTTTCCTATTGTTTGCTGCCATTCCAGAAGCAAACTCTCTGTCTTTGGTACAATTTATCTGGTAAAAGAGGGTAATTTCTACATGGAATTATTATTTCATAAACACATTATAGCCACATATCTCAAAGTTAACCACTTTTGTTTTTGCTTTTAATGCAGTAAACATTTCTCCAGTGTCTATTATTTCAAAGTACCAAAACAAGGGAGGAGAAACACGGACCCATATAACAAATACTATATGAGCCCACAATCTAGTGGAAAATATGGGTAAATCATTTTAATATATGCAGCATGTGCTATAACTAGAGAATGTATGAAATATGCAGGAAGTCTTGAAGGATCCAGAGAAGCTCACTAGAGGCATTCAGATAGGAGAAACAAGTTTTTCCACTATTGTATACTATCAGTTGTACTGAAAAGATACACAGATCAATTAACAATATTGAGTTTTCCAACCCAAGAACACAGTAAATGCTGTATAGATGCTATTTACTATTTCCTTTTTAAAAACACCTTTATTAGAATAAGTACTACATGAAACTACTCTTGAATATAGTGTAAGCGATCATATTAATATTTACTTTCTTAAATCCATGTACTTTCTAAAAACAAGATTGCCACAAGAAAGAAATATGTTTACTGAGATTTAAAAGTCTTTATGTTAGAAGAGAGAGTACCTCTTACCAAAATGAGCATGTTTCCTGTTGCTAGATTATGCTGGTAGGGATGTGGTGGCATCTATTTCAACTTAGATAATAACACAACTCTACAAGCACAAGCTCTCTCCAGTCAAAATTATTAGTCATGAACACCAAAATCTGAATGAGCTCTATCCAATCTCAAACTGCTTTCTGAGCAATTCTACAAGAGACTTTGATGGGGACAGGCAACTTTAGAGCCTAGAAAGTCAAGTCTGATTGTATATTACAAGACAGTGGTTATGAGTACTAGGTAACAGTATAAAAGCAGCACTGACCAACTGAAAGGCAAGAGATGACACTGACGCTTTTATTGTCCTATTGACATTTTTTTCTATGATTAGCACTAACTCTGAGACATAAATCATATGAATACCTTGTTCAGTTGCAGATTCAGATTTAAACAAGGAGCTAAGTGCCAAGTTTTCATCCCTATGCCAAGTGTTTAAAAAGTAAGTTGGAAACTGTAAATCTTACATCTTTTCTACATATATATATATATAAATTTATTGTCTTGTATGTAAAGAGTTGTCTCAATATCTATAGAATATTATATTATGAACAAAAAAGAATTTCTAGACAGTTTAGAGATGCTTTATCCAAAAGAATCTAAAACATCCATGGTTTCTGGCTGTCTACTGTGAATCCCCTAAAAGTGTAAAATTCAATATGTGTACTTTTCTAGGTGGAAAGTCCACAGTTTCCAGTTTCTCCATGAGATCCTTGAACTAAAATAGCTTTAAAAACACTATATTAAAAAAAGAAAAGAAGGCCAGGTGCGGTGGCTCATGCCTGTAATCCCAGCACTTTGGGAGGCCAAGGCAGGTGGGTAACCTGAAGTCGGGAGTTCGAGACCAGCCAGGCCAACATGGTGAAACTCCGTCTCTACTAAAAATACAAAAATTAGCTGGGCGTGGCGACAGGCGCCTGTAATCCCAGCTACTCATGAAGCTGAGGCAGGAGAATTGCTTGAACCCGGGAGGCGGAGGTTACAGTGAGCCATGATTGTGCCATTGCACTCCAGCCTGGGCAACAGAGTGAAACTCTGTCAAAGAAAGAAATGAAGGGAGAGGAGAGGGGAGGGGAACGGAGGGGAGGGGAGATGGAAAGGAACGAAGGGAAGGAAAGGAAAGGAGAGGAGAGGAGAGGAGAGGAGAGGAGAGGAGAGGAGAGGAGACGAGGCAGGCAAAAAAAAAAAAAAAAAAACACTATATTCAAGAGTTAAAAGTTTTTAAAGAGAAAAAAAGATATAAACAATTAAAAATTAGGTAATCTCTGAAAGAGTATAGCAATGAAAGAAAACACAAAGGAAAACCATTTTACTATGTATTTCAAATAAAATCCTAAAATTAAAAGACAAGTCAAAAACTGAGATTTTTTTTTTTTTTTTTTTTTTTTTGCTACTCTCTCTCCTTCTTGAAAGGGAAATACTTTATGGAAAATACACAACCATATATTACATTCACAGCAAAGTGTTTTTATAACTCAAGACAGGTCAAGATGTTAAAAAGTAGGTATTCTGATTTACTGCTGATACAATTTTCCAAGTCTAGACCACGTCAATGGATATCAGGATGGAAGGAGTTAGAAGAACTCAAGGTTGCTTGGAAATTATGCTTAATAAGATATGATTAATGAGTAAATGTGTGGGATGGGAAGAGAAGACTTGAGGATAATACTCATGTCTCTGGCTTGATCCACTAAATAACTGAGAGTGAATATTAAGATTAAGAATATAGAAGAACTGCTGGTTGGTAGAGAAAGATGATGAGTTAAATAATACCACACATCTACAACCATGTGATCTTTGACAAACCTGACAAAAACAAGCAATGGGGAAAGGATTCCCTACTTAATAAACGGTGCTGGGAAAACTGGCTAGCCACATGTAGAAAGCTAAAACTGGATCCTTTCCTTACACTGTATACAAAAATTAATTTCCTTACACTGTACACACACATATATATATGCCGGGCGTAGTGACAGATGCCTGTAGTCCCAGCTACTCGGGAGGCTGAGGCTGGAGAATGGCGTGAACCCGGGAGGCGGAGCTTGCAGTGAGCCGAGATCGCACCACTGCGCTCCATCCTGGGCAACGGGGCGAGACTCTGTCTCAAAAAAAAAAAAAAAGGAAACAACAGATGCTAGAGAGGATGTAGAAAAATAAGAACTCTTTTACACTGTTGATGGGAGTGTCAATTACTTCAACCATTGTTGAAGACAATGTGGCGACTCCTCAAGGATCTAGAACCAGAAATTCCATTTGACCCAGCGATCCCATTACTGGGTATATACCCAGAGGATTATAAATCGTGCTACTATAGGGCTGGGTGCAGTGGCTCACGCCTGTAATCCCAGCACTTTGGGAGGCCAAGGCGGGCGGATCACGAGGTCAGGAGATTGAGACCATCCCGGCTAACACAGTGAAACCCCGTCTCTACTAAAAATACAAAAACTTAGCCGGGTGTGGTGATGGGCACCTGTAGTCCCAGCTACTCAGGAGGCTGAGGCAGGGCAATGGCGTGAACCTAGGAGGTGGAGCTTTCAGTGAGCCGAGATCACGCCACTGCACTCCAGCCTGGGCGATGGAACCAAACTCCGTCTGAAAAAAAAAAAAAATCATGCGACTATAAAGACACAAGCACATATATGTTTACTGCAGCACTACTCACAGTAGCAAAGACTTGGAGCCAACCCAAATGTCCATCAATGATAGAGTGGATTAAGAAAATGTGGCACATATACACCATGGAATACTATGTAGTCATAAAAAGGATGAGGATGAGTTCATGTCCTTTGCAGGGACATGGATGAAGCTGGAAACCAACATTCTAAGCAAATTACCACAAGGACAGCAAACCAAACATGGCATGTTCTCACTCATAGGTGGGAGCTGCACAATGAGAACACATGGACACAGGGCGGGGAACATTACACATCAGGGCCTGTTGCGGGGTGGGGGCTGGGGAAGGGATAGCATTAGGAGAAATACCTAATGTAAATGACAAGTTGATGGGTGCAGCAAACCAACACGGCACATGTATACCCTATGTAACAAACCTTTATGTGCCCTAGAACTTAAAGTATAATTTTTAAAAAATAGGAGTTCTATTATTATGAAGGAAAGGGATCTTGGAAAACAACCAGCAGTCTCTGCTACTTAGGAAATAGGTCACTGAAAACAAAAATAAGCCAAAAGAAATTTGTAGGATGGTGGTGAAGGAAAGTCCCACTTTAAAAATTGTGCAGCACACAAAAAACCACTCAGTCCATGCTAGAGCAGGCGGATGGACAGTGGGCGAGAGGGGGTACTAAAAAGTACATCTCAAATAAACAAAAACTGATAGACCATAGTATTGACAGAAATTCTAGAGTTCTGTTGAGTTTGAAGACAGAATAATAATAGACACATTTCAAACTACACCAATATAAAACAAAGCAATTATTAATCCCAGAAAATATCCAAAAATGAGTATGGGAGGAAACATGATTATAGGACACTCCATGCCTCAACTGTTGTGTTAGCTCATCTCCAAAGATGGCCCTCAACACTACCTGATCTTTATACTGTCTTCTTCTAACCACCTCACTCTCTCACTTTCCATAATGACAAATTCAAACATCCTCTACTCTCCTCAAACACCAGCGCCTTTCCTTTGCCACACCAAAAGCCAGCAAGTAATTTCTCAGAGAAAATAAAAGTCACCATTTGAGGTTGGTAATCGTGAATTCAGCATAAAACCAATCTGCCCTTTTTTATGACTTTCTAATATAGCTCTTATATTTTCTACAGGAAAAAAAAATCAAAAGTTTACCATGTAAATTTATGATTTTACCAAACAAGTGCGATAAAAATGCAAGGGAGAAAAGGATTGTAGGGCATTGCCAAAGTGTGTTACTAACATGATGTCATCAGTAGAGTGGATCATGATGTTTCACTGAACATCTAGGCAATCAAGGTCCCTTTGGACTATACTGTGACAGAGGGCAGAAGAGTTGACACAGTCCTAGAGCATGACCATAAATGTGTACTTTTGTCAATTCCAAATGAATGTGAACTCCTTCTGATTCTCTTTCCTGACAGGCAGGAACTGAAAGAAGGCATTCGCCATGTCAACAGCTGCTTATGAAGTACCATAGGCTGTGTTCATCTCATTTAGTTAAGATACCATTTCTGGTACAGCAGCTGTGGCCAGGAAATTGCTTGATTAAATGTACTGTAATAGTTCGCCATCACCTAGCACATTCCATCAGTCCTTTGCAAGGACAGTCTGATTAAGTAGGAATATGATAGGAATCACCACACTTCAACCATTAAGTCACTGAGACTGACATTAATCTCTGCCATTCTACCAAGATATAGTATTATTTTTGATTTACTATCTTGCACAGAAAGAGAAGGTTCAGTGGTTTCTATTTGTATTTTCCTACCATGATAATTCTCTCTCCATAAGTCAAAGAACCAGTGTGATGGTTCTGCCTGTTATTAAATATGTCCATGCTGATTATGCATTCAGGAAGTTGGAAAATGACCACAGAGTATGTCTAGGGACACAGTACACCCAACAGTAAACAGACTTGGGCCAGCACTCCATTCATTACCCCATCTCCATATGCTCCCATTAACATGGGAGCCACTGTGGTGTTTTGGGTACCCGGGTAACAACGTTAGCTTGACTGTATTCCCAATAATCTTTGAAATATCTGGTTAGATTCCTTTCTCCAGTGTACTGTTACTTGGACAAGTGAGCACAGATTCCTTTGAGAAAGCCTGGACAGCTGCTCTGTGTACATTTGCTGTATTATTGCAGGGTTCTTCATCAAGGAGACCCTTTAACTGATTAGGTCTGGATCAGAGAACCTGTCCAAGTCTGGGAACTGAGCGAAAGACCATAACTTTTCATTGTGGTAAACAGAATGATCCCCCTAGAGATGCCTATTCCTTAATCCTTGGATCCTGTGAATGTTACATGACATGGCTCATGGGATTTTGCAAATATAACCAAGGTTATACACCTTAAAATATAGATTATCCTAGATAATCTGACTAGACCCAATATAATCACATGAACCCTTAAAAGCAAAGAAATTTTTTCTAGTTGGAATCAGAAAACAGCAGCAGAAGGAGGGAGTTTGACAGATTCAAAGCATGAGTGGGACTCAACCTGCCAGTGCTGGCGGACTGAGCCTTCATGTTGCCCATGGAAACATGAGAAGGAATGTAGGCAGCCTCTAGAAGCAAAGACTGGCCACCAGTTGACAGCAACAACAAAAAAAATGGACCTCTCATATTTAAGAGATCCTGCTGATCTACATACTCTCCAACTTTGCAACTGAAATTGTAGTCCACAGACCAGTGGAATCAGCATCACTTGGAAATCTGTTAGAAATACAGCATCTCAGGCCCCACTCCAAATCCTCTAAATCAAATGATGCATTTAAAAAAAGATCCACAAGCCTGTAATCCCAGCACTTTGGGAGGCCGAGACGGGCGGATCACGAGGTCAGGAGATCGAGACCATCCTGGCTAACACGGTGAAACCCCGTCTCTACTACAAAATACAAAAAAAAAACTAGCCGGGCGAGGTGGCGGGCGCCTGTAGTCCCAGCTACTCGGGAGGCTGAGGCAGGAGAATGGCATAAACCTGGGAGACAGAGCTTGCAGTGAGCTGAGATCCGGCCACTGTACTCCAGCCTGGGTGACAGAGCGAGACTCCGTCTCAAAAAAATAAATAAATAAAAATTAAAAAAAATAAAAAAAGATCCATAGATAATTCCTGCTGAAGCTGGAGAAGCCCTGCCCTGTATCAATTGATATTATCAGACTTACTAATTTTTGCCATTCAAATGTCAACTGAAATCTCACGTGGTCTTGATTTGCATATCTAGTGTGAACACAGGTTCAACATATGTTCGCTATGTGTTTCCTCTTCTGTGAAATGCCTGTTTTTTATCTTTTGCCCATTTTCCTATCAGGTTATTCTTAATGATTTATTGTGCATTATATATTCTTGATACTGTTATCTATATTGCATAACACATTTAGCTGTTTGTAATCGGTCTTTGCCATCTTTAAGGGATTTTTTTGATAAATATGACTTCATTTTAATATAGTCAATTTGACCAAACTTTTCTTTTTTATGTTTAAGAACTCCTGCCACACCCCAGAATCAGAAAAATATTCACTTTCATATGTTCTACTAAACATCTTATTTTGATATTTAAGTCCTTTTTTCCATCTGGAATTTATCTTTGTGTATCATGTGAAGAACCAATTTCAATTTCTTCCCTACTTGATTTGTGCTTTACGTCCTCATCAATTCACAAAAGAAAACTTTTTTGAGTAAGCTATTTTTTTTTCAAATTATTATTTCAAGTTTTTAAGGAACAGGTGTTATCTGGTTACATAGATAAGTTCTTTAGGTGTGATTTGAGATTTTGATGTACCCATCACCTAAGCAGTGTACACTGCACCCAGTGTGTAGTCTTTTGTCCCTCATCCCCCTCCCACTCTTCCCTGCAAGTCCCCAGAGTCCATTATGTCATTCTTAATGCCTTTGCATCCTCATAGCTTAGCCCCCACTCATAAGTGAGAACATACGATGTTCGGTTTTCCATTCCCGAGTTACTTCACTTAGAATAACTGTCTCCAACTTTATCCAAGTTGCTGTGAATATTTCATTCCTTTATATGGCTGAGTAGTATTCCATTTTATATATATATCTCTCTCTCACATTTTCTTTCTCTACTCATTGGTTGATGGGCATTTAGGTTGGTTCCATATTTTTGCAATTATGAATTGTGCTGCTATAAACATGCATGTGCATGTATCTTTTTCATATAATGACTTCTTCTCCTCTGCATAGATACTCAGTAGTGGGACTGCTGGACCAAATGGTAGTTCTACTTTTAGTTCTTTAAAGAATCTCCATACTGTTTTCCATAGTGGTTGTACTAGTTTACATTCCCACAAGAAGTGTAAAACTGTTGCCTTTTTACCGTGTCTACACCAATATCTATTATTTTTTTAATTTTTTAATTATGGCCATTCTTGTAGGAATAAGGTGGTATCACACTGTGGTTTTGATTTACATTTCCCTGATTAGTGATGTTGAGCATTTTTTCATATGTTTATTGGCCATTTGTATATCCTTTCTATTTTTTATCTTTCTTGAGACAGGGTCTCACTCTGTCACCCAGGCTGGAGTGCAGTGGTGCAATCTTGGCTCACTGCAACCTCTGCCTCCCGGGTTCAAGCAATCCTCCCACCTCAGCCTCCTGAGTAGCTGGGATTACAGGCACACACCACCACACGCAGTAATTTTTTTTTTTTTTTTTTTTTTTTGTATTTTTAGTAGAGATGTGGTTTCACCATGTTGGCCAGGCTGGTCTTGAACTCCTGACCTCAAGCAATCCACCTGCCTTGGCCTCCCAAAGTGCTGGGATTAGAGGCACGGGCCACTGCACCTGGCCCATTTGTATATCTTCTTGTGAGAATTGTCTACTCATCCTCAGCCCACTTTATGATAGGATTATTTGTTTCTTCTTGCTGATTTGAGTTCTTTGTAGATTCTAAATATTAGTCCTTTGTCAGATGGATAGTTTCTGAATATTTTCTCCCACTTTGTCAGTTGTTTATGCTGCTGATTATTTCTTTTGCTGTGCAGAAGCTTTTTAGTTTAATTAAGTCCCATCTATTTATCTTTGTTTTTGTTGCATTTGTTTTTCGGTTCTTGGTCATGAATTCTTTAGGCCAAGGTCTACACGAGTTTTTCTGATGTTATCTTCTAGAACTTTTATGGTTTTGGGTCTTAGATTTAAGTCTTTGATTCATCTTGAATTGATTTTTGTATAAGGTGAGATATGAGAACCCAGTTTCATTCTTCCACATGTGGCTTGCCAATTATCTCAGCACTATTTGTTGAATAGGGTGTGCTTTCCCCCACTTTATGGTTTCATTTGCTTTGTCAAAGATCAGTTGGCAGTAAGTAACTGGCTTTATTTCTGGGTTCTCTATTCTGTTCCATTGGTCTACCTGCCTATATTTATACCAGTACCATGCTATTTTGGTAAGTATAGCCTGTAGTATAGTTTGAAGTAGGGTAATGTGATGCCTTCAGATTTGTTCTTTTTGCTTAATCTTGTTTTGACTATGCAGGCTCTTTTTCGGTTCCATATGAATTTTACGATTGTTTTTTCTTGTTCTTTGAAGAATGGTGATGATATTATGGTGGGAATTGCACTGAACTTACAGATTGCTTTTGGCAGCATGGTCATTTTCACAATATTGATTCTACTCAGCCATGAGTATGGGATGTGTTTCCATTCGTTTGTGTCATCTGTGATTTCTTTCAGCAGTGTTTTGTAGTTTTCCTTGTAGAGATCTTTTACCTCCTTGGTTAGGTATATTCCTAAATATTTTCTTTTCTTTGAAGCTGTTGTAAAAGGGATTGAGTTCTTAATTTGATTCTCAGCTTGATCGCTGTTGGTGTATAGCAGTGATATTTGTATACACTGATTTTGTATCCTGAAACTTTACTGAGTTCATTATCAGATCTAGAAGCTTTCTGAATGAGTCTTTAGGGTTTTCTAGGTATATGATCATATCATCAGCAAACAGTGACAGTTTGACTTCCTCTTTACCAATTTGGATGCCTTTTCTTTCTCTTGTCTGATTCCTCTGGCTAGGACTTCTAGTAGTGTTGAATAGAAGTAGTGAAAGTGGGCATCCTTGTCTTGTTCCAGTTCTTAGAGGAAATACTTTAAACGTTTCCCCGTTCCGTATAATGTTGGCTGTGGGTTTGTCATAGATGGCTTTTATTACCTTAAGCTATGTTCCTTCTTTACCGATTTTGCTGAGGGTTTTACTCATAAAAAGCTGTTGAATTTTGTCAAATGCTTGTTCTGCAACCATTGGGATAATCATTATTTTTGCTTTTACTTCTGTTTATGTGGTGTATTTCATCTATTGGCTTGTGTATGTTAAACCAACCCTGCATCCCCATCATGAAATATACTTGATCATGGTTCATTATCTTTAATATGTTGTTGAATTCAGTTAGCTACTATTTTGTTGTGGAGTTTTGCATCTATGTTCATCGGGGATATTGGTATGTAGATTGTTGTTGTTGTTGTTGTTGTTGTTATGTTCCTTCCTGGTTTTAGTACTGGCTTCATAGAATGACTTAGGGAGGATTCTCTCTTTATCTTTTGGAATAGTTTCAGCAGGACTGGTACCAATTCTTTTCGTTTTGTTTCTTTATTCTTTTTCTTATTCTTTTGAGATAGAGTTTCGCTCTTGTAGCCCAGGATGGAAAGCAATGGTGTGAACTTAGCTCATTGCAACCTCCACCTCCTGGATTCAAGCAATTCTCCTGCCTCAGCCTCCCGAGTAGCTGGGATTACAGGCACCTGCCACCACACCCAGCTAATTTTTGTATGTTTAGTAGAGATGGGGTTTCACCATGTTGGCCAGGTTGGTCTCAAACTCCTGACCTCAGGTGATCCATCTGTCTTGGCCTCCCAAAGTGCTGGGATTACAGGCATGAGCCACCACACCCAGCCCCAATTCTTCTTTGAATGTCTGACCAAATTCAGTTCTGAATCCATCTCGTCCTAGCCTTTCATTGTTGGCAATTTTTTAATTACTCTTTTAATCTTGCTACTTGTTATTGGTCTGCTCCGAATTTCTATTTCTTCCTGGTTTAATCTAGGAGGGTTGTATATTTCCAGGAATGTGTCCATCTCCTCTAGGTTTTCTAGTTTGTGCCCATAAAGGTATTCATAGTAGTCTTGAATCATCTTTATCCATTATGATTATTCCGTATCTTTTAAGTGGACCATTTACACCATCTATAGTCAACGTTAGTAATGAGATGTGAGGTACTATTCTATTCATCATGCTAGTTGTTGCCTGAATACCTTGGGGTTTTTTTTCATTGTGTTATTGTTTTATAGATCCTGTGAGATTTATGCTTTAAGGAGGTTCTATTTTTGTGTATTTCAAGATTTTGTTTCAATATTTAGGACTCCTTGTAATGCTAGCTTGGTAGTGTCGAATTCTCTCAGCATTTCTTTGTCTGAAACAGACTTTATCTCTCCTTCATTTATGAAGCTTAGTTTCACTAGATACAAAATTCTTGGCTGATAATTATTTTGTTTAAGGAGGCTAAAGATAGGACCCCAATTGCTTCTTGCTTGCAGGGTTTCTGCTGAGAAAACTGCTGGAAATCTGATACGTTTTCCTTTATAGATTACCCGATGCTTTTGCTTCATAGCTTTTAAGATTCTTTCCTTCATCTTGACTTTCGATAACCTGATGACCATGTGCCTAGGTGATGACCTTTTTGCGATGAATTTCCCAGGTGTTCTTTGAGCTTCTTGTATTTAGATGTCTAGATCTCTGGCAAGACGAGGGAAGTTTTCCTTGATTGTTCCCTCAAGTAAGTTTTCCAAACTTTTAGATTTCTCTTACTCCTCAGAACACCAACTATTCTTAGATTTGGTCGTTTAAATAATTCCCAAATTTTTGGAGGCTTTGTTCATTTTTTTATTCTCTTTTGTCTTTGTTGGATTGGGTTAATTCAAAAGCCTTGTCTTTGAGCTCTTATGTTTTCTTCTACTTGTGCAATTCTATTGCCGAAACTTTCCAGTGTATTTTGCATTTTGCTAAGTGTCTGTTTCATTTCTGGATTATGATTGTCTTTTCTTTATGACATCTATTTCTCTGGAGACTGTTTCATCCATATCCTGAATTTTTTTTTTTCTTTAAGTTGGTTTTCACCTTTCTCTGGTGTCTCCTTGAGTAGCTTAAATAATCAACCTTTTGAATTCTTTTCCTGGCAATTCAGAGATTTATTTTTGGTTTGCATCCATTACTGGAGAGCTAATGTGATCTTCTGGAGATGTTATTATGAACCTTGTTTTATCATATTACCAGAGTTATGGTCCCTTCTCATTTGCGTAGATTGTTTCAGTGGAAAGATCTGGGACTCAACAGCTGCTGTTCAGGTTCTGTTCCATGGGTGATCCCTTGATGTGGTTCTCTCCCCCTTCCTCTAGGAATGGGGCTTCCTTAGAGCCAGACTGCAGTGATTGTTACTGGCCTTCTGGGTCTAGCCACCCTTCAGGGCTACCAGGCTCCAGGCTGGTACTGGGGAATATCTACAAAGAGTACTATGATGTGATCCATCTTCAGGTCTCCCAGCCATGGATACCAGCACCTGCTCCATTGGAGGTGACGGGAGTGAAGTGGACTCTGTGGGAGTCCTTGGTTGTAATTTAGTGCACTGGTTTTCTTGAATGCTGGCTATGTTCGCAGTGAAGTTGTCACATGGACAGACTCAGGACCTCTAGTTAGCTAGGGTGTGGCAGGTGGTAGAATTACCTGTTGTTTTCTCCTTCTCTGGAGCAGAGTTGTTCTGAGTTGCTGTAGTGGCTTGAGTTCATTGGCCTCTAGCCAAGAGGTGATGCTTTCAACACCGTGCCAGCTGCAGTAGTAGGAGGAGATATAATCTTGCCCTACTTTGGCCAGGATGAGTACTCAGGTTTCTCGGGTAATGGGCAGGGCCATAGAGCTCCCTAGAGATTACATCTTTTGATTTTGGCTACCACAGTGGGGAGAGAAAAACCATCAGGTGGGGGCAGGGTTAGGTGGGTCTGAGCTCAGACTCTCCTTGGGCAGGGCCTGCTGTGGCCACTATGTAGTGGGGGAATGGTGGCTCCCAGGCCAATTAAGTTATGTTCCCAGGGGAATTATGGCTGCCTCTGCTGCATCATATAGGTTGCCAGGGAAGTGGGGGAAAGCTGACAGTGACAGGCCTCACCCAACTCCCCCACAGTCAACAAGACCAGTCTCACTCCCACCATGCCTCCCTAACTGCACTAGGATTACACCCAGGCAGCCAGCAAGCAGGACTGAGATCTTGCCGCATGCTACAAGTCTGCCTGCTGAGAAAGCAAGCAGGGTTCTCAGGCCTTGCCTCCCCACCTGCCCACACGTTCAGCTGCAGCTTCTGTGCTCATATATGCACTTCCCATTTGCCCCTCACCCCAGATTCTACCCAGGGAAGTTCATGCTCAGTCAAAATTATTAAAAAGTTCAGCTAGGAGCTTCCTTCACCCTGCAGCCCTCCCCAGTTCTGTTGGCTGCCTTCCCTTCCCCAAGGACCTCTGTGAGATAAGGCCAGGAATAGCTTCCCTGGGCTCGAGATGAGGACTGGGAGTGCCTACGGGGCTCTTCCTGCTGCTGCTTCTACTTTTATATTTCACTTGGCTCCTAAATCCATTTTGTCACACGCATCCATGCAAAGAGGGTCCACCAAACAGGCTTTGTGTGAGCAACAAGGCTGTTTATTTCACCTGAGTGCAGGCGGGCTGAGTCTGAAAAAGGAATCAGCAAAGGGTGGTGGGATTATCATTAGTTCTTACGGGTTTGGGACAGGCGGTGGAGTTAGAAGTAATTTTTTTGTGGGCAGGGGGTGGATCTTACAAAGTACATTCTCAAGGGTGGGGAGAATATTACAAAGTACCTTCTTAAGGGCAGAGGGGAAATCTGGGCAAGAAATATATCATCTGTGTAGAAACCTTTGCAATTTCAGGCTCTGGAGACCTCCCCTGACCCCCTTCCCCTGCGGCCTCCAGGCTGACACAGAAAGCGTGTGGAATGTGCCACTCAGGCACAAATGGAGTGCCAAGGGTCTGGGAACCCTGAGCACTCCTGCACCAGCAGCTGTAGCTCTGCCAACAAAGGAGGCCAGGTTCCCACACATATCCCCAGGAGAGAGGCTGCATCCACAGTACTGAGAAGCAGATGAACTGCAAGCATTGCCCCAACTACACCTCCCTAGGCAAAGCCCACTGGCCTGGGATCCCAGTGCAGCCACCCGACCCCTGCCTGAGCTCTCAAGCTGGTAGCAGCTCTGCAATTCCCTGAAACAGAGCTCCCAGAAGTAAAGGGCAGGCCTGCCACTTTTGCTGCTGCACAGCCCCTACCCCAACTGCTATCAGAATCAGAAAGGAGCAAAGAGGTTAAGGACCATCTTGAGCCTCCAGCACACCATAGTTGCCTTGCGGAAAAATTGGCCAGACTATTTTCCACTCAGGTTCCTCCTCCTGTTACTCCTCCTTGGGCAGGGCCTTCCGACTTGCCCCCAATAAGCCCCTCTCCCTGCCCCCCACACCCCAAGCACAGCCACCCCACACCCACTGAGCTCTCAGCTGGTAGCAGCTCTGCACTTCCCTAGGATGGAACTCCCAGTGGAAGGAGGCAGGTCTACCATTTTTTGCCACTACTGCAGCCCCTGCCCCTACTGCCCTCCGGCTAAGAATGGAAGGAAGAGCTTAAGGACTATCACAGGCCCCCAGCACAGCACAGCTCCCTTATAGAAAAGCAACCAGACTGTTTTCCACACAGGTCCCTGTCCATGTTACTCCTCACTACACAGGGCCTCCTGGACTGGGCCCCCAGCACAGCCACCCAGCCCCTGCCTGATCAGTCAGTGGCAGCTCTGTGTTTGCCTGGTGAGGACATACCAGAGACACTCCTCTGCCATTGCAGCTTCAGCGGTACTGCCCTAGCTGCCCTTGGGCTGAAGAAGGAAAAAAGAGCCTGGTTGCTTCACTGGTACCTCTAGCACATCACAGCCACCACAGGGAGAGGACCCAGTCTCTCTTCCCTGTGAGCCCCCACCACCTACTCTTCACCTGGTAGGGCCTCTGGCTTTGGCCCCCAAAGCAGCTGCCCCACCCCCAGCTGAATATTCCCATTCGCAGTGGCTCTGCATTTCCCAGGGACAGAGCTCCCACAGGCAACTGACAGCCCCTCTGCCACTGCCACTGCAGTGGTACTGCCCTTGCCACCTACCCTCAGGCTGGGGAAGAAACAAAGATCCTGAGTGCCTTACTCTCACCTCCAGCATGCAGCAGCCGCCCTATGAAGAGGCCAGTCTGCCTTCCCTGTGAGCCCCCAATTCCCCTGCTCATCATCAGGCAGGGACCCCCTAGCTTGGGCCCGCAACACACTGGGATGATTATTCTGATTGACAACGGCTATGTATATCCCTGTGGTGCAACCGAAAGAGACAATGAAAAGCTCCCTACCACTGACACTGCCAAGGTCCCCCCACTCTGCTGCCCTCAAGACGGAGAGAGAACAAAAAGTCTGGCTTGCCCCAGGGCTGCAGTGCCAAGCCTGGGAATGACAAGCTGAGGTCTGCAGCACCCAAGTGGGAGAGGAGCCCACACCCTCCTCTCCCACTTGAGAGGGGGTTCACTTGGAGCACTGAGAAGGCACATGACTGCAAATGGAAGGAGACGCAAAAAAAGGAGACGCAGGGCTGAGCAAGAACCTACCTACTGGCCAGTATGCTTAAACACATCACAGCCCTAACTTCAAC
Organism: Macaca fascicularis; assembly: GCF_037993035.2. Taxonomy (NCBI): domain Eukaryota; kingdom Metazoa; phylum Chordata; class Mammalia; order Primates; family Cercopithecidae; genus Macaca; species Macaca fascicularis. The sequence continues at coordinate 173,816,819 of NC_088379.1, forward strand.
ACCAAAAATACTTTGCTAATCTACCCGCCTATGAAAACACAGACAACAATTCAGCCACAAATAGGTCAGCTGTGGTGGCTCACGGCTGTAATCCCAGCACTTTGGGAGACAGAGGTGGGCAGATCACTCAAGGTCAGGAATTCAAGACCAGCCTGGCCACCATGGTGAACCCTGTCTCTACCAAAAATGCAAAAATTAGCCAGGTGTGGTGGCACATGTCTGTAATCCCAGCTATTCAGGAGGCTGAGGCAGAAGAATCACTTGAACCTGGGAGGCAGAGGTTGTGGTGAGCTGAGATCATGCCACCACACTCCAGCCTAAGCAACAGAGCAAGACTCTGTCTCAAAAAAAAAAAAAAAAAGGAAGAGAAAAAGAAAAAAGAATTCAACCACAAATAAAGACCCTGCACAGACCTGGACCTCTGAAAACATCCAGAAATGAAGGCAACTGACTATAGTCAAGTTACACCACAGTTAAAGGAACATTAGCACCCACACAGATGAGAAACAGCCAGTGCAATAACTCTGGCAACTCTAAAAGCCAGAGTCTCCTTATTTACAAATGACCACACTAGCTCCCCAGCATTGATTCTTAACCAGAAGGCAACAGCTGAAATGACAGACACATAATTCAGAATCTAGATGGCAATTAAGATTATCAAGATTTAGGAGACAGCTGAAACCCATTCCAAGGAATCTAAGGAATCCAGTAGAACAATTCAAAAGATAAAAATATGAAAATAGCTCTTTTAAGAAAGAACTAGGCCAGTTGTGGTGGCTCACACCTGTAATCCCAGCACTTTGGGAGGCCGAGGTGGGTGGACTGCTTGAGGTCAGGAGTTCAAGACCAGCCTGGCCAACATGGTAAAACCCGGTGTGTACTAAAAATACAAAAATTAGCCAGGCTTAGTGGTGCATGCCTATAATCCCAGCTACTTGGGAGGTTGAGGCAGAAGAATTGCTTGAACCCAAGAGGCAGAGGTAGCAGTGAGCCAAGATCACGCCACTGCACTCCTAGGCAACAGAGTGAATGAGACTCAGTCTCAAAAAAAATAAAATAAAAAAAATAACCAAACTGAGCTGATGGAGCTGAAAACCTCCCTATAAGAATTTCATAACAATCAGAAGTATTAATAGCAGAACAGATCAAGCTGAGGAAAGAATCTCAGACCTCAAAGAACAGTTTTTCAAATTAACTCAGTCAGATAATAAAAAGAATTTTTAAAAATGAACAAAACCTCCAAGAAATATGGAATTATGTAAAGATGCCAAATCTATGACTCATTAGCATCCCTGAAAGAGAGGGGCAGGTCACACACAAAGGAAACTCCATCAGGCTAACAACAAACCTTTCAGCAGAAACACCACAAGCCGGAAGAGATTTGGGGCTTATATTCAGCATCCTTAAAGAAAAGAAATTCCAACCAAGAATTTCATATGCAGCCAAACTAAGCTTCGTAAGCGAAGGAAAAATAAAATCCTTTTCAGACAAGCAAATGCTAAGGGCATTTGTTACCACCAGGTCTGCCTTACAAGAGGTCCATAAGAGAGTACTAAATTTGAAAATTAAAGACCATTACTGACCACCACAAAACGCACTCAAGTACACAGACTATTAACACTATAAAACAAATATACTAATACAATCAAGTCTACATAACAATCAGCTAAAAACATGATGACAGGATAAAACCCACATATATCAATATTAATCTTGAATGTAAACAGGTTAAATGCCCCTCTTAAAAGGCATAGCATGGCAAATTAGATAAAGAAGCAAGACCCAAGACTGTATGCTGTCTTTAAGAGACCACCTCACATGGAAGGACACTCAATGCTCAAAGTTAAGGGATGGAAGATCTATCAAGCAAATGGAAAACAAAAAGGGGCAAGGGTTGCTATTCTTATTTTAGATAAAACCAACTTTAAACCAACAATGATCAAAAAGAAAAAGAAAGGCATCACATAATGATAAAAAGGTTCAATTCAACAAGACTTAACTATCCTAAATATATATATATATACACACTCAACACTGGAGCACCCAGATTCATAAAACAAGTTCACAGAGACTTACAAAGAGATGTAGATAATCACAAACTAATAGTAGGAGACTTCAACATCCCACCGGAAGTACTAGACAGATCACTGAGGCAGAATACTAACAAAGATATTCAGGATCTAAACTTGATACTTGACCAAATGAACCTGACATCTACAAAACACTCCATTCAAAAACAACAGAATATACATTCTTCTCATCTGCACAAGGAACATACTCTAAAACTGACTACACACTCGTTCATAAAGCAATTCTCAACAAATTCAAAAAACCAAAATCATACCAACCACACTCTCATACCACAGCACAGTAAAAACAGGAATTAATACCGACAAGATCTTTCAAAACGTACAATTAAATGGACATTAAACAATTTGCTCCTGAATGACTTTTGGGTAAACAATGAAATTAAGGCAGAATTCAAGAAATTATTTGAAACTAATTAAAACAAAGATGCAACATACGAAAATCTCTGGGACACAGCTAAAGCAATGTCAAAAGCAAAGTTTACAGTACTAAATGCCCACATCAAAAAGTTAGAAAGACCTCAAATTAACAACCTAACATCACACCTAGGGAACTTGAAAAACAAGAACAAATCAACTCCAAAGCTAGCAGAAGAAAAGAACCAAAATCAGAGATAAACTGAATGAAATAGATGAGAAAAGCCACTCAAAAGATTAACAAAACCAAAAGTTGGTTCTTTGAAAGAATAAATAAGATTGATAGACTGCTAGCTAGACTAATTTTTTTTAAAAAGGGAAAAGATTCAAAGAAACACAATCAGAAATGACAGACGGGACATTACCACCAACCCCAAAGAAATTTTTTTTAATCCTCAGAGACTATTACAAACACCTCTATGCACATAAACTGGAAAACCTAGAATAAATGGATAAATTCTTAAACATACTATCTTCCAAGATTGAACCAGCATGAAACTGACACCCTGAACAGACAAATAACAAACAGTGAGTAAATCAGTAATAAAAATCTTACCAGCTAGAAAAAGCCCTGGACAAGAAAGATTCACAGCTGAATTCTACCAGATGTAAAAATATCTGGTACCAATTCTACTGAAACTGTTCCAAAAAGTCAAGAAGGAACTCCTTCCTTACACATTCTATGAGGCCAACATCCTTCTCATACCAAAACCTGGCAAAGACATAATGAAAAAAAGAAAACTTTAGGCCAGTGTCTCTGATGAACATAGATGCAAAAATCCTCAACAAAATACTGGCAAACCAAATCCAGCAGCACATAAAGAAGCTAATCCACCATGATCAAGTAGGCTTTATTCCTGGGATGCAAGGTTAATTCAACATACACAAATCAATAAATGCGATTATCACATGAAAAGAACTAAAAACAAAAACCACATAATCTTCACAAGAGACAGAGAAAAGGCTTTAGGTAAAATTCAACATCTCTTCATCTTAAAAACCCTCAACAAACTAGGCATTGAAGGTACATACCTCAAAATAATAAGCCATCTAAATAAACCCATAACCAATATCATACTGAACAGGCAAAAGCTGGAAGCATTCCCTTTGAGAACCGCAACAAGACAAGGATGCCCACTTTCACCACTCCTATTCAACATAATATTAGAAGTCCTAGCCAGAGCAATCAGGCAAGAGAAAGAAATAAAGTGCATTCAAATAGGAAGAGGGGAAGTAAAACGATCTCTCTTCACAGATGATGTAATGCTATACTAGAAAACCCTATCGTCTATGCCCAAAGGCTCCTAGGTCTGAAAAACATCTTCTGGAAAGTTTCAGGATACAAAATCAATGTACAAAAGTCAGTAGTAGTTCTCTATACAAATAACATCCAAGCTGAGAGTCAAAAAAAGAATGCAATTCCATTCACAACAGCCACAAAAATAAAACACTTAGCAAAACAACTAACCGGAGAGGTAAAACAACTCTACAATGAGAATTATAACACACTGCTGAAAGAAATCAGAAGCAACACAAACAAATGAAAAAAAAAAAAACTCCATGCTCATGGATAGGAAGAATCAATACTGTTAAAATGGCCATACTGCCCAAAGCAATTTACAGATTCAATGCTATTCCTATCAAACTACCAATGACATTTTTAACATAATTACAAAAATCATTCTAAAATTCATTTGGAACCAAAAAAGAGCCCAAAGAGTCATAGCAACAGCAATCCTAAGCAAAAAGAACAAAGCTGGGGGCATCACACCACTCAACTTCAAAATACACTAAAAGGCTACAGTAACTAAAACAGCATTGTACTGGCACAAAAACAGACACACAGACCAATGGAACAGGTTAGAGAACCCAAAAATAAAGCCGCACACTTAAAACTATCAAATCTTCAACAAAGTCAACAAAAAAAAGGCAATGGGGAAAAGACTTCCTATTCAATAAATGGTGCTGGGATTACTGGCTAGACGTATGCAGAAAATTGAAACAGAACCCCTGCCTTTCACCATATACAAAAATCAACTCAGGATGCATTAAAGACTTAAATGTAAAACCTAAAGCTACAAAAACCCTAGAAGAAAACCTAAGAAATACCATCCTGGACATGGGCCCAGGTAAAAACTTCATGACGATTCTAAAAGCAAATGCAATAAAAACAAAAACTGACAAGTGGAACATGATTAAAGAGTTTCTGCATAGCAAAAGAAACTATCAACAGAGCAAACAATCTACAAAATGGGAGAATATATTTGCAAACTATGCATCCAACAAAGGTCTAACAAGCAGGATCTATCAGGAACTCAAATCAACAAGCAAAAAACAACATTAAAAAATGGTCAAGGACATGAACACACATTTCTCAAAAGAAGACATAAGTGCAGCCAACAAGCATATGAAAAAATGCTCAATATCACTAAACATTAGGGAAATACAAATCAAAATCACCATGAGATACCATCTCACACCACTCAGATTGGCTATTATTTAAAAAGCCAAAAAACAACAGATGCTGGTGGTTGTGGAAAAAAGAGAACATCTATACACTGCTGGTGGAATATAAATTAGTTCAGCCACTGTGGAAAACAGTCTGGAGATTTCTCAAAGAACTTAAAATGGAACTGCCATTTGACTCAGCAATCCCATTACTGCATATATTCCCAAAGGAATATAAATCATTCTACCATGAACACTCATGCCCTCATTGCAGCACTGTTCACAACAGCAAAGACATGGAACCAACCTAGATCCCCATCAATAGTGGACTGGATAAAGAAAATGTGGCACATATGCACCATGGAATACCACACAGCTACAAAAAAAAATTAGACCATGAGATCATGACGTTTGCAGCAACATGGAGCTGGAGGCCATTATCCTAAGTATCCTAATACCACACGTGAAAACGTGGCATTTGGTTTTCTGTTCCTGCATTAATTCATTTAGAGTAAGTTGGAGCTAAACACTGAGTATACACGGACACAAAAAAGGGAACAATACACACTGGGGCCTACCTGAAAGTGGAGGGTGGGAGGAGGGAGAAGATTGAAAAACTACCTATCAGGTATTATGCTGATGACCTGGGTGACAAAACTATCTGTACACCAAACCCCTGTGACATGTAATTTACCCATATAACAAACCTACACATGTACCCCTTAAATCTAAAATAAAAGTTGGAAAGGAAAAAACGAAAATATCCAAAAACAATATTTTTGGGGGGAAAAAAAACAATAAAAACAAAAATAATGCAAATAAAAAACAATATAACAGCTATTTTCATTGCATTAGATATTGCAAGTAATCTAGAGATGATGTAAAGTATACGGGAGGATGTGCATAAGCTATATGCAAATACTACATTTTATGTAAGGGACTTGAGCATCCACAGATTTTGGTATCCTCAGAGGATCCTGGAACCAGTCCCCAAAGATACTGAGAGCCAACTGTAGTCTAACTTTAGTTCAACAATCCTTGCCTCAGAGAAGTCATTCCTGACCTTTTAGAATAGGTCAAATTCCCCTAATTACTTAACAGCAACAAGAGCTTCTCATTTTTGTAATGCCTATTTTGGTTGCAATTTTACATGTATGTGATTAAGTCTGCTTGACCCCACCATACTGTATTACTCTGTGAGCTCCAGAAACTTAAGAGTTCATTTTTTTGTTGTTTTTTTTCTCACCATTCTACCTCCTATGACAAGGAGTGTTACATATGTAGTATGCATAAATATTTAGTGAATGAATAAACAATCTGAATCCTTAAGAACTTTTCCTGGCCAGGCCATAGTGGCTCATGCCTGTAATCCAGCACTTTCGGAGGCCAAGGCAGGAGGACCACTTGAGGCCAGGAGTTCAAGACCAGCCTAGGCAACACAGTGAGACCTTGTCTCTACAAAAGTAAAATTAAAAAATTAGCCAGGCATGGTTTACTAAATGCTTTAATGCTTGCTTTCACTTTATAACTGAATTTGCAAAGTGAATCAACTATTTTCTCTTAGGCAGTATGCTTTCAGTTTGAGTAATTGTTAATACCAGCAATTTAATTAGAAACCTTTGGCCTAATAATCCAAATGGATTCCTAAATCCATGGCTTACTAAATATTTTACTAAATATTTTTTTCTCACCATTCTACCTCCTCTGACAAGGAGTGTTACATATGTAGTATGAATAAATAAATATTTTGTGAATGAATGAACAATCCGAATCCTTAAGAACTTTTCCTGGCCAGGCCATGGTGGCTTATGCCTGTAATCCAGCACTTACTAAAATATTTAGTAAGCATTCAATACCTGTTGTCTCAGCTACTTGGGAGGCGAAGGCAGGAAGATCATTGGAGCCCAGGAGCTGGAGACGGCAGTGAGCTGTGATCATGCCACTGTACTCCAGCTGGGGCAACACAGCAAAACCCTATCTCAAAATAAATCAATTTAATTAAATAAATTAAAAAGTGTCTTAAATGTATCTCCACATTTCCCTCACCCTATCACTTATTACAATTTCCAGGGAGGGGGCTTCTGATGTATGTTTAAAATTTATTTTTAAAAATATTCTCCAGGTAATACTGATACCATCTCCATTTGGATTATTAGGCCAAAGGTTTCTAATTAAATTGCTGGTATTAACAATTACTCAAACTGAAAGCATACTGTCTAAGAGAAAATAGTTGATTCACTTTGCAAATTCAGTTATAAAGTGAAAGGAAGCATTAAAGTCGCATAAAAAGCCAGAGGAATGTGACCAAGAAATATTCCAAGATATGAAGTGAGAGTCAGAACAGATTTATCTCAATGATTTCCCCAACCATGGCACAATGTAATGACTAATGAATATTTTACTGCATATATCCAATATATTCAGAGATAAGTAGGCAAGGTGTGGGTATCAAAACAAATACAAAATATTTAGTAAGCACTTAATATCTGTTGAATTACTTAATTAGTTAAATGAAGGAAAACAGTATGGTCTCTTCCCTCAAAAGTTTTACAATGTAATTGAAAGACAAATTTTTAAACTCTTATAGTTGCAGACAAAGATAAAATTAACATTAGAAAGTTTAAAATCATTAAATACTTTATTTAAGAATAGTATGTTTATCAAGTTAGGACAGTGGTATCATTTCTCAATTTACACATTCCTTTTGAAAATCTTAGAAAAAAATATTTCACCAATGTAAGGCACAACTCTTGAATATGCAGCGTAGTCTTCTCTTTATTCTGAATAACAGAAGCATGTAAATTAAATTATCCTCTTTGCACAACTATTCCCCCAAAACTAATTTATAACATATAATTATCTCCCTAAAAAGCAGTTACAAACCATAAATTGAATATGAATATGAAAAATGGCACAAATTTTAAAGCCCTCCATGCAAAAAAAAAAATTAATACATTGGCTTTACCTATAAACCTTATTTTGTTAATGCTAAGCACAGAACCCTTATGGGCTTATAAGAGTCTGCAAACAGCTACAGATGAGTCTTCTTGTTAAGAATTCATTCAATGCTTCTCAGAATAGCAGATTTTAAAAAATGAATTCACTGAAGTTTTCTCAAACCTCTGAAAATAAGGCAACAGTTCACAACTGATTTCAGAAATAGAATGTAAGTATTAAATTAAAAATTCTACTAGGTCAGTGCGAGTAGATGGATTCACCTGAAGTGGAGCAGTGAAGGTTTATTTTACCTCTTTCAAGATCTCTCCGTATATTCCACCAGTTTGAGATAGGCTGGGGGAGGAGGTGGAATAGCTTAAAAGGTTTTATTTCTTATTTTAAAGTATAAAAACATACACTTAAAGGCTAAACCTATCTATAATCTACATCTTCATGTCAGCAAAAGATACTGCTTTCTACCCAAATCACCAATTGAATCAGCCTTGCTCGTTATTTCAGAGCATAAGGTGTCCAGAGAAGAAACTCAAGACTGAATGGACTGCCATAATGGGGAAGTACAGGTAGACAAAGGCCAGCAGGTGAGACAGCATTAGAGAAACTATCTACTATGTCTGAATAAGCTCTCCTACCTTACAAGCATCAGCTACTACATTTGAAACCATCCTGAGTGCTGCATTTCCTATATGTGCCCAGACTTGGCAATGCCCGATAAATTCTGTATGTTACCATGTCCTGCATTTAATAGATAATTTGTTTAATGATACTCACACTTAATTGACTTTCTCATATCCTGAGTAGATTAATCTTAGAAAACTATTTCAAAGATAAATTTAAAATAATTAAAATAATTAAGGAACCCAGAATCTTGATTTAGAACACTGCTTTGACTTTTGTTATTACTTTGCATTTATTAGTATATCCTATTCATAATCTTGCACTTTCAATATAAAATTAAATATTTACACAATTACATAAAATAATTGCCAACTCCAAATCAACATGAATGGAGTGACACTGAAAATATCATACTATTCCCCATAAAAGAGTTCAGTGCAAAATAATCATTACCTGGTATTTTACATTCGGTTTGTGTCTTTATCTCTACTCCCAGGCAAATATTCTCACTTAAGACCCAGTGCTTTAACTGCTTCTTGTAAAGACACTGAATTTATTGTTATTGCAAATTTATTTATTACTTATGGTTATTCATAAAGAATTTATTACTTTCTAGAATTTTGGGATAAGCATCATAATCACTAATGCAAAATACTCTTAATTTTTTAAATGTTATATTTCTGTTTTTAAATATTAATAGTGCACTATTCTAAGTTCTTCATGAATAAAAAACACGTCCCAAGTTCATGAGATCTACGCAGTTCACTACTGTACCAGGTATTAAAACCTTAAGATAAGGGCTAATCCTCATCACTTATGAGAATTTCTCAAGAATGGGTCAAATGCGCCACATTTAAATTTGCAGATTATTTTGTCCAGCTGCTCAATCAACAGAAATACCACTCAAAGAAATCAATTCTAAATTAATGTCTTTAATGAACACTATGTTTTGCAACTTGTATAAAAACTGATCACCCAAGCACAGATAAAAGGAATATATTTATCGTTAGTGGGCCTGCTAAAGTATTGACAATCAGTGTCCTCTAAATACTCTTATTTTGGCAATAGCCCATAAGCTTAACTTTTAGAAAATTTAGCTTGATACAAGAAAATAATTCATCATAATTAGACAATATAATTTTTCTACTTTTGAGGCAAAATATATAAATCAGTACTTGTCTACATGACTTGCAAAATGTCTATATACTAAGATTGCTACAGTCTATAAGGTAACCGAAGTTAAGTGATACATACCCTTTAGAAAATACAATTTGTCTGGGGGGATGGTTGCACATATATTTAAATATGTTAAAACCACTGACTTGTATATTTTAAATGTGTAATTTATATGGTATGTGAATTGTATCTCATGAAGGCTTTTTAAACAAAACAACACTGCTGTAACTTAGACCAAAAAAAAAAAAAACTTGTCACACATTGTTCTTTTCAGACATATTTTTATAAAGACAGAAATTAACATTTGTAGCATCAGCAAGTTTGATTAGCAAATGTTACCCATGTAGCCATAATTGTCTAATCTGTAGCCAAAGTGTGCCCCTGATGCTAACCACCCCTATAACTGAATAATCTATAAATTACAAAATGAGTTGTAATCCCCCATCCACTACCAGAACATGCCCTGTAACATATGGTGATTCTAAAAGAAACACAACCGCATGTGCCACCTCAATAGTTTCTCCAAACCTTCCAAGAGGAATTTTTTTCTTTAAATGTTCTTCTTTCAAGTCTTTTGTCATATCTGTGTGTACGAATCCTAAAAGAGAAATGTTTGTTTAGTTGAAAAGGGTACACACTAAGACATCTGCTGAATTTCAAAAAAACATAATGAATTTGTTTCTGAAAATTTTAATTTGAAATTATTTTTAAAAAAAAAATTTTTTTTTTGAGACAGGGTCTTGCTGTCACCCAGGCTAGAACACGGTGGTGCAAAGATGACTCATTGTAGCCTGGACCTCTGGGGCACAAGTGATCCTTTTTTTTTTTTTTTTTTTTTTTTATTATTATTATACTTTGAGTTCTAGGGTACATGTGCGTAATGTGCAGGTTTGTTACATATGTATACTTGTGCCATGTTGGTGTGCTGCAGCCATCAACTCGTCAGCACCCATCAACTCGTCATTTACATCAGGTGTAACTCCCAATGCAATCCCTCCCCCCTCCCACAAGTGATCCTCTTGCCTCAGCCTCCCAAGTAACTGGGACTATAGGCGTGCACCACCACACTCGGCTAGTTTTTGTACTTTTTGTAGAGATGGGGTTTCGTCATGTGGCCCAGGCTGGTCTCAAACTCCTGGACTCAAGGGATCAGCCCACCTCAGCCTCCCAAAGTGCTGGAATTACAGGCATGAGCCACCATACCCACCCTATAATTTGAGATTATTAGTAATCCTTGTTTATAAAATAGTTTTGTTGGCTGGGTGCGGTGACTCACGCCTGTTATCCCAGCACTTTGGGAGGCCAAGGTGGGCGGATCACCTGAGGGGAGGAGTTCGAGACCAGCCTGCCCAACATGGTGAAACCCCGTCTCTACTAAAAATACAAAACACTAGCTGGGTGTGGTGGCAGGCGCCTGTAATCCCAGCTACTCAGAAGTCTGAGGCAGGAGAACTGCTTGAACCTGGGAGGCGGGCAGAGGTTGGAGTGAGTCTAGATTGCGTCACTGCACTCCAGGCCTGGGCGACGAGCGAAACTCCATCTCAAAAAAAGCAAAACAAAACAAAATAGTTTTGTTAGTAATCAAGACACCAAGCCTATATTTTTATACAATTTAACTCAATGAATATTTACTGGACACTAAAATATCTGATCCCCAAGTATCTGGCCCACCTAGCAAAATGTAAGTAGGTAGATACAAACATGAATGAAACAAAATTCCACTCTTTGGGGAACCTATGATTTGTGGAGGAAATGGTCACTTGCACACCCGATTATGATGTAAGAAGTCTGGTGAATATCCTGATAGAAGTATACATAAAATACCACAGAATAGATTAATTTTCACTAAGGCAGGGATAGAAGAGAGTGGAAAGTAGTGTCAAGGGAAGGAAGGCATCACAAAAGTGGACACATGAATTGATTTGGTAGCTGATGATTAGAAAGGCCGGCATTTCCCACATCCGTATTTTAAAATCTTATGATCATATCCAATTCTGATACAAGTAAACACAGAAAATTCAAAATTTAATATAGTACTGGTGTATTCAGTAAAGCCTGACGAGAATATGTTCTAAAGAATGTATTAAGTTCAACAGTATAAAGAACTAACTACATATTATATAACCAACTAATCCTAAATACTTGCAAATATATACCAGGGAGAACTGTAGACTTATGAAGAAAATCTGTAAGATTAATACAGCACATACAAATACACATTATTAATAAAATGCTTAACTTAAAATCAGTATCCTGTATATTACTCAATCATTTGGGTTATTAAAAAGAAAGCAATATTTATCCTCATGAAAAGAATAGTTAGAAAAAAATTTTTTTAAGGTCAGGAAAAATAGATGGACTAAAAGCTCAACATGACTTGTGAAGTAAACATTTAATGTGCAATCTCAAAAATATAGTTTCCAAATTGCCCTATGTTAAAACTAAATCATTTATAGCTCAAACTATAGATAAACCTAAATATATTACCTTTTAAAGTACCATAATAAATGTGAAGTAAACAATGAATTAAGAATTAACATTAGGCCATTGGTTTATTACGCAATACTATGTAATTACTTAACTTTCCTTTCTTTAGGTTTGCAGTTATAAATATTTATGCATATTCTTAAAAGTCTTGTGAAAAATATTCATAGATTTGTCTATCATGAAGCTTATGAATGACACTTTCATTAGGGAAAAACTGAAACAAGCTAAATGTCTTTCAATAAGAAACTGGTTAAATAAGTTATGATACATCCATACAACAAAATAATGCAGGTATTACAAATAATGCTATATGTTCTCATTTGTAACTGGGAGCTAAAGAATGTGTATACATGGATGTGATGACAATGGAGATTCAGAAGGGTGAGAGGGTGGGACGGAGGTGAATAAGAAATTACCTAATGGGTACAATGTGTGTTATTCAGGTGACAGACACCCTAAAAGCCCTGACTTCCCACTATGAAATCTATGCATGTAACAAAACTGCATCTGCACCTGCATTCATTTGTATTTATACAAATAAATGAATAAAATAAGATAAAAATAAAAAATTAAAATTATGCTATAGGATATTTAAATCTAAAAATAACATTTGTGTATAAAATGTAGGTTACAAATGAACTGTTATACCACTATTAAAAACACAACAAAAAACTTATACTAATGACTAAAAAAAGTATTATACCAAAATATTAACAGTGATTATCATTAGATACTAGAATTACAGGTAATGATTTTTATTTTCTTTATATTTTTCTGCTTTTTGCAAACTGTCTACAACAGATATATATATTACTTCTGTATTCAGATAAAAAGTTGTTGAAAAAATACACACAGTACTACCTTCAGATAGTCTGTAATGAAGGCCTGGAATAACAAAACTAATTTTGTATTATGTGTGTTTCACTGTGAAATTACATTGTGAAATACAGTCTTCTCTGCCATAAAATCTTACCACATTTATTTTAAAAGTCAGCAATATTTCCTTCATATCCTCTCATCTTTAAGAAGAATGAGAAGGCCAGAAGGAATGCAAGAATAAAAGAAGGAGCAGCTAACACAGATATTGATACTAGCCTCTGTAGAATTTCCAATGAACTGTAAATGAAACTTAATTTACAGTGAAGAGTCACAATAATCAACAGGCAATCCAATCATCTTAATATCTTGGGGGTTCTTGCTATCCAAAGTTTTCTGTCTTTAGATACACGTATCTTCCTTTTTATTTTATTTTATTTTTTTTTGACAAGAGTCTCACTCTGTCACCAGGCTAGAGTGCAGTGGTGCGATCTCGGCTCACCGCAACCTCCGCCTCCTGGGTTCAAGCAATTCTCCTGCCTCAGCCTCCCCAGTAGCTGGGACTACAGGCATATGCCACCACGCCCAGCTAATTTTTGTATTTTTAGTAGAGACGGGGTTTTCACCAGGTTGGCCAGGATGGTCCTGAACTCCTGACCTCAGGTGATCCACCCACCTCAGCCTCCCAAAGTGCTAGGATTACAGGCGTGAGCCACTGTGCCCAGCCGACAAAAGTATTTTCAAAAGTGCCTCAGAGAGTATCCTAGGAAGCAAACCTCATCTCATACTTGTAATAAAAGCAGAATGAATAAAAATTGTCAAAAACATGTAAAAGTTCATGTTATCTTCTCAAAGATAGACACAATTATCCTTTTAAGTTCTTTTCGAACTCTAGCAAAATTAGCATAGAATACTTCCCAGTAACTCTCACAAACTCTCAGCATAAAAATCGATGCATTTTAACCTAAAAAACAAAAACAGAAAAACACGATAAACTACAGTAGAAATGGTTTGCAAGAAAGACCTTGTGACTTTGCAAATCCCAGGCTCAACTTCTGACTCTGCTGGCCTGGCCTTTTTTCTCAAAGGCAATATTTTGTGGTTTAAAAAACCACTGGATTAGGATACATTAAACTAGGTTCTGTTCCCTGCTCTGCTAATACTATTAAAGCTATAACCTGAGAAAAATCATGTGCCAAGACCAGCTCAGTCATGGAGACCCCAACCCAGCAGCACTAGAAGAATTAAAGACACACATACAGAAATATAGAGTGTGGAGTGGGAAATCAGGCTTCTTACAGCCTTCAAAGCTGAGAGCCTCGAACAGAGATTTACCCACATATTTACTGACAGCAAGCCAGTGATAAGCATTGTTCCTATAGATTATAGATTAACTAAAAGTATTCCTTATGGGAAACAAAGGGATGGGCCGAAATGAAGGGATAGGCCGAAATAAAGGGATGGGTCTGGCTAGTTATCTGAAGCAGGAGCATGTCCTTAAGGTGTAAATCGCTCATGCTATTGTTTGTGGTTCAGGAACACCTTTAAGAAGTTTTCCACCCTGGGTGGGCCAGATGTTCCTTGCCCTCATTCCAGTAAACCCACAACCTTCAGCATGGGCGTCATGGCCATCACGAACTTGTCACGGGGCTGCAGAGATTTTGTTTATGGTCAGTTTTGGGGCCAGTTTATGGCCAGATTTGGGGGCCTGTTCCCAACAGTCACGTACTATCCGCAACTGAATGACTGTTTCTGTATCATAAAATGAATGAAATAGATGGAAAATGACAGATCTCTGAGGTTTCTGTTTTTTTCTTTTTTGCTTTTTTTTTTTTTTTTTTTTTTAGACAGTCTGGCTCTGTCACCCAAGCTGGAGTGCAGTGGCACAACTGCGGCTCACTGCAACCTCTGCCTCCCAGGTTCAAGCAATTCTCCTGCCTCAGCCACCCCAGTAGCTGGGACTACAGGCGCCTATCACCATGCCCAGCTAGTTTTTGGTTTTTTTGTTTTGTTTTTTTTTTTGAGACGGAGTTTGGCTCCTGTCACACAGGCTAGAGTGCAATGGCATGATCTCGGCTCACTGAAACCTCCACCTCCCAAGTTCATGCCTCAGCCTCCTGAGTAGTTAGGATTCCATGCATTCGTCACCACACCAGGCTAATTTTGTATTTTTAGTAGAGGCAGGGTTTCACAAGGTTGGTTGTGCTGGTCTCAAACTCCTGGCCTTAAGTGATCAGCCTGCCTTGGCCTCCCAAAGTACTGGGATTACAGGCGTAAGCCACCATGCAGCCTGGCCTGAGGTTTCTGTTAGCCCCTGCAACCCTACGATTCAAAGATTAAAAGTATGCCTCATTAAGTACTCTTCATGACAACTTTACTTGAAATTTAGGAAAGTAAGTTCCCCTAGAAGGGCCCTCAGTTCTCACATTGGTAGGTACATACAGGTTAGACTACTTCCAATTCAAGAAGCACTAATGCTAACCTGGGTTTTCATCCATGCTGTGTTGAAAGGAACTGATTGGCCCTTCTGGGTGGATGCTAGTTCTGATATGTTTGTCCTTTTGGAGACAAAAAGTAAGGCCACAAAAGTTGTGAGTGACCATTTGAACATGTTTTTTCACCTCGGGAAAAAAGCAGATC
Source organism: Macaca fascicularis (assembly GCF_037993035.2). Lineage (NCBI taxonomy): Eukaryota > Metazoa > Chordata > Mammalia > Primates > Cercopithecidae > Macaca > Macaca fascicularis. The sequence goes on from NC_088379.1 coordinate 173,832,463, forward strand.
TAGAATAAGGCATGAGATACTGGAAGGTCTCCAAGCCTTAGACAGGCAAGGAGACCTAAGCAGTGAGACACTTTCAGGGACAATCCCAGAGAGATGGAAAGATAACCTCTACCACACAGACACAGGCTGGCACCCTTCTTTCTGCTTGTATTACTTTCTAGTCTATGCTCTCTCTCTGCTTGGCCCCAAAGGACTCTCCCCCATATCATCCTTTCACTTCATTTGTAAAACTCTGGAAATTTTGCTCTACTCCCCTTTTTGCTAGGTATACATTTACAATGCCTTTCACACTAGGCTATAAAAATTACAAACTACCAGTAGGTGCCACTGTCCAACAAATAATGCTACTGCATCTCCTGGAGAGTTAGGGGTTTCCAATTTGGAGGACAGACATGTGATCCCCCAAAAACAACCAAGTAAGCTAGATATGGAACAGATAAAGGCTGACATCTTGAAGCTTTTAATAAGGTCCTGTTAAACATTACAGCCTGGATTCATCTCTGCTATGATCTATGTCTATGTTAGGTCGGATCTGTACAATCTGATGATTACAAGAAGTCCAGAACAGGAATGATGTTCAGCCACCCACCTCGAAGGAAGAGTCTCCCTCTACTGCTCAAGCTTAGAAGACAAGGGTGTGATTTATTTAGGGAAAGCTTGCCACAACCTCTCCCGAGACCTATGAATGGATACTTGGGATAACAAATATCAGCGGACAGCTGCTAGCCATCACTGAACTCTGCACTAAAAGTAAAGTGGATGAAAGAGGCCAAGCTGAAAGGAAGGGATGAATTCACCAATGCTGGTTTTTCCTCTGTGATTATGTTATTTTCTGTGGAGGACAAGCACATGTCCAAAGAGCCTCTCTTCATTTTCTGTAGCTTTTTAAAACACGTATAAACTTTACGTTTTTGAGGAATTTTAGGTTTACAGTAAATTGAACACAACGTTCAGAGAGATCCCATGCACCCCCTTTTCACCCCTCCTTCCCATTTCCCCCTATTACTAACATCTTACCTTAGTGTGGCACATTTTTTACAACTGATAAACCAATATGGATACATTGTTAAGTAAAGCCCATGGTTTATATTAGGGTTCACTCTTTATTTTATGTATTTATTTATTCATTTATTTAATACCATTTTGTCTTCACAAGCTAAGAGGTCACTCTTTAGACTGTACAGTTCTACAGGTCTGGACAAATGCATAATATCATGTGTCCACCATTATAGTAGCATACAGAATAGTTTTACTGCCCTAATAATCTGTCTGTAGCTTTTTAAAACTCATGTATCTGTCCCCACTTTATCAGAAATTAAAATTTATCAGAAATTAAATTAAAAATGTAAAGCTAGTCTCTAATGATAAATTACTCTGGGCTGTACGGAACTTCCATGTCATTTTATATTAAAGGTTATGAACCACATGATCTTCATTTATAAATATATTCACAACCCAGGGCATGACATATAAATAGTCTCTTGGATTCCATATCATGTATCACAGACTTGAAGAGAGAAATTAATAGTCCTTAAACAACTCACACACCCTTCTTTCTGCTTGTATTACTTTCTGGTCTGTGCTCTCTTCTTGGCCCCAAAGGACTCTTCCCCCATATCATTCTTTCACTTCATTTATAAAATTCTGGAAATTTTGCTCTACTCCCCTTTTTGCCAGGTATATATTTACAATGCCTTTCAAACTAGGCTATAAAATTTACAAACTACCAGTAGATGCCACTGTCCAACAAATGATGCTACTGCATCACCTGGACAGTCAGAGGTTTCCAATTGGCTACAAAGTTATCACTTCTTAAATCAATGAAAAGATAATTGAAACGACAAGCACTAAACCAATTTAGAGCAAAGATACTTCTAGTTTAGTTCCATATATGTGATTAAAAACCCAGTACAATTTTTACAGGAACTCTTTAGGAACAGGGATACTCTTGCCCATAAAAGTAAATGCATGGCTCCTGCCCAGTGAGAATTTATATTTGATAAACTCTAAAGATATAGGCTAGGCATGGTGGCTTATGCCTGTATTCCCAGCTACTACTGAGGCAGGAGGATAGCTTGAGCCCAGAAGGTCGAGGCTGCAGTGAGCCAAGACTGCACCACTATACTCCAACCTAGGCAACAGAGTGAAACCCCATCTCAAAAAAAAATTTTTAACAATTTTTTTAAAAAGATTGTTTCCTTTATGTATTTCTGACTAGCTATATAGTATAAATAGAAACACTTCATTTCCATATTCCTAGGTCATTATTTTAGTTTTCAACATTTTTATATACAGCAGAGCCTTTATATTTAAAAAGGCATCAGGATTTTAGCTTATCACTAGTACTAACAATTGTGAGATGGGGCACTATTTGATGTATCTACCAGCTCAGATGTCCACTCTTTGATTAAAGTTTCCAGGACTCAAAAAAAACAAAAACAACCCCAGACACTTTTCTAAGGGAGAAGAAATAAGGCTCTTACCAAAAAACTAAACCAAGATTTTAACCAGAACAAATTTCTATGTCTTAATATTATGTTTGTAGAAGGAAGCAGAGTGAGAAATCAACTTCATTCCAAACAGCACATAAGAACACTTAGAATATCTGCTCTGAGTAGCTGCCAAACTCATACAAATCTTTGTCACCAAGATTTTCTCCAAGCAGTAAACATAAAAGCTCTTCAACTTAAAAAATAAATAAATAAAAGTGCTGAAACACTTAAAGTATCCTCTAGAAATAAACACAATACTATTTGTCAAAATTTTAAATGCATATACCTCTGAGGTCTTGGCAATTCCAGTCCCAAGATTACACTCATATACTTGCAAATGTGCAAAATAAACTATATACAAGTATTGTCACTGCAGTTGTAACAGAAAAAGTTCAGAAAATAAATGCCCGTCAAAAGACAACAGGTTAGTTAGGCATACCCTTAAAACAAACATTATTTTCTGTTTTCATTCAGCCATTAAAAGTGACACAACAGTCACAAAACACCAATTATTACATGATTCCATTTATATGAAATGTCCGGAATACGCAAATCTGTAGAGACAGAAAGTAGTTTAGCGGTTACCAAAACCTGGGGAGATAGGAAAGAAATAGGGAATGAATGCTAATGGGTTTAGGATTTCTTTAAAAATGATGAAAATATTCTAAAATTTACTGTGGTAAAGATTGAACAATTCTGTGACTTACTAAAACCACTGAATTGTACAATTTAAATGGGTGAATTGTATGGCATGTGAATTGTATTTCCACAAAGCTGTTATTTTAGAAAGTAAAGCAGCTCTATATGGAAAAACATAGAAACATCACCAAGGTATATTGTTCTATGAAAAAAGGAAGATACAGAACACTGTGAATTGCATGATACAATTTGTGTTGTCTTACACTCACGCCTAGCCTGCTTTATTGGCTTATATGAAATACAAAAGAAACTATGTAGTTAACAGCAATTACTTTTAAGTAACTGAATGTCCAGAGGAGAAAAGATTCTTCATGCCTTTTTGTACTTTTGAATTTTGTACAATATTATCTATTCAAAACACATATTGTTTTAAAGTAATATAGCCATTATAGGTTCCACTTATCAAATATTGTTTCTAATATTCAATATTTTCCAATCAGTCAGATTTACCATGAACAGTTTATTTCATATTTAAAGTAATACCAAAGATTAGCAGCTATTGATCTTTAAAAACAGTCAACAATATTAGGCAATGAATGGCAGCCTAATTTATTATTTTCCTTGTTCCTTGCTTTTCCTGTTATAATTTGCTTTTAAACTGTTTTCCTGCTAATTGGAAACTCTATTTGAAGGTGACCAGGAAAACTGACATTGTTAACTCTGATGTTTGTTAGCTCTGTTAGAAGATCTGTTGAAGAATCTGGTTGAAATTACTATCTAAAATAAGGTTGGTAAATAATCCATAGAACTGATGTAATTCTACTATTTCAAGTTGCACTTTGCTTCTGACCAATAATGCATATTCATACCATCAAATCTGCTAAATATACATAAAGGCCACCCTATTAAATGGCAACATGTTCAGCTACAGGTCGTTATCTGTAGTATAAATTGCACTGGAAATCCATAATATATAAATATATATTATGCTCTATAAGGGTTCTATGCTCAACGAAAAAGGGGAGTGATAAATAAAACCACCACTTTCAAAAAAAAATAAAATAAAAGACTGCACTGGAAAGTAAAATCTTTAAGAAAGAAAGACTACAACCACACTTCCATAACAATCTTAAAACTTCCCCTTAGTATGCAAACTGGATTCCCACTATTTAGTCTACTGCCTTGACAACTATTTACTCTTAACTAGACAAAATTAAGCATTCTTTCTTTCTTCAACATTTCCATAGCACCATATATGTACCTCTATTTTATATTTATCATAAGACATTGCAATTATTTGTTTACATGTCAGTCTTTTTCACTATACTTAGCTCCTTGTGCAGAAATACCTATTCATTCCTGTATTTGGGGAGCTAGCACAGCCCCTGCACGTAGGAGACATGCCAGAAAGTTTGCTGCATGAGCTACTGTTAGCTAAGAACACTTGCATTTCCTGTAAACTATTCAGCTTTTAAATTATCATGAACTAAAATTAACCCTTCATTACCCACAATATTCCAATCCTGAAAAGAGAGGGAAGCAAATACATGTAGTTCCAAACCACAAATAATTTATTCCACAGATGTTTCATCTAGGCTAACACTAAAAATCAATCAGCTTGCATAAAGCACACACAAAGAGAAAACAGCACTAAGATAACAAAAATGCTGCTTTTGGATTGCTTTTTCTTTTTCTTTCTCTCCCTACTCCCAGAAAATAGATGTATCTGAACCACAGTCACTTATCAAATATTCATAGATTTAGAATGTCTGAATGTAGCTAGTCGCTGGGCCAAAAAAAAAAAAAAAAGAATTGAAATAAAGACACACTATAGACCAAAACAGTTACCAGGATATTTTGATAAATCCCTGATACCTGCTGGCTCAACCTCAGTGCCAAAGAAAACACCAACTGTAAGGTCCAAGCTGGAGCCGTTAGTGACTGGAAAGGGAAAGGTGGCAAACGTCTACTTCAGCCCTCTCTTTCTTACAAACGACCAGCAAACCGAAATAAACTGCCTTTTCTTATATAGGTGATTAATTCTTAAGTACCTACAGTAGGCTAGGACAAAGATTCCATGGCTAACTGGCAGAGGTAGATAAAAACACTTGTGTTACTTAAATACCAAGTAAATACCTAATCAAAATTTCTAGCACACCAGCTAATTAGTGATAATGTATTTTTGAGTTTTAGCACCATTTTATTACCCTTTTCATTAATCCAGGCAATTGTATCAACTAGTAACCTGGCAAAAGGCAAATAATGGAAAAGTAAAAATTAGGAAAATGGGAGGTTCCAGATAGTTTAGACAGACCATAGTAGTAAAAGAACAAAACTATCTAAAGTTTGTGTAATGATATAAAGGAAATCTAAAAAGAAATTTTTTATTTTTATAGAGACAGGGTTTCGACAGGGTCTCGCTCTGTCACCTAGGCTGGAGTACAATGGCATGATCATAGCTCACTGCAACCTCCAACTCCTGGGCTCCAGCAATCCTCCTGCTTTAGCCTCCCAAGTAGCTGGGACTATAGGTATGCACCACTATGCCCGGCTAATTTTTTTTTCTTTCGGTACGGACAGCATCTTGCTATGTTGCTCAGGCTGATCTGGAACTCCTGGCCTCACGATACTCCTGCCTCAGCCTCCTGCATGAGCTACCACACCTGGTAGGACATTAATTTTAAGCTTCCATTAGGTGGAAATCAAAAGACAAAGCTTTTAGTAACAGTTTTTCCATAAACTAGATGTATAACCTTAGGCAAGTCACTCTGAATCCCAGGTACAATTTTCTAATCTACAAAAATGACTGGAAAAAATGATCTCTAAGACCCTCTCCACCTTAAGTTATTCCATTAGTGCCAAATTTAAAAATAAAGACTCCTATGTTTTGGATGTTTGTTCCCTCCAAATCTCATGTTGAAATGTGATTCCCAGTGTCGGAGGTGGGCCTAGTGGGAGGTGTTTGGGTCATGGAGGCGGATTCTTCATGAATAGCTTGGTGCCCTCCACATGGTAACAAATGAGTTCTCACTGTTCACGCCAGAGCTGGTTGTTTAGAGCCTGCCACCTCCTCTCTCTTGCTCTTGCTACCCCCATATGACTTGCCTGCTACCTCTTTACCTTCTGCTATGATTGAAAAAAAGCTTCCTTGGCCTCACCAGAAGCTGAGCAGATGCTGGTGTCATGCTTGTACAGCCTGCAGACCCGAGAGCCAAATAAGCCTCTTTTCTTTATGAATTACCTCAGATAGTCCTTTATATAAATGCAAACAGGCTAACAGATAGACTTTATATAGAATATGAGGTACAAGAAATTTTTTTGAGTCTCCCAGTTCATTATTTCATTCTTTTCACAAACATTTTACAAACTATTCTACCCAGAGGTCAATTACTAATGTTCCAAATAATGGTTTCCCGATAAAACAATAATCATAATCAAGTTATTTTAATAAAGTTTTCACTAACCTGGTGCAACTACATTCACTCTAATTTTCTTTCTTGCTACCTCTTTAGCAAGAGCACGTGAAAATCCAACTAATCCTCCTTTACTGGCACTGTAAACGGACTGGCCAGAATTGCCTTTTAAGCCAACAATGCTTCCTAGGACAAAAAAAAAAAAAAAAAAAAAAAAAAAAAAAAAAAAAGCGTATTAAATTCAATTAATGGGGTTACTTGAAAATTCAGATAATTTATAGTAAACAAAAAGGTAAAACCCACCTCACCTTGTCCTTTGTTAAAATCAGAAATTCTAACCACTGTCATCAGTCATTTACGGAAGATATAAGAGTCCAAGTCTGCTCCAGATACATACAGAAAATAGCATTTGAAAGCAGCTGATATAAAACTGCCAATGCAGGTGCTTGCAAATTGATCCATTATGTGAAGGGGACACACTCTAATTTCTGAGCATGTCAGATATGATGAAAACTCTGTATGAAAATTCTCTGGTATTTATAAAGGCTTCCAGCAGGTAGAGGTTAATGCCAAAAAAACAATTAGTCAGACAAAAGCTAACTAATTTTATGATTCTACAACACAGACATAAGGCAGAAAGCTCTCATTTTCTCTTTAAAAACTAGTTCATTTGAAGACAAATCTCACTAAAATTGAATTACGTGCATAACTCATTTTATTGTTCTGCTTTATTGTGCTTTGCAGATATTGTGGGGTTTTTTGTTTTTTTGTTTTTTTAACAAATTGAAGGCTTGTAGCAACCCTGCCATCAAGCAATCCTATTAGCACTTTTCCAACAGCATGGCTCACTGTGAGCACTGCTCACTCTGCGTCTCTTTGTCGCATTTTGATAATTTTCACACCATCTTAAACCTTTTCGTTATTATGATGTCTGTTATAATGATCTGTGGTCAGTGATTCTTGATGTTCACTGCTGTTGGGGTGCCACAAACAAAATATTACTGCTCACTGACAATGCACCTGCTCACCAAAGAGCTCCGATGGAGAGATGTGCAAGGAGATTAATGCTGTTTTTGTGCCTGTTAACACAATATCCTTTCTTCAGCTCATGGATCAAGGGATAATTGTGACTTTCAAGTCTTATTTAAGAAACACTTTATAAGTCTATAGCAGTCATAAATAGTAAGTCCTCTTAGGAATCTGGGCAAAGTAAATTGACAGCTTTCTGGAAAGGATTCACTGTTCTATATATCATTCAGAACATTTGTGATTCATGGCAGGACGTCAAAATATCAACATTAACAGGAGTTTGAAAGAAGTTATTTCAACCCTCATGGACGACTTTGTGGGGTTCAAGACTTCAATGGAGCAGAATTACAAGTGGAGCCTGAAGATGTGACCGAATTGCTGCAATCTCATGATAAAACAAATGGGTGAGGAGTGGCTTCCTATGTATGGATAAACAAAGTTGTTTCTCAAGATGGAATCTACTCCTTATGAGGATGTGAATAGTGTTGAAATGACAAAGGATTTAGAATATCCTACAAACTTAGTTGATAAAGCAATAGCAGGGATTGAGAGGAGTGGCTCCACTTGGATAAAATCCAATTGAATTTTTTACTTGGATAAAAAATTTTGTCTTAAGAAATTGCCACAGCCACCATTATCAGTCAGCAGCCATCAACATCAAGGCGGGACCCTATGCCAGCAAAAAGATTATGACTTGCAAGAAGCTCAGATGATCATTAGCACTTTTTGGCAATTAAGTATTTTTTAGCAACAAAGTATTTACGTTGTTTTTTAGATACAATGCTACTGCATACTTAATAGATCATAATATAACTTTTACATGCACTGAGAAACTAAACAATTGGGTAACACAAAATTTGCCACATTGATTGACTCTTCATTTCATGAAAGATTTCTCTGCAGCATGTGATGCTGTTTGATAGCATTTTATCCAAGTAGAACTTTAAAAATTGGAGCCACTCCTCTCAATCCCTGCTATTGCTTTATCAACTAAGTTTACAGGATATTCTAAATCCTTTGTCATTTCAACACTATTGATATCTTCACAAGGAGTAGATTCCATCTTGAGAAACAACTTTGTTTATCCATACATAAGAAGCAACTCCTCACCCATCTGTTTTATCATGAGATTGCAGCAATTCAATTTGTGTGACTTACATTCTTGAAATATTCGCTTTATTCTGGTGGAGTAGAACCAAAGCTACAATATCTGCAAGACATGCTTGTACTGTCGATCTAAATTGGCAAAGCTTCAATTATAAACATTTTGTAAAAGTGCAATTTCATTACATTCAGTGATGTATTGTAAACTGTACTGCCTACTGAAGATTCTTGAGTGACCACATCTAATGAATATGTAATAATTTTTAATTCAAGTATCAACTATATGCAAATAACTTCTTGCAAAACAGAAGTGGGGAAGTAATTTTCTGCACCACTGACCTGTACTTATGATATAAAAATTAATCAAGGACCTCACAAAATTTTTTAAAAGTAATTTTAAAAAAAGAAAACATTCCAAACATCTATTAGAATCAACAAGTTCAGTATTAGAATATTTATCTACATTATACATTGTCGGCCAATTAATAATAAAGGAAGAGAACTATGAGGTACACAGACAGAAAAGACATCAGACTGAAGAAATGCATATGGACAGAGAAAGAAGTGTTTATCAGAAAGAAGAATACAGAGAGACACAAAAAAAGAAAAATACATGTACAAAAAAAATACCAAACAGGGCTGGTCCGATGGTAGCAGGTTATCAGAACTTATTAACAACAGTGTCACTAAAGTTGGTGGCTAAATATGAGTGGCTTTTAAAAGAAAAAAAAGAAATACCAAACAGAAGCTTTAGCAGCTTTGATTTGTGCCACGCACTACTGTTCATCAGGTCAAAAAGTGATAATTTCTGAAATATCAATGAAGTGTCTAGCAGTTTAAAGTAGTCCTTTCTGTAGTAAGATTCTCAATTTACTTTTTATTATCTATTATTTTACTTTTAGCTCAATTCTAAAAGTTTTGCATGCATAAGGAGGACTGATGGGTTTTTTTAAATATACCTAAAAACAAAAAAGAATATTTTAGAGTTAAATAAATATACCTCAGGTTATCAGGTGACAGATACAGGCCTGTCTGCCTACTTATAAATATCCCAAGTCCTTATCTGGCTGTGTTAAAAGGCAAAGGTTGACTCATTGACTAATCTCTTATATAAGAAAACGGATCCCTTAAAAAGGGTAAATGTCCAAAATGCTCTCATGTCCCCTTAGTTTATTAGCATAGTATTCTTTCCTTCTCTCGTTTTCAAAACAGAAAAACCCTAAATTCTGGCTTCAAAAACCATTTCCTACATTTAAAAGAACAGGGTCATTTACTTTTATGGAGCAGCATCCCCCTTTTGTGGCCTTTTAAGGTTTTACCATTTGAAAATAAAAACAAATTATATCCTAGTATTTCCAAATTATCAAACTGAAATAAAATTTCAAGTCATTTTGCATTTTAAGTTCTACAGGCATATACTCTACAGTTTATCTGCCCTGTGGGTTAGATGAACCGAAAACTAAGGGTTACTTACATCCATTCTTAAAAACAGAGAAATTTTATCTTCCTTTAAACCTCTATGCAAGATTTAATAGTAACCCATGCAACTGCTGTAGACAATATTACTTAGCCCCTACTGTCTACTTTAATTCCTTATCCATGTTTTAAAAATTAGGTTCCTGGCTAGGCACGTGGCTCACGCCTATAATCCCAGCACTTCAGGAGGATCACTTGAGCCCAGGAGTTAAAGACCAGCCTGGGCCACATAGTGTGACCTTGTCTCTATTTAAAAAAAAAAAAAAAAAGTTTCACATAAAAATCAGGATGTGGCCGGGCGCGGTGGCTCAAGCCTGTAATCCCAGCACTTTGGGAGGCCGAGACGGGCGGATCACGAGGTCAGGAGATCGAGACCATCCTGGCTGACACAGTGAAACCCCGTCTCTACTAAAAAAATACAAAAAACTAGCCGAGCGAGGTGGCGGGCGCCTGTAATCCCAGCTACTCGGGAGGCTGAGGCAGGAGAATGGCGTGAACCTGGGAGGCGGAGCTTGCAGTGAGCTGAGATCCGGCCACTGCACTCCAGCCTGGGCGGCAGAGCGAGACTCCGTCTCAAAAAAAAAAAAAAAAAATCAGGATGGTCCAATTTCTCTGGAAAAATCAAAATTGCTGGCAAAACTGGAACCACATTCTTGCACAGCAACAATCTACTGAATCTAAGTAGTGGTCTCCACCATACCATATGGGCTCTGGACAATGAAGCTGGATATCATTTATCACATGGCTGGTACTGTCATTTTTCTAGTACTCAGTGGTGTCACTCATTTAACACCGGCCTGACTCCTATAGGGATGTGAATGTGTGACTCTTATTTTACTCATTAATCAATTAATTAAATCCTTTTTTCCATAGATAATATAAATTTCATTCATGTTTCACAATAAATTACAAATTAGTGGATCAAATATTTTTATGGTAAGGTATTATGGGATAATTATAAATTCACAAAGGTGAAGACTCACCTACATTAACAATAGACCCTCCCTGTTGTTGAATCATAGCCCTCATGGCAGCTTTACAGGTCAGCATGGAACCCAAGAGGTTAGTATGAAGCTGAGATACCATATCTTCAGTTTTTGTTCTTACTAAAAGACTATCCCTACGAAATGAAACAGCATATAACAGTATATAGTAAGATAAAAACAAACAAAAGAGGTTAAGACTAATATAACATTTTTACTGAAAGTAGAGTGCAAGAAGTGCTTCCTATCTGAGCTAGAATAACTAGAATACCTAGAGTCCCATTTTGAACTTGGCTTGAGAAACATTAAAATAACAATTGATAAACCAGAAAGGATCCACTTGGAAGACAGGTTCTTACCCCGTCTCAGCTTGAGTGGAAATATTCTTAACCCCTAAAAGGAGTACCATGTAGCCAAAATAGTTTGAATGACCTGAGCAACTGTCATACTAAGCCTTGTTTAGCAAGAAAATTAATGTTATTCTAAATATTCTCTCATAAATTCATCTTTTAAAAAATAATGTCCACTCCATGATTCTGTTAGTGTTAAGTTCACAAACTGGCAAAACGTATATATGGTGACAAAACTCAGAAAATAGTTACCAACAAGAAAGTATTGAGAAGACACTGCCTTCTGGAGCACTGGAAACATTCTACACCTCAATATGTGTGATGACTACAATGTTAAAATCGATTAAGCTGGGCCAGGCGCGGTGGCTCATGCCTGTAATCCCAGCACTTTGGGAGGCCGAGGCAGGCGGATCACGAGGTCAGGAGATCGAGACCATCCTGGCTAACACGGTGAAACCCCGTCTCTACCAAAAATACAGAAAAATTAGCCGGGCGTGATGGCAGGTGCCTGTAGTCCCAGCTACTCTGGAGGCTGAGGCAGGAGAATGGCGTGAACCCGGCAGGCGGAGCTTGCAGTAAGCCGAGATCGCGCCACTGCACTCCAGTGTGGGGGGACAGAGCAAGACTCCGCCTCAAAAAATAAAAATTAAAAAAAATAAAATAAAATTTAAAAATCGATTAAGCTGGACATTTGTTATATGTTGTATCTCAATATAAAAGAAAAGAATTATGGATTGACAAGTTTTAAAATAGCTTTTACTCCCAGTTAGAAATAAAATAAACATATTAACTTATACTAATCAAAGACATATTAGGAATAAAAGTTTTAAATATATATCAGAAATTTATTTAAATCTGTGACCAACCTGTTAATACCAGCTGCATTTACCAAGAAATTTACTCGACCTAAATGTTTCTCCATCTCTTCAAATGTATTTTGAACATCATGTTCTTTAGCAACATCACAGCTAAATGCCAAATGATCTCCTACACAACAAAGTCAAAGAAGAATTAATTATGTTATAACTCAAATTTTAAATGTACTCAATACACATTCGTTAAACATTTACCTAAGATGGCAGGCCTGTGCTAATCTAGAACCTAGAGATTAAAAAAGTAATGTCATGAGGCCTGGCTTTCACAGAGGTGGTCTAATCAAACTGGGATGGGGGAACAAAGAGGAAATAAAGTACTACTACAGAAAGTTAATTTTTAAATTTTCTTTTTAATCAACAAAGAGGGGAGGGCTTTTTCAAGTTATAAAGGCTCTGTAAGATTCATCTAATAGTATTTATAGCTTTAACACTGAACTCACGCTACCCAATTCGACAGTCTTCTCGGTTTTATATTCTTTTTTGAAATTTATGTCTAATTCTGTCAGGTTTTTGTTGAATTAGTTTCTTTGGCCCTGAACAGGAACTCTGAGGTTTCTTCTTTTTAAGTGCTACAGATGCACTATGGCACATATATTATAACGACTATTATTCAAACCTGACCATCAGGAGAGACGAGACAACACAAGAAGCTGTAAAAATGCTAAAACTATAAACCACGGGGGGAAAAAACACTTTTCACTAAAAGCAAATGTTACTTACCACTTTTTAAAAAATGGTTAAATGCCAAAAAACACTTCAAAGGAAAATAAAGCATCATTCCCTATGTAATAATCTACCATTTTAATACTCTAAAATGTAGAATTGTTTTTAAAAGCTACAACAATTGCTTATTTCCTGTCTGACCTTGACAAATATGCTTACACCAACATTACAACATCAAGCCTTTGGAAACAGTAAGTGACCTGGGGAATTATACTTTCTAGATGAAAACCAATCTCTCATGGAACACGATTCAAAGGAATGCAGGGCCCAAAAGCATCCTGTGTCTTACTCTTGGTTTTCACCTGAAGACTTGTGGTGTCCAAAACCACCTTTGAAAGCTCAACTAATGGCATCAATCCAGTCCAGCAAACACTGATGGCTTGGGGTGACTCGGTAAGGGTCACCACTCTTCCCCTCCTTTGTTAGAATGGCAAGGAATATGAGCTTCAAGAAGCATTCACTGGCATTCTCCCTGAGTTATAACTTACAGGATTTTTTTTCTTTTAGAGAGCCCAATACTCTCACAACCAGCACTGAACAGGTGATACCAAACCGATCAATAATGTTAACTTAAAAAAGAACAGCCACACCTGGCGCCTATAGTCCCAGGTCCTTGGGAGGCTGAGGTGAGAAGATCTCCAGAGCCCAGTAAATCAGGAGTTGGAGTCTAGCCCAGGCAACATAATGAGAAGGAAGCCCTCTCAAAAAAAAAAAAAAAAAAGGCCGGGGCGTGGTGGCTCACACCTGTAATCCCAACACTTTGGGAGGCCGAGATGGGCGGATCACGAGGTGAGGAGATCTAGACCATCCTGGCTAACACGGTGAAACCCCCATCTCTACTAAAAAAAAAAAAAAAAAAAAAATTAGCAGGGCATGGTGGCGGGCGCCTGCAGTCCCAGCTACTCCGGAGGCTGAGGCTCCAGAATGGCGTAAACCCGGGAGGCGGAGCTTGCAGTGAGCCGAGACAGCGCCACTGCAATCCAACCTGGGTGACAGAGCGAGACTCCGTCTCAAAAAAAAAAAAAAAAAACACAAACCACACACACACAAAAACAGTAAGAGCCACAAGACGCACCCCTAGGCCTCTATTCTCCCCATGCCTCCCTGATAGTAAATGAAGTACAATTTTGTCCAGTCTAGTAATTAAACAAATAGCATCTTCCGATCTTTCTAACGTCCTTTCTCCCTAAATTCAAGGAAGAGTTAAATTCACAAAATGACTAATCCACTATTAATAACCCGGAAATAAAAAATCCTGAAGTTTAAATGCAATAAAAAAGAATTTGGCAGAACAAAGTTCAACTGTCCATTTGCAAAACTCACCAAAACAATTTAGTAACATTAAAGCAAACCAGGTATATCTCAAAACTGGCTGGTACTCAAAAGGGTTTCTTCATCAAACACTGCTTTGTGCATTCGCGCAGGGCCAAAACACCGCCCTTGGGCAAAACTGAAGGGAGCCCTTTAATACCTGCACTCCTACCTTTCCTGCCTGAACTCCTTTCGGCCCAGCCCTGTCTCCGGGGGCCGAGAACTCGCCCTTTTCCCTACATTAAAAGTAAACGGTTACGTGGCTCTCTCCCACAACAGCGACGTTCCTCAGGGTTAGCACTAGCCGCAGGGCGGAGGGTGCTTATTAGTGGGGCCTCATAAGACTACCAGGTGTCAAAGAAAACCCCAAGTGCTCAGCCCTCGGCGGCAGGCTGCGCTGCCGGCGTTGTGCGACGCTCAGGGAGATCGGGGTTTTCTGCACGAGACGCATTCTAAAGCGCCTGCAAGCGGTTGCATCGAGAAACCTCAGAGCCCTGTAAGACCATACCGCTCGTTTCACAAAGATTTTAAGCGCCTGGACCGCGGCCATACAACTGGACAACTCCAGTTTGGTACCTACCGCCGAGGTCACCGGCGGCGGCTTTGGCCCCTTCCAGGTTTCTGGCAATGATCGCCAGGCGGTAGCCTTTCCGGGCCATTAACTGGGCCACAGCCCTGCCAATGCCTCGGGAGCCTCCAAAAATAGCACACACTTTGTCCATCTCGGAGTCACAAACTCGGCGGAAAGAGGGAGGAGAGTGGGAGTCCCCTTCCAAGTTCCGTCAAGCTTTTGAACCACCGCGGTTCCAAAGGAAAAACAAAAGGCAACCCGCAGAAAAAAATACCCTGCTCGGCACCGACACCTCCTGCGGCCCGACTCTGGTAATGCAAGAGGCGTAAAAAGGGGAGAAGAGCTCGGCGACGCCGCGTCGACGTCATCACGCACGGACTCTTCCGTGCCGCGCCTAACAAGTACGCCAGCGAGAGCTCCCCCCGGCGGAAAAATGGCCTGGAGGGGGCCTAGATGCATGCTGGGCTCTGTAGTCTTCACGCAGGAGAGCAACTGGCGCAGGCGCGTTGCTCGGTGGGAAATGTACTTGTGGCACTGAGGGGGATCCTCTGTCTACCCTGGGTCGTGTTAGTCGGGATTCGAGCCCCGGTGACCAATCACCCCGGTTTGTTCGGAACTGACAGGGTTGTCAAGACGCTGGGCTTTCCCTGGCAAACCGAGACGACTTCATCACGTAGTTAGAACCCAGAGCAAGCATTAGTGGGCTTGAGCCGGTCGGGGCTCCGGTATTTGCCCTTCGCCCAGGTTTTGTTTTGCCTACAGACTTGATGTCCTACCTGTTGAAGAAGTCCCCAAGTATCGCACCCACACCAAAACCTACCCTATCTGTTCCTCCCCCAGGATGCTGCAGAAATGGACCTCTACCCGCCCAGATGTTACCATTCATCGCGAAGGGTGTCGTGAAGATGAATGCCCTGTCGAACATCATCCAGCAGGAGGTCAAGGAATTTTAACTGAATGATTGAATAGTTTTGCAAGATCTATGAAACAAGCTTCGGCTGCTGTAGAGAAACAAAAATGGGTTCCTGCAATTCTAAAGATGTGCTGGGTGCTCTGACAGTGAATAAGCTAAAAAATTCAATGTTTGTTACAAACATAGTGTAAAAAGAAAGCATTTCTTGATACAATATTATTTTACTAGATGATTCAGAAAAGTATGAACCATGATCCCTACCACTAAAAAAAACTACACCCCAGAACTACAGGACTAATACACATGAAACACTAGGAGGTATCCAAAATCATACTTAGTAAAATGTAAAATTATATTAACACAAGAGCTCCGAGAAAACGGAGATCAGTGAAGAATGAAGGCATGCATGGAAAAGCTGGATTTGAGGGCTGGGTGAGGTTTGAAAAAAGGAAAATAAGAGCAAAAAGTCTATAAAAAAGCAAGTTGAGCATTATTTTAAATTTGTTACTCCTATTCCATTTAGAGCCAATAAAAGTTTTGAAATGGTTTGCAAAAATGCATGAGTATTTGATTTTAAAAGGCAAAGAGGACCACTGCCCCTTCTCCCGCAAGGCCAGAATAATAAATTAAGTCAGTGGAAAAAATACGAATAAAGTCATGCTGTAAGAATCTATTTAGTATTAAAGAAGAGATTCATAAACTTAGAGTTTCCTGCCAGCAAAAGCAACAAAGAAAATATAATTACGAGTGGTAATTTGTGTAAGAAATAAGCCTCCTGGTTATGCAGCAGAGAAGACTGAGCAAAACTCCCTCCTCATAGGTCCTCCTAAATGGCACACTAAGCATTGTAGTAGACAGTGTGCTTCATGAAAAGAAAAAGAGATTGTAAGGCTGTTTTTATTGCATCTATTAGACTTTATTAAAAGCAAATACAATAGGAAGTTAAATAATATAAGCAAATAGTCACACATAAAAAAATGTGTCTTTGAAACAATATATGTTTGAAACAATGAGGAAACAGGTCTGAGGAAATTTGGGATGGTGCTATATTATAGTCAGTTTTAAAGTCAGGTGCCAAGCATTAAACAGGCCTTTAACTACAGAAGTAACAAGATAAGAGCTGCATTTAAGAACTATTAGCAGGCCAGGCATGGTGGCTTATGCTTGTAATCCCAACACTGTGGGAGGCTGAGACAGG
This sequence comes from Macaca fascicularis, assembly GCF_037993035.2. NCBI lineage: Eukaryota > Metazoa > Chordata > Mammalia > Primates > Cercopithecidae > Macaca > Macaca fascicularis. The sequence continues at coordinate 173,849,540 of NC_088379.1, forward strand.
AGGATTGCTTGAGCAGAAGTTCAAAACCAACCTGGGAATCATGGTAAGACCCCCTCCTACCCCCATCTCTGCAGAAAATTCCAAAAAAATTAACTGGACATGGTGGCCTACGTGTGGTCCCAGCTACTTGGGAGGCTGAGTTGGGAGGATCATGTAAGTCCAGGAGGTTGAGGCTGCAGTGAGCCGTGATTGTACCACTGCACTCCAGCCTGCGTGACAGAGCAGGATCCTGTCTCAAAATAAAATTTTTCTAAAAAAAAAAAAAAAACAAACATTAGTTTCCCAGTGATGTAAAAATGGGTCAGATCAAATTTGTTTTTTTTTTTTTTTTTTTTTTTTGAGACGGAGTCTCGCTCTGTCGCCCAGGCTGGAGTGCAGTGGCGCGATCTCGGCTCACTGCAAGCTCCGCCTCCCGGGTTCACGCCATTCTCCTGCCTCAGCCTCCCGAGTAGCTGGGACTACAGGCGCCCACAACCGCGCCCAGCTAATTTTTTGTATTTTTAGTAGAGACGGGGTTTCACCGTGGTCTCGATCTCCTGACCTTGTGATCCGCCCGCCTCGGCCTCCCAAAGTGTTGGGATTACAGGCGTGAGCCACCGCGCCCGGCCCAAGATCAAATTTGTCTATTCACTTTCCTACTATACACTATGCAATCTTGGAAAGAAAAAACTGTTTTACATAAATTACCAATATAAGGGTCAGCCTAAATGCCAATTGTATTTCTGCACCTTAGGTCAAACCAGAGAGGTTCATCTTTTGAACAGTTCTCTCCATTTTCTAGGAAAATGATTGTTGTTTTCTACACATTGTTATTTTAGCAAAAAAAAAAAAAAAACATGGTTTTTAGATCTATGCCATCTATCACAAAGATCACTAACACACGATATGAGGTGACATTCAGAATTGTGAAAAACCTTCCAACTTTTCTCACTATATATATACAGTGAATGGATAAGTTGGGCTTTTTCTTCAACACATACCTCAGGTTAAATCCCAAGGTAATTATTTATTTTTTTCCCTCTTAATACAATATCGCCACTATCCTGGGTGAGAATACATCTATCACAGCACATCACCCATTAGCTGAGAAGCTTACAGCAGGGAAAGTTTTTCTGTAAGCCCCTGATAGTGAAGTGAAGATCTGTAAATTAAACCGGGTCTCCCTACCCAGCAGGACATTGAAGAAAGCCATTAGAACAACCCACCTTTAGTCTTTCCTTCTAACTAAACATGCCACTTTTATGGTAATATTTTAACCATATTTTATACTTCAACTTAAACCCACATAAGATATATTTTCTCTTGTCTCCAACAAAGGAGAAAATTCCTTATGTATAAGGACTGTTACACAAATTTTTAAATATGCATACTTTGTATTATTTTTCTGATTACAAAAGGAATACCATTTAATTGCTAAAAGTTAGAAAACATAAACTTTTTAAAGTAAATAAAAACTCATTGAAAGCATTGTACACTTTAAGCGCGTGAATTGCATGGTATGCAAATTATATCCCAATGGAACTGTTATTGAAAAAAATTTAATTTAAAGCCTACTGTCCTGTTATATGAAATCTGAATCTGCAACTAATTATAAGGGGGTTGTACCTTTCATGAATTTTTTTTTCATACGTCAAGATTTATAATGCCTAAGATTCCAAATACGCAGGAAAATTTATTTATAAGAAATTTATGAATTAGGACTGAATATTCATTGAGAATCCTCTTTACAAATGCACCACACTAAGCACATCCAGCTTATCAGATCCATAATTGAAGTGTAAGCCTTCCTGCCAGCAAGCAGTCTCCCAGGATTCTTCAGGCAGTGATGATAATCTGCATGACCCAAATTGCATGTGGCCAGCGTAGCTTCTCATACAGACCATGCTCTTCTTTCAAGAAGAAAGATTAGAAAGCTGCATTAGTGTGGCTGCACAGATACAACTTTTGTGATTAAAAAGCGTGTTGATTTCCTCATTGGCCTTCTTGTATCCAATCTGCTGGGTAATCTAAATTGTAAGGAATGTACTTTTTATCACTTTCAAAAGCTTATTTTATTTTGAGTGGAAAAAAAAATGTGACCCTTGAGCTTGTTATTTTGTTGAATTGACGTTTATGCCTCTGAGGCTGCCCACCGAGACCTAAACCTAGTACTCAGTTGCCTAAGGCAGAAGTATGGAATTTATTCCTTCCCTCTCTCACACATCCCACATCCAATCAGTCACAAAGTCCTACTGATTCTCCTCCCTAAATACCATTCCCACTTCTACACATCCATGCTTTTCCAAACACTGTCTTCTCAACCTCGAATGCTCCCACGACTTCCCCTGGTAACATAAGATTTGTCATTCAAAACGTGGCTCAAACATCTCTTGCAGTGGAAGCCTCTCCTGACCCAAAGGAGGAAATGCTGATGTCCTTCTTTATCCGTCCTCTTACCTTGTACGTGTCTTCAAGTCTGTATTTCATGGACTTACTGTGACCTCAGAATCCACATAATTTTAGGAAGACAGTGAATAGATTCTCAAGGATCTGTGAACCTACCAAGCTGAATACAAAATCTCATGTGCTTTTTAGATGAGTAGCTTCTTGCAAGAGTCCACTTCCTTCACTGGGTTCTCAAGGGGAACTTTCACCTAAAATGGTTAAGTGCCAGGTGTAGTGGCTCACACCTGTAATCCTAGCATTTTCGGAGATGGAGGCGGCAGGATCACTTGAGCCCAGGTATTTGAGACCAGCCTGGGCAACATGGTGAGACCTCATCTTTAAAAAAAACAAAAAAACAAAAAAAACCCATAAAACATAAAATAAAATGGTTAAAAACTTTCTGTACTAAATTGCCAACTCTTTGAATCCAGAAATGATCACATTGGTTTTTGTTTCCCTGTTGTAGCACAGTTCCTAGGGCTTGTGAATGCTAAATAAATGAGTTAACAAATGAATCAATGAGTGAATGAAATAACTCATTTAAAAGGAATTTATTGCTATAAGGAAGAACCAGAGTCAATACAGCTGTGATTAAGATAGACCTGGCTCCTGTTTTCATTGGGAAAATAATCTGGCAAGGAAGACAGACATTAAACAATTAATCACGCAATTACTATTTAATTCCAATGGTGGGAAGACCTATAAAGGAGAAGTACAGGCTGCTAGAAGGGATCATAACTAGGGGCTTTGATCCAATATGGGGGCCTGGGGTCAGAGAAGGCTTCTTCTTTCAGGACATAATGTTCTAAAAATAAATGAATAATAACAAAGAAAGATTGCAAAGAATGATAACTACAGCTACTCTCCATTCATTATGTTACAAAGTCAACTAGGTGATAACATAATTTATACATGAAGAATAAAAATCCGAATTAAAAATTCACTTTAATGATGAAAGAGATTGTTAGTCAAAGTAGAGTTAGTATTACGCCTAGATGAGATCACTTAGGTTGGACATTTCACCAGGAAGTACCATGGGAGAGCATAATGCCTGAACTTTTATGAAACTCTTTTTTTTTCCCAGCCAAAAATTTTCTGATGGTGTAAAGCCAGCTCTGGATACTTAAAATCAGGCTCCAAATGCAGCATGCATGCCAAGTCACATAGAAGAGGAAAACTCAGTGTTCCTGAAATTAGTTCTAACACTGGCCTCAATCCTCTGACCCCAGCCTCCTACTATTCCATTTCCATCTCTTTGTTTCAGGGCCTTCCCAGCTCTACCCTCTGGTTGCATAGTCCCATGTGGCTCTCAACTCATCTACTGCATTTACCAGACTTAAATGAGCCTTCCCCATCCAGGCCCTGCAGCTACTCAGACTCCTAGATCTGTATCAGAGGCCCTGGCCTGGCAGCCTCCACTGCACTTGGGCTCTGCAAGACGTTCTCACTCTTCCAGGGTCACCTGGGAAAGCCAGAATCGATACTGTGTGGTTTAACATTTGAAACTGACTTGCATGTAATGGCTTCTGCATTTCCAGATGGCACCTGTGTGATTGTAGGAAACTCATTTTAAGGATCACTGCTTTTTGTTTCTCATCTACAAGCTACAGAGACCCATCTCTCAGTTTGGATTTTGATTAAATAGTTATGCAGAGTAGAATACTTGGGCCATACACAAAACTTAATTAAAATAGGCCTCCACTTGGGATTAATGTGTGTTATTGACTGAATCGTGCCCCTCCTCCCTCCCCCCCCTTCCCCGCCATATTCATATGTTCAAGTCCTAACCTCCAATGTGGCTGTATTTGGAGATAGTGCCCTTAGGGAGATAATTAAGATTAAATGAGGTTCTAACAGGAGGGCCCTAATCCAATAGGACACCAGAGAGCTTGTGCTGGAAATCTATCTCTCTCTATCTCTCTCTCTCTCTCTCTCTCTCTCTCTCTCTCTCTCTCTTTCTCTCTCTCTCTCTCTCTCTGTTGCCTCCCTGCACAAGGCCATGTGAGGACACAGTGAGAAGGCATCTATCTGCAAGCCAGGAAGAGAAGCCTCACCAGAAACCAACACAATTGCACCTTGATCTCAGACTTTCAGGCTCCAGAACTGTGAAAGAATTAATTTCTGGTGTTGAAACCACCCAGTCTGTGGTATTTTGTTATGGCAGTCCCAGCAGACCAATAGAATGTGACTGTTCACTGTCTTCTCTACTACAAGCAAGCTGCAACGTGCTGCTAGGTAATACCACGCAGCCACTGCTGCTTGTGTGAGTTGAGTTGGGGAGAGGATGTTACTATGAGACCTATTCCAGAGCAGAAATAGGAAGACTGTGAATTTCATCCTCTTCACTTGTCCATGGCCCACAGCATCCAGACCCCTCGAGGTCCTCTCCTATCTTCTCGCCAAAGCTTACTTTCAGGGAGGACTTGGAAATCCATTCCCTCTGTGTGGTAAATAATGTAACAGCATAAAGTGTTATGTCACCTAGGGACATGTAAATTGAGCAGAGAGTCAAGTGTTAAGCTAAAGGGATGACAATCTAACAGTGAAATATCATCTAGCATCTTCCTGTCCAACAGTATGAATCTACTGTGAGCTCAGGAACATCCCCAGTATCAGATGTAAAGCTCTGGGGATAAGAGGGCAAAGAAGGCAATTACCTGAATTGTGGAGCTCACATGTGTTGAGAGAAACACAAATAAGCAGATTACGATACAGTGTGATAAAGGCTGTAAATGTGAATGAAGTGAGATAGGAACATAGAGCTTCAGGCTCAGGCCAGATAGGCGGGGCGGGGGGCAAGTGTGTGTATAGACATCTATATACATATACATATATACACACATGTATATTTTATTATACATATATATTACAGGTGTGTGTGCATTATTATGTGTATGCATATACATATATGTGTTTGTGAGAGTGTGTTGGTGGGTGGGTGGGTGTGTAAAAGTAAGCCCTTACTGGCCAGGCACGGTGGCTCATGCCTGTAATCCCAGCACTTTGGGAGGCCAAGGCGGATGGATCACTTGAGGTCCAGAGTTCGAGACCAGCCTGACCAACATGGAGAAACTCCGTCTCTGCTAAAAATACAAAATTAGCCATGAGGTGGCATATGCCTGTAATCCCAACTACTGCCCCAGTCTCCTGACTGGGGCAGGAGAATCGCTTGAGCCCAGGAGGCCGAGATTATGGTGAGCCAAGATTGCACCATTGCACTCCAGCCTGGGCAGCAAGAGTGAAACTCCATCTCAAAAAAACAAAAACAAAAACAAAACAAAAACAAAAAACAAAAGTAAGCCCTTACCAAGATAACAGCAAATGCTCATTGGGTAACTTAAATGCTGTGTGCCAAGCACACTGTCTATATGTGTTTAATTCTCACAACAAACTATGATGTAGAAAAATATTGCTACCCTTCTGTTTGCAAACAAGGAAGCCAAAGCACAGAGATGTTAGATTGTCCAAGATCATACAACCAGTAAGTGGCAGAACTTCTAGAATTCCTACTCAAGCAGTCTCGCTACAGAGCCTTCTCCCCAACCACTACATTGTATTGTCTCTCCCTCATCTTCCCAGGAACGCTGAAAATGTACCATATATACATAAATCCAAATCTGGAAACTGACTTTAGATAGTTGTAATTGTAGTTGAGATTTTTTTTGGCTGCAAGAAAGAGAAGTCCTCTAAAGCAATTCAAATATGTGTTTATGATGCAGAATATGACATCAACAAAAAGCAAGCTGGGACCACGTGGAACTGGAGATGGACCTCATTGGGAGCCTCGGGGACCACAGCAGCACATCCCTCTGCCCCCTTAATGCTCTCTGAGGCCATAAGAGCCCCCTTCTCTGCTGTCCTCTGTTTTAAATTTCTCCTTCTTCCTGCAGACCCACGTTATTTACTAATCACACAGTTGAAAATGGCTGAGCCCCATAGGACTTTTCAGTTCAAGGGACTAAACTCTGACTCCCTTTGTTCAAGACAGAGAATTGGATTGGTCGTTAATGAGGGGATGGATTAACGCCTGTGGAGAGCAGTTGGCTGGGGAGGCAGGTTGCTGTGTGAGTGAGTGGGGTGCTCAAAGGCGGAAGGTGCACCCACAGCCAAGCACCGTTGCCACAGGGGCTCAGAGTGGGCGGCCTTATTAAAGGAGGCTTGGCTGGGCATGTGCTCCACAGCAGATCAGATACAGCATACAAGCAGCATTCCCCTAGGGGATCTTTGCTCAAAATAAACTCTGTTTTACATGCAACATGTACACCATTTAGTCTCCTTAACAAACTACTGCCTTTTTCTCTTTTTCAAATATTAATAGCTGAACTCAATGTCCCATGAAATCTGTAAATGTTTTGTTCCAAATAACCAGTAGTGAGTCCCAGAACCAGCAAGCAACATATAATAATATGAAGAGAAATGGAAAAGGAGGTGATAATGTATGAGGAGAGAGATATGAATTTTTAAGAAGTGAAACAGACACCAATCCTATAAGGAATATGAATCAGTCCCCTCTGGCAAGTAGCACTTATAATTTTCTTAAGTTGCTGAGTTGAGGCGTACATATCTATGGGTCCCTATATAATCTATGAATGGGAAAAAATGGGCCAGAATTCATCTTATTTTAAAAAATGACATATTAATTTATTTGGCTAATTTACTAGGCTAACCATTAAACCACAATAATTTAAAATAAACAAGTATAAAGTAGATGATCCTTAACCAAAACTATAGAAAGTATCCTTTTTCCCTTCTACTAAATAGAGATGGAATAAATAAGTTGAAAAGAATTGGCTTAGAAGATGACAGAGGCCAGGCACCATGGCTCACGCCTGTAATCCCAACACTTTGGGAGGCCAAGGTGGGAAGATCACTTGAGCCCAGGAGTTCGAGACCAGCCTAGGCAGCACAGAGAGACCCTGTGTCTACAAAATTAAAATTGAAAAATTATCTGTGTGTAGTGGTGCATGCATGCTCCTTGGGAGGCAAAGGTGGGAAGATTGCTTGAGCCCAAGAGGTCTAGGCTGCAGTCAGCTGTGACCATGCCATAGCACTCTAGCCTGGGTGACGGACAGAAACCCCCGTCTCTAAAAAAAAAAAAAAAAAGTGACAGATGACATCATTCACAACATAGAATCTAACGGTTTCAGGTAAAATTTCATAAACATATATAAAACTGGCAATATAGCATCATATATAACCCTGGATTTAGTCTACTGAATTTGAATTCTGGCTCTACCACAAGCTGTGTAATCTTGGGCAATTTATTAAACTCTCTGGGTTAAGATTTCTTTATGCAAAAAAAAAGGGAAAATAATATTGGCATGAGGTTATTGACAGCCTCATAAGATAGGTTGATCCTATATAAAATGTTTAGCACAATGTCATCGCCTTACAATTATTAATAATTAGTAGCAACTCCTTTCAATGGGAAATAGGAATTCTGGACTTATGCATCAGCCAGCCATAGTTCAGCCATCACTATTGACAGACTTGCCTTTATTATTATTCTGATTTCTCAGGTCAGAAAACATCTTCTTCTGTTTTTGTTCTTCTTCTGATATTTCTTACTTCTTGTATCTCACACAAAATATGTCAGTCACAATTCTGGGTCTAGTATGGTGGCTCATGCCTATAATCCCAGCACTTTGGGAGGCCGAGGAGGTGGGTGGGTCACTTGAGGTCAGGAGTTTGAGACCATGCTGGCCAACATGGTGAAATCTTGTCTCTACAAAAAAACACAAAAATTAGTTGGGTGTGGGGCATGCGCCTGTAATCCCAGCTACTCGGGAGGCTGAGGCAGGAGAAACTCTTAAACCTGGGAGGTGGAGGTTGCAGTAAGCTGAGATCGCACCACTGCACTCCAACCTGGGTGACAGAGCAAGACTCCATCACAAAAAAAATAATAAAAATTAAAATTAATTAATTAATTAATTCTGGCTTCTAGCTTCCATTTCTTTCAAATCAATGTATTAAAAAAATATATCTGAGCCCTGAGGGTTCAACCTGGACAAGTTTCTTTATTTGCAAAAGATTATCCTCAAATATGTTTCTAAAGTTCCAGCCCTTAGAACAACATAATAAAGTATATTTCCCTGTTAGCATCTATTATATCCTCAATTTCCTTTTCAGCACAAGTCTGGACCTATGTGGAATTCTGGGAGACGTTTCGAAGCTACTGATGAAGTGGTGAATCCAACAGAAACAGATACACATGCAAAGCAGTTGTATTGGACATGAATGACCATAGGGGTGTCTCATCCTCATCGTATCTATGAAGAAGAGATGTTAACACACACCAGCCTCACAGTAACAGCATAGATGACACATGAAAGACATGAAATTTTTTTTTCCTCTTTTTATTTTTTATTTTTGTCCTATTTATTTATTTGAGATAGGATCTTACTCTGTCACCCAGGCTGGAGTGCAGTGGCTCAATCTTGGCTCACTGTAGCCTTGACCTTCCAGGCTCACACAATCCTCTCATCTCAGCCTCTGAAGTAGCTGGGACCCCAGGCGCATGCCACCATGCCTGGCTAATTTTTTGTATTTTTTTGTAGAGATAGGATCTCACTATATTGTCCAGACACATCTCAAATTCCTGGACGCAAGTGATCTGCACGCCTTGGCCTCCCAAAGAGCTGGGATTACAGGTGTGAGTCACCGCGTCTGGCCTATTTTTGTGTTTAACAAATACCTTTATTTTTGCTTTTAGGTTGGATAAAATGTCTAATGTCTAATATTAATATATTCACCTTTATACCAATACAGTTGTGAAATATAATTTTCTTTCTTCTCTTTTTAAATAAGTCCAACCTTTATTTTAAATTTGGGGGGCACATGTGTAGGTTTGTTACGTGAGTATATTGCATCATCCACCAGGTAGCGAGCATAGTAACCAATAGTTTTTCAACCTTCATCCCACTTTTCCCTCCCAACCCCCACAAGTAGTCCCCAGTGTCTATTGTCTCCATCTTTAACGACATGGAAATTTTTGTGGAGCACCACAAAATATCAGTATAGTTAATTTCATCACGTGATCTAAGAATAAGTAGCAGAAAATGTATACTTCATATTGTAGATATTTTGTACTTAAAAAAAAATCACAACACAGGTACATATCAATGAGGAGAAGACTAACTCTGAAACTATGTGATGGCCAGGCACAGTGGCTCACACCTGTAATCCCAGCACTTTGAGAGGCCAAGACTGGTGGATCACCTGAGGTTAGATGTTCGAGACCAGCCTGGCCAACATGCTGAAATCCCGTCTCTACTAAAAATACAAAAAAAATTAGCCAGGCATGGTGGCACACACCTGTAATACCAACTACTTGGGAGGCTGAGGCAGGAGAATCGCTGGAACCCAGGAGACGGAGGTTGCAGTGAGCCAAGATCACACCACTACACTCCAGCCTGGGTGACAGAGTGAGACTCTATCTCAAATAAATAAATAAATAAATGAATAATAAAACTATGTGATCAGCTGTGTTCAAGTTTTTAAATTAATATTTAATTAGCACATCTTTGTTAATCTGGGGGATTCGTTTTTCTGAAGACCTGAGCCCACAGATGCACAGTGAGAAGGTGTTGCACTCCCTTCACCGTGGTAGAGCCGAGGAAGACGGCAGTGAACTGCAGTTATTCCCCTCGTGCTGCCAATAGTGGGCAAGAGGGGTGCTGAACAAGTAATTATAGTTATGAAAAATGTGAAGAAAAGAAAGCGCAGGTGGAGGGGCCGTAGAAATGAATAACGGGCAATTAGCCTAGCCTGGGCAATCAGGAGAAACTCCCTAGGAAGTTCCACTTGAGTTGAGTCTTGGTGAATGAGAAAGGGTTAATCAGGCGAAGAAAGCTGTGGGGCAGGGGCTGTGAAATGTGGAGAAGAGAGGTCTAGGCACCTGGCTATATGATGACCAAGATGGCAACCATTCCAGAAACTGAACCTCAGTAACATGCCTGAAGCTTGAGAAACAAGGGAATAGAAAACTACAAGACGAAGAAAGAGATTAAGCATAGGTCAGATTATGCTAAACCTCAGAGGACACATTGCAGATTTTGGTGTTTATCTTAAAGAAAATAGGAAGCCATAGAAGGGTGTTTTTGTTTTTGTTGTTTTGGTTTTTGTTGTTGTTGTTGTTAGATAGAGTCTCACTCTGTCACCCAGGCTGGAGTCCAGTGGCTAGAGAATTCCATTCCCACTTTCCTGATGATCTAGTGAGGAAGCCAGTGACTTAACCCAATCCTCCAGCCTTTGTAAAATCAGGTAACCTAGTCCAGAGAAATAAGCATCTGTCTCCTAAAAATATACATCTTAAGAAGAACCAAGAGTGGTTGAAGATGAGCCCAGTCATCCATGGAGACATTGTGCCCAGAAAGCTGTCAGGACTTCCTGTTGCTAAGATGCCCAGAGTCCCCCAGTCCTGAAACTGGGTTGTTTACCTCTTCCTTGATTCTATGAGGCCCCCAGTATTACTCTAATAAATGGCCTTTTTTCATTTAAGTTTGGCAGGGTGGGTTTCTATTGCTTGTGTCCCAAGAACTCTGACACTGCCAGACAGTGTGCTAGGTGATATAAATGATAATTTATTTAATTTAATCTTTGAAAGGAAGGTATCATAATCCCCATTGTACACACAGTGAAAATGAAGCTAGTTGAGGTTACAGTAACTTGCTCACAGATACACAGCTAGTAAGTGGTGAAGTGTGACAAGGGACTTGAGTCTTTGCCTGGATGCCAAAGGCTCTGCGTGTTCTTCTTCGTCACAAATGAGCAAGGATATTAAAAAGTTTTCCTTCATTGCCACATAAACTTAATATTTCAGACACATTTTGCATTAAATGATCTTACCAGGTAGATCATTTGTTGTATCTGCTGATACAACAGAAATTTTCTTAGAAAAGCACAAAATGAAAGCAGAGAGAGATTATTAATAACAAGTTAAAGTTCTGTACATTGTTTTAATACACATATGTGCATTTAGTTCCCTACCTAAAATATGTCAAAGTCACACAACATTCTGATCTTTTATTCTCTACTCTTTTTTCTTATTTCTTTTTCTTTTTTTGAGATGGAGTCTTGCTCTGTCGCCAGAGTGGAGTGCAGTGGCACAATCTCAGCTCACTGCAACCTCTGCCTCCCGGGTTCAAGTAATTCTCCTGTCTCAGCCTCCCGAGTAGCTGGGACTACAGACATGTACCACCACACCCAGCTAATTTTTGTAAAGAGACGGTGTTTCGCCATGTTGGCCAGGGTGGTCTCGAGCTCTTGACTTCGTGATCCGCCCACCTCAGTCTCCCAAAATGCTGGGATTACAGGTGTAAGCCACCGTGCCTGGCCTTTCTACTCTTTTGTGTTCCAAATTCTTTTGTATTCCATCATAATAATAACAGTGTAATTGCATGCAGTCTTACAATGGTTTTTAAGTCTACTTGTGACTCCAAGAGCACAGTTATAGCCATGAGATTAAACAAAGGGAAAACACAACAATCAGTAAAGATGCATCGTACATGTAAGGAATTGTACTAAATGTCGTGGGATAAACAAAATAAAAGAAATAAACATTTTCTCCAAGACACTGTCTCATTGGAAAGGCAATTAATAAAGATATGAAAAACAATAGGTGGAAATGGAATGAAAATGCAAAGGTAGCACGTGACTCCCTGTGAAATGATGTTTTAAAAGAGATAATTACAAAGTCCTATGAACCCAAAAGGAAAGTGCTCAGATCCAGACGAATAGGAAATGAAGAACAGTATGCTTGTTTCTGTCCCCAAGAAAAATGTATGATGTCTAAATAACAACCTAAAATAATGAAAGATTCCTGTGATGCATTGCTGACACACACTACATCTTCATCTCAGGGGAGAATTTCCAGAAGTTGATTTTCCAGATTTATAGAAGACAACTCCTGAGTGGACACTGTAGCAACCGTGTCATTTTTCTACTTTTTCCAGCTGAACCAGTGACAAGTTAGATCACTAATCCTGAGCTTATTAAGAAATGTCACCATCGCATGTTGGAAACCTCTCCGGAGGGTTTGGTACTGTTCTCTCAGGTTGATTATTTAAGATTTATGTCCTGATGTGACAAACTGCATTTTCAATCTGTCACCAAAGCAGATTATCAGAACCAGAAATGACAAGATTTAACACACAGGTTTTCATGCCTGAAACAGCAAAAACTACAATGCATTTCACTACATTAAAAGTGAACATGATATACTAATGAATGGTTTTTCCTCTGTCACTGAATAATTATAGATTCATTCTTACTAAAAACAAATTATGTTTATTTCCCTTAAGAAGACTGTGATTAATTATACACAATTACACTTGCCTTTAATTGAACAGATTTTCTTCTTTACTCTGGATTAGTGGGATATTGTCTATTATTAAATAGCTTCAGAAAACCCAAAGAAGGAAACCTTCCTCTTCAGAACTAAAGCTGGGTTAGTAATGGTGGTCGTGGAACTATGGATAGGGGTTAACAAAGTTTCATTTTCTTGTTAAAATGACCTATGGCAAACAGAGCTAACAGTGTCTTACAGTTCTAATTCTAATTTATTGAAGCATATTGATATGCCTAAATCTTGTAAATTTTATTGGAAAAGCACAAAATGAAAGCTGAGAGAGATTAACACGTGGTGGGCTAAGGCTTTGTAAAGACAGATTCCTAAGGCAGGATTTCTCAACCTCAGCAATACTGAGATTTTAGGCTGAGTAATTTTTGTTGTTGTTGGGGATTGTCTCGTGTACCACAGAATATTTACAGCATCTACCCACTAGATGCCAGTAACACACATCCTCCTAGTTGTGACACACAATGATATCTCCAGACATTGCCAAATGTCTCCTGGAAGGGGATGGGGGCGGAGTGGGGTGGAGGGGAACAAAATCGCCCCTGGTTGAGAACCACCACCCAAAATTGTAGCATTCCTGTCTGGCCCCAAATCTAGAGGTCATTGTACCTGATTCTGCTAGATGCTCCCCAAAGTGTATAATTCTGTTGTGATAACAGAATATCCAGAATAAAGACCATGCTTCCCAGCCTCACCTCCCATGCAGCTAAGTAGGGCCGTGCTTCTAAGGTCAGGTTAACAGGATTTAAGCAAAAATTGTGTGGGGAACTTCCTGGTCATGCCCATAAAAGGAAAGAAATATTTCCTCCTATTCTACTTTCCACCTTCTTGCTGGCTAGGTATAAACATGATGGTGAGAGCCAGAGCAGCCATACCGGACACAGGGTTTGGAGCTGTGTGTTGAGTATGGCAGAGTAACAACAGCATGGGTGGCTGGATGTTTGACATGGTAGAGGTCCCATAGCATGTCTGAGATCTGAGAGAGAATAAACTTCTCTCTTGCTTAGATCTCTGTTCTATCAGCCTCTCTGTTATAGCAACTGCCATTTTCATGGTAACTAATGCACATCCCAACTACTGTTGCATGCACTAAGTCAAAAAGGCAGCAATGATAAAAGGAGGGATCACTTTTTGTCCTTCTGGGTAAGACCAAGTATAAAACAGGAGGAGCTTCCTTTGTCCCACTAGAATCTAAAGAAGCTCTAACTGGGTCTACATCCTTGATTGGAAAATTGTCATTTTTCATTGTAACATGAACAAACACCAGGGGAAGAAACTGTGAGCAGTGAGGGAGGAAGGAGTTAGTGATTCAGTCAGACCAACTGAATTCACACGGGCAATCCAATAGGAAGACAGTGTGCACAGGTGGTCTTTTCTTAGTTTACATTGAGATTCACGTCTGGACAGGTGAGGTTGGCTAAGTCCCCTACACAGCTGTTTATTTGCATGAGCTGGTTTGCCGTGGAAAGAACATGCTAGGCCGGGCATGGTGGCTCATGCCTGTAATCCCAGCACTTTGTGGGGCCAAGGTGGGCAGATTGCTTGAGCCCAGGAGTTCAAGACCAGCCAGGCCAACATAGGGAGATCCTGTCTCTACAAAAATTAGGTGGGTGTGGTTGCGCCTGTAGTGCTAACTACCTAAGAGTCTGAGGTGGGAGGATCACTTGAGCCCAGGAGGTCAAGGCTGTGGTAAGCCAAGATTGGATCACTGCACTCCAGCCTGGGTGACAGAGCAAGACTATCTCAAAAAACGAATGAAAGAAAGAGAGAGAGAAAGAGAGAGAAGGAAGGAAGGAAGGAAGGAAGGAAGGAAGGAAGGAAGGAAGGAAGGAAGGAAGGAAGGAAGGAAGGAAGGAAGGGAGGGAGGGAGGGAGGGAGGGAGGGAGGGAGGGAGGGAGGGAGGGAGGGAGGGAGGAAGGAAAGAGAGGAAGGAAGGAAGGAAGGAAGGAAAGAAAGAAAGGAAAGGAAAGGAAAGGAAAGGAAAGGAAAGGAAAGGAAAGGAAAGGAAAAAGGGCATGTTAGGTTTTACTTTTGTGGGAATGTAAGAATGAGAAATACATTATCAGTGGAAAGGATGGCCTTATGTCTGGTCACCTGTCCAACCCCATGGACAATGTATGAACCAATGAAGAGTGAAGCTTCCTAAGCTCAAGTGAGGAAATGGGTTCAGAAAGGTAGTCATGAAATGCATGGCACACAGTGTGACAAAGGGTGCCCAAAGCAGGGGGGAAATCTCTCTCCCCACTTTGGCAAGGAATGCAGCCCCAACTGCATGAAGTTTCTAGTTCCTCCATGGTGACAACCAGAGGACCAGAGCAGAAGCTTAGGGGAGGGGAGGGCCCTGCAGACAACATTGTACCTCACAACGACCTGCAGAGAACAATGGTGTTGAGCAGTGGGACTGGACTTTGCTTATAAGCACAAGTGAGATACCCCATAGGAACACCCAGAAATACTTTAGGATGGAGGACATTACAACAGGATGTGGCCATGCATCATCGGGGGAAGCCTTAAGCCGGCAAAATTTGCCCATTAATGTTGACGGTCCCCTGTGGCAGATAATAGTGAATTCCTGACCCAATCAGCATTCCAAGGCCCTTCTCCCTACCATGTTGTTCCAGCCATGAGGGGATGTGAGGCAGTGTTCTGGGCAATGTGACCAAAACAGAACACTAGTGGTGTTTCTGGAAAAAAAAAAAAAAAAATTTTTTTTCTGTGATACAAACACTGCCTTTTCTCCTTCTGTCTTCTTCCTGGAGGAATGTGGACGTGATTCCTGAAGCAGCAGCAGCAGTAGCCACCTTTAAGCCTCCGTAGCCACTGATTTCTGCACTTCTTGTTCTGTGAGGAAAACAGCCCCATGTGCTTAAATGGCTGTATAGAGTTTTCTATCACTTGCATTGCTAACTGATACATGGCTACAGGCTGATAAGAGCGGGGGAAATTTATATTACAACAAATGTTGCTGTGTCATCTCTCCTGAAAAAGCTGTCTGAGGCTCATATGCAAGACAAATATCTCCTTTCACATACTTTGCCTAGTCTATATGTGGCCTTTGTCATCTCACAATGTTTTCATGTTCACTTACTCATCTAAAAAAGTTGGTTACTGGCAAGGATGCCGGAAAACTGGACCCCTCCTATACTGCTGGTGGAAGTATAAAATGTACATCTACTCTGGAAAATTTCTTGACAGTTTTTCATAAAACTAAATCTGCATTTGCCACATAACCTAGCAATCATATCCTCTTGGGCATTTATCCCAGAGAAATTGAAAACTTATGTTCATGCACACAGAGAATAAATCTGTACATGAATGCTGATAGTAGCTTTATTTGTAATAGCAAAAAAACTGTGAACAATCCCAATGTCTTTCAAAGGGCGAATGGTTAAGCAAACTCTGGCATATCCATACAGTGGAATACTATTCAGCCATGCAAAGGAATGAACTATGGATACATGTGACAAACTGGATGGGTCTTAAGGACATTATGCTGGGTGAAAAAGTCAATCTCAAAAGGTTACATACTATATGATTCCATTTATAGAACATCCTAGAAATGACAAAAGTGTAGAGATGGAGAACAGATTAGTGGTTGCCAGGGATTATGAACAGGGGAGGGAGGGAGGATGCAAAGGGGTAGAATGAGGGAGTTCCTTTGTGCTGACGGAACAATTCTGTATCCTAATTGTTGTGTTAGCTACAACAGTAATGGTGTACCGATCTATAACTGGGGTCAAATTGCATAGAACTATAAATAAACACACACACACACACGTGCATGTAAAAATTGGTGAACACAGAGTAAGGTCTACATTCTAGTTACTAGTGTTATTCCATGCCAGGTTATTGGTTTTAATATGGTACTATGGTTATATAAGATGTCACCACTAGGGGAAGATGGGCGACAAGTACATGGAACTCTATGTGTAAGCGTTGCAGCTTTCTGTGAGCCCATACATATTTCAAAATAAAGGGTTTTTAAAAAAAAAAGTCAGCCTTAATAATCAGAAAAAAGGAATAACTGACGACCCAGAGTATCTTTTCTGAATAAAATCTATAATCATTTTCCTTCAAATTTCTCATATGATTTTAAGCTTGATAGATATTTTGCCTCATTAAAATTAACGTGACATGGCCAGGTGTGGTGGCTCATGCCTGTAATCCCAGCACTTTGGGAGGTAGAGGTTGGAGGCGGATCACGGGGTCAGGAGTTCAAGACCAGCCTGGCCAACATAGTAAAACCCTGTCTCTACTAGCAATACAAAAATCAGCCGGGTGTAGTGGAACGCACCTTAAGCCCCAGCTACTCAGGAGGCTGAGGCAGGAGAGTCGCTTGAACCCAGGAGGCAGAGGTTGCAGTGAGCCAAGATGGCACAACTGCACTCCAGCCTGGGTGACAGAGTGAGACCCCATCTCAAAAAAAAACACCAAAACCAAAACAAACAAACAAAAAAATTAATATGACATAACCACAGAAAGAAAGAAAAAAAGTTTGGTTTGGGGTAAGAAAGTAGAGAACAATATCCTTTGGTCTTAGAAATGAATGGTAATGAAAAAACAAACATAGTTTCACAAATTTCTACTTAGAAAAGAGAACTTTTTAAGAGCCTTCTTCTTCTTCTTCTTTTTTTTTTTTTTAAATTTGGTGGGGCAGCACGGCGAGTGTTGTTTTTTAGCTGGGCATGGTGGTGTGAGCCTGTGGTCCAGGCAACTGGGGAGGCTGAGGTGGGAGGATTGCTTAAGACAAGGAGATGGAGGCTGCAGTGAGCCATGATTGTGCCACTGCATTCCAGCCTGGGTGACAGAGCAAGACTGTCTCAAAAAAAAAGAGTCTTGATCAAGTATAAGCAATGGGTCAAAAAATACGGTAACTATAAATACAGTGCAGATGTGAATTTTTAAGTCAGTAACATTGTTTGAAGACATGTTGATCCAGTTACCTTTTACGGTCCAAAGAAAGACTCTCTGTCACCCACCACACAATTAGTCATTTTTTCCACCTCTCTTGAGAAAAAAAGGTGAAATTAACAAATTGTGACTATTAAGCAAGTTATACCTATGCCACATGCAATTTTCCCAGAAAGACAAATTGTACAGGAAATGCTTGCAAAGTTCTTACACAAACTCTCTTGGAAGAGAATAAAAGAGCAGCTGTGCGTTGAGCCCCGCTGGTTGTCTGAAATGAGGTGGTGAGCCACCATTGAGTGTATCAGTTACCTTTGAATATTACTACCGTTCTCATTTTCATCTAGAGGGTAATAAAAGGTGTCAGAAAGTTTTTGCTTTTTGAAGCAGTCATCTGCTTATTTCTAGAAGTAACTGTAGATTAGTGACTAAATCCCCAAATCAAATAAAAAAAGGAGTCCAGATTGCTAGAACTTTTGAAAGAATTACTGCAGCATAAGCAGCTGTGGGTGTTATATAAATGTGTAGCATTATCTTGGGTAGCATTCACAGGGCCCAGCAGAAAAACTGGTTTTGGTCATCTTTGTCCTGAAGCTTCAGACCCATTACTTATTTAAAAAAAAAAAAAAAAAAAAAAAAAGATGTAAGCTACACAGGGAAGGCAGACATCCTGATTTTGACAAAGCCCAAATATGTTCATGAACAACTCTCACGTTTTAAAATTTTATCTGTGACCTCTGGTAATTCGCAAACATGCAGAGACATGGAAAACATTCTGGAAGCACTAACTGGATTACACAAATTGAAAACTTGCATATATCTTCCCTCCGAACATGACCTACCAATATCAGACCCACATTAAAACCATGGCAAATAGTGGCCACTAAATGAATTCCTGAGTAAATGAGATTTCACCAAAACTTCTAGTTTATACTTTCAGTTTAAAATATATCTGGGGGTTATTATATCATTAAATTCAAATTTCAATGGTAATTTTCAGAAAATGTGAAATGCCAGAAGATACATCACAATTATTCGGAGTTATTTTTATAAGGATTAAACCTCTGGGGGGAAAGGAGAGAGCTATTTAGGGGGTTTGTTTATTTATCTGCAGTAGAATTGAATTTTTTAAAAAAGCAAAAAGCTGAATGATGACATCAATCTAAGGGCCTAAGGTATCCAGCTGTTGGGAAAGACTGGGTCGGGGAAGATTGTAATTGTGACCATAATTCATATTGTACACATTGGTCAATTTCTTTAACAGTGGCTGCAGAAAATGTCAAAGCTCAATTTTTTTTTTCTCCTCCAACTCTTTGATATTTTGCTGTGTGACTCACGTCCTGTAGTAACTTCTGGCTGACTTGAAAGCCTTTCTAGGACATCAATTCTCAGGGCTCAATTTTCTCTATCAGATTGTTGCAAATAAATCTCATTTTATATCTCAGCTCATAAGAGCAGTGAAAATGCTTTACTGTGTCTCTGCTTTATATTGCTGTGTTTAACGCTACAGCTGAGGACTTGATTGTCCCTCTAAGAGACACCTAAGATGGGAATGTGACTTCCCTTCCCCCATCCCTCGGCTCCCAGTGACAACTGAGCATGAAGCTAGTAAATCATCGTCATAATTGTCTAGACCTATCCAGTCAACTGGCTTAATGAGACGGGAAGTAGGTTGCTGAGAAAGAGGAATGACATTTTAACAAGACGACTCGAATCAAACTGTAATTTATCCTTCACAACACCTTTAATTTTTCTGGAAAGTTATCAGAAGCAAAATCGCCATTTTGAAGATGCCAAACGCGGCTTAACCCTTTTCAATCACTTCATTAAATCAACAGAAGTAGATAAAGCATTCTTAAAATATTTGCAAATATATGCTAGCAAAATTCCATCTAACTACCTCATTATCTGGTAGTTTCGTAGCATTTGAGTTTTAAAATATTGTCTTTGAAAAGACAGAAGTTCAAAACTGCGTTTTTCTGCAAGACAATTCCGTACTTGCATTTCCGCCTTCTGCTAAGAAATTGGCTGGACCTGAGCTTTGTGTTCACTGCCTCCAAACCTTGGTAAATATTTGCAAACCCCTGGCAGTCCAGCAGCCCCAAGCCCGCTGGGGGATGTGTTCCGATTCAGAAACGAAGTGAAATGTTTCTCAGGGGATCACCCTTGTAGCAGTTTCTGCAGGCACCCCTGGGGATGGGCCACCACTCGCACCCTGGAGGGGCATCCTGGAAAGCACCCGGGAATGTGAGAGCTTGGCAGCGGCTGGGCTTGCTCCTTCCTTGATTCATGGCAGCTTTGTATTGTCCAGTTTCTGACCTCCATGTAGATTAGGACTGAGTAGAAAAAAATTGAAATCACAAATCCTTCTCTTAGTTCTCCCTTGATTTTTTGTTTGAAAGCTCTGCCTTGCTGGCCAGGTGCGGTGGCTCATGCCTGTAATCCCAGCACTTTAGGAGGCTGAGGCGGGCAGATCACAAGGTTAGGAGTTCAAGACCAGCCTCGCCAATATGGTGAAACACCATCTCTACTAAAACTGCAAAAATTAGCTGGGCGTGGTGGTGCGCACCTGTAGTCCCAGCTACTCCGGAGACTGAGGCAGAAGACTCGCTTGAACCCGAGAGGCAGAGGTTGCAGTGAGCCGAGATCACACCACTGCACTCCAGCCTGGGTGACAGAGAGAGACTCCATCTAGAAAAAAAAAAAAAAAGAAAGGCTTTGCCTGTGCTTTGTTTTTACTTGAACCCTTTAGAGCCGAGGCCTGAGATCACAGCAGGGCTGGGGCCCACCTGTTTCCTTATACTTCCTCACCTTGTCTTTTCTTCCTTTCCTTCATCCTAACTTATTTTTCATCCCTTTTTCCATTTCCTCTTCCTTCTTTATCCCCTCTCTCTCCTCTTTCCTTTCTTCCTCCTTCTTTCTTTTCTTACCCTCTTCCTTTGTTCCTCCCTTTCTTCTTCCCTTTCCTCCTTCCTTTCTTTCCTTCTTCCCTTTCTCCCTTCTTCCTTCTCTTTCTTCCTTCCTCCCTTTCTCTTTCCTTCCTCCTTCTCGTTCTTCTTCCTTCTCTTCTTTTCTCCCTTCCTTCCCCTCTTCCTTCTTCCTTTTCCCTTCCTTCCTTCTTTCTTTTCCCTTCCTTCCTTCTTCCCTCTGTTCCTTCTTCTTTGGGTATCTCAGCTTCACAGAGACCCTCCCTCTTGCTCTCTGAAATGCCTGCTGGCCCTTGAGTTAAATGTAAGTTCTAAAACTTACATTTTCAGGTACTTCCCTGAATCTTGTACTTGCACTTCTCTGATCAGGTACTTCCCTTGAATCTTGTCAGTCAGGATTTTGCTGCTCTTTAAAGCCTACATTTCTGCCACGCTGTTGAGGAGATTTAAAGGGTGCTCTGTGCTGGCATGAAAATGTGCATCCTCCCTGCAGCCTTTGCTTTAAGCAAGAGGCAAGCACTGAGTTGGGGTAGCCCTCAGTTGGTATCCTGAAAGGGAGTGGTCTAGGAATGTGTGTTCCATGCACCTGCTACCTACACTGGCAATAGGTTTATTTGCCCATGATTTTGACTTAAAAAAGAAAATTTCAAACACAGAAGTAAGTAGACTAAACAGTAACTGTATTAGGCTTGTCCTCACTGATTTCCTCTTCACAACCACTCTATAGGCACTACTATTATGCTCAATTTACACCTGTGGAAACAGAGGCACAGATAGGCTAAACACACCCCCAGTGATGCACAGCTGGTCTGTGTCAGGGCCAGGATTTGAAAGCCAGGTGGCCTGGCTCTGGAGCTCTGCCTAGAACCACTATTCTACAACGCTTCTGTCAGTAAAAGGAAACACAGGACATGTTTGGAGGGTTTTCATACACATATAGGATGACACTGTTCATATTATTCTGACATTTAAAAATCATATCTCGGCCAGGCGCAGTGGCTCACACCTGTAATCCCAGCACTTTGGGAGGCCAACGAGGACGGATCACAAGGTCAGGAGATCAAGACCATCCTGGCTAACACGGTGACACCCCGTCTCTACTAAAAAAATACAAAAAATTAGCCGGGCGTGGTGGCAGGCGCCTGTAGTCCCAGCTACTCGGGAGGCTGAGGCAGGAGAACAGCGTGAACCTGGGAGGTGGAGCTTGCAGTGAGCTGAGATCGCGCCACTGCACTCCAGCCTGGGTGACACAGCAAGATTCCGTCTCCAAAAAAAAAAGAAAAGAAAAATCATTTCTCAGCCAGGTGTGGTAGCCCACACCTATAGTCCTAGCACTTTGGGAAACTCCTGGCTTGAGGCCAGGAGTTCCAGACCAGCCTGGACAACATAGTGAGACCCTAACTGCACAAAAAATTTATAAATTAGCTGGGCATGGTGACACACACCTGTAATACCAGCTACTCTGGGAGGCTGAGGTGGGAGGATCACTTCAGCCTGAAAGGTTGAGGCTGCAGTAAGCTATCATTGCACCACTGCACTCCAACCTGGGCAACAAAGGAAGACCCTGTCTCAAATATTCAAAAATCATTTCTCAAGAGTGATGAGGAGTGACTGCTTAATGTGTATGAGGCTCCCTTTTGGAGTGATAACAACGTCTTGGAACTAAACAGAGGTAATGGTTGTATTGTAGAACCTTACTCTTTAGTTCAGCTATATCCCAGGTTCTTGTCACACGACCAGGAAAATTTAGCCACGCGGACACATTGAAGAGTGAATAGAGCAGGACTTTACTGGGCAAAAAGTAAAAAAAGGAAAAAAAAAAACTCAGCAAAGTGAGATGGAGTCCTGCAACACGCCCTCCACACTGAACCCCAGGCCACCACACAGGAACTGGAGAGAGCAGGCTCCTCCCCTGGGTAGGGCGCGAATGCCCCATGGCTCCACCCACTTCCCCCAGTGCGCATGCCCAGACAAGCCCGGGGCGGTTCCCTCATCTGCGCGAAAGCATCCGATGTAAACGCTTGTGGGGCGGGTTGGAGAGTCTCTGGGGACGCCTTCTTATCTGCCTAGGCATTTGGCTGACTCAGTTGCACACTATGAATGTATTAAGTGTCACTAAATTGTACACTTAAAAATGATTTGTGGTTAATTTTATGTTATGTAAATTTTGCCCCAATTAAAAAAAATTATCAGTATACTGGAGATCTTTCCATATAATTGTATAATAATCAATTTGATTTCCCTATTTATGGACATCAGGTTGTCTCCAAGTTTTTCCTTTTACAAGTTATGCTTCAAAACAACCCCCTTGCATTTACATATTTGTACACATATTTGAGTGTTTCTATAAGGCAGACTCCTTGAAGTGAAATTACTGAGTTGGAGGTTGTTCCTAGTTTAAGTTTTGATAGATACTACCGTAGTTCCCTCAAAATAAAAAAGTGCCAATATGTACACTTAAATAAGAATCACCACTGAAGATAGATTTTTTTTTTTTTTTTTTTTTTTTTTTTTTTTTTTGAGACGGAGTTTTGCTCTTGTTGTCCAAGCTGGAGTGCAGTGGCTCACTGTAACCTCTGCCTCCCAGGTTCAAGCGATTCTCCTACCTCAGCCTCCCAAGTAGCTGGGATTACAGGCGCCCGCCACCATGCCCAGCTAATTTTGGTATTTTTAGTAGAAACGGGGTTTCACCATGTTGGCCAGGCTGGTCTCGAACTCCTGACCTCAGGTGATGCTCCCACCTTGGCCTCCCAAAGTGCTGGAATTACAGGCATGAACCACCATGCCCGGCCTGAATATAGATTTTTATATTGCAAAGTGGTTCTCTCTTCTGCTGTGTGTTGATCTCGGCAACCACATAATAAAATTCAGCAAACACTCTCAAAGCCTCACTTTGTTTTACTCTGAAACTCCGACATCAGGTGGGGCCCACCATGGTTCCTGTGCCCCTAGCATAGACATAGTTTTAGAGGCCGTCTGCTCCAGACCCTACATCCACACATTGTATCTCTGTTCCACTCCCGGGGCCCAATTTCACTGGTTTAAAAAAAAAATCGATTTCCACCCAACATGTTGTCAGTTTGATTATTACGAAGAGTTGAAGAGCCACAGAGAGGAGTCACATCCTGCATAGACCCAGTCATTTCACACAGGTCCCTCCGGAAGCCTTTTTCTATCTCTTTCTTCCCCTTCTTCCCAAGTTCCATCCTCTATAGGCAGCCTCACCTCACTCTGGCCTCTGAGAGCTGGGCCTTGGCCTAGCCAAACCCTGGAGGCTTAGCCCCTACCCAGGGAGACTTGGAGAGGCAATTTCCCCAAAGATGGTTCTCTCCATAGGAGGAATTTTCACAGCAACAGCTAAAAATACACACTATCCCAAACCTCATTTCAGAATGTGTTGTATCCTTCACCCTGAAGCAAGAATGTGCTGCCTCCCCTTTGTGGGAAAAGTACTCACCCTCCGTCTCGGACTTATCTTTCCCATACCTGCCTTCTACGTGAGATCTCTCTTTCTCTGGCTCCTGACGCTCAAGATCCTTAATTAACTCTCTGTCAGATTGTCCTTCGTCTGTTTGATAACACCTGTCCTGGCGTAAATACCTCTACTCTTTCTCAGCAGGTAAAATGAGAAAATCACTCTCCTTTGCACAAAGGCATTTGTGCACTCCGTGCTTTCTGTCCATGCCTAATAACTCTACCCTGATCACCACAGAGATCACATTTCACTTTTCTCAGGTATCTGAAAGATAGAGGCCCAGTCACCTCCCCCAGTGTTCATGCTGTCCTAAGTACGGGGACAGAAAAAAATACTGTCTGCTCTCCATTACCCACTTTAGGAAATATGGCATCTTAGTTCTTGTCTTTTCTCAGTAGGAGAAGGGAATTTTTTTTTTTTTCCTATCACAGAAAACACCCCAGGAAGTACATCTGTGGCGGAATCTTGCAAAAGTAATGCCTTCCAAGAATCCAATTATTCAGGTTCTCTGTGATTCAAAATCTTCAACTCTCAAGGGTTTGGGTTTACCCTGCAGGGGCAGGCAGCCAAAATATGAGCAGCTAGAAGGAGTGAACAGTTTCCTAAGGGACAGCAGACACCTGTTACATTCGAATCCCCAGAAGCCAAAGGCTGTCCTCTAATTTTCTGAGAGCTAATTGTTCTAAGGCCCAAAGGGACCCTCTGCATAATCAATTTCTGCAGAGACTTCATTCCCTGGTAAGAATAGCCCTTTCCTTTAATTTTTTTTTTTTTTTCTGATGAGCTTAACCCATTTAATTCCATCTAATTCTTTAATGAAGTTCTGTTTTCCATATGGATTCTCACATTTTTAAGTATATTGTCCACTTCTTTTCTATAATCATTGGCAAGAATGTCTAGCTTGCACAACTTGAGCTGTGCCTACCCAATGTCAAAAACAAAGCAAATGAAAAACCAAAGATCCAAAACAAGACCAGTTCATTGATTTGATCATCAGCTGGACAATTAGTTAAGCTGATTGCTTTACTGAATTAGCTAGTGATTTGGTCAATGTGATTAGTTGATTCACTTAACACGGTCAAATCATATAGATAGTCAAATTCCAGAAACCCTTTCAAATAATTTTTGTTCTCTTCCTTTAAAAGTAAGCAGAAATAAGGCACCTCTGAATTTTTTTGAGGGGGAGGGTGGGGGACTCTGTCAACTCCTGAGGAAAGTCATGTGGCTAAGAATTGTACAAAGAAGCAGTGCAAAGGCACTTGCCATCCACGAACAAGAAACCCATCTAAGAAGTACTGATACTGCAGTAAAGAATCTCTGGAAATATAAATATTCAGGCTCCTCAGGAATTTTTAGTTAATCTTATTGGAAATTTTGCAGTTGCAGACTCCTATCTATGAATTTCAAATGGATTCCCTCTTTTATTTTTTAAAAACTGGCAAAGAGTAACAAGTTTATTTTTCAGTATGGTCTCAGAGGGCCTTCTTGGTGGTCTGCAGCTTGACCCCTGATGAAATATTAATTATAAACTGCCATCCTGGGCAGCAGTAGGTCTCAGCTGGGGGTCCTGTATTCACTAGTAAGTGGATATTTTTTCAAGTTCTAAAAGATTTCATTCCAAGGGTACCCTGGTCTGACAGAACTATAAAGTAGATGATTTTTCATCAACCTCGCTACTCCAGCCCTAGTCACTGGCTATATCCCAGGCCCTCTGGCTACTAGGCTGCAGCCTTCAAGGAGGGGCAGGTACTCCCGGGTTCAGGGGCTGCAGTGAAGTGCCCTCACCTCTTCCTATCTTTCTATCCTTACTATTTCCTGACCCCAACACCAAGGGATACTCAAACGTGTCTGTGTGTGTGCGCGCGCGCACACATGCACACGCAGGCGCACACACACGCCTCATTTTTAAATTATTTTAAGAAGTTGGCAGCTTATAAAAGTAAAAGCTCACCTTCTCTATAGCCTTTTGTTAATTTCTCCCCTTTTTGGTGAGTTTTCAAATACAATGATCAGAACAGCTGAGTAGGGGAGAGACATAAAAAACATGTTGGATATGATGATATATGAGTCTGTAAATAGCCTGGCTAAACACAGAAAATACTCATCTGTCTACACCTCAGTTTCCCCTTTCAAAAAATAAGGGCAACTGTGTTTGCCTGTGGTTTGAAAAGGATGAGCAGGATCCTGTTTTCAAAGTCTCTTTAAACTTCTCTGTACAATGGTGCCAGCAAAGAGCAAAGTATCGTTTTCCTTCAGGCAGAATAATTAAAACAAAATCTCGTGAGTCCCATCTTCATGCAAGTCTTTCTAATTGATCATGCGGTGATTTTTAAGAACAGAGCAGCTCTGTGTCTTTATTTATAATCGTTTTTTATTGTTACAGTGGGGCATTCATACCCATACCTTTAGGCTCTGGGGGACTGTTCACATTCATTAGGGAAAGGAAATAGTCTTTCTTTCAAATAAGCAATGTGATTGCTTCAGGAATGGGTCTGTAATTACTGGAGCGCTGGGATAAGTTGTTGTTAACAAGATAAAGAAACCAAGCTTTCTCCAAATCCGAAGGGGTTCGGCCCCTTCTTCCAGACACTGTAATTAAAAGGGGTGGCAGTGGTTCCCTGTGACCTGTGACAGGACTGGCCTCAGGTTGCAAACACCAGGTTGGAGGTGAATCTTTCAGTCTTGTCCTTTATGGTGTCCGGCAGCCCAAGTACAGCAGCCATTAAGATCTCGAGAGTGGTCACGTAGAAAGAGTCCACAGTGAACTCCCCAGTCACATATGCAGTGGGGAGGTTGGGGTCTTCGGGTTGTGACTTATATCAATATTCTTTTAAAAACATTTATTTTTTGAGACGGAGTTTTGCTCTGTCGCCCAGGCTGGAGTGCAATGGCACGATCTCGGCTCACTGCAACCTCCACCTCCCGGGTTCAAGAGATTCTCCTGCCTCGGCCTCCTGAGTAGCTGAGATTACAGGTGCCCGCCACCACACCCAGCTAATTTTTGTATTTTTAGTAGAGATGGGGTTTCTCCATGTTGGTCAGGCTGATCTCAAACTTCTGACCTCAGGTGATCCACCCTCCTCGGCCTCCCAAAGTGCTGGGATTACAGGTATGAGCCACCGCGGCCAGCCTATATTCAAAATAGTACAAGAGCAGTGGCCGGGCACGGTGGCTCACACCTGTAATCAAAATAGTATAAGAGGTGGCTCACACCTGCAATCCTAGCACTTTGGGAGGCCCAGGAGGGCAGATCACTTGAGCACGCCTGCTGAGGCAGGAGAACTGGTTGAACCCGGGAGGTGGAGGTTGCAGTGAGCCGAGATCTCGCCATTGAACTCCAGCCTGAGCGACAGAGTCAATCTCAAAAAAAAAAAAAAACAAACAAACAAAACAGTAACTGCAGGAGCCTGATGAGCTTTTAGAATCTTAGTTTTTGTAGCCAGAGGCTACATCAGATTCTAATTGGGTGGGCAAATTCAGGAGGATTTAATACTTTAAATTTGACAGCAACCAATTTGTGTCCTATTATCTATGGGTAATATAGTTTTCTGGCTTTCATTTTATCAATGCTTTCAATCATGTGTTCATACAATCGGTTTACTCTGTAAACATTTATTTCCTGTTCTATTCCAGGCAAAGTGCTCGGCTCTGGGGCAAAGGGCCCTTGCCCTCAAGGAATTTGCCTCCTGATCTGCCCTGCACCCACTGCTTCTGGTGGTGCTATTTGCGTAGTTAGTGTTTTTTATTTTTTTTCTTGTTTTAAAAATATAGCTTATTTATTTATTTTTGGAGACAGAGTTTCACTCTGTTGCCCGGGCTGGAGTGCAGTGGTGCGATCATAGCTCACTGCAACCTTGAGTTCCTCGGCTTGAGAGATTCTCCTGCCTCAGGCTCCCAACCAGCTAGGACAAAAGTTGCATGCGACCACACCTGGCTAATTTTTTATTTTTATAGAGATGGGGTCTCGCCATATTGCCCAGGCTGGTCTCCAACTTCTGACTTCAAGTGGTCCTCCTGCCTCAGCCTCCCAAAATGTTGGGATTATAGGTGTGAGTCACTGTGCCCAGCCTAGCCTTTTACTTTCCTTATTTCTTGCATTGCTTGTTATATTTAAAGTCTTTTACCATTTTGGGGGGATACTTTTTGCTCACCCTTATAGCTAAACACAAGAAGGGACATTACACACCTTTTGCTAACCATTTGAAACTGGAAACATCACCTTTTTCATCAAATAAAATGCAGTTTGGTGGCATTGTACATAGAACCAAGACCGGGAAAGCAAGTCTATTTGGTTATACTTGATAGAGTTAGTTTTAGTAAAGGACAGTGCAAACAATTTCTGAGGACATTTCAGCCACGGATATCTGAGGCCAACTTTTCATTTGGTGCAGATCTGCTGGAGTATAAGGATTTGAAATTATTTTTCAAAGAGCAGATTCCTCTGTCAGTACCTCAGGGAAACTCTTTTCTAATAGAAAAATGTCGATTCTGGAATAGAAAAGGGAGCTTTCCTTGCTCTGCAGGACGGGATGCAACTGCCCCTCGTGTTTACAGATGATAGTATTGGCATCATTCTAGAAGAGGATTCTCTTAAATTGTTTCCACTTCAGTGACAGCGGATTAATACTTATCTATGTATTCCTTCCTGCCCCTCATGACCAATGGCTGGGAAGACTGTGGACAAGATCTAAAGTCATATTAGTTAAGACTCTTGGGTGGCAAGTGACAGAAACCAGCTGGACTCCACTTAGGCACAAAAGGGGAATTCGGTATAAGTATACAAAAGTGTATTGAGGAACCAAATGCAGGAGTGCAGCCAGACCTTAGGAAGGGCAAAGTTGAGAATGAAAAAGCATACGTATTCCCAAGATGCGCTCTTGGTTCATCTCTCCTCCACTTTTTTTGCACATCTACCTCATTCTCTGACACCAGAGTCCTGCTTTCTCTGCTTGTTTATCCACAAGGCTGAATATGGCTGAACTACCCCAGCAAGTTTAGAGGTGATTGTTCTGACATTCACAGACTCTGTGTCTGTCTCTCCATTTTTACTTCTGGGAGAAGGAATCTGATTGGTCCTGCTTGAATCAAATGTTCAGCTGTTGTCCAATCACCTGAGGCCAGGTAGGTGAGTCACTCACATGGGCAGAGTCCCTAGAAGCCCACTTCTGTGGATGGGGTGCATCTCAGAAAGGTAGAATGGTTTGAGAGCTAGTATGTTGAATTTTGGTAAAGATATTCCAAGAAGTGTCTCCAGGGTGGCCACCAAATTCTTGAAATACAGGTAAAAGCATAATGAATGGTTTATAAATCGTACATAATAAAAATAGTATTATCTGTGTTTCCAGACTTGCTGGCCACCTCATACTACAAGGAATACAGTTTACAGCCCTAAAACAGAAGTATTCTACAGAGAATGAATCTGTGATGTTGTCATTAGCCTGGATGTCCATTTATCTGAGCTAATCGGTCATAAATGCCCATGTGGCTCATGTAAATAAGATTTGTACATAATAAAGAGATAATTACCTCAGCTTTCTAGTTGCAACCAAATATCCTCTAGTTACAGAGAATACTTAGCAGGCTAATTAGTAGCATTCATTACCCTGCCCTTAGTTCCCCAAGAATGATTCATGTGAGATCCTAAGTAACCCAAATCCTAGTGCTCTGATTTGGAACAAAAGGAACTGAGAGCTAGAGGGATGGCCCCAGAAGGGGACTCTACAGCTTGTTGCCATACAGCCAGAGAGGGGCATTAATTAACAACACCTGCTTGGAATAATGCACAGGACATGCCTGGCTTCAGCTTTAAACTCTTAGTGTCTGCATCCTTGTGCTCCTTCTATTTATCCTCCAAATACCATACACGTAGGCTCAGGGGACAACCGGATGGTACACTCAAATGATGACAAAACCACTGAGATTCACAGAAATTAATAATTTGCCTTTCTAGTCAATGTGGAAATCTGTCAGCACTCTATTGGCAATTTCCATCAGCTCTCTTTCAAGCTTTGTCTCAATTTATCCCAGATCTCAGAGCTCCTCACCACCTCCATTGCCAATGTGTAATCAAGCCGTAATCATCTCTTCTTGATTACTGCCGCAGCCTTCTAACCGGTCTCCTTGCTTCAACTCTTGCCCCTCTGCACTCCATTCTCCACAGTGTGATCTTTTAAAAGTGCAAATCATATCCTGTCACTACCTTTAACACTGCACTTACAAAAATAACATCCAGATTCTTTACTATGGCCTACAAGGACCTAAGGGATATGGGTCCTGCATGCTCCCCTTCTCTCACTTAATACCATCTCCCCCACCCCACCCTTTGTCCCCACTTTATTTATTTATTTATTTTTTTCTGTTCTGGACTCTACCAACCTTATTCTGGCTACAGGCCCTTTGCACTGGCTATTCCCTTAGTCTGAAGCACTTCTACCCCAGAACTTCCCATGGCTGGCTCCCTTCATCACCCAGGTCTCATCTCTGATGTTTTTTTTTTTAGAGATGTCTTCCCTGACATTTTAACTAAAGGCAAAACTATCTGTTCCCCATCTCCCCCACATATTCCACACTAATTTCTTCACAACATTACGATCTGAAATTATTATATTGACATACCTGTCTGCATTTTTATCATGTTCCCTCCCCCAGCAGGAGGTAAGCTTCATTAGGACAAGGATCTTAGGTGACTAGTCTTGTTCACTATTGTGTCCTTAGCACCTAGCACATAGCAAGTGCCCAATGAATGGATATTAACTCTACTAATAAAGGAGCAGAGAGGCCAGGCACGGTGGCTCATGCCTATAATCCCAGCACTTTGGGAGGCCGAGGAGGGCGGATCACCTGAGTTTGGGAGTTCGAGACCAGCCTGACCAACATGGAGAAACTCCGTCTCTACTAAAAATACAAAATTAGCCAGGCGTGGTGGCACATGCCTGTAATCCCAGCTACTCAGGAGGCTCAGGCAGGAGAACCGCTTGAACCCGGGAGGCAGAGGTTGCAGTGAGCCAAAATTGCACCATTGCACTCCAGCCTGGGCAACAAGAGTAAAACTCGGTCTCAAAAAAAAAAAAAAAAAAAAAAGGCCGGGTGCGGTGGCTCAAGCCTGTAATCCCAGCACTTTGGGAGGCCGAGATGGGCGGATCACAAGGTCAGGAGATCAAGACCATCCTGGCTAACATGGTGAAACCCCGTCTCTACTAAAAAATACAAAAAACTAGCCGGGCGAGGTGGCGGGTGCCTGTAGTCCAAGCTACTCGGGAGGCTGAGGCAGGAGAATGGCGTGAACCCGGGAGGCGGAGCTTGCAGTGAGATGAGATCTGGCCACTGCACTCCAGCCTGGGTGACAGAGCGAGACTCCATCTCAAAAAAAAAAAAAAAAAAAAAGGTAAAGGAAAAAAAATCTAGCCAAGATTTTTAATTATAGAAATCTGTTAATGTAAAATTTATAGTATCAGCTTTATGTTTTCTATCAGATGCTATGCAGAGGCCAAAAGTGGTGGTTCATGCTTATAATCCCAATTCTTGGGGAGGTTGAGCTGGAGGACTGGTTGAGCCCAGGAGCTCGAGATCAGCCTGGGCAACATAGCAAGGCCCCATCTCTACAAAAAACTATACATTAGCTGGGCATGGTGGGGCCCTGCCTTTAGTCTCAGCTACTCAGGATGCTGAGGTAGGAGGACCACTTCAGCCCAGGAGTTTGAGGCTGCGCTGAGCCACGATTGTGCCACTGTGATCCATCCTGGGTGACAGAGCAAGACCCTGTCTCAAAAAAAAAAAAAAAAGCTGCCCATTAGGTCCAAGTTGTACTTGAAGTTGTTAGTTTATGAAATTGAGGCTTGCCATGAAGGTAGTTATACTAAACAAGTATCTTGTATTACCTTGATAAGATTATTACACTTTTTTCTGCTTATTAATGTTGCAACATTTATGTTAGGAATGCTTTGGTTATAAATAGCAACATATCTGACTATAATTTACATTGGTAGAGCTGTTCTGGCCCCTTATACTATGTAACAAAACACTCACATATTTGTGGCTTAAAACAATATTCATTTTGCTTCCAAATCTGCAATTTGGGCAGGGTTCAGCAGGGGCAGCTCATCTGCGCTCCACTTGGCTTCAGCTGGGAATGGGCTGCAATCATCTGAAGGCTGTTCACCTGCTTACTTGGTGCCTGAGTAGATTCAAATGTCTGGGGGCTAGAACAGCTGGGACCCCTTGGGCATTTATCCCTTTGAGTTTCCTCCATGTGATTGCTCTAGCATGTTGCTATCTTCCGTTTGTTAGAAGGAACAAGCTCAAGCTGATCCATAATTAAGGGAAAAAGAATTAGACTTTTCCTTTTGATGGGAAGAGAGTCAAATAACTTGTGAATCTATTTTTCTTGCATAAGAAAAAGTACAAAGAGCAATATCCCAAGGCTATGGCAATGGCTCAACAATGTTATTAAGAACCCAGACAGTACTGGGCACGGTGGCTCACGCCTGTAATTCCAACACTTTGGGAGGCCAAGGTAGGAGGATTACTTGAGGTCAGGAGTTCGAGACCAGCCTAGGCAACATAGGGAGACCTCTGTCTCTACTAAACTCTTTTTTTTTAATTAGTGTGGTAGTGCATGTCTGTATTCCCAGCTACTTGGGAGGCTGAGGTGGGAGGATCACTTGAGCCAAGGAGGTTGGGGCTGCAGTGAGCTATAATCACATCACTATATTTTAGCCTGGATGACAGAGCAAGATCCTGTCCCTAAAAAAACCAAATCAAACAAAAAACAGCCCAGTCTCATGCAGTGGCTCACACTTGTAACCCTAGCAGTTTTGAGAGGCTGAGGCCTGAGGCTAGGAGTTTGAGACCAGCCTGGGCAACACAGTGAGACCACTGCCTCAAACAAAACAAAACAAAACAAAACAAAAACCCAAGCACTTTTGACCCTTTTCAGCATCTTTAGGGTCTTGGCTTATCATGTTATGTTCATATAATGGAATGGCTTCTGCGTCTCCAGTCATCACACCTGTATTTTAGGCAGAATGTCATTTATTCTCCACCCGTGCCCCTATATAACCATGCAGCTGAATTCCTCTTAGATTAAATTGCCCCAAATTGCATTGCATGGCTCTGTCATGAGCTCAGTAGAGCTGGAAGAGAGCTGAGCTGTCAGGTGTTAGAGCAGCCACTTGAAGCTACAACAAGCCCAAATGGAAGTAATAGCGTAGACTTTAATCCCTCACTGCAGTAGTATAAGCAAGAGGCTAACACTGGAGGCAGTGCTGAGCTCCCCTGCTTCATTTTCCCCTTAGAATGATGCACCCATACAGTTGAGGGTCAGGGGGATCAGCAGAGCTATGGGGGTCGTCTCACTGTTGAGGGGACCCCAAACCAAAGGCTCCCTGAAGGGTTGTAGACCAGGGGCTGGGGACTTGGGTAGTGAGAGGGGAAAAAGCTGAGAGTATAAAAGTACTGAGTCAGAGTGAAGAAAAGTATCTTTCCTTAAGGGTCCCTGAGCCCTCTGAACGGAGCACCTGGACTAGGAATGCAGATCCACAAAAGGGCAGGAGCAGCCAGAGGAGCCTGACCCCTTGCCGGAGACCCTTGGAGGTGGCACTGGCTGTGCAGCCTTCCCGTGAGGCCTGATGGGTAATGCCTTTGGAATAGCACTTGGTCAGGCCTGAAAAAAATCACACATGATTTGGTTTCTTTGTTGTTGTTTTGTTTTTGTTCTTGTTTTTTTGAGATGGAGTCTCGTTCTGTCACCCAGGCTGGAGTGCAGTGGCACGATCTTGGCTCACTGCAACCTCCGCCTCCTGGGTTCAAGTGATTCTTCTGCCTCAGCCTCCCGAGTAGCTGGGACTACAGGCGCCCGTACCACGCCCAGCTGATTTTTGTATTTTTAGTAGAGATTGGGTTTCACCATATTGGCCAGGCTGGTCTCAAACTCCTGACCTCAGGTGATCCACCTGCCTCAGCCTCCCAAAGTGCTGGGATTACGGGCGTGAGCCACCGTGCCCAGCCGTACTTGGGTTTTTAAGCAGGAACCTGACTCCTCGGGTTCCACCTAGCCACGGGCAATTGGGGAAGTTGAAAATTTCTCTCTTTAGCCTCGACAACAGAGAAAGACAAGGGCAGAGGTGACCAGCAATGCCTGCTGAGTGAACAGATGGACATTATCTGCCAGGCAGCATAAATTCCCAGAAAGAATGCTCAATTTCAATGTTTGATGATTCAACTATACATTTTAAAACATATTGTATGTTATATATGTAGCAGACATCAAATAAGAGAAAATGTGAGTTTGAGCAGAGAAATGTCAGGGAAAAAAATTGGGGAGGGAGGAAATGAGAGGAATGGGTGGGGACAAAGACGGATCCTCTGAAGTCCACAAGGGCAGGAGGTGAGTCGAACACCTGGGACTTTAGTTTCGCAAACCCAAGTTAGATTGGTTTTGGTTTCATGTGACTTGCATGGTGAGACAGGCCCTCCTGTGTCCTGTTCCTTCTGCATCTGCCACCCACTGTGCCTTGCCTCACAGCATCGCAAAATTGGTGTAGTTTCTTTCTGGCAGTAGCAGGATAACTCTTTTGTCAGCATTAAAAATTTATAATCCAGGCCTGGTGCAGTGGCTCATGCCTGTAATCTCAGCACTTTGGGAGACCGAGGTGGGCGGATCACCTGAGGTCAGGAGTTTGAGACCAGCCTAGCCAACATGGTAGAACCCCATCTCTACTAAAAATACAAAAACTAACTGGGCGTGGTGGCATGTGCCTGTAATCCTAGCTACTCGGGAGGCTGAGGCAGGAGAATCACTTGAACCCGGGAGGTGGAGGTTGCAGTGAGCCGAGATTGTGCCATCGTACTCCAGCCTGGGTGACAGAGTGAGGCCCTGTCTCAAGAAAAACTAAAAAAGATTTATAATCCAAAATGAGTCCTGCAGTTTTCCAGGCTCCTCTTCAAGCAGAAAGTTCTGCAAATGAACACCCCTAGCCCCACATGTTTATTTACCATCTTCTCTGTTAGGCTTTAGCAGCTGTAGGATTGTGCTCATATAAAAAAGAAAATAAAGAAAAAAAGTCTTCCTCCTAAATTCATTTCTTTAATGTTTAATTTTTTTCCTGCCAAAGTCAGAGATGAATTAGCAATTACTTGGGAGCCAATTAAAATTCGTAGTAAGCTATTCTCTGACCCTTGGGTCAGAAACAAATTTCCTATAAACCTTAGGAGGGTATCTCTCCTGGGTTTTTTGAGGGTGAGAAAAATTCATATCCTGCGCTCCAGTTCTCATTCCTCATACAGAGCAGTGGCCAGCATGTTCCCGAGACATTGTTTGTGCAACCCAGAGACAGCTCTTAATTCCCTGCTCAGTTATTTCTCTGTGATTTGGAGAGAAGATGTGGCTACAGCTGCCAGTGACTCTCAGCTCCAATTCTATGCAAGTTGTGGATCAAGAAGACGCAACTGAAGAGAGGGAAAGATTCTCTGTTTTCCACAGTTCTGAGATGTGATGGTTCTACAGAGCTGAGAAGAGAGCTGAGTAGAAAGCTAGCATTACCAGGTGTTTCACAGGTGTCAAAAACATGCTCAAGTTGAAGGGTGTCTTCTTTTCCATGAGGCAATGATAGAACTGTATGGTGTAGGATCTGTGAGTGACTCTATACAAATAGAACAGTCTATGTCACAATGTTTAGAACTTCCCACCCCAGCAGAATTAGAAAACTCTCAGATGCCTGGTAGTTGACAAATCCTTTTTGTTGGTGAGAAAAAACAACCTTTGACTTGGAGTCATTAAAAGGATTGGATCCATGCGAAGAAAGACAGTCTCTTTCTGTCTATATTTATATAAGAGCAAACGCTTTCCAGCATGGAACATCTGAAGATCATATGCCATCTCTGATACTGTGCTGTCAAAGGGACAGGGGAAAAAAAAAAGATTTATATAAAAAGAAATGCAAATATAACTAGCTAGTTAGCCAAGAGGGCAAAAGGAGGGAAGGCTTACATTAACCTGATCTTCACAGTCGCTAAAAACCTGACAAGGGAAATATGAATTTTAACTAGCTGCCAAGCAATTGGTTATTCATGCATGACATGAAAAGCAGGGGAAACTTTAATTTTCTCCTTGTCAGTTTTAAACAGAGAGGCTGTCAATTCAGCAAGTGCTGCTACCAACCATATTACAGAAGGGCACCATCCTACCGACATCCAGTCTCAATATGACATCAGGCCCAAGACTGCAGCACCATTACCCTTTCATCACACTGCAAACAGCCCTGCCCCTGTTATGTGCTCGCTCCTTCCTTCCTTCCTTCCTGCCTGCCTGCCTGCCTGCCTGCCTTCCTTCCTTCCTTCCTTCCCTCCTTCCTTCCTTCCTTCCTTCCCTCCCTCCCTCCTTCCCTCCTTCCCTCCTTCCTTCCTTCCTTCCTTCCCTCCCTCCCTCCCTCCTTCCCTCCTTCCTTCCTTCCTTCCTTCCTTCCTTCCTTCCTTCCTTCCTTCCTTCCTTCCTTCCCTCCTTCCTTCCCTCCTTCTTTTCTTTCTTTCTTTCTCTCTCTCTCTTTCTTTCTTTTTCTTTCTTTCTTTTTTTCTTTTTTTTGAGCTGGAGTCTCACTCTGTCACCAGGCTGGAGTGCAGTGGTACAATCTCAGCTCACTGCAACCTCCGCCTCCCGGGTTCAAGTGATTCTCCCATCTCAGCCTCCCAAATAGCTGGGATTACAGGTACTCGCCATCATGCCCGGCTAATTTTTGTATTTTAGTAGAGACGGGGTTTCACCATGTTGGCCAGGCTGGTCTTGAACTCCTGACCTCAGGTGATCCGCCTGCCTCGGGCTCCCAAAGTGCTGGGATTACAGGTGTGAGCCACCGCACCCGGCCTATGAGCTGTTTCTTTTACTGGATGGCACTATGTTCCCTGAGCTCTGCTATCACCCTGCATTTCCAGTAAGGAAACAAGCAGCTGCTATGAACCCCTCTTCCTGGGTCATTGTCTGGCACCATCAATGGGATTCTTTGGTCACATGTGATTTTTCCAGTCACTGGTCTGGTGTTAATTTAGTGAGAGTCAATTTAACAACAACAAAAAAAATTAAGCACTTTGTTAATACTAGGTTCTAGGGCTCTGTGTCAAGTACCAGGTTTTCAAATATGATTTTAAAAAGTGCTGTCATGCCCTTTTTAAAAGTGGTGGCTCACACCTGTAATCCCAGCACTCTGGGCAGCTGAGGTGGGAAGATTGCTTGAGCCCAGGAGTTCAAGACTAGCCTGGACAACATAGCGAGACCCTGTCTCTTAAAATAAAAATAAAATAAAATAAAATAGAGTACTATCATATGCTATGGGTGGGCTGTAAAAAAAATAAATAAATAAAGTGCCGTCAAACCATTGGCAATCTGGTAATTGTTATAGACATCCCCAGAAAACCTTTGGGTGTTTAGTAAGTGTGATACATATTAATTCACTCAACAAATATTTATTGCTATAAATTGCTATAATTTTCCTGCTATGAAGAATAAGAAATATGCTACGGAGATAAGGAGATGCCTTGGGGAAGGTCCAGAACTGCTGCGGAAAGACTGGCCAGGAAGGACCTCCCTGGGAAGGTATTTGAACAAAGCTCTGCATAATGAGGAGCCAGGCGAGAAAAGATAAGGCAGGAAAGAGTTTCAGGTCAACTCCAAGGCCAGGACCAGCTTCCAGAGAAGTCAGAGATACAACCAGGGGCCAGACTCCAGGGCTGCGTAGATGCTGGTAAGGAGATGGAATTGTATTCCAATTGCAACAGGAAGCCGGTGGAGGGTTGATAAAATGCTTTGGCTGCTGTGCAGAGCAAGAGTGGAAGCAAGGATTTCAGTTTAAAGGCTTTGCAGCCACCCAGGCAAGCCGGGATATTGTTCACTACAAAAATGAACACTCTATCCTATCAGGTTCATACTGACAATCTGATTGAGCCTTACATGAATTAAATGGCTAGTGTGTGTTTGGCTAGATGATTTTCAGTCTAAATTAGATCATTATGTCCTTAGAATATCAAGGTCCCACTGACCTATTGTTGAGAACTCTTGAAGCATCTGCTCTGATCTAGCTACTCTGAATGTACCCCTTTGGAAACAACGTCAGGTATTCGAGAAATATCTGACTAGGGCCAGAATCGGAGGCCTATGAAACGGAAGAATTCACTGGTAAAGAAATAGTACTTAGTTCACATCCTTGTTCATAGCTGTATCCCCAGCCCTCAGCATAGAGGCTGACACACAAATATTTGTTGAAGGCGTTAATATATGAGCCTAGTAAGAGTTCAAGAAATGCTACAGTAAAATTTTAGTAGCTCAGCACCCCAACCAGCTGAGCTAAGTAGCGTTGGACACTAGCCGTGGTGTTTGAAGACTGTTTTTTCAGAAGGATGGGAATGGACCCATATCTCCTCCAAGCTTGGCATGCCCACATCCAAGCTTTATTGCTGCTGAAAGCCTCCTGCACTGCCTGACCATGGACAGTCCCATCTCTAGCTAGCCCCCAGCCTCCACCCATGAAACCCTCATCCTCCAGAGAGACTCTGACCAGCTGCTGGCTCACACCCAGTGGCCCCTCTGCGGGCGCCTGGCCCCTCACTCGGCTTCCCAGCTGCCTCTTCCTCTGCCCCCCTTCCCACCCTGCACCAAAACAGGGGCGCCTTTTGTGGGAGCAATCAAGCCCTAAATCACTATTTATATTTCTTGGAGTAAACTTAACGCTGAGAAAGGGTTCTGGAATGACTGCCCTGGGGACTGAAGCCCATCTGGAAACATGAATAATGTGAAATGTATCCCTCCATGGAGCCCCCACAAGACCAATTACATTATCATCCTTTCTGAGAATTTCTGCCAATTTTTTATGGGGTCACCAGAAAGTTATATCTTAAGTGAAAACTGCACAGATTTATATAGGGGGTAGTTAACTGGTGGAGTGAAGTATGTGGAAGTAAACTGCAGGAAACTGTGATACTCCACAGATGGAAATGTGTGTCGATTTGGCTCTTCACTTCAGGAAGTGGAATGGATCCATTCCGCCGTTTACTGAATGACTACTGTGTGCCACGCACTCTTCTAGGCACTGGGAAGAAAGCAATAAACGACATTAATGTTGCCCTCATGGAGCTGACATTTTAATATGCTTGGAAGATGGGTTATGAAAGGCTCACTGTAAAATGGCGCCCAAAGTCAACATATAACTTTTAGTCCTGTCTGTGGTACAGTACCACCGAACAATGTGAAGAAACTGAGTTTCTTGCTTCATCATAGCTGAGAGTGAGATAGGTGTGCTGCCCTTTCTCAAGAATGTGGGGTGGAATCATATTCATTGTTTGAAAACCCAGAATAATAAGAGATTTGGCATTTATGTGTTCACGCATACTTCTCTCCTCAAGCTGCAAAGTTCAACCAAGAGGTATTTGGCAGAAGGCCTTTTGCTAAAGCAATCACCTGACAATGTGAGTGGGGATGTGAGCCAGCCAGGTTCTACCTCCACCGAAGAGGTTTGATTAGGTGATGAGCACACATTATTCACAAAATTGCAGAGCGGCTGTAATTCACCACATCATGACTGGAAACGATCTGCCTCCGAGGAGCAATGTCAATGAAGGGCCATCTTCCCTAGTGTCAGTAGTTCTTAAACTTTAGTTTCCAAGGAAGCACTGCATGTGTCTGTAAAAGAAAGATCCCCGCTTCTCCCCTAACAATTCAGAATGAGAAGGTCTGGGAAAGGGTCCAGGAATTCATATTTTACCACTATCCCTGCTCATTGGGCTGCAGGTGGCTCTACACTCAGAGAACCCCCACACTGTGTTCACCATAAGACAGAGGATTCAGACCTCCAATTCCCCTCACCCAGACGCAAGAGCATCTTGGCTAAAACCTCTTTTTTGGAAGGGAAGGAGAAAGGGAAGCCGGTTGGAACAGTTTCCTTTACTGATTATAGCTTACTCCTTTCTCTCGTGCATTCAGCACATGGAGTTTGGCAACTACAATGCACAAGGTACAGCCTACCCGCTAGAGCGAGGATGTTCCAGTAATGAACTGATGCTTCGCAGCCCCTGCCCCCTGGAGCGGAAGCAGATTGTTATGGATGAGGGAATGGAATTAACGGCGCCTGAGCCGGCCGGCACTGCACCGTGCGAAGTGCCCTCTCAAACACCCTCTCATTTAATCTTCCCAAGTTCTGCTCCTCATTTCCTTCAAGTCTTTACTGAACCATCTCCTTTGCAGTGAAATTTTGTGGGATCACCCTAAAGCAAACTCAATGCATCAAAAGCTGGACTCCTAATAGTTCCCCCAACCTTTTCCTCCCAGAGTCTTCCCCGCCTCAGTAAAGAGCTATTTCATTCTCCCAGTTGCTCAAGCCAAAAATGGAATCAATTTAGTTCTTCTGCACCCCGTATCTGATCACCACAAGTCCTGTCAGCCCTGCCTTTAAAATATATCCAGAACCCTGCCAGCTCCCCGTCCTCTGTTGCCATCACGCTTGTCCACACCCACCTTACCCCTTGTCTGGGTGATTGCGGTGGTCTCCCAGCTGCCCTGCCAGCGTCTGCCCTGGTCCGCCTTCTTGACTATTCTTGACACAGCACCAGCATGATCTTGTTAAAATACAAATCAGATCGGGCCGCTCCTCTACTCCAAACTAGGTTTCCTTGTCTCTCCAAGTAAAAGCCAAAGTCCTTACAATAACCCACAGGGCCCTGACCTGCCTCGCCCTCCCCTATCTGCCTCTTTCTGCTCTCGCCTCACTCGCTCCTCCCACCCACACCACGCAGTCCCACTGTGGCATGTTTGCACTTGCTGTTCCCGGAATTCTCTTCCTCCATTTGTTCACATGGCTGGCCTAGATCCTGCCATACCTTTTCATAACTACTGCTTTCTCAGTCGGGTTAGCTGGCCTCCCTGTTGAACGTTGGAACTCATCTATTTTTCCTCTCCATCTTTCTATTTTACATTAACATCTCCATATTTTTCTTTTTCTTAATTTTTATTCATTTTATTTTATTTTTTGAGACGGAGTTTCACCCTTGTCGCCCAGGATGGAGTGCAGTGGTGCATTCTTGGCTCACCGCAACCTCTGCCTCCCAGGTTCAAGCGATTCTCCTGCCTCAGCTTCCTGAGTAGCTGGAACTACAGGTGTGTGCCACCATGCCCAGCTAATTTTTGTATGTTTAGTACAGTTGGGGTCTCACCATGTTGGCCAGGCTGGTCTCAAACTCCTGACCTCAAGATCCACCCACCTCAGCCTCCCAAAGTTCTGGGATTACAGGTGTGAGCCACTGCACCAGGTTTTTTTTTTTTTTTTTGAGATGGAGTCTTGCTCTGTTGCCCAGGCTGGAGTGCAATGACACAATCTCAGCCCATTGCAATCTCTGCCTGCTGGGTTCAAGTGATTCTCCTGCCTCAGCCTCCTGAGTAGCTGGGATTGCAGGCATTGTGCCACCACACCTGACTAATTTTTGTATTTTTAGTAGAGATGGGGTTTCACCATGTTGGCCAGGCTAGTCTCAAACTCCTGACCTCAGGTGATCCGCCTGCCTCAGCCTCCCAAAGTGCTAGGATTACAGGCATGAGCCACTGCTCCTGGCTACATCTCCATATTTTTCTATTTTTATTTTGCTTCTTGTCTCTCCTTCCCGTCAGAATGTAAGCTCCATAAAGGCAAAGATTATTGTCCGTTGTTACCTGCTATATGCCCAGGGCCTAGAACAGGGCGTGGCATGTAGCAGACCTTCAATACTATTTGTTGGAATAAATGAATGAGTTAAATAATAAACAAATGAATAAAGTTTCAATTCTCCCCTACTCTCTATCTCCCTTCTCTGATGTATTTTTCCCATAGAATCCATCGCCCTCCTATATACTCCATAATGTACATATTTATCTTATTTACTGTCACCTTTTCCTTACTAGAATGTAAACACCATAAGAGCCAGGATTTCTATCCTAAAGTGTATCCTTATCACCGAGAAGAGTATGTGGTTCTTGTGCTTAATATTTATTGAATGAATACACTCTGTAATATAAGAGTACTTCGGCTGGGCACAGTGGCTCATGCCTGTAATCCCAGCACTTTGGGAGGCTAAGGTAGGAAGATCGCTTGAGCCCAGAGGTTCGAGACCAGCCTGGGCAACATAGTGAGACCCTGTCCCTACAAAAAAAAAATTGTCTTTTAATTAGCTTGGTATAGTGGTGCACGCCTGTAGTCCTAGCTACTCAGGAGGCTAAGGCGGAAGGATAGCTTGGGCCCAGGAAGTCAAGGCTGCAGTGAGCTGTGATCGTGCCACTGCACTCCAGCCCGAGCAACTGAGGGAGACCCTGTTAAAAAAAAAAAAAAAAAAAAAAGAGTATTTTTACAGATTAAGAGATTGACTCGTAATAAGAATTAGCAAATTTTGCATGGTCATGTACACAACTATCATGTAGTAGAGGCAGGGTTAGGATTTGGCTCTGGATGACTTTAAGTCTGTGTTCTCACAGTACCACTGGTCTGGTCAAGAAGGCATTTGAGGCTGGTCGCAGTGGCTCACGCCTGTAATCCCAACACTTTGAGAGGCCCAGGCAGCCTGGTCACCTAAGGTCAGGAGTTCAAGACCAGCCTGGCCAACATGGTGAAACCCTGTCTGTGCTAAAAATTACAAAAATTAGCCGGGCATGATGATGGGCACCTGTAATCCCAGCTACTCAGGAGACTGAGGCAGGAGAATCGCTTGAACCCAGGAAGCGGAGGTTGCAGTGAGCCGAGATGGTGCCACTGCACTCCAGCCTGGGTGACAAAGCGAGACTCCATCTCAAAAAAAAAAAAAAAAGGCATTTGAGGTGGGCATTAAAGGACGGATAGGGGCTGAGCAGGATGATTCTCTCTGCTGTAGAGTTCTTTTCTGCCCCTTCTCCCTCTCCTTCACCTCGCTAGCCATCATGAAGAACAGATAATAACTTGTGTGTGCCTTCCTCTGAAAAGCCTGCTCTGAATCCCCGTGCCTGGCTCTGGGGTCCTTGTCTGTCTTTTTTTTTTTTTTTTTTTGAGACAGAGTCTCATTCTGCTCATTCTGTCACCTAGGCTGGAGTGCAGTGGCACAATCTCAGCTCACTGCAATCTCCACCTCCTGGGTTCAAGAGATTCTCCCACCTCAACCTCCCGAGTAGCTATGACTACAGGCGCCCACCACCACACCCAGCTAATTTTTTTGTTTGTTCGTAGAGACAGGGTTTCACCATGTTGGCCAGGCCAGTCTTGAACTCCTGACCTCAAGTGATCTGCCCACCTCGGCCTTGTCTTTCCTTGTCACAGTTCTTCCTGCACAGCCTGGCATGCCAACTGCCTATTCATCTTTTGTTTTCTCCACTAGGTTGTAAGGAGTATATAGAGGCCGGGGTTGTTTCTGTCTTGTTCACTGTTGTATTACAAGCCCACCAGATGATCTGGTTCATATTAAGCACCATGAAGATTGGTTCATGTCATGAAGGAGGAGAAGGAAGACTTAGGCCAAAGAAATAATCGAACAGGAATCAGAGAATTAGCGAGCCAGTAGTGCCACGTGCCTAGGGCAGAGGTTTCAGTGGGATCCTAATAAGGGATGTGTCTAGGAAGCTGGGCATATAAAGATCGTGAAAATCACTGAAGGTTCTGGGTATTTTTAAAAGCTGTTATTTGGTAAGCCACCTGGAAATCACTGAATTCTGTTGAGCAGGATGGCACACAGTGCTTCTTTCAGCAGATTCATCTGATACTGATAATGCATTGAAAGGAGAAAGGGGAGAGGCAGAATCTGCTGCAGGAGCCGAACCACACAGGCGGAAAATACCCCACTTGAAAGGTGGCAGTGGGAGTGGAACGGAATACACAGATGCAAGAAATGCTTTGAGAAAAGATTCAACAGGATTTAGTGAATAATTGGATGTGGAAGACGAAGGAGACAAGGAAATTGAGGCCGGCTCTGAGCCTGTGAATCAGGGTGGCTGGAAGAATAGTGGTGCCTTTAATGAAAAAAGGGGGACATTGGAAAGAGAATATAATTGGATGGAAAGAAAACAAGTTTGACTGCAGGCGTTTCAAGCTTGAAACATTCACAGAACATTCTAGTAGACATGAGTTGCATTGGAAATTCAGGACTAGAATTCAGGAGAGATGCCTTAAATAGTCCAGCCTCCCCTACAGTAGGTGAATTAATGCTTAGCTTTCCGTGGGTTTGGCTGATGTGGACACTGAAAAATTGTAAACATTGTTTAAAGAGTTGCTTGAGTTTCCAGAAATATTGAGTAATCCTTACTTATTTCATGGGGCAAAATTCTGATAGGCTTAGGTGTATTTCACACCTGTTACCTTTGGAGACCCAGTGCCCTTTTATTATTTTTATTTTGATTTTTTAGAGCAGGCTCTTGTCTGTTGGCCAGGCTGGAGTGCAATGGCGTGAGCATAGCTCACTGCGGCCTCGATTTCCCAGGGTGGAGAGATCTTCCCACCTCAGCCTCCCCAAGTAGCTGGAACAGGATAACAGCTGTGAGCCACCGCACCTGATCCCAATGATCTTTTCATTTGGCTGGGTGGATATTAACCTTGTGGACATTTAGCAAACTGGTGGAGAAAAATACACAATGTAAATTTGAGGAAAATTTGTTCAAGTATTAGGACAAACATTTTGTTGGCAATCTTTCTGTTTGGGGCAGATCTCTGGGGCTTGAGTGCTGTCCATAAATCCACAAAGTTTCCATGATCTGAAGACTGAAAGGAAGTTGTTGTGTAGAGTCAGCAACTTACTGGAAATAAACTTATTTAGGTTTTCCCTCTACTAAAAATAGATATGCAAGTTTTTAATTCTATCTGCAATTTAAAAAAAAATCTGATATAGGCTGGGCGTGGTGGCTTATGCCTGTAATCCCATTACTTTGGGAGCTGGAGGCAGGGGGA
Organism: Macaca fascicularis; assembly: GCF_037993035.2. Taxonomy (NCBI): domain Eukaryota; kingdom Metazoa; phylum Chordata; class Mammalia; order Primates; family Cercopithecidae; genus Macaca; species Macaca fascicularis. Next base: position 173,894,534 of record NC_088379.1, read on the forward strand.
TCACTTGAGCCCAGGAGTTCAAGACCAGCCTGGGCAACATAGTAAGACCCTGTCTCTGCAGAAAGAAAACATTTTTTTTTTTTTTTTTCTTTTTTTTTTGAGACGGAGTCTCACGCTGTTGCCCAGGCTGGAGTGCAGTGGCGCGATCTCGGCTCACTGCAAGCTCCGCCTCCCGGGTTCCCGCCATTCTCCTGCCTCAGCCTCCTGAGTAGCTGGGACTACAGGCGCCCGCCACCGCGCCCGGCTAATTTTTTGTATTTTTAGTAGAGACGGGGTTTCACTGTGGTCTCGATCTCCTGACCTTGTGATCCGCCCGCCTCGGCCTCCCAAAGTGCTGGGATTACAGGCTTGAGCCACCGCGCCCGGCCAGAAAACATTTTTTAATCAGTCAAGTGTGGCAGTGTGCTCCTGTAGTCCCAGCTACGCAGGAGGCTGAGATGGGAGGATCGCTTGTACGTGGAAGGTCAAGGCCACAGTGAGCCAAGATCGTGCCACTGCACTCCAGCCTGGGTGACAGAGCAAGACCTTGTCTTAAAAAAATTAAAAATAGGCTGGGTGAGGTGGCTCATGCCTGTAATCCCAGCACTGTGGAAGGCTGAGGCGGGCAGATCACGAGGTCAAGAGATCGAGACCATCCTGGCCAACATGGTGAAACCCTGTCTCTACTAAAAATACAAAAGTTAGCTGGGCATGGTGGTACACGCCTCTGGTCCCAGCTACTTGGGAGGCTGAGGCAGGAGAATCGCTTGAACCCGGGAGGCAGAGGTTGCAGTGAGCTGAGATCACGCCACTGCACTCCAGCCTGGCAACAGAGCAAGATTCCATCTCAAAAATAAATAAACAATAAATAAATAATATCTGATATAGATGGGACAAAATGTTAATATCTGTCCAATCTGGGTGGTGGATACTTAGATATCTGTTATATTATTTTCAAAAATTATTTTCTGCATATTCTTCTGTACAGCAGTTTGTACTTTTAAAAAAACCTTTCAAAAAAGATGTGCAAAACAGAGCAGAAGACTGAGATTCTGAGGCTCAGGCAAGTCTGGGAAGATGACCTGTGGAAGCAATAGAGCGACCCCACTTTCCAAAGTTCCTGTCCCTCTCCAGGGACAAAAGGCCATGGTGGTGACCCGGCCATTAGAGGTCATGGGATAGAGAGGGAGATAGCCATTCTTTTTCAGGCTGTGGTCCCACAATGTCTATCATAGTTCTCTTGAGGTCAGCCGCCAGTTTGGGAAGTCACAGCTTTGCCACCGATGGTTAGAAGTCAACATGCTCCCATGTCGAGAATTACTTGTAACCCAAGCACAGTGACAGAGGAGCCTCCTTTATGTCACCCCCACATCATGTCCCCGAGCTTAGGCTTGGTTCCAAGGACAAGGTTCCTATGTTACTTTATATCATAGTGCTTTTCGGAGCAAAGGCATGCTGGAAAATTCAGCATTTCCCAAAGCTGAGAAACTTTTTTTTTTTTTTTTTTTTTTTTTGAGACAGAGTTTTGCTCTTGTTGCCCCGGCTGGAGTGCAATGGTACGATCTCAGCTCACCGCAACCTCCGCCTCTCAGGTTCAAGCGATTCTCCTGCCTCAGTCTTCTGAGTAGCTGGGATTACAGGCATGTGCCACCATGCCTGGCTGATTTTGTATTTTTAGTAGAGACGGGGTTTCTCCATGTTGGTTAGGCTGGTCTCGAACTCCCATCCTCAGGTGATCTGCCCACCTCGGCCTCCCAAAGTGCTGGAATTACAGGTGTAAGCCACTGCACCCAGCCTCCTCTTTTTTGTTTGTTTTGTTTTGTTTGACACGGTCTCACTCTGTTGCCCAGACTGGAGTGCAGTGGTGCAATCTTGGCTCACTGCAACCTCCGCCTCCTGGGTTCAAGCATTCTCCTGTCTCAGCCTCCTGAGTAGCTGGGACCACAGGCACATGCCACCACACCCGGCTAATTTTTGTATTTTTAGTAGGGACAGGGTTTCACCATGTTGACCAGGCTGGTCTTGAACTCCTGACCTCAAGTGGTCTGCTGCCTCGGCCTCCCAAAGCACTGGGATTACAGGCGTGAACCACCGCTTCTGGCGCACCTCTCTTTTTATTTCTTCTTTCATTCAGGCCCACACTGGAAACACCACTGTCTGTTAAACACCGGCCATACCAGCGACATGGTAGGTGTAGGGGGGTGACAGCAATCTTCCAGTAAATCGGCTTTTCAGTTTAAACATACTAGTCAGCCTACCTGAGAGAAATGTGTGCCCAGGAACAACCTGGGAGCCTTAGCCTTCTGTAGGGAGAAGCACTCTCGATGGGAGGAAATTTGGGAGCGAATATTTCTTTCAAGCCAGAACCTAAGTGGAAATCCTCTTGGGTAAAGTATCTCAGTAGGCTGAAGCACGCCTGCCTCTGACTGTCAAGCCTTTGGAAACAGTCAGCATCTTGCTTCCAGTTCATCCCCTCTGCGTCGGAGGAGCCCTTCCCACAGTTCCATGCAAGGCTCCTTCGGGCTTCCCACCCAGCTGGTGGGTGGGGAGAAATGAAATCCATTTCTCCTGGGGCTTGATGTCTCTTCTCTGATCTGGGGAGCCTCCAGATTGCTGCCTTTTCTGTCAGATCACACGACAAGCCTGTGCTGTTCCCGCCAGCGCTGCCGATCAATCCCCTCTTCCAGCCAACGTGCCCCTCTGCGCGGCAGTTGCCCGCTTTTCCCCACTGCACGATTAGGAACAGTTTCAGTGTTCTCAGCTTTTCCTTCCTGTGCCTGTCATTTCCCCCACAAACACAAGCTGCTTTGCAGTCCTAGTCACATGCATGGCACCGTTCCTGAGACGGGTCGTACGTATGGTGCTGATCAAATTTGCTGCACCAAGTTGCCAGGACTTTCTGGAACAAATAACATTCACATTGAGCTCTTGGAGCACCCCCGAAAGCAGACCTCCTAAAGTCTGCTTCATTTCCATCAGAGCTTTTGAGTCCCAGATTTCATTCTGGGGGATGAGTGATCAGAGATTTTTAAAGCCATACTGACTCTTGCCCTCATTTTTAGCTTCCTGAGATCACGGGACTCAGAGTGCCTCCTGGGGTCTTGGGCTCCAAAGAACATCACTGAGTTGTCTAATTAAGGAACGCTGGAGAATTCCCAACACATCTCCACTCTTCCAGTAACTCATATCTACCCCTCTCCCCGTGTATGTTTCTTCACAGACAACTCAGAACACACGGGTTCTTCTATTCTCTATGGCCCAGTCTGTGTCCAGCATGGCAGGCAAAAAGGCCTAGAATCTCATGTTGTTGTGACTGAAGCCTGTTGCTGGCACAAAATCAACCATACAGATCTATGTTGATCGTTAAGACAAACGGAAATATCTTCTTGTGATGTTGTTGCTTGTTTCTTGGGGGGACAGAAACAGCGCAAGTCAGGCCTGGCTATTTGTGTAGCAGAAGAGGAAATGGGTTCCCTCTGAACCATTTTTTTTTAAACTTGCTGTCCAGGCGCAGGGCCTCACGCCTGTAATCTCAGCACTTTGGGAGGCCAAGACAGGCAGATCACCTGAGGTCAGGAGTTCAGCCTGGCCAACATGGCGAAACCCTGTCTCTACTAAAAATACAAAAATTAGCTGGCGTGGTGCCACACACCTGTAATCCCAGCTATTCCGGAGGCTGAGGCACTAGGATTGCTTGAACCCAGGAGGCAGAGGTTGCAGTGAGCCAAGACCATGCCTGTCTCAAAAAAAAAAAAAATCAAAAATTAAAAAGATTAAATTGTGAATGTTTAATTTCTGTGGGTATATATTTATGTGGTGCATGAGATACTTTGATACAAGCAAGCAATGCATAATAATCACCTCATGGAAAGCGAGGCATCTGTCCCCTTAAGCATTTATCCTTTATGTTATAAACAATCCAGTTATACTCTTTTCATTATTTTTAAATGTGCAATTAAATTATTATTGACTATAGTTACCCTGCTGTGCTATCAAATATTAGGTCTTATTCATTCTTTCTATATATATATATTTTTTGTACCCATTAACCATCCCCACTTCTCCCCCACCTGTCTTCCCTCTGAAAAAATTTATACAGTCTGCCTGGGTTAGCGGGGAATGAATGTACCGCCCGCAGCGCTCATTGAGGACAATTTGAGAGATGTGTTCTCTGCGATAAACCAAAGCGTTTGAAATCTTGGGCTTGCAGCTTGAAAAATACGTAATATCCTCATGTATGTTCATTACTTAGTATTGGATGAGGTTTCCAAAGCCATATGTACAAATTCTAGAGTTAAAAACAAAAGCTGTCACAGTGGAGAATAACGTCATTCAACTTGGCCATGCAATTTGCCTCTTGTCCCAATAATATATGTTTTGGTAAAATAACATTTGAGGGACAAAAAGAGGATGCCAGACCTAAATTAATTTTAGAACAAAGTAATATATGCCAGGCGTGGTGGCTCATGCCTGTAATCCTAGCACTTTGGGATGCCAAGGCGGGCAGATCCCTGAGGTCAGGAGTTCAAGACCAGCCTGGCCAACATGGCGAAACTCCATCTCTACTAAAAATACAAAAATTAGCCATGCATTGTGGCAAGTGCCTGTAATCCCAGCTACTTGGGAGGTTGAGGCAGGAGAATTGCTTGAACCCAGGAGGTGGAGGTTGCAGTGAACCGAGATCGCGCCACTGCACTGCAGCCTGGCTGACAAGAGACCCTGTCTCAAAACACACACACACACATACAAACACACACATACACACACACATACAAACACACACATACACACAAACACACACACACACACAAACACATACACACACACAAACACACACATACACACATACACACACACAAACACACACATACACACACACACATACAAACACACACATACACACACACAAACACACACACATACACACATACAAACACACACACATACACACACACACAAACACACATACACATACAAACACACACACATACACACACACACATACAAACACACACACAAACACACATACAAACACACACATACAAACACACACACATACAAACACACACATACACACACAAACACACACATACACACACATACACACATACAAACACACACACACATACACAAACACACATACAAACACACACACAAACACATACACAGAAGTAATATAAAGAAGCAACCACAGGTGAAGTACCCAAAGATTATTATTTACAGATGTCTCATATTTTCAAAGCCCCCATCTTGGCGGCTGTGTTTCGCAGACCCTGTGTAGCATGTTAAAAACTGCTGGTTAACTCTTAGACTGTCACAGGACTTGTAAACTACATGATTTGTTTAGTATCAAATAAAAACCAGAGCCTTTCTAATTTAAACCAACACTCCCAGATTTTCCCCTTTCCCCAGGTTTTATCTCACGTATGTGGGGCACAGAAAGCTGCAGTCTTTCCAACATAACCCTCCGCCCACACCAGCTCATATTAAGTAAATGTGTGGGATCAACAACGGAGCACTGCTCACATTTTTTCAGGTCCCTCCCGTGCTTGGGTCATCAGGATCCAAGCCTCTCTCCCTGAGCTTCCAGCTCTAAAATTATATGACTCTAGTTACTTTGGCAGCTATTCAGAGGAAAGAGAAAATAGGGAGGAAGGAGGGAAAAAAGATCATTACTGAAGCATCGTCCCTAAAATTCTGATTGCATGGGGTAGGAAGGGTGTTTATAAAATAGTCCTGATCACAGCAGATAGACATGGCAGTGATCAGAGAAGTGTCCTTGAATAGCCCCTGATGTTCACGCCTCCATACTGACTTTTGTTATCATAATGGCCTTGGCAGTTAAACTGAGATGCGTTCTTAAGCAAGAGGCCCCAGGGCTGTGTGGCTTTATCTTTTTCCCCTCTGAATCGCAGGGAGAAAGGGCAGTTTCACAATCAGTTCTGTGTATTTCTTATTTTGTTCCTTAGTGGTTCCTAAGGTGGTCATAAAGAGAATGACTCTGTTACATAAGACAGTCATTGTTGAACCAGGATCTCCCAGGACCTGCGTCCTCCCCTAGTAGCAACCGTGAAACACATTAACTTTTCCAGGCAGAGTAAAATATGCCCAAATGGGTAACAACTGTGATTCCACAGCTAAATGCTGCTTTTGTGGCATCTAAATCAATGTGCTCCCCCACCAAACTCCAGCATAGGAGGGTGGAAGTGTCACTGCATTTTATTTTATTTTGCTTTATTATTTTAATTTTTTTGAGACAGGGTCTCACTCTGTCACCCAGGCTGGAGTGCAGTGGCATGATCATGGCTCACTGCAGCCTCAACCTCCTTGGCTCAAAGGATCATCCCACCTCAGCCTCCCAAATAGCTGGGACTGCAGGCTAATTTTTAAATTTTTTGTGGAGATGGGGCCTCACAATATGGCTCAGATTGGTCTCAAACTTCTTGGCTCAAGCAATCCTCCTGCCTTGGCCTCCCTAAGTGCTGAGATTACAGGCGTGAGTCACTGCACTCAGCTGACACTGCATTTTAGACATTATCTAAGTGTAATCTTTGTTCACAGATGCATCAGAAAACACTGAGTTTGATCAGCCATCTGAATTAGAAACAGTAATAACAAAAACAGGGCGCTAACAAAAATCACAACTCTAGCATTCAAAACGTTGAGAGAGGAGAGACATTGTTTAATTCTCTCTTGAAACTCATCATGATGAGGCGGTACCAAGAGGGCGATGTAACTGTGGGTACCGGGCCCTGCAGAAAATCCCCCCGGCTCTCTCTGAGCTGCCATGCAGGGCTTTATTTATCCCACCCGCATCTCTCCTTCAAGTGACACAGTCAGCAAGTCACTGGACTGCGGACTGTGGCATTGTGGTCTTTTGTGCTGGTCTTCTCAGCAAGAACCTGATTTCTGGCTTTGCTCAGCATCCTCCCACCCCATCAGCTATGTCTGCGCAGTGAAGCTAATGGGGTTGAAGCTTCAGAATCCCTCATTTGCACGGGCTCCTTCCAAGGCCCTACAAGGACCCTTAGCTATGTGTGTGTGTGTGTTTATATATAAAATTTCTAAAAGTAAGAAATTGTAACTTTAGGGGATCAAGACCATTTGCATTGCTCTGACACCCCTTGTGTCATGGGTCCTAGAAGTGGCTGTGAGCATTTTGGGGAACCGGCTAACGGCAAGTTGAGTTAGGGATACATTTAGTTGGACTTGGTAAAACACAGTCATCTGATTTGCAGATGTGTCTGTGCAGAGTTGAAGTTGTTGCTACTCATCCTGATGTAGGAATAGCTTCCAGGAAAACATTCCCCTCCCCCAGCCGTGCCAACTCGCTGGGCATCAGGACATGAAGGTGCAGGCCAAAATTTGCATAACGATATAAATGCGTGCTGTGGCTTCTGGCACCACAAGTATGTGTCTCATGAACATAAAACACAGTTTGGAGCCAGAAACCAGTCTGGGGGAATATTCTTTCCAATTTTATAACTTGTATGTATATCAAGAGAACTTGATAGAGGTTATGCCAAATTTAACAACAACCTTAGATAGAATTTTAAATGACAGGCCGGGTGCAGTGGCTCACACTGTAATCCCAACACTTTGGGAGGCCGAGGTGGGCGATCACCTGAGGTCAGGAGTTCGAGACCAGCTTGGCCAACATGGTGAAACCCCCATCTCTACTAAAAATACAAAAATTAGCCAGGTGTCGTGGCACACATCTATTATCCCAGCTTCTTGGGAGGCTAACATAGGGGAACCACTGGAACCTAAGAGGTGGAGGTTGCAGTGAGCCGAGATCATGCCACTGCACTCCAGCCTGGGCAACAGAGTGAGACTTGGTCTCAAAAAAAAAAAAAAAAAAAAGAAAAGAAAATTTTAAATGACATTACCAAACAAAAATTTCAAACTATATATAAGTACATTCCAATCAACCATGCCAGAGGAAAAACTGAATGATTCTATTCTCTTTAGAGAAAATGAAATTATAAAATTGTTTTTTCTCAAAAGGTCAGGTAAGAATACACAGCCAAAAAAATATAAGGAGTGAGGGAGTACGGTAGAAGTTTAACAAGTGGGCGAGGCACAGTGGCTCACGCCTATAATCCCAGCACTCTGGGAGGCCAAGGCGGGCGGATCAACTGAGGTCAGGAGTTCGAGACCAGACTGGCCAACGTGGCAAAACCCTGTCTCTACTAAAAAAATCCAAAACTTAGCTGGGCATGGTGGCACGTGCCTGTAGTCCCAGCTACTCAGGAGGCTGAGGTTGGAGAATTGCTTGAACCTGGGAGGCAGAGGTAGCAGTGAGACGAGATCGCGCCACTGCACTCCAGTCTGGGTGACGGAACAAGACTCTGTCTCAAAAAAAAAAAAAAAAAAAGTATAGCAACTGGTTAATTAATAAAATATGATGTATTTTTTGGAGTTTTGTGATTTTGTGTGGTTTGTTAGCTTTTGATAATGTGATTTGCTGTAAATTCTTTACTCATTGTGTGATAACTAATTTTATCTACATAACTCTGTATTCTTCTACTTAGAAAGGGTACCCAGACTTTGTAAGCTTCAGGCCTTCCAAAACCCGGATCCACCTCTGCCCCTGCAGCATGTGGTAAACTGTTGAAAACAGTATACACGAAATGTCTGTGAATCAAATGCTGCTCCCTCTGCCTCATTAAACATCATTTCCACTGGGCCAGGCGCGGTGGCTCACGGTAATACCAGCACTTTGGGAGGCCAAGGCGGGTGGATCACGTGAGGTCACGAGTTTGAGATCAGCCTGGCCAAAATGGCAAAACCCCATCTCTACTAAAAATACAAAAATTAGCCAGGCATGATGGTGCACACTGGTAATCCCAGCTACTCGGGAGGCTGAGGAGAATAACTTGAACCTGCGAGGCAGAGGTTGCAATGAACTGAGATCGCCCCACTGCACTCCAGCCTGGGTAACAAGAGCGAAACTTCATCTCAAAAAAAAAAAAAAAAAAAAAAAATTAGTTCTGCCAGATGAGGTGGCTCATGCCTGTAATCCCAGCACTTTAGGAGGCCGAGGTGGGCGGATCCTTTGAGGCTTGGGGTTCAAGACCAGCCTGGGCAACATGGCAAAACCCTGTCTCTACTGAAAATACAAAAAATTAGCTGGGTATGGTGGTGCATACCTGTAGTCCCAGCTACTAAAGAGGCTGAGGTGGGAGGATCGCCAGGGCCCAAGAGGTCAAGGCTGCAGTAAGCTATGATCACACCTCTGCACTCCTCCTGCCTAGGCAACAGAGCAAGATCCCTTCCCCCTGCCCTTCAAAAAAAATCTATCAGTTCTTATAGGTGAAAACAGGAATACAGATGGTTTGGGGCTCCACTAGATTTCAGTGAGGACAGTGTGACCTACGTGAGATTTTCTTTGTGGATGATTTAAAAACAGAAACATGAACAACATTGGTGAGAGACTTTGACCTATAACGAGGGCATCTGCTTTTCCTTACTCAAGCTACACCACGATTGGGACAAAGTAGATTGATGTCATCTTGAATTTTTTTTTTTTTTTGGTCACCCAGGCTGGAGTGCAATGGCATGGTCTCGGCTCACTGCAACCTCTGCCTCCCGAGTTCAAGTGATTCTCCTGCCTCAGCCTCATGAGTAGCTGGGACTACAGGCGTGCGCCACCATACCTGGCTAATTTTTGTATTTTTAGTAGAGAGGGGGTTCAACTACGTCGGTCAGGCTGGTCTTGAACTCCTGACCTCAGGATCCGCCTGCTTCAGCCTCCCAAAGTGCTGGGAATACAGACGTGAGCCATCACACCCGGCCTGTCATCTTGACTTTTATTCACATATTTTGATCTTCATTTACTTGGAGTGAAGGCATATGAGTTATCAAAAATTAAAAATAATATTTTAAAATTTTAAACTGAGGTTCTTTTTCTTCAGAGTTATTTACTCTGCCCCCATTGGCTCAGTGGCATTCATTACTTAAGGAGAAAGTGAAAACAGTGAGAACAAAGCAGATGGATAATTCACAACATCCGAAGCCACAGTCGCTTGAAAGAGCTAGTCACGTGAGAGAGAGGTAGTTTTGTTCTGAATTTCAAAATGGCTTAGTTTTAACCCATTTATGGCTGAGGTGGCAATTTTTTAATTTGAAAAATCAGACCTTAGCAATGCCTTGAGCAGTAGGATATAAATAACTCCCACATGCTTAGCGTTCCAATAATGGAACTCTAGGCATAAATGAGCAAGATGATGTAAAAGCTTGGAGGACAGAGCATAGCATTTATAGGTGTTAGGGTAAAGCAAGTTTGTCCAATCTGCAGCCAGGATGGCTTTGAATGCAGCCCAACACAAATTCATAAACTTTCTTAAAACATTATGAGACTTTTTGATTTTTTTAAAAGCTAATTAGCTATCATTTAGTGTTAGAATATTTTATATGTGGCCCAAGATGATTCTTCTTGCAATGTGGCCCAGGAAAGCCAAGGTATTGGACGCCCTGCTCTCAGGATGCAGGTCATGGCACAAGGCCATTTCTCCACCACAAAAGAAAGTAATACAAATTGCTTTCCTGTCCGGGTATGGTGGCACACATCTGTATTCCCAGCTACTCAGGAGGCTGAGGCAGGAGGATTGCTTGAGCCCAGGAGATCGAGGCCAGCCTGAGCATAGCAAGACCCTATTCCTTAAACAAAAAAATTTTTTGGCCAGGCACGGTGGCTCACACCTGTAATCCCAGCACTTTGGGAGGCAGAGGTGGGCAGATCACGAGGTCAGGAGATCATCCTGCCTAACACAGTGAAACCCCGTCTCTACTAAAAATACAAAAAATTAGCCAGGCGTGGTGGCGGGCACCTGTAGTCCCAGCGACTCAGGAGGCTGAGGCAGGAGAATGGCGTGAACCTGGGAGGTGGAGGTTGCAGTGAGCCAAGTTTGCACCACTGCACTCCAACCTGGGCAACAGAATGAGACTCTGTCTCAAAAAAAAAAATTTTTTTTTAAGATAAGCATTAAAAACACAGCTTTCCTGGGACTGCAAAAGGTTATCGGCGGGGGGTGGGGGGTGGGGGGTGGGGGGCAATAAAAGCTTTCCTGGCTCAGCACCCAGGGAACTGGGGAGCAGATATGGGGGAGGAGAGGAGTTGTAAGAGACACAGATAGAGGTGTGCTTCTTCCCGAGGGGGCGGTGGCTCTGCCTCCTTAGCTGACATTTCACTGGCAGGGGACAGAGCGTACAGGGGTAAGGGCAGAAGGGACTTGGCCCTCGTTTGCTCTAAAACCCTTGCCTCCAGCACCACAAGAACATGAGAGGGGAGAGACGCAGAGTGGAAAGGCGGGCAGGGCAGACCTGGACTGAAAATGGGCCTCCAAGAACCGCCCCACCTGAGTCTCCCCCACTTCCTTCCTGTGTGGGGAAATCAGGGGAAGAGCCCATAGCACCTGGTGAGGGCGAGGAAGGTGGCAGAGAACGAAGCCTTGGCCAGAGCAGCACCGCCACTGCAGTGATGGGGCCTGGCCGGCAGGGAGCAGCCACCTCTCCTCTTGCTGCCTTAGAGCGGTTGACCAACTGGGTCAATGGTGAAGGCAACAGTGACCAAGACTGACACCTACCACCAAGGCAACAAGATGTCTCCAAGGTCAAGGTGGGCCAGAGAATAGGAAGCATGGGACAGACCTGGAGCTCATCCAGAGGGGGAGATGAGGGAGCGTGGCCCTGATGGAATTAAAATCCTGGATTGACTGAGGAATTATCCTTAAAAAGCTTTGAAACCAGAAGGGTGTCAATGATCCTAAAGTGCCAAGATTAAGAGTTGTCCACTACTTCGTAAGTAAATTGATTACAGTTATAGAGAAATAATGTTTCATTTTTGCACCTCTGAGATGTCACTGTAAACTTGAAACCCACTACACATTAGAAATCCCTGCCCTCAGGTTGGGTGCAGTGACTCACGCCTGTAATCCCAGCACTTTGGGAGGCCGAGGCAGGTGGATCACAAGGTCAAGAGATCAAGACCATCCTGGCCAACATGGTGAAACCCCATCTCTATTAAAAATACAAAAATTAGCTGGGCATGGTGGTGGGCGCGTGTAGTCCCAGCTACTCAGAAGGCTAAGGCAGGAAAAACTTGAACCCAGGAGGTGGAGGTTGCAGTGAGCCAAGATCGTGCCACTGCACTCCAGCCTGGGTGACGAAGTGAGACTCCGTCTCAAAAAAAAAAAAAAAGAAATCCCTACCTTCCTTTTATGTTCCCAAAATGTTCCCACCACAGAGGCAGCCTTGTACACTGACAGTTTGCCTACATTTGGTGGGGTGTGATTGCAAGACCAGGACTAGACAGCGATCAGCACTACTTTGAGCTTCCAGAAATCTAATCTGGGGAAGCGTTCAGGCAAGAGATACATCGATCTCATAGAGGACACAAAGACATGAACATTGATAGCCCTGTTGTCATCTTAAAAATCATACTTAGGCCATGTGTGGTGGCTCACACCTGTAATCCCAACACTTTGGGAGGCTGAGGCAGGTGGATCACCTGAGGTCAGGAGTTTGAGACTAGCCTGGCCAACGTGATGAAACCCTCTCTCTACCAAAAATACAAAAATTAGGCAAGCGTGGTGGCAGGTGCCTGTAGTCCCAGCTACTCAGGAGGCTGAGGCAGGAGAATCACTTGAATCCAGGAGGTGGAGGTTGCAGTGAGCTGAGATCATGCCACTGCACTCCAGCCTGGGAGAGAGAGCGATACTCCATCTCAAAAGGAAAATCATAATTACTTTCATGATGTATACTGTAAGGCAATATGATAAGTAGTAGGGTATCTGTTCTTTCCCTGATTTCTCTCCCCGCCGACTCTGACTGGTATCTTGGAAGCAGAAAATTCTAATGCAACATTTGCTACGAGTGTTCTCTTTAAATGTCATCCACAATGATTAGGAACACCTCACAGACACCAGCCCTGTTTAGCTGGCTACAGCGGACCAGGTGTTCAACCAGTTTGACTACTCCGCCTCCCTTTGTTAGGCCTCTGAATTATGTATCTCCTGGTATGCAGGTGAGAGACTCAGACTGTGGCTCTCCACGTGCCCTGGAGCTAAACGTCCCTGTTTGCTTTCTCTGGAATAATTTCACTTGTTCCCCTCTCCCCTGTCTACAGGGAAGCTGCGGTTCCAGCTATCCATGACTATAATGATTCACGAGGAATTGAAATAAAAACATTACAAACCCTGTAGGTAAAATGAGGACATTCTTTAAGTTCTATTATAAATTGAGTGTAGCCCAAGAATTCAATAGAGAATGAATAAGAGATTACCGGTTGTCTGGTTAGAGCTTAGTGGTTGCCCCCAGGGAATAGCTTGTTGGCTTGTGTGGGCAGCCAGCAGCCTCGGCTCTGTTTGGAGTCCTTCCTTCAGAGAGGAATTGACTTCCTAGCAATTTATTTCCCCGTGATTGTGGCCCACGCTCACAGAGGCCAAACCAAACAGGCCCAGGAAGATTCTGGCCGTGGCCAGTGGAGAGCCCGGCCTGGCAGCACCCCTCCTCCCAGGCTTTGCAGCTGCCTGTGTGCATCCCAAGCAATCTTTGTCAGCATCCTCATGGCCACAAAACTTCCTTTTTTAAAAAAAAACTAAAAATGTAGTTTAAATCTTCACATGCACATTAGAGCCACATTATATTACCTTTAAAAATGTTTTTAAATTTAAAAAAATTTCTGTAGTATAAAATTAAGTTGATCTTAAAGCTGCCTCCTTTATAGTTTACGTTCTGCCTAAAGCTCTGCATAGTGAACTGTCACCTGACTGAGTGCGTAAACAGACGGCTGCCTACCCTTGTGTCAATCACCGAGTTCCGGGCAAAGACAGGCAGTTCTTCAAACCATGAACAAATAAAGCAATCATCAAGCCGTAACCAACCTGGCTCTTTCTGTGCTTCACTTCTGCTTCCCGTACATCCCTTTCCTTTTTCGGTCCATAAATCTTCCTCCACCATGTGCCTAAGCTGGAGCTTCTGGTCCAGGGGCTGCCCTGTTCACAAATCGTTTTTTGCTCAATTAAACTCTGTTAAATTAAATGTCTCTATGGTTTTTAACATTAGAGACAGAGTCTCACTCTGTCACCCAGGCAGTGGTGCAGTCACGGTTCACTGCAGCCTCTATCTTCTGGGCTCAAAAGATCCTCCCACTTCACCTCCCGAGTAGCTGAGACCATTGGCAGATGCCACCACACCTGGCCTCTCTCTCCTTTGTAATGCTTTATGTTTTCATTTAAAAAAAAGACCCTTAAGGCTGAAAATTCATTCAACTAAACATAGCTTGAGGCCCCTTGACAGCACCCCTGGCTGCTGGCCATCCAGTCTCGAATCTGAACGTCTTCAGTGACAGGGAGGTAACTTGCTCCCTCCCAACACAGACTCATCCATTTTGGGGTTGCTCCAATGGAAACCCTTTCTTAAATTGAAGATTCCCTGTAATTTACATCGATTGTACCTAATTTCATGCCTTGATACCCCGTGGAATAAATTGCACCCATCTTCCATGTGAAAGCTCTGTAGCTAATCAGGGCCACTATCTCATCGCTTCCCCCGTGGCCCTTCTTCACCGCCAAGCTCCTGTGGTGGTATCATTCTTCCTCTACCCAGGGGCTGAGAGTGTTTACCACCCTGCTGCTCCCCTCTGAACAGCCTCCAACTTGTCGAGCCCTTTGAAAACTGCGGTGCACACAGCTTGGCACAGGGCTCAGCTGTGGTCTCTCCGGTGCAGAATGAGGCAGAAGAATTTGTTGTAAATACCGCACATCTATTAATGCAGCCGAGGATTTAATGAGCTTTCTTGGCAACCACATTAAATTATGGCTTTTTTTCTTACCAGCAACTACATATTTGAGTGGCTGGATTTTATAGATCAAGACCAGAGCCTTCCATTTACCATTATGGACTTTATCTTGTAATATGCGCTGATTCATTCAGACTTTTAGAGATCTTCTGGCGTTCTGATTTTGCCCTTGAATGTATTAGTATTCCACTCATGCTCTGTGTCACCTGCAAATACAAAAGTTTATTTTTGGTCTTTAGCCAGGCCACTGATTAAAAAAAACACACACAACAACAACAACAAACCTTCATGTGGCACGAAAATGCAGAGTCCTGTGGTATTCCAATAAAAACAGTCCTCTGGATGAAAAAGAATCAATTAATTAGCAAGCTTTGGCTATGATCCTTCAACCCGTTAAAAACCAACCAATTACCCTATCCCTCAACCCCTGTGAGGACAACATTAGCCTATCCCTCAACTCCTGTGAGGACAATTAGCCTATCCCTCAACCCCTGTGAGGACAACATTAGCCACTCTTTACGGCAGCTTATCATCTGACCCCCCTTTCTGTGTGGGAGAATTACCTACTTTGAGTCTGCCAGAAGGCAGAGACCACCTCCTCCTATGAGAAGTGAAACATGTCAGCACCTAGCTTTCCCAGCTCCCTCCATAGCTAAGGTGTGGGCATGTGATCTGGGCTCCACCAAACAGAGGCATCGGGCTGAACTTTGACTCAGGAGCTGGAGAGGCAAAAACGTTGGGACTCTAAGGACTCTGTTCTGGCAGAGGATGGGGACCGCTTTATACCCTTTTCAGGACACCAGGGTTAGTGTTAGGGTGTCAGCAGGGCAAACCATGGTGTTCGTGCCGATGTGGACAAGCTGTCGTGCCCTCCAAAGACCAGGGCTGTGATTGTGGATGCGGCTGTGCATCCAAAAATCCATAAATCACATATCAGATTTAGGATATCCGAGCCTGATTGTCTGGCCCTTCTGAAGAGCTGGTAAACTTCCCTATATCCTTGAATAAAATCCCTTTTCTGTTCAGACTCACTAGAATTTGTTTCTGTTCTTTGTGATCTAAAAACTGCGAGTGACACTCTGCCTCTCTACCTTATCCCCAGGGTCCCCAAGCAACTATGTCAGTTTCCTTTCTGACATGTAGCGGGACCATATCGATCTTGTATCTCTAAGTTTGCCAGTGGAGTAATCCTATCAGAAAAGGAGATGGATTCAGGCTAACACAATTTGCTTTTAGTGACATGGGGCTGACTCTTTATAATCACTGCCTCCTGGTTTCTAAGAGCTCGGTAACCACCTTCTAGCATTCTCTTCAAGACTCCCACCGAGAATCAATCTCAAGCTTACTGGTCTACAGGTCATAGAATCCACCTTCTTTTTTTTTTTTTTTGAAAATTAGAATTACATTTTCCCATCTCGCTGGCTCTGTTGTTTTTCATGATTCCTAGAGATCATCCAAAAGATTTCTCAATCACCTCCACAGTCTTTCCATGTTCTTTACTATGAAAATATTCTCATACAATCTCCTTATAGGTTTGATTTGTTCTTTTGACTTGAAAAATGTTCTTTTTTGAGAAGACAGAAGCAAAGCAAGAGTTAAGGAATTCCATTTTCTGTGTTCTGTTTGAATACTGCATCATCCAGCTGACACTGCAGACACTCCTCAGAACCTGTCCTAGCCCTGTAGACGAAGGCGAGGCATAGCCCATCTCTCTGCGGTTTCAAATATCTAAACCCAAACCCCATGCCCTCCAGTCTAAATACATTGTCTTAGTCCATTTGGGTTGCTATAACAAAATACCTCGGACTGGGTAATTTATAAAAAGCAGAATATGGCCGGCCGAGGTGGATCACCCCTATAATCCCAGCACTTTGGGAGCCTGAGGCAGACAGATCTCTTGAGATCAGGAGTTCAGACCAGCCTGGCCAACATGACGAAACCCCATCTCTACTAAAACTACAAAAATTAGCTGGGGGTGGTGGCGGGCGCCTGTAATCCCAGCTACTCTGGAGGCTGAAGCAGGAGAATAGTTTGAACCTGGGAGGGGGAGTTTGCAATCCCAGCTAATCTGGAGGCTGAAGCTGGAGAATAGTTTGAACCTGGCAGGTGGAGTTTGCAATCCCAGCTAATCTGGAGGCTGAAGCTGGAGAATAGTTTGAACCTGGGAGGTGGAGTTTGCAATCCCAGCTAATCTGGAGGCTGAAGCAGGATAATAGTTTGAACCTGGGAGGTGGAGTTTGCAATCCCAGCTAGTCTGGAGGCTGAAGCAGGAGAATAGTTTGAACCTGGGAGGTGGAGTTTGCAGTGAGCCGAGATTGCACGACTGCACTCCAGCCTGGATGACAGAGCAAGACTCCATCTCAAAGAAAAAACTAAGTGCAGAATTTTATTGCTCACAGTTCTGAAGGCCGAGAACTTCAACATCAAGGTGCCACCAGATTCGGTGCCTGGTGAGGGCCCTCTGCTTCATACAGGGCAGCTTCTTGCTGCATTCTTACATGGCTGAAGGAGAAAAGGGACCAGCAAACTCCCTCAGGCCTCTTTTATGACGGGATTATTCCCATTCACGAGGGTTCTGCCCTCAAGATCCAACGGCCCCACCTCTTAAAGGCAAAACACTGGGATTTGATTTCAACGTATGAGGGAGTCTCTGAGCCTACTCTGGCTCAGAAGGCTACCTGTAAAAAAGAAAACAAGAAAAGAAAAAGAAAAAAAAGAAGATTTCAACATGTGAATTTTGGAGGGATGCAAACATTCAGACCATAGTGCTGTCCTTGAATATAGTATGTACCTTGTGAATGAATGTTAGTGGCATAAAGCTAACAAAAGGCTATGACTTATCCCAGGCATACCTGCTTGGCTTTTGAACCTCATTTCTATCATTGTACACATACAGCCTACCATAAAAAATATTAATAATCACATAAAAGGTGGTTTATATTACCCAGGTCTTATTTCGTATCATTAAACATCACTATTAGTCTCATTTAATATAGCTAACTTATATTTGGCCAAAAAAAGCATTGCAGGCCAGATGTGGTGGCTCACACCTGTTATCCTAGAACTTTGGGAGGTCAAAACAGGAGGATTGCTTGAGTCCCAGGAGTTCAAGACCAGCCTAAGTCATATAGTGAGACCCTGTCTCCACAAAAAAATTAAAATTAAAAAAAAAAAGCATTACAGGCCGGGCGCAGTGATTCACACCTGTAATCCCAGCACTTTGGGAGGCTGAGGTGGGCGAATCACCTGAGGTCAGGAGTTCGAGACCAACCTGACCAACATGGAGAAACTCCATCTCTACTAAAAATACAAAATTAGCCAGGTGTGGTGTATACAGGTGGCACATGCCTGTAATCCCAGCTACTTGGGAGGTTGAGGCAGGAGAATCGCTTGAACCTGGAGGCGGAGGTTGCAGTGAGCCGAGATCGCGCCATTGCACTCCAGCCTGGGCAACAAGAGCGAAACTCCGTCTCAAAACAAACAAACAAAAAAGCATTGCAGTATTATTCCAAACCTATGCATTTTGATATAAATATTCCAAAGTGTGTGTGTGTGTGTGTGTGTGTATTTTAAAACCTATACAATTCCTGATAGGTAAGGGATAATGTTATTCACATAACTGAAACTTAGATTGAGGCCAAGATCAGAGAGAAAGAAGGACCAGCCAGGTCATGATCCATTGCTTTGGAGGGAAGAATCCTGCCTTCAAGAAGGGAGGCACCGCCAGAGGGAGCCTGCCAACCTCTCTGGTTGGGGTGAGGTGGGGTAAGGCTGAGAGGAGGCCATGGGCAGTTGGAACCATCCCAGCTTGCCCCACTGATGCCCTTTAGCTTACCGGATGCCGGATCCCATGCCGGGGAGACCTTGCCGACGCGCTCGGGCTTACCCCGAGCATAGACGGCCTGCTGAATGAGTCGGGTCCCTCTCAACCCGGGCTTCCAGGAGGGCAGCTGCACAGGTAGAGAAAGGCCAGCACCCTGGATAATGTCAGATGGGCTTGAGGCATGTGTGTGGTGGGTGCCTTTTAAAATAGCACCCTATCAGAAACGAACATTGTGTCGTCCTTCTTGGTAAGAGTGGAAGAGGGGACCCTCCCTCGGGAGAGTAGGAGTAGGTCAAGCATCCACATTGTCTGGAGAAAAGGGGCAAACTCACAGGACACTTTGGGCTTTCAGGTTTAAGAAGACATCTGCTCAGTTCCCAGGAGAGTAGATCCCTGGAAAGCGGGTGTGTGGGATGGTCTTGGCCCACAGGGTGGCGAGAATCAGAGAGGGAGACCATCCCGAGCCAGGCTCCCAGCGGCGCTGCTGCATCCCGCAGGTTCAGGCGATATCATTCCCTCAGAAGCCAGAAGGAACGGTGTTCTCTGTGGTGGTATAGACTTGGGTTCCATTTCCTGGGGTGGGTTGTGCCCCTGGGGTGAATGTACTTATGATGAAAGAGTTGGTCCTTAAGAGACAGAACACTCTGAGTTTGGGCCTAGTAGGGAGTGAGGTCCCAGAAGCCAAGGCTGGTTGTAGAACTGCCTGTTTTCAGAACTGCTGCAAAAGGGCTCGGTTCTAGCCTAAATGCTACAGCAGGCAAAGAAGATATAAACTTCAGAGGCGGGCCGGCATGGTGGCTCACGCCTGTAATCCCAGCATTTTGGGAGGCTGAGGCGGGAGGATCTCTTGAGCTCAGGAGTTTGAGACCAGCCTGGGTAACATAGTGGGACCCTGTCTCTATAAAACAAACAAATATAAAACCACCACCAACCACAACAACAAAATCCAGAGGCAGATGCAACCCCTACCTAGCCCCTTCTACTGAGATGACCCAAACTCTCCCAACTCCTTATCCACTTGTGCCCACCATGACTCACTGCCGCCTACACCCATGAGCTGACAAGGAATCGAAGGAGTTTGATTCAAAGTTCCTGGACCAATGTAGCTGACGTCTTCCTTGACTGAGAGGAAGGCAATGTGAAAGGTCTTCACCTAAATGTCCCTCGCCAGTTAGACTGGAAGAGATGGCAGCACAAATGCTGAGATCAACTTCTGTAGGGCACACTGCCTCTCCTCAATGCCCTTGGCCACTAGGTGAGTTCTGGGCTTTGTCCATCCAGGCTCAGGACATGACCTGATGACACCAGGGTCTATGCCTCAACTCCTCTCCACCCTCATTATACGTAGACATGGGACCAAGCCCATCTGGACCCAACCAAACAATGGGGAAACTCATGGACAAGTGAGAAGGAGGGCGCTGGGGCATTCAGCGAGACTGACATCTAAATTTTCTGCACTTACAGGGAGGAAGTTCTTGAACACTTGCTCCCAGGGGGTAAAATGAATCAAATTATTCCTACAAGAAAACGTTAGGTCCAAAGAATATGGCTGCCTTTGGTCTTAACAACTTTCCACCTGCACTTATCGTTATGTGTAAGGTGTGACTCACGCCTGTAATCCCAGCACTTTGGGAGGCCGAGACAGGCGGATCACGAGGTCAGGAGATCGAAATCATCCTGGCTAACATGGTGAAACCCCGTCTCTACTAAAAATACACAAAATTAGCCAGTCATGGTGGTGGGTGCCTGTAGTCCCAGCTACTCTGAAGGCTGAGGCAGAAGAATGGCGGGAACCCGGGAGGCGGAGCTTGCAGTGAGCTGAGATCGCGCCACTGCACTCCAGCCTGGGCGACAGAGCGAGACTCCATCTCCAAAAAAAAAAAAAAAGAAAAAGAAAAAGGAAACTATAATAAATCTAAATGTGGCTGGGCACAGTGGCTCACGCCTGTAACCCCAGCACTTTGGGAGGCCGAGGAGTGTGGATCACCTGCAGTCAGGAGTTCAAGACCAGCCTGACCAATATGGTGAAACTGCATCTCTACTAACAATACAAAAATGAGCCATATGTGGTGGCGGGCACCTTTAATCCCAGCTACTCGGGAGGCTGAGGCAGGAGAATTGCTTGAACTGCGGAGGGAGAGACTGCAGTGAACCGAGATCACGCCACTGCGCTCCAGTCTGCGTGTCAGAGAAAGACTCCGTCTCAAAAAAAGAATCCACATCATTCTAAAAGGACACCTTTTTTTTTTTTTTTGAGACGGGGTCTTGCTCTGTCCCCCAGGCTGGAGTGTAATGGCTCAATCTCAGCTCATTGAAACATTGGCCACCCGGGTTCAAGCAATTCTCCTGCCTCAGCCTCCCGAGTAGCTACAGTCATGCACCACCATGCCTGGCTAATTTTTGTATTTTTAGTAAAGATGGGGTTTCACCATGTTGGCAAGGCTAATCTCAAACTCCTGACCTCGTGATCCGCCCGCCTTGGTCTCCCAAAGTGTTGGGATTATAGACGTGAGTCACTGTGCCCGGCCTTTTTTTTTTTTGAGATGGAATTTTGCTCTTGTTCCCCAGGGTGGAGTGCAATGGGGTGATCTTGGCTCACAGCAACCTCAGCCGCCCGAGTTCAAGCGATTCTCCCGTCTCAGCCTCCCAAGTATTTGGGATTACAGGCGTGCACCACCACGCCTGGCTAATTTTGTATTTTTAGTAGAATACAAAAATACTCCATGTTGGTCGGGCTGGTCTCGATCCCTTGAGCTCATGATCCTCCCACCTTGGCCTCCCAGAGTGCTGGGATTACAGGCATGAGTCACCGCGTCCGGCCAAGGACACAACTTAATTCCCCATGATCAGATACACACAGACCCCCTTCTTTAAGAATAAGCAAGATCACAACAGACAAAAATTAGCCAGGATGGTGGCTCATGCCTGTAATCCCAGCACTTAGGGAGGCAGAGGCAGGAGGATAGCTTGAGCCCAGGAATTCAAGACCAGCCTGGGCAACATAGCAAGACCTCATTCTCCACAAAAGGGGGGAAAAAGTCACCAGACACAGGAAAAGATTAAACGGTGCAAAGCTGACCGATCTGAAACACCAGACTAATTGGCCCCTTTCAAAGACCACTGCAAGAAACTGGAGAAATGCTTAGAAAACGTTCACTTTGTATTCTCGGTGAATAATTACAGAAGAGAGAAAGGGAGACACTGCAGGTGGGCCTCCCTCTGTGGCTTCCTCATGGATGCCTGAGTCACCCACAAGCAGAGGAGCAGGGCTGGGCCCAGGCGTCTGAGCTGGCCGCAAGACCGCATGGGAGAATCCCACTCTCCACGCTGCCTGGCACAGCATAGGTGGGGACCCTGTGGCATCTCTGATCATCTCTTTCTTTTTCATGGTTGTGTGTGATAACTGATCAACCCAGAACAGAAGGAACGGGTGGGAAATGTACAAGCATGGGTCACAGGGCTGGGGGGAGGACCTTGAGTCACATCAGATAATGCGCCCATCCCAGGTCTCCCAGCCCACGACGAAGTCAGCGCTGTGAGGACAGCTTTAGTCTCCCAGCGTTTACACACAGGAACATGCTTTGCAATTTGAGACACACAAATCTGTGGTCTGGACTTGCTATCTCTGAGGATCAGCAAAGAATTGTCTGGCTCCCGGGATGTTTTTGTACTGCAAAGCGGAAACACAAACAGTGCTGGGTACTTTCCTCCATTTTGTCCTGTCAGGAAGGAAACATTTTTAACAGTCACCCCATGTTCTTGATCTTGAGAAATCCCCGGCAGAGTTAACAGACATCACAAGAACTGCAGAATCAACAACAATGTGTGTTTCTTTCCTCGCTGTGGCCATGTGCCCGGAGAGAGAGATGTAATATAAGCAGCAGAGAAAATTAGAGATGGAAAAAATTGCAGAGAGGGAATGACTGGCCAAGATGTGAATCCAAATAGCAAATGGAGATGCTTGTAAGCATTCACAGCAGCAAGCACTTGCCGAAACCGCTCCTCATCCCAGGGATGTAAGTTCTCCGCACACAATTACATGAACAGCCCAGTAGGTGAGGGTGATACGGGACTATTCTTAGAAATGATCTGCTCTTATTTTGCATGAGAAAAATCAATGTAAGGAAAACATTGTCATATTTATCCATCAAATGTCATGCAGTGTTCAATGAGATTTTTATACGATTTTAAAGACATCCTTTTTATATGTCAATCCCCATATGATCTGCCAGCAGGATTTACACATCATTGCACACATTATAGTGAGAACACAGAAATTTTATTTTAACTCTGATTGGGTCTACAAGATCTTTGCATTCTTTTCCTGAAGAAAAATAGCTTTTTTTTTTTTTTTTTTTTCTTCTTCTTAACAGAAGTGGGGAAAGGGCCAGGATGGCTGCCAACAACTTCTTGGTTTGGTTCCAAAGCATTTTGAGCAGAGTCTCTCAGAATGTCAAATGTAACATCCCATTCAGGGATTCAGTGGGGTTGTTGGTGATGTGAGAAGAGATTGGGAAATAGAAAGGTTTTTCTCGGTTCTTCTCTCTGCTACAGTAGAGGCTGCTGACTTCTACTTTTGGAAACTCCTGTCTTAGCTTCAGGACTTATTCTGATCCTCTCTTCCTACTCTGTTACCAAAGAAAAAAAAAAAGAAAAAAGAAAAAGCTTCTAGGACAGTCCTCTTCATGATGCAGTTAACTCTGAGTGTTTCCAAACCGCGGCCGTCGGTCATTGGCTTGTCCACCTACACATAACCATTTTCCTTAAGGTCAGGAGTTCGAGATCACCCAACTGGTATTTTTCTGTCACCCTACTTTAATTTAAGATTCATATTTTCAGCTGCCTATAAGACATTTACATTTTAAACTCCGGCCATCATTTCAAACTCAACATTTCCACAATAAAACATACTATCTTGACCTGAAAATATACTTCCCATACAACTTCTGGATCCCTCCCCACCACCTTTTTTTTTTGTGTGTGTGTGAGACAGAGTCTTGCTCTGTTGCCCAGGCTGGAGTGCAGTGGCATGATCTTGGCTCACTGTGACCTAGACCTGTTGGGCTCAAGTGATCCTCCACCTCATCTATCCCAGTAGCTGGGACTGCTGGCACATGCCACCATGCCCAGCTTTTTTTTTTTTTTAGAGATGAGGGTCTCCCTATGTTGCCCAGACTATTCTAGAATTCCTGGACTCAAATGATATTCCCGTCTTGGTCTCCCAAAGTGCTGGATTACAGGTGTGAGCCACTATGTCCAGTGCATCCCTTTCTTTGTTTGTTTGTTTTTTTTTTTGAGACAGAGTCTCGCCCTGTTGCCCAGGCTGGAGTGCAATGGCATGATCTCGGCTCACGGCAACCTCTGCCTCCCATGTTCAAGCGATTCTCCTGCCTCAGCCTCCCGAGTAGCCGGGATTACAGGTACGCGCCTCCACACCCAGCTAATTTTTGTATTTTTAGTAGAGATGGAGTTTCACCATGTCGGCGAGGCTGGTCTCGAACTCCTGAACTCGTGATCCACCCGCTTCAGCCTCCCAAAGTGCTGGGATTACAGGCCTGAGCCACGGTGCCCAGCCCCTGCATCCCTTTCAAAGGCTCCACCATTGCCACAGTCATCTTGCTATAAATCTTAGGTGTAACTTTTTTTTTCTCCTCCATTTGCTATATTCATTTGGCCATCAATTCCTATTCGCTCTTTTTTCTAAAATGTTAGTATCTCTTCTAGCTTTACTTTCCTCTCCACTCGTCTGCCACCTGCTGTGGTCTAACTCTTTGTGATTGCTTCATGATCTCATCATGATTTCCCTGGCCACTGCTCTCCCCGGCTTCTCTCTATAACTCCAGTCTCATGTACCAGTGCCCGTCTAATCTTTCTGCCGTGTCACTTCCATATGCAGAACCCATTAGCACCGTCAAGGTAAAACTTCCACTTGGCTTTTTTTTTTTTTTTTTTTTGAGACAGAGTCTTGGTCTGTCGCCCAAGCTGGAGTGCAGTGGCGCCATCTTGGCTCACTGCAAACTCTACCTGTCGGGTTCAAGCGATTTTCCTGTCTCAGCCTCCCAAGTAGCTGGGATTACAGGCGCCCGCCATCACGCCTGGCTAGTTTTTGTATTTTTTTAGTAGAGACGGGGTTTCACCATGTTGGTCAGGCTGGTCTCGAACTCCTGACCTCGGGTGATCCACCTATCTCAGCCTCCCAAAGTGCTGGGATTACAGGCTTGAGCCACCGCGCCCGGCCTCTGCTTGGCTTTTATATGGAGTTGCCAGCCTCTGGCCCTCAGCCAACTACAAAATATACACATTTTCTGCCTTAGTCATGGGTTTTCCATCTCCTCACATAGGTGCCTGCCTGATGTCTGCTGCTGAGCCCCTGTGCTTGTGGTCCTGTCCCCAGTATGTCCTTTGCTTTCTAATACCTGTCCAAAATTTATCCGTGCTTCATTGCCCAGGTCTCATCACTTTTCCATCAAAAGCCTACTCATGCCCTCCTTGACCTCCCTCTTTCCTGAGCTCATATTGTATTTGTAGTCTCCACCTCAGTTATTGGGTTGATACATTGTCTTCCAATATTTCTTATGATTTCGAGTATGTATTTTCTTCTGAATCAGTCTGTAATCTCCTTGAGGGCAGAGATGATGTTTTTCATTTCTTTCTTCTTCTTATCCCACCTTCTTGCTATCCTACTCGTTTTCCTTATCCCACATTTTACCTATGTTTATTTTTCCCATTTTTACTGTATATGTTCTTGTAAGCCATCCTCAAACATATGCAAAACAAAAAGTATTATTTTTTTTTTTCTCACTCTGTCCCTAGGCTGGAGTGCAGTGGTGTGATCTCAGCTCACTGCAACCTCCGCCTCCCGGGTTCAAGCAATTCTCCTGCCTCAGCCTCCTGAGTAGCTGGGATTACAGGTGTGTGCCACAACGCTTGACTAATTTTAGTATTTTTAGTAGAGATGGGGTTTTGCCATGTTGGCCAGGCTGGTCTCAAACTCCTGACCTCAAGTGGCCCACTTCTGACCTCAAGGCTCCCAAAGTGCTAGGATTACAGGGGTGAGCCACCACACCACAATACCTTTTATTGTATTAGCCAAACACAAAATGGATTGTGAGAACTCACTCAATAAATCTGTAATTGGTTTTTAAATATACTAGGATATAACACATGTGTATTAATTTAAGCAAATAAAAAGTATATTTCAGCCCTTTAAGAATCTGAATCTAGCCAGGTGCAGTGGCTCATGCCTGTAATTCCAGCACTTTGGGAGGTCGAGGCGGGTGGATCATTTGAGGTCAGGAGTTCAAAACCAGCCTGGCCAATATGGTGAAACCCCATCTCTACTAAAAATACAAAAATTATCCAGGCATGGTGGTACATACCTGTAATCCCAGCTACTTGGGAGGCTGACGCAGGAGAATCGCTTGAACCTGGGAGGCAGAGTTTGCAGTGAGTTGAGATCGTGCCACTGCACTCCAGCCTGGGCAACAAGAGCAAGACTCTGTCTCAAAAAGAAAAAAAAACAAAACAAAAACTGAATCTAAATGGAATAATTTGTCTTTTCCCCCGCACTGATTCAGCCGTGATGTCCTCTTTCATTATCCCAGGATCCTGATCATGATGACTTGGTACAACTAAAACTAAAGAGATAGAAAAGGCCAAAACAAACTACAAAAACAAAAAACAATGGCCGGGAGCAGTGGCTCAAGTCTGTAATCCCAGCACTTTGGGAGGCCGAGGTGGAAGGATTGCTTGATCCCAGGGCAACATGGCAAAACCCAGTCTCTACAAAAAATTTTTTAAAAAATTAGCAGGGCATGATGGTGTGTGCTTGTCATCTCTGCTACTCAGGAGGCTGAGGTGGGAGGATTGTTGAGTCCAGGAGGTCAAGGCTGCAGTGAGTTGCCTGGGCAACAGAGTGAGACTCTTCCTTTAAAAAAATAAATAAATAAAAATAAAAAGGCTTTTCAGATGGGAATTTATGGGGAGTAGTTGAGAATACCATTTCTGGATGAGGACCCTTGGAATGTTCTACCAGACACCCAGCTCCATTACCAACGTCACCACTGAAGAGAGTGTTGGGGTCTGGGGAGCAGAAGAGAGGAGGGTGGGGCCAGCAGAGATGCAGACATAGGGAGACAGACAGGGAGACGGTGAGATAAGGGAGACATGAAGAAAAAATTCAAAACATAGGACTTTTTTTTTTTTTTTAAAGAAAAGGCAAAAATGCATTCTCTAGCATAAGGAATAGTTTAGGATCTAAGGGTAACATTCTGATTTTGAATATTTTGAGGCCATTTCTTTAGGCCTCAGCCACTGGGTAGATTTAGATGGTGGGAGAGATTATTGCAGCTTTCTCATGGGAAGCACTTCCTTTGCCATACCCTCTTCTTGAAAGCTTCACCCACTTTGGTTTTATTATAGGGAATGACTGATAATATGCCAGTCCCACACATCTGTCTCAGTGGGTAAATAAATCACAGGAAAGAAGCATTTTGGTTTAAAGAGTAGAAATTCCAGCCCAACTTTGATTTCTGCAACCGTCAGCACACCATAGGAATCCCACAATTGCTACCCCAGGAGAATGGGCAGTGCCGGCTATATATGGAGCCTGCCTTATTGCCATGGTGGCCTGTGCGACAGAGGGAGGCAGGCAGCTCACACCTCCTTGGCCTCGCAGGAGCTCAGCTCTGCCTTTCCAGGCACGAATGAAGGAAGGATCCTTCACTCCTCCTTACCTGGGACCTGTGTCCTTGGAGGTTGCTATTTTTCACAGGCTTGGCTGCTTGAGCACCCTGGGGGCCCACATAATACATGAACCACTTTTCAGCACCATGCCTCTTATTCTCTGTGTCCATCTTTATTTACTGTACAGAGATAAGTTTCAACAAACAAGGTGGTCTCATTTGATACGGAGTAGCTTAAAGCCAGCCGTTGCTTTGCACAGAAGATCCACAGTGCTTTGCAGAGAAGATCCACAGATTCGGTGGTGCTGTTATCTTTTAATGTTTATCTGAAACAAAAAAGGATTTTACTCATGGGATCCTCACCCACATCCCCCAGCTCTCAGTCAGAATCCGTTTTTAACAGGAGCTCTTACTAAGCCTTGGTAAGAGAGGGGAAAAAGAAAGAGGAGTTACAAATTACGACTCCAGGGGCTGGCTGAATTAGCTTATGTTAGAGAGTGAGCTGGCGGCGAGGTATCAGTCTTTACTGTGTTTCTGCCTCTAGGGAGTTTGTTGAATGTGCCTTTGCGATATAATTTATAAGGAAATTGGTTTTACTCAAAAGGACGTTTTCGCTTTATGTCTTGTAGCACCCTTGAGTGCTTAGAAAAAAGGAGAAGGTAATTCCATTAAGCTTTCAATTTTCGCTGGCAAAAGAAATGAACTAGATGTGATTGGAAAGATAAGGCAGTGGCCTTCACTTGAATGACCTTGCTGCAGGGGTTGGGGAATAAGAAACATGGCCTTTGTTCCAGAGATGTCATTTCATATTTAATTAGAGGGCCAGAGTGCCATTTTTTTTTTCTTTATAAACCCCAATCTCACTCTGCTGAGAAAATGTCCATTAAGTTGACAGTAGGCAGATCATTGGATCATCATCCTAACAAGTTTGGGAGTCATGTGCTCATGCTGGTGACCCTTCATGAACGAAAGAACATGGGCAGGCCGGGGGTGGTGGCTCAAGCCTGTAATCTCAGCCCTTGGGAAACCAAGGTGGGCGGATCATCTGAGGTCTGGAGTTCAAGACCCCCCAGCTTGGGCAACATGACAAAACCCCATTTCTACTAAAAATACAAAAAAATTCGCCGGGCGTGATGGCAGACGCCAGTAGTCCCAGCTACTCGGGAGGCTGAGGCAGGAGAATCGCTTGAACCTGGGAGGTGGAGGTTGCAGTGAGCCGAGATTGTGCAGTGGCACTCCAGCCTGGGCGACAGAGCGAGATTCCATCTCAAAAAAAAAAAAAAAAAAAAAAGGAAAGCAGAAAAAGAAAAGTGCACGGTCAGTGTTAAAATCGAGACATGCGTGGAAGAGACAGGCCTGAGGTTTGGGGAAGTGCAGGTCCACCTTGCATGGAAGTCAGCAGTCCATTCAACCAAACCAAAACTTTCAGTAGAATTCCCCAATTCGCTTACTGAATCCACTCTCTTCATCTATTTTTTGAAGGACATGGAGCAAAAGAAACTTCAAAATTAAATAAATTGGCTGGGTACAATGCTCACATCTGTAATCCCAGCACTTTGGGAGGCCGAGGCAGGAGGATTGCTTGAGCCCAGGAGTTTGAGACCAGCCTTGGCAATATGGCGAGACCCAGTCTCTACAAGAAGTTAGCTGGGGCATAGTGACAGATGCCTGTAGTTCTAGCTACTCAGGTAGCTGAGGCAGGAAGATCACTTGAGCCTAGGAGTTTGAGGCTGCAGTGAGCCGTGATGGTGCCACTGCACGCTAGCCTAGGCAACACAGAGAAATCCTGTATCAAAAACAAGTAGGCCAGGCATGGTGGCTCACACCTGTAATCCCAGCACTTTGGGAGGCCGAGGCGGGCGGATCACGAGGTCAGGAGATGGAGACCATCCTGGTCAACATGGTGAAACCCCCTCTCTACTAAAAATACAAAAAATTAGCTGGGCGTGGTGGTGGGCCCCTGTAGTCCCAGCTACTCAGGAGGCTGAGGCAGGAGAATGGCGGGAACCCAGGAGAGTTTGCAGTGAGATCGCGCCACTGCACTCCAGCTTGGGCGACAGAGCGAGACTCCGTCTCAAAGAAAAAATTTAAAAAAGTAAATAAGGAAAGAATCTGTGTTGCTCGCAGTTAAGATGTTTTCATGTATCTGGTAGGGTTTCTAACACAATCAAGTTCTAAGTTGGTGCCTCCAAACGAGAAGCTGGATACAGGACTGCAATGCTCTGTTTTTGTTTTTGTTTTTCTTTTTGTGGGTGATCACTTAAAAATAATAGTTTTAGGAAGGCGTGGTGGCTCATGCCTGTAATTCCAGCACTTTGGGAAGCCAAGGCAGGAGGATTACTTGAGGCCAGGAGTTCAAGACTGGCATTGGTAACATAGCGAGACCCTGTCTCTATACACACACACAAAATATTTTATTCTTTAAAATGGAACTGTCCAATATGGTAGCCATTAGACACTGTGGCTACTTAAATTTAAACTGGGCCAGGTGCACTGGCGCATGCCTGGGGATCCCAGCTACTTGGGAAGCTGAGGTGGGAGGATCGCCTGAGCCTGGGAGGTCAAGGCTGCAGTGAGCTGTCATTGTGCCACTGCACTGCAGCCTGGGTCCTCATTACCACCGCCCCCCAAAAAGATAAAAAGACCAATAAAAATTCACTTCCTGGCTTCTTTGGTTTCCTTGTTAAAAAAAAAAAATCACTTCCTCAGTCACAGCAGCCACATTTCAAGGGTTCAGTAGCCACGTGTGGCTAGTTGCTACCATATCAGGCAGCACAGATAGAAAACATCCTCATCACTGTTCCGAGTTCAACAGCAGGATAGTGCTGCTCTAGAAAAGATGGATTGATAAAGTTGTTCTCCTGTGCTCACATTTATATATTCAGAATGCCCATTTATGTAGCAATTTAAATGTAAGTTTTAAAATGTCATCAGATTGATTTTTTTTTTTTTTTTTTTTTTTTGAGACAGAGTCTTGCTCTATTGCTCAGGCTGGGGTGCAGTGGTGCAATCTCGGCTCACTGCAACCTCCGCCTCCTGGGTTCAAGTGATTCTCCTGCCTTAGGTAGCTGGGACTACAGGTCTGCACCACCATATCCAGCTAATTTTTGTATTTTTAGTAGAGACAGGTTTCATCACACTGGCCACGATGGTCTCGATCTTCTGACCTCATGATCCTCCCGCCTCGGCCACCCAAAGTGCTGGGATTACAGGCGTGAGCCACCGCGCCCGGCTGTCCGACTGTTTTAGCTACCAATTGGGCCTCCTGATTTCATGGCCACCTGAATGCAACAGATTGGTCCCCTTCGATGGTGCATCTTCACAGACTCCACCTTCAAATATAATTGAATTCTTTGGAAGTTAAACTTGAGAATCTGCAGGAAGAGCTATAGAATGGTTATAGTCACATTGCCAGCAAGGACCCTCTGAATTTCACATCTTCCTTGCTTTCTGCTTTGTGAAAGAAGTCCTGTTTTCGTTGTTTCTCTTCACCCTCCTGCCTAAAGAAGCTCTATTGAGGGCTGTGGCATTAAGGCTGGAAGGCCGCTTTGTTCCACATGAACCAACAGGAGTGGGCGAGGTCTGTGAGCTCCTATTTGCCAAGCAGACAACCGTTGCTCTTCCTCTCTCATCTTCCAGTACCTGAATGCTGAGCTACCTGTTATCGGAATCTGTCTCCACGGACGTTTAAGTAACGTGCTTGACTAGAACAGCTGACAACCCCTCTGGCAGCTTCTGTACCAGGAGACGCAGGAGTGACAGCCACCTGAGGAAGTCCTGCCTTGTTTCAGGTTTGTCCTCAGAGGAGACCCCAGTGTGGATGCGTGTGCCATAGATTCACCTTTGGTTGGTCCTTTTCCTTAGCTTCGCACCATGGAAGGGGTCTCTCAGGGGTTCTGCATCTTGGGAATACATGCAGAGGCCCCAGTAGCATCTTATTATTGATTTAGATACATGCACAATTTATATTGTACGGTCTTTTTCATGGGTTCCAGTGCACCATAAAATAAGTCAGTTGGTTCTCAATTTCCCAAAGTAATGGCAGAGAAGTAGAAGTTAATCCTTTGTGGAAAGGCAACCTCAGGGCTATCTTGAATTCTTAATGTGTTCTGAATACTTATAAAAGAAGAAATTTGCTAAGGCTGTCTAAATGACCTCATTTTTCTGTCTGCTTTTAAACTCAATCATTAAATAATAATTCTCACCAAAGCGGGTATCTTCTGTTTCCTAATTTCAAATATCTCATTTTCCTAAAGCAATTTTAATATTTGTCTCCTCCTTTCTTCACTCCCTTCTAAATATACAGCTTCCATAGAAGGTCAGGGGCTTTACTTTTGATACAGGAGTTAAGAAGAAATTACTTAGACAGAGAGTGAGGGCACAGAAGTCCTTAGTAAGGCTTTTGTTTTTAATGAAAAGCAGCCCCAAAACATTTTTAACAAAGAGCAGCCTGTAAAATCTAGTTGCAGGCATAGATGCCGGCAGTTGTGCCAATCATGTTCAAGATGGCAGCTCCATCTTCCCTTCTCTTTGTCAGCCACGTGTACAGTAAGGAGGAGACAAGATGGTCCCGGCCAAGGGGAAAGTTCATTTACATAATAAGATTAGGGTGGGGCTGCCAGCCTTCCCTGCACACTATGTAAACATCTTGCCTGATCAAACCAATCTGTGAGCCCTATGTAAATCAGACAGTGCCACTTCACACCTGGCTATAAAATCCAGCGCATCCCCTGCTGGCTGGTCTTTTTCCTCTTGGAAGTCCCGTCTCTCACTAGGGAGAGAGCTGTTTTCCTTTCTCTTGCCTATTAAACCTCCGCTCCTAACCTCCTTGTGAGCGTCTGTGTCCTAAATTTTCCTGGGGCAAGACGACGAACTCCAGGTATTTACCCCAGACAACAGAGCCACTTCACTTTGATGTGTCTGTTTTCTGATGAGACTTTAATGTACTTTAAGTTAGCACAAGGTCTCATCTTCAATGGTAATGCAACCATCATTCCAGTTTCTT
The DNA here is from genome assembly GCF_037993035.2 of Macaca fascicularis. Taxonomy (NCBI): domain Eukaryota; kingdom Metazoa; phylum Chordata; class Mammalia; order Primates; family Cercopithecidae; genus Macaca; species Macaca fascicularis. The sequence goes on from NC_088379.1 coordinate 173,926,828, forward strand.
TCCATATATTGTATTCATATAGAAGCTAATAGGTATATTCTCTCCCCTCCTAACATTTTACTAAATGGTAGCATACTCTACCTTATCTTTTTTGTTTAGCTATCTCAAAGATGTTTCCATACCCATGCATAAAGAAATTCCTCATTCTTTTTTTTTATGGTTATGCAGAATACTGCTGTATAGATTTACCGTAATCCATTTAACCATTTCCATATCGGTAAACATTTATGTCGTTTCCAGTATTTTGCTATTATAAACAACACTGCAAAGAATATGGTACTGTCATTTTACACTTGACGAGTAAGTATATTGGGACAAATTCTTACAAGTAGAATGGGTAAACAACATTTGTAATTTTGGTATTTTCTATCTATATTGCTTTTCCTATACATTTTTTGAAATTACATTGTCAGCAAAATACTGAATGTCCCTCATTTAGCCAAGTTATTTCAAATTTTTAGAAATTTCCCATTTTATAGGTAAAAAATATTCCATTGTTGTTAATTGCATTTACATTACAAATTAGGTGGAACATCTTTTAGTGTATATATATAAATAACAACATAGAAATAATGCTTACATAAGAATATATATTTTTAATGAACTGTCAGTTTATATTGATACCAGTCAGTTTGGTGGTGGCTAAGACTACAGTAGCTTGGACTCAAGAGGTTTATTCTCAATTAAATCATACTTAGAGATGAGTAGTTCAGGCTGGCATGAAGGCTCAAGTTTACTGGGGTATCATATTCCTTCTTTCTTTCTCCACCACATTAGTACATCTCTTGCATCTTAAAAGTCACTGTTACATGTAAAATGTTTATTTAGAAACAGAATGCTTGTTCCTTGGTACTGCAAGGAAAAATCAGCAAGCAGACAAAAAGTTCTCCCAGCGAGGCAATTTCACTCTGCAGAAAGGGTGCTCTTCGCAGAAGGAACAATGGCGAGAGCACACCTGAACAAAGGAGGGAAGCAATTTTTATCCCTTACGCAGCTTGTCCCTGCTACTGTGTCCTGTCTCCACTGGCTGGAGCCAGACTGCACAATCTAAACTAAAACCTGATTGGCTAAGAATTTAAAACTTTCCTAAATAGGTAAAGGCAAGGGAGAACAAAGGAAAAGAGGAAGTTGCTTATGCCAAATAGGGAAAGGGCATAGGTTGCAAGCTGGAATGTGCCTGTGAGCATGTCTAGCACAAATATCTCGGTTAAGATACAGACATAGAATGTCCTATGTGCCTTGCGAGCATGTCTAACAGCTACATAGGCTAAGGCTTAACAAAGAGTTATTAGCACAAAGCAAGGAGGCTTGAAGGAAGCTAGTCTTTAAATTATTTCTAACATTTATGATTTACTATTATCCTTTAACAAGAAGGGAAACTTTGAAGAGGAAATCCTTTACTTTCTACAATCCCACAATAAATCACTTTTATTTAGAAAGGGTGCTCTTGCCATTGTTCCATCTGCTAAGAGCACCCTTTCTGCAGAAAGTAAAACTGCCTTGCTGAGAGAACTTTTTGTCTGAATGCTGATTTTTCCTTGTGGTACCTGGGAACAAGCATTCTGCTTCCAACAGTCACCTATGTTCTGATAACAACTTAAATTTTTTTTTCTTTTTTTTAAACAGAGTCTTGCTCTTCTTGCCCAGGCTGGAGTGTAGTGGTACAATCTTGGCTCACTGCAACCTCTGCCTCCCAGGTTCAAGTGATTCTCCTACCTCAGCCTCCTGAGTAGCTGGAATTACAGGCATGTGCCGCCACGCTCGGCTAATTTTTGTATTTTTAGTAGAGACAGGGTTTCACCATGTTGGCCAGACTGGTCTTGAACTCCTGACCTCAGGCGATCCACCCACCGTGGCCTCCCAAAATGTTGGGATTACAGGTGTGAGCCACTGCACCCAGCCTCCTCCCCCTTTTACAAAGCTTTACCAGAAGTTCCCTGTGACACTTTTGCTTGTGTCTCAGCAAGAACTTAGTAACATGGCTGCACCTAACCTTAAGGGAGACTGGAAAATGAGTTTTTTTGTTTTGTTTTTCTGAGACTGAGTCTGCCTCTGTGGTCCAGGCTGGAGTGCAGTGGGGCGATCACTGCTCACCGTAACCTCCGCCTCCAGGTTCAAATGATTCTCATGCCTCAGCCTCCCAAGTAGTTGGGACTGCAGGCATGCACCACCACATGTGGCTAATTTTTGTATTTTAGTAGAGACGGGGTTTCACGATGTTGGTTGGCCAGGCTGGTCTCAAAACTCCTGACCTCAGGTGATCTGCCTGCCTTGGTCTCCCAAAGTGCTGGGACTACAGGCATGAGCCACCACACCCTGATGAACATGAACTTTTTAACTACACACAAAGCCCGGATACCAGTTGATAAGAAAAAAGAAAATGAAAATATTCAGAGACAATTGGCAATTTCTGTCACAAATGCTTGGTAAATGTTACTTTGGGGTTTTTGTTCTTATTTGTAGAAGTTTTTTTATATGTAAAGGAAATTATCTCTTTGCCTGCTATAGGACTTAACAAATAATTTATTTCATTGTTTATTCTTTTGACTTTGATTATGGTATTTTGTCATGTAACTATTTTGGTTTTTTGTACAATTTATCAAGGTATTTTTTTTTAATTGTCTCTAAATTTTGAATCCTATTTAGGAATGCCTTCTCATGCCAAAGTCTATCATGGTTTCTTCTAGTACTTTCACAAGGATTCAGAGCTTGAAAGATTCAACCCCAAGGTCAAAGACCTCTTGGAACCAAATTTCTTATCTAAGGTGTAGGCAATAGAAGTGGCAGCTGGCTCACTGGTTACTGGCCGGGATAATTCCATTATCTTTGTAGACTTACTAGAGTAGTCTGACTCTATAATAGTATTGAATTGAGACTCAAAGATTAATGCCACTTGCAGGTGCCTGCAGCATGCTTACAGAGCCCGGATCATCACAGTACAGTAAGAATTTGCAATGAGTGAGATGCGGGTGGTGTTTCTGAAATGGAAAACTAGCCAAATCAGAAATGTATTAGTAGGAGACGCAAAAGGAATCCAAGGGATGTTCATCTGTAAATCTAAGAGAAGGTATTCTAAAACTGTCACTGTTCACACTGGCAGGTGACTACTCACTCTGATAGCTCCTTCCTGCCTCTGGTGACACTAATGGGCAGGGCAAAGTCCCCCAGTATACCCCATTATAGCCTGCAGCCACAGGGAGTTAGCAAGGGCTACACCCCTTTGCTTGGACATGATTAATCTCTTATAAATATCATATTGATTCTGGTAGGCTGCTAATTATTTTTCCTGGAAAAGAAGTAATTTAAATAGGATGCCACATTGATAATGACATAGTTTAATTGATTCAAACACATTTTTAAAAATTCGACGAATACACATAAAGAGTTGTTAGTCAAACATCTATTAAACTTAGTCAAACATCTATTAAACACATTTTCCAAACCTGAATTCTAATGTTGTTTATCGCTCTGGATTGAAATATTCAGAGAATTGAATGTTCTTCTGGAGGTATGCAAATATGTTATATTATAGGAACAGAAAGTTAAATGCATAGCAGTTGGAAACATCACCTTAATTTGTTCCTTCTAAAACCAATTAGACCCTGAAAAGCATTATATCATATACTCCAAGAGTGTGAGACGAAATATTTGAAACCAGAGATAAAATTAATGCCACATATTAAAATAGCACTTTTCAAAAACAGTGAGATTCTCTCTTTTGCTCCTCATCCTCACCCAGTGGGGTAGATGGGACACTAAAAGGAGGAAACTAAGTAATAATCCACTTGCCCAGGTGGCTACAGAGGTAGTTTTTGGTAAAGCTACAATACGACCTAGAATTCCTGATTTTCAATTCTGATAAGTCATTTGACAGTAGCCAAAAGTTAGTAGGAAAAGTTTTTACCATGACTTACATGGCCCTTTCATTTCACGGGAGATTAAAACCATGATGGGGGATTTTGTCCCCAAGCCATGCTGAGACTTACGGGTTATCATACCATTGGTTATAGGTCTGCTATTCCTTCTATGGCTACGACAACTTCTAGCACTCACCAGATTATTTTAGTAACTGGAAGAGGAAGAGGGGAACGCAAGCGCCATACATGACCTTGTGTGACTCCACAAACTCTTTTTAAGCTTCTTAGAAAAATAAACAAGGTTTGTTAGTTGCAGAGGTAAAATGTGTCACAATCACCAAATTGATTCCTGTAGACATCTTCCGTTTGAGGTGTATGCAAAAAATTCTTGTAAGGTACAAATTAGGTTAAATGTGTCCTGGGTTTTCTGTTTTTTAAAAAAGCAAAATTTTAAGGATTGACACAGGGACATACAAAGGTTGAACATCAAATTTTAATCTTGAAACCTTTTATCCAGTCCTCAAATTATTAACATGAAAAGGAATGATAAATTGCAATTTTATCATTACCACATCACTGTGTAACAAGCCCTTGTTACAAAATCTCCCTCTACTGTCTCCAAAAAACCAATAGAAAACCCATACATTATATTACCTAATGATCTATTAACAGATGAAATTTTAACCAACTTTATACCAGGAAACTATGAACAGAGGTACTTCAATCACATAGCTTAAAATATGGAGAAAAGACAGGTAAAAAAATTATCTTAACCTGTAGTAGTCTTTTTTCTTTTTAAAATTTTTATAAAATACACTAATTTCCCAAAATAAAGAATATTATGACACATTGGTGTCAACTTACACAGATGAAAGCTGATGCCAGCTTTTTTTCCTAACTAAAGTTCATTTCACCAAACCTTTATATATTACATGAATATCCAAGTATTTTTTTAAAAATTCAACACACAGGAACATAATATACAGTGTTTTATTTTTTTTAAAAAAGGTTAATTTAGGAATGATTTCATCTTCAACCACATAATGTATCTTTTTAAGACCATGAAACCTCTTGTCATTGCAAGACTTTTCAGTTCATGTTTCTATTTCCCAGTTTTAATTCTTAAAAGAAAAAAAAAAGATGAAAGGGTTTATTATCTATTTTCCATGAGAAAACTGTGGTAAGGATCTTATTCATTACCAGGCTGTCTCCCCTCCTTTTGTTTTCCGGACTACCCAGATCCATGACTGTGTGGCACCGTAATGAAATCGGTGGGAGAGGCCAATGACATCAAAGAATGGATATAAAAAGACAGGCTCGTCTGGATCCCGCCACAATTGTAAGGTGTGGGCAAATTCACTCCCACCAAGCCTTCCAGAGCTCCACAGTCACAGGAGTAGTTCTCCCGGTTAACTCATCCTTGATGTCTGTCTGCTGGGAGGACATAAAAGACCATTTCCACTAATGACTCGTGTAGTGGCTAATGCATGCCTTAGCCAGAGATGGAACGAGTGCACTGAAGAGACCTTGGTCAGTAGTGGCTTTGGGGTAGAGAAGAGAACACTGTTTATTTTTACACCTCCTGAATTGGTCAATTCTGAGTACAAACTCACCTTAACAGGAAATCGCAATGAAATATACACACCATGCACAGTCTATATTACTGTGGGAATCCAGTAACACATGCAAGACGTGGGGAAAGAATCACAATGGATGAATATGAACTTTTCACAGTGTTTCTTATAGCCTTTGACTTAACACGAGTGCATCACTTACCACCACTATCTCACAAATGTTTTACTTGTGTCCTGGGCATGCAGGTCCGTTGGGATAAAATGGGAAATGACGCTTCATAGCCATTCTCAGACAGTGACAGTGACATAGCCATTCTCAGACAGTGAGTACAACTTCAATTTCCCCTACTTTCCACCAAACAATTGGGCTGCTTCTGCTATAAAACTAAATATATTTCTGAATACATTTTGTTCAAGTGTTGTGCTGTATTCTTCCTCATTGTTTCAGTCATTTCATTCTAGGAAAATTAAAAACCCACACAATTAAATTGAGGACTAGGTCTTTAGGGTGATTCCTACCAAACTAGAAAGAGAGGGAATCACTAACTTCTCTGCTCTCAAGTTTCTGTCTCTCTACCCCAGGCCCTAATCGATATGGATTCATTTGTATATTTGGTTTCCCAAAAAAGAAAACCAAATTAGAGAACTGGGATTTCTATCTTAAAGAAGCAAAACGTAACCCCAAAATATAATGGTAGCAGGGAGGAGGAGAGGGGAAAATGCATTCATTCTATGTCAAAGCAAATCTCTTGCTCTCAACAGGAGATAATCCAGCTTCTCCTTAGCTATCATTTCATAAATTAATAATTTCTTAAAATCATAATCCAAGGAACGTATCTATTATACGAAAAGTTCAAGTTTAAAAAAGCAAATAAATTAGTTAAGCCTTGTAAACAATTGTCCATTTTAGCTATATATCTTTAAAAAAAAAAAAGGTTTATCTGTGTAGTAAATCAGACAGTACAAGGCACACCTTACACATCCGATGCCAGACTAATAAAACCCACACAAACATCTTCTTCACTCTGCTCGCTGGGGTAACTGTGCTGGGGCATCGGAGTGACATACCAGTCCTTTGCCCATCTCCTGACCATCTGGAAGTCCACAAATGTGCTCTTTCTGTTAAACTGCTTTGTGCTATTTTGTTGTGTGAAGTGATCTGAAGCCTCCTCAGTGTCAGTTTCCTCATATGTTTTCCACAAAGCTTCCTGGGAAAAGGCCAGTTTTCCCATTACGTTGTAATGTGCCTTTGAACCAGCCGTCCTCTCGTTTTTTATGAACAAACACGATATCTCCTTCTTTAAGTTCAAGTTCTGCCTCACTCTGAGGAGGATAGGAAACCACCACCCTGTGCCTAGGAAAGAAAGAGATTTTGGTTAAGGCAAATCAAAGCAGTGATTTTAAAAAATGGTGTACTTGCTGTTAGTCTGCACGAACCTCAACATAAATAGGAAATAACATTAATTTGTTCATGATTGTAAAACAACTCAAAATGCTGCTATTTTCTGCTTAGTATAGACTTGGTACTAGCGAAGATCGGATTTGGATATGTGTGTCAACCCACTACTGATGGCCCAGTCTGGTTCATCTGAGTGACCTTAACAAGGACAGCCATCCTTGTTCCCTCCCAGTGTTTGTATCTTGGCCATAAAGGAGAGTTTCGTTTCATTTCCTGGGAGGGGTATCATTTCTGTCCCTCCCTCTTCTCCAAGGAAACAGGAGTGAATTTATTTGATTGGTGAGACTGGAAGAAGTAGCTGAGCCGGGGGTTCCGTCCTCTCTGCACCGCCTGCCCACAGGCTGAGGAGGCTCTGCTCCATCTCTATGTTGTAAGCACACAGACGTCAGGAAGGTGAGTCTGGAAGTCTGTCTCTGTGTCCCTGTGTCCCTTACACTGGGGTTTGACATGGGCGAGGCAGCAATTCTGAGGAAGGTAATCTGCCTCACACACCCAGATTATCCCTTGGGAAAGCAGTCCCAAGGTCCAGATGTGGAGGGGAGGGCTGTGGCCACAAATTCAATCCCACATTACCAGTCATGAGGTTGACATTCTCTTCTCCATTATTCTGACATTTGGGTCTGTTTCTCCTCGGTTCAGAATTTGGAGTTAGTGGGAAAGGTGTCATTATTGCTTAAAAATGGCAGAAGCCTAGTTGGTTTAATATTATCTATGCCCCTGCCTCCACGCTCCTTAGCTTTCCTTAGCAGAATTACAGCTTGTCAAGCCAGAGGGAGGTGATATGTTTTACATTCCATATCCTTTTATCCTTCTCTATTTTTCCAGCATTATTTGTATTATTTCTCTCCTACTCCTCTTCTCAACAAAAGGGGGAAAAGAATGGTGGTGTATGGTAGCCAACCTCCAAGATGGCCCTAGTGATCTTTGCTTCCTGGTATTCACACTCTTGTGTAGTCTCCTCCTATGATGCACAGGGATGACCTGTGTGACCAATGAAATGTTATAGAAATGACAGTGGGTGATTTCTGAGGCTAGATCATAAAAAGCATTGTGGCTTCCACTTTGCTTTCTCTTGGATCAGTCACTCAGGAAAGCTGGCGGCCATGTTGTGAGGACACTCAGCATCTCTATGGAGAGGAACCACATGGTAAGGCACTGAGGCCTCTTTCCAAAAGTCTAAACTAACCAGAAAAAGTGATGTGAATAAGCCACCTTAGAAGTGGATCCTCCAGCCCCAGTCAGCATCAGCTCAGGCTGATGTCTTGACTACAATCTCAAGAAATACTCTAAGCCAGAACCAGCCAGATAAGCTGTTCCATAATTACGTGACCCACAGAAACTGTGAAATAATACATGCTTATTATTGTTTTAAGCCACTGAGTTTTGGGGGTAACTGGTTACATGGCAACAGATAACTAATAAATGCATCTTTCATTGTTTGATGCTAAGTAATGAGTAGTCAGTCATAAAGTTGATTTTGGGTTTCTACTTTCATTTGGTTCTCAAAGTCAGAAAATGAGTTTATAACCTCATGAGACCCACTGCTGACTGAAAGTGAAGAATGTTATGGCTTCAAAATGATAGGCAGAACAAATTCTACACAACTGTCCCCAAACTTCTGAAACCCATTACAGCCTGCTCCTTTCACCAATTCCCATTCCATAAAAACCAAAATCCATTTAAGAAAGACCACAGCAAGACTCCCAGACTATAACTAAAAAAACACATCTCTGCAAAGGGTAAGTGGCTGCTTGAACAACCTGAGCTCCTTTGGCACAGGGACCAAATTACTATCCAAGATATGAAGCAAAAGCACAGTACGGAAGTTGGCTTATATCTGAGAAAGGTTCAGCTCATTCAAACATGAATATTCATAGACCACAAGGCTGGGGTTTGATCAAGCATGGAATGAGGAAGGAAGCATGGCACTGTGGGAGAAACACTGGCCTAAGGAATGACACAGCCTTTAAGGTCAGTTAGAGCAGCTTAACTTTGGGCCAGTTATCTCAGCTCTCAGTCTGTTTCCTCATCTGTAGAATAGGACTGTAATGAGTTAAACAAGTATGATGCTCTTTGTACGGTGTCTGGCCAAGAGTTCTACCCTAAAATATTAGCTCCCATGATGATCATATGGCTTAGACAAGAGTAGGCAGAGGCCTGGCCCCTCAAGGAGCTGAAGGATGAGCCAGTCAGTTGCTGGACATCTCTAACAAGGAAACGAACTCAGGCCACAACCTAAAGCATTTCCCGAAAATGAAATCTGACAAACTTTAGATCGACACAGTTAGGGTTTTCGAATCCCTTCTTTGATATCTTTATTTTATTTTGAGACAGCCTTGCTTTGTTGCCCAGGCTGGTGTGCAGTGATGCAATCACAGCTCACTATAGCCTTGACCTCCCAGGCTTAACTGATCTTCCTACGTCAGCCTTCCAGCTGGGACTACAGGTGTGTGCCACCAAACCTGGCTAATCTTTTTACTTTTCATAGAGATGGCATCTCACTATATGGCCCAGGCTAGTCTTGAACTCCTGGGCTCAAGCAATCTTCCAGCCTCAGCCCCATAAATTGCTGGGATTACAGACATCAGCAGCTACACCTGGCCCTCTGACACCTTTATAAGCAAGACAAATAATTGCATCACGAATTTATCTGAAAGAAGGATCCAGATGACATTTCTCAAGTCTAATGTCAACATGCTAAAAATCCATGGAAAAAGCAATGATGTAGATGCCATGTGGCGTAAGTTAAAAATTTAAGGCAAAGTTTTATAATTCTGGGAAAAAATGTGCAAGTGCCTCAGAACATACTCAGAGTAGATTTCTCATGAGATATATTCCCTACTTGTTCTCCGTGAGCTGCCTTAAAGGTGAAATGGAATAAAAATGGTTATTGAAAAACTTGAAGTGAATTAGATTAATATATGCATTTTATAAAATGCACTAAACCAATTTTGTAAAAAAAAAAATTTGAACTAGAACTGCTGCTGGGCTAAGAACATACTCTTCCTGCCAAGTTCCCAGCGGGAGCAAATTTTCATTGCTAAGTTTTATAAACCTCGGTGGGGGCGGGTGGAATGAGAAACTATGTGCATAATGGAAACTGTGACACAGTCTTGATCGTATGAAGACTACCAGGTGCAGGAGTAATAGACTCTACTTAGAAATCTTCCAGCTCAGGTCCTGATCTTGAGCCTTGTGAGGTGGTGTGCAGTTTTCTAATACAGATTTGTAAGGCCAAATACTGCGCATAACTGGCCAACTATTTCAGGCATTGAAAGGCTTTGCCAAGTAGAACATTTACAGACCAACCAACAGATGTGACACACAGCTGCAGAGGCCCTTTACATCTGCTGCTCCACCTTCTGCCTCACTCGGATTATGCTTTTCTCTATATGAACAGGGGTTTGGGGAAGTTCTGAACCTCAGGAGTCAATTAATACTCTCCTCTCCTACGACCTACATGGGACCTGCTGATCTACCTTCAAAATCTGCACCCCATCCACTCATCTTCATTGTCACTGTCACTATCCTGGTTGATGACCTCATTACCTTCCACCTGGTCAAATATCTTTTTTTTTTTTTTTTTTTTTTGAGACGGAGTCTCGCTCTGCCGCCCAGGCTGGAGTGCAGTGGCCGGATCTCAGCTCACTGCAAGCTCCGCCTCCCGGGTTCACGCCATTCTCCTGCCTCAGCCTCCCGAGTAGCTGGGACTACAGGCGCCCGCCACCTCGCCGGCTAGTTTTTTGTATTTTTTAGCAGAGACGGGGTTTCACCGTGTCAGCCAGGGTGGTCTCGATCTCCTGACCTCGTGATCCGCCCGTCTCGGCCTCCCAAAGTGCTGGGATTACAGGCTTGAGCCACCGCGCCCGGCCAAATATCTTTTTTTTAAAACAATTTTTATTTATTTTTAAGATGGAGTTTTGCTCTTGTTGTCCAGGCTGGAGTGCAATGGCATGATCTCGGCTCACTGCAACCTCTGCCTCCTGGGTTCAAGCGATTTTCCTGCCTCAGCCTCCTGAGTAGCTGGAATTACAGGCGTGTGCCACCTCGCCCGACTAATTTTTGTATTTTTTTTTTTTTTTTTTTTTTTTTTTGAGACGGAGTCTCATGCTGTTGCCCAGGCTGGAGTGCAGTGGCGCGATCTCGGCTCACTGCAAGCTCCGCCTCCCGGGTTCCCGCCATTCTCCTGCCTCAGCCTCCTGAGTAGCTGGGACTACAGGCGCCCGCCACCGCGCCCGGCTAATTTTTTTTGTATTTTTAGTAGAGACGGGGTTTCACTGTGGTCTCGATCTCCTGACCTTGTGATCCGCCCGCCTCGGCCTCCCAAAGTGCTGGGATTACAGGCTTGAGCCACCGCGCCCGGCCTAATTTTTGTATTTTTAATAGAGGCAAGGTTTCAACATATTGGCCAGGCTGGTCTCTAACTCCTGACCTGGTGATCCACCTGCTTGGCCTCCCAAAATGCTGGGATTACAAGTGTAAGCCACTGTGCCCGGCATCCACCTGGTCAAATATCTACCTGTCTTTCTTGCTTCAAAGTCTCTTCCTGTCCCCAACCCAGTCTATGCAGCGCTCACATACTAATGTTCTTAAGTGGCAACTCTATTTGCAGCTACCCACTGCCAAAAAATCATTAACAGCTTTACAACGCCTGTGAGCAAGGTTAATCCTCAGCCTGGTATTCGAAGCCCTTGGTGATCAGGCCTTAATCTCTTTTTACACAGCTGTAGCTACTATTATCACCACCAAAGTCCCAGACACTCTCCTAAGCCTGAACATGTCCCCTATACAGGGCCTTTACTTCCCCCACGCCATACCGTGGCTCATGCAGTTCCTTCCAGTGGGAATTTCCTTTGACATTATCTCTCCCATCCATACTCTATCATTCTCTCAAAGCCTGGCTCCAGTTCTCCCCTGTGAAATCTCCAGCCCCATGGCTGGAGGCAATTTCATGCCTGACTAAATCCCAGAGGCCTCCATGTATATGTCTTACGGCACTTAGCACAGTCTACATTGTATTATTACCATCTGTGTCCCTGTCTCGTTTATTCTACCAAACCATAAGCTGCTTGAAGGGTGAGATGATGCTAAATTCACTTTATATGCCTCATAGTACTTAGCATAGTACGTTTAATTCTTAATAAGCATGTCAAGTGGCAAAAAGAAAAGGCCTAATAGTATAGAAAAACTATTTCTTAAAATATACAAAGCTCCTTAAAAAGGAATGAAATTCTGACACGTGCTACAACAGGGATGAACCTTGCAAACGTTATGCTAAGTGAAATAAGCTGCATTCACAAAGAAGGACGACTATCTTATGATTCCACTTTTGAGGTGCCCAGAAGTCACTTATGAGGACAGCAAGTAGAAGGGTGGTTGCAGGGCCTGGAGGAGGGGGAATGAAGATTTAGTGCTTAATGAGTACAGATTCAGTTGAGGATGAGAAAAAGTTCTAGAAATGGATAGCAGTGAATGGTTGTATGACATGAATGTACTTAATGCCACTGAATTGTACCGTACACTTGAAAAAATAGTAAATTTTCATGTATACTTTACAATAAATAAGATATATGAATGAACAAAATTTTTTGTTTAAAAAAAAGGAAAAAAAAAAAAGAAAAGAAAAAAAGGAAAAATGTATAAAGCTGACTGGTACCTTGGTTGGAAAGCACCCTGTTCCCTTTGAACAAAGCACTGTGGAGGCATTACGGGGTGACCAGAGTGGCTCACAGACTGGTCCTGAATGACCTCTGCCTCTTGGTGCCTGTGTGACCTTAACTTTTGGTGATAACTGCCAAGGTAGAATTCAAGAAACAGAGTCTTGCAATATAAAGAAACTCCACACACTTCCAGTGCTATGGTATTTTAGCTTCCATCTGAATGGGCATTTGCAGTCTTTTATTAGTACACATTTCCTGCTTCCTTTATTTTTCTGGCCTCTCTGGTGTTCTCTGTAGTGCATACATTTTCATTTCTAATCGCCCCTGGTATAGCCCAAATTGGCTTCCATGTTGCTCTGGGAGGCACTCAGTCCATCACTCTGACCTGGGTGAGTAACCACTTACTGCTTTCTGCCAGTTGCCACAGCAATCTAATATTCAATTAAGTATTTCACTGGCAAAACCATACTAGTTCCCTTTGTAGCTTGCTCCAAGACCAAGTAAATTACGTCCATTGCTTCACCCAGTGGGTTCATTGTCAGTGATTCAAAGAAATTAATCATGCTGGTTAAGCCCAGCTGCCTTTCTGTAAATCTATCTCTATCCAATTTGTATGTTTCCAAGTGTTCTAGCTTAATCCCTGATCAAAGATCATACATAGGTTTTTTTTTTTTTTTCCAATTTAGGAGATAAGCTTATAGGTATGTGGTTCTCAGTTTAATTCCTAAATTTAAAAATACACACAGATGAAGGTGACTTGCTGTGTCTCCCTGAACTCTTTATATATATATTTATTATTTTTCTTTGGAAGAAAAGTAAACCTGTCACATACTTTCTTTTATTTGCCATCCCTTCTGAAATATTTTCTTTCCACCTTCTCTTTGCAATTTCCTAATTATTTTTTCTCAATCCTTCTGAAATAGAGCCTAAAATATTTGTTCTATTATTTCTGCTGTCATCAATTATACATTTTCTGCCTCTAGGATATAGTGCTATTTCTTGCTTGTTTTCTTCAGTCTCTCTAACAAACACAGAAGAATCCTTTTGTTCCTCAGAGAATTCTTTCTGCTGACACCAAGACCTGTCAACACACTTCAAGGTTCATCCTTTCTTATTATGAGATTGCTTAAGTCTTTATATCACGTGGTTGCCTCTTTCCATTGACAGCACCGGCTGCCCCAGTCACATTCTTTTTTTTTTGAGATGGAGTCTCGCTCTGTCACCCAGGCTGGATGGAGTGCAGTGGTGCGATTGTGGCTCACTGCAACCTCTGCCTCCTGGGTTCAAGCATTTCTCTGCCTCAGCCTCCCGAGTAGCTGGGATTACAGGTGACTGCCACCACACCTGGCTTTTTTTTTTTGCATTTTTAGTAGAGAAAGGGTTTCACCATCTTGGCCAGGCTGGTCTTTAACTCCTGACCTCGTGATCCACCCACCTCGGCCTCCCAAAGTGCTGGGATTATAGGCGTGAGCCACCGTGCCTGGCACGTTCTTTTACTTTAGATATATGAGATAGGGTCATGGTCTGAGAGGAAATTTTATGCTTGTTCTCACTATAATCTGTAGATGAATTCTATCTCATAGTGTCGCAATAATATAAATTGAAAAATACTTCTATGAAATTCTATCAGTCGGTAGAATTTCTACCAAAAGAACCCTGGCCGCCTCCTGTATTTCGCCAGGGCAAGAGTTGTTGATGCTTGTATTGTAAATCAAGGATTATTCCTAGATCCTGAAATGTTTTCTCAATCATACTGATATAAAAGTTAATCTTTCCTTCATTTTCACCACTGAGCACTTTTTATTGTGTCGAAATAAATAATTTAAAATAAAAATGAAATTTATTGTGTTAAAATATGAAAACAAGTAATCCCTAAATTCTATACTTGGTGGCTTTTAATTAATCAAAAAATTTCATTCACAGTGAATAATATAACATTCTCCTATACGTTTCCACACATTTTTCCAGCTATTTTTACTGTGAGGCAGATCTAAGAATCCAAGGTAAATAACTACTATTACCATCACTGTATGAAAGCAAGGGCTATGGAAAGTTGGTCAGATTGGCTATTATATTTAATATTGCATCGAACATACAGATTATAAAAATATAAACTTGAGTAGAAACCTTCTCCAAAGACCCCTTTCCCACTTGTAAAAATTCAAATGGTTATATAAAAAAACCTGTCAAAGAATTCCAGCATGCCCGGGCCCATCTGTCCTGTCATTAAATTCTCTATGTTTCCTATCTGATGTGCATCCCCCGCCCCCTGAAACGCCATCACCTATGTGCACTAGCAATTCCTTCTTTTCAGATGAACTGAACAGCAGGAGCCTGCTGTTAGAAGGGAGCTCCTCTAAGAGGAAGGGACCGGAATGCAGAAGCCACAGAGACTGAGGACATCTGGCAACTGAAAAGGAACGCATTAGGGGGAGGGAGGCTGCAGTGCCCATGCCAGCGCCTAGGGAGAGTCTGGGCAAAGTGAACCATCACTCAAAAGAGTCACACAAATACCACAAATGAGAGGGAACACAGGACAGACGCCCTCAGGGCTTGAAGGAAAAACTGCAGATCAGTGCCTGGAGGGAGGGAGGGAGGCTTTGTGACCAAGAGAAAGCAAACAAGTAACTGGACCAACTCCAGGGACAGAAGGTGCTATCCCTGGAAAGCAGACCAATACAGCAGGAAAAAGGCTGACTCTCAGAATAAAAGATTCAGGGAATTCTGGACAAAATTTCAAAGCTTTACCAAGAGCACAACAGATGAGAGGAAAGATAAAATGATTTCATTTGTAGGGAGAGAACACTGTTTTAGGGTAATGGCTCATTTTAAAACTGGTTTTGCCGGGCGCGGTGGCTCACGCCTGTAATCCCAGCACTTTGGGAGGCCGAGACGGGCGGATCATGAGGTCAGGAGATCGAGACCATCCTGGCTAGCACGGTGAAACCCCATCTCTACTAAAAAATACAAAAAACTAGCCGGGCCAGGTGGCGGGCGCCTGTAGTCCCAGCTACTCGGGAGGCT
The DNA here is from genome assembly GCF_037993035.2 of Macaca fascicularis. NCBI lineage: Eukaryota > Metazoa > Chordata > Mammalia > Primates > Cercopithecidae > Macaca > Macaca fascicularis. The sequence goes on from NC_088379.1 coordinate 173,942,402, forward strand.
GAGGCAGGAGAATGGCATAAACCTGGGAGGCGGAGCTTGCAGTGAGCTGAGATCCGGCCACTGCACTCCAGCCTGGGCGACAGAGCGAGACTCCGTCTCAAAAAAAAAAAACAAAACTGGTTTTATGTGGATTAGAACTATAGAAAATTATTGTACAGCACTATAAAAATAAATATCATAAATTGTGGCTGGGCTTGGTGGCTCACGCCTGTAATCCCAGCACTTTGAGAGGCCAAGGCAGGTGGATTGCCTGAGCTCAGGAGTTCGAGACCAGCCTGGCCAACATGGCAAAACCCCGTCTCTACTAAAAACACAAAAAATTAGCCAGGCATGGTGTGCGCCTGCAATCACAGCTACTCGGGAGGCAGAGGCAGGAGAATCACTTGAACTCGGGAAGTGGAGGTTGCAGTGAGCCGAGATTGCACCACTGCACTCCAGCCTGGGCAACAGAGTGAGACTCTCCTTGCAAAAAAAAAAAAAAAAAAATCATAAATTGTAAGCTTTGTATTTAATCTACATAGGTTTGAAATTTACCCTTTTCCATTTTTCCTAGTTTATTTTTAAGTAAAAAAGTGTGCCAAAAATATGAAAAAAAAATAAATTGTAAGTTTTTTACTTAATCTACATAGGTTTGAAATTTACTCTTTTCCATTTTTCCTAGTTTATTTTTAAGTAAAAAAGTGTGCCAAAAATATGAATGCAGGCCTCAGGTTTTGGTGGATACAAATATACCTATGGCTTCATCTGAAATACAGAGGTAAAGTGAATTTAAGGCATTTAAAAACATAACACTTTATACTAAGATTTCAAGTCAGCAACACAGAAAATGCTACCAAAAAGGCAATACCTCCACAAAGCAGATAATACTTAAGACAAATACTATATATTTATATGTGATATAAAAAGAGTCCACTATTTTGAGTATACTTCATGATGCTTTCCAATGTAAGGAATAGTCCTTCACTGTTGAGTTTAAATAATCCTAGTAGCTATTTGTCTCATTAAATATGTATTTCCTTTCCTAACACATTCCTAGAACCCCAGTGGGGTATCAAACAGAACTGCTCCCTTTTGTATAATTATTCAAGGTTGGCATCACTGAAACAGGGCTTATTACTCTGAGTGTAACTGAATCAAGTCACTTGGTCAGGAGGAGAGTCAGAACTGAGACTGAGAACTTAGCCATCCTCTTCTGGCTCAGGAAGAAGAAGAGAGTTCTTCACTAGGCATGGTGGCTCATGCCTGTAATCCCAGCACTTTGGAAGGCCAGGGCAGGAGAATGGCTTGAGTCCAGGAGTTCAAGACTAGCCTGGGCAACATGGGAGACCCCGTCTTTACAAAAAAATACAAAATAAAAAATTGCTGGGAATGGTGGCACAGGCTTGCGGTCCCAGCCACTCAGGAAGCTGAGGTGGGGGGATCACTTGAGCCCAGGATGTTGAGGCCACAGTGAGCTGTGATTGCACCACTGCACTGAAGCCTGTGCAACAGAGCAAGACCCTGTCTCAAAAAAAGAAGAGAGTTCTCTTAGCTGACAGAATTCTCTAATTCAAGCTTGTTCAACCCGTGGGCATGCAGTGCAACACAAATTCATAAACTTTCTTAAAATATTGTGAAATTTTTTTTGCGATTTTTTTTTTTAGCTCATCAGCTATCATTAATGTTAGTGTGTGTATATATATATGTAATGTAAAATATTTTTAACAGTATCTATAAATATATGTGTATATATATATTTATTATTTTTATTTTTTTTTGAGATGGAGTCCTGCTCTGTCACCCAGGCTGGAGTGCAATGGCACAATCTCCATTCACCACAACCTCTGCCTCCCGGGTTCAAGTGATTCTCCTGCCTCAGCCTCCCAAGTAGCGGGGATTACAGGGACCCGCCACCACGTCTATTTCTTTGTATCTTAGTAGAGACAGGGTTTTACCATGTTGCTGGATTACAGGTGTGAGCCACCATGCCCGGTCATATGAGTATATTTTATATGTGGCCCAAGACAATTCTTCCTTCAGTGTGGCCCAGGGAGGCCAAATGATTGGACACACCTGCTCTAGTTGCTCCACAACTAGCAGGAAACAATGTAAACTTTTAATAAAAAAGGCAAAGGATTAAAAAAAAAAAGAGCGATTGCTGGCGATGGAATAGAAACGAGAAAGAAGTAAATCCATGAACAAGTTCCCAGTGATTGACAGTTTTTACCTGGACACAATTTTGGCATGGTAGAGTAGAGAAAATAAAGGAAAAGGAAGGCTGGGGACCAACCCATTAAGAAACATGGAAGGAAAAAGGAAAACAGAGTATGTTGTGTCAAGTGGGAAAAAAAATTCAGTGCTTATTTTCATAAGCTCAGTTTCAAAAGTTAGGAAGATATGGCAAAACATCTTAAATATCACAATAAACGTTCCAGCCTAAAGCCTGTTGTTCATTTTTTAGTTTTTTCCTGGAACAAAGTTGAACTCACCTTTCACAAACAACAGGTCTAGACTCATTCAAGACAGGACCCAGGGAGGAACAGGCCTGGCGAGGAGGTGGAGCAATGGGGACGGCGGAATCCAGGGAACTTGCTTTCCTGTGAAAAGCATCCTGGGCCAGGGCTGCTCCTGCCACTGCAGTTGTGACCGGTCCATCCCCGTCCACAGGGCAAGAGCCTGCCCTGCCGTGGCCACCTCCTGGTGGCAGTTCGGGCCCCACTGCTCCCTGGAGAGGAAGCTCTGCACTGCCCAGCTCCACTTCTAGGGTTGGTGATGCTGGAGGAGACATGCGGGGCTTCCGTTTAGTGGAGGCGCCAGAAAGCAACTTCAACAAACCCTTTTTTTCTTTCTGGAAAAAAAAATGAGCCTTAGTTGGAGAATGACAGTACTATTGCTAGCGTAATCAAAATGGCCCTATAGTTCATTATTACTTTTTAATTTTTAATTTTAATTTTTGTGGGTACATAGTAGGTGTATGGGGCCTTATGGTTTCGATGTTTGGTTTGATCTTTTTACATTATTTCTGTTGATAATTGGTTATTCATAATCTGGCCACCAATTTGTGTGTGGTGCTAACCTGACCTTTTACTTCTCCTCCTTCTCCCTTTCTGCTAAATATATATTTTTTGTTTGGTTTTGGACATTCTGTTGAAGTAGGACAAACTGATAAAAAAGATGTAAGACAATAAAACTCACCAATTCACATCCTGGGTTTGGTAAAAGCATTAGTAGATATTTTAGGATAAAATGGAAATTTCAGATTATGGATTTAACTTCCTGAACTTCTGCCTATCCTATCTCTAATTGCTGTAAGACAGCTGAATGCATGCAGAATTAAATGTAAACATGACAGCACTTTATTCCACAGGCATGGACGTGAGCCTTATCGCTTACAGGCAGTGATCAGAGTTAAGAGTTAAACCACTTCTCACATGTCGCCACCTCGATTAAATGTAACAAGCCAATAAAACAGAAGTCAAACCACATTTCCCTTGCAAGTACCTCCTTGATTAGACATCCATTTTAAGGAAAGCTTCGGTATACTTAGAAACAAGTTGATTTCTCCTTTCACAAGCAAATATACAAATAAGTGTGTTTTTTGTTTGTTTGTTTTTTCAACCATCACAATTCCACAGAAGCCATCTCTTGAATTTTTGTCTCTTTTGATACTTTCTATCTTTGGTCTGCTAGGAAAATCAGATGTCAAGAGATGGCTCCTTCATTCTGAAACCTTAAGCATGAATGTTCTTTCTGATGGCCAAGCTTAACATGATCCTTTTAAATTGTTTTACTAAGATGTCAACTACATCATTAAGTCCTCTGAATGGAAGCACTGCTTGAACATGAAACACTTCATAGATAACTATTTCTTTAGAAAACCCTGTAGGCAAATTGGAATTATTAAGGCCCACTAACAGGGAAATAGAAATTATAAGGGACCTGCTGAGGAATTTTTCTTGGGAATAATAGCTTAGACTCAGTAAAAACTCCTTGGGAAAATGAATCTAAATCCCTAACAACATTGTTCCATTACAGACAGTATGGCAGAAAAAAGGAGACAAAAGCAATAATTTATCAGACTATGAGGAAGAATCCCAGGAACAGTGCACCATAATCCCCTGTTACCTAATGCTGCTCAAGGACATGTGAGCCTGTGGGCTAGAAATGGGAAAACAGGATGGGAGTGGGTGCTAAAGTCATTTCTGTACTTGCTTGATCTGGGCTACAGATGAGCAGAGCCAGCTGATCCCCACCACCCTGCAACTCTCCCGGGTAGAGGATGATCCTTTTGCATTTCTCTTTATAGCCTGTCCTCAGCTGATCTTATGCGCTTTCGCTTCACTCATTCAATGCCACATTTTCTGTGGGGCTACTATGTGCATTCTAATGAATGTCCTCACAAACTTGGACTGCCTGCATAAGTGCAGTGACAGTGCTGTATATACCTCTGTATCTCACCCAGTGTTGAGTGCAGGGCCCTACACCCACTAAAGCTTAGAGGCTGAGAAAATACTGGAAGAGGATGAGACCAGTGAAAGGGAGGAAAAATATAGCTAGCGCCAGGCCTAAGGAAATAAAGGATATGTTGGATTCCCCAGATCCAGAGGCAATAAAGCCTTTCGATGAGCCTTTCAATAAAGCCTATGGTCAATGAAGTGGTCTGACTAAGCACCTGTCAATGCTGCTCCGTATTTGTTGTAGAGAGCCTGAGGTCTGGAAGTCCAAGGTATGACGTGCAAAAGAATAACGTCCAGTAGCTTCCGCTTCTAAGGTAGCAGTCAGCTGCGACTGCCAGCTATTCTTGCCATGATGTAAGAAAGCACACGCTAGTCCACGGACCCACAAAGGTCCAGTGAGAACATCAAGTCCATTGATAAATTACAATCTCAGCAAGCCATAGCTAAAGCCATTTCTTAAAAGCTCAGTTCTGAGCACTCAGTAAAATATCAGATAACTCAATGGCACTCAGGGAACAGCCTCTGAAGTGATTAAGAAGAAAGATGACTTAATTCATCTAAAATGATTAAACACATTAAATACAGCTTGCTTTAATGACTTCTAAGGGATGTCTTATCATCATCAACTGATGCTGACTACCCACAGGGCAGAAGGCAGAGGATTAGGAATCATGGCAGGGCACAAGGGGTAAGGGGTGGGGGTGGTAATACAGAAAAGATGCTGTCCTAGTTCCAAGGAACCATGCTTTCAATGGCATATTCTGATTTTTTCTGTTAGCAGAATAATGTTCCACTTGAGAGAGATCATTTTGCAAACTCAGACACTTAGCATCTACGAGCACCATTATTTTTTCAAAAACCAACAGCAGAAATGAAAACTAAATGAATTAATAAAGACTACATTCAGGCTGGGCATAGTGGCTCACACCTGTAATTCTAGCACTTTGGGAGGCTGAAGCAGGAGGATCACTTGAGCCCAGGATTTCAAGATCAGCCTGGGCAATGTAGGGAAACCCTGCCTCTACAAAAATACAAAGAAAAAAGCCAGGTGTGGTGGTGCATGCCTGTGGTCCCACCTACTCAGGAGCCTGGGGTGGGAGGGAGGGTTGCTCGAGCCTGGAGGTGGAAGTTGCAGTGAGCTATGACATGCCACTGCACTCCAGCCTGGGTGATAGAGGGATACCCTGTAGCAAAAACAACAACAAAAAAAAACAAAAACAAAACAAAACAAAACAAAACAAAAAACACCTGGGAGAAGGAAGAAAAAATCATTTGAACAAAGAAAATCATCACTAGAGGCTGGGCACAGTGGCTTACACCTGTAATCCCAGCATTTTGGGAGGCCCAGGCAGGAGTATTGCTTGAGCCCAGGAGTTTGAGAGCCACCTGGGCAACACAGCAAGATCCCATCTCTACCAAAATAAAATGACCTAGGTATGGTGGCTCATGCCTTTAGTCCCAGCTGGGAGGGTGGCTTAAGACTGGGAGTTCAGGCTGCAGTGAGGTATGATTGCGCCACTGCACTCCAGCCTGGGTGACAGAATGAGACCTCGTTTAAAAAATTAATAATAAAGGAAGAAAGAAAAAAAATGATCAGTAGAGACTTCAAGAAAACTGTTCAGAAAATAAAATGAATATTTAAAAACCAGATAGGACCTCTGCATAAGAAAATCAAGAATAATAAGCCAGGTGCAGTGGTGTGAACCTGTAGTCCCAGTTACTTGGGAGGCTGAGGTGGAAGGACTGCTTGAATCCAGGAGTTCAAGACTAGCTTGGGCAACATGGTAAGACCCTATCTCTTAAAATAAACGAATAAATAAATGAAAAGAACAATAGGAAAGGTTCTAAAACACTGAAGAAAATCTGTGGTTGGCTTCTTAAGGGAGAATCATCAGGAATTTGGGGGTGGGGGATTTGAGACACTAAATGTTGACCTTGTGTGGCCCACCTGTAGGAAAGGTGGCTTTTAGGAATGGATCTAGGATATGGCAGAGTGCATGTTGACCAACACTCACTCCTGCTGACTCATATGGAATCAATGTCAGTGTCAGGTGAGACTTACAAAGCACCGCTGGAGATTTTGAAGTCATGGGTAGAAAATGGAAGCACTGGCCGGGCGCGGTGGCTCAAGCCTGTAATCCCAGCACTTTGGGAGGCCGAGATGGGCGGATCACGAGGCCAGGAGATCGAGAGACGATCCCGGCTAACACGGTGAAACCCCGTCTCTACTAAAAAATACAAAAAAAACTAGCCGGGCGAGGTGGCGGGCGCCTGTAGTCCCAGCTACTCGGGAGGCTGAGGCAGGAGAACGGCGTAAACCCGGGAGGCGGAGCTTGCAGTGAGCTGAGATCCGGCCACTGCACTCCAGCCTGGGTGACAGAGCGAGACTCCGTCTCAAAAAAAAAAAAAAAAAAAAAAGAAAATGGAAGCACTTGGGGTAGACATTGGCATCAGAGGTGGTTCCTCCTCTTTTTCTAAAGTAAGGTTAGAACTTAGAGAACTTAAGAACAATTACACAACTGTACTAATCAAAAATATTTTTTTCAGGCCAGGCGCAGTGGCTCATGCCTGTAATCCCAACACTTTGGGAGGCCAAGGCAGTGGGATCACTTGAGGCCAGGAGTTCAAGACCACCAACATGGTGAAGCCCTGTCTCTACTAAAAACACGAAAGTTAGCTGCGAGTGGAGGTGCATGCCTGTTGTCCCACCTACTTGGGAGGCTGAGGTGGTAAAATTACTTGAACCCGGGAGGCAGAGGTTGCAGTGAGTCGAGATCACACCACGGCACTCCAGCCTGGGAGATCTAGTTCTGTCACCCAGGCTGGAGGGCAGTGGCATTAACGTAGCTCACTGCAGCCTTGACCTCCAGGGCTAAAGCCATCCTCCCACCTCAGCCTCCTAAGTAGCTAGGACTACAGGCACATATCACCATGCCCAGCTAATTAAAAATAATTTTTTTTTTTTTGGTAGAGATAGGGTTTTGCTAAATTGCTGAGGGTGATCTTGTACTTCCGGCCTCAAGTGATCCGCCCACCTTGGTCTCCCAAACTTTTGGGATTATAGGTGTGAGCCACTGTGCCCAGCCTTAATCTTTTTATAACAACAAAACCCAATAAAACATATATACATATACATAAGTATCTCTTAAAGATTTGGAAACGCATTTTCCTGGAGATTAGTTGATCAAATAATGAAGGCTTTGAACTGAGTAGGAAGTTAGAAATATGTCCAGATAAAGTTGTTATACGGATGACTGTGGAAAATATTAGGGATCTCATAGAAGGAAGAATAACAATGGTAGAAAAGGTCTAGGATTTCGAACAAGAGAGAACTGAGATGAAATAGAGTTTCAGATGCCTGTTTATCAAACCACAGAGTACAGACACCAAAGTTAGCTAGAGATTTTAACACAAGGACAAAAACGCAGTATCTAGAGATCCCTGAGACTTTGTGCAACAGGACTTCCAAATAAAATACTATTCCGAAGAGTAGCCGGTTAGAAGAGAAGCTGCGTCAGTCCCATCTGTACATTATAAAATTATATTTCTCTGTGGAACAGCAGCAGTAGCCCACTGCAGAGCAGCTGGGTACAGAGAACAGGAGGGGCAGTAGGCACACTATCATGTGGGGGATGCACCATGCATTGCTGATAGGTTTAAGTAAATGGATGACGATGCTCACAGTATGATGAGGAAAGAGACATAATGAGGACGTTATCAAATACCTAGATATCTGCTGTAAGTCTCAACTAAAACTAGGATCTCTAACACAGTTTTTCCTTGCTGACAGTTTAATCTCACAGAAAGTTGAGCAAACTGCAACTTTGGATCTAATTCTGATCAACTAGAGGGAGGGCAGAAACCAGAGAGAGGTGGAGATGTTCTGCTGATGAAGCAGAAGTATCGAGAACTTGGAATAAAGCATGGAAAAAGAGGCTGGTGATAGTCAGGTCTGAACTTTATAGTTTAAAAGAATTGATTTTTAAATGTTCAAAGAAAATATATGCATGACCCGAAACTCAAAAGGGAAGATGCTTCAAGAGGAATAGGAAGGCTCTCAAAAATGAAATTCTAACCATACAATTGCAAATCATCCCTGCAGATGAAAACATAGAGGCATCTAAAGGTATTGATGTGATCTCCCAGGGAGCAGCCTAATGGCTCAAATTTTTAAAGGGCACGTACAAAAAGATCAAGAGAAGAGCCCATAACAAAGAACATAACGTGGCCCATAGCAATTCAAGAAGGCTTAAAGATCAGAATGAGCTTAAACTTGCAAAAATGCTAAAGACAAAAAAAAAATTTTTAAGAGCTCTTTTAAAGTTATGTTTGAAACAAGAAGAACAAGAAAGACACAGACCTGCTGTGGAGGATGGTGGTTCTTGGATGGCAAGAAGAAAGGGAAGGATAATCTTTAGACTGGAAGGGAAGAACAAACTTTGACAAGAGGGAAATGAGTGAAGAGTTGGGATTTAGAGATCAAATGACTACTCTTAACAGGCTGAACTCACTCCAGTGTACAGAGAAAAATAGCAGCAGAAATGCAACCAATAACCTTTGATAGTCTGGTGAATCTGGAATGAGGGTCAACTGAACAGGCAAGAAAGGGCACGTGCAAGTCCCAATTTTCTTTTTTTTTCCCCGAGACAGAGTCTCACTCTGTTGCCCAGGCTGGAGTGCAGTGGTGTGATCTTGGCTCACTGCAACCTCTGACTCCCTGGTTCAAGCGATTCTCCAGCCTCAGCCTCCTGAGTAGCTGGGATTACAGGCATGTGCCACCATGCCCAGCTAATTTTTGTATTTTTAGTAGAGACAGGGTTTCACTGTGTTGGCCAGGCTGGTCTCAAACTCCTGACCTTGGCTTCCCAAAGGGCTGGGATTACAGGTGTGAGCCACCACGCCCGGCCCCAATTTTCAAACACATGACAACAAAGCACTTTGCAGACCATCTGGGAAAATTCTAAAAGAGTATTAAACAAAAGATTTATGAACATTTAGAAAGGGAAATAAAACTCTTCCAGGAGATACCCGCTAACAATAAGTCACTGCAGAAATGATGGGGCAATGGGGAGAACTCTGTGGATGGGAGGATGATGTAAAATCAATGTGGCATCTGGTGACTTCTCCCAGGACATCCTTGTAGATATGATGGAGAAACGTATATAAAGACACTCTAGTCATGAAGATTCATGATTAAGTGACAAGAATCATGGAATTCCTAAATTTATATCAACCAGAAGTCTCTTTAGTGGATTTGGAACATTAAATGAGGTAGGAGAGTTCATAAGGGAAAACGAAATCTGTGATATGGGGACTAGGTAAATAAAACTTCAAGAGTATAGCATTAGAGAAAAGACACCAGGGGACAAACGTGCAAATACCTCAGGGCACCATGTAGAAAGGAGATCTGCATTTTCTATGTGGGCCCTCAAAATAAAGAACAATGGTTGGAAGGCTGAGTTGAGTTACAGCTGACTGAAGATGGCACAGGGCAGTCTCGGCCTAGGGCACTGCTTGGTCAATAGGGCACGCACCCGGGCAGAAGCCATGGCCGTTTGTCAGGGAAGGGTGCTCCACAGGATGACCAGTAAGGACCTGTACTAGATGGTGCTATAACAGGTTAACTCAAACTTTGTGGTAAAAATCCGGTCCTAAAATCAAAG